>NC_060067.1:98650000-101150000 GCF_922984935.1 Meles meles | reverse complement strand
TTACACTTATAAGACTTCACATTAGGATATTGAATGCTTAAGTTGACATGACTGGATTAAGAAGAAATGGGCCTGAAAATCATGAATCCATGTGTGTATCATACAGCGCCTAACTCTTTTTTCAAAAACAGGCTTGATTTTTTCAGAGTAGTTTTAGTAGGTTCACAGGAAGATTGAACAGATAGGAGACAGTTCCCATATACTCTGTCCCCTCCCCGTAGCCTCTCTCACTGTCAGGCACTACATTTGTTACAATCCATGAACCTGGACTGGCCTATCATTGTTACTCAAAGTTCGTAGTTGACATTAGGGTTCTGATAAATGTCTACTGACATGTATCCACCATTGTAGTGTCACACAGAGTAATTCCACTACCCAAAAGTCCTCTGTGATCTGCCTGATCCCTCCCACCCACAACCCCCCAACCATCGACAACCACTAAAGTGTTTACTGTCTCCATAGTTTTGCCTTTTTCTGAATGTCAGATAGTTGGTATCATACAGTATGTAGCATTTGTAGGTTTTTGTGTGGACATCAGTTTTTGATGCATTTGGGTAAATACCAAGGAGCGTGAGGGCTGGATTGTATGTTGAGAGTATGTATAGTTTTGTAAGAAACTGGCAAACTTTCTTCCAAAGTGGTTGTACCATTTTGCACACCCTTCAGCAGTGAGTGAGAGTCCCTGCTGCTCCACATCCTTGACAGCTTTTAGCGTTGTCGGTGTTTGGGATTTTGGCCATTCTAATAGGTGTGTAATAGCTTGTTTTTTTTTTTTTTAACTTGTACTTGCTTAATGGCATACGACTTCAGATGCTTACTGTATTCTTTGGTGAGGTGTCTCTTCAAGTCTTTGGGTCATTTTTTAAAGCAGGTTGTCCATTTTTTAATTGTTGATTTAAGATGGTTTTGCATTTTTTATTTTTTTACATTTATTTTTAAAGATTTTATTTATTTATTTGACAGAGGTCACAAGTAGGCAGAGAGGCAGGCAGAGAGAAAGGGGGAAGCAGGCTCCCTGCTGAGCAGAGCCCAATGTGGGGCTCGATCCAGGACCCTGAGATCATGACCTGAGCTGAAGTCAGAGGCTTAACCCACTGAGCCACCCAGGTGCCCAGGTTTTGCACATTTTAGATAACAGTTCATTATCAGATCTCTCCCTTGCAAATATTTTTTTCCCAATCTGTAGCTTGTCTTCTCATTCTGTTGGCATTGTCTTTTTGGAGCCAACATTTTAGTTTTAATGAAGCCCAGTATATAATTTATTCCTTTCATGGACTATACTTTTGGTGTATATAACAAATCATCCTCATAGCCAGAATCATCTAGGTTTTCTCCTATATTATAGGAGTTGTATAGTTTTTTTGTTTGTTTGTTTGTTTTTAAGTTTTTTGTTTTTTTTTTTTAATTCACTTGACAGAGATCACAAGTAGGCAGAGAGGCAGGCAGAGAGAGAGGGAAGCAGGCTCCCTGCTGAGCAGAGAGTCCGATGCGGGACTCGATCCCAGGGCCCTGGGATCATGACCTGAGCCGAAGGCAGAGGCATTAACCCACTGAGCCACCCAGGCGCCCTAGGAGTTGTATAGTTTTGCATTTTACATTTAAGTCTATGATCCATTTTGAGTTAATATTTTTGGAGGGTATAAGGTTTGAATTTAGATTTCTTCTTTCTGTTTGTTTTTGCATGTGAATGTCTAATTCTCCCAGCAACCATTTGTTGAAGAGACTGTCTTTGCTCTACAGTATTGCCTTTGCTCCTTTGTCAAAGACCAGTTGACTCTATGTGGGTCTGTTTCTGGGCTCTCTGTTCGATTTCATTGATCTGTTGGTGTATTCTTTTACCAACACCAGGCTCTCTTGACCACTGTAGCTTTATAGTAAGTCTTGCAATTGAGTGGAGTCAGTTCTCTGACCTCATTCTTCTTCCACACTAAGTTGGCTAGTCTAGGTCTTTTGACTTCAATGTAAACTTTAGAATCAGTGTGTTGATATCAGCAAAGTATCTCCCTGGGATCTTGATTGGGACTGTGTTGAATGTATAGATAAATTTGGAAAGAACTGATAGTCTTGTTAGTGTTGAGTCTTGCTTCCCCCCATGAACATAGAGTATCTCTCCATTTACTTAGTTTTTCTTCGATGTCTTTCACCAGAGTTTTATAGTTTTCCTTATAAGGATCTTGATCGTAGCTTGTTACATTTGTACCTATTTCAGTTTTTTAGGTGCTGATATAAATGGTAACGTATTTTAATTTCCAAATTCCACTTGTTGATATATGATACATGTACATATAAGCATTGGATACCTTTTTGCTGGTATTACCTTGAACAGACTGTTGTTAGATCAATTAATAAGCAAAAGGAAATAAAAGTTTTATTTTTGTCTTCCCTTACTCCCTCTTTAACATAGTTCCTTTATTTACGTGGATCTGGGTTTCTGACCTTGCATCATTGTCTTCCCTTTGCTTTTATTTTTTTATTTTTTTTTTTTAAACAACAGGAGTCAGCAAGGAGGCAGAGAAAGAGGAACTCTTTTATTTTTGCTTTTAACAGCTTTCACTAGGTAGGGCTACTGGCCCCATTTTTTGTTCTCAACTTTTGTTTGAGAAAGTCTTCATTTCTCCCCTTTTGCAGAATAATTGGGTGGGATACAGAATTCTAGGTTTGTGTTTTTTTCCCTCACATTGACATAAAATGAACACACCTTTTAGATTTTCTAGAAGGAGGAGGATTGTATTGGAATCCAGGTTAGGACAGCTGCCCAGGATATGCAGTCTTCACAAAGCAGATGGTGCTGTGTCAAAGGACATTTGGTGCAGGTTATTTACATTTTTTTGCATAAAAAGTTACAGGTCAGTAGACAAAGGACATTTCAGAAAGTTGCTGACATTAAGTTTCTAGTATATTCAGAGCTGTTGGACTTTAATCCTATGTGAACCGGGGAAGTTTCTTCCTTTTTCTTTTGAGTTCAAAATGCTCTTTTGGGGTTGTCTTCTTTTTTTTTTTTTTTTTTTTAACGATTCCATCTGTCTATTTGACAGAGACCACAAGTAGGCAGAGAGGTAGGCAGAGAGAGGGAGGGGGAAGGGGGAAACAGGCTCGCCGCTGAGCAGAGAGCCCGATGTGGGGCTCCTCCATCCCATGACTCTGGGATTATGACCTGAGCTGAAGGCAGCCGCTTAACTGACTGAGCCACCCAGGTGCCCCTGGGTTGTTTTTTAACAAAGCAGATGTACAGCATGTGCTGAGGGCAGAAGCAGACCCTGCTTTGAGGTTTTGCCAAGTCGTTCTGACCTTGGTAAATGGTAAAGTGTAGGTCCTAAGACATGAAGTTGAAACTTTCTTTTATCACTCTTAGCGGTGAGTTTTCCCTCTGTCTCCTCCTTGCTGGTGTCATCTCCAGGAGTCAGGTGTAATTTTTATTTGTGTTCTTCGGTGGGTAAGGCATTCTTTCCTCTGGTTCCTTTTAAGGTTTTTTTCTTTATCTTTGATTTTCTGCAGTTTGAATATGTTAAGCCTTCTTGCTTTTTTTTTTTTTTCCCTTGTCATATACTTATTTGTTGAAAGTTGGGCATGATGTGTTGGGTAGTAGACGCTGAAGCAAGTTGGTGTTTGATGTGAGGTATATTATGTGTGTCCGGCGAAGAGGCAGCTTGCTGTTTGCAGTAGTGGTAGGTATCAGAGACTTGAGTTTCTTCTAGTGCCCTTGTTTTTCTCTTCCCTGTTGTCTCTGGATTTCCCTGGACATTCTTTTTTGGAGTCTGCGTCTTGCACAGAACAGCAGGCCTGGTGATGTAGTCGTAAGGTCTTGGGGGTAAGGGGAGAAGTATCCTATAAACCTATGTTGAATTGCGGGTGTTGTATTAGCCAGAATTCCTGGGCTGCAACTTTGAGAAGAGTTTCTTAGCCTTTTTATTTTTCCCTCCCCTATGTGAGATGGGAAGGCTGGAGGGGGACTGCAGTGGGCTGGCTGACCTTCTCCCAAGCCAGATAAGGATCTGGTGAAGCGGTTTCCTTGCTGTGGAGAAAGTTATGCTGCAGACTGATTCAGAATGGTTACTTTTCCCCTCTCCCTGCTCCAAGCACCAAGTTATGTGTGATCTCTGACCTTCACTGTGAGAACCTGGTAGGGCTCCTGGAGGTAAAACTCACGAATGTGTTTTTGTTCTCAAACCGGTCCACGCCCAGCCTCAGGCAAATCACCATTTATGTTTAAGTGTTCCTGCCACTATTGGCTCGGGAGGCTTCTGTTCCCAGTCAGCTGTTACCATAGACTGCAGCAGGAAGGAATTAGTAAGTCTGTGCCTTAATAAATAGATGGCAAAATAAATAGATGAGTAAATAAGGGAAGGCTCTTGTTCATAGTTAGGATGCTCAGTGTTAACTGGTAAATGTGGGGGAGGGCTGCAGGAATCCAAAAGTCTTCTTGCAGCCAGATTCTCCCGATTCTGCCTCAGCCAAGCATTCTCAGTAGGTGCAGATGAGAAGGGGATAGGGGAGGGGATGGGATTTAGATTAAAAAGGAATAAATGCTGACAATGAAGAAATGGGAGTAAGTCCCAAGGAACTTAAGGGGGCTCCCACTAGTGGTTAACTGGTACAGTTGAACACCACGGTTCTCATAGCTTGTGACTTGCCCCCATTTTTATTTCAAGCTTTTTCTTATTTTCTGGTGTAAGGTGGTCCAGGCTGATCTTGTACCCCAGAGTTGGTGTCAGCCACTTCTCTGAAGATCCTTTGAAGAGAAAAATTTATTTTTAAATTCTGTGTGTTTGAAGATTTTACAGAATTTTCAAACACAAACAAGAATAGAGAAAATGAATCCGTCCTTTCAACAGCTGTGAACTTTCTTCTACTGTTAATTCTTCTTAAAAATCAGGGCAGTATTTAACCTCAAAGGGAGAAGGATGGTGGAAGTTGAGAAATACAGAAATGGAAATCCCTGTGAAGGTAGAAAGTTCATGTTCATTGAGTCCCCGATACTCTGGAAGGCCTTCTGCTTTCTTTCTCTGGGTTGAGTATTTGAGGAAACAAGTGGAAATAAATGATTTTTTTTAAGGGCATCTCTTTGTTCTACTTGACTTTCCTTTCTTGCAAGCCCCAACATGTCACAAGCTTTAGATCCCCGGGGACTAAATTGAGGCCGCCCTCCTGCCAGCTCATTGGGAGGAGAGCCTTGTCCCCGCCCAGGAGGGGCGGTTTGCTGGAATTGCGCTCAGGGTGCGGCCCACGCCTCCCTGGCCTCGGGTTTACCAGGTTCCTCGCTGAACACCAAGTCGGACTGACTCAGTCTCACAGAGGGAATTCAGCTAACGGGCATAGGAGATACGGTTGGAAGAAAGATGACAGAGGAATTATACTGGACTGATAGAAATTTCAGTTTGTAAAATTATGAATTTGGAGTTAAAAAAATGTATTTAAACTCTGTCTTTTCTAAAAGCATTGGCCAAGTTAGATTTGAAAATTTAGGATATGAAAATGAAATCCACATTGAAGACACCTCTAAAAGGAATAAACAGCTTCTGGGTTTTTGTTAGGCGATAACACAGATAAATGTTTGTTTATTTATTTAGAGAAATATTTGAATTGGTAATACAACATACAAATTTTGCTGTACTATTTCTGAAATACTATAGATAGCTTGTCACTGAACTCAGATAAACATTTCGTGTCACATAACAAAGACCTTCTCTTTGACCAAACTTGAGCCAGGCGCCTCTGAGCCCTCTTCTTGACTAGACCTCAGCCTTGACCTAGAAAAAAGATTGCAGATTCTCCACACAAATGATTTTGTTCACTCCTGCCTCTAAGAGACTTGAACAGACACCCACATGGTTTCTGCAGCTCAAGGGCCTATCCCTAGGATTAGACTATAGCCCTCCTAAAATCCTTGCCTGGGAAAGTGCACCACTGTCAGGAGAACTTCCTGTTTATTTGGGGAAAACCTGGTGATCGGCAGGTCCCTGAACCCCCTCTCATAGCAGTTACTTGGGAAAGCTTGCAATTATAAATCCTTTCTCGATGGCTTTGAAGTGTACAGCTTCTACTGTCCAGAACTGTCATCTCAAGGACCTGAGAAACTCCTCTTTGAAACGCTGACGTCCAGGGAGGGAACTCTAGCTCTCCCTGCCAGCTGGGTCGCTGCCTTGCTCGGACTTGCACGGGCCGGCCCTCTGTTGGTTTCTCTTCCGCCTAAGTGCTCATCAACAACACAAACATTAGTCACATAACCAGCAACCTTCACGCCCAATTTTTGTAGATTTCCCCTTCCCTGAATCTGCTTAAGCCCCTGACATCCCCGCTTCACCCCTGTCCCTGAAAACACCAGCCACCACTGCACAAACAGGAGTCTGAGCTCAGTTCACCCTGGATCCTCTCCCTCATCGCAGTGGTTACTGATTAAAATCTATCCTGATCCCTTTAACGTCTGGCTTTGTCTGTCCTGGATATGCTCCACAGCTAGGGATGGAATTGTGTCCCATCTGTACCTTTCTTCTATATGTAGACCTTTAATTTTTTTTTTTTTTTTAGACTTTTAAAATAGCATTACATTTCCCATCAAAACAAAAGGGCTCTGACTATTCTACAAATCTCAGAAGCCTAGAAGGGAACTTTGACTTCTCACTTCTTCGTGGCAGCTGTAGCCTAGAATGTAAAAGGGATTAAAGACCAAGATAATGTCTTGGAGGCAGTGTGTGGAGATAAAAGGGAAATAACTGGAGCCCTGCTGGCACTGGAGGCTTACAGAGCTAGTCCTTAACCTGGGGTCCTAAGCCTCCCCAGGCAGCAGGTGCGCATGACTGGCCGGCAGATCCGTCCTGCCTCGCACTCTGCCCCCGGCCCCAGTTCTCCTGTAGTGCTGGGCAACAGTTATGGTCCTGAGGAAAGGAGCACTGCAACCCAGTTTGTTTGTGGAAGTTTGTGGGAGTTTATTGATCCAAAGAGGCAGAAGGATTAAGAGAAATCCATAGGCAAAAGAACTTTGTTAATAACTTAGAAACTGACTTCCTTTCTTCTCAATGTGAACCTCCTTTCAGACCTACATCTTGCTGAAAAGAATTTACACTTTAATTGCTTTTCAAAATGTATATTATACATATTATACTTTCATTTACATGTTTGTATACCAGCTTCCCTCCCCGTGCATCCTAAAGTAATTTTTGGATAGATGCCTGGGGTCTAAGGGGGGAGGGATCTTAGGCTGAAGTCAGGTGTGAAAATAACCATAAGGAGAGCACTTGTGGTGAGCATTGGGGGTTGTACATAAGTGACAAATCACTAAATTCTACTCCTGTAACCAATATTACACTAGATGTTAAGTAACTACAATTTAAATAAAAACTTGAAACAAAGACAAAATGAACCCATAAACTCTAAAGTGTTACAAACAAGGTGAGGCATGCACCTGGATTCTGATAGATGGCTACCTTTTCCTGTATGAAGATTTTTAAAGAAACAGTAAAGTCATATTACAAAAGAAAAAAAAGACAAAAAACATAATGAAGTTTAAGCCTACTGTCTAGTAATATATCATTCCTGGCTTTGTTTCTGTGGGAGGGACAGATCACCTGAGACAAGAAGAAAGGCCAATCCCAGATGCCTCCCTAGGGCTTGGAGCGCCCAGGCCGCCAGCCATGGGCACCCTGGTTGGGTTCTCTGGATTCGGAGAGCCTGGAGGAAGAAGTGTGGTGACTGCCTTACGTGTCCTTTGTGTCTTCTCTCAGAGAAACTGAGTATGGAGCATGCTACAGAGATGGACAATGTGAAATCCTTGGTTCACAGACTGTTCACAGCTTTGCACTTAGAAGAGTTTCAGAAAAAGAGAGAGCACCACTTACTGGAGAGAATTGACCACCTGAAGGGACAGCTGCAGCCTCTCGAACAGGTTAGGAAGCATCACCGTTGAGGCTCTTTGAACATAATACTGTTGATTGAGCGCTTGCTAAGTGAACGTTTTGGGGAACGCCCTACATAGGCTCGCTTTCTCCTTCAGTCCTCACAATGAGCCTGTGTGTACTGTTGCCTCAGTTGCAGAGACGGCGAAGGTGCAGAGCTAGTGCATGGCGGCCCCACTGGAGCCACCATCTTGAACAGTGTGCGCGCCGCCTTCCGCTGCTGGCCACGCTGTCTCTGTGAATGAGGATCAGATGGGCCTGGATGTACCAGCTGCAGGATTGCTGGTTTCTTTTTTGGAGAACAGGCTGGTGGCCCCAGCTCTGCTTACCATACAGACAGCTGGAAAGTTAGCAATGGCTTCCTAACATCCGAAGTTAATCACTGATGGAGGGAAAAAAATAATAACTTTTTTGGGGAGGCAGCGTTGGAGTCTGTTTTAAGGGAAAAAACGGTGTCTCCTAAATCTCCAATCCCCTCTGACTTTTAAAACCTGATGACTTTCTTCTGCATATCTTCATATTTGAATAGGAAGTTTCTGGAAATAAAAGAAACTTTTTAAAATAGTATCGTCTAAGGATGGCAGAGCAAGGGCCTTTGAAATTTTATTTGTTGTATTGTGTGTACCCACATTTTTATTTTTCACTTTTTAAAAAGTTGGTGATATATTTACTCGTGTTAAGATTTGAAAATTGGGAAAGGTGCCAGTGGAAAGTTTTCCTCCTATTGCCGTATCCCCACACCCATGGATCATTTTAGATTTTCTTCATCTGTGTATACACAAGTCAAATACATTATTTTGTTCCCTTTTTCAGAAAAGGGCATACACTGTTATATACTGTTCTCCCTCCCCTTTTTTCACCAACAGTGTATGCTAGAAGGATCTCTGCACGGGTACATAGTTTCCTCGATACTGCTGCATAATAGCTCGGTAGATGTAGGCACAAGTGTTAGTCTTTTACTCTTGAGCACCTGAAATGGACGATGTGTGAGCAAGGCTACCTCCGGGACGCATTGTTAGACGTGCAGTTGCTGGGTCAGAGAGAATAGGCCTATCATTTCAGGCTTCAGAGGACAGCATCTTGAGTTTTCCATTGTATATCCTTCTATACTACTTAATTTTTTCTCCCCACAAGCAGATATTACCTTTATAGTAAAAAAAAAAAAAAAAAAAAAAAAAAGGCTCATTTAATGAACTGAATTGGAAATAAGTGATCACTCATGAATGTGTCTGTTTCATAACTTGTCCCTAAATCAGACCTCGTTAATATAATGCAGATAGGTGTTACTTTACTTTTGTTCCTCCTTTTCTTTCCCCATGAGTGGGTACCCTGTAACCAGGCTGGTTTTGCCCCTTAGATAAAAGCTGGCATCGAAGCTCGCTCAGAAGCCAAAACCAGTGGACTTCTGTGGACCGGGTTAGCCTTGCTGTCCGTTCAGGGCGGGGCGTTGGCCTGGCTCACTTGGTGGGTGTACTCCTGGGATATCATGGAACCGGTGACATACTTCATCACATTTGCAAATTCCATGGTCTTTTTTGCATACTTTATCGTCACTCGCCAGGTGAGTAGTTTGTTAGGAAAATGGTAAGTTAGAACATGTTTTGCAAATAATTCCATATCCAACTGAAGTAATGAGCAATAAAACCTTTTTTATTTACTGAATTGCTCTCTGGGTCTGTATAAGGTGATAAATTCTGTTGTTGTTTTTCATGAGGATAGCGCATATACAGCACAGAAAACCGATAACCTCTATAGAGAAATAAATAGTACAACTCATAAATTTCTCCGTGGAGATAAGCACATCAAATTGTGTTCTGTGTCTTTAGAAATAAAATTGAATATGTATTACAAAAACACTCAGTAACTTTAGCTTTCATTGCATGATTATTTTGCCAAAACAGTTTCCTTTCTCTCCTTTCTATCCCAATATGTGAGATTCCTCTTCCCAGCTTGCTTGCTTTTGAGAACAGCCGCTGATCTCAAGCAAGATGAAATGTTTTCCTTGTGTTGCCTTATGCTTCCTCTGTTGGCCACTGCAAATATTTTACTCATCTGCCTTCTTTTGCTTTAGTGTTGCTAAGGCAAGTGTCTTTCTTACAGAGACATGTTCATTTAAAACATGTTCCCCCCCTTTTTTCCTTTTAGGATTATACTTACTCAGCTGTTAAAAGGAGGCAGTTTCTGCACTTCTTCCATAAGAAATCAAAGAAACAACATTTTGATGTGGTGCAGTACAACAAGTTAAAAGAAGATCTTGCTAAGGTACCGTGTCGGAAATACGACCTCTTGTGACTGGTCCTGTTTGGGCTCTTTGGGAGCTAGAACATAGTATCGGGGAAATCCCCAAGTTCAAGCTTGGTCCTCGATAGACTTCTGTGTACTCTGCTTTGCTCAGTGAAACAGTTGATGTTTCAGTTGATGCTCAGTGAAACAGTGTGTGATGCTAATTTCACATCCTACAGTTTTGGTTTTGACTCCCATATTCTGCATGGGGATGGATGTCTTTTAATGTGTGGGGGGAGATGTCTTAAATGACTTTGAGATAGTAAAATAATAGTTTCCAGTAGCAGTTCTTATTTCTTATTTCTATTTCTATTTCTGATTTCTATTCACATTCTGAATATGTGTTTTTAAAGAAAACTGTCCAATATCCAGCTCAACTTTTTTCTTCCTCCCCCTTTTTTTTTAAATTTTATTTTGGAGGGGCGCCTGGGTGGCTCAGTGGATTAAGCCGCTGCCTTCGGCTCAGGTCATGATCTCAGGGTCCTGGGATCGAGCCCCGCATCGGGCTCTCTGCTCCGCGGGGAGCCTGCTTCCTCCTCTCTCTGCCTGCCTCTCTGCCTACTTGTGATCTCTCTCTCTCTGTCAAATAAATAAATAAAAATCTTAAAAAAAAAAAAATTTATTTTGGAGCAGAGGCACAGGGAGAGGGAGAGAATCTTAAGCAGGCTCCATGTGCAGCACGGAGCCTGATGCGGGGCTGGATCTCTCAACCCTGAGATCATGACCTGAGCCGAAATCAGAGTTGGAAGCTCAACCAACTGAGCCAGGCAGGCATCCCTCAAGCCCAACTTTTAAGAACATAAAAGAAAGTAGACTTTTAGGAAGATGAACACCGGTAAAACATGTTAAGCTTTTTAAAGGTATTTATAACTTCTCCTCCTTAAAAATAAGAGAGTCAACACGGATTCCTCATTTCATCTTTTCCATCTTTCTGGTGAGAAAAGGGAGGTGCTTAGTTACTTGCCCAGGTATTACACTGTTAGAAAGTGGGGAGATAAGGCTATGGACCCACCAGCCTGACTCTGGAACCTGTGCTCTGAGGGTCTTCCACATAATCTGCAGCTTTTACTCTGGCCTCCCAGTGGACTCATTAGCTTGATTCAGTTGCTATATGCTTCTTAGCACATTAACTAGATTTTTAATTTTTCTTAGTAATTTTACAAGAAAAAAGTTTCAGTAAAAATCTCTTCCATTGATTAATGCATGCTCCTTTAATAGCCAATGTTCATAATGTCTCTTGTTACCTGTAACGTTCTAAACTACCCATTTCTCAAATTAAAAAAACAAGTTCTAGAATTCAATTTGTAATCCAAGAGTTGGGGATGATAAAACCTTTAATATTTTTTAAAAATTTTCTAACATCACTACTTAAGAAAAATATAATATTATTTTTAATTAGCGGGTACTCTTACATTTGAATGATATAATCCAAGGAGGCTAAAGGATGGATGTTCTTCCCACTGGTTGATAGTCCTGGGCATTTAATGGGGGCACCTGTGTGGCTTAGCGGGTTAAGTGTCTGCCTTCGGCTCAGGTCATGATCTCAGGGTCCTGGGATTGAGCCCCGAATCAGGCTCCCTGCTCACTGGGGAGCCTGCAGTCCTCTCCCTCTGCCTACTGCTCCCCCTGCTTGTCTCTCTCTGTCTCTCAAATAAATAAATAACATCTTTAAAAAAAAAATAGCACCTATTAAGTATTTTTTTAAGGCAGTAATTTGAGGAAGAAGGGAGAATGATTGGTCCCAGTGTTTTTCTTTTCAAATAAGAACTAGAAAAACCATTATAAAAGGAACAGCAAACAGCAAGAACTTGAAGGATACATTAGAAGCCTTAAACTCTTCTTTTCAGAAAGGATCCCTATTCATCAAAATACTGTAGATATTTGCCATTAGTAGTTTCAATAACCTAAGGATGCATTAAATTTATAGAATTCCTTTCCTGAAGTAATGCTGTTTCTCGTTCTCTTTGATCATGTACTTTTTTCTTTTTCCCATTGACAGGCTACGGAATCCCTGAAACAGGTGCGCCACTCCCTTTGTTTGCGAATGCAAGGAGAGGAAATCAATGAAAAGAATTAATCTTGGATTTTTAAATGTCATTGAATTTTTCCTGTGTGTGTTGATTGCGCAACTTAGAAACTGGAACTTTCTGAGTCCCATAGTTCCTTTGAATTTGATTGTTTCAGTGTCTTTTGTCAATTAAAGAAAAATGCTTGCAAAAACAGAGGTATTCTTTGAAGTTCTCACTTGACATTTTTGGTTTGTGGAGTCACATGACTTTTCAGGGATTAATGCCAGAAGGAGCTTGGCCGAGTCAGTCCAAGTCAGCGGCTGCAGCTGGGTCTGGGGCTTGGAACTTGAGCTAAGCGTCGTTGTCCTTGGACCTTGTGTTCATTCTCCCTGCGAGGGGGAATGGTCAGGGTGCGTGGAATTCACTCTCATTCTTCGGCTTCCTTTAGAATTGTCTTGTCATTAATTTATTTTTAAATACATGATTGTTCCAAGACCTTGATCATTAAACATAGCTAAAATTATCATAAAATGTCATTTGAAACATTTCATTTTAAGTAATATCTACTGAGATAGATACCGTTTATATGCTGTCAAGTACTGATGTAAGCTTTCACATATATGTCATTTGTAATCCTATAATCCTATGAGAGTAGCTATTTTTAATCCCAGTTTCGTAATAAGGAAATGGAGGCACGGAGAGGCTAGTTAGCCCAACTGCCCAGAGCCAGATTTCAGCACCTACTCAGAGAAGATGATAAATCTTCATGCATTTACAACTAATGGTATTTGGTCCATTGTCCAGGATTTCAGGGCCTGTGGGCCAGAAAGGGTGATCGTGATAACCTGATATTAGAGATTTGCTATTAAAAAAAAAAACAAAAACACCACCCCGAAGCTCCCAGTGTTTTCATAGTTTGTCTTTCAATCAAATCAGATTCAAACTTCCTGTACCCAGACTGGAACAGTGCACGGTGACCACTTGCTGTGTGTGTCAGTGTCTTGAAACATGGAGATTTTGAATCACTACTATATTGGTGTCTTATAACTAAACTAAGAGGATGAACTAGTATGTTTTTATAATGAATATCACCAGGTTAAGCATTATGACGAGTCCTTAGAACATGTTTTGCCTTTGAACTCTATTCTCAGGGAGATAAGACCATCAGTACGATTAGATGAGAGTTCAGAGAAACCACTTGGGAAGGGTGGGCCTTGCCTTTTGGGTGGAATTTGGAACCAAGGGGAAGCATTTCAGGTGGTATTTGATATTAGGCATGCTGACTGTTGGGAGGTGATAGCTTATTGTGGCTGATTTGCATTTCCCTGATGAGTGATGTTGAGCATCTTTTCATGTGTCTATTGGCCATTTGTGTCTCCTTTGGAAGAAAGTCTATTCAGGTCCTCTAACCATTTTTTTATTTGGATTGGTTTTTGTTTGCTTGGTGGTGAGTTGAATGAATTCTTTATATAATGTCAATATTAACCCTTTATCAGGTATTATGACTTATAAATATCTTCTCCCATTCAGTAGGTTGCCTTTTTGTTTCATTGGCTTCCTTTGTTGTGTAAAAACTGCTTAGTCTGGTATAGTCCTATTTGTTTTTGCTTTTGTTGCCCTTGCCTGGGAGCAGGTACTCAGACCAAATGTGCAAGAGCTTTCTGCCTATATTTTCCTCTAGTTTTATGGTTTCAGTTCTCACATTCAAGTCTTCAGTCCACTTTGATTTTATTTTTATATATGGTGTAAGAAGTGGTCCAGTTTCCTTCTTTTTCATATGGCTCTCTAGTTTCTCAGCACCATTTATTTAAGACTTCGTTTTTTCTTACAGACTTAATTTGAGAGAGACAGATGGAGAGAGAATCTGAAGCACACCGTGTGCTAAGCAGAGCCCAACATGGGGCTCAATCCCAAGTTCCCATGCTCATGACCTGAGCCGAAACCAAGAGTTGGACACTTAACCAGCTGAGCCACCCAGATGCCCCTTTAAGAGACTGTCTTTTTTTCCATTGTATGTTCTTGCTATCTTTGTCAAAGATTATTTGATTGTGGGCTTCCTGTTTTGTTTCATTAATCTGTTTTTGTGCCAGTACCATGCTGATACATCTAGCTTCGTTCTTCTCAAGGTGGCTTTGGCTATTTGGAGTCTTGTGTGGTTCCATACAAATTTTAGGATTCTTTGTTCTAGTTCTGTGAAAAAATGCCATAGGTATTTTGATAGGGATGACACTGAATCTGTCGATTGATAGTTTAGGCAGGATGGACAAAGAATTTTAAAAATACTAAACCTCCAATCCATGATCATGGGATATCTTTCCGTAAAGGTTTTACTATTTTATTTATTTTTTTAAATGTGAGAATTGAAGTCCTATATAAAAAGTAATAAATCTGGTGGCTCCTGGGTGGCTCAGTTGGGTGAGCTGTGCCTTCAGCTCAGGTTATAAACTCAGGGTCCTGAAATTGAGCCCCATATTGGGTTCCCTCCTCAGTGGAGAGTCTGCTTCTCCCTCTCCATGTGTCCCCTCCACACCCCCCTCGTCATTTCTCTATAATAAATCTTTTTTTTGGAAAAGACTTTATTTGAAAGAAAGTGAGAGGAAGTACAAACGGGGAGAAGCAGGCTCCCTGCAGGGAGCTGGATGTGGGATGTGATCCCAAGACAATGGGGATCATGACCTGAGCTGAGCCGAAGGCAGCAGTTTAACCCACTGAGCCACCCAGCCTCTCTAATAAATAACATCTTTTTTAAAAAGTGGAAATCCATATGTAGATGAATTTGTATGACCAAGTAAAACTCTACTCTGAATTAAATAAGAAAATGAATTAGAAAAATTAAAATATGAATTTCAAATATTTTATTAAGGAAAAACAACTAATTCTTGGATTTCAAAAACCTTTAAAAAACACTATAAAACGTCTATAAAAAACAAAATACAAGTTAAATCAGCCAGATATTTTGAGTAACCTTGTGATTTACTATAAAAATCAAGTATTACAAATCCTTGTGGATTTTTATAGTAATTCCCTGAGGATTTCATTTCACATATATCAAAACCCTTTCACCATGTCTAATACCAATATGAACTATTCTTTAAAGTTCTCATTAAACCTTTAAGACTATAAATCGCTGTATCATAAATTTCAACCTAGTGGTATTTATTCATATAAAAAGATGGAAAATCTGTTTTGAATATAGATACATAAAACAAAATAGTCCCTATCATTTAGATTTCGGAAAGAAATGCAGCTTTTTAGTTAGCATTGAGGCAAAGCAGGGAACCTGCTTCTTTCCAATTGCATTTGGGTCTTTGCAAAAGTCCACTCGGCGCTGAGAGACTTTCCTGTTCACCAGAGTGAGGAGTTCTGTGAATTCCAAGGAGGAACCGAATTTCCCCAGCATCTCACACAAATCTTGAATGTACCATGAGCCATTCACAGTTTCCCGATGAGAATAATAGCCTAAAAAGAAGGAAAAGGACACTGAAGTATTTTTGGCTTTTGGTTACTTCGAGTTTATAATGCACCCCTACAGAAACAGAAGTTCTCAGCAATTCTTTTTTTTTAAATAAAGATTTTATTTATTTATTTGACAGAGAGAGAGATCACAAGTAGGCAGAGAGGCAGGCAGAGAGAGGTGGGGGTCGGGGAAGCAGGCCCCCTGCTGAGCCTGATGTGGGGCTCGATCTCAGGACTCTGAGATCATGACCTGAGCCGAAGGCAGAGGCTTAACCCACTGAGCCACCCAGGTGCCCCTCTCAGCAATTTTTTTTTTTTAATTTTTTTTAAGATTTTATTTATTTATTTGACAGAAATCACAAGCAGGCAGAGAGGCAAGCAGAGAGAGAGGAAGGGAAGCAGGCTCCCCGCTGAGCAGAGAACCTGATGTGGGGCTCAATCTCAGGACTCTGAGATCATGACCTGAGCCGAAGGCAGAGGCTTAACCCACTGAGCCACCCAGGTGTCCCTCTCAGCAATTCTTTTTTTTTTTTAATATTTTATTTATTTATTTGACAGAGAGGTCACAAGTAGGCAGAGAGGCAGGCAGAGAGAGAGGGAGAAACAGGCTCCCCACTGAGCAGAGAGCCCGATGCGGGGCTCGATCCCAGGACCCTGAGATCATGACCTGAGCCGAAGGCAGAGGCTTAACCCACTGAGCCACCCAGGTGCCTCTCTCAGCAATTCTTAAAGACTTAAGATATGTCCCTGTTTCAAAACTTTTCTCTGTTGACTAGTGTCATATGGGAAAGGGATTGATTTATATAGTTTTAGAAAAATGGGGTTAGTTCTAAGTAGTTTCCTTCATTTCTGAAAAGTCCCAAGACCACAGTAGCCAGGCAGTGATTCTGACACGAGACTGGAAAGAAAAAGTTTGCTACCCTAGCAAGGAACAGCAAGCATCTAAGTGTTTTCAACAACGCTTTCCACAAATACCACTATGACACCATCATGATAACAGGCAGCTAATATTCAATGTAACTTTAAGCTGCCACGGTTCTCAGGAATGATTTTTCTCTAAGTCACTCTACACTTGAGATCACCCTGTGCCATGTGATCAAAGAAATCTGTTCTAAGACTGTGAGCGCCAGGATCAAATCACTGCAGCCCACTTCTGGTTGGTAGTGAACAGCCACCCACCTTCTGCCACAGAGTAGCACATGAGGAAGTCAGCCCCAGCCGGCAGCGTGTGCACGGAGGCCGCATCCACCTGGGTGACGTTGGCCTCCGGGGCGTCGGTCCGATGATCCACTACGTCCAGAGGAATGACTGGCACGTCATGCTGGTCTCCCCGACACGCCTAGGAGAAAAACCACTCTCTGGTCTTACCTAAGTTCTCCTTCCCAGTGCTTCAGGCTTACAGTCAGTGTGTCCTTTCGGACACCATCATGTCAGCAGCAACAGAAGCCGCTTTATAGGTACGTCAGAAACCATGCCATCGAGTTTCAGAGCATACAAAGCTGACTGGTTTTCCCCACTTAGGTTTTCTTCTAATTAAGATTTTCAAAAAATTGGCATCCTCAACTGTACATCAAGTTGTGTTGATTGAAAGGTATGCTCTGGAGAAAGCCTCTGTGGTTTTAAAGTTTCTAATGGATCAGCCACACTGCAGGACCAAAGATGCACTCCTTTTAAAAACTGTGGTCTTTGCCTAGTGTTTCTATTCAATCAGGCAATATATGCCCAGACTGGGTTGTGCTTGCCCAGCTGCTGCCATAAATTGTCAAAGGACACCACGTGACCCAAGAAAACATCTTTTACTGTGCCCTTTTCTTTTCGCTCATACTTTAGAGTGAAGTCTCAAATTCTTACCTGCTAATCCTGACTCATAGATGGGCTGACATTAATTTCTACTCTTAAATGACTATTATGGCTGAATTTTGTTACCCTCCCCCGCCATTTATATATATAGAAATCCTAACCCTCAGTATCTCAAAAGTGACTGTATTTGGAGATACGGTAAGACGAGGTCTGTTATGATTTTAATCTACCATAACTGGTGTCTTAGATTAGGGCACAGAGGAGACTGTGAAGGCACAGAGGCAAGACAGCCACGTCCATGGCAAGGAGAACCGATACCCTGATCTCAGACTGCTAACCTCTGGAACTGTAAGAAAATGAATTTCTGTTTAAGCCACCCAGGCTGTGTACTTTGTTCTGGTGGGCCTAGTACACTTAATACAGTGACCTAAGAAGATCTGACAGTGCATTTTAAATGCATCTCTCATTCTGAAATGCTTAATTAGTTATAAGCTATCTATTTCTTTATTGTGCAAATAATAATAGGGCAAGAGCTGCCAAGACTTATAAGCTTTGAAAGAAAAAAGTCGTGAGTGGTTTCAGTTAAAGAGAAGATCCCTAATATTCCATTTCTACAGGAAGATTTTAATCTTATTTCCTATTCCCAGGCCTCTTTTCAGCACTTATTTTCCACTGTCTTCCTATCTAGGCTATACCACCCCTAGAATGTGCTGCTCTCACCTGCCAGCTCAGAGGCAGTGAGCTGGAGAGTGAGGCTTTATGGAGGGCTGGCACGTGCTGGGCACTGTTCCAGTGTGCTGGTCTGTTAGGTCGCCCATCCTCCCAGCAACATCATGAGGCGGTGCTATTTTATCTCCTTTCACAGACGAAGAATCGGAGGCACAGAGAAGTAACCTGGCGAAACATTTTCCTCCTTTGTGGCTCTCACTGCATAGCAGCCTGCTAGTTATTTCGAATTCTGTTGTCTCTGACAGCCCCAGCCACTCCCCTTTTCACAAAGCAATCATGTCATTATTTTCCCTGATTTTTCCCCTGTTCGCTGGGCTGTCTCTCTTAGCATCTTTCCTCTGCTCACTGCTGTCCCTCAGTTCTGTTTTGCACTCACTTTTTTTTTTTTTTTTTTTTAAAGATTTTTTTTTTTTATTTATTTATTTGACAGATAGAGATCACAAGTAGAGAGGCAGGCAGAGAGAGAGAGAGAGGAGGAAGCAGGCTCCCCGCCAAGGAGCCCGATGCGGGGCTCGATCCCGGACCCTGGGATCATGACCTGAGCGAAAGGCAGAGGTTTTAACCCACTGAGCCACCCAGGCGCCCCTTGCACTCACTTTTTAAGCTATACTTGATATGGGTAAACTCATCTACGCCCATGGCTGCCATTACCATTCACCTCCTCCTTACTCTCAAATGTACTTCTCCAACCCAGGCTGCCTGTCTTAAGTTCTAGAACTATAACTCTACCCATGTGTGACAGATACTCCAAGGCAGCTGTCCCAACAGGAAACCATGGATCATCCTCAACCTCCCAGAGACCCCCCCTGCCCCCTCCCCTCAAGGCTTGGTGGCAGCTGGAATGTGGCCATGCCCCCGTGCTATTCGTGGAAATACAGAATTGCAGCATGAGAACACTGTTCGGATTCCTTACTGATGTGCCAGATGAGATCCTTCAGGCCCAGACACATCTTATCCCTAATACCAGTGTGGTGGAGGGGAAAGGTGACAGGGTGAAGTAAGCTAGGACCAGAACTCACCCGCAGTCTGCCCACTGGCCTCCCCAAACAGCGCTCTAACACCAGAGACCCTTCCTCGGGGAGCTCCAGCTAACGCCAGGCTGGACTGTGGCACATTGGTTATTTTAAGTCCTTTCAAATGTCAGTCTGTTAATAAACTAAAAATCTTTATCATTTATTCCTGGTTAAGAAGGAATTACTACTAATGGGAATTACTATTAATTGTAACTCTGATTGGCTGGGAAGCCAAAAGGGCCTTTCCAATTATTGGAGAGTTACTTTTTTTTTTTTTAAGATTTTATTTATTTATTTGACAGAGATCACAAGTAGGGAGAGAGGCAGGCAGAGAGAGAGAGAGGAGAAAGCAGGCTCCCTGCCAAGCAGACAGCCCGATGCGGGGCTCGATCCCAGGACCCTGGGATCATGACCTGAGTGAAAGGCAGAGGCTTTAACCCACTGAGCCACCCAGGCGCCCCTGGAGAGTTACTTTCAAAATTGGCTTTAATTCTTTATAATCATGTGTACAAAACCATGGACTTTACAATTAAGACTGTACAAAATTGGGCACCTGGGTGGCTCAGATGGTTAAGCGTCTGCCTTCAGCTCAGGTCATGATCCCAGGGTCCTGGGATTAAGCCCCACATTAGGCTTCTTGCTCAACGGGGAGCCTGCTTCTCCCTCTGTCTCTGTCTCTCATGAAAAAAATAAATCTTCAAAAAAACTAAAACAAAATTAGTCTTACCTGAATGATAAATATCTTGGGTTTTCCAACTAGGCTTTGACATTTGTCTCCTTTGAACAAGCCAGTCAATGTCTGAATTTCAATTTTGGCATCATATGCGTAAATGTGATTGCCTTCACCATGACTCAGGAAAACACATAAAAAGCAGTCGGCATCCATGTGGCTAGAGGTTGACGCTATAAAGGCAGTCGGTAGTTCACAAAGAAATGAAGATGTTTATTATGTACCTATAACAATTCAATCTAATACAAGAATAAAGTCACAGATGGAGGAGGAAAATTTTATTTATTTTTAAAAGATTTTATTTATTTGACAGATCTCAAGTAGGTGGAGAGGCAGGCAGAGAGAGAGAGGAGGAGGAAGCAGGCTCCCTGCTGAGCAGAGATCCTGATGTGGGGCTCAATCCCAGGCCTCTGGGACCATGACCTGAGCCTAAGGCAGAGGCTTTAACCCACTCAGCCACCTAGGTGCTCCAGAAAATTTATTTTAATAACTGTAAAAAGGATGTAATGAAACACAGCCTAGTCTTTAATCAAACAATAATTTATATCATACTGTCTCTGATTTTAAAAAATCTACTAAAAATTCGGAGAGTTTAAAAATGAATTTCATTAGCTTTTCTGCAACAAAGAATAATGAACATGAAAAACATATGGGAGGACTGTGGCAACGAAATATATGTCACGGAGCAGAGAGCTGAGGGTGGCCTGGAAAGGCCTCACAGACACTCTGGCCAATGGCTCTGTGTGGCTGTGCCTCTAGGGAGCACGCCAGTTTCGCTCCCTATCTGCAGTACTGATGGTGAGCAAAGCGGAACACCCGCAGGTCAAAGAGGTCTGGTACAGAGGTGTCTCAAAAAATTAAAAATAGAAATACCATCTGATCCAGCAATTCCCCTTCTGGAATTTACTGATGAAAACGAAAAACCTAATTTGGAAAGAAACACCTGCATCCCCCAATTTCCCTGAAGCACAAAGGCTAAGATGTGCAAACAACCCAAGTGTCCATCAGTGAAAGAAGGAAGGAAGAAAATGGGATACAGGTATCTGGATATATAGACACACACATACAACAGAATATTATTCATCCATAAAAAAGGAAATCCTGGCCTTTGCAATAACAAGGGTGGATTTTAAGGGCGTCATGCTGAAAGAAAGAAATCCAAGACAGACAAATACCATATGATCTCACAGGTAGAATCTAAAAAAAAAAAACCAAAGCTACAGATAGAGAAGAGATTGGTGGTTGCTGGTAGGTGAGGTAAAGTGAGTGAAAGGGTACAGACTTCCAATTATAAGTCATGGAGATACAATGTGCAGCATAGTGCCTATAATACTACTATATATCTGAAAGTGGCTACGTAAATTTTTAAAATGTAATTTGTAATTCTGTACGGTGACAGATGGTGAGAAGACACAGGTGACCATTTTACAATGTATACAAATATTGAATCATGGTATACACCTGAAATTGATGTTATATATTACACTTAATTTCTTTTTTATTTTTTTTTAATTTTTAAATGTTTATTCGACAGAGAGAGATTACAAGTAGGCAGAGAGGCAGGCAGAGAGAAAGGAAAGCAGGCTGCTTGCTGAGCAGAGAGCCCGATGCGGGGCTTGATCCCAGGACCCTGGGATCATGACCTGAGCCGAAGGCAGAGGCTTTAACCCACTGAGCCACCCAGGCGCCCCATTACACTCAATTTTTAAAAAGCCCTGTGTGGTGCCTGGGTGGCTCAGTGGGTTAAAGCCTCTGCCTTCGGCTCAGGTCATGATCCCAGGGTCCTGGGATCGAGCCCCACATCGGGCTCTCTGCTCCGCGGGAAGCCTGCTTTCTTCTCTCTCTCTGCCTGCTTGTGATCTCTGTCTGTCAAATAAATAAATAAAATTTAAAAAAAAATAAAAAGCCCTGCAGTTTAAATACATAAATACTGTAATAGTCCATTGCAAATAACTTGAAAATCCATGGCATGCAGTAATTATGATAAACGTAAGTTAGATTACCTACTGTGCAGTGATACAGAAGTTTAGAGATAGTATATGTAAATCCACAATTTAAAAAAAATCCACAATATTTTGAAGCCAATAAAACACTTGGGTATGGAAGGAGTCAGCTGAAACATGACAGCCCAGCATCTGTAGTGTTTGCATTGACTTTTAATTGCCAAATGAGAAGGTCATTTCCTTCATTTCTAGAATAACAGACTGTAATGAGTGGATGCTAAACATAAACTTTGGAGGCATAATACTCTGCAAGAGTCTCAAATCTGGTGGGTAACATCCAAGCAGAGAGGCACACCAAACCTGTAACCCACGCTAAATTAGTTGGTAAGAATTTAACAACACAGTTAATTATCTGGATGCCTTTATAGATAGGATACTCCATTCCCCCAGAAGATAAATAGGAAAACTACTTACCCTCATGAATTCTGAGCAGTAGTTCTTCTGCTTTAAGATCATTAAAGCATTTCACTTCAAATCCTAGTTCTGAAAACCTGGTGATAAACTGGGTATTAGCAGAGGAGCTATTCACAGTGGTCGGATACCTGCTTTTACTTGGAACACATCTATACAAGTTTTTATGACCTACAGATTGATCTTCAGGAGGAAAGAAAAAGTGAAATATGAATGAACTACGACAATGATGGTTTTCCTTGAGCACCCTCAGTTGGGAAGGATTTACTCATAACTGATTCAAGTCAGAATGTTGCCGTCTGCTGTGCAACTATGTAACGATGCAGAGCCCATTAACATTTAACAGAACAAGGTGAGGAAGGAAATTCAGGCAAGTTCTCAAGGGACTTGTGCCTACATGAGGCAGAGCCTCAGGGACTCTTGCTCAGTAATTTCCTCAGTGTGGACAAGTTTTGGTAAGTATCACTTAAATATCCTGTCCCCCGACACATAGATAAAACCAGTACCTGCGTGTAAGATTGTCTCTGTCTGCATTGGTGCCCCGCCGTTCTGGCAACATCAAATGCCAGAAGAACCTCTCATGGTTGAAGATTAAAGCAGTTCCTCTCCTCTTGTGGTCCATTTTGTACTTTTCTGCCGGATCAAATATTTCACTGTTAGGGAAAAATTTAAACAATAATCACTTTAAGTCATATTAAATAATGAGCTCCTCCAAGCCCAATATCAATGTGGAGGGTAGACAGAGGTCTGCTGTCTGCGCCTCCCCTGCTGGGCTGACATGCTTCTGGTGTGCACTGGGCAAGCCTCACCACCATTCTGGTAAGGAAAACCCTGAAGTGTTTCTGTACTGATGGGTAAACAGCGGCCATCCTCAGCACCCTGACCCCCAGTCCTTCCAGGAACATCTTATCTCCACGATCCAGGAACCAGGGACAACAGCATGCATAGGCCCCAGCTCTGGTTCCAGTGCCCGTGCCACACCAGTTACTAGATATTTTGAACATCACCGTAGGTCCTGAAATGACCAGAGGCAGCAGCCAACGCACAGGTCGACCAGCCCCCAGACCCAACACTAACACTCGCCGTTCTTGGCTCTACTTGCTCCCAGGTGCCCTTCTTGCTTCTTGTAGACTGATCACGGTCAGCAAAGGAAGAGGCCTTCATTACGAAAGTGCACATTTTTACCTCTTTCGGAAGGCGTCCGTTTCTGTCACATTTTGTTCCTCACCTTTAAAAAAAAAAAAAAAGTTGAATTTTATTAATTTGCTGTTTGACTTGTGGTAAAAACACAGCAGTCCTCCCAAACTGTAAACCCTTCTAGTTTTGCTTGGTTCAAAAGTCAGGTATGAAAAGGGAAAATAGGAAGGGAAACTGTTTCATAATAAATGACTAGAAATAAACAGCTCAATTCTTTCTCACCCTGAACTCTTATTGGCAAAATAGGAAAGAGTATTATCAAGAGAAATGGAGAAAACATTATGCAAATACATTCACTGCAAAATATACCTATGGTGACACGGTTCTGTGATTATGGACCAACACATATGAAATAGAGAACTGTTCTGCAGAAAATGTTTTTGTAGATAGTCCCATAACCAAGAAGCAATTAAAAGCAGAGGAAAACTGAAACACAATGTGTGGATAATACTCGATTACCCTATGGGCTGGAAGAGGTAGAAGTCTGGAGAAGGGAAGGGCCAAGGGCAAAGGCTTAAATTTTGGATCTCCCAAATGACACGTATGCACTTACAACCCATCCCATGATGGGGACCCTATGTCCCCAACCTGTGATCAGACTTCCCCACCCCCTAGGCTGCCCTTCACTGGATCCTCCTCTACTCCTTAGAGCAGTGCTGTGCAACAGAATTCTGCTGATGGACTCTTCCTGCACCTGTGCTGTCCTATATGCTAGCCACAGGCCACAGGTGGCTGCCGAGCTCTTGAAATGGGGCTTGTGCAGCTAAGGAACTCAATTTTTAATTCATTTTCAATAACCACACATAGCCAGTATCTTCTGTACTGGACAGCATAGTCTAGCATCTTTTACAATAAAGGCCCATGCACCCATGACTGTTTTTATAAACTTAACGGCCAGAGGGGAGAGAAAGTAAGGAATAAACAAATATTAACGGTATTATAAGATGCTCTCTCCCTGAGGTCACTGAGGGTAGCACGACAGACTCTCCCACCCATCACCTTGGAACCAGGAGGCTCCCGTTCCCTTCTGTCCCTGACACCTGATGTTCTAGCCTCACGTCACCTCCTCGCTGACAGCAATCTGCTCTGGGAGGGGGAGGCTGCAATTCAATTCTGTGCCCTTCACCATCGCTTTTGGGACTATTCCTCCTGGAATCCACCCGGCATCCACATCCAACCAGGACCCCACGAAGGCCCTCTGCGGTCCAGTAGACCCTCAATCAGTTTTTCTCAACCTCGGTATCAGTTCCTGGTGTGGGTGATGAATGCCCATTCCTGGATCCTAACCCAGATTTGCAGACTCAGAATCCCAGGGGAGGGGGAATCTGCATTTTTCACAAGGTGATTTTTATACCAACGAGGAGTCAAGGGCAGCCTCCCTAATGCATCCTCCCCGATCTCCCAAGGTTTCCTTCCTGCCCCATGCACTGCTCTCTCTGCACACCTCCTAAAGCCAGCCGGCTCTATGGGGGACCCCTCCTCCACACCCTGCTCTCCCGGTGACCCGCTGTCCCCCACACGCTGCTCTACCAAGGTTACCTTGCACCTCATAACGCTATTTTACTAAAATGCCGTTTACACATTTATCGACCGGGACACCTCCTACTCCACATACCACCCTAGGAGGAACCCGGTCTACTCTTCTGACTCCACCCAGAACACTTCCTACTCCACACTCTGCCAATGCTACTTCCTTCTCCACGCTTTGCTCCCAGGAATACTTCCCCGTCCACAAGCTGCTCACCTGAGGCTACATCCTACTCTTCGTACTCCACAAACTGCTTTACGCGGAAACTTCACCACACACTGCTCTGAGGAGGACAGCACACAATTCATGCTACCCAGGATACTGTCTCCATGTTCTGCTTTACCTGGGATCCTTGTACCCCACACCCTGCCCTCTGCACAACACTCCCTACCAAGACCGCGCTCTACCCAAGATACGGGACCCTTCCCAGCAGCCACTGCGCACCCGGGCACACTTCCGGACCGTGCAGTGCTCCCCTGGGAGACCTGCTTCACTCACCGCTCTACCAAATACACCTCCTGCTCCGCACACCCCGTTGGCGTACCTGTTGCTCCACACACTGCTCTACTGGGGAGTACTTCCAACTCAGACTCCTCCCTACTCGGGGACGCTGCTCTTTGGAACACACTGCTTTACTGGAATGGTTTCTATCCCACACACCGCTCTCCCAGAGATCCTACTCTCCATGTGGCTTTACAGGGAATCTTCCTCATAGGAAGTGAACTATATGGGATACTAACCTGGCACACACCTCCCCACTAGGGCACTTTCTACCAGACATTACTTCACCAGTCATATTCTGTGACTCTGTTGTGGTCACTCTAGGCTGTATGTCCTCAGCAGACAAACTTCAGGAAGGGCACACTTTAACAAAGTCATCGTTACACTGCAGGAACACAAATGAACTAAGAGGGTAAAGGGCTCTGCCATCATGGAAAAAATCAATTTCAATGGAGATACCCTATATAATATCTATAAATTCCTGTGCATCTGCAATCTATTCATCAAAAATGGGTCCGCCATTAAACTTGACCTCTTTTCACTTCTCCTTGCCTCTGATTTAGGCAATTTTCCTTTTCACCACGATGCACCTATCACCTCTCCGCTCCTTAAAACAGTTTAATTTTTACAAAATGAATCCCACCTTTTTTCTCCTCACCTTAATTGGATAATGCCTCCAGATAATCCTGCCAGCTAGCCTCTGTTGATGGCCTGGCACTTTAGACCTTCTTGCCCTCAGCTCTACAGCCCAAGACACGCAGTGGTCAGGCTTGTCCAAGGACACTGAAGTGGAGCTGGGACTGAAAACCAGGTCTGCCTGGAAACTCCAAAGTCTCTGCACTCTGGTCACCAAAATAAAACTAAACCCCTCCTACCAGAGACGCCAGCTACCTTCCTAAACTAAGTGTTCATTTCCCCAACCTTCTCCATTAACCATGGTCATCGTCTTCATGCACTGCAGTACCGATCAAACTCCACCCATATTCCCTATCAAGAATCTGTTTAATAATCCTACATTGAGTAAGCTATATCAGGGCTAGAACACACTAAAAAGCGGGTGGGGTGGAGAAAAAGGAAGGACGCGGGTGGGAAAAGGAAAGCAATGGGATTAAAAGAATGGAGGGGGAAGTGCCTTGACTAGTGGTTGGCGTCCTACGGAGCCCTGCCCCTGCTGCCCACCTCCCACCACAGAACCCAAAATGGGAGTGGCCGCCGGACCTGCACCGTCCGTCCCGGGCAAGGCCACTCCCTGAATAGCCAAGGTGGTCCTACAACTTGCCTCAGGGGCAAGCCCGGTTTCCTGCAGCACAGAGTAAAAAGCTCTGAAATAAGGTATTCTGCATCAACCACTAGTTTCAACCTTTTCTTTCTTTCTCTCTCTCTCTCTCTTTTTTTTTTTTTTTCACTATGGCCAGGCTCGAAGTTTCTAAAGCTATCAGTGATATAATTAGTGACAAGGAAGAAAGTTCTGAAGTCCACGTTTAGCCCTTAATTATTCTGTAGGGAAAGATGTGGCTTCAACTCAAATCCACAAACAGTCGTGGGTGTGGGAGAGACATTGGGGCTGCCCAAACCGCCAAGGCCTAGGTTTTGTACCCAAGTCAAGTACGGGCATAAGTAGGCGCTCCCGCGGGCTGGTTATGCTTCCATTATTATGCATGCAAACACTTCTTACTTTTTACTCAGGAGTAGAAAAAACCAGACCCAACTTCCGAGAGTCAACTTTCCAAAAGAGCAGAGCAAGCGCAGGGGGGCGCCAGCACAGGCCCCGCCGCCTTCCAGGGTTTAAATGCCGACGGCCGGAAAGGGATAACCAACCCGCCGGAGGACAAAGGCGGCCCGGGCACGCCCCAGCGCTGGGCGCCGCTACCCCGAGCCGCACCGAGCGACCACGAAGTTCTGGGCTGCTTTTCTAGACCAAAAAACTAATAAGCTGCCCCTGCCGGACCTCAGTGCTTCCTTCCAGGACCCGCAACTCTTGGTGGGTCTTCCAGCAGACACAGTACCCGCCTCCCGGCTCCCGCCCGCCTGCCCCGCGGAAGCTGTCCGGCGCCTCCTCCCACCCCCTACCCCCGGCCTACCTGCAGGGCGAACCCCGCGGAGTCGCCGCCCGGAGCTCATCGAGGCCCCTAGCGCAGAGCAGCGCAGCCGCCCGGGCGGCCTCCCCTTCCTGCAGCCGGCCGCCCGCAAACTCCCGCCCCTTCCCCCGCCCCCGCGCCGCTCGCCGCGGGCCCCCGGGTGTGGGTGGGAGTCGCGTCTCAGTTCTGAGCTTCTCGCCCGCCGAGTTCAAGGACTAGTGCAAGGACTAGAGCGTCCGGGGAGGGCCGATCGACGCTGTGTCGTCTGCCCGGCACTTGGAGACGAGCCTGACCCTCGGGAAATGCCGGTTGCCACCCCGAGGGCACAGGGCAAGCGGGTGATCGGGAAGCGGCGGGCGATTTCAGAGCACCTGTGGGGAGCCGAGGCTCGCAGTCCCCGCCCCCAGGGCTCGCTCTTCCCGGACGCCTCCAAGGCAGAGGGCGTCGCGTTTTCCTGTTTCGTGGACAGTCCTTCCCCCGCGACAGTTACTTTACTGGACCTGTAATGACTTTAAATGCTCTTGGGATTCGGGACAAAGTAAAACTGGAGGCAACCCTAAGATTTTTAAGTCTGACTTTCATAGGTAAAGTTAATTCCGGGAAGCAATCATGCAGATATTCGGAGCCCGAACTTTGGAGTCTACAGATGATATTTCTTGAGCCAGAGCCTGTTGTCCTTACCCTGATAAAATGCCCAAACTGTGTTAATTGGGCGCGGCGGGGCGCTCAAGGTTGCATTTAACCGAGCTCCGCCTTAGGTGGTGGTGGCTGGCTATTTTGTAAATTTGCTTCAAAGAGCAACTCTAAGATCGGATGAAAAGGTGGCTTCCGCTTTTATAACTTCTCTGGTCCTTGTCATTTAAAAAAGTAACCATCTTCAGACTGGGGAAAAAATGTGTTAAGGCATCATTTCTAATACATTAAAATAAGTATAAGGTATCCGTCTTCTATAAATATTCTATTGGGGAGAGAAAAACAAAATTTAACGTAATAACTCTTCCCACGTGTGTTGTCATTAACTAGAGTATGAAATCAGGATTTTCCTATTTACTACTGTTCATTTCGCTGTATGTGTAAAATATTTCAGAAATCTATTTTAGTAACTTACTCTGTAGTTAGGACATGAAATCTCATTCTCTGCCTTAAATGGTTTTGCAAGGATTACGTGAAATGACTACTTAGAACAGTGCATGGCTTTGAAGAGCTAAAACTATTTGTTACCACAATATTTTAGCTCATTCAAAGGATTGGCCTTTTGGTTTCCCCATTACCTGGCAGGGTTGCTTAGCATGTAGGTGGTGCTCAATAAATATTTATCCATTGAAGGAGATCCAGGATTTCACCATTTGCACTCTGGACTTTATCCAGTTTGAATGTGTTATCTGACCACCAGAACTTCCTGTCCTTTTGCCTAATTTTCAGGGTCTCCTCTGCTTGAGTCCTGAAAACACTCCCTCTATAGGAGTAGAACACCTGACCTTCTTTCTACTTATCTGAAAGGAGCAGATGAAAGAAATTTGCTTCCCCTCTAAATATCTTGTTATCTTAGAAAATTGTGTTTTTATAGGATATGCATGTGGTTATATTTTAAAGTAGGATTTTGCCTATCTTAAGACATAAGTACAAAGCATTCTGAGATACTTATTTCAAAATTATAAATGTGTAATTTTAGCTTTTTAAAGCAATAGCTATCATAATAAAATGGGTAAGTGTCTAGGACTGGCCAACAGGCTGCCTAGATTCTAACCTGGCTCCACTATTTTCTTAGCCTTGAAACATTGCACAAATAATGCAACTTAATCTCTCCCAGCTTCAAATTCTTCTATGTAAAATGGGGACCAAGTTTACTCAAGTTTTGGAGACAGTAACTGCCAAACTTCTAGAACAGTACCTGGCCCATAGCAAGCTTTCAGTACATTATTTTTAGCTACTGAAGACTTCCTAGACCAGTTCCCAAACTGTGGTCTCTGAGCCAGCAGTATCCACATCATCTAGGAACTTACTAAAAATGCAAACTCTGGGACCTACAGAAAGAGATCTGAATGAGGAGCTGGGGGTTAAGGAGAGCGGTGCCCATTAGGTGTTTTGTGTTTTTTTTAAGATTTTATTTATTTATTTGACAGAGATCACAAATAGGCAGAGAGGCAGGAGAGAGAGAGGAGGGGAAGCAGGCTCCCTGCTGAGCAGAGAGCCCGATGCAGGGCTCCATCCCAGGACCCTGGGATCATGACCTGAGCTGAAAGCAGAGGCTCTAACCCACTGAGCCACCCAGGCACCCCCCATTAGGTGTTTTTAAAGCCAGAATCCAGTGATTGAACTGGATGCTCATGTTTGAAAACCATGGACAGAGACTAATTAGAATCCTACCCATCCTACCTTCTCAAAGAAGAAAAAAAGAACCTAACACAAATCCATAAAATTAAGATACCCTAAAGACTGAAAGTTACTTGACAGATGGCTTGAATGTCACTTTCATAGAACTTACTGAAACTGAAGGTCGTAGCTGTCACCTATCCTAGAAGTGAAACATCTGGAATAAAATTCAGAGATAATCTTCAAATTTTAGTCTTTTTTTTTTTTTTTTCAGTTTACCCCACTAAACCTTCTGGTTTTTCCCTATATAATCACAAAAATACTAGTTTTCTATTGTGATTCCTACACTTAAGAAAAGTTAAAAGCCAACAAAAAAAGGCTTGTAAAGTTATCAGCAAGGAGACTTGGATGTTTTGGAAACCTTCAAGCCCGAGGCAAAGAAGCCTAATATCACTATGGCTATTGCTAAGAGGATACTATTGATCAAGTTTAGTTGTTTTTATTAATAAACTATTAGTTACCTTTTGTTACACCTCATTCTTGCTTTTATGATTTGAGCAGATGGCTGGTTTTGTAAGGTTAAGCCATGAGGAAAAACAACAAACTAACGCAGCTACTTCAATTATTATAACCAGTCATTATACAAGACCTGAATATACTGCAAGTAATATCTCTGAATTTGAACAATGCAACAAAAGATATGTGGAAGAATCTTACCTAATGGGTTTCATTCTACTTCAAAGTTACTGAAGTCAGTCTACTAAACAGTTGTTTTTATAGAGATTCCATTGTCTTCGTTAGATGTTATTCTTGTTTTGTACCACGATAAAATATTATACATTATGATTTCCTGATAATCTCATACCTTCTACAAATTTTGACAGAAATGCTTTTTCATCTTACGAAAAATTAGAAGCGAATAAAACTGTGCTCGCTTCGGCAGCACACATACTAAAATTGGAAGCTAATAAAACTTTTAATTAATATTATTAGTATAGTTTACAGGTTCACTGAAAGAAAGCCTGCTCCAGATGTGTTTAATTGCTTTTGTCCTCACAGTTCAATTCTCTCTTCCTTAGAGCTTCTTGGTGCCTCAGTTTCTCCACCAGTGAAGTGAATACAGCCTTATCTGTTGCTGGAAGAAGTATGTCAAAAGGTTTTAAAGACATAGCATTATTTGAAGGCAATATAGTTTTATTTAAAAATATTAGTATTGTATTTCTTGCAGAGAGCTGGGGTTTTCTTTTTGCTTGTTCTTTTCTTTATGCATTTATTCTATGGATAGGGCAAATACCATTCTCAAAATCTAAATACATGTTCTGTGGTACATGATTCAAGTGAAAACATCAGTAAGAACTCACATTTGGCTATATATATATACACACACACACACACACACACACACACACAGAGAAATCATTACAGATTGTACATGTACATAGGTTAATACACATACATATTTCCTAGCTCTGTTTGCTGGGAGGGTCTAGCAGTGACACCCCTATAGCAATGAGCTCATCCAGCACCCAGATATTGGTTTCTAAGTTCCACTAGAAACCATTCTCTAATAACAAGAACCGGTGCTCTCTGAAGAAGAGGCTGATTCTAGCACTGGAAATATACAAGACAAGCCCAGAGCAACATTCTTACTTTCTTGCCAGGAAATATGGAAGTGCTCAAAAATCAAAAGGATGGGGACACATTAAAGACCAACAGGAGCCAACCTGACATAAATCCCATTAGCTGAGTTGGAATAATTTAAGCAATAAAATAAACATTACCCAAAGTCTAAAGAAATATGCATGAGTCCACACTGATTAAGTAACTGAATAAATGGGAGGGGTGAGGAGACCAATCCTTTTTACAGAAAAATCCCAAGTACTATATAAAGATACTCCCCTTCCAGTAAGTAGAACAGAATCTTGCCACCCTCCACCTCCCACAGACTGACTTGAGGCCTAGCTTCCAAAGAACAGAAGTATGGAAAGGGAAAGAGTAACTTCACAGTGGAGAAAGCTGACAGACACTACCTTAAGCAAGTTTTCAGAGTTGACACACCAAGTTAATAACATTTGACTACAGATGTGATTTGATGAGAAGAATGCTTTATGGTTTTTTTCCTTAAATATCCACAACCCCAGTACAATTATGAGGGAAACATCAGACAAGCCCAAATTGAGGGGCATTCTACAATATAGCTGATCAGTACTCGTCAAAACTGTTAAGATATTGAAAAACAAGCCTGTGGAACCATCGCAGACCAGAGGCTTATCAGACATGATGACTAAATGCAATGTGGTATCCTAGACTGGATCCTAGAAAAGAAAAATGACATTAGTGGAAAAACAATACAATCCAGATGAAGTCTAGAGTTTAGTTAATAGCAATTACTAATGTTGGTTTCTTAACAAATGTTTCATGGTTATGTAAAATGTTAACATTAGGGGTAAGGAGTATATAGCAAGTCTCTATCTTTGAAACTTTTATGTAAATCTAAAATTATTCCAAGATAAAAATCTTAACACATAAAAACAGCTTCCACTGATGTTTGTATATAACTATGAATTAAATATTTTATAGAATTCTGAGTCTGTCCTCTTGAGGAAGCCAAGAAAATCCACACATTTATTCTAAGTTTAAAGATACCTGGTCAAGTATTTCAACAGTAAATACTGGGAAAGATTAAATATGGATAATGGCTTATAAAACTGTTAACCTTTTTAAAAGTCTGAAAGTATCAATTAAGGGTTCCAAACATTTAAGTTAGAACCCAGTTTGCTCCATTAGTCTTAGGGATACACTTGTCTTATCCCATAGATGGCACATCTCTTAGCAGAAAAGCTCCATCATCTTAGTTTGGGAAGTTACTAGATTTTTAGCAACGATACCTATTCAAAGTTAGGAATGTGGCCCTTTCCCCAGAATATATTTTTTTCTCTGCCCCTTTGCCTGTAATGACTTAAAGAGAACCACCTCTCCTGCAGCTATCCTTTCTGATGTTCCAAGCATTTTATCTTTGTAACTTTGGCTATAAGTTACCCAAAAGCTATCCATGGCTTGGGATCCTAGGCTAGGGAAAGCCAACAATTAATGGTAGGCAAAGAGCAGTAGAGGAATACAGCTGCGCTTTCCAAAGGAAACTTTGGAAATGAGAAACCTTCAACATGTACAGACATTTCTAGAGGCAGCTGAGGTTCTGGAATTTGCTTTTAAACATCTGCTAACAATTTTCAATGTAAATAAAAAAGCTACAAAAGATAGTTCTTTGTATCTTGCTTTACCATTCCTTTTGATTCCACAGTTAAAGACTTAAAAAAAAAGTATCAAGAACAGTATTTATTAAGACCATTATTAGGAAAAGGTTACAGACTTTTCAAAATATACCCCAATCTAGTATGAGGACCAAGTACTAGGGAAAAAACACCAAAGCATAGCAGCATATAATGCTCTAATCTGTATGTGAAGTAACTTTTCAATTGTGTCATTAAATCCATCTTTTCTTCAATTTACGCAAAGGTTATAGCAAAATATGATACCTGTCATATGAACGGTTCATAAAATAGGAGTGGCTGTGCTTCTGAATTTTGTTCATGTCACCTTCTAGACATATTACATAATACCTAGATACCCAGGTTTTGCCCCCTAAGAAGCCACCAGTTGATGGTTCCAATTTTCTAAGAAAAAAAGACATGGAAAACTTGTCCTGGCAACTAGTCTTATCATTAACAGAAGTGAGACTTATTCATATGCTCGATGGGCTACAGGAAAACAGTATATTATGTGTTAATTAAAATAGAGAAAAAATAAAGTCAGATCTTTCCAGGTATAAATGTATATTTAAAATCTTATAGTAAACATATACTTCTAAGTGAAGATTTTCCCGTATTTCCAAGTAAGATTATGTTCAACATACCTTGTAATCAATTTTACATTTGACCTCATTGTTTTGGTAAATACAGTTGTGAATACTGAGTTACAGACTCCTTTTAAAATATTCTCCCCTTAACATGCACCTCTTTCTGAGACTGGTCAAGACAATTCGGTACAATAACGCAGCAACATCCAGGAAGATCACCTCCCCCACATTTTCCTTTAGTTTGTACTTTTAATGTCAAAATAAAGTCTTAAAATAATCCTTTCACAAAAATAAGGCAGCTTTATGCTATAAAAACAGTAGTTCTTTGTCAAAGGCTATATTCTTCTGTCCTTATCTGCTGTCACCAACTGTCAGCATCTTCTTTAAAGATCACTTTTCTCTTCATAGCGACACCTACATGCGGCTCGTTGGCTGTCCAGATACGGTTTACAGCCTAAATGTATAACACTGTCAAACAAGAGCTCCACTGTGGTTTCACAGGCTGCAAAGTAAGAAAGTGCTGTTACTGCTGGCAACTGCTCTCCCTCCACACATATTACATGTTACAGCACAGTGTCAGGCACCTCCTTGGTGAGCTCTTAAACATCTGTTACATCAACGATCTCCCAAACCCTCGTGGGCCAGAAGCACACACACACAGACTTCCAGGGTTAGCATGCTGAGCATGTATCTACTTTTTTGTTTGCTCACAACCGTTCATCCCTATTTTTTTCTACAAGGCAAATGAGTCTCAATAACACAGTTCATCACGGTTACTTTTCCTTTTATCTGAAAAATGCCACTAATAAAGATGCCTTAGAACACACTTAATTTTGCAGTGCAAGGGAAGATTTTTAGGTGTAAAAAAAAATAAAGGTTAAAAACAGAGAAAGCACAGAATAGCTTTTAGTTATCCAAATACTCACACTAAGGAAGAAACTATTCATTGCAAAATCCTGACATTTTCAAACTTCTCCAGAAGGCTGTGCTGTTAAAGAACACAACCACCACAGAAGTGTAAAGACTATACTTATTCAATAGAACATTGGAAGGAAACTGGCTTCATCATTTAGCCAAATGAGTATGTCCTTAGATCAGAAGACAGGAGATACATCCATGTATGCGTCCACCATGCAACTAGCTTGCTCAGCCAAGAGCGTGCAAAGCTTTCAGAGGCTGGGAATTCAAGCTGCAGAGACTTCTTCCTTGACAGTTACTACTAGGAATTCAGAATCAGACCCATGACATTGTTCGGGGAATACTGCAATAGACAGAGCACGAGTTTTAAAATCGTAAGTATGGCGGCACCTGGGTGGCTCAGTGGGTTAAGCCTCTGCCTTCAGCTCAGGTCATGATCTCAGGGTCCTGGGATCGAGCCCTGCATCAGGCTCTCTGCTCAGCAGGGAGCCTACTTCCCCCCTCTCTCTGCCTGCCTCTCTGCCTACTTGTGATCTCTGTCTGTCAAATAAATAAATAAAATCTTAAAAAAAAAAAATAAAATCGGAAGTATACAACTTAGGACAAGTTACTTCCTGGAACTTCTGTTTCCTTCCTTGGAAAATTAGTACACCACTACCTACTTCTTTGGGTTTTTGTGAACACTGAGGAAAACAGATCTAAAATACCTAGCATGGTATCTTATGAAAATGCTTTAAAATGCATAGTTTCCTTTCTTGCACCTTCTCTTCCAATTTCAATGTATGATAAATACTTCGGCTTGACATTGAAAAGATTTTATAACTTTTAGTATTTGTACAGTGATTTGTATTTCCACAAATATTTTATTTTCTATCTTTCAACTCTATGACATGGGTATTATTTTATAAATGGGCACACTGATACACCTTTTCCCTTTGCTGACTCTGCTTCGTATCCCTTCGCTCTGAGTATGAGTATTTGCTGAATCCTGTGAGTCCTCCTAGCAAACTTGGAGGTGGTTTTGGGGACCCTCCTGACACAGATACATATGAAGAGACAGTTAAGCACAAATCCTCTAGAACTTCCCACTTGAAATCCTATGTGCTATACACTTAAAATCACTGGATCCAGGATTTCAAACTTCAGGCTCTCATAATTAGAGACAGACTACAGGGTACACGATCGTGGATGAATTCTTGTCTGCCTTGCATACCCTCTTCCCAAGGTTTCCTAACACTTTTTGCTTCCACGACTATAAATCATTTGAGATGACAAAATCAATGACTCCTCATCTCAGAAACTGAAGGGGCTGTGTCACAACAGATAAAGTAATACAAAGCGAAAGATTTCTAGTGGTAACTCCTATAGTGAAACATAAAGCAATCCATAAAACCTGACAAACTGCACTCATCTTCATCCTGCTGGATCCTCCTTACCCTGCACGTGCTGAGCCAGTCCTAGTGTCTTCTGCACATCCCGGCAGATCTTAGAGAGGCAATACTGGAATTCCTCATCGCAGTCGTTCTTGGTCTTGCCGCAGGTCTCATAGCACCTGTCATGTTGGTTACAGCACTTTGTCAGGGAAGGGATGCCAATATTAAGCTGAAAGAGGCATTTGGATGGATTATTGTTGGTGAAATTCAAAATTCCTCTGCTAAAGTAATGCATTCAAGTAGGCTTAGAAATCAAGGATGATGACTGCTGCATAACTCCCCAAATCCATTTCTGTCTATGAATGTTTTCCATTTTACTTATGCATCTGCCCATCACTCACTCACATGCACCTACATGCTCTCCCTCTCAGCCATGCCTCAGAACTCCCTATTTTGCAATATTCAGTTATCTGCTAGTAACAAATATAACTTCCAATTGTCCAAAACACAAAACATAGTTTTAAGAACAGAAAGGTCAGGCTAAGAGCAAAGACTGATTTTTGGACATTCCAAAGTAGTCTGTACCTCTCCCCCTATAAAATGTACTTTATATAAAGTATCACTGAAAACTTTTAAGCTCCTACAACTTACATTTTATCTTATTGTGGTTCAACCTTTAAGTATCAATTCCCTAAAGATACTGTTCCTTCAAATCTATAAATTATCTTTAAATGGTTTCAATAACTTTTATACGTAAAACCCTTATGTCCAGGAATCACTCATCAACATTTTTTTCTCACAATAGTTGGCTCAGATTCAGCTTCGCCTACCAAAAAACACAGCTATCTTATTTAGCTTTGCTTTAGTATAGAAAATATGCTTTATCTATACTTTTTTTATCCAAGTAGCATTACTCGTATAAATTTTTTAAACCATGTTTGTGACATGAAGAAATATATTTTTAATAATATTAATATCTATAAGATTAAAAAATTAAACATGAATTTTATTCCATTTGGTTTTGTTAGGACTTACTAATATGTTTTAGCTATAAAAGAATATAATAAACTCAATTACCATTATAACAAGCAAAATTATTTGTGATCCTGAGGATACGCTGACAGTCTTGCATAATTAAGGGTACTATACAGTTGGGGCACCTGGGGGGCTCAGTCAGCAGAGCGTCTGGCTCTTGATTTTGGCCCAGGTTATGATCTCAGGGCTGAACTGCTGGGCTCCACACTCAGCAGGGGGTCTGCTTGAGATTCTCCCTTTCCCTCACTATCTGCCCCTCCCCACCCTGACCTGTGCCCGCTTTCTCTCTAATAAATAAATCTTAAAAAAAAAAGAAAAGAAAAGAGTACTACATAGCCTACTGATCATAAAGCTTTTCAAATAAGAAAATAATGGTATTTACGTGAACACCAAACAGTGGAGAGCCACATCCATTCGGCGGGGAGGGTTTATAACCGTAACGTGGGAAAGGCTTAGATCCTATAAAATATAAATGGTATAATTAATTTTCAAGTATGATAAAAAACATGCAAAAAGGTCTATGATATACTACCAGATTAGCCTTGGAAATATTTAATATTTGGGTACTGACATAAGTGAATGTCTTTATTTAAGCCTATACTACACAAAACATGTAAAAGCTTACTCTGGACTTCAGGAGGTTTCAGAGAGTATATGTGAGACTGGGTCCATATATATGAAAGATAAATCCACCCTGTTTCCCTGTACATTCTAACACATTTTTTTGGTTAAAAACTTTTATAGGGCAAAACTGTATCTTCCCAACCTTCAGCCAATACTCCACTACACACAAACCTCAATAACCATTAACTAACCAGTTTACTCAAAGAGCTTAAAGCTAAGGAAGATAAGGTCACCCAATGAACATTTAATTGCCTTAATGCCATTGTAAGACATTACAGGACCACATATTCTAGCCTGGACTCCAACCAACCATTTCACAAATATACTTCTTTGCCAGCTAAGGAAAAAGGTCAGGAATAAAGATAGCTTGGTAACCATATTACTCCAGTTTTATTCTCCCTAATAGCACCAATGGTTCAGTAGCAAGGAGAAAGATGACCTTATCACAGCAATCTTAACTGCTGCAAAATACTTCAAAAATATCTCCTCATGAAATATATACATCACGTCAAGATACCAGTCACCTACTTTCTCTTGAATGTTTCCCACGATCCTTCTACAGCATCAAGAAAGAGCCTATTCCATTGTAGAATGGCACTAACTGTTCAATGCTTCCCTATTTTCTTTTGAGGAATCCTGTACCGCTGGGGAACACAAAACAAGCCAATTACCTATTTTACATAAGCAATCCTCCCAACATCTGGGACTCCCATTTATCTTCAATTCTAGAAGCAAAACATTCCCTGTTATTCCAAATACCTCTCCAGAGTTCCTTATTTAGGAAAAATACAAAGTATCCACCAAGTTTCAGGCAACTATTTATTACTAGAAGACCAAAGATAAGTTTACCCTCCAAAAGTACATTGGGGGGGGCGGGGGGAAAGCAGCTCTTCCAGTAATCAACCATCAAAATAAGTAATCAACTCAAAGTAAGGATCTAAAAATGGTTTAAGTGAGTTGCTAAGACTTACATGCTTGACTGAAGTGACAACTAAAGCCTAAAGAGAGTATAACCTCAAGAAGATACAAAGCGTTAGCCTGCTCCACCCAGTCTGAAGAATAGTACGGATGAAGAGAATGGTTATGATGGATCAAGGAAAGAGGAGGTCAATGACAGAAGTTAGTCTTGCTTCTCCAGCACTGTTCAAGAAGGATGGTTGTTTCTAGGCCCTTGGAAAGTGAAGGTACATGCCTCAAGCTATCACAGATGAGTCACTGTGATCCTTCACCTCCTGCTTTTGGTCCTTCGTTCTTGAGATTGTTTATGATTTGGCTTTCCACTTAACAGGGCCCAAAGAGGGAGGATATACTAATCACCCAGGTAGCTCATGGGCACCTCAAACTTTAGATGTACCTCCTGACGTTCATCCCGAAACCTGCACCATCCATAGTTCCCTCTTCTCAGATAAAAGCAACTCCAACATTCCCAGCACTCAGGAAAAAAACCTTAGCCATCTTTAATTCTCCCATTTTCTTATATCCCACATCCATTCCACAGCATGTCCTGCTGACTCTACCTTCAAAATATCCAGAATCTAATCACTTCTTCCCAACCCACAGCTACCATCCTGCTCTAAGCCACCATGGATTATTGCCATGACCTCCTAACATCTCCCTACTTCGCTTTCGCCACTCCACAGCACGCCCACATCACCTCTAGCCATTGTCTATTCTCAACACTGAACCTGAATGATCCTATTAAAATGGTAGATCGTTTTTCTTCTGTCAAAACCCCTCTAATGGCTTCTCATCTTATTCAGAATAAAAGCCCACATTCCCTTCCAAGGTTTAGAAACTCTGTATAATCTACACCGCCACACAACACACCATGACTTCTCTGACCTCATCTTACTATTCTCTCTATCCTCACTTCAGTCCATCACATCTGACTTCTCCATTATTCCAGACACTCCAAGTCTGCTCCTGCCTTAATGCCACTCAACCTGCTGTTCTTCTATGTGGAGGCTCTTCCTTCATGTTCTCAGCAATGTCTTCTCTGACCATACCATATTTAGCATGCATAACTGTCAAACATATTATGTTATTAACCTACTTATTATCTGTCTCCCCATACTAAAATATAAACTCCATGACAGCATGAATTTCTGTTTTGTATCTTCAAAGCCTCGAACACTGCCCAGCGTATGGTTAGGTTATCAATAAATATTTGTTGATGAATGAACGAATAGGCAGGTGACTTGGAATGCAGTTCTAATATTCATTATAAATAAACTGGTACTGCCGCTTATCCTTCAGTCTCCTTTAAGTTTGGCAAGCATTGATCAGCCTCCAAAGCTTGATCACTTCTCGTTTGTCACATCTCTTTAAAATGTGCCATCCCAAACTGAAAACCAGGAGGTGTGATGGGCCTATTTTGAAGTAGATAAAGTCTTGAATTAACAGAGCCCAAGACAGTTAGCATATATTTTAGCTATGTCTCAGTACTAAGATACATTGGACAGTAGGAAAAAAAACATCAGTTCTTTCTAAAATAAACTCTATCTACTGCTAGAGACTCAGCATCTCTACAGCTTTAATTTTGAGCCTAAATATTAGATGATGTATCAGAGCTACTACTCCCTGAAATTTGTAAGCCAGTACAGGAAGCAAAGAAAAAAATGAAATGAGAAGAACTTAAAAAACAAACCAAATCCACTGGGTACAACTACACGGAAATACTATTCATTGATTCTACTTGTTGACTTAGGCAAATGCTCCTCTCTTGATGCTTTGTTTTATCATCAGTATGGACAGATAAAATCTAAAGATTTGCCTGGACTGAGGTAACGACAGATCTTTTCTATATGTTTTTTTAGAAATTTGATGTAAATACTTCCAAATGGACCAATTTCGTTCACGTCAATGACACTGAAGTCAATGAGAAATAGATAGGGAAGGCTGTTGGGACAAAGACCTTAGCACTGTGCTTTATAGGAAATGCAGTGTAGAATTCAAACAGCTTTTCCAAACACTTGAGGTTTTAATTCATGAATTGATCTTCAGAGGGCCCTTGTGCTACTTTATTTTTCTAGTTCACTCAATCTCCTATTTTCCTCAATGTCTACCACTTCCATTCCCATCTTCGTTCTTAGCTGATGACCTTGATTCCTACTTCACTGAGAAAACTGTGAAGTGATCGGAAGAGAACTCAGACACCTATCCACCTAATCAGCATCGGTGCTCCTATCCCCTACCTTTGTTCCTATTAACAGGGATAGGCCATCTGTGCTCTTGGCCAACCTATTTATGCACTGGAACCCACTCCTCTCACTTACCTAAGGAACTGACTCCAATAATTCTTCATTTCTCCCTCCACGGTGTTTTCATTCTCTACTGAATCGTTCTCAAAAGCATACAAATATGCTTTGATTTTTTCCTAATGACTTTTTTCCATGGTGTGCCCTATTATAGTTAAGGGCAACCCCATCCTTCCAATCATTTAGGCCAGTTAAGTTTTGGAATCATTTTTTTACCCTACTCACACCTTCCTTCTGAGCTATCAGCAAATCCTTCAGGCTCTTCCTTCAGAATATCATCCCTAAATCCAACCACTTCTCACCACCTTTCTTGCTTTGAACCTGGACAAAACCACCACCATCTTGTGTCTGAATTCCTGCCCCTGTCACTCTGCCTCCGTTCTTGCTCTCCCACCTCCCTGGAGTCTTATCCTCTGCACAAGAGCCAAAGGGATCCTGTTAAAACATGTATCACTGAAGGAGCTACTTATTCATAATTCTAAAACACTTTACAAGCCAATTTTGTTTTCTATTTTTCAAAAGAAATCAAGGTTTTTCTTTCTCAAATCTTCTTTGCAGTTGGGGGAAAAAAGTTAAGAAAAAAAAGTGACCACATAATCTGTTCCCCTAAGAAACTACTTCAATCTCAATAAAGCCTTCTTCCCACCGGAGGGAGGATGGCCAGAAGGGAGCAAGTCTCCATTAAGCCAATCCTTTTGATAAAACAAAGATAACTGAATTCAACAAGTCTGTGCCCTTTAATCTGATCATCTTCTCCCTACTACCAAGTCTTTTTTTAAGTTCCCTTTAACCTCTTTACTGCAACTATTAAACACCCCTTGATTGTCATGCTCCTCTAGCTTTGGGATTTGTCTGTTTGTTTTGTCCTGATTTGATCACTTGCATTCCAAAATACCGGAAAGGTTGAAACAGGGTTCCAGGGAGATTCCTCAAGTAATAGCAATTAAAGAACAATATTCATTATATTGGAATTATCAACATGGTGACTTGGAACCACAATTCTATGAGCCGATAGCATTACTAAGACACAAAAGGATGTTCACTGAAGCATACCATTTCCTAAACTCTCAAGTTCATTTATGCTGGAGATCTTCCTTGAGACTCCATATGGTAAATTTAGTAAGGCTTGTTGAAGATAAAAAGGGTTTAGTAAAACAAAACATCAAAGTCATCTTTATTAATAGGAACAGTATCCATTCAAGGTCAGACCTATTTCAAATATAAATAAACTCTAGAAACCCTGATTCATCACAAGTTTATGAAGATTGCTTATTGAAGATGTACACCTTTCCTATCTCAGTAAATGGCAACCACATCCTTCCTTTGGCTCAGGCCAAAATCTTCGGAGTCATTCTCAACTGGTCTTTCTCCTAGGTCCTTGTCACCGGCCATTCCCTCTGCCTGGAGGGTTTTATCCCCAGATCATCACAGTGTCACCTTCAGCATTTTCAGATTTCTTCTCAAATGCTGTCTCATCAGTGAGACCTTCCCTGAACAACTTATTTAAATGAGGAAACTGCCTCCCAACACCATCACTGTTTTTACTATAGTTCTCAAAACACTGCCATACTTCAGACCTACATATACTGCATTTTGGGCTTATTTTACTTATTTTTTAGTTTACTGTCTCTCCCCACCAAAATGTAAGCTCCATGGACAGGAATTTTGTGTTGTTTACTGCTGAATCTCCAACTGGTAGAACACTTGAGACGTAACAGGCACTCAAATATTTGTATAATGAATGGGGATGACTAAGTAAAATGATGACATCCACCTCAGGAAAGGCAGTATTTAATTTTCAAATAGTTCACTTATTCCTCCTAACAAGCTCTACAAGGACAAAAACATCCTTCCCCATTGCATACTGGTGGTTAACATTTAGGCATGAATTTAGGAAGGAAACATTTAGCCCTTCATAGCACATGAGCTATGGCTCATTCTTTATCTCCATTAACATAAAACTAGAAATTATTTTGAGAATTAAAGGCAGCAAATGGCATCACAGTTTCACATGACACAGATTTCTTTTAAATTCACCTACATGCAATCTGGTTTTACTGGTCACTGAATTCCCTATTGCTTTAAGCTGCCAAGCATTAAATGAACTAGGCCCCGACTTTGTCTACTCTTATTGGAAACATGATTTTCCAATAAAAATCTTAACATTTTGAATTTCCAAAGAGAAGCCTGGGTACTTTATCTGAGCTGCTACAATATTTAAACATCAGAAAAAGCAAGTGCTTGAAAAAAAAGGTATCTCCTAAGACACTGAGTTTATTAGTACCAAAAATGCCACCGAACAAGTTCTCAGATTCAAAAAGAACTAAAGTTAAAAAAATATGAAAAGCAAATCAAAACAATTACTAGTATTAACCAACAATGGAGAAGAAGTGTCACTATCAAGTCGTGATAGACAATTTCTGGAAGAGTTATGAGAACTCTTTCTCAACAATAGAGCACACCAAAAGTCTGTACAAAGGTCGCAATTTATTTTCTGTAGCCCTGCAGGAAAAGAAAACAATTAAAAGCAATTCTTAAGAAAAGTAAAACGTCATGATTAAAATTCTGTTTATGCTGCACGTTCGGCTGACTAACGGCGCTAAAATATGGGGCTAAAATCGTTCTGTTCCGCTCCAGTCCCACGATGCGTACGTCACAAAATTCTGAGGCAACTTCGTGCAACAGCAAAAGAAAAAGGGAGAGAGAAAAAGAAAAGGTAGTAATTCAAAAGCAATGAAAACAGGTCGGAGTGTACACCTCCTGTGACCTCTTATATTCTAACAATGGTGGTGCGAACTTCTAACTTGATTGCTCAATCACAAGAACGCTAAGACTCTAGCAGTGGTTAAGTTTTTCCACGGCTAGAGGACAACGTCAAGGTCTGCCTTGCATCCCACACCTCCACGACCTCCGTCCCTGCAACACCCAGAAAGCGAGGGCCTCGCAGGGCTGGGCTCCCTCTCACCGTCATTGCACTTGTACTGGCAGAGCCCATCCTCGCCTCCGAGGAGGTCCAAGGCGGCGTTCAGGTACGTGTCTATCTTGTGAACGCCGTTCCGGATGGTCTTCAGCGTGGCCCGCCAGTCGGTAGTCTGGGCCTGCTCCTGGCACCTGAGAGCGGCAGGCACGAAGAGGAGGAGGACGAGGGCGAGCGCGGGCTGCGGGAGCAGGGCCATCCGCGCAGCACCGGGCGGTGCCCCCACGGAGCCCATAGGGCACCCTAAGCAGCGGCGCCAGCCCGGGGCTCGGCGTCCCCAGCAGCCTCCATGCCCACGCCTCCTTCCGAGCTAGTAGGCGGGGCCTCACCGCTCTTACTCTGCTCTGGCGGGGAGGCGGCGCTGTCGCGAAGACGCGCGGCACCGCGCACGCGCTGGCCTGGTCCCGCGGCCCCTACTGTGCGCTTGCGCGCTAGCGTGGTGCGTCAGAGGCCGGCGAACCCGGAGTGAAGAGTAGTGGGGAGGAGCTCCTCGTCTAAGCGTTGCTCGCGGAGCTCCTCCGCAGGGGCTCTAATTAGTACTGTCTGAGGGGAGAGCCAAGTGAAGAGCCCCCACTTGACCTGTCAGGGTTCAGCACAGCAATCGCCATCCCTCCCCACCCCACCCCCGTCCCTAGGGACAGGCTTTTATGGGTGTGGACGCCGTGGGACAAATCGGTTCCCCTAACCCCTTAGAGAGAGCACTGCGAGGGGTCCAGCTATGCTTCGGTTTGAGGACGTGATTCTGCGTGACACGTGGATCCCCTCGCGTGCTTTCGGTTGTCGCGGCTGGGGGAACGGGAGCCGGAGCGGTCAATCCAAGGGCGAGGTGGTCCCTGAATGACTAGCATGAGTTAGAGCCTCATTTACAAATTCTGGAAGAAGAAAAGAAAGAAAAAAAAAAAGGAAATTCTGAAAGAAAACCGTTTGGCAAAAACTATGAGTTTTCTTTCCTGATAAGGAATAAACGGGACTCTACACTTGAATACAGTTTTTGTTTTGTTTTTTTTAACCTAATTGGAAATCACTGTTTTCGTGCTCGCCATATTTTGTAATTTGATAACTCCGGTGAAATTTCTCAGTATTTTTCCCCCTGCGCTGTGCAGAATACTTAAATAATAATTGCAGTAGTGTTTTTTTGATGTTGTTTTGTTTTTATTTTTGTTTGTTTTTTTACCAGAGTTACAAATATCTGGTTGTGTTAGTATCCCGGAAATTCTAAGAATTTTACAGTAAGATTCCAGGGCAATATTGCAAGTGTTGGGAATAGATACGTCCTTTCTTACTAAAATTACCAATAAATTCTAGTTCGGCGTTTTGTGTTTGACACAAGCTTCCTAAGTGTAAGAAATATGCTCTAAAGAGTCCTTAGGAATTACATCCCTCTTTATTGAGAACTTACTCTGCTCCTGCCATCCACTTCACATGTACTATCTCACATTCAGAACACTGCTCTACAGGGATGTAGATTTTGGGTGACTTAGAAACAAAAAGGAGTCCCTCCTGGCAGACGCAGACAGATGTAGCCCAACCCCAGGCTGCGACCCTCAGCCAGGCTGTCTTGGGCTGTGATCTGCCTACGGCAATGGTGGAAGGGGAGACTTGTGCCAGAGAGGTGTTGTCCCCCTTTTACCGTGGAGGAGTCGGAAGTACAGAGAATTCATGTGAGGTTATCCTGTCAAAGTAGGGGCTCTTTCTACCTTCATGAGATGCCAAAGATTTTTTTTTCTTCATTTTTGGACAGCGCATTTAAAAACATTCAGAAAAGGGAACACAGAATTTGTTTTAGAAAGTTTTCTGGAGCATTGGTTTTCTCATCTCTAAAGTGTGGGTGTTGAATGAGATTATCTCTGAGGTCCCACCTAATTCCACCACCCAAAACCTTAAACCAGTTTTGGTTCTTTCAAGTCTTCAGAGAAACTCTCCCATATGTGAGTAAATATTCCACAAGAAAAGAGAGAATGTAGTAGCCCCATTCCAACCCTCAGTTACGGAAGCCCCGAAGGCTCTCGTTTTTTCCTTTCTCTAACATTTACTCCTTGGTGATCTCATCTAATTTCTTATACCTTAACTACAGCTTCTGCTCCAAAGATTCAGTCTGCTCTCTCTTCTCTTTGGAGATTAAATTCTCAAACTCCAGTTCCTTGGACTGATAGGGTTGTTCTCATTTTCTTTGAAACAAATTTCCTTTACCACTGTGTTCCCCGTAGGAATCACCACCATCTTTCCAGAAAAAGATTCTAAGTTTTATTTTTACATTTATTTCATATTCAATCATTAGATATTTGTTGTTCTGCTGCAGTAATTCCAAGATTTACTTTTCCCTCTTAATTCCTGCTGCGGGATAAAAGAGTCTGGCATTGACTACAGGACCAGCTACATAACTTGCAGGGCCAGCTACATAACTTGCAGGGCTCAGTACACAATAAAAAAGAGGGCTACGTGTTCAAAAATTATTAAGAATGTCAAGAGGGGGGCGCCTGGGTGACTCAGTGGGTTAAAGCCTCTGCCTTCAGCTCAGGTCATGATCCCAGGATCCTGGAATCGAACCCCGCGTGGGGCTCTCTGCTCCGCAGTGAGCCTGCTTCCCTTCCTCTCTCTCTGCCTGCCTCTCTGCCTACTTATAATCTCTCTGTCTGTCAAATAAATAATAAATAAAATCTTAAAAAAAAGAATTTCAAGAGGATGACAGGAGAGCATTAAAGCAAATGTGAAACATTTCTGAGTTCAGTGCCTTGTACATAGACACAGGATTCATGGCCATGAAGCCAGCCCTGACTGGTCATATCATGTAACTTCTAGAAGACCCCTTCCATCCTTTCTTCCTAACAGCATAAATGGTTTGAGAAGAGCCTTCTTTACAGGGCACTTTCATCTAATCAGTAAAACTTGTTATTATTGTGACAGACACTGTTGGTTGCAAACCCACAACTTCCAGGTCTTTCCTGCTAGCACAAGGCTAGGTTGTCTAGATATAATTTGACTATGGATGGGCAGGAGCTGAAGCCAGGAAGCCAGTAAGGATGTAACAAACCAGGTAAGACATTATTATGACTTGGCCCGGGGAAGGAGAATGGAGGTGTGAAAGTGGTCACATTCTAGATATAACCTGATGGTAGAGCCAGCAGGAATTACTGTTGGATTGAGGATGGTACACGAGGGAAGAAGGAATTAATGACCTTGAGGTTTTGGCTTTAGCACTTAGGATAGTGAGTTCTCACTAAATGACATGGGGAGGATTTCAGAAGGAGCAGATTTCAGGGAAAATTTAGAACATTAATTTCAGACATATCATGTTTGAGAAGCTTATTCTAAAGTTGTACTTCAGAAGTGGGATAAGAACTAGAAATTTATTTGAAGTCCTCAGCATAGAAATGACTTTTAAAGTCACGGGACTAGAAGAGATCCTCTAAAACAGGAGTATGTAGAGAAGCAGGACTAAGGATAAGTCATAGAAGATTGGGGAAATACGAAGTGGCAAAAGAGGCTCAAAGGGGCATCCAAGTGCAGCAAGAGAGTGCTTTATTGCAGTGTGTCTAGGTAAAACAGAACCATCCATTTGGCTGGTGTAGAAGAAGATGAGGACCTGGTATTGATTGCTGAATTTAATAACATGGAGGTCAAGGTGAACTTCACAGAAAACTTTCAGTAGAATACTGGGGACAAGACACATGTGTAGTGAGAGGAGAGAAAAAAAAAGGAAGAGGAATTGGAAAAAGCAATTTTGGTCAGTATTATCAAAACAAAATTATGAAAATATAAAAGATGCTATATATGTGCTGATTCTTGTCTACATGATACATGTACCTTGGAATGTGGTCTTCTGGGTGGCTGAGACTAGGCTGTGTTTTCTCTGCAGAGCTTTCCAGTCCAATTATAAGCATGGTCAGGCAGATACACCTTCTGGAAACCCCAAATGGTCGTTTCACTGTCATGGACGTCAAGGAATGTGATGATATTATTAATGAGTGAGAATGCCAAATGTATTGGGTTTAATGTAATGTATTAACCCAGAATGCTTGGAGAGTGGAATCCTCTCTGTTATTTGAAACAATACAAAATCAACAAAATACAAACGATCAGGGGCAATTTCTATTTGTTAGTCTTTTCCAATGTCTCGTTAAATGGCCTGAGCTCTGTTATTATGATGAAAATAAATGACACGTGGTGAAACCATTCCAGCCTTAATGATCAATCTTTGCCCAGTGTTAAGGCTAGAACACTGATTTCTAAACAGGGCTCAATTTAAGGGGAAAGAAGTGCTAGTTTCCAGCCTCTACCTTTAAGAAAAATAAAAAATTAATAGCATGAATAGCTTTCAAACCAGGGACAAGGTGAAGGACAAGAGATGGCTGCACCAGATCTATAAGCGCAGGTTGGTTCCATGATGTGTTGAAAATAATGGCTTTCCATTTTGGGTGTTCGTCATCAGGCAAATTTGATCAGTGTTTTAGTCTGCTTGGGCTACTGTAACAAAATCCCACAGACTAGGTGACTTATAAACAGCAGAAGTTTATTTCTAGACTTGTAGAGGCTGGTGGTTCAAGATCAGGGTGCCGGAGTGATCAGGTTCTGGACGGGACTCTCTTCCAGTTTGCAGACAGCTGACATCCGCGTCCTCACGTGATGGAGGATGGGTGGAATTTCTGGGGTTTCTTTTATAAAATACTAATCCCCATTATGAGGCCTCCAACCTCATGACCTAAGCACCTCCTGAAGACCCCACTTCCTAATACCATCCCACTGGGCATTAGAATTTCAACATGAGCTTTGGAGGAACAAAACATTAAAAGTACAGCAATCAGGGAGGAGATTTTCAAGTGATCTTTGTGGCTAGAATGTACGATTCCTCAGCATGCAGAGAGATGTGCTGGGTAGGATGGAAAGGAACCCACGTGGGTACGACTGCAGGGTTTTAGACCTTCAGGCTAAATTCAGCTCTGTGGTCTCTCTAGGTTGGATTTCTGGTTACTTCCAAACCTCTGACTGATTTTCAGTTTCATATCTCCTGCTGCATGCTATATACATCTTTCCTGGGCTCCCACAGACCTCACAGCTTCAAAATATCCTTCACTAATGAAACCAGCTTCTCTTTCTCTGTTTCCTTTATTTCTTTAATCAATAGCAACAGCAATCATCTCATTACCAAGAGAAAACTTGGGAGTTATTCTAGGCTCCTATCCCTCTCCTTAGTGCCGTCCTCTTTTTCTGTCCCCAGCTGCCATCTATTTCACTCCTTAATATATCTGGGATCAGTGTCATCCTCTTTAAAAGTGTCCTGCTGTAGTTTCCACGTTCGCCATTTTTTATTTGGATGGTTCCAATGGTCTCTTAAATGTCTTTCTTACCCCATCTCACCCCCTCCAATACATCTTCCTCAATGCCTCCAGGGTGAACTTCCCAAAGTCTTTCAGTGGTCCCCACTCTTTAGCATGACTGCCTCTCTGATCTGCCCTTTTCTCCCTTTCCAGCTCTTCAGTTGCACCCTGGGCACCCCCTCCGCTGTCATGCTCAACTCTGGGGAGGGCTTCTTAGACACTTCAGACTGATTTATGGGTCTCCTTTGAGTTTTCCTCTCTCTTGTCCCTGGCAAAGTGCAGCTTTATAATATTTTCTGTCTCCCTCATAAGATAGTGAGCTCTGAGAGTTAAACAGGAGATGATGGCAGCACTCCCTGTCTAGCGAGCTCTGTTTGTTGAGCACCTTCAGGAAAGACCACGCTAAGGCAAAGTAGCAGTAGCAGCAGCAGGTCAACAGTAGGGTCCAGTGCCCAGCCTCAGTGTGGAGCCTGCCGCCCGAGTTAGCGGCAGTGGGAGTCTGATAAGCAGGCCTACAATGCCCCTTGAGCATTATCCCCAGATGCGCAGCCAACTCTTTGGCTTTCCTGGAGATTCTGTGAACTGCATAATATCTTTGAACACATCTCCTCCCCCCCCCCCCCACATTAAATCTATTAGATTGGCTTCTGTGGTCAGCAGCCAGGAGCCCTTCCGTAGACCTCTTGACTAAGAGAATCCTGAAGTCCAGTCATCTCCCTCCTGCTGTTCCCAGGCTCTGGTCACATGGTGTCACTATGGGGAAGCTGGCTCTTCACTCTTCAGGCTCCAATTCTGTTCCACTCTACTGTGAAGCCTCCAGGTCCCAGGTCACTGTGCAGACTGGCTTCATCCTTCCAGGGGCCACAACGCTACCTTTTCCCAGCTTTCAGCCCTTAGTCCTCATATCCAGGCATCTTCAAAGATGCTACATGCTCCACGTTTACTGGGCCAGGACATGGTGGAAGTTTTAAAACACACCACAGATTTTTTGACACCCCTCCCATCAAGAGATGGATTATATTTGTTCCCTTCAACCTGCTCAGGTCTGCGATGAAAGTGAGGCTCCATGACTTCCAAGGCTGGGTTTATAGAGGTTGTCCTCAATTTCAGGCTCTCCTGGAACACTTGTAAGCTGTTATGTAAGAAGTCTAGAGCCCCTGAGTCCTCATGTTGAGAGCCCAAATGGAGAAGCCCACGTAGACAGAGATGCCTGAGAAGCCCCACTGTCTGAGTTCTCCCAGCCCAAGCACCAGATGCACGAGTGAAGAAGCCTTCAAGATGATCCTTGGCCCAGCCCTCCTTATCTGATAGTAACTACACTAGAGGATGGAAGAAATGGCCAGCTGACCCCAGTGAATTCCCAGACATGTGAACAAAATAAAAAACAATTATTTAAGTAAATATGTGGGGTTCTTTCTTCCACAGCCATAGATGACCAAATATTTTCCTGCATTCAGTGACAAAGGCCTGGGCAGCATGGGAGGGGAGGAGGAGTTAGTGTGCAATGGGCACAGATTTTTAGTTTGGGAAGATGAAAAATTCCTGGTTGCATAACAAGGGAACATAGTTAATGCCTCTGAACTGTACACTTCATTTTTAAAAAAGATATTTATTTATTTATTTATTTAAGAGAGAGGGAGAGAGAGGAGGAGGGGGAGAGAGGGAGAGAGAGGAGGAGGGGGAGAGAGGGGAGAAGGTCAGAGGGAGAAGCAGACTCCCCACGGAGCTGGGAGCCTGATGCAGGACTCAATTCTGGGACTCTGGGATCATGACCTGAGCCAAAGGCAGTTGCCCAACCAACTGAGCCAGCCAGGTGCCTTGAACTGTACACTTCAAATGGTTAAAGCAGTTAAAAAAATTTAAGTTTATGTTATCGAATTTTTTAAAAAGGAAAACAATCTGGGCAGTAAACAACTTTGGAATATATATAGAAATGGGCATTTCTCTTATTAAAACAATTAGGCTTTATCTAGGACTGAACCTAGGGATTGAAGGTAATATCTATGTGAAAAATAAACCTCAGTCTTCAGGATGATGACAGCTGCATTTTAAATTATAATAAAAGCAGCTAATGTTTCTTCACTGAGGACCCCTATGAACCAAGTGCTAGTGCTGCGGACAGAAGGAAGACAGTCTCTCTTCTGTCTTACAGTGTAGTAAGCAGAGGGCAGGAGCGGGTGTGCGAGCATCCTGGGGAAGAGTTAGACAAACCAGGGTCACGTGACAGAAAGAGACTGTTGCCCAGTGTTCAGTGGTTCCACAGGAGATCCCTGAGTAAATGCCATTTACTAAGAAGGGAGGAACTAGATAAAGAAGGGGCCATTTTGAGTCGGCTCTGTTTCTTCTGAGATGCTATTAGATGTTGGAGTGGAGAAGTTAAGTGCTCAGTGAAATACTAGTGTGGGATTTAGGAAGATCAGGGCTGGAGACACAGATTCGTGGGCCATTGGACTGTGGGTGGGATGTAGAGCTGACTCTAGGTAAGATTGCTAGGGAAAGCACAAAGTTGAAGAAGTGACCAGAAGGAAGAGACTAGGAAGGAGGCTGGGACCAGCCTGGAAGGCAGCAGGCCAGGTGGAGAGTGTGATGTCCTGACGGACCCACTGTGTCTTCTGCTGCTGGGGCAGGGGGAGAAGAGAGTAGCTAAGTGACCCACAGTCACTTAGCTACTCTCTAAGTGAGTTCTCCCAGCCCAAGGAGGTCAGTGGTTAGGTGACAGTATCTGTGGAGAGGTTTAAAGAGAGGGTCAAGGAGGACTTGTGAAATGGGGAACTAAAGATAAATCTTTCAGGAGAATTTTTAATACTTTCAGAAGCAGAGAAACGGGACAAGAGCTGTGAGGTCAGGTATGTTCCTGTGTCAGGTACTATGCCAACATTTCATTTAGTATGTGGTTTCATTTTTTCCAAACTTCTAGTTTCTATTTCAAAGGTAGAAAATGAGACACAAAGAAGATAATAAATTGCCCAGGGCCAAGTAATTAGTAGTTGGGGTTTGAATGCAGGCTTATGTGAATCCAGTGTTAATCAACGAGCAAAACCTTTAGTATAGTCAATATGTCCTCCCTGTATAAAGAGATCATTTAATCACATTTTCTAATAAATAAAGTATGTATTCCTGACTAAAATATTTCTTTGATAATTATACAGTGAAGTTCCAGTATGGAAGAAGCTTCACAGAGACCTTAAAAATATCCAATAAAATGTGCTTTATTATCTTTTTGCTAGAGAAGTACTAATTACGCAGTATCATTTCAACTAAAATCCAAATCCCAAGGGAAAAAGAGCAGAAGAGAGAGATCACAATTTTATACATTGTGCTGAGAAATAAGAGACCTTCCCACATGAAGGCCAATCCAGTCAAAATAATTGGCCACTTTGGTGTAAACACCTGGGTACTCTGGGTTTCCGCAGTTTTCACCCCAACTCACAACACCCCAAACGTAAGTCACATCGTTGACATCCTTACAGACTAAGGGGCCTCCGGAGTCCCCTTTACAGGCATCGATGGAACCGTCCTCTGTACCTGAAAAAGACAAAGGAAAAAGAAAATCACACGTGTGCTTCCATTTGTCGAGGCTGCCATGCCGACTTCCGATCTCCTCTGCCAATGCGTGTACCAGCTTTGGCTTTTTTACAGTTTGCTGACAGGAAATAGCACATATTCTCCCTCTATGCTGGGCCATAGAGCTGGCGAGGTGCAGGCTGGAAAACACTTTGTCTTCTGCTCATTCTCCCTATTTAGTGAGTGCTTCCTGTGCTTCCTCTGTTTTTTGCAAATTTATACTCTGACGAGATTGCAATGTGTAAGTAGCATCAAATGCTGACTGGGAAAATGATGAAATACTTCATGCTTATTGAGTGCTTCATATGTATTAGTCAGTCATCGTTTTGATCCTAAACCACAACCCGATGAGATAGATAAATATCATTATTTTCCTTATTTTCAGATGAGACAAATAAGGCCCAGAGAGGTTAACTAATTTGTCCAAGACAAAACAGCTACTAAGTGGCAAGAGGTTGGATTTGAACTCAAGGAGGCAGAACCCTTCGAGCTTTTCCTCTTAACTGTGATAACTGCCTCCAGGTAGGTTTTGTGCTATTCTCCCCTTTTGTCCTCTGTCATTCTGAACTCCATTTAAGAAGGGAGGGCACAGGGAATGGTCTGTTTACTTTCCTCTCACTCTTAGGACTTCCTAAGGTTTTAAAATCACTGATTCCAAAAGTTATGGGATATCAATGGCTTTGCCTTTTTCTGGACTACACTATTTATCTATTTATAAGTGGTTTTAATAAAGCATCGTAAATGCATTACCCTGGCTTTGGTTCCCTGCCTTTGCGTCACCACCAGAAGCAGGAAGTGTTGTAGCTGTGTTGGTGATGTGGGAAACAAAAGCAAAAGAAATGTAGCTTAAATTAAAATCTCCTTACAGTTCGCAGCCCACAGAGAGATACCTGAAACATGCAGAGCATGACCTTCCTCAAGAAATTCCCAGCTGCCTTAGTGCCTTAATGTTTAAAAGGAACCTTATCTTGGCAGCAGCTGCCCTTCAAGGTCCTTAAAGCCTAGCTTCCAGATTCCCTGGAGACTTGCGCTATCCCTCACCCCCACTCATTAAAAAGTATACAGTCAGTCATTCCTCACAGTCCCAGACAGCTCTTTCTGCCCACAAGGGCCGTCCTGTAAGTAGGGAAGGGATAAGGTCTTCGCAGGAGAGATAGGAGGCCCGGGACAGAGGGAGACTTGGAGACAGAGCAGAACAAGAGATAAAGGAACAAACCAAGACACAAGAATTTCAGGGCCACAAGCTTCCCAGTCAGTTCTCAATAAAAGACTGCCACTAAAAGCCCTCAGTGGCAACCCATTCGGGACCCCTCTCACTCTGGAGAGCTTTTTCTTTCCTTTCTGCTCTCACCTCCACTTAATAAACTTTCACTTCAGTTCACCCTTTTGTGTCTGCGAGATTCCTTGTTCCACTCTGTGAGACAAGAACCCTGCAAGCTTGCGATCTTAGGTAGGGGGGCTAGCACCAGCGGGACAGTAAAGGAGATGGTGGCAGGGGCCGTCCAAAGTGCCATGGCAGTGCTGAGGAGGGAGGATTTACTTTCAAGCGGACATGACTTGAAATGAGCTCATTCAGATTTTTGTTTAGAAAAAGTTGGGGTTTTGATCCTGGATCTGCCACTGATTGTCTGTAAGACTTTAGGCAAATTAGGTAACTGCTCCACGTCTCAGTTTCCTCATTTATGAACATCCCCAGTTTTGCAGATGGGGACGCCTGCTCAGGGCCCCGTGAGTCGTAATTGGTAAAAGCTGGGATAAAAACCCAGGCAGCCTGGTTCCAGAGTCTGTGCTTTTAGTCACCTTACTATACGGTGGCGTAAGGAAGATTTGTTTTCCTCTTCGTATTAGCATGAGGGATTGAGCTAAGAGCAAGGGAAGCACCAGCCAGGAGGTCCGATGGAAGGGCCCAAGCCCAGAGCGAGGGGTGGATTTGGTGAGGAGGTGAGAGGTTCTGGTAGGGGGTATGGACACAGACCTTACGGAAACCACTCCGTGCTTACCTGCACAGTCCATTGTTTTTTCATAATAGCGACCTGGATAAAACCTGGAGCAGTTGTTGATTAGGCTAACTTCGCCCCACTGAAGTAAATTGACTTTTTGGTTATCTAAGCAAAGGGAGAGAACAGACATTGAGAAGTTGCAAATGAGAAATCTAAATAAATGCTCTCATCACTTAGTAAGCCACGAGGCATAGAGAAGATGATATATACTCCTTAACACATATATCAGTTTTTGAAGAGAGTTCATTAACATATTTAATCACACACCACTCCTATGGCCAGTATCTCCAATCTTCTTTTTAAAACCAGTTAAAGGGCTGGCGCCTGGGTGGCTCAGTGGTTAAGCATCTTCAGCTCAGGTCATGATCCCAAGGTTCTGAGATTGAGCCCCACATGGGGCTCCCTGCTCCACGGCCCCTTGCTCCCAGCTTTTCCCTCTCCCACTCCCCCTGCTTGTGTTCCCTCTCTCACTGTCTCTCTGTCAAATAAATAAATAAATAAATAAATAAATAATCTTTTTTAAAAAAGTTAAAGGGCAGTTGTGAACACATGCCTGAAGTTGTTTTCATTTCACAGAGACCTGGCTGCTCTGAGATGAACAAGAGAAACTCCCTCCCCTCCAATTGCTGAGTCCAGCGGGGGTGGGAGGGTGGGGGGGGGAAGGGGGGGAGAAGTCGGTGATTGGGCTTTTCTCACATGAATAGCTCCTATCGTCTTACATCCCTGATTTCTTTGAAGGTGCTTGTTAAAGTGAAAAAGACCTTTTAATATAAGAAGTTAAATGAAGAAAATACATATGCAGTTATCAGTGTGTATGTTTTTGTGTGTCTGAAGTTCGTTTCCTGCGTGGTTTGAAAGAGGATTTAGGATTTCCTTTTCATTTGAGTTGGAGATGTAGGGCTTGAACTTTTTCATGTAAGGAGAGAAAAGGAGCAGATACTGTTGCTGATCGACAGCCCAGGAAGCTGAGAAAAACTTAAGAACAGGGGGTGAGATGTCTTGGGTATAAGGAGCAAGTCTTTGCCCCATCTTCCCCTCCTCCTTTTCCCCAAGCTTTCGGCAATTTTTATGCTCTAGGAGGGCAAGCACTGGACCTGACTGACAGGCAAACTCATGCTAGCACAAAGTAGTTGCTTAATAAATGTTTATGTAATTAATTCATCCATGAACTCTGTAACCCAATTATACACTAAACAATTTATGCCAAATGACTTACCTCCTCACCTACTGTAGAAACTATCAGTGGACAGAGGCTTCTGACTGTCTTGAGAGGACACCTCCACAGACCCTAGCAGTGTAGTGGGGATATAGTAAACAGTAAAACTAATATTTCTCTCTTCTGAGAAGCAGGGGGACACAAAAATCCACCCAAGTATCGTGCAAATTAGAAAAGAGTTTCTTTTTTTCTCCTTCAAGTCTTACTTCAAGTTAGTTTTAAGATGCTATCTTTTTTAGATTAAGAGTTGTTTTTTTTTTAAGAAATTAGTAATTTATTATTTCTTCTAACTCAGTTGAAGGCTTTAAAAACTGGGAGCTCCTATACCATGTGAACAATTAGTGGCTTGGGAGATTACTCCCTCTCCTGAACTCTTGTTTTGTATACTTTTTTTTTTTTCTTTTTTAAAGGGAGAGTGTGAGTGGGGAGGGGCAGAGGGAGAAGGAGAGAATCTCAAACAGGCTCCATGCTCAGAATGGAGCCTGATGTGAGGCTCGATCCCACAACCCCAAGATCATGACCTGAGCCCAAATCAAGAGTTGGACACTTAACCAACTGAGCCACCCAGGCACCCCATTGTTTTGTATATTTCTTTAGGCACCTGCCACATTCTGCTGTCTGATGGTGGCATTCACATCTGATGGCTCCTCTGTACTATAAGTCCCTTGAGAACTGGTCTTTGTTTCTCAGTCTTATAGCTCCTATACTCCTTGTTGACCTGGTCCATACTTTTCATCAGTGAAATCCTAGCACATTAGCATTACTATTGTGAAGGGCTCAAAAAATGTGTTAAACTGTATTTGATTAACCAGTAAAACAATGCATAAGAACAAATCTACCAGTCTATAAGAAATACATGGAATAGAAGAATGTGTGAAATGCCACATCAAGGATACAATCAGACAAATTCAAGATGTGAAAATTCCAAAATAATGAACCAGTTTCTTTAGTAAATACATTTTAAATAAAAGGAAGGGCTAACTGTTCTAGATTAAAAGAGACTTAAGAAAAATAGCCACCAAATATGCAATGTGCAGACTTTGGATCCCAATGGAAATAACCCTGATTATAAAAATATTTTGTAAATAATTGAAGAATATTAAACATGGGATGGTTATTAGATGATATTATGGGATCACTTTCATTTTGTTGTGTATGAATGGTGTTGTATTTTTGCTTTTGTTTTTTTAAGTCCCTACCTGGTAAAGGTATCTGCTGGAATATTCATGGATGAAATTACATTATATCTGGGTTTGATTTAGTATGCTCCAGGGGAAAAAATGTGTGGGGTAGCAGGGATATGTTCAGATCCATTCTCCACCCATCAATGCCATGGCCCCTGCCCAAAGAGCCTGATCTGAGGAACTGCCCCAATAGGAATATCTTAGCCCCTGGTTTTCAACATAAAACCCCAACAGAAGAAGGGAGGGTAAGGAGAGAGTATAAAGGGATTGGGCTTGGCTATAACCTTCCATCCAAAGTCCCCGCTTCTCTTAAGGCAGCCTGCTCTACCTTAGGCTCTTTCTCTTGGTAAATTCTTCCTCTCACATCTTCCGATCTAAGAGAGGCAGTTCTGGAACTGTTGGTCCTGGTTGCTGCATAGTCCTTCTGGTTCCCCAACCCCCTATCCACATGCCTGTAATTAATCCCTTTATAAATAACCCTCCCTAATTATCCTACTGAGCTTGTGATTGATTCAGAGAGATAAAACAAGAATGGTAGAGTATTGATAACTGGAAACTGGGTGATGAATAAGTAGGTTTATTATACTTTATCTCTACTCTTCTGTATACTTGTAAATGTACATAACAAAAGTTTTTTTTTTTTTTTTTTAAGGAACAAATGTAAGGACATGATGCCTTCTGGATAAACTAATTACTAATAAAATTTAGTCTTGGGTATTTAAACAGTCTACAAATCCAGGTTAATTTAGACACATATTTTATACTTTTCCATGTGGCAATTTTAAATAATGTGTTGGAGTATGAGTCTATAAGACCAATGTAGTGAAGTTATTTACGAAGAGAATGTAGAAAGTCAAAAGGAAGCTAAATTTCAAAGCTAACTCTTCAAGATAAAGGGAAAGGCATTGGCTAATTTAATTCTAATCCAACTTATTTAGCCAGTTTTTCTAATAATTTGTCCCTAAGTGTCTACATAGCTTATTCATACAAATGTTCACCTCAAGTCTTCTTAGAAGCTCAAGAAATCATTCTTTATGTTTTCTTCCTCTTTGTGGAATGTGATGGGGAAGGTGAGGCAAGGAAATGGGGGAGTGGAGGAGGGAACAGAGGGTTGTGGGATTACTGACTCACCTATACTTTGATGATTCCTTTGAAAACCATTTTTTCTTCCATCCTTGTCTCTCTAACAAACCCATAAAGTCCACACTATATATGTCCCCATCACTCTGCCTTTTTTTTTTTCTGTAAATGGTTACCCCTCAATATATGCTTCAAGATCACAGAGTATGTAGGTATCTGGGTCAGGATCAGCTACCTAATTTTCAGGGCCCAGTGAAAAATAAAAATGTGAGGTGGAGGCTGCTGCAAAAATTATTAAGAATTTCATGATGATGACATTGATGATGACTTCAGGGCAGTCCACTAAGCAAGGGGCCCTTTGGAGCCTGGGATGCTGGGTAATTGTACAGGTCTAATGCCTAGGAAGCTAGCCCTGGCTGAATGCTCATTTTTCTGGATTTGATTCTGAGTACTAGGTAATTAGCCCCTATCCATTTCTATTCCCATTAATTTCAACCCCTGGAGTCTGATGAACAAATTTTAGAACATGTACCTTTTTCTCGACCCCAGCCAGAAATAATGCATTTGTCGTTAGGTCGAAATAGATATGGAGACCAGGGCACACAGGCAGGGACAGATTCAGGCAGCTCACAATCTTTTCGGTTTGAGTGTTTTTTCAATTCAATCAAAGCTATGTCATTTTCATAGGTGGTTCCGTTGTAATTTTCATGAATAATAATTTGTTTTGCCAAGTGAATGATTAGTTCCTCGTCCGGGTTTAACGAGTCTAAAAATGATGCCCATATTTGGTAATGGTATAGTTTACTGACGCTGTAACAGAAAGGAAAAGGGAGAGACGATATATTGAGGAAAAATACCAAATATAAACACGAACATCTGATGCTTTATCTTTATATCCTCCCTTTTAAAGGACTTTCTTCCTTTTTCCAGATTTTTAAAAAAAATTCTTGCATAATGAAGAAGTGTGATTTAATTTATGGGGTAGAATTAAAGTCAGTGGGTAAATGAAGAGATGGATAATCCACTTAAATGCTCAAGGGACATAAAGAACCCACTAACAACCAGAGATGCCCAGAAGTAGAATGAATTGGCTGCCTCTGGAGTGAGACTATCATCACTGAAGGTATTCAAGCAGAGATCAGAAAGCACGTAGCCAGAAATGTGGCTGAGGAAATGGGGAAATCAGGACACACATTCCGATTACTCTGCCAAACCCAGAGGTTCTCAGGGTGGAGACCATAGCAGTCATTATCCTGCGTTTAAGACTGACTTCATGTTGGGGTGCCTGGGTGGCTCAGTGGGTTAAGCCTCTGCCTTCAGCTTGGGTCCTGACCTCAGGGTCCTGGGATCGAGCCTTGCATTGGGATCTTTGCTCCGCGTGGGGCCTGCTTCTCCCTCTCTCTCTGTCTACTTGTGATCTTTCTTTCTGTCAAATAAATAAATAAAAATCTTAAAAAAAAAGACTGACTTCACGTTAACATTGCATTGTATTTATTTGCTCTCAAGCCTTTCTTCCTGTTGGACTGTGCTACTAGAGGTCAAAGATGGGGTCTAATTCATCTGTGGATATATGCCTGCGTCTAGTATTGTACCTGGCATATATTCACTGTTTTAAATTTTAGTTGAAATGGTTAATGGGCCAAATATTGCTTGCTCCTATGCCTCACTCAATTTTCATACCATTTTTTACCTCATGGTTTCCAGCAAATTGGCATTTACCATCATTTTCTCAGGTAATCACCTAACAGTTAAATAGTGTTGTTCTAGGAACCAATGAGGTGTTCAGGATGCTTTTTATTTATACATAATGTTCCAAGAATGCTGTGAATCATATTAATTTTGGTTGCTTTTTTAGGATCAGAGATCATGAATATCGTTTAAAGGTTAACCCTGTTTATTCTTTCAATTTACTAACAAATACTTAGTGTGTACCTACTGTACTTTCCACTGGCACATAGAAATGAACAAAATCAGAAATATTTCCTGTTTTCATGGAGTTCAGGATCTAGGGAAAGATGCAGTAGTAAATGGATAGTGATAATAGTGAAGATATGTATTCTACCGTGGAAAGTGAGAGGAATGAACAGCACATGCGGTTCTGAGAACTTATCAAAAAGGCTTTTGACTTATGGGAGTTAGGAAAGATTCTCTGAGGAAGTGAAGGTTGAGCTAAGGTATGAATAAAGAGTAGCACTAACTAGAGAAACAGGTTGGGAAATATCATTTCAGGCACGAGAAATAATATATGAAGGTCTCTGTGCAACAGGGAGCAAGGTGTACATGAGTAGCTAAAAGATGTCCACAGCAGGTAGAGCAGACGGCAAGAGTTGCAGCCGTGGGGCAAGATGAAATTGGCAAAGGTCATTAGGGGTCAGATCATATGGAGCCTCATGGGCCATGTTAAAAATGTTGTTTAGATATTTCAGAAGCAAACAAGCTTGGCAAAATAAGTATCTGACATCTTCAGCCTCTCTCAGGGAGAAGTGGACACTTCCTCCCACAAAATTCATGAGAATATGCATTAAAAAAGTAGAAACAACATAGATTAAGACTACTGAGAGTGGTGGTCCATGATGGCAGTGTAGGAACACCCTGAACTCACTTTACCCCATGGACACACTCTATCTACACCTACATATAAAGCAATACCTCCTGAAGAAGAACGGGAGGCCAACTGAACCACTTCTGTACAACAACAACAGAGGGACAATAGAGAGAATGGTAGGAGAGACAGAGACATGGTAATAATGGGAATTCCAGGGGTGCCTGGGTGGCTCAGTGGGTTAAAGCCTCTGCCTTCGATTCAGGTCATGATCCCAGGGTCCTGGGATCAAGCCCTGCATCGGGCTCTCTGCTCAGCGGAGAGCCTACTTTCTTCTCTCTCTGCCTACTTGTGTTCTCTGTCTGTCAAATAAATAAAATCTTAAAAAAAAATAATGGGAATTCCAGACTTGATTCAATGACCTGAAGATGCTGGTGAGTGCCATTGTCTGTTTCCTCTGCCCCCCCCCCATCTTGATAGCACAGATGGGTGTAGGGGCAGACACTCTGGGGTGGCCTATAGTCTCAGTGACCCCAGATTCCTAGCCCTAACATCTCCAGCCATCCCCTTTAGTTAAGCCCCTGCCTACACCCATCCCATGTCCACCTATCTCACTGAGGCTGCCACAATATAGCACACACCCAGACACCCCCTCTTTGTGCCTACTATATCTTCAACCTTCACTCCAAAGTGGACCAGGTGGAAAGTACTCCAGGACACCTCCAGTCTGCACCTGCTTCAGCTCCAGCCATCCCATCGGGCAGACCCATATGGAGTGCCCCAGCCTGCCGGCCCAAGCTTCAGGTATCCTGCCATAGTGGCCCTGCTACAGAGCACCCTGGAACTTGCTAAGCCAGGCCAGTTCCAGCTCCAGCTCTCCAGCCAGGTGGTTCCAGCATGGAGCACCCTGGGACCCCCAGGCCCATACCCACCCCAGCTTCAGCTGTTCCTGTAGGGTGGCCCCAGTGCAGCATGCCCTAAGACCCACTAGCCCATGCCTGCTTCAGCTTTGACCAGTCAACCAAAGCCTCCAGTACACACAGTCAACCTAGGGAAGAACCTGCACAAGACCACTCCTTCAAGACTGGGAAAGGTAGCTTTTCTGCCTAATTCACAGAAACAGAGAAAGTCAAACAAAATCAGCAGACAGAGGAATATATTCCAAATAAAAGAACAAACAAGACAAAACCCCAGGGATTAAAAACAAAACAAAACAAAAAACAAAACCCTAATGAAATGGAAGTAAGTAATTTATCTAGTAAAGAGTTCAAAGTAATGGTCATAAAGATACTCACTGAACTTGGGAGAATGGAGGAACACAGAGAAAACTTCAACAAAGAGTTGAAAAGGATAAGAAAGAACCAAAAAGAAATCACAAAGCTGAAGAATACAATAACTGAACTAAAAAATATTCTATAGGAAATCAATAGCAGATTAGATGATCCATAAGAACAGGTCGGTGATCTGGAAGACAGAATAGTGTAAATTACCCAAGCAGAACAGAAAAAAGAAAAATAATTTTTAAAAAGCATAAGCTTAAGAGACCTTGGACAACATCAAGTATGTTAACAATTACATTTTAGGTGTCTACAGACAAGAGAAATAGAGGTGGGCAGAAAACTTACTTAAAGAAATAATAGTTGAAAACTTCCTTAACCTGGGGAAGGAAAGAGATATCCAGGTCCAGGAAGCACAGAGAGTCCCAAAACAAGATGAACCCAAAGAGATGCATACCAAGGCAAATTATAATTAAAATGGCAAAAATTAAAGATAAAGAGAAAATCTTAAAAGCAGAAAGAGAAAAACAGCTACAAACAAGGGAAACCCCATAAGTCAGCAGAGACTTTCAGGCCAACGGAGAGTAGCAGGATATATTTAAAGTGCTGAAAAGGAAAAGCTTACAACTAAGAATATACTATTTGGCATGATTATCATTCAGAATTGAAGAAAAGATAAAGAATTTCCCAGAGAAGCAAAAGCTGAAGTTCATCACCACTAGACTGGTCTTACAAAAAATGTTAGAGGGAAAGCCATAACTAGAAATAAGGAAATAATGAAAGAAAAAAAATCTTACTGATATAGGTAAACATAGAGTAAAGGCAGTAAAGTAAATTGGCTACTTGCAAAGTTAATATGAAGGTTAAAAGATAAAAATAGTAAAATCAACTATAACTAAAATAAGCAGTTAAGGGATACACATAATAAAAAGATATATTTTTTATTTAAGACATTAAAAGCTTAAAATATGAGGGAGGGTGTAAAAAATGTAGTGCTTTTAGAATGTGTTCATATTAAGTAACTATCAGCTATATATATGGGAAGAGAGAGAGGTTGCTACATATGTAGTTAATATATATGAGCATCATGGTGAGCACAAACCAAAAACATAAAATAGATATGCAAAAAATAAAGATAAAGACAAAAGAACTTAAACATAAAACTAAAGAAAATCATCAAGCCACAATGGAAGAGATGCAGAGAACAAGAAAGGAACAGAGAAGAACCATAGAAACAACCAATAAACAATGAACAAAATGGCAGTAAGTACATACCTATCAATAATTACATGTAAATGAATTAAATGCACCAATTGAAAGACATAGAGTGGTTGAGTGGGTCAAAAACAGGACTCAGCTATATGCTGCCTATGAGAGACTCATTTCAGATCTGAAGACACAAACTGAAAATGAGGGGATGGAAAAAGATATTCCATGCAAATGGAAACAGAAAGGAAGCTGGTGTAGCAATACTCAAACAGACATAATAGGCTTTAAAACAAAGACTGTAACAAAAGATAAAGAAGAGTATTACATAAAGGGTAAATCTAAGAAGAGGCTATAACATTCATAACGATTTATGAACCCAACATAGGATCACCTAATTATATAAAGCAAGTATTAACATACATAAAGAAAGATACGGTAATACAATAATAGTAGGGCACTATAATACACCACTTACATCAATGGATAGAGCAACCAGACAGAAAACCAATAAGGAAACATGGGCCATAAGTGATACATTAGACTAGATGGACTTAATACATATATACAGAACATTTTATTTCCAAACTACAGAATACACATTCTTTTTAGCACACAGGAATGTTCTCCTCAGTGCATTATATGTTAGGCTACAAAACAAGTCTTAATATATTCAAGAAGATAGAAATCATATCAAGCATTTCTTCTGACCATGTAAGTATGAGACTAGAAATCAATGAAAAGAAGAAAACTGGAAAGAACACAAACACATGGAGGCTAAATAGCATGTTACTAAACAGCAAACGGGTCAATGAAAAATCAAGGAGAAAAAAAAAAAAACAACAAAAACGCCTTGACACAAATGAAAATGGAAATACAACAGTCCAAAATCTAAGGGATGCACCAAAAACAGTTCTAAGAGAGAAGTTCTCAGTAATATAGGTCTACCTATAGAAACAAGAGAAATCGCAAATAAACCATCTAACCTTATACCTAAAAGCACTACAAAAAGAACAGAGCTGAATATTAGTAGAAGGAAGGAAATAACAAAGATTAGAACAGAAATAAATGAAATAGAGACAAAAATAGGAAAAAAACGATAGAACTAAAAGCAGATTTTTTAAAAGATAAAAAATTTGATAAACTTCTAGCCAGGCCTGTCAAGAAAAAGAGAGCCTAAATAAATAAAATCAGAAGCAAAGGAGGAGAAGTTAAACTCGCACCACAGAATTGGAAGTGGTTATAAGAGATTACTATGAACAACTATACACCTATAAAACCTAAAAGAAATAGATAAATTCCTAGAAACATAACTTCCAAAACTGAATCACAAAGAAATAGAAAGTCTGAACAGATGATTATAAGTAATGAAATTAACTTTAAATCTTACAGTACACAAAAGTTCAAGACTAGACAGCTTCATAGTGAATTCTGCCAAATATTTAAAGAAGAGTTAGCACCTATCCTTCTTAAATTGTTCCAAAAAATTGCAGAGGAAAGAATACATCCAGATTCATTCTATGAGGCCAGCACTACCTTGATACCAAAGCCAGACAAAGACACTACAGGAAAAGAAAATTACCCACCAAGATTTCTGATAAGCATAGATGCAAAGACCATCAACAAAATATTAGCAAACTGAATTCAACAGTACATTACAAGCATCTTCACCATGATCAAGTGGGATTTATTCCAGGGATGCAAGGATGGCTTAACATCTACAACTCAATCAATGTGATATACCATATTAATAAAACAAAGGATAAAAATCATATGATTAGCTCAATAGGTGGAGGAAAGAAAATTCAACACCCACTTATGATAAAAACTCTCATCAAAGGGGATGCAGAAGAAATGTACCTCAGTGTAATAAAGGCTACAGATGACAAATCTGTAGTTAACATACACACTGGTGAAAGCTCTTTCCCTAAGTTCAGAAATAAGACAAGGGTGCCCACCTTGCCGCTTTTATTTCACATAGTATTGGATGTTCTAGCTGCAGCAATCAGACCAAAAAAAAAAAAAAAAAGAAAAGAAAGAAAGAAAGAAAAAGAGAAAAAAAATAAAAGGCATCCAAAATGATAAGGAATAAATAAAACTATCACTATCTGTTGGTGGCATGATAATACATATAGAAAACTCTGAAGATGCCACCAGAAAACTTAGAACTGATAAATGAATTTGGTAAAATTGCAGGGTACAAAATTAACATACAGATATTGTTTCTATACATTAATAATGAACTACCAGAATAAAAATAATTGTATCTAAAATTGCATCAAAAAGAGTAAAATACCTAGGAATAAATTTAAGTGAAAGACTATAGGACATTGATGAAAGAAATTGGAAGTGACACAAATAAATGGAAAGAAATACCATGTGGATTGGAAGAACCAATATTTTTAAAATGTCTAGACTACCCAAAGCAATCTACACATTTAATGTGATTTTTTAAATTACAAAACCAATGGTATTTTTCACAGACCTAGAACAAAGAATCCTGAACTTTGTATGGAACCACAAAAGACCCCCCAAAGTTGCAGCAATCTTGAGAAAGAAGAACAAAGCTGGAAGTATCAAATTCCCTGATTTTGAACTATACTACGAAGCTATAATAATCAACACATTGTGGTACTGGCCTGAAAACATACACATAAATTGATGGAATAGTGTAGAGAGCCCAGAGAAAATCTCACACACATATATGGTCAATTAACCTATGACAAAAGAGCTAAGAATATACAAGCTAAAATAAATATGGGATTATATTAAACTTAAAAACCTTTTGTATGATGAAGGAAACTGTCAACAAAACAAAGAGAGAACTTACTGAATGGAAGAAGAAATTTGCAAATCCTAAATCTGACAAGGAGTTAATATCTAATATATACATGGAATTTATACGACTTAAAAAAAAACTAAAAAATGGGCAGAGTGCTTGAATAGACATTTTTCCAATGATATACAGACATACAGATGGTCAACAGACACATGAAAAGATGCTCGACATCTTTAATCATCAGGGATATGCAAATCAAAACCATCAGAATGGCTAGTGTCAAAAAGACAAGAAATAACAAGTGTTGGCCAGGATTTCAAGAAAAGGGAACACTTGTGCCGTGTTGGTGGGAATGTAAAGTGGTACAGCCACTAAGGAAAACAATACAGAGGTTCCTCAAAAAGTTAAAAATAGAACCACGATGTGATCCAGCGATTCTGCTTTTGAGTATTTACCCAAAGAAAATGAAAACCAATTTAAAGGCATATATGCCTCTTATGTTCACTGCAGCATTATTTATAACAACCAAGATACGGAAAGAACCTAAGCATCTATCGATAGATAAATGGAGAAAGAAGATGAAAAATAGGGCAAAATAGGTGAAGAGGATTAGAAGTACAATCTTCTAGCTATAAAGTAAATAAGCCAAGGGGATTAACATACAGCATAGAGAATATAGTCAGCGATATTGCAAAAGCATTGTACAGTGACAGATGGTACAGACAACTATGTTTCTGCTGCTGACTAGAAGTGTAACTTTAGCCAAGTTATATAACTTCTCAGTCTCCGTCTGCTAATCCACAAAATGGGAAGACTGACATTTACCTTTTAGGGCTGTTAAGAATATTAAAACAAAATAACATCTGTGAAAGTGCCACACACATTATCTGGTCTGGAAGAGGTGCTCAACAGATGATGTTTCATTCATTCGAGAGATCAGAACTGAGACTGGAATCCCAAACTCTGTCCTCCAGCTGACCTTAACTTGTTATCAACACCTTTTGTGTGTTGCCCTTTAGTCACTGGTATGGACTGAATTGTGTTCCCCCAAAATTTATATGTTGAAGACCTAACCCCTAACATGACTAGATTTGGGGAGAGTCTTTAAAGAGGTAATAAAGTTTAAATAAGGACATAAGTGGAGTCGTAATCCCATATGATTGGTCTTCTTATGGGAAGAAGAGACATCAAGGACGCACACAAGCAGGACGAGCAAGCCAGTACTAGAGCAGCATGTGAGACAATTAGCTCAGAGTTTAGAGCATTTCCTTTACTGTCTGGAACACATATCAAATACATGTAAGGGTCTGTGGAAGGGGCCAAAAAGTTTTGTGCATTTGAAGACTTTAAATGCATGTGGCTCTTTAAACAACATCTTTGTTGAAGAGAGACCATAGAAAATGCCTGGTTAGCATCATCTCTTTATCAACTTTTCAGTCATAAACTCTTCTCAACAGTTTGGTCCTAACTCTACAAAATGTACAGAGTATCTACTTGCTTTCCCATCCTGCAGATGAGTCACGTGACATAACTTGGTACCTCTGGTTTTGATCTGACCTTGCCATCTGGGATCATAATTTGATCTGGGAGGGAAGACCACAGTAGGTTCTAGGGGGATGGCCTCTGGGGTTCCAGTCATGAATACTGGAGGGGATTTAGCTGTCAAGAGAGTGGAATTTGTCACATGTTTTTTATCTAGCATCTGCCACAATCTCTATTACACACTTTCATTATTTCAGGGAATCCAAAATCTTTTTGGAGAAATTTTTACCTGAGACAGTGTGCAGCAGTCAAAATCCAACACCCTCCAATATAAATTCCTCCACATTTGATTTTCTTATTTTCCTTAATTGCCACCTGCCACGGGAAGTCACCCTGTAAGAGACATTAGTGAGACATTAGTGTGGTCACTGCCATTCTACCAGATGGCGATAGACAAGTGGCTCTAAGATATGTCCATTGCAAAAGTCCCAGTCTCTTGTCATTACATATCTCCCCCACCTTTCTTTGTTTTTCAAACTTTGTTTTTCAAACTCCTAGGAAGTAACAGGTTTACCGTGTGTGCTGGCTTTCCTCCTACAACTCGTCTCCTTCGATTGGGCACACTGTTTTTAACTCCACAGGACACTTTAGGGAGAAATGATTTTATCCGTTTTCTTTCTTCAAGAAAGGAAGAGATTGTATCATTATGATTTTGAACCCATTACTTCTTGATTATTTTTGCCACCAAAACAGTAAAGTCACTGCTAAAACAAAACAGACTGGATTGATTAATAAATTATTTTATATATTAATTGGTACTATTGACCTTGTTTAAAAATTCTGTCTTATCAACAAGGATGGGACTGGAGGAGATTATAAGAAGTGAAATAAGTCAAGCGGAGAAAGGCAATTATCATATAGTTTCATTTATTTATGGAACGTAATGGAAGACATTAGGAGAAGGTAGGGAAAAATAAAGGGGGGAGGAAAATCGGAGGGGGATATGAACCATGACAGACTATGGACTCCCGAGAAACAAACTGAGGGTTTTAGAGGGGAGGGTTTTAGAGGGGATGGGTTTGCCTGGTGATGGGTATTAAGGAGGGCAAATATTGCATGGAGCACTGGGTGTTATACACAATGAATCATGGAACACTGTATCAAAAACTAATGATGTACTGTATGGTGACTAACATAACATAATAAAAAAAATTCTAGCTTAATATGAAAATTGGCTCGATTCTCTGAAGTTCTGCCTAAAGGTACATGGGTGGGACAGAAAGAGGCTAACTGAAGATTTAAACATTTTCATGGGTCATGCTCAAAATCTGGTTGTTTTTGACAAAACTGATATGACAAAACTCATAGCAAATAAAAAAAACATTATATAGGTCTAAAATGTTGTTTTCACTTCAAAATTAGCCTTGCGAATTAACTCATATAAAAATTTTTTTAATTTTTTTTATAAACATATAATGTATTTTTATCCCCAGGGGTACAGGTCTGTGAATCACCAGGTTTACACACTTCACAGCACTCATCATAGCACATACCCTCCCCAATGTCCATAACCCCACCACCCTCTCCCGAGCCCCTTCCCCCCAGCAACCCCCAGTTTGTTTTGTGAGATTGAGAGTCTCTTATGGTTTGTCTCCCTCCTGATCCCATCTCGTTTCATTTATTCTTCTCCTATCCCTCAAGCCCCCCACGTTGCATCTCCACTTCCTCATATCAGGGAGATCATATGATAGTTGTCTTTCTCCGATTGACTTATTTCACTAAGCATGATACCCTCCAGTTCCATCCACATTGTCACAAATGGCAAGATTTCATTTCTTTTGATGGCTGCACAGTATTCCATTGTATATATATACACCACATCATCTTTAACCATTCATCTGTTGATGGACATCTAGGTTCTTTCCATAATTTGGCTATTGTAGACATGGCTGCTATAAACATTCAGGTGCACATGCCCCTTCGGATCACTACGTTTGTATCTTTAGGGTTAAAAACTCAGTAGTGCAATTGCTGGGTCATAGGGTAGCTCTGTTTTCAACTTTTTGAGGAAACTCCATGCTATTTTCCAGAGTGGTTGCACCAGCTTGCATTCCCACCAACAGTGTAGGAGGGTTCCGCTTTCTCCGCATCCTGGCCAGCATCTGTCATTTCCTGACTTGTTAATTTTAGCCATTCTGACTGGTGTGAGGTGGTATCTCGTTGTGGTTTTGATTTGTATTTTTCTGATGCCGAGTGATGGGAGCATTTATGTTTGTTTTTCTTAAAAGTGATAAGGAGAAGAGTAATGCTATTTTTTTTCTATTTACATTGATAGCAAAAGTAATTGTTGCTTGAATTAATTACATATACATGTATACATACATACACACACAACATTAAAATGTAAATGTAAACCAGGGGGGCACTAGTAAAAAAGAATAATCTTAATTTACCTTCATCCATATTAGCAGTCAAAAATTGTGTCTCTCCTAAAATAAAACAAAAAGTTCCAATGTTTATGGTTGTGTTCATAAGAAAAATCAAATAATTAAAATTATTTAAACTTTGATCATAATTTTCTATCTTAAAACCTGTCCTATATTGATTGATTGATTGATTGATTGATGAGAGAGAGAGAAATTGCATGCACATGCATGGGTGAGCACAAGTGGGGGAGGGGCAGAGAGAGAGAATCTTAAACAGACAGGCTCCACAGACATGGTCTTGATCTGACCACCCTGAGATTGTGACTTGAGCCAAAATCAAGATTTGGATGCTTAACCTACTGAGCCACCCAGGTATCCAAAAACCTGTCCTCTGTTTAAAAAGGACAGTAGAAATCCTCAAAGCACACCATCTTATTTCCTTTCTATATAGGTTATTGTGAAGGCTCAGGATGAACTATGGAGAAATTTTGCAGGCACCAACTAGAGGTGTCTGTTGGTACAAGTGAATGGTGAGACCCATGGTGATGTGTTTTTTTGCATTTAGAACAGGCAAAATGCTTGGGTCAGAGAAGGAAAGCTGCTTTTTCAACTCTGATTCACGAAGTCCTTACATAAGGTAGGGAACAGTTACTAACACTGACTGAGAGAGTACTGAGCTGACACTAAAAAGGCCTCTCTGCCTACACTAATAAGAAAGCTGAGTAATTGCTAACACGTGGTCATAACATGTGCAATTAATAGCTACGTTAAAATATAAGGAAGAGGAGTACCTGGGTGGCTCAGTGGGTTAAGAATCTGACTATTGATTTCCGTTCAGGTCATGATCTCAGGATCATGAGATAGAGCCCTGCATCAGGCTCCATGCTCAGTGGGAAATTTGCTTAAGATTCTCTCTCTCTCTCTCCCTAGGCCCCTCCCCAAGTTCACTCTCTCTCTCTCTCATACACACTCTCTCGCTAAAATAAACAAATCTTTAAAAATATATATAAGAAGACAACAGTTGCTTTGTTTTGCTTCAATTCTGCTGCAATATTCCAAGAATTCAATAAAATTTTTACCTCGAGCCACATGTAAAAAGCCCCATGGAAAAAAAAAACAAAAATTTACCACAGCAGAGGATAATTTTTGAGAAAAGTGTGTACCATATCAATGATACACATATATCATAAAACTATAAAACTTTATCCTTGTTTTCATTTCTGTAATATAAATTTTCTCTTATAATATAAAATAGATTTACCTTTAATTTCAGGATGGCCTTTAATTTCAGAATTTCCATTTCCTAAAAATAAAACAAAACATTTATTGTAGCAAAGATAATATTTACCTGGATAAAATATATACCAATCATTAATATCTTAGAAACAGTATAACAACTTAATTTTTTACAAAGATAAAAGGGAATCATAGTATGTCATCTTTCTTTGATTTTTAATACCACATAACAGATGTTTCATATTGCATTTAAATACACACCAATTTCATTATATCAAGGAAATAATTTTTACTTGAGTTTTAAAAAGGTGTACATTTTGGATATATTTGAACACATATGGACAGCAAGTTTACTATACAGTTATATAAATTTTTTTTTAAGATTTTATTTATTTACTTGACAGAAAGATCACAAGTAGGCAGAGAGGCAGGCAGAGAGAGAGAGGGAAGCAGGCCCCCTGCTGAGCAGAAAGCCTGATGCGGGACTCTATCCCAGGACCCTGAGATCATGACCTGAGCCGAAGGCAGTGGCTTAACCCACTGAGCCACCCAGGCACCCCAACAGTTATATAAATTTATAACTCTTTTAAACTTATATTTATTAACGGTGGGCTTTCCAGGATACATGAATTCAAGTTATACTCCAAACTTCCTTTGGTTTAGTGATTCTAATCTGTCCACTGAAAGATCAATGAATATATTAATGTTTTTATTTTACATCTCTTTTCTCATTTGCTCTTGCTTAGAGAGGGAAAAATTAGAACCATTACTGAAATACAAAAGGTGGTGCTCACTTTAAAGAAGGGTAAACTGGGGGCGCCTGGGTGGCTCAGTGGGTTAAAGCCTCTGCCTTCGGCTCAGGTCATGATCCCAGAGTCCTGGGATCGAGCCCCGCATCAGGCTCTCTGCTCTGCAGGGAGCCTGCTTCCTCCTCTCTCTCTGCCTGCCTCTCTGCCTAGGTGTGATTTCTCTCTGTCAAATAAATAAAAAATATTAAAAAAAAAAAAAGAAGGGTAAACTGAAGTAACAATGACAGTTGACTTAATGTATTTTTGATATGGATTTAAGAACTAGATATTTAAAAAAGCAAGCTTTGGGGCGCCTGGGTGGCTCAGTGGGTTGAGGCCTCTGCCTTCGGCTCAGGTCATGATCTCAGGGTTCTGAGATGGAGCCCCGCATCAGGCTCTCTGTTCAGCAGGGAGCCTGCTTCCTCCCCTCTCTCCCTCTCTCTGCCTGCCTCTCTGCCTACTTGTGATCTCTGTCAAATAAATGAATAAAATCTTTTAAAAAAATAAAAATTTATAAAAGCAATCTTTATGTTATAGTTTCTCCCTGATAGTGGGATTTTTTTTCTCCCTGATAAGCTAACAAATTGTGTTCTTTGAACTTAAACTGAGTTTTGAATCAGAAGAAGGAGAGGGAGGGAAAACGGACAGAAGAGGAGGAGAAGAAACCCCAAATATCATTATACTGAAAAAGTGAAATCAAACTATAGAACTTCAGAAGACAAATACTGCATGGTCTCACTTATATGTGGAATCTAACAAAACAAAGTCATCGAAAAAGAGATCAAATTGTGGTTTTTAGGGGCAAGGGTGGGGTCTGGGAAATTACGGGAACCTGGTCAAAAAGTACAAACTTCCAGATCAGTAAGTGCTGGGGATGTAATGTACAGCACCGTGACTAGAGTTCCCATGGTTGTATGGTATACTTGAGAGTTGCTAAGGGAGTAAATCCTAAACATTCTCATCACACACACACATAAAAATTGTAACCATATGACATGATGGATGTTAACTAAACTTACTGTGGTCATCGTCTCTCAATATATGTGTGCCAAGTCATTATGTTGTATACCTTAAGCTTATATCCTGTGTTGTATGTCCCAATTCTATCTCAATGAACCAGGAGGGAATGACTCTCCAGCTTCACCAGCAAGAGTCATGACCTACTGTCTTCCTCCCTAAAAGATGTTTGGAAATTTCTCTCTCCTCTCTTTACTGAGGTTTTAACTATATTTGATGGACAGAAAAGTATTTTGTTCAACTGCTTATATAAACTTCAAAAAAAATAAAATGATTTGAGATCCTAAAAAGTGTGTTTTTACATTTAAGAACTGATGTGAATGGGAAACTAAACAAGACTTCAATAAAGTCCAATAATACCAAGCAGTGACAAAATGTAATTATTTTCAATTATTATCAATAATATATAATAATATATATCCATATATATATCTACACTTAGGGTGCTTCCATATCTTGGCTATTGTAAATCATGCAGCAATAAACACAGAGGTGCATAAATCTTTTTTGTATTTGTGTTTTTGTTTTCTTTGTCCCACTACCCAGTAGTGGAGCTGCTGGATCATGTGGTAGTTGTAAATACCTATATATAATTTTTTTTTTTTGAGAATCCTCCATACTCTTTTCCACAGTGGCTGCACCAACTTACTTTCCCATCAACAGTGCATAAAGGTTCCCTTTCTCCATATCTTTGCCAACACTTACTATTTCTTGTCTTTTTGATACTAGCTAAGCTGACGAGTGTGAGGTGTATCTCACTGTGGTTTTGATTTACATTTTCCTGACGATTAGGGATGTTGGCCATCTTTTCATGTGTCTGTTGGGCATCTCTATGTCTTCTTTGGACAAATGTCTATTCAGTACTTGCCCATTTATTAATCAAGTTTGTGTGTGTGTGTGTGTGTGTGTGTGTGTGTTGAATTGTATACGTTTTCATATATTTTCGATGTTAACCCCCATCAGATATATCATTCACAAATATCTTCTCCCATTCAATAGGTCAACTATTTATTTTGATGGTTTTCTTTGCTGTGCAAGAGCTTTTAATTTTGTTGTAGTCCCAACAGTTTATTTTTGCTTTTGTTTCCCTCACCTAAGGAGACATTTCTTGAAAAATGTTGCTAAAGTTGGCACCCAAGAGATTACTGCTTATGCTCTCTTTTAGGAGTCTTATGGTTTCAGATCTCACATTTAGATCTTTTCTTTTAAATTTTAAATTCAATTAACTAACATATATTTAGGTCTTTAACCCATTTTGAGTTTATTTTGTGTATGGTGAAAGAAAGTGGTCCAGTTTCATTTTTTTGAATGTACATTTCCAGCTTTCCCAACACCATTTATTGAAGAGACTGTCTTTTCTAGATTGTGTATTGTTGTTCCCTTTATTGTAGGCTAATTGACCATGTAAGCATCAATTTATTTGTGGACTTTCTACCCTGTTTTATTGATCTGTGTGCCTGCTTTTGTGCCAGTACCATACTGTTTGATTACTACAGCTTTGTAGTATATCTTGAAATCTAGGATTTTGATACTTCCAGCTTTGTTCTTTCTCAAGCTTGCTTTGGCTATTCAGGGTTTTTTGTGGTTCCATACAAATTTTAGGATTCTTTTCTCTAGTTCTGTGAAAAATACTATTGATATTTTGATAGGGATTATGTGAAATCTGTAGTTACTCTGGATAATATGGATGTTTAAAAAATAGTTGTTCTTCCAATCCATGAACATGATATATCTTTCCATTTATTTGTGTCACTTTTAATTTCCTTCATCAATGTCTTATATGTAAGTCTTTTACTTCCTTGGTTAAATCTATTCCTAGGCATTTTATTCCTTTGGTGCAATTGTAAATGTGATTGTTATCTTAATTTCTTTCTCTGATGGGCTGTTACTAGTATATAGAAACACAACTGATATCTGAATATTAAATTTGTATCTTGCAATTTTACTGAATTCATTTATTGGTTCTTAGTGTGTGTGTGTGTGTGTGTGTGTGTGTGTGTGTGTGTGTAGTCTTTAGTTTTCTTTTTTAAAAAAAAAATTACTTATTTATTTGTTTGGGGGAGGGGCAGAGGGAGACTCCCCACTGAGTTCAGAGCCCAGTGCAGGGCTCCATCTCAAGACCCAAAAGATCATGACCTGAGCCTAACCAAGAATTCAACGCTCAATTGACTGAGCCACCCAGACACCCTTAGAGTTTCTATGTAAAGTATCATGTCATTTGTAAATGGTGACAGTTTTTTCTTTACAAATTTAATTCCCTCTCTTCCCTCTCTCTCTCTTCCTCCCTCCCTCTTCCTTCCTTCCTTCCTTCCTTCCTTCCTTCCTTCCTTTCTTTCTTTCTTGTCTGATTGTTAGGACTCCAGTACTATGTTGAACAAAAGTGGCAATAGTGGACATCCTTGTCTTCTCCTGATTTTAGAGGAAAAGTGTTCTGATTTTCAGCACTGAGTATGATATTAGCTGTAGGTTTGTCATATATGGCTTTTGTTAGGTTGAGGTATATTCCCTCTAAACCCACTTGGCTGAGAGTTTTTTTCATGAAATGGATATTGAATTTTGTCAAATTCTTATTTTGAATCTATTGTGATGATAATATGTTTCATCCTTCATTTTGTTAATGTGATATAGCATACTGATTGATTAGAGGATATTGAACCACCTCCCTGGAATAAATCCCACATGATCATGGTGAATGATTCTTTTAATGTAATGTTGAATTCGGTTTGTTAATATTTTGTTGATGACTTTTGCACCTATGTTCATTAGGGATATTGATGTGTAATTTTCTTTTTTTATAGAGTCTTTGTCTAGTTATGGTATCAGGGTAATGCTGGCCTTGTAGAATGAATTTGAAAGTTTTCCTCTTCCTTTTTGGAACAGTTTGAGAATAGATATTAACTCTTCTTTAAGTGTTTGGTGGAATTAACCTGTGAAGCCATTTGGCTGAATTTTGTTTGTTGGGAGGTTTTTTTTTTTTTTCCCAATTCAGTTTCATTACCAGTAATCATTCCGTTCAGATTTTCTATTTATTCCTGGTTTAGTTTTGGAAAATTGTATGTCTCTAAGAATTTTTCAGTTTCTTTTAGGTTGTCCAATTTTTTGCCATATCATTTTCTTTTTTTTTTTTTTAAAGATTTTATTTATTTATTTGACAGAGAGAGAGATCACAAGTCGGCAGAGAGAGAGGAGGAAGCAGGCTCCCTGCAGAGCAGAGAGCCTGATGCGGGGCTCGATCCCAGGACCCTGAGATCATGACCTGAGCCGAAGGCAGCGGCTTAATCCACTGAGCCACCCAGGCGCCCCGCCATATCATTTTCATAAATGTCTTTTATAATATTTGTATTTCTATGGTGTCAGTTACTTTGCCTTTTTCATTTTTTATTTTATTTATTTGACTCTTCTTTCTTTTATTTCAATGACTCTGGCTAAAGATTTATCAATTCTGTTTATCTTTTCAAAGAACCAACTCATGGTTTCGTTGGCATATGTAACTTAATTTAATTTAGTCTTTATTTCATTTGTTTCTATTCTAATCTTTATTATTTCCTTCCTTTTACTAACTTGTGGCTTTTTTGGTTCTTCCTTTTCTAGTCCCTTTAGATATAGTGTTAGATTATTTATTTGGGATTTTTCTTCTTTCTTGAAATAGGCCTGAATTGGTATAAACTTCCCTCTTAGAACTGCTTTTGCTGTGTCCCAAAGATATTGGACTACTGTATTTCCAGGTGGGTAACTCGTAAAGAATAAAAGCTACTTTAAAAACTTAACAATCAAATACAATGTTAGATTCTTTTGAAACTTGATTCAAGTACATTGTTTTTGAGAGGGGTGCCTGGGTGGATCAGTCAGTTAAGCATCCCAGGACTCTTGGTTTCAGTTCAGGTCATGATCTCACAGTTGTGGGATTAAGCCCCCCATTGGGTTCTGGGCTCTGCGCTCAGCTTGGAGTCGGGTTCAGACTCTCTCTCCCTCTCCCTCCTGCTCACTCTCTCTCTCAAATAAATAAATAAAATCTTTTTAAAAATATATTTTTGAAACAGCTGGGAAAACTTGAACATGGGCTGTTACTAAACAATGTTAGGGAATTACTATTATTAGGAATACTAATGAGAGTATATTGTGTAGGTATAAAGTGTAGCATTAGAAATTCATCTAGGTGGGGTGCCTGGGTGGCTCAGTGGTTAAAGCCGCTGCCTTCAGATCAGGTCATGATCTCAGGGTCCTGGGATCAAGCCCCGCACCTCTCTGCTCAGCAGGGAGCCTGCTTCCTCCTCTCTCTGCCTGCCTCTCTGCCTACTTGTGATCTCTGTCTGTCAAATAAATAAAAAAAAATCTTAAAAGAAATTCATGTAGGTGAAGTGACATATCTCAAGTGTGCTTTAAAGTAAACAAACAAGCTGAATAAGACTGGCAAACACTGCTAATTGTTCAAGGGAGAGAGAGGCACATATTGGTTCATTCTCATAATCTACTTTTGTTATGTGGGAGCTTTACTAATAAAAAGTTCTGAAATAACAAATGTATTTAATAAAAGAAACTTTGAGAAGCGAACATTCCATAGTTCTTCAAATGCCTACTCAGTAGTACTCTTACTAAGACTCCCCTATACTCACTTAAGATTACAATTTACCTAAAAGAAAGTTTCCGGGTCCCCAGATCAAGTCAGAAAAATGTAACATAAACCCTTAATTACCTTCACAACCAGCTTCATCCTCTCCTGTAATACAGTCCACCTCGCCGTTGCACTTATATTTGTTTGGAATACAAACACCAGATTTACAGAAGAAACCTTTCCCTCGGCATCCTACACAAACATAAATAGAAGAAGGTTTTTATTTTTGTTTTTTCATACTTAAAATACAATAGGATAGAATCTGAGATTCAGTGGGCGAATCTTCTACCTGTACAGCACAGTTCGTCACTCAGGTCTCCACAGTCGTTGATGCCATTACAGGTTCTCTTTTGAGGAATGTATTTCCCATTCACACAGTGAAAGGAGTCATTTTCTGGAGGAGCTGTAAATTAGGAATTCTCTTTGTGAAATTTATGTATGGAGTTGTAGGTGACATCTTGATTACATTTGGAATAATGAGGACATTAAGATAAAGTCAGGCATCAAATAGAAAATGATATAAAATGTATTGGCAGCATCAACATAATATATATGGTTAATAAGGAAAACATATGCCAAAGCTGGTTTATGGAGTCCCTTTGGTATCTCTGAAAACCAGTATTTACTGCAGAGGTCTGTACTTGCTGAGGTTAGGGGAAGGGGCTCAGGGACCACAGGTCCTTGCTCACACTGGCAAGCACGGGTGCTCCCCCATTCCTTTTGTGCTGCTGCAGAAATCCTCACTTCCATCCCATGACTTGGGCAGTGTCATTTATATTTTGATGGTATTTATTTTTAAGCACCAAAAAAGTGTTTAGCCTTTAAAACCCTACATGTGACTAAAATATTCCAGTGTCAGGACCGAGGAGAAAAGTGGAAGTGGCTGTCTTGAGACTGTGGTCACTTAAATATTTTAAAGACATTGTGAAGTGTGTAGGCTGGCCCTCTCAAAGGAGATACTGAGGTTTCTCCTGATATTTGCATTACTTATGTTTGTTGTATTAACTTTAATCCAGATGTTTCAACGAGCAAAGAGGAGTCAGGCAACTTTGCTCCCCATATAGGAACCTGGAGAGAAGTAATATTTGAATGCAAAAAAGGTACAATAGAGGAAAAGCAGCAATTTACGTTCAAAAGCCCCCAAAATGATTTTGCCTCTATTACTGCAACTGAGTATCTACCATGTTTGTTTTCTGTAGATGTGGCATGCAGTAAACAATTTTGAAGGAAGTTTTGAAGTTTCATGCAACTCCTCTACCAACCTGTATTGTTTGTGTAGCAAACCACACCAGCAAAATCCTGGTCATTTTTAGTTCTTCTCTTAGTAAAAGTACATTCAGCCAAACTTGTCTCGAATCCTTGACAATGCACTTGGAGACATTCAGTGGAATTTACAGAGACATTTTCAGGAAACTCAAACTGTTTTTGAATATCAAAAGCACCTCTGCAATTAGAATAAATGAAACATTGGGGTAGAATGATTAGTACTTTGCATTTATAACCTTACCTTAGGAGGTAAGGAACTGAAGTGATTTCCTTTAATTTTCTACATATGAGTGATACATTGAACAAGATGCTTAAATTCTCTGAACCTCAGTATCTTCACCTGTAAAAGGGACTATGATACTCTCAGCTGGTTTTGTAAAGTGATTAAAACAATCAATTTACATCGGCTAGCCAAAATTCAAAGGTGGCAAACACTCAGCAAATACTACTTTCCTTTTCTCTGTTTCCTAAAAATGCTTTTTTCCACACTCCTGATATTTCTTTCCAACCTGAGATGCATCATTCTTGGCTTCTCTCCATCTCTTAACTCCTTTTTGCTCAAGGAACAGGAGCAGAATAATCAATCAGGGAATTCTGGAATTACAAATCAGGCAAGGTTGGCTCACCTTTCCATCTTTTCTTTTGGGGACCTCTTCACAGGCCTCATGCTGTAAGGCTTACCTGGTTGGCCCCATTGTTGCTTAGAATTTGGGAGATTAAGTTGGTTTAATTCTAGCAGGTTCATTTTTTTTTTTTTTTAAACCTAGCCATGTCCTCAACTCAGCCTCGACAATATTAAGGGGATATATTGGCATCTATATGCCATTGCTTGGATTTCTCAATTTGTTCAGAATTTGTGCTACCTCTATGACTCAATATACTAGAGATGATGAGTTCCGGTAAAATATTCTGCTAGAACATTCAATTGCTCCCTGCTTCTCTTTAGAAAGAAATGGTGTTAAAAATAAGAAGCTGGGCAAAGATGCATCAGGTAAATATAAACAATAACAAAGCAATAATGGCAATATAAATATTAGATATTTAAAGGGAATAAGAAAGGCATTTTTAATGATTTCAGATCAATAATGATGGTAAAAAGGAGTCATAAAACTATGCCAAACAACATCAAAACAAACGAGAGCCACTGGGGCAATCTCGGGTAAATAATTTGAAAAAAAATAAATCTCAGTTTAAAACTATCTAAAAGTACTAGATAAAATGCATTCAGTGAGCTCTTCTTCTTTTTAATTTTTAAGATTTTATTTATTTATTTGAAAGAAAGGGAGAGAGCACACGTGGGTGAGGGGGAGAAGAGGGAGAGAGAGAAGCAGACACCCAGCTGAGCAGGGAGCCTGTCAAGGGGCTCAATGAGCTCTTAAAGAAGTAAGGGAAATACCCCTGGCTAAAATAAGAGAAGTCTGGGGGCTCCTGGGTGGCTCAGTGGGTTGAAGGTCTGCTTTCGGCTCAGGTCATGATGCCAGGGTCTTGGGACTGACTCAATCCCAAGTGGGGCTCTCTGCTCAGCAGGCAGTCTGCTTCTCCCTCTCCCTCTGTGATCTCTCTCATTCTTTCTCAAATAAATAAATAAAATCTTTAAAAATAAATAAATAAAATAAAGTAAGACAATTCTGTCCATGAGCTCATAAAAAATATGATAAGAGCAAAATACTGGGAGATCAAAGACTGAGAGAGTTTCCCACTAGGCTGAATTATAGGTTGTAGGTCACAAACTGTCAAAAATCACAAATATCTTGTGGCTCAACTTAATAAGATACTCTCACTAAACTACTAGCAGATGTGGTTTAAGAAGACAGAAAGTAAATTCAGAATAAAGTTGAAAAATGTAAGAAGCAGCAACAAACCAAGATGTTGGTAAACATGAAATAAATCTGAGTAAGCACTAGTAATAACAACTGCTTATTATATAATAATAGAAATTAACTTCAGGAATATATAAAAATAATGTGGAACTAAATACTGGAAACTTGGTAGAAATAGTGACATTCCTTATATTATTCCTAAGAGGGTGAGGACTTCCTAAGTCAAGAATTCATGGTATAAATGTGATGATAACCACTAAAGGAAGAGAAATAGGATGTATATAGTTTACAAACCAAGTAGAGGGGGGTGGGAGGTTTAAAAAATACAACAACTTTATTAAACCCAATAGAAATTAGAATAGGAAGAAACAAGTACACAGAAAAGGCAGGGTAAATAATACTACTAAAATAAAATAGGGAAAATAAATTCAACAATGTAAATAATCACAATATTGTAAATGGACTAATTCAGACAGTTATTGTCATATTGGATTTTTTTTTAAAATCTAGATACATGTGTTTATAAAGGACACATTTAAAAGATAAAGACATAGAAAGCTTGTATGTAAATAAATAGGAAAAGACTTGAACAAAGCAGTTAACAGGCTGACTTATTTTAATGGACAACATACTTATCATCTAGAACCCTGCACATGAAACATTTAAAATATACTCAGCACATATTCTCTAGTGCGCATGGAACATTCTCCAGAATAGATCACATTCTGGGTCACAAATCAGGTCTCAACCGGTATCAAAAGATTAGGATCATTCCCTGCATATTTTCAGACCACAGTGCTCTGAAGCTAGAACTCAATCACAAGAGGAAAGCTGGAAAGCACCCAAATACATGGAGACTAAACAGCATCCTTCTAAAGAATGAATGGGTCAACCAGGAAATTAAAGAAGAATTGAAAACATTCATGGAAACAAATGATAATGAAAACAGAACGGTTCAATATCTGTGGGACACAGCAAAGGCAGTCCTGAGAGGAAAATATATAGCAGTACAAGCCTTTCTCAAGAAACAAGAAAGGTCTCAAGTACACAACCTAACCCTACACCTAGAAGAACTAAAGAAAGAACAAGAAAGAAACCCTAAACCCAGAAGGAGAAGAGAAATCATAAAGATCAGAGCAGAAATCAATGAAATAGAAACCAAAAAAACAATAGAAAAAATCAATGAAACTAGGAGCTGGTTCTTTGAAAGAATCAATAAGATTGATAAACCCCTGGCCAGGCTTATCAAAAAGAAAAGAGAAAGGACCCAAATAAATAAAATCATGAATGAAAGAGGAGAGATCACAACTAACACCAAAGAAATACAGACAATTATAAGAACATACTATGAGCAACTCTACGCCAACAAATTTGACAATCTGGAAGAAATGGATGCATTCCTAGAGACATATAAACTACCACAACTGAACCAGGAAGAAATAGAAAACCTGAACAGGCCCATAACCAGTAAGGAGATTGAAACAGTCATCAAATATCTCCAAACAAACAAAAGCCCAGGGCCAGACGGCTTCCCAGGGGAATTCTACCAACCATTTAAAGAAGAACTATTTCCTATTCTCCTGAAACTGTTCCAAAAAATAGAAATGGAAGGAAAACTTCCAAACTCATTTTATGAGGCCAGCATCACCTTGATCCCCAAACCAGACAAGGATCCCACCAAAAAAGAGAACTACAGACCAATATCCTTGATGAACACAGATGCAAAAATTCTCACCAAAATACTAGCCAATAGGATTCAACAGTACATTAAAAGGATTATTCACCACGATCAAATGGGATTTACTCCAGGGCTGCAGGGTTGGTTCAACATCGGCAAATCAATTAATGTGATAGAACACATTAATAAAAGAAAGAACAAGGACCATATGATACTCTCAATAGATGCTGAAAAAGCATTTGACAAAGTACAGCATCCCTTCCTGATCAAAACTCTTCAAAGTGTAGGGATAGAGGGCACATACCTCAATATTATCAAAGCCATCTATGAAAAACCCACTGCAAATATCATTCTCAATGGAGAAAAACTGAAAGCTTTTCCGCTAAGGTCAGGAACACGGCAGGGATGTCCATTATCACCACTGCTATTCAACATAGTACTACAAGTCCTAACCTCAGCAATCAGACAAAAAAAAGAAATTAAAGGCATCCAAATCGACAAAGAAGAAGTCAAACTATCACTCTTTGCAGATGATATGATACTATATGTGGAAAACCCAAAAGACTCCACTCCAAAACTGCTAGAACTTGTACAGGAATTCAGTAAAGTGTCAGGATATAAAATCAATGCACAGAAATCAGTTGCATTTCTGTACACCAACAACAAGACAGAAGAAAGAGAAATTAAGGAGTCAATCCCATTTACAATTGCACCCAAAACTATAAGATACCTAGGAATAAACCTAACCAAAGAGGCTAAGAATCTATATGCAGAAAACTATAAAGTACTCATGAAAGAAATTGAGGAAGACACAAAGAAATGGAAAAATGTTCCATGCTCCTGGATTGGAAGAATAAATATTGTGAAAATGTCTCTGCTACCTAAAGCAATCTACACATTTAATGCAATCCCTATCAAAATACCATCCATTTTTTATCAAAGAAATGGAACAAATAATCCTAAAATTTATATGGAACCAGAAAAGACCTCGAATAGCCAAAGGAATATTGAAAAAGTTGGTGGCATCACAATTCCGGACTTCAAGCTCTATTACAAAGCTGTCATCATCAAGACAGCATGGTACTGGCACAAAAACAGACACATAGATCAATGGAGCAGAATAGAGTGCCCAGAAATAGACCCTCAACTCTATGGTCAACTAATCTTCGACAAAGCAGGAAAGAATGTCCAATGGAAAAAAGACAGCCTCTTCAACAAATGGTGTTGGGAAAATTGGACAGCCACATGCAGAAAAATGAAATTGGACCACTTCCTTACACCACGCACGAAAATAGACTCAAAATGGATGAAGGACCTCAATGTGAGAAAGGAATCCATCAAAATCCTTGAGGAGAACACAGGCAGCAACCTCTTCCACCTCAGCCGCAGCAACATCTTCCTACATCGCTAAAAGCAACAGAAGCAAGGGCAAAAATGAACTATTGGGATTTCATCAAGATCAAAAGCTTTTGCACAGCAAAGGAAACAGTTAACAAAACCAAAAGACACTGACAGAATGGGAGAAGATATTTGCAAATGACATATCAGATAAAGGAAATCTATATGGAACTTAGCAAACTCAACACCCAAAGAACAAATAATCCAATCAAGAAATGGGCAGAGGACATGACAGACATTTCTGCAAAGAAGACATCCAGATGGCCAACAGACACATGAAAATGTGCTCCACGTCACTCGGCATCAGGGAAATACAAATCAAAACCACAATGAGATATCACCTCACACCAGTCAGAATGGCTAAAATGAACAAGTCAGGAAAGGACAGATGCTGGCGAGGATGCAGAGAAAGGATGTTGGTGGGCATGCATGCTGGTGCAACCACTCTGGAAAACAGCATGGGGGTTCCTCAAAATGTTGAAAATAGAACTACCCTATGACCCAGCAATTGCACTACTGGGTATTTACCCTAAAGATACAAACGTAGTGATCCGAAGGGGCATGTGCACCTGAATGTTTATAGCAGCCATGTCTACAATAGCCAAACTATGGAAAGAACCTAGATGTCCATCAACAGATGAATGGATAAAGAAGAGGTGGTATATATACACAATGGAATACTATGCCGCCATCAAAAGAAATGAAATCTTGCCATTTGCAACAACGTAGATGGAACTAGAGGGTATCATGCTTAGTGAAATAAGTCATTAGGAGAAAGACAACTATCATATGATCTCCCTGATATGAGGACGTGGAGATGCAACATGGGGGGTTAGGGGGGTAGGAGAAGAATAAATGAAACAAGATGGGATGGAGAGGGAGACAAACCATAAATGACTCTTAATCTCACAAAACAAACTGGGGGTTTCTGGGGGAGGTGGGGTTGGGGAGGGGGAGTGGGGTTATGGACATTGGGGAGGGTATGTGCTATGGTGAGTGCTGTGAAGTGTGTAAACCTGGCGATTCACAGACCTGTATCCCTGGGGATAAAAATACATTATATGTTTATAAAAAATAAGAAATAAATAAAAAATTTAAAAAATGATTGATTAAGAGAAAAAGAGAAGGCATAGATAAACAATGTTAGGTATGAAAAAGTGGACATAATTATAGATAAGCAGAGACAGATTGTAATAAACATAATTACAATTCTCTGGAACTATAAAGGATTCATATATCCAGATACTTCAACAAACTTACAAGTGCTCTGTGCTCAGGGGTGTTTTAAGTGCTAGTGAAACATGAACATATTTAATCTTTATAACAATACTATGAGACAGGTAGTTAATATTCTCAGGCTACATATGAGGAAATTAAGGCAGAGAAAGAGTCGGTAATCAAAAAGCAAATAGGGGGCGCCTGGGTGGCACAGTGGGTTAAAGCCTCTGCCTTCGGCTCAGGTCATGATCTCAGGGTCCTGGGATCGAGCCCCGCATCAGGCTCTCCGCTTAGCGGGGAGCCTGCTTCCTCCTCTCTCTCTGCCTGCCTCTCTCTCTGCCTCTCTCTCTCTGCCTGCCTCTCTGCCTGCTTGTGATCTCTCTCTCTCTTCAAATAAATAAATAAATAAAATCTTAAAAAAAAAAAAAAAGCAAATAGTTGTGGCACCTGGGTGACTCAGTTGGTTAAGCCTCTGCCTTTGGCTCAGGTCATGATCCCAGAGTCCTGGGGTAGAGCTCTGCCTCAGGCTCCCTGCTCAGCGGGGAGTCTGCTTCTCCCTCTCCCACTCTCTTTGCTTGTGCTGTCTCTCTCTCTCTCTCTCTCTCTCTCTCTCGGTCAAATAAATAAATAAAATCTTTAAAAAAAAAAAAAAGCAAATGGTTGGAACAATAAAACCAATCCTGGGAAAATCCACTGACAACAAGCACTCACAGCTGAAATCCAAGTTCAAGACAGGCCACATTAGCTTCTATAATGCTCCAGGGTCTTTTACATATGAACATTTCCTTATCTTGGTCTACAAGTTTTACTCCGACAATTCCTTCTGAAGTAGTATTTCCATAATTTACAGAAACACTAAATTGTCCTAAAATTTAAAAGAACCAGAAGAATGAGCAATATTTAGGCATTCACCTTTTCTCCTCTTGATGAAAAGCCTTTAATACAACAAAAAAGAGAATTTCAAATTAACTTTGAATACCATGAAGATTTTAACAAATAATGGTAAGCAATTATTTCATGAGGCAGCCCTGTGAAGACTACACTGATTATTTAGCCCATGTTCACACGTGAGGTTAAGTTGCTTGTTCCAATGTGGAAGCCAGGAATTGAAAGCTACCATATTGATCTCACTCCCAAGTGTGTGCTCTTCAATGTAAGCCAAACAATAATTAGAACGTAAAAAAGTTTTATGTATTCTCATATATTGACGGCATTTAATGACTCAAGAGAACAAAAATCTGCCACTGACAAAGTAGTCTCTAGTATTGCTTCCCTCCTGTCCAACAGGCAGTAGGGAGCTCTCGTCTTCCTGCTCTACAGTGCCTCAACCTCTTCACTCAGCATCACACAGATATTTAGGTGCTGGGTGCCAGCATATGTCATGGTAACTAAAAAGAACGTGTTGCAGTGCCTGGGTGACACAGTGGGTTGAGCACCTGACTCTTGGTTTTGACTCAGGTCACGATCTCAATCTCTGTGAGATTGCGCCCCAGTCAATCTCCTCACTGAGCGTGGACTCTGCTTGAGTCCCTCTCCCTCCCCCTCTGTCCCTCCCCACTGCACCCTCTCCTTCCCTCTCTCTCTAAAACAAGTAAACAAATCTTTAAAAAGAGAATGTTTTGAGTGTTTTTCAATCAGTTCATGAAGTGCCTGTGATAACTAATATTAGAAGATAAGCCCGAGGTTAGCTGTCATAGTTAAAATTTCATGAGCTCTTTGCGTGTGCCAAACACTGTGTGAAGACCTTTATATACATCATTTCATTTGATTTTCATGAGGGTCTTATGAGTTAGGAACTAGTGTCCTTCACATTTTACAGATGTGGAAAATGCAATCTGACAGTCACATAACTTGTCGATAACTGAGATTGGGTGGAGGGGCTTGCCACGCAATCTGACAGTAAGACTCCTAACCTTAACCACTCCACAAATCCACCTACCGGCATCCCAGCCTCCTCACTGCATTAGGAACCTGGATGGAGTATAGACAAGCTCTTTTGTCTGATGTTCCAAGTTTGCTAGGTTAGAGCATGTCCTAGGTTAGCAGTGGCCTGAGCTCCCCTTAGATCAAGGCCAGTGGGGCTGGAGCTCCCTAAGGGTAGGGGCTGATGGGATGGATGCTGGAAGAAATTATTGGAACTGGAGGTCTAGAGGTGTAGCTCCCTATTAGAATCAACCTCACATAAAGACTTGCTCATTGGGTTCTGAACCAACTCAACAGCTCTGGACATAGTTCTGCTAGCCAAGTCAAAGTGAGGGTGGGGATAATTTTGAAGGGCCGGGCAGCAGAGAGTGGCACAGGCACTGAGGGGGAAGGGCTGGCCACAGGGCCTTGTGCCGTGGACTCGCAAGCTAACTATATTCTGGTGACCTGAATTTCTTTGGTTATCATCGCAATTGCAACTGGGTCTAGAGAGGAATTTTGAATTGGCATCATAACATTTTATAGCAAAATTATTTTCTAATAGAAAGTATAGCAAACAATTTCCTTGTTACATCATAGATTCAACTAGGCTTTTCCTACCTTGAGCTGTGCATGCTCCAGTATTTAAAAATTTTGCCCCTGGACGAAGACATTCAACACTCTTTTGCTGACAGTAAGTTGGGTAGGTTTTCCCGTTAGTTGAACAGACTGCGGTACCATTCTTTGGGCACTGATATGGGAGTTTGCAAATGCAGGTCCCATCGATGCATTTCTGCCATGGTTGGCAGAAGACTTTGCTGCAGGAGAGATGTGTGTATTTTTCAGTTAAGCACTTTTTGTCTACCAGATCATTTTGAGGTGTGTTTTTTATTGCAGAAAGCTGTAAAACACAAAATAAACATTCACAAACTAAAATTTTCTTTCTGAAGATGATTAAGTGAAGGAAAGGAACAAAACAGACTCACCCAGCCCACAGTACGGATGAGGTGATGTGGTGCAGTGGCTTACAGAATCACAAATGTGACTTCAAGTCCTAGCTTGGGTACTTACTGTTATATGCCCTTGCCCTCATGAAATGTGTGTTTCCTCATCTGGAAAATGGGGGTAATAGCTTCTATTTTGCAAGGCTATTGCAAGGATTAGAAATCCTACACATATAATGGTTGACAGGTACTAGGCATGAAATCAATAGGAGCTATTATTATCCTAAAGACAACATAAAATTCTGCCTTGGAAGAAATCAATGAATCTCATAAGTCATGTTAAGAAGTAACAAAATCGGTGCTAAATATAGTCTTGTGGCATGAACTGATGAATGAAATTGGTCAATTTTATTAATAAATGCAAAATCATTTGTAAAACTCCTACTGTATAAAGTCTCTTTTAGATGAATGTACATGGGCTCTGTCTTCCAAGGGTTTGCTGTCTAGGCAATAAGACAGAAACATAATAACTGGGGAGAAGGCAGATTGTGGCCATTGATATAGCAGTGGTACAAATATAACACAGTACTCTTGGAGAGCCAGAATGGAAGAGAGCTAGGCTTTCTAGGGGAATTAATGAATTAATTACTTAACTTTCCTAGGGGAATTTAAAAAGGCCTCATGGAGGTGGTAGCATTTGAGCAAGGTGAGGAAGGACAGATGCCAGCAAAACACAGGAGGGATGGTTTGTGTTAGCAAAACACAGGAGGGATGGTTTACAATGTATTTAGGGAATGGGCATATGGGATTTTATATGCTTTAAATGGGATGGTCACTGGTCAGGAAACTGGTAAGAGACAGCAGGAGTGGAGTATGAGAATGGTTTAGAAAGACACTCAAGCAAGCAAAAGCAATAGGAAATTTTTTGAGAGTTTAGATGTAAAGGGACATAGAAATGGGGTGATAATTGGAAGGGGATATTGAGTAGGGAGAAGGTTTTTGTTTAAAGATGGGGGATCATATACATGTGCCATATTAAGGACTATTACGGATTATATGATTTAGTTTTAACTAAAAATAATCTTCACAAATGGGTAAGTGGCTTAAACATTCATAGCATGAAATGAATGTTGGATTGAAAATAATGCCAAAGCACACCACCACTGGAAAAGCAAATGGCAGAGTCTACAACTCTAACCCCAGTAGAAGCTGTTCATCAGCCACATCATGGGGGTAAAAACAATAAAATATGATAAATATAATAAAATATTTTAAATAAAATATAATAAGTATAATTTAATAATTTTATTTATATTACTTAAATAATTTTTAAATATTATTTAACAATAAAATATGACAAGAAGTCAGTCCTGTCACCCAGTTAGTAGAATTAAAACGAGTATTTGAAATACAGATTTATATCTGGTATCATGAATGATGAATCTCTCCCTATGTGTTTCTTGTGTGTTGCTCTTTCTGAAGTATCTTTTGCAGCTAATATGCCATTAAAGCAAATGAAAAATCTTAAAAATAACAAAGTGTGCTTAATGACATTACTTCATTGAGATTGATGAAAATTATTAAAATATTATTTATGTGCTTAAAATTGTGTTTCTTTTTTAGGGTGCATTATTTATATAGCAGTGTAATTATTATTTATTATTAAATCTATTCACATATACTAGAAGCACATGTTCAAAAATTTTTAGCAATTGTGACTATAGTCTACTCATCTACAAAACATGACTCAACTCCTTTAGTTACCTTTCTTTTCTGTGTATATGGGTTTGTTTTTGTTTGGTTTATTTTTGGCCCTTTCCTTGGTTGTTCGCAAGGATGTAGCAATTACTTTGATGTGAATTTTGTCTTTTTATTCTAGGCACGGCTACAATGACACAATATTAGATAGATGGTTGGCAATTAGAAAACAAGAAACAGACTCCTATTCGCCCCAATATACAGCTGTATAGCTTTACCTGTGTTGTCTTTATCCATTGTTTTTGTTTTTCATCTATAGCCTATAAACAAAGGAAAAAGAACGATCAACAATGACCAAAGCACAGAAAAGGCCTCCACTGCCCCCTTTGCACTGCTACGTACGTAGCTTCAGTAATCTTCAGTGTGATCTTCAGTGAATGTGTGATCTTCAGTAAATGACTTTACTTTCTGATTCTGTTCTTCCATAAAATGTGGAAAATAAAAATAATATTCTCACAGAGCTGTTCGAAGGAATCAAATGAATAATACATGGGAAAACCAAATAAACATTTAAGACCCTATAGAAATGCAAATACGATGGCAACATTGGCGGATTCCAAGTGGCTCCAGTTCTACCCACCCTACCTTCCAGTCCTTTGCTGTGCTTCTCACTGGGGGCAGGGTGTATTTTCTTAACTCTAGACTCTGGGTCTGGCCATGCGACTTGATTTAATTAACACGAAGTCAGCAGATGGGACACAAGAGATTGGAAAGTATTTGTCCAATTGGGTTTGTCCTTTCGCTTCTCTGCCATAGCTATGAGAAGAACAAGGCCAGGCTAGCAAAGAAACACTCTAACAGAGTCAGCCAACCTGCAGACTAGTACACTAAATAAAGTTTTATGCCACTGAGATTTTATGGTGATTTTATTATTATGGCATTAACTAAATGGCACAATCATCATATCCCTGGAAAACACTGGGGGAAAAAATGGAAAAGACTCAAAAAAAAGTAAATAATATAGAATTTTGGTTTTTTTCCAGAAGTGAATAAAGAGCGTCTATTCTGAAAGTTAATAACTATATGGGAAGTCTTTCCATTGGAAGAGTTTTAGGCCCTCTGTGGCTTCAGTTTCTTCTCATCCTGGTCTTTGCCAGCAATTTTTTCTACATTTTTTTCTCTCCTTTGATCTGTCCACCTTTTTATTATACCTGTTTCTGATATAAAGTCGTGCTCTGATACCTCGACAATCAGATACTTAAGCAGCCGCTGTCCTATCTAGATAAAAAAGGAATATTTCTCTACTAACACATAATGATGAATTGTTTTAATTTGCATAAAGAATTTGAATTTTTATATTTTTGCTCTTTGTTTTCTTTTTTAAATAACTACCCTGTTTGTCCTAGGACCAGCATGCTGTTATTGGAAAGGGTAGGAAAATGGTTGTATGGTGTGCATAGGTAGGGTGGACCCTGATACCTTGCTCTTAAAAAATTGAGAATATTGCTTTGGGATCAATTCCATTATTTTTGCCTCAGAGATGAAAAAAAAAAATCATTGGCCTAGTTTATTGGGGTTTTTGTTTGTTTGTTTTGTTTTTTATTATGAAGGTAAGATGGCTGAAATTTTGTTGTTGTTTTTATTTTTAATTAATTTTTTAAAAATAGGAAACACAAAGGAGTATTACAAATAGGTTCAAAAGGGTGCCTATAAAGAGTATATTTCCTTTCTTTCCTTATCCATTCAACCTACACAGGCCCACCTCAGAGTCAACCATTTAACAGTTCTTTGTGAATCTTTCCAGAGATCATCACTTCACATGAGCCCATGTTTTCTTTCTAACTTTGCCCCCCAATACCAGTGCAATTTGCAACCAGTGGCCCTTTCCAATGTTTTGTCATTATAACCAATGTTATAGTGAATCTTTTTATATAAAACACATCATTTCCCACATATACTAAATACATGTCAGTACTTACCTGGGAGTGAAACTGCTGAATAAAAAAAAATTAGCACTTTTAACTTTGATAGATATTGCCTAATTTCTCTCTATAAAGGTTTTCATTTGCATTCCCATCATCAATCTATGACAGTGCCTATTTTCCATAATCTTGGCCACAGAACATATGCCTCACTAAACTTTTTTATCTTTGCCAATCTAGCATATAAAAATGTTATCAGAGTACAGTTTTATTTGTTTTATTATATTTGTTTATTATATTTAATTTTCCCCAATGAGTGAGGCTGAACATCTTTCAGTATGTTCAAACTTTGAGAGAGATTTTTATTTTTCTCCTTGCACTAGCCATATCTTTTGCTGATGTATACTAGATTGTTATCTTTTTTGTTTGTTTGTTTGGCTGTTTTGTTTTGTAGGAACTCTGTATGTTAAAGAAACCAGCACTTTGGAATATGAGTTGCAAAAAAAGTGTTCATCTATTGAAAAATGGCAAAACTAGTGTCTTTGACACACAGAACATACGCTTTAAAAAATATATTTTATTTTAGAGAGAGACAGCAAGAGATCAAGCAAGGGAGGGGAGAAGAGAGAGGGAGAGAGAGAAACTCAAGCAAAATCTCAACTCTGCATGAGCAAGAGCACAGAGCCCAACACCAGGCTCAATCTCACTACCCTGAGATCATGACCCTGATATCAGGACATGAGTGGAAACAGAGTCTGATACTCAACCAACTGAGCCACCCAGGTGCCCCCAGAACAGATACTTTTATAAAACATTACCTCTTACACAACAAAATTATTTTCAGTAAAAACCATGAAAGAAATGAATGATATATTATGCCGAAAAATGTAAAGAGCAAACATCTTCTTTCACTGAAATTCATATATATAAAACCATGTTTATAAAAATAAAAGAGTAAAAAATATAGTACAGTACAAATAAGGAAAAAATAGATAAATATTTTTAACTACATAAATGCATTTAGTGAAAAAGGGAAAAAATTATACCTATATATAGGTCTGTTATAGTAATGAATAATAATATTATAGGTTTTTAAAAAGATTTAATTAATTAATTAATTAATTAATTTGAGAGAGAATGAGAATGAGAGAGGACAAGCAGAGGAGCAGCAGCAGAGGGAGGGAGAAGCAGCTTCCCACTGCGCAGGGAGCCAGATGTGGGGCTCAATCCAAGGACATTGAGGTCATGACTTGAGATGAAGGCAGATGCTTAACGGACTGAGCCACCCAGATGCCCCAATAATATTGCAGTTTAAGAACAAGTAAATACATTTATAAGAAAGAATAAATTTCATTTAAAAAATACTATTCAAATTTGGTAAAATATGTCCTGTATGTACTATTATTTGCACTTGGCACACCTGCTGGTCTGCACTGTTTTACTATTTTATATTTTAAAAACAAAAATTCCAAATGGCCATTAGAATGAAAAAACTGAACACTCAACTTGTTTCTTCACCCCTTCATCCTTACAATTCACTGTGACAACACTGTTTATTTTGAATCTATTTATATTCAGAAAAATGTGATAACACGGAGTTTGGAGACAGGAACTCTACCTGAAATGAGCTTGAACAATTCCAATGTATAATGTATATGAGACTGCCTCTAACAGGGCTGAACTGAGAGATGATTGAATTAACTTAATACAATGACTATTAAAGGATACATTTTTTAAAATATGCCCATTTGTAGTTTACATTTGTATTTTAAAAAATCAATCTCGGTAAAACCAGCAATTGTTAAGTGTACTATCTAAGAGCCACTAGCCAAATGTGGCTATCTCAATTAAAATTTATTAAAATTATATCAAATAAGAATTCTTTTACTTCCCATCAAGATTGAATAATAGGGACCAGGTGTACATTTCAGTTTAAAACAACCAAGAAATGGGCAAAATATGGAAAGCAATGATTTTTAAGATACTGGACATCAGGCAAAGAAGGATAGTGATCCCTGAGAGTAAATTAAGGAGCTGTATAATTGTTCCATTTGATTACCTTGAGAAAGTTCCAAGACTGTGGTGCAGAGAGACCGAACTTGAGCTGAGCCTAAGGGACTCCCTGAGCTGAGGAGACAGATTTGAGAGTTTGAGGAGATAGATTTGAGAGTCTGAGGAGACACATTTGAGAGTCTAAGGAGACCAAAGCAGCTACCGTTCACAGAATCGAGTATTGGAAAGAAGTGAGTAAAATAGAAAGAGACCTTTGGAGCTTCTTAGCAGATGCCCTCTGAGTGTTCAGTGAGTATTCATCAGCACGTGGGTATGATGAAACTACCACAGACTGGGGAAGGAACCACCAAAAAGAATTCTAGGTGACAGGGCCCGCATTCAAACAGGGCCATGAACAGTGCTCGTTCTCACCACTTGTGATTCCTGGGGATTTCGCGTCCTCTGTAAGAATGCTTAAAGCCAAGACCTGAAAGGATCAAACTGTTTTCAAGTAACTTAATTACATCTCAGAATAAAGTTCAAGAATATTTCTAAGGATACAAAAATACTCAGCATCCAGCAGAGTAAAATTCATAGTATCTGATATCCAATAAAGAATACTAGGCATGCAAAGATGCAGCAAAATATGATTCATAACGAGAAAAATCAATCAGATGAAATTCACCCAGAACACTAGCACAGATGTTTTAGCACTGGTGAATAAGCAGGCAAGGATATTCAAATATTTATTATAACTGTATTCCACATGTTAAAAGGGTTAAGCAAAAACAAAAAATATAAGAGATCCAGTTGAACTTCTAGAGTTGAAAACTACAATATTTGAGATTAAAAAAGTATATATACTGGATGGAACTAACTACAGGTAGGACTCGGCAGAAGAAAAGATTAGAAAACCCAAAGATTTATCAAACAAGGTATAAATGAGCAGTGCAACAAATCCAAGTGGTATGGCATGTGTGTAACTGGAGTGAGTGAGATGGGAACAAAAAGTATATTTGAAGTAACAATGGCTGACACTTTTCTAAATTTGATGAAAAATATAAATTCACAGTTCCAACAAGTTTAATGAACCCCAAACAGAAGAAACATGAAGGAAACTCCATGAAGGCATATCATACTCAAACTGTTCAAACAATACCAGCGACAAAGAGAAAATCTTCAAAGAGCCAAAGAGACAAGATACATTATGGGCAAAGGAACAAAGGTTAAGTGTGACAGCAGAGGTCTCATCACTAATGCAAGTAAGAAGATAGTGGAGTAACAGTTAAAAAATATTGGGGTGGGGGGAATCCTGTTGTCTTATACTTCTATACCTAACAAAAATATCATTAGAAGTTTTTTTCTTATTAAAGATTTTATTTACGTATTTGACAGAGAGAAAGAGAGACAGTGAGAGAGGAAACAGAAGCAGAGGGAGTGAGAGAGGGAGAAACAGGCTTCCCGCCAAGCAGCGAGCTCAGTGCTGGGCTCAATCCCAGGACCCTGGGATAATGACCTCAGCCAAAGGCAGACGCTTAATCATGGAGCCACCCAGGTGCCCCATCATTAAAAGTTTAAGGCAAATGACAACCTCTTTAGACAAAAAAGGTGAAAAATTAATCACCAGTATATCTGCCTTACAAGAAAGGTTAAGAAAAAAAAGTCCTTTAAGCAGAAGAAAAGTTATGCTGGATGGAATTCTGGACCTACACAAAGGAATGATGAAGGTTGGAAATCTCTGGGAATATTTGATATGAGGGGAGGTCATTGAAGACAATAGCTTTTATTTCTACTTTGTACCTTTTCTTGTTATCAAAGTAATATTGGACTCATAAAAGGAATTAAGTATTCACTTCTTTTCTGAGTTAAGAGTTTGAGAAGAATTAGTGTTAATTCTTTCAATATTTAGTAGAATTTACCAATGAAGCCATCTGATACTGGACATTTCTTTGATGAAAAAAAATTTAATTATTGATTCAACTGTGGTTATATGTCTATTCATATTTACTATTTCTTCTTGATTCAGTTTCGGTAATGTGTTTGTAGGAATTTGTCCACTCATCTAGGTTATCTAATTTGTTGGTATATAATTGTTCACAGAACTCTTATCATTCTTTTCACTTCTGTAAGGTCAGCAATAATGTTTTCACTCTCTGATTTTATTTGTTTCTTTTTTCGTCAATCTAGCTAAGGTTTGTCAGTTTAGTTGATCTTTTCAAAGAACCAGCTTTTCGTTTAATTGATTCTATTATCTTACCATTTATTTTTTCCATCTATGTTCTTTTCTTTTCCTCCTTCTCCTCCTTCACCATCTTCCTCTTCTACTTTTTTGAAGGCTAAACAACATGCTACTGAGTAACCAATGATCAGTGAAGAAATCAAAGAGGAAAAATAGAAACAAGTGAACATGAAGACCTAATGGTCCAAAATTGTTGCAATACAGCAAAAACAGTTCTAAGAGGAAAATTTATAGCAATGCCAACCTACCTAAAGAAACAAGAAAAATCTCAAATAAACAATCTAGTCTTATACCTGAAGGAACTAGGAGAACAAACAAAGCCCAAAGTTGGTGCAAGGAAGGAGCTAATAAAGATCAGAGCAGAAATAAATGAAATAGAGACTAAAAAATGAAAAGTTCAGTAAGACCAAGAGTTTATTCTTTGAAAAGGTATAAACAAAATTGATAAACCTTTAGCCAGACTCATCAAGAAAAAAATGGAGGACCCAAATAAATAAAGTCAGAAATGAAACAGAAATAATTACCAACACCACAAAAATATGAAGCATTTTGACAAAATTCAGTATATTCCCCATTCTAATCTTTATTATTTCCTTCCTTTTTCTAGTTTTGGATTTAGCTTGCTCTTCTTTTTCTGGTTCTTGTAAGGTGTAAGGTTAGGTTTTTGATTAAGGATCTTTGTTCTTTTTTAATGTAGGCATCTACTGTTATAAATTTCCATGTGAGAACTGCTTTGCCATATCTCATATGTTTTGGTATGTTGTATTTTTGCTTTCATTCATTTCTAAGTGTTTTCTAATTTACTCTGTGATTTCTTTGACCACCAGTTGTTTTAAAGTATATTGTTTAATTTCCACATACTTGTGAATTTTCCAGTTTCCTTTCTGTTACTGATTTCTAGTATTCCATCATCTTTAGAGGAACTATTTCTTATTATTTTAACATTTTAAAACATATTGAGACATGTTCTGTGGCCTAACATATGGCCTATGGTGGAGAATGTTCTATGTGCACTTGAAAAAAAATGTGTATTCTGTTTCTGTTGGGTGTAGTGCTCTATATGTCTAGTTGTTAGGTCTGGTTGATTTATGGTGTTATTAAAATCCTCTATTTTCTTATTAATCTTCTGTCTAGATTTTCTATTATGGAAATTCTATTATAGAAAGTGGGATATAGAAGTTTCCAGTTATTATTATAGAATTCTCTTCTTCCCTTCCATTATGTCATGGTCTCATGTCTTTTGGGTTTGCCTGTTTGGTGTGTATATGTTTATAATTATATATTTTAAATGAACTCTTTTATCAATATCTAATGTTCTTTGTTTCATCTGATATTAGTGCTGTTACTTCCAGTTCTGTTTTGGTTACTCTTTGTATGGAATATTGTTTTCCATCCTTTCACTTTCAATCTATTTGTGTCTTTGGATCTAAAGTCTCTTTATATAGCCTATAGTTGGATCATGTATATAGAGTCTCTTGTATATAGCATAGTTGGACCATGGTTAGTTTTTTAAAAAATAAATTCTTCCAATCTATGCCTTTCATTGGAGAATTTAACCCACTTACATTTAAGTTGTTTTTAAATTGTTTATAAGGAATGCCTAACTTTTGTTGTTTTGCAATTTGTTCTCTGTATGTATTGTAACTATTGTTCTTTATGTCCTCTGTTACTGACTTCTTTTGTGTTTTGTTGATTTGATTTCTTTGTAGTGAACTCTTTTGATTTTCTTCCTTCTATATATTTTTAAGATTTTTTTGTGTGTGTGTGGCTGACATGGAGATTATACTTAACATCTTAAATGTAGAGCAATCTAGTTAGAATTGATACCAACCTAACTTCAAGGGCATACAAAAACCCTGCTCTTACATGTTTTGCTTGTAAACCCCTCCCCCCTTTTATGTTGTTATGGTCACACATTACATCTTTATGCATTTTATGCATTTTAACATAGATTTATAATTATTTTTTCTACATTCTTCTTTAAATCACATGAAATAAAAAGAGGGGCTACAAACCAAAAATAAAATTACACTGACTTTTGTATTTACTTATTTAGTTATCTTTACTGAAGTTCTTTATCTCTTCTTATGGCTTCCAGCTACTGTCTGGCATATTTTTGCTCAGCTTACAGGACTCAGAGTGCATTTCTTCTCTATTAGTAACTAACTCCATCAGCTTTTGGGTATCTGAAAATGTCTTAATTTCTCTTTCATTTTTAAAGGATTATTTTGTTCTATATAGAATTGTTGATTGACAGATTTTTCTTTCAGCACTTTAAGAGTATCATCCCCCTCCCTTCTCCATGCCTCCATGGTTTCTAATGAGAAATATACTTGTAATCTTACTGCAAATTCCTTGTCCATGATGAGTTGCTTTTCTCTTGCTGCTTTCAAGATATTCTGTTTTGTTCCTTGGCTTTTAACAATTTCATTACAATGTGCCTTGGTGTGGACTTCTTTGCATTATCTTTTGGAGACTGATAAGCTTCCTAAATCTGTAGATTCCTATCTTTTTTCAAATTTGGGAAGTTTTTGGCTTTTATTTTGTCAAATATTCTAACATGTTCTCTCCTCTCCTGAGGTTCCTATTATGTATATTTTGGTGTTCTTAATGGTGTCCCACAGGTCTTAAGCTCTGCTTCTCTTATTTTTTTCTTTCTGCTCTTCAAAATGATACTTTAATTGACTAATCTTCAAGTTCACTTACTTTTCTGCCTGCTCAAATTTGCTATTAAAACTCTAGTGAGTTTTTTATTTCTGTCATTATACTTTCCTGCTCCAGAATTTCTGATTTTCATGATATCTATGTATCCCTTCATTGATATTTTGTATTTGCTCATACATCATCCTCCTGGTTTCCTTTGGCTCTTTGAAAGTATTTAAGATAGTCAGTTTAAAGTCTTTGTCTAGTAAGTCCAAAGTCTGTTCTTCCTCATTTCTGTTCATTTCTCCTGTGAAAGGGCCATATTTTCTTGCTTCCTTACATGCTTCATCATTTTGTTAAAACTAGACATTTTGAATATTACAATGCAATAACTCCTGAAATCAGATTTTTCTTTCTCCTCAGGGTTTGCTTTTCTTTCTTGCTATAGACTGTAGCTGTTTGTTAAGTGAGTTATCTAAACCGTTTTTGTAAAGCAAAGTTTGTTTTTTGTCATGTGTGGTTTCTGAAGTTTCTGTTCCTTTACCTTGCACTCAGCTAGTGTTTAGACAAATATTTCTTTGAATGAGAGAGTGAGATAAAGAGAGAGAGGGGAAGGAGAAGGGGAAGAGGAAGGGAAAAGGAAAAGGAAAGAGAAAGAGAAAGGAGGAGAAGTCAAAGAAATGAAATATAAAGAATAAGAAACTCCTCAAATCAATAACAAAAAACCTCATCTAAACTTTGCAAATTGGCCCTGTGCTTGAGTACCCCCCCAACATTTAGTTAGGCTGTTTACAATTCTCTCTTAGCCTTCACTTCGTCATGCTTGCACTGAGCCTAGAGATCACCTAGAGGTGTTGGTTTAGGGTCTTCTTAGACTTTTTCTGCACATGCATCCTGCCCTGGACATATGTGTTGCTTTTTAAAAAATTCCTAAGTATTCACAGGGAATTTTGAATGGTTATTTTCCCATAGAAACTCTTTCCCTAACTTTTCCTCCCAGGCTTTGGCACTCTACTGTTTGTCTCAACTGTAATCTTTTGTCCCAGGCAGCTGCAGGTTGTTTGATGCCTCACAATGTTTTTGAGGAATGCCCACTGCTTTTCCACTCTGAGTGAGTTCTGAGTTAGGCAAAACAAAGACAAATATGTTCGATCAGTCTTTCCGGTATCCTCCAAGCAGATTAAAATAGATAAACACCATTCTTCTAAAATAATGTCTTCTCTGCTCCTTCTAGAGCTAGGGATGAGAGTTCCATATGTGGACTGCTATCTTCAAGACTGCCACTGAACTGGGGACAGAATAGGTCTAGGGCAAGTTGAAATGCCACAAAGTTTTCCTACCATTTTTAAGTTGCCTTTTCCTTCATTCAGCATTCATTTGGATGCTGTAGGGCTCTGTTTAATAACTGGAGTTCTGACAAAGTTTCTTCTGACAGTCTGCATGAGTGTGTGTGTGTGTGTGTGTGTGTGTGTGTGTGTGTAAAGACAGTGTTTGGATTTGCCTACTCTGCCATTTTTGCTGACCTCACTCTCTGCATTATATGTTGCTTCCTTTGCATATTGTCTTTCCATCATCTCTTTGCTCTGCTGAACATCACCCTAGCTCTTTCTTTCCAAAATATTACTGATATAAATAGGTTTGTAATAAACTTTAAGGATAAATAAAAATTTAAGGTTTGGTCAGAGTTTATATTGTAACACAACACTTCACAGTAGTAAATAACCATATTGAGTGGTTATTTCTATTTCTACTCTTTAATATACCTTGGTTATTAATACAGCAGCCAATCCCTCTGTGTTCTGGTTTTATCTCCCAGAGAAACCTGAGTCCCCTTATCTCTATGTCAGGGCAATAAAACCAGAATTCTCACTTCACTATTCAGAACAACCTAAGTCTATCCTATTGCCAGTTCACTCCTGCCATCGATATAATCCACTTTCAAATAAATCCATCAAAAAGTTTTGATATAAAAGGGATGGGACTTTTTATTCCTTAGAGGGAAATCTGGTCCTAGCTTTCAAAATAACAAAAATTTCTCCCAGATGTGTGTATTTTATTTCATTTAGAAAATGTAGACACATTTTAAAACTTCTTTGAACACATTTATGTTGTCTCTATGGCAACTTCCATTTAAAAATGGTTATTTCAAAAAACTGAGGTTTGCTGGAAGGGGTGGTGGGAGGGTTAGGGTGGCCAGATGCTGGGGAGGGTATGTGCTATGCTGAGTGCTGTGAATTATGTAAGACTGATGATTCACAGACCTGTGCCCCTGAAACAAATAGTACATTATATGCTAATAAAAAATGGTTATCTCTCGGGGGGGGGTTAAAAAATGGTTATCTCTCAGTATTCCATTTTCTTTTCTAAACTAATATTATAACTAATATTTTTCTTTTATAAACTAATATTTTATAAACTAATATTCCTAAAAAATTCTGTTTTTTAAAGGAAAGAAGACAACTTTATTATTGAATGATTATTCAGTTAAAGAGGCTCTTCCCTTTCTATAAGTGAATAATACTCTTTTCTTTTGTTTTTGTTCTGGGAATCAAAAATGTGGCTGACATGTCTTTTCCTCAAAAATAAATTTTTCCTATTCCAAAGTAATACATGTTTATTTGGTATTTTAAAAAATGAATAACAAATAAAACAGAATTTCTTAATTCTGAAAATTCACATTTTCAGAATTTCATATATTTGTATATAAAACAGAAAATAAAAATCACTAGTAATCGCATTACCTGAGATACCAACTGGTATCTGTTTGATATATACCCTCCAGGAACTTTTAAATTGCTGTTTACATGAGCAGCTATATGTGTGTATTTGTGTGTGTGTGTGTGTGTGTGTGTGTGTGCATGCACACGTGTGCATATGTACACATACACATGGATATGTAAATGTATGTATATTTTCTTCTTTAACACAAGTAAGATTTTAGTAAGGCTTTTTTCTCAACAAATATAAAATGCATCATTTTAATAGCTACATGATAGTTCCTTTATAGATGTACAATAATTTAATCAATTTCTTTTCAATGAACACTTAATTTATTTCCATTTGTTCTCTGTTACAAGCACTGCATATATATATTTTAGAAGTTACAGGAAACTTAAAATCAGTAATTCTCATTTCTTAGTTTTCTTTAAATATTTGCTTCTCTAAGCTAGCATTAAGACAGTTTTGTAATCCTGTTTCAAAATGATTTGACCACAAAAGTAGCCAATCATCAATAGTTATCTAAGATAACTTAAGCCTATCTAACCTTAATAGATGACCTTCCAACCTGGCTATAATCTGTCATTCCAGTTTTGACTACCCAAGTTCCCCACAAAGTTTCCATTCTAATCAAATGAATTTATTCACCTGGAGGAGACTAGGGCTTTACCAATCTTCTACTGTAACACTTCCTGCTTTTCCAGGCTGAAAAGCATGCAAATCACTTTGTTTTTCTACAGTAATCCAGAATTATGAATTCAGCTGAAATCCCACTTGGTCCATAAACTCTTCATGACCTCTCAGCAGGAAGGGATTTTTCCTCTCATTAAAGTCCCTTGACACATGATATTTGTAACATTTTTAGCAATTAAATGTCTTTCAAAAGTTCCTTCTCAAAGGTTATTTCAATCTTATTATTTCCTCGTTGTCATGTTTGTCATTTTTCTACAACTGTACAAAGGGCTATTTGGAGGTCAGACATGATTTTTGCCCAGCACTACACCTTGCATGTAGAAGGAGTTTGGTAGATATTTTTTTGATTTAATATAATTACTATAAATTACAGACCTATATTAGTAAAATTCTCATTCAGTTCAATTTCTATGTACAGATAAGAGCACATGAAAAAAGCAATTTTTTAAAGCTCTTTCATCAAGATATTAACATAAAATCTTTGTTACTGACTATATACTGTGGATGTTGGTATCTGAACGATGTAATCTCTAAGTCAAAATAATATCCTTAAGGTTTTTTTTTTTACTTTTTATCTTATTTATTTATTTTTTTTAAATTCAATTAACACATAGTATATTGTTTCAGAGGTAGAGTTCAGTGATTCATCAGTTACATATAACAGCCAGTGCTCATTATATCAAGTGCCATCCTTAATGCCCGTCACCCAGTTACCCCATCCCCCCACCCACCTACCCTCCATCAACCTTCAGTTTGTTTCCTATAGTTAAGAGTCTCTTACGGGTTGTCTCCCTCTCTGACTTCCTCTTATTTTATTTTTTCATCACTTCCCCCATGTCTTTAACACCTTATTTACATTTTGATAATATTTTTTAAAAACTAATTAAAATAGTCTACATAAATATTGAGTTACTTACCTTGCAAAAACTTAGGCAGAAGCACAAATGTAACAAAATAACATGAGCAAGCTTCATGTTGGAGACTCAGTGTCTGTCTCTCTTCTTTACCCTGGGTAGTCTTTCAAAATTTAATTTTTAACCGTTGGAAAAACATTTCAGAAAGAGCAAGCGTCCTAAAGTGCTTTGTACTTTTGAACTCAGAGAATTTGGCTAAAATCCAGAGTTTTACCGTAACTGAAACCACAAAAGACCTTCCCAGTTAATAGCTGAGGGAGGTGACCAATAGGGAGTATGTTTCCTCCAGAGGAAACTGATTTCCCCACTTTGTTACTAGATAATGCCTCAATTCTGTTTTCTAGGGAAGACAGAAACTACAATGGGAGAAAATTTATGTTTTTGGTAAAATAAAATAATGGTTTTTCCCTTAAGGTTGAAGAACAGGAGATAAGAAGTAAAAGTACATTGCATTGAAGGCTGTGATGAATACATTTTAATCCTCAACAAAACAGTTCCCTTACCATGCATCAGTTACGCTGGGATCAAATGATATCCTCGGAGCACAGAAAACCTTGTGAGGGCCTGAAGGATCTGATACTTAGTTGCCATCAGAAGAAGTGTCGGCTGATCATACTTTTCACAGCTAGGGCAGTGAAACCTTCCATGAAGTGGGATCTGGGAAACTCATCTTTTTGTCTTTCGGAGTCCACCATTTGTACATCTATTTATGTCTACTTTTCATAATATGCTCCAAGAGTGGCTCCTTTAAAATTGCAGGAGGCCTTGCGGGAACATTTAGAAGAGGGAAATGGTAAGAAAAACTACAGCTCCGGCCCTTGTAGTGGGTCTGGAGGCTGCAGTTCATACTCATCCTCTGTCTCTTTCCTATCCATTACAGATTCCTCTCACTCTGAACTTTGTCTCTGCCAGCCTCAGCTGTTCACCTAATGTCACGACTCCCAAACTTCCTGGAGCCCCTGGTTACATTTCCTTCTCAGACCATAATTGCTGTTTTTATCCTTTAACTGTCACAAGAGGCACCCACGGAGCTCATACGGTTCCATCCATACTACTCCCTTCCCTCATTACAGCCCCTACTTCCTCCAAATGAGCAGGGTCAGTTATACCTGTCAACATGGCAACTCCTCTTCTTTCCTGCTGGTCCCCAGACACAAGAAGCCCAATCAACGTGCGCGAGGCAGAAGGCTTAGCTTATAATTCATTGGGTTTCTTGCTGTGCCTCCTGGCAAAAGGATGCTTCCTTTGGGGAACAGGAGCCCTAAGGCCGCAAAGTCTCCAGTTGCAGAGACAGGAAGCACCAAGCTCCCAGTTAGTCACTGAGAGTGACAGTATGTGTGGTCATTTCTGCTTCTATTCCTCAGCTCCCAGATCTCCATCTTCTTTCTATTGGTGATACAATGCTAAATGAAGGTTTTTCATTCAGTGCATGTATTGCTTGCTGGAAGACAGCTCCTGGTTCTCAGAGTATTGCCTTTAAATAGCACCTCATTTCTGCATTTGGTGGGCTGTTCCAAGGCTCCATAAGGCTGTCAGTTTTCATGTGGGGCAGTATGTGACATGACCAGTGAATCCCATGGTCAGTCACCCACTCTCACATCTCCTTTGCTGTCAGGTGGGTCCTCTTGTCTGACAGGATGTTGGAAGATTAAGTACGCTGAAATCCTTTGGATTATGACTCCAGCTAAGGCCTTGCAGGCAAGAAAGGCACAACATAACCTAGAATATGTGTCCATTTCTCTGAGAATGTACCGCTGGCCCTTTTAAAGTTGAAAGGACAAACTGTGTCAGTTTACCAATGAGTACTAGTTGGTATCCCTGATGAATTGTGCCATCATGGGGACTCAGCATTAGTCTATGTTGCTTTCAGATTGGACAGTTGTTGATGGCATCAGCCAAGTTATTCTTAGGGGGCCCATGATATTGGCCTCACAGCTAGCCTCTATTTCCACTACTATAGCCACTCTATTCTGGTGCCCATTGCGCTAGCACTGGGGTGGCTGCTGACACTGGCTGATACCAATTGGCTGAGTCATTTTGTTCGTTATTTAGTATCTTTTCTCTGGTGGCCATTCCCTAGTGGGTATTAACATGTGATACAAATATTTCTATACTTCATTCCCACTCTTATATGTACATCCACATGTTTCTACCCCAGATCTTCTTGTTCTTAATCCTTGAATACTTTTTATTCTAAAAAAAAAAAGATGGTCAGGCCATCACTATTGCCTGTGATTCCATATACAGTCTAGTTTTAGGCCACTAAGTTTCCCACACAAAGTGGGTGACCAGGTATATCATCTGAAGCTCTGCCCATCGTGAAGACTTTCCCTTACCAGTGTCTTCTAAAACCACTCCTAAGTTTGGCTATATTGTGGCTGATGTCTGTTTTCAGCTTGTACCTACATACTGCGCCAACCCCTCTGTAAACCAAACACGGTTTTCCCCTCCTCCTGGTCGTACCATATTCCTTATAGAGCCATAGGTGTGAGCTGAGGGAAGGACTTGGATTAGGTGGGCGGGGGCAATATCTGAGCTACCAGCTGATGGGGTTTGCTAGTGCCCTTGGTCTGGTTTGTATTTGGGTCTGGATGTAACACTTCCATTTTATAATACATTTTTGCTAGACCTGCTCAACTGTATATTTGGTGGGTCTGTTAGTACCCGGCTCATAATGGGCATTTCTGGTCACATGGCAATATAGTGTCCAATGTTCAGTAATTCCAGATTTACCAAGGTCCAGTAGCGCACAGTTGTTCCTCAAAAAGAGTGTATTTCTCTGCTGCAATAATTCATGGCTTTGCTCCAGAACCCCAGGGTTCTCTATTGTAATTCTCTCAATGCTCTTTCTCAAACATTATGCAATGTTTTTTTTCCCACCGCTGACAATTCTAACATCATTGGTTCTGTCAAATCAGTGCAGAACTCCTTCCGGCTCTGGCAGCCTGAGCAGTATTCCTGTGTTTTGTGGTTCCTTCTTTGTGAAATGCAGTTCAAGATGAAATAATTTGTCTTTTAATTTAGAGAAGATATCCTGGCAGGTTTCTAAGCACTGGTTTATTGATGTGCCAGGCCTGGTCTCCTGCCCTCTGGAATATATGTGTCTTATCAACGCATTCAGCATGCTAGCCATCTCTTGCTTACCTGCTCTGATCAACATAATTTCATCAATGTGATGGAACTATGTGATGTTCTACAGGAAGTCTGGATCATCCAGATCTCCTCAGACTTTATTACGCTGGAGGATGGGAGATAAGATCTATGGAAAAACTATAATGTACGTTGTTGCTCATCCCCTATGAACGAGAACTGTTATGATCTTCTTTTCCATTTAAAATACAGTAGTTCAAGTTCTCCTGAGCAAATTCTTATTGCTACACTTTATAATATTGCTAAAACCAGAATCAAGGTTCTTATCTCTAAAAGAAATTCAACTGAAACAAGTATTAAACCTTAGGTAAGGGGTGATTTCTAAGCTTAGAAAGAAGAGAAGAAAACAACAACATGGAATGCCCGGGTGGCTCAGTCGGTTAAGCGTGGAGTCCCACATCCAGCTTCTTGCTCAGCAGGGAGCATGCCGCTCCCTCTGCCTGCCACTCCCCCTGCTGTGCTCTCTCCCTCTCTCTCTGACAGATAAATAGAATTTAAAAAATTAAATTAATTAAATAAAAAAAACAACAGAAAAGACAAATATCCAAATTACATACAAATTTTTTACAACAATAAAATCACTGAAATAAAGTGAAAACTAAGCATACAACTCAGGATAGCATTAAGAGAATAAAATGAATCAAAAGTGATAGAAAGGAAATAATGAAGAAATAAGCAATAGCAAAGAAACCAGAAAGTAAAAAAGTAATAGATCTGACACAGAAGCCAATGAATCATTTTGAGAAATTAAAATAAGAGAGAGAGTAAAACAATTTTAGAGGAATACTATAGTGGAAATGTTTATAATTAAGTATTCATTTATATGCAATGATCCTAAATAAAATATTAACAAATTTTAAATTATAAACCACTGTATATTAAAAACAATATAATGACCAAGTGGGGAGCATGAAAGAAATTTACAGGGATAATCAACATTAGGATATCTATTAATGTAATTCAGTATATTAAAATCTTTAATTAATTAAAATAATAGATTAAATAAGATAGCTGTATAATTATATCATAAGATATCGAAAAGGTGTTTGAAATGAGTTTAACATAAATTCTTAATTTTTGAAAAATGATAACAAATATCATTAACCTGATAAAAGGTAGAAACCAACAGTAAACACCATATACTATGGTGAAACACTAGAGGCAAACTCAGAAAAATCAAAGATGCTGTATTTCAATACTGTGGTTGTTGGAGGCAATAAATATGAAAAAAACATAAATATTAGAGCAGAAGAGACAAAATTGCCATTATTTGCAAACGAAATGACTGTCTACTTAGATAAAAGTACTTGAAAAAGTATCAGACCTAATATCAAAGTTATTAAAATGACTGGATACAAAATCAATAGGAGAAAATAATTTTCCTATATGTCAGCAATTAAAAAGGAAAGGTAATAGATGGTTCATGTGTGACATTCTGTATAGTTAGTTTTTATCTCTTCCCTCCTAACATGTCAGTGGGAATAAATATAAAAATAAAAATAATTCCAGGGCATCTGGGTGGCTCAGTCAGTTAAGTGTCTGCCATTGGCTCAGGTCATGATCTCAGGGTCCTGGGATCCAGCCCTGCATTGGGTTCCCTACTCAGTGGGGAGTTTGCTTCTCCCTCTCCCTCCAATCCTCCTCCTCACTTGTGCTGTCTCTCTCTCTCTGTCTCAAATAAATTTTAAAAAATCTTTTTTTAAAAATAAAAAATAAAATAATTCCATTGCACCATCAAAAACTGAAAAGCCATTCCATCAATAGGACATAAACAGTGAAGAATTACTGAAGATGTACAATAGAGATGAAAAGATTAACTGCAAAACCTAACAAAGTCTAAGAAATGTCATATAGGGGCGCCTGGGTGGCTCAGTGGGTTAAATCCTCTGCCTTCGGCCCAGGTCATGATCCCAGGGTCCTGGGATCGAGCCCCGCATCGGGCTCTCTGCTCAGTGGGGGGCCTGCTTCCTTCTCTCTCTCTGCCTGCCTCTCTGGCTACTTGTGATCTCTGTCTGTGAAATAAATAAATAAAATCTTAAAAAAAAAAAAAAAGAAATGTCATATATATGACAATGACACATCCAGAATAAGGGAGACCACAAAGTAAATAGAGATAGTGGAAATCTGAGAGAAGTGATGCTCTAGGTGGTCAATTAAAGAAAGGTCAGAATAGTTGAACTAGTACCCCATTAGAATAGTTGAACTAGTACCCCATTCTTTTTTTATTTTATTTTATTTTTAAGTAATCTCTATACTCAATGTGGGGCTCCAACTCAAAACCCCAAGACCAAGAGTTGTATGCTCTACCAACTGAGCCAGCCAGGTGCCCTGAGCAAGTACCCCATACTTGGGGCAACTTACTTTATCATTTGCTCCAGGATAAAGTCTACAGAAGGCTCTCTGCCCATCATGTTCTAACTTAGTACTTCCTGAGTGGGTAGTGGGGCAGGAGAAGCAAGAAGCATTCCAGGTATATACAACTTCATGGGGTTCAGAAAACCTCTGCATTTGAAAAATAAGCTGTAGGCAAGTTCTGGAGACCTCAAATCCCACCCTATCCCTCTCCTGAACAATCATCCACAGAGATCCTAATAAGGATCTACACAACCAGAATATACAGCACAAGAAAAAGGAAAAGATCAACCTCATTTAAGACTATAGATGCAAAAATTCCAAATAAAATATCAGCAAATTGATATAAACAAAATCTTAAATAGGATTCAGCAGTCTGTAAATAATAACATCAACACTTGACAACTATTTTATGCACATATACACACACATCAACACACATATGTCTGTAGGTTCAAGTAAATAAGTAATTAGGTTAATGTCATAATTAAAGGGTAGAAGAGGAACAAGTTTGAATTCAAAGAAGCAAGAACATTGTAGTCTTAACTTTGGATTGAAAATGTCAGTGTGGAAGATGGAGGAGTAGCAGACTGAAATGACATCAGGTCACAGGAGTTCAGCTAGATAGTTATCAAACCATTCTGAACACCTACAAACTCAACAGGAGATCGAAGAGAAGAGCAGCAATTCTAGGAACAGAAAATCGATCACATTCTGAAAGGCAGGACATGCAGAGAAGTGAATCTGAAGTGATAGAAAGATAGACCATGGGGGGAGGGGCCAGCTCCTCGCAAGCGGTGGAGCAATGGAGCACAAAATCAGAACTTTAGATGTCTGCTCCACTGAGGGACATTGCTCCAGAGGCTAAGTGGGGGTGGGGCACTCGCAGGTACAGTGTAGTCTCAGGTCCCATGGGGTCATAGAAGGATCGGGGGTGTCTGAGTGTAGCAGAGCTCACAGGTATCAGAGCAGGGAAGCCGACTATAGGAACTGAGCTGAGGAGTGAGCTCTCCACTTGGGGTTACCTTAAACTGTGATCTGTGGCACAGTCGGACCACTGCTCTTTGAGCAGAGACCCCACAAGTGGCAGATCCAGGTAGACCCACCTTCCTCCACCAGAAGAGCAGCATAGCAGGAATCTGCTGGGTTTGGACTCCAAACAGGGCTCTGCGTAAGAGACAGAAATGCTTGGTCACAGGCTGGATGAGCACAGAGCATGGCAGGAGACCATGGAGACGGGAGTGATTGACTGCTTTTCTCCAAGGGCGCACTGAGGAGTGGGGCCTGGAGCTCTCCGCTCCTCTGGGCTGGAGATTGGGAGGCCACCATTTTCATTCCCATCCTCCAGAGCTGTACGGAAAGTGTTCAGGGAATAAAAACTCCCGAGAGCAAACTCGAGCAGATTTCTTAGCCTGGCCCCTGGCAAGGATGGTACAATTCCACCTCAGGCAAAGACATTTGAGAATCATTACAACAGGCCCCTCTCCCAGAGGATCAGCAAGAACATCCAGTCAAGACCAAGCTCACGGATCAAGGAGAACTGTGGAACTCCAGAGATAGGTAAAAGCAATGCATGGAATTCATGGCTTTCTCCCCATGATCCTTTAGTCTTGCAAAATTAATTAAATTTTGTAAATTTTATTTTTTTATTCTAACTTTTTAAACTTTCCATCTTTCCTCTTTTAATGTTTTTTAACTAGTTTATCTTAACAATATTTTTCTTTTCTTTTTTTTTTTCATTTTTTATTTGACAGAGAGAGAGAGATCACAAGTAGGCAGAGAGGCAGGCAGATAGAGAGGAGAAAGCAGGCTCCCCACCAAGCACAGCCCTGATGTGGGGCTCGGTCCCAGGACCCTGAGACCATGACCCAAGCCTAAGGCAGAGGCCCGACCCACTGAGCAACCCAGGTGCCCCTTAACAATACCATTCTAAAAAAAGTCTTTTTAAACTTTCATTATTATAGTCATATTTTATCCTTCATTGTATTTAACCTTATTTTTTGTATACATATAGGGTATTTTTTTCTTTCTGAAAATTTTAGGATACAATTTCTACTAATAGATCAAAATATACCCTAAATTTAGCAAGGGCTTTAGTTCTAGTCTCCAGCCTGAGCACATTCTCTCCCCACCCCCCATTTTTTTTCCTTCTTTCTTTTTCCAACCAACTTATCAATTCCTTTTTTAGAATTTTTTATAAAAGTTTTCATCTTTACAGTCATATCCATCCCTTCATGGTGTTTACCCTTACTTTTGTGTATATATATATATATATATATAAATTTTTTATTCTTTAAAATTTTGGGAGGTAGTTTCTTCTAAGAGACCAAAATACACCCAAAATCAAGTGGGTGGCTCTGTTCTATTCACCAGTCATATATATATATATATATATATATATATATATATTTTTTTTTTTTCTTTTTACCCTTCTTTTTACACTCTTTTACCCTTTTTAACCTCTTTCTTCTCCCCCCAGTTTGGGGTCTATTCTGATTTGGCTAGCGTACATTTTTCTGGGGTCTTTGGAACCCTTTTAGTATTTTATTTGCTCCTTCGTATATTCTTATCTGGATAAAATGACAAGGCAGGAAAAACTCACCACAAAAAAAAGAACAAGGGGCAGTATCAATAGCTAAGGACCTAATCAATACAGACATTGGTAATATGTCAGATCTAGAGTTCAGAATGACAATTCTCAAGGTGCTAGCTGGGCTCAAAAAAGGCAGAGGATATTAGAGAAACAGTGTCTGGAGAGAAATAAAAGAACTAAAATCTAATCAAGCTGAAATAAAGGAATTAATGAGGTGCAATCAAGAATGGAGGCTCTTACTGCTAGGATAAATGAGGCATGTGAGAGAATTAGTGATATAGAAGACCAAATGACGGGAATAAAGAAGCTGAACAAAAGAGAAACAAACAACTACTGGACCACGAGGGGAGAATTCAAGAGATAAGTGGTACTGTAAGATGAAACAATGGAGCAAATTATAATAGGGCATTTCCCTAATATGGCAAAAGGAACAAGCATCAAAATACAGGAGGCACAGAAAATCCCCCTCAAAATTAAAAAAAAAAAAAATTGGTCCAAACCCTGTCATCTAATAGTAAAACTTACTAGTCTCAGTGACAAAGAGAAAATCCTGAAAGCAGCTTGGGACAAGAAGTCTGTAACATACAATGGAAGAAATCTTAGATTGGCAGCAGACTTATCCACAGAGACCTGGCAGGCCAGAAAGAACTGGCATGATATATACAGAGCATTGAATGAGAAAAATATACAGCCAAGAATACTATATCCAGCTAGGCTATCATTGAAAATAGAAGGAGAGATAAAAAGCTTCCAGGACAAACAAAAATTAAAAGAATTTGCAAATACCAAGCCAGCCCTTGAGGAAATATTGAAAGATGTCCTCTAAGCAAAGAGAGAGCCTAAAAGTAGTAGATCAGAAAGGAACAGAGACAATATACAGTGATGGTCACCTTCCAGGCAATATAATGGCACTAAGTTCATATCATTCAATAGTTACCCTGAATGTAAATGGGCTCAATACCCCAATCAAAAGACACAGGGTATCGGAATGGATAAAAAACCAAAATCCATCAATACGCTGTCTGCAAGAAACTCATTTTAGACCCAAAGACACCTCCAGATTTAAAGTGAGGGGGTGGAAAACAATTTACCATGCTAATGGACATCAAAAGAAAGCTAGAGTGGCAATCCTTATACCAGAGAAATTAGATTTTAAGCCAAAGACCATTATAAGAGATGACAAAGGACACTATATCATACTCAAAGGATCTGTCCAACAAGAAGATCTAACAATTTTAAATATCTATGCCCCCAAACATGGGAACAGCCAACTATACAATCCAGTTAATAACAAAATCAAAGAAAAACATTGACAATAATACAATAATAGTAGGGGACGTTAACATCCCCTTCACTAAAATGGACAGATCATCCAAGCAAAAGATCAACAAGGAAATAAAGGCCTTAAATGACACACTGGACCAGATGGACATCACAGATATATTCAGAACATTTCATCCCAAGCAATAGAATGCACATAATTCTCTAGTGCACATGGAACATTCTCCAGAATAGATAACATCCTGGGTCACAAATCAGGTCTCCACTGGTACCAAAACACTGGGATCATTCCTTGCATATTTTCAGACCACAATGCTCTGAAGCTAGAACTCAATCACAAGAGGAAAGTTGGAAAGAACTCAAATACGTGGAGGCTAAAGAGCATCCTACTAAAGAATGAATGGTTCACCAGAAAATTAAAGAAGACTTGAAAAAATTCATAGAAACAAATGATAATGAAAACACAACTGTTCAAAATCATTGGGACACAGCAAAGGCAGTCCTGAGAGGAAAATATATAGCAGTACAAGCCTTTCTCAAGAAACAAGAAAGGTCTCAAATACACAACCTAACCCAACACCTAAAGGAGCTGGAGAAAGAACAGCAAAGAAAACCTAAACCCAGCAAGAGAAGGGAAATATTAAAGATCAGAGCAGAAATCAATGAAATAGAAACCAAAAGAACAGTACAATAGATCATTGAAACTAGGAGCTCGTTCTCTGAAAGAATGAATAAGATTGATATTTATCAATATTGGCCAGAATTATTAAAAAGAAAAGAGAAAGAACCCAAATAAATAAAATCATGAATGACAGAGATCACAACCAACACCAAAGAAATACAAACAGTTATAAGACAACATTATAAGCAACCATACGCCAGCAAATTTGACAATCTGGAAGAAATGGATACATTCCTAGGTAGAGACATAAACTACCAAACCTGAACAGAGAAGAAATAGAAAACCTGAACAGACCCATAACCAGTAAGAAGATTGAAACAGTCATCAAAAATCTCCCAAAAAAGAAGAGCCCAGGGCCAGACAGCTTCCCAGGGGAATTCTACCAACATTTAAAAAAGAACTAATACCTATTCTCCTGAAACTGTTCCAAAAAATAGAAATGGAAGGAAAACTTCCAAACTCATTTTATGAGGCCAGCACTGCCTTGATCCCAAAACCAGACAAAGATCCCATCAAAAAGGAGAATTACAGACAAATATCCTTGATGAACACGGATGTGAAAATTCTCACCAAAATACTACCCAATAGGATCCAACAGTACATTAAAAGGATTATTCACCATGACCAAGTGAGATTTATTCCAGGGCTGCAAGGTTGGTTAAACATCCGCAAATCAATAAATGTGATACAATACATTAATAAAAGAAAGAAAAAGAATCATATGATACTCTCAATAGATGCTGAAAAAGCATTTGACAAAGTACAGCATCCCTTCCTGATCAAAACTCTTCAAAGTGTAGGGATAGAGGGCACATATCTCAATATCACCAAAGCCATCTATGAAAAACCCACCGCAGATACCATTCTCAATGGAGAAAAACTGAGAGCGTTTCCACTAAGGTCAGGAACATGGCAGGGATGTCCATTATCAGCACTGCTATTCAACATAGTACTAGAAGTCCTAGCCTCAGCAATCAGACAACTAAAAGAAATAAAAGGCATCTGAATCAGCAAAGAAGAAGTCAAATTCTCACTCGTTGCAGATGATATGATACTTTACATGGAAAACACAAAAGACTCCACTCCAAATCTGCTAGAACTTGTACAGGAATCCAGTAAAGTGTCAGGATAGAAAATCAATGCACAGAAATCAATTGCATTTCTACACACCAACAACAAGACCGAAGAAAGAGAAATTAAGGAGTCAGTCCCATTTACAATTGCACCCAAAACCGTAAGATACCTAGGAATAGACCTAACCAAAGAGGAAAAGAATCTGTACTCAGAAAACTATAAAGTACTCATGAAAGAAATTGAGGAAGACACAAAGAAATGGAAAAGCATTCCATGCTCATAGATTGGAAGAAAAAATATTGTGAAAATGTCTCTGCTACCTAAAGCAATCTACACATTTAATGCAATCCCTATCAAAATACCATCCACTTTTTTTCAAAGAAATGGAACAAATAATCCTAAAATTTATATGGAACCAGAAAAGACCTCGAATAGCCAGAGAAATATTGAAAAGGAAAGCCAAAGTTTGTGGCATCACAATTCCAGACTTCAAGCTCTATTACGAAGCTGTCATCATCAAGACAGTATGGTACTGGCACAAAAACAGACACATAGATCAATGGAACAGAATAGAGAGCCCAGAAATAGACCCTCAACTCTATGGTCAACTAATCTTCAACAAAGCAGGAAAGAATGTCCAATGGAAAAAAGACAGTCTCTTCAACAAATGGTGTTGGGAAAATTGGAAAGCCACATGTAGAAAAATGAAACTGGACCCATTTCCTTACACCACACATGAAAATAGACTCAAAATGGATAAAGGACCTCAATGTGAGAAAGGAATCCATCAAAATCCTTGAGGAGAACACAGGCAGCAACCTCTTCCACCTCAGCCACAGCTTCTTCTTCCTAGGAATATCGCTAAAGGCAAGGGAAGCAAGAGCAAAAATAAACTATTGGTACTTCATCAAGATCAAAAGCTTTTGCACAACAAAGGAAACAGTTAACAAAACCAAAAGACAACTGACAGAATGGGAGAAGATATTTGCAAATGACATATCAGATAAAGGGCTAGTGTCCAAAATCTATAAAGAACTTAGCAAACTCAACACCCAAGAACAAATAATGCAATCAAGAAATGGGCAGAGGACATGAACAGACATTTCTGCAACGAAGACATCCAGATGGCCAACAGACACATGAAAAAGTGCTCCACATCACTCGGCATCAGGGAAATACAAATCAAAACCACAATGAGATACCATCCCACACCAGTCATAATGGCTAAAATTAACAAGTCGGCAAACGACAGATGCTGGCAAGGATGTGGAGAGAGGAGAACCCTCCTACACTGTTGGTGGGCATGCAAGCTGGTGCAACCACTCTGGAAAACAGCATGGGGGTTCCTCAAAAATTTGAAAATGGAGCTACCCTATGACCCAGCAATTGCACTACTGTGTATTTACCCTAAAGATACAAATTGTAGTGATCCACAGGGTCTCGTGCACCCGAATGTTTATAGCAGCAATGTCCACAATAGCCAAACTATGGAACGAACCTAGATGTCCATCAACAGACGAATGGATAAAGAAGATATGGTGTATATATATATATATATATATATATATATATATAATGGAATATTATGCAGCCATCAAAAGAAATGAAACCTTGCCATTTGCAAAGATGTGGATGGAACTAGAGGGCATTAAGCTGATCTAAATAAGTCAATCAGAAAAGGACAATTATCATATGATCTCTCTGATATGAGGAATTTGAGAGGCAGAATGGGGGGTTTGATGGGTAGAGAAGGAAAAAATGAAATGAGATGGGATTGGGAGGGAGGCAAACCATAAGAGACACTTAATCTCACAAAACAAACTGAGGGTTGCTGGGCAGAGGGAGGTTATGGAGAGGGTGGTTGGGTTGTGGACATTGGAGAGGATATGTGATATGGTGAGTGCTGTGATGTGTGTTAAGCCTGATGATTCATAGACCTGTACTCCTGGGGCAAATAATGCATTATATGTTAATAATAATAATTAATAAATTTTAAAAAAGGAAGGAAAATGTCAGTGTGAACCTTAATTTTTTTCTTTCTAAAAATATATACCTCCTAACTGTATTCACCAATAATGGCTAGAAGTTATGATAATCCAGAAGCAAAAACCATCCCATTGTGTCCAGATTGTGTTCTTTACATACTATTTCTCATTAAAAGAAGGAAAGACTCCTTGGAAAACAGGTTGAGGTAGGAAATATGTATAAGTCAGATAAAGACATCTTGTGTCAGAAACCAGTAAAGCTATTAGAGGTTACTGAGTGGTATTAAAAGACACAGGACCCAAACTGAAGGGGCTCTCACGAGCCAAAGATGAAGCAATTTTAGCACTTGAAAAATAATAATAACGAAGCATTGAAATAAAGGTAAATATTAAAATTGAGGGATTTTATCTCTGGTGATTGCAGAAGGAATGATAAAACTAGCATATCTCCATTTTGTAAGCACTTACAAACCAATAAATCTAGGTGATGATCATCAGTTGTTGCTAAAACCATTAGGTGAAAAGCTGGAAGGGAACTTCCTAACAGACAAATTAGGCTGATACACTGATTGCACTGATCAATCTTAATATTGACAAGAGAGACAACTGGATGCCAAGGGCAAAAAAAAAAAAAAAAAAAAGAAAAAGAAAAAGAAAAGAAATTGAACTTTGAACATAATCAATTTTCTAGATCTCACTACCAATTAACTACCAGTTTATAGGAAATGGAGAGGATAGAGAACATGGTTTACACCAAGAGGCTGGAAAATACTGAACTAAAAGATTCAGTATATTTAACAAATAAAGGCCATGAAAAAAATAGGGGGAGGAAACTGATCAAGAAAAAGAGTCTTAGAAATATATCAGTCAAATGTAATGTGTAGGCATAGCTTGGATCTTTACTTGCTCAAAGCAACTATTAACAGACATTCTGAAATAATTAGGGAAAATTCTACATGGACTGTTATTAGCTGATACTAAGGAATTATTACTTTAGTGAGGTGTGATAATGGTATTGCACTCATGTTTTTAAAATCCTCTGTTGGAGATTTATGGGTGAAATGCTATGTGGGGTTTACCACAAAATATTCCAGCAAAAAAATGTATATAAATACATAATTTATAGTAATTCATAAGTAATTATAAAACATTTCAGAATTATAAAATAAAATATTATTTTAAAAATAAAACTTATTTTACAATAAGTTTATATGTATAATTTATAATAATATATATTATATATATAGTAATGAAGGTATAGATGAAACAAGATTTGCAAAAGGCTGGTAATTGTTGAAACTGAATTATGGGTACATAGAGATTCATTGTATTGCTCTCTGAATTTTTATCTTTGAAATTTAAATACTAAAAGTTTTAAAAAATAAAGTCATAGCGCCTGGCTGGCTCAGCTGCTTAAGCATCTACCTTCAGCTCAGGTCATGATCCCAGCGTCCCGAGATGGAGCCCTGCATTGGGCTCCCAGCTCCTTGGGGGTCTGCTTCTCCCTCTCCCTCTGCCTCTTCCCCCTGCTCCTGCTCTCTCTCTTTCTCAAATAAATAAATAAAATCTTTAAAAAAATAAAATCATGAGTTCATATTAATGTTTCCAATTTATAGTCAACTATATATGGCCATGTCCATTTAAAATTTTGTTCTAGTATAACGTTTTTTAGCCCTTTCTCTTCTCTGTTGTTCATAGTATCTCCTTACCAAGTATTTTAATTAGAGTTCCTAAATTTTCAGTAACACAAATGGATGTATGTCTCTTTAGATATTGAAATCTTATAATTATGCTGTATTTTATATCCTCTTTTTTCCTCTATTTATTCGATAATCTCTTTGTCCATTATTTTGTAGTCATTTGTTGACATGCACAATCTTAATGAATGGGTAGAAATTCAAAGTATAGAGTTCAGTTCAGTCAACAAATACTGGGCATCAGGTTTTTGGTTTTTTGTTTTAAATAGGCACTGTGCTAAATGCTTAGGATACAAAAACGAGTAAGATGTAGTGCCCACACTTCAGGAACTTATAATCTAGTGTAGATTTCTCAGTTGGGGTGCTGCAGATGCCATTAGGGGCTCTGTAAGGAGTTAGTAGGAGTTTCAGAAAACAAAGGGGAACATTTTTTAAAAAGATTTTATTTTTTTATTTGAGACGGAAATCACAAGTAGGCAGAGAGGCAGGCAGAGAGAGAAGGGTAAGCAGGCTCCCTGCTGAGCAGAGTGCCCGATGTGGGGCTCGAACCCAGGGCCCTGGGATCATGACCTGAGTCGAAGGCAGAGGCTTTAACCCACTGAGCCACTCAGGTGCCCAAAGGGAACATTTTTAATTTTTTTGAATTTCCTTCTCCATGCAATGCCAGTAATTGCAGTAATGACTAGTAATTAAGCAGCTCTGTTAGTAATTTTGCTAGAGGTTTTTCAGCTGTATGGCAATGTCTGCATGACTACGTCCATTTGATTGAGTCCACTCTCAGTTTTTGATATAAGATAGGGGAAGCTATTGATAATTGGTGAGTGCTGAATTGCACTGATTGGGGAGTGACAGGTTGATGGCATCAGCTTCTCCATCTTGAACTATATCTCATTCTCCCTCAGCCTCTCTCTACCCACAGCTATCTGAGAGCAAAAAACCTTTCATGATATGATAAGAAAAATCAATGAGCAAATTCTAAGGAAAGACTTTCTAAGTGCTATGACTCAGATGCCTCCCTGATATTTTGCAATTCTGTAAATATTGCAAAACACGGAAGTTGTAGGTTAAGAGTGAATTATTTCATTTTCCATTTGATTTCCTTGTTTAGTTTGTTTTCCACTTCATTAGCACCTGCTTTACAAACATGACTTCGAGTCCAAGGTGGTGATTTTATTTTATTTTTTTAAAATATTTTTATTTATTTATTTGATAGAGATCACAAGTAGGCAGAGAGGCAGGCAGAGAGAGAGGAGGAAGCAGGCTCCCTGCCTAGCAGAAAGCCCGATGTGGGGCTCGATTCCAGGACCCTGAGACCATGACCCGAGCCGAGGGCAGAGTCTCCAACCCACTGAGCCACCCAGGCGCCCCAAGGTGGTGATTTTAAAGATGAAGTGGGAGATAGAAGAGAATTCTAGGCCTAGGTAATTCTGTTAACATTAATACTAAAAAAATGTAACTTATAAATACAGCAATGGCTCCAGCAAAACTGAAAGACACTTAAAAAGGAGCAAATAAGGACGCCTGGGTGGCCCAGTCAGTTAAGTGTCTGCCTTCAGTCCAGGTCATGATCCCAGGGTTCTGGGATCGAATCCTGAATTGGGCTCCCTGTTTGGTGGAGCGCCTGCTTCTCCTTCTGCCTTCTGCCCTCCCCCTGCTTGTGCGCTTTCTTTCTTTCTCTCTCTCTGACAAATAAATAAATAAAATCTTTTTAAAAAGTTAAAAAAATATATATATATATAAAGGGGGCAAATAATTTAAAATGGCCTTGGGAATCCCAGAGTAAAAGATTTGTTTAAAAAAGGAAGTTAAAAAAATAATAAAAGGTTACCTTCAGTAAAAAGATCCAGAAAGCAAGTTAAGTAGCAGAACTTTCTGACTAAAAATGGAAAAAGCCCAACAGTTAGTAAGAACCTCTAGTATGTAAATTTAGAGAGTAAAATACTGGGATAAGACATGAGAAACTAAAAAGGTTTTACTCTCAAAGTGTGATAAATGGGTGTAACTGGTGACATGTCACACGATGCCGAAATTTTATGTAATAAACCAAAAAGCAACTTTTCCAGACTGATGGAGCAACAGATTTTGATACATGGTACCACTTATAAGATAGATAAATTGTGGTGAAATTCAAGGAAATTTTTCTGCTATAAAATGCTACCCTAAATAATCAAAGGCCAAGATACATTTACTGTTTTGTCTTCATATTTAAAACAAAAGGTACATCTTGAAGGAAGTACATTGGCATCTGCACTGATGGTGCCCCACTGATTTCAACATTTGCTCCCTAAGAATGTTCATTCTTACAAAGAAGAAATCCTGATATATTCACAATACACTGCTTTCTTCTTAAAAAAAGATTTTATTGGGGCACCTGGGTGGCTCAGTGGGTTAAAGCCTCTGCCTTCAGCTCAGGTTATGATCCCAGGGTCCTAGGACTGAGCCCTGCATCGGGCTCTCTGCTCTGCGGGGGGGCCTGCTTTCTCCTCTCCTCTGCCTGCCTCTGCCTAGTTGTGATTTCTCTGTCAAATAAATAAAATATTTAAAAATAAATAAATAAAAATAAAAAAGATTTTATTTATTTGATAGAGAAAGACACAGTGAGAGCAAGCACCCAAGCAGAGAGAGCACACAAGCTGAGCAGGGAGCCTAATGTGGGTCTTGATCCCAGGACCCTGGGATCATGATCTGAGTCGAAGGCAGACACTTAACCAACTGAGTCACCCAGGTGCCCCAATACACTGCTTTCTTCCTGGAGATATGCTGGTGTCAGAAACTTCTGGAGCTGAAATGAAAAAAATTTGGGATGATGCTACAAAAATAACTGAACTTGGGGTGCCTGGGGGCTCAGCCAGCTCAGGTCATGAACTCAGGGTCCTGGGATTCAGCCCCCAGTTGGGCTCCTCCTTCAATGGCAATCAGCTGGAGATTCTCCCTCTGCCCCTCTCACTGGTCTCTCTCTCTCTCTCAAATAAATAAATGATCTTAAGATTTTTAAAATAGATTCTTAAGAGAGAGAGGATGAGGGGGTAGGGTAGGGCAGAGGGAGAAGCAGACTCCCTGCTGAACACAGAGCCTGATGGATGCAGGGGATGATCCCAGACCCTGAGATCATGACCTAAGCCAAAGGCAGACACTTAACTGACTGAGTCAACCAGGAGCCCCATAAAATAAATAAATCTTGGGGGGGGGGAACAGAGAGAAATGCCTGAACTTATCAAAGGCTAGTTCACTGAAAAATGTTTAAGAAACTGAAAATCTGGACAAAGACCACATAAATCTCCTGCCACATGCATAAAATCTCATGGCTTAGAATATCATTTGTCCTAGGGGAAGCCAGCTGCCATGTCATGAGAATATTTAAGTACTCTGTAAAAGGCCCATGTGTTGGGAATAGAAAGGATTAGCTTGCTAGACACAGGAGTGGGCCACATTAGAAACTGATCCTCCACCCCCACTTGTGCCTTCAGGTGACAGCAGCCTCGGGAGACATCTTGACTGAGACCACAGCTCTGAGCCAGAACCACCAACCTGAGCTGGTCCTGAATTTCTGACCTACAGAGATTATGCAAGATGTTTACTGTTTTAAGCCATAAGTGTTGGGGTAATTTGTTCCACAGTAAGAAAAACTAATACAGATTTTGGTTCTTAACAGGATGTTTGAGCTACAAAGTGAACTGTGATAACACTTCCGAGATAATAGTAGGCTAGGTTTTGGGTGTCTGGGTGGCTCAGTGGGTTAAAGCCTCTGCTTTCAGCTCAGGTCATGATCCCAGGATCCTGGGATTGAGCCCCACATCGGGCTCTCTGCTCAGCAGGGAGCCTGCTTCCTCCTCTCTCTCTGCTTGCTTCTCTGCCTACCTGTGATCTCTGTCAAATAAATAAATAAAATCTTTAAGAAAAAAAAAATAGTAGGCTAGGTTTTTCCAAATGCTTTTAAGATCAAGAAGGGCTGCAGAAACTAGCCTACTTAGTAGACATTTTTTCATCACATGAACTAGTTGAACTAGTTGAGTATATTCGAGGGCTTGGACAAAATACTTTGATTTCAAGAGACAAGATTCTTGGTTTTAAATGGAAATAAAATTTTTGGAAAAAAAATCACATGGCAAAAAGAAATCCTGGAAGTTTCCACTGCTGCTTGCACTTAGTGAGGAAATTTCAAGTCTCAGGTTGAGACCAAACCACCGTGGGAAAGTATAGGACAAAATTAAATAGTGTTTCCCTTCACTTCAACACAAGTGTATGACTGAATGAGGACTCCTTTCTCTGAATCTTCTCAGTCTGAGCACCTGACTTTGAGGGAAGAGGAAGAATTTTGTGAATTAAGGATTATAAGTGTAAGATGAAATTTACTGATTTGCTCTTCTTTAAGTTCTGGATTTCTGTAAAAGAAAAGCATCCTACCATTCCTAGGAAAGTAATAAAAATTTTATTGTACTTTTCAACTTCTTACTTGTGTGAGCGAACTTTATCTTGTCTAATAATGAGCATTAAGAACAAAAACAGAAATCATCTTATTGCAGTTGAAAATGAAATCTGTGAATGCCAGTTTCAAGATTGACTCAGAACTGGGGATATACACAGCAAAAGATAAAAGATTTCATACTAAATAGGTGAATTTCATTATTTTTTCACTTCAAAAATAACACTCTTATCCAAATATAGGCCTATAAAAAGAGGTTAACATTTATTAAAATCAATTTGCAACCTTTGCTAAATTAAAGGAAAAATGGAAGTTTCTTCTCCTACTTATTTTGCATCACAACGGGGTGCCTGGGTGGCTCAGTATGTTGAACATCTGCCTTCGGCTAGGGTCTTGATCCCAGGGTTCTGGGATTCAGCCCCATGTTCAGCCCCATGTCAGGCTCTCCGTTCAGTGGGGATCCTACTTCATGAACCTCTCCCTCTGCAGATCCCCCTGGTTGCACTCTCTCTCCCTGTCAAATAAAATTAATAAAATCTCTTAAAAATTTGCATCACAATTGATATCTTTTTTTTTTTTTTTTTTTTTTCCGGGCTGAAAAATATGGAACGCTTCACGAATTTGCGTGTCATCCTTGCGCAGGGGCCATGCTAATCTTCTCTGTATCGTTCCAATTTTAGTATATGTGCTGCCGAAGCGAGCACCAATTGATATCTTTTGTGGGGAGCAGAAAACACACAGAATAGGCTAATAAGCTGCACAAAGAAGTACATTCACAGAAGAACATCATTCTCTATTTAAAATAACAGTGAATTGCACAACAGTGTAAACCACTGAGCTATACACTTAAAAATGATTAATATGGTAAATTGTGTTATGTGTATTTTACACAATTTTTTTAACATTCATACATTTTATTTTATTTTTAAAAATTAAAATATTTTTATAAACATATTAATGTATTATTAGCGCCAGTGGTACAGGTCTGTGAATTGCCAGGTTTACACACTTCACAGCACTCACCATAGCACATACCCTCCCCAATGTCCATAACCCCACCACCCTCTCCCTACCTCCCTATCCCTGGCCACCCACAGTTTGTTTTGTGAGATTAAGAGTCTCTTATGGATTGTCTCCTTCCTGATCCAATCTTGTTTCATTTATTCTTTTCCTACCCCCCAAACCCCCATGATGCATCTCCACTTCCTCATATCAGAAAGATCATATGATAGTTGTCTTTCTCCGACTGACTTATTTTGCTAAGCATAACACCCTCTAGTTCTATCCACGTCATCACAAATAGCAAGATTTCATTTCTTTTGATGTCTGCGTAGTATTCCATTGTATATATACATACATCTTCTTTATCCATTCATCTGTTGATGGACATCTAGGTTCTTTCCATCGTTTGGCTATTGTGAACATTGCTGCTATAAACATTCGGGTGCACATGCCCCTTTGAATCCCTACGTTTGTATCTTTAGGGTAAATACCCAGTAGTGCAATTGCTGGGTCGTAGGGTAGCTCTATTTTCAACTTTTTGAGGAACCCCCATGCTGTTTTCCAGAGTGGTTGCACCAGCCTGCATGCCCACCAACAGTGTACAAGGGTTCTCCTCTCTCCACATCCTTGCCAGCATCTGTCATTTCCTGACTTGTTAATTTTAGCCATTCTGACTGGTGTGAGGTGGTATCTCATTGTGGTTTTGATTTGTATTTCCCTGATGCCGAGTGAAGTGGAGCACTTTTTCATGTGTCTGTTGGCCATCTGGATGTCTTCTTTGCAGAAATGTCTGTTCATGTCCTCTGCCCATTTCTTGATTGCATTATTTGTTCTTGGGTGTTTAGTTTGCTAACCTCTTTATAGATTTTGGATAATAGTCCTTTATCTGATATGTCGTTTGCAAATATCTTCTCCCATTCTGTCAGTTGTCTTTTGGTTTTGTTAACTGTTTCCTTTGTTGTGCAAAAGCTTTTGATCTTGATGAAGTCCCAATAGTTCATTTTTGCCCTTGCTTCCCTTGCCTTTGCCGATGTTCCTAGGAAGAAGTTGCTGTGGCTAAGGTCGAAGAGGTTGCTGCCTGTGTTCTCCTCAAGGATTTTGATGGATTCCTTTCTCACATTGAGGTCCTTCATCCATTTTGAGTCTATTTTCATGTGTGGTGTAAGGAAATGGGTCCAGTTTCATTTTTCTACATGTAGCTGTCCAATTTTCCCAACACCATTTGTTGAAGAGGCTGTCTTTCTTCCATTGGACATTCTTTCCTGCTTTGTTGAAGATTAGTTGACCATAGAGTTGAGGGTCTATTTCTGGGCTCTCTATTCTGTTCCATTGATCTATGTGTCTGTTTTTGTGCCAGTACCATATTGTCTTGATGATGATAGCTTCATAATAGAGCTTGAAGTCTGGAATTGTGATGCCACAAACTTTGGCTTTCCTTTTCAATATTCCTCTGGCTATTTGAGGTCTTTTCTGGTTCCGTATAAATTTTAGGATATTTGTTCCATTTCTTTGAAAAAAAATGGATGGTATTTTGATAGGGATTGCATTAAATGTGTAGATTGCTTTAGGTAGCAGAGACATTTTCACAATATTTTTTCTTCCAATCCATGAGCATGGAATGCTTTTCCATTTCTTTGTGTCTTCCTCAATTTCTTTCATGAGTACTTTATAGTTTTCTGAGTACAGATTCTTTTCCTCTTTGGTTAGGTCTATTCCTAGGTATCTTACGGTTTTGGGTGCAATTGTAAATGGGACTGACTCCTTAATTTCTCTTTCTTCGGTCTTGTTGTTGGTGTGTAGAAATGCAATTGATTTCTGTGCATTGATTTTCTATCCTGACACTTTACTGGATTCCTGTACAAGTTCTAGCAGATTTGGAGTGGAGTCTTTTGTGTTTTCCATGTAAAGTATCATATCATCTGCAACGAGTGAGAATTTGACTTCTTCTTTGCTGATTCAGATGCCTTTTATTTCTTTTAGTTGTCTGATTGCTGAGGCTAGGACTTCTAGTACTATGTTGAATAGCAGTGCTGATAATGGACATCCCTGCCATGTTCCTGACCTTAGTGGAAACGCTCTCAGTTTTTCTCCATTGAGAATGGTATCTGCGGTGGGTTTTTCATAGATGGCTTTGGTGATATTGAGATATGTGCCCTCTATCCCTACACTTTGAAGAGTTTTGATCAGGAAGGGATGCTGTACTTTGTCAAATGCTTTTTCAGCATCTATTGAGAGTATCATATGATTCTTTTTCTTTCTTTTATTAATGTATCACATTTATTGATTTGCGGATGTTTAACCAACCTTGCAGCCCTGGAATAAATCCCACTTGGTCATACCACAGTTTTTAAAAAAGGGCATTGACAAATATAATTGGGCTTTATGTCTACAGCTTGATATATATATATATATATATATATATATATATATATACACACACATACATATATATATATATATACATATATATACACATATATATATATCAATACATACCACACACACACTTATAACATTTTTATGCAGGGGTTTCCAACACATGAAAATTACTTTAAGGTTCCTCTGGGATGGAAACGATAGAAAACAGCTAGTCTGGTAGACAGGAAATGAAGCTTTTCTAAGCAAGAAGTATGTGACAACAATGGAGAAAGAGAAGCAAGGCAATGGTGCTGGCCTGATTAAGCAGAGGGATGGTGTACAACATAGGAAGGAAATAAAATTAATCACATACAGGACGTAACCAATGGAGAGATTTTACTCTAGACTTGTTGCTAAAGGATGTGGAGAGCTCTTTGAAGTCTTGAGGATGGCTTAAGAATAAATCATTTTAGTTAGGTCAGTATGTCATCACATGCAATACAGATGGAAGAAAAGTTATACATGGAAACATTTATTATGGACTTTTCAATTCTTATAGATTATATTGAGTTAATTAGGGTAGGAATTAACACAACAAGTATGGTAGTGACAACAAGAGGCCTGTAATGACAGCACAAAGCTATCTTCCAGGAATTAATAGAAATAGATAGCTTTGGATAAAAGAGACCAATCAAGGCTGGGGTGGGGAAATGACTAACAATGATAAAAGGAGAGTGCTCAAAGGTCTGAGTCCAAAGATTCAGAAACGAAGAGTATGATGCTGCTGTGAGGGCTGACAGGGGGCTGGAATGATGCACAATTTGGGAAGATAATAAATAGGGGGTGGGGACAGAAAAGGACCGAAGACTGAGAATCTAAAGTTCTACTTTGTTCCTCTAACTGGCTGGAGAAGTTACTTCAGTTTCTTGAATGTTAGTTCTTTACTGACAATAAGTAAAATAAAGGGTCACCAGATAATCTGGAAGGTCTTATAAAACTTTATTGATTTCTCACAGTGAGTTAGAGTTAACAGTGGACACCAAATGGAGCTAAACACTGAACATAAAAGTTAGATAAAGCAAAGCAAAATAGAGCAAGGCAGTCAAGTGTAATTTTCTATATTATCTACAGAATTTAAAGTACATTTACCAAATCTGAATAAAAAATATATTTATCAAGCTCCTTTCATACATAGGATTGTTAGGGGCTTTCTCGAGAAGTTTATGTATTAGTGAAGACATATTGTGATTTCTAGCATTTCATAGTGAAGTTTACAAAGTTCTTTCCGAATCAAAGTTAGCCTCTGAAGTAGGTACCAATCTCTGCCCTTTCAAAGAAGAGGCAATTCGACTGTGTCAAATACCAAGGTAAGGTCTCAGACAATTCTGGTGTAAAAGATACCATCCAAATTTAACAAATGGCTCACTAGCTTTCTTTGGAAAAGAAATTACACTGGAAGCTGAAATTAGATATCAAGGCTTAAAGGGGAACGAGGGGCTTGCAGCACAGATGGTCCAGAGCCTGTCAGTGCTAAAAACGTACTGGACGGAGCATCGGGCTAGCTCAGTCCGAAGAGCCTGCCACGCTCCATCTCCCGGTTGTGTGTTGGAGCCCCACGTTGGGTGTAGAGATTATTTAACTAAAGCATGTTAAACACACACACACACACACACACACACACACACACAACTTGACAAATCGAATAAACTATTTGGTGCAAAAGATAAAAATATTTGGCTTTTGTCACATAAAATATACTTTTAAAGAAAAAAATTTTTAAGATACACATACGCCCGGTTTTTCTTCCTTTAACTGGTGAAACCGTAGGAGAGGACAGGCGCAGTCAGCTCACAATCATACATACTTCAAAAGGTCCGGGAGAAACAAGCGCTCCAAAGAACGCAGGAAGACCTTGCAGGGGGTTGCAACGCTACCAGATCCACCTCTGGGCAAAGCGCAGCTGAAAACTCCTCAGAGATGAGGGCTGCGTAGTTGCTGCGGTTGGCAATGAATTGACGAACGAGGAGACCATTGCACGGCCTGAAAAGCCAGGGCTCAAGGCCAGCCCCTGGCCACTTAGAACCCGCAGGCTCCCGGGAGAGGCGGTGGATCACTAACGCCAGCCATCTCCCAGGGCAACACCGTGGCAGCACTTCCTGCAGCTTCTTTGGATTCAAAGGACGCCACTATTATACGTCACTTCCTACGTAGGTGACGGCAAGTTGACCTGTCGTGAACTGGGGTTTGAAGTCAGATAGAACTGCTGCTCTTCCAGCGGAAAAGGCTGTTCTGAAAGGCGACGGCGCCCCGGGTTCTGCCGGTGATTGGCTTTTTTGTAAACTAGTCCTTCGAGTTTCTTGCGGTTTTCCACCCCACCCCGCCCCTCCTCGCTTCGCTTCGCCCTCCGTGTGTTGCGGGTACGGTGGCCGAGGAGGCTCGTGTATAGCGGAAGTACCGGGCTGGTGGGTGTGCTCAGCGGGGCTGGAGGTGCACGTGGCGTCGGTAAGTTGGAGTAGGGAGCAGAAGGGTCCGAAAATGGCTGGACGCGGAACCCAGCTGCGAGAGGGTGGGGGTAAGGAAGGGAATGCGTTGTGAAGACCTTCCTGCCTGCTCGGGGAGGAGGTACTAAGCGGGGACGCCGAGGCTGGTGAGTGGTCCGGTCAGCGGGCACAGGCTCTGGGGAGGTGACACTCCTCACCCTTCGGGTTCATCTCTGGCGGCTTGGTCGTGCGTGAGGCGGCAAGGTTGCTGTATTTATTATTGTCCCCCCGTATGGTGTTCTGAGCGTGGCTCAGAGGGGTTAGGTGGTGTACTCAGACGGCACAGTGACCAAACGGTATGCACTTTTTTCTCACCAGGTAAAGTAAGCATGTCTTTTCGAGGAGGAGGTCGTGGGGGCTTTAATCGAGGTGGCGGCTTCAATCGCGGCGGCAGCAACAACCATTTCCGAGGCGGCGGTGGCGGGAATTTCCGAGGCGGCGGTGGCGGCCGAGGAGGATTTGGACGAGGAGGTGGCCGCGGAGGCTTTAACAAAGGCCAGGACCAAGGACCTCCGGAACATGTAGTTTGTATGTCGCCTTAAATCTTAGCCTGCTTGGGGCCGAGGTTATGGGGTTAAGGTCGGGGGCTACGTGCTGAAAGATATCTCTAGCAGCTCTCATACGGAAGCTGCTGCTTGTTTGGGGAGTCAGTTCTGGAGATTCTGTAAACTGACTTAAAATAGTGCTTTAGTGCTGTAATGAGAAAGGGAAGATGAAGAAAGCAAAAGAACACGTAGAATGCGTACGTGGAGGTGGAAATTGAGCTTGGGCTGAAAACGAAGTTATTAAGTAGGTAGTATTGTGTATTTACTCCTGTTGTTCCCGTTTTACAGGTAAGAAAACTGTGATTCAGAGTTAGCTTTCTTTGCAGAGATCATAGTAATAAGTGATCAGTTTTGAGAGACAAAGCTTTTCTGACTCCAAAGCCCATGCTCTCAATTGCTATTCATAAGTAAGAGAAGTGTGAAATAAATTGCTTGGAAGGGAAACTATAGAGGGGAAGCCAAGAAAAAGACCTAATTAGAGTAGTTTTGAAGTAATTATCAATGAGGTGGGATGGAAGCCGTGGAAAGTGACACCGATTTGACAGCAGAAACCTACATCAAAAAGGAGAAAGGATGAAGAGAGTTAAGTATAAAGATGAGGTTGGGCCTTAAAAGCAGTTGTGCAACATGGTTTGAAGAGTGCAAAGGGTAGAGTCATAGGTCCTAGCCCACAAGCATGCAATTATCCATGCATGGTGCACTGTGAGGGGGATGAAAGTGAGAAAAAAAAGGGAAGGGTTTGATGGGAGAGAGATTCCAGTGGAAACAAATTCAGTAGAACTTGGCTAATACTTGGGAATAAAAGGTTCCAGGTTTTGAGCTTGGGTGATAGGGATGAAGAATTGGTTTTGCAGGGATATGATGAGTATTTTTGTTTGGGGTGACAGTCAGAAATAATGGTATTTTGAGATTCCACACTTCTCTGAAAAAGAGTGAAGAGTCATTGGTGTAGAGGTGGTAATGGGAAGTTATAAAAGGGGAGGAAAAAAAGAACAAAGACTTGATTTACGGTTAGGGACTGTGGAAATGAAAAGAGATGGTAGAGTGTAAGCATGGTGTTTAATATAGTAATTATTGTTATAATAAAACACCTGTTATAGGTTGGTCTTAATGTGCCAGGCATTTTTCTTAGCACTTGACATTTATTATTGTGTTTATTCTTCATAATACTGTATGTTAGGTGTTGGTACTATTATTAGCCCTTATTAAAGACAGGGACACTGAAACAGAGATAAGAATCTTACTGCAGTTTACATAGCTAATGTAAACCTTTTTTTTTGGCCTCAGAGGAGAACTGATAAAGTGAAATCCCAGGTACCCAAGAAGAAAGCTTCCAGATGATGTTAGTCAATATCATTTGAAATTGTTTTATATTTTAACATTTTCTTGTCATATTTCAGTATTAGGAGAGTTCCTGCATCCCTGTGAAGATGACATAGTTTGTAAATGTACTACAGATGAAAATAAGGTGCCTTATTTCAATGCTCCAGTTTATTTAGAGAACAAAGAACAGATTGGTAAAGTGGATGAAATATTTGGACAACTTAGAGATTTTGTATCCTTTTTAATTAGAAGACCCAGTGATCTCATTCAAAGGTTTCCATTTGCTTTTTCTGGAGCTAAGTCCTGATTTAATTAGACTTCCTGCTTCATTAAATTGGACAGAATATTGCTATGATTGGACCATAAAGGAGAATCAAGAGAGGAGAATGTATTTCCACATTTTGAAAAGAAAAGACCCTAAAAGAGTGACTTCCTTTTTGGAAGGTTTTTAAAATGATTGCCATTTGGATAAGTGCTACAGGATTAAGATACTTTGTTTTGATTATGATGATGCCACAGGAGTAGTGTGGAATTAAAAGTTTTAAAAACAAAAACTTCATTTTCTCTTGGAAACTCACTTCTTACCTTTCCTAAATATTCCCATATAACTTTGTTTTTATAATTACATATGAATTCATAAGGTTATTTTTGATCTTAATTGCTTATTCCTTAATATAACTAATAGTATTTTTCTGTTAAATTGTCAGAAAATATGAAGGCATCTTCCTTTAAAAAACTGCAGAAGGTGAGTCAAGCTTAGGATAACTAGGATCTTTGGTTTTATAAGTGAATGACCTTCCTTAGGACAGTGCTACTTAGCACTTGAGAATCCCCTGGTGTATCACTAGTGAAGCTCTTAAATTCAGATGTTTTGTACTTTAGATGTTAAACTTACTGATCTCTAAAAGCATATTATTTAATATTTAACATTTATTTAAAAATAAATATTTATTAGCAAATTCTATAACTGCTATGATATGTTTTTTAATTTATGTAAAACTCTTACTGGAAAGCTTACATGACCTAACATTCTAAGTAAAATGTTAAATTTTGAAATATTTGGGAGAAGTCAGACATTAAATGATTTCACAAATATTTCAATAACATCTTGATACTTGGTGTGAAGGAGAAATACAGATTGCTATGAGAATGTTAGTAGTGGGACCAAATTTAATATATTGGATTTCTGAGGAAGTGAACTAGAAGCCGAGACCTGAAAGTTGACAAAACGTGATTCCCAAACCTCATTGCTCATCAAAATATCTACAGAAGCTTTTAAGGTCATGTATTTCTTGGTACGACTCTTAGAATTTTGAACAAGTAAGTCTTAGGTAGGGGTCAGGATTCAGTTGTAAAAATGCAGGCTCCTGGAAAATTTTGATATATTAGGCTAACACTTGGGAACCACTGCTAGCCAAAGAGGTGGAAGCGCATTGCAAGTAGAGAAAAACAGTTGGTACAAGTTTCTGAGACAGCCAATTTAAGGATCTGAAAAAGCAGAAGTATAGCTCAGATACAGAACATTTAGATGAGACTGGAGAGGTAAGCAGGGGATGGGTTACTTAAGGCCTTCAAGTAGTGGGAAAGAGTTTAGGCGTTAGTTTTGTTTTTAAATATTAGGATAAATACAGTTATGTTAAAAAAGAGCACTGGAAAAATAAAAGAGCATGCTGGAAAGGGGTTAGTACAGTATGTAAGGGGGGGGCAGGACAGAGAATTGGATTAATCCCGGAAGAGATGGTATTTCAGACTAGGGTTATAATGACAGTGGAAATGGAGAAAAGTGGATGGATTTATGAGAGATACAGGAAGTAGCATTGATAGATCTTGGTAGTTGATTAGCAATATCTGGGGTGCCTGGGTGGCTCTGTAAGTAAAACCTCTGCCTTTAGCTCAGGTTGTGATTCCAGGGTCCTGGGATGGAACCCCCTGGCTGGTGACTGGCTCCATGCTCAGCAGGGAGTCTGCTTCTCCCTCTATCTCCCCTCCCCCTGCTCATGCTCTCTCAAAAATCACCATCTTTCACATGTCTGATTTCAGCATCTTTGTGAATATACCAAAATGGGGAACATTGGAGAAGAAGGGAATTGGGGCTTGAAGATGGTGGATTCAGTTTTAGACATAATGAATTTGAAGCACTTAGGAGATACTCAGATAGTTAGGAGCTCAAAGGAAGAGCCTGGCTTAGAGATGGAATTGGAAGTTGTCATTGTACAGACAGTATATGGTTCAGTCTAGGAAGAAAGAATGAGAAAAAGAGCTTTGGGATACCTCCTAAATTAATATTATCTCTTGGAGACTGAGAAGTAACACCAGGAAAGGAGGACACAAACCAGGAGAGTTTTATAAAAGTGGTTATCACGAAAGTCAGAAGAGCAGAAATGCTCAACTGTGCCAAAATGCTGCTGTAGAGTGTTCTTTGGATTTAGCAACAGGGAGGGCAAAATGTCATGGAGCCAGTGGAGTGCTGGGCCCACTGATGAAATGGGGACAGTGCCTTGTTGTGGCATATGGCTGCTACTGGCTGTACTGCAAGTACCCACTGGGAAATTGACTTGTTTTAGGTGGGCCTGAGAGCCAGGCTTCTCATTTAGTGACCTGAAAAAAGGAATTTACCTGCAATACCCACTTAAATTCCATCTGGATGTCTGCCCTTTCTCATGATATTTTTATTTGAATATTTATTATTTTAAAGATTTTATGTATTTGAGAGAGTGAGTGAGAGAGAGCATGAACAGGGGGAGGGGCAGAGGCAGAGGGAGAAGGAGAAGCGGACTCCTGGCTGAGCAGGGATTCCAGCGTGGTGGGACTCAATTCCAGGACTCTGAGATCATGACCTAAGTGGAAGGCAGATGCTTAACCAACTGAGCCACTCACACACCCCTGTGGATTTTTTATTTAGTGGGGGTTTTTTTGTTGTTGTTTTTAAATCATGGATGCTAAATTGGTACATTCTACCTTTCCCCATTTCTAGATTCACTGTTTAGGTTCAGGTCTTCCTTATCCAGCCTAGGCTGTCTCATTGAATTTTCTGTAATGATTGAATTATCTACCTAGTATAGTAGCCACTAATCATTTGTAGCTATTGAGCACCTGAAATATGACTAATGTAACTCAGGAACTGAATTTTTAATTGTTAGATAATAGCCACATGTGGCTAGTGACTGCTGTATTGCGTGGTGCAGAGCAAGACAGTATTTTTGAGAGAATGGGTTTGAAGGGAAGAGTGATAAGGTGATATCTAAAGAGGGAGTCAGACATCTTTAAGTAATACATTACCATTTGAAACTGCTTATACGTGTTTTACGTAAAATTGTGAACTATACCTCATTATGTTTCATTATTACAAAAAATAATGTCTTTAATCCCAAATAATAGAGTGCGTTTAGTATATGCATATCCTTTATGACTTTGTATGTTCAGCAAATAGTTACTGATCTGATCCTTTATTAAAGTTTTGAAATAACTAGTATGTGCCTCATTTTGAATTTTAATGTTAAATTTTTAATAGTTTTCATTTTAGGGCAATTCTGTTGAGTGAAAAGGTAGTTAATTTTTGGAAGGCTTCTATTATAAGGAGAAATGAGACTGAACTGGTCTTGGTTTTTTATATGCATGTAAATGCTTATTAGGTATGAAGTTTAAGTGCTTTGTGTACATTACTCTTTGGATCTTCACAAAGACTTTGGGGTAGGTATTTTGTTCTTTTGATTTGATCAGAAAACTAAGGCACAAAGAAACTATGTCTTCGCCTTTTAAGTCTAGTGTGTAGATTCTTCACAATTATACTGTAATGTTTCCTAAGTCGTCACACTAATTGTTTCTGTTATACTTACAGTTCTATATAGACCCATATAAACTGCTACCACTGCAGAGGTTTTTACCTCGACCTCCAGGTGAGAAGGGCCCTCCAAGAGGTGGTGGCAGGGGAGGTCGAGGAGGAGGAAGAGGCGGAGGTGGCAGAGGTGGCAGAGGCGGTAAGTTACTTTGGGGGAGATTTCCTAATGAGATTTCAAAGTAGCAGCCAATTCATATAGTGCAGTTTAATTTTTTTATGTAAGCAAACCCCCTTTATGCTTATTTATTGATTTTTTTTTCGAAAAGCTATTTTCAGATCTTGGCAGATTGTCAGAGTAATAGTGCTCAGTTTCAATAACTCATTTAAAAAAATCTAATAAAGTGTAATTTTGAGGGATTTTATCTTTTTGGGGTTGTTCATGTTTTGTTGAGCATTTTATAAGGTATAAAATTGTGGGTGGTTAGATGATGAACAGAGTTGGGGATAAGGTGCAATGCAGCATCGAGTATGCCTAGATCTGTTAGTAGTGGGGTGGTGGGATGACGGCAGAGCCAAGTTATTAGGAGGGGGAGCAGAAGATTGGTTGGATATCTTCTGTTACTGAAACAGAAAGGAGAGAACTGTTTTTACCCTTGTCTTTCTCAATTTAGTTATTTCATTCTAAATGTGCTTTTTTGGGTCCACATAGCTAGGAGATAATCTCTTTAGGAAATCTGAATATATGTCTATTAAACATTTTTGAGAATCTAATGAGATCCCCCTCCCATTCTATATTCAGTCTCATATATAACATTGAAAAAAATTCATCTGTTTTCTTAAAACTTGCATATTTGTATATCAGTATTTTAGAAATGTTTGTTTTTCCTCTTGTTATAATTCATCATTCCTTACCACAAAAAGAATTAAAAATGGAGACTGAAATAGGAAGCTAAATGTGTGTTAAATAATTGAAAATTTTAAATTTTCTTTTCAATATGTGAGCATCAGTGATCGTCCATAATGTAGCTCAATTAACTTTAAATAATTGTTTTATTATAGGATCTCCAGAATGAAATCACCTCCATCTGCTGCCCTTTGTTCTTATGATAAAAATCCTTAGTTCAATTAAAAAAGTAATTAAGCAAAAGTTGAGGTACTCCTACACTTAACAGTAGGGCTGAATGGAACTTTAAAGTAACAAGTTTTTATAATTCATTAAACCAGAATACTTACTTTAAAAGTTGCAATCTGGGGTGTTAGGCTTATCAGAATAGGATGGGCTGCAATAATTTTATAAATATTTCCTTTATTTTTAGGTGGTTTCAGAGGTGGAAGAGGAGGTGGAGGCTTCAGAGGAGGAAGGGGGGGTGGTGGTTTCAGAGGTGAGTGTGAATAAACAAATCTTGGAATCACTGAATTTCTGAATTAGAATTATCTACCATTTTCAATTTTAATTCAGTCTTATTTTGGTTTCCCCAGTGTATAGAAACCGTGGTGTTCTTTGCTGTAGCCTGATTTATAGCTTTATTTTGATCACTTTCGTGCTTTTCCCTTTGAATTTTTTCACCTACTTCTAATTTGTTTTGCCGTATTAATTTGACAAACGAAAAGATTTAATATGAATGACAGTTAAATGTGGTAGATTGGTTTGCTAAACAGTCTAAGACCGCATGCTGATTTTAAACTTGAGATTTCAGGTATAATGCTATTAAAAATTGATTTTCTGAGTGAAGTCAAGCAGAGAGAGTCAGTTATCATATGGTTTGCTTATTTGTGGAGCATGAGAAATAACACAGAGGACATGGGGAGATGGAGAGGAGAAGGGAGTTGGGGGAAGTTGGAGGGGGAGATGAACCATGAGAGACTGGACTCTGAGGAACTGAGGGTTTTGGAGGGGTGGGGGGTGGGAGGTGGGTGAGCCTGGTGGTGGGTATTATGGAGGGAATGTATTGTATGGAGCACTGTATTGTATGGAGCACTGGGTGTGGTGCATAAACAATGAATTCTGGAACACTGAAAAGGAATTTTAAAAAATAAATAAAAATGTAAAAAATTTGATTTTCTGTAGCCTTAATACTTGCATTTTCTCTTAAACAGGGAGAGGACATTAAGTATAACAGTTGACAGAGAAACTTTCTACATGAACTATTCTATGGATCGGAAACTTGTTTCTTGAGCAAGTCTTGAAGAACTGGTCATTTTCTGACAGTGGAACTAAAATGTTAATGCCATGCAAAAAGGAGTGCAACAGAATAGGTGATTTTGCTCTAAAAGAGTATAAAGAAACGTTTTAATGTTTTGTACAATGCTTGGAACTCTGTGGGTGCTTAATAAATGGGCAGTTTCCATTTGAAGCATACTTGGAATTTTTAAAATAAAATGTTTTATTTAAGTTGTAACAGAGCATCTGTGTTTATTAAAACAGGGCTATTTTTGAAGCTAAAAGGTACAACTAAGCTTAAACTCAGTGGATTTCAGATAGAAAAAATGATTTGTTTACATATATAACTGATCTTTAAAAAAAGTAGGTTAGTGGAACAGTACTTTAACCTTTTTTATATATTAACACCCCCTTTCAAAATCTTTGCCTTTTGTTTGTGAAAACAGTACCTTTTATTGCATTTCACTTGTGTATGTAAGAGTTACTAAAGCATTTTCTGTAATTACGATTAATAATTGATTAGCAAATTTTGGTTTTGATTATGAATCTATTAAAGTTTGAACAGCTTTGTTCACGTGAGAACTGAAGTTCAAGAAATCTCTGGAGATGTATTCTCATTCAACATAGATGGAATCTTGAAAGTTTTACTGAATGTTTTTATTTTACCTTTTAAAAGAAACTCTAAAGGTTTAAGATGTTATTTATCTTTAAAAAAAGATGCTATTCATTATAAATATATATTTGTTCAGATTCCTGGTTACATGTTCAGAATCCTGAGTAGGGACATTACAAATGAAATTGATTTTTGGTCCCCACTGCTAGTGTAGTATCAAGAAGTAACTCTGATAACAAGTTAGAATACTGTGATAATGGGACCATTTCCCTGCCATTGATTTTTAACCCCCCCCACACGTATTTGTTCTCAGAAAGAATGATATTTCCATCTTTGCTTAAATTTTCTAGCATACTATACCTAATATCAATACTTGGTTAACTCTTGAATACTTGTTTAAGGTAGCATATAGTATTGTCTATGTCAGTGATTTGGGTTTTACTTATCTTTCTTGATTAATAGAATTGTAGCAGAATTAATAAATGTGTTGGCCATGAATATATATAAGGAACAAATATGTTGGGAATTACTTTTTGGGGCCTGGGTGGCTCAGTCAGTTAAGCGTCTGCCTTTGACTCAGGTCATGATCCCAGGGTCCTGGGATCGAGCCCCACTTCAGGCTTTTTGCTCAGTGAGGGGCCTGCTTTTCCCTCTGCCCCCTGCTCATGTTGTCTCTCTCTTACTCTATCTCAAATAAATAAATAAAATCTTAAAAAAAGAAAATTACTTTTTCACAGGAAGAAGCGGTTGTGTTTTTAGAACTTGGGAAGGGAGGCTATTTGATTTTTTAGAAATGTTGGGTTGAAATTGGATTGAGAGTTACAGCCAGAGTTTCTGCTCTTCGTTTGTAAAAGACCTAGTGAGCACTACAGGGGTGATGATGGCATTGTCCAAAGAACAAATAATAGTGCAACTGTCCTACACTTCTTTTGATATTTAAAAGTCTCAAATGCGGGGCACCTGGGTGGCTCAGTAGGTTAAAGCCTCTGCAACAATATTGTGTTCAGTCTGTGAAAAGACCGAGCCATCTTCTTGTTTAGAGTCTGTACTGCTCAGGTCATGATCCCAGGGTCCTGGGATCGAGCCCCACATCGGGCTCTCTGCTCAGCAGGGAGTCTGCTACCCCTCCTCTCTGCCTGACTCTGCCTACTTGTGGTCTCTGTCTGTCAAATAAATAAAATCTTAAAAAAAAAAAAAAAGGAAATAAAAGTCTCAAATGTCTATGATGGAAGCAATGTGTAGGTTGGTAGACAAACTACTTGAAGGTTTCCCCTTTTACCTTAGGTATATCTTTTTGTTATTGGTTATCTTTATACTTTTACTCTCACATCTTATTTTCCCCTTTTCTTCCTTACAGTAGTTCTTTCTGGATTTCCTTTGGGGCATTCAGTTTTGAATCAAGTTCACATGTTTAGGGAGCCTAACAATGAATTTGGTACTGTGGTGTGGTAAATATCACTGAGTTCCATTCCAAAAGATTTTTTGATGATTCACATATTAAATCTTTGGAGTTGTTAACTGAATAACATCTTGATTGCTTGCATCATGTTAAAATGTACTTGTTGCCATAGTAATTAAACAGTTTAGTGGAATACAAACAATAGATCTTGATATTCTTGGAAATTTGGGAAGGGTTATAAAAGGATTGACTTTAGGTCAGTTGAAGTTTATCGGATTAAAGAATTGTGAGCTATATGTAAATGTTATATGCTTACAGTTCTTTTACTTAGTATTCTAAGCCTCATCCCAGTACAGCTTTTCTGTATTGATCATGGAGGAGCATGAAAAAGTAGTTTGAAAGTACTTAGCACATTCATACTTCTAAAGCTTGTATCTACAGCAGATAAATTTGGAATTATTTTTCTTTAGTTCTTAGAAATAAATCTTTCTGGAAAATTTAAGTGGATGCTACAACTAGGTCAGAAAAGGAAGAGAATATGAACCTATGAACCAAAGAAAACACAAGTAATTTGTGTTTTATTCTACATATTGAATGCAAAAAATAAAACAAAACTTAAAACCCAGTAACCCAGAGATGATTTTTTTAAAGGGGAGAATTCCTTTTAGGGATTAGGTTAATTGCCTTAGGTCATTTGAAAATATTTTGATACTGGAATCTGATGAGATTCACTTTCCTAATATAGATACTCTTAGAAGTATTACTTTACATTTATGAAATTTTGGGTACTGGTTAGCTGTAAGATCTGGGACAGATCAACCTGGCTCAACTTCATTTTATTTTTTAATTTTTTAAAAAAAGATTATATTTGGGGGCGCCTGTGTGGCTCAGTGGGGTTGAGGCCTCTGCCTTCGGCTCAGGTGGTGGTCCCGGGGTCCTGGGATTAAGCCCCATGTCAGGCTCTCTGCTTGGTGGGGAACCTGCTTTCCCCTCTCTCTCTGCGCCTGTCTCTCTGCCTACTTGTGATCTCTGTCTGTCAAATTAATAAAATCTTAAGAAAAAGATTTTATTTATTTGAGAGAGAGCAGGAGAGAACACGAATTGGTGGATGGGGGTGCAGAGGGAGAGGGAGAAGTAGACTCCCCATTGAGCGGGGGCTCTTTCCCAGGACTCTGGGACCCCGACCTGAACTGAAGGCAGACACACAACTAAGCCTTCCAGGTGCCCCTCAACTTCATTTTATACGTAGTTGGAAGAACTGAGGCAAAGGATTATCTTGTGTCCTTTCCTGCTGTGCTATTCTAAGTTATAAAATTAAATTAAGTGGGTAAATATAGCCCTCTAGTGGTTCTGTTACATGTTTACACTTAATTGGTAGATCTAACATTTCTCTGAAGTTAACTGATTTTGAAAAATTAACTTGAAAAGAATGAGTTTAGTAATATTACATGACATAAAGAATATGGGGGGGGAAGGTTGTAGGGATATCTTTTTTTTTTTTTAAGATTTTATATATTTATTTGACAGAAAGAGACATAGTGAGAGAGGGAATACAAGCAGGGGGAGTGGGAGAGGGAGAAGCAGTTTTCCTGCCGAGCATGGAGCCCTATGTGGAGCTCCATCCCAGTACCCTGGGATCATGACCTGAGCCGAAGGCAGACACTTAACAACTGAGCCACCCAGGTGTCCCAGGGATATCTTATTCTAACAATTTTCATGCTAGATTATAACCTGTTTCTATAACTACTTTTTGGGTTACTACAAGATCGTTCAGAATATTAGAATTGCCCTGTACTTTACAGGATGAATCCAGATTCTTTGCTGCTATATGCTGTGATTATTATTATCTGATAATTACTTGTGCATATCAAAGCATTGGCTTAATTAATGTGGGCTGTGAAGTAGATCATATATATGCATGCTATGAAATTCAGATTATTAATAAGTTAGACTTGGGTTTATTGGCCTGGAATTTATGATATGACTTTAGAGGAAGACAAGTTATAGAATGATTTTATAAATGCATATCTCCCCGTTTTTCCTTAAAAGAAAAAAGTGGGAGAAACCTCGATACTAGTGTGAATACATATTTGTATAAGCAAAGAAAAACAGAAGATATACACCCGAAAATATTACTACTTTTAAGAAAGTGAGATTTGGAAAGATGGAAGGAGATCACTTCTCTGTTTATGTCTGATTATTCAGATTCTTATGGAAAAAGAAACACAGGGAAAAACTTGAAAGGCTCAGCAGAAAGCAGGGACCTTAATCTGAAAAGTTTTAGGAGACCAAGCCAGTTCTTAATTTCAGGACTGATTTTCAGCAGCAATCAGTTAAGTCAGCTTCTGCTGATTTTGAGTTTGTTTATTGTTTGAATAGGAGGTGTGCACTTGATAATCTCCTTAGCTACAAGTCTGATGCCCCAATTGTTTAAAATGCTGTGCTTGATATTTCTCTTTATTTTGCTAATAAGCTTTTTCCTTGTCCTGGGAATTAAAATCCTTTCCTCTCCAGCCCAATTAAGTTTGTTAAGGGAGGGCCGCTATGAAAAGGCTCTTCTTTGAGGTCTTTAAGTGGAAATGATTGGTTCTGAAAATTCTTCCTTCAGTGGTTCTTAAAATTTCATAATTATTGAAGGCTCATTATGAAGGCTGTCTCAATTTCTTCCCTCCAAAATGCTAAAGAATAATTTAGACAACAGTACAGACTCTAAACAAGAAGATGGCTCGGTCTTTTCACAGACTGAACACAATATTGTTGCAGCTTACTTGATCACAGCAGGTATGAAGGTTTATTCCATTAACTGTTATTTTGTTTTGAATGGGTGAAAGAAAGCAGAGGTTTTCAGCATAAGGTTGTAGAAAAAGCATGGGTTCAGAAGTGTTTCAAGTTCCATATTGTTGGCCACTTACCCTGAGTTGGGGTGCTCATGTGGCAAATAGGAATAATAATAGTTGCCTTATTTCTTGGCTGTATAGTAAGAGAATGTAGGTGAAAGGATAGATGAAGTCATTGTTAATGGTGGCTAATGCCACAAGTTATTTTGAATCTTGATAAATAATGTAACATGAGTGAAGTGGGGCTGAGAAAAGTTTTCTATAAAATGAATAATATGTCGTCCATATATTTGGTAATAGTTTTTATTGGGGAAGAGTGTGTACCATAGCAAAAATGTATTTTTATGTCCTTTACTATTCTAATACTATTCATAGTCTTGTCTTTGGTGGTGGACTCTAGTTAAGATGAAAGGTCTTGGAAAGAAAATTAAAGTTATAAAAAGAGCAAACTCTATTGTCACTGAGGACAGAGTTTGAAAATTCAGCTCATTCCTGGAATATGCTGTATTGAGAAACTCTTGAGCTTTGAATTTCATCTTTTAGTATCTTACCTTTCCAACAGTGAGCAGGTTCCTTCAGCTTTTTGTTCTTACATTTTCTTTTCTGAAAACAGGATAAGAATAAGATAACTGTCAGGATTGTTGAGAAGAGTGAAATTAAATGACCTAAATAACATATACAGTAGGTGTTGGGCACATACTTGTTTCTTTCTCCCCATGTGTACACACTCATTGATGTATAGTGGATTAAGATAAAAGCATGTTTGTTGGAATAAAGGAATGGGAGAAATGAAATAGAAGTTGTCTAATTATCTTTTTAATGTATAGGTTGAATTATATAAATTTTATATTGAGGAGTCACTTCATTTCCAACTCTGCTCATTAATGAGTTTTAAAAGTAACTGTTAAATTGGCTTATTGTCATTTTTTGGATTGACTTATATGAAATTCTCAAATATATTCAAAAGTAGGGGGGAAAAGTATCACAAATCCTACTACAACCAGTTTATTCTTCATAGTTGCTTAGTTTCCCTATAATTCACAATTACTTCTGTGCTAGCAATTGTGGTTCTTCAGTTAGTTTTTGTAGATTTTAGTGATATGCTAACTTGTTCACTTGAATACTGCAAATATTCAGATACTGGATAAGTACTGGACAAATTCTGTTTTCTTTTTGATTTTTGTTGTAACAATATGAAAAAACAATCTGCTAATTAAAGAGAAAATCTCATTACAACTACATAGAAATACTTTATATGCAAACTTTTGGTTTAGTTTTTTGTAGATGACCAGGAAAGCTTTCTTTTTTGATCTGTTTACAAAAGTAGCATGGAAAGAAAATTTCTTGTTAAGAAATTTTTCTCTCTGGTTCCTATGCCTGTAGCAGTAACAGTAATAGGAATTTTACCACCACTACTACGACGATGATCATTACTGCCACCATCACCACTAACTACCACTATTAACTGTTATTTGAATACGTGCACTGTTCTAAATACTTAAACGTACAGAATAATTCATCCTTACACAAGGTCAGTAAGTGAATCAGTTTTATCTTCCCTGTTTATATAGACAAATAGTTTAAGTAACTTACCCAGCACACATAGATCTATTAAGGAACTATGTCAGGATTTGAACTCGGGCATTTTGATTCTAGAGCCCTCATGTAACCTCAACGGTCAGTTTTATTAAGGAATACCTTGGGTATGTGTTATTCGCAGTTTTGGTAGATAAACTGAAGGGAGCATATCTAACCTCTTTATGCTCCTGTTGAAAGATTAATTGTTCTCTAGGTCCCTAGTTTTCTTAGGTCCCCTTTTTAACAAAACCCACTTATATTTCCAAATCAAAACCAAAGCTATGAGAAGAATTTAGTTAAAGCATTTATTTCATTTGTTACTTTTACCAAGAGTTTATTAGCTTTGTTGTTTAAAATTTAATTTTCAATTTAATATTTCTCTTAGATTTTAGCTCTTACAAACTTTTACCGGCTTGAGCATGCTCCCTTTCTCCAAGTAAGGCTGGGAGGCAAGAGGACATGGTAAATTGATTATTTGAAATATATTCATTATGGATGAACTGTAAATTGAAGGGTAAAAGATACTAAGCTGCAGAGGAGGCTGTATACCAGGTAATGAAGAATCACCTAAGTCATAAAGGCGATGAGGAGTCCCTGAATGACATGATTCCATTTGCATTTTAGAAATATGCTGTATTAGTAGCCAAGAGACCACATAGGAGACCCCTGTGTGATTAAGAAGGATCCCGAGGAGCGAGAAGTGGCATTCAGGATAGAAGTAGACACATTCAAGAGCCAGAAGTTAGAACTGATGGTTGGATGTGGCAATTGAGGGAGAGGGAAAGGGAATGTCAATGAAGACAGGTTTTCTGTTTGGGGACTCCTGTGATTAGATGGTGAGCTATTCACCAGGAATACATGTGGGGAAGAAAGGGTTTGAAGAAGGAAGAGAAAATTCACTTGGTTCAGCGTGAGAGATGTCCAGTGGACACGTGGGCTTGAATTTTGAATTTCATGAGGTCAGTCTGGAAAAGAGCAGCAGATAGCCTCGGATATGTATGAAATCACAGATTATGTGGTCGATGTGAAAAGAAGGGGGTCTAAGAAGCTTGGATGATGCACATATTTAAGAAGGTGGAGATGGAGAAGGAAAGGCCAGGTATAGAGTAAGTAGGATCTACCAAGAGATTGTAAGAAAGCCAGAGGCTAAGAGGAAATTAATTTAGACCTATTAAATGATCTGTTGCTACCCATTAGAAAATACCTGCAGTTAAGAAAATAGAGCAGAGAGCTTGAGATAGCTGCCGAACGAATAGAGAAAAAGGCCAAATTGTTTAAACTCATAGCCCCTGTTAATATCTAAGGCCTTCCCCAAAGTACATTTACTTCTGGTTGTGTACTCGGTAGGCAACAACTTACCATACTATGTTTTATCTGATTTTCAAAATCGCCAATTAGTAGTTAGCTTAGAAAGATTATTCAATTCATTAAGCTTTTTGGCGTGTTTCTTGTATGCCTGCTATAGGACTTGATGCTAAAATCAGAGCCAAAGAGGGGCACTTGGCTGGCTCAGTTGATAAAGCATGTGATTCTTGATCTCAGGGTTGTGAGTTCTAGCCCTACATTGGATGTAGAGATTACTTAAAGTCTTGAGAAAGAGTCACCAAATTTGCTATCACTGTGCCTTACTTATGCTCTGCAGGAATGATAGAAATTAAGCAATACGAGTTTTAGTTGTGGTCTGTTTATTAAATAAATCTGCTATATGCCACATAGTCATAGAACACAGAAGTCATTAGGAACCTGAAATCTAAATGAGAAGGCTAGGAATACCTAAAAGTTAAATATAGCATCACATAAAATGAATAGTGTATAATACAAGCAAGTGCTTTGGGAATTTCGAGAAGGGAGAATTACTGCAGGTAGGGGAAAGCTCTAGAACAGAGCTGGGCTTGAATAGAACTTTAAAGGATGGGTAGAATTTGTATAAGTACAGGAAAAAAATAGGGTGTTCCAAGTGAGATAGGCTTTACAACAAGTCTATGTCTTTGATAAATAATTAGAATTGGATGGCTTGTTTGGCAAGTGTGGAAATTTGCTTAGAGAAGGTGAAAACAGATTGAGGCAAAACCTGGATATCAGGTTGGGACATGTGGGCTTTTATCCCACAGCCAACGGAGACTATTGAAGCTCTGAGAAGAAACGTGGCTAATTCTCTGTTGTAGCCAGCTTATTCCACCAACAGCACGGAGGGGAAAGAATAGGAATCTGGAGGATTAGCGTCACGGGATGCTAAAAGGAAGTTTCAGCTGAGCTGCCAAGATGAAATGGAAGTTCTTCCTCAGCTGGTACTTTTGTGTGTTGGTGTTTGGAATCCTTCCCTCTCTACAGTTGTTGGGGGCTGCTTACTCCCCAATTATTAGGACCTAGTATATGACCCACATCTGGCTTACAGGATATTTATGCATCCCTTGCAGCATGTAGAGGTTGTTAATTGGGCTAACACGAGTGTTGGTTCATTCAACAATACACTGCCATTCTGATGATGAAGTTCACTCATCTGTCCAGCCCATTCTATGGCATTGACAACAGTGAGTTTCTGGGCCCCCAAGGCTAAGAGTCAGATCCCAGACTGGAAACTTGACTAGGAAGGTGTCACCCGTGAGGCTTCGCAGTGTACCTAAAAGCCAGCCTAATTCCCTTTCTGAATAGTCAAACCTTGGAATGTGCCTTCTCTAGGGGGTCTGTGTTTGTGCACACTGAATGAGGTACTCAGATTTGGACACACTGAGTTTCCAGAAATATTGGAGCAGTCATATGATCTTGTACATGGGAGATCCTAGTAAATGGCAATGAGTTGAATGAAAAGGGACATGGAACTGGAGCATGGGTCAGGGCTGGAAAGTGACAGAATTGTTAGGGTAGAATTGATAGGTGAGGCTTGAGAAAGGAAACTATAGAGGAGGAAAAGCCTCAGGCCTCAGGAAGGAGGAGGAGGAAGTTAGACTGCCAAAAGAGATGGTATGGTCATACACTTACCTTAAAAATCAGCAGAGGTGGGACGCCTGGGTGGCTCAGTGGGTTAAAAATCAACAGAGGTGGTATCATGAAAGACAGGGGAGGAATTTCAAGGGCAGCATGATTAACAGTAAGGACATTAAAACTGGCCTTCAGTACTCTGTATGCAGTTGGTAGATCCTTCGTTTTAATTTAATTATTTCTATTTCACAGAAGGGCTGGGAAGATATTACAACCAATTTTAAGAACAGTTGAAGCTCCTCCAGTAAATGAACTAAAATGGATTTGCTTTGCTTTTGAGGGGGCTTAAATATTTAATTTTGATACTACTTTTAAACATTCAAATTAAACAAAGTGTGTTGTTTTTTTTTTTGTATATGTTCTCAGGTATAATAAGTATTTTCAGCAATCTAATAGTTCTGGGCATCTTCATTAAGTACAAGGAACTTCGGACACCCACAAATGCAATTATCATTAACCTGGCTGTTACTGATATAGGGGTCAGTAGCATTGGATATCCCATGTCAGCAGCTTCAGATCTGTATGGAAGTTGGAAATTTGGATATGCAGGATGCCAGGTATTGGAGGTCTTTGGAATGAAAACAAAATAAAATAGTAAAGAGATGTAAATTTAAATGTCTTAAAAAAAGAAATTCCAAGGGTTTCAAACAAATAAGATCATGTAGGGTAATAAAGTGGTCTTACAGAAAATAGCTTCTGAAGTGACTGGGAAATACATTACTTAATAAAAGAGAAATGACATTGGTAGCATTCATTATATTTTCAAAATTTCCCTTACCCAAAGGAAAAAAAAACAAAAAAAGTCAGCATTCAGCTAGAGAAGAAAAGTAAAAATCTGCATATTCAAAAAACTTGCATATTGCAAATTCAAAAAGAAATATCCTATTTTCATTGGAAACAATGAACTATCTAATGACAGTATCATACTATCTAAGTAATGTAGTTAAGCTATCCGTTTTTGTCCCCCTCTATGGACAGTCCTCCAATGGACTTGCAATTAATTATATTCGTTATTATTTTTACTGGCCAGGAAATATATTAATATTAATTCATATTAGGAGAGTAGGGAGATAAGACTTTTGGCCCAAGTTTTTAAAACAGTTTACTATTTTAAGCTATAAAATTACAGAGAATAAAATGAGAGTAATAGAATAATGAATACTCATGTATGTACCACCTGATTTTGTCAAATCTTAATGTTTCTCAGTATGTGCCTCAGGTTGTTCAGCTTTTTTAAAGATAAAAAACTTGAGGGGCACCTGCGTGGCTCAGATGGTTAAGGGACCTGCTCTTCGTTCAGCTTAGGTCATGCTCTCAGGGTCGTGAGATTGAGCCCTGTGTTGGCTCCACGTGCTCAGTGCAGATTCCAATTTATAGTCTTACCCGTCCTGCCTGTGTGGGCGCGTGTGTGCATGCATGTGTGCACACAGGCTGTCTCGCTCAGATACATAAAATCTTAAAAAAAAAAAAGATCTAAAACTTGAATAATACTGTTGAAGGCCGCTGCCTACTATCCCCAACCTTCCTTCTCTTCCATGAATGTCTTTCTATCTTAGTACATATTTACCTGCACATAAACTATACTGTCGGGACATTTCAAATTCTCTATAAAATAATATGCTGTGTACATGATGCAGTCTTCTTATATGATACCATATTTTCGAAGTTTATCCATGTTGACGGATGTAGCTGTAAGTCACTCACTTTAACTGCTCTATGACATTCCATTTTATGAACATACCCCAATGTATTTATTTTTCTGTTATTAAGCATTTACTCCCATTTGTTTTCAGTCACAAACAAAGCTTCAATAAGCATTCTTATGTCTCCTTCAATGTCTAAGAGTTTCTTTAGACATATTGCTTAGGAGAAGGATGGTTGGGTTGTAGAGAATATTCATCCTCAATTTCATCAGATGTGGCCAAATTGCTCTCCAAAATGGGTATGCCAGTTATGAGAACTTCTACTATTTCATATTCTCTCCCATGCTGGGGATTGTCAGGTTTTTAATTTTTTGTCATTTTTGGGGGTATATAGGGGTATCTTAATAATCTGCACTTCTTTGAATATGTATTGTGGTTTACATCTTGTATCATAAACATTCAGGTTTCCCCTGTGTGAACAACCCATTTTCCGTTTGTCTTTTCTTCTTGTTGAATTCTCTATCTTGTGAACACTAGTATTTTGTTGGTTATCTGCACTGCGCCTAATTTGTGGTTTGTTTTTGCACTATGTTTATAGAGTATGTTGTATAGAAGTTATACTTTAGGTCTTAAAATTTTCTTAAAAGTTTATTTTAATTAATGAAGACCTAAAACACTTTCCGTACATGGCTTTAATAAGTCAATTACAATATGACAATGGAAAATGTATTCTAAAATTATTAAAATAAAAAACATTCAATGACCTTAAAATGTACTCTAGCCATGGAATAAAAATATAAGTGTCTCTTGGGAGGGTGTGTAGAATTGTGTATTCTTTCCAACTTTGACTTTTAGATTTATGCCGGGCTGAATATCTTTTTTGGAATGGCAAGTATTGGATTACTCACTGTTGTGGCCATAGATCGATACCTGACCATCTGTAGTCCGGACACAGGTATAACCCTTCTCTTAGCTTTCTCAGCGAATCATTTCTGGCCTAAGTACTACTCAACACATATGCACTTTAAAATAAAAATGTAATGATTGGGGCACCTGTGTGGCTCAGTTGGTTAAGCATCTGCCTTCAGCTCAGATCATGATCCCAGGGATGGAGATGGAGCCTGGGATGGAACCCTGCTTGCTTCTCCCTCTCCCACTCTCCCTGCTTGTGTGCTCGCTCTGGATGCTCTGGCATCTGGCTCCTTGATTAGTGGGAAGTCTGATTCTCCTTCTGCCCCTCCCCTGCTCATGCACACTCTCTTTCTCTCTTGCAAAAATAAAATCTTCAAAAAATAAAATAAAATATAAATGTAATAAGTTGCATTAAGACTGCATAGTCACTCTTGTTTCTCTGATAATCCTTGTTCAAAAGTTTCAATGATTTCCTATGATACTTAGAATAAAATCCAAATTTCACAGCCCAAACGCCAAGGCTCCATGTGGTCTGGCCCCTGGCTATCTTTCCAGCATTGGCTGGCATCCCCTCACTTTGGGGTACTGGCCTAGGCCTTTCGCATTTCGGGATCTTTGTCAGTGCTGTTTTCCCTGGCCCTGGAGAATGCTTCTTCCTGCTTGTCCTCTGGCTGATCCTTTTTATCATTCAGGTGCCAGTTTAAATGCCTTCTTTTTTTTTTTTTTTTTTTTTTAACCTGAATGTGAATTCATGTAGAAGGTGCTGAGTGAACTAATGTGCTTTGTAAAGAATCTACGTAATAACTTTGAATAATCAGTTAAAACAAAGTGAAGATATGAATTCCATCATTGGCAAATGATGCTAATATTTCATCTGTTTGTTAATAGGAAGAAGAATGACCACCAACACTTACATCAGCATGATTCTAGGGGCCTGGCTCAATGGTCTCTTTTGGGCTTTGATGCCAATCATAGGTTGGGCTAGTTATGCCCCAGATCCTACTGGGGCTACTTGTACCATAAACTGGCGGAAGAATGATGAGTAAGAGACACATTTTCACTTTAAAATAATCAAATGCTTCTAATGTAGACCGTTTCTCATCATGTCAAATTTAAGCTCAGATCAAATGTTTTCCATACAGAGTGTGGTCAAGTGCTTCCTTGGTAGTAATGGTGTGATTCCAGCATCAAATTACGCTTGTTTGCAAGTAAAGGCCATCCAACTCCCTTGTTCCCTTAGCCTCTTCTGTCCTCTCTCTCCTGTGGCAGCCAAGTGGGTATAGACCACCCTTACGTATTGATACCTCAGGGGTAGAATCTGGAAGGGAAAAACGGAGCATTAGTGTCACTGGACAGCGTGTGGCTCTGCCGAAAGTCCGGGCGGACCCCCACTATCTTTTCAGGATGGCCAGGTGATAGAGCTGGAATAACAAGGCAGAGGCACAGTCACTCACTGTAAGGACCAGACTGCACCTTGGTGATGCTCTTCTGTATTTACCAGGGAGAAGAGGGTAACTTAGTTTGTTAAAGAAAATGAAACATGATCCAGAAAAATGGGTAGAAAATTTCTAACTCTCCAACTAAATCTAAATCTTAAACTTTCTGTAAAGGGACAATAAGAAAATATTTTAGGCTTTACAACAAGACTGTCTCTGTTACGATTGTTCAACCCTGCCTGTGAAAGCGGATGTAGACAGTGTGTAAAGAAATGTAGTTCCAGTAAAAGGTAATTTATAAAGATGACAGGCCATAGTTTGCCAGCCCCTAATCTAAATGAACCAATTAAATATCCTTCCTATGTTACTTAATAATACAGTGACTGTTGAACAGTGCCACAGTTATTTTTAATAATTGTTCCGTTTCCTTTCCCCTATTCAGCACAATAAACAAGTAGTGATTTGGTGATTCCCTTTTCTTACTTTCAGATCTTTTGTTTCTTTCACGATGACAGTTATTGCAGTAAATTTTATTGTGCCCTTGACAGTGATGTTTTACTGCTATTACCATGTCACTCGATCCATTAAATGTCGTACTACTAGTAACTGCACTGAGTACCTCAACAGAGATTGGTCAGATCAGGTAGATGTAACAAAGGTAAGACATTAGAATCCTTAATTTATGCATATGTAGTCCATATTACAATCACCTCTCTCCATCACCTGATTCTTACTCTCTGACTCTTTTTATGTTTGTCTCCATATTTCTAAATGATGTGCTTATCTGCTGTTTCAGATATTTTTGTTTGCTATTACTCTTGATTTCCTACTATGGATAATGAGAATTTATTTCTCTTACACCATCTTTCCTATTCCTCCACCCCAACCTTTCTCTCTCCTCATCTTGTCAGCATAATGTTAATAATATTTGGTTACATAATTGTACCTTATTGTAACTATCTAAATTTTGTTTGTTGCAGATCTCTTTACGGTTCTGTGATTTGTATTTTTTTTTATTTTGTTTTTCTTTTGGGGTTAATCATTTTCTTTCTCTTCCTCCTCTCAGTCCCTTCTGCTCCCTATCTTTTCCACACCCCCATAGTTTTGTTTGCTCACTGTTCTGTGTATGGGTCACTAACTCATTTCTGAACTCCCCACCAGAAGCACCAATCTCCTCTCTGTATTTTCAAATGCATTAGAGACTAATTGACTTTATCCTTCTCTTGGAACCTTCCCTCCTGCTGTGGCTCTCAAGCATCTTGCTCTACGCTGGCTCTTCTCTAAGATCACTGCCGGCATCCTCAGATCTCCTTATTGACAGCTGAGAATGCCTGTGGCCTTTCTCCTGGGTTGGATCACCTGTTTTCTGGCTTGCATATCTTCCTTTTGGGGCGGGGGTACTCGCTCTCATTTGGTGGAGCACATTCTCAAATGGATTTCTGAGATGGTTATAGGAGGTAAATTTTTAAAGATTTTGTTGTCTGAAACTGTCTTAATTCTATGATCATGTTTGACTGTTTGCCTCACATGGAATTTTAAGTAGAACAATGATTTTCAAAGAATTTTGAAGGCATTGCTCTAGGGTCCACTAGCTTCCAGTGTTGTTCTCGAAAAGGCTGATAGCATTATGGTGACTGACCCTTTGTAGTGTTCTATGTGTTCTCTCTGGAAGCTTGGAGGATCATCTCTGTGTCTCCAGTTTTCTGGAATTTCATGCTGATGTGTCGCGAGGGGCTTCTTTATTCACCCATGTTCTGGGTACTTAGTGAGTGCTTTCAATATGAAGACTCAAGACTCAAGTCTTCCCCTTCTGGGAGATTTCTTGTATTATTTCTCTGGTGATTTCCTTTCCATGGTTTTTTTTTTTTTTTTTTTTTTTTTTTTTCCTGTCCTCTTTTTCTGGAGGATTTTTTTGTTTGTTTTTTTGTTTTTGTTTTTTTTAATATTGAATCTCCTGAAAATATCTTCTAATTTTCTTATATTTTCTCTCTCATGTTGGACTTTGTTTTTGTTTCTACTTTCTGCAAGCTTTCCTCAACCATGTCCAGGTCTGGGATTGGGTAAGAAAAGTGAGGCTCAAGCCTTGGTGCGAAATTTAAACAGGCACCAAAAAAATGCAACAATCCCCCAAAAAAGTAGTTAATGTAGTATTTCTTAAAAATCAAATTTAATATTACATCAGAGAGGGAAACAAACCATAAGGGACTCCTAACTGTAGGAAATAAACTGAGATTGCTGGAGGGGAGGTAGATAGGGGGATGGGTAACTTGGGGATGGGCATTAAGGAGGGCACATGATATAATGAGCACTGAGTGTTACATGCAACTGCTGAATCACTGAACTCTACCTCTGAAACTAATACTATATGTTAATTAATTGATTTAAAATAAAAAATTTGTTTAGGAAACCCCATATTGAACAAAATATAAGATTTTGAAGACAGGGTCTGACCCTGTACTTACACAACTCACCTCATTACCCTAATGCTAGCTAACCCCATCATTCAGCCTTTCTATTGCATTTTTAAAATTCTGCTCTTTTTTAGGGTAAGGGATAAAAATGGTTATTATAGATTAAGAGAGTTAATTTCACATCCTCTACTCCTTTCCAGTTGCCTCCTCTTCTTGTTTTATGGATGTATATCTTCTTTCTGTGATAGTATTATGTACATATTTACATTTTCCTTCTGTTCATCACATATTTCTTGTTTCCCCTGAATTTCTGTACCACTTTTTTTTTTGGTGTCTTTAAAAAAAAACTTATTATTGAAGTATAGTTGACATACAATGTTACACTAGTTTCAGGTGTACAACATAGTGATTCAATTGCAGTAATTGTAGTTACCATCTGTCACCATGCAATGTTATTACAATATTGTTGATTATATTCCCTATGCTGTGTATTTTCCATCCCTATGACTTATTTATTTTATACCTGGAAGTTTGTACCACTTAACCCCCTTCCTCTATTTTGCCCATCTTCCTATATTCCTCTACTCTGGTAACCTCCAGCTCTCTGTATTTATGAGTCTATTTTCGTTTTCTGTCTGTTCATTTGTTTTGTTTCTTAGACTCCACATATAAATGAAATCATATGGTATTAATCTTTCCCTTTCTGACTTATTTCACTTAGCATAATACTCTCTTGGTCCATCCATGTTGTTACAAATGGCAAGATTTCATTTTTTTCCAGATTGAATTTACAAAGCTAGAAAGTTATTTTTTTCAGATTAGCAGATAATGACAGTGAGGGGAAAAAGCACAATGCCAGCAGCCCATAGCACAATTACTAGCTATGGGTTAGGAGTGCATTTTCATCTGCCTCTCATCAAAGCCAGCTTTTGTATTCTTCTCTAGCACACTAAAAGAAAGAGGACATTTTACATTGTTTAACGTTCTATCCATTTAACAAGCTCTAGTTATCACAGAAGACTTGAGGCACACAAACAAAGTACAATGAGGTTTGGAAAAGTTCAGATTTTCCTCTATGTCATCAACAACATAAACTTATTCAAATTCCTATTTAGATAATTATTCATGCTATTTTAAATATAGTAGCTACTTCAATATTTTAGATATCAGGTTTGCCAAATTTTGATTTATGTTACAGATGTCTGTGATAATGATACTCATGTTTCTGGTGGCATGGTCCCCTTATTCCATTGTGTGCTTATGGGCTTCTTTTGGTGACCCAAAGAAGATTCCTCCCTCAATGGCCATCATAGCTCCGCTGTTTGCAAAATCTTCTACATTCTACAATCCCTGTATTTACGTGGTTGCTAACAAAAAGTAAGTAATGTTTAAAATGCTTTTAAATTTAAGGGGCGCCTGGGTGACTCAGTGGGTTAAAGCCTCTGCCTTCAGCTTGGGTCCTGGGACCCTCCTCTCTCTCTCTGCCTGCCTCTCTGCCTACTTGTGATCTCTGTCTGTCAAATAAATAGATAAAATCTTTTTTTTTTAATAGATAAAATCTTTAAAAAATAAAATAAAATGCTTTTAAATTTTAAAAAATGGATATAGAAAGACTGCTAAAAAGATTTTTGGGGAGGTAAATGACAGAAACTCCTTTAAACTAGTGTAAATATTAAACTCATGCAACTGGAGAAGCATCTAGGCCTTTAAATGCCTTGAGCTCCAGTTCTGTGACAGTCTCTTCCCATATGGAGGGGAGAGGATTATAGCAACCCAAGACCCAAGTTCTACCAGCCATGCCTCCCCAAATTTGAGTTTCATCTCAGATGACTTTCTGGCAGAAAAGCTGCTGGAAGGTTGTTGGTGGGCTCTGCTTAGTTCTCATGGTTATCCCCTCCCCAATACATAGAATTGTTTTTCCAAAGAAAAGAGTGGTTTTATTATCAGAAAATGGACAAAGTGAGAAAGGCAAAGTTGGGCTCCACAAGTGGGTGGTATAGTTGCATATTTATTAGAAGATAATCAAATGCAAGAGAAAAACTCCATGCTAAAATAAAAGGGCTACAGGAGTGGATAGTTATTCAGGATTATAAAGAAACCTGAACTTAGCAAAGATTTCTGACTCCTCAGTGAAGCCTAGATTATTTTACTTCCTGTTACTGCTAAAAGATGGAATAAAAAATTTATTGTCCTTAAATATTTGATCAAAAAAATCTCAGTAGAGGCCAGGCAATCTCATCCTGAAATGCAAACATTTGTATTTATGCACATTTTTTGGAGAACAGCTTTAGCTACAGGTACACAGAGAAACACAAAAACTTTTAAGACCAAACAGATCACATAAGAAGCATAAAGAACCTATTTTAAATTCAGAGTCCATTGGTAGTTCTTTTGGAAAGATTAGTTGTTCTCAAGCTCCCCTTAATTTCACCTGGCCTTTGCTCAGAAGAACAAATGTGTGAAATATACATCCTTAGTTCAAGTGAATTTTAACTGACATTTGAAGTGTCATCTTAATACATACCGATTTTTTATTAAGTGTCTTCAATGCTTATAATCAATGGGGCAAAACTGGTCTTTAACTGTACCGTATACTTTATACATTCATGAATGTTCTTGACAGGAGATGTTAAAATTGGAGGCAAAAATGTATTTAGAGATGTCAGTTAGCAGTAGAGGCATCTTAGCCATGTTCGAAAATGCTTTAGAAGTTCCAAGTCATTATAGTATAATGCCAGATTTCCCCTTTCTTACTGTAGATTTCGGAAGGCAATGTTTGCCATGTTCAAATGTCAGACTCACCAAGCAACGCCCATGATGAGTATTTTACCAATGGATGTATCTCAAAATCCACTGGCTTCTGGAAGAAACTGAAGTAAGAGAAAAAGTACACAGTGTCAAAATATTTTATTTACCTTATTCCCCAGTGGTTTAGTTTTATTTTAAATATGATCCTGTTTAGATCAGATGCAGACATAGATTATTTTCTTATTAGACCCTAAATTCCCCAAGTGTAGCTCCTCATTCTTCTGTTTATGGGATGGCTATTGTAGTGATTGTTTATTTTCTTCATGTAAATTTACTGTTCATCTCCTTTGATGACTCTAGGCATGTAAGATTAAGGCCCATTCCCTTTCTCCCAATCATGGTATTCATTATACTGTATCAGTGACTTGGTAACTTGTCTAGGCTGTCCTTTAGATTAGAAGTAGCCACTATTTTAATGTTAAAATAAATTAATAATAACAATAATAATAATAGTCTTCAATAAGTAAATTACTGAAATGGATTGTTGGATGTTCCTAGGTAGATGGAAAATATTTAAGCATTTCACACTTCTAAAATTGTAATACAATTATTAACTTCTACTATTTAACAAAAATATTAAACACTGCTGCTTCTGAGTCATATTAGCTGATGCATATATATACCTTACATAGCAATGTAATCTCTGCATATTATTATGTATTCTGCATTTTTAATATACATTTTTCTGTGTATGTATTTCCATATATTTGCCACTAGGATTAATTTAATCGTGGGGGGTTTATATTTGTTCTCTTTTTTCCTATTTTGTTTGCCTGAAATTTATTTTATTGCAGCAAGAACAAAACATGGCTCTGTCCTCTTAACCAGTTTTTAAGTGTACAATTCAGTATTGGTAACTATGTGTACAGCAGATCTGTAGAACATATTGTTTTGCTTAACTGAGACTTTATGTCCATTGATAACTTGTTTACTTGTTCTTTGATGTATCCTTAGCAGGTAGATGCATTTTGCCTGGCACATAGGAGGTGCTCAATAAAAAACATTGTTGAATGTTGAATGCATTTGTAGACTCATGTATTTGTTGTTTTAAACGACCATTGTTCAAATAGTGGACATTTAAAATCTGTGGTATTGGGGCGTCCTGGGTGGGAGTGGGTTAAAGCCTCTGCCTTTGGCTCAGGTCATGATCCCAGAGTCCTGGGATCAAGCCCCACATCAGGCTCTCTGCTCAGTGGGGAGCCTGCTTCCCCGCTCTCTCTGCCTGCCTCTCTGCCTACTTGTGATCTCTTGTCTGTCAATAAATAAATAAAATCTTTTAAAAAAAATAAAATAAAATCTGTGGTATTTTATTTTAACTGAGCAAATTTTTCTGCCCTTATTGTTTCTGTGTGCATCCTATCAATTTTAAACATTTCCCATAATCTTATTTTTTACAGAATTGACTTTCTTTTGAAAGGGTTTTGGTTTAAAGATTGTTGATAGAACCACTCTACAATAACAAGATTAAATTCTATATATATGTGTGTGTTATCGGGCAGGGCTAATCAGGTACTTGATATGCCCAGATATGTATAATATATATATATATATATATATATGTGTGTTTGTATGTGTTTATAAAACCTAAATCCTTGTCAGTTGCCATGAGGATTTTCCATCTTGTGTACGTGGAGGTAGTTTTTAGTGATTGAATGTAATTTTTATTTTTGGATAGAGCCTAATTTTGCTAAAAAACATGACAGCTGATCTTCAGATATGGCTTGATGCCTCTATTGAAAAACTACTTAAGAATAAAATGTATCTGAATAGAGATAATGGCCTTTGTTAGAAACTGCTGGGATAACCTAACACTGCCCCAAAGTGACCTGGGAGAGCCAGAGTGTTAGTCCTGCCATTCAGTGGTGGACTGAAGCATTTTGCCCAAAAAAATCTAGGTACTTGATTTTGTTAACTTTGTTTTTGGAGACTATAAATGAAAAAAAAATTATGATGTTATAAATAATCTGCAGTATTTTCTAGCATCTGCTAAAAGACAATTATTCTTAACATGAAGTGTATCTTCAAGATAATAGTAGCAATTACATCCATAGAAAAAGGACTTAATAAGCATTTCCTTACAAATCTGGATATGGGAACCTATTGAAATTTTCTTGACATGTGCTTGAGTCTCATTTTCCTTAGAACGTGTTACTGAGTTGAAACCATATTCAAAGGCTAGGTCGATTGATCCCCTGTAAAATACACTTGAAGGTTAAGTAACTACAGAGCTCAGCTAATCCCATGTAATCTGCTGTTACTAAATGGCTGTTTGTATTCCTGGCACACCAGTTTCTGAAGCTTAGGATTTGGTTTTTACTTTTTGTTCAAATAACCTCTAGAAGGAGCGATGCGTCTTTCCGCACGTCTGTGCATTGTACTTATTAGCTTTTTGGAGGGAGTGAGCTGTTCATGTCCTTCACAGTGCACCTGCGATTATCAAGGCAGAAATGACGGCACGGGATCAAGGTATGCTCCTCTCCCTGCTACTAAGTGTTCTAATGATTCTAGGGAAAAGGGCTCCAACCAGATCGCCTTATTTTGAATGCAAATTGTTGGCCAAGTATCAGAGGAGAGAAGGTTTAATTTACATAAGCTTTAACCTCATTGTTTTAATACCGTTTGCCCACTCTGTTGTTTTCATTTTGAGCCGCTGAGCTCTTAAAAGCCCCTCAAATGACTTGAGATTCTCAAACACATTCTGTGTTAGAGAAGTATCCATTGCACTCGTATTCACAACATGTCCGCTTCAGGAGGTCAGACTACTAGAACGACTACTAGAACGAGTGCGGCCACTCGGCTTGTTTATAGAAAGCAAGCCCAGGAGGGAGGGCGGAGCAGGAGGTGCTTGACATGCCCAGATGATTTGCTTCCCGAAGTTCCCGCTTCATTTTGAAGGTTATTCATGCCAACTAGATGGATTTTTAAAAGTGGGAGGGAAGCTCACAAGAGTGAAATTAGAGAGGTTCGTGATTAAGATTTTTCATTTTAAAGTTTTGTAGTTTACAAAGACATAACTTTGAAAGATGTGGATCAGCCCTGTCTGTTGCAGATACTGGGGGGCTTCACAGAAGTCAGTCGCCCTCTGGGTTGCTTTTAACATTTACCTGTGTAATTGAGAATAATTACGTACTTTTAATATATGTGAGCCCTTTGAGATAGAAGTTAAATGAAAAACAGGACTTTTGTTAGCTAAACATGGTAGAACTTGATTTTTTTTTTTAGAGGATATTTATTTATTTATTAAAGACTTTAAGAGAGATAGTCGGGGTGGGGGGGGCAGGGTGGGGAGAGGGAGAAGCAGGCTCTCCCCTGAGCAGGGAGCCTGATGTGGGACTTGATCCCAGACCCTGAGACCATGACCTGAGTCAATGATGCTTAACGGACTTAGCCACCCAGGCACCCCTGGAGAGGATATCTGACAACAAAATAAGGTTATTTTGTGACTTGGTTGAAGTGAATAGTGAGCCTCCTACAGAAAATAATTTGTTAAAACAATCACCCAATTTATGCCTTACAACTTTAAACAAATAAATAACAATTAAAACCTATTTTTGAGTAGTTTGTCTTATTGTATGAACTTTACTTAACCGACTTATGGTATCTTTTGAGATATTCTCTAGGTGGCTTAAGACAAAGAGAACAATGTAACAAATTAAAGACCTACTTGGCAAAGGATATGAGGCAGCTAATGACTCAGGGCAGGGTACTTTTGAGGAAACAGTCACAGAAATTTTTTCTTGGTGATGGCCCCATTATTGATGGATTTTGTAAAAACCATAGCATATTATGCCTAGTAAGGACTCTAGAAATAATCTAGTTTGACTATTGTCATTTTATCGACAAAGAAACACAACCATACAGAGATTATAAGCTTTGTCTAAGGTCACAGCACTGAGTTGATGCAGGGACTATTTGATAAGGTCTTTGTTTCCTACTGTAGACTTTTTCCCATTACACTGGAATGCTGACCTAATAAGTAGATACCAGATCATTCCCTTAAAAAGTAGTAATAGAACTTGTGATACAGAATAGAGATGAAGAATAATAGGTATTCCTAGAGAATTCCAATGATTCCATAGGGCCATCTCCTAAAGTTACAGAAAGATGATCCTGTCAGTACACCCCAGCTTTATGCTGTCTACCTCTCTTCACATTATACTCTGGCTTTTGAAATTCTCTGATTTAATGTCATGTATTTTTATGGCATGGCTGTTTAATTGCTACTATGTACAAGTATAATGTATTTCTATGTATAACGTAATTATACATTATACAATTTAGACTATGCTTTGCAAAAATTTTTTACATCCGTTTTCAGCATTCCAGAGGGGGTGAGTATATAATGAGACATAACTAGGTCTTTTTTCCGGTTAAAATGAATCTAAATTCTCTGATTCTTCATACTTTACACACACACATGGGACAGGCTTGTTTTTCTATGCCTGTTTTACACATGCCACTAAACAAGATCACAGTGTGACTTAATCAAGGTCACTTCAGTTAGTAATGGTAAGAGGAGTAAACTCACAGTTTGGTTTATTCCTTAGGCTAAAAGCAATGTGCCGGTCACATTATTAAAATAGAGTTCAACTTTAAGCATCTAGTGTGAACAACTTGCTCTTTCTCTTTCCTCCCTCCCTTCCTTCCTTCATTTTTAAAATTAAATTATCTTCTTAAAAAAGATCAATTTATAACTTCAACAGGGTTTAAAAAAAAAAAAGACCATTTCCTAAAGAGGTTAAGAGCGTGTACTTTGGAGTTGGATAGACGTGGGTTTGAAAGGTGGCTGTGTAACCCACTAGCTATGTGATCTTGGGCAGTTACCTCGTGTTGGTGGGTCCTGGTTATTTTCTTTGTAAAAATGAGATTGATGATAAAAATAGCAAACAACCATTAAGTGCCTATTAGGTGTCAGGAAGGTATAACATTTTATATCCTTTTCACTTAATTAGAACAGACTATATGGGAAAATGAAATGGCCACAGAGGAAGTGGCAGAGCTTAGATCTGAACCAAGATCAGCCTGACCCCAGAGCTGGTGCCTTTACCTCTTTTCCCCAGTATCTATCTTCTAGGGCTGTTGCTGGTTAAATACGGTGGATGTGATATGTTGCCCAGGCCTGACACATAGAGAGCTCCATCGTGTTAGGTTGAACCACGAGATTGCTGATATTTGCTCATTTTTAACCTGCAAAAGTGACCATTTCATATGGTTCAATCTAGAAGAAGATGATGGTAATGATGTTGATGACGATGAATTATCAATAGGTCAGTCAGGCTGAACAACTGTTTTGTGAAAACCAGGAGGAAGTGAAAACCTGATGCATGTTTCAAGTAATATTTTTTCCCATGGGTCTTGGAAAGCAGGTTTTCTTCCATTGCTTTTGTGACACTAGGTCGGTTCTATGTAATGACATGGATATGATCGAGGTCCCTATGAACTTCCCCGTGGACACTGTGAAGCTGCGGATAGAGAAGACTGTGGTCCGCAGGATCCCCGCAGAGGCCTTCTACTACCTGGTGGAGCTCCAGTACCTTTGGGTGACTTACAATTCCGTGGCCAGCCTTGAGGCCAGCAGCTTTTACAACCTCAAGCAGCTACATGAGTTGCGCTTGGATGGAAATTCTCTGGCTGCTTTCCCTTGGGCATCTCTGCTGGACATGCCCCATCTGAGGACCCTGGACTTGCACAACAACAGAATAACCAGTGTGCCAAACGAGGTGGTCAGGTACCTAAAGAACCTTGCCTACTTGGATTTATCGAGCAATAGGCTGACCACACTACCACCGGATTTCCTGGAGAGCTGGTCCCACTCACTTACGTCATCACGGAGCCTGGAACTTACACCACGAAGAATTGTTCTTGGTAAGCTCAGAAGCCTCTGGGCTTCTCAGGTCCAGATAATTTGTTTTGCAAGGCTTCAGCTGCCCAGTCTTTACATATGTGTCGAATTTTGCTTCTTACTCTCTACTTGCACATTTGATCGGCTGGTACTTTATCGGTTGATCTAGGTCAGATCTAGGTCTTACCCTGTGTAAGCTGTAATGGCTGTGTGCGCTGGAGTGAGGGCAGCAGTGTGTGTGTGTGTGTGTGTGTGTGTGTGTGTGTGTGTGTGTGTGTGTGTGTGTGTGTGTGTGTTGGAGGGAGAGGAGAGACCCTTATAAACCAAGAGACTAATGCTGCTGTTAGCTTGGGGCTCAGTGACAAAATCCACCAAACTCTGCCCCAGCCAACCTGCTTTGTTCTCTGTTCAGCCCTTCATCAGGTTCTTCAGGAGTGAAAGAGAGGCACTGGCATCTTTACAAGGTGGTGGTGGTTAGTTCGGGAGAATAGCTTCCAGATTTTCTTAATCTAAAAAGAAATGATGAAGACAATATTCTAATGGATTAGTGGAGCTGTTATTTGTTTTGCAAACTTTGATCCTGACTTTGTTTAGGTTCTGTGGGTATTTGTCTTGGGTTCTTAAAGTGTAAGCTCCTTCCAGTAAGACTTTCTCTTCCTTTTTTTTTTTTTTTTTTAAAGTATCTTCCCACAGTGCTTTGCACGGTGCTCTGCACATGGAGAATGCCCAGTAAATGTAGTTGCCAGATTGAAATCAGTGAACTGAGATCCTTCTCAGGGGTACCTGTGGGCAGTGAGGCCTCTCATACTTTTGTGTGAGACACAAGCCTAAGGCTCTAATCAGTCAATTTGATCTCCTACTAAATTCTTTTTCACCCAATAAGGCTGTGTTGTCAGTTCACTCATGACGTCCATAGGGCCATGGAAGAGGTTGTATTTCTCGGGATGCAAGAACTAAATGTTTGGCCAATGAAATGACTTATAAACCTTTTGGTGTGAGAAGCAACTTGATGCTGAATTTATGCCAGGAATCCCTGCTGACCAATATCGCATGCTCAAATATTTGCTGAAGTCAAGTATAAATAAAATAAAGATAACTTGAAAATTTTTTTTGATAAAAAGGAAAATGCCGTGGCAGCATTTAAATGATTTTAGTATTGCTTTGGTTGAAATGTAAATGCATTTTGGTGCTTATGAGACTAAAAATGTGAGTGATAACCAAACAGAAAGAGGAAAAATCATGTAATTATTTATTCTATACCTATTTTATGTTTGCCTACTGCTTATCTAGTGCTTCAAGCATTTTTATTAAAGAATAAAAGAAATATTATAGGGTTAGCTAGGGAAAAAAACAGGAATTTAACAATAGCTATGGATTCCTTATGTCTACAATGATAGGCACCATATAAACCTGTATTTATTTTAGCCACTAATTTAGTTCTTGTGGCTAATAGCTAGAAATTATCTTAATTTAAATAATGAGATTCTGGGATGCCTGGGTCGCTCTGCCTTTGTCTCAGGTCATGATCTCAGGGTCCGGGGATCGAGTCCCACATCAGGCTCTCTGCCCCTCAGGGAGCCTGCTTCCTCCTTTCTCTCTGCCTGCCTCTCTGCCTACTTGTGATCTCTGTCTGTCAAATAAATAAATAAAATCTTTAAATAAATAAATAAATAAATAAATAAATAGAGATTCTGTGTCTCTACACAATTTTTTCCTACACATTTTTCTAAGTTTCTTTAGATTTGCCAAAAGGAGCTATATAGTAGAAAATAAAATCAAATTACCGAATTACTATTAATAGCTCTCTAATGATTAGTCACTAATATTGCTAATATCACTATAAAGAACTGATTTGCAGGACATTAATATTTTTCCATTGTGAATTAAATCTGGATGAAAATTTAGGGATGAAATGGAAAGGGTTATGAAATTTCACTGTTCATGAAGATAAACATGGGGATAAATATCTCTATTATGGGGTTCAGATTCTTCAAAAGCAGATTCTTTAAAGGGGTAACATGAAAATCCTTTTGGTATAACATTAAATTTAAAAAACAGGATGTGTCACTGTACACGATCATAACTATTTTAAAATGTGCAAAGAAAAAGACTGAAAAATACACTAGCTGGTTAACTGTCCTCTTTGGTCATGGGACATCTTTTCAGTATTCCGTATTTTCAAAATGTTCTGCATCAATCATGCATTGCTTTTATAATAATGATGATAATCATGATAATAAATAACAAAAGATATTTTGAAACATGTCCAGTCATATGTGGCAGCTGATCTTAGCAAAGCCATGCCTGCTATGTAACAAAAGGGAAGAAAGTACTCTCCTCCAAAAGAAGACTAGCTCATGTGTGTGAATCACACACAGAAAACTCAGTTTTCTCATCTGGAAAATGGAGGTAGGAAGACTCCCTCCCTCCTGCTCATAGGATTGTAATGAGAATATTATGAGCTAGTTTATGGGCTAGTTCTTTAGAATATGAGGTGAACAGTCTCTAAGGTTATGATTTTAGATCAACAATAAGCCATAGCAGCTGTGACTGAGATGGGAGTGTCTTATAAAGAAGACTCCTCTATTTTGGCTTTTTCTGTGATTTTACCAGTGTTTGAGTCTTCCAATTTCATCATTAAAATATGGTGATGAAAGCTAGTGCTAGCTTTTCTAGAACTTGGTGTATAACTGTGGCAACTGTATCTTTCCAGGTACCCTGCAGAATTTACTTTTCTATTATTACAGTGGGATATATTCTGCTTTTATTTGTTAGTGTCCTGTGTATTGTGAGCAGATGGAAGTTACGTTTGTAACAATAATAGTGGTAGCTAATATTAAAGGAATGCTTACTCAGGGCCAAACCTAGTTCTTACATTTTTATAGATATAATTTCTCCCAGTCTCATGTAACCCTGTGGTAAGTACCATTTCATCCCCATTTTATAGAAGAGTGGAGACGCACATTAAGCCACGTGCGCAGACTTACTCATCACACAGTGATGGAGCTGGGGTGAATACAGGTGGTTTGACTGCACGACTCATGATGTTCTCCACTCCTGCATCATGCAGGGTACTGTGTGTGATAATACCAGAGTTGTCTTCCTTACATATGCATTACTGATATCTTTAAGTAGTGTATTTATTTTTAAAAAATTACGAAGCGGCTTTTCCATTACTCCTCTATTCTACATGAGTAAAAATTTCTCCATAAGTTAAAAAAATTAACAAAATTGTCCTCTAATGTATTATACAAACATAAACTAGTGTCCTGCAAGTAAATATTTGAATGAAGTGTGAAACTAGACTGGAATTTCTATTTGCAATGCATGTAAATTTCCACGGCCTCTTCCTCAGGAAGATACAAATATTTAGACAGGCTGACTCCGTAAGGCCCAACACTCTTTGTCCTGGAAAAAGCTTGCAGGAGGAGAGGGCATTAAACGCTTTGTTGGTTGCTTTATTGCTACTCGAATTTGCTCAGTTGCAAACATGAATTCTTTTCCTGTTCAGAATGAAGTTTACCTGAAGGGCAGTAACCACACGAGTATTTCCATAAAGTTTTTCTAAAATGGTGTTCATTTCACCATTGTTCATTGTTCATATTCATGAACACTCCTCAATCCCGGTTGGTAAGCTGGTTCTTTTTGAGGCACAGAGGAGATAAATCCACATAGATAAGTGAACTCCTTGCCAGGTGCTCATCTGAGGACTCCTTAGTAGGATCTGAGGACATGGCTCAAAGTGGGTCTGTAATTATTAGCTGCTTTGTACAGCTGGTGAAGAGGCAGAGTCAAGCTTCAAGTTCAGTCCATCTCCAGAGATACCATTCTTTTGTTTTTTAAGCCTTTTCTAAATTGAGGAGTTGAGGTATAATTTGCATACTGTGGATCTTAAGTGTACAGCTTAGTAAGTGATGATAAATGATATACCCTGACGAAACCCACACCCTCATTAAGATATGGAATAATTTCATCACACTGGAAAACTCCCCTGTGCTTCTTCTCGACCAGGTGCCTCCATTTCAAGTAACCACTGTTTTTATTCATCACAAAAGATTAATTTTGTCTGCCCTAGAATTTTACGTAAATGAAATCATACAAGATGGCCCTTGTGACTGGCTTCTTTCATTTAGCATTATTGTTTTTGAGATTCATCAATGTTATTGCATGAATGGGTAGTTCCTTCTGCTGAGTCATTTCTGTTTTACAAAAATATGAATTGTTCATCCTTTCTCCTGTTTTTGGAAACATGGGTGTTACCAATCTTCAGCTATTATGAATTAAGCTGCTATTAACATTCTTAGGCAAAGCTCTTTGTAGTACATATTTTCATTTTAAAAAAAAATATTTTATTTATTTGACAGAGAGAAATCACAACTAGGCAGAGAGGCAGGCAGAGAGAGAGGAGGAAGCAGGCTCCCCGCAGAGCAGAGAGCCCGACGTGGGGCTCGATCCCAGGACCCTGGGATCATGACCTGAGCCGAAGGCAGAGGCTTTAACCCACTGAGCCACCCAGGCGCCCCCATATTTTCATTTCTTTTGGATAAATTCCTAGGCTTCAGATTGCTAGGTCATAGGATGGCTATATATCTTTTTAAGAAACTGCCAATTTTCCAAAGATGTTGTACCATTGTATACTCCCACAAGCACTACACAACAGTCTACTTGCTCCATATTCTTACCAACATTTGATGTTATCAGATTTTTTCATTTCCACCATTCCTGGGGGTGATGGGTTAGGCAGTGATTTGACATTGTAATTTTAATTTGCATTTCCCTGATGAATAATGCTGTTGACCATGCTTTCATTGGGTTATTGCTCATTGCTATATTCCTTTATGCCAATATATAATTTTTTAAAGTTTTTTTATTGTTGAATTCAAGCCTTTTGTCAGTTACATGTGTTATTGATATTTTCTCCAAATCTGTGATTTATTTATTCATTTTCTTCATGGTGTCTTTGGTAAGAAGGTTTTAAATTTTAATGACATCTGATTTATTAGTTTTTTCTTTTATAGTTAGTGCTTTGTGTGTCTCATCTAAGAAATATCTGTCTACCTACAAGTCATAGAATTCTGGCTTTAATATATTTTTTAAAGATTTTTTTTAATTTATTTATTTGACAGACAGAGATTACAAGTAGGCAGAGAGGCAGGCAGGGGTAGCGGGGGGAAGCAGGCTCCCTGCTGAGCAAAGAGCCCGATGCGGGGCTCGATCCCAGGACCCCGGGATCATGACCTGAGTCAAAGGCAGAGGCTTTAACCCACTGAGCCACCCAGGTGCCCCACTGGCTTTAATATTATCTTTTTTTTTTTTTTTTAATATTCTTATCTTTTATGCTTATGGCTATGGTCTGTCTCAAAACAGTTTTTGAGTATAGTGTGAGGCAGGGGTTGAGGCTTTTTCTAAGCAGATGTCCAGTTGTCCCCCCACCATTTGTTGAAAAAACTTTACTTTCCCCCTGAATTGTTAAATGCCACTGCCAGCCCAAAACTGACTAAGGTATGGTTTCTTACTTTCAAGAGCTTATAGTCAGCAGAATTACTTTAGTACAGAAATTTATTGCAAACTTTTCACAAAAAAAAAACCAAAACACATTTAATTCAACTACTGTGATTCATGGAAAACATTATCCTTTTAGAAAAGGAATAAGGCAAAATTGATTTGTCCTATCCAAGAATAGTTAGATGAACTAAATTAATTAGTGCAAATTATTGTGATTGTGGTTGGTATGTTGCCTTGAAGGAATGCAGTACAAATAACAGTTTAACTTCAGGGAGTTCTTGTACCTTTGTCCCCAAAAGGGAAAAAAACAAAGACAAAAACAAAACACTTGATGAATTGGTTCAGCTCTCAGGTCACTCTTATTATTCAGGTTTTAAAAGTTGTGCCTTTGACCTTGATGTTTCAAAGCTAGAATAAATACTCTATTTTTAAGGATCTAAAAAATATTTTCCTATTTTATATAACTTTAAGACACAGCCAGTTGGATTAATTTTTAAAAGAATTTTGTTTCAGGGGCACCTGGGTGGCTCAGTCGGTTAAGCATCTGACTCTTGATTTTAGCTCAGATCGTGATCTCAGGGTTGTAAGATGGAGCCCCTGCACGGGGTTCCATGCTCGCGGGGAGTCTTCTTGAGATTCTCTCTGTCCTTCCCTCGGCCCCTCTCCCTGCTTGTGAGCACATGCACACTCTCTTTCTTTCTTTCTCAAATAAATAAATCTTAAAAAAAAAAACTTTCTTTCACCATTAACATAGGTTTATGACAGTTTCATACCATGAATAAAACTGTAAATGTTGGAGTTCTTGGATCTTTCCCTATGTAGACATTTGTGCTCCAGACATCACTGCTTTGACATGTGTTTATAGATAACAGCACTTACAGCTGCCACCCCTGGCTCTAGATGTTTTTAGGTGATGAAATGAGTTATGGTGGAAGGAATATTAGATTAGGAGGCTGAAAATCTGGGATTTAGGACTCTAAGCTACTTACAGAACCAAGGCAGTAATCTCTTTGTGCTTTAGTGTCCTCTGATGTGAAACTCAAAAGAATCATACTAACTTCATTCATGAGGTCAGTGTAGGACATATAGAGCTTGAGAATGAAAGCTCGAAGGATACCAAGGTTCAAAATCCTGACTATATCCAGTTGTATGACCACAGGAAGATCCCTTAACCTGAATGTTGGCTTTCTCCTCTTTAAAATGAGTATGATGCTAATATTATCTACCTCATGCTATTGTCAGGATTGAAGTAGACAAATGCTTTAGCATGCTTAGTACTGTTGGAAGATAATTTTCCATGGCCTCTCACATTTCTGCACGTCTTGTGAGCAGAGACCGTCACTGACTGTCTTTTGTCCTGAACTATCTTTTTAAGGATGTCTGTGTACAGAACTGCTTTGGAAGGTAAAGATATATCTCTGTCCAGAGAAACGGTAGGCATGTTCACTGCCTGGTATAGTGAAGACAGTGTCTTCCTCCAGAGCTGTAAACTATCCTCCATCTCTGACCAGTAGTCTTATGTCTTTTGCCAACTGGGAGGTGTTAGTCCCCCTAAAGTAGTATAAAGCTCAGACCTTTTACAGTTGACAAAGTATAATATTTGCCACATAGGAAGCAATCAGTGACTGTCAACCCGTTTTGTTATTATTTTATAAAGCAAAAATCTAGCATAACAAGTGTTTTGAGAGCATAAAGTTTTATCCACATATTAATTATTACATGACAGAATGAAATTGATGTTTGCTGGCAAGCTGGATATTAGAGACTGGTCATAGACACACAGGACTAAATGTAAGAAGTTCAAGGTGATTCACCCATGGAAGAAATGAAATTTCTAAGATAGAAGATTTAAAAAAAAAACCCAGCAAATTTTTCTAATACTGGCAGAAAAATACGAACCAATCATCAAGTGCTAATATAATAAAAATAGACATATATAGAAATTTATATTAAAACAAAAATAGACCTAAATAGAATTTACAAATGGACAGTTAAATCTTCCAACATGGTTAGCATTTTTTAAAATTGCTGTTCTGTCTTTTTTCCTTATGAATCAATGTATAATCTACTCTATTAGTAAAAACCCACAACCACAAACATTATTGAGATATATCCCTTGCAACCTTGGGCTTTATGTGAAGCTGTTGTAGGACATTAGTCCTACAAAGATAGTCTGAAGCCCTGTCTTTGATCTTTCTGAGATCTTAGCAAATAATTTTATAGTTTCACCCTCCCTGGATTTGATTTTTGCTCGGAAGCCCTTTTCTTAGTTTGAGAACTATGGTGAGACTGGGAGTAAGAAGCAGGGTTTTTTGTTTGAATTTTATTTTTAATTTTTTTTATTATGTTCAGTTTTATTATTGAACACTGCAAGTTTTGGCTCCTTTCTCTTTAACAGTTCTTCCTTTAACTGTCCTTTCCATTTTACCATGAGCAGCAAGAAGGCACTAGGTAGCACTCGCAGCACTTGGTATGGAAATATCCTTAGCGAGATTATTCGTTTCATTGAGTGCACTTTACACTTTCCATGTTAACCACGCGTGACAATGTTTCTCAACTTTCTGCCGTGCCATCAAAGGGTCTGCTTTCCTCTAGTTTCCAGTAGTTACATTTTCCTCACTTTCCTTGAAAGCTCTCACTGATGGTCCCCTTGAAGGCCAACACATTTCTGCTAACAGTTTGAAAGCTGAGGGAGGCAGTCCTCCAACCAGAGGCTGTCAGTTAACTATATTCCTGCTGCTGATTCTCTCTTGAAGGGGGATTTGAGCATTGTACCTTCTTGGCCACCATATATTACATTCATGCCAAGCTCTGTTCTAGCTTCTGCCGGTCTCCAGTCTTATCTCCTGACATTGCCTTCATCTCACTCTGTACTTTTGCTACACAGAACTTGTACTACCTTCATAGGTCTTCAAATCATGCAAAACCATGATATAGTACGGGCTGAATTAGGGGGCCTCTCTACACCCTCCAATACTGACAATAATATACATTCCTAGCACTCTAGAAATATCTCTAGCAGTGTTTCATAGTATTCTTTGAAGTATAGTATAGTATTCTGTGGTACTTGAATTAAAACCTTGGCTCGGATGCTGATTAAGCTATAATTTGATTTCAAATTATTGAAAATAATTTGATTTCTCTGTATCTCAGCTTCTTCATTTTTAAGATGGGGATAGTAATACTCTTTCTCATAGGATTTTTAGGATTAAATGAAATAATACAGACAAGCGCTTAGAACAGAGTCTTGCCCAGAGTACATGCACAATAAATGTTGGCTATGATCATTAATGACCTGACCTGACAGGCTGTATTCATTCAGGTAGCCAAATAGCAGAGCAAAATTGACAGGAAGGCGACTCCATTCCATCTCTCAAAGCACTTCTATTTTTAGGGAGATAATGCAGATACTTGCTTGCCCGAGAGGTTGTGATGTAAACAGAAGTCAACAGAATAATCTTTGTCAATCTTTTCCTCTCTTCTGGTTTAGGTCTGCAGGACAACCCTTGGTTCTGTGACTGCCACATTTCCAAAATGATTGAGCTGTCAAAAATTGCTGACCCTGCTGTAGTGCTGCTTGATCCTCTAATGATTTGTAGCGAGCCTGAGCGCCTGACAGGGATTTTGTTTCAGCGGGCTGAGCTGGAGCAGTGTCTGAAGCCATCCGTTATGACCTCGGCCACCCAGATCACATCTGCTCTGGGCAGTAATGTTCTGCTGCGGTGTGATGCTACTGGCTACCCTACCCCACAGCTCACATGGACCAGGTCTGACAGCTCACCAGTTAATCACACAGGTATTTTCTTTATTCCTTTTAAAAAAGAGTTTATTTATTTGAGAGAGAGAGAGAGAGCATGGGCACAGGGAGAGGGAGAGGGAGAAGCAGTCTCCCTGTGAGCAGGGAGCCTGATAAAGTTTCGATCCCAGGACCCTGGGATCATGACCTGAGCCGAAGGCAGACGCTTAACCGACTGAGCCACCGAGGCATCCCCAAAATCGGCTAGTAAATTCTAATAAAATATGCCAAGATTGTTGGATGAAAGAAATTTGAAAGTTTCGTTTTATTCGTTAATATTTTCCTCAGTTTAATTACATAGATGAAATTAGACAATCTGATTTTTTTAATAGAAAACATGATCCAGTGGATAGATGATTGCAAATAAGGCCCCTTGTCTTGCTGCATCATCTTGGATATGACTCACTTAAAAATGTATAACTATTACAGTTTTCTTACAAAAGATTTTCATGCAAGTTTCTCATTTATGAATGATTATTTCAATAATAAATTACATACAAACCTTATCATGAAGCAAAAAGTGTAATTTTTAGAAATACTGGTTACATAGACTTTTTAGATCCTATTATGACCAACTCAGTGCTTTGGCTTTAGTTTCAGTAGTGATATTCTGGTGAATTAAAGTGATATAGTTAAAAAACTAGTGATATATTTAAAATTAAATGTAGGGCTGCCTGGGTGGCTCAGTGGGTTAAAGCCTCTGCCTTCGGCTCAGGTCATGATCCCGGGGTCCTGGGATTGAGCCCCACATCGGGCTCTCTGCTCAGCAGGGAGCCTGCTTCCCCTTCTCTCTCTGCCTGCCTCTCTGCCTACTTGTGATCTCTGTCCAATAAATAAAATCTAAAATAAATAAATAAATAAATAAATAATAAAATTAAATGTAAATTTTATTTGTTTCTGAGAAACTGAGGATTTTGCAGGGGAGGGAGGTGGGGGGTTGGGTGAGCCTGGTGGTGAATTATTAAGGAGGGCACACATTGCATGGAGCACTGGGTATGGCGCATAAACAATGAACCTTGGAACACTGAAAAAATAAAATTAAATTAAAAAAATTAAATGTAAATCAAAGTAAAATAAATGTAAATGTAAGTCAAAGTAAAAATAATGAAACCTGATGGTAGAAGAAATAGTCAAGGCCAAATATTCTTACAAATAGATAGTAAATGGCCCACAGCTTAAAGTAGTAAGTTAAATTTTGGGATACTAGGATACTGTTTAGTATATTATTATTCTTCAGAAAGCTTCAGAAATCAAGACAGAATGGTAATATGTTAGATTTCAGTGTTGAGGAAAGTAAAATTCCAATGCAAAAACTATATATTATTTTTTTTAAGTTTATTTATTTATTTATTTGACACAGAGAGAGAGAGAGATCACAAGTAGGCAGAGAGGCAGTCAGAGAGAGAGGGGAAGCAGGCTCCCTGCCAAGCAGAAAGCCTGAAGCCGGGCTCTATCCCAGGACCCTGAGATCATGATCTGAGCTGAAGGCAGAGGCTTAACCCACTGAGCCACCTGGGCGCCCCTAAAACTATATATTGTTCTACAAATAAAAGAATCCATGGCTTACTAATTTATCTAGATTAAATATAAAATGAAAGACTGAGAATACTAATTATGACTTCTCTATGCCAGAAAATGATCTGTTATGCCATTTGGCTATGTAGATAGATTTACGACAATGAAAAAATATTTGGGGAAATATTTAAGTAAGATCTTATAATAACCATTTTACAGGACCACAGTGAGTTAAAATTGGAAAGCATCTTTGAGACCACTCTGTTTTATCCCCTTATTTTAAAAATACAGAAACAGAGGCCTAAAGATCCTAATTGACTTGTCTGAAATCACATACTCATCTGTGGACAAACGTTTATTAAAGCTAAGTCTCCCAATTCACAGTCTTGGGTCTTTTTAGAATACCACTCCCCATACAAACCTCATGGTACTTGGCATGTCCTAGACCTGAACTATACCTGCCATCAGAGACTGGTGATTGTGTGCTATTTCCCTCTTGGTTTATGTGAAAAGGATGCATGTAGAACCAGATCGGTTAGCATGTTGCTTGAGTTTCTCCTTTTTTTCCCCTTACAGAGTATATGTATTTTTTTCTTACAGTAATTCAGGAATCTCCAGGGGAAGGAGTCAGATGGTCCATAATAAGCTTGACAGGCATTTCTTACAAGGATGCTGGGGATTACAAATGTAAGGCCAAAAATTTGGCTGGAATGTCAGAAGCTGTGGTTACTGTGACAGTGGTTGGTGTCGTCACAACTACTCTATCATCCGGTATCTCTGAAAGAACTAGAGATCACCCTGAGGAAGAAGTCCAGCCAGGATCTAGAGCTACGTCCCTACCTGGTTCACGGTCATCTGCCTGGCTTTCTTCCTTCCCTGCTTCTTCCATTTTTCTTTCTACTTCTACTTCATCTCCTCCCTCCGCTGCTTTCTTCTCCTCATCTCCTTTCCCCTCCTCCATCATGTCTTCAGCCACAACTCCAAGCAACAGAATTTCAACAAGCCCCACCATCGCCAGCCAGCAGTCACTCCAGCTCCGCCCAGATGGGAAAAGAAATTTAAAGGTGGAAGTAGGTAGAAGTAAGCTTTCCTCAGCTAGTGCAAGTAAAAAAGAAGAATTGGCATCAGTGAATCAAATGACACCAATGGAAAAGAATGCCACAGTAGAAAATCTCAGGATCGTCCGTGAGACTGAAGAGAGTGTGACTTTGATGTGGAATACCATCAATACCACACAACAGTCTGAGATGACCGTATTGTACTCCAAGTACGGTGAGAAAGACCTGCTGCTGCTGAATGCAGACTCCAGCAAGAATCAAGTAACCATAGATGGCTTGGAGCCGGGTAGGGAATACACAGCATGTGTCTGTCCAAAAGGAGCACCTCCCCAGAAAGACCAATGTATTACCTTTTCTACTGACAGAGTTAAAGAAGAAGGTGATTCTCAAGTGTCTTTCCTTATCGTGGTGAGCAGTATTGCCTGTGTTGTTGTTTTGCCATTGATTTTTTTCCTGTTGTATAAAGTCTGTAAACTGCAATGTGGGTCAGAATCTTTCTGGGAAGATGATCTGGCAAAAGAAACTTATATCCAATTTGAGACCCTGTTCCCCAGGTCTCACAGTGTAGGGGAACTTTGGACTCGGAGGCACAGAGATGATTCAGAAAAATTGCTGCTTTGTTCTAGGTCAAGTGTGGAATCTCAGGTGACTTTTAAAAGTGAAGGTTCAAGGCCAGAGTATTACTGCTAAGGTTTTACAACTTAGGGAAATGTGAATGCCACAAAATTTCTTCCATGCAGTTAAGGATCTGAGGATGTAGATGACTTTTGTTCAGACTTTCATATCCTTTATGCAAATCATAAATGAGTGTTTTTAATCATGCTTAAAAAAATACTATGTGAGGGGTACCTGGTTGGCTCAGTCAGTAGAGCCTGCAACTCTTGGAGTTGTAAGTTCGGGCGTGTAGAGATTACTTAAAAACTACCATGCAACTTCGGAACTGAAAAAACCAATAGTTTTGGTTTTTATTGTGTGGAAGATTTCCATAGAAATAATTTTTAGGGTAGTTCTTAATAAGTTAATAGTATGTTTTAGGGTAATGTTTTAGTTCTTAAAAATAAATTCATGTGAGAATAGTTGTAAAAAATTGAAGCCTGAATTTTAAAAAGATAGTTTTTTGGGAAATGAAGAAAGATTAGTATAACCAGCTAAGCCTTGATGTTCATTCATGTTTGAAGTGCTTTATGGCATTTGCTATGGGTATTCACTGCCATTGCCTAGTGGGCGAGAGTGAGAAAGTACAAAATTTTGCATTCATTAAAGTTAAATCCAACCCAATGGAAAGGGAGGGCTCCAACTCTTGGTACCATTATGCATTACGAGACTGTACAGTCGTACTAATATTGCAAGAAAAAAATTTTCCTTTATCCTTAAAAATTTTAAGTATTAGCAAAAAGAAGTTTAAAAAGAGGATCATGAAAATAGTAAGGCCATTTCTAAAAATAGTAACCGCTGCATCCTAATACATTTGCTAACAGACTATACGGATTTTTATTTTAATTTAATTTTTTTGTGTGTGTTCCAAAATTCATTGTTTATGCACCCAGTATGGATCTTTAAAAAAAAAAAAGTGCTCCTTTTGAAACAATCTCTTTAATATTGTGATATTTACTCTATTCCTTCCCCTCCTTTTTTCTGTCTCTCCTTTTTCTAGCTTCAACTTTGTCAGAAGATACTCAGGTAGCCAAAGGACCACAGCTAAGCTGTTTGTCTTTTGCCATGTTATATTTTGATCTTCGGGCTAACAGGAATAACTTCGAGGTCTTTTTTAGAGCTGAAAAGGATGTTTTAGGATTTTGAAGACAGCTTCAATGGATGAATTTGGTCAAATTTTCTAGGTAAAAACATCAGGGAAATTGAACTGGAGTGGGGCACACAAATAGGTAGAAAAGAGCTTCATACATAAATTTTTTTTTTTTTTTGAAAAAAGTTTGTGACTACCTTTACTAAAGATTATATTCTCTTTATTGGAAACTTTGGAATACAGAACAGGTTTACAAAGGTGTATCAAAAGTCTTGGAATATTCTGAGAAGCAAGTTTCAAGAAAATCCTATATTTTGCATAAGCAATAGATTGGCTTCAGTGTAATACATTGTGAAAATTATAATACAAGCAGCTGAACAATGAAAAATCATTCATTCCACATGGCTCTTAATTAAAAAGGAAGAAGAATTCTAGTTTAGACATATTCTGTGTATTAGGAGGAGGCCAGCATAGATGGATGGCCCGTCCAGAACTCTCAAATGTCCCATCTTGTATCATTTCCTCTCCTTTCTCTCTCTTTCCTTTCCAGCTTGTTTGTCCTTGGTGCTTCCATCACTGAGTGCATTGTCGCATCATCTAACTGTTTTAAATTCAGTATGCATTGTTAAGATTTGTTAGAAAAATACTTTTTTTACAATTTTGTGTCTAGCTTCAAATTCTGTTGAGATCAACATATTTTAAATTAAAAGATTGCAAAAACTTGCATTTCTTTACTCTAAAGACATGATGGAATTCACTGCCATATTTAAAAGGTTCATATAAACAGACTGCCAAAGCACTACCATGATAGAAATAATGACTACAGGAGAATGTTACGGACTGATGCAGGTGGCCTCCAAATTGTACAAAGGAGGGTTATCTGTTAAGAAGGGAGACTTGGCCCACCCTGATGAGGTAAATTACCGATGGTCCTCAAAACCAAAAGTCTGCACATAATTTTGACCAATGAGGAGAAGCTGGTTGCTGGTGTGGAGAAGAGAAGGCACTTCTGTCATCTACAACTTGGTCTTGGCCCATGAAGTGAGTCCTAAGGAATGTGTTACTAATACTGAAAGAACTAAAATTGTAAACTAGCTACTTTCTAAAAATACATACATTTGAGGGTAGGCAAATGATATCTGACAATATCAATGCTCTTATGTTCTTACAAGTATGCTTTCCTGAGGGGGAGGAAAAGGTTGACGTAGCAAGCAGCATGGAATTCTGCATAATCAACAGCCTGTCAATGTCACCACCACCATTGTAGAGAGCAATCAGAACTGACATATAGCCAATATATGTGACAATTAAATATGATCACAATGTTTTACTTTCAGACAAGATATATTAGATGTTTGTAAAACATGGGTACATGGTGAGGGTGTGTCACCTGGGAGACTATCATGAATGATATGCTATCACATAAAATATGTTGAGAACTCCAAGCTCATGGTTTATGAAGGCTGCCAAAGAAAATGCTGGACCATAGAGTCAGACAAGTCCCCTAGACTTTGGGAAACTTTTACAAAAAGTTCAAAGACAAAAAATTTTTGACCCATAGACTTGAGTCTCAAATAGGGATTATGGCTAACAAAGGGAGATGATAAAAACCCAAAAACTTTTAGCTGAACAACTGTGAAATAATTTAAATAAAACAGGCAGGGAAGTTAAATGGCTGTCTACTCATGAGAAAGTTTAAATAATATATGTAGAAGGTATAAAGGAGGAAGAGTGATCAAGGTGAAGGTAGAAGTGTAGCAATCTATTATGAAAGCACCATAAACTAAAGGCCCCAATAAACAGGATCAAAAATATGGTAAAGTTGACCAGAAGGAACTGGAAGGCTTTTATGTTATTGTTAAAAAGAAAAAGGAAATAAGAAGTCTACTGTTTAGAGATGATAAGAGAAAGTATATCAAAGAAGTAGCAGAATCATTGAACTCCTATTTTTTCTTCTCTTTTCTAAATGGGTTTTTCAACTGAATATGGAGAAGAAACTAACGGAAGTGAAAATTCTAGCCCAAGGTAGGTAAGAGATTAGTAAACTAACTCTAGGATATTTTCAATGAGGCCAGATAAATTACCAAGGTGGTAATAGAATTTACAGTCATAATCTCAGAGCTACTGTTTAGCAGTCTTTGAAAACTCATGGCAAATAGGAGAGATACCACAGACCATAAATGACTAACTTTCATCTTTATTTTTGAAGAGAAGAATAGGGTGGGTTCTGGAAATTAGAGGCAACTTGATTCATGCATGTAGGATTGACAACAGATTGTTAAAAGGCTTGTTTTGATCATGCAGAAATGAATGTTATGGTCATTAGCAGCCAACAAATGTCAACTAAGGAGAAGCTTTAATAAACCAGTATGGCTTATTTTTTAATGAGGTTACTAGGCAGACATCAAAGGACTGCTTAAAAATCAAATAGCTATGTTATTTGTCTTGCTTTGGTGGAGTAATAAGGGTTGCTTCCTCTCAAAAATGTCTAGTAATGGCTTTAAATAACATGAGAAAGTGTTTGTTAGGATGCCTTTCCCCTATTTCCCATTTTTGTAAATGACTGGATGAACACAGACTTCTCAGCTTTGCAGAGGACATGAAAATAGACAGGGTATCTTATGTTGGTGCTTCTCAAACTTTTCCACAGAATATTCTTAATGGAAGGGGAAAGTAAACATGTACATCTGAGAAACCAGGGCAATTATCCTAAATGGCTGCCAAAAGAGAGACATTTCTCTGAATTATTTTGTCTAAATTAAAAACTATGTGAATTTCCACTCTACTTCATATTTTTAAATTTATTTTATTTTTCAGTGTTCCAGAATTCATTATTTCATATATTTTTTTAAAGATTTATTTATTTATTTGACAGAGAGAGATCATGAGTAAGCAGAGAGGCAGGCAGAGAGAGGAGGAAGCAGGCTCCCCGCTGAGCAGAGAGTCCGATGCGGGGCTCGATCCCAGGACCCTGAGATCACGACCCGAGCCGAAGGCAGAGGCTCAACCCACTGAGCCACCCAGGTGCCCCATTATTTCATATTTTTAAAATATAAAATAATTCTGTCTAATCAATTTCTTTTCTTTCTTTTTTTTTCTTTTTTAAATTGGCATCTCTGTGCCTTTGACTACTTTGGCACATATTTCCCTGAGGTGCTCTACTTATCTTCATCCAAATCAATCATAAAAACCTTAAATAGAATAGGGTAAAAAACAGGGAATGACGGCTCTCTAGTACAGGCTATTTCATACTGAATAAAGCCATCCATGAATGCATTTATATGACAGGTAAGACACCAAATCTTGAAAAGGATCTTAATAAGATAGCATATTAACAGAATTAAATCTAGCAGGGATAAATATAAATATAAATATTTGCATTTAAATTGGCACAAATATGTGTGTTCAAGTGGTAAAAAAAAATCTGTGACTTCAGATTTTTTATTTAGATTATTTAGATTAGAATGATTCCAAACATGCTACGAACCAACGGAGTTATGTAATTGTTAAGTATAGTAGCATTAAATTACTTTAATATAAGTAGCGGATATCAAGAAAAGTAACAGTCCCTCTGTGCTCTGCATTAATATGCCATTTTTATAGGAGCAAATTTAATTTTGGGTGCCAAATTTAATAGGGACCTTGATAAACTATGGAGTATTCATAGGAAGAAAACTACAATCACCAACCATATAGAAACTTAATCATGCAATAAAGGGTTAAGAACCTAGAGCATAGACTATGAGGAGACCAGATGAGCTTAGTGCAGCACATGACACCAAATGTTGTCCTACAGCGTGGTTCTGAGAAGCATCTGCTTAGGTTGTTCAAATGAAGGCTACTGGGTTCTGCAGGTAAAAATTTGGATTCAGGAGCCCGGGGCCCTGGAAGCTGCATTTTGATACTCAACCCAGGGAAATGATGTGGGTGAGGTGAAGGTCTGAGAAATGCTGTTCTATGCACTGGATGTAGAAGCAGTAATGGAATTACAGAGAAGCAGAGTGGCTCCACATTAAAACAAAAACAAAAACAAAAAAAACACAAAAAACCACCACCACCAATAATCTTTCTTGGTAACAACTAGAGGGAGAAAACAGTATAGAAAGGCATATTGCAATGATATTACTCAGGACATTCATGGATATTCCAGGAGTCAGGGATGATACCGAAGGGATAGTGAAGGACACTGTAGACTAAAAGTCCTCTGGTCAATCATTCTGACTATAGCAGAGCAAAAGAAAAATTGATAAAAGTATATTCATTGGTTTTAGTGGAAAGAGAACACTTTGTATTTATGTGTAGCCACTTTTTTGTTTAATTTCTAATAAAGTTGATTTTGTATACAAACATCTGACTCTTGATTTGTTTAAGCAGTGCATATTTATTTTTTTTAAAGATTTTATTTATTTGACAGAGAGACACAGATCACAAGTAGGCAGAGAGGCAGGCAGAGAGAGGGGGGAGGGAAGCAGGCTCCCTGCCGAGCAGAGAGCCCGATGTGGGCTCCATCCCAGGACCCTGAGATCATGACCTGAGCCGAAGGCAGAGGCTTTAACCCACCGAGCCACCCAGGCGCCCCTAAGCAGTGCATATTTTGATGTTGTTTTCTTTTTATGCAGTTAATTTCCATTAAGTGGTTGGATGAAAGAGTTATTGTAATTTTTTTCTCTTTGGCGTAGGATATAACACTGATGATTTATTTCTTAATTATTCAGGGAACCCCCCCCAATGTTTATAGATTATTTTGGTAGTTTGTAATACTATTGTTGTGTAGCAGCAATTTTTGAGAATACCATGAACTACGAATTGCCTACAAAAGAAAGAAACATCAAATTCCAATGAATGTCCTGTCATTGCTGCAAACTGGTGGGTATGGAAAGCAGAGAAGGAAGTGTTAAAGGACCGCAAGGAAGAGGAGAGCCGAGAGTGTATGTGAAGCAACGACAAAATCACCAGAAAACGAAAAGCCAGTATCAAGTGCAAATATGTGAACCTTACGTCTGAGACTTGGAAGTTCCAACATGAGCTACAGGGAAGAGGCATGAAAACGAGTGGGACCAGAGTTGGAAACCTTGGAAAAGCATTGCTTCTAGAAGAGGAGGAATTAGAGAATGGTGGTAACCACCAAAGACATGGTATTAAGAGAAAAAGAAGAAACAAGAGGGGGAAAACTAAAGCAAACGCACTGACATTGATCACTGAATACATTTAACTGTACAGCAAAGACTAAAACAAGAGTGGGTACATGAGGGGAAGAATTGTATGTTAACAGTGTACAAATGGACAGAGTAGGAAGAATGCAACAAAAAATGGAGAAGGAAGAGAGACAGGAAAGAAGATTAATTGGCTGCTATATAAGTAATAAGTGGAAGTCAAAGGATACTATTTAAAAATTATAGACGGATAGTAAAACGTTAAGTAGGAAAGAAGAGAATTAAAAGCATTATAAAAGACCCTTTAAAACAACAAAAACAAAATGCATGCTTTTTTAAAAGCCAAGTGAAATTAAAAATAAAAAGCAAGACACGAAATAGAGAAAGATTGAAACTATTTGTTTTTAAAGACAAAGGAAAATATCCTCAGGGTTTCCAAGTGAAAAGGTCAAATTACTTAAAATTAAGAAAATTAGGTAGCCATCAGACTTCTAAAAAACAACATACTAAACATACAGCAGAGCCGCCTTTTGAGGAAACTTGGGAAGGAAATGCAAGTCAGCAAACTTTTATACAATTAAGCAACCCTTTGAGGCTAAAGAAGATAAAAAGCTATTTTCCCCTTTTCCTAAGACGTTTAGTGGTTTAAAGCATTTCTTGCACATGATTTTGTCAGGGAGGAATCTGGAAAGAGCTGGCTGGGTTGTTAATTTCTGATGCTATCATGTTGGTTGGGATGGCTGAGGCTGAAGAATATACCTCCAAGATAGCTTCTCTTACTCACATGTCTGTGCACTGGCGGGGACAGTGGAAGGCTGGGTTTAGATGGGTCCCTCCCCTTCTCTGAATAGTTTCAAGGCCTTTGCACATGGTCTCTGTAGCTGAGTTGTCAGATTCCTTCGTGGTGGGTCAGGGATTCAAGAAACCAAAGCAGAAACAGACAGTCCTCTTAAAAGATACACCCAGAACAACATATTCTGTTGATTTAAATAGTTACAGCCCAATCCATAATCAAGGGGGGAGGCAAATAGACCCCACCTGTCAACAGAAGTGAGTAAAAATGTATGGCCATTATCTTCAATCCAGCAAGTAGAATTCCTACCTAGACATTAAAAAACTAAACAAAACATAAACCACCCTTGGTGAAAGCTAAAATATATGAGAAGTTTCAGAATTTCTGAAAAACGGGATAATTTAAAATTCTATATATAAAAATCAAGATACTTTAAAAAAGTATTCAGCAGAATATTCATAGTGGCAAATATATATGTCAATATAAATAAAAGTGAATAAAAATAATTAAATTTCAAAAAAAATTAGAAAAAGCAAAAAAGTAAGCAAAAAGAAGCTTAAGGAAGCAAATAATGAAGGCAGAAGTAGACATTAATAAGGCAGAAAATAGAAAAATAGGAAGTCAAAAAAATCAAATTCTGTTCTTTTGGAAAAAAAAAATCAACAAAAGAGATGAACCACTAAGAAATTTAACTTTAAAAGGGGGTAAAGGGCAAATATACAACAAAAGATGACAAGAGAGGAGTAGTTATTGATACACAAAAGTTTTAAAAATCAGAGGACTACTTTGTATACCAAAATGTAAATAAATCAGAAAACCTAGATGAATTGTGTCATTTCATAGGAAAATACAATTTACCAAAATAGACCCAAGTATTGATAGAAAGCATTAGCAAAGCAGTTAATAACAGAGTTAAGAGAAGCAATCAAGGAACTCTCCCACAAAAGTCACTGGGCCTAGATGATACAAAGGGAATTCTCCAAAAGAGACCAACGAGAGAATATTTGTGCTACTTAAACTGCTTCAGAGAAAATGAAGGAAAATTTTCAAATTCTTTTTACGAAGCAATTATAATACTAATATCTAAATACGATAAAGATAGTTTAAAGGGAGTATTTTGTATCATATAATTTATGAATATTGACACAGAAGCCCCAAATAACATTTTAGTGAAGAGACTTCAACACCACATTAAGAAAACATCATGACCAAGAAGGGTTTATGAAGAAATGCAAGGATGGTTCAATATTAGGAAGTCTATTAATATAAACTACTACAGTAGTACATTGATAGTTCTGAAAAGCCTTTGAAAAAGGTCAACACTTATTCCTGATAAAAACTCTCAAAATAAATATGGGTAATATATGACTATATGTAATGATGTAATGACAAAATACGGGTTATGTATGATAGCATGTATCATAGATCAATTATCATTGATATTAGGATTGACATACACACACACATTAATGTATATACACACATGTAAGTGTATCCATATGTACACACACACACACACATACACACACACACACACATAAAGGTAACATTTTACCTAATGTGAAAACACAAAGGCATACCCATTGGGGCTTCTGCAGATGCAGTTAAGCATCTGCCTTTGGTTCAGGCCATGATCCCAGGATCCTGGGATCAAGCCTGGCATGAGCCTGCTTCTTCTTCTCCTTCTGCCTGCCACTCCCTCTGCTTATGCATGCATGCTCTCTGTCAATTAAATAAATAAAATCTAAAAAAAAAAAAAAAAGCATACCCACCAATAACAGGAACACAGAAAGAATGCCTACTATTTCCACTATTATTTAACATAGTAGTAGAGGTATTAACCACCTCAATTAGACAAGAGAAAACAATTAGAGATATAATAAATGGAAAACAAAAAAAGAATAAAATAAAAATGTGATAGTAATGCTGGAAAACCTGAAGAATTAATGACAAAAACAACTCAAAACAAAAGAAATGAGCAAGGTGGCAGTATGTAAAATCAACACATCGAATTTAATAACCTTTGTAATATACAAATAATAACCAACAGAAGATAGTATGGAAAAGAAAACCCTGTTTACAATAGCAAAATGAACAAATAAAATAGGAAAAAATGAAATATGAAATATTTAAAATTCATTTGAGGAAAAAAATCATACCTGAAAGTTATAAAAACAAATTTGAATAAACCGGAAGACATTCCTTATTCCCGATTAGGATGTTTCAATGCAATCAGGATAAGTTATCTCCAAGTTAATTTATAAATTTAACATCTCAATAAAAATACCAACAATCCCTTTGTTTTTCTGGAGCTAGACACTTACTACTTAGAAAAAAAGGGAAATAATAAAATACACACACATATCTGCTTGTTCTTTCAAAAGAAACACAGGTAATAAAGCAATGAAATAGACTGCCTACTAAGGATGTGTATGGAGAAGCAGGGGGAGAGGAAAGGGTGATTTAGGGTGGGAATAGGGGACAGAATATACTTCTCTGAGTATACCTTTTTGAGAAGTTTTTCCCTTTGAAAGCATATTAATCTTCTATGTATTCAAATATTAAAATTGAAACTTCAAGTATGGGAAAAGAAAAATGTAAGCTAAATGCACACAAAAACAAATAAACCCCAAATGTATTTCCAACTCATAACCTGTCCATATTGAAGGGAGGGAGGAAAAAGTAATTTATTTATTTTTTTTTTTATTTTTTTTTTTTTAAAGATTTTATTTATTCATTTGACAGAGAGAGATCACAAGTAGGCAGAGAGGCAGGCAGAGAGAGAGGAGGAAGCAGGCTCCCCGCAGAGCAGAGAGCCCGATGCAGGGCTCGATCCCAGGACCCTGAGATCATGACCCGAGCCGAAGGCAGTGGCTTAATCCACTGAGCCACCCAGGTAATTTAAATAATTTTTTCATTTTTGTTTTAAATTAAAATTCTAATTTTGAGATAATTGTAGATTCACATGCAGTTATAGTTGGGGGAGGGTAGGACACCTCATTACAGCCTGGCAGGGATGAAAGTCTAGGCTCCTCACTTGGCCTTTGCTGGTGGTAAAGATGGGGTGAAGATGGGGCCCCAGTTTTTTCTGTGGGATTTGACTGAAGTTGAGTGGTTATTATCCAAAAGTTTCCTCTCTTGCTAGGCTGCCCTTTTTTTAATCCTTTGGCTAGAGAAAACAGCCTTTTGCTGTTTTTGTCTATGCTTGTTGGCATTTCTGGATTGACAGTTTCTTCAGCTTAAAGTGTTGCATACAGAAGGCAAAAAGAAAAGCCAGGGAATTCATCATCATCATGTCCCTTGAGTCTTGAGAAACCTGGCTAGTCTGCTTTCTCTCTACCTTTCAGAGCCTTCTGTTTAAGGATAAATTCCACGATTTTTAGTTGTACTGAATAGAAGGAATAAAAAAAGAATGTTTAGAAGGAAAAAAAGGATGTTAGAATCTTATTAGAAGTGGGAGTTTTTCCCAAGTAACCTTTGAATATAGTCCTTTTATAATCTTGGTCTAAGAAGGGGGGGAAAGACCCACAAATAAATCTTGAACTCTTTCTTTTGGTAATTTTTTTGGAATATTTTAAGTGTACAATTCTAGAACTATTTCCTATGTATTGTAGAAATAAGAGATGAGTGAATGGGTTGGTATTCTTGGAAGCCAGGATTTTTACTAAATATGGGGAAAAGAAAGTAAAGGAAAAATGTGGCGGGGTGGATTGAAGTTTAGAACTGAAGATATGAACTTATTATTTCATATCCCTGTTTATCCATTCATCCATCCATTTGCATATGTTTGCCTTTTAGCTCTCTACCTTCTGAACCAGTTATAAGCAATAACACTCCAATAGCAATAGTAATCAGTATACCTAGTAGCAAATCTTACTTTCTAAATACCATTTCCCATCGAAAGGAACATTCCTTGGAGAAATAGCTAATTTTAAGACTGTGGTAAGGAAGGTAAGAGTTGAACCAGAAGCATCTTATTGTGTCAGAATATAAAGAAGTTCTCAAAAAATGGGTAGTGTCAAAAGTCCCCCCTGAAACCACTTTGCAGGTTCTTCTCCTGGCTAAATCTGGGACAATCTGAGCATAAAAATAAGTAAAGATGGTGATTATAACCCACTAAGTAAAATAGAAATCCACGAGTCAATCCATGGATAGTACATAGCAGACAGGTTGGTACATAGATAGGGAATTATATAGACAGACAGACAGATAGACAGATGAGAAGTCCAAACTCTTCCATATAGCAGAAAGCTGACTGATAAATCAAGAGTTGGAAAATCACCATTTTGTTATCATCAGACTGAAGATTAGTTTGTGCAAGAATCACCAATGAATGACAAATCTAGGGAGAAAAGTTTGAGGGTCAGGATATTTGCATGGTTTTCCAAATGTCTCTCCACAGACTGCTCATTACTGCAATGGGAAAAATAATAACTATACAGTGGATAAGCAGCAACTAACCATTGGGAAAAGAAAATTAGTATCACTGGTAAGAGGGCAACAGACACACCCTGCCTTAATACATGATTTCCTGAGAAGGGCACAGTATCACCTACATAGTATTATGGCTGTGGATAAAATAAACAATCTTTTTTATTTTTAAATTTTTTATTTATTTATTTTAAAAAAGAGAGAGACAGAGAGAGAGAGAGAGAGAAGCAGGTTCTTCAATGATCAAGGAGCCTGATGCAGGGCTTGATCCCAGGACCCCAGGGATCAGGACCTGAGCTGAAGGCAGAGGCTTAACCGGCTGAGCCATCCACGTGCCCGATAAACAGAATCTCATGAGAGACTAGTCCAAATACTCTTGAAAATAACTGACCTGGGGGCACCTGGGTGGCTCAGTGGTTTAAAGTCTCTGCCTTCGGCTCGGGTCATGGTCCCGGGGTCCTGGGATTGAGCCCCGCATGGGGGTCTCTGCTCGGCGGGGAAACTGCTTCCTCCTCTCTCTCTGCTTGCCTCTGCTTTCTCCTCTCTCTCTGCTTGCCTCTCTGCCTACTTGTGATCTCTGTCTGTCAAATAAATAAATAAAATCTTAAAAAAAAAAAAACTGACCTGTATTCTTTAAAAATATTCATGTCATTAAAGATAAAGAAAGACTGACAAATTGCTCCAGCTTAATGGAGATTAAAGACTAAATAACAACTAAATGCAGGATGCTATCCTGGACTGGATCCTGGACTCTTTGTGTAAAGGGCATACCTGATGAAACTGGGATAAGGATGCTTGATTAGGTAAAAGTGTTACATCAATGTTAGATATTTTGAATTTAGTAACTGTACTGAAGTTATGGAAGGGAATAAAGTAAAAACTCATGTTGTTAAGAGATGCACATGCAATGCTGAGGAATTAAGAGGCATGACGTATCACGATGTATGCAACCCGTACTTCAATATACATTTCAGGGGCGCCTGGGTGGCTCAGTGGGTTAAGGCCTCTGCCTTCAGCTCAGGTCATGATCCCAGGGTCCTGGGATCGAGCCCCACATCAGGCTCTCTGCTCCACAGGGAGCCCGCTTCCTCCTCTCTCTCTCTCTGCCTGCCTCTCTGCCTAGTGTGATTTCTGTCAAAAAAAAAAAATTATATATATATATATATATATATATATATATATATATATACACACACACACACACATTTCAGAAGAGCAACAGGTTGGTGGTGCAAGTGTGGCAAAATGTTAACAACTGGTGAATCTGGATAAAGGATATATTGGAGTTCACTTGTAACTTTTTTATGAGTTTGAAGTTGTTTAGAAGTAAGAAAAATAAAAAACAATGCAGGGTAGTAGATCAAAGATCAGAATGAAGGTAGGAAATGAAAACCCTGCTAAAGCCCTGGCTCTGAATTATAGATAGAAATTTGGAATGAAACGATTTTTGTTCAGGTTGGCAAAGGTTATGACTATAGTAATTTTTCACATATTCAACATGTACTGGGAGAAAGAACAGAACTTCAATGAATGTAAGTGACTAAATTAGGTTCCTTGTTGGCGAAGACTAACGTTTAAGAAGTGAAAAATTGAATTTGTTTTTGATATTAATGCAACTAAGGTGCATCCTTAGATAGAATTCAATGGTGCAAATGTATTATTAGAATGCAACCACTTTAGGCAGGCATTTTTGGTATTTGTTTAAACATGATCTGTGCCATATGTCCCAACATACTGTATCTATAGCCAATGCCCAAACACAGCAGCTGATTCCCTTTCTTCTGGACAAATGGAGTAGTTTCCTTAGCCCAGGAAAATACTTACAAACTCAACATTCATTGAATTCTCTTTCCTCAGGACTCCTTCCCCCACCTCCTCACACACTCTTGGTAATCCTGATATCCTTTTACTGTTAGCAGAATCTTATTTCACTTTGGCAATTTGCACATTTGTAAAACTGGACACCTGGGGTTTTAATTTTCAAAGCATTGCTCAACGGGTGTGTCCCAGCTTCTTGGCTTCTTTGAATATGCATGTGCATCTAGTGTGCGCATGCTTATGTGCGTGCGTGGCAGTTTGCTCCTTGATAAACTGGCCCTCTAGTACTCTCTTGGAATTCAAATAGAGTTCTTGATGTATGGGTACAAACGTATCAACTGTTGTCATGTTTCAGAGGCCAAACTCTCAGAAGGAAGCGAGGTGTCATATAGGATTGCTTAATAGGTATTTTGTGATGACCAAGGATTCTTCTGAATACTTTTATGGCCCCAATATCCAATTATACTTCACAAGTATGAGCTAATGATGGCAGAAAACAAATTCTAACAAAGGATAATAAAAGATACTTTATTTTTGTTTACCTTAGAAGTATATGAACTTATCTTAAAATAATAACCATAGAAGCTTACCTTAAATCAGGGACTTCTCTAAGAGTTTGTAAAGCTAAACTTTGGCACAGATGTGTTCATGCTTCATTTTAATCTCTATTTTAAGAGTTGCACATGTCAAATTGAGGAGTAAAGGCACATGATATATTATGATGTATGCAACCTAATCTTAAATATGTATTTGGAAAGAGCAAGCTATTGATGACACAAACGTGGCTGAATGTTAGCAACTGGTGAATCTGGATAAAGGATATTTTGGAGTTATTTCCCCACCAAGAGAATCAAGGCCTCCTTGCAGTCTGATAAGTGGCCATTAATTATTTCAATTTGAACTAAATTTCTCTTGCTGAGATTGAGCACCTATCTGTTCATATATTCTGGTTGCTTATTCTTTTGTGAACAGCTTATTTTTTCATTTTTTTAAATTGAGTTAATCTTTACCTTTTTAATTTGTAAGAATATTTAAATATTAAGGATATTAACTGTACATCTGCTATACATTTTGCAAATATTCTTCTGTTGCTTTTAATATGTTGTTTAGCTTTATTTATAGTGTTTTGCATACACAGCATACTATTGTGTAGTTAAATCAGTTTCTATTCACACTTACAGTTTCTGACTTATTACTGTACTTAAAAGTCCTCCGTGTCCTCAAATTGCATATATATTCTCCAAATGTTCTCTTGAACTTTTTATAGCTGTATTTTACTGTGAAGCTTTTAATTTACAGGTAATTTTAATTAATGCGTGATGTGAAGTAGATAGCAGATATAATCCAAAATTTTGGTGAATTTATTTTTTGTTGAATTAAAATTAACTTAGTTTTGTAAATTTAGAAATATTTCTTGTAACCTTACAATGGAAGGATCAGACTATGTATGCTTAAAATATATTTGTAATTTAAAAAGTTTAAAAATAACATAATTGGAAAACAAAAAATATGCCTTGTTTCTGCTTCGTTCTAATCTACATTGTGGGACAAATGCATGGCCATCTAGGTGAAAGACATTCTATGCATTCTAAGCGTTACTGGGGTGTAAGTGCAATGTTTTCTCCCTAAAGCAGAATTCTCAACCTTGAATGTACTTTGGAATCACCTGTTTTTTAAAACGCTGATGCCAGTCCCCAGAGATTCTGACTTCATTGGTCTGGGCCTACTTATAGGGATTTTAAAATCTCCCCAGGTGATAACACAATGCACAGTTGAGGTTCAGACCACTGCATTAGAGCTTCTTAGTGATTTCTGATATTATTTGCTAAAAGCTTAGCTATCATTCAGAGAAAGTTGTGTCTCTAAATTTTAGTTCTAAAACCCTCCCATCTCTGGGCTCTAATCATAGAGCCCAGAAAACCACCAGGACTTTGGCATTGAGTTGGATATAATCTTTAACCTCCTTCTGGGTGCATTGTGTTGACAATGGATTTAAGAGATTTGAAGAAGTGATGTGTCTGAAAAGTCTTCAGAATAATTTCCTGTGAGAAAACAAATTTACCTTGGCATTTGCCTTAGAAGTATATCAATTTACCTTAAAATAATAACTACAGAGGCTTACCTTAGAAGCATAATGTTATACTATGATTTCTTCAAAGATTGAAAATCAGGGACTTCTATAAGAGCTTTGTAAAGCACAACTTTGGCTCAGATGTGTTCACGTTTCATTTTCCTTTTTACATAAAGTAACATAACCTAAACATTTTGGATTTTAGAGGATTTTTTGTGTGTCAGGAATTTTTTTACAATGAATGGATATTACTTTTATCATCAGAAAACGTTTTTTAAAATAAAATTTATATTTATGTGCTATGATCACAACTCTAAAGAATATGCAGAAAGAAATACATTTTGTATTAGTTGTTGCCTCCAGATAGCTGGGACTATGAGCAATTCATTTTTTCCCTCTTGCTATGTTTTTCTATTTTCCATTTTTCTGGCATAATCATGTATTACCTCTATAAAGGAAAAATATGTATTTAAACTAAAAATTTATAATGGGCTCATTTAAATCACCCAAGAACTCTCAATAACTTTTAGTCTGTAAAACGAACTCAACATTTAAGTAGTATTCTGTTAAAGACGGATTTTATATTTTTTATTTGATTTAAATTCTTCACAATTTAAATTGTTCCATTCACAAGGGGAGAAATTGTTTTTCTTTTTCTTTTAATAAAGATTTTATTTTTTAATTTAATTTAAATTCTTCACAATTTAATTTTCATTCTCAAGTAGAGAAATTTTTTCTTTCTTTTTTTAATAAAGATTTTATTTACTTATTTATTTGAGAGAGAGCATGAATGGTGAAAAGGAGCAGAAGGAGAGGGAGAAGCAGACTCACTACTGAGCAGGGAGACTGATGCAGGGCTGGATCCCAGGATCCCAAGATCATGACCTGATTGGAAGGCAGATGCTTAACTAACTGAGCCACCCAGGTGCCCTGGAATTTTGTTTTTCCATCTCAATATTTTCATGTAAGGAGGTATTACCATGAGCCCTTTTAGTACTTTTTCTCCTTCCCCTTCCCTCCTTCTTCAAGCTTCTTTTTCAAAGGGGGGCGGTTAGGGTGAAAGTCAAGTGTCACCTGGGTCCTAGTCAGAGGCAGCAGCCTCATACACCTGAGCCTGCCCCGTCCTACACTGTCTGCCTCATGGGCATGTCAGGACCAAATGTTTTCCATGGTGTCTGATCTTGTGTGATATGCACACCTAGGCTAGGAAGGAGACAGACCCACTTGCCTACTCTGTGCTTGCCAGGGTGGCTGTCAAGGCAGTTTGAGGTCCTCTATTCTCTTAGTTCTTTGTCCATCTAGCTCTTCATCCCAATGGCTTCCGAGGGAGAAGGGAGGAAGCATGAAACCTCATTTTGGTCTAAGCCCAAACCATATTTGCTAATCCATCTTCACCAAGGTGTCCTGTAGGCTGTGATTTACTGTGCCTCCAGTACTGTCACTGTTATCTTCATGTATGTAGCAATGGTCTGTGTTTATGGGCTATTGGAGCAAAATCTAGAAGGGGAGTAGAAAGGGAATAGAGGAAGAGTAAATTGTTGGTACCCCACTTCTTCATATATTCTCCTAGAAGCATCTCATGGGTGACATCCAGAAAATATTTATGGGGTGTCTGGCATGGGTAAAACACTTTGGAGTGGACAAAGTCCTCTAAGAGTTCACGATCTAAATGTGCATAGTGCCTATGGGGTTGAGCATGTTTGACTCTATGTGTATGTTCAAACCTGTACTCAACTAATTATAGTGCAATGTAGTGAGTGGTAGAAGAAATATTAGCAAAGAGCAATGAGAACAGAGAGAAGGAGGCATTTGACTCCTCCACTTCTCAGTTTATGTCAGACTTCCATTTCCAGTAGGAGATTTGACAAGTGTGCTTGATGGCCTGTTGTATGTGACAACAGATCAAGAGATTTGGGTCTCAGTTTGTTCTGCCACTAACTGAGATACCGTTTGTCTATGGGCCTCATTTTCCCTATTCTGGTTAAAAAGAATGTTGGGAATTGGCTTTCCATGATTCCTTATAAAATACTGTAATTCATTCCTTTCAGGAAATGAACAACGAGCTGTAATTGGCAATTCACGGCCAATCACAGCACTTACTATCTTTGAGTCAAAAGATACCTTAGAAGCCATCTGGTACAGCCCTCTGAATTCAGAGAAGGAAACCAGAACCCAGAAGGATGAGTATTTTGTCCAAAGTCAGAGCCATTCTTGGTCCCCAGGTTTCCTTGTGTTAGTGCAGCTGAATTACTCAGACTAGGAGGGGAACAGAATTCAGTTAAGAGTTGCTGGACTAGGAGGCACCTGGGTGATGCAGTCAGTTGAGCATCCGACTCTTGGTTTCAGTTCAAGTTGTGATCTCAGGGTGGTAAGATCGAGCCCCGCATTAGGCCCTGCCCTTGGTGAGAAGTTTGTTGAGACACTCTCCCCCTCTGCCCATCCACCCTGTGTGCTTTATGTCTCTAAACTAAATAAATAAATCTTAAAAAAAAAAAAAAAAAAGAGTTGTTGGACTGAATGCCTAATAGAATTTGACCGAACATGATCAGTATAAAACAAATGCATACAATCCAAGGGATTTTAGGTGAGATACATTCCCTTGAGCAATCAACTGGACATTCTTGGCAGGAGGTAGTAAATGTGATTGGGGAAATATCTGTGAATACCATTCTTTCTGCTCCAGAAATGTCACCCTTCTCAGGAATGTGATTAACTGGGTGTTTAGAAACATAAAAAATGCATGTGAAATAGAGAGCTAAGATACTGAAAATTTTCCTCTATTCATTATAAAACAAATAGCATGTTTACAGCAGATTAAGTAAAAGGCATACTATTGGGTTTTGGTGAGCTTGGTGTTCTCTCTTGATTTGTTTCTTGATTTTATCAGCAACTTCCAGGTGAATGTGAAGTACAGAGTCAGTAAGTACGAATTGCTCCAAGCAGTGTGTAATGCTGGAAAAAATAAAGGAACAGAGCCATCAAACAAAGTTCTGGTTTAAAACAGATTAAGTCTAGCAAAGATCAATTTATTTAAATATTAAGTGAGTCCAAGCACTAAATTCACTCCTGAGCCCTCCAACTTTGCTCTCAGTTGGCCTCCTTCTTGTGTCCCCATCCAAGAACAGCATGGACAGCTGTGGTAGAAAACAGGGTGTGTCTCTCGCTATGGGGCTCAAATGCCACACACGAGATTCTCTCATCATGGCATTTGAGGTTGAGAGCCACACATTGGCTTTGTTCCCTAGGCAGCTGGGAGGTTGTGTGGGGTCACAGGGCTTCTCACATGGGTGCTTGGGTTCACCTTCCCAGTGGCCTCATTTCCTCCTTGGGTAGAAGTGATGCATTTACATTCCCCTTTAGGATTCCTCAGAATTTTCCAAATGATGAGTTGGGATTTTACCTAGAGTTGATGTCATTTTGGGGGAATGACTTCTGTGGGGGAAAGAACTTTATGTAACTATCCTTCACAGAGGATTTTTCTGTTATTGGGTTTTGGGAAACTATTTGCCTGTGGGTAGATTTTTGAGTCTCCATATTAGCATGTGTGCATGAATACACATACAAATGCACACATGCATACCAAAGATATTTTCCTCTGCTTCTTTTTCACTTTCCACTCGCTAGTCATTCATTTCTTCACTTGACAAAGAGATACTGAGTGTCCTCTCTGTGCCAGGCACTGTCTCTTTATTGATAAGATGTGTGCTTGGTCATGAGACTTAGCAATATGGTAGGAGTATTTCCCTCTAAGATAATTAACTTTAAATAAAAACAAGCCAGTCATCCATATGAAAAGATGTTCCGTTTCACTCACCATCAGAGAAATACACATCAAAACTACAATGAGATACCATCTCAAACCTGTCAGGATGGCTAAAACCAACAACACAAGAAACAGCAGGTGTTGGTGAGGATATGGAGAAAGGGGCAACTTCTTGCACTGTGGTGGGAATGAAAACCGGTGCAGCCACTGTGGAAGACCATGTGGTCCTCAAAAAGTTAAAAACAGATTTACCTTATGATCCAGCCAATTGCACTACAAGGTATTTACCCTAAGAATACAAAAACACTAATTCAAAGGGATACATGCACCCCAGTGTTTATAGCAGCATTACCTACAGTAGCTAAATTGTCTATCAATTGATAAATAGATAAAGATGTGGTATATACACACATGTGTGTGTATATATGTATACATGCATATGAAGATATATGTATATATATTATATATAAAAAATATATATATAATGGAATATTACTCAGCCATAAAGTACTGTATGTGGTAGATAGGTGTATATACACATGTGTATGTATATATATTATATACAACGGAACATTACTCAGCCATAAAAATGAATGAAATCTTGCCATTTGCAATGATGTGGATGGAGCTAGAGAGTATAATGCGAAGTCAAATAAGTCAGAGAAAGGCAGATACCACATGATTTCACTCATGTGGATTTTTTTTTGATTTTATTTCGAGAGAGCGAGAGACAGAGAAAGACAGTGAGTGCACAGGGGAACAGATTCCACACTGGTCACAGAGCCCAAAGTGGGGCTTAATCTCAGGACCCTGAGATCATGACCTTAGCTGAAACCAAGAGTCAGACACTTAACCTAATGAGCCACCTAGGTGCTCCTCCCTCATGTGGAATTTAAGAAACAAAACAAATGAGCACAGGACTAAAAAAAAAAAAAAAAAAAAAGAGAGAGAGAGAGAGAGGTAAATCAAGAAACAGATGCTTAACTACAGAGAACAAATCAATGGTTACCAGAGGGGAGGTGGGTGGTGGTGGGTGAAATAGGTGGTGGGGATTAAGGAGGGCACTTGAGATGAGCACCGGGTATTGTATGGAAGTGAATCACTAAATTATACATCTGAAACTAATATACAACATACACTATATGTTCACTAAGTGGAATTTAAATAAAAATTAAAAAAAAATAAGCCAGTCACCAAAGAATAAAAATTTTAGAGTCCCATAATTTTCCATAAAATGGGAAATTTATAATATCCAGGAATTATACTCAGCATCAGTTTTCTTAGTTATGTGGTCATGAGTTAATTAATGTAGTTGATCTTTTCCTCAGAGTGAAGGAGTTTTTTTGGTTTCAGAAGTAGAACGTGATTCCTGTGGTGCTGCAAGACTGATTCAAACTACACCAATCCTTTCAGATAAATGCCTAACCTATAATAAATATTTTTCAAATCCAGAAGACCTTGTAATTTAATGCACGAATTATCACTGATATATTAAAAAATGGTAAAAAATTATAGTTTCCCCCATAAATGTAAAAGTCTTCAATTTACAGACACAATTTCTACCTTTGTCTTTTAATCCCTGGGCCAATATAATCCAGATCTGACTACCTTCCTGGGGGCTATATTTTCTACTTTAGGCACTGATTTTTTTTTTTTCTCAAAGAATGGTGAATCATGAGACCAAATGTTCTTGTTGAAGACTAGGATGTGGATAAAGATTATTATGTATCTAATATTTGCTACACAGAAAACATTCCACATGGAAATTTGTCTTAAAGCCCTATAGTTGTATTACATTACTAGCTCAACACTTAATTGAGCAGAGAGAAATGTTTAAAACTATTAAGACGACAAGCTTGATAGGAAGTGATGGAAAAGTCTCATCTTGAAGAGACACATTGGTGGGCCAACTCCAAATGTTCTCTAAAGGAATTTTAAAGGAAATGCTTTAGTAAATCTGTATGTATACATAAAAAATGGACTGAAAAGAAACTAATAAAACAATACTAAGTGCATGTTTCCACCCACACAGGCCTAATTTCAAGAATTATGTCAAGTAAATATCTACTTATTGATTTTCAGGGAGATACTATCCTGTCAAGACTTCTGGGGTGCCTGGGTGGCTCAGTGGGTTAAAGCCTCTGCCTTTGGCTCAGGTCATGATCCCAGGGTCTTGGGATCGAGCCCCGCATCGGGCTCTCTGCTCAGCGGGGAGCCTGCTTCCTCCTCTCTCTCTCTCTCTGCCTACTTGTGATCTCTGTCTGTCAAATAAATAAATAAAATTACAAAAAGAAAAAAAAAGAATCTATAAACAGCAGCAGCTGGGGAAGACATTATTCCCGATCTATTTAAAAAAAAAAAAAGACAAAAAAAAAAGACTTCTTATGTTTCTCTTCCTGTACTGGAACATGTAATACGTTGGATAAAAATTAATTTGCTAACAATGGGCAAGACAGAGATCTGAAATATTAAACCAAGCATCCTTTGGAGAATCGTTTTATCTTATGGCCCAGTTTCTGAATAGAATGTGTTGTTTTGGACTCCTGAATGTTCTTGACATGAGCTACTGAGGCTGATACAGAATCCTTACCTATGAGGTCTTGAATCCCAGATGGAATTTTGAGTAAAGTGTGGCTCAGCCAGAGGCAAGGGAACATTCTAAGGGAATTACATTCTAAATGTAATTTTCCTTTTAATAAGCAAGGCTGTCTGAAGGGCAGCACTATTAGAGGCAGCACACCTGAGGGCAGGGTTTTTAAGGTTATAAGAGAACTGAATGTAATGCTCTTCATCTGAAGGTCAGTAGATATCTTACTAAATCTCTTTCAAAAGGACAACTGTAGGCCTTAGAGATTGGGACCGGCTGGGATTGCAGAAGATCAACATGCCTTTGCCTACAGATTTACTACACCAACCTTAGGAAAGGAAAAAAATAAAAACAAAAAGAAATGGCTAGTTCAAAGCCCAGAGTCCTATTTTATGGATGTAAGATGTTCAGGTTGCTACAAGATTCCCACGGTTTTCAGCCAGGCTCAGATGGTGGTTCAACAGTGTTGTGCCAGCCAACAGGAGGAAAGGGCAGACTCACAGAAGGATGTTCATTTAGAATAAAGCAGCACTAATGATCTACACCACCTCTTGAATTTGTGTTATACTGCAGAAAGCCTTATCAGTTCAGTAATTTGATTACTCTACCAAGATAATATAACTACGTTTAATTTTTTAAGGTATACAACAGTGATCTCCTATCTTGGTGTTGGTGTTTCAATAAAGTTTTGGTTATGGGCAAAAAATAAATAAATATAATAAAATTACAACTTTAAGAACCAAATCTTAATTTAAAAATGAGGGGAAACCCATAATCTCACTGCCTATTCAAATAAATTATTATCAATTTTTATGTGTCTCTTATCTGTTTTACAAAAATAATAAATACTATAATTATAGGACAGGTAAGAGTTTGTATATTTTTCTATTAATATTGTGGAAAACACATTCTTTTTAATGAGTATGTCATATTCTCATTATAATTACTTAACTATTTCTATTATTGTAAATGAAAACTCTTTCTAATTTTTGCTACCATGAATAACATCACAATACCTTTTTGTATGATTATAACTTCTTTTTTTAGTAGAGAGATTATTCCTTTAGTGAGAAATTGCCAAGAGTGAGATTATATGGTCAACGCCTATGAATATTTTTATGGCTCTGAAATGTGTTGCCAAATTGCTTGCTAAAAGGGTTGTACCAAATGCAAGTTGGCTTTTAAAGGTCAGACTTATTTTGATACAAGATCAACATATGTGCTATATTAAACTAACCACTCATCAACTAGTGAAAAACAAAACATATCATTTCCTAATTCATAGAATAAGAATATAATCCAGGAATCGTGCCAGAGTCTGCCATATTGTGAATGCGCCAGGCAATCACAAACCTCAGTTCTGTTCACTTTGGTCATAATTCTAAAGTGGATCCCTTCTGAAAGTTACATTTTAGAAAAGCTGTGGCCTGAAGCCCAGAGAAGATAAATTCAATGCTTCTTTTCTGCCTCAGTACACATAGTAGGAGGACCCAGCCTTTACTTTGTAAATATGCATAGTGAGCTCAGTTTCATTTTGTAATCTTCACTTGAGAGGATTAAGAAATGACAATTATACCTAGTGCCCAAACTCCCTGGAAACAAGGTAATTTTCCTTTTAAGAAACCAGGCAGTCAGATTCTGATGCATAGTTTAAAGATACCAGACACAAGCAGTTCTATCTGCACAATGACACAGTTGTATTATTTGTTATTCTTGGTTTAGGAGATACATTTAATGAAAGGGCTAAAATGAACATATGAATGGATCCAGGGAAACCGGAGCCACAGGTGACCTATAAGAGAATGAATCCTTTCCATGGCATAGATTTAATTCAGGTGAATGATCACAGGATCCGAGGTTCGGTGTTTTAACAACTGCCCCAGGATGTCTTGGTCTCAGCGAAAGTGGCTAAATCCCTTCCTCTCTTCTTTCTCTAATATACATAAAGTCTTTGTGTAGGGTTTGGAATAACATCATTTAGTTGTTATTCCATAAATGCCTGCATTCATTCTTCAGGTTGTTTTCTTATATTCTCATTTGACTTCCCTCTCTGGAGTACTGAATTAAACTTCCTTGATAATCAGGATATCTGTTTATTTAATGTAATGGCTGCCTCTTTTTTTTTTTTTTTTTTTTTTAATTATCTCCAGGCACATCTTTATGGATCACTGAAAAAGAAGACTTCGTTTCTCAAACAACACAACCAGCAGCCAGAGGGACCTTATCAGGTGGAATTCTCAATGCAGGGGAGACACCAAGAAGTTGGCAAAAGGGAACAGAAGGATGGATATGGTAACCAAAATTTTCTGTTGGTGCCCTGGTCTTGGGACCTGGCACAGAGAATAGGGGTGATGGGTGCCCATCTTAGCAGCATTAGCAAAATAAAGAAGTCCTAGAGACTAGATGTTTATGCACAAGTTCTAGAGTCAGACAGACTTGGGGTATATGTCTCTCAATCACTTCATAGCATCTCCATTACTCAATAGCTCTGAGACTTTGGGCAGGATCCCGAACTTCTCCAATCACAAATTCACCTTCCATAAAATAGAATTAATGTCTACTTTTCATAGGGCCAGATAGAGGTTTTCTTTTCTAGTCTTTTTCCTGATGGTGGCTACTGACTGACTACAAGCAAAGGTAGCTGATATTTGAGAAAGAAACCATGACTTTTAATTTTACTTTTAATCTGACTTGTGTACCGTGAGTGAAACATTAGGCTTTGGACTCATTGAGGAAACTCCTTATATAATGAATTATTTAGCAAGGTTGTGGGATACAAAGTTGATATATGAAACTCAATTTTATTTCTATAAAAGAGCCACAAACAAGTGGAAAATGAAATTGAAAAATTATTCATTTACAGGAACATTTAAAAACATAAAATACAAATAAATTTTTAACAAAAGATATATAAAGTTCTACACTGAAATGTGAAAAACACTGATGAGAGAAATTTAAGAAGACTTAAATGGAGAAATATATAATGTTCATAGACTGGATGACGTAATATCATTAAAATCTCAGTTCTTCTGAAATCGAACTATATATTCACTGAATATATATGTGGAGAAAAATAAATTTCTACTCCAACCTCACGTAATATACAAAAATTAACAAAGATGAATCACAAATCCCAACATAAATGCTAAAACTCTAAAAGTGTCTAGAAAAAAAATCAGGAGAATATATTGAGCCTGGAATAGGTGATAACTTATTAGAGAGAACACACACAAAAAATGTAAGCATAAAGAAAAAAATGAGTAACTTGGACTTCATCAGAATTAAAATCTTTTGCTCATCAACGAAACCATTAAGAAAATGAATGAACAGGGGCGCCTGGTGGCTCAGTGGGTTAAAGCCTCTGCCTTCGGCTCAGATCATGATCTCAGGGTCCTGGGATCGAGCCCCACATCGGGCGCTCTGCTCAGCAGGCTCCCTGCTTCCTGTCTCTCTCTGCCTCCCTAATAAATAAATAAATAAATAAAATCTTAAAAAAAAAAAAGAAAATGAATGAACAAGCCACAAACTAGGAGAAAATATTGTAATACGCAGATACGAACTTAGATCCAGAAAATATAAAAAGAACTATTAATCAATAAAACAAGTAAACGAAAAAACCAATGAAGTCGGCAAAAGATATGAATACACAGCTCACAAAAGACACATGATCAATTAACATAAGAAAAAATAGTCAACACCATTATTCATCAGGGAAAGGCGTATTAAAATTGTAATGCAATATTAAGTTACGCTTATTATAATATTTAAAATTTCAAAGATGGACAATACCAGATGTAGGCGAGGACATGAGACAACCAGAACTGACATGCACTACTGATGAGAGTATAAAATCAAGCGGCCCCTTCAGAAAAATGTTTGGCAGCTTCTTATGAAGTTAAACATATACTTAACCTATGAACCAGCAATTAGGTATTAACAGAACAGAAATAAAAACACTCACTGTTTTTATTTTTATCACACCTAAAAACAATCCAAATGTCCATCGACAGGAGAATGGATCAACAAATTGCGATATATTCATACTAAAGAATTCTCCCTACAATAAAAAAGAAAGAAGTACCAATACATGCAAGATGGATGAATGTCAAAAACCCACTGAACAAAAGAAGTCAGATACAAAAGCAAAACTACTATATGTCTGCATTCATATCAAGTTCAAGAACAGACAAAACTAACCTATGATAGATGTCAGAACCATGTGTGCCTGTGGATGTGGGTGGGATTGACTGAAGGGCGCACAGAGGACAGTTTGGTGGTTTTGGAAACATTTTTCATCTTGGTCACTGTGTTGGTTTAATGTGTCTATACATTTACCAAAGCTCTTCAGATTTTATACATAAGATCTGTTCTCTATACATAAATTTTATTTTAATAAAAATACAAAATGAATGCATCTCAATTGTGAGTCAAGCTGGAAAACCAAATGAAAGCAACTTAATTTTGTTTCTCTGGTATTTAAAATTTTTAAGACATATCATTTACTCAAGTATCTCCACCATCTACTCTGTATATCCTTCCAATTTTAGGTGGTAAACTATGATTATTTTCCCCCAAGTAGTTTCTGTCCTTGGAGGTAGAAGAAAGGAAAGAACTATTTCAGTTTTATAAATAGTATAAGAACAAAGAAAGAACTGCAAACTATGGTTTCCATTTTCATTAGTTTACAGCAAGTAGTTTTTAAAATTTTTATTTTAGAGAGAGAGGAGAGAGACAGCATGAGCGGGGGCCAGGAAAGGGGAGAGGGAGCGAGAACCTCCAGCTAACTCTGTGCTAAGCTGGGAGCCCACTGCGGGGCTCAATCCCACAACCCTGAGATGCCTGAGATCATGACCTGAGCCAAAACCAAGAGCGAGAGGCTTAACCGACTGAGACATCCAGGCACTCCAAGCAAGTAGTTTTAATTACATGAAGTTTATAGGATCTAAAAAAAAAAAAAAAAGATTTGAGAGAGAGGAGAGCGAGAACAGGAGCGGAGAGGAGGTAGCGAGGGGCTGAGGGAGAGGGGGAAGCCGACTCTTTTTTTTTTTTTAAGATTTTATTTATTTATTTTACAGACAGAGATCACAAGTAGGCAGAGAGAGAGAGAGAGAGAGGAGGAAGCAGGCTCCCTGATGAGCAGAGAGCCCGATGCGGGACTCGATCCCAGGACTCTGGGATCTCGACCTGAGACGAAGGCAGAGGGAAGCTGACTCTTTCCTCATCCCGGAGCCCAGCGTGGGGCTGGATTCCACGACTCTGGGATCAGGACCTGAGCCGAAGGCCAACGCTTAACTGACGGAGCCACACAGGGACTTCTCGTCCATACTTCATGAACTATGCTTCCTATAGATTCAGTGGAACTGAAAGTCGGGGAAAGAGTGAATTACGGATGATTAAAAAAAAAAAAAGCCAGAGTCCTTTCCCTAACCCTTAACATTTTTATAAGTTAAAAATACCTCAGAGAACGGTGAAGAAGTCATACTCGGAGGAGGTAACCCGGATGATTTGAGGCCGGATGATCCGCTAGATGGACCAGGCAGTGGGAGGCTCCTCACCTCCAATCCTGGGCTTGGAAGGTACGTTCCGCTCATTGTTCCTGTAGCCGGAGCCATTTCAAGGATGCAAACTTGAGAGAGCAATGTGTTACGAGGCTCTGAGGGATGTGTGTGATTGAACCCTGTTAAGGCTTCTATATAAACTTTAAAGATTCTGGGCAGTGAGTGCAGAGACCCGCTTGTCTTGCAACCTCCTACGACGAGCCTCCTACGTAAGTCCCCTTGCTTATTAAAACTGCCACCTCCCCAGCTTATCCTAAAATGTGTGTAAAATGCAGGTGCTTTAAGTTAAAATTGTGTAGTGCATGCTCTGTGCGGAATTCAGAGGAAAACCCAGTTTCAGTGATTAACAATCACCAAAAAAAAAAAAAAAAAAGCAAGTAATTAGCCATTGTTCAAGGAAAGCAGTGGTGCTGTTTCTCTTTTGTGGCCGTTTAGACTTTTGTTGCCCCCAAATTCCATTTTATTGGAAACCTACTTTCCACCTGGTCTTTGATTTGTTTGTTTGTTTTTCCTTAGAGGGAGAGAATGGGGGGAGGTGCAGAGGGAGTGGGAGAGAGAATCTTTAAGTAGGTTCCACACCCAGCGCAGAGCACCTCCCCCCCACCCCTCGCCAGGGGTCAAGCCCCCAGTCCTGAGATCAGGACCTGAGCGGTAATGAATCAGCACCCATCCACTGGGTCATTCTTGACCGGGTTTTTGTTAGTTTTGTTTTTCCTATTTTAAACAGTTTCTAAATAAAATTCTGTATTTCAGAAATAAAACAAAACCTAAAAAACTGCCACTTACAAAAACAACAACAACAACAACAGCAACAACAAACCTGCCACTTACCAATCTGGAGCGCCCTGTCCCTTTCTCTGGTCTCTCCCCGCCCTTCCAGTGCAGGGCCAGTTTCAGATTTCACCCAAGAAACTCCTCAGGTTGCAACAAGCAGACAGGCTGAGATTCTGTAAATAAATGCAGTGCAGTCTAAAATGAGCTTTTCTTTTTATTTTAAATTTTGCTGCTACTTCATAGAATTATATATTATGGATTTTTTTTTAAAGATTTTTATTTATTTATTTATTTGACAGACAGAAATTTCAAGTAGGCAGAGAGGCAGGCAGAGAGAGAGGAGGAAGCAGGCTCCCTGCTGAGCAGAGAACCCGATGCGGGGCTTGATCCCAGGACCCTGGGATCATGACCTGAGCTGAAGGCAGAGGCTTTAACCCACTGAGCCACCCAGACGCCCCTATATTATGGATTTTTATGCTCTTTTTTATCTGTCCGGTTTCTGGAGTCTTGTTTCTTCTTCTTGGTCAGAGGAACCTTTCTAGGTGACTGGGGTAGGAATTAGATGAAAAATGGAGCATGGGCAGGATTCCTCTTTTATTCTTGTTTACCAAGAGATTTTTATTTTTTTATTTTTTATTTTTATTTTTTTAAAAGATTTAATTTTTTATTTGACAGACAGAGATCACAAGCAGGCAGAGAGGCAGAGAGAGAGGAGGAAGAATGCCCTCCGCTGAGCAGAGAGCCTGATGTGGGGCTCGATCCCAGGACCCTGGGATCATGACCCAAGCTGAAGGCAGAGGCTTTAACCCACTGAGCCACTCAGGCACCCCTACCAAGAGCTTTTTAAAATCTGACTTCATTTGGTAGAAGCATGGCATTACTTAATCTGTGCATAGCATTGCTTAACTGGATGGTGGATAGTGACTCCCTTCCTTTTCTTAAAAAAATAGACCGTTTTCATTAAAGCAGTTTTAGGCTTACAGAAAAACTGCAGAAAGTTCAGAGAATTCCCATAGTCCCCCCTCTTTCCCCTCTTATTGAATACCTTGCATTGGTGTTCTACATTTCTTACAATTGATGAGCCAGTATTGATGCATATTGTTATTAACTAAAGTCCGTTGTTTACAGTTCACTCTTGTTGTACATTGTATGTGTTTTGATAAATATATAAGTGCATAATGGCATGTATCCACCATTGTTGTATCCTACAGAATAGTTTTAGTGCCCTAAAATCTTTTGTGCTCCCCCAGTTGACCTCTCCTCACCCTAACCCCCGACCACCTGTGATCTTTTTTACTGTCTCCATAGTTTTGCTTTTTCCAGGATGTTATAAAATTCAATTCATGCAGTATGGAGCTTTTAAAATCGGCTTCTTTCACTTAGCAACATGCATTTATGATTCCTTCAGGTCTTTAATGGCTTGACGGTTCAGTTTATTCCTGCGTGATATTCTCTTATATGGATATACCACAGTTTATTTATCCGTTCTTCTCTTGAAGGACATCTTGGTCTCTTCCAATCTTAGGCGATTATGAATAAAGCTGCTATAAATATTTTCTTAACAAAACCGCTGTTAACAAAGAGACAATAATGACTTTAGAGTCCGTACCCTCCATAAATGGGTGTGATACTGGGAAAATTTCTCAGACTTTCTGATCTTTGGTGTCCTCATTTGTGAATGGCGAGGTGGTGGGGAAGATTGGAGGTGATGTGAATAAAGCATGACCTATGCCTGGCTCCTTGGGAACAGTCTGTTGGTGGTGTGGTGATGGTGATGACAACAGCAGCTGGGCATACAGCAAATCTGTAGTCCAGGAGAATTAGGTGCTTTGTGCTTCAATAGGAAAATTTTATCTGCAGAGTAAGAATGGTGACCAGCACGTATAACCATGTCTCCCGATAGCCTCCCTTCTTGCACTGATGTCCACTTACGCTTAAAAACATTCAGAGCTGGGGCACCTGGGTGGCTCTTTGGGTTAAGCCGCTGCCTTCGGCTCAGGTCTTGATCTCAGGGTCCTGGGATCGAGTCCCGCATCGGTCTCTCTGCTCAGCAGCGAGCCTGCTTCTCTCTCTCTCTCTGCCTGCCTCTCTGTCTACTTGTGATCTCTCTCTGTCAAATAAATAAATAAAATTAAAAAAAAAAAAACATTCGGAGCTGTCTCCTTGCCATTAATACCCCGTTCTCTTACTAACCTGCCAGCAGGGTTTCCTCCCATCCATCTCTGTCCCCTCAGGATCTAAGGACCTCATAAATAAGCATTTATTTTTCTTTGTCCATTCCCGTTCCACGGCCTATGGTCAGCCTGGCTTTCCTCCTCTCCACGCTGATCTGAGACTTCCTATTTATCTCCCGAAGCTTCACTGCATGCTCCAGTCCGCAGTTCGCGACAGTTGCCCCTTCTTTCCTGACACCTCCAGAATAATTGGTGACTGGCCTTTCATTAGCTCATACTCACAACTACTTCCTGTTGTTGTTAATCCACCTAAGCAAGCTCTTGAACTTAGGGGGCCATGACTTCTATTTTGTGTACAGGGCTCTATCACACATAGATGTTTAATTAATCAATGAATTAGTTAATTTGACTCAATCCCAGAAACTAAAATGGGTATTTGGCCCATAAAACTGATTTCTGGGCACCTTTAAAACACGGGCAGTGTTCATTTGCCCAGACGAGGTTCAGGTTTATCTAGGAGTAAGAATATGGAGTAATATCTCTGCAAGTCCTTTCTGCATGGGTAGTTCTGGTTTAAGATTTTGCTATCTTGGCAACCCTGGTTTTCTGTGGATGAGCTGAGCTTGATCTTTTACATCAGTCCCCAGTCTTGACTTCCACTGTAGCCATGCTGACTCCATCATCTACGAAGGGGCTTATGCTCAACATTAATGACCCTGTTAGCCCAGGTGACATGTAATTAGGAAAGTGAGCCTTTTTACGACCAAAAAATAAGAAGAGATTCCACATCCAAATAGAATATAGTTTTGGATTACTTCATATCTGTGCTCATATCATTCCTCCTCTCTCCACTAGTTCAGCCCAGTGCTTGACTGTCCTTCTAGTCCTCGTCTCCTGTAACACTGGCAATGCATTCTGCTGTAGGGGAAGCTTAACAAGGTTAGTAACTTAGTGCAGGTTATTGGAGGACATTCATTCTGAGTTTCGAGTCCAAGTGAGTCCAGAAAGCAATGGAATATTCCATATATTCCCCCATGTGACTTCTGCTGCCTGCCAGGGTCTGCTTCTCTTGTGAGAAATCAGAGCTGTCTGGCTGAGGCCGGCTAAAATCAGAGAAATCCTGACTTTAGCCACTTCAGAAAGTGACCCAGTATCAGAGGAATGATGAGGACCTAATTAAATATGAGTGAAAGGCTTGGAGTTCTTCCCGTTCTCTCCCAGAATGGGTGCTCACACATTTGACTGTTGTGACTATCGCTTTATCTACATTTTGACTAGCACTTGGAACACTACCTCTGGGCAACTTAAATGAAAACTTGTTTTCCAGGCTGAAGTAAACGGGAAGAAAATTCCATTGTTCATCAAATCTGGTATAAACGGTTTGCCTGAGCTGCCTATTTCTGGGTGCATTCCTGACAAAACAACTGAGGGGGCAATAATGGGTACTTCAAGCTTTTCTTTTCTACCCCTGATATGTGAAAAGATAGCCTAAGTTGTCTGGGAAGGGACAGCAGTCAACTGTGCTGGATTTCCAGTGCTTCCCAGATTCTGCACTATTAGCTTATTTTTTCCAACGTGGCTCTGTAATAACAACCCACTCCTTTCCCTGCACTCCTGGCCCCTTCTGATGTTTTGTTATGCTCATGCTGAAAGAAAAGGTGTCTGTGCATACGCTATCTCTTCATTTGGCTTCAGGGATTTCCCTTTGATTTGGAAAGAATAATCGTTCAAATTCCGCTATAAAATATACAGGAGAAAGAAAAAAAGATAAAGCTCCAGGAATGTGTGCTGGTGTTGACATTTTGTTCTAATACGGCTCATGTGAATGCTCAATTACTCCAAGTCTTAATTATCCGCACTGTCGTTCACCACTGATTTGTATGGCACGGTTTAGCTTTGTGGCCATCCTTCCAGGTATTAAAACAGCCACTCTCCCACAGGTACCTCCTAGACACCAGGAGCAACTCCGCAGCCCCCTAATTGCTCTCTCCCTGGTTCTGCCCGGAATATTTATGGTGAGTCGCCAGTTATCTCCTCCCTGGCAGCCGTCCCTGCTTTCCTGCAGTGAGCAATTGCCCACACTCACATTTGCAAACAGAGGCTCACTCAAGTGTCACTAAAGGAGACAGGAGGTGGAGCCAAAAGGGCTTTAAAAAGGAAAGGGAGTCATTCTACTTTGCAAAAAGAGAAACTGTGTTTGGGGAGGAATCCTATCACTGTTCTTCTTTTTCAGCCTCAGCAAGGGTCGGTCGGAACTTTCCATCACTTTCCTTTTTCTCCTCTCTCTCTCACCGTGGCCTACACTGCTCTGCCTGTCACAGCGAAGTCAGCGGCCGTGAAACTGTGAAATTTGTCGTACGGGTGTCAGGTATTTTCTTACCGACTTCCCAAGAACTTTGATAAAGAAATCTTTCCCAAGGGTCCCTGACAGGCTGCAGGCCACTGTCTTGAGTTGAAGAAGGAAGAGCTGGAGGACTACAGCAAAGGAGCAGAGCGAAAGATGCCCCAGGGCTGCAGGCCAACCCAGGGGGACACGGTTGGGGTCAGACGTACCCACTCTGCCCGGGCTATGCTCAAGCAAAATCAAGTGATTTTCTGTTGAAAGATCAAGCCCATCAAGATTATGCTGCTCGTCCTAGTCATTCTGTTGCCGGTAGTTTTTAAATGTAGTTTTGCTAGTCTCTCAGTCCTGGAACACTGGAACTGCCCTGAAGCCTCTCCCCCAGGAAAGGGAAATTCTACTTGTGTAGGTAAGTCATCTCATTAAAAGGAATTCACATCCTCCCAGAAACTGCCTTCATATACCTGTCCATTTTTGTATACTTGGGTGTTTTTTTCTGATTTGTCTTTGGGTGGGTATATTTGGGTAATTTTTGTTCTCTCATGCACGTACATTTCCTTCTGGTTGTTAGAGGTAATCTGCTACCAGCTATAAAAATTCATGGCTCTCAAACTGTTCTTGCGTGTTTGAGTGAATATGTTTCATTTGTAAGTAACTGAACATTTCTTTTCATGTAAACTGCTGTATTTATTCTGACATGAGGAATATATACTGACTTGGCTGGTCAGCTTTATATTGGAAGCTGGGAAAACAGATGGATTTTTTTGTGCAAACTGTTTCTATATAAGCCATAAAGTTTAAAAAAATCCTTCTTTCTGATAAATTTGTAGAAGAACTCAGAAGTTGCTAAAACACTCGTGAAAAATGGGAAGGGAATAGGGAACAGATGTGATTCTGTCATTTTGAAAGCCAAGTTTCAAGTTCAACCTCCTCTCCTCTCTCCCCTCTCCTGCTGTTTCTGAGCTCTGAGGGCAACTTCAGTTTTTTACTAACAGGTGCATTGAAACTTTGAGCACTGCTAAGAAATGACCAGTATGCCACACACCCCCTCCTATATTAAATGGGTTTTTCATCAAGGAGAAATGGAACTTTTACCAGACGCAAAGAATCATCATGCTTGAGAACTTTGTCTGAAAAACATCTCTCTCTCTACCCACTCCTGCGTCCCTTTCCCCTTTTTCTCTTCTCTCCCCTTCCCCTCTCCCCTTCTCTCCGCCTTCCTCTTTCTCTCTCTCCTTGTCTTACTGTTGATTTGGTTTATTTATTCCTTGGGTGGGTCTCCAACCTGTTGCTCCAACCAGGCAGCCATTTCCAATCACTAGAGGGCATAAACTCCCCTGCCATACCTTTTCTGTCGCCCTGACCTTCTGAAAAGTGATATGGCTCCCAAAAAGAGGTAGAGGGAAGAAAACACAGTAAAGTTTCCAGAAGAGAAGCCTCTGGAGACAGCACAAATTAATGGGAATAAGAGAACAATTCTGAGTCAAGCTGCTGACTTTGGGCTCCTGCCCTGGCTCTCCCATGAAGGAAGTTGCAAATGAGGAGATCAGGTGTTCTTGCTCTGAATCTTAGGACTCTGTCTCTAGGCAGTGCTCATGCTAACAAGTGAGCAGAATCCTGCTGGAAGGGTATTGGAAGGAAGGACTGAGATCTAGTGATCTAGTGATTTCTGCTTTCATAATATGTTCTCTATAAATTCTTCCCAAATGAATGAGAAGTCTCCCCGAGCTGCTAATCACATCGTCCTACAGAATAGCTATGAAAAGGGTGACAAAAGGCAAAAGGGCCCCCGTGAACCTGTTCCTCAGCTGTTGGAGCAGAAGTAAAAACTATTGGACAGTTATGTCAAGTGGATTGGAAACTCTCTGGGGCAGGAGAATTTTCTGAGACTAGTTGGCCAGTGCCCCGAGACAGGCTCTGCCTTCTGCATGGGATGTGAGGGGAGATGGTAGGAGCCAGTCAAGAAGCAGAATCTGAGAGAGCAAAAAAATTTAGAGAAATGAACTGCTGCACATACCTTTAGAGGCTCAGGGAACAAACGATTGATTCCTGCTTGCAAAGGAGCCTCTGCCTTGAGCTCCTCGCTTCCCCTGCAGGTGTCTCAGAGCTGCCATCACTAAGGCTGGTTGCACCAAGTAAACCTAAAGGCCAGGCTAGAGACAGTGAGTCAAGCGGGGCTGTGTCAGAGTGGAAGGCTTTAGAAGCAAACATACCTCCTTTCAAATCCATTCTACCTATTGAATACTTGAGCAAGACTAAGATTGTTGCTGGGAACTAAGTATACCCCCGTTTCGGGATTGTTACGGGGATGGCGTGAGAAGACACATAAAATGCACCCAGCATGGAGGTTGCAGGTGGTGCTCAATAATGTCCCTTGGCCCTTCCATGCTTGACTAAAGCCCTTTGATCAAGTCATACCAGGAGGTGCCTTATTTGAACAGTCCTATGACATGGCACAGACCCCAGAGAGTGTAGAATGTCTGGATGCCACTTGGTGATTCTGCCTCTGCTCCCTCCTTCCTTGCAAGTCACTGGTTTAAATCCCCCTGCTTTACACTCCATATCTCAATGTTAGCCGATAACTGCCTGGGTCACACCCAGTGCCCCCTGCATTTCAGAGGATAGTATTCCTCCCCTCTAAATAGATACAGTGCTTTCTGTTTTTCTGCCAATTAAATTCTACTGGCCTTTTTACTTGCCTTTGGCATCAAGCCAGACCACCTCTGGCCAGCAGGAAGAACGCTTTGTGGTTTGACAAAGTTCAAGTTACTTTATGCAAGGTTGTCATTCATGTGACTGCTAGCCGGGTAAGCCTCTTGATAACACGGAATTGGGTTTTTTCATTCTCTCTCCACCATCCTTCCTGCCTTTTTTTTTTTTAATTGAATGAGTATTTTATTAGCCTGTATTTGAGCTAGAGTAGGTGAGAAGAGCAATAAAGAAAACTGCGGGCAAGTGGCTTCTGAACTTTCAAGCCTCTTTGCCCTGGAGGAGAAGAATCAGTTGAAAAAAGGAACTTTTCCTGTTTGCCATGTGTACCTGTATTATTTATCTGAGCTTTCTTAGTAAATAAAGGGTGAGGAAGAAGTACAGGCCAACCGTGAGACAGCTGGCTGCAGGAGGGATCCGGGGGTACTAAGTTAGCCAACTGGGAAGATCACTCTTAGCCGCAAACAGTGAGATCCTTGATTTCAGCACTGGCTAAGCCTTGGTTAGTTTCCCAGTCCTGTGCAAAGCAGAGTAATTCCAAGATCAGAATCTTGTTTGTTTTTTCAGCCAAGGTTATGCAAAAGTTTTTTTTTTTTTTTTAATCTAACTGCAAAGAAATTATAGAAATGATCTTCTACACATACCATGTGAGTGAAACCACCCCCTCAAGTACTCAGTGGTTTGGGGCTTTTGAGGGGCCATCAAGCTTAGTGGTAAAAAAGCTTAAGTTTTGGAGACAGATGGGGGTTCAGACCCCAGTTCTTCTGCTTGTGAATGGAGTCTCATTTTCCTTAGTGCAAAGCAGAGATTTTTTCCTTTGTGCAAAACACCCTCAAAATGGTTGTTGTCAGGATTATGCTAATATATTTGTTTTCAATGCCGACCACACATTATAGTCACCAGTGTCTAGGTTACCACCCGGGGCCATCTGGGTCAGAGTCTCTTCTGGGGGTGAAATCCAGGCCCCATTTTCTTTTTTATTCTTCTTTGGCAATTTCAACAGGCATAATGAGCTGCTTCAGTCCAAGACCACTAAATTAATACGTAAGAAGAGCTTGAAAAAAAAAAGTGCATAAAAAAGAGCCTGGCATATAATTAGCTCTCAGTAAGTCTTAACTGCTATCAATATTTTTATCATTGTTAGCATTATTTTTATTGGTGGCAATAGTAGTAATATTTTCTAAATGTGGCTTGGTTTCTTCTACAATAATTGAATTTTCTTTTTTTTTACACACAGGAAAAAAATGATGCATTGAAACACTTGATGATAGTTTTACCACATTAAAAAAGTAGTCACAATAATTTCAACATTTATAACTTGTATTTTTGTAATCAGAAGAAATGTTTATTAAAAATACAAAAACACATCAAACTGACTTTAGTCAGTGTCCATGTGGAACTGCAATTCTAGTGTTTGTCTTTCTGTGATATCAACTGATAAAAATTGCGCTAAGCACCAGTTAAATCTGCTTGCTAGATTTCTTACCAGTAATAATTTTATTGTAATACCAATAACAAAAACAAGCCCCTTGAAGATGATTATTTAAATTTCTTGCATATTTTTTCTTGTATTTAGAACCAGTTTCTTTAAGATTTTTAAAGCTGTTGAGGGCTTATAAAGAAATAATAAAATAATTTTTTAAATGAATTTACATTTTGAACAAGTTGTGGTTGTCCAAATATTTGACATTTCAGTTTAGAAGTTGGAAGGTGGGAATTTTTTGCTTTTGTTCAGAATTGAACAGCTAATTATTTTCCATTAAAAGTAAATGGACTGGGGCGCCTGGGTGGCTCAGTGGGTTAAGCTGCTGCCTTCGGCTCGGGTCATGGTCTCAGGGTCCTGGGATCGAGCCCCGCATCGGGCTCTCTGCTCAGCAGGAAGCCTGCTTCCTCCTTTCTCTCTCTGCCTGCCTCTCTGCCTACTTGTGATCTCTCTCTGTGTGTCAAATAAATGAATGGAATCTTAAAAAAAAAAAAAAAGTAAATGGACTAGTAATTTGGCTCACATAAATTCGGAATCTTCTATGTTTTGGACTAGTTTAAGAAGAATAGATATTAACTCTTTAAATGTTTGGTAGAATTCAGCCATGAAGCTATCTGGTTCTGGACTTTTGTTTGTTGGGAGTTTTTTAATTACTGCTTCAATTTTATTGCTGGTAATCCATCCATTCAAATTTTCCATTTCTTCCTGATTCAATTTTGAGGGTTATGTTTCTAGTAATTTATTGATTTCTTCCAGGTTGCCCAATTTTTTAGCATATAATTTTTCATAATATTCTCTTATAACTCCTCTAATTCTGTGCTGTTGGTTGTTATTTCTCCTCTTTCATTTCTAATTTTATTTGAGTCCCCTCTCTCCCCCTCTCTCTCTCTTTAATGAGTCTGGCTAGAGGCTTATCAATTTTATTGCTCTTTTCAAAGATCTAGCTCCTGGTTTCATTGATCTATTATTTTTTTTAAGTCTGTTTTATTTATTTTTGTTCTAATCTTCATTATTTCCTTCTTTCTGGTTTTGGGTTTTGTTTGCTCTTTTTCTAACTCCTTTAAGTATAAGGTTAGGTTGTTTGTTTGAAATTTTTCTTGCTTCTTGAGGTAGGTCTGTATTGCCATAATCTTCTCTCTTGGAGCAGCTTTTACTGCATTCCAAAGATTTTTTTAAAAGATTTATTTATTTATTTTGAAAGAGAGAGAGAGCATGTATACATGAGAGCACATGAGCAGGGAAGGGGGCAGAGGGAGAGCCAGAGGGAGAGAATCTCAAGCAGACTCCCTACTGAGTACAGAGTGGGATGTGGGCTTGGTCTCACAGCCCTGAGATCATGACCTGAACCTGAATCGAGTCAGACATTTAGCTGACTAAGCCATCCAGGTGCCCCTGGATCCCAAAGATTTTGGACCATTGTGTTTTTATTTTTATTTGTTCCATGTATTTTTTGATTGCTTTCTTTTAGTGTGGGCAGACTGGATCCAAGAACCCAGCAGGGGTCCCACAGGACCAGCCAAGAGGGTCCTTGGGTATATGCAAAGCAAAAATCAAACACAAGCTTTGAGGGAGTGAGAGCAGAGTTATTGAAGATATAGAGAAAGTACAGGTACTGGCAGAGGCTGGGAGACTCAAAAAGGAAAAGAAGAATCTCATATTTTCTTGGGGTCTGGGGTTTTTACTGAGGATTGTGGTCTGGTATACGTTACCTCCCAGACATCCAGGAACTGGTCAGATCAAGGTCAAAGGCCTGGGTGTCCTCCATAAGTCACTTGGAGCTAGCGGGTCTTGGCGCCTAGATGTCTTACCCCAGTGGTCTGGAATATGGACAAGATGGCCTCACCGAGTCATTCTTGCCCAGTCCTTCCTTGGATGTTATCTACTGTGCTGGAAGACTCTAAAGAAATCATTAACTCCTTGCCCCTTACAAAGAAGACATACATTATTGGTACTATGAGGTATGTGTAAAAAAAAATACTATGAGGTCCTAGCAAGAATAGAAGCAGGAAGAGGAGCAAAAAGCAGATTTTTATGGAGCCCTTTAGTTTTCCTCTCTCACTTTGATGCGGGAATTTAGTTAATGTATGAAAACTTCAGTTGTTTCAGCCAAATACTAGGCAGAAACTTGTGCTCTCATCACCCCTTGACCTTCCTCCTAAGCCTGAAGTTTGAATTGGTGTGTGCGTCTGTTTTCACTTTATGACCTTGGTTTTCTGATTCTCCCAGGCCTGGATTAACCATGCTAATGTCTCTCAGTGTCTGGGTTTCCCAAGGATTTCCCAGGATACTTAGTACCCTGGAATTTGTGTGAGTGTGAAGGCATTTGAGAGCCAGCAGACCCCTGTGACAATGACTCGTGGTAATCGTTGATTTATTTGCAAGCCCCTCCCAGTGACAGGAGAGAAAAGTGGGCTCAGAAAAAAGCACTACCTTCTTTCCTCCCTTCGGAACAGCCTATCAGTGTGCCATCGATCAGCTTTGTATATGTAAGTGGATTTCATTCACAGTGTGGTTCTTTCTGTGGATAGTGGTTGCTAGGATACAGGGAGTCCCAACAACATCATGGCAGCTGCCTAGTTCTTCTGCACATGGTGTGACAGTTGAGAAATATTGTATTTTATTTATTTCAATACTTTTCTGCTTAAAATTTCAAAAGCTTGAAGAAGGATCTTTTTTCTCCTGTAGATTCAATCCTGTATAAACAGATCAATGATAAAGGATCAATCAAAGTTGATACTATGTAGCTGCTGACACCAATCCTATGTATTACAGGCCCTTCCCTTATGAGGTTTAAAAACAGGCACAGAGGGGCACCTGGATGGCTCAGTCGTTAAGCGTCTGCCTTCAGCTCGGGTCATGATCCTGGGGTCCTGGGCTCGAGCCCCACATTGGGCTTCCTGCTTGGCGGGAGGCCTGCTTCTCCCTCTCCCACTCCTCCTGCTGTGTTCCCTCTCTTGCTCTGTCTCTCTCTGTCATAAATAAATACAATCTTTAAAAAACAAAACAAAACAAAACAAAAAACCCAAAACAGGCACAGAGGCAAAAGCTTACCAGGAATCTTCTGGTGTTTTTCTCCCTCCCTCTGAAGTATATAGTTATTCTGTTTACTGTAGAATTTGCAACAGAAAGGAATTTAACCTCTCCTTGGTCTGCAGGGAGACTGCAAAGGCTATTGTCTTTAACATTAATTTGTCCAGTATGTGGAAATGTACATCTTTTAGATTCAAGCAACATTGTTGAGATTTTTAAAAGCTCTAAGTGGCTCCAAAAGTTTATTGTATTTTGGAAAGCAAATTTGGAAAAAACTGAAACTTTGATATATCCTGGTTATCCTAATGAATCATGGCAGCAATTTCATCTAAGAAGAAAAAAAAGGTATATGAAGAAAAATTTTCATCTAAAATTTCAATGCATTTTAAAAGCACCCAGTAGGGAACCTGGGTTGCTCAGTGGGTTAAAGCCTCTGGCTTTGGCTCAGGTCATGGTTCCAGGGTCCTGGGATCGAGCCCTGCATCGGGCTCTCTGCTCAGCAGGGAGCCTGCTTCCCTCTCTCTCTCTGCCTGCCTCTCTGCCTACTTGTGATCTCTCTCTGTCAAATAAATAAATTTTAAAAATCTAAAAAAAAAGTTATTTAAAAAGCACCCAATAATGCCCAAGAAAAGATGATATAGGTGACTGTCTTTCTTTTTTTACTTGTTTTTTACTTTTTTATTTTTTGAAAGTTTTATCTATTTATTTGACAGAGACAGAGCGCAAGTAGGGGGAGCTGTAGGCAGAGGGAGAGGGAGAAGCAGGCTCCCCGCTGAGCAGAGAGCCCAACATGGGGCTCTATCCCAGGACCCTGGGATCATGATCTGAGCCAAACACAGATGCTTAACCAACTGAGCCACCTAGTCACCCTCTTTCTCCCTTTCTTCCTCACTTTTTCTTTCTTTATTTTTTTTTCTTTCGTTCATTCTTTCTTTCAGATTTTATTTATTTGAGAAAGGGAGAAAGAATGAGAGAGAGAGAGAGAGCACGCACAAATGGGGGAGGGGCAGAGGGAGAGGGAGAAGCAGGCTCCCCACTGAGCGGGGAGCCTGATGTGGGGCTCAATCCCAGGACCTTGGGATCATGACTGGAGCTGAAGTCACATGCTTAACTGACTGAGCCATCCAAGTACCCATACTGTCTTTCAATATTGTTATATTATCTTCTGGAAAGAAAGCCAAAAAGAAGCACATTGTGCATGAATATCCCTCTTTAACGTAAACCAGGTCGATGCACATGAAATGACCAGATTTTATCACTTCCGACAGAGAAGATGAAATGTCATTTTTGAAACCAAGGACACTTTTTAAGCAGAGTGAATTGTGGTTGGTGCATTACCCAAGTGAATTGATCTTGTCACCAAAAAAGGGGGGCAGTTGCAGACAGGTGATTCTGGTGTCACTTTGCTTGTTGTCTTATTTTGCATGAAAGCCTCCCCTACCCTCTGTCCATGTGCTGTGCCTGGCAGGTTGTGTTAGGTCTCACTCAGCTTTTTAAATGGATAAGGTTCCGTTATGTAGCTGATAATGAGCTGCCAATGCTTACCTCATAGGATTTTATGAAGACTCAGTTAATTAATTCATGTAAGATGCTTACAATCTTGCCTGATTTAGTGAGTTTCCACGAGATACTAGCTGTTACTTTCTTTTTTTTTTTTTAATATTTTTTATTTATTTGACAGAGAGAAATCACAACTAGGCAGAGAGGCAGGCAGAGAGAGAGGAGGAAGCAGGCTCCCTGCAGAGCAGAGAGCCCAGTGCGGGTCTCGATCCCAGGACCCTGCGATCATGACCTGAGCCAAAGGCAGAGGCTTAACCCACTGAGCCACCCAGGCGCCCCTAGCTGTTACTTTCTACCAAAGACCATAAGCTGCGACATTAGGAACACCTTTGCTTTGTGAAAATTTTCTAATACCATTTCTTCAAATTTGTAATGGTGCTTAAAGAAATCTGAAATTAGTGTCTTGGGATGAACAAGCCTCACCATCATCTTACCCACTCTTCTCTGTGATTTGTCATTATCCTTGATGATCAAGTGTGGCACAAAATCCCCAATTCATTATTTTTTCCTAAGTAATTATTCTATTTGTCATATTTGCCTTCAACATTCTGAAGAAATTATATGAAGCATTTTTTTTTTCTCTATTTCTATAGCTATGCATGCAGCTGGGACCTAGGACTAAGTGCTGGCCAGGGTGGAATTAATAAGAACAATGAATTTGGACTCAGGAAACATCTAGAGATCGATACTTCTTAATTTTCTTTTGTTTTTGTCTATTTGTTTAGGGATGCTCAGAACGTAGTATCCATAGGCAATGTTTCGCTTTGCAATTTGGGAAACATTCTTTTAAAGGCAGTTAAAGAAGATAATTGTGTTAGTTATAGATGAGACCCACACCACATTTTGTACCTCTAATAATTTTTTTCCAGATGTAGTCAGTTGATGAATTTTCTAGACTTCCTCCAGAGGGTTGAGCATACGTCACGGCAGGGGTGGGCGTTGTTTGTTTCAGGTTAAGGTTTTATTTCCTTTTGTAGAGCTCATAGTGACACATTATTAACTTGATGTTTCAAGTTGAGAGAAGCAGAAAGAAGAAAACATTTCACAGAAAATAGGAGTTAAGGTGAATAACATCTATTTATGAATTTACCACAAGCTTAGGCTTCTTTACAAATTGTTCCAGACAAGGAAACTGTTGAATTCTGTAAGACCAGCGGGATAGGAATTGAATTGTTAATGTTAGATTAGAAAGACCTAGAAGATCATGTACCCAGAGGCCTCCTGTTACTGCTGAGAAGCTGAGATCCAGAGGGGCGAAGTAATTCACTAGGATTCTGTAATACTTTGAACTCAGGACCCTGGACTCATAAAATTTACCATGTATGTGCCACCTCCCATGACTGATGGTTGAAAGCCCACCAGTGTAATGATTAGTTCTTCCTACCAAAAAGTATTAATAATATTAGGTTGGTTTAGGTTAAGTCTCTTAATATGTCTAGTTGTTTATATTTAAAGCACCTTGAAAGTAGGACTAAGGTTTCCTTTTATATAAATTATACCAATAAGTTAATTCAAATCAATTTAACAAATGTCTATTCAACATCAATTATGTGTTTAGACTGACAGTGTTAATATCACTGATCCAAATGCCCAGAGTCTCCTGAGGGGACAGTGGGGTTCCCAGCTCAGAGAGCCGGATATGGAATGGGCTGCAGTTTACCCATGACTTATGGCCATATTAGTTGGATTTACCAAAACTAACTTGACAAAATCCGACAAGTGGCTTAAAAACCTTCCTGCAAAGGAACTGAAGATTGCAGACAATGCTACTAATTCAAGCTCAAGAGAATAATCAGGGAAGGACAGAAGGACACTTTTCTTTTTCCTAGAATAAGCTCTTTCTTGGTTGCATAAGAGACAAAAACAATGTAAGTCTCTTTAGACTTGACAAAAAATAGGAAAAAAAAATTAATAAGAAGATAGTCTGAAAACTGGATTTATGTTTATTAATATTAGCGATGAACCACACAAGTGTAAAATTTGCCTTGAAATGTTAGCTAATGGTAATATGAAGCCTTCAGGACAAGCAAGATGTTTTAAAATGAGTATCCAGGAATGCAAAATGACTTTTTCTGATTTTTACAGCTGTGTTCAAAGTTTGGATATATAGGACTCTATTTACTAAGCTTAATGACAAAAATTTAGAAGGCGCCCAAGATTTCTGACATTATAGCAAAAATAGAAAAGCCTCTTACTATTAGTGAAATACATATTTCTCCTGCTTCCTGCTGTGGTAGAACACAGCTAAAATAATACATGGAAAACCACATAACAACAGATTAAAATGTGTTCTTTTGTCAGCAAACACTGTTGAAAACTTCACAGAAAGCATTACCAAAATTTTGAAGAGAAAGTATTATAAAAATTATGGAGTTGAGTAAAAGTAAAGGTGTTTCTAATATAGCTTGGCTTATGGCATTTTCCAGAAAGTAATAGTCAACACTTAAATGACTACTCATTATATGTGAGGAAAAATTCTAAGCATCTGGCATGAAATAATTTGTTTAGTTTTCATAATAATTCTGTGAGATAAGTACTATTATCATCTCCATTTAAAGATGACGAAACCAATACGCAGAGAGGTTAAGTAATGAGCTAAACGTCAGACAGCTAATAATTAGTGGTGCTGGGAAACAATCAACAGGGGCTTTCTGTCTCCAGTGCTAGTGATCTTAGCCACTCTTGCATTCGTCTTTGTTTCAACAATGAAATGCACAAAGAACAAATACTTTTCCATTAACCAATAAAGGAAAAATGCATCAGAGAAGAAATTTTCCCCTTAGTCAATGACTTCTTTATCTATTGACAAATGTGTTATGAAAAAAGTAGTAGAAGGGTACCCAGTGCCAATGGAACCATGAATTCACTGGCATATCAGCAAAAAAGATTCTTCGGTAAGATCACAGCGGGCCCTATACCACAGTCCTTGGCAGTCTCCCAGGGCAGCAGTGTTGTCAACAAATTGAAACTAGAACTGCACAAAGTGCGGTGGGATATCACTGATGATTTGACTTCTCTAAAACAAGACTAAACTGGATTCTTTGTGATAGTTTGTATTGGATTGGGGGGGATGGTAACCATGAACCTATTCTTTCCACAGGCTTGCCATAGAGCATCCTCAAGCAAAGCACACAAGAGAGCTAGTGTTATATAATTTTCTTTTCCTTTTTTATTTCTTTGAGATTTTGTTCATTTATTTGACAGACAGCAAGAAGAGTGGAGAGGAAGAAACAGGGTTCCTGCCAAGCAGGGAGCCGGATGTGGGGCTTGATCCCAGGACCCCGGGATCATGACCTGAGCCAAAGGCAGACGCTTAACCAACTGAGCCACCCAGGACCCCATAGTTTTCCTTTTAAAAAAGAATAAGTGTTTCAGTGTGTTTTTATTATTGTTGTTTTACCTTTTCTGGGATGACAAATAGATGTTACTAGTATGCTACTCAAAAAAATAAAATCAGACATTTTTCCCCTTCAAACTGAAGGTGATGTTCTAACAATGAGGAAGTAACTGCTGATTGTAAGAAACTTGTGTATGAAGAGAGCACATGAAAACAGGTGTTTAGAAAAATCTCTATTATTCTGTGATTAGGTTGTTGAACAACCTAATGTCAGTATGCCACCTATTAAAAAGTCTTTTTTTTTTTTAAATATTTTATTTATTTATTTGACAGACAGAGATCACAAGTAGGCAGAGAGGCAGGCAGAGAGAGAGAGGAGGAAGCAGGCTCCCCGCTGAGCAGAGAGCCCGATGTGGGGCTCGATCCCAGGACCCTGAGATCATGACCTGAGTCGAAGGCAGAGGCTTAACCCACTGAGCCACCCAGGCGCCCCCCCCACCTATTAAAAAGTCTTATGTCTGCTTTCTTATAAAACAACAATAGCCTTGTGAACAGTTTTTGGAACTTTAAAAAAACTTCTAAATAATTTTTGTTCTTTTTAATTGGTAAAAATAGAAAATATGAAACATTCTGGTTAGTTTTCATTTACTGGTTGAAATCTAGGAAGATGAGATTTGCTAGCCTAATTCAATAAAATCTGTGAATGATGTATTTTGTGACTTTGTGTATACAGCCAGTGAAGGCAGATCTTCCATTTGACATAAATATAATTGTGAAATATATTTGTCTCTGACAGCTATCAAAGTATCAAAACATTGAACTTTAAGCCAAATTTTTTAATTCTTATGTTACATTCAATCTTTTTAGTAAACATAAACTAATCAGAAGGTATTGCATAATCTCAATTTTTCACATGCACAGGGACTTTTGGGGCTGTGGGATATCACCAGCTGGAAATGTTCAGCAGAGAGTAGGAAATATAGTAGAAAAACACAGAAAACAGATCAAAATAGGCATTTCTGAGTCTTATCATGTGTGCGTTTGTGGGTATGTGTGAACATCTGGAAAAACTTTTCTAATGCTTTAATGTTGGTGAAAGCAGTTTAGTCTGGTAGCAGCAGTCTTTAAATGAAATTGAGCATAATTTATGCCAACAGGATGAGAGATATTTAAACATGCTTATTTGAGACAAGGGATTACCTACAGCACAGGAACCTTATAACAGGATTCACTGTTCCATAAAACTGCATTTTTATGAATTTTTAAAAAGTTATACTGAGCTGTGGTATTAATCAGGAGATAGATGCATAGATCCATAAATTAATGGAATGGACTAGAATGTCCAGAAATGGACTTGAGGTAATATGGTCATTTGATCTTTGACAAAAGTGCAAAAGCAATTCAGTGGAGAAAGGATAGTCTTTTCAACAAATGATGTTGGACCAAGTAGGTACCTATGAGCAAAATACTAAACCTCAACCTGAACCACCTGCCATTGCAAAGATGAACTCAAAATGGATCATAGATCTGAATTTAAGATGTAAATTTTAGATATAAAATTTTTTAAAAATAAAATTTTTAGGAAAAAAAGAAATCTTTGTCTTGGGGTTAACGGTTCTTAGAAATGACACCAAAAGCATGATAAACAGAAGAGAAAAAAAAGTTGATAAATTGTACCTCACCAAAATGAAAACTTTTGCTCCGCTAAAGGCAGTGTCAAGAGGATGAAGAGACATGCCGCCTGCTGGAAGAAAACATTTGCAATTCAGGTATCCGACAAAGCACTTGTATCCAAAGTGTATTTTATAAAAAATCTTTCAAATGAGGGGCACCTGGGTGGCTCAGTGGGTTAAGCCTCTTGCCTTCTGCTCAGGTCATGATCCCAGGGTCCTGGGATCGAGCCCCACATCAGGCGCTCTGCTCAGCGGGGAGTCTGCTTGCTTCCCTTCCTCTCTCTCTGCCTGCTTCTCTGCCTACTTGTGACCTCTGTCTGTCAAATAAATAAATAAAATCTTTTAAAAAAAATCTTTCCAATGAGACAATAAGAAAACAAATAACATAGCTAAAACTAGGCAAAGGATTTAAGCAGTTTCTTCACCAAAGAGAATATAAAAATGCTAATTAAGTCCATGTAAAGATGCTCAACATTATTAATTGTTATAGACTGAATGCAACTTATGTTTATGTTTTAATTTCTGGAACTTGTAAATGTTACCTTATATGGCAAAAGGGACTCTACAAATGTGATCCTGCGATGGAGTGGATATCCTGGACTATTTAGGTGGATCCTAAAGGTAATCATCAGTGTCCTTATAATAGGGAGGCAAGAACATGCAAGGGGGAAGAAGACAGTGTAAGTGGAGAGAGATTTGAAGAGTCTGCACCACTGGCTTTAAAAATGGGGAAGGGGCCCTATAGCTCAGGGATTAGAGCACTGGTCTTGTAAAAATGGGGAAGGAATACATTAGATATGGGGAATACATATATATGGGGTGCAATATATTATAAAATTAGAGATGCAGTTATCCAGATGATGTAATTGTAGGAATTCACTTAAAGGGACCCACTTTAAAAACTCATTATTATTATTATTGTTATTATTATTATTATGTAAGTTTCAGGTGTATAGCTTTATAATATGACATCTGCATATAATGAAGTCATCACCACCAGAAGTCTAGTTACCATCCATCCCAAATGGTTCACCCCCTTCCCCTCTAGTAACCACTAGTCTGTTCTCTGCATTTATGTTTGTTTTATTTTATGCCTCCCTCCTGCCCGCCTTCCTTTTTCTTTCCTCCTTTTCTTTTCTTCTCTTTTGTTTTCTTTCTTTTCTTTTCTTTCTTTTTCCTTCTCTTCTCTTCCCTTCTCTTCTTCCTTTTCTTTCCTTCCTTCCTCATTCCAGGTAGGAGTAGAATTTCTCTGTCTGACTTTTTGCTTACCATAATACCCTCTAGGTCCATCTATGTAAATAGCAAGATTTTACTTTTTGTGGCTGAGTAATATTCCATTCTGTACACCTATGTACCATATCTTTATTCATTCATGTATTGATGGACACTCCATTTGTTTTCTTACAGTGGTGATTGTAAATAATGCTATAGTAAACATAGAAGTGCATATATCTTTTGAACTAACATTTTTGTGTTATTTTGATAAATATCCAGAAATGGAATACCTGGCTCCTATGGTAGTTCTACTCTTAATTTTTTGAGGAATCTGCCTACTGGTTTTTGTAGCGACTGTACCAATTTACAGTCCCACCAGTGTATGAAGTTTCCTTTTTCCTCACATCCTCACCAACATTTGTTACACTTGCTATTCATTGTCTTTTTGATAATAGCTATTCTGACCGGTGTGAGGTGTTATCTCATGGTTTCCATTTGCATTTCCCTAGTATAATTAGTGATGTTGAGTATATTTTCATGTGTCTTTTGGCCATCTTTAGGTCTCCTTTGGAGAAAGGTTGACTCAGATTCTCTCCCTACTTTTAAATAGGGTTGGTTTTTTGTTGTTGAGTTGTAGTTCTCTGTACATTTTGCATATTATCAGATACCTGGTTTGCAAATATCTTCTTCCATTCAGTAGGTCGCCTTATCAGTTGATGGTGCTTTCCTGTGGTGTTCAGAGCTTTTATTTGATGTAGTCCTCTTTGCTTATTTTTGCTTTTGTTACTCTTGCCTTTGGAGTCTGATCCACAAAGATGGCACTTAGACTAACATGAAGAAGCTTAGCTCTTATGTTTTCTTCTAGGAATTTTATGGTTTCAGGTCTTGCATCCAAGTCTTTAATCTATTTGGAATTAATTTTTGTGTATGGTATAAACAGTTGCATAGTTTCATTCTTTTGCACGTGGCTGTACGAGTTTTCCCAGCACCATTTATTAAAGAGACTGTCCTTTCTCACTGTAGGTTCTAGGCTCCTTTATTTAAGGGATCTTTCTAATCAGTTCCTGGAACGTGAATGCAGAGAATCTGGCCTTGGGGTGAACATGCCTAGAGCAGTGTTTCCTAGAATGGGTTTCTTGACACAGTTGAACTATGAGTCAGTGCCCGGTAAGAGTTCCTGTTAAATTCAATTGGAAATAAACAGTACATGATGTTTAAAAGCTAGACTCTGTGACGAGAAAGACATGACTATATTATTTATAAATAATACAAATCTGTTATTTATTAGCCACGTGACTATGGCAAATTAACTGCTCTAAATTTCAGTTTCTTCTTCTATACAGTGAAAATGCTGAGAGCCCCTACTTCCCAGGATTACCCAATTAAATGAAATAATATATCCAAGGAGCTACCCTAGTGATAATACCCAAGATGTCGGCTATTCTTATTCTGGTGATATTCACCACCTACCTTCTTGGAGCATCAGAAAGTGTCATGGCACATTAAAAACTGAGAAGTCCTATTGAAAAGAAACAAAACAATTTTTTAGACCCTTCTAGTCTCAGTATCCTGAGAAGCTGGAAATGGACCTCTTAAGCTTGATGATACGAATCGGGCTGAGGGTTAGGTAGGGGCTGCTTTCTGCTTTAGATGACACCCGTCCGCCACCGCTGTGGGACTAGGTGGCAAACTTCACTCACATATTCCAGGAAGCAAAGTTGAGCCCCAGAGCTTGTCTTATAGAATTAGGATTTAAATTCACCTCTCTGGCTCCCCTTCCCGGATGTATTATTTCTGGGTCGCTTGGTGTCTCTCTCACCTACATTGAATGCTGACAATAATGAATACGCGGAGAAGAAAGCTATGATTTCTCTCCAGTTAAATATGTGCCCTTCCAAGTATGGTAGTTAAAAAAAAAAACAAACGAACAAAGCGCCAAGAGATGGAGATGGACTTTTAGAGTGAAATAAAACTTCCTGCCTTCTTAAAACCCAAGTTACCGCTCAAGTCAGCCCCTTGAGAGGCAGTAATAAATGACTTTTATCAGGAGTTTATGGCAGGAGCAGTGAGAGAAAGTGTGAAGCTTTCTTCCATCAGGTCTATCAGCTTATTTATTTATTTTTTAAGATTTTATTTATTTGACGGAGAGAGCACAAGTTGGGCGAAGAGCAGAGGGAGCAGGAGAAGCAGGGATGGCACTTGATCCCAGGACCCTGGGATTATGACCTCAGCTAAAGGCAGACACTTAAACGACTGAGCCACCCAGGTGCCCCAGGTCTGTCCTTTTAAATCTACATTCTTTTTCCATGGTGGTGTTGAATCCTGAAGGTCCAGAGCTCCCTTTACACGGTCTGTCCTGTGAACTTTCAGTCTGTCTCCGGATTTAGAGCTGGATACCAGAGGTGGGGAGAGTAGGGTACCATGTTGGCTTGAGGGACAACAAGGATTTGCTGTTAATCGGGTTGCAGGATGTTTCTGTGTTATCTAGGTCCTGTGAGTCTTTGCCCCCAGGATGCAGAGGACCTTCGCTTTCTCTTCTCATTGACCAGTTCTGAGCCTCTGATGAGGTGCCTCTTTGAAATACTGTTTCTGCTGCCCACTTCAATCAAAACCTGCTTGTCCTAACTGACCTCTGAACCAGTTCTTGGAGTCACTAATAAGTCATCAGTGTCCTCCAAACATTCTCTCCTCCTTCCTAATTTCTGCAGATCCCTTACGAATCTCCAGGGTTGGGTAGTCAGAGGTTCTGATTGGTTTGCTGTAATCTGTTCACTGTCTTTGGGTTTGTATTCCTTAGAAATGATGTTTGATTTTCTATGCACTTCCCTTTTGCTGAATGGCACCCAAAATAAATGGCACAGATTTTGACATGGGCAAGTTTAGCTGTTCAAACATGCACACCCTGCTGACATTCAAATCCATGGATTGTACCATACACTGCTGTGTACAGAGTCACTGACAGGTCTGAGAAACCATAACAGATTTATCATTTCTAGTGATAGTATAGAATGACTATTCCATCAACCCTGATTCTCAAAGTCTTTCATTTTTTAAAAAACTGTATTACATTTCAGGTCTACAAACACTTACCCAGGCCCTGGGCTGACAAAATGATGCCAACAGTGTAGGAAAATAAATGAACAGTGTTTTGAGGGAAGTGGAATTAAAATCAGTTACATGGGGTGCCTGGGTGGCTCAGTCAGTTAAGCATCTGCCTTTGGCTCTGATCATGATCCTGGGTCCTGGGATCGAGTCCCACATAGGGCTCCCTACTCAGAGGGGAGTCTGCTTCTCTTTCTCCCTCTGTTCCTCCACCCCCTCCCCGCTCCTCTGCTTGTGCTCTCTCACTCACTCTCCATCTCAAATAAATAAACAATTAAATAAAATTAAATAAACTCTTTTAAAAATAAAATTAAATAAAATCTTTTAAAAAATTAAAATAAAATAAAATCAGTTACATAAGTAAAATGAAGATTGTAACTCAGACCAAGGCAGGAGAAAGGGCAATATTCGGCTGCTAATTTCAACTCAACCACCAACCAGTGATGGGTCCTTGGGAAACATCACTGAATTTCCTCATCTGAACTAGATCTATGATTTCCAATTCACCAAGTATAAGAATCATCTGGAGTGTCTATTAAAAACACCGATTGCTAGCCCTCAGCCTAGCCCTACTGAATTGGAATCTCAAGGGAGGGGATCTGCAAAAGACACACACACTCACAGCACCCTGTGTGATTCCTTTGAACAATTTTGGGGAACACTGAATTAGGTAATATTTAGGATCCTTTCAGTTCTGAGAGACTATGATAAACCCTGGATGCCATGATTCACCAGTGAATGGGAAAAATCTGAAGAGAATATTCATTAGTTAATTGATACTTAGTAATTTAATAAATATTTTCTATTTATTTTTTGAAAAGTTACTAAAGTTAATGTTATGGTTTGTGTTTTAGGGATCTAGATATTCTTCAGATTTTTCTCATTTTTTAAAAAAGATGTTGTCTATTTATTTGACAGAGAGAGATCATCACATGTAGGCAGAGAGACAGGCAGAGAGAGTGGGGGAAGCAGGCTCCCCACTGAGCAGGGAGCCTGACACGAGGCTCGATCCCAGGACCCTGAGATCATGACCTGAGCTGAAGGCAGAGGCCTAACCCACTGAGCCACCCATGCACCCCAGATTTTTCTTTTCTTTTTGATTTATTCGTTGTAATATCTGGCCTATCTAGTCCATGGTGTTCTGTTAAGCATAAATGAGATCAGGATGTGAACATTTGTTGCTGTCATTATTATTATTATTACTGCTATTAGAAAATAACTATTGTAGGATTGACTCTGCTTTTATGAATCTGTAGTATCTGCTGGTGTCTTCAGCTTTGTTCTTACGGTTGAAGCCAGACAAATGAGCAAAACACATTTATTTATTTATTAAAAAATTTTGAGTATCGATTATGTACAAAGCATTATGTTACATTCTGTCTAAAATGTTTAGAGTGCCTTTTCTTTCTCTCTCTTTTTTTTTTTAAAGCTGGAAACCTCCCATTTAGTAATACTTTTATTTATTTTTTAAAAAGTTGTATTTAATTCTTTTGTAATTCCTACACCCAAGGTGAGGCTCAAACTCATGACTCCGAGATGAAGAGTCACATGATCTTCTGATGAAGTCAGCCAGGTGTCCCCATTTTGTAATACTTTCATTTTTTAAAAAAGATTTTATTTATTTATTTGACACAGAGAGCGAGAGAGAGACAGGGAGAGAGGGAGTATAAGCAGGGGGAGTGGGAGAGGGCGAAGGGGGCTTCCACTGAGCAGGGAGCCTGATGTGGGGCTCGATCCCAGGACCCTGGATCATGATCTGAGTTGAAGAAAGACGCTTAATGACTAAACCACCCAGGTGCTCCCCCCCATTTAAAAAATATTTTTAATGAATAAAAAGTTTTATTGGTCTTATCAGTGTATCAGTGCACTATAAAATTAATAATATGGGCACATTTATTCAGTTTATAGAGAATGTATGATACACATTTCAAAGAAATGAGTCCTAATGATAAATCTACAGGCTGACAGATCAGTAGCTCTCAGTTTAGGGTGTCTTTTGTATGCCTTCCTCTCCTCTAGGACACATTGCTTTGGGAGAAATGAGTTACACCAACGTTTTCATCCCAGGGTTCAAATCTGAACAGTGGCACAAGACTGTGTAGTGAGACCTCGGTTTTAGGAATCAACAATGGAAATTTATACTTATGTAGTGCTCCACAATTAATAAAATACTTTCTCAACTAAAATTTTATTTCTGGGACCCCTGGGTGGCTCAGTCAGTTAGGCATCTGCCTTTGGTTCAGGTCATGATTCCAGGATCCTGGGATCAAGTCTCACTTTGGGCTCCTTGCTCAGTTCCTCCCCCTCATTCATGCTCTCTCTCTCTCTCAAAATAAATAAATTCTTAAAAAAACACAAAATTTTAGGGGTGCCTGGGTGGCTCAGTGGGTTAAAGCCTCTGCCTTCGGCTCAGATCATGATCCCAGGGTCCTGGGATTGAGCCCCACATGGGGCTCTCTGCTCAGCAGGGAGCCTGCTTCCTCCCTTTCTCTGCCTGCCTCTCTGCCTACTTGTGATCTGTCTTTCAAATAAATAAAATCTTTAAAAAAATAATAGTAAATTTTATTTCTTCCCCAGTAATCCTCTGACGTGGGCAGGGAGGTCTTGTGAGATGTGGAGGGAAGCTGTGGTGCCAGTACTAGAAACAAGGCCTCTCAGCTTTCAGTTCAGTGCCCTTCCCATTTCTTCTATGGTACCTCTGGTTCCACAGCTGGAGTGGCAATAGAAAATGGGCTTCCCTTGGGGTGCCTGGGTGGCTCAGTGGGTTAAGCCTCTGCCTTCAGCTCAGGTCATGATCTCAGGGTCCCGGGATGGAGCCCTGCATCAGGCTCTCTGCTCAGCAGGGAGCCTGCTTCCCTTCCTCTCTCTCTGTCTGCCTCTCTGCTTACTTACTTTTCATCTCTCTCTGTCAAATAAACAAATGAAATCTTTAAAAAAAAGAAAATGGGCTGTCCTCCATATCCACGCAGGGATCTTCTATCACGGGAAAGATACAGGAAGAGTGATGGAGCTAATTCGCTTGGACACTCATGCTGGCATCTGTTTCAAACTCTCAGGATCTTGCACTTCTTCCTTCCTCTGGTATCTATTCCGATATCCTCTAAAGTGGAGTTAATGTCTTCTGACTATAGAACATAATCCCTGAGTAAGAGGAGGTTAATCCATCATTTCATTTAATCCTTAGAACAATGAACACATTTACTATGTCACATTAAGGTATTAAAAGCTAATGTGAAAACAGAATAATGTAAACCTAGTGGGGAAGCTAGACTATGTTAGCATTCATCTCCAGTGCCCCACTCATCCCAGAGGTTCCAGAGTTTTCTAAAGGCACAGTGGAAGGAGCTTTGTCACCCTCAGGCGGAAGAGACCAAGGCAATTAACCGGGCTGCAGGAGACAACGCTCTTCTCTGGCGTTCTCCTGAAGCATCAAAGGCAAGCTCTGTGCAGAGTCAGCTAATCACTGGTGCCTCGGTTTCCAAAGAGAAGTATCGCATTCCCCAGCAGGTGTTGACTGCTCGGGAGTCCAGGTGGGAAGGTGGCCATCGCCTGAACAGGAGACGATAGGGTTAGAGTTCAGGGTTCGGTCCTGCAGGAATCAAAAATCCAGGGAGATCCACCACCCCAATTTAGAAATAAAAATATAGAGCAACTAGTTAAATTTGAATTGCAGGTAAATAGTGAAATAATTGCTTAAGACCTCTTGTTTTCGGGCACCTGGGTGGCTCAGTCAGTTGGATGTCTGACTTCATGATCTCTTTATGATCTCTGGGTCCTGGGATCGAGTCCTTCATTGAGCTCCCTGCTCCCTCTACCCTTCTCTCCTGCTCATGATCTCACTATCTCTCAAATAAATAAAATCCTAAAAAATAAAAAGGCCCCTTGTTTCCCCTATCTTCTCTGTTGTTACCCTGAAGTTCTGTTCATAAGGTAAGAAGAGGAGGTGGGTTCCATTTCCAAAATGATAGTATCTGTAATATTATTTCCATTTTGCATAATTAAAATTTACATTCATCCAGAGCTTATCGAAAACAGAGTTTAGGAGGTGGCTTCTTTTTTCATATAAAATGGCATTTTACAGGTGAGAGTAGAACATGGATTTCTCTTCAAATAGTTCTTTTTCCCTGAACATTTCCTTGACAATGTTCATTTCTTACAATCCATTTTGAAGATGATTTGTGAAATTAATGGTGAACATCCACAGGAACATGTTCTTTATATAATCTTCTTTATTGAAAATACAAAACCAGGAATTAAAAATTAAACCTACTTGTATTGGTTGCCATGGGGAATTATTTAGTCTAAATCAGATGAAATATTGAAAATATACAGTTTGGTTTCTCTCTTCCCACCCAGGTCCTGCACCCTTCTTAATTTTCTCCCATGGAAACAGTATCTTTAGGATTGACCTGGAAGGAACTAATCATGAGCAATTGGTGGCAGATGCTGGTGTATCAGTGATCATGGATTTTCACTACAATAAGGGAAGAATCTATTGGGTAGATCTAGAAAGAAAACTTTTGCAAAGAGTTTTTCTGAATGGGACAAGGCAAGAGGTAAAGTACAACCCTAAAGTATTTAAGGGATTTTTGTATAGGTTGACAAACATGGTATCATTAATTTGTAATGAACAGATGAATGAAAATTACATTTCAATTGAAATATTTCTGACATTTGTAGATATGTGTTTAATTTGTATCTGTAGCGTGTTACTGAACAAACTCATCAATGTGGCACTGATACTCAGAAGACCCCAGAAGGAGTCAGGATGTCAATGGAATTTTGAAACTATATAAATTTATTAAGTCAGGTCACCACTTCATGGTTAAAAGAGATTACTTGCATGATTACTTTTGGCTCCAGTGGTTCTCAGCTCAGGACAATTTTGCTCCTCCAGGTACATTTGGGAAAGTCTGGGAAGATTGTGGGTCATCACACCTGTGCTGGCAAGGAAAGAGAATGTGCTATTAGCTTCTGGTGGGCAGAGCCCAGGGATGCTACTAACTATCCTAAAATATAGAGGATGGCCCCAACAACAAAGAATTATCTGGCCTCAAATGTCAGTTGTGCTGAGTTTGGGAACCTGATTTGTTGAATGTCCTGGGTTTTAGCACTGATATTTAGGAAGAAAACATTTTTGATTCTTTTTTTTTTTTTTTAAGATTTTATATATTCATTATCCATTTGAGAGAGAGCACAAGTGGAGGGGAGAGGCAAAGGGAGAGGGAGAAGCAGACTCCCCTCTGAGCAGGGAGCCCGACTCTGGGCTCAATCCCAGGACTTCCGGATCATGACCTGAACCAAAGGCAGACGCCCAACCATCTGAGCCCCGCAGGCGCTCCACCTTTTTTGATTCTTAAGGTGTTTGCACTCTGGGGGAAAAAATAATGAAGCAGGAGTCAGATATAAAGTATTTTGCTTCAAGTTCATACAAAAGATCTTTGATCTTTCTCTGTGACTGGTGGAACCCTTAGAGTCCCAGGAGGAATGCTCTCTAGATTCCTGAGAGATGGATTACAGAGACGCGTGACTGGAGAAACCTTAAGCATTTATTCCCAGCACAAAGTGCCCACTGTTTTGTTTGTTTTTCTTCAACTCTTTCTCCTTCAGTTATTCTTAAAAGCTTCACTTAAGTGCCAATTTCTTTTATCACATTCTGGGACTTACTAATGTCACCTTTAACAAGGATGGCTATTCATTATTCTCCAGCCATCTGTAGAATAGTTTCAAAACTCTTGAGTCTCAAAATCTGGAGAGTTTCCTGTCACAGACTAGGGAAAAAATTTAAATACTTGTGAATTTGTGTCAAATCATTAGGAGAGGATTGACCTGGTGCCTAAAATCCACCATTGTAGCCCCCTCTTTTGGGTTAAAACACTGTTTACAAAAAAACACCTGTTAAAATACAATTCACCTGGGTGAGCTAATATATTAATATGTTGGCAGCTGGTTCAATGGCTTGGCTAGATAACTTTGCATGAGGTATAGGAATAGTGGAAGCTTGTGAGACTAATCTCTGCAAAATCTGAGTTCAGTGATGTCATGTCAGTGGCTAGAAATCAGCTGTGGTGGGAATATTAACAAACCAAGGAAATCTGCAACCACACAAATCAGGGTTTCTCCCTACCTCCCACCCTGTACCCCCCAAGAAGACTGACCGGTTTACCTGCACATGTTGGAATTAGGAGGTAAAAGAGGTTTTTGTTTGGTCATTTTATCACTACAGAGCAGGAAACTGTACCCAAGGGGCATAAGGAGAAGCTCTGTTCTTTGGGCCATAGGGACACAATGTGAGGGCACGGAAGACTTGTAGAAAAAGTGGGGCCTGATGGAAGAGAAGGGGCCAGGAAAGTGGGGCTCTAATGAGAAACTGATTTATTTTAGAAGTCTGTGCACAAAGGTCAAGGGCATCTTGCCAGATTTTGGCAAAGCTTAGAATTGAGTTCAGCTGAGAATGTGGAAAATTCCATTAGTAAATGGATAAACTGTCTTTAAGATAGCATGGAAATCTCTCTTATAGTTGAATTTGTTAATGCATTATGGTTGATTGCCTAATTTCAATAAGCATAGGATAATTTTCTACTTTAAAACCCAGAAATATTCATGAGGGAGGGTTAAGATTGCTCCATCAAAACAATGGCACCGTATCTGTGACTATTTCATGATTTAAATAGTTTTATGAATGCACAAAAAAATGACTAAGTACTTAAAAGAATAGACTTTTATACATAAAGATAAAACAATGTTGATGTGAATGAGAAAATAGTAATATTTTGAAATTTGATTTTACAGAGAGTATGCAATATAGAGAAAAATGTTTCAGGAATGGCAATAAATTGGATAAATGAAGAACTTATTTGGTCAAATCAACAGGAAGGAATGATTACAATAACAGATATGAAAGGAAACAATTCCCGAGTTCTCTTAAGCGCCTTAAACTATCCTGCAAATGTAGCAATTGATCCAGTAGAAAGGTAACTGCTGTTTTCAGACACTGAAACATATATCAAAATTGGATGATAATTCATAGAATCATAACATTTTGAACTCAGAAGAACCTCTTCCCAGAGAAGGTTGTCTGGATTTGAACCAAGGCAGGCTTCCTTCTACAAGTGGGGCTCTTGACTACCATGATTTCCTACTAGAGAAGCCTAATTCCTTTTTTAACTTGAAATTACATGGAATTTCCATAGCAGGGCAATAAATATTGGTTGAATTGGAATTTCATTCAGAATAGTCCAACTCATCCTGAGTGGCTATCCAGGGACCGCTATAACACTGAGAGTTGGTGATTTAAGTGACCTTACCTTCAATTACATGCCTATATATTGTGTTTGCTCTCAGGGTTATATTTTGGTCTTCAGAGGTGGCTGGCAGCCTTCACAGAGCAGACCTGACTGGCCTGGAAGAGAAGATTCTGTTAGAGACGTCAGGAAGAGTAACAGCTGTGTCCGTGGATGTGCTTGATAAACGGCTTTTTTGGATTCAGTACAACAGAGAGGGAAGCAATTCGTATATTTGTTCCTGTAATTATGACGGAGGTTCTGTCCATTTTAGCAAACACCTTACACGGTAAGTTTGGGTTTTAGTGTAAATTAAAGCAATTGCCACTTAAAGTTTGTCCAGCTGAACTGGTAGAATGGCTTAGCGCCGATTTGGAAGTCCAAAAGGCTTGGTGAGTACAAGTCCTAGATTTATCATTTATTGGACAAGTGACTTTGGGAAGATTACATGATTTTTCCTCAGTTTCCTTTTTTGGTGTGTGTGTGTTTAAAGATTTTATTTATTTATTTGAGAGAGAGAAACCACAAATTGGGGGCCGGAGGGAAGTGGGAGAGGGAGAAGCAGACTTCTTACCGAGCGGGCTGCCTGATGCGGGGCTCAATCCCAGGACCCTAAGATCCTGACCTGAGCTGAAGGCAGACGCTTAACCATCCGAGTCATCCAGGCGCCCCTCCTCAGTTTCCTTTAATATGGGGATAATAGTAGTAACTATTTCTTAGGGTTAATGTGAAAATTAAGTAAAGAAATGCAAATAAAAACAACAGTTTTGGCATCTAATAAGTTCTCACATGTTGGTTATAGGTTATAGTTGATCTTTTTGGAATTACTATGTCCTATATTTGTGAAGCAATTATGTTTCATTTGATATGCTATCTTGCCTGTAACTGACTCACCAGCTTGTGATAAGAGGCAGAAACTAGTGAAGTGTGAAATGGATACAACCAGAATCCACTCTTAGAGTATTTATATTTTCTTCCCTATTTCTACTTTAATCACACTTAAATGCTGATTAGCAAAAGCTGGGTCAATGAATCTGAAGCTAGAAATTATACCCCATTAATTCAGATTATAAATAAATAAAATTTCAGATGTAATATCTGCTTCTAAACCTAAATGGGATATAATTGAAAAGGTAGGTAATTAAAATTCAGCCAATAAATTGAAATGAAGTGAAATGTTAATAAGCCTGGGAGCAAATGTTCTGCCATTCTTTATAGTTTTTCTGTTTTATTTTTTAGGCACAATTTGTTTGCAATGTCCCTTTTTGGTGATCGGATCTTCTATTCAACCTGGAAAAAGAAGACAATTTGGATAGCCAACAAACACACCGGGAAAGATATGGTTAGAATCAACCTCAACCTGTCATTTGTACCACCTGGTAGAATCAAAGTAGTGCATCCACTCTTACAGCCCAAGGCAGAGAGTGATGGTCGGGCACCTGGTGAGTCATCTTTGACCTCAAACGGAGTCTGGTATTTTGTCCCACCCATCTACCTGCTCAAGCCAGACAGTTAGGGGCCATCCTTGGTGTCTTCCACTGCCCCAATTTTCAATCTACTGCCAAATCCTTTCCATTCCACCTTCTAAATACATCTCTAATATCCACTTCTCTCCTCTACAGTCCAACAACCAGCATTTCTTGCCTGGCCTGTTGTAGTAGCCCCTCAACTAATCTTTCTGTTTTTCACTCTAGTTAATCTGATCCATTAACTCCCCTGCTAAATATCCTTCAAAAGCTTTCCTCTATATTTAGATTGAAATGTAACATTTTACCAGGCCTATCAATATCTGATGAAACTGATCTAACACTTCTCCCCTCGCTAGAATCTGACTCAAGTCTTTCCACAGTTGCTCAAATATGCTGTCCCTTTCACGCCTTCAGGCTTTTGCTGTCGCTCCTTTCTCAGCCTAGACTTTGTCTTCAGTTCTAGCTTAAGTATCATGTCCTCAGATTAGCCTTCTCTGGTCATCCAGTCAAGAGGAGATGAAGAGGCCTACCTGTCATCTCTGATTTTTTTTTTTTCAGTACACTCTTCACTGAACTCATCCCAAGATGTAATTACATATTATTTTGCTTTCTTTTTGATTTTATCTCCCACTTGATTATAAATATTGTGCAGGCAGGGACCATGCCTATAATTCATTTGTTTGTTTGTTTATTGTTTAAACCTCCCTGATACATTTATAAATGAAGAATTTTAGATAACATTAGTAAAATGGCTGGTTTGACTGAATCTAGTCCCAGTCCCAAATTTCTACTTCTAAATGTAGTCTCTGAATTCTTTAGCATGCACTTTTTTAAAAGTAGGCTTCTCAATATGGTTTATATACCACACAAATGATGTACTAACATTTTCTATATGTAAAAGCTTAATTTCAAGCAGGCTCTGACATATATTTACTCTTATCCCCAATTAGCTGGGAGAGGGTCTGAGATGGAATTCTTTGTTTTCTATCTGTTGGGTGCCACTAGGGTTTGGCAGTAGTGTGGGAAATGGTAGGGACTGTGGGTCCCTGCTGCAGTTCCTAGATGAATGTGTCTTTTCCCGCCCTAGACACATGTCCTGAAGAGAGCTGTGGAGACTGAACAGAAGGACAGGCACGAGATTGCTGAAGGGAGGCTGGAATCTAGGGGAACTGACATTACTATTTCTTATACCCTCAAAGAGCTAACTAATAGTATGAGGACTTTTTTTTTTTTTTAAGATTTTATTTATTTATTTGGCAGATGGAGATCACAAGTAGGCAGAGAGGCAGGCAGAGAAAGAGAGGGGAGGAAGCAGGCTCCTCTTGGAGCAGAGAGCCTGATGCGGGGCTCGATCCCAGGACTCTGGGATCATGACCCGAGCTGAAGGCAGAGGCTTTAACCCACTGAGCCACCCAGGCGCCTCCTGTGAGGACATTTTAACTGATTTCTTTAAAAACTTAGGTAGAAACCATAATTTAATTTGGGTAACAACTCTGCTTTCAATGCAAGTGATGAGGAACTTCCAAGGATGAAATAAATTCCAAGAGATGAAGTGTTTATTTAGATAAATTATTTTTTTTAAAAACTGATTTACTTGAATTTACAAAGCGGAAGTTGTGGGAAACAATTCAGCTGTGGGTTGGAGCATAACATAACATAAGTAACTACATAGTGACAATGTTATAAATGAGATGGTTGACCGTATTCTACGCAGTAAGGTGGCGAATCTGATATTCTGCCAGATACCTTCCATGGGAAATTTTGACTCAAGCTTTCTTCACGTATGATTCATTGTCCAACTGGTGGTGACTCACCACCAAATTAGAACCAACAGTACTGTGAATAAGTAATTATTGATCCTCACTTGTAATAGTTATAGATACGTCCATCCCTGTCTCTTACATTTCTGTATAAGTGCATGCTTTCCAAAGTGTTTTCATGACCATTATCTTATTGGCTTGCCATGGTAACATTGTGACACAGAAAGGTTGGCAACTTTCGTACTCATTTCATAATTGAGAAATCTGAAACCTAGAGAAGTAGAGTGTGTTATCCAAGATTACACAGCTTGTTAATGAGGGTTTTGGGAGAGAAAACAATCCTGGTGATGAGTCTGTCAGTTTATTCTTTCTCCCATAAACACTTGAGCTCTTCAGAATCCTCTGCTATCACTCAGCTTTTTGGATAGGGAGGTCACATATGATCATTAAAAGCATAAAGTTTAGTAGAAAATCTACAGTGATTCATTAAAGAACAGCTTCAACCCATCTGGCAAAACATGGACTTTGGTTGGGAGGCCACGGCCAGCTGCAGAGCTGCCGGCAAACCTGAAATGCAGAAGGCAGGTGGCATTGGAGATATTGGCTCCAGTTGGTGACCAAAGAACCCGCTTCACGTATATGCCAATGACAAAGGACTTTGATTTCCAAAAGCACTGTTACATTAGCCATCATTAAATAGGTTTAAATTATGTTAGTGCCTGGTAGAGCAGAATTCTTCACGTGGGATTTAGGGTCTGTGAATCTCGTGATTGTGTGGGTGAAGATGAAAATATGCAATAGTCACTCCCTACACAGGTGATGTAAAGCTGCTCTCAGCTTCTCCAAGTGCCTTCGCATTTAAAGACATGCTTCTTCTAGAGGCTGGCTAGTTCCTCCTGGATAGTGGGCTTATGACTTCAGCTCCTCTGGAGAGGTGGATGGTGGTTGTACTTTAGTTTGCAAGGCATTTAGTAGTGAGATTACTTCAATGGGCAGATGACTGAGAAAAATCATGTAGCCTATTTGGCATTATTTTTTACATAAAATTTAAGTATATGCATGTGAGTATCAATAGATTTCCTTCATTCAAATGCCTAAACTATCATTTTTCAAAGCATGTTCTACAAAACACTGGCTCTCTGGGATTTAATGGGGTCATTTGGGGGCAAAAAAGTTTCAGGGTCAAATGATTTAGACAAACCAGGTTAAATAAAATTCAACAGGGAGTCTTTTCCTCAAGTGACTTCTCAGAACCATTCATATGGTCAAGTGCATTGTTAGTCTCTAAAGGCCATATGACCTATAGCATTTTCCTATTTTATTTTCTATGCAGCAGCCTACTTGACTCCTGCATCTAATTGTTTCTAGCCCAGACCTTTTTCTTGAGATCTAGACCAATTAAAAAAAGAGAGACTGAGGCACAATAAGAGTTGAGCTGCAGAGAAAATTGATTTAAAACATTGGGGATTTATTCATAGCATACGAACATGAGCAGCCCCAATGAACACTGTCCACCCAAGGGCAAGGGTGAGGTTTACAAATGAGCAAAGCCATAAAACTTTGCAAGGAAGACTACAGTAATTTGTTGGCTTAAGTAATCCTTGGCTTGCCCATTTGGTTGGGCTGGTTACAGAGGAACTGGCTGCCATGGGAGGCTGAGCCCCAAGTCCACACAGCAGAGCCACTGTTTCACCATCAGGGTGGTTTCCTGATGTGGTCACTCAGGTCCCTCATCTGGGCCACACCTGCTTGCTGTCTGCACCCTGCGGACTTAGGGTCCTACAGTGGCACTTGGAAAATTTCCTTATCAAGGCCTGTATATTTATCTGCCTTCTGAGCCTTTCTGCTTGAATTTTTTGCAAATGCTTTAGGCACAAAGAAAATAATTGACCTACTAACTTTCACACCTTATCTTCCCAGCTCCCGTGTCCCCATCTCAGTGAGTGGCGACTCACCTCCATCTCCCAAGACAGAAATCTGGGCGTGAGCCTTTCCTCTCTCTTTCCCCACTCCCTCGCCATGAAATTAACCTCCAGCCTCCAACAATTCCCCCCGCCTGCAATCTAACCACTAGTGCCCTATTTGGCAGCAATCGGTCCCTACATTCTACTTAATCCGTATCCCTGCCTCCCTTCTCCATGCTGCAGGCAGCATAACCCTTCAGAAATGAGAGCCCAATCATGCCATTCCTTGGTTAAAACCAATCAACAATTCTGTTGTCCGTAATGAAAATCCAGTCTCTTTATTTACCCGGTCCACAGCGGTCTGCAGAAGGATCTCCACTGCATCTCTCACCGTTGTCTGCATTACATTCCCTGCGGCTACCCTACTCAAAGATTTAATTTCCTCCCACAAAACATGCTCGCTCTTTCCCCCAGGCATTTTTGGCAGGTTCAGAAACCTGTTTTCTCCTTCTCTGCACAGGCTCTCTCTCTTTTCGTCCTCTGAGAAGTAGCTCAAATGTTACATCTTTCAGAAACCCTTACCCTACCCCATTCATGGTGAGTCTCGGTTAGCATTTCTTAGAATAACATATTTCCCTCACTTGGTACTTCCTGTTAGTCTTCCTTACTCCTAGGAGAACACCTCTTCATTGTACTCCCGGTGCCTAGAGGACATTTTACAAATAATAGTTTTTTAAAAAATTGCAAGAAACTCAGAGATTTGGTCCAAGCGTTTTGTATAGCCTCTTCCATAACAGAAAAATAAAAGATTTGTTCTATTGTATAGAACAAATAAAAAAACAAACAATAGTTGAAAAAAGAAAAATGGATAAATACCCTTTGTCACTCTCTCCTCTAAATAATGTCCTGATGAACAAATTTTAAAGAGGTATCATGGCTTAGTGCATGTTGTCTTCCTGCCTTCCCTTGGTCTGACAGACAGTCTGCTCCCTTTGGTATATTATGACTCAATCCCCAATGTTTTAAATCCGTTTTCTTGCTTAACTCTCAGTGTGCCTCAGTATATTTTTCTTTTTTCCTTGAATAGGTCTGGATCTCAAGAAAGAGGTCTGAGCCTAAAATACTAGATTTGGGAGCCACATGGGTTGCTGCATAGGAAATAAAATAGGAAAATGCCACAGACTGTATCATCCTTAGAAATAATAGAAATCATCATAATTATTGAGTGTGTAAGGAATTTTCTGTGCTGGCGTTACCCATATCATCTCATTTAATTTTCACAACAATCCTATGAACTAGGTGTGATGATTACCACTGTTTGATTAAAAAGCTGAGTTGCAGAAGTGCCATAATAGCGCATTCAAGGTCAACTGTGGAGGAATTGGGATTTGAACCTAGGCAGAGTGACACCATACTTCTTCCCCAACTGCAGTAAAGAAATACAGCAATATTTTATATAATGGCAATGATATTACTATTCTCTCTCATTTCATATCTTAGATCTTGCCTTATTTGTTTGCGGGAAACCTTTAATTTGGCTTATTCTTATCTATCCATGGCCTCCTGGTGGTTAAATATTTTGGTGTGCACAGATCATGGGGCCAAAATCTCTCTTTCTCACACACAGACACATACACACACACACCCTCTCTCCTGGCTGTCACAGAATCGATCTCCTATTATTTCAAGCTCAACTTCCAGGGATTTTTGCAACTACTTTTACTGCTCATATATACTGCTATAGAAGGTCGATATATTTTTGCTTTCTTCTCTACTCTTGAGATGTAGATTCCAGTTTTATGTTCATAAGAGATTTTTCTTATGAGAAACGGTGTTTACCATCAGCACTGTGCAAAATACTTTAGATTCATTTCATGAACAAGAATATTACTGAATTTCTTTGGTTCTAGATTTCATGAAGGAGAATTGCTTCCACCTGGAGATCTACCTGCTTATGGAAGTGATTAGTAGAGTTAAAACTGCTCAGGTGGGACTCCGATTCATTTTGATTATGTCATTGCTAGAATGTCTACTGTAAAACCTTGGTTATTTGGAAACCTCTAGAAAAGAATCGTGCTAGAAATTTGAGTATTTTTTTCTTACAATTGTTTTCCAAACTTTTTCATGGTGGTTAACTACACATACCATAAAGTTTACCATCCTAAGTATTTTTAAGCACACATGGAACATCTGGGTGGCTCAGTCTGTTGGGCATCTGCTTCAGCTTAAATCATGATCTCAGGATTCTGGGATCGAGTCCCGCATCAGTCTCCCTGCTCAGTGGGGAGTCTGCTACTCCCTCTCCCTCTGCCTCTCCCCCTTGCTCGCTCTCTCTCATTCTCTCTCTACAAACAAGTAAATAAAACCTTTAAAGAGAAAGTATTTTGCAGTGTACAGTTCAGTACTGGTAAGTCATCCATACTGTCGTGCAATATCATACTATCCATAACTCTTCTCATCTTATAAAATCAAAATTCCATATACTTTCACTGTACCATCTCCCAGCCTTTGACAATCACCATTCTACTTTCTGTCTTTATGATTTTGACAGCTCTCACTGCCTCCTAGAAGTAGAATCGTACAGTTGTCTTTTTGTGACTGGCTTATTTCACTTAGCATAATGTTCTCGTTTCATCCATGTTGTAACATGGGTCAGAACTTTCTTCCTTTCAAAGGCTGAATAATATTCCTTTGGGTGTGTATATTACCACATTTTGTTTATCCATTCATCTGTCGATGGCTATGTGGGTTACTTCCATGTGTTAGCTATTGTGAATAATGCTGCAATGAACATGGGCATACGAGTATATGAGTCTCTTCAAAACTCTGTTTTCAATTCTTTTGGATATATACCCAGAAGTGAATTGCTAGATCATATAGTATCCCCTTTTTAATTTTCTGAGGACCCACCATACTACGTTCCAGACAGTGGCTATGCCATTTTACATTTCCACCAACACTTATTTTCTGTTTTCAAATGATTTTAAATGATCAGTTCAAACATCCAAATCTCTGTTATTTCTCATGGAAATCTTGGTAAAATATGGATGGCTATATCTTCCTAAGATTATTTTTAGATAGTTATTGACATTTTGTTAATGACTAGGGTCATACAAAGATACATGCCGCTGGCGATATCATCAGAGTGGTTTGAGGCAAAGCTGGATTTTATTTTTATTTTATTTTTAAGGATTTTAAGGATTTTTATTTTTAAGAGAGAGGAACAGTTAGAGAGAGAACACAAACAGGGGGAGAGGGAGAAGAAGACTCCCCGCTGAGCAGGGACCAACTCAGGCTAATGACCCGAGTGGAAGGCAGACGCTTAATGACTGAGCCACCCAGGCACCCCCAAAGCTGGGTTTTAAATGCGAATTTGCTCTGATATGAAATTGCTGCCCCTTGAAATGCCTTTTAAAAACTTGGAATGGTTCTCTATCACTTTTCTGTCTTCTTTCTTGCCCTCCACTCTCACTTTTTGCTGGTTCCACATGCCTGACTGTGGACTCTGTTTATTTTCTAATCTGAGGCATTTCTTTGCCATTTATTTGTTGAGGAAACCTGTAGAACTTTCCACATTTTGGATTTTGCAGAGTATAACCCTATGGTGTCATTTAACATGCTTCCGTATTTCTTACACATGGCTAGTTTGGGCCTTGAAGCCTGATCAGATTCAACTGTTTGTTAGGGAACTTAGAAGGTGGCACTGAGGACAGTACTGTACGCTTCCTGCTGATCAATCACACCAGGGCTGTATGATGCCTCCTTGTGGCTCTTATCGTGATGTTTATTTATCAGCGGTTTAGGTCTTGCAAAGTGGTCCATCCATTGTAAAGTTTCCCATCAGCCTTTCACATAATAGCTTTAGAAACTGTTGATTATCATTGCCTAGGCCCTTTTGTCATTAGAGTTTCAAAGAGATGACATTGTATCACAGCTTATGCATTTGTTAGCTGACGAGCCTTTCTACATCAGCTATAATTTCCCTGGGGATGATCTTTTATAGGAAAAGTAAATTAAATGTTTGATTCTTTCCTTTATCCGTTTTCAGAATAAAGGTTTTTTTAAAAAGCATCTTGATAAACTCAGAGATTTAAAAAAAAATATTTGACATGTTTCTATTCATTGCTGTTAATATCATTTTGACACTCATATTGTACCATCTTTCTCCAGGAGGAGCCCCAAACTGAGGCTTCTAGCCTTTGTGGGAGAGAGGACCAAGAGGGACCTCAGCTGCCCTCTCCTAGAAACTGGCCCTGGCAGTCTGGAAAGCTGAGCTGAGGCTCTGTCTGGGCTCACTGGAATCATGCAGTCCTTTCTGGGGAGTGCAGTGGGAGTGGGGTGGTGACATGGGAGAGGCAGGGATACCTTGCATTTCCATCTTTATGCTAGGGGCTGGCCATGGTCACACTTGTCAGAAGTGGGTACAAAAGAAGAAATGACTGAGAGGTTCCAAGGGGCTCATCTGGAGTAAAAAGTCTATATTTTTAAAAACTCTTCAGAGGCTATTGATTCTCAGAGGGGTTTAGATGAATGAGGATACCAAGTAGATGAATTCTGGCTAAGTGGTCTTTGTTTTTACTGTAGTTAAGAATTCCAAGAGACTATTCTTGTATTTTCTTCCTTGTTATTTTCTATTAACAAAGAAGAATAAACCTATATTATACAGTCTGGGAAGGTTTTTGAGGAAATTGAAGAAGTCATTTATTCAGGAAACTCATTACTGAGGAAGACAATAAATAAATGAAACAAAACATAACTAGGTTCTGGGGCACATGGGTGGCTCAAAGTGACTGCCTTTGGCTTAGGTCCTGATCCTGGAGTTCCAGGATCGAGTCCCACATTGGTTTTCCTGCTCAGTGGGGAGTCTGCTTCTCCCTCTGACCCTCCACCCTCACATGCTTTCTCTCTCTCTCATTCTCTCTCTCTCAAATAAATGAATAAAATCTTAAAAAAAGGAAAAACTATAATATTGTAAATGTAATATATATTTATTCTATAAAAACCCATAGTTATATATATGCACATACATATAAGTATACACATAAACATACACACAAGTGGTGGGTATCTATCTACCTATCTTTCAGTCAAGAGATGGGTCTACGGCCAGAAGGCTTGAGCTTGCATCCCAGGTTTACCCCTTATTGATCCTTAAGACACGGTTTCCTAATCTGTAACGTGAAAGATATATGTGCGCTGCATAGCTCAAGAGCTTGTTATGAAAATTAAATGAGATAATGTAAATGCTTTATAAAATGTTCTTTGAATTTTTTATTGTATGTGCTAAATACTAGGGGTGCTGATATTGAGGTATAAGAATGGTTAAAGGGAATGGGTTCAAATTGAAGATACTTGAAAGACTTTCTTGATGAGGCGAGTCTTACACTGAAATTTGAGGTGGAGAAAAGTTGATGGGGGAGATCCCACCTACATTGTTTCAGAATTGGGCCAGGGTGAAATCTACAGATTAACCCAGTGGTAGAAGAGCTCAGAGAGCCTGTGTGTTAGGCAGGCAGGTATCCAAGGCGCAATTGGTGGTGGACATTAATGCCATGATTAGGAGCTTTAATTTGATCTCAGAGGTAATTAAGCTGCCCTGCTGAGCTGTGGGAAGGGGTGTTATCTGAGGTCAGCAGCAGTGGGATGAGTGCTAGCTCTGGCCTAATTTGAAGCTAAAGAACAGCAGAAGATTAAGAAGATTAAACAAAAATATAGCCCTCAATCCTCTGTTTTGCCACTTCCTAAAATGACCTTTTAAAGTGTTTAGCGCCTTGGGGTGCCTGGGTGGCTCAGTGGGTTAAAGCCTCTGCCTTCGGCTCAGGTCATGATCCCAGGGTCCTGGGATCGAGCCCTGCTCTGCTCAGCAGGGAAACTGCTTCCCCCTCTCTCTCTCTGCCTGCCTCTCTGCCTGCTTGTGATGCCTGTCAAATAAATAAATATATACATACATACATACATAAATACGTAAATAAAAAATAAAGTGTTTAGCACCTGAATTCAGGTGGCATCCTCAGCCTAACCATTTAGAGGAGAATGGTGATGCTGTCCTGGCTATCTTCATCGTTGAAGAGTGATATATATATGCTTATGAGTACCATGCAAACCATGAGCACCATGGTAGCTTGGAGTACTGGGCAAGCAGACGCTGACTGTCTGAGTTCTAATGCTAAGGCTCAAGGGAAATTCCAGGAGAAATGAAATAAAGGAGTTAAGTTGCAGGTGACATGATCACAAGGTTTTTTGGTGTATGAAGCCTATGTCTGTAGTATACCCGTGTTGTGAAAGGCACCATGCTGGGTGCTGTTTGGGCTATAAAATGTGAATGGGATTCGCCCCTTAGCCTCAAGAAGCTTATTGGTTAATGGAAAAAAGAAGCATATACATCATTGTCATGACCACGGAATGAGTGCGATGATGGTAAGAGCACAAGTACGTGCAGGCGAGAGGTAGGAGAAAAGTACAAAAAAGTGATAAATAATAGTGGCTCTAGATGAAGAATGGAGAATTTCCTGGATGCTAATTGTTTTTCTTCGTTAAGCAGTTTGAATCCTTATTAACACATTATAAACAGTAATTAAGGTTTGAGACTCCGTAGAGGTACAAACTTAGAGAAATTTACCACAAACATCTGATTCTGTATAGAACCATAAATTTTTTTTTCCATTTTATCCATTTTATTTATTAGAATCATAAAATTTTTTTTAAACATAAGGGATCTCAGGAACTATTCCAAACTTTTATTTCATGTATTAGGAAACCAAGATGAAAGAGATCATGATGCGATGTACAGGCAGAACCAGAAAACTTGGTTTTCCTTGTTCTTAATCCCGTACTCACCTGTCATGCTGGGTTTGGTAAGATTTTTTATAAGGGATATTTCTAGGAAGCATAATTCCTTTTTTTTTTTTTTTTTTTGGTTACATCAAGAAAGTAGTAGCACTTTGGTGCCTTGAAAAGGCTGAGTCAGAGGACTGTTTCTACACCTGGTGGATAGGGTGCTGTTGGATTCATGAATCATTTAATAAAGGCTGTTAGATCTTCAAATTAAAAAAAGAAATGTCAACTTGGACATTTCTATATTTTAATTGTTGTTATTCCCTTGCAAATTCATAAAAATTAAAGTTTTAAAATTTTAAAGATTAAAATAAAAAAATACGTGTCTTTTTTTTTTTCCCCCAGAAATTCAGAGTGGTACATTTTGTCTCCTAATCTTAGTCATTTACTTTTAAAATTTGGGTGATTTTATTTTTTCATTTTGCTTAGTTAAAATTTTAATATATGCAGCATGCAGGAACCTGAAAGCAATGTAACTATCTATACATGTGTGATTGTCTGGAAACCATATATAAGAAATAAAATGTTTAGAATCAATATCTAAGAAACTATTCAGTGTAAATCTGAACTGATTCAGTTGGTAATATTGCAACAGTATCGAATACTCAGCAAGATTGATTTTGTATTTAATTCCATCATGAGCTCTGAATAAACAAGTTTAAAATAACTAAGTTCACAACAGAGACTTGCTAAAGGAGGTATTAATAACTGAGGGGAGGCTGGGATGTTTCATCAGTGCATTATGCCATTTCTCAAAGTGTGGTTTAAAGACTCCGCAACAGATTCACTCTGATTCAGCTGAAAATTCAGAGTCCTTAAGGGGTTTTATTCTTGGATTCCAAAAAAGAAAAAAAAAAGAAAAAGAAAATGCAGAGTCTGAGCCTTTCTCTTGGTGGACCAAGTCAGAATCTCTAAAGGGCCAGTAGTCTCAATGCACACTGGGAACATTTTCAAGAGGGCAAGAATAGGGGTGCCTGGGTGGCTCAGTGGGTTAAGCCTCTGCCTTCGGCTCAGGTCATGATCTCAGGGTCCTGGGATTGAGCCCTGCATTGGGCTCTCTGCTCAGCAGGGAGCCTGCTTCCCCTCTCTCTCTGCCTATTTGTGATCTCTTTCTTGTCAAATAAATAAATTTTAAAAAATCTTTTTTAAAAAAAGAGGGCAAGAATATGTTTTTACTGTGTCATGGTGTTATTGGTCAAGAAGAATGTTTAGGGACTTGAAATAGAAGGAAATTGGTAGAGTCAGAGTGAGGAGACATCTTTATAAGTAGATAAACAGAGACTAGAGGAACAACATTACATGGAGAATGGTTTCAGCTTCTGGCACTACTGAGCAAAGGCTCTTACTGGTTTGTTGCCTGTGCCGTTCACAGCATGTTTTTAGCAGTCCTTTCGTTGGACGGTTGGCTCTTCTCATTTTTCAGAGGCTCTCACTGATCTCAACCCTGCCACGACCCCAGCTTTCCCTGCTGTCTGTCACCTCTTGCCAGAGTTCTGACCTCTATATCTACTTGGGTCATGAAATCTGCCTTCAGACTCAGGATTAACTGTATTTCCCAGAGCATTTTACAAAGTTCCCATCATTGTTACAATGGGCAAAAAGTAGGAAGGAACAAAATTTGAACAGGGATATATGCATTACTAGTTTGTCTCTTGACTCTGGCTCTGAAAATCAAGGGGTGTCCATTGTCCATTTGTTGTTCCATATATTTGGCTAATCCAGTCCAAGCACCTACCTCACTAAGCAGATTTGACTATCTACTCTGGGTTGTTTTGTAAAACATGGAATACCGGCAGCAATGGACTCAGAAATTTGGGGATAAGACATAAGGCTGTGGTGTATTTTAAGTCTGAAAGATGTTGTTCTTTAAATAAGGATCCTAAAAAGAGCTAAATATACATATAGATCGGACCTATAACTATTATACTTAAAAAAAGATGTTCTTAAGATTAAAGCTTTTTTTGTTTCTTAAACAGATCTTTCATTTTCAGAATTTTTGTTTATGTGCTTTATCATTTTTAATAAAAATAAACCAGAATGAATGAAATAAAGGGGATTAAGAATACAGTTCTCTTGATGAGCACTGAGAAATGTATACAATTGTATTTGTATAAAGATAAATATATATAAAATAAGTAAGCACAGGGGTACCTGGGTGGTGTAGTTTTTTAATTGCCTGATTTTTTGTTTCGGCTTGGGTGGTAGGCTCAGGTCATGATCTCAGGGTGCTGGGAACCAGCTGGGCATCAGGCTCATGTTCAGCCCAGAGTGTGCTTAAGACTCTCTCTCCCTCTACCCCTCCCCACTGCTCTCTCTCTCTCTCAAAAAAATAAATCTTAAAAAAAAAAATAAAGCAGAATGAAACACTAAGTTGCATTTAGTGTTTATAGCTCAAGGAATGAAACCACCAGCTAATTAGGATGTCCAATCCTGAGCACTTTGGTAGGAATAATAAATTAGAGAAGTGGGCTGCCTCTCTGAATGCTTCAGAATCCAGGCTAATACTGCTTGGCTCCAGAGCAGAGCCAATCCGGGAAAGACAGCACCCTACTCTTGTCACGGGAGGTATTGGACTTCCAAGAACCACAAAGGGATCAAGCAGCTTCCCTGTCAAAATACACCTCTACTCCAAATAAACCATCTTCTCTTTTAGAACAGAAACTCTGTAAATGGAGGAAAGGCAGCTGCAGAGGCAGCATGTGTGGTCAAGGCTCTAAGTCCCAGTCATGCACGTGTGCGGAGGGATATACTTTAAGCCAAGATGGAAAGTACTGTGAAGGTAACGTGTGTGTGTGTGGGGGGGGGGGGGGGTAACTACCTAAAGCAAGCACAGCCCACCTGAGCTAGTAGCTGGTCTTCAGTGGGTCATCCAGAGCTTTGAAGTAAAACCAACTTGAGCTTTCTTCCCCTTTTGCCCCAGAAAAATAATTTTCTTTCTCTTCTTTTGTTAAAACTTTCATAATAACGTTCAGATCTTCTCTATGTGTTGTGTTCCTAGATCCAGTATTCTTAGAAGCTACTCGAGCTTGATATGAGGCAGGGATTCTCTGAGTGGACTCCAGGGACCTCTGAGGGTTTCACAGTGGCAAAATGTTAGCATTTTCAAATTTTTAAAGGGAGCACAGTTCCATAGCTCTCATTAGATCCTCAAAGAGTAGGTGAGTCCCACACCACATCTTATAAAAGTCTGTTAGGAATCTTGAGAAGCTATGTAACCAAGACTGTTTATCTGGGGCTTCACCTATTTTGAGAATTCAGGCCCAATTCAGTGAACTGGGGAGAAATACTATATTCTCTGTCCTGGGAGGTCAGTCCAGTGAGTTACTAATGAAAATCATTCAATGGCTATATCACACATTCAGTAGAATTAGTTGGGGTGTGATGTCAGGTAAACCTGACATTGAAGTGTAAGTTACTATATCCTGCTCACCTGGGACCAGTGGGAGAGAGCCATAATATAGCAGCCTGGAAGCTGGGTTTCAACCACAGTGAAGCTGCTGGGGAATGTTCTACATTCAGGTGAAGAGCTCCTGTCAGCTCTGAGAAGGCTGAAGAGCAGAGCAGGGAATGTCATATCCCTATCTCTAACTTTCAAGAGTCCCCACCTTCAAAGGCTACATCTTTTCATGGGAAATTGTGTTACTTTTTCCTGAAGGCAGTTCTGGTATGAAAATACAGATGTATTTGAAAGTATAAACTGAGACAGTAAAAATGGCTTTCATGACCGTTGTGAAAGAATGACTTCTTTCATTCTTTGTGAGGGTAGCAAAAACATGGTCCGTTACAGCACATCCAAGTGTGTGATATTCTACTTTGTGCTGACTTATTAGCAATATTATAATTTATTTAAGAAAATAACCATCTATGTTTAATTGTTGTCATTGCATAGATGTCAATGAATGTGCCTTTTGGAATCACGGCTGTACTCTTGGGTGTGAAAACATCCCTGGATCTTATTATTGCACATGCCCTGTTGGATTTATTCTGCTTCCTGATGGGAAACGGTGTCATCGTAAGTATTTATTGCACTATTTTCTTTCATTTTCAGTGATGTTTCTCAGGTGGCTATGATCTGGGTTGGTGAGCCTTGATCGGTAGTAAGCATCAGAATTACCTTGATGTTTTATTATGTACATGAATGACACGACCGCAGACCTATTACATCAAAACCCCTAAGGTTGGGGAAATAAGTATATAAATCTCTCTATACATACATTTCTTGTTTATTTATCCATATTTTCTTGCATATTTCTGAAAGATAAGCATGTAAGAACATAATCATGATACATTATTATATCTGAAACACAAGCTCTAATTCCCTGCTATCATCTATTATCTGGTCACAGGACCATTGTCACACCTGAAAAAATTGGCAATAATTCCCTAATAACACCAAATGTCTAGACAGTGCTCAACTTACCTTAAAAAGTTTTTTTAAACAGTTGGTTTGTGTGAATAACCACCCAGACAAGAGCTATGTGTTGTATTAGCTTAATACTTCTCTTTTGTTCTACAGATTCCCTCACCTCTGTTTTTCTCCTTGCAAGTATTTGTTGAAGAAATTGTTTTTCCCTGTGGTTTCTCACATTTTGGATTTTCCTGATCACACTTCTGTGATGTCCCTGTCTTTCTGCAAACTTGTGGTTAGATACAAGGCTTGAGCAGATTCAGCTTTGACATTTTTGTCAGGAATGCTTCCTAGGTGTGTTTATACTTCCATCAGAAGACACATAATATCTGGTCATTTCTCTTTCTGTCATCCATTATAAAGTTCCTTAATAGTCTTTTTTTCCCTCTTTTTTCAACAAGTTCTGGCCAAATTTTTTTAAAAGATTGTATTTATTTATTTGAGAGATCGAGCATGAGCATGGGTAGAGGGAGAGGAAAAAGCAGGGTCCCCGGTGAGCAGGGAGCCCGATGTGGGACTCAATCCTAGAACCCTGAGAACATGACCTGAGCTGAAAGCAGACACTTAACCAACTGAGCCACCCAGGCACCCCTCGCCAGTTTTAATAAAGAAAAATTTTACATGATTTACTTTTCACCAGTCTGTTCTGACATATTTCTTTCTTTTTAAAAAATATGCATTTTATTTTATTTTTATTCTTTTAAAAAATTTCTGGTGTAATTAACATACAGTTTTATATTAGTTTCTGTACAATATAGTGATTCAACAATTCTATACATTACTCAGCGTTCATCAAGATAAGCGTACACTTAATCCCCTTTACCTGTTTGCTCCATGCTTCCACCAATCTCCCCTCTGGTAACCATCAGTTTGTTCACTATAGTTAAGAGTCTGTTTCTTGGTTTCTCTTTTTCTTTTTTCATTTCTTTTGTTTCCTAAATATTACATATGATAAAGTCATATGATATTTGTCTTTCTCTGAGTGACTTATTTCACTTAGCATTATACCATCTAGATCCATTCATGTTGTGCTCGCTTCGGCAGCACATATACTAGATCCATTCATGTTGTTGCAAATGGCAAGATTTCATTCTTTTGTATGGCTGAGTTATATTCTATCAAGTTTGTACACCACTTTTTTATCCATTCATCTGTTGATGGACACTTGAGTTGCTTCCATAATTTGGCTATTGCAAATAATGTTGCAATAAACATAGGCGTGCATATATCTTTTTGAACTAGTGTTTTGTATTCTTTGGGTAAATACCCACTAGTGGAATCACTGGACCATATAGTAATTCTGTTTTTAATTGTTTGAGGAACCTCCATACTGTTTTCCACAGTGGCTGCACCAGTTTGCATCCAAACCAGCAGTGCACAAGGGTTTGTTTTTCTCTACAGTCTTGCCAGGACTTGTTGTTTCTTATATTTTTGGTTTTAGCCATTCTGACAGGTGTGAGGTGATACCTCCTTGTGGTTTTGATTTACATTTCCCTGGTGATGAGTGATGTTGAACATCTTTTCACGTTTCTGTTGGCCATCTGTAGGTCTTCTTTGGAAAACTACCTGTTCAGGTCTTCTGTTGAATTTTAAATTGAATTATTTGTTTTTTGGGCATTGAGTTGTACCAGTTGTATTTGTGTTTTAGATACTAACCCCTTATCAGATGTCATTTACAAATCTCTTCTTCCGTTCAGTAGATTTTTTGTTTTGTTAATTATTTCCTTTGTTGTGCAAAAGCTTTTCTTTTGATGTAGTCCAGTAGTTTATTTTTGCTTTTGGTTCAGATGCCTTAGGTGAGGTATCCTGAAAAAATTTTCTGTGTAACAGAAATTACTGCCTGTTCTCTTTTCCAGTGTTTTTATGGTTTTAGGTCTCATGTTTAGATCTTTAATCCATTTTGAGTTATATTTGTGTATGGCAAACGAGAGTGGTCCAGTTTCATTCTCATTCAGTTATATTGACATATAACTGTCAAGTTTTCCCAATTTTCACCAATTTTTTGACATATAATTTTTCATAACATTCTCTTATAACTCCTTTATTTCTGTGGCATTGGTTTTTATTTCTCCTCTTTTCATTTCTGAGTTTGTTTGTTTGAGTCCTCTCTCTCTTTCTCTTTATGAGGATGGGTAGAGGCTAATCAAAAAGTTCCCTTTTAAAACAGCTTTTCTCGAATCCCAAAGATTTTGAACTGTGTGTTTTCCTTTTCATTTGTTTCTATGTATTTTTATTGCCTTTTTGATTTCTTGGTTTACCCATCCATGGTTTAATAGCATATTATTTAACCTTTATGTATTTGTGTTTTTTCCAGATTTTTTCTTGTGGTTGATTTCTAGTTTCATAGTGTTGTGGTCAGAAAAGATGTATGGTAAGACTTCAGACTTTTTGAATTTGTTGAGACTTGTTTTGTGTCCTCACATGTGGTCTCTTCTGAGAATCATCCATGTATACTTGAAAGGAATGTGTATTCTGCTGTTTTAGGATGGAACCTTCTGCACATATCTGTCAGATCCATGTGATCTGATGTGTTAACAATGCCACTGCTTCCTTATTGATTTTCTGTTTGGATGATCTAGCCATTGACATAAATGGGTTGTTAAAATTCCCCACTATTACTGTATTACAATTGAGTACTTCCCTTATGTTTGTTATTAGCTGCTTTATGTATTTGTTGGGTGCATAAATATTTACAATTATTCATCTTTTTGTTGGATTATTCCCTTAATGATTATGTAGAGTTCTTTTTTGTCTCTTTTTATAGTCTTTCAGCAGTTTGAATATATTATGCAACTTTTTTCTGTCCTGCAGAGTTTCTGCTAAAAAATCAGCTGATAGCTTTATGGAGTTTCCCCTGTATGTAACTGGTTTGTTTGTTTGTTTTTTTTTTTTCCTCTAAAATTCTCTCTTTATCAGTACTTTTTGTCATTTTAATTATTACTGGTTTTTGTTTGGACTTCCTTAGGTTGATGTTGCTAGGGGCCTTCTGTGCCTCTTGAATATGGATACCTGTTTACTTCCCTAGATTTGGGAAGTTTATAGCAATTATTTCTTCAGATAAATTTTTTGCCCCCTTTCTCTCTCTTCTCCTTCTGAGATTCCCATAATGTAAATGTTATTAGGCTTGATGGTACCACTGAGTTCCCTTAACCTGTTCTTATTTTTTATTATTCTTTTTTCTTTCTCCTTTACAGGTTTACTGCTTTCCATTATCTTGTCCTCCAGCTCACTGATCCATTTTTTTTTTTACTTCCTCTAGTCTACTATTTATTCCCTGTAGTGTACTGTTATTTCAGTTATTGAGTTCTTCACCTCTGATTGATTCTTTTTTATATTTTCTTTATCTTTGTTGAGGATCTCACTGAGATAATCCACTCTTTTCTTAAGTCCAGTGAGTATCTTTATGACCACTATATTTAATGCTTTATTAGACATATTGCTTATCTCTATTTTTGTTTATTTCTCTTGCTGTGATTTTGTCATTTTTTTTTCAGTTGAGATATATTCCTCCATCTCCTCACTTTGTCTAGCTCTCTGTATCTATTTCTTTTTTTCCTTTTTTTAAAAATTAAGCTTTTTATTTATTTAGTTTGGAAAGGGAGAGAGCATGAGTGGGAGAGACAGAGGGAGAAAACATTGAAGCAGACTGCATACTGAGCATGGAGCTCTATGTGGAACTTGATCCCACAACCCTGAGATCATGACCTGAGCCAAAACTAAGAGCTGGATGCTCAACCAACTGCAACACACAGACACTCCATTTCTATTTCTGTGTGTTAGGAAAGCCATCTATGTCTCCTGCTCTTGAAAGTAGGGGCATTATGAAGAAGAGGTCCTATAGTGCTCTGCAGTGCAATGTCCCTTGTTCACCAGAAATTGGCACTTTGGAGGTGTCTTCTATGTGTTTTGGGTGTGCTCTGTTGTTGTGACTGAGCCTTGTTTACCTTTAGTTCAATTATCAGCAATGGCTCTTTTCACCTCTTTACCTGTTGTGGAAAGGATTTTGTTCCTGTGGTTTTTGTTGGTCATGGTAAGTGTACTCTTTAATCCCTATCACCTATTTGACCCATCTCTCCACCCAACTCCCCTCTGGTAACCATCAATTTGTTCTCTATAGTTAATAGTCTGTTTCTTGGTTTGTCTTTCTCTCTCTCTTTTTTCCTTTGTTCATTTGTTTTGTTTCTTACATTCTACATAAGAGTGAAATCATATGGTGTTCATCTTTCTCTGATCTATTTTGCTTAGCATTGTTCTCTCTAGCTCCATCCATGTCATTGCAAATGGCAAGATGGCATTCTTTTTTATGGCTGAGTAATATTACATTTTACACACACACACACACACACACACACACAGAGTTCTTTATCCATTTACCTATTGATGGGTACCTAGGCTGCTTCCATAATTTGGCTATTGTAACTAATGCTGCAATAAACATAGGGATACATGTATCCCTTTAAATTAGTGTTTTTGTATTTTTTGAGTAAATATCCTGTAGTGCTATTCTGACAGGTATGAGGTGATATCTCATTGTTTTTATTTGTATTTCCCTGCTGATGAGTGATGTTCAGCATCTTTTCATGTGTCTGTTGGCCATCTGTGTGTCTTCTTTGGAGAATTACCTGCTTATGTCTTATGCCTGTTTTTATTTTTTTATTTTATTTTATTTTATTTTTAAGATTTTATTTATTTATTTGACAGCGAGAGAGAGAGATCACAAGTAGGCAGAGAAGCAGGCAGAGAGAGAGAGAGAGAAGCAGGCTCCCTGTCGGGCAGAGAGCCCGATGTGGGACTCGATCCCAGGACCCTGAGATCATGACCTGAGCCGAAGGCAGGGGCTTAACCCACTGAGCCACCCAGGTGCCCCTTATGCCTGTTTTTAAACTGGATTATTTCGTTTTTGGGTATTGAGTTATATCAGTTCTTTATATATTTTAGATACTAACCCATTATTAGATATGTCACTTACAAATATATTTCCCATTCAGTTGTTTTTTTGTTTTATTGATTGTTTCCTTTGCTGTGCAGAAACTTTTTCTTTAGTATAGTACCAATAGCTTATTTTTGCTTTTGTTTTCCTTGCCCTAGGAGACATATCTATAAAAAAAATCACTGTGGCCAATGTCAGAAAAATTACTGCCTCTGCTCTCTTTAAGGATTTTTATGGCTTCAGGTCTCACGTTTAGGTCTTTAGTCCATTTGAGTTTATTTTTGTAGATAGTGGAAGAGAGTGGTCCAATTTCATTATTTTACATACAGCTGTCCAACACCATGGTGTCCCAACACCATTTGTTGAAAAGACTGTCTTTTTTCCCATTGCATATTCCTGACTCCTTTGTTGAAGATTGTTGACCATATAGTTGTGGGTTTATTTCTGGGTTCTCTATTCTGTTCTATAGATCTATGTGTCTATATGTATGCCAGCACCACACTATTCTGATCACTACAGTATTTTAGTATATCTCGAAATCTGGGATTGTGACCTCCAGTTTTGTTTTTTGTCTTCAAGTTTGCTTTGGCTATTCAATCTTCTCGTGTTCCACACAAATGTCAGATTATTGGTTTTAGTTTCATTCTGTGAAAAATGCTATTGATATTTTGATAGGGGTTACATTAAATCTGTGGATTGTTTTTGGTAGTATAATCATTTTAACAATAGTCATTCTTCCAATCCATGAGCATGGAATGTCTTTCTGTTTCTTTGTGTCATCTTGAATTTGTTTTTATCCGTGTTTTATAGTTTTTAGAGTATAGGTTTCTCACCTCTTTGTTTAAATTTATTCCTAGATATTTTACTGGTTTGGGTGCAATTGTAAATGTGATTTGTTTTTCTTAATTTCACTTTCTGTCGCTTCATTATTAGTATGTAGGAATGCAGGAGATTTCTGTACATTGATTTTGTGTCCTGTGACTTGACTGAATTCATTTATCAGTTTGAATAGTTTTTTGATGGAGTCTTTGGGGTTTTCCCCATATAGTATCATGTCATCTACAAGTGGTGAGAGTTTTTTATCTTCCCTACCAATTTGTTGTCTAATTGCTGTGGCTAGGATTTCCAGTATTGAATAAATATAATCATGACTGTGTACATCCTTGACCCTTGTGTTATTAATGGGCCAGTCTGGGGCCACTTTGTGGTTGAGTTGGGTCACAACAGATGTTTGCCAGAGCTGTGGCTGCACCACACTGCAGGGCACTCTCCCTGTGTTGTCTCCTGAGAGGCTTTCAGTGGTGGCTGGTGCTTGCAGTCAGACTTGATGTCTGTCTCCACCCTCCTGCTGGAGTTGCAGTCAAACTGGTGTGTGTGGTTATCTTCCCTTCTCCTCAGGACGGGAGTCACTTTGGAGTGGGGCTGACCCCTGACTGGGCTGCTTGCATAAAGCCAATGTTGTGGAGCCACTTGGAACGCTTGCCTAGGGCAGGTTAGATGCAGTAGGGGTCCACAGGAGAGTGTGGGGGCAAGGTGTGTTGTTAGTAAGCTAGGTGGAGAGTGTTTGCACTACTGGCTCACACAGGTGTCTGTGTATCTGGACCAGGGGGTAGGGGAGAGGAATAGCACTAGCCAGCTCTTTTATTCTTGGAGAAGTCACCTGAAGATCCTTGCCCCTCCTGTGAACATTCTGAGATTAGTAAATAAATCTCCTTCTTGTATACTACAGGTGTTTTTCTCACTGCTGCTTCTATGCTGTATCTCCCTGAGGCTCTTTGTCATGTTATCTCTTTAAAGGTAGGGATTCAGTTTCCTCTTGCCCTCCAGCTCTCCCAGAGCTGAGCCCACTGGTATTGAAAGGTCCTGGTGTTGAGCCAAGCCCCTCTGGTTTTCATAGCTAATTGTTATGGGGCTTCATCTTCCCAGGGTGGGTTCCCCTGTGCCTGGGGTGACTGCGATGGGGTCTGCTCTTCCCCATTCTTCATGCTTGGAGTGGCACTCCCTCCCAGGGAATGTCTTGCCATGTCTTGCCATGTTCCCAGCCATGTCTCTACAACTAGTTGTGAAGAGGTTGTCTCCCACAGTCTTCAGGTTGCTTTCTGGATTATTTACCCTGATATGGGTGTTATCTAGGTGTATTCATAGGATGAGGTGAGTAAGGCATCTTACTCTGATGCCTTCCATGAAAGCTATTTGGACATAATTCTGAAGATATCAAAATCACCTGGGTCATCAACAGCTAGTGTGTTAATGACCTCTCTGATATTTTCCACATGCTGTGCCTAATTTAATGTTATTGTCACTGTAGTGATGGATACTAGTTTTGGCCAACATGGCACAGTACTCTATTTTAGATTTCTGCAAGGCTGGGCAACAGTTGTTGGTGCGGATGACCAGTTTTATTTGCCTTGTCTAATCATTTTCAGAGTTTTCTTGTACTGCAGTATGCACTTTCCACTCTTCATAATGGGTTAGAGCCTAGAATTGATCTATTCCAGCAACTTTTTCTTATTCTATGAGGACACCATCTTCCTGCCTTAGGTACAGGACAGTTTTCAAACAAGAGAAGACACTAAGATGGTTGGGAGTGACCAGAGTCCAATGGTCTTTCAATGAATGGTTGTGGTGGCCTTTAAAAATAATATATAGGTCCGTGACTTCACCAAGGGTTTCAAATGGTGAGATCTAGTTGTATTATTTAGTCTTAGTTGTGCTTCATAAAGAGCACTTTCTCTCATTAACTTTTTTGTTACCTCAAGATAGAATTCTTACATTAAAGTCAGGATAAATGTTGAATTTTTTTTCTTCCTTTATTTATATAAGTAAATGATATGGTTCCTTAGCATTTTCTAAAGATGAATGGTGAGTGTTTTTTAAAAATTAATTATTATGAAGTCATGGGTGTTTAACATTTTTAATATGGTTCAACCTATCACAATTGTTGTCCTTACCAATGAGCAAATTGTCTTCTCCTTGGCCAGTGGGAGCCTCTTCAAAGACCCCAGTAGTCTTCAAAAGTTGCCTTGTTATCTCATAGTACATACTTTCCAGGCATATCTTGTATATTCTCTGTTCTAGACGTGGCATTTACAATTTCTTAAAGAGCAGTGCTCCTTTTTAATGAGAAAATTATATTTAGAGAACATAACCTGCTATTAAGTTAGTCATTGTGTCTATTCTTTTGGGGCATCAGAGCTAGGAATACACTTTTTAAAAAGAGAAATATGGGGACACCTGGATGGTGCTCGGTCAGTTAAGCGGCTGCCTTCAGCTCAGGTCATGATCCCAGGATTCTGGGATCGAGCCCCACATTGGGCTCCCTGCTTCAGCAAGGAGCCTACTTCTCCCTCTTCCTCTGCTTGCTGCTCCTCCTACTTGTGCTCTCTCTTTGTCAAAAAAAAAAAAAAATCTTAAAAAATAAAAAAATAAAAAGAGAAATATGCTATGAATGTATACAGACACATCCACTTTCAATTTAGGATCACATTCTCAGGCCCTTCCTATAGATTTCTTATTGAATCTACTAACATACTTAAGTAGAAATTAATGTTTAAAACTATGTATATTGTCTAGTCCTGTTCCAGAGATGATAGTGAATAGGTCAGTCTGAGTGTCAAAGTGCTTATGGCATTTGAGGCTTTTAAAATAGACAGATGATAATGAGCTTTTTGGAAATCACCCACTACATTTGTGCTTGTCTGTGGAATTTGCCCTTCTTCTCATACCATGTGATTTACCTGTTGCAAATATACATAAGTGCATGATGTTAATCTATTATGGAATCCACTGCGTGCCAAGCATGACAATGCATAATCTCACTTGATTGTCAAAACTTCTAAGAACCTCTATGGTACACATATTTTATATTTTAATCTTTGATTTACTTGGAATTTATTTTGATGTATGGTGTAAGGTAGGGATTTAACTTTTGCCTCAGATCATTTCTTGGTTATTCTGTGCCATATTGGATGATCTTTCATGATTTAAAATAACATTAGTACAGGGGCACCTAGGTGGCTCAATTGGTTAAGCATCTGGACTCTTGGTTTTGGCTCATGATCTCATGGGTTCTGGGATTGCGTGAGGCTCTGTGCTCAGTGGGGTCTACCTAAAGATTCTGTTCCCCTCCCACTCCTGCAACTCACGCATGCATGCACTCATGCTCTCTCTCTCTCTCTCAAATAAATAAATCTTTAAAAAAACCTCTATCACATACTACATTCTTATACATACTTGAGTCTTTTCTAAATTGAGTTTTCTATCTGGTTCTGTTATCCTCTCTGTCTAATCCTGCACTCATTTAGTTAATGCTCCTTTATGATACATTTTGATGTTTGTTCAGAGCCTTTCATTCTCTTCCTACACCTAACCACGCCCATATAATGTTCTTAAATTTTTTTTTTTTTACATATACAATTAGTTTTCTAGATGAACTTGCAAACCATTTAACTAAGTTCTATTTAAAATAAATAGTTCAGTGGTTCAAAGCCTCTGCCTTCGGCTGGGGTCATGATCCCAGGGTCCTGGGATCAAGCCCTGCATCGGGATCTCTGCTCAGTAGGGAGCCTGCTTTCTCTTCTCTCTCTGTCTGCCCCTCTGCCTACTTGTGCTCTCTGTCAAATAAATAAATAAAATCTTTCAAAAAAATAATTTGATGACTAGTAACTTTGAAAATATTTGACAAAAAGAAACTCAGAGGAAGCTAGAAGCACTTTCCAAAATAAGGTCTTTCTTTAATTTTTTTAGATTTGAGATCCTTTTTTATTTTTACATCTCTCTTATCATAGCATTTCATAAATATCTGATCCTTGATTTAACTTACTCTTTTTAGCATAGCATTTTTATTAGCAGTTGATTTTGCTAAATCTGATTTAACACTAATCTTGACTTTATGCTTCATTAATTAGAATTAATTTCCTGTCCAAGCAATACGTCCAAGTGTAGCTATGACTGTGTTCTGACATCAGATGGTCCCGTATGTTTCTGTCCTGAAGGCTCAGTGCTTGAGACCGATGGAAAAACATGTAGTGGTAAGTTTATTGACTTTTGGTTTGTTTGCAAACATTAATTTTCTGAGTGACACCTAAAGATTGATCTTATTTATAAAGGAGAAGAGACTTTCCAACATTACACATTAAAAGATATTTGTGCAACAGAGTAACATATACATTTATATCAGGTTTTTGTTGACATATTTTCTGTTTTAGACAGCATGGTATCGTAGTTAAGGGCAAGGGCTTTGAAATCAGACAGCTCTGAGGTAGTACTACCTGTTAGTAGCAGTGTTATTTTGGACTAGTTACTTGCCCTTCCTTAGTCTCATTTTTTTCATCTGTAGAAGTTAGTCAGCCCTGCTTCCTGGATTTATGGCCAGCATCAAACAAGATGATGGGTGCAGAGTTTTTAGCCTATTCCTTGCAACTAATAAATACATCTCTACTTCATCTTCTTAGAGACTTAAGCATATAGTGGGCTAGATGTAACTTAAAATTAGCATAAGAGATATATGTGGCTTTTTTTAAAAACAAAGAAAGCAAAAAAAAAATCACGAGTTCAAAAATATATGTGAGAAAAAAAATATATTACTCACTAGGAAGAGTTGGACCAGTTGTCAAACTCTTCAAAATATATTCCTTATTCCAGCCGCTGTCAGCGCACTGGTCTTCAAACTCAGTGGTAGAACGGAGGACAGGGGCTGTTGCCATGTGAAGGGTTAACATTCAAGCTATAAGGTTATAGGAAAATAGAATATGGTGACAAATTTCCTCCTAGTCTCTGAAAAACAAACTTGATTTCAGCAGTATAAAAGATTGTGGAAATGGTTTTAAAAACCCTCACGTATTGGGCTCACTCAATGTTTTGATGAAAAATTGTTACATTTTTGAGTGACATGGTGTCATGAGCAAGTGCTTGTTTTTGTAGGCTGTTCATCACCTGATAATGGTGGGTGTAGCCAGCTCTGCCTCCCTCTCAGCCCAGTCTCCTGGGAATGTGGTTGCTTTCCTGGGTATGACTTACAACTGGACAAAAAAAGCTGTTTGGCGTCAGGTTAGTGCTATGGATGTTTGAAAGCATGTCTCTGCAAAAAAGATTATATGAAAACATTTTATTAGAAAGATGGGGAATTAAATTGTGTTTGGCTTCTGAGTGGAATGTCTGATTTTTTATTTTTCTGGAAATAGAAAATGAATCATGTTGTCAATATGAATAAGAATCACATAAATAATCATGTTTGTGAGGAATGTTTCTAGTTTATCAGCACTCAGCAAAGAGTTGCCATTATATCAAGTATGGCATTCCAGTATATGTGAAAATCATGACCAGAACTGTTTTAAAAGACTTCATAGCTTAGAGACGTTTAATAAATATTTGTTGATTGATTTGATTTCCATCTCTTCAGAGAATGTAACCGTCATAATACTTTGACAAATTCTGTCGCTTTTATGTCAAGATTTAATATGCAGTTGAATGCTTGAATAATTTTTTCATCTGCTGACATTCTATCTCTTGTGTCCTTCAACAGCCTTGGATTCCTAGATTTATATCAAATTGATCTCTCCTGAGGTTCATTATGCTTATAATCTGGGGTAACATAATGAAGAGCCTGCAGAGTTTGCCTTAGACCCCAATACTCTTAACTTCTCAGGGCCTTCGTGAATATAGTGTAATCTGAGAGTGAAAATTATCAGGGGTCTTGTTATTAACTCAAACAATAATGCCCCCCTTTCAGAAGTGCCCAGGTCAGAGAAGTGAATTTATCCCGACATGAATTAATATTATCTGCTAACATTAATATGTTTCCATATGTGTGAGCCAAGGAGATTATGGCACTAAGACTTGCCTCATCTAGCTATGGTGCTGGCTATTTAATGCTGGCTCTTTTTATAAGTAATTTGCATTTTAAAAGCAGGTACCTAGACAGAGGGGAATCCAGTAAAATAGAACTCTGGTAAAATGTCACTTCATAGGAGAAATCTTCTTCCCTGTCTTAACCTACACCACACTGGTGGGAAATTAAGAAGATAAGGACTGCAGAAAGAGGGCACGATGAAAAGAAGTCAGAAGTGCTCATTGGGTTCCAAGGCATATTTTAAATGGAGGCATACTTGAATTTGGTTAACAGGACCGCAGCCATTTTTACTGTTTGCCAATTCTCAAGACATTCGACGCTTGCATTTTGATGGAACGGAGTATGGAACCCTGCTCAGCCAGCAGATGGGAACGGTTTTTGCCCTTGATCACGACCCCGTGGAAAATAAGGTATGGCTTTGTCGTTGAACAGAGGTGGCTATGCCTTAAGGACAGAGTAGAGGATTTTATCTCAGCAGATGACCTGAACTACTTGAAAATCCTCTGCTAAGTTCAGAATGATGAGGCGCAGAGAAATGTAGATGCAGACACTGGAGTGTAATTTGGGAAATGTTAAGGGCTCTCCCATTCTCATAACACTACCCTGGCCCTTACTGTGACTCAGCTATTTTATTGGAAATGATTGAGCAGACTCTTAAATGTAGTCTCCTCTTTGGAGATGAGGTTTGGAGGCTAGCACAGTGCTGTACCCACAGGAGGACTATCATAAATAAGTTTTTCGTTATTTGCCAATAGTGGAAGTGGTGGGAGGCTGGGGTGGGTTATATTTGTGCTAGGTTAGAATGTGCTTGAAATGATATGGTGCCTTCTAGAGTTTAATCTTACGGTAGTTATACATTTACATAGCTATTAATTAATTATTTAGTTTTGACTAGATAGTGCATTCATTCCTAGAGTTTTAAACTTTGTATTTTTGTGTCTTCCTGATTTGAAACAGTCTGGTAAATGGTCGAAGGAGACAGTGAAGCAGATTGATTGTGTTTAATTGTTATGGTTTGATAGCCAAATATAACTCTTTTTGCAAAGAGAAGCTTTATACTTAAACACGAACAACAACAACAAAATCCTTCTTTCTTTTCCTTGAACTGAATCTATATGACTTCCTGGAAGAATTATATTAATAGAAAGAAAATAACTAATAGGAACAAAATCAGTTCAAGATTCATTTGTTACCAAACTAGTTTTTTTTGCCGACATAGTCAGCATTTATAAGGTGACTAAAGAGACCTAGAACTTGCAGTCATGTGGCTGCTTTTCATTTCCCTCGTCAGGTTCTCCTGTTCTTGCTCTTCAAACTGGGGTCCTTGGACCGGTGGCACTGTTATCACCTGGGGCTTGTTAGTACCGCGGACTCCCAGGCTTCACCTCTGACCTCTGAAGCAGAGTCTGAATTTTAACAAGATTTCCAGGTGATTCAGGTGTACACTTGAGTTTGAGAAGAGCTCTAGCTTAGTGTTTTTTTTTTTAATATTTTATTTGTTTATTTGACAGAGATCACAAGTAGGCAGAGAAGCGGGCAGAGAGAAGGGGGAAACAGGCTCTCCGCTGAGCAGAGAGCCCGATGCGGGTCTCAATCCCAGGACACTGAGATCATGACCTGAGCTGAAGGCAGAGGCTTTAACCCACTGAGCCACCCAGGCGCCCCGAGCTTAGTGTTTTTTAATAGGAGAAGTACCCATTTTTGTCTTATGGAATAGAACCTTTTCTGTTTCATCTATAGCGAAAGATGATAACCCATTGGTTAATGAATTACCACTTCATGAACATTCTCATCATTGATTATAAGTTTATGTACATATGTCTACTCAGCTAAAGTCCACAAATGCTATCATTAAACTGTCAGCTGACCCACAGCAGTTTTTAACACTCTCACAACATTCTTGTACCCGCTGGCTAGTCTGCATAGGAGAGTGAAAAAGAGCTTTGCAGTTGCAAGTTAATGTTCTGTTGGAGATGGATTAATTAAAATGTAATTAAATATGGTTAGAGATAAAAGAGATGTTAGCAAATATCTAGTTTAACTTTGTCATTTTTCCAGTTGAGAAGATTGAGTTTAATGACTTGGCCAACTCAATTAAAACAAAGAAGGGCCTGAACTAGGAGACCTGTGTCTCCAGACTTGTAGGGACGTGTAGGGCTGTGGGTTGAGCAGTGGAAGACACAGCCCAGCTTGTAGCCCCCACTAAACTGTTCATCATTGCTCCCTTTCAGGCTGTAGAAGCCATTAGAGTTCAAGTACAGTGGCTTGGTTATTGACCAATTATCAAAGATTAACAAATTACCCAGTAGTAATAGAAATATGTGCCAGGCATAGGGATAGATCTGTATCTATATGTATATAAATGTACACAGATATAGGTATATCTCCTTTTTGGATTCATATTATTATCCCCATTTAACCAATGAGGACACTGAGGATCTGAGATCTGGAGGAAGCTACTTATGTTTACACACATCTGGGAAGCAGCAGAGGCGAAATGCGGAATTCCATTGCAGGTGTGTCTATCTCCAAAGCCAAGTTCTTAGTGGTTGCACTATATGATCTTAAGATTTACTAACCATGTCTGTGTACATATTCCACATTAATTTTTAAAAACAAATCAGAAATGCCTGTGTTCTTTTTCGTAGATATACTTCGCCCATACAGCCCTGAAGTGGATAGAGAGAGCTAATATGGATGGTTCCCAGCGAGAAAGGCTTATTGAGGAAGCTATAGATGTGCCAGAAGGTCTTGCCATAGATTGGATTGAGCGTAAATTCTACTGGACAGACAGAGGGTATGCTTCCTCCTTCACTTGTAAGCCACATGGGATGGGAGTGAGGCGTAGGTGATAACGCTGGCCTCAGCCTCCACTTTGAACCCAAGAAAATATTGCTGGACACTTGGGTGGGACTGGAGGAAGGATGCCCCTGATGCTGTCCACATTCCCTCCACTCCCCCCACTCTACCAGGCAGGGCGGTCCTCGTCTCATCAAGACTGGATCTGTATCCAAGGGAGGATTGTGAGGACCAAGGAAGTAACCTAGGCTTTTGATCTTCAGGCTGTGGTCAGAGAAAGGCAAAGCCTGTCTGAATACAATCACTGAGCATCCTCTGAGCATCTGCTCTGGATACCCCCATACCCTCGGTAACGTGGGCAAATGCTTGTTCCACGTATCAGCGTAAGAGATGTAGAAAGAAGGCGATACGTAAATAATTGCCAAATGAAAGGTGTGCATACCTGGAGGGGCTTGGAAGAAGCTCCAGGAATCAGCTAGCCCCACCCCCTCAGTGTACAAACCAGAAGGCACATGTTGTCTCCTCGTGAATAAGCATGAGAGGAGGGAGCAAGGCTGAATGTGGGAGTTATGAGCCAAGTCTTCACGAGAGTGGAGAGATGGTCTACTTGCCCTGATGCTGGCTTTCCCAGAACTAGAGAGAAGCTAGGCTGTTTCTGTCCTCTGGGCATACTGCTCCCCTGGCTGTAGAGGGGCAGTTGTGCTTAGTGTGTGTGTGGCTTGTGTGAACCCCAGGAATGGCGGAGGTGGGAGGAGGGTAGGGAAAGGAAGTGACTGCGTCTTTTCTGTGTGCTATTGAGGACCACTCCTTGCTTCTGAGAGAGGCCGCTAACCGCAGAGAACAGGCAGCTGTCAGAAGACGGGATGAGAAATTCTCTTTGTTCTAGGATGTTTGATCAGAGCTCTTAAAGCCACAGAGTGTAATGGTAGTCAACCTATGCAACTGTGTTAAAGTGAAAGAAGGTAGAATTAATTAGGATTTCACCTTAGGAAGTCAGTGGTCCCAATCCAGAAGGAGAAGTCCTAGGGAACAGGTTTGTAGACGTGGGGGTAGTTTTCCTATGTCCCAGAAAATTTTTTTGGTCTGGATAATCCATGGGAGACAAATGGTGTTTTAAAAATGAGCCAGATGTGTGGTATGGTGTACAGTTATCAATAACATGGTACCTTTATATTCACAGTAGTCCATTTTCATTCATTCATTGATGTTTGTTTACTTAGCATACCTTTATTCCTTTATTCTTTGGATATTTATTTATTGAATATCTGAAATGCATCAGACGTTATGCTAAGAGCTTTATAGTCATGACACTGTGAATCCCAAAAAGATAAGTTTTCTTATCCCCAATTTAAAGATGAAAAAAACTGGGAATTAAAGAGGTAAGGTAGCTTCCCCAATGGCAAGCAGCCAGCAAGAAGTAGATCTGGAGTTTTAGTTGTAGTAATGATAAAAATCATAATAACAGCCTCCTCTGTGTGGAACGTACTTAAAAGGATGTTTTAAAATGTCATTTGTGTGTAATAACAGAGTTTGTCTGCGGCTGTTCCCAGAAAGGTAAACGTTGATCCAGACAGCAGATGTCAGCCGCTCTTGGCCTCTCCAAGGATGCCAGGTCTTCTCATATTTCCTGCATTTGCATGGCACCTTTAATTTTCAGTGTTTGATTAATGGCCCCATGGTACCTATTGCAAGGCAATGCCTTCAGGAGATAGTCAGGCACCGCTGTGGGCTGGAGAATCAGACCTCAACTTCCCTAGTTCACGGACTTCGGTAATAACAAGCCCTTCTAAGTCCTCTTCCCTCTAATGGCAGCTGTTAAAAGGAAACCTTTAATTTATCTGGAAATGAGAGGTTTATAGCTTGAAAACCTCAATATTAGCTAGAAATTGGATTTAAATAATTGAGATGCCAAGCTCATGATATTAGATTATATGGTAACTCAGCCAATTGAAAGAACCAGAGTGGATGCTTACCGTTTATATTGGCTGAGGAAAAGACATTCACATCAACATCTCACTGTAAGAAGGAAGCTAATTGATCATTCCACTGGCAATGCTATTATTTAGCATTAAGGAATCCTGATTTTTAAAGTCAAATGCCCAGCAAAAATGAATTAGGAGGGCAAAAATATATGTTTGCTCATGATTTATACCTCCTGGGAGGTATAAATCACTCTTCCAGGGCTCTGGGTGGACAAGTCCTGGCCTGGAAAAGGGTGGGTTTTGGGGCATCCTAGAGGCATCGAGACCAATTAGATCATGAAAAAAAAGAGAAAGACACTGCATTAGATCAACAGTCGTGCTTGGAACTCGTGTGCACCCAGATGTCCATGCTTGTCTTTGTTTTCTCATCACCTACACTGGAGTTAGAGATTTGCTTTCTGGCCGAATGAAATAGAAATGTATTACTGGGTGAGCCCCTGGGGAGCTGTGAAAGTAAATTCCAGAAATCCTGCCTAAGACAGCTCCAGCATCAGGAGCTTACATCCGTCTTGATTCTCATCAGTTCACTCCTCCTCAAAACAGTAAGAATTTAGAGATGATGTAGCCGTGAGATCAGAACCAACAGTTTTCTCTCCCCTGGTCACAAGCAAGTGAACTCAGAATTCCTTCCCTCCCACTCAGGGAAAGGCTAGGTGACAGTTGACACATCGAGTTCAAAAATACCTTCCAGCCGGCAGTACCTTGGCGACAGATCACTTCATCTGGAAATAGAATTATCTTCTAAGAGTGGCTCTGTTGTGCAAATGGCTTCCAGTTATCCAGTGCCCTGAGTTGGTGGTTTGTACCGTGTACTTGACCAGCACAGGCTCTGAGCCATTTTTGCCTTTGGCTCCCTCCCTCACAGAAACTATGAGGAGGACTATATGAAACCCCTTCCCCACTGAGTGGCTAAAGTACACTTACATAAATCACGCAGAGACCTCCTTAGTGTTTAGTAGAACAGGGAGGAGAGAATAGTTCTGCCCTGTGTTTCTGGTCAGGCCTGTTTTATGTGGACATTGCCCACAAGAGCAAAGGATAGGCCTTTCCGGATGTTGGTTGAATGAATTAAAGATAATTATACTTTCCAGTGTACAGTAGGGAAACAGGCTGAGCAGATGACACGGGGTGGGAGGGGAGGTTCTTACCCTCTCAGCCTGTGGTCCTGCCCGCTCCTGGTTGCTGCTTGGAAGCCCAGGTTAGTAAACAGGGTGAGGCATGCTAGAATAAGGCATCTGTCTGAGTCTTCCACTTGCATTCTTTATGTTCCCTAGACTATAATTCCCTCAACCTCTCCTGCAGGACTCAGCTTTGTAAGGACAGAGGCAGGGTTTTGTTTACTGTTGTCTCTAATGCTTCAGCAAATCTTTGACACATAGTAGGTGCTCAGTAAATACTTACTTGTAATAAAGGTAAGTTTAACAACTAGAAATATCAGGAAATGAGGATTTTCTTCTCTGTCAGATTCCAGAGGGTTGTTTTTTTTTTTTAATTTTAAAAATTTATTTATTTGTCAGGGGGCACCGCACAAGCAGGGGGAGCAACAGGCAGAGGGAGAAGGAGGCTCCCCGCTGAGCAAGGAGCCCATGGCAGGACTTGATCCCAGGACCCTGGGAGGGTGACCTGAGCTTAAGGCAGACACTTAACCAACTGAACCACCGAGGCACCCCTATTTTTTATTTTTAGTGTAAAGATTAGCAATAATATTTCAGTACTCCCATTTGTCTTAGAATCATATGAAAGAAAACAAAGTCAACAGAAATTTCGCCTCTGCTGTCCTTGTGCTAGCTGCCTCTGTCACCCTTCGAAGCCTACTCTCTCTCCTCCCTGTGATCTGTGACCATGAAGAAGAGAGCTGCTCCCCTCTGGCTTTCAGTGGGTTCAGCAGGAGCTGGGAGGTTGTGAAGAAAAGGGATCAGTGGTATTTACACCCCTGATTTTGTCCCTGCCAGGCCCCTGACACAGTCCCCTCTTACCTTATCCTTGCACTGTGTGTTTTAGTTGTGTGGGATAAATAGTGGGATGCTGATTAAAAGGCTATTTAAAAAAAATAGAATTCATGGGTGTATGTCCTGACATGTGTATATGTATGTGTGATGACCTTGACTTGTGTTGAGAGTATGTGGGTATGTGTGTGCACACATGTGATGGAGGTAGTTTGGAATGCCTATCTTTGCATTTCAGTAAGTAACAGGGAGAAGGAGTATGTTCGTTTAAAAAGTAAAGTTGATGTAACAAGCTCCTTTTTATTACATGCATCTTAGGAAATCTCTCATTGAAGGGAGTGATTTAAATGGAAAACATCGTGAAATAGTCATCAAGGAGGACCTCTCTCAGCCACGAGGAATTGCTGTTCATCCAATGGCCAAGTAAGGATTTGTGAAAATAAGGCACTTTCCCGTAGAGGTCATGAGAATTCATGTTTGATGTACTCGTGTCCAAAATTTATCTTAAGACCTCAGGTGCTCAGGGGATTCAGAAATCAAGAAAATCCATGAGATTGGTTCAAACTTTCAGAAATGATATAGCTAGCATGACTTCCTCGTCCTTTTATGTCTTTTGACTTTCTATTCTTACATAATAGTTTTGTTATTCCCATAAGCTTCCTTTTAAGTCACTTTAATTTTTTTTGAAAGAAGGAGAGGGCTGTAATTCATTAACCAATTAGATGCAAGCCCATGAAACTACTTTCTTTAAAAATCTACATTATTGCTCTCCTGAACAAAGGATGGTATTTGGATTTCGTGGCTTATGAATTCTATTTAGAGAAGACATAAGATGAGTTTGAATGATAGGTCATTCCTAGATTTCGATAACTGGAAATAGAAACCATGAAAGATGAGAGGACTATGTTGGTAATTGTGAATTTGACATATTGACCAAAAATATTGGTTTAGGTTTAGAGAATTAAGGAAAATAATGGATTCCTTCCTAGTTGTTAAAAAAAACCAAGGATTAAAAACTAGCCATGTTTTATTTCTAATGGGAATTTTATGATGGTCTATAGGAAATAATATACTGGCAGTAATCAGTAATTGATCTGGAGCCAGCCAAGTGATTTAAAAAGTGAGAGTGTAACCATCTCTAAACAAACCAGTATAAAAGATAATGAACCATATTGACCTCAAAAAATGTGCCTCAGCATCCAATTCATGTAACTTAAAATTGACCAAGTTAACTGAGTATACTGTATAAAACTAGATAACAAATAAATATGCTGTTTCCTTTATGTTGCAATTTTACATGTATAGTGAGTTTTATAAATGCATAGCAAAGGGACAGGCTAACAAGATTGTATTGCCTTTTGCAGCATGAAATGCTAATTTAAGAATATGTTCTTGAACACACTTTCAATTAGGAATATAGTTCAATTTTTCAAACTAATTTATTTCTTTATTTCTTCTTTATCCAATGATCTGAGACTTAATTCAGCATTTCCTATCCAAGATGCTCTACATAGACAAGATCATTTTTGCTATTGAGAACACTATATGTCCGGAGTACACTGCTATACTTTCTATATTCCTTGTTGTACCACTTCAGTTTATTCTGAAGTGATTTACATTGACGTTTTCAGTGATGAAAGAATGGAGGAATTTTTTTTCATGCAAATTTTATTTGTTGTATGCTTTCTTGATTAAAGGAAATTATTCTGGACTGATATGGGGATTAAGCCACGAATTGAAAGTTCTTCCCTTCAAGGCATTGGCCGACTGGTTATAGCTAGTTCTGATCTGGTCTGGCCCAGTGGAATAACAATTGATTACTTAACTGAAAAATTGTATTGGTGTGATGCCAAGCTGTCTGTGATCGAAATGGCCAATCTGGATGGTTCAAAACGCCAAAGACTTGCCCAGAACGATGTAGGTGAGGCTTTGGGATGGGTGATTTCTTCCTTTTGTCCTGAGTGTTGACAATTGTTAGATACAAAATGTGTTTACACATACACACAGATGCACACACACACACTCACCCCCCAGACATACTCTTCCCTCAGCCATATATGGTGAGAAAAGTATGGAGACAAACACACTGACAGATTTCTCTGGGGACTTCTGAACTACAAAGATTACCTTCACATTGGAATACTGGATAAAAACATGATGATTTATAAGCATTTCTTTTTGCCAAGATTTCCCAAAATCAGAAGGAAAATATTAAAAATTTTAAGACCTCTTTAGGGATAAGAACTTTATTCAGTTGTCATTTGTTAAGTTTTAGACAATGTCATTTGTACAACAAGTATCACCTTTAGGTAGTAATGAATATACATTCATAAGCAAAGATTAATATAGTTTTCTTTCCTATTATATTTTCAGATTTTTCATGGGGTGACATGTATGTTCATAAACATATTTAAAATGCTGTAGTCTATGCTGAATGTTAAAAAAGAAATACTGGGGATGTCTGAGGCTCAGTCGGTTAAGCGTGAAACTCTTGGTTTCAGCTCTGGTCATGATCCACAGGTAAAGAGATTGAGCCCTGGGTTGGGCTCCCTGCTCAGTGGGAAGTCTGCTTCCCCTCTGTCTTTACCCTCACTCCTGAGCCTGAACTCTCTCTCTTTCTCATAAATAAATAAATCTTAAAGAAAGAGAGAGAAATACTGAGTATACCAGGAGCCCATTTTCTTGAGCAGGAAATAACATATGATAAGACTGGCACCTCCCTGTAAGCACTTAGGTAGCAGTATTAGGGTTGGATTGAAATCTGGAGAGAAGGAAATTAGTCAGGAGGCTACAACTGTTGTCTACTCAACAGTCGATATAGGCCTGAGATAGAACATTGCCATTTCAAAGTAAAATGGAGGATTAGAGTATTAAAAAAAAAGTCACTGTGAATGAAAAACTTCAAGAATTTCGTAATAGACTCAATATCAAAATGAGAGTCAGGGAGATGCTGAGTTGCTTCAAAGATTCAGAAGCTGGTTGGTTGAGTAGATGCCAAAAATGTGGTCTATCTCTTTTATGAAGAAGCTGATTAATAATCTCCATATTTATTTTGTCCATTCTTTTTGGGTTATAAGAGATGAATTTCTAGATATATATATTATACACTAAATTGATCATGATAAGTATAATTAAAAATTTTATATACTTCCAAGATTTCTTAAAAATTAAGGATATAAGGATATATAAGGATATAAGGATATAAGGATTAATTTCAAAAAATTAAGCCTGGGTGGCTCAGTGGGTTAAGGCTCTCCTTTGGCTCAGGTCATGATCTCAGGGTCCTGGGATCGAGCCCCACAATCGGGCTCTCTGCTCAGCAGGGAGCCTGCTTCCCCCTCTCTCTCTGCCTGCCTCTCTGCCTACTTGGGATCTCTCTCTGTCAAAATAAAAAAAAATAAAATAAAAATTAAAGGTATACTTTATAATAAATCATAAGCTTATGTAAGATCATAGACTTTACTCATCCAGGCACTTAACAGATATTTATGGAATCATTTTGGGAAGTGGAGATACAGTAGAGAGTAAAACAAAAATGTCTCCTGTGAGGTCATGGGAGGAGGCATATATCATTTAAAAAATATATCACCCAAATTAATGGGAAATTATAGCTTTGATACATGAAGGCATAAAAGGATTTGAAAATTCCTAACCAGAATGTGAAGATACCATATGCTAACCCAAAAAGCATACCAAGATACTTTGTGAATAATTTCTATGCTGTTGTAATCCGTGACTAATACAATTTCCTGTTAAACGCCATTATCAGTGGATTTGGGGGAGGGTATATGTTGTAATGAGCACTGGATATTCTATAAGACTCATGAATCACAGACCTGTACCCAGGAAACAAATAATACATTATATGTTAATTGAATTTAAATTTTAAAAAAGCCATTATCAGATATTTGCTATGAAAAGATCGAAGTGACCATTTCCATCATTACAGTGCCATCTACTGGCATATAAGTAAGTGGTGGCTTCTCTGCTACTCACTCAGGATTTTTAATGTAAAGATTGAAGGATTCATTCATTCATTCATTCATTCATTCATTCTTTTTTTTTTTTTTAAATGAGAGAGAACATGCATGGTAGGGACTGGGGAGGGGCAGAGGGCAGAGGAAGAGAGAGAATCTTAAGCAGGCTTCAGGCTCAGTGTGGAGCCTGACACAGGGCTCCATCTCACAACTCTGAGATCATGGCCTGAGCCAAAATTGAGAGTTGGATGCATAACTGACTGAGCCACCCAGGTGCCCCCAAAGAAATTCATTCTTCACTTAACATTCAACCATGGCTCTTCTATTTAAAAAACTAATGAAGATTGTTTCTAGTGTGAGGTATTTGTTGAAAAACTATAGCTAATTCTCATCAACGATACTTCAGTATTAAAAATAAGAAAAATAAAAGTTTTTAAAAAGATTTTTTTAAAAAAAATAGCTAATTCTGACACATGCTACAAAATGGGTGAACCCTGGGGACATTATGATGAGTGAAATAAGCCAGGCACAAAAGACAAATACCATATGATTCTATCTACTTGACGTATCTAGAATAGTCACATTCATAGAAAAAGTAGAATGGTGTTTGCCAGTGACTGAAGGGGTGGGAAATGGGAAGGTGTGGTTTAATGGATATTAGAGTTTCAGTTTTGCAAGATAAAAAAGTTCTGGAAGTTGGCTCCATAACAAAGTGAATGTACTTAACACTACTAAAATGTATGCCTAGGTTAAGATGATATATCTTATGTTAGAGGTATTTTGCCATAACCAAAAAAGCCTCATAGCTATATAAAAAATGTCTGTGCCACATTTATGGCTTTAATTGGGAACAAAAGGCTAGAGACTACTAAGATGCTCATAATGGCTCTGGTCAGTAATGATGGATGGAGACTCATTGTCACCAGGACAAGTCATTTGAGCTTGCTGCCAGAAGAGGGAGACAGTCATTCTAATCCACCAAACCCACTGCTCATTTGCAAAAAAACTGGCTGGGAAATGTGACTGAACATGATTAAAGTTTCCAAATTTGGGGCTCCCTAGCTTTAGCCTCTAACCACTTGAGACAGTGTATTACAGCATTTCCCTGCTTAGTATAAATACTTGAATATCTTATCAGGGCAGTTCCAGGGGCATGGAGAGGTGAGTTAGTTGAGGTGGGGTCAGAAGAGCCCACTTAGGGGTTGATAGGAGCCGTGAAAATGGAGGCAGTAGATAATAAATGACTTTTAATCAACTTGGCCAAGATGGGAAGGAGAAAGACAAAAGGAAGCTAGAGGGGTCAGGGAGATGAGGATGTTAATGAGCTAAGGGAAGGCAGCTAGTAGAAGGAAGGGAGTGAAGATGTAAAAGAAAGGGATAATTAACAGAACAAGGTGTGAGAGAAGGCAGGAAGAATGAGACCAGGAGCACAGGCCAATGCACTAAAACTAGATAACAGGAGAGACAGGAAAGGAGGTGGGGGTCCTAGGCAGGGAAATGTGTTGCTGGAGATGGGAATTTAGAGAGACTGTTACTGAGTACTTCAAATTGTTAAAGGTCCTTACAACAACTTGCAAGTTTAGCCTACTACTTATTGTTGCCACTTAAATTCCAAGGAACCTAGTGCAAAAAGAGGTAAAATAACTCACTGAAGTTTAGTCTATAGTGACAGAATCACCAAACACAACATTGCTGCCCTAGCCTCTTCCTTCTTGATATTCTGTCAATCAGCCCACATTCTCCCATGCCCCAAATGCTGTGTGACAATGTGAGGACCTCATACCGCTGGGCTCCCCTTCTAGGACAAGGTTCCCTCACCATATGGGTTTTCCCTGGTGCAGGCATAGGTAGTGGTGTGTGTCTTGCTTAGCAGCTCTGTTAAAGGAATATTTTAGTGTGGGAATTGCATGAGCATGTTGTAAGCCTTGTTCTTCTAAAAATATTCATGGCAAAGACAAGATGTACTTGTCTTGGATTCAAACTTGGATTTAAACTGCTTTCAGGGCACCCATTTGCTGTGGCCGTGTTTGAGGACCATGTGTGGCTCTCAGATTGGACTATGCCATCGGTAATGAGGGTGAACAAGAGGACGGGCAAAAACCGGGTACGTCTCCGAGGCAGCATGCTGAAGCCTTCATCACTGGTTGTAGTTCATCCATTGGCAAAACCAGGTACACTGGCCATGTCACACAGTGTTTCTTTGGCTGGCATCTGTAACTATTTTAATTGATAGGAGAGGATGGGGGGTATGGCAATTCTCACTAATTTGGGTAGATGTTAAGATTTCCTGAGATTTAGATTGGGTTTAAACTGAGACAATCTGGTAGTAAATTTGGGCTTTATCTTTCCATTCTCATGTTTGCTTCTCCTGACCAGCTTCTACTTAAGTTGGTCCTTTCCAAGGAGTCTTGGGTTAAAGGCACTGACGGTGGGGATGAGGGGGGGGGGCGGGGAATTTAGACTCCTGCAGTAGAAGCTTCTATCTCTACTAGGGCCTTTTCCTACCCCCCTGAGAGTGCCAGGGACTGAACAACATCAGTGTGCTGTACTAACTTCCTTCTGGATTGCCCCTTGTCAGTTTAACTAGATTATGAGTCAGCAAATAGGGATCATATCTGCCTAAAGAGCTTCTTGAACAAAAGTACTGATATACTGAGGTGCCTGGGTGGCTCAGTGGGTTAAGCCTCTGCCTTCAACTCGGGTCATGATCTCAAGGTCCTGGGATCAAGTCCCACATCGGAGGAGGCTGCTTCCCCCTCTCTCTCTGCTTGTCTCTCTGCCTGCTTGTGATCTCTCTCTCTCTCTCAAGTAAATAAATAAAAATCTTTAAAAAAAACAAGTACTGACTATACTCAATAAATATGCACACGGTAATAACATTTTGAGCTGATCTTAGAACTGGTTCCGCTAGGAACTCTTCTGAAATAGATCTTGATATAGGCTCCATTTAGATACACTGAGTTTTTCCCCCCAAAAGCTGTACTCTGTGATCTGTATCAATGGCACTTTTTTTGATCTCCAAGCCCGTCTGTGAATGTACCTCTTTTCCCCACAAGGAGCACAGCCCTGCTTACATCAAAATGGAGGCTGTGAACATATTTGCAAAGAGAGGTTTGGAACTGCTCAGTGTCTGTGTCGTGAAGGTTTTGTGAAAGCCCCAGATGGCAAAATGTGTCTGGCTCTGAATGGCCATCAGATACCGGCAGGTAAGATGATAAATTGTATGGTTAAATCATCTTATTTTGGCTCAGGGATATAGTTCTACATAATCCTCATACTTCTGCTGATGTTTAATATTTTGTTATTAAAAGCTTCCCTGCTTCGGGGTGTTTGGGTAGCTCAGTCAGTTAAGTGTCTGACTCTTGGTTTCAGCTCAGGTCACGATCACAGGGTGCTGAGATCGAGCCCTGCATTGGGTTCCATGCTGGACGTGGAGCCTGCTTAAAGATTCTCTCTCTCTCCCTCTGTGCCCCCCACCCCACCCCCCAAAATGCATTCCTGCTTTTAGGGATGCCGAGTCTTTTTGTTTTGCTTTTCTTCTCTTGTGAGTTTGGGCTTCTTATTAAAGACTAAATTCAGTCGACCTCTTCTAGTTGTAAAACTAACAAACAAAAGACACTATCCAAAACATTGAGTGCCAGACTCCACCCCTCCCTGGCATTTGCAGTGGAGTGGCCCAAACTTGGGGGCAAAAATATGCCAGCATTTTACCACCTCAGATAATGTTCAGATACATTTTGTTTAGCCATTTTTATGGCCTCAATTTTAGAGGTAGTTATATACAATCCTACCACATAACTGGTCTTAATATGAAAAACAAAGCCCTTTATAGTAAATAACCTTAGGATAGTAAATAAGTGAAGGGAATGTAGCCTGAGAAGGTTTGGATCCATGTTTAAAAAACTAAGTATGACTTTGAGGCAGAGGAAGGAAGAAGATATCAAATGTGATGTACAGCGAGTAGTGCTGGTCTGCTTCCCTTGAATGGGGATATAAGCAGTACTAAAGATTTTTTAAAAATTGGTTTATCTAGGGGCGCCTGGGTGGCTCAGTGGATTAAGCCGCTGCCTTCGGCTCAGGTCATGATCTCAGGGTCCTGGGATCGAGCCCCGCATCGGGCTCTCTGCTCCGCAGGGAGCCTGCTTCCTCCTCTCTCTCTCTGCCTGCCTCTCTGCCTACTTGTGATCTCTCTCTCTGTCAAATAAATAAATAAAATCTTAAAAAAAAAATTGGTTTATCTAGTAGGCATGGTATAAGCTTGGTGATAGATAAGCAGCAAACACAAGGATTGATTATCCATGGACCAGAATTGGAGATTTTGGATTTTCAGAATTTTCCATGGACTGTTGCTTTAGAAAAAACAGTTGTCAATATTTTTTGTTTTAGGACCCCTTTACACTCTTTTTAAAAAAAGATTGATTTATTTTTTATAAAGATAAAGATTTGTAAATCTTTATCTTTAGATAAAGATTTTATAAGATAAAGATTTATCTTAGAGAGAGAATGCACAGCGCTCTAGTGTGTGTGTGAGGGGCAAGGGGCAGAGGGCGCCTCCTCAAGCAGACTTTCCACTGAGCAGGGAGCCTGAAACTGGGGCTCGGGGCCACCACCCTGAGATCATGACTTGAGCCAAGATCAAGAGTCGGACACCAGGTGTCACCCCAGGACCCTTTTTCACTCCTAAACATGACTGAAAACCCCAAAGAGCTTTGTTAATGTGGGTTATATCTATCAATATGTATAACATTAGAAATTAGGACTAAAAGTTTTAAAATATATATCTATTATGCTTATAATAATATTCCAATATGTATGAGCATCACATATTTTTAGGGAAATAAATGAAATAACTATTTTCTAAAACAAAAATATACAGTGAGCATAATGGCACTGTTTTGCATTGATATCCTAATGTCTGGCTTAATATAGGGCAGATGGATTCTCATATCTGCTTCTATGTGAAATCTGTTGCTTTGTTGTTTTGCTTGAAGCCTATGAAGAAAATCTGACCTCACACATGGATTTGGAAAAGAGAGGATTGATCATTTAATAGCTTTTTCAGATGACTTTTTTGTGTATCTTCTTTCGATACTATGGCAGAACTGGATAGGTCGTAGTTTCTGAAACCATAGTTGCAGTATGAATCTGAAGCCACACCAATAAACTTTTTGTCACCAGCTATGTTAAAATCTAGTGGTCTATTTTGTACTTGGAGTGCTCTTTTACCAATGCATGATTTTGTGGCATCATGTTGGTTGTATGAAAATGCGGATTGCCTGAGTTGTGCTTATCTTCCAAGTGTCACACACACATATAAATCACGTTCATTAACTATTACCATCAAACTCATTAGACAGGTCTTTGAATTTTGGTATTTTCAGTCAAGCTCAGGGTAGAGAAGAAAAGTTTTCAAAATTCTACTTTTCACTTGGAAGCTGATATTTTATCATTAGCAATAAGTACTGTCAGTTGTTTTTCTTGAAATGACAGATTCACCTCATTTTTGGGAAAATGCTTGCCAAATTTCTAAGTGTTCATAACAAACTCTGTCAGTCAGCCTTCCAAGTGAAAATTATGTTCAATGTAAAAAGAGGCTAGTTTCAGCTCGCAGCTCAAAGAGTACCTGGTGCTTTTCCTCCAGATGACCAGGCAACCATCGTCACTTCATAATGTACCCAGAATGTTTTATATATACTTTCTATTTTGTTATATAGAATTTTAAAGAGCCAAGTGTTCCATGGTTGAGATTTTAAAAAATGAATAATGCTTAACTGCTTCATCATGGCTCTTCTTAAGTGAGACAGGATTTGTTTGTGTATGTGTGTGTGTGAATGTGTACAGTGAAGAACATGACCTTTATTTGAGTTTGGTGCCATAGACTTAATTCATGTTAGGATGCCAGCAGTCTTACCTAATGTCCAATGTCACATGTATTTGCATTTTGTGAAAATAATTTTGAACTTATGGACTCTGTGCATGCAATGGGAACCTGGGGTCCAAGGACCCCACTTTGAGAACTTAGTGTTTTAGGAGATCCATTTTTCCTATGTACTACGGAATTGCATAGGTCCCATACTTATGTTAAATTAGACTTGTTTATACCCTTACACATTTCTAAATACAAGTAAAATAAGTATTGAAAGCAGCCTAAAGGAGGAGTATACATGGAAGCCAGGTTGGGGAGATCATCTTATTAATTTGTCCTTAGTGATGGTGGGTTGTGATTGTGAGTTGATAATGTCCATTAGGATTTTAGTATTCTACTCTTATTGTATTTGCCGGTACCTAAAAGAGTCCTGTCTTTTTGCTCTCTGGCTCCCCCAACCCTCAACCATCAAGTGCTCTGGGAGAAACTGGGAGGGTATGGTATAGCAGGCAAGATTTTCTAAGTCACCAAGACACTACTAGTTTCCCTGAATACTCTTACTGTACAAGTAAGTCTAAACTTAAACAGCCAGCACACAGCCATAGATATAAATGAAGTCAAAGTTTCTTGATCATAAAAGGTAAATTAACTGTATCTTTTGATCTTCACTAGGTAGTGTAGCAGATCAAGGGATGCCATTGGATGTCTCATCCAGGAATAAAGGATCTGAAGATAGCATTACAGAATCTCAGAGTTTGCTAGTGGCTGAGATCATGGTATCAGGTATGAATGAGGAATTCTCCAACATAGCTTTGGTTCCAACAATTTCCAGCCTACTAGTTAGAATCCTGAATTAGCTCTCTAACTTTGGCTAAGTGTAGACAAACAAGTCAAGCCAAACTTTGGACTCAGACTTTGATCCTTTTTTCCTGAACCGTGTGCCTGAGGAAGATGGCACCATGTTAGACTGGACATGAATTTACTCATTGAGAGTCTTTGAGCTGAAACTTCTTTGAAGAAATCTAACTTGGAAACAAAGGTGAAAAATAAGATGGAACAGACTCAAGTGTGTCCCCATCCATACCTAGTAATTTTGATATTTAACCCATCTAGCTAGACTTCCCTTAGTGTGAAAAGTAGATGTAACTGATAAGCAAATATGGGTTGGTTGCTTCAGCTGCTCCAGAGTTTACAAAGAGCAAATATTAGAATTGTGTTCTTTATTGCACATTTATCACCAGAATGCTAAATAATTTGTTCAGTCTGTAACAACTTCAGGGAGCCTAATTCTTTTATACTCTATATTTACTCATGAGGTCAGTGGTTTTCAAACTGGGCTTCACTCAGCCCTAGAACCTCTGCAAGCCTCACCCCTTCTTCACAGCTCTCTACCTGTAATCAGCACAGATCTCCTTTGAAACACTGTACTTATTTATATTTCTAAGATTTTATCTTAACAAAGTATCTATGGCTAAAAATAAATTTGAAAGCTCCACGTTAAGACCTTAGATACACTTAAAGTGCTCATTCAACTTTTGTGGTCTACAGACTACTTTGCCTGTGTAGGAGACCTGGAGACCTCTTCCCTTTCTCTATTATAAGAACTTATCAGTACAGGGGCACCTGTGTGGCTCAGTCAGTTAAGTGTCCAACTGTTGATTTCAGCTCAGGTCATGATCTCAGGGTTCTGAGATCGAGCCCTGCATCAGGCTTCCCACTGGGTGTGGAGGCTGCTTAAGATTCTCTCTCTCTCTCTCTCTCTCTCGGTCCCTCTACCTTCTATCTCAAAAAACAAAAACAAAAATAAAAACAAAAACAAACAAACAAAAAAACCCCAACTTATCAGTAAAATACACAGATAAAATACACAGATACACGGAGGTGGATATTTTTGGTAATTACAATTTGTATGGAGCTTTAGAGTTTACTAAGTACTTTCCCTCTAAATTGATTAAAAAAAAAAAGATTTCTATATATTTGAGAGGGGGTTGGGGAGTGGCAGAGGGAGAGGGAGAGGAGAGAGAATCTCAAGCAGACTCCCTGCTGAGCACCGAGCCCGATCTCACAACCCCAAGATTATGACCTGAGCCAAAATCAAGAGTTGGAAGCTTAACTGACTGAACCACACAGGCACCCCTCTAATTTGATTCTGACCACAACCCATCACTTTACAGATTTGAAAACCGAGACTAAGATATATTAAGGTAATGACTTTACCAAAGATTTTTGAAATTTTGAAATTTTGAAATTTCAAATTCAAAGATTTTGAAATTTATGACCAGATAATTCATATCAAGAAAAGCCTAGAAAACACTAGCACATTAGGAATATTACTCATTTAGTGATTATTTATTTGCTACATGCTGTGCTAAGCACTAGGGATATGATGATGAGCTAAATACAGACCTGTTCTCCAAGGTCATAGTCTGAAGTCGAGAAAAAGAAATGATGGGATAAAACAATATGAATAAATATTAGCAGTATTGAGAACCATTTCAAAGTTGCTAAGAATCCCTAAATGTTCACAGAGCATGTTTTGAAAGACTAATGTTTGGGAGACTCAAAGACCAAGGTAATGAGAGATAGTAAATTAGGCACATGGGTGGGATAGGGGAGTGATGAGATGCCCAAATATTTGGAAAACACATATTGTATTAAGGCTATATTTGGCTTCATACCTGAGACTATACTCTACCTTGTGCAAAATAGATGAAAATGACTGTCTTTGTGAGAACTGCCTCCCCTTTCCATATCTGAGTTGTGTTCTATTTTGTCTTAGTCTATAAAGTTTTAGTTCTACTGGTGGTAGGCTAAGGGGTCATATTTGTATTTTGTAGTGAGATTTCATTTAAACAAAGTATCTATGCTAAAAAGGAATTTGAAAACTCTAGAATAGATTTTAGGTTAGGATCAATATATTCTTATTCCCTAAAGACATACAGACTGCTATGCAGCAAGTAGATCTGTCTACAACAAGGCAAAGAAATCCAATCATAAAAAGGTTTCCTTGTCAAGTTTACTAAAATAATGAGTTTTTCTATGTTCATGAATAAAATGTAAAATTCTGAACATGGCCTGTTGGGTGCTAACTGAACTAGTCCTTACACATTTCACCAGCCTCTGTGTGGGCCTTTTTGTCCTCGACTTTCTCTGGCCGGCTTCAGTCGCACGGGCCTTGCCTATAACAGACAGATGCTGTGTTCCTAGCCCATAGCACTCTTTCTACACCCATCCAAGTCCTATGTATCCTTCAGATCTCAGCTTCAGATCCCACTTAGAAAGCTTTTCCTAGTCTCCTAAGTGGGTGAGATGAGAGTTATTTCATCTCCCTTAGAACCTGGTGTTGTTTCTTGATAGAGTGTATCACACCTGTACTTCAATAACTAATTGTACAAGACAGCAGAGGCCCTGTCTGTATTCTCTATCACTGTATTTTTGGCTCATATTAGGATCTGGCGTGTGATAGGTACTTTTTAAAAAATTAATTTTAGTAGTTTAACTAATAGGCCCTGGATTCTTTTTCTCATGTCATAAGGCTAATTCTAATTCAGACTGTCACAATACTCTTCTTCTTTATCATCCTTATTTACATATGTATAAAATTTATTACTCTCAGTTGTTTTTTTTAATCATTTTTTTCCTCAGTCCTTACAATTATCATTTGAAGTAGACTGGACAAAAATTGTCACCCGTAAAAAAAAAAAAATTGTCACCCGTATTTTGCAGAAGAGGGATGTGAAGCCCAGGCACTTATTCCTTCCAGGGCCAGCTTTTGTCAGAAAGAACTTTGGCTCTAGCCCAACCCCCTAACCCCCAACAGCATATGCAGTGCTTTTCATTATGCAAAAGCTGCCTTGGGGTTTGCAAGTTACCAAATAAATCCTGAATTATATTCTAATTTAAGGCAATTCTGCAAGTGATTTAAAATGTCTTGGGTAATTGGATCTTGTCCACCATACACTGAGCAGCTTAGTGACTTGAGAGCTAGTCTTCCAAATAAATGCCAAATCAAATGGATAATTGATTTAGTCTGAACTTATCCATCTTGAAGAGTCATGAGTGACAGGAGATGACCAAGCAAGAATCAAGGGCATGTGTTCCCGCATGAGAAATCTTACTCAAATAGCCAAGCAAATCAAATGCAATGACCTAATGTCTGCATTTACATGGGACCTGAATCCCCCTGTGATCATTTAACTTTCTTTAATTTATGGGCAAGTTTAGAGGACTTCTTTTACCATTTCTGTATTCAGGTAGGCAAACTTACCAGTGAATGGAGAGATGATAGTTTCTATCCTGCTGTGGTAGGTCAGATCCCCCCAACTCCAACTGTGACATTTGGAGAATGATTATATACATAAGTAGTCAAAAGAAAAAAGAAACATCTTGTTCATGTTTATGGCTCAACATGCAGCTCTGTCCCCCGGGGCATTTGCATTTCAATGGAGTATGAAATGAAACGATTCATTTACAGCGTTTAGTTTATATGGTTCATGACTTTGTAAAAGTGCCTTGAGGTGGCAAGTCACTGCATAAATCTTGACAATAACCATACATTGTGTCATACATATTCTCATATATGAGACATAATTTTAGTAAATTGACAATAAATCTTTTTATTGCATCTTGTATGATTGTAATAAATTCTTATTTATTGTATCTCTGCAATGTTGGTACCCAGATCTACTTGTTAAATATTAGTCTGTGTCTTCTGGGGGCATAAGAATATATTGACCACTATTGTATGTCCTAATGGTTGAGAATTCTCAAATAAACAATAAAACTTTTGATATTTGAGCCCATTTACTCCTGGAAATTTTATAGTTCGAGTTTGCAAATGCTTTTTAAAAAATTATAAACAAGGGGCACCTGGGTGGCTCAATGGGTTAAGCCTCTGCCTTCGGCTCAGGTCATGATCTCAGGGTCCTGGGATCGAGCCCCGCATCGGGCTCCCTGCTCAGCAGGGAACCTGCTTCCCCCTCCCCCTCTGCCTGCCTCTCTGCCTACTTGTGATCTCTCCCTCTGTCAAATAAATAAATAAATCTTTTAAAAAAAAAATTATAAACAAGTCCACACAAGGCTCTTTGAATACCAATAGTTCTTTAAGACTAAAGATTTACTGAAAGCATATAAATGGGAGCATATAGCTTATGGACCCTTTAATATAGATATAACTTAGAGGTCAACTAATTGTTTCTCTTTGGAGGTTAACCTGTCCCAGAACTCAGGAAGGAAGTGCTAGAATGTTCTGTAGAACCCAAAACATTCAAGCCCATGTTTCCTCTAAGGTCTGCAAATAATCTGATGAGGTTCTCACTCTTTGCAGATGCTGATGACTGTGGTCCTGTGGGATGCAGTTCACAGGCTCAGTGTGTTTCCGAGGGAAAAAATGCTACATGTCAATGCTTGACAGGATTTACTGGGGACGGAAAAGTATGTTTTGGTAAGAGCAAATACCAATACATATATCTGGAAAATGGGGAACCAGAAACATTCTTTCAGATAATACTGATTCAAAATCTCCAGAGGATTTACATAATCAGCAGGATAGAATAAATTAGTTGATATTAGCTAAAATGATAATGAACGGCATATCTAGAAAATATGAAACATATAGTATGTTGTTGTATTAGAATTACATGATATATGCAGTTGATATTAAGGAGAAAATTTTATAATTAGTTTTAGAAGCATGAATTTGAGCTTGAGTCAAATTTATAAATTCACCAGTTATAATAAGAACACAAATCCCCCCCCCTCAAAAGCTGAGGTCTTAAGTTTAAGTTGAATAAATTGGTTGTGCTAAATAGGTTTCCATATTATATTAAGCGCCTTGAAATTTTAAGTAAGTGATTACTGTAAGAATCTCACTTTTTATCATCTGCAACCCTGGCCCAGTGTGATTTATTTACATATACTTAGCTAAGCAGACACCTAAACAATCTGTAAAAATTGGTTTGGACGTGAACTTTAAGACCACGCTACAGAGTTTGCATTACGTTTGTAAACAGTATCTGAAAGCGGTTGAATGATTGGTTGTATGAATGCGTATACTTCTGTTTTTACCATGATTCTCATTTAATGCCAGGATTGTCTACATATTTCACTAGTTAATCATTTTTCCCGCAGATATAGATGAATGTGAGACGGGCATCACTGTTTGCCCTCCCACCTCCTCTCAGTGCGTCAATACTGAAGGTGGCTATGTCTGCCGGTGCTCAGAAGGCTACCAAGGCGATGGGATTCACTGTCTTGGTAAGAGAGCATGTGTGCCAAGGGAGGAGGCCAGAGGAAGGCCTCAGAGGATGGGGACATGCTGTGGGTGTGGTGGGTTGAGAAAAGACAGGGTATAATATAAGTGTTACCCATGTTAACGCTCAAAGAGAAGTTACGTGAGCTGTTCAAACTGACATAGGTCGATTCTGGATGAACAGTCAAGTTTGTGCCCTTGTGCTAGAATGGGACTAGTCAGCTTGAAGATGCTGCAGAGGTTGTGGGTCCCCCTGCTTTTCTCATTCTTTCTCTGGAGTTGAGTGACGCCAGTGCCCATTAATACTCCACACCTTGGGCACCTGGGTGGCTCAGTGGGTTAAGCCACTGCCTTCAGCTCAGGTCTGATCTCAGGGTCCTGGGATCCAGTCCCACATTAGGCTCTCTGCTCAGCAGGGAGTCTGCTTCCCTCTCTCTCTCTCTCTCTGCCTGCCTCTCTGCCTACTTGTGATCTCTGTCAAATAAATAAATAAAATCTTAAAAAAAAATACTCCACACCTCGAGCCATCATGGCGGGGAGTCGTGCAGCATTCTCATTATCCCTGGATTTTGCAGGTGAGCCGCAGTGAACTGCAGAGCTGAGGGAGATTTGTTGGAAGTCCCTGCTCTGGGCATAAAGGAAAGTGGGGAGTGATTCTGTGGAAGGGCTCACGGGACAGCTCTGGATGAGTGTCAGTAGACGGGAGATGCAAGCCACTGACATTCTGATACAAGGAAGGAGTGATTAAGATGTCTTTCATAATCACCGTCCTCTGCCAAGGTCTGGGTGTGGCTTCTGGGTTGGGAGCTCACTTAATGGCTGTCTCATACCATGCCAGATGTCAGGAACATAGCAGCGCCTCACAGGTAGGGACCTGCCTGAAGCCATCCTAACCCCGTGAAGTGCTTACCTGGAGTTTAACAGGGCTTTCACATGTCTCTAACAGTATTTTCTTTGCCTTCTGAAAACACGCAGATCTTTTCACGGTGAGGGGCAGATGACCTGATAAGAAACTGAAATGATACTGCTTTCTCCCACATGCTGAGGTTAAATATGAACCATCAGTCACGACTACCAAGTTTTTTTGGAGCTGGCTGGTTTAAATCAGACCTTTATCAGATTAGTTTTGTGGAGTCCACAGTCATTTGTAAATAGTCTTTTAAGCACATAGTTGGCCGTCAGTCAAGAAAATGTCACTGCTCTAATTAATCGGGCTCATAGATAATTTAGACAGAAGAAAGAAGGGATGCCTTTTGGATGTTTAAACTTATTAAAATCCAGATTCTGTATTACTAACCTATTTCCTTCCAGCAGTGAACACGCAACAGGGTATCATGGGGGCAGCCTGCCTGGGGGCAAGGAGTCCTCAGGCCACAGGGAAGAATGGGCTGATTCCTCTTTTCTCTCTTTCTCTGTCTTTCTCCCTCTCTGTGTTCCTTCCCCTCTTCCTCTCCTGCTATCTCTGCCTCACTCTCCCTCCCTCCTTCTTTCCTTCCTCCTTCCAGATATATGTAGATATAGTGCTTTACATTGTGCTTGGAACATAATAAATGCCACATAAAAATAATAAGTTATTCTTATTCTTAGGAGTGGTTGTGTTTCTTGACCAAGAGTATACCTTTGTTCTTAGTTCTTGGAAAAGCTCTGTCTCTTAAGGTTCACAGAGATTATAGAAATTATAGAGAAAGAGAGATTACAGAGATAAAGAGATTATAGAGATTTCATAGAAATTATAGTAGGAAGTAAGTAAAAAAAAAGACTCAATTTGAGTCATTTGGGATAGCAGTCCAATGTGACAAATATTTATTTGGCAACTCTCAGTGCAAAGACATAGTGCTTGGAAGTGTGAGGAAGAGCAGAATGATGAAGGTAGTGCTTGCTTGCAAGGAGAGTAGGACCTGAGACACAGGGAGCTGTGATAAGTCGTGAAGGGGGGTATGCATTATGAGAGAAGTAAAAACCACAGTGAAAGTTCCCAACCAGAAGAATATCTGTTTGAGGTATTAAGAAAACTTCGTGAAGGAAGGATCACTGTGGATGGACGCTGGAGCATGAGGAAATTTTCATTAGGCAGAAATGAGAAGGAATGGGGAGCATTCCAGGTACGAACATAAGACAGGTCTATTTGGGGCGTGGAGAATAGCCTACATGAGCACTAAGTATAGTGTATGTGAACTAGACGGCCTTTCTCCTGTGGTTTGGGGATGGGGGACCTGGTGTCTCTTCCTTTCCTTATAAGAACTTCAATCCTATTGGATTAGGGCCTCACTCTTATGACCTCCTTTAACTTTAATTACTTCCTTGAAGGCCCCATCTCTAAATAGAGTCACGCTGGGGCTTAGAGCTTCAACCTAAGAGATTTGGGGGGAGATACAATTCAGTTCGTAACAGGTGGGTTGGATTACATATGTAGAAGACTAGAAATTGAGGGTCATTAGGGTTTTATTTCTCTAGACCAACCCTATCTAATAGAACTATAATATATACTACCTATATAATTTTAAATTTTCAAATAACTCCATTACAAAAAGTACAAAGAAATAGGTGAAATTAATTTTTATTTTATTAAGCCCAACATATCCAAGAGATTAACATTTTAATATGTAATCAATATAAAAATCATTGAGATATTTTTTTAATTTTACTTTTTTTCTGTGATCCAAAAATTCACTTTTTTTGCACTGTACCATATTTTAGATTCTTTCTTATTTTAGTACTAACTCTTCAAAATCTGCTAAGTGTTTTACACTTACAACATATGTCATTGTAAACCAATCACAGATCAGGTGCTCACACACCCACATATATGCACATACAGACGGTGATGGCTACCATATTGGGCAGCTCAGCTCTGAGTCAAGGGGAGCAGTGATGGGAGCTGTGCTTTAGGATGTTAATCTGGCGCCCGTGTTTAGGAGTAGAGTGGGGGAGAAATGGCATGCAGGGAATGTGGGGAGGCTGTCTTACAGTAATGTAAAATTGAGGAGAAGAAGGATTTAAATGTTAGGCTGGTGGTTAATTGAGAAAGAAAATAGTAGCAGTTGGGAAAGAAAGGGTTGACTTAATTTATGTTTATGCAGAAAAAAAGCAGAAATGTCTTATATGCTCTAAATGTATGTCAATGACTGGATGTCTATTGGCAAAAGTTAAGAACGAATCTTCAGGATCTGATTTTCTAAATGTTTGCCTAGAGCTGGTTTACCAATCTCCAGCCTTCCCACTGAACTGCATGTTGGGATGTCTCCTTTCTTCCCAAGCACTGAGAAAACATTGAGCCTTATTTCCGGAGTTTAGAACACCTGAATGGGCAGGCAGCAGAGGGACCCACTTCATCCTTGTGTCCAGCATTCATAATATAATTTTTTAATAAAAAAATACAGAGGGTCTGAGAGTGTGCAGCATGGGAGAGTTTGAAGCTGCTCCCTTCCCAGAATGTTGGCTTTTCCAATAATATAACCCTTTGTCCTCCTCTGCACCTCACTTTTCTCTTCCCTACTCCCTTGTTTCTGGCAGATATTAACGAATGCCAATTGGGCAGGCACACCTGTGGGGAAAATGCCACCTGTACAAATACGGAGGGAAACTACACCTGCATGTGTGCCGGCAGCCTGTCTGAACCTGGGCGGATATGCACTGGTAGGTTGGTGGGTGGTCTAGGGCCAAGGAAGGGACTTAACTCTGGAAAATTCTATACCCCCATGTATTTGCTCTGAAGAGTCTAGAAATTATTCGATTCAACTGGGCTGGTGAGTTTACGTTCCTGATTAGGTGGATGCTGAGCTTGGGAATGTGAAGTAGTCCAAGTTTTCTTAATTTAATAACATCTGGAAGAAATTCCTTTCTTATTACTTACGATTCAAAAGGTGGGAATGCAGGTGGTTCTCTTTAACTATGAGACTAATGTCTTAATTTGTGATATTGATTTCTGGGGCTGCTGGAAAAACTTTGCAGGTCAAGTCAGGTCAGGAAAGATGTCTGGACCCTTAGCATTTTGAGTCACTTTTAAAGCTTTTCAAATATTACCTTAAAACATTAGTATTTCTTGATCTGAATTAGAACTTCAGTTTTTTTTTAATGTTAATGGTCAACTTCTGCTTTCTTGAGGCTCTCCCCAAATGGCAGTATCTTCTCACAGCCTGTACCCTAGAAGGGGAGCTGGCTTCACCTCAACCCTGGAAACCAGAATCTGGGTCTCTTTCACCACCACTCCCAGCAATTTACCTGTCTCTGCTCTGCAAGCACGAAACATCTTAAGAAAGGAAATTTCAGGACTTACTTGGGTCTCTCTTTTTTTTTTAACACATTATTTTTCTCAGATATAATTTGCTCTTCTTAAAGGTATTGAGAGACTGCTAATATTTATATAGTAAGCTATACACCCTAATGATTTCCTTTTAAAGAGCAGACAACCACTCAATAAAAGGGACTTTGCCATTTTGACATTCCCTCTGTTACGGTAAAGTTTCTATTCTGTCAGATGTACCAGTCTGGTCTTTGAGGGCTCCTCTGATATTTACATCATTTTTAGAAGAAAGCATTGTGTGGGAGAAGTTTTTGAGGCTTCAAAACTTCAGTCACCAGTGACTGGTCACTGGTGAAAGACCAGTGACTCGGGATTCATGCAGTCATTTAGAATTGACCGTTTCCTTGCTTGCCTCCAGTATGCTTTCTGTCAGATAATACTGAAGCTGAAGAAAGAATGACTGGCTTCATGGTGAATGACGTGAAGTCTGGTTAGGAAAATGAAAACTGGAGTTGCTTCTGAGTTCTTGTCACTGAAAGACACTAGATCACAAATTGTTCACAGAGACTAGTTCTGGATATTGATCCCTGGAAGACCTAATCACTTCAGAAAGTGAAAGTAATGTCTTTGATTCTTGTAGACTCTACTCCCCCTTCTCATCTCATGGAGGACGGCCACCGTTCTGTGAGAAATGGTTTCCGGGAATGCCCCCCATCCTATGACGGCTACTGCCTCCATAATGGTGTGTGTATGTACATTGAAGCAGTTGACAGATACGCATGCAAGTAAGTCAAGCTGTCTTTGTGACGGCACAGAGATGTGGGACTGAAGTCCATAACTTTTAGGTAATTCATAAAAGAGATTTTTTTCTATAATTGGGTTTTTGCTAGGGAAAACAATATAAACCACACGTATATAAATTGTGTGTGTGTGTGTATGTGTGTCTGTGTCCATACTGCACCCTCCTTGTGTATACAAATATACATTTAAAGAATTGGCGATTTTCCCTCTTACTTATCTTGGTGTTGCTACTGGTATAGTCTGGGGCTGAAACCTCTCGTTCTGGCTGAAAACTTAGGTTTGTGAAAGAATTCCTTGAAACTTGGATTTATTTTCTGCCGCATGTGTGGACAACATCCACAGTATGTTTCTGAATTTACAAAAAGGTTATATATACACACTGGACTTCTTACCCTCAACTTTCAAAACTGGAAAAAAATTCTTTTTCTTCAGTTTCTAATAGTTGGTGTTTACACTTCTGTTGCTTAGTAACAATTGCTGGAAGGGGCCCCTGCTTCTGTTTGTTCCTTTTTTGTCCCCATGACAGTTTCGCAGTGGGCACCGTCAACTGAAAAGTAGGTTTGAGGGTGATCTGAAATTGTAGGTTCTCCCACCATGCTTCCTCAGAAAACACTTCCTTGGCAGCAATATCTAGTTCTGCATCAAATTTTACTTTTAGTGGATTTCGTATTTTCAAGTCAATCAGAGGGAACTGGTAGGTCCTGAAGAATAAATGGGTCCCCTGTGGCGAGACTACTGACTCACTGGTAATTTTCTCTGTGCCTGAGGAAGAAATGATAAAATATTCTGATCCTCGTGAATAGAAGCTATAAGCTTAAAGGCTTTTATTATTTTAGGAATAATAATCAGCAGAAACATAGTCTAAATTGTTAGAAGAACAAGTTGTATCCTGTGACAAAGTGAACGGCCTTGCGTTATAAATCGCGTCAGGCAGACAAAAGTGGTGAAGAATGCTCGTGACTGTTAGTGAAACTGACTTAAATGTCATTGCATACTACCCTCATGTTCATATTTGCATGCTGTAATTTCCCACCCTAAGATAAATCCAATCTTCACAATAGTTGTCCTTGATTTTGAGAATAAGAATCAATTTTTTTTCATGCTCGTGGTTCCTTATTATCCAAAATAATGAAATTATGAAGATAAATGTTCTACTTTATTAGATTGTGGTTTGTTTTTCTCTATGATGCTTAAACTTTAGATTATAAGAGACATTACAATAGTGTAAAGGGTACTTCACAATTATGAATTGCATTTAGTAGATTATTTTCACTTGACCTGGTAACATCGATTCATTAAATGATTTATGAACTCTTTAGTACACTGCTTTTCTTTCTGTCATTAAATCCTGATGAAAATATCTTATTTCCTGATAATGTTTTAAACATGAGTTGCTACAAAATGACAATTAAACTAGAGATAACACTCACATTTAAGGACCTTTAATCAAAAGCAATATTTAAAATATCACCAGAGGTCTCATTAGTCCAGGTCGTAACTTTGTTTTTGAATTTTACATTTAATAAAAATGTGGTTTAATCAGACATCCAATGCTTTCCTCCTTTTGCCTCGATGACTTCACCTTGTATTTTTAAAATTCTATCGTGACACATCTCTAGGAATGCTCACCAACTCTAACTTTTATTAGAAACACTTGATCGGCATCATTCTGCAGAGTGTTTCTCAATACCATGAGAAGGTTTATAAAGGGCTGCTCTTCTTTCCTTGCTTGAAGACATCGGAAGCTCCCCACCCCCCCATATACAGAGATCCCCTGGATGTCTGGGGTGCAGAGAATGTGAGAACTGAAGCCCCCATGCCCCACATCTTCCTCAAAGGTTCCCTGGTCCTGACATTCTCAGAAGGCCAAACCTCCTGAGTTAACAGGAGATCCTTATTCATTCTGGTTTGGCTTTGAACCAGGCCACACACTTCTGGCCAGGTCTTCTTGAGACCAAGCGGCCCCAACACCAGTGCTGTGAAATGTTGCATGAAAAAAGAGTTGTGTGGCCAAGTCAGTCTGAGAAATGTTATGTACTCTAGCCCTCAGTTCTTGATCACAGTACACCACAATGTGAAGTCTTGTTGACCTTCCTTCAGAATTTCTTGAAATTATTTGACCAACTAAACTCAGATTTGAATAATTTATCTGAATAAATAAACCCAGAAATCTTTTGCTTGGTTTAACCGAAGTAATTGATAACCCAAAAACTAGTAGGGAAGACCCATCTATGTGAAATGCTGGCCGACTGGTTTGGGCCATGTATGGCTCCGAGAGGCCCTGATATTACAGCTTGCTTTTGCTCCCCAGGACCCTTGCACATGTGACTGACATATTCCTTGAGACCCGAAAGTCTCTGAGATTAATATCCAACAGGTTACAATGCTAGGCATTGATAATAAATGACTATAACCAAAGATAGCTAGAATTAAAACAGTATCCAGGAAAGCCTGGAATAACTTGATAGTCCTTTTATACTTCCTACATTCAGATCCTGTCATCTCTTTCATGATGTGTTCTAGAAGAATAGCTTTTCAGAGGTGCATAGAGCTTAAAACCTTTTTTGGAAGTAGCCCGATGTAGTAGAAAGAACACAGGCTTTGAAATCAGAAAAACATTTGGATCAAACCTGCCATTCACTGGCTAAGAGCAAAAAGACAAAAAATAACAAGTATTGGAAAGGATGTGGAGAAAAAGGAGCCCTCATACACTGTTGGTGGAAATATAATTAGTATAGCCACCATGGGAAACTGTATGGAATTTCCTCAAAAGGTTAAAAATAAAAATACCATATGATCCAGTAATTCTATTGAGTATTTACTCAAAGAAAAGGAAAAGACTAATTCAAAAAGATATGTACACCCCAGTGTTTATTGCAGAATTATTTACAATAGCCTCAGTATAGAAATAACTGAAGTGTCCGTTGATATGTGAATTGATAAGAAAGATGTGTGTGTGTGTGTGTGTGTGTGTGTGTGTGTGTGTGTGATGGAATATTGTGCAGCTACAAAAAAAGGATGAGATGTGCCGTTTGAGACAACATGGGTGGACCTAGAAGGTATTATGCTAAGTGAAATAAGTCAGACCGAGACAGACAAATACCATACAATTTCACTCCTATATGGAATCTTAAAAATGAATAAACAAAAAAGAGGCAGAATCAGACCTGTAAATACAGAGAACAAACTGATGGGTGCCGGGGGAGGGGATAGAATGGGTGAATGGGAGTAGGAGATACAGTCTTCTAGTTATGGAATGAATAAGTCACAGGAATAAAAGGCATAGCATAAGGGGTAGCGTAAGTGATACTGTAATAGTGATATGTGGGGACAGATGGCAGCTACACTTGTTGTGAGCAGAGCAGAATGCATAAACTTGTCACACCATTATATCGTACTCCTGAAACTGATATAACATCGTGTGTCAGCTATATTCAACCAACCAACCAACCAACCAAATCCCTGCCATTCATCGGCTGTATGACCTGGTACAAATTACTTAACTCCTTTGAGCCTTGCTTTTCTCATCTGTAAAATGGGAATCTGCTATTGAAAAGAAAATGGGTAAAAGTGCCTAACACAGAGTCGGATACAAAGAGTGCTTAACAAATGCTAGTTTCTTTTTCTCTCCTAAAGTGACTTTCCAGTGCTCTTATGACCAACTCAAGGTAGAACTGGGACTAGGACTGAGATCTTCTGCAGCTTTATCTCATGCTTTTTCCCTTGCTATCTCTTCCCACTGTGGGGACCTGTATCCATTCCCTGGGCATTCATTCCTCTGGGTCCTTTTACAATGAGGTGCGGATAGAGAGTCGAGCCAGGGCTGAGCTGGGAGAAAATTCCTAACAACTGAGCAGCTCAAAATACTTAAGAGGGTATTTTTGAAGTTTATGCTCCTGTGAAGAGTAATAGAATACAATTGTACCTGAGCTCCCATAAGTTCTGGAAGTATATGTTCCCAGTAGATGGCAGCATTGTTTCATTTACTTTTATCTACGCGGTCATAGTGCGTGGTGGTGGCTGGTGATGCTAGTTACGGTTTCACTCATGAAACACCATGAAAGCCCCTTTTCTTCCATTTAGTTTTTTCTCCTTTGGAGAAAGTATTCAAACATTCGTGGGTTGCCACTGAGACTTTTTCCCTTGGGCCAGTGATTTTTTTTTTTTTTTTTTTTAAAAAGGATTTCCTTGGCTGACGTAGCTGTCCTTCCTGTTCAGAGACTGCATATTCTTTTACAAGCCGGTCTCAAGTGAGGGACTCTGCCTTCAAATTCTTCCTTCCTTTGACCTCTACTCTCTGCAATCTGGCCAAACATTTGTTCAAAAATTCTCTTGGCTCTTAGGGCAGAGTTGCTTTGTGTTCGTCTTAAAGGTAGCTCCTCAGGATTTTAACCTAACAGAAGCTGATCTTTACTCAATGTTCTGCAATGCCTTATAAAGGCGGGATGCAAATAATTCCTCATCAATCCCAGGGCAAACAGACCAAAGGGGGAAGTCCATGTTGCATTAACTTGTAAATCAGAGTACTTTCAGCTGACCCCTGATGGATTTTCCATATGCTTCCAAAGAGCTGAATCTGGAAATGCAGAGGTTGAAAGGCAGCAGGATATGGAATCTGAAAATACGTAAGCGTTTTGGCCAGGGCTTAGCGCTGACCTCTGTTTGTGTGTTGTTACAGCTGTGTCTTCGGCTATGTCGGGGAGCGCTGTCAGCACCGAGACTTGAGATGGGAACTGCGCCACGCTGGCCAGGGGAGGCAGCGGCAAGTCACCGTGGTGTCCATCTGCGTGGTGGGGCTCGTCCTGCTGCTGCTGCTGGGGCTCTGGGGGGCTCACTGCTACAGGTGACTTTGTCTTTCCCTTGGCATTTTCAACCTCTCTCTACCACCTCCCAAGGGAACGCCTGCCTCCTTGAGATGAACTTCTACACACTTGCTACATTTGTTTAAAGGGGGGGAATAACAGTGAAGGAAAACAAGCAATGGCTTGTTCACTGCTCTGAAGCCTCAGGGTTTTGCTTTTCCTTGTTCGGTTCCGGTCTTTGTCAGTATATCTACATCGTTTATTTTATTTATTTATTTTTAAGCGATTTTATTTTTTTGACAGAGAGAGAGGGAACACAAGCAGGGGGTGGGAGAGGGAGAAGCAGGCTTCCTCCTGAGCAGGGAGCCGGATACAGGGCTCCATCCCAGGGCCCAGGGATCATGACCGGAGTGGAAGGCAGACACTTAACTGACTGAGCCACTCAGGCACCCCTACAGGGTTGTTACTAAGCATAATGCATTTTTATTTTCTACCTTTTTTTCTTGTATGCATCACCTGCTTCCCCCCATAGGCTGTGTAAGTAATTTTGCGTGGCTGCCTTCCACTCAGTCGATTTACCACAAAGTATTAACTCCTGTTCAAAGAATCAGTACTTTCTCTCACTTGGAGTTTGTGTTTTCAGTAATTTCAAGGTAAAAGTTAAAAACTGTGGAACAAAAATATTTATACATTTAATTAAAAGATAATACTACATTAAGGTGAAGGGATCATTTTCCATTTTCTTGCAAAGGACTTTATCTTCATCTTTTCCTATCATTGTATGTGCTGTTAGAGTTTGTGCTGTACAAAATTATTGAGTCATAACACATTTGGGCAGAAGGAAACTTTGTAGAATTACCTAATTCAGTCTCATCATTTTAATCTTGAAGAACCTATGACCCACTTAACCTATGGCACTAATTCTCTGGAATTGTAGGGAAGACCTACACCACCATCTGCAGATGAAAATCAACCACATTTGCCAGGGGTACCCAACCACTCAGGTGGCAAATGGCATGTATTATGGAGAATTTCAGCGTTTGATCCAAGATGTGGTTGTCTGAAATCCTGCTGTATCCTAGCATTGTGGTTAAGAGCATGAGCTCTAGAATCAGACCACACAGAGACAAGTCCCAGTCATGCTTAAGTAACACCAGGAGTGTTATTTAACATTTGTATTCATTAATTTCCTTTGCTATGAAACAGGAACAAAAAACTGTACTTACCTTGACTTATTGTAAAACTAATTGAGTTAATTTAAGTAACGAGTTCAGCATAGAACTGGCAAATGGGACTTAAGGAATACTGTGTTATCATGATGATGACTTTCCAAGAGCAGTCATGTTCCCCTCCAAGACTGACATGTTCTGAACCATTTTACACCTTGAGAGACAAGGTTCTCAAGCACAAACTTGAGATTTTTAATTCAGAGGTCCATTGCACTTTTTAGCCTGGTATTGGATTTGTAGGAAGAATATTAAGTAACCAAGATTTATCCCATTGAACAAAATGCCAAAAGAAAAATAGGTACTTGGCAAATAGTGTAGAAAAAAATGGAAGCAAGAAAGTCAAGTTCATGTATGCCATAATTATTAAGTACTTTTTCTTATTCTGTGGGTTATTACATAGTAAATAAGTTTTATGTTCTGTTGCTGTTCTTCAGAGCTCTGGATTGAAAGCTCTTGTCAGTTTGCTGTGTTTTTGGACTTGGAATTCAAAGACCAGCTGAGTGGGTTAGTGTAGACTTTATATACAAATCAGAACAAGTTTAGCTTCTGACCCTTGTATGTCTAAAATCCAAAGTGATAAGAACTATTTCTTCAAAAAAACTCATTAGCACTCTTTCCAGCTTAACCCCTGCAAATTTTCAGCTATGTGTTTGATGGCATTCAAGCACTTTTATGTGTTGATTCTGAGAAGATCAAATTTAAAATAGCTAGTTTAAATATTGCCATGTCACTAAAGTATACTAATAAATATAGCTCTGGCCTTGAGTTTTGTTAGGTGTGTTGAACGATTTTCTTTAAAAAGTTCAAATCAGTTATTTCTTCCCTTTGTAGCACTCCTTGCCTGTCTTGGCCAGACTGAGCATTTGACACTCTTTTTCTTGTGTATCTTTCAAGATTGTGGAATGAAGTAATTTTTAAAATGTTATATAATATTATAACTTCTAAGAGCTGGATTTCTTAGAAGGACCCACTTGTACGAAAACCCACAGAAAGTGTTCTGTCACAAACTATAACTTTGTTATTTTGCAATTTGGAACTGTTTCTTTTAGCCACTTGATTGAATATTTTCCCCGATGCCTTTGATTAAGAACAGTAACAACACATACTCTCTCAGCATCCATTGCAAAGAAATCACAATTCCTTCGAATGGTTTTCATAGCAGCGCTTACCTTCCTTACTACGTTGGTCGGATGTCCTGGCAGGCCTATTTGTCAGAGGGTCACATTCCCTTAGCTGCCACCTGCCCAACATAGCAGCACTGACTTAGCTGCCACCTGCCCAACATAGCCACACTGTTTTAGGAATCTTGAGGCTGGCTAGTGATCTTCACCACCATATTTACTTCATTGCCTTCCGTTAATTGGCTGCTCAATACATTATGTACCCGCCTCTCCCTCTAGAGACTACAGCTCTGTGGACAGGGATCCCGGCTTCATATTACATCTCCCTCCCTTTACTCCCCTTTCCCTCAATGCATGACACCATGACCTCTATAGACGTTGTGCTTCGTGTTTGTCAAACAAATAAGTATTTATAAAGCTAGATTTGGAGGCAAGAGACCTATTCTACTTCCTAACTTGGCAACATGAGATAGTATTCTCTTGGGTCCTCCTCTCTGTGTGTTCTTGTGTCTGATGCCTTTGAGTAGGAGAGGGCACCAAACTAGTGGGAGGAGCCCAGGCATCTCACAGAACCTTGGAAAAAGTGAAGTCTCTGGAAAGTTCTGCAGAAAAGAATGCTTAGGAAACGCAGAGTTGTGCTCCTCGTTTTCTTGCTATTTCTCTCTCAGGCATTTTAAGTACCTACATTTCAGGAGCAAAAGCAGTTGTTCTTGACCGTCACTGAGTGGGCTACTGGTTGTGTTTTGTTTTGAAATTGTCTCACATTTCGGCTTTATTGCAGGACTAAGAAGCTGCCATCAAAAAATTTAAAGAATCCTTATGAAGAGTCGAACAGAGAAGGTAGCAGTAGCAGGCCTACAGACAGCCAGGCTAGGATGGCCTCCTCTCCCCAGCCTTGGGTAATGTGACCAAAGTACATGAAGCAAAAAATTGACTTCATATGGACCCCAGTTCATTTTTTCTCATTATTTTTTTTCTATCCTGTAGCTTCTTCTTATAATTTCCATTTTTATGGGATATGTGAAAAGTCTTTCCCAATTTTTAGGTAGTCTCTTTCAAATGGATGACTTAAAAGCCCAAGATTATGCTCTACTTTTCTTTCCTTTTTTTTCCCCTTGTGATTTCTCCTATAGCTGTTTGTTTGTTCATTAATTTATTTTATTGAAATACGGTAGATGCTCTAATTTTCTTAAGATTTCTTTTCTTCACATACATTTTAAATGTCTAAATTTCAGCAGCAAATAGTTGCCAGATGTAGCAAATAAAAATACAGGATGCCTCGTTAAATTCATACTTCCAGTGAAGGCTGAAATTTAAATTCAAATTTAACTGGGTGTCTTGTATTTTATCTGGCAAACCTATACGTTTGCCAAAAAGCACAGTGATTGGGAAGTTCAAAATGCTTCATAAATTACCCACTTCAGTAACTGATCTTGAAACCGAATAGGGCTAGCTCGAGCTAGGCTAAGCTCCCTTGAAACTGTTGAGATTTCCATTTCCAGACACCTGTCAGGGACAACTCGAGTGGTTCAGTGCATGCCGCTGGTATTATGCATGGCATGTACTGCCCAAGAGGCTGGAATATATGGCAGATCCATGGGGATTGAAACCTGTGGGCTAATAGGGAAAAGGTTCTTAGGGAGCTGTTTTGGAGGGACGGAGGCAGTGTTTGTCTCCTTCCCACACCACTTCCCCTCCCCCACCCCCGCCTGCACTCCCTGTGCTTTCCCAGAGAGTAGCTGCCCCAGGGCCATGCTTCCGCCTAGCAGCCTAGCAGGTGATCGCTGATCCCGCCTCTTATAGGCATCAGCATATACTTGTTTTCTGGCTGAAACTTAAACTACAAAAACTTAAAATACAAAAATAAAATAAGAAAAGTGAAGTCTAGCCTGACCCTCCTCTTAACTGGCCGTCTTAATCTTCAGCAAGTCACTGAAATCCCATTTCTTCTTCAGGACAGCGAGGGGTTTGGATTACAGGACCTCTGAGACCCCGTCTGTATCTTTGGATTCCCTCAGTGTGTGCTCCTGGATGGACTTACCTAAAGAATGTCCTCAGTTCTTTGAGCCCTCATGACTGTGGACTTCTAAATGACCTATACTGCGCCTATCGGCCTATAGGGTGTTTCCTTCAGGTTTTGAGTAGCAAGTTTAATTCATGGTATTGAAATCATGGAAAGGAGGGAGAAACCATCTGTAGCTAGTTTTTAAAAAACCAAAAACAGTTGCCACTGTCATTAGCAGCTTGTTGGCTCAGAGCTGTGGCAGAAGGCCTCGGGCTGCTGAGCTCAGTCCCCCGAGCCATCATAACGGTCCGCCGTAACCGTCATCCACACCAGCTGCTGCTGCAGATACCAGTGGGAGTGGGAGAGAGCCAAGCATCTGAACCAGCAGGAGAAGCAGCAGAACCGAATCTGGTTCCATTCGCTGCCTTCCCCGTCTCAGCCTAGGAGTCTAGGACCTCGGTTCTTCTGGCAGAAAAACATGTGGCTGGAAAATTTGCAGTGCAGAGAGCTGGATTTTGACTTTAGTCAGAAATAATGGGTATGTGCCCTGAAACAGTGGGTTGTGTATTGATTTGGCAATATGTTGCTGCAGGGAGACCATTAAGGGAGAGAAAGCAGTGAAGGATAATTAGCATTGTGGAAAATAAGAAAATGAAAACACATGTTCATGGGATTCGCCAACATTTCTCTTCCTAATTGACTCCAGTCGTTGTTCTTCCTATACTTTTCTCAAAGAGAAATCTGAGCAGGGAGGTTTTTTTTTCCTTTTTCTTTTCCTATTCCATTTTTCTTATTGTACTTCTGAGTTATGGGCTCCTCCTGGGGAGGGCCCATATCTGAACCAACAGAAAGCGTGATCAGCTAAAACCTTGGGGCAGTCCCTCTGCTGGGTTACTGATTGGTGAGGAAGGACTTTGCAAATTGCACTCTTTGTCCAAGGGTATGAGTTAACTTATAGCATTGATCTATTTTTTTTTCATTGGTCTATTTTAATATCAAATCTATCTAGTGTGAGTAAGAGCCAGTGAACTCTGGTCAGCCTGCATTGCAAATGCCCAGTCAATCGCAGGTAATACAATAAGGACAAAAATAATTAATTTTTTGACCGAAGAGAAATGCTGAATCTTTCTGGGCCTGCCTTTGAGAATTCTTGTTTCCAAGGTGTTCGACTATGAAAAAGCAGATCCCTGCAAAATAGTAGTTTTACTATTAGTTATTATTACCCATCAAGAACCCCAAATTACCGAGAACTTGGTAGTATGTTTAAATGAATTTCATTAACTAAACACACACACATATTTGAAAAGTTGGAGCACATACATATATGAGATCTTATTTGTCTGGCCGTGGGGCAATGCTTAGAATTAAGGATTCTAAGGGATTCTTGGATTGCTTAAAGTAAAATGGTGAGATCGTTGGGATCCATGACCCAAAAGTTGGGGTTCTAGAATTAGAATAGATTCTCCAGTTAAGTATTGATAGTGCCCATTTGCCTTTATTGACATATGGCTCCTAGTTGAAAGCAGAATCTTTCATTAGCAAGAGAGAGAAATTTGACAGGGCCTTCCTTTCAGCTTTCACCTTCCATACAATGAACATAATGAAGTCATAAACTTTGGTTCCATGTATGTTGAGATCATTGATGAATTATAACAATGTCCTCTCTCTCCTTCCCTCCCTTGTGTTCTCTGCAGTTTTTGGTGATAAAGGAACACCAAAATCTCAGGAATGGAAGTCAACCTGTGACCCTCAAGGACGGTGAGGCAGCAGATGTTAGCCAGTTCTCCTCTCTGGAGCCAGGTGAGTGGCTGTCTTTATCTGGATCCTGAATGTTTTTCCAAGTCTCATGGAAGTGCAGACACAATAGTTCAACTATGTATGAGCTATGCGAGTGGCTGGGCTGTATTGAAATTCCTCAGAGCCTTACAGAGATGCGTTTGGATTGGATTCTTATTGTGCACGAAGTGACCATGTTTCCTCAAAACTCTGGTTGCACAGCAGTCTGCTAGATCACTTTGGGCAAGCACACAATGAGTGACTCGTTCTTTTGAATTCGGTGGGCTTTTGTGGTCAGTCTTTGGGATCTATATTGGTAGCTGTAGGTATAGTTCTGGTGAAATTGTAAATGGCTCTAAGAAAATGTGTTCCATGTTCTAGTAGGAAGATTCCTGTGAATTTAAGTTGATCTGGGGGTCCTCCTGGGGATTTGGGAGTGTTCACATCTTATCAGGGGCCAGCCCTCAGCCAGATGCCTGAGTCATCTGTGAAGTCCATGCAGGCTACTGGGAGACGGTCCATAAAATCAACCCGGTTCTCAGGCTGCTCTGGGACTCAATCTGCCTCAGGTGGAATTGGAATTAGATACTTTTCAACATAATACTTTTGCCAAGAGTTGCATGATGATAATAAACATCTTGGGCATGGGGCTCAGATGTCAGTTTTATTTCATAACTCAGAGGACAAAGTTGAACACGTTTTGAATTATAAGCTCTTAGAAAGTTTTGGAGAAACATTGAACCCACAGAACACAGTTCTCGGGATGCCTGGCTGGCTCTGTCGATTAAGCATCTGCCTTTGGCTCAGGTCATGGTCCCAGGGTCCTGGGATCGAGTCCTGCATTGGGCTCCTGGCTGAGCAAGGAACCTGCCTCTCCCCCTGCTTATGTTCCCTCTCTCTCTCTCTCTCTGACAATAAATAAAGTCTTAAAAACAAAACAAAGCAAAACAAAATACCAGTTTCTCTGCTGAGGGGGCTTAAGCTCTGCTTATATTTTCTGATGTTTGACCTTTATGAATATGTTTGTTACTGGGGCACCTGGGTGACTCAGACTGTTAAGCATCTGCCTTCGACTCAGGTTATGATCCCGGGGTCCTGGGACTGAGCCCCACATTGGGCTCCCAGCTCTGCAGGAAGCCTGCTTCTCCCTCTTCCACTCCCCCTGCTTGTGTTCCCTGTCTCGCTATGTCTCTGTCAAATAAATAAATAAAACCTTTAAAAAAATATATACATGTTACCCTACTCTCCTCTTCAGATTTCCCTACAGGGACAATGTAGGATTCTAGTTTTGAAAAACTCATTCACATATGTCTCCTGTGTGTATTGCCATGTAACCCAAATTCAGTAGAACTTTTTTTTCCTTGATGAAGGCCTTGGATATTAGGGTACACTTAAGAATTGATACAATTTTATATGTAAACTGTTACCAGTGTTGTTACCTGCATAACAAAAACATGTGGCATTTTCAAAAGTTGCTTGGGTTTTGTTGTTAATACTAACATTATTAGAAAATAATAGAATGAATATCTTATAGTTAAATATTTTTCTTGAAGAGCTAAAAGCACATAATTCTTTGTTACAAAAGTAATTCAGTATAGAGGTACGTATAATTTTTCCAGTTAACCAGCAGCACAAGGTGTGGACCAAGGTGTGGTTAAACTCAGAAAATAACTAAGGACTTGGTTAGCTGAGTACACAGGAAAAGATTAGAATATCTCCCTCTTTGCTCACTCTACTACATTTTGACTCACTCTCTGTGAGCCATTCATAAAACTGTCTCCCAATTTGAGTGATCACAGCCCAGTCATGGCCAGCTGTCTCATAAAATGCATGAGGTGAGAGATCCGAAGTAGGGAAGGAGAAAGGAAAATGAGATAAAAGATCAAGATTGGCTCTGAGCCGAGTCCTTCCCTGCTCCTGAAAAACCCATTAAAACACAGTCTGTGCTAGCAGTGGATCCATGGAACCATATTCATTGACTTCAGCCAACATGAGCTGGTGCAGGTTAAGTTAGCATCCTGTTGTGGGCAGCATACCACGCTAGGGACTAGGCAGGCAAATGCATGGGAAACCTGAGCTCTGTTCCCAAGGCTCCCAGAAGGGGAGAGAAGTACACAGAGAAAGTCAAAGAGGAATGTCAGGTAGCATAGCCTTTGAATCATCTCATGCAACCAAGACGAATTTTTTAGAAATTGGGTCCACATAGTCTGAGAATGGGTTGATTCTGTGTCTCTCTTGTCTTTTGGGCCTACCCTCCAGTCACTGGTATTTGGGCGTCTCTTGCCGGACGTTGTGAATGATGTGAATCCTCGGGTTTCTTTTTTCCTTTCGTATAGGCTCAGTGCAACGGACATCACGGAGAAATGAACCCCAGATGTATGTGGGCACAGAGCAAGGCTGCCGCACTCCTCCGTCCAGTGATAGAGGCTCTGGTCCCCAGACAATGGAGCAGAGCTTTCCTCTCCCCTCCTGTGGGTCACAGCCCATTGCTTCGGGGATGGAGAAGCCACGTTCTCTCCTATCGGCTAACCCATATGACAACAAAGGGCCCCAGATCCACAACCCCAAAAGAAGCTGACTCAGTGAAAGCTAGAATTAAAAGGAAGATCAAAAAGGATTAACTGTGTTGATAGGTGGTAATACTTCATCTCAAAAGGTAGAGGGAAAATATGGATTTTGGTGACACAATCTCTACCACTCATCACCCACTCAGGGTCCTGGAGACAAACAGGTAGTCATGCTTTTGTTCCTTCCTTCAAGCAGTTCCGTTGCAGATTTTTCAAGTAAGAGTAACGGGGAGAATCACTAGGGAACTCACTGGAAACCAAAGCACGGTGTTACTTTGTAAACTGTTGTCTTTAATAGTCAAGACAGCTAGGTACTTTTTTCTCTGCAGCCCTACAAGAAATTGGGCTAAAAACAGGCAACCACACTGGTTTGGTCAGTTATAAGATAATTCCTTTTATCTGAACAGAACATTTAGCTAAGTCTCATAAAATGGTTAGAATATTAAAATTGCTGGTCTGATACATTGTGGGCATTTAACCTATCACTGGTTTGATCTATGCTGCTGATTTCACAGAATGAATTTTGATAAATTAATTAAAAACTGTATTAACTTAAACCTGATTTCCTCAGAATTAGTTGGCTGATTTTTTCTATCTTAAAATCTTTGAACAAAAACATTTTATTTTGAAAAATTATCTGGAGACATCACGTTTCTCAAGCATTACTATCCTTTACCCACAAAATATTTTTTTTAAATGAAAATGTAAATTTTCCTTTCATGTGTTGGCACAGAATTTGTACTTATTTTCAAATATGAGATTGCAAGCAAATTTCTGGATTTATTTTCATTTTGAACAATCGATCTCTTCTAATTATTTCAATAAAATCACCATGAAACAAACATTTTCTTGGATTCCTGGTTAAATAATAAATTATAGTTTAGGGGATATTCGAGTTGAACCAAAGTGATTTGCCAGAGTGATTGTTGAAGCTTCCTATTGCTATACTTTTAAAAATAATTTTGAAATCTATTGGAACTTTATAAAGTAAAACTTCCTAAGGTCTTCTTTTTCTTATTTTTTTTTTAAAGATTATTTATTTATTTATTTGACAGAGATCACATGTAGGCAGAGAGGCAGGCAGAGAGAGAGGAAGAAGCAGGCTCCCTGCCGAGCAGAGAGCCTGACTCAGGGCTCAATCCCAGGACCCTGGGATCATGACCTGAGCTGAAGGTAGAGGCTTTAACCCACTAAGCCACCCAGGTGCCCCCTTCCTAAGGTCTTCTAATTAAACCTTGTTCTTCTAGCTAAGATATTATTATTATACTTTATACTACCTAATACAGTAAGTGTAGACTGTTTGGGCCTTTGGATTTTTCAGCTTAAGCATCAGCTAGTCCCTTTGCTTACTTTTTCTTGCATTTTTCTTCAACACCTTAGACCGTGGTCAGACCAGAAGTCAGCATAAAAAGGAGTTGAAACACATCTCTTCAAGTAGAAACTTAGGAACTTTGGAAAAGATTTAGTGGTGAGGAGGATAACTTAGATAATTATTCAGTATGACCCCTTCCCCAGATTTATATAAATACGGATTTTTCTGTATTCTGTATAAAGTTTTGCTTTGACAGTTGATACCCTCAAGGATCAGAAGACCTATTTTTTTTTTTTTTCTAATGAGTGAAATGACCTCAGAAAGCAATACTCAGAATATTCCCAGCTATGGGGAAATTATATTCCAAAGTGTGAATCTTTTTTCTCCTTCCAAATTGAGCATTTCTGAAGCTTTCTGGGTATAGATCTTACAATTTAAAAAATTTTTACTACCTCTTTCTTTTAGAATTTCAATGATAACCGAAGAGATGACATGAGACCACAGTAGCTCACAGCATAACATTATCTTTGAACCAGATACTCCATTTCCTTCAAGACTTTCAATGAATCTGATACCTCATAAATTGGGACCATGTTAAATTCCAAACCAGGCTGAAACACTGGCTCCCCCATCGAAATAAACAGAAAACGTACTTCGCATTTTGCAATCAACAAATCGCCATGAAGAGATGGCTTCCTTTCTTGTGGTTCCACGTTTCTACAAGAAATATCCTCCTTTAAAAATTAATTTTTAGGAAAGAGCATTTTCATCTGAGATGTTTGATTTGCATTTTTTCCAGACTGAATATTTTTATTTCCTAACTCTCATGGTCTCATTGGGCGTAATGCCTGATTGTGATTCTATTTGAATACATGTTACCTACTACGTATAAAATAAGCATTCAGCCCCCTTCTGGCATCTAATGAAGGCTTAAGACACTGTATTCTTTCAAAACCTGTTCCACATATTAGCCTTGATTTCCAGCTTACATCCTTGTCATGTGAATAAATGATTATTGTGTGATAATAAAAAATGTGTTAAAAGCACTAAATAAATCCTTAAAAATAATTTTGGGAGAAAAAGAAAATACCTAGTCATCTTCTTGTTATGTTTTCCTTTTCTTTCTTTTTTTAAGCCTTTAAATAAGAAACCCTAGTTCTATGCATTGTTTCAACCTCAGCCCTTCAAAGTTAGACATGCCTGAGGCAATTCTGCCGTTTAGAACTTCATAGGACATCTGTAGCTAGTGACCATATGCTAGCCACAGCATAGCTCCCTAGGAAGGTATGTGGCAGACATTTAGTATCATGTTAGTCGTGGACACATCTGAAACAGAAGCATTTAAATTATAAAATGGGAAAATTTCCTAGCTGGTGGTCATATTATTTTCCTCTACAGCAATATTTGGCCCTTTTGCCATGATTCAGTTTCTGATGGGCCAGAAGAAAATTAAGATGTGCTGCCCTCAGCAATTAAGATTTCAGGATGCATTCTTCTTTTTTAAGTTTATATTTTAATTTCAGTTATTAACATACAATGTTATATTAGTTTCAGGTGTACAACCTGTACAACCTCATTAGTACACGTATAGTGGTTCAAAACTTCCATACAACACCCAGGGCTCATCACAAGTGCCCTCCTTAATCCCCGTCGCCTACTTCACCTATCCTCCCCACCCACCTTCCCTCTGGTAACCAGCAGTTTGATCTCTAGAGTTGAGTCTGTCTCTCAGTCTGCCTCTCTTTTTACCCCTGTGCTCATTTGTTTTGTTTCTTAAATTCCACGTATGAAAGAAATATAGTTTTTGTCTTTCTCTGATTGATTTCACTTAGCATTATACTTTCTAGCCCCAACCATGTCATTGCAAATGGCAAGATTTCATTCTTTTTATGGGCTGCATAATATTCCATTGTGTGTGTATATGTGTGTGTGTGTACACACAATATTTTCTTTATCTATTCATCAGTTGATGGACAGTTGGACTGCCTTCATGGTTTGGCCATTATAACCAATGCTGCAATAAACCTTGGGGTACATGTTTTTGTATTCTTCTGATAAATCCCTAGTAGTGAAATTGCTGGATTGTAGGGTAGTTCTATTTTTAACTCTTTGAGGAATCTCCATACTATTTTCCACAGTGGCTGCACCAACAGTTTGCATTCCCACGAATAGCACACGAGTATTCCTTTTTTTCCACGTTCCTCACCAACACCAGTTGTTTCTTGTGTTATTGATTTTAGCCATTCTGACAGGCGTGAGGTGGTATCTCACCCCCTGGTAGTTTTGATTTGCATTTTCCTTATGGTAAATGATAATGACTATCTTTTCATGTGTCTGTTGGCCATGTGTACATCTTTTTGGAGAAATGTCTGTTCATATCTTCTGCCCAGTTTTTAAAATGGATTATTTGTTTTTGGGGTATTGAGTTTTTATAAGTTCTTTATGTATTTTGGATACTAACCCCTTATCAGATATGTCATTTTCAAATGTCTTCTCCCATTCCACGGGGAATTTAATTTTAATTTTGTTGATTGTTTCTTTTGCTGCACAGAAGCTTTTTATTTTGATGAAGTCCCAGTAGTTTATTTTTGCTGTTATTTCCTTGTCTCAGGAGACACATCTAGAAAGAAGTTGCTACAGCCAATGTCAGAGATCTTACTGCCTGTGTCTTTTATAAGATTTTAATGGTTTTATGCCTCACATTTAGTTCTTTAATCCATTTTGAATTTATTTTTGTGTATGGTGAAAGAAAGCAGTCCGATTTTATTCTTTCCCATGTTGCTGTCCAGTTTTCCCAGCACCATTTGTTGAGGAAACTGTCTTTTCCCACTGGATATTTTTTCTTGCCTTATCAAAGATTAATTAATCAAATAGTTGGAGGTTTATTTCTGGGCTGTTCTACTGATCTCTGCAACTATTTTTGTGCCAGTTCTATACTGTTTTGATTATGACAGGTTTGTAATATGGATTGAAGTCTGGAATTGTGATGCCTTCAGCTTTGCTTTTCTTTTTCAAAATTGCTTTGGCTATACAATGTCTTTTGTGGTCCATACAAATTTTAGGATGGCTTGTTCTGGTTCTGTGAAAAATACTAAGTGGTGTTTTGATGGGGATTGCATTAAATGTATAGGTTGCTTTGCGTGGTATAGACATTTTAACAATACTTTTCTTTCAGTCTATGAACATGGAATATCTTTCCATTTCTTTGTGTCGTCTTCAGTTTCTTTCATCAGTTTTGTTGTTTTAAGAGTACAGGTCTTTTACCTCTTTGGTTAGGTTTACTCCGAAGTACCTTTTTTTTTTTTTCCATTTTATTTATTTTTTCAGCGTAACAGTATTCTTTCTTTTTGCACAACACCCAGTGCTCCATGCAAAACGTGCCCTCCCCATTACCCACCACCTGTTCCCCCAACCTCCCACCCTTGACCCTTCAAAACCCTCTACTCCGAAGTATCTTAATTATTTTTGGTGCAATTGAAAATGGGACTCTTTTCTTAATTGCTCTTTCTGCTACTTCCTTGTTAGCGTACAGAAATGCAACATATTTCTGTACATTGATTTTGTATCCTGCAACTTTACTCTATTTATCAGGTCTAGCAGGATTTTGGTGGAGTCTTTCAGGTTTTCTATATATAGTATCATGTCATCTACAAATAGTGGAAGTTTTACTTCTTCCTTATGGATTTGGATGCCTTTTGTTTCTTTTTGTTTTCTTATTTCCATGTCTAGGACATCCAGCACTATGTTGAATGAAAGTGGTGAAAGGGAACAGCCTTCTCTTGTTCCTGACCTTAGGCGAGAGGCTCTCAGTTCTTTCCCCATTAAGGATGATGTTTGTGAGCTTTTCATATATGGCCTTTATTACGTTGAGGTATGTTCTCTCCGAACCTACTCATTGAGGGCTTTTATATGGATGTTATACTTCATCAGATGCTTTTTTTCCATCTATTGAAATGGTCATATGGTTCTTATCCTTTCTCTTATTGATATGATGGGTCATATTGGTTGATTTGTGAATGTTGAACCGCCCTTGCACCCAGGAATAAATCCCACATGATTATGGTGAATGATTTTTTAAAGATTTTTTATTTATTTATTTGACAGAGAGAGATCACAAGCAGACAGAAAGGCAGGCAGAGAGAGAGGGAAGCAGGCTCCCTGCTGAGCAGAGAGCCCGATGCCAGACTCGATCCCAGGACTCCGAGATCATGACCTGAGCCGAAGGCAGCGGCCTAACCCACTTAGCCACCCAGGCGCCCCAATGGTGAATGATTTTTTAAAATGTATTGTTGGATTTAGTTTACTAGTATTTTGTTGAGAATTTTTGCATCTATATTTGTCAGAGATATTGGCCTGTAGTTCTCTTTTTTAGTGGTATCTTTATTTGGTTTTGGTATCAGGGTAATTCTGACCTCATAGAGTGAATTTGGACGTTTCCTTTTCTATTTTTTGGAGAAGTTTGAGAAGAATAGCTATTAACCCTTCTGTAAATGTCTGGTAGGATATGCCTGTGAAGCCATCTGGTACTGGACTTTTGTTTGTTGGGAGTTTTTTTGTTTTTTTAAATTACTGCTTCAATTTCATTGTTGGCAATTGGTCTACCCAAATTTTCTTCTTGTTTCTGTTTTGGCAGTTTATATGTTTCTAGGATTTTTTCCGTTTCTTCTAGCTTGTCCAATTTGTTGGTATGTAGTTTCTCTTAATATTCTCTTCTAATTGTGTTTCTGTGATGCTGGTTATTATTTCTCTTCTCTCATTTGTGATTTTATTTATTTGATTCCTTTTTCTTTTTTCTTGATAAGTCTGTCTAGAGGTTTATCAATTTTATTGATGTTTTCAAAGAACCAGCTCCTGGTTTCATTGATTTGCTTTATTGTTTTTTTAAGTTCTATATTATTTATTTCTGCTCTAATGATTATTATTTCCTTCCTCTGCTTGTTTTAGGTTTCATTTGTGTTCTTTTTCTAGATTCTTTAGATGTAAGATGAAGTTGTTTGAGATTTTTCATGCTTTTTAGGTAGGCACGTCTTGCTATAAACTTTCCTCTTAGGGCTGCTTTTTCTGCATCCCAGAGATTTTTGATCATTGTGATTTCATTTTCCTTTGTTTCTGTGTGCTTTTTGTTTCTTGTTTTATTTCCTGGTTGACCTATTTGTTGTTTAGTAGCATGTTACTTAACTTCCTTGTATCTGTGTTCTTTCCAGATTTTTTTCTTGTGGTTGACTTCTAGTTTCATAGCCTTGTGATCAGAAATATGCATGGAATGACTTCCATCTTCTGAATTTGTTGAGACTTGTTTTGTGGGCTGATGATATGTGATCTATTCTGGAGAATGTTCCATGTGCCCTTGAAAAGCATGTGTATTCTGCTGTTTTAGGATGGAATGTTCTGAATATATCTGTTAAGTCCATCTGTTCCAGTGTGTCATTCAAAGCCACTGTCTCCTGGTTGATTTTCTGCTTAGATGATCTGTCCATTGATGTGAGTGGGGTGTTAAGGTTCCCCTAGTATTGTTGTATCATTACTGATTACTTCCTTTATGTTTGTTATTAACTGTTTTGTATATTTGGGTGCTCGCATGTTAGGTACATAAATATTTGCAATCGTTACATCTTCTTAGATTGTTCCCCTTATTATTAATAGTATCCTTCTTTGTCTCTTGTTACAGTCTTTGTTTTAAGGTCTACTTTGTGCGATGTAAGTATTGCTACTCCCACTTTCTTTTGACATCCATTTGCATGTTAGATGTTTCTACATTCCCCTGCCTCTTCCAGCCTGCTGTTCATCCCACCAGGCGTGTTTCTCATTTTGCTTTTTGAGCCCTTTATCTCTGCTATGTTATTCCTTATTTCTGTGGTGAGGGTCTCACTCCTGTCTTCCACTCTTTTTGGAAGTCCAGTGGCTATTCTAACGATCATTACTTTAAATTCTCTATCAGGCATGTTACTTATATCTGTTTCACTTAGATCTCTGGCCATGGCCTTGTCCTGTTCTTTCACCGGGGACAGATTTCTCTGTCTTCTCATTTTGTCTAAGTCTCTGTGCCTGTTGCTGTGTGTTAGGAAAGTCAGGAAAGTCAACTACCTCTCCTGTTCTTGAGGGTAATGGCCTTATGAAGAAGAGACCTCGTAGTGCCCTATAATGTAGTGCCCCCTGCTTTCTAGGGCCTGGTGCTTCCAGGATTGTCTCCAACGTGTGCTGTGTGTGCTCTGCTTTTTCCTGGCCACTTTATCCTTCAGGCCAGCCATCTGCAGTGGCTCTCTTTGCCTGTTATGGGCAGTGTTTGGTCCCTGGCCTGAAGGTGGTGTGTTTTAGCCAAGTGTGTGCTGGTCTGTTTGTGAAATGAGCCCTGTCACCACCACCACCAGAACCAAGGCTCTGCAAAACTCCAGGTCAGGTGATGGTTTGAATAGGGTTTTGGGCTGGTCTTCTCGGGGAGGGGGCCTGCTGTGCTGGGACTGAGTCAAGCATGACTGGGAGGGGCAGTTCCAGCAGAGTGCAGGGAGGTGGGGCTTGGTGGTAAGTAAGTTAGGTAGTGAGTGTCAGTGCCTGCTGGTTCCCACAGGTGGCTCTGTTTTTATGCTGAGGGGTGAGAGAGGGACATGTCACTGCCAGTTTCTTTGTTCCCACAGCAACCTCTCCATGGATGCTGTCTCTCTGGGATGTGCTCTGGGATGAGTGAATAACCTCCCACTGTGTGCCCCAGGTAATCTTCACATCATTGTTTTCATACTGTATGTTTCTGGGCTATTTGCTGGCCTTTTCTCCAATAGCAGCCTTAGTACCCTCCAAGCTATCCCAGAACCAAGGATGCTGACCTTTAAAACTCCAAACTTTAACTCCCACTGGTTGCAAGAACTCAAGCAAGCCCCTCTTGCTTTCCTAGATGTTTGCTCAGGGATTCCTTTCCTCTGTGTGCTCCCCTGTGTACTAATCTGTCTTTCACCCTCCGCTACAACCATGCTCCCCACCTCCAGCACTGCCATGATCCATTTCTCCCCTAAGCCCATTGCCACACCTTCCTAACTTCTTCAGTGTGGCCTCTTCTCTACGTTTAGTTGTGTGGTTTGTTTTCCCTGTCTTCGGGTCCATTCCTGGGGTATTTAGGATGATTTCATAGTTATCAAATTGTATTTGTGGGACGGGGAGAGCTCCGGGTCGTCCTACTCCACCGCTGTCTTCCAACCAGTTGCCAGGATGTGTTCTAAATGAAGAGTTATAAATCCCAAATTAATGCCTGAGTTATTTGGGTTCTTGTTTTTAAATTTATGCCATTCATCTGCCAAAATAATGAAAGCATAATAAAACTGTTATCATTCAGAACTTTTAGGGAGTTATTTTGGACAGTGAGTCAAATGTCCACACCTTGGTTTCTTTAGCTCTAAAATGAAGCATTCTTTGTGTGAAAACAACATAAGTCCCAGCAAGCACCAATATAAACTAAGGTGTTATTACTATTTCCAAGGTATTGAGATGCTGTAGGCCTTACTGCTTTAAATACCGATGTTCTTTTATCAGTCTAGGATAACTCCTCTATCGTTATATAAAACATGTTGAGCATAAGTGATGCCTGGGTGGCTCAGTCAGTTAAGCGTCTGCCTTGGGGTCAGGTCATGATCCCAGAGTCCTGGGATTAAGTTCCACATCAGGCTCCCTGCTCAGTGGGGTGCCTGCTTCTCCCTCTAGCCTGCTGCTCCCGCTGATTGTGCTCTCTCTATCTCTGTCTGGCAAATAAATAAATAAAATCTTTTAAAAAAACAAAACAAAAACATGTTGAGCACAAGTATACATTTTCTTAATAAAATAAGGACTTTATTATATATAAGCCATAATAAAGTGCTATCATTTTGTGATGATCAGAGCTCCTTTACTGCATATTAAAGGTTCTTAAATCTTGAGTCTGAACATTTTAACCTATTATTTACATTACTTTTCCTGTGGACTTTCCAGCTGTGGACTTTCAGCCCTCATGGCTCCATCAATTACCTCCCATGCAAGCTCCTCATCTCACCTTTCTCGTTGCTTCTGTTTTGTAAACGTGGTATTCAGATAACCAAGCAAGTTAGCATCATAAATAAAGTAAGAATAAATGTATATTGAAGCAAGTTGAATATTTCCTGAGTACAGTACATAAATTTTAGCCCTTAAACTTTTGGTATGTTGCAACCTTTATTTTTTCCTTACTGTTTTCAGCTGCATTCTTAACTTGCTGATACATCAATTCCCAATAGATGAGGTGATGTCATTATGTATATAATGATGATACATGATGTAGTGGTTAAAAAGATGGTCTCTGAATTCCACAGGACGAGATTTTAAATACCATTGTATCACCTACTAGCTTTGTAACCTTCTTCAAACTACTTAATCTCTCTGAATTTCAATCTCCTCCTATTCACAATGGGGAGAATAACATTACTGTTGCCATAGGGTTGTTGTGGTTTGAAGTGAAATAATGCATGCATGGTCCTTACCATTAATGCTTGCCACAAAATTAAACCATATTATTACTCTTATTATTTTACCCCTTTTTGAGACCACTGTTTCAATGTATTAGCTTACGGTATGGTAAACTTGTTTATACTGCTTCTTATCCAGGCAAGTGTCATATGAAGATGGGGCTAAGAGCAGAGCCCTAAACCCCCGGGTCAGAATTTCGCAAGGTGTTGTACACAAATATCAAGACAGGTTAAACCTTCAATTTCACTTTTACATTAAAATGACTATCTTAGACATATGTTTGGGATATGTTGGTCATTTATTCATCAAGTTTTATGCATTGGAAAAAGAGCATTAATTATGACTATATTTGTTTTACAAGACAACATTATACAGTTTATCTATGTCCAGGTAGACCTGGGAAAATAATTTTTTTTGTTTTTATCTCTTGTTTTAAAGGCAAGATGCTGATAAGCTAAAGAGGTTTTTGAGAAACCTCATAAAGCTTCTGAAAATATCAATTGACTTTCCATAATGCAAATTATGTATTATGAGAATAACCCCTTTGTCTATATATTCTAGGGAGATAGTTCTGCCAACACTTGTTGGCAGCTGTTAAACCAAGTAGAAATACACTGTCAAATGTGGACATTAGTTTTAAATACGTATTAATTTGTTAGAGCTGGAGACAGCAGCACAAAAGCCACAGGTGGTGGCTTCTAATGATAGGTAAGCAAATACATAATTAGAGTTCTAGAACCACTTGATCTCTGTCAACAGCCACTTTCCAAAATTTTTCACTATCATCACCAGCTTTTATTAGTATTTCCACCTGTTGCCTTAATGGTAAGGAAATACCACCTAAAAGCAGTATGACAATGACTGGGCTATGATTGAGCTTTTAAACCATTTAGACCCAAATCCCATTTAAGCCTACCTAGTCTTATAGATGTGGATATGTATGGTAGTTTGTACTATCAAAAAGACTTTGAATCTATGGAATTAAAATATTTTTCTCCAGAGTTATATCTTACATTTACATTGTGGCTTCTGATTATTGTATTCCTTATCTTATTTGGTCTCATTGGTTATCACATCCAATCTAAAAAATTTAGTGGAGCAGATTTCTTTTCATTTTACTTGTTCTTAAAGATTGTATCCAAAGGTGAAGGAAATTAAAGATGAATAATAAAATATATTACTAGAGATAAGAAATTACTTCATAATAATAAAATGTTTATTTTTTTCCAGAAATATATTACTGTTCTAAAATCATATACATATAATACCCATCCTCAAATATATAAAGCAAAAAATTGACATTTTATCAGAAGTATTGAAGAAAATAACATCACAGTAGATTTTTCCATACTGCTCTTGGTAATTAATAAACTTGGGAGACAAAAAAATTAGTGAGGACATAGAAGACTTTAAAGTACAGTAATTACGGGCACCTGGGTGGCTCAGTGGGTTAAAGCCTCTGCCTTCAGCTTGGGTCATGGTCCCATGGTCCTGGGATCGAGCCCCATGTTGGGCTCTCTGTTCAGCAGGGAGCCTGCTTCCTCCTTTCTCTGCCTGTCTCTCTGCCTACTTGTGATCTCTGTCTGACCAATAAACAAATAAATAGAACTTAAAAAAAATAAAGTACAGTAATTAGAATTGGATATATATGGGGCACATATAATTTCATGAAAATTAATATGTATGTGCTAGTCCATAAGGTAGCTTCAATAATTTTCTGGGGACCACATGAATATGGTAATATAGACCATATTCTCTGATTGTAATGAAATTCAGTTAGAGTTAATAATAAAGTGATAAACAAAATGTTTGTAAATTATAGAAACATTTCCTAATAACTTATGGGCCAAGGAAGATATCATAATGGAAATTAGAAAACACATAGAACTGAACAATTGTGAAAATTCTATATACCACAATGAATGGTATATAACTAAATTGGCATTGAGAGGGAATTATATAGGAATTATATAAAGGATATAGGATATATCCTTATAGAAAAAAAAAATGAGCTAAGAAATAGCCAACTGAAGAAGTTAAAAAAGGAAAGTAGAATAAATCCAAAGGAAGTATAAGTGAAAACTTCATAAAGATAAAAGGAGAAATTATTGCAAAAAGAAAAAATTGAGGCACCTGGGTGGCTTAGTGGGTTAAAGTCTCTGCCTTCGGCTCAGGTCATGATCCCAGGGTCCTGGGGATGGAGCCCCACACTGGGCTCTTTGCTCAGCAGGGAGCCTGCCTCTCTGTCTACTTGTGGTCTCTGTCTGTCAAATAAATAAATTTTTAAAAAATCTTTAAAAAAGAAAAAAGAAAAAATTATAAGGCTCCAAAAAGCCAAAAGTTAGTTGTTTGAGAAGTTTAACAAATATGCAACAATATTAATCAAAAGAAAGAGAGAGCATGAACAACTAATATTATGGATGAAAAGGGCATAAAAATACAGGTGTGGTAGCAATTTAAAAAGTAAGAGAATAGTATGAATGACTTTATAACAATAAAATTTCAAATTTAAGCCAATGGACAATCATTTAGGAAAAAAAAAAATTAGCTTACTGATACTATCTGAATAGTCCTAAACCCATCAAAGAAATTAAAACATTTAAAAATCTTTCCACAGGAAAAATATAAGCTTTAAATATTTCATGTCTTAGCATTGTGTCAACTTGGTCAACTGGAACTGTCTCCCAGAATTTTATTCCTGTGTGTTTTTGTGATATAGTTGGTTGGTGCCACTTGTTCTCACTCCTCCCCATGGTGATTGCTGTCTGGCTGCAGATTGTTCTCCCTCTCCCTTACTTGGTGTTCATCTCTTTTTCCTGACTACTGGGTCTAATGCACATCCTTGATCCCAAGGCACCACTTGGTACAGATGCAAAAATCTTCCATTAACCTCCCCACCAGCTCTGCTTTATGCTCCCACTTGAGAAGGTAAGAGCACCTGGCTTTGCAGATTTTTCTGCAAACTTTACCTTATCCATTCATCTTATTGCATCAGGAGGGCTGATCAGTGATTTTCCTCTGATCCTCTAAATTACCAGTCTGGACCTCACTTTCCCAGCTCCTCTGAAATTATGCAAGATCTAATTTTTTTTTTTAAGATTTTATTTATTTATTTGACAGAGAGAGATCACAAGTAGACAGAGAGGCAGGCAGAGAGAGGGAGAGGGAAGCAGGCTCCCTGCTGAGCAGAGAGCCCGATGCAGGACTCGATCCCAGGACCCTGAGATCATGACCTGAGCCGAAGGCAGCGGCTTAACCCACTGAGCCACCCAGGCACCCAAGATCTAATTTTTTAATAAAATTTTTATTTTATAATATTCAGTGATGTGCTTCCTTGATTGAATCCTAACTGATCTAACAAGCAAGTTCAACCAAATATTTAAGGTATACCTAATTTTTGTATTACACAAATTATTCCATAGAATAAACGAAAGGAAAATATACAGATGTCAAATTATAAGCATAAGAAAATGTACTCCACTTCATCTTAAATTTGCATTTTTAAAACAATAGTGAGATGCTGCTACATACCTATAGAATGGTCAAAATCAGGGACACTGAAAACACCAAATTCTAGCAAGGATGTGAAGCAACAGGAAATCATTTGTTTTTAGTGGAAATGCAAAATGGTACTTCTACTTTGTAAGACAGTTTGGCATTTCTTATAGAACTAAACATACATTGGGGCACCTGGGTGGCTCAGTTGGTTAAGTGTCTGCCTTAGGCTCAGGTCATGATCCCAGGGTCCCGGGATCGAGTCCCATGTCAGGCTCCCATTGAGTCTGCTGCGCCCTTTGCCCCTCCCCCTGCTCATGCTTGCGCTCTCGCGCTCTCTCTCTCTCTCTCGCTCTTAAAAATAAGTAAATTTAAAAAAATCTTAAAAAACAAAACAAAACTAAATGTACTGTGATGGTATGATCCAGCAATCAAATTCTGGGTAGGATTTAAATATGTCCACACAAAAACCTATATATAAATTTTGAAGCAGCTTTATTCATAACTGCCAAAATTTGGAAGCAACAAGATGTCCTTTAGTACGTGAATGGATAAATAAATTGTGGTGCATCCAGACAATGGGATATTATTTAGCACTAAAAATAAATGAGCTGTCAAGCCAAGAGAAGACATGTAGGAAACTTAAATGTGTTTTCCTAAATGAAATAAGCCAATCTGAAAAGGCTAAATACTGTATGACTCTAACTATATTACATTCTGGAAAAGGCAAAATTATAGAGACAAAAAGATCAGTGGCTGTCAAGAGTTAAGGGAGAGGAATGAGTCAGTGAAGCACAGATTTTTAGGGCAGTAAAAATACTCTGTATGATAATACAGATGATAGATAAGTGTCATACCTTTGTCTAAACTCATACAACATACAACACCAAGAGTGAACTCTAAGGTGAACTGTGGATTTTGGGAGATTATGATGTGTCACTGTAGGTTCATCAGTTGTAACAAATGTACCATTCTGGTGGGAGATGCCAATAATGGGGGAGCCTGGTGTAGGGGCAAGAGATTTATGGGAAATCTTTGTAACTTCCTCTTAATTTTGTTATGAACCTAAAACTGCTCTAAAAAAGGGTCTTAAAAACTGTTTTTTAAAAAGATTTGTTTATTTATTTGACAGACAGAGATCACAAGTAGGCAGAGAGGCAGGCATAGAGAGAAAGGGGGAAACAGGCTCTCCGCTGAGCAGAGAGCCTGATGCGGGGCTCGATCCCAGGACCCTGAGATCATGACCTGAGCTGAAGGTAGAGGCTTTAACCCACTGAGCCACCCAGGCGCCCCTTAAAAACTCTTCTTTAATTTTAAATTTGTTATGAGATTGATATAACCCTTATTTCTTTTCTTTTTTTAAAAGATTTATTTATTTGAGAGAGAGAGAGTGAGTGAAGGGATGGGCAAAGGGAGAAGGAGAAGAAGAGGGAAAGAATCTCAAGCAGACTCCCTGCTGAGCATGGAACCTGATGCAGGGCTTGATCTCACCACCCTGAGATCATGACCTAAGCTAAAATCAAGAGTCAGATGCTCAATAAGCTGAGCCATCCAGGTGCCCACCCCTTATTTGTAAAGTAGGCAAATATAGAACAAGAAAGAAAGATTGTAGACCAAACTCAATTATGAATATGAATACAGAAGTCTGAACAAAATTTTAACAAATGAATTTAGCAATATATTAAAAAGAGAACACCATGACCAAGTGGCAATTCTATAATAAGTGAAAAATTGACTAAATATTTAAAGCCAATCAATATAAAAGTAACAAAAGAGAAAAATCTTACTAGATGCAGAAAAAGTTTTTAATATAATTCAACATCCATTCATAACAAAATCTTAGCAATATAAGAAAAGAGAAATTCTGTAGCTTGATGAAGAAGAATCTACCAGAGTCCCACAACAAACATTATATTTAATGATGAAATATTGAAGATCAGGATTGAGATAAATATCCCCTAGTATCATCACTTTCTTTCAACGTTGTGCTAGATGTTGTAGTCCAGTAATAGTCCCAAAACAATGACATTAAATTTTTAAAACTGTGCAAGTATTGAAAACAAGGAAATTAAGCTCTCATTATTTTTAGATGATATAGCTGTTCATAAAAAGCAAAAAGAATCTACAGTTAAATTACAAGAAGTAACAGAAAATGATTATATCTTTGTAACACTAACTAGAAAATGTAGTAGAAAAATATATATCGATTACAATAGTAATATAAATATGAAATAACCATGAATAAATCTAAGTGAGTCCAGGTCCGAAAAAGACATGAAAGATGCCCTTAAAGAAGATACATCATGTTCATGGATAGGAAGTCTTAATATAATAAAGTTGTCAATTCTCATCAAATATGTCAACCCCATAAAATTTTAATAAAAATCTCATGTTTTAAAAATAAAATTCGAGGGACGCCTGGGTGGCTCAGTGGGTTAAAGCCTCTGCCTTCGGCTCAGGTCATGATCCCAGGGTCCTGGGATCGAGTCCCGCATCGGGCTCTCTGCTCAGCAGGGAGCCTGCTTCCTCCTCTCTCTCTGCCTTCCTCTCTGCCTACTTGTGATCTCTGTCTGTCAAATAAATAAATAAAATCTTAAAAAAAAAATAAAATTCGACAAGCTAAATCTAAAATTGAAACAGAAAGTTCTGGGTATGAGAATGTAGAGTATTAGAAATTTGCTGCGAACAATTAGAAAACTATAAAATACAAAAACAGCCTATTTGAAGGCATTAGAGAGCTAGTAAGACAGTGAGGATTGGAGAGTTAAAATCTTGGATAGAAAGAATAAGAAATGCAAAGAGATAAACCCGATATTCAGTGGCGCATTTACCAGTATGTAAACAGGCATTTAACCAGTATGTAAACAACAGACTGAAAGTATAAGAACAACAATAACATGAAGAGGAGGTGAGCAGACAGTTTTATGGGAGCGAGGAGATAAAAATCAAAGGTTAGGGCCTAGAAGGAGGAGTGGTCCTGAGAACCAATCCAAGCTTTCATACAGGATCTTTGAATGGCTATAGCCTAGGCAAAAGAACTAGCTAGAAATACAAATGTGACCTAAAACCACAGTCTCACAAAGACCACAGATACAAATTTGTCTATTCCCAAGTAGGATTAAGGTGATCTGACCTTCATTTTTAATTTTTCTATGAACAAAAGTGAATCCTCTCTAGAGGAACATAACATCATTCAAAACTTCTTATTATTTCTCCAATATTTCTTTTGTATGTGATGTCTGGTATTCAACAAAAAATTAATAGGTAAACGAGGAGATAAGACAATTGACCAAAAACCGAAAGAAAAGAAAAGAAAAACAGGCAAAATAAATAGACCTGCAGGAGATTCGATTATTGAAGTTATCAGATATGGATTTTAAAATAACTTAGGTTTATATATTGAAGAATATATCCTGAGAAAAACAATTCCAGCAAGAACTTGAATCTATTAAAAAAATTAACTGAAAATGACAATAACTAAAATAAAGAACTCAGTAAATGGGTGTAAAGATTAGCCACAGCTGAATAGACAATTAGTAAGCTAGAAAATAGGTTAATAGAAAATAAATATATATTTAATTTTAGAAGGCTAGAAGAGAGAGAATGGTAAAAGCAGTATTTGAAGAGATAATGTCTGAGAATATTTTAAAATAGATGAAAAATAATAAACCAGGTTGAAGAAATGCCACAAAATCAAATAAGAGAAATACGAAGAAAACCTTTACTACAAAGAAAATGAGAACATTTAAAAAGCATTCAGAAATAAGAAGCATACTTTCAAATGAAAAAAATAAGACAGATGACAGAAATGATGAAAGCCAGAAGAAAATAGAATAATATGTTTAAAGTATTGAAAGAAAATAACTAGATTTCAACATCTAGCAAAAATATTGTTTATAAAAATGAAGGCAACATAGGAACTTTAGATAACACAAATTAAAAAACCGGGTACCAGGAGACATGCACAGATAGAAATACTAAAGGAGAATTTTCAGACAGAAGTAAAATGACCCCAGATCAAATCATGAAAATACAAGAAATGAGGAATAATTGAAAGGGCAAATATGTGGGTAGATTTAAACAAATAAAGACTGTATGAAAAATCAAAAGTTACTCAGGAAGAATTAAGTAGGAGGACTTGATCTATCAGATAGCAGAAATTATTATAAAGCAATAGCAACTAAGAAGTGTAGTATTGTTGCAAGAATACACAGAAACATGGAATATAAATGAACCACCCATAGTAACTTGAAAGATGATAGCGTGGCTGGTGCACATTGATGGGAAAGGAATGGACTATCGGTAAGGACAGCCAAGGAAATTGGTTTTCCATATAGAATATAATGAAACAGATCCCTATCTTACACATTTACACAAAATCAACCCAAGGTAGAATATATATTTTAATGTAGAAGGCAAAACTGTAATTCTTTTAGAAACTTTTATAAGAGTGCATATTTAATAGCCTTGGGTTAAAGAAGAATTTCTCAATCAAGGCCCCCCAAATGAAAATATCAGTAAATTATCATGAAAATTAAGAACTTCTCTTTATCGAAATACACCATAAGGAGGTCAAAATACAAGATGTACCTTTAAGAAGAAGTTTGCAACAGATATAACTGACAAAGTTTGCTATAAACCTAGAATATATAAATATGTACTAAAGGCAATAAGCAAGAGAAAACAATGCACTAGACAATGAGGCAGAAGACGAGACACAAATGTGACCTAATAACCACACGAAGTACCATTACATTATTATTCAGGGAACAAAGCACAATGAGATGCCATTTCACACCAAGCCTCTGGCAGACCTTTCACTCAGACAAGTCCAAGTTTTAGCAGGAGTGTGGAACAAACAGTCCTCTCACACAGCTGGTAGGCTGTTGATTGGCATAATCATGTTGGCACTACCAAGTGAAGTTGGACATGTTCACATTTCACAACTTATCAAGTTGAATCTGAGGCATATATCCGAGGGAAACCCTTACACTTGTATCTCTCAAAGCACATATAAGAGTTGATCTTTTATGTGAAGTATCCATCAACAGTAATGTGAGCAAGAAATTATCATATGATCTTGGGGCGCCTGGGTGCCTCAGTCGGTTAAATGTCTGCCTTTGGCTCAGGTCATGATTAGGTTATGTTCAGTGAGGCGTCTGCTTCTCTCTCTCCCTCTGCCTCTCTGCCCTGCTGGTGCATTCTCTCTCTCTCAAATAAATAAATAAAATCTTAAAAAGAAATTATTATAGAGTCTTATATAGAATCATTATTTTATATATTATATGTAATATATATTATTAGTATATGGAATACTGTATAGTAGCTAAAAATAAGTGAATTGTAGCTACACACTTGAAAATAGGTTAATCTGAAAAATAGGTACGAAATAATGCTCTATTGCTAAGTCTTGGTGGTGGCTACATAGGTCTTTGTTATTGTTGTTGTTGTTATTGTTAATTATTTCTCTGTAAACTGCCTACATGTAAGACAAAAAAAGGGCAGGGGGGAATGTATATTTCACAGTTCCAAAATGGTGAAAAGAACACAATAGAAATTGTCCCTAAATTCTACTAAGCACTTCATGGATTCCAAAGCAGAATTACTCACATTCCTTGCGTTTATCCGAGCTGGGCTTTCTGAAGTCTGGCTCTCTGAAGCCACAGAGCATACAGGCTGAGTCACCATGTTCTGATCTGGGAATTTTCTTCCACGGTTGCAACAGCCTGAAGAAGGGCAGAAATCCTATTCACCACACATTTTGTGGGTTTTTTTTCCCCCACACTTTTATTTCACATTTATTTATTTATTCATTTATTTTTCACCACACATTTTGAACACATTTGGCAAATAGAGGGATCAACGAGGAATGAGATCATGGAGGTTATGGGCAAAGAAAGGCTGTGTATAACAAAGGAGGAAATACATAGGAAAAATGAAAAAAAAATTGGCATTTGGAATTACCTGGTTGGGTATGGTAAAAATAAAATGATGTTTGCAATTATGAGGAGAAAGGGCATTCAAATGTTGGTGATTTGATTTGCTTTGACCTTCTATTACCAAAGCTGACCTTTAGCAATCCGTTGTTCAGTTTTTCTTCTAAACTTTCATTTTTGAATTCTGCTTTTCAAATCCTTGTGCAGCCTTCTGCGTTTGCTAAATTATTCAACAGATTAATATAGCAACGTGTATGTTTGTCCCGAGATGGAAATGATAATGAAACTGTCTGTCCTTCTCGCATTCATGAGATAATAGGTAGGGATAATTTTTTAAAGTAATTAAAGCAGAAAGGAAGTCAAGATTACAAAATGGAAGAAAGTAGAAGCTGAAGAATTCTGCCTCCATCACCATTTTTAGTTCTCCGCCTCATTTGAACTCTTGGCACCAGGTTCGTTCCTTTCTCATTCCAAACTCACAGCTTTCTTTCAGTTTTTCTCCTGGACTCCAAATGACTTTGTATTCTCCCACAGTTGTTACCATCTTCTTATTCAAAATCTGCTGTGAAACTCAGCAAATTCTCAGAAAATAAGGCAAATAGAAAAATCTGGAGGCGCCTGAGTGGCTCAGTTGGTTGAGCATGGGACTCTTGGTTTCGGCTCAGGTCAAGATCTCATGGGTGGTGGGATGGCAGGGAATCCGCCTGCGATTCTCTCCCTCTGCCCCTTCCCCCACTCATGCTTGCTCTCTAAAATAAATATACATCTTAAAAGAAAAGGAAAAAAAAAGAAAAATCTGGACTTCAGTGATCATTCAGTATACTCATGAAGGGAAGAAAGAAGAGCCTTTATAATCTTAGCCTTGCAACCAGACAGTTTAGTCATACGACATTATCCTAAAGGTTAAGTTTCATGCTCAAAGTAGTATTTCCTTTCCCAAGTCTCTGAAGAGGGTCCTTTCACCTTACTTTCAACTTACTACCTGTAATCGTGGGCAGCTTGGTGCTTCAGAGGACAGCTGTTACGCCATTGGAGTTTCAAGAACGTTCTGTCTGTAACAGCCATCCATTGGACCGGCTCTGATGGCTAGATGACCAATTTTTCATTTAATCCTTTAAATACTAAAAAATAGTATCTCTTTTTTCAAGATATGTCTCCTGAAAATCTTTTTTTTTTCCTCCCCCAGAAGCCAAATCTCCCTGCCTTTTTGTGCATTCCTCTATCGATTATATTTTTAGACCTTTCAGAAGAGCTGGTGCCTCTCCTTGGAGGCAGGGATCCAGAACATCAGTGTCCTTTTAGAAGCGAGATGTCCAAACTGAACACCGTACTCCAGATATATATATGCCATACGTATACGCCAAAGTCTATACCATCTTTCATTCCAAGTGCCCCCTCCCCAGCGTCCAGCTCGGTGTCCCTCAAACTTGAATGTCCTCAAAATCATGCAGAAATCTTGTCACAAATGCAAATAATGGCTCATTAAGTCTCAGGGAAGGGGTGTACCTTTTTAACAAGTTCTCAGCTGACCTGGATGCTACTGGCCCACTTGAGGTCTCTTGATTCACTTGAGGAGCAAGTGAATCAAGAGACAGCTAATCCAGTTTCCCAATTCCAAATTCGTGGAAGAGGGAATCTGATTATCCTAGTCCAATTTTTGGGTTTGCTTACCCTGGATTACACTGCTCTCATTAGCTATTGGTGGGAGAACAGATGGACAGAAGACGGACATGCACTTTGGTCAGCCTCTACAGCAGGAGATGTGGGTAGACTGAGTAGTTCAAAATGTTAAAATACATCTATAGCACGAGTCAGCTAACACCCCAAGGTCATGTTTATGTAAATGGTTCGCCAAACTAAAATTTTTTGAAGGCTTTACTTACTTATTTGGGGGGGGGGCAGAGGAAGAGGATCCCAAACCAACTCCCTGCTGAGTGGAGATCCCTATGCGATGTGGGGCTCGATCCCATGATCCTGAGATCATGACCTGAGCTGAAACCAAGAACGGATGCTTAACCGACTGAGCCACCCAGGCGCCCCATCACGAAACGAAATTTTGCCTATCTTGCATTGTGCCCTTTTTTTATATATAATGGGAGAGACTGCCATTTTCCAACATAATTGGTATGGTTCTAATTTCCTTTAAACCCTGTTCATACCGTTAAGTTAAACTTGTTTCTGATGTTTGCATAAGGAATATATCTGTCAAATTAAAATATTCTAGAAAAGAAAAAATTATGAATTGTCCACTTGAACTAGTTTTTGTAGCTTAGATTTTATTCTTCTGTCATTTCAATGAGATTTTGGAAGAAATGAAAGACTTGCTTTCAGCCAGCCATCCCAAAGAAGGAGCCCCTTTATACGGTATTATTTATCTTTCTGCTATCCCTGAACTCAGTGCAAATTTGCAGTTATAATAGTCAAATGTCCCTTTTCAAGAGCTTATCCAGGTAGGCGTGTATGGCCTTTCAGGGAATCTCTTGAGTGTGATTTCCAAACTACAAATGATGTCTAAAGGGAAACATTATAGTTTAGAACTGAAACCTACACACTACCCCCTCCCCCCCCATACTGTGCTGAATGCTCACTCTTCCACTACATTGAGGACACCTGAAATGAAGGCAGCATTTTACTTTTACTCCCTAATCTAGATGCTTACTCCTTGGTAGAGACACTGTGGTGTGTTCCCCTTCCAATGGGCTCCAATGTTGGCTTTTTTTTTTGCTTTTCTTTTCTTAGCTGCAAGCACCTAGGTCATTTCTAGCAATTGAAGTACTTGAAGGAGTGTGCAATGGAGAGGGTTGATGGGGATGGATGAGACAGGGTAATGAGAAAGTTCTCTGGCATGAGGCTGGGGAGAGCGAAGAAATTATTCCAGCTTGGGGAGCTTAGAAAGAAATCCTGTAGCAATTCATCTCAGCCCTGGATTGTCAGAATTGGTCTTGCTGTTTGTTCACTTTTTTAAAAACTAGTCCCAGAAAAACCTTATGACCCATTTGGGGTTTGCAAGAGGTCTTCCATAATTCAGAGGACTGGCACATTAGTTTAATCAGAAACTTGGCTTCTTTTCCATCTTTTCATTTGGTCAATTAAGAGGCATAGCCACAATGGATAAATTTATTCGGGATGCAAAGAAAATCAAAGTACTCTCAGAGATTTTTTGGGCCAAGGAGACATTCACCTGGGACCACTTTAGAGATCAATTTTCAAAGCCTCTAAAAAATAAATGGAAGTGTCCTTTTTGAGTCTGTTAGCCTCTATACCACTGCAGGGTGCCTGATCTTGGCTGTGTTCGTGGTGTGTCTATTCATCATACTAATTCAACACAAATCTCCCTTTTTTTGCCAAATGGTAGACATCAAGACCAAATCCATAACTTCCTCACTCTGGTTTCTTGGCAGGAGTCACTTTTGTCCTTTTAAGCTGTGTGTAAGTTTTCTTTGGTAGAGCCACAGATGTTTGGCTTCTTCCCTGCAAGGGCAGTTTTGAAGGCTTAAAGACATTGACCTAATCTTCATATGAATATTAAACTCATTATGTTAGTCTGTCTAACGTAAGTCTCATCTAGGGAGTTAATAAGTATGACTTTCATATCAATGTCATAAGAAGAGAAAAATAGATCTGATTCCTCCCCTATTAGTTGACACACATATTCATAGCTACAAAGCAAACAGTATTGTGGGGTTTTTTTTCACTAACAGCAAATAATTTATTCATTTTAATGCGAGAGTATGTAAAATGGAAGTTTGCATTTGAATTACAGTTTCAATAAACAGAATCACTATAATTGCCTATTGGGATGACTCTTAGGTTTTATAAGCATTGAATTTTTGGATATCCAATAGCACGTAGAAAGCCCATGTGCTATTTTTTTCTTTCACAGATGTAATCTAAGCGAATAGCTATTTAAACTCTTGCCATCTCAAACTCTATTCAGACTGCTGAGTATTTTTCTTTAGCGCTTTTTCTCCCTTAACCAAGATAGTGATTGCCTTTGCTAAAAAAAAAAAAAAAAAAATTGTGTGCCTGGGTGGCTCAGTTGGTTAAGCGACTGCTTTCCGCTCAGGTCATGATCCTTGAGTCCTGGAATCGAGTCCCACCTTGGGCTTTCAGCTCCGTAGGGAGTTTGCTTTTCCCTCCGACTTTCTCCCCTCATGCTCTCTCTCACTCTCTCTCTTAAATAAATAAAGAAAATCTTTTAAAAAAATCATTTTGTTTATTCTGCCAATGCTCCAAATCCCTTATTCCAATTTGTTTTAGATCGCTTGCTCTGCTGTTTTAGCTTTCTCACTTTCTTCTAATTGGGGACTATTATTTAAATATTGTGAATGATTGTCATTAGTTTGTCAGAAAAAAATAAATTAACCCAAACCACTATTGATGCAAGTTGTCATTAGATTTATATACTTGCTAATGGCATACCACAACTGAGCCTTTCCTGCTGACGGTCAACGGCGTCTCAGGCACTGGTTTAAGTGGCGACACTTGTGAAACTCACCAAGTTCTGTAATCGTCAACTTTGATTTTTTTTCCACCATGCCTTGAATTAGAGACACACTTGTGCAGTGACCAAGACTTCCAGAAGCCAAATTCCTCATTTTTCCTGAAGAATGACTTTTTCTTAAAGGAGAATGGAGATCATTTACTAATTTTAGTCAGTTGTTCGTTTCAGAAAAGCTTGGAATTGAGACGAATTGGAAGAAATGTGTAATTTTTGACATAAAAAGTAGTGAGATGGATATGACTCTAAACCATACATTTTTCACTCAGCTGGGTAGGCTTAAACAGAGCTGGAATAATCTTCTTTTGCAACTCCAGGTATCAAGGCAAGGGAATTTCTGCTACGACAGTGTTTGCGGACTATGAACAGGTACTATTGGTGGGAGGTGGCATGCTTTCAAGGGGTACCTATGTGAACAGTTTATTATAATGGTTAGGTGTTTACTTTTCGCCCAGCAATTTATGATGGAAAATTTCAAAATACAGCCAAGTGGAAAGAATTTTACAATGAACACCCATTAACCTACTGCCGGAATTCTGCAATTAATATTTTACTCTCCTTGCTTTATCACATGCATAAGTGTCTATCTAGCCCTTGATCTAGCCATCAATTCCTCTTATTTTTAATGCATTTTAGGCATCTTATTTTTAATGCATTTCAGTACATTTCTCCTAAAACCCTTTAGCATACAGATAAATCATTGAGAGTTCAATATTTGTTTATAGTTTATGTTTTTGTGGGAGCAAAATGTACTGTCTGACAAAATACATACAAATATCTGTGTAACCCAAACTCCTATAAAAATATACAATATGGCCATCACCTCAGAAAACTCCCTGAGGCTTAATCCCATCCCTGTCTCTTATCCCCAGGCAACCACTATTCTGAGATATGTATTTTATAACCACGGGTAATTGTACCTATTTTGGAAACCACAAATAAATGGAAATTTTGCATTAGGCTTCTTTCACTCAGCCTAATCTTTTTCTTCATCCTTTTTGTTCTGCGTATCAGTAGTTCACTCCTTTGTATTGCTGAATAATATTCTGTTCTTTTTGTGTAAAGAGATTGTCAGTTTCCTTGGGTGAAGCTGTAGTTGTTAAGTTATAGGATAGATATATATTTTTCACATTTATAGAAAATGTTGGGAATTTTTTTCCAAAGCGGTTGGACCAGTTTACATCACCAGCAGTGAGTGGGTTGCTTGTCCTATCATCAGTCTTTTTATTTTTACTCTTTCTTTCAATGTGAGTGGTTCTCATTGTAATTGCAATTTGATTTCCCAGGTTGTTTATATTTAAAGTTTTAGGAAAAAGACAATTAGAACATCGAGACTATGATTTCAAGTATATCAGACTGGAGCCAGGGCCAAATAAAAATTGTGTCAATTCGAGGGGCACCTGGGTGGCTCAGAGGGTTAGGCCTCTAACCTTTTAATCTTTTAAAAGATTAAAAAACTCTTTTTAAAAAAATTGTGTCAATTCAAGATGAAGTTAAATTAAAATTCCAGATAAATAATTGTTGAGATGGTATATGGATATAGCAAAATCTGTGAAGTGGTTTGTGAATAAGTGAAGTTTGGGAAATGCTATTACAGAGGGGACTCTTTTTCAGACTTCCTCTATTTCCATGGCTTTTTTGGATTGAATGAAAATATCAACATGTAAAAATCTTTAAGAAATTCAGACGTTTTTTTCAAAGAAGATGTATAGATGGTCAACAAGTACACAAAAAGTTGCTTGGCGTCACAAATAATCAGGGAAGTGAATATCAAAGCCACAATGAGATACCACCTCACACCTGCTAGCACAGTTATTACCAGAAAGATGGGGATGGGGAAGAGAAAACAAAAAACAGACTCTTTTAATGATTTTTTAAAAAAGATTTTATTTATTTGACAAAGAGAGGGATCACAAGTAGGCAGAGAGGCAGGCAGAGAGAGAGGGAGAAGCAGGCTCTCTGCTGAGCAGAAAGGGGGATGTGGGGCTCAATCCCAGGACCCTGGGATTATGACCTGAGCTGAAGGCAGAGGCTTAACCCACTGAGCCACCAAGGCACCCTCCAAAAACAGATTCTTAAATACAGAGGGGAGGTGCCAACTGGTGTTTGCTGTTATTTGTAAGTAAGAATCCTGATGAGTGCCTCTTATATTATCAAGGGCACATCTTTGCAAGATCATTTTCAGGGATTAGGGCGGCTCTGATTGTTTACGTAAACATCTGTCTACAGAAACTTCTCTGGGCAGTTTGTAGAGATTAGGTGCAGATTCCCGCAGAGCCAGGTTTAGGAAACTCCTCAACAGTCAGGAGGCAGGCTGGAAGAGAAGTGATGCCAATCAGTTTACCGGGGAGTCACCATGGGAACCAGGAAGAGACTGGTTTGTCCTCCTGGCCTTCGGGGTTCCACAGTCTGTGTGAGGTGGGGTGGGATGGGGGAGGGGGAGGGAGAGGCTAAGATTCTTGGGCAAATCCGTGCCCCATAGGTGTTTCCCCGGTGCTGCACAGGCGACAAGCAATCTGCTGCTCGACTTCCCTTCGCCTTTCTCCATCCGCCTCTTCGGAGCGTTGCTGCTGAAACTACCAGAACCTCTGCCCCCGGAGCTCGGTGCTATCTGATAACATCTCTGAGAGTAATCCTACCTCTGTCTGCGGATGAAGACTCCTGTAACATGATGTAATCGTGCGATTTCAGTTGGCTCAGTCGTCCGGAAGGGGTGATGTTCAGTCATTTGGAGGCTCTGGAAGGAAGCTTGACAGTACGTTTACACTCAGCAGCGCACTAATCGCGGTATCCGTTAATGCGGCTTCCTGCTGCGAGGCTGGTAATTGCACTTCTGTTGGTACCATCTCAGGGGCCTCGAAGAGTGATTGCAGAGAGCGAGGAAGCGGATGTTCAAGGACGGTGCCGGTGAGTAGAGGGCCCTTGAATGGTGTCCCAGGGGTGACTCACCGGGGCCTGCACCGCCTGCTCGCTCACAGCTGAAGGCGAAGTGGCAGGGACCCTTCTCTGGTGAGCAGTCGGTGCCAACCCCACACAGGTCTCGACTGTGGAGCCCCAACCACTCAGGAAAGAGGAGAAGCCGTGCTAAGGAATCAGTGGGTTCAAGTGGGGGTAGGAGTGCCGATGTTCTCAAGGGCACCTACTCACTTATCCGCATCTCCATTCTCAGGGTCCCACTCTTTTCCCATCAAGGCCCTGACCTTGGCTTGTGCTGGGAGTCCAATCTCTCTCATCTTCTGCCATTCCTACAATTAAGTCTTCCAGCTGTAGGAGACCCGGGTTACTTTAAAAGCTGCCAAGGAGTTTTCTTTTTTTATTCACATTGTGCTTTAACTTGTTGATTAGCAGGTCTGCCGGTCATTTTCTCTCTTTATGAACCCCCCTAGCCCCTACAGTTACTATTTCCCACATACCTTCTAAATACCTATCTCTTGCACCAGCTAACGCACCTCTTTCCACCTGTAGTCTACCTCAGTCCTCCCACTAAAGGTCTTCCCAATCACCATGCCAGGGATTAGTAGCCCACCCCTCCTGCCAGGGATGCGGTCTCCTTTCCAACTAGTAGGTCAGTGATGCAGAGTCCCATCCTCTGTTTTGCTTCCTAGGGCCATATAGTACCAACACCAGCTCTCTTAGGATGTGGGGTTTCTCATTCAGGTTATTTATTGGGAAAGTGCTCTCTGGAGGAGTGGGAGAAGCAGCAATAGGGCAAGAAGGAAAAATGAAATAAGGATGTGATGGAAGCTAGAGACTAGATTTCCCCCATGGAAGATCTGGGGCAGGAAATGCAAGGCAGAATTGGCCCCATCAGCAGATACTAAAGATGGGCTCCTTACCCTCGGTGGGACCAATTCCACAGTGCGCTTCCTACCCCAGATCACGGTCTGTATTATCTGCACCGCCCCCACCCCCAAGACACACACGGGAAGAGTGATATTCTCCATTGAGTTGTTATCAGCTGCTGAAACACATTTCTAGGCCCAAGATCGAGCTGCTCCTGTCCAGCTACCTCATCAGGAAACCCAGACCAGAAACACGGTATACCTGGGCAGCCAATCCCCGAGTACCTGGCTAGCTCTGAGATCTACACTTTTTGGTTCATGTTATTCCTTCTGATCCAAAAAAGGTTGACTATGCAGCCCCTGCCAATCAGATATTTTCTATTTTTCTCTTCGTGTCCCTTATTCTTTATCCTATGAATGTTCCTTTTAGAAATAAGCCGGGAGCTGGAAGTTTAGCGGGTTTTCTTTGGCTGAGCTGACCGTCTCAATGTCGGTCTCTCAGTGGCTGGGCTGTTGCCCGGGTGGAGGAAGCTCTCTTCCCACCTGCTGGGATGGTACAGCAGTATTCATAAGCAAGGTCTCTCTCTTCCGGTTGAGTCTGCAGATTGATGACAAAGTAGTAGGGCAGGAGAGTTCCCCAGGCCAAACTTTCTGACCGACTCCCTTTAGTGAGGTTTGCCTATATAAATTTTCACATTTCCCCCTTTGATTCTTTGAAAGCATCGCTGATCGATAGTCACGCTCTTTATATTAGTGGTTCTGTCCCTCCGTGCCAGGAAGGACCTTTTGTGGTTGCCTAGTCCTCTGTAGGATGGAAAGTGCATAGCAGTTGGAAACCGCCACATTCGTGTACATCTTAGAAGGGAGAAATTCTCAGGTACTTCCCATCAAAAGCCTGCATCTTCTCAGCAATGAGCCACCATCACCTTATTGGGTACAATGTTTTTTAAAAAGTTCAACAGCCAACAAAATACAAAACTTAATTATACCAAACGGAAGAAACATAACCATTCCACACTGTGTGACAGTTCTAAACCAGGACTCAAGGTCTGAAAGTAACCAACTTAAATATTTATTGGCACTCATTCCAACTTAGGGGAGAAAAGTTCTGTCTATGAAGGCAAACCAGAATCATGCATGCCTCTGGGAAGTCTCTGTTTAAAGCAGCCATGGAAGCAGAATTATGAATGCTGCAAGGACACACTAAAAGAATTAACCAAGTGTATCTGGAAAGATACAGCGCAGGCATAAGCAGGAAGCAATAGCTAATCAACTATTTGCAAAATAGCAAAACTTCAAAGACATTTTAAAACAGTACTGTTACCACAAAAGAACTGTTTAGAATCCAATGTCTTATTGATAATATAACCCCTAAGATTGCAAACTCAGAAACCACAAATTTGGAAAAGAATACAAAATTAGTTAATAGGGGTTTGTTTCTTCAAAGCCTCCTTCAGGATGGTCCCACTGGGCTAGTTTCAGCCAATGTTTGGCCTGGCTCTCACCAACCAGCATGTGGTTGGGTTAATTGCTATAAATCTGAGATGCCAGGTTGGTAAGTTTGAAAAATTTGAATTCTTCAGCAAACCTGTGGGGCCTCAGCCACTTGAAGTGTCTTTAGCTATGACTCTCCATTCAGCCTGAGTCTAGGGAACATAAGAAACTTGAGGTTTATTTAGATCCTCAGAAGACTGAACATTAAAGAGGTAGATTTTAACAGGTTCAAGAGAGGAGGGAGTGAGGAAAGATTCAGAGAAAAAGGCAAGTTCAGCAGAGAGAACAGAGGAAACTGGTAGAGAGTTGGGGCCTGTGCTCAAGACAGCCATCAGCAGATGCCCCCCCCCCAGGGCCTCCTACCTCCAGCCATTTTGACTTCTTTCAGGTGTTTGCCTTAGTGAATAGAAATAGTACTTTGCAAAGAGGCAAACCTAGAATCCTGAAAACATCCAGGAGCCTCAGGGTACTATTTAAAATAAGCATCCCATTCAGTTTTGCCCCCCCCCCCACCTTCTTTTTCTCTCAAGGAGCCATGGCTTTCTTTCTTTCTTTGTTTCTTTTTTTAAAATTTTTTTATTTTTGATTAACATATAATGTATTATTAGCCCCAGGGGTACAGGTCTGTGAATCACCAGGTTTACACAATTCACAGCACTCACCATAGCACATACCCTCCCCAATGTCCATAACCCCACCACCCTATCCCTCTCCCCATCCCCCCAGCAACGCTCAGTTTGTTTTGTGAGATTGAGTCTCTTATGAGCCATGGCTTTCTTTCTTTTTTTTTAAGATTTTATTTATTTTTTTGATAGAGGTCACAAGTAGGCAGAGAGGCAGGCAGAGCGAGGGAGAAGCAGACTCCCTGCTGAGCAGAGAGCCTGATGCAGGGCTCAATCCCAGGGATCATAACCTGAGCCAAAGACAGAAGCTTTAACCCACTGAGCCACCCAGGCATCCTGAGCCATGGCTTTCTAATTTAATTTTGAGTAAAACAAGTTTGGGGAGATCAAAAGTTCTTCATAATGGCCATTGAAACATTATTACTTTTGGTTAAATCACTCCATTTAGTTATAAAGGGGCCTGCAGAGGGGCCATAGTTTTTTATTATTTATTTATTTATTTGACGATTCTATTTATTTATCTGAGAGAGAGAGAGCATGAGAGGGGAGAGGTCAGAGGGAGAAGCAGACTTCCTGTCGAGCAACGCAGGACTTGATCATGGGACTCCAGGATCATGACCTGAGCTGAAGGCAGTTGCTTAATCAACTGAGTCACCTAGGCGCCCCAGGCCATAGTTTTTAAACATAAAACTGACCGGAGTCTCAGTATTGGGGGGCGGGGGAGACACACTCAAAGCACTATAACGACTGGGATCCTATTTCTTAGAGATTTTTCAGGAACAGCCTGACCCTAGAAGGAATTCGACTGGAGGCTAGCACAGTTCCAGTACGAATTATTTCCATCCTAGCTGGACTCAGACCAAAGGCTGATGCGGTTCCAATAGGCACAGTTCTTACTAGAACAGTCTGATCCCCAAAAGGGAATCAGACCAAAGGCCAACACAGGTGAAACGGGCACAGTTCAAACAGAATCAGTCTGAGTCCAAAAGGAGTCAGACTAAGGCTAGCACAGTTTCATTTGGAAGAACCCAGTTCCAAACAAGACTCAAACCGAAAACCAAATGGCACTCTGAGAGATAAAAACAAAAAACCCGGGCCTTAAAACAGATCCTGAATAAAGCCTGGAGAGCTCATACACAAAGTGTGGAGGTTGACTTGCAGGAGAAGACTTATCCCCAAAACCCAGGGCTGGTGAGAAAGCAGTCAGCCCAATCAGCTCTGTGAGCACTGGCACCTGTTTTTGTCTCGCCAGCTGGAGACTCATTTGGGGTCTTCTCTAGAGCCCTGTACAGTTCACCTATTAAGGTAACCTTAAAAATAAAACTGGCAGGGGCACCTGGGTGGCGCAGTCGAGTAAGCGTCCAGCTTTTGACTTCGACTCAGGTCATGATCTCAGGGTTATAGGATCGAGCCCCATGTGGGGCTCAGCACGGAGTCTGCTTGTTGCTCTCCCTCTGCTCCTTCCTTGCTTGTGCTCTCTCCCAAATAAGTAAATAAATAAAGTCTTGACAAAAGAAGGCTCATTGAAGTAATTTCCCACAAGGCCTCCTTAGACATCCCCCATACATTATTTTCCTAAGAATATCTGACTATTGGTTTCTGAGGTAAAAGCACCCTCGTCCTTTTTTCTTTCTTTCTTTCTTTTTTTCCTGGTTTGGTCAGCTGTAAGCCAAGCGAAGATTTTCAAGTTGGCAAATTAATCCACTGTCTCCTGCTTATGGCTGGCTAAAAAGATTACAACATCACATTATTTGTTCACAAAAATGCATGCTTTAATATGTGACTATGAATTAATTAACCATTTGTGTAAAAAATCCATTTTGCCTCAATGATTTCATGTAAGCACCTGAGAAATTGTTTTTCGGAAAGCTGCTGGGAAACTCCCAGAGTCAAATAGTGAACTTTCAACATGAATATCTTTTTAGTTTACAAGCAAATAATCCTCAGGCATGTGCTTATAGTTTCAAACTACTCTGGCTGGTCCTCACAGCAGAAAAGGGGAAAAAAAAGTACTTTTCTGAAAGTAACTCTAATTTTCTTCCCACATTCAGCATACGTGAAGGAATTTGGGGGAAATTTTACACTTTGTGAAACCTATTTATAAATTTTTCTTATGAAAATATTATAACCACCGTAGCAATCATAGGGAGAGGAAGTGCTTGATCGATCTTGGTGCAGGTTATTGGCTCTGAATATTGGACGTGAAAGCTGTTGAGGTCTGTGGTATGGGATTGGTGGGCTGAAGTATCCTGTTAAAAGGGAAAACCTTATACATTTCAGTGTTTGCAGACATTTTAAAGACAAGTAGATATGACCTTTCAGGAAAAAGTGCCAAAGAGGTGGACTGCTTCCCTTGCCAGGAGATAGAGTTTTTGAGTAGCTCTCCGGAGAGCAATAATGGCCCAACATGGGTTTGATTGATTTGCAACTGGATAGGTACTAACTTGAAGAAAGTGTTCTAGAAATATTTGGAGGTTATGGTTTCTCTGTTGAACTGCCTTGAAAATTTAACTGTCCCTGCAGGTGTTGTGTGATCTGTAAAACAATGTAGTGACTTGTGAGCTTTTGAAGGTAGGTGATGAAGGATGACAGTGGTCTGTTGAAAGAAATCAAAATTCTCTTTTCAGTCAGGAATGGTGGCTTGGCTTGCTGCAGGCTACCTAACATTTACTGACGATTCAGGACGGACCAGGCACTATCTAACTTAATGTATTTATTCATGAGGGAGATACTATCCTACCCACATTTCATAGATAAGGAAATTGAGGTAAACAGAGGTTAGATAACTTGGCCGTGGTTATTCTGCTGGTTAGGGGATCGAGTAAAATTTAAACCTAGGTAGTTTGACTCTAGAGCACATGTTCTTCATTATTTTGCTACACAGCCTCCAAGGGTATAGCCACAACTTAAAGAAGTACCTATAGGCTTACAACGTTCAAGTTACTTTGAAACAAGGCCGCATCCCTGCAAGAAAGTTAGGTGAGGAATTGGGTTGTTTTCTGAAGAATTTAGTCAATTTTATTTGGCAGCTCACTTTTTGAAAAACTCAAGTTGCTGGTGATGTTTCTAAGTCCTCGATTACTGTTGTTTAGTCAGTTCTCCTAAATTCTTGACTTCATTTTATTGACAGGTTGTACCAGCTGAAAACACCAAAGTGCAGTGATGCAAACGAAGTAGAGCGTGTCTCCCTTCGCCAGTGTGGATTTCTAGGAGGACTGTGGAGAGGGATATCTAATTTTAATTGGGGAAAAACGTTGAGGTCATCACAACGCCTCATAGATCATCTGGAGTTGAGGACACCGACGTCACCGAAGGTCAAAGGTCGGTGACTTGCGCAAGAGGACAACAACAGTTCAGAGAGTGGCTTACAGGCAGCCTAGAATGTTCACTTCCTCAAACAGAGCTCTTTCCACAGCAGCGCCTTCTGAACTGAAGCAAGCTGTCAGGCAACACTTGAAAAATCATACTGAAAAGGAACAGCCCCGGTGACAAGGCGTTCGCTGACGAAGACATAAAATTGAACGGAAAAGCCCCCTTTTGGAAGTCACCTGGGCCTTTCAGCCATGGACAGTCCTCTGAGGAAGAATCCATTTGGCTCAAGCTGGCTCTTTGATGCAGAGTACACCTGACAATGAGGTGGCTGCGGCTGGTCGGGGTGGTGATAATGACAAGTTGGCAACCAAAATGAGAAGAAAGTAGATTTATGGCTTGAAACCCTAACCCAGCCACAGTGGAAAACAAAGTCTTATCAACTGCCAAGTGCTGAGGACCTCAGGAGAATAGGTATCTTGGGAAATTAGGCCACTTTCTTCTTCATATGTTTGGCCTTAAAATACATCACGATACTCTAATCCTACCTTTGACAGTTGTGGAATAGTTTGATGGAGATTGGTTTAAAGTTCAGAAAAATCTTCCTATCTCTAGAAATTAATTTAAAACATCACAGCTCTATGGACTAAATGTTAGTGTCTCATATTTCTAGGCACAAAAAATATTTACTGACTACATAAATAAATGAATGTTCTAGTCAAGACATTACATCCCTGACAATCTTTACCTATTTTTCTGTGGAATACATACTTAAAATTACTATCGAAACACTTCTTTTAAACGACTTCACTAGAATTTAATTAAATAACTGCCAGCTAGTCTCATTTGCATAATACTTTTGGACTGCTTTGTACAATTTCTTTAAAGCCTTGCCTAGCTTTCTGTTAATAGTGAGAGAACATGACTGATGCCTTAGTTTACATGCATCTCATATCCTGTACAATTAAATTTCTCCTTTCCCATTCAGCTCACCTTGTTAGATGGGGATAAAATTGTCTTGTTCCAACTTAATAGGAATATTGCAGAACCAGTGAGAAAATGCGCGAAGTGCTTTGATAATCTTACTTGTGTGTGCCTGGTGATTATATTAATTAAAACGTCTTTTGTGAGCAGCATATGAACGAATTTTTAGTCTTTGAAATAAGTTGGTTTTCAACCTTACGATGTAGTTAAATTCAGATTCGTTGTAAAATATAAATACTTGAGAGGAGAAAAAATTGGTAATTTTTCCCGTTTAAAGAAACACCCTGTTTTGCTAAAAGAAAAGGAAGCAATCAGACTTCTGAGGTCATGACAGAAAGATACAGCAGCCATTTGAAAGGGCTCTCACTGACCCAAAATGAGATAACTTGAGCAGCCAGAAGAGAATAATGACTTTGGTTTTCTTTTTTCTTTCTTGCTTTCTTTCTTTCTTTTTTTTTTTTAAAGCCTCTTATTTACTTATTTGAGATAGAATGAGAAAGAGAGAGAGAAAGAGCACAAGCACAGGGAGCAACAGGCAGAGGAAGAAGCAGACTCCCTGCTGAGCAGGGAGCTGGATGTGGGGCTCCATCCCAGGACTCCGGGAACATGACCTGAGCCGAAGGCAGCTGCTCAACCGACTGAGCCACCAGGTGCCCCTTGACTATGGTTTGTTGAAACATATTGAATATATAAAAAAATCTGTGAGTTCATAAAAATAATGAGAAAAAGAAGGAATGAAAGGGGAAAAAAAATCTCAAAACTCATTTGTTACTATTGAAGATGTCTGATGAACCAGATCGGGACTCTGAAAATTGCCATTTAAGGAAAGAGTTGAAAAAAGAGGGGGCCTGGGTGGCTTGGTGGGTTAAGCCTCTGCCTTCAGCTCAGGTCATGATCTCAGGGTCCTGGGATCGAGCCCCACATCGGGCTCTCTGCTCAGAGCCTGCTTCCCCCTGTCTCTCTGCCTGCCTCTCTGCCTATTTGTGATCTCTCTATCTGCCAAATAAATAAATAAAATCTTAAACAAAAACAAAGGATTTATCCTGCCTACCTGTATAGTTCCTTACATAAATTTTATTTCAGGATGCCCAAATGGCCTGAGTTGATGAGGAATGCTTTCTAATTAAGCAAAAATATTTTAGTTAAGGTGGACACAAAAATAAAATGATAAAATCTCAATTTTTTCATCCCTCAATAAAATAAAGGATTCAGACAACTATTATCAGAATGGCTGGCAAAAGGCTTAGATGAAAGGTTTATAGGGAACTGGACATTTGGAAGATGTCAAAGTCCTAGCCTACAGGGGTGGGAGTGGAGAGCTGACGTCACAGAGTGGGGGCAGATTGCCATCTGAGCCACCTGGGCAATCTGAGAGTCTCTAGAAGTGGGGCTTCCAGGCCTTATTTCCCTTCCTCAGAAATACTCAGTGCCTCCCAAGATGTGGTTGCTAAAAATCTTAGGCTGGAATATAATGAAACCTGAAGGTCTGAATTCTCATTTGTAGGCGATACTGAGGACAGAGAAACAAGTTAAATGATAGCACAAGCTAACAATCAGAGAATCCAGAATGTGGGACATTTCGTAGGACCTACTGACCCTGTTTCTCTAAGAAAACACTTGGCATGAAAAAAAAAAGTAGAAGGAGATGTCTGTAAAAAGACATTTTGGAGGGGAGATGAACCATGAGAGACTATGGACTCTGAAAAACAACGAGAGGGTTTTGAAGGGGCGGGGGAGTGGGAGGTTGGGGAACCAGGTGGTGGGTAATAGGGAGGGCACGTACTGAATGGAGCACTGGGTGTGGTGCAAAAACAATGAACACTGTTACGCTGAAATTAAACAAATAATAATAATAAAAAGACATTTTGGAGATAACCAGGGGAATTTGAAAAATGGCCATTAGATGGTAATAAATGGTTAATTTTGCTAGGAGTCATAAATACTGGGGTTATGTGAGAAATTTTTTTTTAAAACAATGCCTCTTCAAGAATGTAAGAATAAAGTATCATAATGCCTGGGATTTGCTTTAAAACAAACATGGCGGGGCGCCTGGGTGGCTCAGTGGTTTAAGGCTCTGCCTTCGGCTCAGGTCATGATCTCAGGGTCCTGGGATCGAGCCCCGCATCGGGCTCTCGGTTCAGTGAGGAGCCTGTTTCTCCCTCTCTCTCTGCCTGCCTCTCTGACTACTTGTGACTTCTCTCTCTCTGTCAAATAAATAAATAAAATATTTAAAAAAAAAAAAAAAACCATGGCAGGGCACCTGGGTGACTGAGTGAGTTAAGCATCTGCCTTCACCTCAAGTCGTGATCCCGGGGTTCCAGAATCAAGTCCCGCATCGGGCTCCTTGCTCAGCAGGAAGCCTGCTTCTCCCTCTGCCTGTGCTCCTCCTGCTTGTGCTCTCTGTCAAATAAATAAATAAAATCTTTAAAAAAAATAAAACAAATATGGTAAATATAGCAAAATGTTAGTAAATGTTAAATCTAGATAGTAGGAATATAGGGCTCATTATAATCTTCTCTTTACTTTGATGTATGTTTGAAAGTTCTCATGATAAAAGGTTTAATCAGTGGTTAGATGCAATAAAGTTGCCTATGAATTAAGCTCTGAGGAGCAGTTCAAAATATAAAAAAACTTCAAATTGTTTTTTTTAAATGCACATATATATGTAAATGTGGGACATTTTAGGAAGAACTAAAATAGCTTTTTGGATATAATAAGGATTTTTATTGATAAACAACCTATACGTAATAAAAGAAAAAAAAAGAGAGAGAAACAGTCTCTAAGACTCTATTTGTTGAGGATACTGGGTTTGTTCTAGTTTCAGAGCTGGACACATGATAAATCCATGGAGGAGAATGGCAATTTTGAAAGAAACATGCCGCTTTAATGAAAATGCAGTCACTGTAACATAATTGCAAAGCAATACAGAAAGTACACCAAAATTCTAGACGAGAAGAAACCTTTTTAGTGGCATTATACCTTAATTAATTGAGGTTTATAGAATTCCCATAGTTAAAGCAAAATCTATACCCTACACTTCAAAGTTCAGTTAATCTCGTTGGAATGGACAGACAAGCAAATGGGTTTTCTTCCTCAGCACAAGAGCAGCTTGGAACGATTCATACAGCTTTCCTCACATCTCACTGAAGATGTTTCCAAATAAAAGGTTTATTTGTAATCTTAAAGGTGAGCGAATGGGTCTACATTGAAGGATACTTAGTGATTAATATTGCATTTACTACTTTTGAATGACAAGTACATATTTAATCAATTTAGCATTTCATATGTTTTCGAGTATTTTGAATAAAATAGTCATTTGGTAGTTGCCTATGTTCCTGGAGTCAAGTTTCTTTCACTAGAAAACCTCCTAACAAGACACATGTTCTTTTCTTTCTTTTTTTTTTTTAAGATTTTATTTACTTATTTGACAGAGAGAGAGAGATCACAAGTAGGCAGAGCAATGGGCAGAGAGAGAGGGGGAAGCAGGTGCAGGACTCCATCCCAGGACCCTGGGATCATGACCTGAGCTGAAGGCAGACGCTTAACTGACTGAGCCACCCACGTGCCCAAGCCATTCTATTTTAATTCAGATATTTAAATTTAGATGTTTGTGTTGGATTAATAGTCCTGGCAATTTCAAAATGTATTATGCCAAAAAATGTTATTTAAGTTATGAAATGCAGGAACTCACCTCTATCTCTGTAAGAATTTCTTTTTTATTGCAATATTCATGCAAAAAGTAGGCCTTTGGTGAAAAATGATCTCTTAGGACAGGTTACAATAATATTTGGACACAAACAGTGGGTGCTTAGGTGAAAGATGTTTTCTTCTCAAGGGTTTTTGCTAATCATGAATAAATACCAAAAGAAACAAACAAAAATGTTAGGAAGAAGTTTACATTTGCCGTAATGGAAATAAATTGTTTGCCTTGCATCTCATTCTCTCTTAGCCTGAAAAAGGTACTTTCTTTGTTTATAGAACGTTTTCTAATAATAAGACAATAAGTGGGGTGCCTGGCCGGCTCAGTCGGAGGAGGGTACAACTCTTGATCTCGGTTTCATAAGTTCAAGCCCCACGTTGGGTGTAGAGATTACTTAAAATAAATAAACAATTCAAAAAATAATAAGGCAATGACAGCGAGGACAAGCAATTCTGTCTGCGTGTGAGTATCCAGCTGTGTGGGTCTGGGTTGGGGGGACAGTCACATGGCACATCCCATTCCCCCCCCCACTACGGGATGGCGGCCATCCCTGAGATCGCCACTGCTTCTCAGTAGGCCTCCTGTGGCCCCAGGAGAAGTTTTATAGGCAATGTCTCAAGGCTCATGGTGAAGAACAAAGAGAAGCTCATGTATAGATCATCCAGAAAAGAGAAGGTAAAAATAACATTAAGAGTGGGAGTATTAACTAATATTTACTGAGCAATTACTTTGTACCAAGGACTATGCTTGCACTTTACAAGGATTATTTCATTTTATCCTCCTGATAACTCTGTGTGGTTGGTGTCATTTTATATCCTTTGCCCAGATGAGGAAATGAGGAATTGCCAAATAACTACTCCCAAGCAGATGGCAGAGCAAGGCAGTTGGATTCCAGAGCCTATGTTCTGAAGTCCTAGACAAGAATTTTTGTGAATCACAAATGCTCTATTACACGAGACTTTAAAATTTCCAGTGGAATGAGCAAATAGGAAGTAAATAATCAAATAATCCAAGAGCTGCAAATACAGTTCGTCCCATTCGTAAGTACAGAACGAAGAAGTACGAGGACTTTCCCAATAGATGCGAACACACACATTTGCACGCATACGCACTAAGCACACAGACAGTATGAGCTTTAAAATGGCACGGGTTACGTCCACAATTACATACTAACATTTATTCATCCTTTCAACAAGGAGTCAGCCCTCCTCCAGGCCCTGGCGTTGCTAGGGAGAACAGGCAAACTTGATTCCTGTCCTACAGAGCTCACAACTGTTGAAGAAGACTGACTTTAAACAGTCCACAGATAACTAATCATTTCATCACTGTGATGATAAGCTCCAATAAGTCAAAACACACAGAAATGTGAGAGGAAAATGCAAGCACCCTAACTAACCTGTACTCTGAGGCAGAGGAAACGGGCTCGTGGGAAGGCTGTGAGTCAGAATTTAACATAGCAATTCGAAGAAATTATCATGACTTTCCGCAGTGCCCGTTTAATTCAAAAGCCAATTTTTAATGGGAAGAAAAAGACTTGTTTTAAATATGTTTGCATTTCATTACTTATTTGTGTGGATGGCCAAGGTGCCTGGGTTGAATTTAAGTGAGTCATAGAAATGTCTTTACCTATGGTGGGGACAGATACTAGCAAGTCTGCAGGAGAGCTGGGTGGGGTGGCTTCTGGAAAAGGAACTCTACCTGTGTCCTCCGCTAAGCATGGATATGCCTGGGCAAGTCTGGGGTGGTCCAGGGCCCATTTACCATGGGGCTACGAACTTCCCAGGGATGGCACTTATCCAAGTGGAGAAAGGAACTAGGTTCATTGAGCTCAAGCCAGGGAGAGGCCTTGCCCATGTGGTGGAGGAAAGAGACATTCTGATGGCTGTTCCCCAGATTTGTCACCTGGAGGCACATCTGACTCCTGAGCAGAGAAGGAGGCCAGCTTTCTCACACAGAACATGCGACCGAAGAGAAAAGCGTTTCGCCCCATAGGAGAGCAGAGGGACTCTGCACTCCTGATGAGTGGGGGTGGCCTGCTGAGGACCCGAGGCTGGCGGTGCAGAAAGCAAGATTTTCCGGCCAGGTGGGGAGATGCAGCAGCGGGTGGGTCCGGTGGAAATGGGAGGGAGGAGAGGAGGTGTGTTGGGTGCATAACAGAATCGCCTGACAGAGGCTGGGAGACTCCTCTTGGCGGAGCTCTTTCCAGAGCTAGAAGCCAGGGAGTTGGCAAGCAGTCAGAGGTTCTGCATCAGCGGGAGCTACAGACCAGTAAACAATTTGTCTCTACTGGCTGGTGGGTCCAAGGGAAATTCAAGTTACACGTGAATGAACAAATGCATCGGGTGGCTGCCTGAGTCCGCTTGGAAACTCAGCACCTTTACTTGTGTTGTGTTGATCTGAGTCTTCTAAGACTAAGCTGAAATTAGAATGGTGTCTCGTGTGGAGACAAAGCGTTCACTTTGCAAAAATGCTCTGGAATTTTACAGTAATTCCCATATAACTATGAGCCATGGAGGATGCAGGGAGAACACTGTTTGCCTTCTCTTTGTAGAGAGATATTGGCTGCCTTAAGAAATACCCATCAGAGTTTTATAAATAAAACATAGCTGAGACACACCCATGGGGGCAATTTTTCCCTCTAGTATGAAAGGAATTAGTGTAGACCATAGAAAACGGGGCTGTGTATGAAAGCCCAGAAAACCCTAGCATAGGGTTTTTACCCTGGGGGCCTGAAAATACCCAAGATTGCAGAACCCAGTAGTGAGATCACGGTGCTGGTGGTGGGGGCGGGGGGAGCGGTGGTGTGAGGAAGGGGCTGTCACATATGTGTAACTCTTAGGCTGCAATATTGTTTCCCTGAGTCAAGGTGTGTGATCTTTTCCTTATAACTACATATCCTATCACGCATATATAAATAAGGTGAAATACCAAAGGTTACCCCCTTCAATTATCACATAGGCATGAACGACGAAAAGCAGAAGGAAATGTAAAAGATTACCGCATAAAATGAGCTAGCGAATTAGCGAACAGTCTCTTTACATCAGTAAGATCAGATCTTTCCCTGACCCAGAGCTTCTCATCTTGCTGGGAGTCCTTTATTAGTGAGTGACATGATGTTTTAGGACAGCGAGGACAAGCAATTCTGTCTGTGTGTGAGTATCCAGCTGTGTGTGTCTGGGTTGGGGGGCGGTCACGTGGCACATCCCATCCCCCCCATACCGGATGGCGGCCATCCCTGGGATGGCCACTGCTTCTCAGCATGCCTCCCTGTAGCCCCAGGAGAAGTGTTTGGCAGTAACTGAGATCCTGCTCCACATCTACGAGGGCTGGAGATTAACCAGCTAGAGACTGACCAGTGGGGAGCTCTTCCAGTTATTTTAACTGTCCGGACCATTGATTTAGGGCATTCACAGGCTCCAATTAATTTCATTCATTTTGAAAGACAAAAAGCAGCCAAGAGTGCTCATGTTGTGGAAATATGGGTATTCTGATCCCATTCTTGTGTTATCATTTCTAAGAAGACTGCTGTAGTAAATTTCTTGGTTTTGAAATCACCTAAGTGCAGTCTTTTTATTAGTTAGACAGTGATGTAAAATGCTTGCATGTTTTAATGCTTTATTAATTTCTGGAGCTTGCATTGTATCAGATTGTGTTTTTATCTGAAGTTACATGATGGTGTAGTCATTTGTAGTGGGTTTCTGGGAGCGCTCGCGAAACCAGAAACACCCCCTAGGTTTGCCCCTTCCTCCCTTCCTTCCTCTCTTCCTCCAACCCTCTCTTTTTCCCACCCTCCCTCCCTTCTCTCTCCCTTCCTCCATCAATCCCTTCCTTCCTTCCTTTTTCTCTGTCTTTTTAGTGAAGTTAATAAAAATACTGTGTGTAGCAGAGGGTCCCTCCCATTTTGTCCCGAGTTAAGAACACATCTTAAATAGGTTATGAAAGAAATAAAAAGTTCCATCTTTGTTTATTCTGAGATGCTGTGAAAAGAGGCACGTTCATAGTAATTTGGTGCTGGAAAACATCCCCAAATGGCAGGTTCTTGGTTTTGAATATAGATCCTGCAGGAGCATTTCTGTTGTACACATTGTTTAGGTCCCCCCAAACCACAAAGAACACCATAAGACATTTAAGAGTACCTGCTAGAACATACGAGAACACCAGCAGTTGAAGGTCAAATTTTAAGATCCGGGAGTTGAAGTGTGGGGGACTGCTCTCGCTACTAATATCCCACAGGTGTGTAGGCAATGTGCCTTCCTAGGAAGGAGGATCTGTGCTTTCGAAATATTTTCCCCAACATACATTCTGCCCTGAAATCCTTTGTTCAATGACATGGCAAATTGCTTCCTAGTTCAGGGCTGAGTATTAGAATTTAATTCATTCATACTCTCTTTCAAAAGATTTGAATGGCAACAATGAAATTGAAGTTAAGGTTATGTGAAATTTCCTTTCTTTCTACTTCTGTAACATTTGATCTAACAGGAAATTTTTCCTCATCAGTAAAATGGGGATCCGACTTGGACTGTCTGCCCTGTGAGGATGGCTGTGGTGAGCTAATAGGTCTGGAAAGCACATAAGCTCTTAAGTGTTATATCCGTGAAACACCACGGAATGGCGGGCACCTTGTAGGATTTAGACCGGTGGTATTTGGGGAGTACATAGTTGTTGAGCTCTACTCGAGAATTGGGGTGAGTCACTGCATTTCTCTGAGCAAGTTGGTGTCAAGTACGGAATGACCTGAGATTTTGAGTGTCCAGGATGCCCCCTTTTGAACTGCCCAGAACAAGAGATCAAAGAAACCGCACACACTCGTTGGTTTTAAATCAAAAGTTATGATTTTATTTTTAATTTTAATATACCAAGAAAAAATATTTCTTTGAATGTCGTGAAATAAGCACTTGAAAATAACAATTCCAACATTGCTGTGATTTGCTCTGTGAGGCTTATATGGGTGAACGTCTATCTGAATACAGGCTCTGGGGCCCTGAATAGGCTGAAGCTCCCAGTGGTTTTCAAGTTAGCAGCAAGCAACCTCCTACCTGAACATGCCCAGTCAGTCAGACCTGTCTGAAACCGACATGCCTGGGGAGCACTACTAGGCTACTTCTAGAGAGTTCTTGATTTCGGCCCACTGAGAGAAGTTTCAAGTGCCGCCAAGTGTTGGGAAAGAAACAGTGTTTAAATACCGACAGGAGTCAGGACCCCGCAATGCTGGCCTAAATGCGTTGCAGTAATGGCTTGACCCTGATCTATGGGACCAGTTTCTTCAGGAAAAGTTTAGTACAACGTCATTTTGGGTTTGGATGTCCACTGAAGTGTATTTGACTGCAAGACTTTGCCTGCCCAACGTAAAGTCAAAATGCCTTTATTAAGATCTTCCCAAACCGACACATGGGGGAGGTGCTCCCATGGTCTCTCTTTCAGTGTGAGGACAACTTCTGTTCCACTTCTTTCCAAGTGTAATTCAGGAGGAAGGGAAGCCTGACGATTATCTTTCCTCCTCCTGTGAGCCCTGAATTTTCAACGTATCTGAGGATGAGGAAAGTAATGGGATGATTCAACAGGTTCGCAAGGTTCTTTGATACTCTGCGCAGGTATTCTTAGCCGGTTTCTTTAGCTATGTAGCTATGCGTTCCCGCCACGTGGCTGGAGGAGGTTTATAATGGGAGTCTGTCACAACAGGCAAAAAAAAAAAAGCTCTAACTGCACTGACACTTGTTTTACTTAAGTATTGGTACCTGCAGACAGAGGCTGCTGGTTCATTGGAAAACTGGGACCTAACACTTTGTACTGATTGTTGGCACAAAAGTGTAAGGTTGCTTTATTAGGTCTCACTTCGGTGTGTATATATGACAGGCCAAACCCTGTGGGGCATCCTTAGCCGAATCTCTTGATGGTAATGGCTCTGAGGCACAAGGAATCAGACCTTGTATATGAGACAGAGCACAACCTAAGAAAGCTAAGAAGACAGGGACTCACAACACAAACACAGGCTCTGTCGTTCTGAACTGATGGCAAAATATTACTGGAAACAAAGACTGGAATGCCAGAAAGTTCTAGGCTTTCATTATGAAATTTTTCACGCAGTTACACTCTTGGGGATGGAAACTTTTTCGGGGAAATAAGTGTCTAAGAGAGACACGCTTGGGGCATCCACATACAACCGAGTGCAGAGCTCTGGGAGGCAAAAACTACTGGATCTTCTCTACTCTATTAACAGCTCTCTTGAATCAGCACAGGGCCCATCCAACAACTCTGAGGGGAAAAAAAAAGGCCTCAGAATGTGCTGGAGCTGACAGTTGGACGACACGTAGTCTCCGAGGGGAGGCTGTTCTATCAGGATAAAGGAAAGATTGTAACCTGAGCATGCTGTGTCTCCCAGGTAATTCAGCAGTTTAGGAATGAAGCCAGACTTCTGGAGCATTCTATTCAGTGTAGTTCGACTCCAGGTGCATTGTTTCTTTGATGTGACAGGTTTTATCTTAAAGACACAATAACTGATTAAAAAAAAAATTCTGTAGCCCTCTTTCCTGGAAGTGTTCTTGTATTCAGTTCTGCAAAGCCCCTCCTCACAGGAAGTTTCTGACTCAGGCCTGAGCTACATTAGCAGAGAGGTGGGGAAGCGAGAGGGATCTAATTAATGTTTTCTTTCCCCTTAAGCAACATATATGTATGTTTTATCCCTCCTGCCCCTCCCCCATATATATAGTAGAGTGTGAGTAGAATGGTGAGAGTAAATTATCTGGAATAATACCCTCAATACATGATTTTAATTAGGTATTTTGGCCTGGCATGGATTTAAATAACATAGTGCTTACTCTTCTCTCATTTTACCCAGTAAAACTTCCTGTTCTATGAATAGAACATTTTTCATTAGAATGTTTTTTCATTGCAAACTCAGAGACTTGGGTTGATACACACACCGAGGGCATCAAATTGCACACACATGAAATGAAGGATGTTTGTTTTTTCAGTCCAGAAACGTTTTCACCATAATGGGACTGGAATGCAGTAGAAAATCTCCAGTAGAAAGATCATCTATTGCAGCATAGTGGGGCAGTTCTAAAAACTTGCCTGCCCAAGTTTTCCTGGAATGTTAACTGACAGTAGGATTATCTATGTGGCAGTCAGTTCTCTGGTAGGATTCAGATTTGCCATGGGCTAGTGGTCCAGCCTCTTATCTCGATATAATTAAGCAGTTAAGCTGAGATGTTAAAAACACTGTATTGAACCTATAATACCAGAACTTTAAAAAAAATGTTTTTCTTTCTATGAGAAACGTTGGAAAAGCCTTTAGATTTATTTAGCCAATTTACAAACTACTTATTAGACATTCAACCTGTAAACAAAAATTCTAAGTTAACTCTCAAGTGAACACAAGTATGAACTTGTAGCAAGATCAAAGTGCTTTGGAAGCATCATTTAGAGTCTATTTAAGGTCTATGCTCATTTCCTTATTCTAACCTGCACTGAAGGATCAGTGATTAATCAATGGATTCAACCATTAAATTAAATCAGCCAGATAAGTTCAAATTGGTCCTTCGATTAAACACAAGTCAGTTGTTATTTGGCCTTTTCCTCATATGAATTATTCTGCTCATTTTCTTTCATAAGAAAAAAAGCTTATTGCACAGTATCATGTCTTTTCAGAGCTCAAAAGAACATTATTTGCAGCCTAAGAAACTCCTAGTGTGATAGCAGGATCTTTCCTTTTAGCTCGCTTCAGTTTTCACCCGAGGAATCCCAACCCATCCACCAGTTGCTTCTCACCTATGAACCAATGTCAAGACATCATAGAGCATCCCCGATAATTTCACACAGCTGTCACAGCTTCCCTCCTCTGCCTGGCCCCGCCCCCACCCCGGGGTCTAGCGGTCCTGACTTGGTTTGCATGGATTCTTTGTTCATTGTTCAAACCATTCACACAGAATGGGATAAAACTTTATTCTTTCAAATTCCACACATAAACAAGATGCTGAGAAAGACCGTGTCATCTCTGACAGAGAAGCAGAGCAGCTCTGTTTCATGAATGACAGCACGGTTAAAGCTCAAATAATATAAAAATAATCTGAAAAAAATCCCTTTTACTGTACACTCTCAAATAAAGCAAGAAAGATAAACAACGGTTTTCTTTTTCCGCTAGCCAGAAAATGTGTTCCTGTTCATTTGGGCTTTGAAGTTGAGTGTACCCCACATCTGTGTGCACGTGTGTGTGGTGATGCGTGTCATCTATGCAGTGTAGCCGCTAATCGTGTTGTCTAGTTATGAAGCTACTTAACCAATTAGAATACTAGCGTTATCACATTGAACAATTTTACATAATTGCTTCTTTGAAATACTAGGAATGTTTACACATTTATTTGGCTTGTAAAGGACTGAAGTATGACAGATAATATTATGTTATCTAGCTTTCATTTCTCTCTCTCTCTCTCTCTTTTTTTTTTTTTTTAAAGAATATGGCTCTTAATAAACTGGTTTTCAGAGTTCCAGAGCAGAAGTCCCTTTTAAAAAAATTTCTGAAGCTGACTTGAAGCAGGAAGAAGGTCTTCTGATTTGGCCAAAAATATGACGAGTATTTTATATCATTGAAAATTTGAAGGGTTAAGTCTATGGGGGGGGGGCCCTTTGTTGTCAGCTGTTCAGCCAAACTTGCCATGAAGGGTTTGTTGAAGTATCTCCACTTGACCAGCAGAGGGCACTTTACACACCTCTGCGACGCTCAGGGAGCAGACGCAGATGATGCAGAAACACAGTGTTCACCCAATATCAGGAAGAGCCCTGCAGATTTGTTTTTGAAAGTCACAAAAATATAGAAAATATGGACTGTACAACAGGGTTTCACTTGGAAAGCCATGAGTGTGTGTGTGAAGTCAAATAGAGCGGGGAATACAGACTGTATCTGGTGGGTTGATCCTCGGCTCCCATCTTTTCCCCAACAACTGTCCTTTTCCCAGCTCAAGAATGGTATGGGGCTGACCCTTCTTAGAGGTGATCCAGAATCCACTTTCAAATCATTTGGTCGGGTTTTAACTTTGCTATTCGGTATCTACTCTTCTGTTCAAAAGCATGGGGCCGCTGAACCAAAGATAATCCTTCAGAGCTCATTTCAGAGTGGAAATATCAGTGAAACCATCAGAAATGCTCAGAGGTAGAGCTGCCCCTTTAGGAACTGGTCTGCACCGTTACCATTCTCCCAGGAAGAACTTCGGAAAAACACTGTGCCCCGTTTGGTTCTGGCAAACTCACTAGCCTGAGACTGTGCTAGGAAGGGAAAAACACCAGTCCTTCTCTTAGTGGAAATAAAATTGTTTACATCCGTCTTCATGAGAGGTGATTAAGACATCTTTTCTCATGGGAGGCTACAGCTACGGCCTTTCTTAAAAAGGCTTTAATTTTTGCACAAGCGTTATTGTTCTAGATATCCACCCTGTGTCTCTTCCATTTTGTATCTATTCTATTGGCTCCAGTTTAGTGTCCAAAGAGATTGTGTGTGTATGTACTCGCACAGTTTAAGTAAACTCCTTTCATTCTTAGAGAAATATAACACTTAGTAAATACTTTTTTTTTCATCTAGTGTTAATAGCCTTTCTTGACCTTCTATTTCTCTCTCTCTCTCTGTGCCGCTGGCTCACTTTTGTTCTCATTTGTCCTAGAGCTGACAGTTAAGGAGGGAATGGGGTTTTCCAGCAGCAGTCCTTTGAGATGGAGGTTCACTCAGCGAGTCCTCACCCAAAAAGGATCATAAACTTACTGGGTTGAGTCAACCTTATTATCCCTAAGCTGCCTTGGGTTTTATGTTTGCTCATGTGTTTTGTTTTGTTTTAGCTGCACCATATGTGATTCCTTGTGCCATTTTTCTTTTGTCTATTGTTTTTCTTGATGACCCTGAGCTATGGTTTCCTCCTCAGTTCCAACACTATTCAGCTTTCGTTGTTTTCCTCATCTTGCCGATGTAGGCCTCAAAGAAGAAGTGGCAGAAGAGCACTAGGTAGCTGAGGTACATGAGTGAGGACCAGAAGATGTTCTGAAAGTGAGAGTGACACTGGTCGTGCTGCATCCAGTAGAAGACCAGGTAGTTAATGACACAGCCCATCAGCATCTGAGTGATCTGGGACAAGGTGATGAACATGGCAAACTTCCGGGAAACTCGGAAACCCGCCGCTCGCAAGGCATAGTAAGAGTACATCACGGCGTGCACGCTATAGTTCATGGTCATGAACCAACCGCCCCCGGCTACCATGTCCTTGTAGGAGTACCACGAGTACAGCAGCACAGTGATGTGGTGGTACCAGTGCAGGAAGATCAGCTTTTGCTTCCTCAGAATAATGAATATTGTATCTCCTGCAAGACAGAGAAAGAAAAAAAAAAACCTACGTGAGCCCCTTGACCATGACGTAATGATAATTCATAGTTTTCCCGAGAAAGGACATAGCTCGAACTCATACTTGCGTGTGAGACGGACTGGGTTAGAATCCTGGGTAGACACTCGGCATCAGGGAAATACAAATCAAAACCACAATGAGATATCACCTCACACCAGTCAGAATGGCTAAAATTAACAAGTCAGGAAATGAGAGATGCTGGCGAGGATGCAGAGAAAGGGGAACCCTCCTACACTGTTGGTGGGCATGCAAGCTGGTGCAACCGCTCTGGAAAACAGCATGGGGGTTCCTCAAAATGTTGAAAATAGAACTACCCTATGACCCAGCAATTGCACTACTGGGTATTTACCCTAAAGATACAAACGTAGTGATCCGAAGGGGCACGTGTACCCGAATGTTTATAGCAGCAATGTCCACAATAGCCAAACTATGGAAAGAACCTAGATGTCCATCAACAAATAAATGGATAAAGAAGATGTGGTATATATACACAATGGAATACTATGCAGCCATCAAAAGAAATGAAATCTTGCCACTTGCGACATCGTGGATGGAACTAGAGGGTATCATGCTTATTGAAATAAGTCAATCGGAGAAAGACAACTATCATATGATCTCCCTGATATGAGGACATGGAGAAGCAACATGGGGGGTTAGGGGGATAGGAGAAGAATAAATGAAACAAGATGGGATTGGGAGGGAAACAAACCATAAGTGACTCTTAATTTCACAAAACAAACTGAGGGTTGCTGGGGGGAGGGGGGGTTGGGAGAGGGGGAGGGGGTTATGGACATTGGGGAGGGTATGTGCTATGGTGAGTGCTGTGAAGTGTGTAAACCTGGTGATTCACAGACCTGTACCCCTGGGGATAAAAATACATTATATGTTTATAAAAAAATAAGAAATTAAAAAAAAAAATCCTGGATAGATATTTACTAGCTCTGTGAGCTTGGGTAAGCTACTTATCCTCACTATTTTCCAGTTTCTGTAAAATGGAGATAGTAATGGGGATAACAGTCGTAGCTTGGAATCGCCTGAGGGCTAAGTATGATAATCAGTGTGCCCTCCCGGCACACGGAGAACACGCAATAAATGTTACTTTTAGAGGACTGTTTTACACAAAATCTTATCAATTTCTGACCTAGAAGGGACATGAGCAATCAAATGACCCAATTTCTAACTCGACCGTACATTTTAGGGAATATTATCTGGAAGAGTCAAGTGACTTCTCTCAGATCATTTGTCAATGGAGAGAGACAGATTAGAATTCAAGGGCCCAGCAAACATTCATAGGCCTCACTAGAGCAGGAAGACCATTTGTCTTTGGTATATGGCAAAAGTCACTCCTAAAAAACCCATCTTTGTGAGCTCCCAGTAAAAGGTGAAGCCTCAACAGACATTTGGCAATCAGAGGAGTAAAACTGAAACAAAAGGCAAAAATAGAAAAAGAGAGAAAAAATCACCCTCTACCATATTTGCTGAACATGGTAACCTGAATATTTTATACCGATGAATTGAGTAATAAGAACGGAGAACAACACACATTTTACGGCATTAACTTTGAGATAGCTTTTCAAAATCTATTAGTAACAATATCCTTTTGAAGAAAAAGGCCTCTGTCCCTAAGGTAGGAAAATTTATGTTATAGAAGCTAGAATAGTACTCAGGTAGGTAGATGTTATTTATATGTAATGATTCTCTGAAAAGCCTTAGGGATTCCAAAAAATATACCACAGGACACTTACAACAAAATGGATAAAGAGAAACATAGTAAAAAAATGCACATGATTTCATTAGCAGTATGAAAAAAGGAGAAGGGATACGGGGATGTGGGACAAAAACAGGATTCATGATCCATTCTCTTTCCTATCTCTGTGTTCTTCTCAAGGATGGGAAAACCCAACTTCCTTCATGACCTTTACTGAACTCAAACTTGACTTCTTTCTGTACAACAAGGAGAACTAGAAGGTCCTTCTTGTTCTGAAATCGAATTAAGCACAAAGGGAATTAGTGCTTATCCTTGTCTTATCCCTCAGACTTCACCGATGTCCTAAACCATTTGGCACTAGGAAAGGTCAAGGAATGCGAGGCCCTGGGAAGATTTTTAAGGTTCTAATGGCCATGGTTGGAATAAACCATGTGGTACCCCATTCCGTTCAGCAGGAGCTATTCGTTTGTTTCCCTACTCAAGTGTTAAACAGTAGTACTTCATATTTGTTTAGGACAGAAAAGGATAGCTGTAATTCCAGACATATTATAAAATTTTCTTTGAAGTCCTTTTCTCTCTTGTGAGATGCCTGACAAATTATGCCTATAAACGTTAGACTGATAATGATTGATGGTGATGGTAACTCTGAGTTGTGTACTTCAGAGACAAAACTGGTATCAGGAGAACTGGGGTCTATTTCTTGTTGTTAAACTGTGCTATTTTTGTGTGCCTGTCAAAGATCCACTATTTCTGTGTAATTACTACTCTGTGCCTCCCTTCGCTCAGTAAACTATAACGTAGACCCAATAATTCCAGCCTACTTTTGTTCGCAGTGGAAAGAAGGTAGAAGTACAAGAAATTACATGGTAAAAACAAATCCATTCATAATTGAAAATATGTTTCTTTATGAGCCTCTGAGCATGACAGAAATGTACAAGCCATGCAATATTCAAATACACTGTATTAGGTTATTTGCTGTAGAGCAATAAGTAGCTCAACCGTTTTAATTCTTTAGATTTAGTTTTGACTCTATCATCACTTTTATATTAAAACTTTATCGTCTGAAGAACAATTTTAGTATGAGAAGAGTAATAGGGGACAAAAGACAGACCATATTAGAATGGGCTAAACTGGAACGAAAAGTGGAACCTACAGTTCTGGTACTGAAACTAGCTTTGTGTTTTTCCTGTCCGAGTAGGGGTCTCAGATCTCACGAGTAGGTGGCATGATTAAGACACATTACGTGTTTCCATTTAATGGGGGGGGGGGGCTGGAGATGAGGCACATGTTATGAGATCTTTATTATTTTTTTAAAGATTTATTTATTATTTTGAGAGAGAGAGAGGGAGAGTGCAGCGGGGCGGGGCAGAAGAAGGAGATAGAAACCCAAGCAGACTTGTGCTAAGCATGGATCCCAAATGGGGCTTGATCTCACAATCCTGCCATCATGACCTCAGCTGAAACCTTGAGTTGGACGCTTAACCGACTGACACACCCAGGTGCCCTAATGTCAAGAGATCTTTAAAACAGAATTAATTTGAATTCCTTTAAGATTTTTTTCTGGAACAGACATACAACGATGGCAGGTGGAGTAATGAAGATGACTGTTTTCCAATACTAGGCCTGGACACTCTCAGGACCACCACTTCAAGGCTGCATCAAGGTTACTATCCCCAAGTAGGCTGTTGACCTAGGGAATGGTAGTTTCCCATGGGGAAAGGGAAGGGGAAACTTGTGGGGTTCCAGAAGGGCTTCCTGAGAGCTCCTATGTTTTTTGTATTTTTTTTTCTTTTGTTCGTTTGTGTGTGTGTTTTTTTTTTTTTTTTAATATTGCGGCTAAGATGCATCAGTCAAAACACCCTGGCAGTTATAAATTATTTTTCTTCCATGGAAACTGCATGATATCGTGCTTGATTTGCCATGAGCCAGTTGTACCAAGATAGGGTATTTACAGCCCTGCCAAAAGCTACCGAGTGACCTGAAAATGCAAACCAAAGATAAAGACTGTGTATTTGATGTTGGCCAACCCATCTTTCTTGGTCAAAGGTCTGGTTGGCCTTATGGAAAGAATGTTGGCCAACAGTAAGCAGTGGGACTTTTGACTCGTGAACAATTCAGCCACGTCACCCATTCGAGTGGCCACTGGTTCATGTTTTCTCTACCACAGTCTCTCTAACTTTTGATTCAGCTATTTTCAGCCAAGAGCCAGGCAGGACATGGTATTCTCATTCCCAAGTGTCCCTTCCAAACGATCTGCCTCCAGCCTGTGTGCCTGTTAAGTACAGATGTCTGTGTCACTGGGAAACAGTCGGCAGTTGGAAACCACCAGGGTGCTTGCAGTCACCAAGAGGCCACTCTGTGTGGTTTGTCCCAGATGGCCGTGCCCCTCTTCGCAATTAGCTGGAGCTCTGCTGAGTCAGAGTTTCAGAAACAATGACAAGCTCAACTGAGCAAGGACCGAGACTCGGAGCAGATGTTTCCAAGTTTTAACAAAAGCAAATCTCAGCAGGTTTTAATATAACTCAAACAGTAGGCGCGCAAGATTTTGGCATGCAGAGCGGGCTGGTGGTTCTCTTCTCCTCATTTGTTCTAATGGGTCGTAACTCTATAATTCACTGAAATGAGCTCATTGTTTTTTGCAAAAACAGAAAGCCCTTCTTGCTATTAAGAGTTCAGCGAAGGATAGTGGTTAATGGGTAGTGTCAGTTGGGGAAGATGAAACAGAGAAGCATGGTGGTGAGGACCGTGCAACGATGCAAGTGTTCTTAGTGCCACAGCCTTGTACACTTAGAAATGGTAAATCTGATGTCATGTGTATTTTGCTTTGCACCCCCCCCCCAAGTATAGTGAAAACTGTGGGCATGTGGGTTTTGGTGGGAAAATAGTGTTTCGGTATTGAACACAGAACTATTCCTTCTCACGGGAACCTTCCCTTTCTACTGCACATAAGAGAGTCCAGGACCTTAGTATACTGAGAAGCTGAGCTTAGGACCTAAAAATAAAAAAAGTTCTCAGTAATCCAGGTCGATAGATCTTTCTTAATTAAACGGTAGCAGCAATGTCTTCTAAGAGCAAAAAAAATACATGTGCTAATTAGGGATAGGGACTGGCTATCTGGTTTTTGGACCTATTTTGATTCACAGTTTAGTTGGGGAAGGCCATTTGTCAATGAGCTCCAGAACATTTGAGGGAAAATAAGGCATATCTTAAAATTGAAAAAGGGGACTCTGACTATGAAATTACCTGTATAATGAACCTGAAAAGACATGAAAAAGCCTCTTTAAAGAACCAGATCAAGTTTAAGGTTTTATTTTTTTCCAACTCTTTAGCCCATTGTCTGCATTTCAGTCCTGTTTTAACTGTGAAGAAATGGATTGTTTGATATGCAACCTACAAACCACTATGGTGAATAAGCCTTCTTAGGGAAAGGGATTATTGAAACTACGGCACAACGGACTATGGTACAGTTCCTTCTGGGCTCAAGAGGGAATAGAATTGTGTTTAATTATACGTCAACATGGGGGAGGTAGGGAGTGGCATGGCTGGGTTGACATTAAATTAAGACAGATGATTAATCAGCATCATCCAGACTGACATGCTAACAAGATAGAAGACAACAGCACAAATACCTCCAAGTGCTTCACTAATAGCTCTTGTGTGGAAATTCTAACTCTGTCCGCCCTCCTAAAACTTTGATGTCAGTCTGGAAGAGAAGATGGGAGGACAAGACAATATAGGTCTACTCATGTCTTTGAAGAAAAATGACCACTATGAATAGGTTGAGGTGGCTCTTCAAGACATTATTCTAAAGGTGGAAAGGACTATTTTTAGTTTCAAGTCCCTCAAATACACCTGGCTAAAACTCAGAGTGCAGACAAGCAGCCCTTGCAAGGGAAAGGATTTCTAGAAGCAAAGACTGAGGTTGCTACTTTGTGATTTAAGACTTAAGGGCCAGAAGCATAGAGGCACCATTGTTGATGCTATGTTGAGGGTAGTGAAATTGGGTGAAGTGTTTAGTGCTGACATGTAGAGGGAGCCAGGGGGTTCATGCATTTACTGTTTTCATACAGCTGTAGGCAGCTCTGTATCAAGAAAGATGGGGAGATTCATAAGGATGCTCATTATACTGCATAAATTAAAAGTCAGAGAGATTGATAGTTCTCAAAGTGAATAATTCTCAAACATTAATAATGTATGCATTTAAAAGAAAATGTCACCAAACCCCAAGAGGATATATGAGGATACAGGCTCACATTCTCAGACCAACACTAGTTTGAGAAAAAGTAATCTGGCTCAGATGCTCTATGAATCTAAAGAATCACTGTGAAAGAAATAGATCTGTCAAGACAGTCTTTTATTTTATCTCTAAGTGAAAACACAAAATTAAAATGTTACCATAGAATCTTGAAATTCCTCAAAACACATCTGTCTTAGGCACTGTGTGTAGCTCCAAGTTGGAAAAACATTTTTGTAGCCTACGATTTGGCAGCTTGTGGTCTCAATTCAAATATGAAAAATCACTTCCTGGGGCCTGGTTTGTAAAATTCATATTCTAAATTTCTTTTTGGAGGAGTTAGACATTCCATTCAAGCCCCTATTAAATGCCCCTTATTGGCACTTAATATAAATATGTTAAGTGAATGAATGAATATATCCACACCAATGTATTTCAACCCATGTCTGCCTTCATGGGCTCTTGTGTGTGTGCGTGCACGCACAACAGTGATCTAGTTATTTTGGACTGTAGAGCATTCATCTCCATACCCCTGCTCCTCTTAGCAAAGGTTTTCAGTTTCCCTCTGCTGCTCTTCCCTTGCCTTTGACTTGGGAAAACACCCAGAGTTCAAATCAATGGCCCACTCTTTGTAGTCAGCAGGGATATAGCTGCTGGTAGAAGTGAATAGAGGGCACTGGGTCGCTCAGTTGGTTAAGCTGGTTAAGCAACTGCCTTAGGCTCAGGTCATGATCCCAGAGTCCAGGGATCGAGTCCTGCATGGGGCTCCCAGCTCCATGGGGAGTCTACTTCTCCCTCTGACCTTCTCCCCTCTCCTGCTCTCTCTCTCAAATGAATAAATAAAATCTTAAAAAATAAAAGTGGATAGACAGGCTGCTAACATACACATCCAAGAGGCCTCCTATCCTTTGTGAGCAGACACAGGATATATATTAAAGACACCTTAAAGAAAGACTGTGGATAGCTTGATTGTATGTGGTTTATAAGCAAAGTACAACCTCTAACCCCCTTTTAGGAGAAACAGGAGAGGGGACCCAACTATAAATAAATATTTTGAACTAAGTAATACAATTCTTAATTCACCATAAAAAATGAAAAAACCCAGAGAGTGAATAGGTGTTCCTTAAGGTTATATATGAGATTGTGAGATGATGGCCAGTACCACTCACGGATGAGCCCAGAGTTTATGATCACCAGCACATCCCTTTCTCTGGCAGTAAAGGTGTTTTCCTGGTGAACTATATCCATGTCACAACCTTGCCACGAATTTCCCGCTGTTCATGTGAATCTGCACCACACTTATATTCAAGACCATTAAAGAGCTGAAGGAAAAACCTTCTACGTACATAGCCAGTATTTTGGACTCAGTTCTAGAAGGGGAGCCAAATTTCTCTTCTCCAAGGTCCATCTCTTAGATGATTCAAATCAAACAACACCAGAAACCAATGCTTTCCATTTGTTAATTGGAACAGGAGGACACCCAAACGGAAAGCCTAGTTTCCTCATCCGAATCCTAACTCCAGGATGAAAGTCTGCTTCCATGTGGGACCGGTAGAGATCTGCACTGCGAATATTCTTCCATATTCTCAACTTAGCACAGCCGTTAATGCACTGGACAGAAGGGACTGTGTGTGGATTTTATATGCCCCTGGGAGTATATTTCCAGTAGTGTCTGGAAGTCTGCATGTTTCTGTAAACTATTTTGCTCTTCACGTACACTACGTGTAATTGCTTTTTTTTTTTTTTTAAGATTTTATTTATTTATTTGACAGACAGAGATCACAAGTAGACAGAGCAGCAGGCAGAGAGAGAGGGGCGGGAAGCAGGCTCCCTGAGATCATGACCTGAGCCGAAGGCAGAGGCTTAACCCACTGAGCCACCCGGACGCCCCACACAACGTTTAATTGTTGAAACAGAAGGAAGGAGGGGAGAGAAAGAGATAGTGGAAAAGTTAGTCAAGAAGTCAAATTCATTGCAACCAACAAAACAGGACCTTCGAATGGTTTCTTTGTCCGTTTTCAAATAAATATATCTTGTGCGTGTGTAGCTACCCAGAAGGGTAGGGGTGGAAATGGAAGGAGAGAAGACACTCACCTAGTTCGGGTGCTTTGCTTAGCACAAATGCATAAGCCCAGAATTTGCTGACAGGTCCATTGTAAAAACTCTGGTCACAAACTGACTGCTTCAGGCCTTTGGTCATCAAAATGTACACCATATAAGCACCAGTTCGAAGAGCACCGAATATACTTTATAATGAAAAGAGAAAAGAAACAACATTCAGGCAAATCATTTCATTTCTGACATTACCCATACTTAGAAGACTGTCTGCCATTGGGGAAAGAGGTATATAGATGCCTTGCAATCATTTGCATTGACCCAGAAGCATCTTAAAATGTTTTGTAAACAAGAGCAACACAACTTCTCGGTGCTTTATTCTGAAGATCATACACGATGCCTTCATGTATGTCATCATTGTACCAAGAAGAGGTCACGGCCAAACGGAATGGAGCAGGGCAGGATCTCATGAAGAAGCTGCTGACTGTTATGTTTCAGTTTGAGAACTCTCCCTTGGGGTTGAGATGGGGTTGGCTGAAAATTCTTGGAATGAGCTCAGGTCTGTCCTATGTCCAGTCCTTTTCAAAGTTCCCCCACCCCCGCCCCAGCTCGATGGCCTGGGTATCGGTTTATTTCTCTCAGCCAACTCTTCCTTTATCTTTGGAATAGCCTTATCAATGTAGACCTCCTCCTTGGCATCTTTTTGGACCTCTGCAGCGGCCTCCAAACCACCACTGTCATCGCTTACCCCCCTTCCACTCTCTAATCCGTCTTTCTCATGGAAGCCAGGAGGCTTAGCTCTCCAGTCAGGCTCATTCCCTTGAGCTCCCCATAACCACAGGCTAACCCTGTTGGAACCCCATTCTTCAAAGCCCTGTCACGTGTTGGCCTCCCCACAGGTGCAGGTACTCAAAGATGGTTGAAAAATAAACTAGCTTCGGGCACTTTTATCAAGGAACTGCCAAGGAAACAGGAGAGCTCTGGAATGTGTTGAGCTCAGTAATGCAACCTGAAGTGTGAAAGAACTTTGCAGCTGGAACAGGCAGTCTCCATTAAGGAGGGATCCCTCAGGCATGTGTACCAGAGCATGTGGACCACAAACATGACTGAAAGCAACGCCAGGTGACCATGTGGGGCCATATTCGGCCATCCTTCTTCTGGCAGCACTCCCTTCAAGGGGCCAAGTCAGTTAGGAGGTTAGCCAGTGAACAGCTGCTGAGATGAGTAGCAGCCTCACCAAATTGGGAACAGGAGCTTTCATTTCTCCTCAGAGGCATTATTGTTTCTTTAAGAGTTCTTAAGAGTCGCTTCAAAACAAGCCACTCCACTAGGCCGTCAGCTTGTGTCTACCAACTAGAACCAAAAGTCACTTTGCCTAAAGGTAATAAAGTTGAATTCCGGCAACTGTTAATTTATTAAGTTGGGATGTCGTAAGTAGCTTCTCTAATGATATTCAGCCTGCATTAAATGGAATTACTCTTTCCAACATATAAAATGATCCTGCCTAGGATTTTTGGTATCACTTTACAGTTGGAGATCCTATTTAATCCTTTAGTGGCTTCCCACTGCATACAGAATAAAACCCCCAGCTCCTTAATAGGACCTCCAAGGCTCTGAATGGCCCCTTTGTCCCCCATCTCCACCCTTCCAACTGCCATTTTCTTCCTGCTCACTGTGAGCCAATCCTTCCACCACTTTCTTATCCTTTCCGTTTTCTGCCTTAGGGACTTTGCATATATGTCCTGCTAGGGAGCTTTTCTCCGTGTTCGCTCCAAGGCTGCCCTTTTCCAGTTTCTTATCTTAAAGAAATGTCCCCTCCCAAGTGGAATGACCCGTGTCTTTACAGGCAATAAACTGCCCTAATTGGAGAGTGGAGAATTGGAACTCATCGGTAAAGTCAGGTCATGGTGATTTTTGTGTTATCTGAATTGATTTTTTTGTGTGTCTTTACCTCACCGGACGATGGCAAAATGGTAATGTGAAGAGTGGCCACCATTGCCACATTAACACATTAACACATTCACACATTGGGCCCTTGGACTTTGCTGCTGTGAAGGTACTACGGAAGTCTGGACATGCCGTCTCTGCTCAACAGCAGATGCTGTTGGTTACCTATTCAAGAGCCAAGTCCTTCCTTATTTATTTATTTATTTATTTATTTTTGGAATTCTGCTTTCTATTACTTGTGTTCCAGCAGACACAACACACAAGATCGGATTTTCGGTAGACCTTGGAACACTAGTTTATATTTTGTGGCTACACGGTATGTCTAAGTCAAAATACTGCTGGTCAGCTCCTGACTACATCAGTTATCGGCTTTCCATAAACCAGCGGGAGAGAAGTCAATGACTTTGGTACAAGCCCAAAGCAGATAAACAGAAAAGTGACACACTTTTGATATGTATCTGTCTCTGTTCACCAACCCCTGGTCTAGGACATTTCTGAACCATCAGCATATTGTCCAGAGCTAAATGCCAGCCCAGTGACAGCCAGAGTCCCTCCTCTCCTGTTCGGCTGCCAGACTCTGTGCTTCATACAAGATCAGAACAGAGACAAAGAAAGCACCTCTGGAATAGTCACCGTCCTTTCTTCTTCTTGGGTATCAAAAACCATGTAGTTCATAGCCCATTTCTTAAGCATGGGCATGCTTTAATTTATTCTTTCAGTTGCTAAATATGGACTGGCAATGTCCCAGATGCGGGGCTAAAAAGAAGCAATATGCTAACTCTGGCTAGGGTAGGGGGCGGTACTGGTAGATATCAGAGGAAGCGGGATTTGATGTCGGGATAAATAGGGATTCAGAATTTGAGGGTCAGTGTACAAGGAGGTCATTTCAGAGTACTGCAGCATGACAATTGTGGAGATGATGTGGCCACAGTATTGCTGGGAATCAGTGTATAGCACATATGATCGTCCCATATCTGGACTTCAGCCTCACTCCCTAAGCTCTCAACAATAAGGCTGACTCAGAACAGAGGGCAATGCATTTTTTCAGGGAAATCGTCAGTACCAGCCATCAGGCCTACGTGTCTGTGGGCAAAGGCTCTTTGTTGCGATGTGACAATGCTCCTGCTGGGGGTGGGCAGCATGAGGGAGCTGCTTAGCCAATGGGATGATTGTTATGTGTGAGAAGCCAGGAGCTCTGCCCCTGGTACATCTCAGCAATGGTATACTTTGGAACCATATAGTTTTTTCTTATATTTACACTCAGGCCCTGAGGCTATGATACTTGACCAAAAAATACTTTAGGTCAGGAGACATTTTTCCTTCTTAAGTTGTATCTTTTTAAAATTCATTTATTTAAGCAAACTCTACACCCAACGTGGGGTTCAAACTCATGACCCTGAGATTGAGTTGTGTGCTCTACTGAATGAGCCAGGCATCTTAAGTTACATCATCTTGAGAGACACCATAATGTAAAAGACAGATATGCAGCTTATGTTCTGCTTGTTCTTTCCAGTCCTTGTTTATACTCATGGTGGACATTTCTTATCAATCTTGACATTCTTCCCAGCCATGCGTGGACATGGCTTGAACATTCTCAACCACTCTTCTTTTCACGAGCCAACTTTTCACAAACAAGTGACAGACAGTAAGTTCACAAGAGGATGTGAAATATGCATTTTCCATAGAACATCTTCAAGGAGACTGGTATAGAAAAGCATCTGGTTCATGTAAAATTTATCTCTCAATCAGAGGATAAAGATTATCCTAAATCTATAGTCTCAAACCAGCTGAGAGTCTGGGCCATTGTGTTTAATGAGGGCAGATTAGTGCTATATCACAGGCCTTTTCCCATTTGTAAGGTCATACTGGCATCTTTTTTAAGGGGATCTATAATTTTTCTTGTCAAAGTCCAGTTTTGACTGTAACAGTGGAATAGGAGAGAGCTCAGTGAAGGGAGAATTGGATGTTTCTCCTCTCTGTCAGCTACATTAGGCACAATGTGGCAAGGGGATCTGATTAGCCCAGGTGTTTCTCTGCAAACAAACATTCTGGAGTCCTAGTCCAGAAGAGGTCTGTTTCTTCATCTTTAGCCATTTGCCATCGCCTGGACTCAAGACGGTACCAAGAATGCCTAGTGGACTGTTAATGGGGGTATTCTGGGGGTGGAAGAGAGAACCTTCTCTTTTATACTATATACGCATTTCTGCATTGCTTATTTTAAAGCAAGGATATATCAGATTGATAATTAAATTTTTTTTTAAATGGGTGCTTACCTACAATTGATATGATAACTAACCAATCACAATGGTACTAGCTTGCAAGGCTTTACAGAAACTTTTTAGTGTGACACCGAGATACAACCCTAATCCCTGATCAGCCAGCCCTTGAGGACACCCGGACACTAAGACTAGTAGAAAAGACTGGGAGACAACGCATGTATATCTGGATGGGATTCTTCTTTGGATGTATCATGTACTCCATTACACAGATGTTGAAACATTTAGAGAAAAAGTTTAGAAAACAATTTCTCATTTTCAGGTTGTGTAAGTTTTTTTCCTTTCACAAGTATTGACATCCTTTCTAAACAAGCGTGAGAGACATGGTGAATGTTCTTTCAAACCCAGGCTCTGACCGTGAGGCCTCATCATTGTTCAACTTGAGGAAAGTTTGAATAGCTCTGTGTTCCAGCCTTCCAATTTTACTGCCATTGGGAAGTCAAAGTGGAATAATTGCAATACTAGCTACAGAATTCCAGAATTCTGCCCTGGATAGAAAGACTGTTAGGTATAGATCATCAATAAACCTTTCAATCGTTTCAACTTGAATGTCAACGGTAGATAAACTCAGCTTTACATTTTCCCCTTATGGGCTCTCAACTTAAATGCAAGGTGTTCTGGAATCAAAACAAGGGTTTCTGAAAGGTCTGTATTCTGAAGTGCCAGCCAGCAGAACCCCTCAGCCCGCTAACTCAATAACCAAAGTGGCAATTGCTTTTAGGACTGGGCAATAAAGATGTTTATTATACAGGTATTCTACAATCAGAAAAAGGGAAAAAATGGGTGAGATTTTGTCAGTTCTCAAAACATGGCAACAGCTGATCCAAAAGCAGCAACTCTACAAACATAGGAGAGATCCCTGATTTTCCTGATAACAAAACTTGAATTTTCATTTGCCATAGACGCTGACAGTATCCAGAGTAGGAAGAACATGCAATGATCCCCGAAGAGGTTAAAGCAAATTAACAACAACCCTCAAACCCACTGTAATGCCCTTAGGTTCCAGAGGTGATACAGGAATGCAGTGTTTGTGATATGGAGTAATGATGTCCCCATGTCATATCATGTTTCTTTGACAAAGTGCAATCCCGCTTCTAAAACCTTTCCACACCTGATGACAGGCATTGTTAATAGAGAATGTCTACTTAAGTCAGGTCTAGCATTTAGCCTGTGTTAAAAACACATTTTTCAGTAACAATAATAATATAACAAACCATCAAGGTGTGCATTTTTTGCCCAATAAATCAACAGTTACATGGGAATAGACATAGTAGTGCTTAATAATTTACTTGCCCTATTCTTTCAGTAACAAGTACAGTGCACAATTTCATCTCTCGATGAGTGATCCTTTCTAGGTTTGACTCCTTTGTCTTGATTGGAATATTTAATCAGACATCTACATTAGAAAGTCTCTCAAACAATTTGTGGACCGAGACAGGTGAGGCTAAAATTGCATATTGTATATCAAAATTGAAAATACTCTTATCTTATGACACAGTACTTCCATTGTTGGAAACACAATGTCTCCTTTAGGCATACTTGCAAAAATATACCATACTGTATGTTTTGTAATACAGATAAGATGGCTAGAACAAAATCTAAAAGCCCACTGATATGGGAAGGGTTAAATAAATGACAACGAACACAATACAACTACTAAGTGTGCCAGGTACATCTGCCCGAAATGCTGACATGGAAAAGCTCCAAGGTACAAGATGGTTAAGTAAGAAATAAAAGGAGAAAAATATTCTGTATGGGGCGCCTTGGGCGGCTCAGTTGGTTGGGCAACTGCCTTTGGCTCAGGTCATGATCCTGGAGTTTGGGCTCCCAGCTCCATGGGGAATCTGCTTCTCTCTCTGACCTTCTCCCCTCTCATGCTCTTTCTCTCTCACTCTCTCTCAGGTAGATGGATAAAATCTTTAAAAAAAAAAAATCTGTATGGAATGACCCAACCAGTGTACATTTTGAAAAGGTTTTATGGCTATAAAATATATATGATGGCTATAAAAATACTTATGGGAAAAATCCTTCAAACTGTTAACAATGATTCCTCCTCAAATTTTGTTTTCCAATAGTCAGGTCTTGCTCTTTCTCAGAAGCTATTAGAAACCTAATCTTCAGTGCCCATTTCTAATATTTATAATCTGATGCTAAATAAATCTTGTTTTATTTTTCTGAATAAACAAGGATATGTTAAAGTCTAAAGTCTAAAGAAGCTTTGCTTCTGAGAGGCCAGATATATTTAATGGAGTTTTTGGGCTAGAGGGGACTCACTTGGCCAATAACAATCATGAAGAAGAACAGTAATAAATCATTTAAAACTGGGCGCCTGGGAGCTCAGTGGGTTAAGCCTCTGCCTTTGACTCAGGTCATGATCTCAAGGTCCTGGGATCGAGTCCCGCATCGGGCTCTCTGCTCGGCAGGGACCCTGCTTCCTTCTCTTTCTCTCTGCCTACCTCTCTGCCTACTTGTGATCTCTGTCAAATAAATAAATAAAATCTTTAAAAAAAGTACTGAGCAGAAAAGCTGAGCCTAGTTTAGAAAAGGAGGGGGAGGATACACATGGCCTTGGTGGAGAACTATTAAGTTTTGAAGCAGGAGTAGTTTCCACCGCGTTTCTGGTGATGGTACCTAATTGTTAAATAGTATCACAGCTAATACTATTCATGAGCTATTAATTAAAATGTTACATGTGGCAGTGCGGAATCCATCAGAGCTGAAGGCTTCACGGAAGCAGCGGTTGGTGAGGAAAGTCTTGTGGAGACTACAGAGAAGGTATCTTAGTGGGTAACATGGTTCCCTGACAAACAGAAGGCGGGCAAGCCCTCCAGAACTGCTCTCTCCATTCACCAGAAATCTCCCCCGCTCAGTCAGAAAGCATCAGTCTTAAACAGATGTCCTTATTTAATGTTTGAGGGGATGGGTTGACTTCAATTCACTTTCTGATGTATCAGTTTATTTTCTTCACTTGTGAATATAAGCATTAAAAAAAAATGGAAAAGCCCAATGGGTCTAAATATTGCTTAGATAATACCGTGGCGTACAGTCTTTGCATCTGGAGTTTGCAACTTGGCTATCCTTGCAATCTGGAGTTTGCAATCCAGGCATCTGACAAGGTAAAGAAATGCTGGCTCATGTTTAAAAAAAAAAAAAAAAACACCTGATAAAAACCAGCCTGGCAGAGTGGGGAGGCAAGGGGGGGGGGCGGAGATTAAAAAATAATAGTAGTAAGGACAATTGGTACCATAATAGATCTCATTAGAATTTCCCCAGAGAAACACAATACCTGGCTATAGAACTCATAACATTTTAATTTGAATCTGAAATTTTAAGATTGCACTGTGTCTCATAATATAGGATTTTCTTTCACTATTATTTGAGCTACTATTATTATGTTTTGATCTGAGATAGAGGAATTTCTAGTAACCTTAGCCCCATCAGGGCCAGAGTGGAAGGCGGCCACGCAATGCTAGCTTCAATTCTTGCTGACAAGTACTTGACCCTGTGAAAATATAGTGCTAGAGGCTGGCATAGTATTGCACATTTGAAGAACTTTACTGAGCTCCTCCATCATGAAATGTGAGTTTTATAATTTCATGGAGCACCCCTCTCCTGGTTATAGAGCAAAAGATGTAGGCACAGGAAGGGCAAGGGACTGGCCCAAGGTCACCCAGTTACTAAGTACCAGAATCTTCTGACTACAGCCCCTGTGCTGATACTGGACTCCCTACCAGGCTTTCATTTAGCATAATGGTTCTCAGCCTGATTGGATATTACAATCACCAAAAATGGCTAAAACAATTCTAATGTCTAGGACCTATCTCCAATGAACTCGTTCAGAACCTTGGATATGGAGGCATGAATGGGTCTGGAGACTTTCTGGAGACTTAACCTTCCAAGATGCCTACCTGACTGTTCCCCTCCCTCACCCATCATTCCTACTTCATGAACCTTGGGATGAAGCTGTTGAGGTAGCTGATGAAGAAAGTTACTTATCTATGCATTGGCACTGTGCTAGGTGAGAATCCTTGTCCTTGAATTTTAAGCCTATTGTTCTGCTAAATTCCATAAAATTAATGTCTTTTGATGGGTACATTTTCTGCCTTTGCCTTATCTTTTTTATTCAACTGTTGATGGGGGTGTCGTCTAATGCATTCCAGGACAAATGGAGACCAGCCCACAACTTTCAGCTACACTGGAAAGAAAAACGTGCTGGTTTCCGGACTTTTACAGTGGGAACAAAGACATAAAATACTACCAGTAGTGAACCCAATTAAGTACCGCAGAAAATTAAAATAGGTGAGTTAGTTGTATGAACTAAAGGAAACCTAAAAATAGATGTGGGCAGTAGCGAAGATTAATGTTGAAGCCAAAAACTCACCAAGATCACAGAAGTGGTTAGTCATCTTGTTTCTATAAAAAATTTTCTTTCTTTGAAAAGACTCTTAATCCCTTTTGGAATTACAAACTTATTAGGACTGGGATAATTCCAGTGCTAAGATTAATAGCATTGCCCCACTAACTCCATTGCAGTCTTAACTAGGTTTTATAGGCACATGAGGAAACCAAACTTCTTTTTTCCTGAGGGACGATAAATGAAAATTTCATTGCGAAAGCACTTGAATCGAAATATAACAGTATCTGTAGTAAAAATAAAGTAAACTTCTTTAAAAATAAGGTCCAGAGGCCCTGTAGAGAGGGCGCTCTCACACACTACTCCCTGTGATAAGAAGCATATCTGGCATTCTCCAACCGAACAGGAAGAAGTTTACTTCACATATTCAAGCAGGAGGAAGGAAGAATTTCTCTGGGTCTAGCAACAGCCCAGCCAATGGGAAACCGCCACACTCAGTCAATGAGAGGCCATAACAGCCCCTCCCAGCTTCCTCTTTTCCCCTGTGAAAGTAAGCCCCCCTCCACTCTCTGGACTTGCCAATGGTTTGGCAATTCTGTTGTTCTGCAATTCTGTTATTCCCGAATAAACTCATATTGCTGGTAAAATAGCTGGCTCTTTTATCGTTCTAAGGTCAAAACTGTAAAAACTGTAAAAAAAACCCAGCCCCAAAACAAATAAAATGAAAAGGGAGGTAAGAAAAGAAAAAAAGGAAAAGAAAAAAAAGAAAAGGGAGGGAGGTAAGAAAGAAAGGGGAGAGGGGGAAGAAAGGAAAAGAGAAAAAAATATCACAACTCTCAGTTTTCCACATCCTTAAATTTAGGGGCTAGAAATGTCCTTTAGGATTTCAACCCTAAACTTCTGAGGGCTCATTCATGGAAGAACTCCAAGAAAGGGAGGAAATATAAGTCATAAAAGTTGCTGCTCTGTATATGCCCAATTCATTCCTTTGGGCTTATTGATCTAAAAATCCATTAGATAAATTTTTACAACTTTCTAAGCAGCACATTGACCGTTAATTTTCATAGTTGTTCATGGTAATTGAATTACTCTAATCACAAGACATACCAAAGAAAGTTAATTTAAACAATATTCATTTTACAATTATTTATTAAGTATGAATGCCTGTGAGGTGAAAGGCCCTGAGCCAAATCTCACTCCTATCAGAGTTTCTTTTTTTTTTTTTTCTTCAGAGTTTCATTTTTAAAGACATCATTCAAGGGGTGCCCGGGTGGTTCAGTCACACTTTAGCTCAGGTCATGATCTCGGAGTCCTGGGATAGAACCCTGTCTGGGCTCCCTGCTGAGTGGGGAGTCTGCTTCTTTCTCTGCCTCGCCCCCTGCTTGTGCTCGCACCCACTCTCTCCCTCTACTCCTCTCAAATAAATAAAATCTTAAAAAAAAAATAAAGAGATCACTCAGATACCACCACTGAACAGAGATCATATGAAAAGAAAAGATATTCCTTTCTAAATTATCTTTTGTTAGTATTTTTTTAAAAGACAGGGTTATACAGACCCCCAGGGGAATGTCTGGGGAATTTCCCAGAGAATTACAGGGCCTGAAACAGCTGGCTAGCTCACTGTCAGGTGAACTCTATGTGATAAGGGCTCTGAGAGTCAGCCTCCCCACCACCTGAATTCTTTGTATCAGAAATATGGAAGTTCTCCAATGAGATCAATTCACCACCAGCATTATGAAGTTAGAGGGATTGGACAGACAGACAGATCCGGACTGAAGACCTTTGACGATAGCTACTGATTGCTCAACACCTAGTTCTTAGCAGCTAGCTAGTGGGCTCAGAACATTAACTCAGCCGCTAAAGAGTGACAGCTGTAAAACTCCTTTGTACTATTGTTTCTGAAAATTGTTGGGCATTTTCCCAACACCCAGGCAACACATCTGGGTGTTGCAGGTGAATCTCAATATTAAACTCTTCTGCCGAAAAGTTGGTGCCCAGATGGGTCACCCTTGAGCTCTGTTGTGTTGGCAGCATCTACGTTGCAGAGTTCATCTTCTCCCTCAGAAGAAACCCTCAGCAGCACTGAACAGTCCCTAAACTTGTGGCCAATTCAGAATCTCCCATCCTAGAATTGCCTAGATGCTGACATGGCTTCCCTGACATTTATGAACATCCAAACGGTCTGTTCTGAGAGTCTCTCACCTCTAGTTCACGAATTTCTTTTTACTCAAGGAAGCCTGAGAATTGGGGCGTCTGGGTGGCTCAGTCGGTTAAGTATCTGCCTTCGCTCAGGTCATGATCTCAGGGTCCTGGGATCGAGCCCGGCATCCAGCTTCCTGCTCAGAGGGGTGTCTGCTTCTCCCTCTCCCTCTGCTCCTCCCCATGCTCATGCTTTCTCTCTCTCACTCTCTCAAATAAATAAATAAAATATTTGGGGGCACCTGGGTGGCTCAGTGGATTAAGCCCCTGCCTTCAGCTCAGGTCATCATCTCAGGGTTCTGGGATCAAGCCCTGCATCGGGCTCTCTGCTCAGCGGGGAGCCCGCTTCCCCCCCCCCCCCCTCCGCCTGCCTCTCTGCCTACTTGTGATCTCTCTCTCTCTCTGTCAAAAAAATAAATAAAAAATCTTTAAAAAAAAAAAATCTTAAAAAAAAAGAGGGGGGAGGGGAGGTTGGGAGGGGGGAGTGAGGTTATGGACATTGGGGAGGATATGTGTTATGGTGAGTGCTGTGAAGTGTGTAAACCTGGTGATTCACAGACCTGTACCCCTGGGGATAAAAATACATTATATGTTTATTAAAAAAAAAAATTAAAAATTAAAAAAAAAATCACCTAAAAAAAAAAAAAAGAAGCCTGGGAATCTGAGAATTTCCCCTCTCCTACACTTCAACAGTCAAACCAAAGTCTCCATAGGCCAGCACAACAAGGTAATAGGAACTCATGGCCCCAATCTAATCACAAAATAATTTTAGAAACAAAAAGCATAGCACAGATAAGCACATTTTTATACATCTGTGTATACCAGGTCTAATCAGAGAAGAAAAATTCACTTTGTTCCTTAATTTTTCTACAGATCTTGGCTTGCTTCCCATTTCTATTTTTCCTATTAATCCAAATTTTTCTGTGGAGAACAAAGGAACTATTTCTACATGTAAAAACATAGGTTATTCTCACAAATATAGTGAATTAAAGGATCCAGACACACAGAGTACAAATTGTACACTGTTCATATGAAGTTCAAATATAGGTAAAATTGATCTGATAGAAGTCAGACTAGCAGTTACTTTTGGGGAAATAATAATTGGGAAGGGGCACAGAGAGAAGCTTATGGGGTGCTGATAATGATTTTCATCCAGGCGGGGCCTATACAAGTGAGTTAACTTTGTTTAAAAAAAAAATCATTGTTTGGAGTTATTTCCTTGGGATAGATTCTCAGCAGTAGAATTGCTGAGTTAAAGGGCTGGCTAAGAACGTTTTTCGTCAAATTCTGGGTCAGATCATGCTGAATTGGAGGCATGATGGGACATCCAAAGAAGAAACTGCAGATTGGTATGAAACAGGGACTCAAGAAATATGTCAGACCATATCTGTGTGGGAGAGGAGGGATGTGGGGTGGGAGAAGTTAGAGTCATGGAGACATTTTGGTGACAGGAAATCCTAGTAGAACCATGAGCTGCTGTCCGTGGCGTCTACAGCTCTGTGGAGATGGCGTTAGGTCGACCAGAAAGATGATTGAGAAAAGATGCCCTCATGAAAAGTTACCAGGACACTGATGTTATTTCAGGTGCAAGAACCTACTTAACAGTCCATGGAGCTGGATAAAATAGCTATAAAAAGGTCAGAGACAAAACAAGAAATGCATGAGTAAGGATCAAGTATGCCATAATTGACCGGAGTCACAGTCCAATGCCTCTCCAGAGTTTCTCATGCACTGAACTTCTTAGCTACCGAACATCTCGCCAGAATCTCTAATTATTTAACAGGGATTGTCAGCGTAGGGGGTCTCTGAGGGGTCAGGGAGAGTGTAGTGTTCAAGGAGCTCATAAGATGCCCAAAATTATATGAGAATTTTAACTACAGTGAACCATGGAGGGTCATAAAAATGAAGATTTCCAGGCTCCAATTTAATAGCTTTGGTGGAAGACTCAGGAATGGAATTTTTTAATAGACATTCCAAGTGTTTTGATGCAAATGGCCCACAGGTTTCAGTTTGAGATACTCAGCAAAGTTTCTCCTCCTTCCCTGTCCTGTAAAATCATTTTCCACCCCCCTCTTTTTTTCCATATCCCCCTTTTATGGAGGTCACAAAGACTGTCTGAAGTTGGCCCCTTTAATTTTGACCTTGCTAGTTAAGTATACATGTGTATTGAGCAAAGAACATGGGTTACAGGTCAGACCAACTAATTATGATCCTGTTACCTATAAACTGTGCGCCTGTGGGTAAATTTCTTAATCATTAAGCATTAGTTCCTTCATCTGCCAATAGGGACATAGGCACATTTTACATAGCGGTGGATCATGACAATTTGAAATATTGGTATATACAGTATTACTAAGAACACCTGTGACACGTAAAATCTGAAGGAATATGCATGCTCTACATCTAAAATATACTCAAGAACGACATGATTTCAAAGCTGATGGCCAAATGGATACACACTATAATATTGCCACATGAGAGGAGCACATTAGTGGGAAACAGAAATACCATCACTGGTCAACATCTTCTGAACTATGCTGCTCTTCAGGTGCCTCAGAAGTCCTGGGTGTGATTTTTGGGGACTACTGAGCTGTAACTCTAACCATCACTGCTGGTGAATTATAACAATGCCATACAAGTAATCATTAAGGTGGGGGGTAGAACGGAGAAACATGAGTCAGCAACCAAGAACTTTGGAATGAAGAAACACAACAAAGACACATTGAAAATTTACTATTAGGAACGTATTTATTGTTGTGTTTTAAAATCATTCCTATGGGGAAGGCTCCTGACTGGTTCAGTAGGTAGAACACGCAACTATTCACGTCAGAGTTTTGAGTTCAAGCCCCACTTCGGGCATAGAGCTTAATTAAAAATAAATAAATATGGGTATTACCCATTTTTCTTAAAAAGGATTTTATGATTTTTTAAAAATTTGTTTATTATGTTATGTTAGTCACCATATAATATGTCATTAGTTTTTAACGTAGTGGGCCAAGATTCATTATTTGTATATAACACCCAGTTAAAAAAAGACTTAAAAAATAAAATTATTCCTACAGGAAGACAGATTTTGAATTACGAAAGTTCTGAAATACTTGAATATTTTGAAATTTTCAAGAAACTCTTCTCTGTCAAAAAATGGGACACCCTTATAGTAGTACTTCCTTCATAGGTCTGTTGTGAGGATAGTGTATAGATAAAGCACCTAGTATCTGTCATCTAAATTTGTTACTAGGTTTGGAAATTTAGAACAAAACCTAGGATTTTTTCTCTATTGTCAAGGGAGGGAACATGCTCACTTTAAATCAGAGTAATCCAAAATTTTTTTGGAAAATGAAGAGTTTTAAGGACAAACTTTTTCCATTTAATATTGAGAACTACTTCCTGTCCCTCTCCTTCCACAAAAGTTTTCATCAATAACTTACAAGTCCCAAAGAAGTCCGGTTGAAATCCTTAGCTCTTACATTGCTATAAAGCCTAAGAGTGGATAATAAGTCTGATTTTTTTCTCTCCTTTATTTTTTGTGGTTTTGATAAGATAGTCATTTATTTCATATTCTGTTAAAGCAAACAGACCACTCTGAGAAAACTGCTCCCTTAGAAATATTTTTTTTAAATAAAATTCAATCGCTATTCTTGTACCTTGGCTCATATTTCTTTCCTACTACAAGACCAGGGTTATCTGAACAGCCTGAAAACTTGGCAGTTAGAAAGAGTAATTATTCTCCTTTCTGGACTTGCTCCAATTCAGGAAACAATAAAAGACTTCCGGTGGTTTGCAAACCCAGCTGTCTCTGACACTCGTCTTCGTTCTAAAAAATTCCTGAATGAGTCAGTTAGTGTGCACCTGCTGTTAATGTCACATCAGAGAAACTTATCCTTTCCCTTGTTTGTATAGTTACTTAAGTTGCATTAAGAAATAATCATTTAAAATTTATAGTGGGGTGAAGGAGAAGTTAATATTTTTTCTGCCTCTTTGAATAAAGATTCCAGATACATGGCTTAATTTTTTTTGAAGGGTTTAAAATTACAGATCTATTTAGAATTTGTAAAACATCTCACAACCTTTGCCTAGTAGCCTTTAAGGCTACAAGAAATAATGGATTTCAGGCCAACATGACCCTGACCCTAGGTTCAGAAGCTTCCAGTCCCTTCAGTCGCTCCTGTTCAAAGGTTCCAGGGAACTGTGTGTGGAATTTGCACCAAAACTAACATCAGGTGTTGTGGCTTAAATATTTGATAGGAATCAAAATGAGAATGTATATTATGTTTCCTTTTCTCTACATGCTCACCAACACTTGTTATTTTTTGTCTTTTGTTAATAGCCATTCCTACAAGTGTGGGTTGCTATGTCATTGTGGTTTTGATTCTGCATTTCCCTGATGATCAGTGATGTTGAGCACCTTTTCATGTGTCTGTTTGCCATATGTATGTCTTTGTTTAAAAAATGTCCATTCAGATCTTCTGGTCATTTTTAATTGGATTACCTTTTTTTTTTTTTTTTTTGCTATTGAGTTTTATGAACTTCATGTATTTTGCACTTTAACCCCTTATCAGATATATGATTTGAAAATATTTCCTTCCATTCTGTAGTTTTTTTTTTTTCCATTTTGTTTATGGTCCATTTGTTGTGGAAATGTTTTTTAGTTTGATGTAGTCCCATTGGTTATTTTTTGTTTCTGTTGTCTTTGCTTTTGGTTTCAGATCCAAAAAAAAAAATCACTGCCAAGACCAATGTCAAAGAGCTTACTACCTATGATTTCAGATCTTACATTTAGGTATTTAATCCATTTTGAGTTAATTTTTGTGCATGGTGTAAGATAGCTGTCCCGTTTCATTCTCTTGAATTTGGCTATCTAGTTTTTTCAGGACCATTTATTGAAGAGACTATCCTTTCCCCATTGTATATTCTCAGCTCCTCCGTCACAAATTAATTGGCCATATGTGTGTGGGTTTCTTTCTGGGCTCTCTATTCTGTGTAGTGACCTACTGTGTACTGTCTGTTTTTAGGGCAATATCATATTTTTGGTTACTATAGCTTTGTAATATAGCTATAATGATGCTTCCAACTTCACTCCTTTCTCAAGACTTCTCTTGTTATTTGAACACCTGCTAGGTTCCATACAAATTTTAGGATTGTTTGTTCTAGCTCTGGAAAACTGCTCTTAGAATTTTGATAGGGATTACACTGAATCTGTAGGTGACTTTGGGTATTATGGATGCCACAGCAATATTAAATCTTTCAGTCCACGAGCACAAATTATCTTTCCATTTATTTGCATCTTTAACTTTTTTATTTTTATCAATGTCTTTAGTTTTTAGTGTGTAGGTCTTTATCCTCTTTGGTTAAACTTATTCCTAAACAGTTTATTCATTTTGATGCAATTGTAAATGGGATTTTCCCCCCTACTTTCTCTGTCTGCTAGTTCATTATGTGTGTAAAAACATAATAAATGTTTGTATATCAACTTTGTATCTTGCAAATTTACTGTATTCATTTATTATTTCTAACAGGATTTTGGTAGATACTTTAGGGTTTTCTATATGCAATATCATGTCATCTGCAAAGCATGACAGTTTTAATTCTTCCTCTATGATCTGGATGTCTTTTCTTTTTTTTTTTTTTTCTTGCCTAATTGCTCTGTCTAGGACTTCTAGTATTATACTGAATAAAATTGGCAAGAGTGGGCATCCTTGGCCTGTTCCTGCTTTTAGCGGAAAAGCTTCCAGCTTTTCATCACTGAGTATAATGTGAGTTGTGGGCTGGCCATATATGGTCTTAATATTATGTTAAGGTATGTTCCCACTATGCTCACTTTGCTAAGAATTCTTAAACATAAGTGGATGTTGAATTTTGTCAAATACTTTTTCCTGCAGCTTAAAATGATCAAATGATTTTTATGCTTCTTTTAGTTAATGTTATGTATCGTGTTCACTTGAGGATATTGAAACATCCCTGCATCCCTCGAATACATCCCTCTTAACATATGCTTTAAAATCAGCAGATGAGCCTCTCGATCAGCTGTTTCTGCCCTGGGCTGTGGGATGGGGAAGTCCAAGCATACAAGCCCTTAAGAGCCACTTGTCAGGTTGATCGAGCCCTGCAGGTCTTGTGCACTCAAACCTCATTTTCAAAGTTAGATGTTTTGGGACCTCACCTCCCAGGTGCACGTTGTAAGAGTTGGGATGTGTGATGTGGGGTACAAACCCTGCACTCCTCAGGGAAAAGCTCCAGGTTTTCAGTTGACCTCCCGATTATGGGTCATGGTGCATAGGGCAGGGTTTATGGTGAGACTGTGTCTTAAGTCACTCTAACCAACTTCAATGTGGTTTTTTTCCCCATTTGCCTGATGTGTGGGACCCTCTCAGCTGGCTTTTAGAATCTTTTTCGGAGGAAACTGTTCCATACGTAGCTAGAGATTTGGTGTACCCAATGGGAGGAAATGAGTTCAGGATCTTCTTCTACTGCGACCTTGATCTGGAATCTGCCTTTTCTTCTAATGACGTCAAAATTTGCCCTCGTTCTGCTCTGTGAACTTAAGGATCAAAGTCCTTAGGAGCATAGAAAATTACATACGCATCCTACAGATGTCGATCAGCAGATTATAGGGCAACACTCAAGTACATTTCCTTCACTCCTAGGTGTGATTAAAAATGGGTTTGGTCTCAGCAAAAACATATGAGGTTGCAAGAAGCATTATAAGATGTGAAGATAAAGTCTTCTGAGCCAGGCTTTCTGTTCAAGATTGTAGAAGTTCTAGAGTTTGAAATACGTTCTTTTTAAAGGTAATAATTGGGTTTTCTTCTCAGCTCTTCTCTCCTACGTTCTCCAGTCTCGCTCTGGACCCTTTTGATTTTTTTTTTTTTTTTTTTTTTTGGTACCAACCTAGTGTAACTCCAGTTAAAAGCTAAACCCCTAGAGAGAGCCCAAATCACTACCTCCCACACAAGACAACTCTAAGTAACTAATGATTCATAATTTCAAATTCTAGACAATTATGGAAAGTTGTATTGAAGATTTCTGCTTCGGCTCTGGGTTAAAACAAATACCTAGGAATAGCGAGCAATCTCTCTTGGCCACTTCAATTACCCTCAATTACCTTCAATTACATCCTCTCCAAGTCTGTGATGCTTATCCCCATCCTGGAATGAAAAAATTTTAAAAGGCCACCTCTCTTATACCAGTAGTAATGAAATGAAAGGAAGAAAAGTAAACCACTGCTTTATTACGCTGTTAGGGAAATGCCGTGTGTGAATGATCAAGTATTTTAATTATATAGATTTGATTCCAAATCCTAGGGCTCTGCAAACTGTAAGAACTATCATGGGTGAGAATACAGTGAGGCTCGCTTGGGTACCTCAGACTCCTGCCAGCATGACAATTTAGCATAAGTGATGATAAGAAGAGATCAAACAACCCCACTAATTTTCACCCGCAAATGCTTTGAAACAAATAGTAGGGAAAAGTTGCGAGAAGACCTCGCTACCAGTTAAACCTTTGGTAACCCTGACTAAAGGAACTGCTGTTTTTAAGGGAGGAACCCAGGCAGTCTATTTCACAGGCAAAATCAACTGAGAGCTAGGCCACCCGTCAGGTTCACAGCATCATCAGAAACAGACAAGCAGCTACTATCTGGAGTTCTGGGTTGAAATCCAGAGGAGAAAAGTTGATAGCTTTCAAGAAAGAACTGCCAATACTCTTAAGACTGAGGTCAGAAGAGGCTTGCAAAATAGTTGCTTCCTATGGGAGAAGCATTATATTTAGGAAGATGATTTTCAGTTACCTAACCGTAGTGGGTAATCCTAGTTAAGTGACCAATGTTTCTTTCTTTTTCTTTTTTTAAAGATTTTATTTATTTGACAGAGAGAGACACATTGAGAGGGGGAACACAAGCAGGGGGAGTAGGAGAGGAAGATGCAGGCTTCCTGCTGAGCAGAGAGCCCAGTGTGGTGCTGGATCCCAGAACCCGGGGATCATGACCTGAGCTGAAGGCAACTGCTTAACAACTGAGCCACCCAGGCACCCCCCAATGTTTCTTTATTGAACCCTGATCTCATGTCTCTTCTACGGTTCTCAACTGTCCTTGAGGGCATGTGGGCCACGAAGGGAAGGAAGACTCAGATCTCAGTATTTTCAGTTAATTCTCTGCTCACTAAATGGCTCTCTCCAGAATAAACTTCTAGTCCTTTTGCAGGTCATTCCTTTTTTGGATTCCTTCAGCCAGTCTACGACTGTGGTTCAGTCAACTTAATAATGGCGGTGAGGAAATGGGCAAACTAAGTGAAGGGGACTAAGAGGTACAAACTTCCAGTTATAAAATAAATAAGTCACTGGGATGAAAAGTACAGCATAGAGAGTATAGTCAACAGTACTATACTAACTTTATATGGTGACAGATGGTAATTAGACTTATCATAGTAACTGCCTGATATATGGAATTGTTGAACCACCAATGATGTACACCTGAAACTAATACAACATTATGTGTCAACTACAATATTTAAACATTTTTAAAATTATCAATGTCAGCATCAACTGATGCATTCCAGATTATGAAATTAGGCAATTTCTTTTTTTTTTTAAGATTTTATTTATTTGACAGAGAGAGATATAGCAAGAGAGGGAATACAAGCAGGGAGAGTGAGAGGGAGAAGCAGACTCCTGCTGAACAGGGAGCCCAATGTGGGGCTTGATCCCAGAACCCCGGGATCATGACCTGAGCCAAAGGAAGACGCTTAATGACTGAGCCACCCAGGTGCCTCTGCAATTAGGCAATTTCAAAAAGAGTGGGTCTGAACATGTTTTAAAGGAATCAATTCATTCAAAAACTTACAGTTTTTGTTTGGTTGGTTTTTGTTTTGTTTTGTTTTGTTTTTCACCCTGCTAATAGACAGGATTGCTTAAAAATTTGTGAGGTACATATGAAGATTAAATGTGGTAATCCTTAACTCAGTCTCAACTCAAAATAACCCTTAACAAATGCTTCAGAGGTTATTTACTTATATCCTAAATTACCATGCAATCTCTTCAAGAATGCTCATGTTATTTCTCACACAAGTTTCAGAAAAGCTATCATATTCCAGCTATTTAAATACTAATTCACTTTGGCAAAATGATTTAAAATGCCTTACGTGTCAGCTGTTTCAAGTTGTTATAGCAACAGTAATACAAATATACTACTGAAGTCCTATTTTTGTCCAAACTCAAATATATTAACTGGATTACAGAGAATTAAAATTACGATGAAAGAATCTCAAGCTTAGTGTTAAATTATAGAAAAGGAATGTGCCAAAATATTAACAATAAATATCTGTGTGTAGTGAGATTAAAGGCTTTCCCTGTGTGCTTCCCGTGGTTTCAGTCTTATACAGAGAGACTTTTCACTTTTATAACTAGAAAAAGAAATTAATTAGAAAAGTACTACTGAATAGCGTTTCCAATTATAAGTAGGCAAATGTTGTCAAGTGGACTGCCTTTCTGGCAGAAGGAGAGGCCATTCTTTACCCATGCCTACATTAACCTCAGCTCCCTCCCTGCATTACAATGGTGATGGCCTGAGTTTTCTATAAAGTCTTTATTTTTATTTATTTATTTTTTTATTTATTAAAGAATTTATTTATTTATTTGACAGACAGAGATCACAAGTAGGCAGAGAGGCAGGCAGAGAGAGAGGAGGAAGCAGGCTCCCTGCTGAGCAGAGAGCCCAACATGGGACTCGATCCCAGGACCCTGGGATCATGACCTGAGCCGAAGGCAGAGACTTTAACCCACTGAGCCACCCAGGTGCCCCTCTATAAACTTAAAAAAAAAAAAAAAAAAAAAAGATTTTATTTAGGGGCACCTGGGTGGCTCAGTGGGTTAAGCCGCTGCCTTCGGCTCAGGTCATGATCTCAGGGTCCTAGGATCGAGCCCCGCATCAGGCTCTCTGCTCCGTGGGGAGCCTGCTTCCTCCTCTCTCTCTGCCTGCCTCTCTGCCTAGTTGTGACTTCTCTCTGTCAAATAAATAAAATATTTTTTTAAAAAAAGTTTTTATTTATTTATTTGAGAGAGAGAGAGAGCAGGAGCAGTGGAGGAGGAGAGAGACATTTGGGTAAAGAATCTCAAGCAGACTCTGAGCTGAGCTCGGACCCTGACAGGGGACTTGATCTCACAACTGTGAGTTCCCGACCTAAGCCCAAACCAAGAGTCAGATGTTTAACCAACTGAGCCACCCAGGCGTCCCTAAACTTTCTACATTTATAACTTACTGCCATAAATCATAAGCTTATGTTTTATCTGGACTTAATCATTATGTAATGAGTACATGTTTTTTCCCCTTAATTTGGAAGGAAATAGATAAATTGGGCAAGTCTGGAGCCGCAGAGTGACCTGCAGGTCACTGCCCATCCTAATGTCAGGAGGAGCCAGCCTGCCCAGTGGCCAGAGCCCAAAGTGCCACCTGCAAAGCAGAACGGCCTCTCTCCCTGGCCTCTTTTCAGTAAGTCCTTTTCACAGCAGTTTGGAATTCTCCCTCACAATGCACATTTTTATGTAAAAAAAAAAAAAATGAGTAAAATGTCCTGCATTTACTTACTTACTTATTATCCTCTTGGAAATAAAAATTGGTAGTTCCTGGATTCAAGGGAAAAGCAGAAAATTTTTCTTGTTTCCCCCTTTGGAAAGAAACACTTTCCAAAAAAGGAAAGGAGAGTTACTAATAGCTGTCTACAAGGCCCTACCCTCTATTTATTTCCCTTTTTAATGAAAAAAAAATATTTTTATATAATTTATATATGTAATATGTATTATATAAATAGTAAAAAATATAATATACAATACATATTATATATATAAATATTTAGCACCTATTTGGACCCTAAAGATGAGCATAAGAGCAGACAAAAATTCCTGCCCTTGTGGCATTCATAGTTCAGTAGGAGGAGAATGAACAAGATTATAAAACATACAGTGGGCTAGAAGGTAGCAAGTGCCAAGGAGAAAAATAAATCAGGCAAGGGCGGTAAGGAGTGTGTGGTGGGGACTTTTGTGATTTTGGAGAGAGAGGCTGAAGAAGTTCTCACCAAGAAAGTAAAATTTGAGCCAAAACTCGAAGGAGATGAGGGAGAAGCCACTGGCATACCCCGACAAGGAGCATTCTGGGCAGAGGAGGGAAAGTGTGAGGACCCTGAAGGAGCAGCCTAACTAGCACATTTAAGGAACAGCAAGGATATGGGGGAGGGAGAGGAGGAGAGGAGGAGGGGAGGAGAGGAGGAAGGGAGGAGAGGTCAGAGAATAACAAAGACCAGATTGTGTAGGGCTTTGCAGGCCTTTGGAAGGCCCCTGCAATTACACAATATCCAGCTCAAATTCCTTTTTTTTTAAAATTGAGATATAATTGACATAAAGCATTATATTAGTTTTAGGTGTCCAACCAAATAATTCAATATTTATACATATTCCAAAATGGTCACCACAATAAGTCTAGTTAATAGACATCAACACAGTGACGATTTTTGTTCTTGTGCTAAGAGCTTTTAAGATCTATTCTCTTAGCAACTGTCAAATATGCAATACAGTACTATTAACTATAGTCGCCACGCTGTACCTTACATCCCCGTGTTGTACGTATTTCATAACTGGCAGTTCATACCTTTCTGCCCTCCTGCCTACCTCCCTACCCCCTGCCTGTGGCAGCCACCAATCTATTCTCTATGAGTTTGCAATTTTTTTAAGTCCACTAACATATCTTTCTCTCTCTGACATCTTTACCCATTTATCCCTGATGGACACTTAAATGCTTCCGCATCTTGCTGCAATGAACTTGGAGGTGCGTGTATCTTTTTAAGTTAATGTTTTCATTTCCTCCAGATAAATCCCTAGGAATGGAGTTGCTGGATCCATTCGGTATTTCTAGTTCAAATTTTTAAGAATGCTTCCTTCTGTTTTCCAAAATGGCTGTGCCAATTTACATTCCCACCAACAGCACACAAGGGTTCCCCTTCTTCTGCATCCTTGCCAACACTTAGTGTTTCTCTTCTTTTCCAGATTTCCTACAATGTGCCTGTAGTTTCACTGATGGAGCCTCATGATACCAAGTGCAGACTGGACTGGGCATGTCTGACACAGCTGACCACACGAAATCCAAAGGGTGAACAAGTGAAATGACTGAAAATGCCGAGTGCATGTGACTGGAGGAGTGCCCAAAGGTGAGACTTTTTTTTAATCTGTTAATTCAGAAACTCTGTGCATGCCAAGGTGTTCCACGAACAGTCAGACACAGTTTGGTCCTTAGAAACTCATATGGTCTCCCAGGAGGCACATGGGGAACGCAGCATATGGTCTGGTTAAATAAGGCATAGCAGAGAGTTTGGTGGAAGCTGAGATACGTTCCGAAGTGATACGTGCTAAGACTTCATAGAGCTGGGAGCCTAAGTGAAGACCAAGCGATTGGTAATATTTAAAGGGAAAAAAAAGGGTGGCAGAATGAGTGAAGAGAAGGGGTTGTGAGGTGTCCAAATACACGAAATTAGGATGGGAAAAGTGTGTTTGTTTTGAATGGAAACATATGTTGGCTTGAGTGGAAAACGTGTACAGGGCAGTGGTGAAAGGTGGGTCAGGGTAAGATCAGAATTTTTTTATGGACAGATTGATGTTTTCACCAATAAGCAAAGGAGTTTCAATGAAGGTTTCAGTAGGAAAATGGTACGGGGTGTGTAGAGTTGCTTTGACAGAGAAAACATTTGGGAGAGAACAATTAATGGCGGCAAATACTCAAGTGGTGAAAGTCATGACAGGAGTAGCCAGTGTGGCCATGGAGAGGTGTAGACAGCTACACCAGATATTTGAGAAGAATTTTACAACCTAGTGACTGGTTAAGAGCTATTTGTATATTTTGATTTTTTTTTTTCTTTTTTACAGATTGAGAGAGAGAGAGAGAGAGAGAGAGAGATTACAAGTAGGCAGAGCAGCAGCCAGAGAGGGGAGGATACGGGGCTCGATCCCAGGACCCTGAGATCATGACCTGAGCTGAAGGCAGAGGCTTAACCCACTGAGCCACCCAGGCACCCCTATTTGTATATTTTGAAAGACTTTGAGATGTTCACTAAGAAAACGGTGACAGATTTTGAGATAATTTATGGGGTCAACAAAAAAGGAATCTGGTTTGAATATTTTAAGTTTGAGTGACGATATGCAGACATTTGGAAGGGTTACAGACAGGAGGGCAAGTTTCAGGTAAGAGGGAATGCTAAAAATAAAAACTTGTTAGGGCAAAGTCGGCAAATAATTATTGGTATTTTTTCCTTTTCCTGTTTCATTGAGCCAACACAATCTCTCAATGGGTATAAATAGAAGATCCATTTCATCTCCCATTCACCTTGGGACATTGTGAGAATGAGAGGGGAACTGAGAGTAATTACAGTGGGATAAGGAGCAGAGAACGAGGACTGTCCAGAGCAAGTGAGGACGTACAGATTCCAGTTTATAAGCTCTCTCTTACTTTTTCAAGGATGGGGAGCTGCCCATTCCTTATCTTTATAACAGCCCTTGTTTTCTCAAAAGGAATCAAGTGATTCAATTAATGTGGCTTCACTGCCATTTGAGGCCATAGTGTATTCTGGCCAAGGACCCAGTTTTAGACACCTAAACAACAAACACAATGCTAATGAAGTAGTTGATGTCCTATAACTCCTCTCTATCGACGCTCCTGGCACAGCTAATGAAGTGTGGAGGGGGAGGGCCTAAAGGGTGTGTGCGTGCGCATGCGCGCCATGCTGTGCACACAGGCGCTGGGGAGGAATAGGCAGGGAAGTGTTTTCGTTATCCGGTAGAGGTGATTTGTTTGGTAGTTCCTTTGCTGCAAAAGTAGTTTAACAGAAGAGCTAAACTGATATTCAAACTGAGCCTGACTATGGCGAGCATTCCAGCAGCTCTCAGGTAGGAAGGGACTCAAATCCAACTCAAAATGCTAGAGAAAGCCGTTATCTTTCAGACTCGACATTGTCATCTTCATTTAAGAGCATGTTCACATGGTGCCGTTCTTCAGGGAAGGAAGTCAACTCTGGAAGTACCTGTAAAATGTAGGGGTGATTTTTCCTAGGGCAGTGGACTTTTTTGCCTTTACTGTTCATTAGGCTTCCTGCCTTAATAATTTATTGGGCTTTTTATTCTGGGTAGATGCTTCACATTTCGCTTGATGCAAACGGAAACAGGATGTGTTTTGTTGGCGTTCTTTGACCTGACCTTTGAAACAACCATGTCATCTCATTATTGTGTTTATTTCTAGGCTCTGTGGTCTTACGTCTCAATGAACAGTTTATTTTTGAGAAAAATCTATTTGATTCTGCAAAAACTTTTCTATACCCTGCCTTCAGGAAGGAAGATTTTCCTACATATCTATTAGTTACAGTTTAAAAAAATGAGACAGACGCCGTAATTTATAAATATGGCATCAGAAGCAAAGCATGCAATGATTTCTATGGTTCTTTCACAAAACGGCGCAAAACCCAGAGAGGAAGAAAGGCACGAAGTATTGATCTATCTATATGAGATATATATCTATATCTATATATGTATCTATATATGTATATAGATACATATATACATCTATATATGTATATAGATATAGATATGTGTATATATATATATGGTCATACTTTACATTTTCAAACAGACTATACATAAAAACAAAACACAAAACATTTTGACAAAATGATACGATGAACAAATGTTTAAATGAGCACTATTTGGCTTCCATCTGTCTATAAGTTGTTTATCAGACCATATATCTTTATACAATATAGAAGTCCCAGATAATCTTTTTTTTTAAATTTTTTAAAAAAATTTAGTTATTTGACAGAGATCACGGGTAGGCAGAGAGGCAGCCAGAGAGAGAGGAAGGGAAGCAGGGTCCCCGCTGAGCAGAGAGCCCGATGTGGGGCTCGATCCCAGGACCCTGAGATCATGACCTGAGCTGAAGGCAGAGGCTTTAACCCACTGAGCCACCCAGGCACCCCCCAGATAATCTTTAAGGAGTCAAACAACAAATGGATGGAAAAGAAAGGTCCTAAAATTATACTTGCAGGGCGCCTGGGTGGCTCAGTGGGTTAAAGCCTCTGCCTTCGGCTCAGGTCATGATCCCAGGGTCCTGGGATCGAGCCCCACATCGGGCTCTCTGCTCAGCGGGGAGCCTGCTTCCTCCTCTCTCTCTGCCTGCCTCTCTGCCTACTTGTGATTTCTGTCTGTCAAATAAATAAATAAAATCTTAAAAAAAAAATTATACTTGCAACCACATATACATTCTTTTTTTTTCTTTTTAAAGATTTTATTTATTTATTTGACAGACAGAGATCACAAGTAGGCAGAGAGAGAGGAAGGGAAGCAGGCTGAGCAGAGAACCTGAAGCAGGGCTTGATCCCAGGACCCTGGGATCATGACCTGAGCCAAAGGCAGAGGCTTTAACCCACTGAGCCACCCAGGCGCCCCCATACATACATTCTTAACTCAGGATTGTTATCGGAAGAGTAAACAAAAAACATTCTTAATTCTAACTATAAACTTGCCATTAGGGAGGGAGGGGAAATGTGAGGATCAACAGAGCAAAATTTGTGTTTGGATATAAGCTCGTTTTACTTAATGTACACCAGCATTTCACCAAAATCTTATTAAGCACAGTTGCCAGCTTTTCTTTTGAAAAGTAGATTTTTTTTCATTATTTGCTTCCAACTTAAAAACAACAAAAAAAAACCCCACAAAAAAACCCTGCCATCCATACTTTGTGTCAAATGCAATTATCTTTTTCTCACGATCTATTCGTGATGACATAAAAACCTTACAAAAAAAGAGTTGAAGACTCCTTTGGACCCTCTCTGATCCCATCATTCTCTCTGCCTCCACAGAAACGGAGATAATCATTAGCCTGAACCTTTCAATTTTTTTTTTTGCTATTATTGCATATATGTTAATAAATAAAATGTAGTGTTAATTTATGGGTTATGAAAGTTTCATACGTGGCATCACATTCCCATAATTATTCAGCAGATTGCTTTTTTTGCTACTCAGCATGTGTTTTCTAGAGCTATCTTTTCCTTTGTTACTTTTGCCCTCCTTGGTGCCATTTAAAAATGTGAAATTTCTAACCTGTTACAATACAATAGGAATTTTTCTCCTGTTACAGTTATAATTTATGGACCCATTTCTTTTATATCATTACTATCACTGCAATCATTCTCTGTAATGTTGTTCTTTGTGGATCAGGACGGACCGCTTTTGGTCACCACAGAACAAAATGCGAGACCAGAGTGCTTGAGTATAAATTGATTAAATTGATTAAGTTATTCTGAAATTTGTCATTTTCAATGTCCTATCATTATACAGGTCAGTGATGTATTTCCCCTTCAACAAGTTCTTCAGCTGTCCTATTTTCTCATCCAAATAGTTTCCATTGGTTTTATTGTATATTTATTGCCTTAACAATAATAAGAAGGTTGCTAATAATTCTCCAGATATTAAACGTTGATGTGTGTGTAAAAAAATCACAAGTAGATTTGATTAAATACCATTCATCTGCTGCTCTGCACTGTAACGTACTTTTCTAAATGTTTCTGGTGCTGTCTTTAAAGACAGCACTTTGTTCTTGGAAATCTCAGAAAAGAAAGAAAAAGAATCATTTTTTAAAAATTAAGCTTGAATATATTTTATACTTAAGCCAACACTGAAACTTAGTGGCAAAGTAAAAATACAGCCAGGAAATAAAAATGAGCCTCAATCGGGAAAATGGACAGTTAATAACAAGATGAGAAGTCAGACTGCAAAGCATGGAAACTTTGGCTTTGTGCAAATAAAGCCTAACACAGTTGAAGCCAGAGTGAATCACCAGGAAACATGAGTAAGCAAATCTCCAGCAAGTGTGACATTGCATCTAAAAATATGCAACACATCTGACTCTGATGTGCACTGACGAGACCCCCCCACTTTGACCTGTTCTGGGTCTGAGACCAGGAAGGCTCCTTGAAACTCCTGATGCTACCAGAGGGAAGAAAGCGCTGCCAGACAGATACTGGGATAAAGGCTGCTTGAGTCCGAAGCACACACATCTCTACTCCATCTAAGAGGATTTGGAGTTATTAAATAAATGCCTAGAAAATGCTTTACAAATCAACTGGAGTAACCCAGACGAGATACCAAAGCAACAGCATTTAATGACTCAGCGGTGTCGGAGAAGAATGGATCAGAGGCACCTTGAAGCATCTGATGATTTTTGCCAGGAAAAACAATCTCATCTAAAGGATTTACTAATTCCAAGTACCAGGATTTTTCTCAATATTGATTCTAAGGAAAGGTTCAAATATCTAGGGCCAAGTGCCACACAGAACAAGCTCAACAAATAAGGAAATGCTTGTCCCTGGGTGGGATGTAGATAGGGCTCTGTGTCCTTAGCCTGCTCGTGTTCCTAAGGACTCACTGACACCAGATGCTGGGGGTTTGAATCTGGAAAGAGTGGGGCAGGGTGCCGGGTGATGGGTGATGAGGAGAAACTGCCAAGAAAACCTTGGAGAAACCATTCTTAGATAAAATGAACACATTGTAGTCCTGGTGGAAACTCAGTCATGATCATATTCTACTGACTCCATCCAAACTTAAGACAGCTTTCAATAAATTCAATGGTATATGGCTTGCATGAAGGTTACTATCATATATTCAGTCAATATCCAAAAGTAAAGAGAGAGAAGAAAAATATTCTATAGGTAATTCTTGCCAAACTAGACAAAACCCCACACCACATTCTGAAGTCGATTGGTTTGAAGACAGGGTTTTTATTTTTGCTTAAGTACTCGGCATATCCAAATTAATTCCCATCGCAGTTGTCTTAGTTCATGAGTAAACACAGAGTGTGGCATTTGCAAATTAGTCAGAGTTGAGTCTCTGGCTCCTACAGAAAGCTAATGGGCAAGCTTGAGAAGTTGGAGAAAAGAAATTATTTCTAAGTGGCAAAATACTACACACACACAAAATCACATTTTCAATGAATTTAAAAAATATCTTGCTGTTCCTCTTCCCCACATTTTTAATTCTTCTAACTCAAAATTTTGTTCTCTTTCTCTTTCCTTCTTTTTCCAAATAGAAATGCTGAAAGGCATCATTAGGATAGAGATTAACTTTTTCCTTGAGACATCTGGGTAGCTCAGTTGGTTAGCTCCCGCCTCATGATCTCATGCCAGGCTCTGCCCTCAGCAGGGAGTCTGCTTATCCTTCTCCCTCTGCTTCCCCCCTCAGCCCTAAGCTCACACTCTCTCTAAAATAAATAAATAAAATCTTAAAAAAAAAAAGATAACTTTTTCCTCAAATAGCAAAACACTTTAGTAGTGGCAGGTTCTGTAAAACTTACATGTGAACAAAAATGAAAATGCTCTTTGTATTACAGAGAATCATGTCCTGATTCAGATTAAAATGGAAGAATTTTTTGGTGACAGATCCAAATCATGAGTACTTCATACGTAGAACTTCCAAAATGCACTGAATTAGAGGATAGCCAGTAGAAGCAAGCAAATGAGTGTTTGGATTTGGGGAATCCTGCATAACGGAACCGTACAGATCTGACATAATGGAAATATACAGATTGTCAGAGTTTATGAAAATCCTCTTCTTGCCTGGTCATTTTTTTAAAAGATTTTATTTATTTGACAGAGAGAGATCACAAGTAGGCAGGGAGAGAGAGAGAGAGAGGAGGAGGAAGCAGGCTCCCTGCCGAGCAGAGAGCCCCATGCAGGACTTGATCCCAGAACTCTAAGATCATGACCTGAGCCGAAGGCAGAGGCTTAACCCACTGAGCCACCCAGGCGCCCAGTGCCCAATCATTTTTAATAAGCCTTGAGTGACTGATTAGGCTTTTAATGATACCATCTATTTCCACTTAGTGGTGGAACAGTCAAAATGTAGTGGGAGAAAATAAGAATGATATTCATAAATATTAAAATAGTTCTTTATTTGTAGGATATCTACATCTACTTCCTCCACTCCCCTTACCTCAAGCCCAGTTATAAACTTGTGGGTCTTGACAAGCAGAACACAAATAGAGCAGCTGCCTTTGTTAGTGCTGTAGGTATTTTCTGGCACTTAGATGGATACCAGCTGTGTGCTAATTAATCTAGGGATGGCCTAGATCACCAAATACTACAAAGCTAGAATTGCTCCCTCAACTTCTAGGAATGTGTCTGAATGTTGGCTCCAAATGCCCCTGGAGATATGGGCCAGGTCCTAACAGCCTCTATGATGCGTTCTAGTTGGGACAAAGTTAAGAACTGTTTGCATAAACATATGCCAGCAAGTCAGCTCCAGGTGATGGTGGTGAATGATGCTTTTGGGGACGCAGAGCTAACAGCATTCTCTGGTCTAGTAATCCTGGACACAGACAGGGGTCCAGTATCCAGTCATGTGTTTGAGTGCCATTTTTTCATTAAATATTAGTAACAGCATGCCCAGCACATTTAAACCCTACTGTGCCACAGTTTACAGGTGTGGCTGTGCACGTAGCCCTTCAGCTATATTTAAGCAACAGCAATAATGGAATTGACACATCGCTTCTAGGCCTATGAGATTAACTGGATCATTGTATGAGCAGTTTGGACAAGAAAGGAGAGAGCCTGAAAAGAAGAGACTGGGTATAACATGACAAGTTGGTTGCGACGAAGGCCTACTCTCTGGACATGGCTTTATTTTCTCTTCAGTGGACTGAACGATCAAAAATATGGGCTATAGGGGCACCTGGGTGGCTCAGTGGGTTAAAGCTTCTGCCTTTGGCTCAGGTCATGATCCCGGGGTCCTGGGGGGAGCCTGCTTCCTCCTCTCTCTCTGCCTGCCTCTCTGCCTAGTTGTGATTTCTCTCTGTCAAATAAATAAAATATTAAAAAAAAAATGGGCTATAAAATGCTCAAGCATTGCTTCTTTCCGCCAAGTCTGATGAAATGCATGGATTGCATTGAGGAAAATGAAGAAAAACCTACCTGAAGACGGCAAGGGTCAGAGACCAGAGCACTAATGGCTTCCTCAGTTCAAACTTCGCCCGTTTGTTCATCAGGTGCCGACCTCCAAAGATGAAGGCAGCATACAGAGCAGAAAACAGGAAAGATTTCTTCCTGCAACAGACAAAAACCCAGTATCTTAGAAAATAAAAATCTTTAAGCAGTTAATTTTTATTCATGAGGAATTTATACTTACTGATTAGTTGCAATTTTTTATACCAGTTTCTGTTCATAAGCGCTGAGAGCATGTTCTTGGGAATGTGCCCCTTCACTTAAGAAAGAATGTTTAAACATCCTTTTGATGACATGGCATTCCATGGAAACCTCCCTTGACAAATTATGTCAATCTAGATTAAACAATACATGTTGGAATAGATCTGTGTCCTTTCTGGGCTCCATGACTTTAAAAATTTCAACAACATAGCTTTAAGGTACAAAAAGAAAAACTTTCACTCAGGGATTTAAACACTAAAATCAAGCTACTTAGAGCCCTTGACTTCAGGCACCCCCAGTATGGATTCCTGAGATCTTCTCCACCAAAGGAGCAAGTATTAAGTTTCAATATGTTCATTAATAACAGGGATAACTGTTATTATCCCTGGTAGACATCATGCAATACAAAGGAAAAATGTAGGTTGTACCCGAAGTACACCTGCCCTAGAGCTTGAACTTGAACCTAATCAAAATCGGATTTTACTACCTATCCTTGGGAAATATAAACTGTGGGAGCTTCTGTAGGACAACTGAACTTTCATCTTCAATAAGTCAGGAGTATGGAATCTAAATACGGGACTCTTTTAGATTAAGGAGTGACTCGAGAAACTATAATCAAAGGTAATAGGTAGACTTTGGGGGCTCTATATTTGAGCAAACCAATTGGGAAAAGACATTTTTAATCAAATGAGAAAGTTTTTAGCCATAATTTTAAAAGTACTTAGTTACTATTTATGGGTGAAATTACATGTCTTGGATTTGTTTAAAAATATTCTAGGAAACAAATAAAACCAAGACAATATTCAGGGTAAAGAGATAAAACCAGATTAACAAAAGGACAAAGGAATACAGGTTTTTTCTCTTTCTGTCAGGCTTAGGTGGAACTTTAGTCAGAAATGTCCAAGCAATATTAATTAGAATCTCTAGGTCCTGCTGGTTTACTCCTGTACCAAGAAATAAACAGTGTTATTGATAATGCCAATAAGAACAAAAACAAAACCAACACGATTCTATACAACTATGATTCAATACAAAGTAACAGAGGCCTTGTAAATGATTTAAACACCTGAATGAACTTCCTAAAAAAGCAGTATTTCTGCTTTTATCCCCCACTCAATGAGATTAAAAGGGAAATCATTGAAAAGTAAGTTATAAGAATAATACAAAAAGCAAAATGAATTAGTTTTTTGCAAATGCCTCCTATTTTTCTCCCTGGCACTGCCTGTATGTGTTGCTGACTAAGGAGGGATCTAATTATTTTCACAAGCAGCACACCTTGTAGGCATGTGACCTACTTGGTGAACACCACCCAGTAAAGTAATTTCAGAAATCAACCCATAAAGATGGAATGAACCACTTTCCAACTGAGGTTTGCAGATTCTTTTGGAAACATAGGACCTGGGCATATAGTCACTACTTGCTAAATGTTTTAAGATGATCATGGTCTTGTCATATCAAATTTTCTGATAGGGAAAAATAATTATGCACTGATGTCCTTAGGTGCTCAGTAAACATTAACTGCGTGAATGAACAGTTGTACTTTCCCAGTAACATATGAGTTACTAAAGAATGAAATATTCGGAAAAAACATGATCCATTTTCTTCCTCCATAAAGAAACAGGCAATTTCTATACTTCAAAGAGAGGTGGAAACGGACAGTTTCATAGGAATGTTATTAAACATTTCAAGAAGAAAGTACTTTTGGCTGTAAATATGTGTATCCGATAAATATGAATACAAATGTGAATGAGTGTTTGTAGGTTTACTCATATACATGTTATGTATGAATTTTGCAAGTGTGTGTCACTAAATTGAGTCCTAATCACCGTCTGCATTTACACCCATCTAAGCAAGGACTCGCGAAAACCCAAATTCTATCAGGTTAATGTAAGCCATAATAATATGAAATAGTCTATATTCTTTTCTAAAAAATTTAAAACAATTTTGTTGTTCTTTTCTAAGTTATAAAGGTAACGATGAGTGACAGTATTCATGGTATGATTCAGGGAGGGAGTCCTGTGGAGGCCACTCAGTGCTAAAGAGCTTTCTCCTTGATCCTCCTAATCACCCGTAATGTAGGTAGAGCATTGTCTTCATTTTACAGATAAGCAAACCGGCTTAGAGGTTAAGCCTCAGATCTCCCTGTTCCCCTTTGGTAAACTTTCCTGAGAAAAAAGGGTGCACCTGATCTGTTATCTTACAGCCACAGAAGAATTCCACAAGCCCTCCTACTGAATTGCATGGTCATTGTGTAACTGTGTGGCACGTTGCTAAACTGTGAATAAACCAAGGGTAATCTCCATGCCTTCATGTTTCAACTATCATATCTTGGGGGTTTGGAACACTTTGATCCAGACCCTGTTTACCTCCTGGAGGATACGAATGAACTATATATGTGCCCCAAAAGCTTTTTCTTAAATTGCCTATCATTCTGTCTCTTGCTCATTCCATCTAATTCGGATTTTGGTTATGGTTAGATTAATTGTGTTTCTTGCAATTACGAACCAAATTAAATGGCTGTCTGTATATGAGCCTATCATTCTAGCGGTTAGGGGAAAAATAATGTGCCTCGAAGAACCGAGAAAAATACAAAAATCTCCCTTCAGGATGTTTTCCTCTGCATTTCTTCAGCTAAGAATGAGAATTAGTCCTAATGCACTACTAACTTCCTGGCACAGACCCTTCTCTTTTCCATGTTTTTTTCTAAAGACTATCTTTACCAACCTTCAGTTCCATAGCTAGGGCAACCAAGTCAATCAATATAGACACAGAGAATCTGAGAATTGTCAGAGACCTAGAGAGATGGAGCCCAATTTTCTCGTTCTACAGAAGAGGGAATGGGGGATAGGGTGCGGTGCTGGATGACATTACTTTCTTACGGTCACATAGCTACACACTGTATATGGGCCAAAACTACCAAAATTTTGCTCAAGCAGGTAGGTAAACATAACTTAATTGTCTAGGGTATATCTGAGTCACCTGCTATAATACAAATAAATTGCTTATTGTATACTTTCTAAATCTTCTATTGTGAAATTCAAATCTGTAATGCTTTAGGTTAATTCAGAATTAACCTTACACTTCTGTAAGAGGGAGTCATCTAAGGAGGCATGAACTCTTACCTCTTCTGAGAAATCCAAATGTATCACTTATAGTTGAATGTATTGTGATTTTTTTTCCATTTAACTTAGAATAAATTAAGATTTTCATTAACAAACTGGGCAGTTTAAATGGATTCAAGCTGCCGTTTGGTTCTGCCATATCTTTGGTAAAGATTCAGTCGTTGTCAAGTGAATAATGACTTCCTGCTAGCCCACTTACTATTTAATAGGGATAGATGACTTCCCTAATGCTTCCATAGTAATTTAATAATACTTCATATTCTGGCAGGCCTCCATAGGTGGGTATAATGGTAACACTACATTGTTTTGTTACTGGATCATTAGCAATTTCCAGAGGGTAGGGACTCCTACCATCAAAGAATCTTAAATGTGTATCGTATAGCCTAACCCTTCACCATAGAGGCCCAATACCTTTCAGGACAGTGCTTCTGTAGCTGTAATTACAAAGTAACCAACTGAATAAAGAACACCCAAAGGAAATACTGATGTGCTTTGAGCTTGTTGTCCTGGTATTCACTCTTTTCCCCACTTCCATTTCTGTCATTGATGTGAATGGACATCAGCCCATAACTAATAAAAACAGATAATGGCTTTATCATTTATCCTCAGAAAGCTGGATTTCTCTATCATGTTACCCTCATCCAAAACATTCCTAGGTGTTGTTTTTCCTATTCTCAGCAGAGTAGCTGCTGATGATTTGTACTTATTGTTCTAACCAATAACATTTGTCAAAGACTGTGTACACATTCAAACTCCCCGCCCCCCCAAACCCTGAGCTTCTACAGAAATCAGGACCTAGCTTGAGTCCCTTTAATACTCACTTCTAGATGTTTGTTGGCTGACTTGTGCACTTCCGAAGAGTCAGACAAGTTCATTTGAGAATGGTGACACTTTCAAGTGGGTAGTCTTTCAACACAGGGTATTTGCTAATGAACACTATGGGGGAGATGGCCTGAACACCTTTGTGCCTTAGTGACCTTGTTTTTGTGGTTACCATGCATTTGTAAGGTACAAGGGTTGTGAAAATGCAAACAAAACTTCGAGGAAGAAAAGAAAAGGACCCCTGAACACCTCGCCTGCTTTGGCTGATAGCTACCAAGCACAGAACGTTTTCTCGTTGAGAAAATTTTCCAAAGAGTCTGAAACTGGGGGAAAAAATTCTAATCGGAGAAGCCATATCTCTTTTAAGACTTCTCCTTTAGCTCAGCTCCTGATTCAAATGAGGAAGCAATTCAAGGTTCTGAAAGTAATTTTAAGGCCACAAACAAATTAGAGATCTGGAGACGGAGGAAATAACACTTGGCTTTTTGCCAATAAGACATTCAGTGGACCATCGTCAATGGTGGTCATAATTTGGTAAGAATATAAAGGAAGGTTTTCTTGAGAGGGTGAAGTTGTGCTCTGGGACTGGATTCTGTTCTATTCTTGAGAATTCCCCCCAACACTTCGTACAGGCATTTCTCTACATTACAAATAATGGAAATTTTCCAGGAGTTGCTATTCACAAGTAAATTATAACTAGAAATTAACTCTGCCCAGAAATTCTGACAAAGAATGATTTAGAGAATAATAGTGGAAATAGATCCATAATAAGTACAAATGAATAGTGACTTCATAATTGCAAGACAAAGCCGTGACTCAAGAAAAGGGTGTTATTCTAACCAGTTATGTGTGGCCCAGGAAGCCAAATAGTTTCTGAGTCTTTTTGAGTTGCAAATACCTCTTTCTTATTTTACTTTCCTCTCAGATGCGAATTGAAAGATCACAGGTTCTCCTTATTTATTTAAAAAAAAAAGGCGAGAAAACCATTTTTTGTAATGCAGTTTTTTTATTGTTGAAGTAGGCCACGCTCAAAGTAGACTTGTATTTAGTACTGTGGATTAAAGGGGGTGGCTGTGTATCTTTCTAGGAAAGTACACTATTCCTAAAACAGACCTGTTACAGAAAATTGCTTGTACATATATGGCAACATACCATTTTTACCCCTTGTCCCCTTTTTTAAAAATCTTGATCAATTCTCTTTTCTTTTTATAGGGGGACATGGGATCTTTCTACTTTCAAAATGTTAAAATCACATACATACAAAGCCCCATAAATAATGTAGATAATAATGTCTGTTAAAAATTCCGAGGAAGGAGATATTGCTGTGATTAGAAAATGCTCTGTGGAGGGTGAGCTTTGAGGCGGACCCTTTGAGGCTTTGGATGGATGGACAGATGTAAGTGGGAATTTGGGGTGGGAGGAAAGCAGCGCCTCTAGGCATAAGCTAAGCTGGGCATGTGTCAGACCCGATGTTTCCTCAGTGGGTGGGAAGACATGAGAGAAAGTCAGTTTGGAAAAGCAGATTAAAGTTCTGGCATCTTCTCAGTGTTGTGCGAGGTGTGTGGTCAGGAATGGGTTATGACTAGTAGTTGAAGTATAGTACTGGAATCTGTGGCTTAATTTTCCTTTTTTCCTTCCTTTTAAATAAATAAGAATAGCCTCACTCATGGGTGTACCATAATGTACCTTGGGGGAGAGAGGAAGAGGGAAGTAAAGATAGATGGCAATGCCCTGGTTCAGGCCATGTAGAGCTCTCCAAGTCTTTGAGCTGGGATGGGGGGGGGGGGCAGGACAGGAATAAAGAGGAAATAAAGAATAAAGAATAAAAATAAAGAATAAAGGGGAAACTTGGCATTGAGTACTTCTCTCCTAATGGGTAGATGTGGCTTAAGTTTGACTCTAGATCTCTAAATCAACGCACAAGTTCCACAGAGCCCACACTGGCAGCCTCAGTAGCTGCTGGGGTTCCTGAGTGCTGTGGTATGGACGGAAGGAACTTCTTTAATGAACTGTTGCTCTTCCCAGGATTTATCAGATGGGATCAACTTGAAGTCTTATTTACTTAAAAATGACTATTCTCCTGTACTGAGAAAAGAAGAGCAAATTTCAAGGCCAACCGTGGCATCGTTTCCAGAAAGCTGGTACTTAACAATCCTCCAGAGCAAATGTCTTTTTTTTTTTTTTTAAGATTTTAATTTATTTATTTGAGAGAGAGCATGAGAGGGGAGAAGGTCAGAGGGAGAAGCAGACTCCCCATGGAGCTGGGAGCCTGAAGAGGGACTCGATCCCAGGACTCCGGGATCATGACCTGAGCCGAAGGCAGTCGCCCAACCAACTGAGCCACCCAGGGGCCTGCAAATGTCCCTTTTAATCCTAAAATACTGCATCTTACAGAGATGCAAGAATATTTTTTCTTTGTGTTAGAAGACATGGTTTCATAAAACTGATCAGAAAGATTCGAGTTCAAAGTTAGAATTAAAGATTTTCAAGAACACAAAAACAAAGGAATAATTAAACTTCTTGCTTTGGCAAAGGTTAGAGTCTCTCATCTCCTTCAAAAGAGTAAAGCTTGCGACCACCTGTGAATAAAAATTTTGTCAGGGGTCCTGGTAGACAAATCTCCCACTTAAAAATAATGACAAGCTGCGGCACCAACAAACTCATTTCGAGTTTCTGGTTTGTCTGAGAGCGTGGCTCAACTTGATTACCCGGTACTGAGGGTCGCTCTGAAATAGAATTGCCAAGTAACCAAGTAACTGTCTTGTATAATACATCAGCTCCTGGTGTGTGCCATGGCAAAACACGATGTTCTAGAGGTCGTGTAGAAAAACAGTAAGTTCTAAATAGGAGACAGCATGCAGAAAGAGAATTCAGAAAGTGGTTCCATCAGCACTTCACTTTCATTGTGCTCATTCCCTTAAAGAAGTGCCCTTTGTTCTAAGAAAAAGAAAGCTTTCATCTGAATGTCCAGTGAAGAAATGCTAACCCGTTAAGATCATGATAATGAATAAAATGAATATAAGAATGAATACAGAGAGCAGACTAAAATTCTGAAATGTCTTCTATGAAATAAGAGCGGTGAGTGACTCCCTGTTACCAGATTAAATTTTACCTTTTACCGTCTTAAAATCTACCACAAAGTAGAAATAGGGATTAGGGATTTTTTTTTCCTGAAAATAAAGTTTTCTCAGACCAGAAGTTACACAAAGCCTGATTAATTATGGGCTTGGGTCAAGGCCACAAGTTTTTGTTTGGTTTGTTTGTTTTTGAATCCTGCTATCTATTCTAATGGCCTGTGTACCATAGAAATAGAAAATTTTAAAATTTTATAAGATATTAAAAATATACAAAAATAAAAACTAGAGTCAAATACAGAATTTTGTTTCCTGCTTGTCGTCATCCTAAAGAAGTCCTGAAATGTTCTGGAGACTGAAACCAGAAGTGAAAAAACACTGTAAAAAGCACTTATGATTATTCACAATGGAACGGAAACCGGATTTCAGGTTTACAAGATTAAGTCCAATTCAGACACACAATTTTCCCAGACTTAAAATCAAAATGACAGCTGCACAGACACCAGCTCATAACAAGCACAAACATATTCAAATTTATGAGCTCTTTGTACTCAAGGGCTAACCGTTTGAACTGAAAAGTGATCCATTTCTGCTCTAGTCTACTACCACGTTATATTTAGAGTTTTAGTTTATACTCGTTGCTTCAGACAACTGTAAAGAAGCTAGAAAATACTATCAAGGACAAAAACCCCCCACAACTACACGATTTCATGGTAGCTACTGGTTGATTAAATGAACTGGTGCATTGACTTTCCCCGTGGATAGAAACGTTGAAAGAAGGGTGGTGGGAAAAGCAATGAGAGAACATGTCCCAAATGCTATTTCTGGATTAGGGAATAAATAGCTCAGAAGTGATAAAGACGATTTTGTGGTATAGCTCACGGGTACGTTTTTTGTCACCAAAAGCAAATTTACATAAGATACGAAGCCTGAGTAAAAACTGGCAATGACAAGAAGAAATATATTATTAGCCAGGGAGTGGAAATGACAGACTTTTTTTTTTTTTTCACCCATGAGATATCACCCAATTACCCAAGAAAGAACTCTCTTTGGCTCTTGAAAATAATAATGCAGCAAGATTTTGATTAGGGTATTCACATGGCTCCTTCCAGATATGAATGCTCATTCAGGGACAGAAGATAAGGCCCAAAGACACTAGCTTTAAGAACTCTGGTAATGAGGACAATCAGCCTCACGAATTGGACTATGTTGCTTTCTCACCCCTGCTGTAACAAAGTCCCACAAATGTAATGGCTTCAAATGACATGACTGGATTATCGTATTGTTGCAGAGTCAGAAGTCTGAAATGAGTCTTGTGGGGCTAAACTCAAGGTGTACCCAGGTTTGTGTTCCTTCTGGAGGTTCTAGGGGGCAATCTCTTTCTTTGCCTTTTGTGGCATTCGGAGGCTGCCTGTCATCCTTGGCTTTCTCCACATTCAAAATGCATTCATGGCTCCCACCTCTGTTTCTACCGTCACACTGTCTTCTCTAACTCCGTTTTTGTCATCCTATCACCTCCTCCGACTCTGCTCTTACCTCCCTCCTAAGGACTCTCGAGATTACATTGGGTGCGAGAGATAATCCAGGGCCACGCCCTGGAAAGAACTATTCTCCAATTTTAAGGACTCTTATGATTAGACTGGGCGACTCGATATTCCCGAACAATCTCCTCATCTCCAAGTCCTTAACCTAATCGCATTTGCAGTCTCTCTCTGTTGCTGTAGAAGAGAAACACACGTTAAGAATGTATGTATGGGGGCGCCTGGGTGGCTCAGTGGGTTAAAGCCTCTGCCTTCGGTTCAGGTCATGATCTCAGGGTCCTGGGATCGAGCCCCGCGTTGGGCTCTCTGCTCCGCGGAGAGCCTGGTTCCTCCTCTCTCTATATGCCTGCCTCTCTGCCTACTTGTGATCTCTGTCAAATAAATAAAGAATATCTTTAAAAGAAAAAAAAAGGAAAAGAAAGCACTTTAAAATGCAAGGGCCTGAGAATCACACTGTCACACGATTGTCCCGAAGAGGCTCATATGCATGTAAACTCACAAATCAGTACTGGAACTTTTAGTAACATATGGTTTACCTTAGAACTGAGTAGGTGCCAAAGCTTGGAATTTCTAGTAACACACACACAATTTACTAGAAATAATATGTATTCAATGTATCCCCACTGTCACAAGTTCTAAATTGCTATCTTAACACGCTTTTGTGACAACACAGATTGTTTGGCTTAGGACTATCACTTGCATTTAAATCTTAAAATATACATTACAGCCTACATCTGGTACATTTTCCTATCTGCAGCAAGCCTGTTGTCCTATGCTTCATCACTCTTACTGTTAAATCCTTGAAGAATGAGTCTTCCTCTCAGGGGGCTGAGAAGGAGCATCGTTTGATGCAGATGTTAACTCCTTTTCTGTAACTCGTTCTTCACTTGGTTTCTGGAATACTATCTTCCCTTAGTTCTTTCCCAACTTCACAGTTGGCTCTTTTTTCATTCTCCTTTGCTGGCTCTCTCTTCATCTCCCCCATCTTTAAACCTTGAAGGGTTACCAGGGCTCAATCTATGGACCTCTTTTTTTTTTTTTTTTTAACCTACATGTGGTTAGCAATGTGGTGAGGACTTTTTTTTTTTTTTAAAGATTTTATTTTATTTATTTGACAGCGAGAGAGAGAGAGATCACAAGTAGGCAGAGAGGCAGGCAGAGAGAGAGGAGGAAGCAGGCTCCCTGCGGAGCAGAGAGCCCGATACGGGGCTCGATCCCAGGACCCTGAGATCATGACCTGAGCCGAAGGCAGCGGCTTAACCCACTGAGCCACCCAGGCGCCCCAATGTGGTGAGGACTTTGCCCCTCAGAGGACATTTGGCAATGTGTGGAGACATTTTTGGTTTTCATAACTGGATGGGGGTTGGCTACTGGCACCTGGTGTGTGGAGGCCCTGGATGCTGTGGAGGATTATCCAGCCCCAAATGTCAGTAGTGCTAAGGTTGAGAAACCTTGGATAAAAGAAATATAAAGAAAGAGATTAAGCAATATCATCTTTAAAGAAGGGCGAGGCGCCTGGGTGGCTCAGTGAGTTAAGCGTCTGCCTTTGATTCAGGTCATTATCTTAGGGTCCTGAGATTGAGCCCTGAGTCCCATGTCGGGCTCCCTGCTCAGTGTGGAGTCTCTCCCTCTTTCTCCCCTCCTCCCCCTCCACTTGCAGGCATGTGCGCGCGCACACACACACACATACACACACACACACTCTCTCTCTCAAATAAATAAAATCTTTAAAAAAAAGAAAAGAGGGGCACCTGGGTGGCTCAGCGGGTTAAGCCGCTGCCTTCAGCTCAGGTCATGATCTCAAGGTCCTGGGATCAAGTCCCGCATCGGGCACTCTGCTCAGCAGGGAGCCTGCTTCCCTCTCTCTCTCTCTCTCTGCCTGCCTCTCTGCCTATTTGTGGTCTCTCTTTGTCAAATAAATAAATAAAATCTTTAAAAAAAAAAAGAAAAGAGAAGAGAAATTGGAAAACTCAGGAGAATGTATATTAAAATGTGATATATCTTCAAAAAATGCATTTACTACTTGGGATGATATCATTTATGCTTCAGGTACAACTTGCGCTGAATTGCTTCAAACTGATTTTAAGTGCAGAGTGAACTTTTTTCAAATCAGCAGTCCAAGTTAAAATTGAAGACAAGACAAAACAACCAATTCGGGTCAACTTTTCCTTCACAATTCTAGAATTAGGTTCACTTCTGCCTAAAATGGAAACATGGTACAGCCTGATGATGATATGAATGATCAATTCTTACCAACTCTACATTTTTTGCAATCCTTTCCTTGTCGTGAAGGTCATAGGGAAATGATTTTATAGTATCTCTCCAAGAGAAAGGAATAATCTGAAGAGAAGATTAGTCAAGACAGGTTGCCAAGACAATCCCTTATCCCACAGAGTTCCGATTCTTCTTGAAGTAGAATTCCAGCTGTTTCCCGTCATCTCTTTACTAACCAATCCTACAGTATAAGATAATTGCATGATAGCCAATCCTAACTTAGCTCTGGATGGGGCAATGCCATAAAAATACATTAGATTATCAGAATTTACAACTGTTATGTAGATCTTATAAGTTCTTACTCTCTTCTAAATTGTTAAAGTATGATAAGTTGATAACAATAAAGATGTCTATGGCATAAACATTTAAAAATTAACAGTAGGAAAAGCTCTATTTTGTAAGCCTCAGAATTTCATAAGGAAAACAGGAGCTCTCATATGATAAAATACGCCAAATGTGATAAAATCAATCGTGCCATTTTCTAAATCTTAGAACAAATTACTCTTTATTTTTATTACCTACTCTCAGGCCTTTGCTCTCCAACATTTTTGCCACATCAGGAGACACTGATTCTCCCCTGATGATTGTGTACAAAGCTGAATGAGTTGAACAGGAAGCTGCTTTCTGTAATGTTCCTGTCATCAGTTTCTATAGGGGGAACCAGAGTGAAACCCGCCAGATCGTGTCCAAAGCTGGCTTAGGGGCCTTTTCTCTTTCTGTTTACTTCATTTCCCACAAAGACCTTCACTTTGCTTCCTTTCCCCCGCTTCATTCACAGGTTCAAAGCTAGAAAAAAAATGATACAATTTTTTGAGAAAAAATGTGTAATACTAAAAATCTCAAGATCCATTAGAAAACTCCAACATGAAGAGCATAGCTTCCATTTCTTTAGATGGTAAAAGAGAAATTCCTTTTATTTTTACAAGTTTCTTTGGACTACTAGCTTGTGAGAGAAAAATAATTTCTTTTTTCCTTGTTGATCAGATGTGCCTTGGGACACAACTAAGGTACAGCTTGGATTGATGAAGCATGGGTTCTGACGAAAGAGATTCTCAAAATATCAATGCTCACAGCAACCTTTTCTTCACAAGAAGGTGAAAATGCTCAGGGAGAGAAAAGAGTGTATCTGACTCACGGTTTCCTTGAAAGCCAGAAAGTTGATGTGTCTTCCCGTACGTTCCAAGAGCATTCCCTTTGGGGTGTGCAATAGGAGGGAATACGTCCTTCAGACCATGCGTGGCCACACGCCCGTGTTATGTCAAGAGAGAGCAACCACTCCGGAGAATAAACCTGAGCCTTTGCTTTTACTATTCTCTTTTCTACCATTCTTCTTCATCAGGGCTGATTTTCTAGGCAACAAATTTGAGAATATTGAAGGAATGGTCTTTACTTAGCTATGCTTACACAGAAAGGTTTCCTACCAAAAGAAAAAAAGAAGCTAAAAAAAAAAAAAAAAAAGGATTGACACGTATTTACTCAAGATATGTTCTTTGATCTTAAGCATTTTGAACCAATTTAAGAACTGCTAGATACCTAAGAGCTATAACAAAATTTAAAAGTGTTTATTGGGGGTGCCTGTGTGGGTCAGTTGTTAAGCATCTGCCTTCGACTCAGGTCATGATCCCAGGGTCCTGGGATTGAGCCCCGCATCGGGGTCCCTGAACAGTGGGGAGCCTGGTTCTCCCTCTTACACTCACCCACTTGTGTCCCCTCTCTCGCTGTCTCTATCAAATAAATAAAATATTTTAAAAAATAAAAGTATTTATTGAGCATGCATAGGTTGCAGCTATCTACACAAAGGAACTTACTGGTCCATAATAGACACAAAGTTGAAGGCTGGCTTGCAATGCAGGCCTGTGCATTGCTCCAGACCAGTAAAACAGAATGTGTTTCAACTTAGTCAAAGTAATACGAACTTTTTAAAGGGAACACTTACTATATCCCAGGCCCTGTTCTTAGTATTCCAAGCATTTTTTATATATCCATTGTCTAATTTCCAAAAAATCCACTGTCGTCCTCATTTTGGGGACAGACAAAAACTAAGGAAACAAGATTAAGTAACTTGAACAAGAACCTAGAACTTTTAAGTGAAGGTGCTGAACTTAAATGTAGGCAGCCAAGGGTCAGAGCCTGTGCCCTGAAATACTACATTACACTGACATTCTAGAATGTATGCTGCTTCTCACTTGGTCCTTTCAACAGTAATAGTGTTTACCATCCCCTTTTCCAGCTTCCATTCACATCTCATTGCTCTTTCTTACATTCAAAAATGTAAATTATGACTCACACTTGAAATCCACTTTTTCTTCAAGAAAGAATTTTTTTAAGTCATCTGCATAGGTGATTGATTTTAATAGGCAGACAGAGCTTGAGGAAGATAACCTAGAAACAGTACCCTTGCTTCTCAGGTCCAAGTCTCGAGCAAATGCTTCCCCCAGAGTCATCGCGCCCTAGAAGCTGACTAATCCTTCCCCAGTCTGCATGTTTGCCTACCGTTTTGTATGCTGACAGCCAGTTTCCCTTGATGAATTAATGGTTGGACACGCTGGAAGATATTTGGCACATCACACAATTTTCTGCCTTTGAGTCTTTCCACTTAGACTGATCTTTTCTGTAGTTCTGGCTGTCCAAAGGGACATGCAATGTTCCTGTGCATTCAGATCCTAAAACCTAGTATTGACGAATTGTTGAGAACACATGTACAAGACCATCTATAAAGAAATGTAAACATTAAATCGTACAAAGACAAGTACTTTCTATTTTCCAATGACCTTATCTATTTGAATAGAAATGTCATTAATCTCATACGGTCATGAAATTCTCTAAGATTTGTAATAGATTTGATTTGATTTTTGTCTCTCAGACTATCTCCAATTGCTTTTACATGATTTGGATGATGCTGTTCTGCCTATTCTGGAATCATGTCTTATAACTTCCTCGGAACATCCTATGTATATAGCCGTACTGTGATTTTCAAAAGACGTCACACTTTTGCCCCAGCTTGCATTTGCGCAATGCCATTCTCACTATGTTGAATGCCCTTCCCACCTGCCCTCATCGTTTTCTGGGAAGGTATGTCCCAACTGCCTCTAAGTCAAGGTGACTGCACATCCTTCATCACCACTGTGCTTTCTATATACCTTTTGTGTACCTAATATCAGCACTTACCCTTTATATTTCATGTCTCTAACTCTTAAGTGTAAGTTTACAGGTCTGTAATCCTGAAGTATGTAAGAAGTGTGTCTTACTCAACTTGGTATGCCCAAGGCCTTTGATACCACAGTGCTGGCCTGAAGTGGGCTCCTGACATATGAATGGATGAATGATATAGTGGATATTATTAAATTTTGGAAATACTTTAAGGGAAAAGAAAGAGATATATAACCGAGAGACTAAATAGGCTAACCAATGCTCAAGTCATCTTTGAATTGGTGCGTCAAATCCACTTGATTCTAAGTCCAAACAGCAAAAATTATATTTTATTATACTTTTTTTTTCTTTGAAAGCGGAAAGAATCCTACAAAACAATCTGAATTCAATACTGTTGACTTAAAACAAGCAAACAAACAAACAAACCACCTTTCTTTGGAAATATGATTATGTTTCTACTGAGACACGCTCCTTCTGGAGTAGCTTACTATACCAAACATTGCTCAGGAAGGCTGGGAAAGCATGATCCAACTTCTTTAGTTCTTGTTGGTCAGAGACTCATGTATTACTTTCTCATTGGAACTGTTTGCAGAAAGTAAGCAAAAGACAGAATAGACAGGTGTGAAATGAGACCGTCCCCATGGTAGCATCACTTTCCACCTGATAACTGTACCCTCTTCTGCCATCAAGAGAATCTATGATTCACCGACACATTTCAAGACAAATTCTGGGAAGGTCTAAGCTTAATCTGAAACAAAAATGATGACCCCAAACCGTCTATATAACTTTACAGTTCTAAAGAAAACATGTTTGTTTTGATCAGGACCATTCCACAATCAAAGACAACTCTAAGATACCATTTGATGTCTACCGCTAGGCAAAGGAGAAAGTGATAATACCTGATTGAGGGAAGCCGCTTTTGCTGGCAACTGCGAAGGCCAAATGACCTATCTCTGGAAAAACTTATCAAGAACTTGAAAACATTCATATCTTTTAATCCCGCAATTCCACCTCAAGGAATCTCTCCAGTGCACACAATCTTCAATACGGTAAAGGCACAAGGATCACAGGAGCCCGGCAGTGAAAAAGTGGAAAAAATCTCTTAAGAGTCAGGGATATACTATGGTATATTCACTCAAAAGATCATTCAATAACCACTAGAGCTATGTAAGATGCATATAATTATAATAACTATGGAAGAAAAAAGCAGAATGTGGTATAATTACAAGTTGAAAGAATGCCTCTGCCCCAATCTATAGTGGCTATTCCTGGGTGACAGGGTTATGCATGCTCCTTTTCTTCAATTTATTATGTACTGAAGTTTTTTTCTACTAGTTTAATAATGAAAACTGGGAAATTTTTAAAAAGATTTTTAGTTATTTGACAGAGAGAAACACAGCGAGACAGGGAATGCAGGAAGGAGGAGTGGGAGAGGGAGAAGGAGGCTTCCCGGGGAGCAGGGAACCTGACGCAGGCCTGGATCCTAGCACTCTGGGATCATGACCTGAGCCGAAGGCAGACCCTTAACGAATGAGCCACCCAGGCTCCCTGAGGATTTTTATACATAAAACTAAATGGCAAAAAGTACGTTTTTATTTCTAAAAGACCAAAATGCTAACAAACATGCCAAGCATTTTGATGGCATGAACATTATATAAAATCACACAAATTTTGTTCCACATATTTCTACAGTCTTACTGGAAGACGCTATAGCTGTCACTTACCATCACACCTACTGGAGTCACAAAGACATGGATTTCAATTCTGGCTGCCACATATTGGTTCTGGGATCTTTTTTTTTTTTTTTAAGATTTTATTTATTTATTTGACAGACAGAGCAGACAGAGTTCACAAGAACGCAGAGAGAGAGGGGGGGAAGCAGGCTCCCTGCTGAGGAAAGAGCCTGATGTAGGGCCCGATCCCAGGACCCTGAGATCATGACCTGAGCCGAAGGCAGAGGCTTAACCCACTGAGCCACCCAGGTGCCCCCAGTTCTGGGATCTTGATCTTGAATAAATTCCTTTACAAATTTTATCTGTCTCAATGTCCTCACCGAAAAAAAAAAACAAGAAAATAACCGTTGTTCATCAGGCTTATCGTAAATCATCAAAATATTGGACGTGGCAGCTTCTGATGCGTTATAAGTACCCAGTACATGATACCTAATGTTACTGCTCATTATCAAGAAAAAAAAAAAGAATCAAATGCAAAATCAGGCTACTTGGGCCTTTATAGGCCAAAAGCCTTTCAAGTTCTGTTTAGTCGGTTTGTTTGTTTATTTATTTATTTATTTATTTTTGTTTAGTCACTTCGAGGTTACACCTGACCCCAGCAGTCCTGTGAATTTGATATTGACCCTGTGTGTGTACTTCAAAGAACAATCAGTAAGCAAAACAGCACAATCCAAGTTTGCAAGTAAACAAGAGCTCTTACGAAAACAAGTCACTTTGATATCTCTGCTTGAATATGGAGCAAAGGAAGAGTGTGAAACAATAATGTAAGCACTTTATTCTCATGAAAGCATGTAGACAGGATGCAGGACTTAAGTTCCTTTGGGGACACCTCAGGTGACTCTTGAGCTGGGCTGAAAGCTAACTGAACTAGCGAAAAGCAGTTTATTTAGGAACAGTTACAAGAATGTAACTAAACAGTTACAAGAATGTAAGCTAAAGAGAAGTCTACTAAATTAGATATTTCTAAAGTAAAATGAAAATAAAGATGTTAGGGGTAGATACCCTTTTCTTTCTGACCTATATACAGAGGAAGAAAAAAAAATGGTCCTTTTTATAGTCATTTAATTACTAGGGTAGCAGTAAAGAAAGGAATTAAATGTAACCATTTGGCTGATTTATGCGGCAGTTAAAAGGCCCATGAAATGTTATGACGTGAATGTTGCACATTGGACCCTTTTTTCAGAACGTAAAGCCCGAGCGAGGTCAGGCTGGCCAAGCACCCGAGTGAGTGGAGAGGTCACACTGCCCTGCGAGGTCGTTGCTCTCTCTGCCTTGGAGGGGAGAGGTGAAAAGCAAACCAGCCGCAAGGTGAAAGTCTGATCTAACCCAGATTTGTCAAACAGACAATGATGTCAGCAGACATTCAGAGGCTATCTGCAGGATACAGATATGGCCCTATCTGATGATTCCAGATGAGCTACTGGCCAAGAGTCCGGCCTCGCTGCCTCCCGGCAGACACCAGCTCTCTGACCCAAAGTGCACCTTTCGCTCTAGGCTCACAATAGCTCATGATCTCAGGTAACTGGTTTTCAACTTCTAGTACTGCCTTTTGCCCATGACTTTCCTAAGACCTTTACAGGAAAAGAGTGTAAGTCAAAGGGCCAAAATTATGAAAGTGCTTTGCGAGGTTCCTCTTCTCAGCAGGATCTTCATTTGGCTCCTCGCCGCTGCCTGGGGCAGAGAGGAGGACAGCGAGGGCTAACTCCTGCTTAGCAGCGGCACTAGAACATCCCATACCTAAACAGCCATGGGGCGGAGAGATCTGTGTGACAAGTCTCCCGACAAAGGAGCACCAACAGGGGAAGTTTTAATCCCAAGTGTGCCATGTGCTGCCAAAAATCTAATCTCTGTTTTTGGAGTTCAGTCTTTCCTCCAGTTACAAACTCTCTGTGGCTACGTCCTTTTGAAGTACTTCAGTATATAAAATTGTCAATGGCGTGGCCTTGTCTGACATATAGGCTGCACAGTCCCATATTCTCATCCATTAACTGTATATGATAAAACAAAAGCATTACCTAAATGACACCAATGTGAGCATTCTTTTTTTCCTGTTAAACAGATCTATTCTGAGGGTAAATTGACTGACTCCAACAATTTAAGTCATGTATTCACTGAAATTTATATGGTCCATATTCATTGAAAACTCATGTCTAGTCTCCGTAGATGGAACAAATAAGAGAAGGTGTACATTTTGACAGCACAAATAGTCAGGTAGAAACATTCATTTTCTATATTCTTTTCCAGTTCCAGTTGGAGCTCCTAATCATCCATTCAAGAGGTATTAATTGAGCACCTACAGTGTGCCGAGTGCAATTCGAGGCTCTGAGAATACATCAGCGAACAAAACAGACAAAAAAGCCTATTCTCATGGAGGTTACAAGTCTGGAGACAGGCAATAAATAATACGATATGTTAGAAGATTATAAATACCACAGAAAGAGGAAAGAGTTATGCAGTGTAAAAAGAAAATGAAGCGGGGAATAGATGGGAATTTAAAATAGGAGAGTCAGGGTAGGCACACTCAGTCGAACTGAGCAGAAGGCTTTAAGGGAATGAGGGAGTGGAACGCTGCGGGAAACGGTGTAGTGTGTGAGGCAGGAAGTCGTCAGGGCAAGAACTATCTCCGGGGTGTAAGTTTACCCGATGGGGCCAATTTTGTCTTTGGAAAATTCAGTATCCAACGATATCCTTCGAGAATATGCCTGTAAGTGTGTATCTGAACAATAATTCTGCTTCTTCCAGTAAATTTTCAAGTCAGTACAACTGTTTGCATATTCATGAATGTCATTCAAGAATAATGAGCATGAAAATACCTAGACTATGATTTTCAAGAAGTTTGTTAATTTGTAGAAGTAATCTCATTCAGGGGATAATTATACATCTGAGTTACTAAGACATTCCAGAACATTTGAATTTCTGATAGGATCTCTTGTGAAAGAAGTTAAGGCAGTCCGTAGATAGAAGATTATAAGGTTACCATGGTAGAGTCTTGAATTAAGACAGATCTAAAAGTAGCTTGACATTAGAGATGAATTTATTTAATCTTTCTTACAAAGAAGGTGTGTGCTGTTCTTTCAGGATTTCCTCTTGCAAACCTAGACTTGAATATACAAAAGCAAAGGCTGGTTCTTCAAGAATTTAGCAGGATTATTCTTGAACTGGAGACATAATTTGATTTCCTACAAGCACATTAATTCTGCTTCACTTGCAAATTGGTTTTAGGTCCAAATTGCGAAAGAAAGATAATAATTCCTGACAAGGACAAGGAAATAGGTTTTCCATTTTCTTCCTGAGTCAGCAAGAGAGTGTGGTCACAAGTGACTTTCTAATATATATTTCTCTAAATGTACATATTAAGAAGCAAAGTCTAATGGTAATGTGGAAATCAGAACTTTATTTTTAAAAAGGCAAATGAAAATGAATACAGCTTTCAGACTAAAAAAGGAACTAACTTAAAAATATATATATATACTGGGGCACCTGGGTAGCTCAGTGGGTTAAGCCTCTGCCTTCAGCTCAGGTCATGGTCTCAGGGTCCTGGGATCGAGATCCACATAGGGCTCTCTGTTCGGTAGGGAGCCTGCTTCCCCTCTCTCTCTGCCTGCCTCTCTGCCTACTTGTGATCTCTGTCAAATAAATAAATAAAATCTTAACAAGAACAACAACCATATATATATATATTTACACACTGTGACAACTCTCTATTGCCATTAAAAAAAAATGGGTCTTTTACTGCAGGGCTTCAGTGAGTTGAGGTGAAGTTTGATATTTTTTGTTGTTGTTGTTTTAAGATTTTATTGATTTATTTGGCAGAGAGAGACACAGCGAGAGAGGGAACACAAGCAGGGGGAGTGGGAGAGGGTGAAGCAGGCTTCCCACGGAGCAGGGAGCGCAATGTAGGGCTTGATCCCTGGACCCTGGGACCGTGACCTGAGTCATTTAACAACTGAGCCACCCAGGTGCCCCTTCTTTTTTTTTTTTTTGACAGGAAGTTGGATTTATTGGCGGGCATGAATATGACAGGATGGGATAGTACCCAGGTTCTCATGAGTGCAGAGCCCTCCATTTGTCCCACGGGCTACGGTTAGAGATGTATTTTACCCCATAGTCATCTGGGATAAGCCGCTTTTTAGCCACCATGTCTTCAAATTCATCCGCATTGAACTTAGTAAAGCCCCGCTCTTGGAGATGTGGATCTTCTGGCGGCCAGGGAACTTGAACTTGGCCCTCCATAGGGCCTCGATCACAGGCTCCTTGTTCTGCAACTTGGTACGGATGGACACGATGACTTAGTGAATGTGGACCCTGGTTACTGTGCCCTGGGGCTTTCCAAAGACACCCCGCATACCTGTCTGCAGCCTAAACTGGAGATAGCCATGAGGTCAGACCTCAGTATCCACTCAAAGGGCTGTCTCCAAGGTCCCTTACAGCAACCCATACAATCGACAGGCTGCATACAGTACCAAGGAGGCTACTGTTTGCAGCCATGGAACACTGGGCCCCCACAGACAAAGAGCATAGTCGGCTTAATTGGCTGCAGAAGTTTGATATTTTCAATCAATAGGCCAATCCCAATTTTAGGAAGTCATCATAAAGCAGAAACATAAACACTTCAAAGGTAAGGTTTCTTTTTCGACACAAGACATGAATAGACATTTCCCCAAAGAAGACCTACAGATAACCAGCAGACACATGAAAAGATGCTCAGCACCACTCATCGTCAGGGAAAAGCAAATTAAAACCACAAGGAGATGTTATCTCACACCTGTCAGAATGGCTAAAATTAAAAACACAAGAAACACCAAGTATTGGCGAGGATGTGAAGAAAAATGAACCCTTGTGCACTGTTGGTGGGAATGCAAACTGGTGCAGCCACTGTGGAAAACAGTATGGAGGTCTCTCAAAAAGTTAAAAATAGAACTACCTTATGATCCAGAAATTGCACGACTGGGTATTTAGCCAAAGAATATGAAAACACTAATTTGAAAGGATATGTGCACCCCTATGTTTATTGCAGCATTATTGACAATCATCACATTATGGAAGCAGACCAAGTGTCCATCAATAGATGAATGAATAAAGAAGATGTGGTGTACACCTGACCGGATCACCCAGGTGCCCCCACCCCCAACATAGTGACCAGTCTTAAACAAAAAATGTCAGAACCTAGTTGGAGTTGAGGGGAGGGAGGTTGGCATCAAAAAAGGGAGCCAGGCTGGGAATTCCCATTAATGGCAATTTAGTAACTCAATGTTGGCCCCTTGGTGGCTCTCTGGAGGCCTCCCAAGGAAGTGTATGTGTGAGTGGTGGTGGAAAATTAGATAGATGACCATTTTCTTCAACTTTCTAACTGCTCAGTGGTGCTATGTCAATGGAGACAGTTTAAGAGGGTTTGCAGGTGCTGGTCCTCTAACATTCATCTGCCAGTTCACATTTTCTGACTAAACGCTTTCACCAGCTAACTTTACATGTTTCTCAGTATGGTCCACTGACCACATGCCTCAGAAGCTCTTGGGGTGCTTGTTAAGACTGTGGATTTCACCTCAGACCTTCTGAATGTAGAAGAGTGCTATGGTCTGAATGCTTGCATCCCCCTCAGAATTCATGTAGAAATCCTATTTCTTTTCCTTTCTTTTTTTTTTTTTTTAAGATTTTATTTATTTGACACAGAGAGAGAGAGTGAGAAAGGAAACACAAGCAGGGGGAGTGGGAGAGGGAGAAGCAGGCTTCCTAGAGTGCATGGAGCCAGATGCGGGGCTCTGTCCCGCAGAGGATCATGACCTGAGCAAAAGGCAGACGCTTAATGACGAAGCCACCCAGGCGCCCCTCATGCAGAAATCCTCACCTCCAATATGATAATGTTAGGAGGTAAGGCTTCTAGGAGGTGATTAGATCATGAGGGCAGAGCTCTTCTGAATGGAGTTTGTGCCCTTAGAAAAGAGGCCTGAGAACTCTCCATCTGAGGTCAAAGAGAGGAGGCAGCTGTACGTTCTTATCAGACAATGAATCTGCCAGCATCTAGATCTGGGACTTCCCAACCTCCAGAACTGTGAGAAAAATTTCCGTTATTTAAGCAACTCAGTCTGTGGTATTCTATGATAGCAGTGTGAATAAGAACAAAGAGTAGCTCCGAAAGTCTGTAGTTAAACATGACTTCATGTTTAACTTCATGTAGGAGATTTTTAGATTGAGGTCTGACTTGAAGATCATGATTATTTAGCTTCATGTGGTCAGCCACCATCATCCCTAACCCTCTGGATTCTTCAATTTCCTATCCCAAAGATAACACAACTTTCATATAGAGCAACATCTATTATATCCTACAATCAAATAAAAAAAAAAACTTCTGGCTAATATCCTATTTACAAAAAAAAAAAAAAAAATCAGTGTAGTACAACTGGGAAAGACTTTGACAAGAGAGGAAAACAAAAGGAATGGGCAAATGGTACCATCTCTCTCGCTCTGCATCAACAATACAGACAGCACCTTGCACTTTAATTGCCCTGGTACCCTGGTAATGGAAGGTCAGCCCACGTCTTACGAAGCTTCTGAAGTGTCTTACTTACGTGCGAATTTAACAAAAACACTGACTCAGTCAAAGATTCCTTGCCCTTTCAAACAAAGCTGAAACCTAGGAACAACATATTTACTTTTCTTCATTAGTAATGAGCTACTTCCGGTAAAAGGTGTAATTTTCCAGGAATTGCTTTAAGGGTGATGATTTAATAACAGAGACCAAAGTTATTTACTTACCTCCTAATTAACAAAAATTTGCAAAGCCTTATGGTTTATGGTACAAAACTTTGCTGAATTAGTATTACTGAGAGTTTATCTGGGCTCAGAGAAAAGAGAATTCCAATTCATTCATTCTTTCATACCATGACTCACAAATATTTTCAAAAAGTCATTAAGTACAGGGTGCAAGGTATTGAGGAGAGCTCCCAAAACAGACATCTTCCCCTGTTCCCTGGAGACTTGAACATCTTTTTGAGGTAATAGACAAGTACATGGAAAAGTGGAGAATAAATAATAAGGAAATATTCAAAGAAGAAGAAGAGGAAGAAGGAGGAGGGGGTGGAGGAGGGGGAGGGGAATGCGCTCTAACTCAGATTAGACAGGATGAGTAGGTGGGTTGAAGCAGCTTTGGTCAAAGAGCCAGAGGCAAGAAAGAAAAGCACATTCCAACTTTACAAAATTTAGTGTGCTTGACCTTGATAGGTTGGAGACGACTGAGCTGAATGTCCAAGAAGCAGGTGGAAGCAAGATCATGAGGGCTCTTACAGATCATGTTAAAAAGTTCCTTTTTAATCCTAAAACCAATGGGGAGCCACTGAAGAGATTAAATGAATGAAGTCAACATGCTTTTATTTGTGATCTATGAAGATTCTTCATTGATTAAAAAAAATCAGGAGCTTGAGTCTGTCTGGAGTAAGGGAGTGGCAGAGGTTTTTAGATAAAAGAAGGGCAGGTCCTAGAACTTAGGAAACGGCAGGCTTGAGGAATGTAGTTACAGGAAGTTTTCCAGTCTGCACGCTCCCAGCAGGGGGTGGGGGAGGGAGGGGGTGGGGTGGGGGGGCGGTGTGTCCTTACACAGTAACCTATCATATGGTCAAATGTCTGGTGTGTGAATGTACAAAATTGATCAGGTGTTTTCTGCAAGACTCCACTCACACATTTCTGTGCTGAGCACATAGCAAAGTATAGTATTTCCTCATTGGTTTGTTGCTTATCGTGTTCTTAGATATAAAATTATGCCCCCTCCCATCACGTGTCAACCACCGGTATGCAGGTTAGTTTCAGGACTAAGAAAACAGTCATCCATGTTTCGAGTCAATAAGACAGAACATGTAAAGGCAAGTTCCCAGCTTACCTGGAATACATTTTTTGAAAATCTAAGAAAGCCTGTGCTGCTGAGGATAAATAAAGCATGTCACTGAGTCACCAAGATTTTATATCCATGCCTTAAAGAGAAAACCAGCCTTTAGAAAGTACGGATTTGTGCTCTCTTTCCTACTAGTTACAGACCTGACTTCTGGTAGTACCATCTTGCAGCCAGGAGAAAGGACGGTGGTGTAGAGCGACCAACCGAGCCTGGTTTCCTGATAACATCACTGAGCTGCCTTACCAACTCTACTCTAGACTTTTGTTGAATGAAATGAGAAAATCCCCCTACTTAATGAAGGTTCTATTAGTTGATTTTCTGTTCTTTCCGGCCCAACACTCTTAATATCCTCGACTTCTATTGAAACGTCTTTGAACATCATGTACTAAATTCTGTTGCTGACAGTATGTGGGATTCTGTGGTGATTTAATAACACGGATGAGAACCGGCAAGCCATTACCTCCAAAACCTAAATTTTGTTTGTTTGTGTTTAAAAGATTTTATTTATTTATTTGATGCAGAGAGACACAGCTAGTGGGAACACAAGCATGGGGAGTGAGAGAGGGAGATGCAGGCTCCCTGTAGAGCAGGGAGCCCGATGTGCGGCTCCATCCCAGAACCCTGGGATCGTGACCTGAGCGGGAGGCCACTTAATGACTGAGCCACCCAGGGCCCCAACCTAAATGTTTTTAAAGTGACACGTGTCTAACTGTCTACGAAGATGCTGAACTACCTGATCCATGGGAGTTGTGGTATTACGAAAAAACAGCAGGAAAACGAAACGCAGAAAACTCTCCACACACAGGCAGGGCATTTTGGCCACAATTATTCTTCGTTAGTCGAGCTTGACTGATCAAGTGTTAAAAATGACGGAGCCCTGATATTCAAGCAGAAGCAACACAGGGATCCAAGGGAAAGTGACTTCCCAGAAAAACAATAGGGGAAATGTTTTGTGGACAACTTTAGGGGCACTGAAGTTGCACAACAGTAAGTACTGCACACGCGCGTCACAAGTGTCAGTCATCAGGGACCGGCCAGTTTACTTTAAGCAAACATAATTATGTGGGCTGAAGGCTGCAACAGCTATATTTATTCTAAGGTACAACCTGTTTGGCTGGCGTCAGATTTTCAGAGTTGTTTCTATGCACATGACTAAAAATCGTTTTAGGATATCAAAGACAGCAGATTTATATTTGTGCATGAGTGTATATTTATATTGGCATTTAAAAGCATATAAACACAGCGAAGCACATCTTTCTGTTCAAGGAGATGGTATGTGAGTTTAACACAGTATAAGGATCCTTTGAGACTTCTTACTCCCACTTACCTGGAGGAATTCTGGGGGCACCTTTCCTTCATTTTCTTTGTAACAGAATCTTTTATAGTTAAGAAAGCTTTCTAAATGATTAATTTGTATAGTATGTGTATGGTCTATACCTTGGACATTGGACTGAAAATAATGAATCACTTATGACATGTCTGCCACTGTGGTTTTCAACTCCCTGCAAACCACCTGTCGCTATGCACTTACTGATTCAAATTTGCCTGGAGAGACATTCAGGCCCAAAGCAGGGAGACAACACATTCACCTCAAGAACTAGAATGGTTTCGGCTGCCTAATCTACACTTGGGTGAATTATCTTTTAAATCAGGATTGTTCAAATTGTTTGTTTGGACTAATTAAAACCGGGCAGAGGATTTCCAAATCCCTAATTCATTTGAAGACACGTAGGCAATCTTTTCTCTAGAGAATCAAATCACCTTTTACCACATGATGAGTATAAAATTATCAGCTGCAAATCCAAGTTAGTGCAGTGCATGTGAATAAAAAGGTAAGATCAAAGTCTCCAGCTGATGTGATTACTCGAAAGTATTAAATACAGATAGTCATAGAAATTACCTGGGGAGTCTGTTTAAAAAGTCAGAAATTCTAATGCTCTAGGTCCTATGGTGGAGAGGAGGACCCAAAAATATGAATGTTAGCAATAGCTAAATGATATAGGAGGTTCCTGTGGACCACACATTGAGAAACACTGGTCTATACTGTTCTAGATGCCAGGGACACAAACCCCAAACAGCTCACTCTAGTGAGATAGACAAGTAAACAATTTTACGATGCATTTTACACATCCAGAGAGGTATGGAGAAGATAGGAGAAGGCATCAGAATATAGGCAGAAGGGTAATTCTCCCGCAGAAATAACCCCGTTTTTTCTCTAACCAGTAGAACTAGAGAATGGGAGGAAGCATGGTGGGGACAAGCCTGAGTGGGAGTTGGTGGGGACAAGCACTGGGGAGTTTGGACTAATCAGCACAGGGTACAGGAGTAGGAAATGAGAGTGTTAAGATGAGGTACTATCTTGAATGACTTTTATGCCTGCATGGGCCTAATTTTAACTTTTTACCCTGAAGGTACAGGAGGTTCCTCAGGGTTGAAGCAGGAGAGGCAGAGTCAGATTCAATTTTAAGAAAGGCCACCAGGCAGCAGCAACACAGAGGGCCTCTGGGAGGAACGTAACCTGAGGGAGGTGGAGAGGCAGGTAACTGCCCTTCTCCTCAAGAGAAAATGCCTACACTGGTGAAGACAAACAGGTGAATGCCACCTAGAAGGCAGTAGCTTCTCAGAGTAATCATTCCCTATGTTTACTGAAATGATTTCATCACGGTGGAAGAACCAGAGGTTTGAAAACAACTAACTTAATGTGGGAAGAGAGGCAAAAGAGAAGAACAGATGAACCTCGAGTTTCTGGTTTGTCTGTCTTGGTAGCTGGTGTTAGTTCAATGGGTGGGGAGTAAAGAACTGGGGTCTCAGTATTTACTCCTAAGTAGTTAACGAGACTGTAGAACTTATTGGTAGAGATTGAAAGCGGGTATGGGACGTAGCAATGCCTGGGCTGAATGAAGATAGCTATTTGGAAGTCACCCATGCCTGAGTGGTGGTGGCTGAAGTCATGGAAATGAGTAAGGTCATCCAAGGGGAATACACTAAAGGTCAACGTGGGGCCCAACTGGGAGGGGGGCACCACCATTCAGCGGGGGGGAGGGGAGGAGGGAAAGAAACAAGCAGGAAAGCATAAGAAGAGACAAAGGTAAAAAGAGAACCAAGGAGTGCCACGGGAAAGACATTAAAGAAAGAGGGTCAAGTGTCACAGAGCAATCAAGGCAGATAAGTGCTGATACAGAGAGTGTTCCATTGGGATCTGGAGTGCCTATCAGCGCCTCCTCTATGAATGGTTCATTCATTTTTTCAACAAATATTTACCGAAGTCTCCTGAGTGCTTGGTGATGTGCAGATAAACCTCAAGGCTCCAGGACAGTCTCATCCTCCTTTGAAAGCATAGTGAAATCATTTCCATTTCCTTACAAATGTTACGCTACATTAAGATGTGAACAGGAATGGAATTTGTATGCAGAGGAGATCCCAGGAGCCTGGGAAGAAAGTGAGGAAGGGAAGAAAAGTCAAAGTGGCTTGATCGACCTTAGTTTCTGCTTACCCCTTTACTTAACTCCCCCGCATCTACTTAGGAAGCAAAATCCTAGGCTGGAGAGAAGTAATTATTTCCCAATATGTTCTTTTGGTATTGAAAGAAGAAAATTAAGGCAAGAAAGAAAAAGTTAAAGACTCCAAATGAAACTAACATATTTCTGAGCCGACTACACTTCATAGAAACCTTGTCTCATAATTAATTAGCACTGATTAAATGTCTATTTTTTTAAAGAACAAGCTTTTTCATTTTTTTTACTCAACAAAGGTTCCATTTTGTTATTTAACTTTCTGACTGTGCATGTGCCTTCAACGCTTTCACAATTTTCTGCTCCTCAATAAGGAAGGCACGTTTGAATTGGTCACAGACATATTTCGCACACATGGGTCCAACATAGGCCTTGCTGACCTTTTATTTTGTTTAGGTCTTATAGTATGGAGTCCCAGCGTTGGCCTGGGCACACACCATATGTGGACTCTGCTGCCTTCCAAAACATCTTGGTATAGAGATTAACAATGAGCAGCGGTTTTATTACCATGGATTTGAGACAGCCTATATTGGATACAGGCTACAGTGATAGCTTTGAGAGCCTACAATGATAGCTTTGAGATGTGGTATTGGAAGATAGCCTACAATGGTATAAGTCAAAGGTTGGGCCATGCTAAAGGCCTCTAGACACTATCCTGATAAGATGCGGAACAATGAAAGAGTAAAACCTGTGGTTACTTCATTTATCCATTCACTTGTTCAGAAAATACTTCATGAGCTTCTGCTAAAGATTATAAGTATTAAAAAGATGAAGTCCTGGGGCATCTGAGTGGCTCCGTCAGTTGAGCAGTCAACTCCTGATTTCAGCTCCGGTGGTGATCTCGGGCCATGGAATAGGCTCCATGTTCACCTCCGTGCTTGGTGCAGAATCTGCTTGAGATTTTCTCTCTCCCTCTGTCCCTCCCCTGATTACTTTCTATAAATAAACAAATAAATATATAAATAAGAAAGAAAGATTGGGGGGGGATGAAGTCCTGGGTTGGGAGGGGAAAAATACATACCTATTTACATAGAGAAAATCCTTGAGCTTGTGAAAACTACCTTCCTGTGGGAGACAGAAACCAACAAGGAACTCAAGGCTCCACGACAATGTGCTAACGATGTGTGTTATGTACAAAATCAAGGCACAGGAATGACAGGGCTTCATCAGCATGGTGATCAGGGAAGGCCGTTTCATGAGCGGAATAGAAATATATGAAAATAAATGTTAGAAATGATTAGGAAGAATCTGTCTCATGACTGCTGCCTGGTTCTGATCCCTGCAATGTACTGCTTCTGTCAGTACCCATCACTGAGACCCACCAGCGGCCAAGCACCATTAAGCTTGATTAAAGGCCTCAGAGTCTCCTAATGAGTCGTAACTATCACACATGGAAGAACATGGTCCGTCATAATAAAATTATTAAGAAAACAGTGTGAAATCAGCTGATGGAGGAATTATTTCAGACTATAAGGAGAGGCCTTTGGTAAGACTAGCACAAAGACATGGATGGGGAATGGTGGAGATCAGGAGGATAGCATTCCAGAATGAAGAAAGGGTATGAAACAAGGGCTAGAGAATGTTTGTCCAGAGAATGAGGATTATTTCAGACTGGATAATGTGTTCAATGTCTGAAAGTGATGATGTGGGAAATAAGGCAGAAGAAGGAGCCTGGAAAGAACAGTGCAGGGTCTTGAATTCCAGGCTACAAATGGACAGCCTTTCATTTTACTTCTATTCACGAACAGACCTGGAATGTGGAACCCAGGACCCTCCTTTATAAAATGTAGATGGAAGACTGGACAAAGAGGAAAGAATCACCTTAAGGCCATCAGAAAGTCACTGAAAAGCATGCCTAACGGAGATGTTTGAAATTGCAGGAGACCCGACTGTTGCTGAGACTTCCTAGGTGCTGTGCCGAGAACCTGACCAGGATTTCACCTTCAATATTCAGTTACAGAGGAGGAAGCTGTGAGGTTAAGTAAGTTGCCCAAGGTAACAGAACTAGCAAGTAGTAGTGTCCTGGCTTCAAACCAATCTCACTTCAAAGCCAAGGTCAGCATCGTGGAGGATGAAAATTGCAAGTGAATTAGGAAATCTGAGTAGTCAGAGTCCCATGTAATGAAGCTCCATAAAGACAGTTTTGGGTAGCAGGGTAGGAGTCCAGGCAAGAAGGGAAGGCACTACAAATTTAAAAATGGGTAAGCTCAGAGGCAGGTAAAGGCCCTCATGGGAAAGAGCCTACGACCCGATGGACTGCCCTGTGGGGCTCCCTCTTCCTTCCCGCCTCCTTTCCTCCCTCTCTGGCTTCCTATAATCAACCTCCATCATGGCCTCCTGGAAGAACAAAGAAGTAATCCTGTTCTCAGCAGGGTCTGTCCACAGTGGGCACCAGAGGGAACTTTGTGTTCAGAGAAGATCCTCCAAGATGAGCAAGAAGTCAAAATATTAGATCTATGAAGAAATATCATAGGGAACCGGGAGAAGGCTGACCACAGTTTGGTATGAAGTTTCCAAAGAACCGACCTCTATCTTCATTAACAATCACATAACCTCGATTAGATGTTAAAACTGTGAGTCCCGTAGAAAAAGGCATCTTTCTTCTCAACTTGGATGTGGGGTTAGGGTGTTAATTTAATCAGCATAATGTAAATGATTAAGTCTGGTTAATATGAAAGATACCTGTAGTGGGCTTCTTCAAAGCACTGATCAGGGAGACTGACTACACATTCACAAACTGATGGAAATCGACCCTAATACATTCCTGTCTCCTATTAATGCTGGTTCACAGGGAGTCATGCATTAGGGAAAATCAATATAGTATTTCTAAGTTTCATATTTAAGTTTACTCAGTCATAAAGTTATAGGCTGTGCTTACAGTTCTTCTGAGTAGAATTCCCACCATGGGTTTGTCTTTGTCTTTTTTTTTGAAGATTGTATTTATTCATTAGAGAGAGAGAGAGCATGAGTGGGGTGAAGGGCAGAGGGAGAAGCCGACTCCCTACTGAGCAGGGAGAGCCTGCTGTGGGACTTGATCCCGGGACTCCAGGACCACAACCGGAGCCAAAGGCAGACGCTTAACCGACTGAGCCATCCAGGCACCCCTGGTTTGTCTTTAATAAAAAAACGTTCACTGTATGTTGAGTACGTTACTGAAGACATTAGAAATGTAAAGTTGTCATGTCATACAGTTTGCCCATTACCCACGAAGCTAGGACTGATTATGTATTCTGTTGACGGACAGATATAGTTACCTAAATTAGGAGCAATCAGCACTTCCTCATAAACTGAATTATAGACTGGAGATGTAGTCCTGGAATCAGTTTATGAATATTTTCTTATTTACCCAGAATAACTAATTCTTGTAGGATCTGCCAGCAATCTCTAATTATACCAGCTGCACCCAACACCCACAACGAACAACGTTATTTTGCCCTCCCAAAAATATTATTTTATCCTCTGAAAGCTGGCTCAAGGTCAGCTGTGGTTTTCTGAGTTTCATATCACCTTTGTGTTTCAGGTCATCAGATTGGTAATTTACTCAGAAGGCTGCTGTTTGAAGCCGAATTAACAAAATGAGCAACGATATCACAGCCACACCATGTCCCCCTACAGAGCACAGAGAGAGGCTGGGAGAAAAGTGGAAATGAAGAAATAGGGTCTGAAAATGAAGTCTTACAACAGCCACGTCCAGATATCTCCAGAATTGTCAGTTAAAAAGCTGTGGGGGGGCCTGGGGGCTCAGTCAGTTAAGCGACTGCCATAGGTTCACGTCGTGATTCTGGAGTCCCTCATCAGGCTCCCGGCTCAGTGGGGAATCTGCTTCTCCCTTATCCCTCCCCACTGCTTGTGTGCACTCTCTCTCTCCTTCGCTCTTCCTCTCAAATGAATTTAAAAAATAAAAACAATAAAAAACAAAAAACTGTGGAACTCCCATAAATGCGTAAATCCTACCTTTCTTGGTTGGAAGGCCAAGGGTGCCATGGAAATATGTACACACATCAAAGCTTGGCAGTGTTACCTTTGTAACTCTGATGACACCTTTGTAAATTTTAAGGTTTGGTATTCTATGTATTACATAAGTTGGTGGGTTTTTTTTTTTTGTTTTGTTTTGTTTTTTTAATTTATTTGACACAGAGAGAGGGAAACACAAGCAGTGGGAAAAGGAGAAGCAGGCTTCCTGCTGAGCAGGGAACCTGACATGGGGCTTGATCCCAGGACCTTGGGATCATGACCTGAGCTGAAGGCAGACGCCTAATAACTGAGCCACCCAGGTGCCCCTATATGTACTATATATAATCAAGAAATATAATAAAATGAATTTCTTTGGTTTCCTTAGGAGACTGGAAATCAAGAGAACTTCAGGCTAGACTTAAAAGTTAATAAGGGTAAATTTTAGTTCCCTCCAGCCCTAGAATTCAGTGATTTCTTTGTCTTAGAGCCTGGATGACTGGCTAGTTGCCTTTAGTGATTTTCCATTTTTTGGCTGCTTCCTCTTAAGAAGTTCAAAACTGTGACTGTCTGTCTTTGGGCAAAGTAGGAAAGCAGAGGTCAAAGTCAATCAGAAATGGAGCAAATTCACCTGGAGAAGAGTACAGTTTCATTCTGAAGCATGAGCCTTGTTCAAGGTCTTAGGATCCGGCTTGACTTCTCTTTCTTCATGGCCTCACCAGAATAAAGCAAGCTAATATAATGTTTGTGTATTGGTGTTAATGAGACATATATAACTTAATCCCACAGACACTTACTGGACACCTATTCCCTGCCAGACTCTGTGTCTGGTGCTGAAAGCACAGTACTGAAAACGAGAGGCACCACTGCCTCTCAGAGAGCTCGTTCTGTTGAAAAGGGGAGAGATAGACACTAACAAGTTAAAATAACCCACATTAAAAAGAAAAACCACAAGCCCCAGGTGGCGTTTTTAGGGCCAGGCCAAGTCACCAAACACAGGCTTCATACCCAACCTGGCTGCAATTTCAACTGCCACTAGAGATCTAAGTATTAAACTGATAATCAGGAATTTTCTGGTAAGTACCAATGAAGTAAGCTGTCACTCGGGCCTTGGCCTTTCCTTTCGTTCCTAACTCTCTTACTGCACCCTCCTCCTTATATCCACCTTCCATTTTGTACAATTCAGAGCCCCCCTCTCTTTGATAGATGGGGCGCTGCCTGGTACTTGAATCACTGAGAAGAGTCAATTAGATCTTCAAAGGTACTCCATTGAATTTTGTTTTTTAACACCGACTATGATGTGGTTTTGAGAGAAAACTCAGCAGAGTCCTGAGAGAGAACGTTCGTGGGCAGGGAGCCCTTGAAAGGGAGTATGAGAGCATCTCCCTAAAGTGCTGGCCTTGAGGAGAGTGAAAGAACATTCCGGGAAGAAGGAACTGCTTACTGGCAAGCCTCAAAACTAGTTTGGTTTGGAGGCGACTGGGTGGCTCAGTGGGTTAAGTCTCTGCCTTCGGCTCAGGTCATGATCCAGGGCTCTCTGCTCAGCAGAGAGTCTCCTACCCCACCCACTTCCCTCTCCATCCTGGGGCTCGATCCCAGGACGCTGGGATCATGACCTGAGCCAAAGGCAGAGGCTTAACCCAGGTGCCCCTATTTGACTGAGAATTTGATACACATTTTTATCCTCATATGGGGCTCTGGGCTGTCAATATTTTACTTCTCAGAGATAGGCAGACACGTGTAGAAAGTCAGTGACCTCCGTAATACGCTTTTCCTTATTCAAATCTACTTTTGCTCCAGTTATTTTTGCCTGTAGAGATGATTTTTTTTTTTTTTTTGGCTTACAAATACACTTTTAGAGAATAATCATGCACATAAAAATGTTTGCCCTTGCCCTGCTGACCTGACCTTTTCTCTTAACATGTCTTACTCTTTTTCTCTTTTTAGAAATGATTTGGAAGAAAAGAAGGGAATGACTATGTAGTCAACCCTACTCCCTCCCTCCCTTCCTTCCTCTCTCTCTTTTCTTTTTTTTTAGATTTTATTTATTTTTTTAAGGGAGGCAGAGAGACAGTGTGAGTACAAGCAGGGGGAGAGCAGGGGGAGAACAGGGGGAGAGGGAGAAGCAGACTGCTCACTAAGCCTGGAGCCTGACTCAGGGCTCAATCCCAGGACCCTGAGATCATGACCTGAGCCTTAATCAAGAGTAGGACACTCAACTGACTGAGTCACCCAGGTGCCCCGCATTTTTTCACATTCCTAAACTAACTCTTCCCCCTTCCCAAGTCAGCTTTGGCCAGTGCTGTCATTTTAGCAGGTTATATCAGTGTCTCACATGACCAGAACAATGTCTATTATTGCTCAATTTTCATGGAGAAAACTCAGAACACAGCAGTTGGCTATAAACTTGTTTCTGATATCTAAGTGCTGGATGTGGCGTTGTCCTGTCCCTTCCCCTTCTTGGCAGAACATTCACCTAACCTGCCCCTTAGTCATTAGGCATTTTGCGGGACAGCTCTCTCACCCTGGTTGTTTGGTATCACCACCTAACAGGTGGTGATGGTCTGTGACTTCCCCAGTCCCCGGCTGCCACAGATGGGGTGAACTCACTCACTCATTTACTTGGGAATTGCTGGGTTAGCTCACATGGCCTTTAGTCCCCCTACCAGTATGGAGATGGACAGAACTAGCACTTTCTATATGACCCAAACTTGACTTTGTGTTTCCCAGGGAGGTGGAAAAGTGGGGAGTTTTTTCTTTTATTCTTTCTTTTTCTCCAGCAAGCCAGAGGAAGCTTGGACTCAGTCTTTATTTCTGCAACTGTTGCAATGATCAAGTGCTTCCTGGCCCTCACTTCTAAACTTTGTGCACTTCAGTAGCAAATTCTAACCAATCTCTATCACTTATTCTGCTAAGAAGAACGGATATTGACTCTGAAACTCTAATTCTTTTTAATTTTTTGGATGGTTTTCTGCCTTCGATTCTGAGCTCTTCTTCATTGCAACCAAAAGATATTTTTTTTAAATGAATTCTTAAGGTTATCAACTGATACTCAAAAATCTTAGCAACGTCAGAGTGAGATAGAACATGTCCCTATTGCCCAAGTGCCTTCAATAATTACTTGTTAATTGCAATCCAGGGTCATACTTTTTAATGAATATATTAAAGTGTTCAAGATGTACCTAAAGTTTAATAAAATATGAAAAATACTGTGCATATTCTTTTATTATCCATTAAAGTCACCCCTTGAGCACCATAAAAATACCATAATTTGGTATGGTTTTTGGAGTGACTAGTTTTTCTAATGTCTTTTTTAGACAACCTCTTTTATTATGATCTTAATAGATAACATGTGAAGAGACATTTGACAACTTTTTAAGAGTATAATAGCAGTAATACCCTTTCTTTACTCTTCGAAGAATACAAAGCCTTAGGATCTCTTTCTACAAGTGGTCTGCAACCTGCTCAAAGAGCTTAAAATTTAGTCTGAACAAAATATTGACCTAAGTAAGTTCTGTTATCCCTATTGACAAACTGTTAAACGTATGGGTTTTTTTAACGGCCCATCACCAGAATTAAAATTTCTCATTCAACTCATTCTCATTACTCTTGGTTTGGGAAAAACGCAATCCACAGGAACTGATTCACCCTGAAGAATGAATGACCGATAGCTGTCATTTTTAATCTTCAAAGCTGCGTGGGTCAGAGCCCTAGCAGCACATTAGAATCGCCTGGAAAAGTTTTTTAAAACTACAGAATCTGAGAACTGACTTTAAGAGCATCTGATTTGTCTGGGGGAAGGACTGGGACGTCGTATTTTTTTTTTTTTAAATGAGGTATAAGTTCCATTAGTTTCAGGTGTATGACAAAATGGGCCATTAGTATTTTTAAACAGTGCCCAGGTTAACTTTCATACTCAGCCCCAGAACACCTGAAGGACACTCACAATGTTCCTAAGAACACAGCACAGTGGTCCACTGGGGCCATATATTCAGAAAAGGATACGCCAGAAAAGCCAGGGGCTGGGGAAGTGGAAGATCTGAGGGAGCACTACAGATGCCTTGTCTTGAGAATCACTGTAATCCTTACAGAAGTATTTGAATTTTAGGAGTACAGTATTAGTGTTGTACTAGTATAAAAGAAACTTCCGGTGCACTGGAATTTTAGGTGAATTTTTATAAGAATTTTAGGTGAATTTAGACAAGAAATTCAACAGATGGGGGAGAATATACTTTGAAACAGATGACTACCATATAGTTTAGCCCTGAGTTAGCCAGGCTTCACTTCCAACTCTTCCATAAATTGGTCCTGCTTCTCTGATCACCTTCCCTTGGCCCAATTCCGAACCAGCAACTTGCCTCCCAAATTTCCCACCTCTTTCTCAGTGGCTCAGGGGCTCTGGGAAAGTGCCCTATGACTGTCACGCATCCTTGTCTGTCCACTTATTAGTGGCATTATGGTCTCTTTCCAGCTCTTATCAAATATGACCAGTGCCCTTCGTATCCCATAGCCCATTGGGATCCCTGTCACCCTTGGCAGGCTGACAACGAAAAAAGAAACTTGATATGGATCGGAGAAATTCTTGGGTCCTTATCCAATTTCTTCCTCATTTGATGGAAATGCCTCCTTTTTCATTCAGATATCATAAAATTCCTGATTCTGAAATGAGTAGCTATTCTCTCTAATAGAAACAAAATTTGTTATTTTCAAAGGGGTATTTCCTGATTGAATTACCCAAATGGGTATTATCATCCTAAAAGTAACAGTCTTTTTTTTCTCTATTTCATCATGAAATAAGTTCGTTCTCACATTCCCAGAGCCACCATTTCTGCTATAACAGGTGGGGAACACATTTCTCAGCAGGCCAGGATATGGTGCTGCAGAACTGGTTACTATCATTTACCTGGAAAGTAGCTTGCTCATTCTAGAGACTTCATCTCCAGAGAACAAGTTATTGTATATAAACAGTTTCAATGGTGAACGTTAGATCTACAGATTTTTTTTTTTTTTTAAGATTTTTGTTTATTTGACAGAGAGATCACAAGTAGGCAGAGAAGCAGGCAGAGAGAGAGAGAGGAGGAAGCAGGCTCTCTGCTAGGCAGGGAGTGATCCCAGGACCCTGAGATCATGACCAAAGCTGAAGGTAGAGGCTTAACACACTAAGCCACCCAGACGCCCCAGATCTACAGATTTCTTGTATGTGGATTTTTAAAGACTTACCACTATTCAAGGTGATTTCACTTAATTTATTGTATTGCAAAAATGCAGCAACCCGGATACTATAAACCAGTTTTACAGATGAGGAAACACGATCAGAGTGTATGTGACTTACATGGTATATGAATTGCAGGGGGCAGGGCTGGGACTCAAGGCATATTTCACTAATGTTACCCTCTTCTTACCATTTCTCAGATCTGTTTTCAATAGCTTGGGACTAGACTTCAAAATCAAAAAGTTTTCATTCCCTAGTGTATATAATATATATATATATATATATATATATATATATATATATATATATTAAGTTTTTACTTATTTAAGGAATCTCGACACCCATGTGGGGCTTAGACTCATGACCCCAAGACCAAGCACTGCATGCTCTCCTGATGGAGCCAGTCAGGCGCCCCTCCCAGCTTTATATTTTAAGAAGATTTACTGCATTCCTAATTTTTACTCCAGGCAAAAAGATATATATATTTTTTGTTTTTCATTTATTTTATTTTCTTAAGGAGGTCTTCTGCCATGCATATTACTTAGTAAGTTCCACTGGTGACTCTGGCGTGAGAAGAACTCCTGATAATTTAGCAGCACTTGACTGGTGCTAAAGAAATGGAACTTGAAAATGCATGGAGCATTAGGGTGAGGGGTCTGACGTCACTGCTAGCCATCCTTCAGCAGCAGTTTGGCCCGAGGTCATCAGGTGTCATTCATTTCTGGGATCTCTCCAGTCCAGCGACTGCATCCTGGACGTCCTGCCCCTTGCTACCTTGTAGCAATGTCCTGGGTTACAGGAATTTGCCTGACCGTTTAACAGGGCTTAACAGGGTTCCTCTTGCTCCCATTCTAACTAGCATTTATGAACATTCCTTACATTCCCACCTCTGTGCCTGTCTAAACTGTGGAATCTCTGCCATTTGATGTCATTTGTCTACTCCTCAGTCTTCCTAGAGAATTTCCGGGCACCTAGTTAAATGAATTAATGTAACAACCAGGAAGTTCAACTCTTCCACAGTAAGAATGAACTCTTGGTCTCTAGATAATCCACCTGCGCCTTCCTCTCTCGGTTAGATCATGGCATTTCTTCATTCAGACTGGAAAAGTAAACAACATAATTACTGACTTTAGTTAATTCCTGCTCATTCCGCTTGGCTGGGAGCTTTGCTGGCTGTGTTGCCAGTTTTTCCAGTTATCAATCCTACGACATACCTATTCTTCAATGTAACTCATCCTTAAATTGTGGTTTTACGTTTTGAAGAAGTATTATACCAACGCTAAATCTTCTAAAACATACTGTAATGGCTTGTCCATTATCTCTCAGACACCCTCCACCCAAGCATACACAAAATGACTTGTCTCTTTGTCAAATTCCAAAGACCCTCAAATCTACCAATTAAAAGTGGATAACCTCTCTACCATGTGCCTATCAAGTGGGTAGATCTTGCAGACTGGACCATGATACTATGTAAGGGACCTCAAACTCCTGATTCCAGGATTTGGTGAGGTCACATCATTAAAAAACAAAACAAACAAGCTCATTGGACATTGCTAGATGTGGAATATCTTATTGATGTCAGCTCAAATAAATGGCAGTGAGATTTTCATAAGAACTAGACTCCAGTGTTGGTTTTCATTTGTCTTTACAATAAATATTGTTCCATAGGTAGTCGATAAATATACCTAATTTTTCTACTGATAGTTTTCTCCACATGTAATACACAATATATAATACATGTCTTCCAAGTGCTCTGTTAGTTCAATTATTCTTTAATGGCACTCCTGAATCTGTACAGAAGGTAAAAAAATTTCATGCTCTGATTCCATGTTTTGCGTTTATAGACTAAATGCCTACCAAGTTCAGAAGAAAAGAGCTAGGTTGTATAGGAATGCCCCATTCCAAGAAATGTCAGCCATTCCTTAGGATGCCTAGAACTTTTCTCCTTAAAGGGTGGTAGCAATCAGCACCATTAGCATCATCTAAGAATCTATACATTTACATACTGATTTCCTGAAAACGAGTTCATATTTATCAGGATTCCCCAGAGGACTTGGATGCATAGTAAAATTGGAGCAATACTACATTAGAAAGTTTAGCTTTCTATCAAGAAAACAATAACAACATGAACAAAAATAGGTCATTTTCATAATATAAGAAGATTGATCTTGAGAAAATTATAAGTCAAGGAACTGACATAGCAATTTCAAAGCAAAAATACGGATATCTGTCATAGAGGTATTCTCCGTGACCCACTATATACTAACAATACAGTCGGTCACTTTCTGTTACAGATAAAAATTAGGTAGTTCCCTGCATTTTGATTCTACCCCCAATCCATAATCCTTATGTAGGTACTTTTATAAGAAAGGGAGAGGCATGAGGTGTAGTTATGAATATTTTAGATACTGGAAAAGATATCTTTCACTGTAAATCAATAAACTTGGCACGATGCCTACAGTATATTCATATAATGTAATACTATTCTAGCATTAAAGTCATGTTTGCTTACATCTATTTCCAATATTTTGGTGATGAACATTAACATTTTATCAAAATACCCCTCATTCTCCTAATAGAACTGGAATAGTCAACTAACAGTGAAGTGATGAGCCCCAGAGAACACAGAAGACTCACGAGGTCCTTCCTCAGTAGTCAGTGGTCACCCTCCTCTTTCCAGCCTTACACTGGTACCCAGTCTGCAGAGAGGATCCTAATTATAACGAGCTGGGGTGGATGCAATTAGTGTCTTCTGACTTGGGTATTGCACAGGAGTGATCATTGCCAATAAAAATACAATTTGTAGCTAACTCTTTAAACAGAGACTTTTGGCTTTGAAAATTGAACTAATTCCAAATGGAACAACTGTAATCACTACGAAGAGAATGTCTGCCAAGAAATACATTATTAAAGATGGAAATTCCAGCACTTCAAAAGATCTAATTTTAGATGCCGGAATCAATCCACTGTTGAAATCTTTCTCTCTTGTCTTGTCACCAGGCAGTCACCTCCCTCCTTTTGGTCTGACTTGTATTCTCTGCATCAGTTCCCAGAAGTGCGTTAAAATCCTCATCTGAGGAAGCTGGTGTCCCACATCTGGCAAAGCAAGAGGGTTCATGCCAGGTAGAGCTGGAATTCAGGGAGGTTCAAGGCAGAGAGAAACGTCCTGGCTGGGACAACAGAACAGGCACAGTATAGTTCAACAACGTCGGGGTTAGACATGGCAACCCCTGTTGCAATTGGAAATCCATGTGTTGACTTTTGACTCCCCCCACCCAGATTTAACTACCAATAGCCTACAGCTGAACGGAAGCCTTACTGATAACATAAACAATTAACTTCAGGGGGCCTGGGTGGCTCAGTGGGTTGGAGCCTCTGCCTTCCGCTTGGGTCATGATCCCGGGGTCCTGGGATCGAGTCCCGCATCGGGCTCTCTGCCTGGTGGGGAGCCTGCTCCTCCCTCTCTCTGCCTGTGATCTCTGTCTGTCAAATAAATAAATAAAATCTTTAAAAAAAGAAACGTAAACAAACACATATTTTGTATGCTATATATAATTAGATGCCGGATTCTTACAATAATGTAAACTAGAGAAGAGAAAATGTTTACTAAGAAAGGGAGAGAAAATACACTTAGAGTACTGTACTTTTATTTATGGAAAAAAAAAACTGTATGTAACTATACTCACGCAGTTCAAACCTGTGATGTTCAAAGGTCAACTGTATAGAAAAGAGATATGAGGCGATTACAATGAAGACAGAGCTCAGAGAACTGGCAGGAGCAAAGAGGAAAAACAAAAACCCAGCCAGCCTCCCGGGACCAAGGCAAGATCTTTTTCCAGCTGTGCAATCCCAAACCTCATTCCGCAAGGTGAGAAACCCAAATATAATGGATATCCAGACAGAAGGAATCCTGGCCAGCAACCCCTCCTCAGGACACGGATGGAAGAATGCCACCAAGACCATTCTCAAACTGAGTCGTTTACCATAATAAGGGCTTCCGGTTAGGTTCTAGAGAAGTGAATCAGTCTGTCCACCTCCAGATGATCATACATGAGAATGACAACGATGAGAAAGAAACACAATTATAAGAGACAGAAAAAAACTTTTTGGAATAAAACAAATGTGAATATATGAATTCTATGTGGACCACTTTCTGCTGTTTTCCTGTTAAAGAGTCTTCCTAACACTGATATTTACCTGTCTACATAGAAAAATTTCCACTTGGGAAAAGACCTACATAGAGTATTTTTTTTTTAAAGATTTTATTTATTTATTTGACAGACAGAGATCACACGTAGGCAGAGAGGCAGGCAGAGAGAGAGAAGGGGAAGCAGGCTCCCTGTTGAGTGGAGATTCCGGTGTGGGGCTTGCTCTTAGGACCAGATCATGACCTGAGTCAAAGGTAGAGGCTTAACCCACTGAGCCACCCAGGTGCCTCCACAGAGTATGTTTTAAGCACCCCCAAATGGATAAACAAATTCATTGTTTGAAAGACTAAATCTTATAGATTGGAGAACTTAATGCTTTCCTAATCAAATTCTTAGTTGAATTTTTATTTTTTCTTTAAAACAAGCACATCGTGGGGCGCCTGGATGGCTCAGTTGGTTCAATGTCAGCCTTCAATTCAGGTCATGATCCCAGGATTCTGGGATCAGGCCCCTGAGTTGGGCTCCCTGTCAGCGGGAAGCCTGCTTCTCCCTCTGGCTGTGCCTGCTGCTCCCTGCTTGTGTTTGCATGTGCTCTCTCTCTTTGTCCAATAAATACGTAAGATATTAAACAAAACAAAATGAAAAAAAGACGACGACTTTGGAATGCGAGATGCTGGATTTAATACCTGCCTATGCCACTTACTAGCTGTATCATTTTTGGGAGCCTACTTATGTCTTCCTTTTTTAGTTTCCTTATCAGTAAAAAGGAGAAAATAAGAGTTGTCACTTAGTTGTACGGTGTGGATTCATTTACTGGATCGTGCAGAATGCATTCAGTGGTCCACGAATGAATATTAATGTTATTAGAGAAATTGTAGCAGTCAACAAGAAAGTCATTACCTGAAAATATGAACGTCTTTAAATTTTAAACTGTATGGAAATCCTAGTGATAAAATAGAGACTTATCAGGGGCGCCCGGTAGGCCCAGTCAGAAGCATATGTGATTCTTGATCTCAGGGTTGTGAGTTCAATCTCTACATTGGGCGTGGAGATTACTTAAGAAAAAAAAAATCTTAAAAATAGAAAAGGGAAATTTAGCTAATGCAGGGTAACAGTAAAATGAATATTCATATGAGGAGTATTTGAGTCTAAATAGTTGACTCCTATTGATTTGGACTCTTGGCACTCCCACATGCCCCCAAAATATTTTTAAAGTTTAATACTGATAGATCATACTATACTAAGAAACAGTTTTCTTTAGGCACTACGGATAGGTCACGCCTTACCTCACTCATCCCAATCCCGATCATGGACCCTTCTCTTCACAGAGCATTGACTAAAGACACCATCAAAGAGGAAGTTGTTGAGGGAAAAAAATTCATCCGTCCTAATGGATTCTCATCAGTTATTTCCATGGCATTATTTTACACAGGCTAGCATCACACTGTTAGAGTTATAAGACCTTTACCTGCTTGAGCCTCACCTCCCTATTACCCAGGATCAGGCTCTCCCTTGTTTAGAAAAGAGAAAAGCATCGTCTTGAGCAGAGAGAGAGAACTGTCTCAGGGAAAACACTGATAGTGCCCTGCCTGGCCTTTCTGCCAGGCAATGAGGGCTTCTTAATACCAGGTTGTCCAACTCTGGGTATGTTTGAACATATGAATTTCCTGGAGATCTTGTTAAAATGCAGATTTTGATTCAGTAGGTCTGGGGTAGTGCCTGAGATTCTATATATCCAACAACGCCCCCAGGGATGCTGTTGGTCCACGCGCTGATAAGTGGTGAGGGTGGAGACAATTAGGTCACAGGTGTGTGTGGGGGCGTGTGTGTGTGTGTTTTAGATTGCTAAAAATATTTAAGGAAATTTTAGATGAGGGGAAAGCACGTTCCTACCCTGTCCTAGAAACCTTATTTCAAAACGAACATTTGGTTCTTCAAAATTTGCTTTTTTGAATTGGCAAAGACGATTTTTTGTCTTTCAAAATGAGGGTGGCAGACGTATGTGGCCCTCCCATGAATAAGGATACCGGTCTAGTAGAGAGCAAAGAAGACACAGTAGATGATGAACTGTTCTCTGTTATGCCCTTGATCACTTTATAAAGTCACGGTCAGCCCATGTCGGTTTGTTAAGTAGGCAGCCAGTACACTGACAGTTACAAAAACAATTACAAACAAAATGTGTATTAGGAAAATGTCCTGGTGTCATGGAGAAGATTTGCCAAAGCTAATAATAACAGTAATAGAGATAAGTAACTATGATTACAGTAAAAGTAGAAATATACCATTCTGTAGAAAGTAGGTGGTTGGTGTCACTTCTGAGACCTCACATATTACTCTATTTCCTACACAAAATATTTATCTTTGAAACAGAATGACAGCATTTACCACCTACAGATCTCTCTTGAGCGCCTTACACTCTGATAGTGGGATAATTAAATAGATAATTATTAGATAGTAGGGTAAAACCTAACTGATATCTGTAGAATTCTTAACAAGTATTCATTCCATGACATAAAATCAACAAGGGTAGGAAGGTGAAAATGCCAGGTAAAGAAAGTAAAAAGTAATAAATGCTCCTTTAAGATTCATAAACTGTTGACACATTTTATTCTCCACATGAATGTCATTCTTAAAGTACGCAGTTTTTCTTTTTAGTGTTTTGAAAATTTAAAACTTTAAACCTTATGTTCCCATGTAAATAGTTAAGTGAGAAGTACTGTAATCTTCCCGTTTTTAAGGGTGGTTTTACAGATTTAAACAAAGCTAACAAATCTTTGTTTAAGATGGGATCCACTGAATTTTCCAATGCCATTCCTGAAATAACTCTAGAGATGGAATAATGGGCTGGTTCTTACTTTGTAGTTTCTTAATGCAAAGTAAGCAGCTTTACAAGGCTTAGCTGTCTCCACTGACCTAACAGCATTCTTTACCTCATTTGCAATGAAACAGAAATAGTTTTCTTCTCCAACCACAATTTTATTCTAAAGCACAGACTTGTCTACAAAACTACCAATTCCTCTTTTACTCAGAAAAGTTAAGAAATGTAAAAGGTGCTAGGCATTGTCATCAATATTAATTTCTTCAGCTTAACATCTGATGTGCCCCCCCCCAGTTATTTTTTATCATCAAACCCTAAGTCTGTCTGAATTTCTTTTTAAAAAATCATTCATTCATTCATCACTCATTCTTTCTCTCTCTTTTTTTTATTTAAGTGGGCTCCATATCCAACGTGGGGCTTGAACTCACAATCTTGAGATCAGAGTCCCATGACCTACTGACTGAGCCAGTCAGGTGTCCCTATTTGAACTTTTTATCAGCTGCCAACTTCTGTCTTAAGCTGTCACCGCTGGGTAGACAAGACGGCTTGGTGCCGCATGAACGGGAAGCAGCAACATATTGAGCAAAAGATGGAGAACCGTGTGCAATGACACTCTCTAACCCTAAAACTCCATGTCTTCTTTGTGATACAACTTGGAGGAGAAATGTTATTCCAGCAGCTGGAAAGACAAACATGTGGTTGATGGAGAAAAGATAAGGGCTTTCCAGAAAAAGGGATCTAAGCTAAAATCCGGCATGTTTGACAGTTACTGATTCTGTGACTGGGCCATAGCTCTTTCATCAGGAGAATGGAGATACTATCCTCCTTGTAGCATTATTCTGAGAATTGAGACATGTATTCTAAATACATGATAGGTACTTAATATACATAATAGGGACGTAATATACTTTACTAACCCCAATATGTTTTCAGCAAATTTTGAGTACAACTGGTAAACGATTTAAAAAATTCCATGAAAATATGACTTTGAAGTACATATTGAACGTGTTTACATATGTGAAAACTCGTACTTCTTAATGTCTTTCAAATGGCAAATTATTATAATTGCTTGCTCAAAATTAAATAGTGATCCTAATATATTTATTAATGATTTTGTGGTTTTAGAAATGTTTACATTTTGTCACACGGTATTTGATATATCATAAAAAACTTATCTAAAAATATTGGCACCAAAAATTATTATCTTGGGGGACTAAGAGTGTAGGAAATGTTCTATTTATAGCAAAACTTTGTTTATAATGGAAAAAAAAACTATAAATCTACCCAAATATTTAAGAGCATTCTATCACACATTGGATAATATTTTACCAAATCAAAGTTTTAAAATGTATATCATGAATTTCAAGATTTAACTATGCTATAGGCATTCATTAGAAGACTTATAATTTTTTTCTCTAACACGATTTCATTCTTTCCAGACAGTAAGAGAGACCCAAGTTGTCCTGGTTCCTATAATCATATCTGAACCCAGAGATAGCTCAGTACTCCATGAAGAAATACATCCCGTATTCCCCGTTATATTTAAGACGACCAGAATCACTTGAGCAGATAAACAGGCCCACTTGTTTCTAGTATCTTCTTAAATCAGAGGTTCTCATTACTTCATCTCCTGGGGAAGATTTCAACCTCTTGATCCCACCTCCAGAGATGCTAAGGTGATTGCTCAGGTGACTGTAAAAGCTTCCCAGGTGATTACTATGTGGGAACTCATGCAAAGAACCACTATGCTCATTGTTACAATGCCGTGTGGGAATAATGAAACACACAGGCGGTGAAAAGAGACACTGAACAAACATTCCCTTAGGAAGAGTGCCTTACTGGGCATCCCTCCAAACACGCCTGTTTTCCTTTCTGTGAATACCTACTGAAGAGACAAAGACAGCGACAGAAAAAGAAGAGGAAAACAAAAGAAAACTAGAATCTGCTGGAAGAGTTGATTCCAGAAGAGGCACCTTGAAGATTCCAGAGACTGGCCGTTGCTACGGAACACAGCATGGTTGGTAAAATCTAAATAATCGGGGAGTGTTAAGATGCTTTCTGGAGTGGGAGACACGTCAGGAAAGAGGATTAGGGAACAAGTGACCTAGACTTAGGATGTGAGTCTCCCCAAAGGACCGCTGCTGAGGGGATAAGGGAAGAGAAGGGCTTGTCTAAGACGTCCATGCCCGGCTGTGCTCTGTCTACAGTTTTACTGACCTACGTGAACAGGCAGAAAAGGGGCTTCCCTATGTGATGAAACACATGCTTCAGGAAAGAAGAGACAGAGGGATTGAATTAGTTTCTTTGAGCTGTTTCATACTTCCTTGGTTAATTAAATAAACATTTGATTAATAAATGTCTGCCTTGGAATAAAATATATCACCAAAGTAAAAACAACATTCACATGGAAAGCACAAGATTATTCCTAAAAATCTTTCATGATAGTCTGTGGCTGGATACTTGGGACTAAAGGAAGCCATAGCAACACTGGTAAGAGATGCCTTTTCCTCACTCACTTCATTGGTCTGTAAACACCCTGTGCAAACTGGCCAATCTTTCTTACGATCTGTTGTTTTTTTTTTTTTTGTTTTTTTTTTTTTAAGATTTGGAGAGGAGAGTGGTCCAAGAGGAGAAGGCAGGGTCCCCTTAGCCTCCTTGTGGAGAGGACAAAGCCTAGGTTAGAAGGGAGTAAGAGAAGGCTCAAACATCTTATTCAATGCTAGTATCAAATAACCACCAACTTCACTTCACTTGTTCCCTCCCCAAGTGATGGCTAACTGAAGCATAATAGGAAAATAATTTGGCATATGCAATGTGAAGTACAAATATCTGGTTCGAGCAGATCAGATACCAAAACTACTATTATATAGTATTTGGGGAGGCAGGTCAGGGGCAATGAATGAGTAATCTGTAAGGTATTTCTTAAGATATTTTACCTTTCTTTTTTTAAAAAGATTTTATTTATTTATTTGACAGAGAGATAGCACAAGTTGGCAGAGAGGCAGGTAGAGGGCAAGGGATAAGCAGGCTCTTCACTGAGCAGGGAGCCTGATGCCCGGCTCCATTCCAGGACCCTGGGATCATAACCTGGGCCAAAGGCAGATGCTTAACCCACTGAGCCACCCAGATGCCCCCATATCTTACCTTTCTTTGAGAAGAAAACCAACAGTGATCCAATAAGCATTTCCTGAGTGCCAAATACCTCAAGGAATTACCTATCTGCTACCTATCTGCTATGGAGGATATAAAAACATCTTGTGGAGTTGTACATGTTAAATTAGCCTGACACTTTGTTTTATTCTGTTGCTAAGTAAAATTTTTTTTTAAACAAAGGAAGTAGGAAGTATATATACTCATGAAGGTATGAAGTGGACTAACAGTCAATGCTTCATACTGTGACATCACCAATCCTTTTCTGTGAACAGGAAGGATTAAACAAATTTTTCTGATAACAGGAAAACCAAAGTTCATGCATATATTCACTGAAAACTAAGTTTACCAAGCCAGTTAATTATGCTTTAATGCACAGTTTAAAAAAATCTTTACATTATTTTCTTGCACTTAGTGACAATTTGACAAATTTATTAATACATACATTACTTACAAAAATTTAATCACAGTATACATTTCTATTTTACTTTATATTGGATAAGTGTACATCTTTCCATGTCAGTACATATTCACCCATGGAAATAAATGTAAGGCTGCATAATGGACCATTGTATGGATGGATGGTCCATAATTTAACCCCATTTTCAACTTTAAACCGAACATGAGGTAACTTACTTGGTGCCACTCATGGAATCACCCTACACATTCCTTTCCTCTAGTTTGTTTACTGAGACACTGCGACAGAAACACAGCTCTGCTGATGAAAACCTTCACATGCATTCACATTTTTCTGTTTCCCAGAGGTACTACTATCAAGAATTATCAAGAGCCAGGACAAAATTTAACAACTACTCTCAAATTAATGACCAGGAAGTTGGATAATATGCTAAGTTGAACAAATAGTTATGACTCACAAAATCTTAACCTCTGCTCTAAAACTAAACTCACTTGGCATATCTATTCTCATCACTTCCGCACTGACTTTGAGACTTCACACCTTTTTTTTCTACTTTAACCTATAAAATGGAGATAATAATGTACCTGCCAGAATGACAGTGATACTGGAATATCGAACACTTTATTAAAAACTGTTTTCCTTGGGGCACCTGGGTGGCTCAGTCTGTTAAGCATCTGCCTTTGGCTCAGGTCATGATCCCAGGGTCCTGGGACTGATCCCCGCAGCGGGCTCTGGGCTCAGCAAGATGTCTGCCTCTTCCCCTCCCTCTGCTTGCTGCTCCCCCTACTTGTGCTCTCTCTTTCTGTTCAATAAATAAATAAAATCTCTTAAAAATTTTTATCCTTTATTCAATCAACAAACTGTTATCAAATGCCTACCAAATGCCAAGATACCAGGGCATACCCAGGAGAACAATACAGATGAAACCTTTTAATCGCAAGGGATTTCTAAGACAGGGGACCACCAGTCAATAATATAGGTGAGGACAACAACAATGATTTGATGGCTAAAGTTATTTTGCTTGATTGTATGAAGAAAAATAAATGTATATGGTAATAAATGCATATGGTAAAAAAATAAAAAAGGTCAAGTAATATAGGAAAAGTACAAAGTGAAAGTCAAGTCTCCTTCCCATTCCCATAGATTCCCAATTCCACTCCTCAGATTTTTATACATATTGGTATATAATATATATATGTACTTCTTAAAAAGTCATATTTCATTTTGTAAAGTGTATTTATTTAAGCAATCTCTACACCCAACGTGGAGCTCAAATTCCTGACCCAGAGGGCCACCCACTCCACTGACTGAGCCAGCCAAGGACCCCAGGAGTCCTATCTTAAATATGATTGTGTATCTTGATGTTTTTCATTTACAACAATGTATCTTTGAGATCTTTTCATATCAGCACAAGAATCTACCTTAGTCTTTTTAACAATTTATAGAGAATGCAAAATTAGCTTACAAAAGGGCTCCTCAAAGTACAGGAATTTATACTTCCACCAACATTGTCCCACACTCTCTAGCCTTAAGATTGCTCAAAAACTTTCATCTCCCATGACTGAAAAGGTGAAAGTGGTACCTCATTGCTGTTTTCTTTTATTTTGAAGTTGCGAATTCTTTTAGATATTTTTTTCATTTTTCCTGAAAGACATGGCTAAGAAACATTTCCTTTGTTATGAACTTCCAATTTATGCCCTTTACATACCATATTATTGAGTTATTTATCTTTTCCCTACTAATGTGTAAGACCTCTTTTAACAATGGAAAAATTGGCACCTCAAGGAAAACAAATAAAATTTAATGTGTGTGTGTGTGTGTGTGTGTGTGTGTGTGTTTAACAACACATGGCACAGATGCATATAACAATTGACTTGCCTTTATCTTTAACAATGTAGCTTGTCTTGGTCTTTCTAGGATAGCACTTAGGGCTTGACATTATTCATTTTATGGTTTCATAGTATTCCACGGCTTCAATGTGCTGTAATTTATTAAACCACTTCTGTCTTAGAAGGTATCTAGACTGCCCTTAATTATTTGCTATGACAACCAGTGCTTCAAAGAATGTTCTTGCACCTGCATCTTTAGGCACACGTACAAGGGGAGATCTGTCCTGGGGAAAACCTATGTACACAGAAAAACTTGGGCAGATAACCATAGACTCCATGGTTAACTTATTTACGCTCTATCTCCTGATACTAAAATGTAACCTTCATGAAGGCAGGGATTGAAAAATGGTATCTTATTAAATAATTTGTACAGCTCTGCCATTTTATATGTTTGGATCCATACCAACTTCATGGGAGTAAAGTTTCAATACTTTTAATCTATTCAAATTATCCTCTCTAGACTTGTTCTAACAATAAAACACTGAGAACATCCCTGTTGCCTATATGTTGCTACAACGTGTGTAGACTTTTGAAACACACTACTTTCTGCAGGGAGTTTAACTAGAGTGGAAAACGACAAGTTGCTTCATGTGAAACACTGAGCACAGTCATGTATCCAATATGAAGTTTAGGATATGGATATACAGAGAGGGAAGGAACTGAGTATCTCATACACTCACTCTTTAGAGGTTGTAACTATTGTTTTCTAGTCAGTAGATTCTTGGGCCTTACTGGAAAACTGGTAGAACAGTACCTCTGACATAGTAGATCGGTGTTTTAAGATAGAATTCAAGCCATTATCCAGTACTACCAGCAAAGCGCGTTGCTTTGTGAAAGAATGCCATCCCCTCTTACAATGGCTGTAGGAATGTATAATGCACAGTCATCATGGAGGCATGCAATTCAGTCCACGTGTTTCCTCCAGATCTGCATACACAGTCTCTCCAATAACTAAGCATTGCAAACAACACAAATGTCCACATCACGGAGGACTGCAGCTTCGACGACAATATACAATTCAAAAGCTCTTCCTATGGAAATGAATTATATATGTACGTGTGTATCACATATGTTTAAGATGTGTTAAGTGGAGAAAGGAGATACAGCACATTATCTATCGATACTACCATCTGTCTCTTTACAATTAGAAAAAAGTAATAGTCGATCCCTGTTTTTTGCAGATTCTTTATTTGTAAATTTTCCTCCTCACTCCAATTTCTTTTTTTAAATATTTTATTTATTATTTATTATTTATTTGAGAGCGAAAGAGACAATGAGCAGGGATGGGTGTGGCGGGGAGAGCAGAGGGAGAGGGACAAGCAGACTCCATACTGGACACCCACATGCTCAATTCCACGACCCTGAGATCATGATGGGAACAGAAATCGAGTCAGAGGCTCAACCAACTGAGCTACCCATGCGCTCCTGAAATTTATTTCTAACCCCAAGTTCAATAATCACACCACTTTCATGGTCATTCGTGGAAATGCACTGAGTGGCAAAAAAAAAAAAAAAAAATGTGAATTAACTGACACAGTCACATGTCCAGCTAAGGTCCAGCAAGGCAATGTTCTCTCTGCCTCTTGTTTCGCCCTCATACTGGAAAGAAGTGCGCTTTCAAGATCTAATTTACTACCACGTCTGTTGAATTTGGTGGCTTTTTCTTAGTGATTTCACTGTTTAAAATGACTTGCAGTGCTGAAATACTGTCTGATGTTTCTAAGCAAAGGCTGTGCTATGTCTGATGGAGAAACTTTATGTGTTAGATAAGCTTCATTGAGGCATGCATTGCAGTGCTATTAGCTGTGAGTTCAAGGTTAATGAATGAACAATGTATATTAAATATGATATCTTTAAACAGATAGAACCATAAAACAAGGTTAAGTATTAATCCGTTGTCGAAAATGCTCAGGAGCTCTCAGGAACCTGATACGTGTAATGGTTTTGCATTTGATAATTTGCTGTTTGTGGTGACTTTACAGAACCTAACTACCACGAATAATGTATACATTAATATACAGTAATAACTGTATTTGTAATTGTTCTGTACATGCATAGAATAAAGCTGGAAGGGTATGCTGGTTATCCACAGGGTAGGGCATTATGGTTTGCAAGGGGATATGTTCCTTTACACTGAACATCCTTTTCCATGCATGCCCTTGTATAATGTTTATTTTTAAATCATGCCTAATTTTTAATTTTTAATTTTTAATTTTAATTTTAATTTTTTTTAAGAAATAAAAATTAAAGTTAAAAATAAAGTAGAAGAATGCTAACAGTAGGGTGTTAAATAAATAGTTTCATGGACTATCCACAGCCGAATTATAAAGATAATTGATGATCGCTTCTCCGCCTTTTGGCTAAGATCAAGTGTAGTATCTGTTCTTATCAGTTTAAAGATAATAGACAACAAATTACCCAACTGTCTCTTGTTTTTAAACTCAGTTAAACTCAGTAAAGTCTTAATATGGTTATTTCAAGGAGGTGTAATGAACTGTTTTTCTTTCTTTTTTTTTTTAAAGATTTTATTTATTTATTTGACAGAGAGAGATCACAAGCAGACAGAGAGGCAGGCAGAGAGAGAGAGAGAGGGAAGCAGGCTCGCTGCCGAGCAGAGAGCCCGATGCGGGACTCGATCCCAGGACCCCGAGATCATGACCTGAGCCGAAGGCAGCGGCTTAACCCACTGAGCCACCCAGGCGCCCTGAACTGTTTTTCTGAATATAGATATTTTGGAGAAATTTTTCCCCCAGAATTTTTTTTTTCTCCCATTTTCCCTCTTATCTCCCTGTTGCAAATACAAAATAGGAGCTCTTGAAATGTTTCTATCTAGACTGTGGACTAAAGGCAAACTGAGTTACATTTTGGTTAAAGAAACACCTATGGGCGCCTGGGTGGCTCAGCCCTTAAGCATCTGCCTTTGACTTAAGCATCTGCCTTTGACTTAGGTCATGATCCCAGGATCCCGGGATCGAGTCCCGCATCAGGGTCCCTGCTCGGTGGGAAGCGTGCTTTTTCCTCTTCCTGCCACTCCCCCTGCTTGTGTTCCCTCTCTCGCTGTGGCTGTCGAATAAATAAAAATCTTTTAAAAAAGAAAGACAGACAGACAGATCTAGTGGTAGTCTCTCCACCTCACTGAACATGTTTCAACTTCTACTGTTAACGCCTTAGTTCCTTTATCAAAGCAGCTCCTTTTGGGGCACGTGAGAGGCTCAGTCTCCTTCACCAGAAACTTGCAACACTTCTGCTCTCAGCAGGAGTGAATCTGCCTTAAGATGAAAACTTCACAAGGATGAATGCTTAACCACGGGAGCTAACTGCAGTGCTATAGAAACACAAGCTTAGAATCTGGTTTTACAACTCCATATGAAGAACAAGTTTTAAGGTTTCCCAAACGCGATGAATGACATAGTAAATTCTACTCTTTACCGAAGTTCTACTCCATGCCAGGCACTTGATATACATTTCCTAGTTAGATCCTCACATCTCTGAAAAGCAGTTCCCGTGATACTCATTCAAGTCAAGGAACATGAGTCTTGAAGGGGTGAATAACGTACTGAAGGTCACCCCGGTAGTAAGTAGTGGCAGAGCTAGGATTTAAATGAAATGTTCTGTGTCCAAGGCTGTGCAGAGAAAAACTGGCTTCCTGTGACCAAATATGAACCCAATCATATAGATAAAAATAATACAGAACCACACCGAGAATATAATGAACTCCAAACAATCAAACAAGACACAAATGTGCTATCAATATCTGAGCAGTGTTTGGAAACAAAACAGAAAGCAGAAGCCAATTCTGGTGCCAAGCCACAGTTCATCTGATGAAGGCTTTGTGTTGATTATGTCCTGCCTGGGACCCTCTTCCTCCAGATGCTTCCAGGGCTAGCATTGGTCTTTTCATTTGGTAACATCTCAGATGATAGCTTTAGGAAAGCTTTCCCTACCAGCCCCCCAGCCTTGGCTAAAAACATGGGGCTCCATGTGGCCCCTGGTCACTTCCTATACACTGTTTTTTTCTTTCACTGTGACACATATCAACATCTAACATTATTTTTTTTTTAAGATTTTATTTATTTGACAGAAAGAGGGCGAGCACAAGCAAGGGGAGCAGCAGGCAGAGGGAGAGGGAGAAGGAGGCTCCCCACTGAGCAAGGAGCCCCGATGTGGGACTCGATCCCAGGACCCTGAGATCATGACCTGAGCTGAAGACAGACGCTTAATGATTGAGCCATCCAGGTGTCTTTGTTTTCACTGTAGCACACATCAACACTTAACATTATTTTGTTTATGTATTTGTTTATGTGTTTAATGCCTCTCTGTCCCAGGGGCATGTATGGTCCATGAGAACAAGAGCCTTGCCCTGAAACAGTGTCTGGTGAGTAAATGGTATTCTGCAAATAGTTATTGACCTTACTGTACATCGTAGCAGGTTTGATTACAAGTCAAGTCTTAACATCAATGAGTATAAAATGCGATAAGGGTGATAACACAAATCACGACTAAAGTTATTACAAGAAAAGCAGCCAGAGGTAAACAAGAGTTAGGGGTTGCAAATATCAAAACCATTCAGAAAACTTTCAAAGGTTTTTTGAACGTGATGGGGTCAAGTTAAGCTTTCTGGGTTAGTTTTAAAAGCAAGGAAAGGAGGGGTGCCTGGGTGGCTCAGTCGATTAAACATCTGCCTTCGGGGGCGCCTGGGTGGCTCAGTGGGTTAAAGCCTCTGCCTTCGGCTCAGGTCATGATCCCAGGGTCCTGGGATCGAGCCCCACATCGGGCTCTCTGCTCCGCAGGGAGCCTGCTTCCTCCTCTCTCTCTGCCTGCCTCTCTGCCTAGTTGTGATTTCTCTCTGTCAAATAAAAAAAAAACAAAAAACCAAAAAACCAAAAAAAAAAAAACATCTGCCTTCGGCTCAGGTACAATCCTGGGGGTCCTGGGATCAAGCCCTGCATTGGACTCCCTGCTTAGTGGGGAGTCTGCTTCTTCCTCTGCCATTACCCCCTGCTTGTGTGCTCTCTCTTGTCAAATAAATACAAAAAATCTTAAAAAAAAAATAGGTAAGGAAAGGGGACAGATATTCCAGCTAAGAGAAACAAAGGAAAAGGATGGGATGAAAATATATAAGGAATAGGAAGTGGTTCAAATATGCTGGGGTATAAACTATTCATAGGAGAAGGGCAAAAGTGACCATAAAATCGGAACAGTGAGTTGAAGTCATGTTGCGAAGAGTCTTCTGCATTAGAGTGGGAAACCTGAAAGCGGGAGATCTCAATCAATGGAACAGGCAGTTTGGGAGCCATGAAAAGTTTTTAGGCAGAGTTGTAACGATGTTTCTGAATGCTTCGTGGAAGTTAAAAAATAATGTTTGATTAGGAGCACTGTTATGTTGAAAGCAAAGCAAAGCGAAAACAGATGCCCATGGTCATGCAGCGAAAGTTCCCCTTTATGAAGGGCTGAAAAAGTCCTGGGCATTTTGCAAGCCATTTACCCACCTTCTCTAGTTCAGATCTTACCACAGCCCAAATTGTTTTGTTTTGCTTTAAAGATTTTATTTATTTGTCAGAGAGAGAGAGAGAGAGAGCACACAAGCAAGGGGAGCAGCAGGCAGAGGGAGAAGCAGACTCCCTGCTGAGCGGGGAGCCTGACACGGAACTCGATCCCAGCACTCTGGGATCATGACCTGAGCAGAAGGCAGACACTTAATCCACTGAGCCACCAAGGAGTCCCAACCACAGCCCCATCTGATTATCCCAATTTCACACTGAGAAATGGAGACCCAGAGATCTTAACGAGAGTGCTCAAGTTCACCAACTACGTGAACTACATGGCAAGGGCAGAACTAAAATTTGGTAAGTCTGAATCTACAGGTGCTAGGCTTTCAAACATGGCTTCTCTAAGAACAAGTTCGGCGGAGGGAAGGGAAGTTGAGGCCATATGGCTCAGAAAAGGAAAAAGGGAAACTGCATTCATTAGCATGAGTACAAGGACCCCAGCACGAGATACACACATTCGCAAAAGGCAACTATCACCATAAATGTGCTCTAGAGATGCCAAGAAGACTTGTAGGAAAGAAGGAAAACAAGATGGAGGGCAGGTTGGTACGCTGCTTGTTTTTGATGAAAGGAAGGAGTTCTGAAAAGTAATGTAGTGCATGGCCTTTCTGTGCATTCAATCTTTATGAGGTCCTTCCAAATTATGGCAAACTTAAAAGCTCGTGCAGCAGGTTTCATCTTTATTCAGAAAAAAAAAGAGAGAGAGAGAAAGAACTGGCTTCTAACTAGTTGGACAAGAAATACAGAATTTACTTGGTGTCTGCAACCGTCTCCAGGGCTCTCTCAGGTGAAAGTATTGGTGAAATAAGATGGAGAATAAAACTATACCAGGGAACCTGTTTCCATTGAACCATATGATATCTCCATTTCACAGGTCAAAATACTGAAACGCTGGCAGTTTCATATGACTCATCTTCAATATTACTTGGGTTTGTGAAAGAAGAGGGAAGTTCCACCATTTTGTTCATCCTTGATTTATGTGGTTCCTTCCTGTGTCCCAGATCTACTCCAGTTCCTCAGTCTGGTTCCCGAGTTGCCAGCTGACCCTCACCTATCCAGCCTCCTTCCCCCCAACAAATTCCATGTAAACCTCACTCGGGCCGATCAACTCCTGTGCTTTCCTAGCATTGCAGCAAAGTGGGTACGAAAGACAAGCGTGGCTTCTGGTCTCTGGAGCTGGGGTTGCTCGAGTTCTAATCCCAAATCAGTCACACACTCGCTAGCGGGTAGAGGTGAATTAATCCCCTCTTTCAGATTCAGTTTCTTCAACTATGAAGTAACAATTATAAGGATTCCTGTCAGGATTATCAGAGATGCTTCAAATAAGGTACGTAGACATTGCCGGTTAACACCTCCTTGGAAAAACTGACTGTTGACCCACACCTGGGAGAGAATTCAAGAACTGCCAAGAACAATCCTGCATTCTCTGCCTAAACCCCTTCGGCTCACCAGGGAGTGTGGGAAGAAAGGGTGGTTTTCTCAAGCAAGAAGGACATATTTGTTCTCATGGCTTCTCTGTATTCCTCAGCAACTGTCAACTGGGGATCCTGTTTTCCATACCACCTCCTCCCTCCGTGACACAGAGTCTGGTACTACTGGTCCAGCTTATCAGCAAAGGTCCAGTTCAGAGCTGATCTTCGCGGAAGATAAAGACAGCATTATTGATTCTCTTGGGTACTGTGACTTCTAGCCTGCTCTCAGGTAAGAGCACTGGAAAGTGACTTCAGTCATGTTAATCTGGCCCCTGGGCTGTTGTGTTCTTGGATGTTACATCACTGACTTTCCCCCAGTGGTCACTTTAAGTCTTTGGTCGAGGACCTTGCTTTGTCCTGTACTGCCAGAAAGATCAACTAGCTGTCTTGAGCAACAGACACCCGCCTTTCTTTTCAGATAACAACTGTCTTGAGTTCTTGTGTTTCTACTTTCGCCCTCGCTGATGGAAAACCGCTGGAAGGCACTTCTCCATCTCAGCACTCTGTACTCTGTCGGGGTTGGCACCGGGGACAGCATACGGGATTCCCTTGCTAGCAACCTTCAAAGTAAACTCCCACTACTCCTCCTTGTTAATCCAACTGTAAGCTCTCAAGGCCCCCCTGCCTCTTCATGAAATCATCCTAAACATCTCACTACATAGTGATTTTCTTTTCTGAGTTACTATAACTCACTCTGCGGTATTATAGCACTTGAGCATTTGCTGGGCCGTACGACATCCTACCTGTGTTTTGCAAGTGGATTTGCCTTCCTGAATGGATCACAATTCCAATAGACTGAGATATTTACAAAGGGTCTCTCTGCCAAACACAGGACATTGTCTTCCTGTCGCCTCCCTGTCTCCTGCTGTCAGGCACACTATGATCTCTTAGTAATAACCTGTTGGCTTGACCTAAGAACAGACGGAAAGGCCTAGATGCACACAGCTGCTGAAGACCAAGGCATCTGAAGGTCTCTCCACTGGCAAAAACGTATTACGTGGTCTGAGAAACACTTTTGGGTCCCTGGAGTAAAAACTTAATCCCTTCTTCAAAAGGATCATGATTAGAATTCGGATACGCACACAGTTAAAACTGTGCATATATTTGTATATGTATATTTGTATAATATGTGTATGTTTTACAAACCGGCCATGCTGTTTTGTAAGCAGGCATTTTCCCCCCTGGCCATACATGATGTGCATTTTCTGCCAAGTAATAAAATTTTAGTAAGAACACAAGGGTCTACCAAAGATTTTTGGAGGGTAAAGGTAGTTTTTTTGAGGGGGATGCAGGACCTACCAACAGAATATTCTTTTTTGTTTTTTTTTAATATTTATTTATTTATTTGAGAGGGAGGGGGAGGGGCAGAGGGATAGTGAGAGAGAGTCTTAAGCCAACACCACGCTGAGCACAGAGCCCAATGATGGGCTCAATCTCATGACCCCGAGATCATGACCTAAGCCAAAACCAAGAGTTGGATGCTTAACCAACTGTGCCACCCAGATGCCCCACCATCAGAATATTCTTGACTATAATTGATCTCTGTCAAGTACATACAACTAAGGGGCGCCTGGGTGGCTCAGTGGGTTGAGGCCTCTGCCTTTGGCTCTGGTCATGATGCCGGGGTCCTGGGATAGAGCCCTGTGTCATGCTCCCTGCTTCCTCTTCTCCCTCTGCCTACTTGTGATCTCTGTCTGTCAAATAAAAAAAAAAGAACATACAAGTAACTCACATGCATCATCTTTTGAAAAATCTATGTGTAGAGTTCTTATTTTTTTTAAAGGCATCAGAATAGAATGCACACATCAAAGTTTAAGGCTGTTCTTATTATTTGTATGTAAAACTTTTTGAGGTCTTTACGTGCTGACAAGTGTCAGGCCAATTAAAAAAGTCATTTCTTGTATTTTTGGCACAAAGTTCTAGATTTTGCCACAAAATGCTTGATTCCAATTGGAAGATCTAGTTAGGGAGTGTTTATTAATTAAGATTAATGTTTTAGTAGGAACCTGCCTTCGTATCACTTTATGAATAGAGCCGGAATATAAGTAAACATGAAAGAGATTACTCAAGTAAAAAAAAAAAAAAAGTTCTCAAGAGTGAATCAGCATTTTGCGGCTGTATTTTTAGCTTGTTATATGAGCATTATATTGCTATGAACCATTAGAATAAGAGTCTACTTCAAAAGATACAATCAGAACTTTTTCAAATACTCTATTTCATGGGATACATTTCCATGATCTGGGCTTCCTTGACAAAATGAAACCCGCTCTCCCACCCATCACGACCCTTTTAAACTGTTGTCTTTGGAATGGTTTCTATGATCTTTCCAATAAGTGCTGGGGTCATTAGCGAAAATGGGAGAGGGAGTATACAAAGCATAGCAAGAGGACCCAGCCTGCCTGGGTTTGAAGCCATCTCTACTGATTACCAGCTCTGTGCCCTTTTGCAAGTTATTTATCCTCTCTGTGCCTGAGGTTCCTCGGTTGCAAAACATGCCCAGTCATAAAGCAGATTGTACAAAATGGAGAGTTAGTGAGTCAGTTATTCACAAAGCCCTCCATGGGCTCATGGTAGGCTCTCAATAACTGTTAGCTAATATCCTTACAAATGCCCAAAAGAAATCCTCAAATAAATGTTTCAATTTCCAGTAAACGCTTCGATCACTTTCCACATTCATAAAGGCAATGGCAAAGGATTCACTGCGTGTGTGTGTGTGCATGCTTGCAATTATCCACTCTTTTCTGAAATTCCCTCCTGATTCTCCCTTCGGAAACCACAATAATTTTTTGACCTAATTATTATCTCCTTTTATAAAATTTTGGGGGTGTCTGGGTGGCTTGGTTGGTTAAGCGTCTACCTTTGGCTCTGGTCATGATCCCAGAGTCCTGGGATGGAGTCTCAGGGCAGGCTCCCTGCTCAGCGGGGAGTCTGCTTCTCCCTCTGCCCCTCCTCGCCACCCCCACCCTCGTGCTCTGTCTCTTAAATAAATAAATAAAATCTTTAAAAAAATAAAATAAACTTTTAACTCTCCAGCTTTAGAGACATATTTTGTGATGTAAATTGGGAAAGACAAGTTCTCTGTATAAAGAGACACTTGCCTTCTCAGCATTCTGTGAAAAGTATTTTCACTGCTAAACATAGGTTGAGTGCTGCCATTGTAAGTTAGACTCATCTAGGACAGTATGAAGGCTTGAACTTTGGATGCTTCTTCCTGCAGCTGAATACAAGCGATCCTCGTTATTGCAAATTCGCCTTCTCACTCAAGTCCATCACTCACCCCAAAATCTATACTCAAAGTCTTCCATGGTCATTCACGGTCATGTGCACAGCAGTGAATAATTTGACTTGCTGATGCCCACGTTCACAGCTAAGGTCAAACAAGGCAACACTCTGCCTTCTTGTTTCAGCTCTCATACAGTAAACAAGCGTCCCTTTTTTGATCTACTTAGTGCTACATTTTTTGCATTTTTGTGCTTTTTCGTTGGTGATTTCACCATTTAAAATGGCCCCCAGTACTGAAATGCTGTCCAGTGCTCCTAAGCGCAAGAAGGCTGTGCCTTACAGAGAAATGCGTGTGTTAGATGAGCTTCATGGAAGCATGAGTTACAGCTGGGAGTTTAATGTTAATGACTCAACAATACATATTAAATAAAGTGTCTTTAAACAGAAGCACGCATAAAACAGGGTCATATATTGATCAGTTGGCAAAACTGTTATGACCAAAGGCTTGCAGAAACCTAACCCTGTATTTCCCCTGCGAGCAATGGTTCAGAATTTGCTAATTCAGTGTTCTCAGACACTTTATGAAACGTAACTACTGCAAGTAATGAGAGTTGACCAAACCTCTGACAAAGAACATGGGTTAGAGAGAGACGGTACTAATCTATCTAGGCAACAAATCAAACCCTGGGAAGGAAGAACTTTCTAGAATATAATCCATACTTGATACTAGTTGCTTAGGTAAGTGATTATCTTCCTAAGAAATGTGATCTGACTTTGCTTGATTTAAAATAAATGCTTGCAAAAATAAACACGTTTATTATCCCAATGTACTTAAAATTCTTCCCTCCCTCCTCTCTTCTTTTTTTCTCTTTTCCTTTCTTTTCTTTCCTTTCCTTTTCCCTTTTCTCTTCTTTTCTCTTCTTTTCTTATACTGTGAACTCTGCAAAGAGCTTTTGAGTCTTATTACAGTGGAACAATGGACATATGTCCCCTGGAGTACGGGGACTTTTGCATCTGAGCCTTATGCTTGCTATATAGTAACCATAGGAAAACCAACAACACTCCTGGATCTCGCAAACCTGCTTTTGCTCAGGTTCCAAGTATGAAGCAGAATCTGCAGTTATACTGACTTTACACAATGCGTATGTCCAGGCAATACTCTCCACTCCGCCCTGCGCTGAGTAAACCTATAGGTCTGTTTAAGAAGTACAAAAAGCACACAAGGCATCCCCATAATAGTATGCTATTTCATCCACTGACTTTATCTGCTTATCTATGTATTCAAATAGCACCTCTGACCTGCTTCTCTGTCGAGACAACACAAATTGCTGGGTGTGACTTAGTCAAGCGTGAGAATGCACACAAACAGGGAAATGTAGTTCTGGCGGTCCAGGGCCAGGAGCAGTCAGTGAGAGAAGGAGGCAGAATGCAATCCCAGCAGCCCAGTTTGCTGAGCACCAGTCCCAGGATGGCAGTAACTGCTCTGAAAGTTACATTAATGTGTTAATGCTCCGAATAATACCCTCAACCATCCCCTTTCATCATTTTCTCGACCTGGAACAATGACATCGGACACATTTCAAAAGACTCCTGACCGGCATCTAAAACTTTTAGACCCAATGAGAATGGATTCTTTACCTGATTTCTCGATCTGCAGCAAGCCACCTGAATGTAATTTACCCTGTTATTAAATAGGCCATGCCGCTCAGCTTATGGCTGCCTTCTGTCAAAACAACTCCCCGAACTATAAAGAGTCCAATAAAATGACATTGCCTTCAATGCAAACCAAAGAGATCCCAAATATGCGGATGCAAAAACGGTTTGGACTTTTTATTTATTTATTTTAAAGATTTTATTTATTTGAGAGAGAGGAGCACAAGCAGGGGGAAGGACAGGGGGAGAGAGAGAGGGACAAGCAGACTTCCGGCTGAGCATGGACCCCTACACAGGGTGATCCCAGGACACTGAGATCATGACCTGAGCCGGAAGTCAGAGACTTAACCAGTTGAACCACCCAGGCGCCGCCCTCCCCCCATTCAGCCATTTTAAACACATATCTTCACAATGAAGAATGCTGTTCCTCCTGAACATGAATCAAAAGAAAAAATTAAGAGTTCGGATGGCATCTCTTTTTGTCTGTGGCCCTACTGAATCAGATTGGACTTACTGAGACTCTTCTATTGACCTTCAGTTCCCTCCTGCTCTGAGCTGGACATTCCTAGTGTCAACACATGTTCACCAAACTGGATTTGCTTCCCCTACATTAGACCTAGCAATAGTCACAGGTGCCAATTCTATAGGCATAGAATAGATTTAAAGCACAGGAAACTATCACATAAAATGCCATGAGCTTTACCTATATTTTTACTCTCTTACCCTAGAGCTGGTATATCCATGCATTTAGGTCAATCCTCAAATTTAATGCAGTGAAAAAACACCATTATTTCTGAGTGCATCAACTTCTAAGATACTTGTCGATTAGCCATTCATTCCTTTCCCTTCTCCAAACTTCTAATGTGACTTCTAATATGGACCATATATGCTAAGAATGTGTAAATTTCATGTATTTTTAATTTCTGCTTGTACTCTAAGTAAAATGTACAATTAAAAAACTAAAAAGAAATAATCAGGGTGCCTAGGTGGCTGAGTCAGTTAAGCATCTGCCTTCGGCTCAGGTCATGAGCCCAGGGTCCTGGGATCGAGCCCGCACCGGGCTCCTTGCTTAGCAGGGAGCCTGCTTCTCCCTCTGCTTCTCATCCCACTTGAACGCACACTCTCTGTCACACAAATACATAAAATCTTTAAAAAAATAAAGTTAAAGTTAAAAAGCTTTCTTTTTCCTTCTAAAAATGACAAAAAATAATATACTGATTAAAATGAGTGACGTGTCTCCTCAAGCTTTTCACATGTTAAGTGGAATATCACAATAAAGAAACATAATTCTCTCAATTACAATTAGGTAAGGGAAGTATTTGACAATATGAAATAATGTCCATCCTATATTAAGGGAAAAAAAAAGTCAGGTATAGAAAAATATGGTATGAACACTGATAATATTTTTGTTAAGAAGAAAAACAGAAACGGACTGATGGAAAGAAAGAATCTTAAAAAGATTTGCACCAAAATGTTAGTGTTTATCTCAAGGTAACATTTTATTTTCTTATTTTTGCTTATTTGTGGGTTCCTAAATTTTCTACAGTGTTATTTAAAACTTACTTACTCCAGGTCTATCCATTGAAAGAAGAAACTACAACTGAATGAAGTTTACTGCTTTTAAAAATATTTCTGACAGTACATGTCTTTGCATTATTAAAATAAATCCTAATACTCTCTACATAAGTAAAATCACTAGGAAAAAAAATAAAGATTATAAGTATATCTCCATAATTCTAGGCCTCTGTGTGCATACAATTTCATTGATAAAGCAGAACAACATATACATCAATTTCAGGAAGGATGGTAGAAACAGTAAACCTTTAAACTCAGCTGAACTCAGGAGAAAACAAGAGTGTTACTGTTCATTTTCACATGAAAAACAATTTAAGGGGCACCTGGGTGGCTCAGTCGGTTAAGCATCTGCCTTAGGCGCAGGTCATGCCCCCAGAGTTCTGGGATTGAGCCCTCCATGGGGCTCCCTGCTCAGCGGGGAGCCTGCTTCTCATTCTCCCTCTGCCCATCTCCCCTGCTTGTACTCCCTCTCTTTCTCTCTCATGGTCTCTCTCAAGTAAATAAATAGGATCTTTTAAAAAATAAAAGAAGAAGAAAAACAATTTCATCTACTAAAGACAATTGGCAAGCTATTGATGGTCTGGCCCCAAATCAATGAAAATATAATTTATAGAATATTTGGGAAAGCTACTATATTCCAAATATCCTAGACTTGGCATACAAAAAAGACAGAACTGTTACACTGTAGCTACCTAAGGAAAAACAGCTTTGATCTATTACAGCCCTTCTACATAGGAGAAACTATAAACAGAAGAAAGAACTTATGTATTCTTTCCACTAAGGGAAATTTAATCCTGGAAGGGGCATCCAGTTGCACCATGTTTTGTCATTTTCTGTCCTCCACTGTGGGAACAAAGGACAAGCACAATTTACTGGCTTCTGAATCCCGACACCTCGGCCATCCCTCCAGCATCTCTGAGAAAGAAGGGAGCTCCGGACACCAAATGCTTTGTGGGGAAGAAATATTCTCCACGGAAAAGTTTAGTCAGATGATGAACTCTTAGATCTCTGAGGCCAACCATACTCATCTTTAGCCATGATAGAATTCTCAAATACATGGCAATCCTTTTTTTTTTTTTTTTTTTTTTTTTTTTTAGTTTGTTTCATGTAGTTTTCCACTCTGAGTATTATTTCATCTAGGCAATGCCAGTTCAGAAAAACAACTGTCTGGTTTGCCTGAAATTACTCACATGAAATAACACCTACCATCTGAGCCCAGCCACCAGTTACAATGCACTGACCACTTCTTATTGTCACTAAACAAGAGATTAGCATCAACATTCGTTCGATAAAAAAAAAAAAGCCCAATAATTAGTAGAGGTTTACTTTTTAAATCACCACAATGTTCATATTAGACAGCATTAAAATTGAAGCTTATTTTCAAAATTAATGTGAATATTTATCATGCATTTATAGTATGTGAAAATTTGTCTGAATGTTTAAGTTTTATTTATTTATTTATTTATTTATTTATTTTTTATTTGACAGACAGAGATCACAAGTAGGCAGAGAGGCAGGAGAGAGAGAGAGAGGAGGAAACAGGCTCCCACTGAGCAGAGAGCCCGATGTGGGGCTCGATTGGGATCATGACCTGAGTAGAAGGCAGAGGCTTTAACCCACTGAGCCACCCAGGCAACCGTGAATGTTTAAGTTTATCAAAATTTTATAACGTGAGTGGCTCATGGGTGGCTCCGTTGGTTAAGTGTCTGCCCTTGGCTCAGGTCATGATCCCAGGGTCTTGGGATCGAGTTCCACATCGGGCTCCCTACTCACTGGGAAGCCGCCTTCTCCCTCTCCCTTTGCCTACCACTCTGCCTACTTGAGCTCTCCCTCTGTGTCAAATAAATAAATAAATAAATAAATCTTTTAAAAAAGTTTATAATGTGAAAAATTTTGTTTTAATGTTTTAAAAAGTCAAATACAATCATATAGCCCTTACTCTCTCCTGGCAGGAACTGCACCTACAGTATCCCCAGAGATCGTGCTAGTCAGAATATTTTATGGTTAGTTAATTGTAATTTTGATATTAGGCTGACACAAGCACACTGCTCTAGAATATGAAACTATGTATGCTTTATTTGGAGGTGGTTTTCAAAATTTAAAAAAAAATGTCTATAGCAGCAGAAAACTTCCTTAAAAAAAAATTACCTGAAAGGAGATAAATACACATTTTTGTCTTAGGTGATGAAAAGAAAGTCACAAATGTTTAATAGATTAAAATTTTAAATTTACTTCCAGAAAAAAATCTTTTGAGGAAATAAGACTCTTAAAAATAATCAAGTCTAAAAAACCTGAAACAGTAATTATGCAATATTTTCCTTAGTACTTAATATTCTTTTTTGCTTCTCTAGGATATTTCTACCAATCCTTTGGGGGTTTTTGGCATCCAGAAAGAATACTTAAGATGTCTATAGCTTAAGAGCGAACTTTTTCTAAATTTACAGAAATGATAGAACCAAAAGATCATCAGATCATTTACAGAGACCTTCAAAAACTGTATCCCATATGATGTGGAACCATTCTCCTCCAACCTCCTTTTCCTTTCTCTTGTGCCCTTTTGTTTGCTGGCTGAGACAATGGAGAGGAAAAGACTAATATGGAATGGCAGGTCTCCCTAAACACTGGTAACATAAAAACAAAACAAAATACTACTTTTCCTGTATTCAAATGGCAACCCCCCATCGTTTTCTAAGATGAAGTCCAGGAGAAGCAAGAGTTCAAAGCAATGCCTAAGGCTGATAAAATCTCTGCAAAGCAGTCCTCCTGTTAAAAAGCTCTGCCACACTCTTCTTAACCTCCTCCCTGGGGCTTCACACCAGATTAAGACACACCAGGTTCTGGGGAACCACACAGCATGGCCTCTGGACTCAGCCTTCATTCCAGAAAGAAACAAAATCCTTCCAGCTCTTCTAAATGAGATATGATCTTCCAGGCATTCTGCAATTCTGGAAGTACTTGTTAATGATGAATTCCAGGTATGTGTACAGCATCTGTTCCAAGGGGCCACAAGGTCCCTGAGCCAATTATCCTATTCATTTTTTCTCTCTAGGGACAAGTTTATGTTTAATCTTATATCTCTATTAGATTAGATGATTATTGTCCTTGGGGAAACTTTGCCCTATTAGATATAGCATAAAAGTTGTAATGTTCAAGTCAAATTAATGTCCTTTATCTCTGCCCCCCCCACCCACTTAAAGATGGATAACCCCTCCCTACTAAAAAATAATCAAACTGTGTAATTTACAGTTGGAGAAAGTGGAGGAAATTTTTTGTGACATCAATAGTATGGCTCATGTCTACCTTAATCTGAGAAAGTGTATTTACTGGAAGGAAGATTGTGCAATTCAGTGTCCACAAACTGTGTTTCTGTTTAACTATGTTGCTTTTTTAATGTTTATTTAAAAATGCATTAGTTTAGGGGCGCCTGGGTGGCTCAATGGGTTAAAGCCTCTGTCTTCGGCTCAGGTCATGATCCCAGGGTCCTGGGATCGAGTCCCACGTCGGGCTCTCTGCTCGGCAGGGAGCCTGCTTCCCTCTCTCTCTCTCTGCCTGCCTCTCTGCCTAGTTGTGATTTCTCTCTGTCAAATAAATAAAATATTAAAAAAAAAACTATTAAAAAATGCATTAGTTCAAAAAGAAGTATGTTACCTGATACCAAATACACCATTATAAAATGCAACTTTTACTATAAAAACAGTAAATACATTATAGTTAATGTAAAAAAATGGAAAAGTAAGACCACATGCATAATCATACCACCCATACATACTCAGGGTATAACATAAAAAAGACTATAGAAAACTAGAAAAGCAAAAGGGCAAATAACCTCTTTTTTTTCTTTTTTTAAAAAGATTTTATTTATTTATTTGACAGAGAGAGAGATCACAAGTAGGCAGACAGAGAGAGAGGAGGAAGCAGGCTCTCTGTGGAGCAGAGAGCCCAATGCGGGGCTCAATCCCAGGACCCTGAGATCATGACCTGAGCCGAAGGCAGCGGCTTAATCCACTGAGCCACCCAGGCGCCCCGGCAACTAACCTCTTGATACAACTATCTTTTACCATTTGAGTATTATTTTCTTCCTGATCTTTGTTCCTTGTGCATACAGTCCTACCCATCCCTCATTGTAGGTAAGTCTTTTAACTTCTTTCTGATTGGAATAGATGGCTTGAGTGCCTAGAAAAGATCTAATAATCTCCAACAATTAGCACAGTTTCACTAAAAATTAGTCATGATAAATTAATACCTTTTCCTCTTAAAAATAAAATTAGAAGAGAATATGTATTTTTTTTTTTTTTTTTACTGTTTCAATAAGGCACCGGACAGTGTCCCATGATTCACTTAAGGACAATATAAAGTGTACTGGATAATAAATCAGACATATTTGAAAGTGAATGAACAGGCTTGAGTATCCATACAAATATGCATTCATCTGTTTAACACACACAGAGTACAACTATGTGCCAAATTCTGTGATTTCAAAGCTAGAAGAAAAAATACTCACCCAGTTATGAGTCAAGTGCCTGGAAACCACAAGGGAGGACCTAGTGGATTTTGATGGGTAGGGAGGAAAAGGGATTTTAATTTGCATTTGCATAGATAGCCAGGGATGAGGGCTACTTCAATAGGTAACACTAGGAAGGGGCTTTGGAGCCAAGTTTTAAATGGCCTTTCAAACCAACCAAAACAATTTGGACTAGTCATATAGACAGTGGGAAACCACTGGAGGTTTGAAGGCAGGAGTGACAGGATGGGATCTGTGACTTCTGCTGAAAGACTAGGAAGACAATAGAGGGAGGAAAGTGAGTGAGGAGACAAAAGGTAGGATGGGAGCCTGAGGGAGAGCAGTGATAATGGCCCTGAGCCAAGAGAAATGACCTGAGAGCCAGATCACGAAGGTCTTGGTATGCTGCCCTGAAGCAGACAACAAAGGAAGTTGAGCAAGTTGGAAGAAGTTGAGTTTGTGAAATCAATGGTCTGAGAAGACAAACCCAAAGAATGTAGGACGGAATCAGCATCATCAAGCAGTACTCCCAGTAACAATTACCTGGGAGTACCTTTCACAGTACCTGGGCACCTCCATACTCATATAGACATACTCATTCTCAATCTCCGCCACGAAGCCTGCTCGTGTACTCTGAAGACAAACCATCTCCTCTAACTGAGTCTGGCCAAAATATCTGTTGAAGGATCAGGGACACAACCTGGTTCTCGAATTTTTATTTTTTTAACCCCAAACTACCCTCATCAGTAGAAAAATAACTCGATAATTGCAAAAAACCTAAGTACCAATCAAAATGATGTCACCACAGTGTCAGCAATCAGAACATACAAGTTCAAAAAAGGATTTCTGCAAATGTGAATGCATGAGCAGTAATTGAAAATCACTACAACTCAAGATAACCCTTGAGGTTCTCTTAGAGTCCTTAAAATTTCCAGAATGTCATATGTACAATAAGAGCTTTGTAAAGTTCCAAACGACCACATGGCCGACCTTCCAGTAGATTAAAATTATAATTCTCTCCTCCACCACCACTGTTCTCTAATACAGACTTGCTCATTTTAATATATATGTACCAAGCTTTAAAAAATTGATTAGCAGCTTCTTAGTCGGTCACATTGAATTGTCCAAACCAAAAGGAGTCCTAATTTTTGATTTTTCAGAAGTGTCCATGTGGATTACCAGTGGGCTGCAAATAATACACGAGAAATGGCTTAGAAAAGAAAGACTGCAGGGTGCCTGGGTGGCTCAGCTGGTTAAGAAACTGCCTTCGGCTTGGGTTATGATCCCAACGTCCCAGGATCAAGTCCCATATAGGGCTCCTTGCTCAGCAGGGAGTCTGCTTCTCCCTCTGACCTTTCACCTCTCATGCTCTCTCTCAGATAAATAAGTAAATAAAATCTTTAAAAAAGAGAGAGAAATAAAGAAAGAAAGAAAAGAAAAGAAAAGAAAACCTACAGAGGGCATAATAGCAATTTTCAAATGCATACAAAATGGTCATTTGGAAGGGGGAATTAAATACAGGTAGAGTTAGCACAAGGACTAATGGAGGAATGACGGGGGTACTCAACTTTCAGGTCAATGTGTATAACAGCCTTCAACAATCGGAGCCACCCCCAGTGGAACGGACTGAAGGAGGTTTCTGTAGAACATCCTCAGGTTCTGACAATAGGTGACCAAGTTAAAAAGAAATCACTTTACCCTGTTTAGAAAACTAGTCCTAACAAATACAACATATTTGGAAATTCTATCTATAATCTTCTCTGCAGTCAAAAAAACATAGTTTAAGATACTTGATAGCCAGGTGCCTGGGTGGCTCAGTCAGTTAGGCATCTGCCTTCAGCTCAGGTCATGATCTCAGGGTCCTGGGATCGAGTCCCACATCAGGTTCACTGCTCGTGTGGAGTCTGCTTCTCCCTCTCCCTTTGCCCCTCCCCCTGCTTGTGCTCTCTCTCCCTCTCTCAAATAAATAAATAGAATCTTTAAAAAAAAAAACAAAAAACCTAAAACTTGATAGCCTGCCTAGGTCTTTCCTTCTAGCCCCCCAAAGTAAAAATGATCAATGATGAGGCAGAAAGATAATCTTTATTTTTTCCCTTCTGTTTAGAGCCTTTTACATCATGAACACTGAGATGTTCTGAATTCTCAGAACAGAAGCCCTATAGGTTAATGCCACTGATTCTTTTATTATGGAAAGTGTCATGTTTTGGGGAGCCATCGATAAAATAAAAGCATTGATAAAAATGTTTATATAATTTCAGATTCACTGTGTATTATTCAATAAAGTAGCACATCATAAAATATTTGTTTAACTAGCTAATCCTCATTTATTTATTCTAACAGTTAAGAAGTTAATTCAGCTTATAATGAAACATTTCAAATGTGTCAGACAATATATAGCTTTTGAAACGTCTTAGGAGGATGTGAGCAAAAAGTTTGAAGCACACTCCTATAATCTAGAAAATTCCATGAAACTATCTGGGTTTTCTGATTAAGCATCACAATGTCCCTAGATGTTAGTTATCTCCTAATTTCATGTCAGTACTAAGTGTTATAGTCCTTCATGGGGCCATTTTTCATGAGAGCAGAATTTCTACACTTCATGAAAATTCCTACCTACAGGACAATAAGAGAAAGCACAGCATATTTGCTCTGACAAATAAACGCTTCTCAAATTTGACCTCAGAAAAAAAATTTAAATTTCTTCATTTCCTGGACCTTTGGGTCATTTTCCACATTTAACTGCTACTGTTCCAAGTATCTACAAATTCCAAGTCTCTACAACACTAGGTCTGAAAGAAGAATTTCTCTACAGTTGATACGAGCCAAGGGGACAGTCCACTTACAACTTACATATTTATTATCTTAGAAATTAGTTATAAGATACCTCTAAGAGCACGGCACACTTCCCCTCTGGGGCCATCACAAACAGAGGTGCAAGTTGCCCACTGCCATGCGAACTCCAGGCCTGGATGGGGAGCTGTTGGTTGGTAACCTCAGGAGTCCTCCAGGTGAAATTCAAAACTGGTCCCTTGTGCACAGAGCCGGAAGAAAGAGGCAGATCACTCCAGGCTGGTACAAGGCAGTTTTAAAAAGCAAGGGAATTTACATATGAGGCTGGTCTTCAGAGGCTGCAAGACAGGCAGATCTCTGCCCCTGCCTGCCGGAATCTTAAGAGTTGGTACAAAGGCCTTTCACAGGGTTCAGTTGTGTATATAGTCCAGATGGTCTCTCTAAACATGACTCTCTCAAGGCTACGTCCTTGAAGTGGCTTGTAGTATGGGAACAATGGGAAGAACACACATCTCAAAAACAAGGGAGGGAATGATGATCCTGCAAATGCCAGGTCTAGCTTGAGGGTCAATAGGCAGACGTGTACCCTTGATGACTCCTTCAACAGGAGCTAAGAGAGGAAGGAATAAGCACATGGACGAAAAGCTCCTCCATACCCTGGGAACCCCTAATGGACCTCCTTGTCTCAAGAATGAGAAAACTGGGAACCTTAAAGGACTCCCCTTCAGTTTCTCCACCACTAGCTCACTGAGATTCCGGAACATAAGAGAAAACGGACATGTAATCCTCCCTTGTTTTACTTCACTAAGAAATCAAACAGCCATGCTTCTTTCATTGAAATTAAATATATATAGATATATAGATATCTATATATATATATCTTTGAGCAGTGACCAAAGACTTACTTGAAGCCCAAACTTGGGAATTTATAACTCCAAAATTTTCAGCCACTATCATTTCACTTAGTGATTTTACCTTCAGTGTGTGTAACACAATAGAGACACTATCATACTCTTGCTGAATAAATTATTAAATGAGATAATCTCAGGTGTTTATAGGAAATAAATTAGTAATCAGCATCTATTCCCAGGACTGCCTCAATTTCACACTGTTTGTTACGTTGTGTTGGAAGATAAAGCATAGATTTTTAAAAAATGTTCCAAATGTTCATGGTAGAGTTCGCACCCCCCATACTTTTTTAAAAATCACATTTATATTAACAATATTTTCTCTTGCTGGGCTCCTTCAAATTATAAGTTTCTTGACGGCAAAGTCGATGTCAGATTTTTTTCTTTTTCTTGTTTTTTTTCCCTCAATGCCTATCCCTTGGTAGTGGCTCATGGGTAATGGGCCTTTTTGTCATATTTGGAGAACTGACTGCACAGCCACTTGGGGTGACCTCAGTTCTACTGGAATTTAATTATGATTCCTCCCTTTTTCTTTTGATGCCATAGAGTCTATGTGCAGACAACAATAAAGATATAATAAAAATTATATATGGTCCTGGACACTGTTCTAAGGACTTAATGTGTAATAAATAGTCTAATTCTCACAACCTGCTAACGTAGATTCCCTCATGAACATCCCCAATACTATTATTATCATCTCTCTATTTAAAGATGAGGGAACTGAAGCAGAGGTGCTAATTCATCTGCTAGAGAGATGGTCACTCAGCTGCTATGTGGCTCAACCAGGACTTGAACCCAGACACAGTGGCTCCAGAGTCCAAGTGTTTAACCACCATGCTAGAATACCACAGCGCACACTCATCACCACACCTGTGGAAAACTGAAAAATAAATGCAAATAAGAGAGTGTAAAAATGTGTAGGAAGTCCAAGGGGCCACTCATTCTCCCTCCACACTGAAGCCCAGTCTCCAGGCTTTCTCTCCTCTTTCCCTTCTTCCCTGGGGCTGTTGCCTTACAGGTTATTTATAGAGAGATAAGCAGAGTTGTTTTCCTTAATTCATAGGGTGATTAAAAATACATTTCTATTTCATATATTAAACTAGTGGCCAGAAGTCACTCTAGAGAAGAAATTATTCACGACAAAGTTGTCATGCTGGACCAAGTGAATATCCTTAATATATCCCAAGTGTATAGCTAACTTAATATATCCCAAATAATAGCTAACTAGGAAAGGCCCAGTAGAGAGAACTTATAAAAGCAAGTGGAAAATACACCCAAGTAAATTGTCTGGAACTTACTACAAACAAATAAATATAAATTAAAGCAATGGGATATCCCATTTTGCATGAACTTATCAAAGATTTTTTAAATGCAATCATCTTCAGGGCTAAGAAGGACAAGAAAACTGTCCTTCCTTGCTGGAGTGCAAATTGGTTCCACTTTTCTACACATCAGCCAAGCCGTAGATATCATAAACCTTAAAAAGAGGTAAGTCTCCTGCATTACAGTTTGTATTTATACAAAGGAATATATCAGATATGTTAAAAAATTAATATGCAAAGATAATCAGAGGACTAGTTCTAATAGCAAAATCTTAGGTACTTAACATGTTCAACAGTAGGCAATGGTTACCTAAATTAATTTGAGTCCAAAGAATACCAAACAATAAAATATATGGAAAATACACTTATGGGGAGGTTTTAGCGGTATCTTTATAATGTAAAGAGGGAAATACGTAACATAAGAATTGTAATGAGATGATATATTAAATGTAGAGTGCCCATGGCAGTCCCGGCACGTAATAAAGAACTCAATCTATCAACAGTTTGCACTGAATGATCTAAAGTATATCAAAACCTTGGAAACAAGGCTGAAGGAAATGTGGCAAAAGAACAGTGGCTGCCTCTGGATAAGAAAGATGTTTTATTTCCCACATCTTTATGTTTTCTAATGCTTTCATGTCTTTTTCCTACAGTATTATTTTCTGTAGAATAGATCAAGGACTTAAAACTCATGAACAAAACAAGTAAAAGTACATTTTAATTCTTCACACTGCAGGAACACACCTCAAAGAATAGGGACATCCCGACCCACACATCTTTTTTTTCCCCCTTCTGTCAACAGTGGGTGGCTATTTACCATAGCTACTAAAACCTGCCTGGAGGAAAGAAGGGTAGAGTCAGCGCCAGGTGGAAACAAATTCCTGGAGTCTAGAACCAAGCTGAATGTATGAGGCTCGTGGAAGAGAAGCAGACAGAAAGCATGCTTTATAGAAAAGTTTCCCAATCTGTTGTTTGCTTGCGGCAAAACTGGAATTGTTTATGACAGAAACAACATTAAAGGTGACATGGCTTTCCCCACTCCTACAAGTGTTGATAGATGAACACATACTATTCAGGAAATACTTCTTAATGATTAAGGCATTTAATCATTTGTAATCGTTTTAGTCATTTTAAATCATTTAATCATTTAATTTAGATACTTATGTAGCTACCTAGTTTAATGTTCACTACAACATTGAGAGGTGTTTTTTATAGTGACCCTGGCCTGCCGTGTTCAGGATCTCTTAGGAAAAATTTTTTAGAGGCACTTGGGAGATCCTTGACTAAAACCACAATTTCCTTCTGTGTTTACAGTGCTTCAAGTGACCAGGTGCACTGTTAATTGAGTATTTATTCCTATTCAAATGAGGGGATGATCGAAGCCTCAGTGACAAATTCTTCATCTGGCCTGGAGCCCATTCCTCCCTTTTTAGTCCCTACCTGCAAATCCCAACTTGTATAACCAAACTGAGCCTCATTTCCTGTCATAAGAAATCAAAAAAGATAATACATCAAAGGGTGACTGGGAGGATGTAACAGTTAACACATGTAAGCATTTTAAGAGAATGCCTGCGGGGCACCTGGGTGGCTCAGTGGGTTAAGCATCCCACTCAGGTGATGATCCTGGGATTCCTGGATCGAGCCCTGCCACAGGCTCCCAGTTCAGCGGAGAGTCTGCTTCTCCCTCTCCTTCCGCCTCTCCCCCTGCTCGTGCTCTCTCTCAAATAAATACATAAAATCTTAAAAAATAAAAATAAAAAAGAATGCCTGCCATCAGTAAACAATTATGTACCAAGTATTAGTATCATTACTCTAAAATAAAGAAAATCTACCCTACTTTTAAACATCTTTAAATTAAGTCTGCCAAGAAGTCATAAAATTGAGAGGAAACTATAGACATTGATATTTACAGTACATTTACTAAGCTTCCTTCCCTTTTATTGTAATGATAACCACAACTAGTCCAGCTTTTAAATGTTTAATGCACCCAAAGACTTTACTAGAAATCTCACACTTTTTTTTTTTTTAATATTTTATTTATTTATTTGACAGAGAGAGATCACAAGTAAATAGGCAGGCAGAGAGAGAGAGAGAGGGAAGCAGGCTCCCTGCTGAGCAGAGAGCCCGATGCGGGGCTCGATCCCAGGATCCTGGAAATCTCACACATTTAATTAAAAAAAAAAAAAGTTTTAGGAATAAACCTTTTCAACTAGCTCCTGTTTCCCTATTGTGCCTCCTAAAACAAGATCATAAAATTCTCAACTTCAAAGCATTCAATTCCACTAAACTCACTACACCTGAGTCAATTACCCCAGTGAGAGTGGGCCTAGTATCCTAAAAGCTTTGACATTTTATTAACACCAGCTTTTGAAGAGAAGGAACAACTGAGCCTACGAGACAAAAAGTAAAACAACAACAAAAAAAAACCCCCAAACTTGAAGGTTTCAGCCATTATTAACTATTTTGAAGATTTTTAAAATTTATTAATAATTGGGAAAAATCCAAGTACTGATAGGGGTCGAACTAATTAATTAAATATTCAATTTTTGTGATTTTACAATATTTATTAAAATCAAATTATTGGGGCACCTGGGTGGCTCAGTTGGTTAAACATCTGCCTCTGGCTCGGGTCATGATTCCAGGGTCCTGAGATGGAGCTCTGCATTGAGCTCCTGGCTCAACAGGGAGCCTGCTTCTGCTTCCCCCTCTCCCTCTCCTTTTGCCTGCTGTTACCCCTGTTTGTACTCTCTCTCTGTCAAATAAAAAAAAAATTAATAAAATAAAATCTTAAAATCATTATTTAACTAGTTTTAAAAAACATTGATAAAAGTCAAGGGGCACCTGGGTGGCTCAGTCAGTTGGGATCTTGATCTCGGGGTCATGGGCTGAAGCCCTGTGTTGGGCTCCATACTAGGCATGGAGCCAACTTTAAAAAAATTGACAAAAAGCAAGTAAATTGGGACCTGTTTTGCAAATTTTAGAGGTATGTCCAGTTCAGCAAGGTGCTCTTTAAATAGCAAGAAATAGGAAAGACATGGTCTATAATAGGGTATCAGTTTTTATTTTTTGAAAGTCACTTTAACGTCCTTATGTGTATGTGTGTACTTTTCTAGGTAAATGCCTGTACCTCTCCTAACAAAAATATGTAACATGCATTTCATGCGTTTTTTTCATAATCTTCAAAGAATGATGTATACTGTTCATTAAGAGTTAATGAATTCAAAAGTCAATTCAAAAATTCAGCCCCAGAACTCAAAGGATCAATTAAAAAAACAAAACCAAACAAAACACTAGCTCCAAGGATGGGTGTTAATAAAGTTAAAGGTTGGGCTAAAACATTTGAAATTTATCTTTAAGAAAGGGGGTTACACCTATTTCGTTTAAAATATGTGATCATAGGGTGCCTGGGTGGTTCAGTGGGTTAAAGCCTCTGCTTTCAGTTCAGGTCGTGATCTTGGGGTCCTGGGATTGAGCCCCACATAGGGCTCTCTGCTCTGCAGGGAGCCTGCTTCCCCCCCTCCCCGCCTGCCTCTCTGCCTACTTGTGATCTCTGCCTATCAAATAAGTAAATAAAATTTAAAAAATATATGTGATCATAAACCTAAATAAAAACAGTTGAGATCCCTCAGTCCAAAAGACATTCTGTCAGTAATATTCCCCTAGCCATATTTCAATCAGTTATAAAATTTTTAGAAAGAAAACTACCAAAATACAAAAATCTGGAGGAAATCAAATTATTAGAAAATTATCCATCCGGCAAAATTCCTTGTAATCAGTATGTCTTATTCACCTCAGCAAGGGGAAGTGCAAATCTTTTTCACTTGTACATTTGGAGGGGAGGAGGCAGACAAGCTTTAAAGTTAAATTGCAGAAAGTTCCCAGCGAGTAACCGATTAAACAGAAGTTTTTCCTAAAAGTATTTGTCATTCCAACACACTAGGGTAAAGAACCTTAAGACTAAAAATTTTGAGTGCTCAGTATGGAAATGAATCACGATAAACACACAAGCTTGAACCTTGATGACTTACAGGGACCCAATGTTATGGAACAGTTTTCGCTCAACAGGCTTAAAAGTACAAATTCATTTTTGACTCTAGGACAATAATTTTTTTAAAAAGAACGAATCTATTTCTAAAATAAAATGACCAGAAATTAAATATCATTAAGGATGCTACTTAAGTTCTGTGAATAACTAGGCCAAAAGTTACACATTTGTACCAGCCTGTTTGTACAGTCTGAATACAGATAAAGTTATGAACCTTAATATTCCAACAAAGCCATGTTATATTTTCATTCAAGTTTTCTAGGGTTATCAATAGAAATGTGTTTGTGGTATACATAGGTAATTTTTCTATGTAAATGCCTGTGCTCTTTTAACAAATGTAAGTGGAAAGTAAACGGGAGCAGGAAGATTTGAAGGTAGGGACTAGAAGATAGAACAGGTAAAGGTAAAGAACTAAGGGAAAGTTTGTGGACTGCTGTCTGGTTCTTATTAATGAAGGCTAGTCCAGCTCACCTATGTCCTTACATGAAAAATTAAGTGGATCATTGAGTCAATTTTTAGATAATTCATTTTAGAAAATACTTGCACCACCCCCCTTCTTCCCCTAAGAGGCCTGACGTGACCTCTGAAAATGCTTCATTCCCCAAAACCCTACAAAATCATGCAAATCAAGAGGTTCAGATCTGTGTACTTCCTTTAGGAACACATATGTAACTGCCCAGGCCAACAAGGCTATGCATATCCAAAAAGCCACCAAGTATCTGAAAGATGTCACTTTGCAGAAGCAGTAAATGCCATCCCGCCGCTATCACGGTGAAGTTGGTAGGTGTGCCAAACAGTGGAGCTGGACACAGGGTCGGTGGCCCTAGAAGAGTGCTGAATTCAGAGAGTAATGCTAAACTTAAGGGTTTAGATGTCGATTCTCTGGTCACTGAGCACATCCGGGTGAACCAAGCCCCCAGGATGCATTGAAGAGCGAAGAACTTAGAAGGCTCGTGGTTGGATTAATCCATATGTGAGCTCTCCTTGCCACACAGAGATTTCCTTACTGAAAAAGAGCTGATTGTCCCTAAACCAGAAGAGCTTACAAAGAATAAAAAGATATCTCAGAAGAAACTGAAGAAACAAAAACTCATGGCCCAGGAGTAAATTCTGCACAGAATAAATGCAAATAAAAATAGAAAGAGGATGTCGGTTATCTATTATGAAACATATTTTAAGAAACAAAAACTCATGGCCCAGGCGTAAATTCTGCACAGAATAAATGCAAATAAAAATAGAAAGAGGATGTCGGTTATCTATTATGAAACATATTTTAAGTATTCTCAAAAAAAAAACAAAACAAAAATACTTGAACCTAAAATATCCAGATCACTGAAGCAAAGATGAATTCTTGAATTAACTGAATAGTGTCACACTCCTTCATTTTGCTTCATCAGCTAAAGACTGACTAGATGGGTATTTTATGCCCTCCTAAGTATTTCTAAGTCTCCATCCCTCACCTCCCACCCTACAACATTTCCACTGTTTAACTTGAAAGAATCTTCTTTCAAGAAGTATGCGAAGTAACTCTTAGATCTGGAGAGTTCTTAGATCACATCTGACAATGTGATCCTGATACCTTTAGAATTATCATCACCTAACATTAAAAGCAACAAGCAACAACCCTTATTCACAAAATTCAACCTTCAATTTAACAAAAGGCCCTATGTAAAAATTTTATCATCACACGCTATTATTTATAACTAATGCAAATATAGGGATGGATAATATGATCATAAAATAATTTCTATTATTCCTGGAATCCTAAAATACCAAGGACTGTGTGAAAATACATAATTTTTAAAAAGATACATAAAAGTTCAGATCAGACCTCTCACACACTTCATTATTTTCTAATACCATAACATAGATTATTTTTCTTCTCTGTACATTTCCTCAGTCTTCTCATTCTTAACCTAGTGCTATTACACCAATATCCCAGCGCTCTCTAAAGTTTATTGAATGACATGCTAAATTCCTCACTTAGGACTTTTCAATCCTAAGACTAATATGAACTGTGATTCCCCAAGGTGGCAAGAAGCATGAGTATTATATGGACACAGTATTTTCCTAGGTAGCTGACCAAATTTGTATTGGCTGTAGTGGCACAGATTAAATGAGACTCTGGTCTTTCCTGTTTCATGAGAGCAGATTGCACTATGCTCCAGCCATTTTTCTCTAAACGAATACAGCAGATCACAAGGATTTTAGGGATCGATGCAGAACAATTGTCACTACAGGATAAACAACAGCTTAATACTTTGCCCGCATTTTAAAAGTTTGACATGCCTTATGATGCTCTATTTTGAGTAAAATACTAAGGCTTATGATGTTTTTATATATGTTCCTTTAATACAGAAATTATACATCATGTTACTTTCTGAGCCTCCCATATAACAATGTACATTTCCTTTCAAATAGTGTTTCTTCCATTTTTTTTCTTAGTCAAAACAAATTTGAGGATCCCAAGATTTCCTTGGATAGTATTTAATCTTAAAAAATCCTACACTAGCTTGTAGACCCTAAAACATAGAACACAAAATGTAAACAATTAAACCTTTATAACAGATACCTCGGTGGGGGGAGTGGAAAAAGTCAGAAAAATATACAAAGCATTGAAAGGCTGAATATGTGAAGGATGCCAGAGAGGAGCGGGGGAGGGCCTCATGAGGTTCTAGGCAAGCCCTGTGATGACGTCACCTCACAGCCACAATGTTACAGCAGTCAGCACAGGCCTCCTGTTTTCCTATTGGTGAACACCGTGTCAGCCGACATCAGAAGATAATCATCATTGGCCAGACAATTACAACTGGAGCGACTAACTAGCATCCACTGCTGTTAGCACAAACCTGGCAGGCTGCTGAAAGAGAAGGCAGAGCCCAGCTCCCCTTCTCACTCAATGAGTTTTAGGTCGCCTTGCCTTACCAGTCACTACGTGATTTCGCTTCCTTGCTAGCAGCACGTATAAATTAAATCAGCTAACGGGTAAAGGCGAGACATCTCATTAAAGGGCAAAATGCCTTTTTCAATGTTGTGAAATCACAGACAGAGCTTTTCAGTGTGGAACTGGAAGTCAAAAATGCTACTGGGCATACATGCATTTTCCTCTACCTCTTCCTCATCTAATAAAGTCGTATGTATTGGATAACGTTACCCGAGATATTTTTAACTTGCCGTGTAGTTTCAAGATGAGGTCTCAGGATGATTCTCCAAGGAAATATATTTATTACTTTGCATTTCAGTTGCTGCTCTATTATACATGAGACTATTGGACAGAAAATTTAAAAGGTCTATAGAACTTATCCTGTGTTTAGAACAATGAGTATAGGATTAATCATTTGTGAAGGCAGCAATAAACCAGGAAAGCTTGCCACAGTTGAACTCTGTAGTGTTTATACAAATACCAATCCAAAATAAAGGGGCCTTAACATTAATATGTAATAAGGTAATGAATATGGATTATAGGATAAGTTTAATAAACTACACTTATTTAAGGTCCTCTTAAATAATGCAAAGTAGGACAGACAGCATACTGACAAAACAGCACTCCTGGCCTCTCTCACAATTCTTCAAAATGAGCTCATTTTTGAGAGAGAAGTTTTAATTTTCTAAATTAACAAGCTTTGTTTGAGGTCGTATCTAAGAATTTTTAAGGACAAGTGCAAATGATTCTCAAACCACAGAGTAGATACTTCACAACATTTTGTTCTTCCCCCAGAAGCTATTTCAAACCATTTTGAACAGGTAAGGCTTTGGTTTCCTAAACTTCCCCTGCCCCCAGGGGTGGTCTAAGCCTGGGTTATGGAGCTCCCTACTCCTGTTAACAAGGGCAAAGAAAAGAAAAGAAAATCGTTTTCTTACACACCTTAGTCAAGACTTTGTGCTGTTGGGATTTGGGGTGGGGTGGGGGGGGTTTACAAAACTGGACCCCCAGGATACTGGGAGAAATGCATCCCCTCTGGGATAAAAAGGAGAAAGCAAGACAATTAAGGTCAGGAAGACATGCAAAGAGAGTAACTGTCTGAAAGGCTTTTTGACTGCAAAAGGCAATCTAAAAAAATAGGGTCCACAAAGAAAAAGGAAGGGAAAAATCCCAGTAGGTGACGTATTCAAACGCAGGGGCAAGCCAAATATGCTAAAGTTCAGGTATTAACAGGTAGTGTTGGCAATAAAATGGGCACCAGTAATCATTTTAACTCCCCGGATAAGCATCTCCCCCAGCATCTGCCACGTACAAAGCGCCAACGTGCTCCGAATGAGACAAGAACCATGCCCTAAAGAGCTGATAGTCTGGTAGGAAGGAGGCACCGGCAGACATGTAAATATTCATATATATGAGTAAAAAGCAAGGAAAGATGCCAGAAGAACGGTCCGTAAAGAGCTAGAAGGAAACCAGTGGTGAGAGCTCAACAGGAGAAAATAACTTTTGGGCACATTTTGGCCATTTTCAGTCCCAATGTGGGCTGGGCCCTGTCTGGCTCATTGTGTGCTTGTTGAGTGAATGGAATAAAGAAGCGGGAAATGGTTACCTGGCCTCAGAGAAAAGGCAACCCGTAAATATGGACCTATGGATCTTGGTGGTGCAAGGGGTGGCTGGCCAACAGTGAATGGGGGTAGCCACGGTGAGGGGACCCCGGTTCCAGAAAGGCAGGCTCCGTAAAGGTGCAGCAAGTTGGAGACAAGGAAGACTAGATGGGCTCGAGTGGCGTGGCGAGTGAACATGACAAACAGCTGCAGAGAAGACTCCGCCGCACGGTGGGCCCGCCTCGCAGCTCCGAGCGCCCGCTGCCTCGGGCCCCGCCCCCGCCCCGCCTTCAGCACCACCCTCTACGCGGGAGGAGGAAGTGCCTCCGGAGAAGGTCCGCAGGCCGCCTGGGCGGAGAGGCGTCGCCTCCCCAAGCGCCAAAGGCCTTTCAGTGTCTGCACTCCTACGGGCTCCAGCCTCGAGAGGTGTACCACCACCTTTCGGACCCACCCTCGGCGCCCGTCCGCCCAGGAGGGGCCTCAGCCCCGCGCCCCATGTGCCCACCGCCCTTCCAGGGCTTCGGAGCGGATCGTGTCCCCCTGTCAGCTTCCGGCTCCGGCCAGACGCGGCCTTCGGGCCCCCTCACGCCCCGCACCCAGTGCAGTCCACAGCCCGGCCACAGCGAGTTTGAGTGCGCCTGGCCCTCCACACCCGCCCCCAACGGGCCGGGCCCAGCCGGCGCGCACCTCGCAGGGGGCGGGCTCGGCCCGGCTGCCGCCGCAAATGGCCAGCTGGGCGGGAGGAGGCAGGCACCGCGGCCCAGACTCCCCGGGCCGGTCGCAACTGGGGACCGGAGGAGAGGAAGTTGAACCTCCCTCCACCAGCTCCGGCCCGCGGCACCCCCTCCTGCTGCACCAGCCAGCCCCGGCCCGCCGCGCGCCCGCGTCTTTGGTTTCCCATTGATGAGAGGGGGGAGGGAAGGCAGGTCGTGACGCCGCGGGGCACGCGCAGTCGCGCACGCGGCGGCGGGCGGGATCCCTTGGCGCGGGAGAGCCCCTCAGCCCAACCCTCCCATCCAGCCCCTGGGAGGCTGCAGGCCGCTGCCGAGCTCCGGGGTTGTTGAGCGTGCACTTCACTGATCGCCAGACCCGGGCTCAAGGAGGGGACCGGAATGCCTGCCCCAGCACCTCGGTCTACAAGGAAGAAGCGAGATGAGCACACCCTCCGCTGTTAAATATTGCAAGGTGACACAGGATCTCCCACACAGGGATTTTTTAAAAGGACCGGCGGAGGGAACACACTAAACAAGCGAGACTCTTTCCCTATTAGAAGTGTGTCTGGGGAAGAGCCCCCAAGGACTCTGCGGACCGAGGGTTTTTAATCCGTGTCTCAACTCCAATCAACAGCTTCCTACTGAATTAGAACTGAGTGGGTCCAAAAGGCGTTCCCGTAAAACAGAAACTTAATAATGGCGTGGCTCCACTCGCTCGGGTTCATTCATTTTTATTACTGTTTTCATTGTCCCCTCCCCCCCACCGCCCCCGCCTCTTAATGAAACCGGAAAGGGATCCGCGTGGGGAAAGGGGTCCAGGAAAGGAGAAATCCGGCCGGGGAGCTGCAGAGAGTAGGGCAGTGAAGTAGGAGGTCTGCAAGGAGAAAGGAAGGACACGAGGGATGGGGAGAGGGCGAGGACCAGAGAGCGCCGGGGGGAGAGGGTTAAACGGGGCAGAAGCCTGGGTCCTTCCTCCACTGCCTTTCACACTCAGCTTGCGGGAGGCCAACAGAGAAAACCCAAATCTAGATGAAAACCAGAAGGTAGCTCAGGTGCAGAATCTGGACTGGGGCATCTCTCCCGCCTTCCGTGTCGCGCAGACATCTAACTCTGTACACTCATGTATGTTCTATGTTATATAATCTATGTTAAAGATGTATGTGTAGCCACGGTTCACACAGGGGCACTCTCAGACCCACGCGCTTCATGCAGCCCGGGTGGTTCCTGCACCCGGGGGACCCGGGAACTCAGCGACCAGCTCTCTGCTGCCGGCGATTCATCGCCCCATTCACGCCCCAGACAGAAAACACCGACATTAAGGCGCACCGGGAAGACGCCCAGGGTTCCCGGGAAGAGTGTCACGCGAAAGCATCACCTACCAGTTTTCCTGCATCCACTGGATGGCTTCATTCTCGTTGAACTGCTTTTCGAATTCATATTCTTGTAAAGTCAACACTGACATGTTCATTGGGGCTGATCTTCGGAGTCGCTACGTGTTCTCTACACAAAATAAAATAATCTGTAAAGCGCTAGATTTCCAGTGCTCTCCTGTCTGCTTTCCCCATCCACCCCCCCACCCCCCCAGGTCTTCCCCTCTCGGCTGGATCTCCGCGGGCCGGCCTCTCCCAGCCTCTCTCAGCTACATCCAGGGTCGAGCATTGCCTGTGCCACGGCTCCCAGCTCCTCGCTCCGCGGCTCTCCTCCTCCCGGCGTCCGCATCCACCGTCGGAGGAAATGAATGCCTTGCGGTCTTAGTGCCCGCACGTTTGTCCATCACCCTTTTTACTTGTCTACGGGGAAATCTCCTCCCCCTCGTGCGATCGGAAAATTAACCCTTTGCGAGAGAGAGAGCGCGAGACCTCTCGCCCCGAGGGGCAGTTTTGCTGACGCGAAGGTGACTAGGGGAGTGGAGGAAGGGCGCCGAGAAGGAGGAAATGGCCTCGAGGTCATTCACAATCCCCAATCCCAACCTCGTGGGCAGCCTAGCCTTGCCTTTGAATGTGGTTTCGGCTTGCCAGGAGCGGCCCTTAGGCGCGCGACCTGCAAGCTTGGCTAGTAGGCGATAAAGAAACAGTAAACGCTGCCAGCTCTTTCGCTGGGAGAGCTCCAGGCAAATTTGTGCTGAGATTACACGTGAGAGGAACGCGCTTTCCACCTCTTTGCCCCTGCCCCCGCCGTACTCTCGGGGTCCCCCACCCCAGAGCGATGACTTCGACTACGGCAAACCTGGGGCCCGGCAGCACCCAGAGCTCCTCAATCATTCGCGAGCTGGGGATGGTGGGGTTGAGGACCTGGAAAGTGGAGGGCGACCAGTAGCCCGAAGAGGGGGAGGGTTTAGGTACGGGGAGAGGTAGAGCTAACCAACCGAGACAAAGGGGGGAGGGGGGAAGTTAGCAGGTAGGAGAACTGGACCAACTGGTCCAATGCAAAAACTTTATTTATATGTATGAGAAATTTCGTTTTATATATTTCACGGGTAGGTGGAAGAGAATTGTGTTGAGGAGAAGGCTAAATGTAATGTTGACCCCTACTGAACCCCCAGTCTCATAGCAGTGTCCTAAACTCAGCTTCTGTGTACACCCCTCTTAATTCTCAGAAGGAAAAGAATTTTCCCAGTAGAAACTGGGGCCGGCCCTCCACTCACTACACACATGTTCAGAAAAATGAGGTATAGGAGACATGGAGGTATCTAATAATTAATCTATGGATGTAATTGTAAGCTTAAACTAGAAAAAAGAACTTATGCTTTAAAAATTAGGTGGACATTAGGACCAAGAAGAAAATTCCCTTCCTTCCCGGGGCTCTCTTTCCCCCACCTCACCTGTAGAGGATATTTTCATTCAAAGTTAGGTTGCCTGAAACTACTGAAAAGTGGAAACTGGGAGAAATATCTCTGTAAGGGAGGAAATTATAGTAAGAAATTAAAGAAAGGGTTTTTAAAATGCAGTACAATATTACTTACATCAAAAGGCTAGATTGGTTGATGATTAACAAGTAATTTTTGAGACGATCCTCCCGAATATTTCATGTATAGACTTTCCTTGTCTCTCCATTTAAGGGTTATCATTCTAGATACTTCTGCAGTACAAGTCAGAGTGAATTTAAAAATAGAGCCCAGGCCTAAAGGCTTGGTGATATTGACTTAGAATATGGGTGTGGTCTGATGAGAAAGATTTTCTATAGTACCTGGGCCTGTGAGCAATCAATAAATATTTGTAAGATGATTAGATATATGAAAGAGGTGAGGGAAGTGAGAAAGGAATCAAATTCCAGCAAACGTTTTACCGTATATTGCAAGGATAAGTCTTTAGTCTTAAAAAGATTTGATTTCCAAATTCAATGCCCTTAGAAGTCATCACACCAATTTGAAACAAATATGAAACATTCTCATTCACTATGTTTCTCACTCAAATAATGGTTGTTATTGCCTGTTTATTTTTCGAAGAAGGATATTAGGTTATATTAAAATATCTGATTTGTTCTTAACAGCGTCTAAAGAAAATTACTCTGAAACGGGAGATAGGCCTCTATTTTTGAGCTTTAAAATGGACGTTTACAAAAAATGGTAGATGCTTGGTAGTACTAAATGCTTCCAAGGGTATTGAGGCACTGCCAGTGGCAATAAAAACAGGTGACTATTCTGAAAGCAATTTGGCCGCCTATGTGGTCATTTTAAACCCATTTACCCTCTATCCATTTCTTCACCAGATATTCCTTAAGCCTGTGTTCATCTGAGATCTTGGGCCTAGGTGAAGAAAAGAGATAGGGCTCTTATTCTTTTTGAGCTCACATTCCAGAGGGGAAGACAATTTCACACAGAGTGAAGCACTAAAATGAAAATTAATTAGGAAGGCACAGTCGGTTAAAACTGGGATTGTTGGTTTCTGCTTTGGTAGTGATTCTAGGATCATGAGATCCAGCCCTCCACCAGACTCTGGGCTTAGCAGAGTCTGCTTAAGACTATCTCTCCCTGGGGTGCCTGGGTAGCTCAGTGGGTTGAGTCTGCTTTCCCCTCAGGTCATGTTCTCTGGGTGCTGGGATCAAGCCCCACATGGGGCCACCTACTCAGCAGGGAGTCTGCTTTTCCCTCTGACCCTCCCCCCTTCCCGTGCTCTGTCGCTTTCACTCTCTTTCAAATAATAAAATCTTTAAAAAAAAAAAAAAAAAGACTGTCTCTCCCTCTCCATCTGCCCGCCAAAATCCCCGCGATGCGCGTGCACATGCGCACTGTTTCTCTCTCTCAAAAATAAATGAACTTAAAAAAAAGAAAGAAAGAAAGAAAGAAAGAAAATCAGTATGATGTGAAGGAATAGAGGTGCTCATTTATGCCCTTTTAGACCTCACAGAGAAGATGACTTTGATTTGAAACCAGAGTGACAAAGAGGCAACCACATCTTGCAGAAAGTTACGAGAAGCAAGCATAAGTACAAAAGTCTTGTCTTGGGGTAAGAAAGGACTTTGCAGGAGTAAGGGCAAAACACTGGTGTGTCCCCAGGTCATAAGTAAAGAGTAACTGACAGGTTAAAGGGACAGGCAGGCCAGGTAACCAAGATGTTTGGATTTGACTCTACCTTCAGTGGGGTGGGGGAGCATTAAAGGGTCTTTAGTTCAGGAATATTGCATGATAATTCCCAGTAATTCTACAACTGGGAACTTACTCTGAAGATATACTCGCAAAGACATTCTAGATGTGAACAAAACAAAACAAAAAACCTTCTAGATGTATGTATAAGATATTGTTCAGCAATGTTTGTAGTAACAGAACACTGGAAATAATGGGGGCTCATTAACGAAATGATGACGCATCCTTATAATGGTATATTATAAAGCTTTGTTAAAAGAAATTGTTCTATAGGTTGTAATATTGAAGGAGTCCAGATATATGTTTAAGGAAAATAAAAAAGCAAGGCACAGCACATTGTGTATAGAAAAACATCTACAATTGTACTTTTTTTTTTTTTTTTCTGGAAAGACAAACAAGAATTCGATGGGGATGTATGTTTGGAGAAAGACCTGGGAGCAACAGGAGTTCCCACTTTTGGTTATACAGTTTGTTTTTCCGAATTATTTGAGTTTTCTTATGATGATGTATTTGTATTTCATTTTTTAAAAAGTCAACAGGAATTAGAGTTGTGAGATAATGGGTCAGTTTTTTATTTTTAATTTTCTGTATTAAAAGATTTCATGGGTAGCATAACATTAGAAATAAAACTTTCTAAATAGTGACTTTGCTAGACTTATTTTAGGAGCTATAGAAGGTTAGGAAAGATGGAGGGGAAAGTTGGGAGGGTGCCCAGCAACACCACTAGGAATCTTTATGAAAAGATTTATTGTGTGTGTTTCTGACCCATAACCAGATAGGTTATTACTATTGAATATAAATAACTGAGGCTCAAAAAGTCACAGTTAATTGATATTTAGTAGTAAAATTTTTAAAAGTTAGACCAGAGAGTCAGCACTTCTGAAAGACATAAATTTACTGCAAAGCTGACTCAATTATTAAGTTAAAGATTTGGATTTTAGTACTAACTTTATTCCAGATCTAGCTATCTGATTTGGGGAAAGTAAATCGAGCCTTTAATTTCCCTTCCTGCATATAAAATAACAGTACTAGGCTGGACGATCCTGATACCAGCTCAAATTTTCTGGCACAGAAATATGTTAAAATACACACATTGTTTCTGGGCCTTTCTAGCAATACTAACCTGCTTTTCTGGAACTCTATTCCATAGGTGGAATTTAACCAAGCTGAATCCTTTGAGATCCTCTGAACATCTTAAGTTTTAGCTCTTTTTCTCCCATAACTCCCTCTGCTCAGAATACCATTCCATGACAAACTCCCCATTTCTGCCTGTCCAATTCAGCCCACTCTTCAGATAATCACAAGCTACTCCATACTGGAGGCCTTTCCTGTTCACAGAATGACCTCTCTCACTCTCTGGCCTCTTATGCTTTGAAGCTCTTGTTAGCGCAGCTCTTAAGGCCCTGCCTGAGCCATCCACTTCCATGTAGGAGATTATAAATTTCCTTAAGGGCAGGGATGATTTTTTTCTTTATTATTCATTTACTAGAACTGCTGTAACCAAACACCACAAACTACCGCGTTGCCCCAAAGTTGCATACTCTGTTTATCGGAGATATTTTCAAAAAGTTGGAAAGCATCTTTTTTTGTAAAAGAGAAATGCTTTTTTGTGTTCTTAATATTGCATATTAAAAACTCATCTGTAAACTGATAACTGCCATAGAGAAGAAGAATCAATATTTGGTTCCTGAACATTTTCACTAAAGACCTCTCTGAAAATTCTAAATCCTAGGAAGAATTATTTTTTTCTCAAAGACATTATTTATTTATAAATCAAAGAGGCCAAGAAGCCCTTAGCCAACCGCTAACCCTTTCCTGAGCAAAAACGGAGAGAATGGAGATGGCTCTCTACCTCCTCTCAAGGTTTTTGGATGAAACAGGGACATCGAGGCCCAGGGCTTCCTTAAAGACTCTGGTAGGACTCTCCCAGGCTGAGCCAGGCACCCACCTTCTGATCCTGCTACCCATGGGGCTCCAGGGATGCTTTGGGATGCCCAGAGTAGTATCCCCAATCTCGCTATCAGAATTCTGAGTATCTTCTTCTCTTGACTCTGCATTTGGGTGGGGGACTCTGGGTTACCTTAGACACTTTCCCAAATAGACCTGTCTTAAAAGAGCTTGTTATACTGACAAATGTTCCTTATTGATCTTGGAGGGATTGAGATAAATATAAAAGACATCAGCTAATTTATGTAAATAAGAGAAGTGCAAATAATTAGGTAAAAATAGAGTCACACTCCCAAACAGATACCTATAGAAGTTTAACTAAATGAACAGTGAGCACAGCAGTTCAAGAGGAAGGAATCTGACTTAAGAGAATGTGACGGGTGCTCACAAGTCCAGTTTCACCCTGGGGTTTTCACGACACTGTGATCACGTGTCTGCCTCACTGAAGAAGTCCTGCCTGGAACTATCTGAATCATTTAGAATCTGCAAGCCAAGACTCTTTCACTTTGGTAGTGAATAGCAGAAGGCAAGGAAGGTTCAGGGGATGAGTTTGTCTTCGGGCCGTTGGGGACTCGGCATCTCTCTGGGAAAGATCAATGGGCTGACAGGTTTCTATCTGTCTTCTGCTTTCTTTATTTCAGATGTATTCCAATACACTTTCCCTATGTATAGTCAATACACAGAATTATTCCGTAGCACATAAACTTATTTGAGATCTAAATCAAAACCCGAAGAATGCAATTTGATAATGAAAGCAGATTTCTCATCATAGCTATTAAGACCACTATAGCGCCTCTGGGGGGAAATTGGATGACTGCGTGTGAGGGGAAACCTCAAGAGCTCGCCTCTCCCTTCTCATTCACATCTTCTATATATATATATGACTACAGGTCTTAATGACCTGGCTGTTAGGAATTTACATTTACTCCTCATTATCTGTGTTAATAGAAAAAGAGAAAATGCATGGAAAGTATCTAACGATGAATAAACTTCTTTGAATTAACAAGAAATAGCCAAACCTTCTGCTGCTCTCTCTCTGATGTGTCCCAGTTCAAACTCTACAGGACACCTCAAGAAAGCGGAGGGTCTCAGTGGGCTTCCTTTCCACTATGAACCAAGCTTCACGCATTGGAGTCCTCATGGCAGGGCAGGAGACAGTGACTGGGCCTTTGGAAGAGCAGGGAGGTCACTCTCATGTATGTTTTAGGATGGCCTTTTACCACCCTTGTGACTTGGGCTAAGACTTATTAACAGTGAATACCAATTAAACTCCCCAAAGACGTATCTTTTCAGCCTGTTCCAGGCCAGATAACCTAAAGGAGGAGAAAAAGAAAGCTTCAAATATTTTTCTTATGAGGAACCTCTGAAGAATATTTCCGTCTGGTTTCAGTACTAAGAATAATTGTGTCATCTCAAGTAGTTGATCTATTAGAAAGACTCCTGTGCACTGTGTCTTCATTGTTAGAGCTCTTGGAGGCAAATCTGGGGCTTGCCCTTGTACCAAGTATTTAGCTTAATATATTACACATTTTTTTAACCTCATTCCTTTCTCCACATCATTTGAACTTTACTTTTTTAAACTTTATGATCTTGAGGTATTTTATGCATCCTTCTGCTGTATTTTATATATAGCAGAATAGGAAAGAAATGGGAGTATGTAAGAATGGACAGAAGGGAGAAAGGGAGGTTGAGAGGGAGAGACACCTACCAGCCTCAAACGAAGGCAGACAAGACCTGACAGGAAACATTTCAGCTGTTTGTTAGAGAAGGAGATCTTGAAAGGGGGAAAAGTGGGGCACATAGAGGAAAGAGTACAAGACTATTGTCCAAAAGGCCTGAGTTCTTTCTTAACCCAGCCATTAACCTACCGAGTCATCCTGGCAAAGCCCTTTACCTTTCTGGCCCTCAGTCTCTTCCTCTGTGAACTGAAGATAGTGGGCAATGTGACCAGAAGAGCCCCTCCAGGCCTAATGTTTTAATGGTTCTTAGCAGGCAATGGAGGCAGGGGCCAGATGACTTCAAACTGGCCAGCTGGCAGACAGCTGTGCTACCCCTGGCCTGATCATCTAGGGCTCATGTGCTCTGAGCATGGCAGACACTCCCAGGAACAGATCCCTTTCAACCAGTTCAACCTAGGCCTAGAGTCTTTCTCAATTAGACTATGTAGAAAACTCTTACACTTACTCAACTGTCTTGAGAAAAATTTTTGAAAGAGACTGGAGGGTATTTTACATTAGAGATTAAGATTAAGATTAAGAGATTTTATACTGGAGATTGAAAAAGAATACTATCCAGAAAATAATAGAGTCTCCGAATTGCTAAGTGAGTAAGATAGTTCCCAAAATGTGGGTTGTCCAAGATCACGCCAATTTATTCATGTCTGACTCTGTTTGAAGTCTCATACTTGAAACTTTTAAAGCTGTGAATCATTTTTTAAAAATTAATACTATATAATACCAATTATAAAGTCTAATGACTTATGAGGTGTCATGTATTTGAGTGCACTTTCTAATCATTTTGGGTTTTCAAAATTGACTTTTCAATCAGGATGTAGAGGAAGAAAAAGAATGGGATCATTGGAGATAAGAAAATAGGGGATCAGACACAAGCAACAATGCAACGTTGGCTTGAAAAGAGATCTGAAAGTAAGCAATATTGAAAGAAAAACTTTCCCAAACTAGAGAGAGATCTGGGGAGATACGGAAGTGAGTGACATAAAGGACATAGTTTGCAGTAAAAGCAGGAAAAATTTCAGAAAAACAGGGCTGTACTCTTATTTTTTTCTATATGGACGTGGACATTTCCTGTTTTTGCCTCTCCCCTTCTGGTTACTGCATCCCACTGCTTTTGGGGGAACTTTGGGGAGCTCCTTAATTCTACATGGACCCCATTAGTCATGGGCAAGCTTCCCTCTCTCAACCACAGGGATAAAGTGAGCATTTGACTCAGGCTAGGGAATCACCCTTTCCTAATCTTTCCCTCAAATATCTGCCATGTTGAAAGATATGACAAGTATAGATTAATCTAATCACAAATAGAGGAATTTGCTATGAAAATGGTTGATATTGTGAAATGACCAATTAAATTATATTATATAAAATTCCCCTGCACTATTATTTCTATTGTACAATATGGTCTAGGAAATAAATCTGTGACTTCATTTTTCAATTTTCCACCTCCCTCTATAGCTCCCGGGCTTAAGAACCTCATGGTTTTCCTTGGGACAACTACCCATCTTTTTGTGCTATTAGAACGGTCTTAAAAAGGAGGAGGTCTTAAAAAGAAGATGATTCTATGTTTTCCAACTTAACACTGCCATTCATTCATTCACTCATTCATTCATATATCAACTCATTTATACATTTGTAACAGATGCTGAGTGAAGTCCTGAAGATACTCTCATAACCCCAGAGCCCATTGCAAGAGATGACAGTAAATCCAACTGTCTTAACGTAGTGAGTAAGGATTCTGAGGAGTATATTATGGAGGTTACTTGAAGACAAAGTAGGGATATTTAACAGACTAGAGTTTTGGGGAAGGCTACCAGAGGAGATAATAGGAGTTGAGATTTGAAGGACAAGCAGGACCTCTAGGTCAGAAATCCCTTGACAAGGACCTTTGGCTTTAGGCTTTATCCTGGTGGGCACCACTTTCTGATAGTTTTCTTCAGACAAGTACAAAAACAATAACTTACTATTTCCCACATTTGAATTTAATGCTTTGCAGGCATGGCCTTTTTTAATCCTCCCAACAGCCTTGTGGCCTAGTTCTGTTAGAATATTCACAATTTACAGGCACTTGGGTGCCTTAATCGGTTAAGTGTTGACCTTTGGCTCAGGTCATGATTCTGGGGTCCTGGGATCAAGTCCCACATCAGCTCCCTGCTCAATGGGGAGTCTGTTTCTCCCTCTCTACCCTACCCCGCTGCTTGTGCTCTCTCACAGTCTCCCTCAGGTAAATAAATAAAATCTTAAAAAAAAAAAAAAAAGAATATTTCCAGTTTACATGTAAGGAGCCACAAGAGGATAAGATATCTTCTCATGCTTCCACAGTTACGGAAGACTTTGGGAGGAGGAATACAGGTAGTCTTGTTAAGAAACAATGCTCTTGGGGCATCTGGATGGCTCAGTGAGTTAAGCCTCTGCCTTTGGCTCAGGTCATGGTCTCAGGGTCCTGGGATCAAGCCCCGAATCGGGCTCTCCCTCTCTGCTTCTCCCTCTCTCTCTGCCTGACTCTTTGCCTACTCATGATCTCTCTCTCTCTGTTCGATTAAAAAAATAAAATCTTAAAAAAAAAAAGAAAGAAACAATGTCTTAACCAACACACAATTCTGTCTCTTTTACCTTTGTGTCCTTCTCTGAAAGTGAGGATTAAATACAGTAAAAGGTTTGAATGGATAAATTATGTAATGTGATTACCACAGCACCTCGGGCAATACAGGCATGATGTTGATGTCATAACGCTCATCTCAATTTCACATAGAACAACAGAAGAGTGAAAGATGGTCCAAGCCAGTCACCTCTTTTCTATAAATGAGGAAATGTTGAGACCTGGAGAGGTCAAGTGGTTTTGGCGAAAGCATTTGTTGTCAGAACCTGTTCATTTAGAAATACTGAAACCCTCTTTCAAAGTGTTTTTTGAAACACTTTAAATCACTGGCAACTCAGCAAAGTCCCCACCAAGAGAACAGTCTCATGAGCTTCAGCCATGGTCCATGACAGCGGCTGTCAGCCTGTTGACTTCCATGACCTTAGCAGCCATTCAGTGTAGTTAGCTCCATAAGTTCCACAAACATCGCATTCCTTATTAAAAAATAAAAAGAAAGAAAGAAAGAAAAAAAAGAAAAGAGAAACAAAAAGCCCAAGTTTTAGTGTAAGGCAATGTAACATTATAAAGAATATGTAAAAATAAAAAAAGTGGTAGAGGGTACCTCTCATAAGGTCTCCCTGCTAACACACTGTCTGCATTCACCACTTACTAGCTGGGTGATCTGGGCAAGTTATTTATCCCTGTGTGCTTCAGTGTTCTCAGCGACAAAAAAGAATAACAGTTCCTATCTTTTATGATTGTTATGTAGATTAAATGAGCTGCTATGGGGTACCTGGGTGGCTCAGTCAGTTGAGCATCTGACTCTTGGTTTCAGCTCAGGTCTTGGTCTCAGAGGCAAGAGATCAAGCCCCAGGCTCCATGTTCAGCACTGAACCTGCTGGAGATTCTTTCCCTCTACTTCCCACCCTCCCCCTCTCCGCCCCGCTCCTCCCTCTCCCTGCCCCTCTGCTCCTCACCGGGCTCACATAAACGTGTACTCTCTCTCTCTCAAATAAATAAGTAAATAAGTATATAAAATCTAAAAAAAAAACCTAAATGAGCTAATATTTACAAAAGTGTTTGTGGATCAAGAACATAATAAGCATAATATACATGTTCGCTAAATAAAGAGAAATAAAACGCACTAACTCACTGATGTAGAAGAGGGGACCTCTGAGCTGAGACTTGAAGGAATTCATCTTGGAGAAAGGCTGGGAAGACATTCCAATTTCTAATTGGGGAAAAAGCATTTGCAAAAATCCAAAGACATAACGATGCTGAGTGTGATGATGACAAAGATGACTATAACGATGATGAAGACGAACAACCCTCTATTTTAGATAGACAATGTATCAGACCCTTCACTGTATCTTATTTAACCTTGTCAATATCTCTGCGATATAGATTTTACTAGCTCATAGTCTATCTCATAATATACTTAAGGGAGCTAGAGGTCAGATAAAATGATAAGAGGCAGAAGCAGGCATGCAATTTCAAGTCTGACTAAAGTTATTGCCCATGGTTGGGAAATTCCAGGTTCCCTTAAGTCTTGGAAGCTAGAGGCAGAGTGGTAGGAGGTAAATTAGAAAGTTGGGCAGAAGTCAGACCTTAAAAGAGTCTGTGTGTCATTTTGATTTTAAGGAATTTGGACTTCGTTCTTTGTAGAATGAGGAGTTACTGAAGAATCTGTTCACCAAGGGGCAAGATAAGTTTTGCATTTTTGAACAATTATAGAATCAGGAACACATTATGAACGATGGAATTTCCAAATGATAGGCCACTTTGGCCAAGCAATTGCACTATTATTGAGTACACCCAAGAGAGGTGAAATGAGGTATTTAAACAAAAATTTGTACATGAATGTTCACTGCAGCATTATTCATAATAACCCAAAGGTTGGAACAATCCAGTGTCTTTCAACTGATGAATGGATAAACAAATTATGGCACATCCATAAAGTAGAATATTATTTGTCAGAAGAAGGAATAAAGTCCTAATGCATTTACATCGTAGATGAATCTTGAAAACAGTATGCAAATTGTAAGAAGCTAGTCACCAAAGATCTCACATGATGTGATTCTACCTGTATAAAGTGTCCAGAATAGGCAAATCTACAGAGACAGAAATTAAATTGCTAGTTCCCCAATGCCGGGAAGCTTAGGTGTCAGTGATAGGTAAAAGGTATGGGGTTTCTTTTGGGGGGTGATTGAAATGGTCTGATTGTAATGATAACCATACAACTTTGTGAATATACTAAACCTATTGAAATGTACACTTTAATGGATATGTTTTATATCTCACTAAAACTATTACAAAAAGAAAAAAATAGACAAGATGGATACCAGCATTCAGAGAGGGGTGGTAAGGAGCAGGGAAGACACATTTTGAATGGACTTTTCAAATGACAGGCAGAGAATAAAACATTTCACACAGATATTCTCATTTATTTAATTCCTACCACATTCTCATATAGCACATTGTAATTTCAAGATCTTTGCCCTTGCCATTCTCTGAAACATGATGCCTCCATGTGGATCCCTTCTACGGCAGCTTATTTATTTTTGTCCTCAGTTGGGTTCTTACCTTATTGTTCCTTTCTCTCCCTATTTCTAGTGGGTAGGTGTTTTCAATAATCACTCCAGATTCCCTTCCAGAGCATTACTCCATTCAAATAATTTTAATATTCATTCAGACTGTAGTGTTCAAATCTAGCTGAAACCCTCTGATAACTCTGCTAAAAGGGGTTTTGGTATGTTCATTTTCTTACAGTTTTCCAATAACTTTCCATTGTCCTACACATGAGGGGGTTTCACATTCTTTGATCACACTTCTTTCCTTCCAGATTATAAGTGGCATCAGAGGTAAAATAATTACAAATAGTCACAATGTAGTGTCAGTGGGTAGGAAGTGGATAGGAGGGGTTAAAATAGACTGCTTTTTCACTTACTATGTTCCAGGCACACAGACTCTTTATAAATATTATCTCAGATGTGAGATAAAGTGCGTTATAGGCAGAGGCACACTTTGGGGGAGGAACTGAGGTCAAGATCATTGCTGTAAGATAAACCTGAATTCAGTTCCTGCCTGAGCCTCTCGCTAACCATATTAACCCTGGAATTCCTAAACTCCTCTAGGATTCCGTGTTCTCAGCTATAATACAAGATGACAGAACCTATGTTTTAGGGGTATTGTATAAAGAGTTTAGAACAGTATCAGGCAAAAAATTCTAAGTGCACCAAGTTCTAAGTGCATTCTAGAGCCTCAATTTCGACTTTTTAGATTTCTTGTCTTGCTCGTGAAAGGCTTCAGTGGTTAGGGAACAAATGGCCTGGTATGCTTTTTCCACACACAGTGTGTGGTAGGGAGAGTGGGCCTTGGAAAAGGCACATTTGGGGAGCAGACCCCAAGTGATACCTCCATGGAGATGGCAAAGGTTGAGAACTCAAGCTTTTCTGCACTGGCGGATCAAGGATTTCCCAGAAGAGGAGCTTCTAAGCTAAGAGCTAGAGAGTGAATTGGAGCCCTTGAGGTTATTTGTCGTGCCTGCCCAGCTCCGTCTTCTGTTTCTCCACCTTGCCTTTCCCCTCCTACCCTCTGGGCACTTGGTGACTGAACACCCAGACCTGTGCTGTACCTGGAACTGACCCAAAATGCCCTTAGGAAGCTACATGCAAGAACAGCTCCAGACTCCTACCATACAAGCTCATTGTCCATCTGGGGAGGTCCTGGAAACGTCAAACCTGTGGGGATCTCCAAGGTGAGCACTTACTAAACAGCTCTGCCAGTTACTGGCTTTGTTCTCACTCAGGACTCTGCAGCGTGATATTGTGAAGTTCCTTTGGACGCAGCTGTGTTTTCATAGGTCAGAGAAGACGAGGACCTTCTGCTCGTAGAGACTTCCCTCGATGACTAGTAGAAGACGTTTATCCCCTTCTCACCTGCAAGTCGGTAGGAGCAGTTTCACCCTTCAACCGATATGAGCTCAGAAAGCACACTGGTCTAAACCCTGAAGAAGAAGGTAACTTCATTTTAGCAAACCTCTTTTGCAGTGTGGCAGAATGAGGGAGTTTATGCGTGACCCTGACTTTATGGGATTCCTCTCTGACTTTCAAATTACTTGGATTTCAGCCATGGATTCATCCACATCTAAGGACACAAGACTTTACCTTGGGTGACCGTAAGGCCAAGTAATTTTGGTAGAAGGAAGGTGGACTGATGAGGTCCCAGGGGTTTCTGGTTTGTGAGAATTGCCACATAGAACTGCAGACACAGTTGCAAGCCCTGTGTTCTTAGTATGTCATGGCAGCATGTTAAGCAGCTGACATTTGTTTCATCTTTATACCTTGTAATTCTCACAGTCACCTTGCTGTATTATCTTTACTTCACAAGATGAGAATATTGACATTTAAAATGATGAGTAACTTACCCAAAGACATATAAAGTGGGAGGTTTGGGATTTGAACTCAACACCATCAGAATCAAAAGACTAGGGGCGCCTGGGTAGCTCAGTGGTTTAGGCCACTGCCTTCGGCTCAGGTCATGATCTCAGGGTCCTGGGATCGAGTCCCGCATCGGGCTCTCTGCTCGGCAGGGAGCCTGCTTCCCTCTCACTCTCTCTGCTTGCCTCTCTGCCTACTTGTGATCTCTCTCTGTCAAATAAATAAATAAAATCTTTAAAAAAAAAAAGAATCAAAAGACTGTGTTTTATTTCTTCCATGACAACATGCACGCTAAGACCGTACTCCTCATGTACTCATTTATATTCACTCATTTAACATTCACAGAGTATCTGCCAAGCGTGGAGAACTGTCCTAGATGCCGGTTTTTCGGAACTAAAGAAATTTCTCTGCTGGATTGGGTGATATATTGTTGAATCCCCTCAGACCGGCAAGACCAGTGGTTGCCAGATATTTTATTGTGCTTTTCTATCAGTTAAAAAAAAAATTAGTGATCTTCCCACATATATATTTCTTTTTTGAAAATTACATACATGTACTACCGGTATATATTCTGTATATTTTATAAAACATCAGATAAATCAAAATTTAAAACAATAAGAAAAATATAAATAAAAAAATTTTAAATTAAGATTTAGTATTTTTTCCCACACACCATTATATTTTATAAAACATCAGATAAATCAAAATTTAAAACAATAAGAAAAATATAAATAAAAAATTTTAAATTAAGATTTAGTATTTTTTTTCCCACACACCAAACAGGTATTATATACCCTAGTTTGGAGACTGTTGAACCAGAATAGGAAGTCTATAATATTTCTCTATTACTCTTGAGGAATTAATGATCCAGACGGTATATGGGCCATGGTACTTGTTATTTGAGAAAGCCTCCATGGTCTCCTGGAAGACTCAGGAAAGGCTTGATGAAATAGGTGACATTTGTCCTGAACTGTCAGAATGAGTAACAGTGAAGGCTAGTGGAAAAGAGGACATTCACTTCACACAGAAAGAATGGCAGGGGCAACATCATGCATTTGAGAAAACCTAGTGTATGTGAAAGGAATAAAAAATGTAGTATGTGACTAGAACAACGGGTGTGGGGGAAGAATAAAGCTGGGGAGTTCACTGGGATCAGATGATGAAAGGTTGTTTATGCCATGCTAAGTCTTGGACGTTATACCTTAGGTAAAAGGGAATGGTTGAGTAAGTAGAGAGAATTGGGAAAATATTGCCATGACTTGGGCACAACACAATAAAGGCAGGAACTAAGGAAGTGGTGATGGGATGGGTGGAGGAGATGGATTCAGGAACTTTGACTGAGTTCGGATAGAAAGAACTTCATTGTTCAGTAGGTGAGGGCGTGAGGGAAAGGGAGACATTGAGGAAGAAACCAGGGTCTCTGTTAGGAACGGAGTGGAAAATGACCACAGTGGCTGAGATAAGAAGCCTTTGTTCCACTTCCACTTTTCAGGTATCAGCCTCTGGAACAGAATAACCTAGACTGAATACCTTGCGGGATCGCTGTTTACCTCATGTGATCTCTATCAGTCTGTCACCTCTCTGACCCACACCCTTCTGGTCTGTACAACTGGCATCCACTGGTGCTCTGTGACATACACGTCAGTGGAGAGAAATTGCTGTAAGCAGCTGAGCTAGCAGGCTCTGGTATTTTGGTCCTTCTAAAATACTTGTCTTGTAGCTGCTGTAGCAAATTAGTGTCAATTTGGTGGCTTAAAACAGAAATTCATTCTCTCCCAGCTTGAGAGGCCAGAAGTCCAAAATCAGTATCACTGCGCCACGGTTAAGAAGTCAACAGAGCCATGCTCCCTTGGAGGATACAGGGGAAGAGTCTGTTCCTTGGTTTTTCCAGCTTTTGATGGCCGTAGTCATTTGCTGGCTCCTGGGAACACCTCTCCAACCTTCAAAACCAACATCTTCAAATCTCTATCTGCTCTGACTTGCATCACTTTCACTCTGGGTATCTGTGTTAAATCTCCCTGTGTCTCCCCCATGTAAGGATATATGTGATTACATTCTGGGCCCACCTGGATAAACCAGGATAATCCCTCCATCTCAAAACCCTTGTTTAATCACATCTACAAAGACTTCTTCTGCCATAGAAGGTGGTATTTATAGGTTCTAGGGATTAGGACCTGATATCCTTAGGTAGCCGTTATTCAGTCTACAGTAGCATTTTATTTAGTATTTTAGAGTTTTCTGATTTTATGTGATGCAAGCCAGAGTGAATTTCTTCCTGGATTGATTTTTTTTCTCCCATGGGGAAGAATGAATAAACTTGGGGGACGTAGAGGTTTGGAAACACTTTCCTTTAAGATCAAAGGAGCCCTACACTTTTCAGATCCTTCTTCTTCCTTCCTTGTATATCAAACAGTTGAAAATTTGGCATTATATAGCCATAGCTCATGAATAAAGGAAACTATATGCTTAATCATTTCATTGATATTCAAAGTTGCCAGGTAACACTACTTGCATTTCCTCTACTTTCAGTAGAATAGATTTACTTAAAATAATTTATTTCCCAAAGAGAATAACTTCCATCACATTTTTCTGGCACTGTGTAATTTCAGAATGTACAAATACAATATTTGAGGACCGTGACATGGGGACTATGATACACAACTGAAGAATAGCCCATCAGTCACAATCTACTGTTCTTTTAAAATACCTTCATGTACACTGGAGGTCAGAAAACCAAAAACTATGTTGACCACTCTTCTTTGCATCTGTAATCTGCATGTAAATTATGTTTTGTCTCTTAGATGCAGTCATGACACATTTGGAAGGAAGAGGTTGTAAAGAAACACTTTGTTTCTCCCTACTCTACATTTCGCTTTCAATACTTCTCATACTGCATGTATAGGTTTTTCCACAGTAAGAATTTTCTGATTCTCCGTAGACATCAGCAGGGTGTCCTATAGCTGAACTCAACTTTGACACTAGCTACACTATCTGCTGGGACATACCGTCCGATCCTACAGGTGAAGGAAGGGCTCAGTCACACAAGACTCTGCACCTCTCCCTAGTTCAGATGCTAATCTGAAATCCAGATTATTCCCTGCGCTTCTGTCCTACGGGCTACAAATTGGAGATTCCCACAACCCTCTCCTTGGATTCAGTAACATGCTACAGTGGCTCACAGAATGGAGGAAAACAGTTTATTTACTAGATTACTGATTTGTTTGAAAGGATTCAACTCAGGAATAGCCAGACTGAGAGATGGAAATGGGCAGCATATGGGGGCAGGGCATGGAGTTTCCCCCGGCAAGGTGGGGGTGGGGTCGCTGAAAATCCCAACAGTCTGAGCACAGGGTTTGTTCCCCTGGCAACGAACCCTTATCCTCAGGCTATTCAAAAGTTACTTCATTAATTTAAACTCAGGTGTGATTGAAAGGGGCTTGTTACGAATATTAAAAGATATCCTTACCATCTTTATCATTAAGGAAATTCCAAGGGGTTTAGGAGCTCTGTGTCCGGAATGAGGACAAAAACCATATATTCCTTATTATAAAACACAATATGGCAAAGGTAGCTGGAGGCCATCTTCCTTTTCCAGGTCTTTCCTTAGAGCTAGCAGGTTTTTCTGCAACAGTTTTCCTGTGTCTGTTCCTCAGCTTCCTGGATGTGTATGCATTTGTGGGAGAGGCAAGACCAGTGGTGGCAGTGACTTGACTCCAGTCGCGCCTTTCCTGGATCAAAGTTGTAGTGTGCGCTTGGCTCAATAATTCAGAGAGCTTACCTCCCTCAGCACTTCCACTCTGTCATATTCTAGGACTCACTCTTGGAGATAGCCTAGAGCCCTCTGCATGAGCCTTTTTTTCAACCGTTCTCATCAGTACCTAGTTTCCTGTATTTGATTCCTTTCTGCTTAAAATACTTATAGTTGGTTGAGTGTGTGTTCCAGTAAACACGACTGCTGCAGTTGTCAGGGAACGCAGAAAAACCCTATTTTGGGATTCTGCAAAATCTAATTCCTAAGCCTTCATTCTTAGGAAACATGACTTCATTCCCACCCATCATATGTCCACCATTTTCTTTTCATTCACAAAGCTTCTAGTGAAATATAAGATGTAAATATATGATATATAATTTCTAATTTCTCAAGACTAAAGCTCTTGGTTTTTCCCCTCTAAAACATGTCAAAAAATAATTCTCAAGAAAAAAGAAAAACATAATAAAGAAGAAAACGTATGTCGTGGTTTATTAGATTTCATGTGTGGGATTGTGTTAGCTAAAGCCAGGCCAAATGTTAACTTTACCGAAGATGAGATGGCTTGTTCATTAATTTGATGTGTCAGCTGATGCTTGAAATGGTAATCGCTGGCTTTAATTATATGCATTTACTGATAAAATATTGTGGTTTTTCTGATGTTGAGCAAAATAAGGCGATCAGAGAAAGACAATTATATGGCTCCGTTCATATGTGAAATATAAGAAACAACCTAGAGGATCATAGGGGAAGGGGGGGAAAACTGAATGGGAAGTCATCAGAGAGGGAGAAAAACCATGAGAGACTCTTAACAATAGGAAACAAACTGAGGATTGCTGGAGGGAAGGAGGGTGAGAGGATTGGGTAAATTGGTGATGGGTATTAAGGAGGGCAAGTGATGTGATAGCACTGGTAAGTTATTGAACACCACACCTGAAATGAATCATGTACTATATGTTGGCTAATTGAATCTAAGAAAATAAAAAATAGAATATATGAGAAGCTCTAATAGAAGATATACAGAAATGCTTCCTACTGTAGACTCTGAGTCTGACTCCTGCTTCTTTCTTTAAAAGAAAGGACTCACAGGAGTTACAGAGCCGATGGAGATGTGTTAGTGGCAAATGGAGATTGTCTATCTAACCAGAAGAAATGAAAGAGGTTGAAAAAAAAAAAAATCTCACCACGGGATCCAAAGTATTTGGCTCTATGTCAGTGTCCCCCCAAAATAATTTCAAATACCTAAGACAGTGTTTTTCAAAGTTTTTTTTTTTTAACCATGATCCACTGACGAAATGGGCTGCATGTCACAAACTCTGCATACGCACACACGCACACATGCACACACGCACACACACCTGTATGTCAATACTTACCTTTACCAAGAAAAACAAGTATTGCAGTTTTCTGATTATTCTCTGGTACAACAGACCAATTCATGAAATAGTAAAATATTCTGTAGCCCAATAAACAGCAGAGGAGTTTGAAATCTGGTCTTAATTAGCATTGGCTTTGAAAAATCAAAGTAATTTGAGGGTCTCTGGGAAGTTTCCTCTACCACAAAGGAGCTTCATTAAAATTTTCAGAAGCATCACCTTTAATAATTGATTACTTTATGCTAAGCTTTACTCTTTAAGTATTATACCAAAGCATCGGGGCAGGGAGGGGCAGTGGTCAGCTCTATGTAGATTTACTCTGAGACGCTAGTTCAATTCAGGTAAGACTGAGCTCCTGTTATTCCTCAGGGAGTAAGATGGGATTTGTCTCTAGTTTGAAACTAAACTTGGATATGAACGCTAACCATCAATACAGAGCAGGATTTCTAGAGGTGGGTGGGCATCTTAAACTGTGGTGTGTACTAAAACGAGAATTTCAGCTCAGACAGTGGCTTTCTAAAGCAGTGAGGGCTTGACAATATAGTGTTGAAGGCAATGGTTCCATGTTTAAGTGACACATTTTAGGCCAAGGGAAGAATGATAATGATAAAAGACTCAATTCATTAAGAAGGCATAACAATAAATCCATAGAACTTAGTAATGGACTGGATCACAAAATCAAACCCAGCTGAATGCTATATACAAAGAATTACTTACAGCAAAATTTAGACAGATGAAAATTAAAGAATGCATAGAATTCTAACAGAAAAATGTGAACAAAACAAGGATAGAGGCTATGATCAGAGTATAATTGAAATTAAGAGACAAGTAGTGTACTTTATAATAATAAAGAGTTAGTGATATAGAAATCATGAATATCTATGCATATAATAAATCTATACATGTAATAAATATATGCATATAATAAAATAACCGCAAAATTCATTAAGCCAAGATTATGATATTATATCATTATGATATATTCATTGATATGATATATTCATGATAGGATATATTCATTATTATATTCATTAAGTCAAGATTATGAGAAAGAAAGGAGAACTGGTCAGAATTATGTTAATGGCAATAGACATTACTTATCATCTCTCAGTTCAATATATAACAACTGGACAAAAGTAAGTAAAATACTAAATACCACTTCAGGAAAGTAGATTTGATTGATAGATATTAAAACTAGAGAATACAAGTGTCCACAGTAAAGACACAAAATATGCTTATTGATGGTTTGTAATCTCCTTGGTTTCAAGTATATTCTGAAACTAGCCCTTATATTCAGAGGGCACAAAGAGACTGAAGAAAGAGGTAAGCCATTCCATGTTGGCAGGTGGCAGGTTTAAAAAAGAAGGGAACTTATATACAAGGGTTATCTTGGGCATAGTAAGGTGGGTAGATTTCCACACACTGCCCCCTCAACCACAAAATCGTAAATATTTATATAGATCCCTCAACTGGGTTCAGTCTCTTATGTTGTCTGCGTGGTCTCAACACCACATCGTTCTCAAGGCTAGGTCCTTGGAGCAGCCTCTGTGAGCAGGGAAGCAAGAAATATGTACATTCCAGGGATGGGAGAAGAGACGAGTTGCCTCTGATTGCCAGGGTCCAGTTTACTGGTTAACTGTGGTCATGTCTTCTAAGTGCACTCCCCCAACAATTATATATTAGACTTCCAAGGAATACTCAATAAATATACTCTGATGAGAAGAAGATGAAGAAGAATATGTTCAAGGAAAAAGGACAATGTTGACCTAATAATTAAAAGAAAAAAAGATATGGAAGAAAACTAAAAGAAATAAAAAAAACTCTTAATTATAGAAAACAAATTGCTAATTACCAGAGGGGAGGTGGGTGGGAGATGGGTAAATAGGGCGTGGGGATTAAGGAGTGCATTTGTCGTGATGAGCACAAGGTCATGTATGAAAGTGTTGAATCACTATATTGTACACTTGAAACTGCTATAACCTGTATGTTAACATACTGGAATTAAAATAAAAACTTAAAGGCAAAAAAAAAAAAAGAATAATTTTCTAGAAAAAGTGCCATTCAGTGTGGGATAGATAAGAAGTAAACAAGATTCTTGTTCTCTAGAAGTTTACAATCTAAGATGGGAGAGAGATAAGAACCTTTAAAATACAATTCAACAGAAGAAATGTGCTATGAGAACAATATAAATTTGCACCCTGAGAGCACATGTGGGAGAGCAATCCCTCATTTGTGGCGGCAAAGTTTGAGTTAGAATTTTTCTTAGGCTGGGCTCTTCCAGAAGCTGACTCCGGGGCAAGGGTTTGAGAAGTAATTTTAGGAAGCACTGAAAAGGGAATGGGAAATGAGTCAGGAAATGGAAGGAAGCCAAACTGTATGAGGAATAATTAGGGTTCCATCCCACAGGGGACCACTGGGAAACAGTGAACTGTGTGCCTCCGAGTTGTCCCATCTGGAGAGTGAAGCCTTGGGTATTCATCCCCAACTGTTCACCATTGATTCAGGGTTGCTTCCAGAGGTATCAACGCATCAATACTTCTGACCTTCTTCTCAAGTTGGGCGCACATCTGTGGTTTGACAGTCATAGGTTCTAAGGGCTGTAGATAGCGCAACAGTAGCATCTCTGCCATGTTGTATAGGGTTCAACAGATGAAGACCATTCGTTGAATAACATAGATGGACGGATGGATGAATGAATGAATGGATGGATGTGTTAGTGGCATGGATAGAAAGGAATATTTATGTGAGATTAAAAAAAAATAAGACAGGTGAAATGGAAAGAGTATTGTGGACTTTTGAACCTACCTTTTTTATAGAGGAGATCTTTATGTATGAATAGTACCCATTTTTCTGTGATATATATATTACTAACATTTCTTCCTAGTTATCAGAATCTTTACTGTCACTAAGCGAGCTTTAAGCAATATTGGTTATTTTATTGTATTTTATTTTAATTAGTAATTTTTAATAATGATTACATACTAAAATATTCTAGATGGATTAGGCTAAATAAAATACATTATTAAAATGATTTTTACTTGCTTCTTTTTACTTTTTAAATGTGGCTACTAGAAAGTTTTAAATTGCCTGTGTGGCTCACATTGTATCAGACGCTGGACTACTAGTAGAATATTATACTCAAATCTTAGAGTAGACTTAAGCCCCTTATTTTCAGGGTAACAGATAAATCAAAATGGACAACAAAGCAGAAAAAGATGGTATCCGTGACACAGACTGAGAGCTACATCTCTGTATCCAGCTCAACTGTTGCATTTGCTGGGTAGTCATGAGATTAAATTTTGGTCTATGAGGTATAATTGGAAGATTTGTGGTGAGAGACAGTGTATTCAGGATTGGTGACTTTTCTAAGAGAAATATTGGGGGCAGGATGGTGTTGGTTGCATTTTTTTTTTTTTCACCGAACGTGTGTATGTGTGGGGAAATCCTATTTTCTATAATATTTTTTCGTTGTTGTTTTTCTGTTAACATTTCGTTTTAGCCTTGAATTTTTACTAAATTTTCTCCTGACTTGAACATCTTGTTTCTAACCTGGGAATTTGAAATCTTGTTACTTCATGTTACCCTAAGTTTTCCAAAGAGCTCAAACCATTCTGATACCAGAACATGGTAAAAATTCACAGCCATTTCAAGCAGCTGATGGGCTTTTCATATAGTATCATTAACTGGTACCATCAAATGTTCTGAGAGGTGAACGTATAGTTTTTTTTTTTTAAGTAACAATTAACTTTCAAAGAGAAGCCTCCCCCCACCACCCCCATTGACTTCCAAGAATTCTCCTTAAATTGGAGGTAGTTTGAAAGTCTTTCTCTCCTCCCTTCTCCATCCTATTTCCTGGAATGTGGATACAATGGCTGAGGCTCTAACAGGCACATTAGATGATGAGTTTGAAGGTCACAATTTAGACATAGCCCGGTGATGAGTTAGAAAGATTCCTGACCTACCTCCAGTTTCTTCTACTTAAGAGAGAAGTAACTTTCTATGGTGTTTAAATTAGTGTTATTTTGGGATTTTTCTATTGTATGTCCTATTCGGAGACTAACCTTTGTATTAATCAGAATGTACTCTATCAGCAAAGACAGCTTCCTCGACAGCTCCTGCAAGTCCTCCCAAGTACTTGAGGGCTCCTCTCTCACCATCCTGAAACCCATTTCAGTCTCTTTAGGGATTAATTCCTCTACCAGTAAGCTGTCCAGTGCAGGGAACAATAGAATCTCTCATATCGCTCTGTCTCTTGTTGTCATGGTGCTGGTGGCCATGCGGGCGCCTATAAGCATCACGGAGGGAGGTGGGACAAAGGGAGGAGGGAGGACTTTATTGCTTACTTTAAACTGAATGCAAGAAATGCTGTTCATAAAGAAGAAATCCAAAAGCAACGAAGAAATAAACGAGGCTGCCTCGTTCTGGGAGTTACATGAAAGATCCATGTCTATGAGTATACTTGGTTTGGTGATATATTTTCATCACTTCAGACCGTGTACAATGTTATGTATATGATTCGGAAGGATTTCTGTACCTGGAGAACTGTAACCACATAAAAAATTATACTCTTCTGCCTTTTTATCTCCCAGGGTAAATAAAGCACCTATTTCACATAATCCAGTGCTCAAAAGTACTTTTCCAGTTTCTTCCTAACTGCATACCATTTTTGTACTGTGAATGGATATACTATGGTATATCTTTCCACATGATTTAAAAATATGATACTTGGTTTCACACCTGGTCTGTTGATAGTCTTGAATTCAATAGAATTCCAAGCAGAAATTCTATACTACAAAAACTTTGTTCTAGCAGGTAATACCAGTAAAGTGGAAATAGATATCTTCTCATAGCTCATGGCTGCTCATATGGAAAGTCTTTTAAATAGTGCTGATATACTAAGGCTAATTAAGCCTTTCATAATGTAGGCATTCTGGGTTTCCCATTGTCCTATTAACTAATAACTTTACCCAAGTTTCTGGTACTTGATTACTTATTTTTCTTTATGATCATTTTGTCTTTTCACTAGGGGTTACCTTTTTGTCACTAAATATGAATTCATAAATCTATTTATTCCTTTGTGAAACAGGAATAATACTTCTAAAGACTTGATGAGAAAAAAAACAGTAAAAGTTATGTTGCCTGAATATTTTTGAAAACCTGCATATGATTGTAGTTTTTCTCCCATGCCTGTCCCACCGTTTTATGTTGGGTGTGGCAGTGGGAGCAGCTAACTGATCCCTTTAGTGCACAGGTCTTTGCATGGAGAGGAGCTGGGCCCTGAGAACTGTACTCAGGACCCTAAAACTGAATTTACATGATGAGATTCTGGACTTTCTGCTGGTGCTAACATGGGATGAGACTTTTGGAAGCCTCAGAAAGGACTGAGTGTGTCTTAAACGGAGGAGGAATGTACAGAAGGCCTTCTGTGGTGATCTTTAAATATGTTCCACAAAGGCTTAGCTACTCTTCTTTCTTAAGAGATGGAGCTTAATTTTCCTCTCCTCAAATAGGGTTTGAACTTCTTGGCTCTCTTCTAATGAATATGGTAAAGCAAAAGTGACAGTATATAGTTCTGGAGACAAGGTCATAAGGGCATGGAGGCTTCCTTTGGGCTTTCTCTCCCAGGGAGAGTTTAGCTGCCATGCCACGAGGACACTCAGGCAGCCTACGTAAAGGGTCTACGTGGCAACGGACTGAGGTGTACTGTCGACAGCGTGTGAGGAACTGAGGCTCCCTGTCAGCATGTGAGTGTGCCATCTTGGTGCTCTTCTGGCTCCAGTTAAACCTTTCTCCTGAAACCCCTGCCAACATCCTGACTACAGCCACGAGAGACATTCTGAGTCAGAACCATCCAGCTAAACTCTTCAAATTCCTGGTCACAGAAATTTAAAAAAAAAAAAAAAGTAACTGTCATTTCATTACTTATTTATTTAAAGATTTTATTTCTTTTTTTTGACAGACAGAGATCACAATTAGGCAGAGAAGCAGGCAGAGAGAGAGGGAGGAAGCAGGCTCCCTGCTGAGCAGAGAGCCCGATGCGGGGCTCGATCCCAGGAACCTGAGATCATGACCTGAGCCGAAGGCAGAGGCGTAACCCACTGAGCCACCCAGGTGCCCCTCATTATTTATTTTTTAAAATTGTATTCATTTATTTGAGAGAGAGAGAGCGCGACTATGCCTGCACACACACACATGAGTAGGGGGATGGGGAAGAGGGAAAGAGAGAAACGGGCTTCCGGCTGAGTCGGGATGGGGTCATGACCCGAGCTGAAGGCAGACACTTAACCATCCAGGCACCCCAAGATAATTACTGTCAGTTAAAACCATGGAGTTTGGGGATAATCTGTTACACAGCAATAGATAACTGATATAGTGGTGTAGGGGTGATGTACCAGTTAAATATGGCCGTAAGTATGCCATATACTGTTGGCATATAGTTGACATATAAGTATGCCAACTGACACAGAATCTCACTCACATATAACAGTAAGCATTGATTATGGGCCAGCTGGGCTTCAAATGATCTGAGTTGGGCTCAAGAAGGTGGTTCTGTTGTCTCAGCTGGGCTTGCACTGGGGGTGAGCAGAGGGTCATCCTTGGGATTTTCTCATTCTCATTCTCATTTTCTCATTTTCTCCCTGAACCACCAGGCTATTCCAGACATGTTCTTCTTCGAGGCTAAGAGGGCAAGCCTGATCCTTCATGTGACTTTAATGCTTTTAGACATGTCCCATCCAGTGTCACTGCAGAAGCCTAAGCAAATCATATGCTGGCGCCAGAGTTGGGGGGAGAGGGAAAGCTTTTTTTTTTTTTTTTTTTGGCTGTTGGAATAAAACTTTATTTAGAAAAACAGGTGGTTGGCCCACAATCTCTCATTTGGTGCTTTCTATTCTCGAATGTACCAGATCAATTGTTTTGTCATTCATCAAGATTTATAATTAAAACAGAACAGTTCACTCTTAGATATTCTAAATTAATGCTTTTTAGTTTCCTATTTCTTCTAGTAGATCCTTAGTTTCAATTGGCATGTAATGTACTCAGATTTTCTGTGTTTAATTTCACATGGAAAACTCATTTTGCTTCTATTTTTAGAACCTGTTCTACCAGAGATTTGTTGTAATTGTGTAATCCATGTAGCAATGAGCTAGAAAGACTCGAGTTAGAAAGACTCGGTTAGAAATAATTCCTTAGCTCTTACCTGAATACGTGCCACAGGGCTACTTTTAAAAGAGAAAGGTTAGGGGCGCCTGAGTGGCTCAGTGGGTTAAGCCGCTGCCTTTGGCTCAGGTCATGATCTCGGGGTCCTGGGATCGAGTCCCGCATCGGGCTCTCTGCTCAGCAGGGAGCCTGCTTCCCTCTCTCTCTCTCTGCCTGCTTCTCTGCTACTTGTGATCTCTCTCTGTCAAATAAATAAATAAATAAAAAAGAGAAAGGTTATTTTGCTTTCATTTTTAAAAATTTAAATTAAGGGGCAGCTAGGTGGCTCAGTGGGTTAAGCCTCTGCCTTCAGCTCAGGTCGTGAACTTGGGGTCCTGAGATCGAGCCCCACATCGGGTTCTCTGCCCGGCGGGGAGACTGCTTCCCCCTCTCTTTCTGCCTGCTGCTCTGCCTGCTTGTGATCTCTCTCTCTGTGTCCAATAAATAAATAAAATCTTTAAAAAAATTTAAATTAAAAATATGTGATACCATCTTAGGTTGATTTTGATAAATTACCTTTTTCCTAGGAACATAATACATTCTAGGAACAAAATACATTTGCCTTAGAAAAGAGAGGAGCAAAAAAAAAAAGAAAAGAAAAGAAAAGAGAGATGCTGCCCAGGTTCATGACAAAAATTGTGTGGAAAGGGTGAAAACTTGGGGCTAATAAAGGCATCTGCCACAAGTGAGGTGAAGGGAGCAAGTTTTCCAACAAATTGGAAAGGGCTTGAGAGGAGTAATAACCAGATAAGACTGCATGGGATGAAAAGGAGGGCTGAGGCTGCTTTCATTGACAATGAAGCCATAGGGTCTGCGGTGAGTCCGGGAAAGCCACTGGTGAAGGTGGTCGGACCGTAAACAAGCCTGCAGTCTTGCTGAAACAGATACTGTCTTGTACATTTATCTCACAGATGAGAGAAAAAAAGACACACCACCTCCAAAGATAAGCTAACACATTTAGGTAGAAATTACGAAGGTGATGTTGAGCTCAAATTTATGCTGGTGAGCCCCTTGCAAATTCCAGCACCCTAGGAGTATGAGTTATCATGAGAAAAGGGAATGAACACAGATATCCATTTTGAGTTTCCTTTGCACTAGATATGTCTAAATTTTTTTTTTCTTAATGATCAGGTTTGGAGTTTCATGCTCAAATATCTTTTTTTTTTTTTTAAGATTTTTATTATTTATTTGACAAGAGAGAGAGAGACAGAGAGGGAACACAAGCAGGGGGTGTGGGAGAGGGAGAAGCAGGCTCCCCACCGAGCAAGGAGCCCAAAGTGGAACTCGATCCCAAGACCCCCAGATCATGACTTAAACCAAAGGCAGACGATTAACTGACTGAGTCACTCAGGTGTCCCTCAGATATCTTTTTACTAAGTATAAACATCTGTTATGTTTATTTGAGGGAAATATTTATGTTACTTGGAAAATTTATTCAAATACATCCATATATATGACTAAGCCGTTCTTGGCATTTCAGATAAAGTGATGCAGTTTCCAAACTGAACAGTTTAGGGAAGATTATATATTTAAGTGTCCAAATTTAGCTTTTTCCCTTAATTCAGTGAAATCTAAACAAATCCTTTTTTGGCCTGTGGCAGTCAGCATAAACATAGGTACTTGATCCTTCGAGTGGAGCAAATAAAAGTGTGTTACAATTAAAAAAAAAAAGTAAAGGACAGGAGAATCCTCAAGTTAAATTCTGAGCTTGCCCATTTATTCCCATTTTACTCTTTCCACTTCAGTTCTCGGATCTGAAAAACAGTCATCGTGTTGTATCTACTGTTGTTTTATTGTTGTTCTGCAAGATATGCTTGGACAATGAACTTCACAAATCATTCACAGATTTGGACTAGATTATTTTCCTGTTGCCTTCCAACAATAAAATACCAGCATTAAGTATAGTGGGAATGATCCAGGCTGCTACAACCGGGAAGAGATTGGGTCTTGATATGACTCATCCCACATGTCATTAATAAGAACGTGTTTTCTCTCTCAACACTGAGGCCTGTTTTTAAAATTTCCCACTGATGTATTTTCTCCTTTGTACTAATAGGAGATGAGTGAATTTAAACAGTTTTACAATAATGAGTTAGCTCTACAAAGGGTTCTTTTATCTATAGTAAAGATTTTATCCTTAAAATTTCAAAATGAGCTGGAAAAAATACTCCAGTGTATTAGGCAAAATATATTATCGATTAAAATTATGTGACTGTTTTCCCCCTCTGGATTCAAAATATTCTAGATTGTGATTACCTTATTTCCACCTTAAAAAATCATGCTTAAAAAAAAGATAGAGTAGAGGCCAGGGGAGGAATATCAACCTTAGTACCAAAAATATTTACTCTGCTATTTTTTTAAACATTACGTTCCAATGTCCTTTTCTGAAACCAATGCTGGCCTTTGTCCCACAGATGTCTAATGTTATTGAACAGAGTTCCTTGCATCAGATTACCTTAGGGGAGAGAAATGTCCTCTGGCAAAGGTATCACTAGTAGTTAACTCTAGCAGTTAATTTATTTTTTAAATTTTTTAAAAAATTTATTTATTTATTTTAGAGAGAGAGTGATTGAGTATGGGGAGGGGCAGAGAGAGAGAGGAACTTGAGCCTGACTTGGTGCTTGATCTCAAGATCCTGAGATCACAGCGTGAACCAAAAACGAGTCAGAGGCTCACTTGACTGTACCACCCAGGTGTCCCACCTCTAGCAGGTCCAAGTGGCTTCTCTGTTTCACACAAATCTGACAGAGAAGATTTAGAATTTCTTGTTTCATGCCATTGTATCTCTTGGTGGTTTAACCTCTGTGTTTATTGATTTATTTATTTTAAAGATTTTACTTATTTATTTGACAGAGAGGGAGAGAGTGAGCATAAGCATGGGGAGCAGCAGGCAGAGGGAGAAGAAGGCTCCCTACCCAGCAAGGGGCCTGATGCAGGACTCAATCACAGGACGCTGGGATCATGACCTGAGCAAAAAGCAGACACGTAACTGACTGAGCCACTGAGACGCCCCAACTTCTGTGTTTAAAGATGACTTCTCTCATGAATGTTTCTTAAGCGTCAGAGGTATGTACAAGATTTGATGTCACTTTGGATAGCATGGGCAAAGACTAAGGACAGAGTTTAATTAATTGACATAAAAAAGAAGTGAATGTTCTCCAAGACAATTTTTTTCTTTGACATCGTTTTCTGTGAAAGTTTCCGTTTCATACTTGTGTTCCCCAGTTGAAGGGTAATTCTCCTTATATTATCAGTCCTGTGTAAGTTGTTTTCCTGGTGGTAGAATGGTTGGTTTTTCCAAAAGTATTATCATTTTAATATTAGGGTGTTATCACCATCCTAAAAGACAAGATGGCGGGATGTGAAAAGAGTATAGTTGGAGCCCTGTGGCAGAAAGTGCCTGCTCAGTGTCACAGTTAAGCCATCTGAGTTCTTCCCCTCATTTGGAGACTTAGTAGCTGTGATGATCTAGGGCAGATTGCTTAACTTCCTGCAAGCCTCAGCTTCTTTGTAATGGAAGGCAAGGCAGGTTTTACAGAGAGGGAAACTGAAGTTCTAGGCAGGAAGTGCCTTCTCCATGAAGTAGGAGGCTGGGCTAGAAAGCCTCAGGGTAGGGTATAACTCTTAGATTTCTACTCGATTCTTATGTCTGTGCCACATCAGAGTCACAGAAACATGTGTTTCAATGATTTGTTTTTAAATTTCTTGAAAAAATTGTGTGTGTGTATCATTACTCAGTTTTTTTTTATCTAATCAATAGTACGAAAAACCCATATTTTGAGAAATGTGCTAGGTTAAGAGAGATTGTCTTTGTATACTTAAAACACTCATTTAGGAATTTTTCTTTAAAAATAAAATAATTTATATCTTAAAAATTAATATGTATTATTATAGAAAATTTGGAAAATACATACAAACAGAAGAAAGAAAATAATTACATGCATGTCTTTGAAGTTATTTTAAGCACATTTTCTCCCAGGCTTTTTCTTTTCTAATGGTTTACATTGTTGTAATAATTGATAAATAATTAGTAGTCAGATTTTAGAAATAAATAACTAGTAATTAAAAATTAATACATTATTAATTTTAAGTCTTTTTCCCTCTCTTTAGTGTAAAAGGAATTTTCACATATTAAAAATCTGGGGAAAAGTGTAAAGAAGAAGATAATTATCATTTAGAGTCCCATCACATATTTTTCCCATATAAATGGACATCTGTGTTTGAAAATAAAAGTTTGATATCTACTGCTTCCCTTTTCTTCACTTCTTTATTCCGTTTTTTTTTTTTTAGAGAGTTATCTATTTATATTAGAGAGAGAAAGTGTGTGCATGCACACCAGCGGCAGAGAGGGTGGGTAGAGGGAGAGAGAGAATCCCAAGCCGACTCCCCGCTGAGCTTTGAGCTCAACACAGGGCTGGATCCCAGGACCCATAAGATAATGACCCAAGCAGAAATCACATGTCAGATGTTTAACTGACTGAGCCACCCAGGCTCCCCTCTTTCTATTATTCTTCTAAACAGAGGTTGCTAGTTTCTGTTCCATAGAGGCAGGGATATTCCAGGAAAAAAACAAAGGTATGTCAAAATGATACATGGATTCCTAAATCCTATACTAATATAACTTTTTCTTATTCTCAATTTTCTCTTTTATAAAATTCAGAATTTGGACTATCATCATATTGTATACTTTAAACTTTATACAATGTTATGTCAACCACGTATCAATAAAGCTGGAAAATAAAAATCAGACCCAAAAAGTAATTATAATGTAAGATAGAATTTTGTAATAAGCTAAGCACCAAAACAAATATTATAATAAAGGGAAGTTTCATGTATTGGTGGACATTGTTGAGTTTTCTAATTATAGTTTGTTTTTTTTTTTAACATCACTATAGATTTGCTATAGATTTATTTTACTTGAGGTTTTAGATCAATTTCCTGAAGCGGGCTAATCTTAATTTTTAGCCAAGTTTGGAGGCAATGTGGCACAAGTTTAAGAGGTAGAACATCTGAGTTCTATTTTTCAAGTGTCCCTACCTGGGGGTGGGGATGGTGTGAAGAGCCAAGGGGGCTGAGACCTAACCTATATTCCATTCACTAAGCAGTACACACTTTTTTGTGTTCTTTTCCTAAGTTGCACGAAAGTACTCTGTGGGATAGCAACGACTATGACTGGGTTGTTGAAGGAAACGCAGTCAGCGTGGTGCTCAGTGTCATCTGTTGACCCTGACATCCATTGGAACAGCCATCATCCATCCTATCTAGTCCTTAGAGGTCAGTCCATGTAATGCCCAGAAGTTCCTCATTCCAGTCTCCACAGGCTCTCTTCATCTCTCTTGCTGTGTCTTGGGAACATGGAAATCATTCGGTTCTCAGGCTGTGCTGGGACACAGGAAACCTATAACACTGTCCCCAGTGTTATCTACCTAGGCACACCATGCAGCCATTTTTCCTCAGACGCCTTGCCATTTCCATAGGCTCTGAATAAGGCGTCTAGGTTGTTTTTCTTCGTAGAGACCACCAGCTTTTTATAGGGGTTTTGAATCTTTCCCAGAACTCAGTCCAAGAGGTGGGGAGAAGCTTCCTCTTTCTGGGACCCACTAGATGCTGTTACCACATCTCTGATTCCATTTCAGTAAGATGGAGACTTCCCTTAGCTTGAGGACTCTTTTCTAGTGTGGAGGTTGGAGTGCGGTGAGGCTGGGACATTTTGCTCTAACTTCTCCTGTATTTCCCCACAGATGTTGTAAGTGTCATGGCTCCTTCTTTTTTTTAACTTCCAAATGACGTAAGTTTTAAAATCCTAAATCTAATAGTGAGCCTCTCTAAATCTTGTTATCTGCAGACACGTCATTTCCCTAGTTAAGGAGACAGACGATTTAGTTGTCTGGATAGTGGCGGTGGTTTGTGTGTGAGAGGGCAAGGGGGAGCTGGAAAAAAAAATATTGGGGAATGGGAGTATGGCAATGCCTTAATATTTTTTTAAAAAGCAGAATAAAGCTTTTTTTGTTTGTTTGTTTTTTGGTTAGTCCTAATGTCCTCAAAGGCATTATTTCCCCAATTTGAATAATCTAGGAACCCTTTTAAAAAGAAAATCATCTGGCACATGCCTGAGAATAAATCTGTGGATCATGTGTGTTCAAAGGCAATTGTGAAGCTGAGTCCTCAGGGAAGGTTACTGGAAGGCTCTGACAGCCCATCTGGACCATCAACTTTCTTTCTTTCTTTTTTAAAGATTTTATTTATTTATTTATTTGACAGACAGAGATCACAAGCAGGCAGAGAGTCAGGCAGAGAGAGAGGAGGAAGCAGGCTCCCCACTGAGCAGAGAGCCCGATGCAGGGCTCGATTCCAGGACCCTGAGATCATGACATGAGCCAAAGGCAGAGGCTTTAACCCACTGAGCCACCCAGACGCCCCGACATACTGGTATGTCTATGGTATGGTATATACTGGTATGGTATGTTTACATTTGGTCTCCCCATCTGGTTATATCCCACTAATACATTTTATCCAGTAAAATTTGCCCAACACTGATAATACCACAAGAATTTTTATTGACAACTGCAAACAATTTGAGGTGTATAAATATGCACATTCAGTCATGGCTTGTGAGACACAATATAATAATGATAGCAAAGTGCCAGGAAATCTTTGAAGAAATTTTAAACCTAATAGCAATATCAAACACTAATTTTGAATAAAAGAAAAAATAGACAGGATCATATATATTCATAGTATGAGAACTATAGGCATTTGTCTCTGAGATACTGAACTATTCCTGTAGATCTAAGAATTCATTAATTTTGTCTTCATGACCCTTATGAGTCTTTACATTAATATGATTGTGAAATAGTATTTTTGTTAAATGGTGAGAGGCACATTCTATCTATATCTTATCTACATATTCGATGTAAATTAATGAAAATTAAATTTCAAATATGAATGTCACACATTTGGTCAGATGTTCTGGGTGTGCCAGTGAGGGTTTTGGGATGAGATTAGCATTTGGATTAGTAGATTAAGTAAAGCAAATTGCCCTTCTCAATGTGAGTGGGCCTCAACCAATCAGTTGAAGACCTGAATGGAACAAAAGGGTCAGTAAGAAGGAACTGGTGTTGCCAGACTGCTTTGTCCTGGAGCAATGGTCTTTTCCTGCCTTTGAACTGCAACTGAAACACTGGATCTTCTTGGGTCTGGAGACTGTTGGCTTTCAGAATAGAAACTACACCATTAGCCCTTCTGGGTCTCTAACTTGCTGATTGCAGACCTTGGGACTTGTCAGCCTCCGTAATCATATGAACCAATTCCTTACAGTAAATATAAATAAATATATATATACATATATTTCCTCTTACTTATTTTCCTCATTCTGACCTTGAAGGTAAAGCCGTTGAGGAGAATGACAGGGGAGACGCATATATTGGATCATGTGCGTGTCGTATATTATGACGTCACACTTACATCATGTATTTTTACATCATGTATTTTTTCAACATATATCACATGTTCTTTTACTCACTCAAAGTCTACAGTCTGCATTAGGGTTCACTCTTGGTGTGCAACATTCTACGGACTTTGACAAATGTGGAATGACACATATTCACCATCCTACAGAGCACTGTCCGAGAAGCCCTCTGTGCTCCTTCTATCCATCCATCCTTCCCCCTTAGCCCTGGTAACCACTGATCTTTTTATAGTCTCCATAGTTTTGCCTTTTCCAGAATGTGTTAGAGTTGGAATCGTACAGGATGTACCTTCTCTGACTGGCTTCCTGCACTTAGTAAAATGTGTTTTAGTTTCCTCCATGTCTCTTCATGGCTTGAAAGCTCATTCCTTTTAGTGCTAACTAATATGTCATTGTCTGGATATCCCACTATTTATTTATCCAGTCACCTACTAAAGGGCATCTTGGTTGCTTCCAAGTTTTAGCAATTAGGAATAAAGCACCTATAAATATCTACACACTGGTATTTGTACACACAACTTTCCAACTTATTGGGAGCACAATGTATTTTTTAAAATTTAAAATACTATGAAATAAGTTTCCTGTTAATGTTCTTGTAACATAAAGTCTGATTTCAGAAATGAATTACTGGAATTAACCAAGAAATGTCTATCTATGCATAGAAAATGAAATCAGAAAGAGGTCTAAACTAGTACCCCTGCCAGTAAGGGTTACTAGTTTAAGGGGTACTAGTTTAAAGGAGTCCCACCCACTTGGGCTCTCTTCTGACTTCACACCTCCATAAGGGACTTGTTCACCTAGAACCCAGAGCTCCTTGTAGGCTGCACAACGAGTTCCTGGAATCTTGGAATTCCTCTCAGACAGGAAGAAGTAGAAGGCAAAAAGGGATTTTGTCAGCAGATTCAGTCCCCTTCAAATAGCTTCTAAGAACACTTTCCTCCCATCACTTCTGCTTCCATCTTATTTGCTAGAACTATATCAGATGATACCTCTACCTGTAAGAGAAGCCTAGAAATGTAGCTGGAAGCATTACCACACCAAAAGCAAGGAGGATGTGCTGTGTGTGTGTGTGTGTGTGTGTGTGTGTGTGTGTGTGTATACACAATTAAGGAGGAAAGGGAAATTTGATTTAGTAAGGCAAATAAAAGTTTGTGCCACAGATGGGATTATTTGGAGGAGGAACTGTAATCTTCTCCCAAGCCAACATTCACTAGTATTTTGTTTTTTTAACCTATCAACCTTACAAATTCAATAACAATTCAATGATCAATTAACAGAGACGAATTATCAGAATGTGTTGTCAGGAAATAGTCAATGTTCCCAAGTATCTGTCCTTCAGTACCTTGTGAATATTTCTACTCTTAATCTAGAAGCGTCTGAAGTAATCCAGAATGGGCTATGTTCTTTAAGGATTTTATTTATTTATTTGAGTAGGAGAGAGCGAGTGATAGAGATAGAGAGCAGGAACAAGGGGAGGGGCGGAGGGAGAGGGAGAAGCAAACTCCCGGCTGAGCAGGGAGCCCCATGTGGGGCCCGATTCAGGGACTCCAGGATCATGACCTGAGCTGAAGACAGACACTTGATCAACTGAGCCACCCAGGTGCCCCCAGATTTGGGCTATTAATTTAATCTTAAAATCACATCATATACAACTGTCTTATACTGATTCCACTGACATGCAAAATTATACCTGAAAGCCTTTGGTTCAAGATAGCAGATAACAAAAGAGAATGAGGAGTCATTAGGAAATGTGAGAACTCACACATTTCTAGAGACCAGAAAGAAGACAAGCATAGCAAGGTCTTGCATGAGAAATGGAAGGGATTTCAGCAAGAAAGAACCCTTGACTTCTCAGACTCTGAATATACAAGTCTGAAGTGGACTGGAGTGGGGGGGAATAGTAAAAGCAAGGGGTGTAAGTACAATTTTTGACCACAGAAAAGATGCCCCCATCAGTTACCTTGGCATATCCCTATCTCTATTCATATGAGCACCAGCATTTTACCTATAGGAAAAAAATTTTGAGCATATTTTGAAAAATAATTATACTAATTTGCTGGAGAAAAGCAGAGCTTCTAGGGTGAAAGGCAACCACAGAATAAAGGTCTTCCCATTCCAGTATTTGGACTTTCCCTACCCCCCAGATTAAAGTCTACACCTGCAGAAAGTAAAGTTTGCCTAACTAAATATCCTGTCCATAGACATAGGGGTCACTGGGAAACAACCTACATACACCAGAGAAGACAAAACTTGTGCTGGCTACTCAGAACAATCTAATGAAGTTATGATAAATTTTCCAACCAAATTCACCAGGAGGGTCGCACAACATAGATCACACGAGAACATAAGTTTGAAATACCAATGCAGCCATGTGAAATCCTTAAACTTGGCCACCACCCTATAAATTTGAGATGAGGAAGCTCCTCCTACTAACAAGTCTATTCTTATTTCAGGTATAATTTAATGCCCCCAGCCCCGCATAGATCTCTCCTTCAATTTTCCACATAAAGTTTTAGAATAGATAACAATTGTCTTCCTTCCCCAAATTATTCTTTTTCTCTAGCCCTTTAGGACCAAAGTGCCTAGGTTGAGCTTTATCCCTTTTTAACCACTTGCACCAGCTTCTATTTTTTTTTTTTAACTGGGTTACATTGGGGTAGCACCAACTTTAGCACCTTCAAACCTGGATTGCTCCCAACCCCAGTGGTCTCATGTGTCCCCTGCTTACACATGTCCACAAAACCAGCCTTTTACCCACTGAATTTAGAAAACATTATGGAAGTCTCCAGAACAAAATGAGAAACCTACGTTTAAATCTCAACAACCACATACCATCAATGGCATTCCTTAAGCCAAAATTCATATTATAGATGTATGCTACGCCCGAAACCCACATGATTGCTGCCAGCCATAGGCTATAGCAGACACAGTGCTTTTGAGTGGAAGAATATGAACTATGGAGAACATTAAGAGCATTCTATTTATGTATGCATTAGATGGACTACTTGAGTAATATCACTTGCTCAGGTAAAGGCAGCTGAAGGCTTTGAACCAAAGCAGGCCAAATGACCTGCTTTGGCCCTTAATCCCTAAACACCTGACTCTTGCACTTTTCCAAGCCAACTGAAAAAGCTCATCCAACAAAAAAAGCAGTAGCACAAAAGTACCGAAAGATAGAACAGGAAAACTAAAGTTTCCCCACAACGGCCAGACACTCATTTCTTCCTCCACAGAGCAAGGGAAGAGGCAGGACAAGCTTACTTCATCAGGTGTCGGAAGAGTATGCCCACAGAATGCTAGCGTCTACCAAAGAGATGATAGAATTCAAAATAATGGTTACCAGGAGGAGTAGATATTGACTGAGAAGGGGCAACGGAAAATTTCCAGAGTCATGGAAATGTGTGTGTTTTGATCTGGGTCATGAATACACGTGGACATATAGGCAAAAAATTTTCAAGCTGTTCACTTAAGATTTGTACACTTCACCGGATATAAATTATACCTCAAGAGAAAAGAAAGGGAAAAAAGAATTCATCAAAAGAGAGAGAGAGTCAAACTTGTCTACAATAAGAAACAACCCCAGGGGCACCCGGGTGGCTCAGTTGGTTAAGGGTCTGACTCTTGATTTCAGCTCAGGTCATGATCTCAGGGTCGTGAGAACAAGCCCCACATCAGGCTTCATACTCAGCGGGGAGTTAGCTTGAGATTCTCTCACCTCTCCCTCTGTTTCTCCCTGCTACACTCTCTCTTTATCTCTCAAATAAATAAATCTTTTTAAAGAAAGAGAAAAGAAACACCCCCAGACTTTCTTTAAGTCTCAAGATTTCTGGAAATCATAGATTCCGAAGAGAAAATTAAGGGGAAGCCAATGAGAGAAAGACGATGATCTCAGAGCAGACTTGTTTCCATCTCCCTTCAACCTCATGGAAAAGCAACTAGAAGAAAGAGAGACAAAAAGCCAACCAGAGTTCTTCTGAAAGGAACCAATTCCTACACTTTCACCCATGTGCATCACAACTTAGGTCTTACAAAAGACATTGCATCAAGAAGTTATCACCCATATGTGCACTGTGACTTTAAACCCTTTGTTGAAAACAATGAAGGCTTCATTCCAGGGAAACGTGGCCAAAGAAAGTTGATGGTCCTTGGGGCACCTGGGTGGCTCAGTGGGTTAAAGCCTCTGCCTTCGGCTCAGGTCATGATCCCAGGGTCCTGGAATCGAGCCCCGCATCGGGCTCTCTGCTCAGCGGGGAGCCTGCTTCCCTTCCTCTCTCTCTTTGCCTGCCTCTCTGCCTACTTGTGATCTCTGTCAAATAAATAAAATCTTTAAAAAAAAAAAAAAAGAAAGATACCAGTGTGTAACAACTTTCTTGGCACTCTAATATAAAACTTGTGCAACAGATAACCTATGTATGTCCTCATTTTCAAAGTTTTAGGGTTTTTATTTTTCCTCTAGATCATAAAAAAATTATGAACGCTCCCAGTGTGGTTTGGTGTGTCAGTCAGTTTTTGTTCAGAAAAGCAGAAACTCTAGGATGCATATAACGTATAATGTATGAGCATCCGGATGTGTGTATGACTTGACCTTACACAACCGTAGGAGCTGATCAAGCCGTCTCTGCAAGTCTGTCACCTTCCCATCTGATGGAGGAATTCTGCATCCCACTTAACTCATGGGCAGGCAGTCAGGAAGAAGATGAAGGTAAAGGGGAGGAAGAGGATGGGCAAGCAGGGAACCATGAGCAAGAGCTGTAGCTCATGAGGACAGACAGAAGCCCAGGCCAGGTCCTGAGCGGGAACTAGGGCCCCTCGTCATGATACTAAACATACCCAGTCTGCCCAGAAGTCAGAGAAGCTGAGAAGAATCCTGGGGAAGCTGGAGAGGTTGTAGGCCTGTTGCGACCTCACGCCAATGAAGCGAGCCAGCGGACGTGCTGGCTGAGGCTTCACTTCTGCCCTTCAGATTTCCAACGAATTTCTCTTGTGATGACCCTGAACAGAAACAAACACAAAAACTGATTCTGGCAAATGTAGTTCAGAGGAACCAAGATGACACATGACAAAGCAACCAAGGTTTCCTACCAACTCCGATCACTGAAAACATGTTCATTCATCAAGGCATTCAGCAATCTGAAACCCTAAACTCCTACTTTGGGGAGTTGCAGATGCATGGGGCAACTCTGGCCATCCCTCCAAGGACAGCTTGTTAGTTTTTCTCTCTTCCAATCTGTGTGTGTGTGTGTGTGTGTGTGTGTGTGTGCGCGCGCGCATATACACATATATGTACATGCACGTGTGTATAAACTTGTATGTTGTTTGTAAAATTACATGCACACACACACACACACACATACATCCTCGTAATATATGGACTAAATCCAGAGTAATTTTTCTTGTATTTCATTTTATTTTCGTTTCATTATAAGTGTCATATTTTATACTTGGATGTTATTTATTTTTTTTAAGATTTTATTTACTTATTTGACACAGAGAGAGAGAATAAGCAGGTGGAGAGGCAGGCAGAGGGAGAGGGAGAAGCAGGCTCCCTGCTGAGCAGAGAGCCCAATACAGGGCTCCATCCCAGGACCCTGGGTTCATGACCTAAGCCAAAGGCAGACTCTTAACTGACTGGGCCACCCAGATGCCATGACACTTGGATGTTAGATTTGGTCCCCCTCTGAACACCACACCATTCTTAGTATGAATGGATACCTTGGGCCAGGTGATGAATGACTGACCCTTTTCTCTTTAGCTTGGTCAGAGTGGCTTCCAGCCCATCTGCGTTCATTACTGGACTCAGGAGCTGTACAGGTTTGGAAACTCGAGACTGAAGAAGGCCCACTCAGGTTCATCTCTTACGATTCATATACAGAAATAATTCTCACTTATTCTAGGTTTAGGTCTTTGAATATCTTGGTTCTTCCACGTTCTTCAATTTCCTAGTATATTAGTTTTCTGTGTTTCACAACCAGTTACCACAAGCTTAGCAGTTTAAAACAGCGCTCATTATCTGGTGGTTGGATTCCCTGCTCAGGATCTCACAAGGTTGCAACCAGAGCATTGGCAGGGCTACATTCCTTTCTGGAAGTTCTAGGGAAGAAACTGCTGCCAAGCTCATTCAGGATGTTGGTAGAATTTAGTTCCTTCTCATGCTTTCGAAGTGGCCCCCTGCATTTACCAGCACGTACTTACATGTTGAGTCCTTCTCACTCTTTTAATCTGTATTCGTTTTCTTGGGATTTTTGTAACACATTACCACAAGCTGTGTGGCTTTTTTGTTTGCTTTGGGTTTTTTTTTGTTTGTTTGTTTTTGTTTTTTAAGATATTATTTATTTATTTGACAGAGAGCTAGAGAGAGAGCGCAAGAAGGCAGAGCAGCAGAGGGAGAAGGAGAAGCAGGCTCTCCGTGGAGCAGGGAGCCTGTCTCAGGGCTCAATCCTGGGACCCCGGGATAATGACTTAAGCCAAAGGCAGACGCTCAACCAACTGAACCACCCAGGTACCTCAAGCTGGATGGTTTAACCCAGATTTAAATGATAGAAATTTATTCTTTCACAGTTCTTATCTAGAACTCCAGGTGTTGATAGGTCCCTTTAAAAGTCCTAAGAAAAAAAGCTTCCTTGCCCCTCTCTAGCTGCTGGTGACTCCAGCAGTCTTTGGGGACCCTGGCTTGTGGCTGCACCCGTTGGTCTCTGTATGTCATCACACGGCTCTAGTACTCCTTTCTTATACAGACAAATCTCGCTCTCCTTTCTTATACAGACACCAGTCTTTGGACTTAGGGTCCCCTCCACACCACCTAGTATTTCCTCAGGGAAATACTAACTCGATTACATTGGCAAAGACCCTATTTCTAAAAAAGAACGTATTTACAGGTCCTGGGGGACAGGACTTGAACATATCTTTTGGTTGAGATTTTTTCTTTCTCTCTCTCTCTTTTTTTTGTTAGCCTATTGTTCTTGGAATCTGTGGTTTATTTTACAGTTACAGAATAATTAATTTGGGCTATTCACATTTCAAGTGCACAACGGTGTCAACCTAAATAAAGAGGCAAACTGAGACAAGCTTGAATTACCAGAAATTGAGTTTATTTAGGAAAAACAGGGGAATTGCAATGTGGGAAATGCATCCTGTAGCAAGCTACAGGCACGTTTGTCGAGAGTTGGGTGCTGGTTTTATTCATGTGCAAGAAGTACAAAGAGGGAAAAGTCCAGCCAGAGTCCAAGCGGTGAGTCCATTGGCTTGAGGACAGGGAGAGATTCTTGGCAGATGTTCATCGGTCCTTAGATGAGTGTTGTTGGTCTTTTGTCAATCAGTCACTTACAGTAAATCAATCTCTTTTCAGTTCTTAAGTTCATTTTTTCTTAGGGCACATGCATGATATTCTACGTTTCATATCCTCCGGTTCCATTTTAGATATTGAAACCCTTTCACAGTGGACACAGGTGTCTGGTAGCTACCATCTTGGACAATATAGGTGTAGCAAGCACCTCAAAATCATTAGCCTTAGGGAAGGTTAAGGAACCATCCCTCCACTTACTCCTATAATCATTCCCTTGGATTCCAGTTTTAGACACGTACTGATGGCCAGCGGGTTCCCAACAGCATATCTCACCATGACACCAGAGAAATTCCCGAGCGGGAAGAGAGAAACACTCTGTGCAGGCGAGGCAGGGTGCTGCCGGGCTGCACTTGCTCAGAGCTGGACAGCAGGGCAAGAACCAGAGTTAAACGTGGGCAGAGATGAAGTGAGGCCTGTAAGAGGTGTCTGGAATATCTAGCAAGCCAAGAAATGAAAAGAAAAACAATGAAGAGATACTATTTTTTGTCCTGTCATACTGGGCAAGATTTTTAAAACGACAGTCCCTGTTAGGAGGCTATTGGAAAGAGAATCTGCACAAGCTCTGCAAATGAAAAGCATTGTGGGAATCACTGGGGAGGCATTAAAACAGGGTGTGGCCACTGATTAGAGATCATGGAAAGGGAGGGGGCATCACAGGGCTCTAGCCTGAGTCACTGGAAGGATTCCTCCATCGGGTTAGCTTAGACTGGGGATACAGGAAGGAAAACAGGTTTTTCAGGAGCAAGAAAGGCTATGGAATGTTCAGTTAGAAATTTGTATTCGAGCTTGTTAGTAAGGTGAGATTTGTGAGTCACTGCAAATAAATAGTAGTTGACGCCTTCTTCAGAAAGATAGTGAGATTTTGAAAGGGCTTAGGGAAAAATGCCAATATTTAAAGGTGTTCTGAAGGGTGGAGGTAGTGGGGGAGGGCACCTGAGAGGTAGGAACAAAACAAAGAAATCAGACTTCACAAACTGGAGAGATACTTCCCAGGGAGAAGTTTAACAGGGTTGAATGCCGCAAAGGTGCCATTTAACTTGATGAATAGAAAATTATTTGAGGGACGCCTGGATGGCTCAGTGGGTTGGGCCTCTGCCTTCAGCTCAGGTCATGATCTCAGGGTCCTGGGGTCCAGCCCCACATCAGGCTTTCTGCCGGGGGGGGGGGGGGGGGGAGCCTGCTTCCCCCCCACACCCCCGCCTGTCTCTCTGCCTACTTATGATCTCTGTCTGCCAGATAAGTAAATAAAATCTTAAAAAAAAAAAAAAAAGAAAATTATTTGAGAACTTTGAGGGAGTAATGTCTGTGGAGTGAAATGGGCAAAACGCCGATTGCACAAGGTTGGAAGGAGTAAGACCCCTTCAATAGGAAGTCACCTGTATGTTAATGAAGGGAAAGATAAATGGCTGTGGGAGGGGTAAGATCAATGAGATGGCTGTTGGACTCTAGAATTGTGAACAGATTTATTTTGTGAACATTTAATAAGATACAAATAGCTTTTTAAACGATTAGAAATCTTGCATTATTTAAATTATTTGATTAAAAAATTAGATATTAATTAACTGTTAATTTTAGCTTGCTTTTTAACAACAATAAATTTGAGTTCTTTAGAAGAAAACTATTTAGGGGCACCTGGGTGGCTCAGTGGGTTAAAGCCTTAGCCTTTGGCTCAGGTCATGATTCCAGGGTCCTGGAATGGAGTCCTTCTTCGAGCTCTCTGCTCAGCGGGGAGCCTGCCTCTCCCTCTCTCTCTCTGCCTGCCTCTCTGCCTACTTATCATCTCTGTCTGTCAAATACATAAATAAAATTTAAAAAAAATATTTTTACTAAAATGTCTGACAAATTGAAATGTTTCTTTTTTTTAAAATATTTATTTCTTTATTTGCTCGTGAGAGAAAGAGCACAAGCAGGGGAAGAAGCAGGAGAGGGAGAAAAACATGTGGGACTTGATCCCAGGACTCTGGGATCATGACCTGAGCCAAAGCCAAACGCCTAAAGGACTGAGCCACCCAGATTAGCAAAATATTTCTATTTTAGTTTACTTTAATGACAACATTAAAATTGTGTATACTTTGAATATAATGACATTTGATTTTATAATTCTTTAGATTGGCACTATCCTATAGAAATATAACGAGTTAACAAACATGAACCACATAAGAAATTTGAAATTTTTCAGTAGTTACATTAAAACAGCGAAAAAGATGAAATTAATTTTAGTAGTATTTTATTTGTCAGTATGTTAAAAGTATCTAAAATATAATCAGTATAAAATTATTAATTATATATTTCATATATTTTTCATTCACTCTTGGAATTGTATATATTTTTTAAAGAATTTATTTATTTGTCAGAGAGAGAGAGTACACACAAGCAGGCAGAGTGTGGCAGAGGCAGCAAGAGAAGCAGGCTGCTGGCCCAGCAAGGAGCCCGATGCTGGACTCGATCTCAGGACCCTGGGATCATGATCTGAGCAGAAGGCAGCGGCTTAACCAACTGAGCCACCCAGGCATCTCAGATTTGTATATTTTATACTTAGAGTGCATCTCAATTTGGACAGGGCACATTTCATGTGCTCAGTAACTACATATGGCTAGTGACTGTTACATGGGACGGTGTGTCTTTAGATCATTGTGGTCAATAGAAAAATAAAATAGGTGAAAAATCTGTATTAAATCAACTTAATTCATGATTCTGCTGAAATGAAGGTAAGGAAATGAAATGTTAGGAAATAAAGTAGGTACTGATTTATAAAGGATGTGTGTTTTTATTTTTTATTATTTATTTATTTTAAAGATTTTATTTATTTGACAGACGGAGAGAGAGCACAAGCAGGGGGAGCGGCCGGCTCCCCTCTAAACAAGGAGCCAGATGCGGGACTCGATCCCAGGACTCTGGGATCATGACCTGGGCTGAAGGCAGACCTTTAACCAACCGAGCCGCCCAGGAGCCCCTAACATGTGTTTTTATTTTATTATTTACCCAAGCATCAAGAGAATACCCAGACATGCATAAATATGAATAAATGGTCTTTGACATTTTTCAGGCAAGAACCAACTTATACATTTTTTAAAAATTTTGTTATTATAGAGTATCAAAGTAGAAGACTAAAACTTTTTATGTAAGAGTCTGCAAACTTCATTTAAAACTTCTAAACATTCGTGCTCGCTTCGGCAGCACATATATTAAAACTTCTAAACATTTAAACATGGAATGTGGGTCCTCATCAATACTCTTGCCTCGGGCCCTGCAAATGTTTGGGCCTGATATGGAACCCTCTTCCTTCAGATATGGCATGTCTCATTCCCTTACTTTTTTGGGTATGGGCTCAAATTTCCCTACCTTAGTGAGCACCAAAATCAGATACGCTCACATAGTTTACTGTGTGTTTTAACAGGACTTTACTATTTTATTATTCTCATCAACATAGCTACTAGTCCAGGAAATTCTTACTAAGAGAGAGAAAAGTTGTGAATAATGTCATTATTCATCCCAAAAACTTTCTGAGAGACTATCAGCTTTTTCTGGAAAGTATAATAATTTCAGTCCCACGAAAGGCTGACATTTCTGTCTCTATGTCTAGAGAAGTTGCTGGTACCAGTAGATTATCAGTGATTGTTGTTGAAGAATGAGTAATATCTAATTATTATGAACATGACTAACTTAAGCCCCAAATCAGCATTTTGAGTAGATATCTTTAAACAGTTTAATTGGCTCACATCCTACAAACCTGTATGAGTTTTCCTCACATTAAAGAAGGTGAAGGAGCACATGTGGAAACTGTTTTATGATGCTTTTATTGAGATTTTTTTGCTTTCATGACTTTTGGCCATGAGAAAAACATGCTCTGGAAGGTTTCTAGCTAACATAATGATGTGGAACTTGGTTCGTTAGTCCACCTGTCTGGTTGTATGATTTCATAATCATTATTTGAGAAACATACTGGTCCTATCCACAGGATCTCCATCAGCCTGTTTCCACACCAATTCAGGTTGGCCTTTGGATAGTCAAATTGTTTTAAACAAGAGAATGTCAACAAAAATCTTTGATTGTTCCTGATGTCCTTTAATTTCAGAGAGGTTCTAACTCTCGGTGAAAACTTTTTTTTTTTTTTAAGATTTTATTTATGTGACTGAGAGAGACAGAGAATAAGCACGGGGAGCAGCAGGCAGAGGGAGAAGTAGGTTCCCTGTTGAGCAAGGGGCCTGATTTGGAACTCTATCCCAGGACGGTGGGATCATGACCTGAGCCGACAGCAGATGCTTAACTGACTGAGTCACCCAGGTGCCCTGCAACTTTTTTTTAAAGATAGATTTATTTATTTATTTATTCATTTGGGAGAGTGAAAACAAGTGTGAGTGGGAGAGGGGCAGAGGAAGAGGAGAGAGAATCCCAGTCAGACTCCAGACTCCAACTGAGTGAAGAGCCACTTGGGGTTCAATCCTCTGACCCATGAGATCACACACCAAGCTGAAACCAAGAATTAGAGGCTTAACCGACTGTGCCACCCGGGCGACCTTCGGCAGAAACTTCTTCATGAGTAATGATATCTATGTCTATAGGACATGCTATCTTTTCATTACCTTATGTATTATTAATTTTATTTGTCCTGGATCAGAGAAATTTATGCTTAGACATTCTCCTCAAACCTATTTTTACTGAAATAAACTTTGGTGTATTACTTTCACTTTTGCACAATAAGACTCAATAAGAACTCACAATTATACTTATCATATGGATGGTGTTAAGAATCTCATCTACCACATATCCAAGTATCAACCTTGATAAGAAAACAAGGAAGAAATGGCTATAGTTCCAGGAAATGCTAAACTCGTCCTGTGTAGCAGGCCGGCTTTGAATGTATACTCTGTTCATACATTTTCTTAGTTTCTTTCTTTGCTTTGGTTGCTAGGAAATTCAGAGCCAAACTTGTTTCTTACTTTGGCAGATGTGTAGGAACTTCCTATATTTTACCGTGGATTTATTTTACTTTTCCTCCTAGAATCCCCTTCGCTTTGACTTTATTTATCTGCTTTATCCCATTTAGTTGTATGTATTTTTATTAGTCGTCTCAGATCCTTTTTTGATGTAAGTGTAAATGTGAGAATAAGTTAATATACAAACAAACAAAGAAAGAAAACAAAATTTGTTCAGAAGAGGAGACATTTTAATATTAACTTTTCAGCTTTTCTGCACCCAATGTTTTCCCATTTTTTCTTCTACTGACTGAAAAATTTACCCCAGGTGTCAGTTATTAAATGTGAAAAATGCACAGTAAAATTGGTGTCTTAAAAAAAAAAAACATACAGAATAGTTTAATTGTGTTACATAAATGAAATGCAGGACACTACAGTTGATTAGCTCATTCTTTTGTATTATTAATTTTACTAAATGAAGCAGCTGTTAATGAAATATTCAGAAGGTCAAGTTATCAAGATTCATGAAGCATCAGATTTCACCTGAGCGGTTTGTTGTCAGTTATCAAACATAAAATGAGTAGGGTGAAAAATAAGTCTAAGAAAAATAATTTAAAAGTTGTCAGTATGGTAATTTACCAGTTGGGCATTTTCCTTGTTGATGACAAGTGACACCTAATTACTTAAGCGTTCTTTATTGTGTCTCTCCAAAATTATGTTTTGGGAAGTTCACAATTATTACACAATTCCTTAGGTCTGCTGAGTGTCTATGTCAACTACCTCTTTTCCATTTAATTCCTTAGGCCATTTCAATAATGCGGGATTTGTCTTAAACCTACAGGCTGTGTAATTTCCGGGTTGCAGTGGGTGGCTCAGTGGGTTAAGCCTCTGCCTTCGGCTCAGGTCATGATCTCAGGGTCCTGGGATCGAGCCCCACATCAGGCTCTCTGCTCAGCAGGGAGCCTGCTTCCTCCTCTCTCTCTGCCTGCCTCTCTGCCTAGTTGTGATCTCTCTCTGTGTGTCAAATAAATAAATACAGTCTTTTAAAAAAAAAAGAGAAGAAGAAGTGTCATAGTCTGAGCAGCCTTTTTGGGTGTTATCTCTTCCTTCCCTTCTGGGGGAAGTTTAATCTGCAATCCTTTGAGTTACCCAGATAAAAGACTACCAAAAAATCTCCAAGCCTTTTTTAAGGTCTTGAATTTTAGATGATGCTTCATGGAAAATTGGTCTAGGACATCTGTTTTGATGAAGAGTTTCTGTCAGTCAGTGAAAGGGTAATGAACATTCAGCTTCTTTATTTGGAATGAAGACTATTGTGAACTCATTCCCCTTAAGCATGATTTTCTGTTCATCATTTAAAAATGGAAGACCAAAGAAATGTTACAGAATGAACGGAAGCCCATGGGGTTATACTTGAAGAATGCTGAGGGAAGGGGCGCCTGGGTGGCTCAGTGGGTTAAGCCTCTGCCTTCAGCTCAGGTCATGATCCCAGGGTCCTGGGATCGAGCCCCGCATCAGGCTCTCTGCTCAGTAGGGGGCCTGCTTCCTCCTCTCTCTCTGACTGCCTCTCTGCCTATAAATAAAATCTTAAAAAAAAAAAAAAAAAGAATGCTGAGGGAAAATGCTTTCCTTAACATTTTGTTAAGTGGGTTTGGAGGCCAAGAGGGAGGTGACAGATCAACAGAAGCGATGTTGAGCCTGTGTCCATCGAGGTCCAGCCAGGAAAAGAGAAAACACAAGAGCTCTTTTAACAAAGAAAATTTAATATGGGGAATCAGTTAAATGGGTATTAAAAGGAACACGGGGGGCGGGGCCTGGGTGGCTCAGTCAGTTAAGTGTCCGACTCTTGGTTTTGGCTCAGGTCATGATTTTAGGCCTTGGGTGGGGCTCCATGCTGGGGAGTCTGCTTAAGATTCTCTCCCCCTTCCTTGGCCCCTCCTCCCACTCATGCACGTGTGTGCGTGTGCATGGGCACACTCTCTATTTCAAACTAAATAAATAGATCTTAAAAAATGAAAAGGAACACAGAGATGATAACTTCAGGAAGTAGCTTCATTCCTAGTACTGAAGGTACAATGAGAAGAGATTGTGGTTCTCAGAAAATCTGGAAGCTTGATGGAGAGGCCCTCAGAACTGCGGGGCTGGCACTGGGGTACCTCTGACAGTTATCCTTAGGAGGCTGGATCTAAGAGGAAGGACAAAGCTGGAAACTGGAACCACCTGTGCTGCTTGGGTAAAAAGCCACACTGGAGTGACCCAGGCCACAAGAGAAAGCAAAAGAGAACTGGTGAGTTCTTTCTCCTTCCTCCTGCTTTCTAGTTTCCTTTTAGTTTCTCCCACTGGAGAAACCTAAAAGATGTCAGATAGCAAAGAAGTGTTTTGCAGAAGCCCAGTCCCAGTATCACAAAGCTACAAGGTCAAGTTTGAAGCTGAGAGACCGTATTTGGATTTCTGACCCAGAGATGCTATATGGGGATGAAAATAGGAGGAAAAACCCTGAAAAAAAATGGGAGAAAAAAGATCTAAAGAAGAAAATTGGAAGCCAGAGAAGGGATAGCTTTTTAAAATTTATCTCTCTCTATATATATTTATTTATATTTTTGAGAGAGAGAGAGCACACACAAGTGGGGGGTGAGGGGTGGTGGAGGGGCAGAGCGAAGGGAGAAAGAGAATCTTACTCAGGACTTGACCCAGTGTGGAGCCTGAAGTGGGGCTTAATCTCACCACCCTGAAATCATGACCTAAACCGAAATCAAGAGTTGGCTGCTTACCTGACAGAAGTACTCAGGTGCCCTGAGAAGATAGTTTTAAATAAATATTTACAAAATCTGCATTAACTGCCAATGCTTTTTTAGATTAGATTTGAGTATTGTGTTGTGATTAAGTGCTGTAACTTTATCTCAGTGAGCATGGGGTGGAAACAGCGGTCTACCCAAAAGGGAGAGTCACAGTTAGCTTACTCGTGGCTAAAACTAAGTAAAAATAGGCTTAGCTAAAAGAAAGTAATAAAAAAAAACCCACAGAAACTAAATTTAATAGACCCTCGAATGGTTAGGTACATTCCTCTTGTTTTCCCCTTTAAATTAAAAGTGAAAAAGCAATAGGAAATACGAATTGCTGAGTCTGAGATGATAGCGAACCAGTCCACTCAAGCTAGATATATTTATGAGAAATGTTCTTGTATTGAACCAAATAATTTACTAAAAATTACTTTAGTGTGTGCTCTCAGACAATAACTTCTTTGGGTCTTTTTTTCTTGAATTGAACGAAATGAATCTTAGGTATTTACAGTCCCAATTGGAGATTTTCCTCTAGTTTTGATCGTATCAATCCCAAGTTCTTGGCTAGCGGGATTCAGTTGACTGCAGGGTGTCAGAGATTATGAAAGCAATGAGTCAAGAAAAGAATGACTGGAGACCAAGGAAAGACTTACATTTAATGTTGTAACATTATGTTGTAACAGAGCTCTAATGCTAGTGTTGAAACAGGCTCTAATGTCAATTCTTTTATTCAGACAATATATTCAGTGTTTCAGTTATCTCAGGTGTTTGAAAATCTTTCAATAAGATGACTAAGAGGAAAGACACAAAGGCATTTTTAAAAACTGGTTTTTGCACTTTTGAAAAAAAAATTCTGGAGGGGTAAGAAATCTTATCAGGATCCTGATGTCATCTGCTTGCTTAAATCTTTACGTGCTTACCTCAAATCACTGTTTCTTAAAGCTGAGGCCCATGGATATCCGAAACTACATCTACAGACTCCAGGATGAGAAATCTCTTTGAAACCATACCATGGACTGAATACCCATGTACTGAGTGGGGAAAGAAGTGTTTGCTTGGCCAGAGTAAGAGGGCTTTGGGCTTACCTTTGAAAGATGGTTGGATTTAATGAGACTAGACGGATGAAGGGGTGGTGGTTCTATGGTGACTAGAGCACTGGCCTGATGGGGTTCTAGGTGCGGATGCCTATGGACCTGGCACTGTTGCCTAGGTTGGGTGGTAAAAGTCTCAGTGGTAAAACTCGCCACAGAGGGTGTATACGATGCCAACCAAGTTACTAATCTTCACCTGGACTGTGTAGACTTGGATAATGAACATCTCAACAGTGACTGTAATGGACTAAACACCAGAAGATCTTCCTCAGTTTTCCCAAACTGTATAAATATTAGGGGTTTTGTATATATTAAAGGAGGTGTAATGACCCTCAACATGACCAATATTTGATTTCCTCCCACCAGGTAACAACTAGAGATGTTGGTACATAAACCACAATTTCATATCATATAAGTGGTGCACACCTGCTGAGGAGGGCAGAACATGGTATAATTCAGCAGATTAGTCTAGAAAATTCTTTTTCTACCAGTTTAAAATTCGAAGACCCATCCATAATTGTTTCTAAGCCCAAACCATGTGGCTACTATGATATTAGACACTTACAACACACAAATTCTTAATAATAAGAATAGAACCTCGTGGTTTGCAGAATACAATTATCATCTTTTTTCATCTGCACAATTCTATGAGATGTCATTGTTCCTCACCTACAAGCAAGAAAACTGAAGCTCAAAAGGTTACTGGAGATACTTTGTGTCATTCTACAGTGAATAAAGTCATAGGTTAGATGCTCAGGGTGAAGGGAAGGGCTGATCTGGGAGAAAGAACAGCTTGTGTGAAGGACTAAAGTGAGACAGAGAATGTGTTCTGCTTCCCCTCCCCCAACAACTTAGTATTTTGAACATGTTCTAATTTAGAGACAAGTGACTAGTTCAATGATCATCTTTCCTTTAGATTCACAACTTTAACATCTTGCCACATTTGAAAATAATTGCAGGAATAATGATGCTTCACCTTCGAATGTTTCTATCTAGCCTCTTAAGAATACAGTCACCCCTGTGGAAGTTTTGAGCTGAGTTTTGAAGAAAGAGAGGGACACACTGGTATATTACCACTTTCTTTTTTTTTAATTACCACTTTAATCACCACATGATATGAAACAGATGAGCCTAATATTTTCAGGGTTTAATTAAGTTAGTCTTTGAGAAGTAATAATTATTTTACTTTTATTTTAATCTATGTGTTTGTGTATGTGTGTGGTTAACGTATTAGATGGCCTTTGATTTTCAAAATAGCCCTGGGAGATAATTAAGATAGATTTTTAAAAATCAGAAGAGGAATCTGAGATGCTAAAGAGGTTATTTTGTTCCAGGTCATTTGGCAAATATGCAAACAAGTCAGGTCTTATGATCAAACTTGTTCCTCAAGATTTTCCCAACTTCCACAAATGCACAGTTTGCATTCAGAAAGAATCCCAGGTACTAGGAAATTTTGGCAGTTATGATCCTAGATGCATGCTTCTTGGATGACTGCTTCCTTTCTTAAAATATTTTACTTAGGTTTCTGCTACCTTGTAACTCTATATTTTAGGCTGCAATCTTTTTTTTTTTTAAGATTTAATTTATTTATTTGACAGAGAGAGAGAGAGACAGAGAGAGAGGGAACACAAGCAGGGGGAGTGGGAGAGGGAGAAACAGTTCTCCAGCTGAGCAGGGAGCCCAATGCGGGGCTCGATCTCAGGACCCTGGGATCATGGCCTGAGCAGAAGACAGACGCTCAACAAATGAGCTACCCAGGTGATCTGATAAAAAGATTTTAATAGAAGTAGGATGGCTAGACAGTTGCCAGAGAATCCAATCTCCTGAATTCTCTTAGAAGCTTGGAACAGCAAACAAAAACAACAATAAACAACGAAAAAAAGAAGAAGAAGGAGAAGGAGAAGCAGCAGCAGTAGCAGCAGCTTGGAATGGATACCTCACATCCTTCATTAAACACTTGTCCTCAAATAAAGAAATAACAGACATAACTTTCCTTTCTCACTGCCATAGACAATGTGACAAATTATATTTTTTACACAATTTCCTTGAGGTCCTGATAAAGATAGTAGTAAGAAGGGTAGCATTTTCTTCACATTTGTTCTGAATTTGGCAAGAGAAGTAAAGTTTTGTGTTGTTTTCTTTCATTTCTGGAGTTCCAGGGAACATAGTCCCGCCCGTGAGGGGCACGGAGCTGAAAGAGGAGGAAAAGAAGTTCTGAAATGTCCTGAGCTTCCAGAGTTCTTACAAGTTTCCTATTTGGTAGTAAACCTTGAACCACTCTAACCAGAGTCCAGGAATAAGCGTGACTGTGGGGAAGGAAAGGAAAGAGTTAACGGGTGTGGAAGAAGGGAGGTGAGGGAAAGAGGGAAAGGGGAAGGGAAAGTGGAGAGGGAGAGAGAGAGAGAGAAAGAGGTATCTTTGAAAAGAATACTCTTTCTTCATTGAATGACTGTTCTTTCTTGGTGACAACATATGCAAAAGTTTATTTTTTTCCAGGTTTTCTATTTTGTTTAATCAGTCTGTATGGCTGTCTTTATGCCAGTAATGTTGCTTGGTAACTGGCCTTATGAAGTAGTTTTGAAACTGGGGAACATGGGTCCTTCAAACTTCTTCTTCCTCTTTCAAGACTGTTTTGGTTATTTGGGGTCCTTGGAGTTTCCATATGAATTTTAGGATCATCCTGTCAATTTCTGCAAAGAAGTCAGCTGAGATTTTAATAGGATGGCATTGAATCTGTGGATTTGGGGGAGTATTGCCATCTTAACAATATTAAGTTTTCTGACCTATAAACATGGGAATCTATTTCGATGTTTAATTTTTTCAACAGTGTTTTGTAATTTTTAGAGTACAAGTTTCACAACTTAGAAATTTAATCCCAAATATTTATTGCTTTAAATGTTTTTATGAAGGAAATTGTTTTTCTAATTTTGTTTCTGATTGTTGGTTGGAAGTGTATAGAATACTATTGATTTTTGTATATTCATCTTGTATCCTACAATATTGCTGAACATGCTTATTAATTCTAATAGCTTTTAAAGCAGATTCCTTAGGATATCCTCAATATAAGACCATGTCGTCTGTAAATGGAGATAGCTGTATTTCTTCTGTTCCAATCTGGACTCTTATTTTCTTGCCTGATTACCCTGGCTAGAACCTGCAGTACAATGTTGAATAGAAGTGATGATAGCAGATAGCTTTGATTTGTTCCTGATCTTCAGATGAAAGCACCCAATTTATCACCATTAAGTATGTTAGCTGTAGGTTTTTTTAATCTACTTGAATTTCCCCTCCAGACCTAGTGTTATAAGAGATTTTGTCATGTATAGGTACTGGATTTTGTCAAATGCTTTCCGCCTCCCCCCCCATCTATTGATATGATCATATGAATTTTTCTTCTTTAACATATTGATATGACGGATTACATTAATTGATTTTCAAATATTGAACCATACTTGCATACCTGGAATAAATTCTACTTTCTCATGATGTATAATTATTTTTAAATAATTTTGGATTTGATTTGCTAATATTTTGTTGAGGATTTTTCATCTGTATTCATAAGAGATAATGGTTTGTCCATTTTTATTTTTATGTTGATGATGTTACTTGGTTTTGGTATCAGGGTTTACACAGTCAGGGGTTCTGTTTCACTGTCTCTGACCACATTCAGCTATTAAGTTTCACTAATTGCCATGTGATGGCTACATTGTTTTCAACAATGCTTTAGGGCCCAAACTGTTACACAGACAGATCCAGTTCAATCTGGGCTCCTTCCAAGGAATTGTCTTGAGCTCAGTGTTGGAGACTTGTTCTGAGCGCAAGAGAGCTCTTCCCAGCTATTTCTTTCCTTGGGTCTCTCCGCTGAACTAACTGGTTGACTGTTCAGTGTGTATCTTTGACACACTTGCCAGTCTCCTATAATTACTTCTCAGCTTAAGATCTGTCATTTTTGAGAACACCCTTAGTCTTGAACTTCCCTCTACTCTGTTGCAAGTGAAATCTGTTTCTTTGGAAATCTGTTCCTTCAAAGCTCTCTGATTGGTGGCTTGCCTTTCCCCTTTTGCAAAATCTCCAAGCCAAATCTTTGGAGTTGTCAGGAGGAGGAGCGATATGTTTCTTTCTGAGGGACACATTTGCTTTAGTAACTGGGTACTCAACAGGGTAGGTGCAGCTGTAGTCTCTGGTCTTCTCAGCTTGGGCAAGGAACCTCTTTTTATGAAGGAGCCAGAACAAGGACAACTGGGACTCCACTATTCTCAGTGGACTGCCCCTAAGGTAGAGCCTCTGTCCCACGAGTTGGGGCTGGGTGATAGAAGGGACCATCACTGGAACCCCTGTTCAAAGTCTCCTCTGTGTTATATCCCAGGGAACTCCATGTTCTCTAATCCCCTTCCCCATATGATTCTGAGTTAGATTTTGCTGATGTCCAACTTGCAAGAGATCGACTTAGGCATTTGAGAACCCCCTGCTTCACCGCCATGGAGTTAAATTAATTGGTGGAAACTTCTTTAGAGAAATTTAAAAATTCCAAGTTTCCCCATAGGCGGTAGAGAGATAATTTGTCGCCTTAGTGTTTCAGCTTGGGGTCATCAGTATCTGTTTCACTTTTTCTGACCCTGTCCTTTGCTTCAAAAAATCAAATAATATAGAAGAGCTTATAATAATAATAATAGTAAGTCTTCTACCCATTTACTGAATGCTTTCTAGGCAATTTTTATGAAATTACTCACTCTGGGCCCTATGTTTTTCCACACCAATTCTGTTCTACTAAGGCAATCTCATCTAGTAGTTTGTTTTTGAATTATTCTGAGAGTTATTTCCATAGCCTTAATATGTTTAGATTGCTATTTTAGGCTCATCAACTCCGTCTCTTACGTTGTGATTGGTGGTGAACTTTGAAAGCTGCTTTGGTTTCAAGAATTCGGTTTACACTATCCTTTTCATAATGAAGCATAGAGAATGTGGTTCAAAAGGATTTGGTATCTGTAAACAAGAAACATGTAATAGACTCTTATGGCTGCAGGTGAATATACATAAAATGCATCTAAAACAATCGACCACAGGAAATAACCAAATACATTTCAATAATCTTTTTGGGTAATATGCACCAAATTGTAGAGGAAATGAAAAGATTGCAGGGAGGCTGCCACTCCAAACATTATCCGTGATATGCTATGAAGGTCAGGGATGTTTTAACTGCAGGATGCATGTGTACCATGTGACAAGAGGAAACTGTGTTGAGTATTTGTAAAACAATGGATAGTTCCTTTATCAATTGGTTTTGACTACATGTTCATATTTAACCTAATTACTGAAGTTAACTGAGTAATTAACTCCAATTACTGAGTAATGCATTTATGAAAGTGTTCATTTGTTTTGTGAATCACTCTAAATTATGCAGCTTAAGTCTTATTCATGATGCAGTCTGTGTGCTATATATAACCATCTTCTCTTCTTTCTAATAACAGCAAGAGCTCACCGAAGAAAATAATCAAAGAAACAAGAAAACTATCAAATGAATTGTGAGAGAACTACTTAAAATTTTAAGTTACTTACATTTAAACCATATCTACCTTACACAATAGGAAATGGTCTAATTTTTTTCCCCTGGAAGTACAACTTCCAAAAAGAAAGAGAGAAAAATCTTTTATGTATTTCCAGTCAAATTTCTGGCAGTTGAGGCACAATTTTGGTCACTTGAAACAGGCTTATTTAGACTGACTTATGTGGGGAACGTTGTGAACAATTACGCTGACAGTTTGAAATAGGTTCTGTCAACACTGAACTGAATTATTTCAATCGCTTATTTTCTCTCTTTGTGGAGCTTCCCAAGATGACGGATAGGACAGGTCCAACATTTACATTAAAATTAGTCCAATTAGAACTTTGGCAGCAAAACTGTAACCTCCCCAGCTGTGAGCGGAGTGTTTCAGAGATGCTTGCTTGTGGTCACAGCATGTACAAAGAGTGCCTTTGGCAAAGGGTAGAGGCCATTCAGAGCATAAGTTAGTCTGTGTCCTTTCTCCACTCTTCCTGGAGTAAAGAAGGATCCTGTCACTGGCGGGACTGATCATGTTCACAGGGGAACTGATGATGTCAAAATTATTAAATGAGATCATGTTCTCTTCAATTTATGTCAGCATCATGCTTTTATCCATGTTGAATTCATATGGGTTGATCAGATTGTTAATTTTAAAAATGGGGGAAAATTTAATATTATCTTCGGGGAACACGTTTCCTATTCCCTGTAGTGGCTTAGAGCACCTGCTGTTAGAAGAACCTAACTGAATTTTGTTGATATACTGTGCAATAATGGCACATTATGAAGGCCTTGATCCCACGTCTGGAATAACTTCTGAATAGAGTGACACAATCTTAGGCAAACTTTAATGTTCGTTGATAGTGCATTAGTTATGGGTTTTTTTGGGCATGAAGTAAGCACTCACTAAACATTAGCTGCTGTCACTCTCACCGCCCACGACCACCACTGCCTCTTCTTTGACTCTGATTATCCACTCCCCACGCTCACGATGCTTTGTCACATGTCTTTGCTGATGCTCTTCTCTCCCTGGAATTGCTCTTTTTGCTTACCTTCTTTCTCTGAAAAAAAAAAAAAAAAAAAAAAAAAAAAAGTTCTGTTTATATTCTTTCTGCTCCAGATAATCATCTCTATTAACCTGTGAAAACTTGTTGCTAAATACACTATAATATATTATAATTATCTAATTTTACCTGCCATTTCAATATAGCAATGGCTATAAACTATAGCCCTAGGAACAAGTCCAACTCACTTCTGGTTATGTAGATAATTTTTTAAGCATTTCTTTAAAGATTTTGTTTATTTACTTGAGAGAAGGGAGAGTGAGAGAGAGAGAGAGCATGAGAGGGGAGAAGGTCAGGGGGAAAAACTGCCTCCCTGCTGAGCAGGGAGCCCCATGCAGGACTCCATCCTGGGACTCCACGATCATGACCTGAGCTGAAGGCAGTCTCTGTCTCTTAACTAACTGAGCCACCCAGGTGCCTTGTAAATAATGTTTTATTGGATCAAAAATACATTGATTTGTTTGCATATTATCTATGGCTACTTTTATGCTCCCAAGGCAGAATTTGGTAGTTGTGATAAGCCCCATGACCCACAAAACCGCATCTTTACTATCAATTTAATTCTTTTTCTTTTGAGAAAGGCTTTAAATTACATATTTATTTTCTTATCTGGGTACAAACCTATTCAAATTTTACTTTTCTGTGTGTATTAGTTTTTATAAATTTTATTTTTTAGGAGCTTTTTAAAATTGCGATATAATTGACGTACAACATTATATTAGTTTTAGGTGTATAACATAATAATTTGGTGTTTGTATATATTTTGCAATGATCACCACGGTAAGTCAATTTATTAGAGTTACAAAATTTTTGAGTTACAGGGTTGCACAAATTTTTTTCTTCTGATGAGAACTTTTAAGATTTTTTTTTAGCAACTTTCAAATACATACTACAGTATTAGTAACTACAGTCGTTATGCAGTACATCATATCCCCATGATTTGTTTATTTTATAACTGGATGTTTGTACCTTTTGACCTGCTTCATCCATTTTGCTACCCCTACTCCCTGGCCTTGACAACCATCTCTCTGTTCTCTGTATCTATGAATTTTGTTTTTTTTGTTTTGTTTTGATTTTGTTTTGAGTTTGTACTATAAGTTAGGTCAGACAGTATTTGTCTTTGTCTGACTTATTTCACTTAGCACAATGCCCTCAAGGTCCACTCATGCTATCCCTAGTGGCAAGACTTCATTTTTAATGGTTAACTAATATTCCATTATAAATATATATCTATACAATATTTTCTTCATCTATCAATGAGCACTTAGCGTTGTTTCCATACTTTGGCTATTGTAAGTGATGCTATAATGAACATTTACGTGCATATATCTTTTTGAGTTAGTGTTGTCATTTTCTTTGGGATAAATATCCTTATGTGGAATTGCTGGATCATATAGTAGTTCTATTAATTTTTTGAGACATCTTCACTCTATTTTTCATAGTGGTTGCACCAATTCATATTCCTGCCAGTAGGCACAAGGGTTCCTTTTTCTCCACATTCTTGCCAACACTTGTTCTTTCTTGTCTTTTTAAGGATAGCCACTCTTAACATGTGTAACATCGTATCTTATTATGGTCTTGATTTACATTTTCCTGATGATCAGTGACATTGAGCATCTTTTCAGGTACTTTTTGGCTATCTGTCTCTCTTCTTTGGAAAATGTCTATTCAGATCTATCTATTTTTAAATCAGATTTTTTTTCTATTCAGTTGTGTGAGTTCTTTATATATTTTGGGTATTAATCTCTAATCAGATACATGATTTGCAAATATTCTCCCCCATTCACTAGGTTACCTTTTCGATTGTTGATTTCCTTTGCTCTGTAGAGACTTTGGTTTGATGTGGTCCCATTTGTTTATTTTTGCTTATGTTGCCTTTGCTTTTGGCATCAGATTAAAAAAAAATTGTTGAGCAATGTTAAGAAGCTTACTGCGTATGTTTTCCTCCAGGAGGTTTATGATTTCATGTCTTGCATTCAAGTCTTTAAATCTATTTTGAAATAATTTTTGTGCATGGTGTAAGACCATGCATAAGACAAATTATATTCTTTTGCATGTGAGTGTCCAGGTTTCCCAACACCATTTATTGAAAAAATTGTACTTTCACCATTCTATATTCTTAGCTCCTTTGTTGTAAGTTAATTAGGCATACATATATGCATGGGTTTATTTCTAAGTTTGACAGTTCATTAGAGTTCCCTTTTTTTTTAAGTTCCATTTCCAAGTTGTCATTTTTTGAATAAAGTTTTCCTAAGGTTGACCAAGAAGAGTACATTTTAGGCTTATGCTGTTAATTAGTGGCCATTAGCCACATGTAGCTATGAAGCTTTGCAATGTGGCTAGTTCAGATTGAGATGTTCTGTAAGTATAAAATACACACCAGATTTCAAGTCTTAATCCAAAAATAATGTAAGGTAGTTATTGATTATATGTTGAATTGATAACGTTTGGGATATATTGGGTTAAATATTACATATATGTTTACTACTTAATTTCAGCCCTTTATTTTTACTTTGACTTTATATTTACGTGTGTGGCTCACATTATATTTGTATTGGACAACATGGCTATAGAATATTGCAGAAGGAAAGATGAAGAAGTAGCAGGATATTTGTCTACTACAAGGCAAGAAAAAGACTTAAAAAAATAAAAGCAAAGGAAAAAGCAGAGTGAGTAGAAATCAGGAAAGGTATGGTGGAAATAAAATAAATATATAAGTAATCACAACAGATGTAGAAGTTTCATGACCTTGCAAATGAGTTTAGAGATATTGATATGAGGCAAATGCACTCATGAAAGGAACAAGTGTCTTTTTCAGTTTTTCAAGTTATTCTGTCAGGAATATTGGCATGTTGTATTTTGTCTTTTCTTCTAATGCAAGGTTTATGGGTGTACCATTCTAGAGACAGGCAGGTGGAGGAAAAAATTTTAAAATGAGACAGTGGAGAGAAAAATGATTCCCTTTAAAATTATATTTTATTATCAGAGACAAAGGGCTTCATAGTAGCTAATCATTGCAAGGGCGTTATTGTTCTGAGTAACACGTTACTACCCTCACAATTTTGAAGACCTTTCTATTTAATTTCAAAGATTCCATTCTTGGAAAAATACCTCGCATTTTGAAAATATACAAGAAAAAAAATATATGAAGAATCATTCACTTGAATAGGAGAAAGAATATATTCTCAGGTTAATAAATTAAACCTGTCCATCTGTAGGAAGCAATTGGTAACTATCTTCAACAGTTACCATTTTTAGTTTTGGTCGAAATGATTCACACCTGGCATTTTTGCAAGGTTAGAAAGGTTTACAAGTTATAACTATAAAAGAGGTAATGATTTATTAACTCACTGAAATTTCCATTTGAATTAAATGTGACAGAACATCTGAATATTACGAAAATTCAGAACCATCAACCCCCTTAAATCTACTACATGAACAAACATGTCTTATAAACTTAATTCAAAATATGTAGTAGAAAGAGACTTTGAAGAATTGTTTTGGCAAGTCCTTCCTTATGTATTAAATCAATTTTGTACTCAATATTTAAAAATAATAAAACTCATTAAAAATAATAAAATTCATTATTTTCAATATTATTATTAGTTTACTTTATCCAGAGAATAGTACAGTAACATGCCATTTTCTTTTATTGGGGTTTCCATTCATTCATTTATTCAGTAAGTGCATATCTACCTACTATGTGCCAAGAACTCACTGAAGTATTAAGGATTCAGAACAGCAAAATGCATGCTCATGCTGCTATGTTGCTGTCTGCCTAGTGGAGAAAATAGCCATATGAGGGACGCCTGGGTGGCTCAGTGGGTTAAGCCGCTGCCTTCGGCTCGGGTCATGATCCCAGGGTCCTGGGATCGAGTCCCGCATGGTCTCCTTGCTCGGCAGGGAGCCTGCTTCTCTCTCCACCTCTGCCTGCCTGTGTGCTCTCTCTCTCTCTCCTTCTCTCTGACAAATAAATAAAATTAAAAAAAAAATTAAAAAAAAATAGCCATATGAGCAGATCAGTCAAATCTAATGAGGGAAGGGCCATAAGAGGGAGCGGAACCAAATGTGGTGGGGAACAGAGGGGAACAGTAGGTGCCTTCTTGGTGGGCAGGTGGAAGGGGCTTTGCAGAAGACACTTTGAACCACGTCTTGAAGGATGAGTAGATGAGAAACGACTTAAGGAGAGGAACATTCCTGCCAGGAAAGAAGTATGTTCAAGGCAAAGAGACATGAAAGAAATTTGGGAAAGATGAAGAATAGAGTGAAGTGTTCATAAAAAAAGAGAGACAATAGTGGTTTTAGCCTTCTATTTCACAGTAATGAATCCAGGAGGTATCAGTGATTTTTATAAAAGACAGAAACTTTGATTTTCCTTAAAAAAAATTCCTTTCTTCCACAAAAAGGAGTAAAAGCTACAAGAATATGGACATAAGGTGATGCATTTTTTTAAAAAAAAGATTTTATTTATTTATTTGACAGAGACAGAGATCACAAGTAAGCAGAGAGGCAGACAGAGAGAGGGGGAGAAGCAGACTCCCTGCTGAGCAGGGAGCCCAATGTGGGGCTCGATCCCAGAACCCTGAGATCATGACCTGAGTCATTACCCAGGTGTCCAGTAATACATTTTTAAAAAGATTTATTTGAGAGAGAGAGAATGAGTGGGAGGGGCAGAAGGAAAGGGAGAGAGAATCCCAAGCAGACTCTGTGCTGAGCACAGAGCCCCACGTGGGGCTGAACCCCACAGCCCAAATGCTGTTACCCCAGCCGAAACCAAGAGTCGGTCGCTCAACCAGCTGTACCACCCAGGCACCCTGGTAACACAACTTTTATTTCTGCAAATACTCAAGTTGAATAAAGGTTTCTAATTAGGTGCTCATGTATTATGAATGGGGAATCTCACTACCTACTACAATGTCCACTGTATACTCTGCATTGTACACTGACACAGAAGGAAAACCGTTATGTAGCAGAAGAAATTGATTTTGTCAAGAAGACAATGTACTCAAGCTGGGTTTCCTATTAGCAAGGAGCAAAAAGATGGTTACAAAGCAAGAGGCTTCACTCAGATGACATATACAAGTAGCGACCAGCCAAAATCCTCTTTCATTTATATTTACTTAATACTCTAGACCATGGAATTTGGTGCCAATTAACCTTGGGTTGATGTGTTCTGACTTTGCCATTAACTAGTTGTGAACCCTTGAGAAAGTCAATCACTTTCTCGATGCTTCTGTTTCCTTCTACGAAGAGTGAGGGTAATAATAATAACTCATAGGGTTGTTGGGAAGATAAAAAGAGAAAATTTTAGTAAAACTCTTAGCACAGAGCCTGTGAACAGGACATGTGTAATAGAGGACAACTATTATTATTAACTTGTCTTGCCAAGTCATTTTAAAATTTTGTACATTGGTTATTGATCCTCTGGTACTCATATGGCAACTTCTGTAACTCCCTGAGGCTGGAAGGTAATCAGCAAAGGGGAAAATTGATGGAGAAACTGGTCTCGGACCTGAAAGTAGTAGCCACCAGCTTCTAATGCTTTTTTCCCCGGAAAATTCAAATTGAGGAGAAATATCTAATTCTAATGCAATCTGGAACTGGAACTGGAAATTATTTAACCCAACCCTTTATGGACAAGGAAAATGTGAAACAGAGAGATCCAATGGTATAGACTACATAATTTTGTGCCCATAGTTGGACACAAATACATATATAGTTGATCTCCTGAAGTTTAACCTTGTGTGCTAGCCTTAATATTTCTCCTCAGTTTCAGTTTTCTAGGTGGGAAGGCACTATAAACAGTATCAAAACCTGAGGGACTCAGAACAGAAGTGTATTGCTTTACAGATCTGGAGACTAGACGTCTGTGATGAAGTTGCTGGCAGAGCTGGTTTTTCCTTCGGGCTTTAAGAGAGAATCAGTTCCACACCTCTCTCCTAGCTTCTGGAATTTTGTTGGTAATCTTGGGCGTTTCTTGTCTTGTAGACACATCACTCTGATATCTGCCATGCTCACATGGCATTCTCCTTATCTGCCTCTATGTCCAAATTTCCCCTTTTTAAAAGGGTATCCATCGTATTGGATTGGGGCCCACACTACTCTACTATGATCTCATCTTAACTAATGACATCTGCAATGATTCTATTTACAAACATAGTCATGTCACGTTCTGATGTACTGAGGGTAAGGTTTTCAACATATGAATTTGGATGGGGGACACAGTTCAATCCATAACACCATCCAGCATATTATATATTTTATTTATTTTGCTTCTTTTTTGTTTCCTCTCAGTTGAGTATTAGCTGCTGGGAGAGCAAGTATTGTGTCTTCCCAAACTAGCTAGACAACAAGTGAACAGTCAAAAACCAGAATCTAAATTCCTTGAAGACAGAGAATTTTTCAGTTTTCACTGTTGAATCACCATTGCCTATAACAAAATCTGGCATACAGTGGGCACTCAATAAATAATTCTTGGATGCACCAGTGAATTATTATGAATAATTAGATCATATTCTAATGAATAAATTAGACCAAATCTAATTTAGAATTAGAGAGCCCAATGTTGCCTTTATTTTATAGACTCTTTCATAAGCAATAAATGTAATAGTCACTTACGGAGGAAAAAGAGGGACACCTGCATTTCTGAAAATCAGGACATGAAAAGAGTATTTTCACTATGAGAAAATATTCTTTATTCACGACTTTTATTCATATTGAAGAATGACTAAAACACCAGAAAAATTCGAATTACTACCTTGGCACTTTCCTTGATTTTCCAGAGATGAGATCTGAAATTGTCTTTTTAAAAAAGACAATTTTTTGACAATTTTTTGATTGACTGATTGATTTTAAAGATTTTTATTTATTTGAGAGAGAGAGAAAGCACAAGTAGGAAGATGGGCTGTGGGAGAAACAGACTTCTGCTGAGCAGGGAGCCCCATGCAGGACTCAATCCCAGGATCCTGGGATCACCACCTGAGGTGAAGACAGATGCTTAAATAACTGAGCCACCCAGGGGCCTCTAAACTTATTCTTATTTTTTAAGATTTTATTTTTAAGTAATCTCTACATCCAATGTGGGGCTTGAACTCACAACCCTGAGATCAAGAGTCACATGCTCTACCAACTGAGCCAGCCAGGTGCCTCAAACTTACCTTTTCATGAAAGAAGAAGAAGAAAAAATTTAGATGACCAGATAAAAAGTTTTGTGTGACAACAGGGAGATAGCACAAAACAAAGTTCAAAGGCTAACTATTAAAATATCTTTGAGAACAAATCGCCTTCTTAAAGGCCCAAGTTAGTTATTTCATCAAGATCAGCAGGCTGACAGCAGATGGCGCTGTTCCATCTCCACTTCTTAGGAACTGTGCAAGCAGCCACCTTGGGAATGATTAGGAAAACAGTGGCAATTGTCCCCCACTGTAATTTCGACAAGTGACCCAGACTTAAAATTGCTTTCAATGGGAACATGTCTTTCTCCAAATATTTTACTTCCATGGAAACTATCTAAATGTGGGTATTCTAGTCATTGACTGAAGTATAGAAAATTAAAGCAGTGAAGTAGGAGAAAAAGATGGGAAAGCAGGATAGAACTTGTGCTATGGGCATTTTTCTCACCATGCCCAGAAAGTCCATTCTGATTGGTTGGCATTTAATTAATTCATTTCACAATATGTCCAGCGAAGTAATAGGTGCTTAGTGTGTATCTATGAACACGATAGAGATTCCTATACCTGTGGAACTTTTTCTTCTTCTTCTTCTTTTTTTAAAGATTACTTATTTATTTATTTGACAGACAGGGATCACAAGTAGGCAGAGAGGCAGGCAGAAAGAGAGGAGGAAGCAGGCTCCCTGCTGAGCAGAAAGCTGGATGCGGGGCTCAATCCCAGGACCCTGGGATCATGACCTGAGCTGAAGGCAGAGACTTTAACCCACTGAACCACCCATGCACCCCACCTGTGGAACTTCTATTGCAGCAGAGTGAGAAAGTCAATAAGAATAAGAAATAAGAAAATTGTATAGAATGTTAGAAGTTGGGATGCCTGGGTGGCTCAGCCAGTTAGGTGTCTACCTTCAGCTCAGGTCATGATCCCAGAGTCCTGGGATTGAGTCCCGCATCAGACTCCTTGCTCAGTGGGGAGTCTGCTTCTCCCTCTGTTTGCTGCAGCTTCCCCCTCAGCTTGTGCTCTCCCTCTCTCTGATTAAAAAGAAAAAAAAATTAGAATGTTAGAAGTCGGGGAGTGTCACCATGAAAAGATAGAGGTTGAACATGATAAGGCAGTTCAAGGGTCCTGGGTGATAGGGAGGATTTGATTTTATAGAGGGTATTCACTGAGAATGTGAAAAAATTTTTTGAACATTTATTAATTTGAGAGAGAACAAGTGAGAGAGAGTGAGGAAGCGTGAGTGGGAGGGGCAGAGGGAGAGGGAGAAACAGGCTCTGCGCTGAGCAGGGAGCCTGATGGAGGACCCCATTCCAGGACTTTGAGATTAGGACTTGAGCTGAAGGCAGACACTTAACCAACTGAGCCAACCAGGTGCTCCTGATTTGTGTTTTTAAAGGATCATTCTGTCCTGTGATGAGAGTAGCAGACTATAGAGTGCCAGGAGAAACTGATGGGAAACTAAGAGAGACCTATCAGATCAGCACAGGAAGAAGCTGATTGTGGCTCAGCCCGGCTGTCAGTGGAGGCATTGCAAAGTCGCAGAATTCTAGCTCTTTATTTATCCAGATATTTATTATCAGGATATTTATCGAATATTATTATATTAGAGTGGATGGATTTTTTTTTTTTTCTCTGATGGATTGGATGTTAATGTTGGGTCCATAGTCAAAGGAGTGAGACTGATACAAAGCAAAGGTCAAGCAAAGTTTTATTTCACGACAAGCATCGAGAATCAAACTGACCGGCCAGGGCAGTCTCTTGCAAAGAGGCGACCCCTCCCAACCTCACAGACTAACTTTCATAGAGTAAAGGCCATGTGGTTGAGCCTAGCCACACACAGGTGGCCAATGAGATTACAATTCACCGTATAGTAGCTATTTGAACTAGCCTATCTCTCTGGTCAGACTTGGCGCCCAAAAGGCAGGGCCCACATTCTTGGGTGGTTAGGGAGGTGCTTTCCTGATTGGATGGCTCCACCTGGCTTGACTCATCCTTGTATTCTGGGCTCTGTTACCTCCCCCTGACCTGACACGTCCTGGTATATGGGCTCTGTTATCAGGGGCTGGTCAGTCATACTTTACTGGTTTCCCAGACTTGTTTCTAAGTAAGTTCCTCAGGGCAGGGGTCAGGGTCAATCTAAGTTTACTGCATAAACAACAAAATGGCTTCCTCTGGCTAAGTAGGTCCTTACGGTTAAGTGTGGCAAGAAGAAATGTCTCAAAGATCTCAAGGATTTTTCCTTGATTGACTGGAATGACAGGGAAGACAATAGGAAGAGTGAGTTTCGTAGCATAAGTAAGGCGTTGCCAGCTGGACATACTAATTTTGAAATGCCTACCATCAACTCAAGTGGAATAATTATGGGAAGTGAGAGTCTGGGGGGGAAGAGGAGGGCCACGGTTTTGGACATACTGAATTTGAAATGTCTGTTAGCCATCAAAGTGGCAAGAAGGAGTTTTGGAAGATTTTTGAGTGTGAAACTGATCCTCTGTTTCCATCAGCATGAAATGCCCACGAGCAGAAAGGCTGGAGTAGAACAAATGGTCTAGAAAGCAATTATGACCAGGGTCAGATAATAAGAGCCTGAATTTAAATTGGCAGTAGGTGTGGAAATGGGGAGAAGGACAGTGATTATTGCACAGACAGAATGTCCAGGATTTAGTGGCTGGTTAGATGTGTAGCAGGAGAAAGAGATCACATGCCTGGGTTATAATATGCTGGTTAGTGATATTAGTAAAACAGAAGAGATGAATTGCAGATTGTTTTCCCTCTGTGTATATATATTTGTATATTCATTCTTCAATTCTCTTGCATTCTGCAAAATTTTCTTTGTATCATTCCATTTTTTCTTTTTAAATAAAGCTTTTATCTATTTGAGAGAGAGAGAGAGAGAGAGAGAAAGAGAGCATATGAGACAGAGAGAGAGCTCAAGCAGAGAGGAGGGGTAGAGGGAGAAACAGGCTCCCCACTGAGCAGGGAACCTCAACCGGGACTCAATCCCAGGACCCCAGGATCATGACCTGAGCCAAAGGTAGCTCCTTTACCAACTGAGCCACCCAGGTGCCCCTCTTTTTGTAGCTTCCCAAAACATTTCAAAGAAACTAAGAGATCTATCCTACTAGGTTTAGGGGGAAAAAAAAAAAAACCTGTGATACTTTCTTTCCATTGTGATTCTTTTAGATAAATCTCACTTGAGTCATGTTAATTTTACTTCTGAAACCCTGAACTTTACATTGCTTTTTAAGGTGAAGGAACCTGCACGGCTTTTGGTAATAACACATGGAATGCATCTCCCCCCAGGAAAGCACGAAACAGCTCAAGATCAATTCTGTTGACAAGGAAGGCCAACAGGCACCAGTCTGCACTGGCACTTAAGAATTTGTCCCTTTAATGCATGAATTTTCACAGTATTGCACAATTCCTTTGTGACGTTTTGCAAAATGCCTTTCTAATTTGCACTTTCCTTGCAGTAACTGGTCACCTCTGAATAAGAGCTAGAGCAAGGGTGACGGTCTACTCACATTTATAGATTTGCCAGATGAAGGGAGCTCTTGCCTTACAGGCGCATTTCCAATTTATAAGGCAATTCAAAATTTAGATTATAGGGGCACATGGGTGGCTCAGTTGGTGAAGAATCTGCCTTCGGCTCCGGTCATGTTCCTGGGTTTCTGGGATCGAGCCCTGCATCCAGCTCCTTGCTTGGTGGGGAGCCTGTTTCTCCCTGTCCTGCTCCCTCTGCTCGTGTGCACTCACTCTCTGTCAAATAAATAAATCTTTACAAAAATTTTTAGATTACAAACAAAGAGTATCCTATTAGTTATTACTCAACCCAGATTCACACTACTATATGACAGGCACTAGAACAGGATAAATTGATGCACAATTGTAATGCCCATATTTCACTGAACCTAAGATACTTTGTTGGTGGTGTTTTCTTGATCTTACCAGATTGTGTCAGGAGGAGAGTTTTAAACAACGACATTAAGATTGCCTCTGGCTGACAAATTATAAAATACTGTGAATTACAGACTGTATATACATTCTACAGGTCAAATGTGGAAGAAATGCATCTTAAAATTCATGAAATAGTTAGTAGGTAACATTTATTAAGTGCTAACTCTGTGCCGGGAACTACACTCAATGCTTACCGTGTACTGCTCTTGGTCTAGAACACCTGCATTTGAATTGAAGTTTTGTCCAGAACATGGAAGTTTCTGTCAGAACATGAAAGGTATTTGCTTTCCAGTTGTGAAACTTAATTATCTCATTAAGTGCAGTTTTCCTTTTATTTATTTATTTATTTGACAGAGAGAGAGATCACAAGTAGGCAGAGAGGCAGGCAGAGAGAGAGAGGAGGAAGCAGGCTCCCCGCGGAGCAGAGAGCCCGATGCGGGGCTCGATCCCAGGACCCTGAGATCATGACCTGAGCCAAAGGCAGCGGCTTAATCCACTGAGCCACAGAGGCGCCCCTAGGTGCAGTTTTCCTTAGTGCAGCTTGGAAAGGCCGAGTTTCTTTTCTTTGCTAATTTTACCTCTCGAGGATCCCCCGCTTCGTAAGACTTCAATTTTAGGCAGACGTTTATTATATAATTTGTGTAAACGAAATTTAACCAAGACTTCTTTACTCCTTATTTTGTGAGAAACACTATGGTAGATTCTTTGATAATTGGCTGTTCGCCCTCCAAAACTAAAAATTCAGGCAAGTATAGATGTTTGTAGATTCTATAAGCCATGGGAGAGCCCAAGTGTGGAAGGCATGTCACATGTTGAGGTCATATGGAAGAAAAACAGTATATTCCAATGGGTGTGAGATGAAGACAGAGATCAGGGAAGATTTGGAGGAAACAAAGGAATTTGAGTTGAGTGATGCAAATAAGTCTTTCAAGAGTAGAGAACTCGTCCAATCGAATATCTCTTAAATCCAATCAAATATCTGACAGCCCCAAATCATGGGTCATAAATGTGATGGTGGGACAACTTCCTGGAATTGAGAGGTAAACACCAAGGATCGTTCTACAAACACAGACACTCAAAAGAGGAGACTAACATCCCCATTAAAGATAGCTGTGTCGCTGCGGCAAGCCCCACGTGGACTGGTCTGAACTTCACTTACCACAGCTGCAAACCCTGCAGCTCTTGTTTGACCTGGCAGGATAAAGGGACCAGGTGATTGCTTTGGCTACTGGACTTAAGCCAGACTGACCTAAGTGGTCCTGAATCAATGCCTATTTATAAGGTGAGACTTCAGCTTTTTCAGAAGCAGTAGAGGGCTATTTCAGACTTTCTTTCTGATTAAAATCCGTGCTATTCTAGAGGACACTTAAAATTCTATACCATTCCGCAAAATACAAGTATGTTCAATTAAAATCAACTCTGACCGGAATACATTTTTTTTCCTTAGATATTTATCTTCAGACTTTTCGTTTTGTTTTGTTTTGCCTTTTCCAGAGACCTAAGGTCAATAGGGTTTCAAAAATCTTTAAATATTTTTTAATTTTGAAAAAGTTTCAGATTCCTAGAAAGTTGTGAAAGCCTAACAGGTGGGTCTGGTGCGTCTTTCATCTGGTTTTCCCCAGTGCTTATATCTTGCAGGATTACAACACAGCACGGATGCTGGGGATCTGTCATCGGTACCGATGTGTTCCATAGTTCTGTCATAGTGTCATTTGGTGACACGTGTAGATGTGCAGACTCACTACCGCAGACAAGATACAGAGCGATTCCATCACCACAAATCTCTCCCTTGTGACTTTATAGTCACACTTACCCATTCTCCCCCAGCAATCTCCCCTAACGCTTGGTAACTACTAACCTATTTTCCATCTCTACAGTTTCATCATTTATGAGTGTTACATAGATGGAATCACATAGTATGTGACCTTTTGAGGCTGGCTTAAGGCTGGCTTTTCACTCCACATAATCCCTTGAGCTCTATCTAAACTGTTGTGTGCGACAGTCTGTGTCTTTTCATTGACAAGTATTCCATCGTATGGATGTGCCACTATTGTTTACCCACTCATATATTGAGGGACATTTTGGTTGTTTCCCCTTGAGGATTACAAATAATGCTGTTTGAACAATTATGTACGGGTCGGGTTTTTTTTTTTTTTTTTTTTGAGATTTTTTAGTTAATTTGTTTGAGAGAGAGAGAGTATGAGAGATCACAAGCCAGGGGAAAGAGCATAGGGAGAGGGAGGAGCAGACTCCCCACAGAGCAGGGAGCCCGACACGGGGTTCCATCCCATGACCCCCGGGTCAGGACCCGAGCAAAAGGCAAATGCCCAACTGACTGAGCAACCCGGCTGCCCTATGAACAGGTTTTTACGTGGGCGTAAGTTTTTATTTCTCTGGAATAAATGTCTAATGGTGCATTAGACACTCGTCAGGTCACATGACAAGTGCAGGTTTAGTTGAAACTGCCAAACCATTGTTCAGAGAAGCTGTATCATTTTATGAGAAACATATGAAAGATCATTTTTTAAAGGGGTATCTCTGCTTAAGAATCCCTTTTAGCTGAGAAGGGCTATAAGGACATGTTTTTTAAAGAACTTACCAGCTCTTTTACCTCTATAGAGTTTGGTTGCTGAATTATCCCCATTCCTGCTTGTTTTTCTAGGGCAATCGGGTTTATTCTTTTTTGTTTTTTAAGATTTTATTTATTTATTTGACAGACAGAGATCACAAGTAGGCAGACAGGCAAGCAGAGAGAGAGAGGAGGAAGCAGACTCCCCACTGAGCAGAGAGCCTGATGTGGGGCTCAGGGATTCCAGGACCTTGGGATCATGACCTGAGCCGAAGGCAGAGGCTTTAACCCACTGAGCCATCCAGGCGCCCCCAACTGGGCTTATTCTTAATGCATGGTGAAAAAAATACACTTTCTTGACTGTTACTAATGAGAAACTCATCCGCCATGGTTAGGGAAGAGATATTGCCCTGCTGAAATCTGCTTAGGGGTTCTGAAGCCTTCAAATCTCTCTGTCTCCTGGCCTCTACTTTGTGTCTCTTCCCACAGATAGCCTCTCCCCATCCAGGACCCAGGTTTGCCCTTTTGGTTCTCTATTTGTTACAGGCTATGTTTAAATATTATCTCAAGTAGCAGGGTCTCTGGCTGGTTTGGTTCAGCACTGGCTCCTAGTCCCCAGCTTCTGCCAAAGTCCCAGCATTTGTCAGGGAGACACACACATGGCTCCCTTGTTCAGGTCTCCATGCTGAGTGTTCCACGCAGCATCATTCACTGGATGCCGGAAGCTGGCCTGATTTTTCCTCAGGGCACATATAATCACCTGACACAGTGTGTGTGTGTCCGTAGTGTTAACGGTCTTACCTTGCTGGAATGTAGACTGCTTGAGGACGGGGGCTCTGTGTGGTTCAGTGGACCTGAGAGGGCCCAGCATGTCCTACAGTCTGTAAATAGATGATGAACAAATACACCAACAAAGACTTTATAGTGATTTCCTAGTTATTGTTACGTCTCTGCAATTTATCTTTCACTCAAAGAACTGAAGTCATCCTCTGAAGTCATGGATTGAATCAGCTCACTCTCCTCAAAACCCCTAAATAGTTCCTTCACTGCTTACTGCGAAAAGCCCAGACTGGTCTTTCTTCAGTGAATGCTCTTGTCACCCTTGTCAAAACTCAAATGACCACAGATGTATTGGTTTATTTCTCAACTTTCAATTCTATCTCCCTGATCTGTATGTTTTATCCATATGGCAGAGCACGTTGTTTTGATTACTGTGCCTTTTAGTAAGTTTTGAAATCAGGAAGTGTAAGTCCTTAAGTTTTGCTTTCTTTTTAAAGAGGAGTTTTAGGTTCACAGCAAAATTAAGAGGAAGGTATGGAGATACTCCACACACCCCTGCCCTCACATCTGCATAGCCTCCACCACTATCAACATACCCCTGCTTTTCTTTCTCAAGATTGTTCTGGCTATTTGGGGTCTCTTGAAATTCCATATGAATTTTAAGATGGCTTTTTCCATTTCTGCAAAAAAGACTGTTGGGAATTTGGCAGGATTGCATTGGATCTAGATCATATTTGTAGGATTGATATTAACCATATTGAGTTTCCATGAACATGGATGGGTTGTCCTTCCATTTTCTCTTAAAGTTTCTCTCAGCAATGGTTTTGTAATTTTTGGTGTACATGTCTTTCAACTCTCTGGTTACATTTATTTCTAAGTATTTTATTCTTTTTGATTTGATACTATTATAAATGAAATTGCTTTCTTAATTTTATCTTTACATTGTTTAATTTTAGTATACATTATTAGTATATGAAAATAACTATTTGTAATGTCAGCCCTATATCCTGCAAGTTTGCTGAATTTGATTATTAGATATAATAACTTTTTTGTGGATTCTCTAGGGCTTTCTATATATAAGTTTCATGTCATCTGAGAACAGAGATGCTTTTACTTTTTCCTCTCCAATTATATATATATCTATATACATATAGATATATATACACACATATATGTTTATTTATTTTAAAAGATTTTATTTATTTATTTGACAGAGAGAGAGACATCGAGAGAGAGAATACAAGCTGTGGGAGTGGAAGAGGGAGAAGCAGGCTTCCCACAGAGCAGTGAGCCCAGCGCAGGACTTGATCATGACCTGATCTGAAGGCAGACGTTTAATGACTGAGTCACCCAGGCGCCCCTCCTTTCCACTTTAGAAACATTTTGTTTCATTTCCCTTCTCTTTTTTTCTTTCTTTTCCTTTTTTTCTTTTTTACCATAATTGATCCGACTAGAACTTGCAGTACAACATTGATTGGAAGTAACAAAAATGGCATTCTTGTTTTGCCCTTGATTTTGGGGAGAAGCTTGAAGTCTTTCACTGTTGAGTAGAATTTTACTTATAGGTCTTTCACAAGTGCCTTTTATCACATTGAGGAAGTCTCCTTCTATCCTACTTAATTTTATTTTAATTTTTAAAAATTAAAATATTTTAATAAAAAATATTTTACTTATTTGTTTGTTTTAAAAGATTTTATTTACTTATTTTAGAGAGAGAGAGTGCGTGAGGATAGGGATCGAGGGAGAGAATCTTGAAGCAGACTCCCTACTGAACACAAAGCCTGCCGCAGAGTTCAGTCTCACGACCCATGAGATCATAATCTGAACCAAAACCAAGAATTGGGTACTCGACTGACTGAGCCACGCTGATGCCCTCCTACTTTGTTTATTTTTAATCATGATATGTTGTTAGATTTTGTCAGATTTTTTTTTCTGCATGAATTGAAATGATTGTTGATTTTTCTCTCCTTTCTATTAATGTGGCATATTATATTACATTCCTGGGTCAGGGTGTATAATCTTAATGTGCTAATGAATCCCATTTGCTAGAGTTTTAAGATTTTCCCATATACCTTCATTTTTCTCTAGCAAAATAGAAATAACTTTACTTTTCATATCCTATTTTTCTAAGTTTATTTCCTTTAAGGTTTTATTTATTTGTTTATTTATTTATGCTCTCATTCATTCATTCATTCTTTCATTTATGAGAGGGAAGGGGAACAGAGGGAGAGGGAGAGAATCCTAAGCAGGCTCCATGTCCAGCTCAGAGCCTGTTGCAATGCAGGGGTTGATTTCAAAAACCCTTAGATCATGGCCTGAACCGAAGCCATGAGTCAGATGCTGAACCAACTGAGCTACCCAGACACCCCTCTTTGAAGGTGTTTTAAAATTCTAAGCTGTTATCAGATATATGAATATATATTTGAAAACACCTGTCCTATATACAGTAGGCATTTCGAAAGTACTATCTTCTCTCTCCCTGCCCCCTTTCACCGAAATAGTATTTATAGAAATTCATGTCATTTCAAGTCTCATAACTAATCAATAACCCTTGCTTTAAGATCTCTGTCTACTTAACTTCTAACTCCAACCCCTGGCTATAAAAAATATGTTTTTATAAGACATATTTGAATATTATGCCAAAACCCATTTCCCCCAAGACCATTCTACTCTCCTTCTGAGGGCTTTTCTGAAGGATAAGATGCTGTGAGTTTGCTGAGAGGACATTTCTAGAAGATACAAGGGAAGGGTGTAGTCACTGAGTTGCAAATTCAGCATTTTCCCTATATTCCGTAAGGATTTGTGATTTTTTTGATTCATTTGTGGTATTTTCTGAGTTATGGTTAAAAGCAAATATTGCTTTTGAGGACAAGTTACTTTATAAAAGAATCTTACATAAGCTCAAGCAACTAAACTTAATTTACAGAGCTGATAAGCCAAAATAGACCTCTGGACCTCTACTGATACGAAGTTTCAGATGGCTAAACTTCTTAGATTGGTAGAAGAAGGGTTGTTTTATGCCTGCAAACACCATGGCTCATTGTTAAGAATCCCACAGTTGCTACTTGAATATGTATTTGCAAGTGCTCATTTACAGTTTGAGGTGACTTCTGTATATCTCTTGCTCTTTTTGTCTCTCTCTTTTGTTCTACCATTCCCTACTTTACTTTTGAGTAGAAATCGAGTTTTGAGTCAAATTTTCAGATAAATGAACTTATCTGTTGCTGGTGGAAATTCTCAGTACTTTGACCTTTATTGCTTTGACAGCCTTTTCAATTTTAACTAGCCCCCTAACACTCATTTGTGTAAGAAGCTTTATTGGAAATTTTGAAAACCTATTTGCTTTGAATAAAGAAGTGCTCTCCAATGCATCATATCCTCTTATAACTTAAAAGAGACTTAGGAAAAATCTAAATGTAACGGGTGCACCTTGTGTGGATGCTAATTTGAACCAACTGCAAAAGGAATATGTAAAAACTAGTTTTAAGTAGAAATGAAGTATTTATTTTAGAATGACCTTTTCTTTTTTTTTTTTTAAAGATTTTATTTATTTATTTGACAGAGAGAGATCACAAGTAGGCAGAGAGGCAGGCAGAGAGAGTGAGAGGGAAGCAGGCTCCCTGCCAAGCAGAGATCCCGATGCGGGACTTGATCCCAGGACCCTGAGATCATGACCTGAGCCGAAGGCAGCGGCTTAAACCACTGAGCCACCCAGGCGCCCCTAGAATGACCTTTTTCTTAGTGGAAATGATAAGAAGCTAAGTTCTTATGAAGAGGAAAGAAGTTAATTTCAATACTTATTAATAATTTAAAAATCCATTTCATTTTCCTCATTTTCCTATGATTGGAAGGAGTTCTAAGTTTTCATTTATCCAGTGACTGGCCAAGATTGCAAAGCTGGTAAATATCAGAGCTGGAACTAACAAGTATGCAGCTGGGGACAGGGCTGCTAACTGCGCAGCAGTGAGCTCTCCTCTCTTCCCTTCCCTTCCCTTCCCCTCCCTTTTCCTTGCTTCCCTTCCCTTCCTTCTCTTTTCCTCTTCTCCTTCTCCTCCTCCCCCTTCTTCTCCTCCTCCCTCATCTCCTCCTCCTTCTTTTCTCTTTCTCTTTCTCCTTCTTCTTGAGCTGTTTTATTGAAGCACAATTTACATACCATGTGATTACCCACTCTATGTGTAGTTAGGTGAATGTAGTAATCTCATGGAGCTATCCACTATCACCACAACCTGGTTTTACTGTATTTATTTATTTATTTATTTGAGACACAGAGAGAACACTAGCAGTGGGAGAGGGGTAGAGGGATAGGAAGAGAGATAGGAAGAGGGAGAAGCAGACTTCCCACTGAGCAAGGAGCCCAAAGTGGACTCTATCCCAGGACCCTGGATCATGACCAGAGCTGAAAGCAGACACTTAGCAAATTGAGTTAATAACTCCGTTTTAAATCATTCTTATCACTCCAGAAGTTGCATTGTGCTCATTGGCAGTCAATCTCACTCCTATCTTCAGACCGAGAAAACCATAGTTGAACTTTCTGTCTTTATAGATTTGAACTTTCTGTCTTTATAGATTTGCTGTTTCTATAAATTTCAAATAAATGAAATAATAAAATATTGTTAATATTTTACATCTAGTTTCTTTCTACATCTTTTTTTTTTATTAAGATTTAAAATTTTTTAGAGAGGTTTAAGATTCACAGCAAAACTGGGAGGAAGGTATAGAAATTTTCCAAATTCTCCCTGCCCCCACGCATGCATAGTCTCCCTTATTACCAATATCCTCCATGAGGTGGTACATTTGTTACAATTAGTGAAACAACACTGACACATCATTATCACCTAGAATCCATAGTTTACATGAAGTTCTGTGGGTTTGGATAAATATATAATGACATGTACCTATTATTATGGTATTTTATTTATTTGACAGAGAGAGATCACAAGTAGGCAGAGAGGCAGGCAGAGGCTGGAGGGGGGAAGCAGGCTCCCTGCAGAGCAGAGAGCCCGATGCGGGGCTCGATCCCAGGACCCCGAGATCATGACCTGAGCCGAAGGCAGAGGATCAACCCACTGAGCCACCCAGGCGCCCCTTTATTATGGTATTTTACAGAGCATTTTCACTGCCCTAAAAACTCCCTGCGCTTCCCCCAATCATCCCCCTGCCCATGCCATGGCAACAACTGACTTTTTTATTGTCTTCAGTTTTGCCTTTCCCAGAATGTCATATAGCTGGAATCATACAGTATGTAGCCTTTTCAGATTGCTTTTTTCCCCCCGCATAGTAATACATGTTTAAGATTACTCCATGTCTTTTCATGGCTTAGTAGCCCATTCCTTTTTAGCACTAAGTAATATGTTACTGTTTGGAGGTACCATCATTTATTTATCCATTCATCTACTGATGGGTATCTTGGTTGCTTCAAAGTTTTGGCATTCATGACTAAAATTGCTTATAAACATCTGCGTGCAGATTTTTGAGTGGACATAAGTTTTCTTTCAACTCCTTTGGGTAAGTAAATGCCAAGTAAATACAAGTAAATACATGACTTCTGGATCTTATGTTAAGAGCATGTTTATTTGGTTTTATAGGAAATTGCCAAACTGTCATTTAAAGTGGCTGCACAATTTTGCACACCACTAACAATGAATATGACTTCTTGTTGCTCTTCATTCTCTTTAGCACTTGGGATTGTCAGGGTTCTGGACTTTGGCCATCCTAATAAATGTGTAGTAGCATATCACTATTGTTTTATTTTGCATTTTTCTGTGATATAGAATGTGGAACATTTTTTCACGTGCTTATTTGCCATCTCTATATATTTTCTTTGGTGAGGTGTCTGTTAATGTCTTTGGACTATTTTTTTTAAAGATTTTATTTATTTATTTGACAGACAGAGATCACAAGTAGGCAAAGAGGCAGGCAGAGAGAGAGAGGGGGAAGCAGGCTCCCCGTGGAGCAAAGAGCCCGATGTGGGGGCTCCATCCCAGGACCCTGGGATCATGACCTGAGCCTGAGGCAGAAGATTTAACCCACTGAGCCACCCAGGCGCCCTGTCTTTGGACCATTTTTTAATTGGGTTATTTGTTTTCTTAGAGTTGAATTTTAAGAGTTCTTTGTATATTTTGGGTAACAGCTCTTTATCTGATATATATTTTGCAAGTATTTTCTCTCAGTCTATGGCTTGTCTTATTCTGTTGGCATTGTCTTTTATGGAACAGAGTTTTTTTTATTTTAATGAAGGCCAGCTGACCAATTATTTCTTCATGGACCATGTCTTTGGCATTGTATTTATTTTTTTATTTTATTTTTTTTAAAATATTTTATTTATTTAGTTGACAGAGAGAGAGATCACAAGTAGGCAGAGAGGCAGGCAGAGAGAGAGGGAGAAACAGGCTTCTCACTGAGCAGAGAGCCCGATGCGGGGCTCGATCCCAGGACCCTGAGATCATGACCTGAGCCGAAGGCAGAGGCTTTAACCCACTGAGCCACCCAGGCGCCCCTTGGCATTGTATTTAAAAAGTCATCTCCATATCCAAGGTCATCTGGATTTTGTCCTATGTCATCATCTAGGAATTTTATGGTTTCGCATTTTACATTTCGGTCTGTGATTCATTTTGAGTTGATTTTTGTGAAGGGTGGTAAGTTCTGTGTCTAGATTCTCTCTTTTGTTGTTGTTGTCATGTTTTGCTTTGTTTTGTTTTGGGGGGCATGTGGCTATTTATTTTTTCTTGTACCATCTGTGGAGGAGACTATCATTGCTCCATTGTATTGCCTTCGTTCCTTTGTCATGGTCAGTTGACTATATTTGTGTGGTTCTTTTTTGGGCTCTCTATTCTGTTCCATTGACCTTTTTGTATATTTTTTCACCAATATCACATTGTCTTGATAACTGTAGCTTTATAGTATCTTTTCTTTCTTTTTTTTTAAAAAGATTTATTTATTTATTTGAGAGAGGGAGCACACAAAAGTGGGGGTAGGGGCAGAGGAAAAGAGAGAGAGAGAGAGAGAATCCCCAACCAGACTCCCCACTCAGGGGGGAGCTCAATGCAGGGCTCAATCCCAGGACCTGGGATCATGACTTGAGCTGAAATCAAGAGTGGGATGCTCAACAGACAGCCACCCAGGCACCCTTTATAATAAGTCTTTAAGTTAGCACTGTTAATCTTTCTACTTTGTTCTTTTGCTTCTTTAATATTGTGTTGGCTATTTTGGGTTTTTGATTCTCTAAATGAACTTAATAAGCAGTTTGTGAATATCCACAAAATAATGTGCTGGATTTTTGTTTGAGATTGCATTGAATCTATAGATGAAGTTGGGGGAAACTGACATGGTGACAATCGTGAATCATCCTATCCATGAACATGGATTATCTCTCCATTTATTTAGTTCTTTGATTTTGTTCATCATAGTTTTGTAGTTTTTATTATATGATCTTGTACATATTTTGTTAGGTTTATACCTAAGTATTTCATTTTTGGGGTGGCAATGTAAGTGGAATTGTAGTTTTAATATCAAATTCTGCTTGTTCAATGCTGGTATATAGGAAAGGAATTGACTCTTGTTTTTTAGCCTATATCCTGCAACCTTGCCATAATTGCTTATTAGTCCCAGGAGTGGCTTTTTTTTAAAATTCTTTTAGATTTTCTACATAGACAATCATATCATCTGCTTACAAAGACACTTTTATGTCTTCCTTCACAGTCTGTATCATTTCATTCCTTTTCTTGTCTTACTGCATTAACTAAATCTACCAGTGTGATGTTGAAAAGCAGTGGTTAGAGGGGACACTTTTGCCTTGCACCTGATCCTAGTGAGAAAGCTTAGAGTTTTGTACTATGAGGTGTGATGCTAGCTGTAGGGTTTTTTGTAGATATTCTTTATAAAGTACAGAGAGTTCTCCTCTATTTCTAGTTGACAGTGTTTTTATCATGACTTGGTATTGAATTTTGTCAAATGCTGTTTCTATTTGATAAGATCATGTGATTTTTCTTTTTCAATCTGTGATGCGGTGGATGATGTTAATTGAATTTTGAATGTTGACACAACCTTGCATATCTGGGATAAATGCCACTTGGTCATTGTGTATAATTCAGATTATACATTGTTGGATTCAACTTGCTAATATTTTGTTGATTTTTGTGTTTTATGTTCACAGGAGATCATATTTTGTAGTTTTCTTGTAATTTTTATTTCAACTTTTGCCGTTAGAGTTGCTGGCCTCATAATAAATTAGGAAGTATTCTCTCTGGCTCTAAACTCTGAAAGAGATTGTAGAAAATCAGTGTAGTTTCTTCCTTAAATGATGAACCTACCTGGGCCAGGTGTTTTCTACTTGGGATGGTAATTATTTACACTGATTCATTTTCTTTAATCAATATAGGCCTATTCAGATTTTCTGATTCTTTTTGTGTGAGTTTGGCAAATTATGTCTTTCAAGGCATTGGCTTATTTCTTCTATCACATTTGTGGGCATAGTGTTGTTTATAATTATTTTTTTATTATCCTTTTAATTTCCCCTCTTTCATTCCTTTTTTTCCTCAAAGATTTATTTATTTAAGAGAAAGAGAGGGGGGAGGCACAGGAGAGAATCTTCAAGCAGACTCTGAGCTGAGTGCAGAGCCCAAAGTGGGGCTCCATCTCACCACCTATGAGACCATGACCTGAGCCTAAACCAAGAATTGGTGCTTAACTGACTTAGTCACCCAAGCACCCCATCCACTCTTTCACTTCCGACACTAATCTGTGTTCTCTCTCTCTCTCTTTCCTTAGTTAGCCTGGCTAAAGGCTTATCTGTTTTATTGATCCTTTTAAAGAACCAATTTTTGGTTTCGTTGATTTTCCCTATTGATTTTTTGTTTTGAATTTCATTGATTTCTACTCTAATTCTTCTTTTGTTTTCTTCTGCTTACTTTGGATTTTTTTAATCTTCCTTTTCTGTTTTCCTGATATGGAAACTTATGTTGTTGATTTTAGAGCTTCATCTTTTCTAAATATATCCTTCAATGGTACAAATTTCCCCCTAAGGATTGCCTTCACCACATCCCACAAAATTTGTTGAGCTGTGTTTTTATTTTCATTTAGTTCAAAATATTTTAAAATTTCCTTTGATGTTTTTTCCTTGATCCATATATTATTTAGAAGTATATTTTTTTAATCTCCATATATCTGGGTTTTCCTGTTATCTTTTTTGTTGTTGATTTCTGGTTTAATTCCATTGTGATCTGAGAGCAGACATTGTATAATTTCTATTCTTTTAAATCTGAGAAGGTGTGTTTTTTGGCCCGGAATGTGGTCTATCTTAGTACATGTTTCATGTGAACTTTAGAAGATTGTATATTCTGCTCTTGTTGGATCAAGGAGTGTATAGATGCCAATAATATTCAGTTGATTGATGGTGCGTTGAGTTCAGCCCTGTCCTTATTGATTTTCTGCCTGCTGGATTTGTCCATTTATGAGAGAAGAGTGCTTCTGTATTTTAGGTTCATTGTGTTGTAGCATGTTTCAGTAGCTCCTTTCATTTTATTGCTGAATAGTTTTATATTGTATGGATATACATTTTATCTATTTCCACCAGCAATATTCGAGTGTGTCCATTTCACAGGAACTGGTATCCTCTTCAAAATAACAAATTAATAGATCATTCAATTTCAAAATATGTCATAATTTCTGCTCTATTGACCTATATTTTTGCCTTTATACAATGCCCAGGATGTTCTCATCTATGTAAGTATATCATAAATATTTTTTCTAAACCCATGCAATTCTTGAACAAGGACTTCACAAGCCCAGTATTGAAGCCCTTCTAGCTTCTATTGGAGTCTAAGAAATAAGTTGCTTTGACATGCCTATACTTCCTCCTGGAAATGGGGATTAGTTGATATTAAGTAAAGCAAGTAAGTCAATTAAGATGTGGTGATTTAATGAAAATCCTTATCTGTATTTTACTGTTTAAAACTTTCATATTATCTCAGCCAATCCTTTCAATATCAGAAAAGATACTTTAATCCTCTACAGATAATGAAACAAATTAAGAGCTGCTAAGAAGTAAAATCTGATAGAGTTGAAACTCAAATCCAGATGCTCCAGTGTTCTTTGCATTTGACTTAAAGTCTATTGCACCATTTTCTGCGGTGCCTACCACTGTGCTAGCGGGGTACGTGAGCATGTGAATTCGAATCAAAGAGAACAGCATATATAAAGCTGGAAAGGACTGGCTACGTAATTTGTGGGCTGCAATGAAAAACACAAATTTGGGGCACCTTGTTAAAATATTAAGAATTTCAAGATGTTGACAGCAGATTGTTAAAACAGGTGCTGGGCCCCTGTAAGCACGCGGTCCCAGGTAACCTTTCATAGTCCTTGAGTGCCATGAGGCTGGCCATAGGCATGGGGAAGGATGCCCTATTTAGACAATTCCCAGTAAGAATGAAGTGTCAAAAAAAACGGTGAAAAAGTGAAGCAGAGTGGATAGGTGGGGCAGCAATTCGTAGATGCTGGATCACTACCATTTTATGTTCTGGGCTAATATTGGCAATTTATCTCAAAGGTAGAGGAAGCCACTGAATCATTTTAATTGGAAGAATTGAAACTCAATTTACATTAAAAAATCCACGTGACATACATTTAAAGATGGATTTTTAGGTGCAAAACCTAAAAAAACTGAAAGGAGGAAGGCGAATTAGGAAGAACTATCTATAATTCAGAAGTCTAAGGGCCTCAAGGCCTGGAGATTGGAAATGCATAACAGGGGCTGGCTGTGGGAGCTACTGCTCTCGGAAGGCGGGCACTTACTTGGACTTTAAACCCCCTGGAGCGCCAGCTCAGTTCTCCTACCTCCCTGTGCCTGTGCCTCAGCTAGGAAAGCCCCTCCAGGCAGAAAGCTGGAGGTTTATCAGAAGACTCATTATATTTGCATCGCCTCTTTTAGGAAGCACAGTTTTGTGCAATCAGTGTCTAAATGAAGTCATTTCTTATATTTTCTCCAGTTCTGAAATTAAAAAAAAACAAAAACAAAAAACAAACAAAAAACCCCCCAAAACCCCAAAAAACTGTATGCAACAAGCACAGTAGCAGCTTGTGCATAATGGGTGGAAATGAAAGAGCGGTGGTATGTACCTTTGAATTTAGTAATCCAACCGATTCCTCTGAGGTGGTGTCTCCCCTGGTGGGTTAGTTAACATTCTGGGAGTAATTTCTGCAGTGGTGAAGGAAACAGAGTAAGAAAGCATTTTTAAAATGTTAAAATGGGGTGTCAGTTGCCTTTTTGTATTCTTATTCTGTGGAAATAACGAGAACCCCCAACTTCTCGCAATTCCCTGAGTAAATGCCTAATTAAATGACAAAGCTATTTCCCCAAGAGTAGCATGCCAAGCTGCTAGTCAGGAAACCAGGGAGATTTGCAATGTTAGGACAGCATTTGTTTATTTGGATTTTGCTTGGTAAAAGATGTCAAATGGAATTACCTGGTCCTTAAGGGATTTCTAGTGTTTTCTCTTTGAGAGAACTGTTTTCTGTTTTCTGGGCTTTTTTTTTGTTTTTGTTTTTGTTTTTATTTTTTTTAAACAAGACCTTGTCCTCTGGCCTCTGGTTCCACCAAAAGCATCAGTCTTTTCTTCAGTAACTTCTATCCTATAATTTTAAAAAGCTGACATTATTTGGAATCCTATAATCAATTCCTGCTCATTCAGCTCTACCTCTGCAGGAGATAATGGCCTGTATGACTCACACGAGGATGCGAGGATGCATGACCCTTAAATCAACTAGCTTGCCCCATTCAGCAGTTTGGATCCTTTCCCTAGTATTTATTGGAGTGACTCTATCTTGGCTATGTTAACTGTAATTAGGAATGCCACGAAGAAAAAAGTGTTGTTCCTTGCATTGCATAGTACTTTAATATATATATTTTTAAGATTTTATTTATTTATTAGAGAGAGACAGTGAGAGGGAGCATGAGGAGGGAGAAGGTCAGAGGAAGAATCAGACTCCTTGTGAGCTGGGAGCCCTCTGTGGGACTCGATCCCGGGACCCCAGGATCATGACCTGAGCGGAAGGCAGTCACTCAACTAACTGAGCCACCCAGGCGCCCTGCATTGTCCTTTGAAAAACTGATTTTTCAGAAGAAAATGATTTTCCAGGAAGAATAAAAAACTATGACTGTACCCTGGGTCTCTATAATGTCCCTAATTTCACTAGTATTTTGGCTGTTCATTTAACTTTAGATTTTCAAGTGAAGTTCTCAAGGAGTCATTCCCCTCTTAGCAACTAGAATACAGTGCCATTAGGTAACGATAGATGCCTTAACTTACAGAATCTAAATAAATAAATATTTTCTGTGTGTGTGCTACTTAGAAGCTATGATTACAGGTGCCAGTGTTAACTGTGATTTTTACAAATCGAAACCAGAACATTGTTCTAAAAAGTTGTTTTTCTGTTTTGGAGCCTAACATGGCAAATTAAGTGTAAATGAAGCTGGTTTGGGCTGAAGATAATCCCAAACAACCCCAAACAATAGGACTCCAATGCCTAAGATTATGTCTGATGCTGATTTAGTTAAGTGCTGTGGTCAGTTCTGCAGAAGAGATAAAACCAATAGTAATATTTAGAGAGATAGATGTATAAATATCTTTACTAGATACATTCCCATGAATCCTTTTCATAACTAGATGGTAAAAGTAATTTGAAACAACAAATTACTTTTGCAGAACATAATTTTCCCATACTGATGTTTTGTTTCAACTTAAATCTTTGTCAAATAATTTAGTGCCCTGGCTGGTTTAATTCATTTAAGAGGTACTTCTGGTCTTACTGCTCAAGTGGAATGGGGCAGTCCTTTTAGAGCTTGGTAAGTAAGACAAATTAAACACGTTTAAACTGGTGACAGTTCAAATGAGACAAGGACTTTGTTACCCTTTGTTTTTTTCCCAAAGTCTTCTCCTCGGTATTACCACTCTCAACTGTGGTTTCCAGGAAATAAAAATTCATTCCCATGAGAAATTTGGCCTCTGATTCCTCTTCTCAAGATTTGAGTCCCTAGATGTAGTCATTTCTCTTGTCTTGACTTTCCTTCCTGCTGGCGTGTGAACCTAATACTGACGTTCAAGGCAGACACACACTTGGGTTGACACCTCCTAGTTCTTGATTTTATGTGGGGGCACTTACCCTGTTTAATTCTTCCTTTCCTCATCAGGAAGATGGAATGATGATATTCTCTACTTAACAAAAGAGTAATTTATGGGAATTCTTCTGGTGCAAAGTAAGCGTTCCATAAATATCACATTTTGTATTAGTTCTTGAGAATTCTTCCTCACTCGGTGCTGGAGCTTGTTGGCAAAGGCAGCCGAGGCAGGGGATGAACAGTGAGGCTTCTGCTGATAGAGAAGGAACAACAAAGACAGCGACAAACATGTAAGAGCTGCTTTTCAAAAACCTACAGCATTTGGCTTACGAATGGGTGTATATCATTATGAGGTAGGATATTCAAGGAACGAGAGGAAGGCCAATGGAACCTGAGTGGCAAGTGTCAGGAGGAGATCGGCAGGAGATAGAATTGGGAAAGAGTCAGAAGGCGTATCGTGTAAGTCCACACAGATTGTTGCAAAGACTTAAAATTTTGTTCGAAGTACGAAAGAAAGCCATGGTGATGTAGAAATGTTGGGGTTTGGAGCCAATGGCCACAAAAGAATTCTTGAGACATCTTCGGTGCAGAAAGGTGATTTTATTAAAGCATGGGAACAGGACCCGTGGGCAGAAAGAGCTACCCTGGGGTCCTGAGGAGTGGCCCATTAAAGACTTTCAAATTAGGAGTGATTAGGGATAGTATAAGTCTCTAGGGCATTTTGGAAGCAAGGTTTCCAGAACCTTGAGGGGTCTAGCTGTTGTTAGAAAAGGCCATTTATTACCGTCTAATAAAAACTTCGTCATGAGACTCTTCAGGTGTATACCGGTGGGCCATATGCTTGGAGGATGACTGTTAACTTATATCTTAGGGGTTAGAGATAAAGAAAGTTTCCAAAGGAATTTTTATATGCCAAAGTAGACTTATAGGATCCTGGAGGACTGCGATAAGGTTAAGCTAAAATTGCCCTTTGCCCTGAGCAAAGTATTCACACTGAGGCAGCTGAGTTTCTACAGGAATGTCATTTTGCCTCTTTTGAGGACTTGTCCATGGGTTTTAAGTAGTAAGGAAATTTAATTTTTTCTTCTGCCTTTGTTTCCCACACTAATGGGATAGGCTTGAGGAGAATTCAGTTATGGCCTGATTTACATTTTTCAAATTATATTGTCAAATCTTTCCCGGAGAATGGATTATGGAGGGAAAGATAGAAGCATAAGGACTAGAGAGAACATTATGACAGTAATCTGGGAGGGAAATTCTAGCAACCTGTTTGGAGAATAGGAGTGGGAGCACTACTTGGAATCATGGCGCTCACTGACGGGACCGCTGACAGGACTTCTGCGGATTAAATTAGGCTGTGAGGGAAATCAAAGATGGTGCTTAATTTTCTTTTATAGGCGTGTCATTAATTGAGATGGGGCAGAATGTGTGAGGAGCAGACTTTGGGGGAGGGAGGTCAAGAGTTTTGCTTTGGCCATGATGTCTATGAGACACTAGACCATAATTTCAGCTAGGATTAGATATGGCTATAACAATAGCTTAAATAAGGTGGACTTTTATTTTTCTCCATCATGAAAGTCTGGAGGTAGGCAATCCAAGGCTGGAGAAGCAGAACTCCTTCACGAGGTCCCTAGAATCTAAAGCTATCTCCAGCTTTCTGGTCTGCTGTCCCTTGGTCCCGGCCCTCACGAGCTGAGCTTGAATTTGCACAATTATAAGAATGGTTCAGAAAACAGGATGCAGGAAGGAAAAAGACGTGGCAAAGACATATGCTCGTCAGCTTGTAAGGAACATTTCTGGCAGCTGGCAAGATACCTCAACTTCTACCTTGGTGACTTAAATTAATCACCCGGTCATAGCCAGCTGCAAGGGGCTCTCAGAAATGGGATTTTTATTCTGGGAATCACATGTTCCAACTAAAAGTTCTATTACCAAAGAGTAAGGGGAGAATGGATATTAGGAGACAACAAATTTCTGCCACGCCTGGTTTGTTCTCTCCCTATTTCTCAGGACCTTCGTGTCTCTACATTTACTTGGCAATTTAAGGCCTCATCTTATTTGACCTTCCTTTGGCTTCTGTGTCACGGTTTTCTTGTTTGTTGTCGTCTTCTTCATGTTGTTTTTACCCTGCAGACTGCCCCTCTAACTCCAAAAGCAAGTTAAATGGCTCACAACAGGGACACCACATCAGGTGCCAGCCGCTTCTCCAGGTCCACTGGTGGCTCCTCTTCTTGTCCTGAGCCCTGCCCATTTGGTCCAAGACCAGTACCTGAGGATCTAATAGACTCCCAATAAGCAGAGAAGTAAATGTATTGCTCTCAGGCCCTAGCTGGATTTATCCATGGCTAAAAGATGCCAGTGATTACGATCTCATGAGCACCCCCATAGCCATGTGCTATGTTTGCTGTGAGAGACACTGAAGTATCTCCCTGAGAGTCTCTCCCCAAACTGTTCATCACTGAAACATACACCACTCCTGAAGGGCCTCTAAGTCCTTCCCCCAAACTGTCTTTAGAATTAAGCAACTTAAATAGATGTTTCTAGAAAGTCTTTGTTAAACTACATGTGTGTGTTACCTGAGAAAGGGGCGTTTATAAGTCAAAATATATTATGGTTCACTTTGGCTCCTTTTGAGTCCGTGACACCCCATGAAATCGTGTCACAGACAGGGTAGCTCAAAGTAGTGTTACAATAAAGGGATGGTGTTGAAACTTGCTTGGTTCCCATCCACGGTAGCAGTACTCATCCCCAAGGTTAGATCTTGCTTTAAAAAGGAAGTTGGATAGTCCGAGGCAGTGCAATTCAACTTTCAAGTGCAACAGCTAATTCAAGACAGGCTGTGGAGATGGAAAGTTAACTACCTTAGAGCCTAATTTAGTTTGGTGCTTTGTGAGTCATGAATTCATTTTCTCGGTTACTTTGTGCGGAATCCATTTTTTCCTCTTCTCAGTTCTGCTTCTCGGGGGTGATGGTTCCCATCACTACTAAAAGCACAGATCTGCTAGGGGCCACTGAGGGCACGCTTCCAATGCCAACCAGTAATTTTACGTCTGTCTGTCGTGCCTGAAGCCACGGGCATCGACGTTGGTGGGAGGGGGTGTGTTTGGAAGCCAGCAGCCCTGTCTTTGGCCGCTGTTTAAACTTCTATCACCAGTGCGGCAGGTGTGCTGTGCTAAACAACAGTTCTACTCTTTTCTTCTTTGTAGTTTCCTCACATTATAGTTCAGAGAAATCTTTGGGGACTGGATAGGAATGTGACTCATTCAGTTATTCAACAAATATTTACTCAAGGCCTGCCATGTATGCACAGTGTTCTACGTTTTAGGAACACGTCAGTGAATAAAATAGATGAAGCCCTTGCTCTCAGGGAGATTCTATTCTTGTCTCCCGTGCGGGAGAAGACAATAAACATATGACAAACACAAAGCCCAATGTCAATGCCCTTTTTCCTTTAGAAACTTTTTCATTGTTCTTGAATGAAACTTGGGAGCCTGGATGCTTCTTTTCTCTAAAAAAATTATTTTTCAAGATGTCCTGGGTGCTGCATGTAAATAGACTCATGATGATTCACTCCATTTGACTCTTGGGATAAACATGGGATAAGTTAGATTGGGAACCTTTGCTACATAACAAACAAAGCAAGGGTTTGAAAAGAAAGAAGCCTACTGATGATCTCATACTTGATAGAACACATAAACCTCACCCAACATGGGGGTGCCTGGGTGGCTCTGTGGGTTAAGCCTCTGCCTTTGGTGCAGGTCATGATCTCAGGGTCCTGGGATCGAGCCCCACAAGGGGCTCTCTGTTCGGTGGGGAGCCTGCTTCCCCCTCTCTACCTGCCTGCCTCTCTGCCTACTTGTGATCTTTCTCTCTGTCAAATAAATACATAAATAAAAAATCTTTAAACCTCACCCAACATAAAGTATCATGTAAACTTGTCATTTTGAAGACGAAAAGATTTTAATTTCCCAAATACAATCTGCAACTGAGAGAAGACATGGCTGTTTGTTGCTCCATCAACCTCGACTGTGGTATTGAAGATCTCTTTGGGGATACATTGCAAAGCCGCCTTATATGTGCAGTTTGACACGGAGACTTTCAAAGATATTTCATGATGGAGCATAGCCGACATTTTTATTTTTATTTTTTGAAGATTTGATTTTTTTTTTATTTGACACACACACACACACACACACACACAGAGATATCTCACAAGCAGGAGAGGCAGAGGGAGAGGGAGAAGCAGATTCCCCACTGAGCAGGGAGCCTGATGAGGAACTCGATCCCAGGATCCTGGGATCATGACCCGAGCCGAAGGCAAATACTTAACCAACTGAACCACCCAGGCACCCCACAGTTGATGTCTTTAGAAGCCCAAGCTGATGAAGCAACATCTTTTCATGTCACAGGTATTTGAGTGACCATGTTCTAATGTGAAACTGAAGCAGAGAACACTTGCCAGTTGGGTCAGCAGAAGTCAGGAAGCAGTCTCTACAAGGTGTCCGCAGGCCAGTTCAGACATGCCAACACTTGTTAACACTTGCTCAGCTACCGAAGCTCTACTTGTAGTTTCAAGGTGCAGACTAAGAAGTCAGTCACAAGGAGGGGTGCCTTGAATGAACAGGCCCCTTGATGTCTTGTTAGCAAAGTCTAGGTTGCCATTGCCTCTCATATCCCCTGGGTTAAGGCAATTTATATCGTTGATAAGACCATGAAGCCTCAGGGTAGTATCAGATTTATAGAGGGCAGGGCATGGTGTAGTGCCCTGAGGTCTTGTACTCTCCAGTGGCTCTGTGCTTGACCAAAACTTAGTCAAGGTAGGGCTGTTTCCCACAAAGGCATTTACTGGTGGGGTTAAGGTCTTCATACCTTGAAATTTTTGGACCACACTTTGATGTTGTTGGAAGTTAAAAATTTGCAGTGCATGTTCCTAGAAACCTAAGCATCTCCAGGTTATGCATTCTTTCAGTAATTCAATCCGCAAGTATTCATTATGTGTCTACTATGTGTGAGGTACTGTTCTAGGTATTGAGGACACAGCAGTGACTGATACTGACAAGCATCTTTGCCCCTCACCGTATCTACTTTCTAGTTGGGAAGATCAAGGCTGACTTACCCATTAGACCAAGTAAACACAGTGCCTATGTCCTTTAATTTTAACTTCTTTTAAAATCAGAAGAAAAAGAATACAAAATAATGAATGGAGTCAGACTGTATTTGTCTTTATGCCAATATAGTCGTCATATAAATTTTTTTAATAGCGCGTGTGTATGCGTGTGTGAGAAGAGGGGCTCTCACAAGCAAAAATGCCTAGGGTCCATGAAAGTCATATGCAGCCGAGGGGGAGACAGATAATAACGAAGATTTAAAAAATAAAATATGTAGTCTATTAGAAAAACATTTTTTAAACAATGGGAATTAAAAATGTTAGGGAAAAGGGAGCTCAAATTTTACATAAGGTATTTCAGAAGCAAAGTTTTCTGTTGCAAGTGCCATTTGAGACCTGAAAGTGGTGAGGAAGGTGTCTGACACACGTGGGGAGATTATTCTCGGAAGAAGGAGCAGCAAGTGCTGAGGCCCTAAGGTGAGAAGACGCTTGATATCTGATTGACAACGCGGAGGCCAGTATGACTAGAGGGCTAATACACAGCGGAAAACAAATAGGAGAGGAGTAAAAGGTGAAGTCACTAGGTAGAAGGTGAAGTGTCTAGAGGTCAGATCCTGGGAGGTTTAGGTAAGGTGATAGAATGAACTCTGACTTATATATTGACCTGATTGATATGTCAAAGGGATCTTATGTCTTCCAACATCCAACTCTGCACTTGGTTTTCAATAAATATTTTTTAGTTGAATGACAATGTTTCTGCTTGTCACAAGGGGACAGCAAAAAGCCCCCATGGAAATGCCATGCACTGTTCTTTCCAAAGCACTTCCCGAGGATGTGCTTAACTCACAGTTCCCTGAAATTTCTTTCAGAGCATTTGCTTTGGTTTGCAATGTCATGTTTATTTGTATGATTATTTAAGGTCTAGTTTGCCATCTAAGGCACATGAGGGTAGAAACCATATTAATTCTAGTCTCCTTTCCCCTAACCCAGGCACAGTGTGTAGAATAGAAATAGTTACTCTACTACTGTATGTTGAACTAAAAATGAAGAGAAAATAATTCCTTGTATCAAGTTCATTTTATTTGGATTTACCTATTGAATAAACTCTCCAGGGATTGAAAAATCTGCTTTTTAAACTAATGGGGGAAAATATGAACACTTGACCTAGTCTTTGACATCGACTGGTATATTAAGCTAATAATCCTTCCATCTGCCCATCACAATCATCCACAGTCCACATGGCCCTCTTCTTACCGAGTTGGTATGCAGCCTCACAGAACCGTCCCCACACACTGTCCCAGGTGCCCACTACCACATGCTCTGTTTTGCACTCACGACAAAACCCATCTGCTATCCTTCATCTAAATCAAGCCAAATGACCTCAAGTCAACTTTTTGCTCCCAGTGGGCTAAATCCACAGATATGGCCTGACATTTATGGGCATTACATCTGCAAAGTCAACGTGACTAATTAGCACCCACTTCTAGTACCCATCATAGTCCATCAACTCTTTGCTGTTCTTGCTGAAAGTAAGCTCTTTGCTCTCATTGGGCCAGCTCTAACTTAGTAGTTGGTCTGTGATGCTATGGCCGCACATGTTTCTCCTCCCCCCAAATAAAACTCATCACTTCATGAATTGCTCTTCTGTGTCTAGCTTTTGCAATTCAGAATTTTGATTGGGTCCTAAAATGTTATTACATTTCATGAAAACTCTGCTTTTTGAGCTTTTTCTATTTTCTCTAATGCCATGGATTTATATACTGTTAGTTTCCAGGAGGTTTGGACTCAGTGTAGCATGGGTAGTATGGATCCATTGCAACCCCCCAGTCCCAGGATTGCTTCTAGTCTCTTCTCATTCCCAACAGTTCCAACCCTGACAAAGCAAGGAACCAAACTTAGAAGCTGAGTGGGAGACTGAGTGTTCCACAATGCAAACTCTGGGAAGCCGGGAGAATCTGATTTGAAAAGCATGATGGGGGCCGCCTGGGTGGCTCAGTGGGTTGGAGCCTCTCCCTTCAGCTCAGGTCATGATCTCAGGGTCCTGGGATTGAGCCCCGCATCGGGCTCTCTGCTCAGCAGGGAGCCTGTTTCCTCCTCTCTCTGACTTCCTCTCTACCTACTTGTGATCTCTCTCTGTCAAATAAATAAATTAAAAAAAAAAAAAAGAAAAGAAAAGCATGATGGGTAGAGGATGCTGGTGTCATTTTAGGACTCTGGACAGACAAAACATGGCATGATGCACCAAGTCCTAGATGAATGTGTGGTTGTTATTATTGTTATTTTGACTGCTACTGACTGTATATTTACTTTGTATTTAATGATTGTTTACATTTTACATTTTATTATTTGCATGTATTATTTGTATTTATATTTACATTTTATTATCCAGTCCCTTATCAATCCTATGATACAGATATTACTGTTTTTTTACTTTTTATTTTTATGAACATATAATGTTTTATTTGCCCCAGGGGTACAGGTCTGTGAATCATCAGGCTTACATATTTCACAGCACTCACCATAGCACATACACTCCCCAATGTCCATGACCCAACCACCCCATACTTACCCCTTCAACCCTACCACCCTCAGTTTGTTTTGTGAGATTAAGAGTCTCTTTTGGTTTGCCTCCCTCCCGATCCCATCTAGTTTCATTTTTTCCTTCCCTATCCCCACAATCCCCCGCCCTGCCTCTCAAATTCCTCATATCAGAGAGATCATATGATAATTGTGTGTGTGTGTGTGTGTATATATATATATATATATATATATATATATATATATATATATACTGTATCTTCTTTATCCATTCATCTGTTGATGGAGATCTAGGTTCTTTCCATAGCTTGGCTATTGTGGACATTGCTGCTATAAACATTCGGGTGCACGTGCCCCTTCAGATCACAACATTTGTATCTTTAGGGTAAATACCCAGATTGCTGGGTCATAGGGTAGCTCTATTTTTTTGAGGAACCTCCATGTTGTTTTCCAGAGTGGTTGCACCAGCTTGCATTCCCACCAACAGTGTAGGAGGGTTCCCCTTTCTCTGCATCCTCGCCAGCATCTCTCATTTCCTGACTTGTGAATCAGCCATTCTGACTGGTGTGAGGTGGTTTTGATTTGTATTTCCCTGATGTAGAGTGATGTGGAGCACTTTTTCATGTGTCTATTGCCCAACAGATATTACTCTTTTATTCCACTTTACCAATGAGGAAACTGGACAGTGAAAAGTTAGGTACTTTCACAGAGTTGCATAGTTAGCAAATAGTATAATCAGCATTTGAACCCAGATCTCACATTTCCTTCAAGCCTTGCTACTGAAGTGCACTTAGAGGGCAAGAGTATGGAAGACCAGAAAAACACAGAAATCTTACTTCCTTATTTTTGTCTGGGGCTGGTCCTACACTTCCCCAGACAAAATGGGGAGGTATTGAACTATCTCGATTACTGCTGTTTCTAATACCTAGACAGCACCTCACGAACAAGTGCTAAACAAATATTTGTAGAAGAAATAAATGATGAAGAACTAGAGGTTCAAAGCTACCCTCACATAGTTCTTGGTTGTTTCTAGCACAGATCTTTCCAAAAGATTTTAATTTTTATTTTTTAAAAGATTTAATTCTTTATTTTTAAAATTTAAGTAACCTCTGCAACCGCAAGGTGAGTTGCATGCTCTACCAACTTAGCCAGCCAGGCACCCCCTCCAAAACATTTTAAATGAAGACTTTGATGTGGTTGTTTCAGAAAGAAGAAATGGCGTTCAGTGGTTAGCTGTGGTTCTTTTAGATCACACCGCTCAGGGCAGATTCCTTGCTTTGAGCATTGCCTGAAAGCTCCTGTGTATCAGCTTGTTAAGTGACCCTGTGGTCTTCATTGGAAATACTGTTCCTTGCTTTCTATTCTAAACCTCAGTGTAACACACTGATGATGGTTAAACAGGTGCTACTTTTCACCCTAGAGGAGTCTACCTTTCAATGAATTCCTAGATATGGGGCTGAGGCAGACCCTCACATTGTGCTCTCTGTCAGGTGAACCGCAAGGCCATTGTGGAACTCATTGCCCACCCAAGCTCCCAAGCATTTAGAAAATGTCCTTTGGGGGCACCTGGGTGGCTCGGTGGATTGAGCCGCTGCCTTCGGCTCAGGTCATGGTCTCGGGGTCCTGGGGTCGAGCCCCGCGTCGGGCTCTCTGCTCCGCAGGGAGCCTGCTTCCTCCTCTCTCTCTGCCTGCCTCTCTGCCTCTCTGCCTACTTGTGATCTCTCTCTCTGTCAAATAAATAAAATAAAATCTTAAAAAAAAAAAAAAAAGAAAATGTCCTTTGTACCATTAGAGGACCTATCTGTATCTAATTACTTCCTGGTTTCGACACAGATAAGGTGAACTACTAAAATCTCGTCTCTGGAGCATAGGTTATCTTCTAATGTTTAAGGTAGTTTTGCTAATAGGTGACCCTTAGATAAACCTCCTAAGAAGAGCGATCATGTCTAAACTTTTAAGCTCTGCGTGGAAGGGAACAACCATCTCATCATCCCTCAGATCAGTTTACTACCAGGTAAATATTTAGTTCAAATGCAAAACAATTCTGTATTGCACTGTTGAAACCTTACTTGTAGCTAACCCCAAATCTCCAATTGTCCTCTTCCCATTGTCATGTCCTTGATGGAACTCCTTCCGAGCTTCCCTTTAGTTTCCAAAAATGCCCCCTAGAACAGAAGTCCTTAACTGGGTGCAATTTTTCCACCAGGGGATATTTTGTAATATCTATAGACATTTTTGTTTGTTATGACTGGGAGGATGATACTGAAATCTACTGGTAGAAAGTAAAGATGCTGTTAAACATCCTGCAATGTAAAGGACAGCCTACCTCCCCCCCCACCCCCGCCACACACACACACACACAATGATCCCTTCTAAGACAGTAACAGTACTGCTGTTGAGAAACCTTGCTCTACGGTATGAGGCATATTAATATCCTGGTGGTCCTAGTGACCACCATAGAGACCTCTCTTGTCTATATTTATTGAATTTAATTGTACTGACATGAAAAACAGCAAACCTGATACTTATAAATAAATAGAGGAAAACATGAGCAATTCACAGAAATTATAAAGATTAATTATTAAGTGACAACGCTGGGCTAGGCATCATGTCCTTACAACTCCGTGAAAAAAGTACTGCTTTCTTCTCCACTTTACAGAATGGAAGTGAAGTTCAGAGAGAAGTTAATAAACACGTTTCAGGTCACATAGATTGAAAAAAAGTAGAGCTGGGATCTGAATCCCAATGTGACTCCAAAGTTCATGTTCTTTCCACAGCAGCTTCAGAATGATCCTTTCCCATGGCGAAGAAAAGCACAGAAAGAAAATTCTCTAATGACTCATTTCCTGAAATTCCTACTTCACAGCCACGAGGCATATGAATCCATTCCCTGACCTGCTCTCTCCCATCTGCCTTCCAGTGTGGCTTCCTGAACAGGAGGAGACTGGTGCAAAGAGGAGACACCCACACTGATGGTGTGAGCTTAACCCTTTATGCAGCATTTGGAAATCCTCCTCTTATCTATCCCTCTTGGTAATCCTCTGAAATAGGCAGTATAAGTATTTTCATGCTCCTTTTAGGCACAAGGAAACTCAAGTTTGATAAGGTAGATTGCCAAAGGGCTTGTGGCTGGTAAGGAGCCAAGAAAAATCCAGATTTTGACTTCTCACTTGAGCCTTTTTCTTCTGCTTGGTGCTTGAACCGCCTCGCTGAGTCTCCCTTTTAACCATCTGCTTGCTCGTTGGTCAATAATTTTGTGGCCTTTATTCCAGACAAAGTCCAAAGCTGACACGGCGAGGTACCGTGATTGCGCTGGTGGCCTTTGTTTTCGTTTTCTCATCCACTTCATATTGTGGGGTGACGGTTAGCCAAACCCCTCCCTGCCCCCCTCAACATCTGTACAGCTATGTCTAAATATGTACGTAAAACTTTTGGTTCACTTTAAAATTGTATCATGAGAATGCGTACTCTTACACTGTTAAGTCTGTTTCTTCCTATTTTTCCAGTACTGGGCAGTCATCATCAATACTTCAGGGAGGTCTCTTTCTTCTTAAACTGAAATTGTGATTCCTGCGCTGTGGGGTCTGGAGAACGATGGAGCTGATTAACTTCCTCCTGTGGTGCCCACCCAGGAACAAAAGATCTTGCAAGATTGGCTATTTGGCAAAACAACTTAATTGAAATTCTCATCCACTTCTTACACAAATGTGAATTACGGTAAAGAGCAAGGTAAAGATATAAACCATTACTAATACTAGATAAAAAATATGGGTGACTATTCATTTGATTTCCAGATCAAGAAAAATTTTATATGTGCAGAAGTAATGAAAGAATTCTCAAAAGAGTAGAGCACAAGGTTGAGAATCAAAGTTTGGAAAATTTTCCTTCCCCAAAGTTGTAAATAAAATTAAAAGGCAGCCATAGAAATAGAGACTGGAAGGGATACAGGGGCTTTGGAGGGGCTGCTCGTGGTTTGTTTCTTGGTCTTGGGCTGGTTAAATGGTGAATACTCATCTCATTGAGGGGTATATTTACTTTATATGCCTATGTGTGTGTATATATATGAACAAAAAGTCAAAGGCAAACAGAGAAAGGCAAAAGCAAACTCATATATTTCATGACTATGATTAACATAAATGCAAAACAATAATGAAACTCAAACAATCCAAAGAAAATTGACCAGAGAAATAAAAATAATTAATGAACACAAAAACATTTAAAAATATTTTTAATCATAAAAGCAATGCCTGTACATGCTACAAAAAAAAAAAAAAACTTTCAACAATACAGAATAATACAGAATTAAAATTAAGATTACTTCATTCTGGGGCACCCAGGTGGCTCAGTGGGTTAAAGCCTCTGCCTTCAGCTCAGGTCATGATCCCAGGGTTCTGGGATCGAGCCCAGCATCTTGCTTTCTGCTAGGCAGGGAGCCTGCTTCCCTACCTCTCTCTCTGCTTGCCTCTCTGCCTACTTGTGATCTCTGTCTGTCAAATAAATAAATAAAATCTTTAAAAAAAAATAAAAAAGATTACTTCATTCTTCCTTGACTCAGTCTTGCTCCTCCGGAGGAAACCACTATTAATAGTTTCTTTTTCACCCTTCTCTAAATTTTCTATATCTAGTATAAATGGAATGATACTATGGTAGTGCTCATAATATTATCCTTCCAGAAAATTTCTATTTATAAACATACATACATATTTAAAGCAAGTGAAATCATACTACATATCCATTTTTGCTTTGTTTTGTTTTGTTTTACTGAACAATATCTCCTGGAGATCTTTCTTTATTAGTACGTGAAAATCTACCTCATTCTTCTTCATGGATTTACATTATTCCATCGTACCATGATTTACTTAACTATTTCTCTATTGGCCATTGAGGCTGGTAAGTGTGTGAGGGTACATGCGTGCATGTGATTATAAGTGATGTTACAATTAAAATTTCTATAATTATTTTTGGGCATTTGTTTGAACAATTGTCAGAAAATTCTTAGAAATGAAACTGTGGAGTCAAAAGCATAGTATTTTTAAGTTTTGTGAAGTAGTTTCAAATTGTTCTTCAAGGAGTTTGCTTACCTTTGTGTAAGGTATGTATATGACAGTGCTTGCTATCTTCCCAATCCTTTACCAATGTTAGATATTACCAGTCTTATTAGTCCTTGACAATCTAATTGGTTTAAATGGCTTTCACTTTTATTTTTTTATATAGGCTTCATTTTTTTAAAGAAGTTTTAAGTTTGCAGTAAAACTAAGAGGAAGAAACAGAGATTTCACATAAACTTCCTGCCCCACACATGTATAGCTTCCCCCATTATTAACATCCCTTACCAAAATGGTACTTTTTTTTTAACCAAGCATGAACCTACACTGACACATCAGAGTCACTTAAAACTCACGGTTTGCTTTAGGGTTTGCTCTTGGTGTATATTTTTGGGTTTGGGCAAATGTGTAATGACATATACACATAATTACGACATCGTACAGAGTATTTTCATTGCCCTAAGAATCTTCTGGACTTCAACAATTCATCTTTCCCTCACACTCAACCCCACTCTTGCCAACCATGGATATTTTTAGTCTTCATAGTTTTGTCTCTTTCAGAACATCATATAGCTGAATCATATAGTATGTAGTCTTTTCAGGTAGGTTTCTTTTACTTAGTAATATGCTTCTCCTTGTCTTTTCATGACTTAGCTCATTTCTGTTTTAGAACAGAGTAATGGTTCATTGTTTGAATATACCAATATTTATTTACCCATTCTTCTATTGAAGGACATTTTGGCTATTCCAAGTTTTGGCAATTATGAATAATGCTTCTATAAACATCTGTGTGTAGGGTTTTGTTGGACAGAGTTTTTAATTCTTTTGGCATGGTAAATACCGAGATGTACATTTGCTGAATCATATGGTAAGAGTGTGTTTAGTTTTGTAAGAAATTGCCAAACTGGGACACCGGTTAAGGTCAGGTCATGATCTCAGGGTCCTGGGATCAAGCCCCACCGTGGGCTCTGTGCTCAGCAGGGAATCTGTTGTTCCTGTCCCTCTGGCCCTCCCTCTGCTTATGCTATGCTCTCTCTTTCTCTCAAATAAATAAATAAAATCTTACAAATTGCCCAACTGTTTTCCAGATTGGCTGTTATATTTTGCATTCCCAGAAGTGTGAGTGAGAGTTCCTATTGTTCCACTAACATTTGTTGACATAAGTGTTCTGGATTTTGGCCATTCTAATTGATTTACAGTGACACCTCATTGTTTTGATTTGCATTTCCTTGGTGACATAAGATGTGGAACATCTTTCCTATGCTTATATGTCATCTATATATCTCTGTGGTAAGATATCTGTTAAGAACTTTGACCTATTTTTTTTTAATTTGGTTGTTTTGTTACAGTTGAGTTGTAAGAGTTCTTTGAATATCTTAGATACCACTCCTTTATGAGATGCATTTTTTGCAAATATTTTCTCCTACTCTGTGGCTTATCTTCTCATTCTCTTAACATTGTTTTTCACAGAGCAAAAGTTTTTGATTTTGATGCTGTCCAGCATATTAATTGTGTTTTTCATGGATCATGCTTTTGGTGTTATATTCAAGAAATCATCTCAATATCCAAAGTTATCTAAGTTTTATCCTATGTTATCTTCCAGGCGTTTTATAGTTTTGCATTTTACATTTAGTTTTGTGGACCTCTCTGACTTAATATTTGTGAAGGGTATAAAGTCTGTGTCTAGATTCTTTTCTCTGTGTCTTATCTTTTGTCAATACACACGGTCATAATTACTTAAGCCTAATAGTAAGTCTTGAAGTTGGTAGTCTCTAGTCTTCAACTTTGTTCTCCTTTAATATTGTGCTGGCTATTCTGGTCTTTTGCTTCTCCATATGATCTTTATTTATTTATTTATTTATTTAAAGATTATTTATTTATTTATTTGACAGACAGAGATCACAAGTAGGCAGAGAAGCAGGCAGAGAGAGAGGAGAAGCAGGCCCTCTGCTGAGCAGAGAGCCTGACGTGTGGCTCAATCCCAGGACCCTGGGATCATGACCTGAGCTGAAGGAAGAGCCTTTAACCCACTGAGCCACCCAGGGGCCCCCTCCATATGATTTTTAGAATCAGTTTATCCATATCTACAAAATAATGTGGTGGGACTATGATTGGGATTCACTGAATCTATAGATCATTGGGAAGAAAGGACATCATGACAATATTGAATCTCCCTATCCATGAATATGGATTATCTCTCCACTTATTTAGTTCTTCTTTGACTTTTTTCCTCCAAATTTTATAGTTTTCATCATATAGCTCTTGTACATATTTTGTTAGATTTATACTTAAGTATTTCATTCTGGGGGTGCTAGTGTAAGTGGCATTTTGTTTTTACTTTGTATGCAGGGAAGTAATTGACTTTTGTATATTAACCTGTGTCCTGCAACTGTGCTATACCCTCTTATTTGTTCCTGGAGTTTTCTTTTGCCATTCTTTCATATTTTTCTGTGTAGATAATCATGTTATCTGCTAACAAAGACAGTTTTATGTCTTCTTTCTTATTCTGTACACATTTTATTGCCTTCTCTTATCTTACTGAAGTAGCTATGACTTCCAGTACAAAGTTGAAAAACAGTGGTTAGAGTACATCCTTGGCTTCTACTTTTGAATTTTGGTTCAATTTATAATGATCTTAGTGGGAAAGTTTGAGTTTCTCACCATAAAGTATGTTAGTTATAGGTATTAAGTTAAGAAAGTCCCTCTCTATTACTAGTTTACAGATTGTTTTTCTCATCAATGGATATGGAACTTTGCCAAATGCTTTTCTTTTGTGTATTGATATGATTATATAATTTTTCTTTTTCAGCCTATGATATGATGGATTACATTAGTCAAGTTTCAAGTGTTGAACCAGCCTTGCATACCTGCCATAAATCTCACTTGATCACAGTGTATAATTATCTTTTGGATTTGGTTGAGGATTTTGCATCTATGTTCATGACAGCTTTTTATTTTATTTCTGCTATTATATGTGAAGTTGAGCATTTATGGAGAAATATTAAACCTCAGAACCTCAACAAAGCAAGGAGGTCATCCATGCTTGGGTAGGGTGGGGGAAGAAGGAAATGATAGTTTTGAAGTCTGAGTGGGGAAGTCATTGACTATGGGTAGTATTTAAAGCCACAGAGATGGATCACAATACCACGTGAGAAAGAAAGAAGAGAGAAAAGGACTGAGAATGGAAATAGAGAGCCTGTTTCTACTTCTAGCTTTGACCTGGACACAGGTCAAAACCAAGACATCCATTTTTTTCTTTATTCTCAGAGAAGATCTCCCTCTCACCAAATTTTCTGACAAATGACTTGTCGTCAGTTTGACTGGGCTTAGGAATGTTGGTAAAATGTTATGTCTGGGTGTGTCTTTGAGGGTAAGTCTGGAAGAGATTAGCATTTGGATTGGTAGACTGAGTAAAGATTGCTCTCACGAATGCAGACTGGCATCATCCAACTCACTGAGGACCTGAATAGAACAAAAAGGTAGAGGAGGGGAGAATTTGTTCTATGTTTGTGCTGGGATATACATCTTCTCTTACCCTCAGATATTGTTACTCCTGAATCTCAGGTCTTGCACTTACACTGAGGTTTAAAGTATCATCTTGCCCCCATCCCACTCTTGGGCTTTTGGACTCAGACTGAGACTTAAACAATCAGCTACCCTGGTTCTCAGGTCTTTGGACTCTGACTAAAATTCACCATTGGCTTTTCTTTTTCTCTAGCTTGTAGATGGCAGGTACAGGGACACCTCTATAATTACATGAGCCAATTCCTATTATAAATCTCTTACTTGTCTCTCTCTCTACATATATATCCTATTGGTTTTGTTTCTCTGGAGAACCCTGACGAGTACATATAGATTACAGAGGTCTTTTCATAGGACTGAAATTTATTCCTAGGGGTTAACCTTCTTCTCACATGTTCCTAAGCAGTTTTGGTTCAATTTATAAAGAGATTTCTAGAAAATCAGTTTCTGTCTCTCCACAACTAGGAAACACTTAGAAACGCACTTACCTCTCCCCTGTATTTATCTGTCTCCCTTTGAGTTTTCCTGGTTTCTCGGAACATCACTCCCAATGAGAAAAAAAGGTAGGTAATATTCTCATCACTGCTACAGCCCAGCTCGGAACCCTCAATGCGTCTCTTATCCTCCTCCTACCATTCAAGGAGACATTTCTGAAAATGTGTTGCTGTTGTGAATAAGTTCTACAAGTTCCTGCAGGTGATCCAGACTATTGAGTGTCCCTGCTTGGCACTACTTCTCTGGAACCATCCGTGGGCCCTCTTCCCTTCTCTCTACTTGGAGAGTAGAGAGAAATATTAAATTTTCCCATTTCCCATTATTTCCAAACTCTGCTGGGACTGACTCAAGTGGTTTTAAATTCCATAGCATCAACTCTGCTAACTCTCCCAGTATTGCTTGATGATTAAGTACCCTCCACCAACTTCTCAAGCTAATATAGTATTCTTGTGGGGAAGTGTTATGATGGCATGATATTATAGGAAAGGGAGGGGGGAAACAGGAGATGGAAAGAGGGAAGAGAATTGACACTAATTAAGCACAGATTCTGTGTCAGGCACCATGCTAAGATGCTTTGCATGTTCTCTCCTTCATCCTTTAAAACTTGGAGAATGGATTATTGTAACCTTGTTTTCCTGATAAGAAAAACAACAGATCAAAAATGTTAAATTATTGGACCCTAATCATTCAATAGGAAAGACTGAACTTCAGCTATGTATGAATCTAAAGTTGTTCTATATTTACTATGTGAGGCTTTATCTCCCTTAAGCTGGATCATATGTTTCTATTATGGCAACCTAAAACCCCAAGAGATACTTTTCTTTGTTTTTGATCTTTTTTTTTGGTAACCATATCACATTGTAAAATTGTTTGGATTTTGTGAAGTTACTTAAAAACAGTTTTACATGAATGGAATCATACTGGGAACATTGTTTTTCAGCTCAGCTTTAAACTTCTTGCTTTTATCACCAACTAACAGCTTAGAGGTATTTTTTGCATGGGCAATTGCATAGACGCTTGTCCCCATCCTATATCTGGTGCCTTTAGTTTTACATTTATCTGCATAACAAGCATTAGTTCATGCCCTTGTAATTTCTTGTATTTGTTTGGAAAGGATTTTTTTCTTAAAAAATGTTGAAAATCTTGAAAAAGTAATATAATTTGATAAGTGAAAATGGTATTTTATTACAGCTTTATTTCGCATTGGCTCTAATTATGAATGAAATTAAGTATTTTTTGAAATTTTTTAAAAAGATTTTTAAAAATTTATTTATTTGACAGAGATATCACAAGTAGGTGGAGAGGCAGGCAGAGAGAGAGAAGGAAGCAGGCTCCCTGCTGAGCAGAGAGCCTGATGCAGGGCTCTATCCCAGGACCCTGGGATCATGACCTGAGCCGAAGGCAGAGACTTTAACCCATTGAGCTACCCAGGCGCCCCAGTATTTTTTGAATATTTAAAAGCCATTTGTAAGTTGTGAACTGTCTAGTCATGTTTTGCTCATATTTCTACTAGATCATTGATCTAGTCTCATTGATTAATGAAAAGTGTTTGTTTATTTATTTATTTTAAAAGACTTTATTTATTTATTTGACAGAGAGAGACACAGCGAGAAAGGAAACACAAGCAGGGCGAGTGGGAGAGGGAAAAGCAGGCTTCCCGCTGAACAGGGAGGCTGATGTGGGACTCGATCCCAGGACCCTGGGATGATGACCTGAGCTGAAGGCAGCTGCTTAACGACTGAGCCACTCAGGCACCCCGAAAAGTGTTCATTTATTAAGGGAATTAGCCCTTATGTGTTGTAAACATTTACCCCAATTTGTTGATTATATTTTGATCTTATTTTCTTTTTTTAATACACCAGAACTTTCTTTTTTGTGTCATCCAATTTATCATTCTTTCCTTTTTTGACTTGAGTTTTATAACATACATAAAAAGCATTTGCACACCTAAAATCATAAGAAGATCCTTTCACATTTTCTTCTATTATTGTCACACATTTCTTTTTTAACTATCATTATTTTGAAATGACTTTGTGATAGCCTTTATTTTTTATTTTATTTTTTTTTATTTTTTAATGTTTTAAAGCAGGCTCCATGCCCACCATGGAGCCCAAGTTGGGGCTTAAACTCAAGACCCTGAAGTCAAGACCTGAGCTGACATCGAGTCAGACACTTAGCCGGCTGAGCCATGCAGAGACCCCTGTGATTGCCTTTAAGTGAATCTCTCTTCCTCCAGCTTCAGGGCTCCTTGAATCCAGCCTTCATCCTGTAGCCACAACGATCTTCAATATATAAGCTGAATTCTGGTACCTTACTGTTTAAAACAATTCATGATTTCTGTAACCCACAGATAACTTTTATCTCCTTAACATGGCATACTCCCTGATGTGACCATTACTTTTTTTTTTTTTCCCCAGTAGGCTCTTCTAGTGATCACTCTGTTGTCTCTCAGTTCTGTGACTAGTCATGATGTTACTTCAGCCTGGCAGCCTTGTGTCTGACCACCTCAGTTCCTTCTCCTTGGAAAATGCGTGTTAATCCAGCCCTGGCCTGCTCATGTGTCACCTCCTTCGTGAAGCCTCTTCGGCCTCTGCCCGTAAGTGTTCCTCAGCATTGGCTCCTTGCATGTACCTCCACCGTGAGTCCCTTATGGTATGGCACTGGCTGACTTACTCATATTTTTCTATTAGGGCAGAGGCCTTGTCTTATTAATGCTTGAGCTCCCGCGCATGCGCAGATTTTGGAACATAGCATGTTCCATAGCATATCGAGCTGAGCTTGACAATGGTTTGCTGGAATGAGATCCTTATTCCATTTCAGTGTTACTCAGCGTAGGATTAGGAAACACTTGCATCAGAATAACTCTGGGTGCCTATTAAAAAGTGGAAATTATTGGATCGACCACAGATGTGCCAAATCAGATTATATTGGGATGAGGCTTAGGAATCCTTAGTTTTACCAAGGTTCTGGAAACCCCAAAGCCTGCTTTTTTCTTTCTTTCTTTTTTTTTTTTAAGGTTTTTTTTATTTATTGGACAGACAGAGATCACAAGTAGGCAGAGAGGCAGGCAGAGAGAGAGAGGGAATCAGGCTCCCCACCGAGCAGAGAGCATGATGAGGGGCTCGATCCCAGAACCCTAAGATCATGATCTGAGCTGAAGGCAGAGGCTTAACCCACTGAGCCACCCAGGCACCCCTGCTTTTTCTTTCTTAACTAAGGTGAAATTCATGTAACATAACATTAACCATTTTGGAGTGAGCAGGTCCACGGTATTTAGTGCAGTCAGCATGGTGTACAACCACCACCTGTATATAATTCCAAAGCATTTTCATCACCCAAAAGGAATGCTGAGTTCTTGGCAGCTGACCATCTTTTCTGTCTCTGTGGACTTACTTACAATGGATACTTCATATGAATGGAACATTATAATATGGGACCTTTTGTGCGTGGCTTTTTTCACTTAGTGTACCATTTTCCACTTGCAGCCGCACTGTAGCATGTCTCAGCAGTTCATTCCTTTTTATGGGTGAAGAATATTCCACTGTATGGATATAAGATCTGGTTTTGAGAACAGACTCCACTTAATTCTTGGCTTCAGGCAGGCAAGACACTTAGCCTCTCTAAGTCTCAATTTTCTGAAATCTAAAATGAGGACAGTTACACGAATTTGGACACCCATGGCCCAGGGTTGTGTGTAGAAAATGAGAGAAAGCACATGAAAATGCCTGCTACTTGATCAGCCCAGTGGCACGTGTCAGACCCAGAGCCCCATCTACCCCTGGGAGCGGAGCTGGAGGGAAGGGCTGAGGGTTGTAGAAAGAACTCCACCTGGGAAGAGAGTTCAAGGGTCTAATGGTAGATGTCTACACGAAATGCCAACATCAGAAAAACCCAGCTGAAAGAAATGTAGTGTCACATTGACGGCTGGAATGCAGCCTCATGGTATCTAGGAATGGCTGCATTCAGACATTGCCACAAAGAGACGAGACAGCCCTCTTCGGCAATTAGTGGCAGGCCTACTGTCTTGACGAAGGACAAGTGGGAGGTGTCATCCAAGTAGGGGATCTTGTCTCCAAGAAAGCAGACACAGTAAGTCATGGGATGTGAGAGAACAAAGTAGCCTGTGTAGTCAGAAAGAGGGTGCTGAGAAGGTCTGGCTCTAAGATTCATTGATGCCGGGGTTTACTTGAACTAGAGTTTACATCTTGCCCTGGGGGCAAGATTGATTCCTCCAAATTCCCTCCTCAGAAAGGAGAGGGGAGCCCTGGGGCAGTGAGGCGGGACACTTACCTGGATAGCATTTTATACAGAGATTCGTGTGATATGTAGCCAAGGGCTCGTTCTTTTCTCCCTCATGGCTCGTGTGTTTCTTCCTCATAAATCTGGGTAGGTTGTGTGTTCATCACATTACAATAACCAGTTCAGGCAACAATAGGTCAGTAAGACAACCTCTGTTTCCTGCGCCAGGAAGGAGCCAGGTATGGAATGCGCCAGAGGGTAAGGAGACCTTTCTTCTGGAGACGGCCATCCCAGGAAAAACCAGGAACCCAGAAGCCTAGATCCTGAGACAGTCTGGCTGGAAGCTCACTCTCCCCACCTCTTACCATCTCAGGAGACATGCTGTGGTAAAACCTGTGGAGAAAAATTATAGAGAACTTGTGATTTTCTAGATGAGATTCTGAGCATCACTAATTTTTTTTTAACTTATGTGAAAGTATTACTTTGACAACAATCAAATTAGAATGTTATGTAAGCAAGGTTAACCACCAAAAGGCTATAGTGAATATTTTATGTATCTATATTTATTTAAAATTTATATATTATTAAAATATATATAGGATTTAATATATAAATATATTATTAATATATTATATATTATGTTGTTAAATATGTAAAATTTATATGTTATTAAACTATGTTTATGAGTAAAGTAAAAAGCAACTTAATCTAAAAAAGGAATAAAAAGAAAAAATAAGACAGCATAGTAGAGATAAGACAAAATATAATGATCATAAAATCCAAAACTATCAAAAATTGCCAATATTAAATATTAAATATCTGTAATCAGTAATAGTAATAGAAATACTCTCAGACTGGAGTAATAAAATATCTTCATGATTAAATAATCTGGAAAAATAGAAGATAAAAGATTAGTAAAAACTATATCATATTAATGTAATAACAACCACAGAAAATCCTTAGCTTTGTCCATTATTTAGCTATTATTTTATAAGTACAATTATAAAATAATAAAAGGCCTATAATTCCTTTAGATTACCTAATGACTTATGTAGCTTAAGACTACTAACTATAGGGGTGCCTGGGTGTCTCACTCGGTTAAACATCCTGCTTTTGATTTTGGCTCAGGTCAAGGTCTCAGGGCCCAAGGTCTCAGAGTCTCATGGACCTCAGTCTCCATGCTTAGCGGGCAGTCGGTTTCAGGATTCTTTCTTTCTCCCAGCCTCTCCCTGCACTCACACGCACTCTCTCTCTCGCTCTCAAATGAGTTAAAAAAAAAAAGAATACTTATTATTTATACCAACCCCCCCAAATCCACAAACTCGGCCTCAGAGGGGAAGTAGTTGAATGAAGGGGAGGTGCTGACTTTGTCTCATTGTTTAGGAATCATGTGTTTAATAGCTGTTTTGCTTCCAAAAATTACTCTTCTCTTGCTGGATATGTCTGCAATGGAATTTGCTGAGCAGGACAACTTTGCTTTTATGGCGTTCGCTTGTGGGACAGTTAATAATATCCTGTGCCTGCCTCCTCATTCAGCTATGACAAGACTGCTCAGGAGACTCAAACAGTAGGCCTCTGTGCTCCTCTCTGGGTAATTATACTCTGCGCCCCCTGACAGATGAATTAAGCCTTCTAACTTAGACCAACCTTGTGACCACAGCTTGGACCCACTGCCCTGTTGCTGTCATTTCTCCTTCAATCATATTATGCTTAATCAGCTGTTTGGAGTCTGATATTATTAGCTAAGCTGCACACATGTACTTGAATCAGAGATGGTCAGCCTAGCTACACATACTCCTGATGGAATGCAAACTTGGCTTTTTTGGTTCTGATGTCTGAGAGAACTGCATTCTCCACCTCTTAAACCCACTCATTTTCTGAGGCTCTCAGATGGTTACAGCTTAAGTCTGATGGTAATTACAACTACCCTTAAACTAAGCACCTACCGCATACTAGATATGTCAGTCACAATAGTTATCTTTTATTGATGGCTTACTATGTGCCAGTCATTGTTCCGAATACTTCACATGTATTATCTCATTGAAACTTCCCCACAGTTCCACGCATTGGTATGGAACTTCACTAATTCTATGTTAATGACGATAAAACTGGAGCCCAGGGATGTTAAATAATTTGTCCAAATTTATGTAACTAGCAAATACTAGCAGTAGATTGGAATCATGGAGTCTGGTTTCTGAAGTCCATTCTTGACCACTAAACTATACTGTTTTGCCTAACAAATACCATCTCAGAGGTAATAAGGGAACAGATCTGATAGGACTGTATTAATAAGGACTTTGGCTTTTATTTCGAATGAGATGGAGGATCCACCCAGAGTCATAGACAGTGACCCGATCTGACCAGCGAGAGGGATGGACACAGATTGGAGGGGGAACTGCAGTGAGGGCAGGGAGACCACTTGGGAGTTTTTGCAATATTCCAGTGAGAGATTTTGGTGGTTTGGACCAGAGCATGTAGGATTGCAGCAGTATCTATTTTCAGAGAAGTTCTTTTTTATTTTATTTTATTTATTTTAAATTCTTATATAGCTAACATACAGTGTTATATTAGTTTCATGTGTACAGTATAGTGATTCAACACTTCCATACAACACCCGGTTCTCATCTCAGCAAATGCCCTCCTTAATCCCCATCATTTATTCTGCCCATCCCCCTACCTGTCTCCCCTCTGGTAACCATCAATTTGTTCTCTAGAGTTAAGAGTCTGTTTCTTGGTTTGGTTCTCTCTTTTTTTCCTTTGCTCATTTTTTGTTTGTTTGTTTGTTTCTTAAATTCCATGTATAAGTGAAATCATATGGTATTTCTCTTTCTCTCACTGACTTATTTCACTCAGCATTATACTCTCTAGCTCCATCCATGTAGTTGCAAATGGCGAGATTTCATTCTTTTTTATGGCTGAATAATATTCCTTTTTAAAAAAAAATTAATTTTTAGGGGCGCCTGGGTGGCTCAGTGGGTTAAAGCCTCTGCCTTCGGCTCAGGTCATGATCCCGGGGTCCTGGGATCGAGCCCCGCATCGGGCTCTCTGCTCCGCGGGGAGCCTGCTTCCTCCTCTCTCTCTGCCTGCCTCTCTGCCTAGTTGTGATTTCTCTCTGTCAAATAAATAAAATATTTAAAAAAAAATTAATTTTTAATTTTTTATTATGTTCGGTTAGCCACTGTATAGTACATCATTAGTTTCTGATGTAGTGTTCAATGATTCATTAGTTACATATAACACCCAGTGCTCATCATGGCATGTGTCCTTCTTACTACCCATCACCCTGTTACCCCCTCCCCGCAAGCCCCTTCCCTCTGAAACCTTCAGTTTGTTTCCTGGGGTCCGTAGACTCTCATGGTTCGTCTTCCTCTCTGATTTCTCCCCCTTTGGATTTCCCTCCCTCCCCCTACGGTCCTCCGTGCTATTATGTTCCACATAGGAGTGAAACCATACGATAATTGTCTTTCTCTGCTTGACTTACTTCATTTAGCATAACCCCATCCAATTCCATCCATGTCAATACAAATGGTGGGTATTCATCCTTTCTGATAGCTGAATAATATTCCATTGTACATATTATTTTTTATTTTCTCAGATCCTTCATAAATTTCTGTGTATATTGAGCCAAAACCACTGATTCTGATGAAATTTCTACCAGTACTTTTTGCATAACTACTTTATGCAAAAATAGATATTTATTTGATCTTAATAACCACTTTTAAGATTCCAAGAAGGTCCAATTCAGAATGTGACCATGCCTTTTATTCACAGCCATTGTGATCTGTAAGATGTGATTATATCCTCTCTTGTCCCTGGATATTCCTGACACACTTGTGGTCTTCAGCACATCTCTGTCAAATGCGACAGGTTAAGGCAGCCTAGTGACAGCCAGAGTTGAGAGAGAGCTCCACACAGCCAGGTGGGAATAGGCAAAGCATAGTATCTGAAGTGGGTGGCAAAGGGTTTTAGGCTTCCAGATGACATTAATAGAGACTTGCGATGGAAGATCAAACAACAGGAGATACCCTGCATTTCTAAACAAGTTGAGAACCAGTGTCAGGGAAGCTTATCGAACGTGTATGATGAAACCACTAAGGTATGATTCAGGGGCAAAATAATACGTCTCTCATTTATACTCTAAATGCCTCACCAGTCCATAGACAAGACTCCACAGATATGTGCACTCTGTCCGTGGAAGTCCCCCAGACCACCTCCTACTTGATTCACCACTTTAATTTGGCCTTATTAACTCCATGATTTCCTGCATTTGGACTCTACCCTAGGCTTCTTCACCTGAGCTGGCTTGCTCTCTAACAGGCTTCTAGCTTTGACTTTGGTTGTATGTCCTCTCCCCATTCACTGGCTCCCAGGTCACCATCGTCTGGGAAGTGTCACTAAGTGTACTCTGTCTTGGAGCCTGGTTGGACTGTCCTTCAGCTGGAGGAAAATCAGACAAGGAGGAGTTAGGACAACTGGAGGCACGTGGGATTCCCACCCGCTAACCTTCACGACTAGTCCTCCTAGCACTCCCAGCCCTCGGGCAGGAACGGAGTGGAGAGGAGAAAAAGGGCCAGAGGCAGGAAGCTGGCTCAGGCCTGACACCAGAAAATGAATAGCTTAAAGCTACAAGGTTATGTATGCTCTCGGGTCAGGACTTCAACCTGATGGATTATTTTATTGGCCTCTCTGACTTAACTGGCTCCATTCTGTCTTTCCTGAGGTGTGGCAATCACAAATATACATAGTAATCAGGTACAAAGCAGCCACCTTTGTGAATATGGCTATAATAAAAGTTCCGGACAGAGTTTTCCCCACATACCTCATAGGCTTATTTAGCCTCAATAATACAGTGGAATATTTGGGGGAAGGGAGAGTAAAATAGATATAATTCTTCTGCATTCTGATTTTAAGAATTCCTACTCTTAAGAGATTATACTACAAGAAAATTCGGATTACATTTTTCTAAAGGTATTTTTTCCTGGCTTTAAAAAAAAAAAAAAAAAAAAAGGCTTTCAAAAGCTTCTGACAAGTTACTTCCATACATTTGGCAATTAACTCCTCCAGGGGTCTACAAAGTGGTACCAAAGCCTCTCTTGGACCAGTAGGCATGGCTTGTTCTCCATTACTACATTTTTAGCAATTATGTATCTTTTTATATTCAATATCGCTAAGGGGTTCTTCTTCATAATTGTTTGTTCCTGCCTTGTGTTCCCAATATCCTCACTTATCTTTGTGAAGATATTTATTATACTTACTTAAATTCCCACTCTGTTCCACTGGTTCAGCTTTTTCTTGAATAGGGCATTTTATTTATTGTCTGTCTGCAGCTTGACTCTTGTTCTCAGATGTCTTGTAATTTTCCATTCTGAATTTATCTTTATTGCCTCGGGACAACAACAGCCCCGATCACATGCAATATCGTTAATTAAAAAAGCAAAACAAAACAAAATGAAAGACTTAGAATAGTGACTGGTAAAGAAAGCACCAAATACTTGCAAACTGTGTTGTATTTACTTTCTATGGGTACATACATATATATACGGAATTACCCCAAAACAGCTGCTTAAGACAACGCCCTTTTATTATCTCATAGTTTATAGGTTAGAAGTCTGGATGAGCTCAGCTGATGTGGAGAGAGAATCAAAGGCCAAAATCAAAGCGTTGTCTGGACTTGGCTCTTAAATCTTGAGGCTCTGAGAAAGAACCCACTTCCAGGCTCATTCAGGTTGTGGGCAGAATTTGTTTATTGCAGGTGAGGAACTGAATTCCCTTTTTTACTGCCTGTTGTCAGCTTGACCACTCTCAGCAACTGTAGATTTCCCTCAGTTATGTGACCCCACTTTCTCGAGCCTGACAGGGTGCATGGAAATTCTCCCTAGGCTTCCCTTCTCTCGGATTTGCTCTTTGGCTGAAGAAAACTCTGCTTTTAAAGAGCTTTCCTGATTAGATTATGTTCCCCCTGGTAATCTCTCTTTTTTAAAATTCAAAGTCATTCATTTGCTAAGGCTAACGCCGCATAATACCAGAAACCAGTGGTTTGGGGGTAACAAACAGCTCCCAGTTCAGGAGACTAGAAGTGCAAAATCAAGGTGTCAGCAGGCAGCTTTTTGATCCTCCAGTGGGCCGGGAGGGGGAATCTTGCCTGCCTCCCCCCAGCTGTTGGTAACCTCAAGCATTCCTTGCCTCTGAATGCTTTTCTCTGTATTTTCACATCATTATCCTCTCTGCATAGCTTTCAATGTCTGATTTCCCCCTTTTCATAGGAAAACAAGTCTTACTGGATTAGGGCCCATTCTGGTGACCTCATCTTAACCTGGTCTTCTTCAAAGACCGTATTTCAAATAAGGTCACATTCACAGGTGCTGGGTGAGGATTTCAACACCTTTTTAGGTGATACAATTCAACCCACATCAATGAGTACCCTTAATTACATCTATAAAATCCTTTTTGTCATATAACATAATGTAATCGCTGGAGTAACTCTCTTCAAGAAAGTTCATGGGGCCATCTTATCATTATTTTCTCTTCTTTTAGACCTTAGCAGTGAAAGCCTTCACACTATACTCAAAGCATAGAATGTAAAGAATGCCTAGTTCCAATCATGTAAGGATCTAAAAAATCTGGGGAATTATCATATATTTAAAAAAACAGTATGAAATGTTGAATCTACTGAATCATTTTCAGTTTTCTTCAGTTATTGGTGACCTAAAAATAGTATAGATTGCTTTAAAAATGTTTTATCTTAAGAAATATATATTCCAAATATAAGGTAGCAGAGACTTAAGACTTTCAGGACTATGGTAATTCTCATTAAAAAAAAGTCTGAATTTTCATTTACATGGGTGCTATTTGCATTTGCTAGAATTTCAGCGATGTGTGATGCCCAAGCAGTCCCTTTGACATTAGCAAAAATACATTTTTAGATTTTAGGACTCATATGCAGACCTGGGAACACTATCTACTACCAGATAAAGTTAATGGGGCTTTGTGGAGCAACTAAGTGAATCACTTTTTTTTTTTTTAAAGATTTTATTTATTTATTTGACAGAGAGAGAGATCACAAGTAGGCAGAGAGGCAGGCAGAGAGAGAGGAGGAAGCAGGCTCCCCGCGGAGCAGAGAGCCCGATGCGGGGCTCGATCCCAGGACCCTGAGATCATGACCTGAGCCGAAGGCAGCGGCTTAATCCACTGAGCCACCCAGGCGCCCCGTGAATCACTTTTTATTTTAAAGAAAACTGTGTGGAAAAATCCATAGGTGGCAGTGTGAATTAAATTTGACATTAAATTTGTAAGGTTGCCTGGGTGGCTCAGTGGGTTAAAGCCTCTGCCTTCGGCTCAGGTCATGATCCCAGGGTCCTGGGATTGAGCCCCACATCAGGCTCCCTGAGCCTGCTTCCCCCTGTCTCTCTCTGCCTGTCTCTCTGCCTACTTGTGATCTCGGTCAAATAAACAAAATCTTAAAAAAAAATCCCAACTAGATACTTTAAAAAAAGTTTTGACATATGTAGTTATGGTATTTTAGTTTTTAGGGTCTTGATGGCTCAGTAATGAATGAGTGATATCTATCTATGAGGGGACGGAGTATAGTAGTTGCCTTAGCTTGTTAGGACAACCATAACAAAAGCTATGGGCTGAGGTCTTAAACAACAGAAATTAATTTTCTCCCAGTTCTAGAGGATTGAAGTCCAAGATCAAGGTGTTGGCAGGATGAGTTTCTCCTGAGGACTCTCTCCTTGGTTTGCAGATGGCTGCCTTCTGGCTGTGTCCTCAGATGGTCTTTCCTCTCTTTGCCAGTGACCTTGGTGTCTGTTTGTGTACTTGAATTTCTTCTTATAAGGATATCTGTCAGATTTTATTGGGGTGCATTCTAATGGCCTCATTTTAACAACTTTAAAGGCCCTATGTTTGACTACAGTCACATGCTGGGGAGCTAGGAGTTAGAGCTTCAATGTATAAATTCCAGGAGGACACAATTCAGTCCACAACAGTGGTTAAGCTTATGGGTTTTAGAATCAGTGGGACCTAGTATCAAAAGTCATGCTTTCAGCATTCTATATCCATCAGCATGGCGCAGGTTAGGCTGCAGTGATGAATAACCCCAAGGCACACAAAGATTTCTCACACATGCTACATGCTGAAATGGACAGCTACTCTCTGCTGTCCCCACTCCAGAACCCTAGTTGACAAGAGTTGACATCAATGTCTGAAACACTGGTAGAAAAAGAACTATGGTGAATTCCACACGGAGTCCTCAAACTTCTGCTTAGAATGACACGTAGCATGTAAGTTCACATTTCACTGACCAGAGCAATTTACATGGCCATGCCCTACTTTAGGGGAGGTGGGGGTGCTGGGGAAGTAAAATCTGATGGGTTTTTAGAAGGAGACAGAAACTGTAATATTTGGGAATAGCCTCAATATCAAGAAAAACCACTGAATAATGAGGGCCATAAGCAAGTTATTTAATCCCTCTAGGTCTCATTTCCCTTAACTGAAAAATGGAATAACATAAATATTAATACCCATCCTGTATGGTTCTTGTGAAGATTAGGTGTGATAATGAAAAGAATGCACTTAACACAGTGTTTAGAAAGGGTAAAATACTCCATAAATTTTAGGTGTTATTATTATTATTATAAATAATATTAGAGCTAGAAAATAGAGAATTAGTCAACCCTTCTTTTTCTTCTTTTAAAATATTTTATTTATTTATTTGAAAGAGAGAGAGAATGAGTGGGGACAGGCAGATGGAGAGGGAGAATCAGACTGCCTGCTGAGCAAGGAGCCCAGCAAGGGGCTTGATTCTAGGACCTTGAGATCATGACCTGTGCTGAAGGAAGAAACTTGACTGACAGCCATCCAGATGCTGCCCCCCTTCTTTTTCAATAAATAAGGGAACAGAGGCCTATAATGGATAAGTGACTATCACTGCCTAGACTAGAACTCAAGACAGAATTTATTACTTCAGTTGATTTTCCTCTATTGGATGTTGATTTTCATAGCCTCTTAAAAATATTTATTTATTTATTTATTTATTTATTTATTTATTGGGGTAGTCAGTTAATCACCCAACTCTTGATTTCAGCTCAGGTCATGATCTCAGGGTTGGTGAGATCCAGCACCGAGTCGGGCTCTACACTCAGTGGGGAGTCCACTTGAGGTTCTCTCTATCCCTCTGCTCCTCCCACTGCTTGTGCTCTTTCTCTGTCTCTAAAATAAAGTATTGAAATATATATATATAAAATTTAGTAATGTATATATAAAATATATATACATATATACCTAATATATGTATATATAATATACATATATAATATATATTAGATATACATAATATATAATACATAATATATACATAAATGTATATATATTTATATATAAAATATGAATGGGCTATAATGAAGGACAATCATGGAATTTATAGAGTTTGGGAAAATTCCAGATCCTGCAATACTTTAAAGGACTGAGGACTGGAAATGCTTTAGGCAGATTCTCTTTATCAATGGGTTAGTGGTTGTGAGATGGGAACAGGAAACCACAGGGAAGAAACCAAATGAACTGCTGAAAATGAGAAAGAAATGAGAAGAAAAACACGTGGCCAAAAAGCTAGTGGGCACCACTGCTCAAGAACAAGGAGTCACCTGAGTTGACAGGTAGATATGAATTGGGTATACAAAATATGAGGGAAAAAGAATTATCTGAGGGTCCACAGCTGCCCTCCTTACATGCACGATCCTTTCACAATGCATTTCCTGAACTAATATTCTCTGCAGGAAAGTGGTCTCTACTGGGAATAACAAACAAGACATTATCAACAGCCCCTTGAGGACAGACCCCTTGGAGGGTCTGCTCCTTCCTGTATCTTACAGAATACCTGGGAAGGAGCTCCCCATTCTTTTATGCTTCTTTCAATTACCAGATAACATTAGCATTCTAATTGAAGAGTAGAGTCTATTGAAAAGATTTGCTGACATTGAAAAAAAGTAAGGTAATTAAAATGTTTATGAAACTGAAAATTAAAAAAATTTGAGGAACAACACTGCAGAAATTGTGACAGTGCCAGAATTACCTAGAATAGCTTTGGCCCAGGCACACTTTCTCATTTGAGAACAGTTTGGAATCAGGCCAAGTGACTTGGGTTGTAATTCCGACTCCCACCCTTTTAACTAAGTGACCTTGAACAAGGTGCTTAATGTCCATAAGTCTTAATTTCCCTATCAATGGAGATAGTAATGGAGATGTGGAGATAATAATAATCAATATTGGAGATATGAATGGAGATATAAAAGGCAGGGTCTCTTTCTGTCAGTTTAAGAAAAGAATGCAGGATTACCTAGGCTGCCTGTACACATTTTGTAGCAATAGTTTTTAATTAAATCAGTAAGTTGAGGTAAGGTTCAGCAATGTCACAGAGGAATGATCAGTGTTTCTGTGTCTCTATTATTTGTGTGTGGTACAGGATATCTGAATTTGGCCAACTGTTCATGTTGACAGGCTTCAGGAATTGTGCTGCCACTAGTTCCATGTAATGCATGAAAAAGGGGAGAATCCGAAATGGTAAAGTAGCAAAGACTTCATAACTGTATCCAGGTGTACACACATACACACATGCAAGCTTAAGTGTCCTTGGTGGCAGTCATACCTTTTCAGTTTTACTACATAATTTACATGAAATTGCATATAGCTATACATTCATACTAATGAATGCATGATTACGACTTTAAGTCATCTTCAGGATCATACTTTCATTCAGTTATTTACATTCATACAATTTCTTAATTTTGTACCAAATAATGTGCTCTGCTAATGTTGGATGTTACTCTTAAGAAGACTAGAAGGTAAATTTTCCATTGGATTAAAGACATACAAAGCAAATAATTTGTATCATTAAATTATGTATGTCTATATGTATGCTGATATACTTTAATAAACAGAACATAATATTAAAACAATTTTAAAACCTGTGGTGCCTGGGTGGCTCAGTCAGTTAAGGGTCTGACTCTTGGTTTCAGCTCAGGTCATGACCTGGAAGGTGGTGAGATGAAGCCCAGTGCTGGGTTCTGGACTCAGTGGGGCGTCTGCTTGGAGAGGCTCTCCCTCTGCCCCTCCCCCCACTAGCATGCTCTCAGGCACCCACGCATGCACAGGCATGCTCTCTCTCTCTCTCTCTCTTTCTCTCTCGTCAAAGAAATAAGTAATTAAAAAACAAAACAAAAAATAAAACACTTCACCAAATAGGAAGTATGTTTTATTTCGTATTGAGAAATGTCAAAGAACAGTATAATAAACACCCTTATAACCTCATCTAGATTCATCAAGTGGTAATATTTTTGCCATACCTGATCTGCCTCCTTCTCTCTCTCTGTCTCCATAGACACACGCACACACACCTATTATGAATGAACCCTAACTAAACTATGGACTTTAGTTAATGACGTATTAGTGTCAGTTCCTCCACTGTAACAAATGCACTTCATTAATGCAAAATGTAAGTAATAGGGGAAAAGAGGAGAGAATGAGGGGCCATATGGAGAATTCTGTGTTCCTTCTCCTCATTTTCTATAAACCTAAAACTGTTTAAAAAATAAAGTGTGTTGATTTAATATTATATTACATTTATTGAATATTTAATTATATCATATAATATTTCAATTAGATATCTATGCTATTGGCAACAGGAAAGAGGATGTATGACAAAGAGAAATCAGTATTTGCAACATGCTCAATGCACCATATGGTGAAATGTTCTTAAATTTGGTTTTACCGGGTTTCTCAGTTAAATTCTTGTAAACTTACTCCTAATGAACTGCACTGCTTCAAGAGAGTTGACCACAAGAGAAATCATTTCCATAGCAAAACTAAGCTGGGGAGAGTTTCCTTCTCAATAATGGTGTGAAGTGGCTTCAAGAACTTCCTAAATAAAACAAGGATAAGTTTATGCAACAGGTAAACCCTGATTATCTTGCCCTCAGGAGGACTGAGACAGGAAAACATTTCCGTGGCTTATATTGGGTCAACTTTCTCTTCAAGTGAAGTTTCTTCTTTGGACAGCACCATGTAGGAGCAAAGAATGGGATGTGGACCCCTGCAATGGCAGTCACAAAAATCCATGTTGTCCTGGAGTCCAAGGCAGGAGTTGTCATGGACAGAATGAATTATTGTTGAGGGCCTCCAGTGTTTCCCACATTAGCTAGTTGTGGGCAGCAAAGGTGGCACACTTGGAAACTAGGACATTGTTAGACTGTTAGCTTATCTCACTTCTTTTCCTTTCAAAGCCTAGTTGAGTTATGAATATTGTGAATTGGAAATTAGAAAAGGGGGGAATGTCATGGAAGGAGGTATCAGTTTGAGTATCAGTTGAGAAAACACACACACACACACACACACACACACAAATACACATGCATGCCTATAGGATTTTGTCTATAATATAGTTCAAGACCCTTGGAGGTTAGAGGCCATGAGCATGAGGAGGTAGGGTGGGCCAATGGCCCTGAAAACAGGACTAAAAGGACTATCCCATTAACCAAGTTGTGTGTGTGTGTGTGTGTGTGTGGCAGAAAAATGGGGAGTTGGGGTGGGGATGCGGTGAGATTTTAAGATGGAAATAAACCTATCTCCCCCATCCCCAAACCCCATGCACATTTATATGCCTGGCACATTTAAGAGTTTCTCTAGGGAATAGTCTTTAAGAATGGAACTGCTGGATCATAAGACATGCAAATCCTCAAATTTACTAAACTAAATCAGATTATTTCTAGTTTTGTTTCTCCTAGTATGTAGTGTTCTTTATCGTACTTTTTAAAGAGCAGAGGTTTTTAGTAAAGTCCAATTAATCTTTAATACTCTTAATTTAATACCTTTTTTGTGTCCTAAGAAATCTTTCTGCGTCCTAAATATTTTCTTCTAGAAGTTTTATATCTTTTACTTTTCTTTATGTTTCTGATTCTTTTTTGAAACACAGGTATGCTGGTTAGGACTGGGATTAGGGTGAGGCCAGTGAGACACTCACCTTGGGCACAAAATTTAAGGGAAACTAAAGATCTTGGTAATCAAGAAAAATATTTTAATGCAATATTTTAAAATCAAAATTGATGCAATAAAATCCACGATGAGTGAATTGTCCAAATTTCAAATAAAGACAGATCAGTATTACTGATTTTTTGTTTTACCTCAGGCTCCCATATAGTTTGGCACAGCACTCCTGTATATAATTCTTTACTGACATATTTCTCACTCTTAGAATCTTAAATATATTATGCCACTGCCTTTTGGTCACCCCTGTTTCTAATGAGAAGTCAGCTGTTAGTATTAATGTGGTTTCCTTGTACATAATTAGTTGTTTTACTCTTGCAGCTTTCAAGATTTTCTCCTTGCCTTTGGCTTTAAAAATTTGATTATGCTATCTCAGGATGTAGATGTCTTTCTGTTTATCCCACTTAGAGTTCTTTAGGCTTCTTAGATGTATAATGATTTACATCAAATCTGAGAAATTTTTGGCTTTTATTTCCTCCAAAATTTTGTGTTTTTTTTTTTCTCTCTCCTCTCCTCTGAAACTCCCATTACACATATGTGGATATGTTTAATATGTCTACAGGTTTCAGAAGCTCTGCCATTTTTCTTTATTCTTTTTCTTATCTTTTCTTCAGAGTGGATCAGTTCTATTGATCTATCTTCAAATCCTTATTCTTTTTCTCTATCAGCTCAAATTTGGTTTTGAACCCCCTAGTAAATTGATGTCTCCGCCTAGTTTTTTTTTTTTTTTAATTCTTTTTACTTTTAAATCTGCCTTCCTAGAATTTCCTGGATGAGCATAACTCAGTAGTCAGTCAATGACTGGTCAAAAGTTTGCTTAGCATCAGTAAGGTTTCTACACTTTGCCATTAACTCTGAGTGTAGATCGGGGAATGCTTTGAAACTTCAGGCATTCAGAAGTCTGCCCCAGATTTTACTTTCTGCACCCACAAGGTCCAATGTTCAGACAATGACAATTAGATAGCCTTTTCCAGTCTTTCCAGTGTTTAAGCATGTCCTTGTGCATGAATTCAATCTTCCTGAGCCATAGAAATACATGGGAGCTTACCAAGACCCACTATGGCTGTCTCATTTCCCAGATCTCCTTGTTAAATTTCTTGCTGATCTGCTGATCTGTTACTTGTTCCAATTACTGCAATCTCGGGCTAACTGCAATGTTGGCCTCCCTGCATATTTGCCAGAGATCATTATTGCTTTCATCAGTAGTATGGGGTATGTGTTTTCTGCATTCTTTTTTAAATCACTCAGCCTGTTCAGACACTGAGGCTTCGCATCTTCACAGCTTGCCCCTCCAAATAGAACTCTGTGCCATGGAGCTGATGGGGCATGGGATGCAGAATGGACACAGCCATAGCCTAAAACTTCACAGACTCCCACTAATGGTACAGTGGTTCAGTAGTTTTTCTTGAATCAATGCTTCTCAAATTGTTTTATGTCTGTGGTGAATTTCCAGAGTCTTGAAAGTATTGTTTTTGAAAAATTGTATCCGATTTATTATTATTCTTTGAGGCAAGTATATGCTAAGCTTGTCTCTGAAGAAGAGAATTTTCCTTCTGGCCATTCTGGAAGTGCTGCCACCTGTAAAGCCCTTGAAAACCTAGCCTTTAAAGCCACACAGCATCATTTCTGCCTCATCCTATGGGTCAAAGTGAGTCACAAAGACAGCCAAGTTAAGAGGATGGAAAAATAGACCCTACCTCTTAGTGGGAAACACAGCACAAAGTTGCAATGCTAAGTGGCTAGCACACAGGGTCAGGATAATTGTTGCAATCATCTTGCCAACAATCTATTACAGTGTGAAGAGATATAGATAGAGAATAGAGGGAGATGGACAGAGATGTGGATAGGGATGTAGATATGGATATAGACATAGGTATACCTTTACATCATTGTAACTTCCTTATCCTCACCTAAATACATAGTGACAAGCGAAAGGCATGCTAAAGAAGAGACAGAAATAAAAGGCATCATTGCAAACAAAACCTCTATTTTAGATGTAGTTTACAAAGTCTTTGCAATGCCCAAATTAAAGTAGATTTAAGTAAAATAGCTTGAGAAAAAATAATGTCTGCTTGTGAAGGGCCATGAGTCACTAAAAGTTCATGCCCTGATTCACCAGCACAGTTGGGCAAAGCATAGTCCTCGTGAAGCAAAACTGTGACATTTTTCCGTGCAGAGAGAAGGAATCTATTTCATCCTCTCTCTTAACAACCTGATGAGGTAGGTAAATATTACTAAAGAGCAAACGGAGATACTAAGCTACTGACAGAGCTGACAAGCAATGCAGGCAAGATTAAAACCCAGATGGTCTGTTTCCACAGTCTGGGCCACATTTCAAATAGTATTCTCCCATGACCCACTGCTGGGGTTCCTTCAGGCCCGTTCAAAGTCCTCTAGTTATACCTAGGAGTGCACAAGTATATGACCCGTGCAGATAGCACTTTGAGCAACTACATCTTATCCCACATTTTCTCTAACATTCCTGCTCTTTTCTGGTTCCCCATAGTTACGGCCCCTCAATGGGCCAAACCTCAGGAAGGCACTGGCTGTCGATGGTGCAACCACTCTATGACTTGCTCTCTCCTACCAGTGGTTCTCCATGCTGAGTTGGGGCCCCCAGTCCAGATACAGCACTAACACCCAGCAGGGGCAGTGTTGCCCGCGCTGGCAAAATCTGCTGCTGCTGGCAGATGTCAGACCCTGTCAGCAGGAGTGCTGAACTGAGCCGGGCCTCCAGTCTCTCTCACCACACTGGCCTCAGGCAAAAGTCAAGGTGGGCAAACTGAGCCCAACAGCAGACACTGCTATCTTCAAAAGTCACGCTTCTCTTTGTGTGGAGTACTGGTCTAGAATATACTTGAGGGCTCTCTCCCTTACGATGACTTTTGCTTCAAGAGGTAATTCAATACAGATGTAAGTAGACTCTTGATGGGTCTGTACCACCAGTCCTCAATCTCTTGACTCATTGAGGTAAGTATGAGAAGGTCTCTTAAGCTCTATTACATTTAAGCTGAGATCCCCACAAAAATGTTGTCTTCAGAACCTAGCAGTGTTTAGCACTGGTCAGTAGGTGTAGACGAGGCTATGCAGTCTGGGCCAGTACTCTGGCATCAAACTCCCATGTAACTAGCACTGTTATTCAAATTACATGAGTAACAATAGATTTAACAAGTATTTTTCTGGTGATTCTCATTCTGATAAATGATATTTTCATATACAGGGGAAAGAATAAATTTCATGAGAAACCTTGGGCTTTTACCTTGGTATTCTAAAAAATTCTTTTCATATTGAAAGTTGGAATACTTCATTAGGGGCTTATTACAATTTGCTGCTTCAGTATGATTTTCAATATGCTATTTTTCCAGAGCATAAAAGCTTACTCTCTTGGAGTAGATTGTATTAACATTTTAAAGTAAAGAGGATTAACACGTATAATTATGATTTTTGTTTTGGTTTCTTTGTCATATTCCCATGAGTGAATCAAAACTATTTCCGTTAGCTTTTTATTTTTATTTTCCTTAATATTACATACACTTCTCAGGCAAAGAAAGCTTCTCTTAGCACATTAGGGTGGGCTCTTAGTAAGTGGTCAAAAGGCATAAATATACCTCATATCATGATTTATTTTTACCCATTAAGAAATTCACCTAGCAAGTAAGTTCTCACTCTATTGAGGATGATAAGAAAAGCATGGAGAATTGAATACATAGTTTTCCCTTAAAGCTGAAATACTTATTTTCTGATTTTTAAAAACATAATCCATATATGTGGAAATACTAGCAATAGGTAAGGCATAGAATTGCCTGAGAATTTTAGTTTTTGAATTAACATATTTTAAAAAGTTACTTCCAATTCCATACTGTTTCATGATAATAAAACTCACTTGATTTGGAAGTTCAATAATCCAAGAACATCCACTGAAGAGGTATTTTCTTTCTTTCTTTCTTTCTTTCTTTCTTTCTTTCTTTCTTTCTTTCTTTCGGAGAGTGAGAGAGTACAAGCAAGGGTGGGGGCAGGTAGGGGCAGAGGGAAAGGGAGAGAATCTTAAGCAGACTCTATGCTGAGTACAGGAACCCCACATGGGGCTCGATCTCAGTCTCACAATCCTGAGATCATGACCTGAGCAGAAATCAAAAGTCGGAATCTTAACAGCATCCCAGGTGCTTCTGAAGAGGTGCCTCTTTTAAAAATATATCCCATGGGGCGCCTGGGTGGCTCACTGGGTTGGGCCTCTGTCTTCAGATCAGGTCATGGTCCCAGGGTCCTGGGATTGAGCCCCACATCAGGCTCTCTGCTCAGCAGGGAGCCTGCTTTCCTCTCTCTCTCTGCCTGCCTCTCTACCTACTTGTGATCTCTATCAAATAAATAAAATCTTGAAAAAAAAAAACCAAAACTTTAAACATATATCCCACAAAAAACCAAGATCCATGAATTCTGAAACATTAGTATATTTGCTAAATTAGTGTCTTTTTAGTTCTCAGGCTCTTAAAATTATTCACTTAGAAAGCTATTTTTTGAACCTGAAAGAAATATGGAGAATGGTATTTCTTAAAACTGCTAAAATGTGAGTATAGTTGGTATTTTTGCTTTGGATTATAGGACTACATATAGTTACATAAATCATATTTAGGAAATATAGATTTTTTAAAAATTTACAGAATGGTTGGAAATAATTTCCATTATAAAGTGGGAGAAGAAACTGCATACCAGGAAAGAGTTTTATCTGAAAATAACAAACTATTGGAATTCCTGGGGTTTTCATGCATGGACAGTACTGTTCCAATCAATGCATTCTTTCCCTACCACTCCTCTTAGTCTTATTTATTTTATATATATTTTAGGGTATTAAGGGAAAGCATTTTTATAGATCCAATGTTTTACATGGCTTTAAATAGTTACAACTACCTTTGTGAAATAGGTCCTAAATCATTACATTCAAGTGTAAGCATGTCTGTGTGTCTGAAGGTTTTGCAAAAGACAGTACAAATAAAGTTTCACCATGTGAAATCTGCAAGTAAATAATTTTAATTCCACATAAGTTAAGTCTTGTGCAGACAGCATTTATTTTTCTTATACCACATATTTTTCTCATGGAAGATCCTTCACATTCTTATGGTGATTTTTTTATGAACAGAGAAGGCTAGATTTGAGACTTAAGTGTGCCGTATTTAATAAGTTAAATCAATGTGTAAAGCTGTACTTGGCACACAATAAATTTATATGTGTATTAGCTATAACCATTCAGTGTAAATGGTGAGTGATGAAAAAGAACATAGAATTGGGTAAGAGTTACATATTCACCTCAAAACCTTCCTCCTTTGTCACTCACAACAAAGTGAAATAATATGTGAAATTTCATGGAATCTGAAGGTGAAGTTTAAACTGGGCAGAATTCCCCAAAATCTCTATTCCCGGGCTCTTTGTTCTTGTTTCATTTTGGTACTTATCTCTAATAATGCTTTAGCAGATAAACAGATAAACCCTGTTCATAAGAAACACATCTTTGACTTCTCCTCTGTAATTGGAGTATCTAAGTTTCAATTTCATACATAATAACTAGCCCCCAGGAGTAATCAAAAGCACAACAGTCATGCCCACATTAACAGGAAGATTGTTTCTCTTCTATCCTGGGTTCTACTGACCTTGATATGTTCCAGAATTTCTTAGGATGCTTACTTGTTATGAAAGATCAGCCTTTTTTGCTTTTGGCTTGCTGCTGGAACTGGAACTCAGATTGTTCCCTCTCTGAGAATGACCACACATGCTATGAGAAGCTGGGTGTCTTAAACATGCTATGTTGCCTCTACATGTTAACATAGTTAATGCCTGTATAATCCAAGGAAATTCTCCATTAATCTTAGCCAGCTTTGGATCTTGCTGCTAGTGCCTCATGGTGATGATTGTTGCAATTACCAGAGTAGTTCTTCAAGGTGCAAAAAAGGATAGCCATCACCAAACCACAAGTAACATTTAGATTGGTCTGCTCTTCTCTCTCTCTCTCTCTTTTTTTTCTCTCTCTCTCTCTTTTTTTAAGATTTATTCATTTTATTTTGGGGGGAGGTGCAGAGGGAAAGACTCTCAAGCAGATTCCATGCTGAACATGGAGCCTTAGGTGGAGTTTGATCTCATTACCCTGAGTTCATGACCTAAGCCAAAATCAAGAGCTGGACGCTTACCAGACTGAGCCGCCCAGGTACCCCTAGATTGGTTTGAGCTTCTAATATAAAAGTTCTTAATATCACTTGGACCACCACTCAAACACAAAAGTCCCATATTCCTGCCCCATAGAGGTGGATGACTAATTTAAGAGTAGTAGTATTGCCTGCCCCCTATGAACCCAAATCTTCAGTTCTCCCTGACTACACACTCAGCGCAAAGAACAGGTCACCGATTCTGTATCTTTCTACTTCATGGAAACTTCTTTCCCTAGAGCCTTCCATGCCCTTCCCTGACCTAGTCAGAGTACATGGATCTTTTTTTTTTTTTTTTTAAATATTTTTTATTTATTTGACAGAGAGAAATCACAACTAGGCAGAGAGGCAGGCAGAGAGAGAGGAGGAAGCAGGCTCCCTGCAGAGCAGAGAGCCTGATGTGGGGCTCGATCCCAGGACTCTGGGATCATGACCTGAGCTGAAGGCAGAGGCTTTAACCCACTGAGCCACCCAGGAGCCCCGTACATGGATCTTTTAATTTAATTTCCATGCCTTCAAATTCACTAATCTTTTCTTCTGCAATGTAAGCTATCATTAATCCCACCCAGTGTATTTCTCAACTCAGACATTGTCATTTTCATCTCCAGAAGTTCAACTTGGCTATTTTTACTTCTTCCACATCTATTTAACTTTTGAACATTCAGAATATAAAAATTGTTTAAGCGTTTTTGTCTGCTAATTCTAATATGTGTGTCAGTTCTACTTTTAATTGAGGGATTTTTCATCTATTTAGGGTTCCTATTTTCCCACTTCTTTGCAAGCCTGGTGACCTTTCATGCTAGATGTTGTAAATTTTTTCATGTTGTATGCTGGATGTTTTTGTGTTCCTATCAATATTCTTGAGATTTGTCCTGAGATATAGTTAAGATAGTAGGAAGACACTTTGATCTTTGGGTCTTGTTTTTAAGATTTATTAGGTGAGGGGCGCCTGGGTGGCTCAGTGGGTTAAAGCCTCTGCCTTCGGTCAGGTCATGATCCCAGGGTCCTGGGATCGAGCCCCGCATCGGGCTCTCTGCTCTGCGGAGAGCCTGCTTCCTCCTCTTTCTCTCTGCCTGCCTCTCTGCCTACTTGTGATCTCTGTCTGTCAAATAAATAAATAAAATCTTAAAAAAAAAAAAAGATTTATTAGGTGAGAACAGAGCCATCTTTAGTCTTTGGCTGATAATTTCCCACAGCTGTGACTAAACCCTTCAGAACAATCTGCCCAATGTCCAGTGCATGGAGAGGTTTTGCATGTGGCTGACACCCAGCTTATGTGAGTGCTCGTACTGTCCCTCTAATTCTTTTGGGTTTTAAGGAAACTATTGTTTCCTTACCTAAAGGAAAAGAGTCACCCAAAAGAATTAGAAACTATTGTTTCCTCACCTAAAGATGTACTAATGAGTACTGTGCTGCATTGTCCGGGGGACACACTGTAGATCTCTAGAGTCTTAGCTCCATCTATCCAACTCAGGAAGTCTACTAGGCACTTCTTGTGCTTCCCTTCTCCACCACAGCCTGGAAACTCATCCTTTGCTGAACCCAAAATAGGGCTCATCTAACTTGTTTCCTGGGGAAACTGCCCTATGTTGCCTGATGTGTCTGTTGTCCTGAAAACCATATACTCCATTTCACCCTCATGTTTTTGTAGTATTAGGAGGAAGCTTACATCTGATGTCTGTTGTTCAGTCTTGGCTGAAGGTGTAATTGCACCGAAATTTTGAATACTGGGCAGACTTTAACAATTTCCCATCTTGGAAGGAAGGATTTGAAGAGGTGGTGTTTAAAGAATATCTAAATAAGAGAGGTTGAAGGATGGAAATCTTATTAGAAGAAAGGACTTAAAGCTTTGTTTTCATAATATTTTACATAACACTGAAATAAATATACATTACATCAGAGATTGAAGGAGATTATGGGGAGGGGTTGAACCTGTTCATCGTACTGCCATTGGATTGGGAGTCTCAGTGTCTGTGCTACCAATAAGTGCATGGGATTCTTATACAAGTCTGTCCTAAATCTCAACTGAAGATCCCAACATCATCTTGGCAAAGTTTTTGTCCACAAAAAGATTAAAATTGTACCCACCTCCTTTCAACAACTTAACCGATGGAAAGGAGAACACTTAGTAGAATATATAAAACATAGCAGAGCCTTCTGCTCTGGAACTTCGCATAGTCTGGCTTCTTAGTTGTGGATCTGGGATGCAATACACAAGGGAACGTACGTAGTGTGCGGTACCACGGGAGTGGGATGAAGCTAACAAGCAGGGCCCTACTGAAATCATGGGGTCACGTTTGCCAGATTTATCACATGATCCATATTTCATGTGGATATAAAACAGCCCAGCACGTGCTTTCATGAAGCCTGGGTGACTCTTCAGAGGAGAGTAGTAAGGACCATCAGAGAAAGAGGTTATTCGTCTACGGCCATACCACCCTGAACGCGCCCGATCTCGTCTGATCTCGGAAGCTAAGCAGGGTCGGGCCTGGTTAGTACTTGGATGGGAGAAAGAGGTTATTCTCCTCTGCATGTACGAGGAAGTACTGATCTAAGTAATGCCTGCCCTCCACCTGAGTTCTTAAGGAGACTATGGTTTCTGGCACCTCTAAAGTAGACGTCATTTTTTGCAAGAACCTATGCTTACCCACATGCAGTTAAATTTTTGAAAGAACTCCACAAAAATGGCTGCTTTAGATGCTGCAGGAAATACAGAAGTGGGTGACACGGAAGTACCTGTGATCTAGGAAGGGAATAAGTCATGTATTTATTAATAGTAGCACAAGGGGGCGCCTGGGTGGTTCAGTTGGTTGAGCGACTGAGTTTGGCTCAGGTCCTGGATCCTGGAGTTCTGGAATGGAGTCCTGCGTTAGGCGCCCCGCTGGGGCCCGCGGTTGTGGGGGGGGCGGTCTGCTTCTCCCTCTGACCTTCCCCTTCTCATGCTCGTTCACTCTCATTCTCTTTCTCTTTCTCAAATAAATAAATAAAATCTTTTTTTAAAAAAAGTAGCACAAGGTAAGGAGAGGTCAATAACAATATCAAGTGTCAACAGAAGAAATGTCAAAAGATTACAGATAAGTGACAGAGAAAATAATAGTATTTTTCAGTTCAGAACGGTGAGCAGTCACTAGATGGAAAGGCTTCAATAGGCTTTATGGAAAAAGTGGGGCGTAAAGGCTGAGCTTGTGAGGATTTCAGTGAACAAATTTTGAATCTGTTTTGAATCTTTTTTTTCCCCCTGCAAGATTCATTCTTACTCATTTCCATAGAACTTGCATTTTACAGGGTCACCTTCTGGGGTAAAGGAAAATTTCAAGAAAGGGAAAATGGCAGCAATTATGAAATTCTGCATTTCTCACCGTTGAAACTCTAATTCGTTACATCCTAGAGACAGCTGAATCCGAATTGTTCCTGGTTCTCAAGCTGTGGCAGTCCCACAAAACTGCCTCTAGACTCTGACCTCACCAAGGCCGGGAGGGAGAGACATCTTTCATAAGGCGGATACCTTTCCATTGAATATGAAATAGCGCGAGGAATCACCCATCATTTTGATCACTACCCGAGTCAGTGAACATGACTGATGAACAAGAGACAAAGCTGTTCCAGTACCGCTGTGTATGTTCATGCAAGACCGGTAGCATCATTTTTCTGCGGTCTGTAAGACTATTTCATAGACTGCAGGCTCAGAAAACTGCTGAAGGCAGAACTCTTGCCAGTGAAGCGGATAGAGTATGCTGCTTACTCCTCTCTCCCCACTGGATGTGGAAGAGCAAATGTGATCTGCATATACCAAGAGGAATGCTAAGTAGAGCTAGGGAAGTGAAGACTCATGAAACCGGACAAATAAAGACAATTAAACTGTAAGAGAATGCTGTGTGCAAAGGTGACTTGGGGCAAGTTGGAGAAGGGTGCATACAGCCAGTGAGGAGTGCGGAGGTGACGGGTGCATTCTAAATGGAGCAGAATAGAGTCACCCCCTCACTGTACAGCTTCTAAGTGATTGGATTATGAGACCGTTTCTGGACTTGGTTCGATTGTGTCACTGAAGATATAAAACATAATTTCAAAACATCTTGGACAAAGGTTGGCATTATATTCCATAAAATTATCATCACCGTTATAATTATTCTTCAGATTGAAATTTCAGGAAGTCTTTTTTACTTCATTTCCCACTTCCTACAACATATGACATTTAATGTCAAATTGAACTTTTTTCTCATCATGCTAAGAATTTGACATGTAACTTTTCAAATAGTATGAGTGCATTAAGAGAACATTCAAAGATATAATGTCAAAACTTCGTTTTTATTATTCTAGTGCCAAATAGTTTAAAACCATTTCTATGTAAAAAGTATTGATAATTGAATCCAGCAATTCCATCGTACTTTATTTTTCTTTTAGAAATAACTAGCAGTAAGTAAATGAAATAAAATTACTGTATATCAGAACTTTATTCATATCAGAAGTGGAATCATATAAATTGCATTACGAATACCAAGATGGATACACATTCCGGAGTATGTTCATCAGACAGAGGTAAGGATGTGAGGTCCAGATAATCATATAAATTAATATTGCTTTAATTATTGTGTATACAAATGGTGTTGGGAAAACTGGACAACCACATGCAGAAGAATGAAACTGGACCACTTTCTTACACCATACACAAAAATAAAATCAAAATGGATGAAAGATCTTAGTGTGAGACAGGAAACCATCAAAATCCTAGAAAAGAACACAGGCAGAAACTTCTGACCTCAGCTGTAGCAAGGGAAACAAAAGCAAAAAGGAACTACTGGGACTTCATCAAGATAAAAAGCTTCTGCACAAGGGAACAATCAACAAAACTAAAAGGCAGTCTATAGAATGGGAGAAGATATTTGCAAAGGACATATCTGATGAAGGGTTGGCATCCAAGATCTACAAAGAACTTATCAAACTCAACACCCAAAAACCAAATAACCCATTTAAGAAATGGACAGAAGACATGAAGAGACACTTTTCCAAAGAAGATATCCAGATGGCTGACACATGAAAAGATGCTCAATATCACTCAGCATCAGGGAAATATAAATCAAAACCACAATGAGATATCACCTCATACCTGCCAGAATGGCTAAAATTAACAACACAAGAAAAAACAGGTGTTGGTGAGGATGCAGAAAAAGGGGAATTCTCTTGCTCTGCTGGTGGGAATGCAAGCTGGTACAGCCACTCTGGAGAACAGTGTGGAGGTTTCTAAAAAGATAAAAATAGAGCTACCCTAGGACCCAGCAATCGCACTACTAGGTATTTGCCCAAAGAATACAAAAATACAGATTTGAGTGGATATATACACCCTGATGTCTATAGCAGCATGTCTATAGCAGCATTATCAACAATAGCCATACTATGGAGAGAGCCCAAATGTACATCAACTGATGAATGGATAAAGAAGATATATATATATATATATATATATCTTATATATATATATCTGACTCAGCCACTAAAATGAATGAAATCTTGCCATTTGCAATGATGTGGATGGAGCTAGAATGTATTATGCTAAGTGAAATAAGTCAGTCAGAGAAAGACAAATACTATAGATCTCACTCATATGTGGAATTTAAGAAAGAAAACACATGGGGCACCTGGCTGGCTCAGTGGGTTATCTTATATATATATATCTGACTCAGCCACTAAAATGAATGAAATCTTGCCATTTGCAATGATGTGGATGGAGCTAGAATGTATTATGCTAAGTGAAATAAGTCAGTCAGAGAAAGACAAATACTATACGATCTCACTCATATGTGGAATTTAAGAAAGAAAACACATGGGGCACCTGGCTGGCTCAGTGGGTTAATCCTCTGCCTTCAGTTCAGGTCATGATCTCAGGGTCCTGGGATCAAGCCTCACATTAGACTTTCTGTTTGGTGGGGAGCCTGTTTCTCCCTCTCTCTTTGCCTGCCTCTCTGCCTACTTATGATCTCTCTTTCAAATAAATAAATAAAATCTTGAGAAAAAAAGAAAGAAAGAAAACCCGTGAAAATATGGGAAGGTGGAAAAGGAAAAAAGGGGAGAGGGAAACAAGTCATGAGAGACTCTTAATGATAGAGAACAAACTTAGGGTTGATGGAAGGAGGTGGGTTGGGGATGAGCTAGATGGGTGATGGGTATTAAGGAATGCAATTGTGATGAGCACTGGGTATAGTTTCCAAGTGATGAATCACTGAATTCTACTCCAGAAACCAATATTTCACTGTATATTAACTACCTAAATTTTAAATTAAAATAAATGAATAAATTAAAAAAATTGTATATAGGGGCACCTGGGTGGCTCAGTGGGTTAAAGCCTCTGCTTTCGGCTCGGGTCATGGTCCCAGGGTCCTGGGATCGAGCCCCACATCGGGCTCTCTGCTCAGCCGGAGACCCGCTTCTCTTCCTCTCTCTCTGCCTGCCTCTCTGCCTACTTGTGATCTCTGTCTGTCAAATAAATAAAATCTTTAAAAAAAAAAAATTGTATATAAAAATCAGCTTATGATTTATATCCTCAGAAGACAGAGATGAATGAAAAGCACCAAGACATTATAACCACTATTCCAAATTGAAGTCAATTCCTAAACTCAAAAATGCTTTTAAAAACGTCCTGTTCTATGGTGAGTGCTGTGAAGTGTGTAAACCTGGCGAGTCACAGACCTATACCCCTGGGGCTAATAATATGTTACATGTTTATAAAAAAATTTAAAAAATTATAAAAACAAAACAAAACAGAATAAAAAAAAAACCTGTCATGTTAACTGTGCATTCATGTATTACCAAATTTGTTGATTGCCTTCTTATGTGCCAGGCACTATGACAGAAAAGGAATTATTAAATATTACAAAATAGTTAATCTTATAACTAATAAACCATGGGAAGAGCCTTGGGCTGGATGTCTAAATGTGGATCTTCCCTCATCTGGCTTAGAGACCTTTGGAAGTTTACTTAATCTCACGCTAAGTCATAGTTTCCTTGTCTATAAACTAGGTTATATCTAAAATTGCTTTGCAGCTCTAAATTGCTATGTTTTTATGAACAACAAATTGCTTTGCAGCTCTAAATTGCTATGTTTTTATGAACAACAATTTTGCGTTTATTTTTAAATAAGTTATGGTTGAATAAAATCTTAGGACAAGTTAGAAATATTGGTTAGGCTTTGATGCTAATGAAACCATGCTCATAACTTCCATTTTGATCTAAGTTCTAGAACAGTCTCATACCAAGTCCTACTGACCAGCTGTGCGGAAATTCAAGGTTAGGGCATGGGTGTGACAGATAAGTGGCAATTCAGCTGGGAGCCCAAGTCCTATGAGATAGCACCATAATTTCACCTTTGAAGACCAAAGGACAACACTAAGATTCATTGATTCCTGTTGATTTTCCATTATAGACACATAGAAAGTCTCTCTAGGAATTGGTAAAAGGCAGAAAGTGTAACCAGGACAATTGTGCTTTTGTTTGCTACCTCGAAAAGGCACTGACAGTTTGAGGATGCTCAAGCTCATTGAGAAGCTGAAGAAACCTGGAGAAAGGACTTTCTCTACTTAAAGATGGAAAGTGTGCTCCCTATGTCCTGAGTAGCAGATCTTGTAGCCAGTTTGGGGAGAAAACAAGGCACAGGCATTGTGTATTATTCAAAGCCAGTTTTTGTTCAGATTCCCAAACAAGAGATATTCGTTTTGTGCCTTGTATGTACTTGGCACACTTCTAGCAAAGGAGATACCACAAGAAGTTCCACTTGGTGGAGCCTACAGTCTTATAAAACAGGTGATACATTAATGAGTGACTAAGAGAAATGACTTCAGGTGCAGAGAAGGTTATGAAAACTATGCAATCGTGTAATGGTATACAAAGTGCAAGGGAGAAGGGAGGAAAGCAGTAATGAAAAAACTAAGGGCCCCTGAGAAAGTGACATTTGAGATGGGGCGTGAGAGGGGAGAAGAAGACAGCCTTGCAGGAGTGTTGGGGAAATGTGTTTTTGTTTTTTTTTTAAATTTGTTTATTTACAGCATAACAGTGTTCATTGTTTTGGCATCACACCCAGTGCTCCATGCAGTACGTGCCCTCCCTATTACCCACCACCTGGTTCCTCAACCTCCCCCCCCCCCCGCCCCGCCCCTTCAAAACCCTCTGGTTGTTTTCAGAGTCCATAGTCTCTCATGGTTCATCAAGATGCCCTTCAACAGATGAATGGATAAGGAAGATGTGGTACATATACACAATGGGGAAATGTGTTTTAAGGGAATAGCCCAGAGAGGGGACTCTGGAATGTTCAAGGAACAGAAAGAAAGTTCGAGTGAATGGAACCCAGGGGATAAGAAGAAAAGACAACTTGAGGTACTTGCAGTAGAAAAGACTTTCAAATTGTTTCAATTGCATTGGGAGGCTATTGAGAGTTTTAAGCAAGAAGTAAGATGATTTACATTTTTAAAAGATGACTATGGCTGCTGTGTATGTGTATTGTGTTGTGTATGATTGAGAAGGGAAAAGTAAACTTTATAAAGAAAAGTTTCATAAAGCTTTTCTTTACTAAAAAATAAAATCTGATTTAAAACATTCGCTCTATTGGCATATGTGTGTGCATATCACACATCTTCAATAAAAGCTAAATAGGGTATGTTCTTATTTGACTGTCCCGTAACCCATGCTGTAAAAACAGCTTCAAGGGAAGGAGTGACAGTAAGTAATGCCCAAAGGACAGCCCAGGATAGATGGGTGGGGAGGGGCATGGCAGGGCGGGGTGGGGCATGGGAGGGGTTGGGGGGTCACGTGGGAGAGAAGAAAGGGAGGAAATGCATAGCACAAGAAAGGATATCTCAGAACAAATTAAAGATCAGTAATCAAAAATATGATTTATGGCAAGATGCAAAAAGAAGGAGCCCAGATAAATAATTAATCGTATCCTGCTAAAACAGTAATATGGAATGATAGCAGGAAATGGATTTGTATTTTCTAGAGACAGTATAATGTCTTTTCTGAGTTTGCTTAACTCATCAGATCAAGATTTGGAGGAGCTGGTTATTACCGCCCAGGGAAGTCAGAGATGTTAATAAACATCTAGGTTTTTTCATGAAGGACTAGAGCCAGTATGCTAATATGTGTGTGTTTATCTTTCACTAAATACTAAATAACATAGTTTCAGGAAAATGCGCAAAACAAAGTAAGAAAAACAACACAAAAAACTGCAAAAGAATTTTCCTGGAATCCTATATGGGAAAACCAAAGAAAATGATTGTTTTTTTTTTTAACCCTTTGATTTATGTGTCCTGGGCTTTTATTTATGCGTATATTTTTACAACAGGAATTTCATGTTATACATGTCATTCTGTTGTCTGCCTTTATCACTTAACGTATGTAAACAGAGATTACATTTTGTCCATTTTCTTTTTTTTCTTACGATTTCTGTATTTGTTATTAAAACACTCAAATACAATGTTACAATAAAAATTAGTATTTTAGGGGCGCCTGGGTGGCTCAGCGGGTTAAAGCCTCTGCCTTCAGCTCAGGTCATGATCCCAGGGTCCTGGGATCGAGCCCCGCATCGGGCTCTCTGCTTGGCTGGGAGCCTGCTTCCTCCTCTCTCTCTCTCTGCCTGCCTCTCTGCCTACTTGTGATCTCTGTCTGTCAAATAAATAAATCTTTAAAAAAAAATTAGTATTTTAGAGTGAAAAAGTGGTAAAATGTTGTATAGACTTAGTCCAATTTTTAAATTTATAATTTCTCGGGGGGGGGGCAGGAGTAGAGGGAGAGAGAGAGAGGAAGAGAGAGAATCTTATGCAGGCTCCACCCCACAACCCTGAGATCATAATGTGAGCCAAAATCAGGAGTCACACGTGTAATTGACTGAGCCACCCACATGCCCTTAAATTTATAATTTAAAAAGGAAATTTGTGTTTCCTTCAACTTTAATTTTTTTTGTGATTATCATTTTATCTACTCGTTCTCTGTGTATATCTTCTATGAATTTGGCATCATGAGGTACAGTTTGGGGAATACAAAGAGATTGAAAAACATAGCGAATGACCCTAACCTCAATATATTATATGGGGGAAAAGGCATAAATATGTCAAGTCAGTAAAAACAACTCAAAACAGCAAATGAATAAGTGGAAGACAGTGTGCAACACACATTCTGCAGCACTTTGGAACAAAGAAAAGCTAATTCCATGAAAGTAAAGTTAGTTTCTTTAGTCAAACACATTTGTGTGCAGACATTACACCAAATACTGTGAACGCAAACAAGCGAGAGATAAAATCCTGAAGATCTAGAGCTATGCTGTCCACTAGAGTAACCACTTGCTAAGTGTAGAGCACCTGGAATGTGGTCAGTCCAAACTGAGATGTGTTGTAAGCATAAAATACACTAAATTTTGATAGTATGGACAAAATGTAAAACATGTTATTAATTTTTATATTGAGCGCATTTTAAAAATTTTGAGTGCATGAAATGACAATGTTTTGGGCATATTGTGTTAAATAAAATATACGACTAAAATTAGTTTCATCTGTTTCTTTTTCATTTTTTTAATGTAGCTACTAGAAAATTGAAAGTTACATATATGGCTCACATTTAACTTCTATTAATCAGTGCTGCTCTGGATTTTAAAAATCTGAACAGGAAAATGGCAAATTAAAGCCCCAGGAAACAACCTCTACAAAAGTGCAGGGAGATAGGTAAGAGAGGCTGAGATGGTCAAGCACTTACGATCCACCCAGCAATGTGTGAGGGGGAGGGATGAGTCTTGGCTGATGCCATAAAGAACTGTAATTCTCAAATTTAAAAATAAAATATGGAAAGGAATGAGGAGATACAATGTTCTTGTGGGGAGGGATGATACTCAGCTTCAGACAAGCTTGAATTGCAGATGATGGTGGGATATACTGGTGGACACAGACTGGCATCATTTTGACGTTGAATCTCAGGAGAAAATTTGGATAGGTGATGAAATTTGGGGGTTTTCTGAATAGAGGTAATGGTTAAGTTATCCAAGGCAGGGAGAGAAAGAAGGGAAACTGTTTGACTGTGGAGGAACTACATTTAGAGGAAAAGAGGAGAAGACATTAAGAAGACAGAATGCGTGGAGAGAAGAACCAAAGCCATGGAGTGTCATTGGAACTGAGGGAAGAGGACAGGTGAAGGCAAGGAAAGGTTCATTCTTTTTTTCTCTGCCCTTTTGTTTATATTCGTTCAGTCTTCATTCACCACACATTTAGTAAACACCCACTCTATGTCAGGTATTGTGAGACTTGCTGGAGACACAGCAAAAAACACTGGTGGTGAAAAGAGTGTGGTATAGAGGGAGGTTTGGGGGGTAGGAAGCTGTGGCGGTGGAAAAGCAAATGTAGAGATTATAAAGCTTTGCACAAATGACAAAGTCATCAGTGTATCGTAGCACCAAAAAGAACATAAACCAACCAAAGACAGCATTAGAAGATTGCTTAATGCATATATAAAGCATATAATGAAGTTAATCTAATATTTAATTATATTTATGTTTACCATAAATACACTTTTCCTTACATTTGTTTCTAGAGTATTTATGTTTGCGGCAAATATACTTTTCCTTACATTTGTTTCTAGAGTATTCTGAAGTGCAAATAAAATGACCTCTGGAAAACAGACATAGACAAAGCAGGAGCTCAGCCTCAGCACCCACGATGGTTTCACAAGATAATGCACGAGAAGGCTGTCCTATGCTTTGTAGGCTCTTTAGCCTGATCCAGGGCCCCTTCCCACTAGAGCCTAATAGCAACCCCCTCACCTTCCCTCCCTGAGGCTTGACATTCAGAGATGTTGCCAGATATTTCCAGATGAGCCCAGAGGGAAGGGCAAAATTGTCCATGGTTGACAACTGCCAGCCTGAAGTAAAAAATCCACAATTAATAAAACTAATCTGTTGGATAATGGAAACTAGCTAAAATCATGGTGGAGGGTAAGTCCTTCAACTTGATAGCTAAAGGAATAGAATTTAATTTCTTATTCAGGTAAGACTCCATTCGTAGTGTGGAGATGGGAAGCGGTATGTGGTTGTTGGAAGGCTGAGACATCTTGCCTCTTGTGACTCTTCATTTCCAGTATATGATTTTCCAGATTTCCACGAATGTCAACATGTAGCTGGCAGGCCAAGGAAGAGAGTGTGGAACCACACAGGTGGTATTTATGCACCAGGTCTGCAGAGAAGTCTATTAGCTAAAATAGAATTACATTTCCACAGTAAAGAAGACTGAGAAGTGTTGCCGCACTGTGAACCCAGAAGGAAAGGGAAATGTGCTTCATGAACAACTAGCCAGTCACTGCCAATAAGCCACAATTAACTCGGACCTCAAATGTCATTTCGCCCTTAATTATCAGATTTGAGTGTCTACATGAGTCGAATTGATAAAACTGTTAGTTAAGTCTCCATATGTCTTATTGCCATGTGCTGACACTGTTTTGTATTTTTTTAAATGATTTATTTATTTATTTGAGAGTGAGAGTATGAGCAGGAGGGAGGGGCAGAGGGAGGAGAAATCTCCCCGCCCAGCAGGGAGCCCCTTGAGGGGCTCTGTCTCAGGACCCAGATCGTGACCTGAACCAAAGGGAGAGCTTAACCAACTGAGCCACCCAGGAGCCCCTGTGGACACCACTGCATTGGAGTTGGGAGTTTTGAGTTTCGGTTGCTAAAGGAAGGCAAAAAAGCAAGTACGGGCCTCTGCCAAATGACACACACTTAATATGCAAACAATTTAATAAGCATTTGGGCAAATGAACACTGCTGATCTTCAGAGAGATGCAGGATAGAATGTTAGGTGTTATGACTAAAATCACAGATCAGATGGGAACTTGAATGCACAGCCAGAGTTATGCCAGGAAAGCAACATGGCTGACTCTTGATATGGGGGTGAGTATACTTACTCCATGTCTATAATGCTGTAGCTGAGACTCATGAACCCATCCATCATCAACAAAACAAAATAGCCTTTAATAAAATCATCTGTGATGATAACTCACTGAGTTCCTGAAATCTATGACTCACTTGAAATATAGAATAACAATTAGTTTGCATCAAACAACATTAGTGCAGGACACTTCTCAAGCTTATTTTTTTATTCTTTCACTATTCTAATATTTGTCATCATTTAACTAATAAGCGAGGCAGTACTTATACTACCTAGATCTCAAATCTAATTTCTCAGCACCGCAGGGCAAGAGGAGCACCCTTGGGGCAGCAGAGGGCACAAAGTCGTGCAAGATCCACATCCGCCTCAGCTCAGGGCATGTTGAGCCGGGGGGGGGGGGGGGGGGGGGGGGGCTCCCAACCACGTGATAGGCTTGACGATAAATAGGCATGTCTTCCATGTTGGACCTTGTAGCACATTTTTCTTAGAAACAATATTGTGATTTGTTGCCTAGGCTAGTTGCAGGATCTACACAGTCTATAATGTAAGCAAGATACAAAGTTATTCATGGAGGAGTCTGGATGAACCCACAAATAGTACTAAATTCTTTTTGTTGGATTTGGATGCAGCATGATGTGGTAAGTAGCAGCTGGGGCTCATAATAACTAACTCATAGAATTGCTGGATGCATTAAAAAGACAGCAAATAAAAGACATCTGGCAGCAAGTATGTACCATGAAGGTTGGTTCTGTGTCATTCCATTTTCTTCTTCTTTCCTTCCACCTGAATGCAATTACTTTTCCTTACATTTGTTTCTAGAGTATTCTGAAGTGCAAACAAATGACCTCTGGAAAATAAAATAAAAATGTATCCTCCTCATGGTACAGGCCTGTTCAGAACAAAAATCAAGTTAAAATACATATTCAGAGCAGCAGTGATAAGAAATGAGCATAAACTATCAGCATGTAGCTGAATAATCTTTACAAGGACGTGAAGCTAGAAGGGACTTTGCCTTGGACATGATCTTAGGTCTTTATAAAAATGTCAACAGCAGTTGGCACAGCATTTTTCTTCTATGTATGGACTTTTTTCTGAGTTACTGCAGTGGCCCAGCAAAATAAATCCTATAATGAGGGAGGTCAGGGTGGGGCAGGCATGGCTAGCTGACCACCAAAGACAGGTTCCCTTGCTCCTGAATGGTGGAGCTGTTGCTGTCCGCCTGTCTCTTTGCTTTTAAGAGGAGTCATGTGACGAGTTCTGGGCAATGGTACGAGTGAAAGCAAAGCTTAAGACAAAAGCATACTAAAAATGTGATAAACAAAACCCAGAAGAGATGTCAAGAAAAGAGAACACCAACAGTAGAAACAACATTCCTGTAACTCAGATGGATGACTTTGATCCTTTCAATGCAGTTAAAGCCTTTACCCCCAAAGAAAACAACAGTTAAGGATACATTTTATTTGTTAAAATTAATGTGGTAATAAAAAACTTTCAAACCAAACAGCCAGTGTTAATAAATAAAATTTGGAAAATTATAGTTCTTTCCTCTGAAAGAAATAATATTCCCAAAGAAAAAGAATGGATCTCTTAGAATTTTTGTAGGAGATAAACTCTGATATCATCATTGCTAGTATAATTCATTCAGAACTTGTATAAAATAAAAGAATGTCAGGTGAGTTATTTTCCCTATCCCAATGTTATTTTTGGAGACTTCTGCAGATAGGAGAAACAAGAGAGAGAAAACATTGCCAAGAATTTTGACACAACAAAGACTGAAAAAAAATGTTGAGTGAATTCAGCACATTAGGAAGTTTTAAAATTCAGAATCTAGAGCTATTGTTTAGTGCACTGGGAAAATTTATAAAAACAATTTTGAAATTCTGAGAGCAACAGAAATCTGGACTATATTATCACTATTATTTTTCTCCTGCTGTTTCTCTATCCTCCCACAGTCTCCCAGTGTATTTGTGATATTATATGAATATAATATGAAAGCAGTTTAAAATTATAGAAACAATAAATCCTTTTGTTTTCTTTGCTTTTCTGAATATTCAAAACTTCTGCATTCTAAGAACAAAGTGTTTATATACATGTCTTTAAGAGTATTTACTACCATTTTTAATGAATGTCCACATTTTAAAGTTTATCTTAGAATTCCTTGTCCAGTGTTAAGACTTAAGTGTTTATTGAGTCAATATTAATTTGTTAATGAAAAATGAACAACTGAATAGTGGCCCAGACACTTTTTGAGAGGTAGGTAAAGTGAACTGATTTTTTTCCAGGGTAATCCAAATGGATAACAGAAATATGATTGTTGGAGTGTCTCGGTGGCTCAGTTGTTTGAGTTTCTGACTCTGGATTTCAGCTCAGGTCATGATTCAAGGTCCTGAGATTGAGTCTCCATTCCAGGTCCATGCTCAGCAGGGAGTCTGCTTGAGAATTCTCTCCCTTTCCTCCTGCCCCTCCCCCATCTCTCAAATAATAAACAAATAAATCTTTTTTTTAAAAAAGAAACATGATTGTTGCCTGTGACTAACGAAACCCTGGTGCACGTGGGTGATGTGGGTGAGGGACATCATGAAGACAATCTTTGTACCCCAGAAAACCCTGCAGAAGGACTCTCAAGTCAGTCTGGAAACAATAAAGAATAGAGAAGACATAAACCGATCATTTTGTTGATTTTTATTTTTTGTTGAATTATATTTAGATATGTTTTGGAGGTTTCTTCTCATCACCTTCTTTGAAAATCCTTCTTCTTTGCTTCTTGACCTCTTTCTCACTCTATTCTTCCTCGTCTTCCCTGCTGTATAGCTCTTCACATTGTGTGAGTCTTTGGACAAATTCATTATGACCAACTAACAAAACTTAGATGTGGTGTGCTAAAGATTTTCTGTCCTGATATCTGCAGTTTTTTTCAGCTCTTGGAAAAAGTTCATTGAACTTTTCATTTTTCATTTTTCATTTTCATTTTTCATTTAATCTTGAAACCAGCTGAACCCTTTAAAACATTTGCTGAGTCCAAATAAAGGATGAAGAATAGGAAATAAGATGTAATTGACCAAGATGTAATTGACCAAGATGTAATTGACCAAGATCACACCCAACATTGCCAGAAGGATTTAATCTTCCTGGTCGGCCGAGTCAAATGCAATGGTGCTCTCCTTTTGCAATTCCAGCTAAACCTTTATAGTAGGGAAATACCTGAATTGACCATCGGGTTTATCAAACTGACATGGTTGATAATGGCAACCCTGTAGCAAACTGAAGACAAACGGGTTCCCATCCTCTTTGTTCCCCATATTAAACAGCCTGATTTGCAGATTCTGCTTCTTCTGTGATGACTATAGCTTGCCATTATTGTTCGTTATTTTGTTGAACCATGGAGTTCAGCTCTGATCAACTGATAGGAGTAAAGAGTCAGTCAAATAGTTACACTATTGCATTAATTACTGACATTTTTGGAGATATTCCTAGTTCTCCAGGGTGAGCTGGCAGCACCCCATGTCCATAGAAGGCTCAGTAGCCTCTGGGATAAATGTCATTCTTGGGACCTAACAGAAAAGCTTTAAATTGAAGCTCCAAGTGAAAAAGAGAGGTCCACATTGTATATTCAGTATTACAGTATGTCTCTTAGATCAATCTACCTGCTTTGGGAAGGAATTAACCAAGAAGTCTCTTATCTCCTCAGGATCAGGTGTGATTTCCAGGTCCTCATCTCTAGGGAGTCTCTTTCCAGTCACTCTTGAAATTTGAACTGAGTTTATCTCAGCATTTTTGGTATATTATGCCCATGAACCCCTCCTAGTCTGGATTTTTGGTGTTCTTTTCCCTCCTTTCTATTTATCCATTCATTTGTTTATTCAATAAGCAGTCAATGAACATTTATGTCATAGACAGAATAGAGACAGAATAGATATTAGACTTTGTTCCTTGGGTACAAAATAATAACATATATTGTCAAAAGCTCTGGACAGCCAGAGTGTGGTCTAGGATCTATAAAGAACAGCTCTGCATTCACTCCACAGGCTTGAACCTACTAAGTGCAAACTGACCAGAGGTAGCCTTTTCAAGTTACTTATATCTAATGTAAATTTTTCAACACAGGATTAGCCAATGGAAACTGCTGAATCTAGGTGAGTGCCTACAATAGTTCATTGGTCTCCTTGTTGAAATAGATTCTCCCTCTTTCTCTCTCTGTCCTCCATCAGTGACTGCCTTGACCTTTGCTGTGGATTAGATTTGGCTTTCAAGATCAAGCGCCTCCTGCCACAGACTCAATATTTCAGTGTCAATGAGAGGAAGGACAGCAAGTACTGCTGTCATGGAATGCAGTGTCATCAAATTATGAAAGCTAGGGGCTTTATATTTAGTAAACCCTAGTATGTTGATCCTAGATGTATGTAATGCACACGTCAGCTCTGCTACACCCACTTATCTGGCTGGCTGATTTACCTCTACAAGGTCAGCTGACCCCCATCATACCGATACTGATCAGATGTAGAGCCCTTCACTGGGCGTAGGCAGCCGTATGGGTTGGGACTAAGATGCTGTGCTTAGAGCTGGGACTTAGACTCAAAATTTACACAGATGTGTGCATGTGTGTATACACACATACTACATACATGAATTTAAGGTATGGTATTTCTATCAAAAAGGTCACATTTAAGTAATGGATTTTTTTATGGTGGAATTTTTGGCAGAAGAAGGGAGATATTTTGTAGCAGTTGACCATTCTTAATCCCCTTTAAGTGCACTCTATCCCAAAGGTCTAGTCTTTTATTTTATAAAGGTTCTGAGTGAATTATACTAGCAATGATGATTTCAGAGTTTATCTCCCACAAAAATTCTAAGAGATCCATTCTTCTTCTTCGGGAATATTATTTCTTTCAGAGGAAAGAACAATAATTTTCCAAATTTTATTTATTAACACTGGCTATTTGGTTTGAATTTTTTTATTATCACACTAATATTAACAAATAAAATGTCCACATTTTAAAATTACATTTTCGGGGCGCCTGGGTGGCTCAGTGGGTTAAAGCCTCTGCCTTCGGCTCAGGTCATGATCCAAGGGTCCTGGGATAGAGCCCAGCATAGGGCTATTTGCTCAGCAGGGAGCCTGCTTCCTGCCCCCCCCATCTCTCTCTGCCTGCCTCTCTGCCTACTTATGATCTCTCTCTCTGTCAAATAAATAAATAAAATCTTTTAAAAAATAAGTAAATAAAATTACATTTTCAGTCTAGCCACAAGCATAGGGCCGGTGGTAACATTGTTGTCTTTTCTAGTTGAGGTTGAATTTAAGAGTTTCAAGTGTGTTTGTCCTAACTGAGATTATTTTAGAAATTCTTCCAGTTTAACACAGTTATGTACATTTTTCCAAATACTTTTCATTTTAGTCATTATGTTGAGATAACTATGATCCACATTTTCCCTTTCATTTAGTGAAATGTCAGGTGATCGTTCCAATAAAGAGGGGCTTTCTAAAAGGCTCAAGCTCAGGAATTTGATTTGCCAAAACTAAATATGCTATGATTTAAAAAGTCTAGGATTGCTTGCTTCAGAATGTGAAATTAGCAAGTATAAGTGAACTTTTTGTAGTTGAGAAAAGTATATCCCACTTCCCTTCAATTCTATTTTTCTTACTACTCTTTTTGGCGAGAACAATGGAAAAGTACAGAGCAAAATGGACTCTTTGGCTTTTAATGTCTTTATTCCCCGTCCCCCCCCACCCCCCGTTTGTTTAACTGGTAATTCAGAACACTTTAAGTAGCATTTCTGAGTATTCCATGGAACACAAGTTCCACAAAAGTTACCTCATCAAAAATGGTCTCTCATCAACTCAATGTAAAAATTATTCAATAGTCTATCCTGTCTGGAGATTCACAATATACATTACCATCTGGGGGCTCTGAAAGAATGGACGGTAATAAAAGAACATTCTTAATTTTACCTAACCCAGCATTGCCTCGTCTGCAAGTACATCTATTAATACCCATGAATTGTACTTTAGGAAATACTGACAAAGATTTTTATAACTACTTAACCCTTCAATATTTCTCCTCTGCAGAGAATGGAGGCATTGTCAGTAGATATACTGACTTTGGACTCAGATGACCTGGGCACAAACTCCGATTCTGCTATTTGCTGATTGTGTGACCTTGTTCAAGTGCCTTAACCTCTGTAAATGTCAGTCTTCCCATGTCTAAGATGGGCATCAAAATAGTACGAACCTTATAGAGTGGATGGGAAGACTCAACTAAAAACTTCTATAATGTACTTAGCACAATGCCTGGTGCATAGTAAGCTCTCAAATTTTTGATAATTATTATTGAATCATTACTGTTAGAGATGGCCTGGGGTTTACACCTTAGCTACTCATGAACGTTCAAGTCCCTGCTGTGATTTCTGTCTTGCCTTGTCATTCAGAGGCAACCCGATTTACACAGATAATAGATCTCCCAACAGGCCAGCTTTCCACATCTGGTATCTGCTGCAAACATGATCTACACATCAAAGTCTAAGGAAGCCAATCTCACTTGGAGGCCAACTGCAGAGATGAGTTTATCTACCTCAGTGTAGTTATTTAACCTAACGAGTTTATCTTCCTTGTGTTCTGTCCTTTCGATCCTTTCCCTTTCTGCCTCTTTTTTTTCTTTTTTCTTTTTATGCTCTTCAGCTCCAGGACCACTTTAGCTAATTTCACGTTCCCTCCCTCTTCCATCCGGACTGAACGGATTCAGAGTCACTTGGCATTGCTTTGCTAATCCAGCAATTCAACAAATATTCACGGACTACCTCAGTGGTCCTTGAATTTTTATGTATCCCTTTGCATGTCCAAGTCCAGGGTATGACTTTGGTAAAGGCAGAGTCTGAATGTTTATGTAACGGGAGGGGAGAAAAACCGAAAAGAAAACACTTGGCTTCCTTGGCTAGCTACCTGATGAAAGGCTGAAATCTAAGAAGCCCTGTGGTTAATTAAGAGAGACTGTGAGCACAACAGGAAGGAGCCACAGACCCAGTGGCAAAGGTTGAGTTTTTCTATCGCAAGCACACTTCTTCCCCAGAACGCTCTCTCCCTGAAAGCTGCTGACAGGGCTTTGGCAAAGTCTCACCCTCCCGCTCCCTGATAAGCTGAGCCCTATTTTATGTTTAACTCACTCCTGAGCAGGAGGGGCCGGGTGGGGATGCGTTGTTTATAAGGAGTTGCGACAGTATTCGTCAGTCCTCTTCCTCCAGCTCAGCCTCCCCTCTGGAGCGCTTATCCCCCCCACCCCCACCCTTGTTTCCGCGTCCCTCCTTGAGTGGCTGGTGGGGAACGTGAACGGAGAGGAAAGAGGCAGGGAGCCAGAGAGGGGTGTGGGAAAAAACGAAAACAGGCTGCCAAGCCAGGGAATTCCTCCCAATTTGAAAAGGAAGTCAGCTGACCTTAATTAGTTAGGTAAATTTAACATCCTTTTATGCGTAATATTTGACTTTGGAAACAAAAATGAACTTTGCGGAGGGAGAGGACGCTAAGAGGTACTGCATTAAAACGAAACATGTGGCCATAATCTGTGTGGTGGTGGTGGCGGTGGGATTAATAGTAGGACTTTCCGTGGGCTTGACCAGGTGCAGCAGCTCCACGGGGGACGCCGGGCAGGGCCCAGCTCCGGTCCCCTCTGAAGCTCCTTCCCCGGAGAGCCCACCTGAGGACCAAGGGGTCTGCCCTGCCAGAGAAGATGAAAGTGGAGGCTGGAAAAACTTCAGGCTGCCGGACTACATCAACCCAGAGCACTACGACTTGGAGGTGAAGCCCCTGCTGGAGGAGGACACGTACACAGGCAGCGTGACCATCTCCATCAACGTGAGCACGCCCACCCGGTACCTGTGGCTGCACCTGCGGGAGACCAGGATCACCCAGCTCCCCGAGCTGAAGAGGTCCTCCGGGGAGCAGGTGCCAATCAGGCAGTGCTTCGAGTACAAAAAGCAGGAGTATGTGGTGATGGAGGCAGAAGAAGAGCTTGCGCCCGGCAGTGGCGAGAGCGCCTACCTTCTGACCTTGAAGTTCGCTGGCTGGCTGAATGGCTCACTGGTGGGATTTTACAGAACGACGTATGAGGAGGACGGACAAATCAAGTAAATATTCATTTTTGTTTTATTTACCTTCAGCTCACATATTTGCTTTCCATTTCTTTCCCTTTCCTTTTCACTTTCCACCTTTTAATTGTTTTGTGGTCTGTTACCTAAACCTGGTTTCAATTCTGCCTGTCTGCCTGGGGGACAAAAACTCTTTGCCCTGTGGTATTTTCAAAGCCTATCAGAAAACCTCAATGTACAGAGTGAGCTTCATGGAGTCCAAAGAATCAGTGTAACTCTTTAATTTCATCAGGAAAAATCATAATGTACTACATCCTTTCAGAACGCTGAAACTACTTACAGAAAGTACCTCCGGTTTTTAAAATACATGTGTTTGGTAAATTTTGCTGCCATGGTCTTCCGTTTTATGACAATGATTTAAAAGTGAACTTTAAAAAATATATTACACTAGGGCACCTGGGTGGCTCAGTCGGTTAAAGCCTCTGCCTTCAGCTCAGGTCATGATCTCAGGGTCCTGGGATCAAGCCCCACATCTGGCTCTCTGCTCAGCAGGGAGCCTGCTTCTCTCTCTCTCTTTTTCTCTGCCTACTTGTGATCCCTGTCTGAATCAATAAAACATTTTTTAAAAATTACACTTAATTTAAGAGAAAGTCAGTAAATGTCCATTATAATTTTGAGTCTTTTAGTGGAGAAGGGATGTTGAAAGGGTATGGAAAGGGTATGTAAAATCCACAGAATTGTCTTTGTGTCTTTATCTAGGAAGGAAGGCAGAAGTCTGTCTTTATCTTGTACGGCCAGAACAATGATCCACACATAAGCTTTTAATAAACACTCATTGAGTTCACATGTTAGTGGCAGCGTATGTATAACTTTGGGCTTATTGTCAATCACACAATACGTGACGGTAATGCTAAGCCGTTTGCAACATAAACGATATATCAAGTAATTGAGGATATAAAGATATATCAAGTAATTAATATATGTCTTTTTGCATATGTCTTTGCTAGACACAGAAACATATTTCTGTGTCTAGCAAAGATGGTTACTTGCCTTGACAATCTATCAGTTGCTATTAGTAGAACTATGTTAAGGCATAAATTCTCTCAATGAATTAAAAAAAAAAAAAAACTTCACTCTGTGGGTGTGGGTCTTGCATCAGGAAGGAAGGCTATACTGAGGTATCAGTGAACTTGAAACTGCTTTGACCTTTGCTTATGTGGATTCTTGACAAATCATTAAGAACCTTAGTGTCGGGGCGCCTGGGTGGCTCAGTCATGAAGTGTCTGCCTTTGGCTCAGGTCATGATCCCAGAGTCCTAGAATCCAGCCCTGCATCAGGCTCCCTGTTCAGCGGGAAGCCTGTGTCTCCTTCTCCCATTCTTCCTGCCTGTGTTCCCTCTCTCACTGTCTCTCTGTCAAATAAATAAAAGCTGTAAAAAAAAAAAAGAGAGAGAGAGAGAGAGAGAGAGAGAAGAGAAGAAACCTTAGTATCACAGTTCAGCAATATGAGTCTGGGGCCAGCTCACTGAATATCCCTTCCCTATGTTGTTTTAAGCATCTTACAGAGCAAAGTAAAGCTTTTGGTCAGAATTCTTCCCATTGTTTGCCAGAGAGACCCAGGGACTAAAATGAAATGTTTAAGTACTCCTATATTACTGTAGGATACACTAACAAACTGAATAGAAATGATAGTTTGAAAAAATATTTGAAGGGAACAGGCTCATATACTGTATCTCTATCTTAATATCACTAGCAATAAAACAAGCTTCTTTATTGTTGACATACTTTTTGTGTTTATAAAAATTAACAATAATAAAAGCATGGAAAGTTATAAAGAAGGAAAATCAAAAGAAACTATAAAGAGAAACTTCACATCCAATGGTAACTTCGGTTACATGTTAATAAGTACTTTTTTAGGCAATCAAATTGTAATTATATAATGTCTATGTATTTGTCTATATACCTTTTTGACTTCATATAAGGATTTCCTCTCATTCTTCCATATTTTCAAGAATATGATTTTAAAAGGCTGTGTGTAAATGCACTGTTATTTTTTAAAGACCTGTTTCCTAATACTGAATATTTAAATTGCTTTCAGGATTTATTAGAATAAAAGCATCAGAAAAGAACTTAGTTGGAATAAACCTTTAAGTATACATCTGTTTATTTCAATATGTTAGGTTATATTCAATGAAAAAGAATTGATGGGTCAAAGAGTACAAATATATCAAGAAACTTGTAACATTTATTTTGTTCACTTCATAAATAACACACATTCACTCCAGAAAACTTAGAAAACAGAGAAAATTGTATCCCTTAAGTATAATCATTATTAATATTTAAGTAGATATTCTTCCTGTATTTTTTCTGAATACAGATGAAGATGGCATTGTCTTGGACTGTATTGTGTAACATGTTTTTACAATATATCAACACTCTAACATGGTTGGGTAGATGATCTAATGGATACGTGATAGTCTATCATATGAATATAATATACTTTATTCCACTTTTCCATTAAATTTGGACATTAAAGTGTCTCCCACTTTTTTTATAAACACCTATGAAAATATAACAACATTCTTATAAAAATATGTATAACATTTTCTAATAATTCTATAGGAAAATTTCTAGGGCATTGGCCCAAACTGCATACATGTGGATGCATGCAATTGTGTTTATGTATACAGGTATATACATATGTATAATATGTGCATGCACCTATGTGTGTCTCCAAACTGACTTTCAAAAATATATCCCAAATTACATTTCCACAAATAATGAATAAAAGTGCCTATTTCTCTGGGCTTCACTTAGGATTTAATGAGTTTTTAAAGCGTTCCCAATTTGGGAGGGAAAGGCATAATGTAAGGAAAAATATCCGCCTTCAAGAGATTCTAAAAATTCATTAGTTGAACTGAAGACAAGTCAAAACTTCCAAGTGATTATTGCAAAGTCTTTAAAATTGTTCCTTGGGTTGAGACAGTAGACACTTCATCTGAGTAAAGCCACCAAAGTATAAAAATTCTATACACTACAGGAAGGCCAAAAAATATGGAAGATTTCATTGGTAAATTTCTCTTATGGACTTTACACGTTTAAGAAAGCATTATATACTAAAATATATAGTATTCATTTGACTTTGAATTATTTTACTGTACCAATAAATTTTACCATAAAATACATATACTTGAGGGCGATCTCCTGAAATGCGGCCGTCCTAATGGCTGGCCAGCAAGTACCGAGTTACAGCAAGACTGGTGAGGGAGGCAGGCTCAGGTGGGTTCTCCTGGAGGCCTGGTAACCCTGAGCTCAGCAGCTGTCCTTGGTAGCAGTTGAGCCTCTCAGGTTACCCAGCACGCGGCTAGTGCTGCCCTGTATACATGGTTTTGAAACAGTTCTACACATATTCGGTAACTCATTTAGGCTAAATGGAACACTTTTTGTTTTTTTTTTCTTGTTATGAAATATTTCAAACATATAAGGAGAATCCATTGTTCTTTTTTTTTTTTTTTTTTTTTTGGCAAGCCTGCAAGTAACATTTTTGACAGCGCAGGGCTGTCGGGGTTCTCATCCCCAGCGCCCACGTAAGGATGCAGGAGTGAATTCACTGAGAGCAGCAGTTTTCTTTCCTATTATATAGTGACCTACATAATATTTGATGCTGATACAATTTAAAATGCCATCATAGCAATACAATTTTAAGCGTGCAGTCAAAGTATATTTCCTGACACTTCTGTCTTATTGTAAAATTCAACTCCAGGTCTGAATATTCACAGTTGCCTGTTATCATCGGGATGTTACCGTTGCAACCACAACGCAAACTAAACCTGAGTATGCTCAGTAGTAACCAAAATTATTTGATTTCTGCAAATACAACCAGGGCTTGACCTTGAACTTCACAGAGAGGAGTCAACTGTCTGAGCTTCTTGTCCTCAAAATTTAGAGGCAAGAGGGGAGTTGGAGAAGAAGGTAGGGCCAGGTTAGAGCTCCCTGGCAATGACAGCCATATCGTCTTCCTGGGGACAGAGTTGTACTGAGGCTTAGGACTAGAAAGTCTGAGAAGCTTAGAAGTTGCTTTCCCTACTCTGGTCTGTTCCTTATGATTGGAAGAAGCCACTTTTAAAAGGATTGGAAGGTTTGGAGTATTTTTCTGCCCCCACCACCAATACACTCCACATTCTCACTGTGTTTTGTAGCATTTCCAGTTGCTTTCTTCCCAAGCAGAGTTCCCCTCTCCTCACATCTCCAAAGTGCATACTATTTTCTTCTCTCCAAGGGCCAGCATTTCCTTCTCAGTGTTTGGACTACCCTTACACAGCATTTTCCAACTCGTTATTCCACACAGTTCCAGTTGCACAGGATATTAATAGCTATTGCTGGGGTGGGGGGAAAAGCAGGGGAGGGATTCTGTGGCCAAATTCATTTGGGCAATAATACTAAATACAAAAATGATACGTTTCTTTCTTCCTTTCTTTTTTTTTTTAATGATGGGACTTCTGAGAGACTTTTATATAATATCCATTCTGAACCTCTAGAGGCTACCATGAATCTCTGGAGTATGCAGTTTCCCAACTGTACAAGACTGTGGAATCTTCCATAGCCGGGAGTTGGGCTGTCCCTCTCTTACTCACCAGCTAGCACAGTGAATACTTAAATATTGCTGAATGGATGTAGAGAAACATTTTCCCATACAGGCTCTCACATGACTAATGTCCTCTGGTACATGCTGGGATATGATACAGAGTCCCAGCCCATTTCCCATTGAGGAGCCCAATTTCCACCAATAACCTCTCTATCTTCCCACTCAGTTAGGATGGACATTTTTTCCTTGGTTTCTTTTCTCCCCATCTCCTTAAGTGGAAGAGATCCTTTTTTTTTTTTTTTTTTTTTACTTGGGGAAGCAGTCTTCATATTTTAAGGACTGAGAATCATTGGAATTAAGAGGAATTACAGGAATTTACAAGAAGGACAGATGTTTTCTAGTTTGGGTTTTCTGGGAGTTTACAGCATTGCTAGGATTGAAGCCAAATTCTGATACAATAGGGGGGTGGGAAAAGGCAAAGGCAAGTAAGAACATAAAAGCAGGTAAAAAGGAAAGGCACTAAATCCAAAAAATAGAGTGAGGATAAGAAATTAGTTTGTAGAAGAGGTTTATATGAAGAGGCTAGCTAAATATAACTCCGGAAAACCTGTCAGGGAAAAGAAAGAAAGCATAGCTAATGGCAGGCTTGTAGGAAAAATTAACTGGTGCCTATTTAGGTGGATGGTGAAGGAAAGAGCTAAATTCATGTGTAGGTATATGGGAGATATTGCAATGATCCCGGAGAGAGAAGATGGGATCAGGTAGGATGGTGATTTCAGAGCAGTCAGAAGAGGACACAATGGAGAAAATAAGAGGTAACATGGTCAGGATTTGCAGATTAACTGACTGCGGAAAAGGGTGTGTTAGTTATGGGCATAGAATGGCCTAGATACCAGATCTGATAGCTCACACAGTTACCTGATCCTGGAAATAGAGGAGAAGAACCAAGGTTAGGAGGGAAGGTCATGAGTTTGTTGTCAGATGCCTGTCAGGCATCCAGGAAGACATGTCCAGTAGGCGTTTGGATAAATAAATCTGAAGCACAAGGTTAGGGCTTATGAGAAAGATCGGGAGTCAAGGGGAAGCATGGCAGGAGGGAAACCAGTGAGATGGTCTTAGTTAATGTTCACATGTAGGGATCTGTATACTCACTGGTGGATTTGAGCTTGACATTTGAGTTGTATGTCAGTTTATTCATTATATTCTCAGACTGATATGTTATCAGTTTAAGAACAGATTTTTGTTGTTGTTGTTGTTCTTGTTACAACTTGTTGCTGGAAGCTTGGTAATTTCTTTTATTTTGGAAGCAAGGAAAAAAAAGGAAATTTAACTTGACCTTGAATGCCTTTTATATAGAAAAAAAGCAACTGGATAATAAATTTAAATAATTAAATGGTTCATTCAAACCACCACAGAAATATGCTAGAGTCTGGGGGCGCCTGGGTGGCTCAGTCAGTTAAGCATCCGACTCTTGGTTTCAGCTCAGGTCATTATCTCAGTCTCCTGGGAATGGAGCCCGACACTGGGCTCCCTGCTTAGTGGGGAGTCTGCTTCTCCCTTTCCCTCCCCCTCCCCCTTGTTCACACACACGTGCTTTCTTTCTCTCTCTGTCTCTGTCAAATAAATATATCCTTAAAAAAATACATTGGACTCTGAATAATCTAGGTGGGTTTTCTTGCCCCAGTCAGCTCCCCTGCTTAATTCTGGAACCCTTTACTTAGTCTGCACAGACTCTTAGCAATTGTGGGTGCCTCCCCTCCATCAGATGGCCTTTGTTTAAGGTTTTCACCCAGACCTTGCCCTTTCTTTTGCTGGCTTAAGTTACTAAATTGCTGAACATAGCCCGAGAGTCTTCATTGGAAACAGTGCACCAGATGATTTATGAGGTAATCAAGTAATTCTTTTTAAAGTTGACTCAGAGTGAACTTGGTCTGTGACTTGCATCCTCACCCCCTCTTTCTCCAGCTTTCTCTAAAGTCACCTTGAATTGATGTGCTCAGAGAAGTCAGAGGGATTTCTTTCCTTTTGTAAATTAATAAGCTACATAGAATTGTATTTTTAATGTACTGGGTTTAGTAAGTGACTTATTAACATGACATAGGGAGGCCCCTATGGAAAAATGGTTGAGCTCAGCACATTTGCCTGGGATTATAATTATTCAGGACATGCTCAGGAGTCACTCCTGAACATGCTGTACTCTCAGCCAGGCTTTTCCCATTAATTTGCAGCACAACGCATCCAATTCTAAAAAGAAGACGTTTTTAATCGCCAAATAAAACCTCCCCAAAGAAGTTATGTTCTAAAGTTGTTTTGCATCTCAGATACTTTGTTTTAAAATTTTTAAATGTTTGGAAAACTTCAGTAACTTTGGGTGGAATTTAGGATATAGAAATAGGGGCTTTTGAGTTATACAGGAGTTTGTGAGAAAAAAAATCACAAGTTACCATGGAAAGATATCGTTATATTGCCGATGGTATTTACACACTGAGTGCTTTTGTTACAGTACGGCTACTCCTGTTTAATGGATGAATTTGGGAGTCTCTTCATTGTGGAACATGCATTCACAGAAAGCATAGTTAGCCTTCTGAAGTCAAAGAAAATTGATGAGATGTATCCTAATCCTAGCATGTAAATGTGAAGGGAATTTCAAATATATTACTATGTGCGGTCTACCCCTTCTCACCCCCACATAACCCTGGGGAAGAGGCCAGATGTACTTTGGTAACCAGGTTTGATAGATCAGGACACTAAGAATCAGTATGTTTTGTGACTGGCACAAGATCACATTTTATTTTTTTAAAGATTTTATTTATTTATCTGACAGACAGAGATCACAAGCAGGCAGAGAGGCAGGCAGGGAGAGAGGAGGAAGCAGGATCCCCGCTGAGCACAGAGCCCGATGCGGGGCTCGATCCCAGGACCCTAAGACCATGACCTGAGCCAAAGGCAGAGGCCTTAACCCACTGAGCCACCCAGGCGCCCCCACAAGATCCACATTTTAAAAGAGCTGAAGTAGGTTTGGAATCTGGGGATTTTTACTCTAAGAAGAGGGTTTTCCCCGGGGCATCTGGGTGGCTCATTCGGTGAAGCATCTGACTCTTGATTTCAGCTCAGGTCATGATCTCTGGAGGGATCCCAGGATGGAACCCCACATTGGGCTTCCTGCTCAGTGGGGAGTCTGCTTCTCTCTCTGCCTCTTCGCCAACCTCCTCCTCCCGGTGTAGTATCTCTCTCAGATAAATGAATAAAATCTTTAAAAATGAAAAAAAGAAGAAGGTTTCCTCCCTCTTTCCTCCTCAAATCATATTGGCTCTGCACTCTTAAAAAAATAACAACACCACAACAGTACATATGTGATAACCCTTCGGGTTGTTGAATGAAACTTCACCTACATCAATCACTGTAATTGAGCAGGACTTGGTGTGATTAACGTTCACTGACAGGACCACCAAGATGGACCAAACACATGATACAGACACAACACCAACACCATTCTGTTCCATTTCCAAAGACAGTTTCCAAGATACTCTAATTTAGGGAGGCAATTTTTGTGTACAATCAAGCACAACCTCTTTTAAAGAGCTAAGGTGAGGAACCACTGAGAGTTCTCTCTGTTGGGTACTTGGGGATATGAACTTGAGCACAGAGCAGAGACTGAAACAGAGCATTTGGAAACCTACCAGTGGCTCTTGCTTTGGAAAGTGGACTCCCACTCCCTCCTCACCCTGACCCTCCACCCTCTCTCTCAACCTCTCTGACTTGTGTGCTTGTGTGCATGCGCATGCGCGCGCGCACACACACACACACACACACACACACACACACACACAATCATATTCCCAAATTAGTTAGCTGGCTTATTTCTGAAGTGTGACTAAACTGAAACAGTCTTGCAGAGAGTGATTTTTCCTTTTCTTTTGCCTCTGGAAGAAACCAGAAGCCAGAAGAATTCAGAAGAAAAGGTAGCTGACTAAACATCAGGCTGGAGCTTGCTGGAGCTTGTTGTAAAATCTTAGTACCCTGGGAAAGTGTGCAGGTTTCTTTATATCCTATGTGTTTGAGATTCTCTACAGTCTGCACGGTGTTAGAGACTTAACTGACTAAGATGTTATCATCACAAAAACTAATCAGTAACGACTCTATGGAAGAATAAATTCTTGAGGCTCTTCTGGATCAGCTATCTTGAAAGAATTTCAAACTTACAGAAAAATTACAAGAATAGTACAAAGAACTCCTAGAAACATTTTACTCAGATTCACCAATTATTAACATTTTGTTCTACTTCCCCTCCCACCCCATGCCTCTGTCTCTTGTCTCTTTCTCCCTTTAGAGTATTGGACACATTATTTCCCTTTACATCTTAACATTCACTATGTATTTCTGAAGTACAGGGACATTCTCCAACGTAAGCCCAGTGCAGTTATCAAAATCAGAAAATTTAACATTGATAATCATATAATTATCTAATCCACAGTTATAATCAAATATCATCAATTAACCCGAAAATGCCCTTCAGAGCTGTTTTTTCTCAGTCCAGGATCCAGCCTGGATTCAAGCATTGCACTTCAGGTTATGCCTTTTTTAGATTCCTGCAAACTGGAACAGTCCCTTAGCCTATCTTTGCCTTTCACAACCCTGATATTTTTGAAGAGTACAGGCCAGTTATTTTGAGAATGCTCCTCAATTTTAGTTTATCTGACTTTCCTCATGATTTAAAAATGCAAGTTAAGCAGTTTTTATCAGAAATGTCACAGAAGTGGTGCCGGGTCTCTCTCAGGAAATCCTATCAGGAGGTTTGTTCTGTGTTAGTGATGCTGTCATTGATCATTTACTTCAGGTGGTGCCTGACATTTTCTCCACTGCAAAGTTACAGCTCTTCTCATTGTAATTAATTTTTAGAGACATTCTTTGAAACCACTCAGGTACCCCTTTCTTCATCAAACTGTCACCCGCTTGTTTTGGTATCCACTGATGATTTTTCTAAAGTCACCATTCTCCTAAAATCACTAATAGGCAATCTACTGTAAACAACAACAACAACAACAAAAAAACAAACAGCTTTCCTTTCCTCCTCCCACCCCCCAATATACATATCAGAACAAGGATTCATGGATTCTTATTTTAGTTAGTGGCTTATAATTTTATTATTTATTTTGACATTCTAATTTCCCCAGATTTAACCTAGTCCACTCGAGCGGGCTTCAGTGTCCTTTGACTTGTTCCTATGATTCCTTGATAACTTCCTTCCTTTGGGGCAAAGCAAGATGTTCCAGGATCATCTTTAGACTTTTCCTGACTCATCACTGGAATGGGCCATTCCTCTAAGGAGTCTGGTTCCTTTTAGTGGAGAGTGGTATTTAGAAATCATCATCTGGGAATTCAATGTGCTCATTTGCTACAAGCTTGTCAGAGCTGCTAGTTCTGCTCCGCAGACAGAACTAGGAAATATATGTCTCAGTTTGGAATTTTATAGCCATCTACGTATATCTACACAAAAAATCATTGCATTTACACCAAACCCACTATTATAATTCAATATCAAGGGTACATTCTAGTCTTTCCCCTTTACAGGGTTGTAACTCTTTTCTCTAACAGTAAGAAGCCTGCCTTCCATTATCTTCTTTTTTTTTCATTTGCTCAAGCTTAGAATACAGAAAAGGTTGTTTCTGAATTGCTAACTATACCACTGCAAAATACCACTTACTTGCTACAACTTAATGTTCATTTACAATGATTTTTTGGTAGAATTTATATATGTTAAACACACAAATCTAATGGGCACAATTCAATGAATTTTGACAAATGTATACGTCTTAGTTACCCACAACCCTTATAAGATATAGATGTTTTTTCAATCATCCCAGCAAGTTCCCTCCCTCAGTCAATTGTCTCCCAAAAGTCAGCCACTTTTCTGGTTTTGATTTTTACAGATTAGGTTTCTTGCCTGAGCTTTTAACAAGTAATTTTTATATCTAGGGAGTTTTGTTTTTTAAAGAAATTCAAAAATATTTTAAGTTCTTACAGATGGATGTTGACCTATGGCATATTATTTCCCATATAAATTAATGTATATAATACATTCTTGAACCAAAATGAAATACAGACTCTTACCATGGCCCCTGCTGACCAGCTAAACTCTTCTGTGGCCCCAGTCCCTTTGGTTCACTGGACTTCAGCCACGCTGGACACCTTTCAGGTCTTCATCCATATTAAGTTCTTTTCCACTTCAGCAACTGGGCCTTTGCTGTTCTCTGCTAGAATACATTTTTCTTATGCTTGCCCTGTATGGTTTTTTCTCATCATTCAAATCTCAGCAAAACATTACCTACTTCTAGAGATTGTGCCTGAATCTTTTACCTAATGGTGCTCACAATTTTTCCTAGGTTCTTCTCTGTCGCTTCCCCTGTTTTATTTTCCATATATCTCTTATCACTCTCCTGATGTGTTCATTTAGTCTTTGTTATTCCTTCAGCCCCTAGGATAATGCCTGGCAAATGTGTTTGTGTGTGTGGTGCTAGGGCGGGGGAGGGGCATGGGGGTATGGGAGGAAAGGGTTCAGTAAGAATTGGATGAAGGAAAGATATAATGATTCAGCTTGGTATTCTTTTTCGTATACCTGAAGGACAAAATATTTTCCTCACTCAAATTGTTAATGAACATGGCAACATTGCTTTCTTTGTTTGCTGTTGCAAACACCTTCTTTCTTCCCTAATTTTTACTTTGCTTACTCTTCTAATGAGCAGATAGACAATAGCTTACTGTGATATAACCACTTGTAAGAATATATGTTCTTTTATTTTTCTGAGCAGTTACTCAGAAAAGAATATTTCCACTTTGAAATGTTGGAAACATTAAACATCAACATTTTAATTTACATGGGCATTTGTCTAGTTAGAGCCATTAAAAAAAAAAAAAAAGCTGTCTCTTTTCAAAAGCAGGTTTTTAGCCTGGCCAAAGGTTGTTTCACTTGGGAGCTTACTCAGAGCTTTTCATTTGCGTGGAAATGAAATTGGAATTTGTCCCTGGTGCAACATAAATAAGAAAGAATGTGTCATGAGGGACAGGAGCTGGGGATTCTGGAAGATACTCCTCTGCTCTATGACAGGACACAGCTGTTCCCTCTCACAAGGACAATTAGAAACAAGTCCTTGAGTTTAACTTTGCGTTTATCTACTTGTTGCTCAATGGCTTTCGGGTGGAAAGAGTCAGAGCTCCTAATTGGACTTATTTTTACTTATCTACGTTTCACAGATTTTTAATTATGGCCCCAAAATAGTAAATGATTCATACAAAAGATTGCAAGCAGTTTCCAGACATTCATTTCTTCCTTAACCTGAAAATTCCAAAAAGACCGTGACAACTATTTGATTGTTTTCTGGATGGAAGTTCATCTTAAGAAATGCAGTATAATCACATAGTGGTTATAATTATACGCAGTTGTAATCATACAGTTGACTTTTTGTATAGGAATAGAAACACAGGGGCTGTCAGAGGTGACATGTATTTTGTTTGTGTGTTTGTTTCTAAGGAGCATAGCGGCCACTGATCACGAACCAACAGATGCCAGAAAATCCTTCCCTTGTTTTGATGAGCCCAACAAAAAGGCAACTTACACAATATCCATCATCCACCCCAAAGAATATCAGGCAGTTTCAAATATGCCAGTGGAGGTAAGCCCTTTATATATATTTTTTGTTTATGCAGATCATCTATTTATAGTATCAGGTAAGTTATCTTCTTTTGCTATGAGAGAACCCACTGAATTCTAAAATTAAATGTGCTCTCATAGTTCATTTAGAGGCCTGAAAACGCACTTTGGCAATCTCTCTTCTTTGATTTCAAAAAATCTTTAACCTCGCATATCATAGGTCAAAAAGCCATGGTTGGGCTCCAAACAAGAATAAATACAGTAGACACTCCTCAGATGGGCTGTGCTTAACTGAATGAATCCCCTAGTTCTGACAGACTAATAACCAACTCAGTGAATGAGAGGCTTTAAGATGTTCCTGGACCCTGTCATTCTTCCTGTCGTGCCCGCACGACAAACAGCAAGGGGAAAAGAAAGGGGAAAAAGAGGGAGAGTCCCGGGGGAAAGGGAATGTGAAGAACACACGAGGGACACCAGGCCGATTGACACAAGTGACAAAGTTCTTTATTAAGCACATACTCTTATAATCTGTTTCATAAGTGATTACCATAGCATATTTCTGTTTCATAAGTGATTACCACAGCATTTTTGCGCAAAGATGAGACATGTCTCATGTACAGGATGTGTCAGTCATAATTATAGAAAATGCAGCTGCAGGGTAGACCACAAGGTCCGCTTTTGGAATGACAGCAGAACACGGGAGAATAATCTTAAGGCAAACAACAGGGCCTTAACGAGCCCAGGGGATTAGCCATGAGTGCCCTCCGACCGAGGACCAGGGAGCCTTTGCTACCACCTGCTCAACTCGCTCTAGGAGGGCCACTCATAACATCTCCCCCTTTTTGTTTTAATTGCCAAAAATGTAGGTGGGCATTAACACGTTGCAAGAAATGTTTCCATACATTGTAGAAACAACACCATATAGCAAATAAAATTCCTAGTAAGATTATTAGTCCCAGAAGATACCAAAAGGTATGTTGCAGCATGTTACCTGAGTTAAAACCCTGTATAGTATGCAATATAGAACGAGCAAGGTCAGAGGGGTTAGCAATGTCAAGGTGGGCATGCCCAATGGCAGATATACTCTTTTGGAGTTCGAGAAGGTCAAGGCTAACATTTGCATCATGCCATATGCCTTTAAGATGATTTTGGATTTTGGGCCAAGAATAATTCATCGCTGGTAACGGTGTGACATAAATATGTTGAAATGCACCATGACATATTAAAGACATTTGTGTTTTTAATATTGATAGTTGCAAACCTAAGAACTCCACTGCTTCCTCTAGACCATCTAAGCGGGCTAGGATTTTTTGGTCTATATTTTGTTGTATATGTAGAGCGGCCGAAACATTTTTTGACAGTTGATTGACATGAGTAGCAGTATGAATGGTATTACTAAGAGCCACAGTGGAAATTGCGGCTGAAGCAATTAAAGATATCAGAGCAGTGACGCCAGCTATAGCAAGCCCAATAAATCTTTTAGACCTGCGTAAGTGATTTTCCAACTCAACTGCAAATTGATAGCCATAGTTAGTGTACCAGGGACCCTCTACTTCAACAGGAAGGAGAACAAAAGGTGGCTGCATTACCAGGAACACATGTACGGGAGATCGAGGCCAGCGCATGGCGTCTATAGGAATACAATTGGTTAGTCTGTACCTAGGACAATGGATATCATAAATGATTGTACCATTAACCCTCACGGATGCAACAACCCTTACCCCCACGACTAGCAGAAATGGACGCGGGACACAAGCACGTAGTGTTAGTTGGCCCGATACAAGATCTTGGTTTCGCATGGGCCCCATGGCAGCGACGAGTTTCTAAAGTTCAGGATGAAACATACCCTGGGGGGTGGACAGCATAGACCCAGGGAGCTGACCAAAATTTACTTCTCGAGGTCCAGTCGGACGCAAAGGAATATGGGGGATGTTTAATTCTTCTTCCTTTCTTTTCGACCAGTCTGTAAGAGGAAAGTTGATGTCAGTTGGAGCAAGGAGTAATGGTTCCTCCTGGACACACTCAGTCCACAAACTGTCGGATCTCTTCCAGGCATAGGTAGTTGCACAAGGGGGATGTCCCAGGGGACGCATTCCGAATTTCTGAGTGATGACTGGGGTCGTGGGCACAACTTCGAGAATACTCCAGGGCGTCGTAGGTCCCTTTGGCGTGTGGGGGACGTACCCGGTAGTGCCAGGATCCCTAAATAAAGCTCGAGAATATTTAGCAGTGGATACATATCCGTAAGTGGGGTTATCATCGGTAAAGAACTGGAAGCAAATGGGGGGGTGGTGGCTCGAGCTTGCCAATCAAAAGGGCGAGCCACCGTCTCTCCGACATTATAATCATTAAGGCCTCCAAATCCCCAAGTGAAATTAGTATGCACTCGAGGTGTGGGATCATTCCAGGTAACAGGTTGAACAAGAGGGGGATCAGGGAGATAAGCCCAATAAGGGGCAGCTTCTGTGTTTGCGGTAATCAACGCTATAAAAGCCAGAAAGAGCATAGAAGGGGTGCATGGTTGATTCTGTTCCTTTAAAAGGAATACTGCCTTTGTTGACATGGCCTTAATTTGGCCCCAAGATAACATGGACTGGGGGGGAGACCGTATAAGGCACGTTGCAAGGGAGTGACACCTATGGCAGAAAAGGTCAGAGCTTGTTCGTCCTGAGCAGAACGAATAACTGGACATACCTTTCGGGGAGCAGGCAAGGGTGGCCTACTAGGAGGGGGCAATTTGAAACGTTGTTTTTTCCATTGGGCATTATGTTCGGGATCTGATGTGGGAGGTGTCCTTTTAGGAGGGAAAAGGGTTAATCCTTCCAAGGGAATATTACCAAGGTCGTCCTCTCCCTTATCCAAAAAGGAACGTAAGGGCTGAGGAGACGAGGAAAGGTTAAAACGTCATTATTATTATCATCATCTAGATACACATCATCATCCCCAAACTCATCCCCTCCTGATAGAACATTTGGAGGAGGGGGAGGAAAATCATCTGTAGGATGCCTTAAATGGGACCCTGATCGAGAAGAGTCAGAAGATATTGACATAGGGGACCCCCGATATAAGGGGGGAGTCGGTTCTATATAATCAGGCTCTTCAGATAAATATTCATCCGTCTGAGTAGGGGCTAAACTGCCCGCAGGCGAGCCAGGTTTTGGAGAAACTAAGACTATACTATGAGAAGGGTCCAACAAATCACGAATGACGGACCAGGTAGTCATGGTCCGAGGGGGCACCGCGTCAGCACCCCTAGCAAAAATTTGGTTCTTAATCTCCTGTCCAACGCGGCTCCAATGTTTAAGGTCTATATTCCCTTCCTTAGGGAACCAGGGACAAAAATCATGTATCACTTTAAAAAGTCCCTCAAGTTCCTTTTTGGAGATTTTTGACCCCCTTTCTCTGAGGAGAGTCTGCAAAGTTTGCATGAAATAAGTGGACTCCGCTGATTGCGAAAGTCCCATTTTACTCGCGGCGTCCCGGGCCAACCGGGTTCCCTTACCTGAATCGAAAGCAGCACCTCGTTCCCGAGACGTCCCTGTTCGGGCGCCACTTGTCGTGCCCGCACGACAAACAGCAAGGGGAAAAGAAAGGGGAAAAAGAGGGAGAGTCCCGGGGGAAAGGGAATGAGAAGAACACGCGAGGGACACCAGGCCGATTGACACAAGTGACAAAGTTCTTTATTAAGCACATACTCTTATAATCTGTTTCATAAGTGATTACCACAGCATTTTTGCGCAAAGATGAGACATGTCTCATGTACAGGATGTGTCAGTCATAATTATAGAAAATGCAGCTGCAGGGTAGACCACAAGGTCCGCTTTTGGAATGACAGCAGAACACGGGAGAATAATCTTAAGGCAAACAACAGGCCTTAACAAGCCCAGGGGATTAGCCATGAGTGCCCTCCGACCGATGACCAGGGAGCCTTTGCTACCACCTGCTCAACTCGCTCTAGGAGGGCCGCTCATAACATCTTCCTGCTTTTCTGTTGAATATAAGCCCAATGTTTAAGATAGAGCTACTGCAAAAACCTATTGGAGGACAGAATCCAAGTCCAGGACAACCCATGCCCATAGATTTTCTAGTAAATGAATACTGCTCATGAAATGTTAACAAAAAATAGGGTCCAGTAATTTCTGCCTATATAATTGCTGGCATAAGGCTTTTTTTCCTATTACCCTCAATCACAGAATGGGTAATGCAGCCAACTGAAGTGTCATTACCTAAAGATGAGGGTTATTGTACCTTAGACCTATAATAAACGCACATATATTGACATATAAAAAGGTTGGGCTCATCCTTAGATACAATTGTCATCTACCTAATACCAGAAAAACACCTTGCCTAAGTTGTTTCTCCCGTCTTTCTGATCTGCTATCTGAAATGTCATCACTGACATTGATCCCTTTTAATGATAAATATTCCTCCAAAAAGCAAGAACCAAATAAAGCAAACCAAAGCTTTGAGAGGGTTAAAAAGTAAATCGTTGGCAGCTCTCTGCACCTCCCAATGTGAATTCGTATATCAATTTGTTTTCTTCTGGTGTTGGTCACCCGACCCATTGAGTTTTGACTGGAGAAGAAAGAGGAGAAAATAAACTTAAAAAGTCCAACCCACTAATCTAGAAGACTGGGTCAGGGTAAAAGGCCCTTTAAATGTTCTTTCTGGAAGGAGGAGGGCAGACGCGAGGAGAGAGGATGCAAACCTTACCAGCCTCTGCTTTAGACCTCCCAGATGACCTTTGCGTTTTGCAGAGTGTATTTCCTCCCCCATCACTCGTTCCCGACAGTTGTCCTGGTAGAAGGAGAATATTCTGGGTCATTAGGAGATCAAAATTAGTTCCACTGCTAGTTCCTACTGTAGAGTAACTTTGCTGACGCTTGCACACTTCTCTCCCGGCACTTGCCCTCACAGGCTTACTTGTCAAGGAGCACTGATTCTAGTCCAGCCTTCCTCACTTAATCCCCCACGAAGGTGTCCCCGCTTCCCCCAGTGGTGACTTACTATGTGGCTGCAGGGCCCATGGAAGTATTGAAACAATGGTAGCAGGAGTTGGGCAAGTATCCATGGATAGAGCTGGACTGGTGATTGGCGGCGAGGAAGGCAATGCTGGCATGGACAGCAAACTGGACAGGTGGAATCAGTAGTGACATCAAGGAATGAAATCCTTCTCTCTGTCCGTGGTAACCAAGGCAGTGACTTTAGTGATGATGATACCTTGGGTCTTTGATGGAGACCCCAGCGATGGAAAAGAGAACCTACCATCCTGCTGTGGCTGGTACAGCGACTGCCCTCTCATGCTCCCTCGGAGCACGAGCCTCTTCTTCATTGATGGAGCTGGTCTCCCCTCAAATATTATGGTCAGGATCATGTATTAATGCAGAAAGACAAATTCCTGCACCACAGTCAAAGTTCTATACTTCCTTGGGAAACCTCATACAGCGCACAGCTGAATCACTCTTTCACAGGACTAAAAATAAATGCCTTTTCCTTCCGTCTTTTTCTTTTATCACCATTCAGGAGTAAGAAGAAATGTTATCCCTAAGCTCTGACAGACTGGACCGAAAAGCCAGATTTGGAGAGCTGATTTGTTTGTTGGGTACATGATTGATCTTTTGATCAACAAAAGCTCATCTTTTGTTTTCAATAGAAAGAAGAGTCGATGGACGATAAATGGAAAAGAACAACTTTCAGGAAGTCTGTCCCTATGAGCACTTACCTGGTGTGCTTTGCTGTACATCAGTTTGACCGTGTTGAGAGAATGTCAGAGCGGGGAGTACCTGTGAGTCCCATTATACTTTTTAAGATTTCCTACCTATGCGTTTGTGATTAATTGTCTATGGTTTTTGAATAGTTTTTCTCCTCACATAACAGACGGGAAAAGCCCATTAGTTCTCGGGATCTGTGAGCCTGATGATAGATACACTGAACAATCTAGAACATCGTAAGCCAAAAGGACATGTGTGAAAAATAAACAAACATGACCAACATAGGAATGACTAGTTTGGGATTATTTTAAAAAGAAAATTCACTATTAAAACAAAACAAGCTCCTAAGTACATCAGCACAAATATATTAAATTATTTGAGTGTGCCCAGTTTAGTGAAGTGGTTGAGTATGTGTGTTTGGGTGGGGTCCTGGTTGGATACCAGAGAGGCAGGAGGAGACTGCAGGAAGATGAGTACCCTTCAGAGTCTGCGCTGCCATTCCTATATATAATTCAAAATAAGACAACAACAAAGTGCCAAAAAACATTTTTAAAAGTATGAGAGATAAAAAAAGCTTTTTAAAATCAAGATGACCAGGATGCCTGGGTGGCTCAGTTGGTTAAGTGTCTGCCTTCAACTCGGGTCCTGATCTCAGGGTCCTGGAATCGAGCCCCACATTGGGCTCCCTGCTCAGCAGGGTGTCTGCTTCTCCCTCTGCCCCTTCTCCTCCGCCTGCCCCCCCCACCCTCGCTTGTGCTCTCTGGCGCGTGCGCACGTGCTCTCTTTCTCTCAAAAAATAAATAAAATCTTGAAAATAAAATAAAATAAATTAAATTAACATGACCAATAATTTTCTTTTGAAAATGCAAATACTTTTACCTAATTAGTCTTCTCATTTTGGAGTCCCCCTTTTGCTTCTGCCCTAAACACTTGCTCAATCTGTCTTTTGGTTAGTTCGCCTCTGTGCAACATACTACATATATAAAACCTCATACTCTTTGCAATATAACTTTTTAAGGAAAAAAATCATCGCTCCTATTTTACAGATGAGAGAAGTGAAATTTAATATGTTTAAGTAATTTGCTCAAATCACCTGGGTGGCAAGTGGTGGAGACTCAAAATCTTTCCAAATATCATACCCTGCTACACCTTCTGAAATATGATATTCTAAAAATATGTTTACCTCTTTACCAATCACTGGAAGGAAGGGATGAATTCCTCTATTTCCTGTGAAACTGCCTCCCGAGGGAATTTACCTTAAGGTTGAGCACTAGAAGTCAATTGTGATTACCAGCGTGCTGTCTGTAGTGTGTCCAGATTGTAGCAAATGGGGGAATGTCCTGAGACTTTTCAAAGGCACTGTATATCATGGTGATATACCATGAGTTCTGTCATTCCTTACCACATGCGTTGCTTTGATGTGATCTTCAGTCATGGTAAAGGGCACTATTGGGGGCTAATAGTTAATATTAGGTGTAAAACAGAAATGCTGCTGGAAAAAGTAAATGGTTTTTCTGTGCTGTGCACGTCACTGCTGGTGCTCTTCCCATAGAGGGGAAAGCATTAGTCCAGCTTCTTTTCTCTTCCTTCTCACAGCAGTCATAGAATTTTTGACTGGCGGTGCTTTCTTCATCCCCTGCAGTTGAGTTGCACGAATGTCTTTCATCGTGTGCAAGTGTTTTCACACCAATTTTTAAACATGATGATTATGTTTGGGGCAAGTTTTTTTATTTTGGGTAGAAATGCCAAGGCAAAGCAGAAAGCTTAAACAATTCACTAATGATGATGTAATTTCCTAAATGAAGACCATGCAACCAAGCAATCAGCAAAATGGCAGGGTTCTTGGTGTTATTTCCCACAGTGACAGTATGTTTGCATTTCCAGTGTGACTCTATCACCTGGTCCTCTGACCAAGGACACTTATTCATAAGGTGGTGACAGTGACTGGTTGAGTCATTAGAGCCTGTACCATCTAGTGATGGATTTTATATAGAGGATTTGGATGACATTATGGAAAATATAATTTGGCAGAAGATCCCAATGGCCTTGAAGTGGTAAATATTTCTTAAATATCAGGGCTGAGCCTATAACATATAATCGTAAATTTGGTGAAGTTTTCACCATCTGGGTGGGAAGTGAATATTGTCATAATACATTGCTTTCTGGTCACCTATTTGTTAAGAGAGGAACAGAAAGCCATAATCTCCTTGGACACTTCCAAGAGACTCTGGGTCAGGAGAAAGCAGTGAAAGTGAGCATGGAGCTTAGCAAAGTGGGTGCTTTTCCTCCCACCCCATCTACAGAAGACTTGCAACCAGATTTTGCCCTCCTGCAAAACCTGGTAGGCTGTTTTCTACAAAAGGTGAACAGAACCTTGTAAGAAAACTTTTAAGACATCTAGTGTGAATGTCAGCTTGTGGTAAATTTCTCCTCACTGGCATTTTAGAAGGTCCCTGCCTGGCTTTTCCTACCCACTCCCTCTAAATTGAAATCTGGCAGCATTCAAGCACAAATGCCCCTGTGCAATTTCCCACTCCAGAAAGAATTACCAGGAAACCAAACTACGTAAGCCTACCTAAATGTGACAGCGGCGGGAATGCAATCCAACTCTGCTGCGTTTTTAGAGCTGAACAGACAACTTCAGATCAACAGGTGTATGAGGAAACATAAAAGAGAAAATCCAAGACAAATAAACAGAGAAACACAATGGGGGCAAATAGTAATAACTGGGGAAAGTAAAGAGAATTCCAAAAAAAAAAAAAAGGCCGTAAAAAATGAAATTTTCTCACACATACAGCCTTCAGTTATTGCTCTTGGAGATTCAAGAAGGTATGATCACCATAAAATAGAACAGAAAGCTATGAGAAAACAATGAGACATCAGTAGCCAGAGTTTAGAAACATGATTTCCAAAGCATAACCTACCTGGCCCTGACCCTCAGGAGCATGTTACCAATTATCAGTTGACCTGTGCCTTGAGTTCTGACAATTGCTTTGTATTTTTATCAAGTCCATGGAGCTTTTGTTTAAAGTCCTAATGTGTCTTGTGGGTTTTTCATTTTTACATTGCACCTGTCATTCCTGTATATGGGGGTACATCAGAGCTTCAGGTTACTGTAGCATCTTGACCCAAAGTCCTTGTGTTTCTATTTCAGTTAAAAAAACGAAGTAGTTTTTGTGTGATACAATACTTTTAGTAGAAATTTAATGAGCCCAAAGACCATTCTTTTTTTTTTTTTAAGATTTTACTTATTTATTTGAAAGAGAGAGAGCGTGAGAGCTCGCACAGCAGGGGGAAGGACAGAAGAAGAAGGAGAGGGACAAGCAGATCCCTCACCCAGTGGGGAACCTGATGTGGGGCTTGATCCCAGGACCCTGAGATCAAGGCCTGAGACGGAGTCAGACACTTAACTTGATGTGCCACTGAGGTACCCCCAAAGACCGTTCTTATCCACCTTATCCACTTGGCTTCTGACAGTATTATTCTGGTACAGCAATCATTTGCTATTTGTAATCAGATTATACCGTGCAATCAAGAATCATTAGTACCCTGATTAAATTCTCTTGGAGGTGTTCGCTATTCTGACAGTAATTCCTTTATATCAGCAAACACAGAATCCAGACCTATGTTCTTGTTTACTGGAGACTGCATTGTGGTTATAGTAGTTGAACCATTCTTAAAATGTCCTTGTTCCTCATGAGAAAAAATTAGATTAGAGGACTCACCCCAAAATATTGTTAAGAAGAAAGGTAACTTAAAGAAGAAGAAGAAGGAGGAGGAGGAGGAGGAGGAAGGTAACTGAGTTTGGAAGGTAGCTCCAAAGACTTTTAAGTTTAACTCTGTATATTTCTTTTTTTTTTTAATATTTTATTAATTTGACAGAGAGAAATCACAACTAGGCAGAGAGGCAGGCAGAGAGAGAGGAGGAAGCAGGCTCCCTGAGGAGCAGAGAGCCCGATGTGGGGCTCGATCCCAGGACCCTGGGATCATGACCTGAGCCGAAGGCAGAGGCTTTAACCCACAGAGCTACCCAGGTGCCCCTATTTCTTTTTTTGAATATTATTTGCATTACATTTTGATTCAGTCCAAAAAAACCCAGGATAACTTGAAGAGTTACTCCAAGAAATTTAGCAACAATTGAGGCCAGCCCTTGATGGAAAGACTTTAAACTCTGTTGGTTAAGAAAACTCTTGGGGCGCCTGGGTGGCTCAGTGGGTTAAAGCCTCTGCCTTCGGCTCAGGTCATGATCCCAGGGTCCTGGGATCGAGCCCCGCATGGGGGGGGGGTGTCTCTGCTCCGCGGGGGGCCTTCTTCCTCCTCTCCCTCTGCCTGCCTCTCTGCCTAGTTGTGATTTCTCTCTGTCAAATAAATAAAACAAAACAAAACAAAAAAACTCCTGAGGCCTTTTTCAGGTTCAGTTGATTGTTTAAGTGTTTTAAAGTAAATAAAATCTTTAGGTATTTATCCAAAGAAAATAAAACACAAACTCAAAAAGATATATGAGGTCCTATGTTCGTTGCAGTATTACTGACAGCAGCCAAGATATGGAAACAACTTAAGCGTCCATTAACGGACAAATGGATAATTACACACAAACATACATACACACAGAGGACTATTATTCTGCAATTAATGAATGAAATCTTGTCATTTGTGACAACGTAAGTGCATCTTCAGTGCTAAGTGAAGTCAGACAGACAGAGAAAGACAAATACTGTGTGATTTCACTTACACATGGAAGCTAAAAAACAAACAAAACAAAAATAAAAATAAACTGAAAAAATAGGCTCATAGATACAGAGAACATGGTGGTGGTTGCCAGAGGCAGGGGGGTGGAAGGTGGGTATAATGGGTGAAGGGGGTCAGAAGGTGCAAACTCCCATTTATAAAATAAATAAGTTATGGGAATGAAAAAATAAAATAAATGAATCACTGAATTCTATCTAGAAGAGCAAAACTTAAAAAAAACATGTTCAGTACAAAATGTGGAGATTATATGACTTTTTCACTTAAGTGAATTAACTCCTGAATTATCAACAAAATGCACTGTATTATTTTAATAGGAGTCAAATTATGGGAAACAATGTCCTTGATAAAAATGTCATTAAACTGACAGGTTAGTTCAAAGTTTTCCACTGGGCTATATTGCATTCCATTTTCAAATCCAGAACAACATGGATTATGAATATATTATTAAATTTTAAAAATTATGGGTTAAATACCATACATTATTGAAAATTTGGATCGAAAAAGTGGATAGAAAACAAGGAAAATCACCCATATTACCGTGTATAAAATCATTCTAAGTTATTAGCTTTACGAAGTACATTTGACCTATGACTTTAGTAACTTAGCCAGAATTTTTAGTTTTGCACTAATCATCCAGGAATCAAATTAAGGACAAGTTACATGGTAAGGGTGATCCTGTTCCTGAGAAAGTAAGTTCTATTTGGGTTTCTTTGGGCATTTGACCTCTGTCTTTTGTAAAGAAGAATATGCAAAAAGTCAGCTTTCTGGAGATTATTTCAACTCTAGTGTCTCCTTGGCTTTCATGAACAGGGGAAGAAGTTGAGGGGGACTGCTCACTAAGAGAGTGCTGGTATTACCCATTATTTAGGTTTATACTATAACCATATTGATTTGATTAACTCAGTAAGAGAGATTATAGTGTGCCTGCTTCCAGAAAGTTACAGGATGATTCTTGAATAGTTGCACTGGAATTACATGTTTGAGTGAATCCTTCCTACTTGTCTGTATCTTCTTACTTCCTTCTGGCTTAGTCCATTATTTGTCTGCATTGGAAAGATTGGTTGAGGGCAGGAAACAGGGGTCTGGTGTTTGTTTGTTTTAATAAGCTTCATATTTTAGAGAAGTTTTAGGGTTTTTTTTGCCATGGATTTTCATTTATGCATTCCCTCACATGGAAATAGTCATTAGAAATAAGTTTCATTGTTTTATACTCAGATATGTTTTTAAACTTCTTATTTTGAGATAATTTTAGAATTAAGAATTACAAAGATACAACAGAGTCCCTATGTGACTTTCACTCAGCTTATGCCAAAGTTAACATCTCACAAAACCATTTATTATCCATTCATCAAAACTAAGAAATTAGGTTTGTGCAAAACTATGAACTAGACTACAGACTTTCTTTGAATTTCACCAGTTTTCCCACTAATTGCCTTTTTTGTTCCAGGGTCCAATAGATGATACCACATTGTGCTTAGTCATGATGTCTCCTTAATTTTGTGCAGTCTATGGCATTTTCTCAGTCCTTCCTCATTTTTAATGATCTGGATACTTTTGAAGGGTACTGGTCAGATATTTTGTACAATGTCCCTCAAGCTGAGTTTGTCTGATGTTTTCTCATGATTTGAGTGGGGTTTCGGATTTGAAGGAAAAATAACACAGAGATAAGGTACCCTTCTCATTAGATCACGTCAGGGGGTAGGTGCTATGAACACAACTCAGTACTCGCAAGGCTAATTTTGATCACTTGGTTAAGGTGATGTCTGCTAGGCTTCTGTAGTATACATTACTATTTTTCTTTTCTGTATTCTATCTCTTATAAGTGATCACTAAGTACAGCCCATTCACAAAAGAAAAGGGATTAAGCCCCACTTCCTGAAGGAAAGATATCAGAAAATTTATGGAGATATATTTTAGCCTTAGTGATGAACAAATATTTACAGGGTGAGATAGCTAAAGGTTACATACCTATTTCTCCTTAAAGCTTTGACCACTCATTTTCTTACTCATCAGTGGATCTTGCCCACCTCTATTCTTACTGTCACGTTCTAATGACAATTTTCTACTGCCCCAGAGCTATTTTTGACGTAGGTTTACCTTATTATTTAAAAGGACATTTTTGCTATGGCTTTGTGAAGCTTTCAGAATGACTTTAATCTTAATAATGTTTTTATGAGCTTTTTAAAAAGAATTCATTTCTTTACTGGAAGGGCTATTCTAATTTCATGGCTCTTAATCTTCCCCAAAAGAATGTATTCAATTCAGAAAGCCATAGAGGATCGCTAATGATTGGTATTCTTGATTTATATTTGCAAAAATGTAAACATAATATGAATTAAAAATACTATAGAAGGCTATGAGGTAAATTAGACTTTTTAAAGTTTGGGTTTTTTTTTTTTAAGATTTTTATTTATCTATTTGACAGACAGAGATCACAAATAGGCAGAGAGGCAAGCAGAGAGAGAAGCAGAGAGAAGAAGGGAAGCAGGCTTCCCTCTGAGCAGAGAGCCCAATGTGGGGCTCGATTCCAGAACCCTGGGATCATGACCTGAGCCGAAGGCAGAGGCTTTAACCCACTGAGCCACCCAGGTGCCCCTAAAGTTTGGTTTTTGTTCTAAAAAAAAATTATACTGCGTTAATGATAATCATCACGCCTCACACAACTTCAGTTCTGACTCAAAGGAAAAGTAAGCTTCTCACAAATCCTTGGTGGAACCCAGGTGAAGGTGCCAGGTTGTTTCCCAAACAGCACCTCCCAGCAGCTGAGTTGCAAACCCAGAGTTCTGGCCATATTTAAACCTGCAAAGCCAAGGCAGAAAAATAGTCCTTAGCCCCCCACACTTGGAGCCACGGTTTTGCATATTTCTGATGATTTTTCTGTGGGGAATGGGCAAGCTCAAACTTAGGAAGAATAGACCACATTGCAGGGATCAGGCAGCCTCAAACAAAACTTGAAAAACCCTCGGTGTACCACCACTGCTTTCTGTCAAGTATTCCTCCGCCACAACGCTGCCCGCCGCCAGAACGTGCGGAGGAATACAGACGTCGCAATTCAACACACGATGGCATGTTTAAGTAACACCAGCCCTCTACCTTTAGGGCGCGTTTCTGGCCTTAAAAACGAAGTGGAATTATTTTCTCTTTCTCATCCTGGCTACCCGGGCAATGGTAATGAAACAACCAGTCAGATTATTTTGGTAACTTTTTTGAGCCCCGGCCGTGTGCACGGGGAGAAGGTTAAGGCCGGATGGGAACCGAAGATGCTAAGGTACCTGTGGTTCAGTCGCGATGTGAAACAGGTGGTCACCACTGCCTAGTGTCACCCAAGTGGGTTTTCAGGTCTTTGCTGGTCATATCATCTCTTACAACGCCAAAGATCTCGCCCTGTGTTTAGAGGCCCTGTAGATATCCTGGGCCTTATATAGTGGTGCCCCTACTTGGAGCAGTTCAGGTAAGACTATAAAACCTCAAGAGATGAACAGGTGTTAAACCTGCGAAATGATCGACGGCGGAAAGGCAGGCTGTTGCCGATAGGTCAAGTATATTTATTTATTTATTTATTTTTAAGATTTTACTTATTTCTTTGACACAGAGAGATTACAAGTAGGCCAGAGGCAGGCAGAGAGAGAGAGAGAGAGAGAGAGAAGCAGGCTCCCTGCTGAGCAGAGAGCTGGATGCGGGACTCGATCCCAGGATTCTGGGATCATGACATGAGCTGAAGGCAGAGGCTTAACCCACTGAGCCACCCAGGCGCCCAGGTCAAGTATATTTAATAGGTAAAATATAAATAATAGAGATAGTGCTATGAATTATGCTGGGACTAGAGATGTACACAAATAAGCAATAGACTTATATTCCTTGGCCATTCCTGGGCAAACCGGGATGGCGCAGTCAAGAGAAAGCACTCAACACACAAGGACAGTAGGAAATGGAGCGGGGGCACAGCTGACCTGTAGCGCTCTCAGGGGGCTGTGGGAACCCTGCAGGCATTGGCTTGGCTTCTGACCAGGGTGGTGGTGACAGTGGAAGCTGGCAGTCTGTTCAGGCTGATGTCTCTCTGTGCATAGGGACTTTCTGTGTTCAGGGCCTTCGCCTCTGACCCTGGCACGTTCTTCCAGTCTTGACTCCTTAGCCTCACTACCCTTCTCCTGGTGCAGGTAATTCTAGCGTAGTTTTTTGAGGGAGAGCTGGACCTTCCTCTGTTCTCTTTCCAATCTATTGTTACAGCATAAATTCTGCAGGTTGCTTTTTTCTTGGCCCTCTGCTTATACGTCCCAAAGCCCTTCTAACCAGTCTTTGGCAATTCTAAAGGTTTTGGCTTTCAAACTTATTGTGTGGGCAGGAAAAGCCTATTTTGGCAGTCAAACAATTTTACTTTTTCTGGTATCATCTTAATGTCGCTACTGGTAATGGGGCTATCACTCACCTACAAGGAAGGGCAGACAAAGAAAATTACAGAGGTTAATCATTCAGTGTCTTATCAGTAGTGATACCAGTGTTCTTGATGGGATGCATAAAACTTAACATGTCGAGCCCTGCTTTATGCACTAGCTTATTTAATGCTCCTCATCACTCCATGAGCCATGAGCTGAGGTGAACTCGAATTTGCAGCCAGGGAAAGTCAGGTTTCACTCTTAGAGGAGGGAGAGGAGACAGAATGATACAATAAAAACCCAACTTTGGACTGAAGACTACTGTCAGTTTTGCCTTAATCTTCATGTTTCTCATGTACACAATAAGGAAGTTTATTTTTTAAACCATTCAAGCTCTAAAATATGAAATAGAGGTCTACGGTTCTTACCTAAAACTGGATGGCTAGGGGCGCCTGGGTGGCTCAGTCGGTTAAGCGTCTGACTCTTGGTTTTGGCTCAAGTCATGATCTCTCGATGTTGAGATCAAGCCCTCTGTTGGGCTCCCTGCTCAGTGGGGAGCCTGGTTGAGATTCTTTCCCTCCTTTCCCCTCCCCCTGCTCACTCTCTCTGTCTCTCTCTAAATAAAGAGATAATCTTTTTTAAAAAATAAATAAAATCGGGCTGCCTGGGTGGCTCAGTGGGTTAAAGCCTCTGGCTTCAGCTCAGGTCATGATCTCAGGGTCCTGGGATCGAGCGCCGCATCGGGCTCTCTGCTTGGCAGGGAGCCTGCTTGCCCTTCTCTCTCTGCTGCCTCTCTGCCTACTTGTGATCTCTCTCTCTGTGTCAAATAAATGAATAAAATATTTTAAAAAAATAAAATCATGTAGCTAGGTATATGTTAAAATTTGGAGATTTTCGCAATTGCAAAGGTAATATGGTACAACTATTGCATATTCTTTTTTTTTTTAAGATTTATTTATTTGAGAGAGACAGAGAGATCACAAGTAGGCAGAGAGGCAGGCAGAGTAACAGGTGGAAGCAGGCTCCCTGTGAGCAGAGAGCCCGATGCAGGGCTCGATCCCAGGACCCTGAGACCATGACCTGAGCTGAAGGCAGAGGCTTAACCCACCGAGCAATCCAGGCATCCCAACTATTGCATATTCTTGAGTACCACAGCAGCATCTGGGGCAACATTTTACAATCAGAGAGTCATTATTTACAAAAGTAGCAATATTCTTGTAGTGAGATGATGATAAAAAGATGATTAAAAAACTACTATTTGTTCAGGTCTAACAAGACTGCCAAATCAGTGTGCTCTGAACATATAAAAAGCTTTTTATTTTCAGAACTCTTTGGACTTTCTAATTGTGGAAACTAGAATAGTGGAACTTAAGAGTGAGGCAAAAAATTATATCGTATTACTATGAATATGCCAGATTCGTAGAATTGATGTGTAGAGTGAGACATTGCACAGAATGCGCTTATCACATTACCTGGAAATTTTAAACGCTCAGTAGGACTAATGATTAATCATAATGATGACACATGAAGCAAGTGACCACAACCAGTCAGGTTGCTAATTTTCATGGACATAAATTCCATCTCTCAAATTCCTGGAGTCACTTGAATGAAAGGGACAATATGAAGAACTGTGGAAGTCTTCTTTACAGGCAGTTCCCATACGATAAGAGAAAAGTAATAACAACAATGATGATGATAAAGTATATAGATATATCACACCTCCCAAAAGAATAATCAGCTGAGTATATCCATTGGAAAGCGTAGATCTAAGATCTGACACCAGCTCCATAGATTCCATGTTTTGAGATATGACTAATAGTATCCAACAGTGGTATATCTAGGTAATTTGATTCACTTAGGGTACATATTATCTCTAAAAACCAAATATAGGTTTTTGAAGGCTTACAAACTGGATACTTCTATATAAGATTATAAAGCTTAAATGTAAACTTCATATTTGACCTTTAACAGAATCCTCGAATAATAAAGGATATATGTCTCTTTTAGAAGGCAGAAAGAAGAAAGAGTGTATGTGCATATCTCCCTCCTCACTCCATGCCATTTTAATATTGTCAGCCATAGGCTTTGAAAAGTCATCTTAGTGAAACAAGCTTGTAAACTCAAAAAATGACAATTATTACAAAGTGATGACAATTCAGGGGTAGTTTCCTAAGCTTTGTCATGGATAAAGGCACTGTGGCTTAGCCAGTGATGGAGGAAGGCTAGCTACCTTTACCAAAGCCCACAAAAAGGAGTGGGAGATGTGGATGGACCATCCACTGAAGATGAGGTCAGAGAGTAGGAAAAACCTAGCAGAGGGGGAGTGCTGGCAGCTAGCAGAGGGGAGGATGCTTAAATCACCAAATCTGAACATCACAGTTGATCTGCTATTAAATGGATGCTACGTAAAGGATTTTGAAGCTTCAGAGAGCACATGATATTAGCATGTTGGTAGAGTCTTTAGAGTAAGAATGTTTGTTACATATGGCAGATAGGACACACTCTGGATAAACTTCATCTGATTATGTTACAAGATTAATGACTGAATCTATATATTCTTGAGTGCTTAGCTCAGTGAATCAGAGCAATGGTCAGAAAATATGATTGATGACCCTTCAAAATAAAGGTCACAGATCACAGGTGATCTTCAGACTGGCCAGACTGTAAAGACAGAACATACTTTCATGGTGGTGTTTCTCAGAAACAAAAGAGGAAAGGGCTACTTTCATTCTGATTGAATTTACATTAACATCAATCCAACCACAGAAATATGGAGAGTGAGAAAAACCAGATTATGTTGTTCTCAGAAGCATTCTCTATGAAGGGAGCCAATCCACTAGCATGGGAAAGAAGATTCAGCACAAAGAATATAGTCTTTCTCCTTCCAGATGTTCACCTGGGGTTCCTACTCTTAGCTCTTTCTTCTCTTCACTCACAGCAGTGAGTCTAGGGACTCACTGTTATTACTTCTTCCTCTTTCTCCTTCTTTCTCAATACTTTGATTCTCCAAACATTATGTGTGGCACAAAAGTAGGTAAGTGGATAACAGTGGAGTAGGTCAAGAGGAACTATCCTGCCTCAAGTTTCTCAACGGTAGAGAACAGATGTGATAGAAATTCCAAGGGAGTTTTGACACTCTAATTCACAGATGAAAGGTTCTGAGAATCTCAGTGTGCGTTGTGGCTGTCCTGTCTGAACACGATGGTCTTGATTTCATAGGGGGCGATTACCTTTGCTCTATACAGTGGCCACCAACTGGATCCTTAGTTTCACTCAACTTCTTGGAAAATTCAAGTCACTGTTCATAAAGAGAATGAGAACAGTGAGAAAATGTATCACTTATCCTGGTAACTGAAAAAAACAAACCAAACCCAAACCCAAGACAAAGCTCAAAGACTGTTGGGATGGTAGTTGAGTGAGTTGGTTGCCTTTGAAGATGAAGATGAACACATCTTTACTTTTGCAATTAAAGCAAGAATGTCAGCTACCCAGTGTATGTGGGAACAGTGAGCCAGCTCTAGTAATTTCAGGGATGCTCTTTCAGTAGTTGGCCTTTAAATTCTTGGATCTTTCTGCTGTTTTCACATCTAAGAAAAGATGGCCCGAGATGTGTGCCTTAGAGAACACCAAAACTAGCAATACTTTTGGAATAATACGGGAAGAAAGTAGGCATAATTTCTCTCCTCTTTTCCTTTTTTTTAATGATGAGTCATGTGTCTCAGGTAGATGGGCTTGTATTTACCAAATAAGCATATTTTTCTTTACTTGAGGGTTTTGAATCAGGTCTTAAGTTCAGCAAGTATGCTTCCTTTGAATTCCTCATAAACTTTTTTTTAGGATTTTATTACTTTGAGAGACAGAGAGAGTGATCGAGAGCATGAATGGGGAGAGAGGGAGAAGCAGGCTCTATCCCAGGATCCTGGGATCATGACCTGAGCCCAAAGCAGATGCCTAACTGACTGAGTCACCCAGGTGCCCTCCCACAAACTTTTTTTTTAAAGACTTCTTTTTCAACCATTGTGTTGTATTGATTTACTTGTCTATTCTTTTGCTAACATTGCTCTTTCTTGATTAGTGTAGCTTTATAGTAAGTCTGTAAGTCAGGCAGTATCAGTCCTCCAACTTTGTTTTTTTCCTTCAATATCATGTTGGCTATGCTGGGTCATACATGCTGAAACCGAGGGATAAAAAGTCTATACTTAGATGTGATTTATAAATCATGTCATAGGGACACAAAATAATATCTTAGAGACTTAGAGGATTGATGCCTCCCCTCAGAAAATTTTGAATTACTGTACTTTAGACTCTGAGAGTAAAATAGTTAAAATATCAAAAGGGTAATTTGGATAGTAATGGGTAGACAAGTACAGTGGAAAAATATACCTAAGAACTCTTTAGATGAGAAAAGTCATATGATTCATTTCCTCAAAGATAAATAACACAGAGATACATAGATAGATAGATAGATAGATAGATAGATATTGATAGAAAGATGGGTAGACACACAGATATGAAGAACATATGTTCTAAATGGAAAAAAGTAATAACATTTAAAAAACATATTGGACACAACCATCGTGTCTTACATTATTTCTAGTTATTCAAATCGCTCAAAGAGTTATACAGTATTGTTTTCCTTCACACTTGAGTCTCAGAGATGTGAAATCATTTGTCCAAAACTCGGATTCAAATAAGTCCTTACCTGACTCCAAAGCTCACCTTCTTTCCATTATGTTTTATATCATAGTTTTTGTGTTTTATCAAATAAAGAAAAGTTTTCACTAAATTTTTGTGTTTTGTTTAATAGCTCACTATATACGTCCAGCCACGGCAAAAGCACACAGCTGAGTATGCTGCAAATGTAACTAAAATTGTGTTTGATTATTTTGAAGAATACTTTGCTATGCCTTATGCTCTTCCTAAATTAGGTGAGACTCGTTTTTTATTTTCTTATTTTTAATATGCCTTTGTTTTTACCTAAGTCAAACCATTTCCTCAAGTTTTCTCATTCTTAGTTAATAGTCACCCCTTAGTCTCTTTATTATATGCCCAAATATGTGTCTAATATTTACTAGATGCTGAAAGATGCACTTTGGATTCCTCCAAGAATAATGTCCATATTTACTCTGGTCGTACCTGATAAATGCATAGAATTTTACTTGCAAATAAAGACTAATGTGCAAAACTGCAGGTGTTGATAATAATGGAGCCAGAAATAGTAACCTAGATTCCTTGATTTCAAAATCATGACCCTTTGTATAGCTTGCATTGCCTCCCTGCCATCAGTGAGTTGATAACTGTTAAGGATAAATGATGCTATAGGAGTCCCATGTGCTTCTAGTCTTTCCATTGTACAAGACTAATTCTAGATTCTCCAGCAGTTAAAATGAAACACTGATACTCCTTCCATAAATATTTTTTTCTAACTGGGGGGAGAGGGGGCATGTTTTCTTTTTAAAATAAAATTAGGGCTATAATCAAAATGGTGTAGATATGATACTTCTACCCACAGTAGAAGTGCTTTATTAGTAATTTTGAGTGATATTAACAAAGACTTTAAATGAACCACCCATATAGATATTTGTAGGGATAAAATGAAGACGACAAGGAAGCAATCAACCCAAAACTGATTTCTTTATTTCTGTGTATGCCTCTACTTTAATAAACTATCAATGCAAAGTGACTGGGAATGCCAGATTCTCTACGTGGGGGTAGCTGTTGCTCTGGGCAACTTTGCAGATGCTCCATTTTTCTCTTCAATGGCATCAGCTCTCAAATATTAGAGAAAGAGATGGGAAGAGAAGCAACTGTTCATCAACATCAGAATAATATTTAATAAAATGTTAAGCACATTAATTTAAAAGTCTCTTTTCTCTTTATCTTACTTGAACCACCCAGGATAAGGTAGGCAGTGGAACTCTCACAAATTTATTTCTCTGTTCCCCTTTTCTCTTTCCCCCATACACCTTCTTCTTTATACTTTTAAATGCATTTTCAATCCTTACTGAGTTGACTCTGTCTTAGACTTTCTGTACAGTTGACTTCTGCATTTATTACACTCCCCACTTATTAAATACAATGGAGTTAATTAATTTTAATGTCAATACTCACTAGAGAAATGAGGTCACAAAGAAGTCCATCCTTTCAAGGATTAGGTAAAAATTACACTCCATAATATTATAGAAAATAATGGCCCTTGCGGGGAATACTCCACCTTTTAAGTGGGATTCTTGTGACAAAATAACCGAACCTAAGAATGAAAATAACACAGAAAGGAAACCACTGCTGTAATCTTGACTTTTATTTAAGATCTATCCACTTTTTGTTCTTTTATAAAAAGCTTTAAGAATCTTTATGGTAACCAGAAAGGACCTTTGCTTGTCTATTAGATAAAAATTTAATTTATTTTTATTTACATGCCTCATTTAATCATATAAGTAATAATATGGGGTGCCTGAGGGGCTCAGTTGGTTAAGCATCTGATTCATGACCTCAGCTCGGGCCTTGATATCAGGCTTGTGAGTTCCAGTCCTGCACTGGGCTCCACACTGGGCGTAAAGCCTACTTTAAAAAAATCATGTGTAGTAATAAAGAAATTACATTTTTATCATAGTTCATTAGTTGAAGAATCTGTATTTTGTCCACTAATCAAGCTCAACATTTTCTGTTTGGGATTTAACTCAGAACTGACAGGCACTGCCTCTTCCTGTCTGATGTTTTATCAAAGATTATAGGCTCAAGAAAAAATAAAGAATAGAAATTCCTGGTAGTATTCAACATTTTAGGTCTGGAAGAGAGTTTAGAAAGAACATATTCTATTTCATGTTGATCCAACTTATTTAATGCATGCAAATGACTGGTAACCAGTAAAGAATTGGGTTGATCTCAAATTGTACAGAAATAGCGGAAAAGTGAATTTGATATTCTTTAATATTCTGCATCCTTGGATAGAAATATATTTCTGTGCACTGGGAAACAGTGTACCTCTAAGTCTTCATTTGAAAATGGCACTTCCTTATTCCTCACAGCTTATCCTCAAAAACAGATGCTTTCTGTCACCTAAGTAAAACTCTTAAAAAAACAGCCCCAAAACAGCTAATAAAAAAGAAGTACAGAGAGAAACAAAAGATGTAAAATTATAGAGAACTGAAAAGAGTATTGCCATTAGTATCCTTTGAAAACTAAAAGACACATTGATATCTGGGGCTAACAGGAAAAGTTCCATGGAAAGTCTGAGTGCATGGAGGCTGAAAAGTTCATACAAATAGATGATTGTTTTTTACTCTAAGAAATTATTTTTAGCCTTTTGAAAAAGCATTTGTGCACAGAACTTAATTTAGTAAGAAATGTTATAAACAAATTCAAAGAAGTATTTCTCATAGGATTGTTTCTTTCTCCATAGATAAAATCGCTATTCCAGATTTTGGCACTGGGGCCATGGAGAACTGGGGTCTCATCACTTACAGAGAAACAAACTTGCTTTATGACCCCCAGGAATCAGCCTCGTCAAACCAGCAGAGGGTGGCCAGTGTGGTTGCCCATGAACTTGTGCATCAGGTATAGAATCTTCGTATCAAATTAGCTTGTTTTATTTTAAAAGTGGCTTAAGACAATAGGAATGATTGAGATTAATAATAACTTAGCAAATAAAACACAGCCAATCAGACAATCTTGCCTGTTTTCTTAGTGCTAGCAAATATCTTACCATGAAAACCTTTTAAGACACATTGTTTTGCCTTTAGTAAATACGCACTTCAATTTGACTATAAATAGGCCCAGTAATAATACCTAAATAAAGGCAATAAACTAAGGAGAATTTAAGATCATTTAAAAATCAGGAGGAATAGAAAAAAAAAAAAAAGCAAGCAGGAAACAAATGCTAATTAAGTATAATGCCTGCCGCTTCTCTATCCAGTGACATTTACATGGAAAAATAAACGTATTGCAAATTTCTAGGCCTCTCTACCACAAGCATAATAATTTAACTGTCTCTTTATTGCTTATAATTTCAGTGGTTTGGAAATACTGTGACCATGGAATGGTGGGAAGACTTGTGGCTAAATGAAGGATTTGCTTCCTTCTTTGAGTTCCTCGGAGTAACCCAAGCAGAAAAAGATTGGCAAATGGTGAGCCCGAAACACATAAGCTCTCAATATCTAATGGCCTCATGCAAAGTGAATGAAACCTTCACACCATGACAGTGTTCCTGGGTCAGGGGCCTGGTGCAGTGGTGAACTGGGAATTCCCTTCTGAGTACAGAGTGGAGTCAGTTCGTTCCACTGAACTATAACTTGTTGAGGGCCAATGCCCAGGCCTTGGAGGGCAACTGACCACCCCAATCTGAGGATGTCCTGGACAGAGTCTCTCAATAACACGTGCCAAAGCAGGAAAACAAAATAGTGAGCTCAGACAACACAGCTCTGTATTTAAGTTCTGCAGTGTTAATCCTTTGAAAAATCGAAGTCTAATTTTGCAAAGGACTTACCTTCCAGAGGTTGTTGGAATAGTGTGATAAAGAGAGAAGAGCATAAACTGAGTGTTATAGGGGATGTGACCTTGAGCCAGTGACATATCCTGAGTCAGTCCTCTCCTCTATGAAAGAAGAACATTGTTCTCTATCCTGTAAGCTTAAAAGCTCCAAAAAAGATGTGTAATTACTGTGTCATCCTACCGGGTGTCCCTGAGGGGCCTGGAACAAAGACATCTGTGAACCCTAAAGGTTTTTTTTTTTTTTCCTGAAAAGCTTAATCTGTTTTTATTGATATTTAGATGGTGTAAGTGCTCTTATCTGTTTGTATACGTGAAAGTAGAAGTGTGTTGCTGTGTGACAGTAGGAATTACAGGTCTTGTAATGTACAGACTATTGCCCTCTACTGGAAAAAATAAAAACACACCCTTATATGCCTAAAGCCCCTTGGCCCCTTCCCATAACTTACTTTAAAAAGTAAGAAACTTAATTTACAATAATTCCTGCTTAAAACTTTAATCTACATCAGGATGTGTCAACCATGGAAATATTGACTTTTGTGCCAGATAATTTGGGAGTGGTTTACAATTGTGGGGGTTGTCCTGTGCATTTTAGGAAATTAAGGGTTATTCTTGGCCCATATATGCTAGATGCAAGCAACCCTCCCTGCCCAGTTGTAAAATCAAAAATGTGTCCAGGTATTTCCAGCTGACTCCTGGGGGAAAACTTTTTCCTCACTGAGAATCACTCATATATGTTGAAAATTGTTGATTTTGTAGTTTGTTGAAATTAAACTGTATAAATGAAAAATTATATTGTTCCTTATTTTCTATAAAGTAACCTGAGGCCCTTCTTATTGCAAGATATTATAAGAAATTATAACATTTTAATACTGTTGTATTATATATAAGATAATTAACATTTTAATATTCTAATTCAGTATTTCAAAACACCAATTAAATTTCAGAAGAATTTAGTATAAAGTCCTTTTTTAAAAACTTATGTATTTATTTGAGAGAGAGAGAGAGAGCGTGCGCAGTGGGGCGGGGCAAGGAAGAAGGAGAGAGAGAGAATATCTGCTTGAGCACAGAGCCCGACAAAGGGCTTGATTCCACGACACTGAGATCATGACCAGAGTTGAAATCAAGAGTCAGATGCTTAACTGACTGAGCCACCCAGGTGCCCCAAGTATGCAGTTCTTAAATTAAATTTAATCACATCGTCCATCCCAACCATTCTTCCATCCATTCGTCCATACAACCATTTTTTTATACATTTATTTAATCTTCTGTGTTCAGTGAACACTACAGAGGATCCCAAACAGAAGAAAACACATTTCTTGCCTTCAAGGAGTTCCCAGTTAAGGTTCTGGTGGGTGGAGGGGAAGAGATAAACACAGACAGATGGTAAGAAAGGCTGATAAATACCACAACAGTGGAGCCTCATTTCATAGTGAAAAAGCTGATGCCCAGAAAGGGAATAAAACTTTCCAGTCTCACATAGACAATTGGTAGCACTACCAAAACCATTGTCAAATTTCCTGACACGGAGAACTGAATTCTTTCTACTTAACTTAAGCCTTTTAGGTTTAACAAAATTTAAAATCCAAGTGAAAATTACCTTGATTGGTGGTCATTGCTTGAAAATAGTGCCTTGCCTATTATAAATGGGAATAGCAAAATTGGAAAATGTAAATATAGCTCGCTCTTCTTTGGGGAATGTTTTTAATTAAGTAAGACCATAAATCTTGACTTTTTTTTAAATAGTGATTTAACAGAATGAGATTTCAGAATCTAATTGATTAAAAATCAAAATAATAATAGCAGCTAATGTGTTAGGTTTCACTCTGCCAGTTACTATGCCAAATGCATAGCATGCATTGTCATTGAATTCTCTAACAATTCCAAAAAGCATAAGCCATTATCATCCCTATTTGATGGGTTAGAGACCTTAAACTTACATACCTAGAAAATGGAAAAACTGAACTATAAACCATGAAAGTCTGACTATAGGGCTAGACCTCTCAACCATTCTGTTTTACTGAGAAAACATAGCATTGGGGTGAGAAGACGATTATTAGAACTAAAGCAAGAACTAATATTTTCTTTGAGTAAGTATGAATCATCCAAATTCTAATAATTAGTTGACAAAAAAAAAATCCTGAACACCAATTTTTGGTCAACATGCATCCTGTCTTAATTCTGGGAACAAATCTGTGAAGTGATATTATTCCCATTGCATGGTTACGGAAATAGGGCTTGAAAAGTGTGGCACATGTCTTAAAGTCACACTGAAGTAGCAGAAACAGAATTCACAGATGCTTGTGTCTTCTTGTCCCATCATATAGGGTTGAAGTCAAAGAAATTACAATAGAAGGAGAGAATGGAATCAGTATAGATCAATAAGGGTAAAATATGATTAATTCGAACACCTAATCCTTGTCTTAAGTAATTTGAGTCATTTATATTTATTTTCCCCCAAGTGATATATAAATGATATTTTGAAATATAAGCCAGTATAAAGGAAGTGCTGTCTTTTTTTTGGTTCATTCTGTTCTTTCAGAGAGACCAGATGTTACTTGAAGATGTATTACCTGTGCAGGAAGATGATTCTTTGATGTCTTCACACCCAATTGTTGTCACCGTGACAACTCCTGCTGAAATAACATCTGTTTTTGATGGAATATCCTATAGCAAGGTAGGGAAAATATGACATTGTTGTGAACATCTTCCTGTTTTGTGACTTTTAGTAAATGCTAAAAATGGAAAGAATGGTGAGACTATGCTAATGGGCTCTAGGAAACAGTGTAGAGCTTATTCTGGTTGCTGAATATTCAACAGTTTGTACTTTTCAGTCAAACTGATCAATGCTGGTCATTGTCACAGGATTTTGAATCAGATTTTTAAAAATTTCTCCTTTCACTTTTGTTTATAACCTCTTTCATTCTAACTGAACATTTACATTTCAAGCTTCAAGTTTAAAATTATTTTATTTGACTTTTTAAGGGCAATTAATCTTCTTCTGCTATGTGGTCTTTGGTGCCATATACGTGGATACCTTTTCTAACAGAAGCCTTTAGGGAAGGCAGTAAGAAGTTAAACCCAACTCAGTTTGAAGAAATGACGAAATGACATTTAATCATTTTTATATCATACAAAGATGACTTTATGAGCATGCTGTAGATGGGGCATTTTTATCCATGAACATGGTCTGCAAAGCTACTGTAGATCTATAGTGACCCACTTTCTCCCACAGCTTTTCCTATAGATCCTCTTCCAAACAACTTCATGCCTGCATGCAGTATAATTTAGTCATTTTGCTTTTGCTGCTCATGGCTTACCCACTATGCTAGGTGGCTCAAAGGCTGCTGAAAATGAATCCATTTTCTTATTCTGGGTAATACCTAAAATTTTTTTATTTGAAACAAAATATTATAATTATTAAAATAAATGCAAGATAAAATGGCTTGAGTGAAAAAAGCCTTCTATGTCTTACCATTTCAAAGTTAAACATCATATTATTGGCTTTCTGTGTCATTATTCCCATGGCATCTTTTTAGGCTTCCTTTATTCATTTTTGTCTCACATCACCAATAATTCTTTCCTCTGTTAAAATGGACACTTCTAATCCACTTATAGTATGTTGTAATAACTCACACGGGGACACTTATATTTTATTAAATCAGTTTCTTTGAGTCAGAGATATTCCATGGGTTTAAGGTATTAGGTCATAAATAAATAAATGTTCTAAGTCTTTAGCCTTCTAGTAGGTACAAAAATAATGTATACTTAAATGACAGTAAAAATTGCTCCCTTACTAGGGAAGAACATGTTTTTCTGGCAAGTTATTTGAAAATTGATTTAAAAGTGTATAAATAGTGAATTTTAGTATTAATCTTATAACATATGCAGGGAAAGTTGAGAGCAGAGGAGTTCCTCAGATTCTTCAGATAAAATAAAACCAAATGAGATAAAACTACTTTTGAAGAGGATTTTAGGCATTTAATGATATATCTAACTGTATTAAATAAACTATTTGACCAGATAATTCCTCAACTAACTATTTCCACTAAATGTAATCTTTTTGAAGTATTGAAATATACTTTAAGAAGTAAGCAGAATTTTATCGTGGAATTACTTTACTTAGTCCCTGAAAAATAGGAGTTTTCTAAGTGTTCTAACGTTTCTCTTTGATTAGAAAAGCCCCATCTGCTGGTTCATCTGGTGAAGTGCAGTGATTATTTAAACCTTAAGTCACTGAAATGATGGCCACTGTATCAATTTCTCTTTACCTTTTAGTTATTTTAGAGGCGGAGATATAGGAGGTGGCCAAATCACATTTTTTATCCTAAAACTATGGAGTTATGGCCAAGTGACTTAGTACGGTCATCTTGAATAATCTCACAAATAAGATATTGCAATACTGGTCACAATTGCGACCCCCGGTGTTTGTTTCCTGCCTATCCTTTACTAGTTCAGCCTGCCATTCTTTTATACCATAGGGAGCGTCCATTCTGAGAATGCTTGAAGACTGGATGACACCAGAGAAATTTCAAAAAGGATGTCAGGTGTGATTTATTACTTTTAATATTATTAAACGTAAGCTACACTGATCAATGGCTGATGGGTGACAATATGTGATTAATTAAGGACAACCCCCTTTTTACTTTTTCTCTCCTTAGGAGAGATTAAATAGCAAAACATGAGAAGGTGACTTCACACCCAGCTAAGTGCCTACACCGTCTCTGTAATTACCATTCAGCAGAAATTTCATGGAGAGGGTGCCTGGGTGGCTCAGTGGGTTAAGCCACTGCCTTCACCCTGGTCATGATCTCAGGGTCCTGGGATCGAGTTCCACATTGGGATTTCTGCTCAGCAGGGAGCCTGCTTCCCTCTCTCTCTCTGCCTACTTGTGATCTTTCTCTGTCAAATAAATAAAAAATCTTAAAAAAAAAAAAGAAATTTCATGGAGAAGTTGAATAGACTTCTTAGTTATTTTAGATACCCTTTACACACATATTAGCTCAGTCTGCCATAATAAATACCATCAACCCGGTCATTTAAACAACGGAAATGTATTTTCTTACGGTTCCAGGGGCTAAGAAGTCTATGACCACATCCCCACAGATTCGTGTCTCTGTCTCAGGGAGACAGAGGGCTGTCTCCCTGCCTTGTAGGTGGCTGCCTCTTCGCTCTGTTCCAGAGTGAGCAAGAGACAGAGCTCTTATCAGTGCCTCTTATCAGACAGACTTCAATCCCGATGAGGGTCCCACCCTCATGACTTCACGTAAACCAGAGGCTGCAAACACCATCACCTTGGAGATTAGAGCTTCCATGTCTGAATTTCAGGGAACACAATTCGGTCCATGGCTACATGACTTAAGAACTTAAACATATGTATGAAAGTCTTCCCTTCCAGTTTGTAAAAGGATTTTTTCCCTTTTGGATTTTAAAAAATGGCAAATATACACATTCCTATTATGATGGGGTCAACAGTGAATAAAGAGGGCCTGCTTCCTTTTGGAAACAGAAATGATAATAAATTTTCAAAAGCATTTCACACGTCCCACTTAAGCTGATTACTCCAGGGGATATTTCAGTTTCAATTTCATTTTTCTAGCAAAACCTAAGCCAACTCACTCGGGCTTTTTTCTTTTTTTACACTAAAGGAAGTATTTTTTTTTATTTTTTAATTTTTTGCATATTAAAATTCTAATTTATTTTTCAAATGTAAATGGAAACACTAGAAGTCTCAGGTATTTTTAGTATACTGGAAAAGGTGCATTCAAGTCCTTTTGACATTTTTCTTTTTTTAAAATTTAATTTAATTTTTGTGTGTGTTCTAAAATTCATTGTTTATTAATTGTCAGTGTTGCTACAATCTGTCCCAGCAATGGTCCTGTCTGCAGGTTGGTGCCATTGCCACCTAGAGATGGAATAGTCTTCCTACTTTTTCCCTTCCATCTCTGTCCTCTCTGCTGTGATGCCCCAGGTAGTCTGGCAGAGCAGTGGTGATGGCAGCCAGTCCAGAAAGCAGAAAACAGGTCAGAGCAGCACCCCGCCCACTTTCCCAAAGAATGCTAGTACTTCTTTTCAATGTGATTCCCCAGGACAATGCCTGTTCCCCATTCCTTCAAGTCTTCTTATGTGACATCCAGCAGTCTCTGGGCTCCCCCAAAAGGAAACAGTCCCTTCCTACCCAATGCTAAAATTTCTAGGTGACTATGAAAGTAAGAAATAAGACCAGGACTTGGGAAATATTCAAGAAGTATATCCATACATTTTACTCCTTTTGTCCATTAATCAAAAATTCCGTGTGGACACTGGCAGAAAGGAAAAAGCTATGTGCTTGTTCTTACGTGCGCATTAGAACATCTTGTAACTTTCCCCTCAAATTCAAACACATATTTCATCATGTCTTCTCTCACAGTGAGCACCTTCAGTGAGGAACTCGATCTTCTATACCTTTGCATTATATTCCAGTATCTAGTAGAATGCAATATGCATGTTAGGCAATCCAAAAAGTGTTTCTGGAGTGAATGAATGGTCTATAATAAATGTTATAAAATATAGAAAGAAACAAAGACAATTCTTTTTTGAAAATTCCATTTGCATAGTGTTCATTATAAATGAAACTGATCAGTAACACATTCTTAGAATTTTCAAAACTGACTTCAAATTAAATGATTTTTGTGGTAACTTCTAGGGATGTACGAACAGAGTCCTTAAAAGTGAATAGCTATGCTAATAATTCAGAAATACTCCCGTGTTTCTGTTAGCCCAATATCTATGGTATAATTAATTAAAAAGACACTAATGGTCTAAAACTAATATTTCTCAAGTGAAAACTGTCTTCCTCCACCCTATGACTATAGATGAAGCTAGAAACTGAACTAGAATGAACAGGTATTAATGTTTTTCACGCCATCATAGTGCTGTGGAATAAATTTACCAAAACAACAACACCAACAACAAAAACAACACCCACTAAAACCCTCTCTTGTCCCCTACAATCTTCAATCACTAGCTCATATCCGAAAATAGTATAAGCCACGCTCAATTGCTCTCAAACCAATTGGAACATTCCTTTCCTTCATTCGAGTATCCGAATAGTATCTCTCCTTGAGTTATCATCATGTTATGATTGCTGCCTCTAAGTCCCACAATCTGTGACACCGTTCAAAAATTTTCCCTTGCAAATACTAACTTTCTGTCCAAAGTGACTCTTCATGAGCTAACTTGGTGTAGCAGGAAATCTGGAGATGGCCAGCTCTCTGTTCTCTTTCATGCTCATCCCCTTCCCCCAAACTCCATCTCAGACAACAAAGCAGGTTCAGAGTGCAGGGAGATAGGGCAAAACCATCACCTGGAAAATCTTTAGGGCTGTGCTTGTGCATAAAAAATCATACTAGAGGGTGCCTGGGTGGCTCAGTGGGTTAAGCCTCTGCCTTCAGCTCAGGTCATGGTCTCAGGGTCCTGGGATCAAGCCTCACATCCCGTTCTCTGCTCATCAGGGAACCTGCCCCCCCCCACCCCACCCGCTGCCTGCCTCTCTGCCACTTGTGATCTCTCTCTCTCTGTCAAATAAATAAATAAAATCTTAAAAAAATCATACTAGAAAATGGGGCATTCATAATAGTACATGGTCATGAAATCAAGCTGAGAAACGTATCCATCCTTTCTTTTTCTCCTAGTATCAGCAGTATCCCTGATAGGACAGAAATGGCTCAGCTAGAACATGCGCCTTTCCCTTCCTGGGACACTAGTAACAGAAAGAAGACTCCTTTCCTTTTGTGCTTACCGTCCCAATACCAACTAATGAGGGACCATTATTGGGGGGACCTAGGTCACCATAAAATTTTGAGTAGAATGACTGCATTGTGATCATTCGAAGTGAAGAAAGAAATTTCTTAATAGAGACTATTCAGAAGTGCACTAATCTAGACAAAATAAAATTGATGTCTTTTAATATATTGTTTATATAAATATCCATGTAGCCTGTACTTCAGGAGAAGCAAGAAACTACAGTTTAAAAAGCACTAATAATAACACCACCACAGAAACCTGCAGAGAGTTATCCAGGAGTCGGAATTCGTTCAAGGTTACCACAGGAAACTCTCTTCACCCCTCTAGGCACCAGTTTCCTATACCCCTAAAAAGGTGACAGTTGCATTAAATAGTATTTAAAATTCCTTCTAGTTCCCAGATTGCGTGTTCTAAGCTTAAGGCATTGTGAGTATACAAGTAAACTTCTCTACATTAATATTAAGATGCCACTACTTACTAGAAAGAATCATTAATGGGTAGTTATGGTAATAAGTAATTATTACTCTTGTAAGTATACCATTATTTTATTTAGAATAAATGATTTGTGCAAGCTCTGGAACAAATACCTAAAATTGACTATTGAGTATATGCCTTTCATGTCGTCTCCTTTCCTCTGCCTGCCCTCCAGTGGTAGTGCTGAGCAGTGAACTCACCGAAAGAACAAATACGAAGGTGGCTTTCCAAACTAGTCTCAACCCTCATCCAGGCTTCTTGGAGCAGTACTGTTAATATTGTTTTATCTCTCTGTGCCTGAAAAGAAAGCAATTTAGAGGCTAATGTGACTAAGGCACAGTGACTCCTGAAAATTATAGCAACTTAGAGTGAAAATGTCTGGTGCAAAGTCAACCACTGGTTATTTTCTTTGAAGCTCAAGGAACACTTAAGAAGGTTCATTTCTATCAAAGATGTCCATATTTTAAATGGGACAATTCTTTGAGAACAACAAAGGCATGATATGGCAGGAACTTTGCATGGTTTCCTGGAGAACCACAGTTATGAGAGTAGGAGAAAACTGGGCATTTTCTTTAGGGACACCCCACATTATTTCTGAAGACTCATATACAGAGATATTGTGAACAGAATGGCCAAAGGGGAGACACTTCTAGTTTAGAAATTCATATTTTAAAAATAATTGAAGAGTGAAGACATTCTTTAAAGAGAATAATTTCCCCAATTTATTCGTGATCATGATCATCATTATCATTCTGATTATTCAAAACATCATATATCCATTTCTTCAAAGCTGGGGTCTACTGACTGCTACCTGTAGGCCAAATCTCACCCACCACCCATTTTTTGTAAGGTCTGCACTTACACTTTTACAATAAAAAAAATCACTTTTACAATTTTGAATGGTTGGAAATTCAAAAGAAGAATATTTCATGACACCTGAAAGTTATATGAAATTCAGATATCAGAGTGCATAAATGTTTTATTGGAAGACAGCTATGGTCAATCATTTACATATCATCTATGTATTATTTTGTGTTATAGAGGCAGAGTTGAGTAGATAGGACAGACACTATAAAGCCCCCCAAACTTATATCTTTACAATGCAGCTTCCTACAGAAAAAGTTTGCTGAGCCCTGCCCTAGAGCCAAGCTCACCTGTTTTATCTTTGCATATTGCCTTGCTCATGTGTGATGGGGGTCATGTAGGGTCTGAGATGAGAAAACACCACTGCAGAAGAAGGTGGAGTGTGGAGCCAGTAGGGCTACAGTGGTTAACACCACTAAGTGAAGATCATAGAATACATATCTCTCTTCATATTGGATCACAAATGTTGTGGATTGTTGACTGTTTGCTGAATGCTTGACTGCCCTTAAGTATCTTATATTTCTTCTGAAAAAAATTAAACTTTTCTTCTCCTACCCACAATTCCATTAGATTTTAAAAAGAACAAGCTATATCATTAAAAAGGAAAAAAATATTTGTGCTTTACAAATACATTATTTGTACAATATTTTCATAGGTTACAAAATGTTTTGCATACAATGTGTCATTTTATTTTAGGTACACTTGCCATATTGTACATTAGAATGAGATATATCTAAGGGTTCAGCTCATGTGGTAGAAGTATGAGGAAAGCATACATTGACTTCTTCTTAAAAAATTTTAAAAATTTATTTATTTGAGAAAGAGAGAGAGTGTGAGTGAGAGACTCTCCACTGAGCAGAGAGCCCGACACGGGGCTTGATCCCAGGACCCTGAGATGATGACCTGAGCAGAAGGCATATGCTTCACTGAGTCACCAGGCGCCCCCTACGTTGACTTCTAAAATACTTGTTCTCTTTCACATACAGATTTACTTGAAAAAATACGAATTCAGGAATGCAAAAACTGAAGATTTTTGGAGAGCGCTTGAAGAGGTAAGGAATGTATCCCAATTGTTTCTTTGTCTGATTAACAAATGATTTATCAGTCATTTCTTTATCTAACTATTCTACATTTTACTCCCCTAATTTACTAATTATTCCTCATGTTCCTTAAATATCAGGCAAGTAATCTACCAGTGAAAGAAGTAATGGATACGTGGACCAAACAGATGGGCTATCCTGTACTTAATGTCAAAGATAGGAGGAACATCACACAGAAACGCTTTCTGCTGGACTCAAAAGCTAATCCTTCTGAGCCACATTCAAATCTTGGGTAAGGATCTATAAGGCATTTCAAGAAAAAAGCAGAAATTTGATGGAAATACTGGCCGTTTGGTTGGATCATGCTCTTCAGTACATGGTTTATGGGTGATAATATAAAAGCACAGTGTCTTTAGGAAGCAAACACATTCAAAGATAGCTCCATGGTCTCCAAGTTCAAAATGGTGGACTGAGCACATGCATCCAAGTCCTGTCCTTCCCAGAAATCACTGAATAAAAAACAGAAGTGCTAAAAGAAATAAACTCATAAAGGAAAGAAAATAAAGAGGAGGGGCAAGACACATCATAGAATTCTAGAAGATAGGCCAAAAGGAGAAATATTGGTAGAAAACAAACAAAGGTAGATGCGGCCAGATAAAAAGAGACTTGCGGTAGAAGTAGAAGTAGCTTCCCTCCCCCTGGGCAGGCTCTGGGCTCACTGTCAGCACAAAGAGTGGAGCGCAGGAGTGAGAAGTGAGGCTGAAAACAGGGCAATTAATTTGAAGTCTAGACTCAGGACAATTGTGCCAGGTAGACACACTCCCATTCCATTTTCCCTTCATCTACTGCTATCCTTCCCTGTTGAGAGCTCTCAGAAGTCTGCCAGAAGTCTGGCAATGACCCAAGGCAAAAATCCAAAGGCTCTTTCCCTCCCCCTAAATAAATAGACTAAAACAGTGGGGGAGAGCTAAGGATTTTCATTTGGTTAGGATGCCCAGAGTAAAGCTTTCCTCCTCATGGCATTTGCGGGATGGATGGGCTAGAGCTGCCAGCTCCCCTTATACATACACAGAGCTCCCGTCAGACTTCCTATTCAGAGGAAGAGCCTGTTTCAAAAATACACCTCACCTCTCAACAGCAGACGGATTACCTACAAGATACCAAGAATAATTAATTTAGTCCTTCTTTCTGAAATATGGGTGGACCATTAAGATCACGACACATTAAAAAATATAAAAGGTAAAATCCTAAAAACATAAAAGGTAAAATCCTACTTGAATAAATGAAAAAATCTGTAAGAAACACAATTGGAGAAATAGAAAATAAATTTATGAAATACCCTTGGAGATCAAAGAAGCTATTAACACCCATTGACTATGAGCAGAATTTCTTTGGAAAAAACAAACTTAAAATACAGAATTGCTCTAGAAGTTTAAATTTTTGGTTATCAAAGAATTATTTGACCAAGTAGAAATAAATCTGGGGAACTGTCTCAAGCTAGAAGGCAAACACATAGAGCTGACAAATGTGAAAGAAGAGAAATAGGCAACGTCCAGTACCCAACTAAGAGATGTCTCTCAAAAGAGAAAGCAGAGAAACCTGAGAGGCAAATCATATCAAAGAAATGATAAAGGACACAGAGATTCTGATTAAAAAGTCCCATAGACTACACAGTACAAAAAAGGAAATATATATATATATATATATATATATATATATACTTAGCTACATCTTCAGAAATGTTACAGTCATCTAAAATGGTTGAAGAAAAAATATTTTCAGTGTCCAGTTCTCTACCCAAAGTAAACCAAATGCAAAAGCACAGCAAAGATGTTTTCAGTCATAGAGCCCCAGAAAATGCTTTCCACCCAGCACTTCTTAGAAGTTACTAGGGGAGAAAAAAGAGGAAAAATATGGATAAATCAAAAAAAGAAGAAGACACGGACCCAGGAAACAATGCATCCAACCAAGGAAAACCATGAGAGAAAATGCTGGCCGTTAGTGAACCAAGGGGCTCACAGTGCCATGCATAAGAGCCCGATGAGTGGGCTCAGGTAGGTGATGGCCAGCAAAAAGGAAGTAGGGTGGAGAGAGTGAAAAAACCCAAGGAGCTGGTGAAGGCCCATCATTTAAGTCAACTATAAAGGAGAAAATTAGAGAAAACAAATTAAGGCTGTATGTAAAAATCATGATCAAAAAATATAAACGAGGTAGAATAATTTTATGCCATTGATAATTACAAGAAAAAGGAGTCCATATGACCCCTATGTTAGGGAGTTAGGGTAAATTTTTATTGAAGTGACGCAGGGAGCCATGGAATTAGCCAATAGAAAAGGAAATGGAACTCCAACACACTTCCTGGCCAACAATATGTATACAAGAGTATAATTTCATAAGTGTTGCTTACTGGCTTTTAACTTGTATGATCAGGGATGAATAAGGTAAAATTCTGTTACAGAGGCAGAGAAGATTGCAAATAGAAGCAGTCTTAACATTGTAATGAGAAAAAAAACCTGGCAGAAGAAAGGAGTTGGAAGAGGGAGGGGAGGTGGAAGGACGGGTTGGGTACTGATTTAGTGGTATGCTGGTGCTGACCCTAATCCCAGCTCAGAGCCTCATGCTGGTAGTTTGAAATCGATCATATGGTGAGTTCACGGAAACCAGCAAATATTATGTTCGGTTCCACCACCCCCCAAGAGCCCGTTGTTAAGTATTTACAGCACTCCCCAGGATAGCCTACAGTTTCTCCTCCCTGTAAAATAGGGATAATATCTCCTGTTTTACAGTTAGGAGAGAAGGGCAATACTAAAATTTATGAGACAGGAAATGATAACTTGAGTACATAATTGAAAGGAATAATTATAACTGGTAGAAAAGTAATAATAATTTTGCTTTCTTAAATTTTGACTGTTAATGGGAGAATGGAAAAGAAATTAGTATAAGAAAACTAAATCACCCCATCTCATGGATGAGTTAACAAATCCTATCTGGGGCAAAAAAAATAAAAATAAAAATAAAAAGAGCTATTTAGAGTTACAGAATTAGACATCAGGGTAATTAAATCCAGAAGTATTTTTTAAAAGATGATGCTTCTAAGAGTGGGGCTGGCCTGTAGGAAGGGTGCAAAAGGAGACTGGCTTTTCAATAGCAGTCTCTCCAGTTTTTGTTTGTTTGTTTTGTTTTTTTAAGATTTTATTTATTTATTGGAGAGAGACAGGGAGTATGAGCAGGGGAAGAGGCAGAGGGAGAGGGAGAAACAGATTCCCTGCTGAGCTGGGAACCCAGACGTGGGCCTCAATCAATCCCAGGACCTGGAGATTGTGACCTGAGCCAAAGACAGATGCCTAACCATCTGAGCCACCCAGGCACCCCAGTCTTCCTAGTTTTTGATGAGATGTTTCTATTTATAAATTGCACAAATGAAATTCTGATTATTTAAACAGCAATTATAAACTCAATCACTCAAATTGTCTTGCTAATATCATTTATAAGAAACTTCTGAACATCACCACTTAAAATTTTATTAAATCCCATTTATAATTTCAAAATGCAAACAGCTAAAGATACAGATTTATAAACTGAATTAAAATTTTTTTTAATTTTTTAAAAAATTGATTAAAAAGTTTTTTTAAAAAGTTGATAAAAATGTTTTTATCAATCTAACAAATTAAAATTCATGGAATATATCAATTTCTTGGGCATTTTTAGCATATTGAGAATCAAACCTTTAACTTTACAAACTCAGACTTTTCTAGACATTTAAATATGACTACTGAGTTAAGGAATCTTAAGAATTTCAGTTAAAATTATAAATAATAATAATAATAATAATGTCATTTCCCTCTAATTTGCCAGAATTTTTTCCTTTTTTAAAAAATTTAAGTTCAATTAGCCGACACATAGTACATCATTAGTGTTTGCCATAGTGTTCAATGATTCATTAGTTGCATATTAATTTGCCAGATTTTTTTAAACGTTTCAAATATTGTAAAAGCTGATGAAACATGTGCAACACAGCCCATGATTTTAACTGATCACACTTAGTGTGAATATAGTTTGTACGGAAAGTCTCAATATTATATCCATTTCTGTATGACTAGTTAATTTTGTATGCATTTCTGGGGTGCCAATTGCTGCCAACAGAAGAGAAGGAAATCAGGATCTCAGGACCTCTGGTATGGGACTGGCCACAAAAACCTGGGTAAACCATTTTGAGGGTATCATCTCAGCCCCTCATCTGTAGACAGATGAGCCTCTGTCTACAAAGGATCCTGGCTAAATGCGAACGACATAGGATGTGTGGCACTGGTCACCTGGATAATGTTTCTGTTTCACCCTAGCCAATTTTTTTCCCAATTTTATTGAGAAATAATTGACAAGCATCATGTATAAGTTTAAGGCATACAACACGATGGTTTGATTTAGGTATATTGTTAAATGATTCCCACAATAGGTTCGACTAATACCCATCACCATGCCAGTTTTAATGGTCTCTTCTTTCACTTCTGAATACTTGGTTTGGTAGAAAGACTTTGGCACCCACGGCCACTTCCAGTGATATCTAATCTCCACCGCCCGATTTCCACTGAAAAGGCCCTTTGCCTTCTTTATCTCCTTATTAATAGTCTCAGTGATCTTATTATATAGTATATATATCTATATCTATCTATCTATCTATCTATCATAGATAGATATCTATAGATAGATAGATATCATCACAAGACCAATTATTCGGTAGCAATTAAGATAACACAAGGAAGGACAATTATAGGGTATGACAAAGGTGTCCCAGAATATCTATAAACTGGTTCTTTGAGAGGCACTGTTTTGTTTGGCGAATTAATTTTGGCCAAATTTAATACTGCTGGAGACTTTAGATATTAAAACTCAAAAATATTTCTCTCTTTTGAAACAAGCTTTCCTTGGGGAGTTTCACAATGATTACCTCTCCCTCTGTATGTGCCCATTGCTACACTGAGCCTGGTTAATGGGTGTGTTGGGGGGTGAGCTTGAGGAGGGTGGGCCAGGGAAGATGTTCTTTCTTAAAGAAGTGAGATTCAAGCTGAGTAGATTGATATGAAGGGACCACCATGGCGGGGGTGGGGGAGGGGCGGTGGTGGTGTTCAAAACAGAAACTACATGTATGAAGGCTCCAGAGTTTAAAAAGTAGCATTACCCATAAAATATGCAACACTTACTGAGGATTTACTAAGTAGCTGGCGCTACTGTAAGCACTTTGGAGCATTTTATTATAACAGGTATGAAAATGGAGAAGTAACTGAAAATGATGAAATAATTGATTCAAGGTTACACAGACTGTAGGTGATGGCAGTCTGGCTCCAAGAAGCTGAACAGCAGAGACGCACAGGCCCAGCAGTGAGAGAGGAAGCAGGGGCCGGGCGTGCACAACGTGTTCATGATTTTGCACAATAGTGTGCAAATTCGAGGACTTCAAAGAGAGACTGGGCAAGCTCACCTTTACATTTTTCCAAGTTCCCCTCTGGCTGCATTAAAGAGAGCAGGTCAGAGTAGGGGCAAGAGTGGGAGCAGGGAGGCCAGTTACTATGGTAATTGTAGTGAATGACTCACGCAATAGGTGAGACAGAGGATGGAGTCTGCCTAAGGAGAGGAGGAGAGTGACCCTGAGCTGGAGGGGTGTGGCAGGTGTTCCAAAGATGAGGTTGAGCTCAAATTTCTCGCTTAAAAACAAACGATATGCAGGGAACTGCATTGGATGAATTTGCAGATAAATATCTCATTTTAGAAAATCGTTCTCATCTTTCTATAGTGGCCATTGCCAAATTTTTAGAGAAAGTTCTTTAGAGAACTTTATCATACGTACTCTATATGGTGAGTAACACAACCTGTTTCCCGGCTTCTGATTCAGGGCTTTGAAAATTAGGTCACACTAATAGCACACTCGGGCATTTTCAATGATTCAAACTGCCAAAATTCAAACTTCCTGTCCAAGGCATCAGAGAATGGAGAGCACTCAGAATTATTAAATTAGCTACTTTCAAGATACTGGTTGGTACCTGAGCAGGAAGAACATCAAGAAAGTCAGGGTGCTCCCCTTGTTACAACCTCTTCTGGAAACATCAGACACTCAGCTCCACCACAGTAAATGACCTTCATACAAACTGGGTATCTTGCTGTATGCAAATATTGAAAATTAATAGTTCATGCCAAAACAAAGGAAATTTGAGTTCCTGCACCAAATGAGATCAGTCAGGGAGTGCCTGTAATACTTCTTTATCTTCTCTTTATTTTGGAAAGGAAAGATTATGATAGAAGAGCTTTGTTTTCATTCTTTCCTCTTCATAATATATGAATGAACTGAAACCCTCGATCGTAGGTGATAATTAAAAAAATCCATAATTTGTGTGATCATTCTATTAACTATAAACTGTTTATTTTATAGTTACTGTTTTATGTTCTAGCAGATTAGATTGGCCATATTTAATACTGCTATTTAGTAGCCTCTAGATATTAAAATTAAAAATATTTCTCTGAGAAACAAACTTAAAACTTCATAGTAATTTTTCCCTTCTGTCATATGTATCCACTGATTTGTTAAGACAAAGACATACCAAACACTGTTTTTAAACTAGTGGGATTGCATTTTTTAAACTACTTCTTGGCTATGCATTCCCCTTCAAACAAATAAAAAAACTTATTACCCAGCAAATGAAATATATCATCAGGTCTTCACTTTTTAAGTTATAACAAATCTTTAAATTGTACTCATCAAGATTTAGAACATGGAACTATATAACATTTATACTTTTCCTCTAGCATTTTCTTTAGTTTTTATCTTCAGATACCATTTTTATTTTATTTAGATTCGATACATGATTTTTTAAAAAGATTTTATTTATTTATTTGACAGAAAGAAACACAGTGAGAGAGGGAATACAAGCAGGGGGAGTAAGAGAGGGAGAAGCAGGCTTCCCACCACGTAGGGAGCCTGATATGGGGCTCGATCCCATGATGCTGGGATCATGACCTGAGCCGAAGGCAGAGGCTTAACCCACTGAGCCACCCAGGCGCCCCTCGATACATGATTTTTAATGATCACTTATCATAAAGTCAATCTATTTGCTCCATTTTTATATAAAAAAAGTTATATATGCACAGAAAATAAGCCCAGAAAACATGTGCTATCCTGTTGAGAACATTTGTTAAAAATTTATAGCAGCTCCTGAACAAAGAGGAGAGAAAACATTATATCAAAAGTGATCCTTCATGATTTTTTACTTGATTGAAAACCTAGATTGTAACATATGCCCTAATGACCCCAGAAAGGAATTAGCCCTTTCTCCAACGCTAATGTTCACCCACTCTCTCTCTAGGTATATTTCTGTCTGGTGGGAAATGTGGTTGATTAAGTTGTACTGTAAACTCAATGGCCTCCTCCTTTTTCTCACTGCTTAAATATTCCAAGATTAGGGAATTCTTACAGACCACATACTTTGTACAATGCAAATGGCCCACACGTGTTGTAAGTTATTGTTTTAACACTGTGGTCTCAACCATCTGGTAGAAATAAACAAATTTTGGGTGTCTGGGTAGCTAAGTTGATTAAGTGACTGCCTTTGGCTCTGGTCATGATCCTGGAGTCCTGGGATCGAGTCCTGCATCGGGCTCTCAGCTCTATAGGGAGTCTACTACTCCCTCTGACCTTCTCCCTCTCATATTCTCTCTCACTCTCCCTCTCTCTCTCAAATAAATAAATAAAAACTTAAAAAAATAATTTCTTGTTCCAGTTAGGGGGAATTCCCTATCAGGGACATGTCTTCAGGAATCCACTCAATGTAGATGGGGGTAAAAGGAGAGTAGGCGTGTTATTTTGGGGCAATCAAAGTCAATTTCTTTAGTGAAAATTAGGTTGACCATATTTAATACCACCAGAGTTCGTTAGAGTGTTAGATACAAAAAACTGGATTCTGCCTTTAAAAATGAAATCCGATCCTCCTAAATTGTAGGTAACATATACAAGACTCTCTCACTCCATTTATGTAATTTCCATTTATTGATATTTTGTACTCAAATCTATTATTTTACTCACATTAGATTAGATCCTGAAAGGCATTCTAAACTTAGGAAATCATATAGCCGCAACCCTTGATCCTTTTAGTCTTTTTTTTTTTTTTTAAAGATTTTATTTATTTATTTGACAGAGAGAGATCACAAGTAGGCAGAGAGGCAGGCAGAGAGAGAGAGAGGGAAGCAGGCTCCCTGCTGAGCAGAGAGCCCGATGCAGGACTCGATCTCAGGACCCTGAGATCATGACCTGAGCTGAAGGCAGCGGCTTAACCCACTGAGCCACCCAGGCGCCCGATCCTTTTAGTCTTATGATCCCTTCAGACTTCAGAGAATTTTTTTTTTTTTTTTACATAACTTAGTAGTATATCTTATGTCTACTTTTAGGCACAGTGTAGTCCCAGAGACCGTGTTTTATGGGGGAATGGTCAAAATATGAAATCCTGGCTGTGCACAGAGGGCATCCAGACATTTGCGTGCTCCATCCTTTCAGTCAGGTCGGCATTGGAGAAATGTAGAGAAGGGAAGAAATGTTAGTTTATGTGGCATTACCAAAGCAAAAGAACAGTGAAAGAGTGAAATATATAGGTGGGATGGGACCTTTAAAAGTGCTTGTTTGTCTGTTGAAAAGCTGCAAGGGATCACTCTTAGGTCAGTTTCCCTAGAAGTGAATTCTGAAGTGATGATTCAGGTGAAAGCTACTCACCCGGAAGTGTTTTTAAGACTGGAAGGGAACGGGGATGTGGGGTATCAGGCAGCAGAGTGCAATATCGAGCTGAGCTGAGCTCGGGCTGTGGAGGGTACCTGTCCAGGGGGAGGCTCTGGGGACAGTACTGTAGAGTGCTCCTGAAAACTGGGGCAAGGAAGATACTCATGCCCTTCCATCATTGGCTAAGGGTTGCATCCAAGAATGTAAAAGCTAAGGAACTTCTGGCTTTCCTTGCTTGGGCATTTAGAGGGCAGTCCTCTGACAGAGAGACCCAGGTGATTAGCTGTCATCAAGGAGAGCACATTGGAGTTTGGGGTGTACAAAAATGACAAAGAGATTCAAGGGGATAAGATTGGATCACTGACAATGCTTGCAACATGACCCAAGAAACAATGTATATATTGGTTCTATAGAATTGAGCCAAAATCATTCCATCAGCAATACAATCCTCAAAGAAATCTACTAACTCAATCTTATAAAACATTTCAATCCAGTTAAAAAAGAAAGGATTACTTCTTTTGTGTAGATGGCAAAATGTGTTCTCCCCATGGGGCGCCTGTGTGGCTCAGTCGGTTGAGCTTCTGACTCTTGATTTTGGCTCAGGTCCTGATCTCAGGGTGCCGGTTCAGCCGGGAGTCTTCTTGTCTCCCTCTCCCTCTGCCCCTCTTTCCACTCAAGCTCGCACTCTCTCTTTCTGAGATAAATAAATAAATCTTAAAAAAAAGTATTCTCCCTGAATTACATAAATTTTTATTATATCTTGAAAAGGAGAAATATCATCCCCCATTCTCTGTTGGGGGCTTGAATGATCACATATGACAAAAAACAAGGCAAACTTTGAGTTGAAACCTGAATCTAAACACGGATTCATCTTCTTTCTAGGTCTCTTGTATTTTCTGATTGATAGTACATGATATGAGAACAATCAAAACAATTTAAGACCTCTTTCATGAGGTTTCAAGACGAAAATATTAAGTATATATTGTACCAAGGTACAAAGCTCCACAAGAAAATACTAAGTAGCTAATGAGAACACTAAAAAAACCAAACAAACAACAAAACAAAACAATAACAAACAAACATGAAACATGTTTATCTGATTATTTTTTTTCCTTTGCAGCACACCTGACTCAAATGCTGCAAAATAGGGGATATGGAAAGAACATGAGAATCTTTAAGGGATGGATGGTGGTGGTGTAATTTAAGTCTCAATATAATTCCTAAAATGGTGCAAAATAGGGGATATGGAAAGAACATGAGAATCTTTAAGGGATGGATGGTGGAGGTGTAATTTAAGTCTCAACATAATTCCTAAAATGGGTTATCCCCTGCATGGTATTTTAAGATTGCCTTCTGAATGTGAAAAATGGTTTGTGTTCCTTAAAGAAACTAAGCATATTAGAATATGTGCAAGTATGTGTGTGAAAGCTCAGTGTTACCATGTAACATCCTACATTCATGCAGCATCTTTTTTCAAAGTCCCAAGGCATTTCATTGAAATAATTTTCATGCCTAGCTGGTTTGTTGATACAAAGTTCCAAATTTTAGAGATTTATAGAAATTAAAAGTAGTTATATGGCCTATTTTCATCACTAAAGGGTATTATATTAACTGTATCCTATACACTGAATGATCATTTGTGAGGAAAACATGCTTGTCTATTGCTTTTTAAGTATTTTTACTTTGGAAATGTTTTTTGTTTTTTAGTAATAAAAGTTAAATTTTTCTTTTAAAAAAATTTTAGTTACACATGGAATATTCCAGTAAAATGGACTGAAGATAATGTATCAAGTATTACATTCTACAACAGGTCAGAAACAGGAGGTAAATGTCATCAATTGATTTATTATTTCTTCTTTTGAATTAATGTACCACATTAAACTAATGTAAAGTGTAAAGAAACAACACTGGAACTTATGATATACATTAAAGCTAAAAGAGACCTCTTAAGTAATCCTCCAATGAATTCAAGCCCTTATCTACAACGAGAAATTTTCTACCTTGAGATATTCTTTTTAATGATTTACCATGACTGACACAATTAACAAATACCCATATCCAAAGAAGGGTCACACACCCAACCACTGGATGATAGATGTGTAAGTTTTCTTTTTTTCTTTTCCCCTTCTTCATTTCTTCCTCCTTTCCTTTTTTCTTTCTTCTACTTTTTTTCCCTTGGTATCACAGAAGTAAATCATGGAATTTCTTGAAATGCTATGTGACAAGCCTGGTTTCTTAAAATGCTGACATTAAATTAGACCTATCATTTTTCCAGTTCAGTTTGGCATTAGAATCTTGAATGATTCCAAATTATCTTTTCTAAGTTGTAAATTGTCCCCAGTAGCTCAAGGCACTATCTATACATATTTCAATCCATCCATCCATCCAGCTCCCTAAATGAATTACTTGGCTTGTGCCTGTGTTAAAACTCAGCTCTGACTGCTCTGCTCACTTATATCAACTGGAAATATATTTCTGTATCCTATCTCCCTTGGTTTGTCTTTTCCTTTCTTGAAAAAATTTTGTTAATATTAAAACAAGGAGGCCTTATCACATGTTCTTTCCTCCAGATTACTGACAGAAATAATGGGGCAGGTTTTAGCATCTGTCCCAGAAGATTCCTCCTTTTTGCACTTTTACCACTGTACTCGTTTTAGGCTTCCAAGTCACTTATTTCTAAGATAAATGATACTCTTCTCACCCCATCCCACACAGAGTTGGTTTCAGAAAAGCGGTTGGCATGCGCTTTTCACCTGTGGCTTCTTGGGGATAAAAATAAGGTAAATCACTTATCCTTTATTTACATATGCCTATTTGCTCCTGCAAAATATTCTGAAATATTAATTAGGTATGATTTCCCCTAGCAAGTAAATTTTTATCCTATACCTAGAGGGCTGATTTTTTTATTGAGATAAAAGTCACGTATTATACAATTCACCCATTTAAAGTGTAGAATCCAGTGGTTTTTATTACATTTGCAAATATGTGTTACCATCACCATAGTCAAATTTAAAGCATTTTAATCACCTCAAAAAGAAATTCCATGCTTTAGCTATCACTCTCTCTATCTCCCATACCCCCAGCCTTAAGCAGCTGCTACTTTCTGTCTGCATACATTTGCCTATTTGGGACATTTCATATAATTAGAATGATATGTGTGGTACTTTATGACTGTTTTCTTTCATTTAGGGTAATGTTTTCAAGGTTTATCCATGTGGTGGCATGTATCGGTACTTCTTTCCTTTTTATTGACAAATTATACTTATATCATCTCGATTTCCACCTCCCATTCACCTATTTATCAGTTGATGAGCATTTGGGTTATTTCTACTTTTTGGCTGTTAATGGTGCTATAAACATTTCTGTACAGATTTTTCTGTGAATCCAGTAGGTTTTTTGTTCACTTTTGGGATTATGTACTTATAAGAGGGAATATTTGAATAATAAATTTAATCCTTATTAATCAATCAATCAATTAGTTCTTTCAAGGAAGTATTTACCAAGGGCTGACTTCTGTGCCGGACACAGGGGTAGGCATGGAGATAATGCTGAGGGAAAAAAATCCCTTACCCTCTTGGTACTTACTGTCTAGTGAGGGCAAAGACCGACAAGACAGTAGGCAAATGAGAGTGCCTGGTATGCTAATAGCCAAGGGGGCTCGCTGAAGAAAGACCAGCCCAGATTTGGGGGTTCAGGAAAGGTTACTAAAGAAAAGCATGTCTAGGCTGAGGGCTAGGGGTAAAAGGTAGTATTTAAATGGATGATAGGCTTGACCAAGTGTGGATAAGAACTCTGCTCTGGACAGAGAATGCTAGTAGGAAAGTGAGGGCAGAAGGCTCTGCCAGCAACTGCCCCCTTTGTCTTTACATTGAACATATTTTTTTTTTTTTTTTTTGGCTCTATGGATTTAGTTGCTTTCCCCTCCCACACAGAATATTTCTTAAGGAAATGGAGCTTATTTATTTTGGTTGTGGTTGTTCCATGTCTTCAGCTGTTACCCAGTAATTGTTTATTGAATGAATGAGTGAAAGAATGAAGAGGCTGCAATGTTCACAGAGTTTTGATGACAAGACCTGTCTTTATCTGAAACTTCAGAATCATGACTGCTCACTGAGCCAGAAGCAAACTAGACATCTCTTCCTACTTCAAAGTGTCTGCTCCATTTTTAGCCTATGCAATAAGTTCCTGTTTCCTGTCTGGGGACATCTTCAGCTCTCAGGTCAGAGCACAGATGACAAACACATCCCAAGTGCACTGAATGGGCAGTCAGCTCAGGTTACCAGCCCTACCTCCCTCTTCTTGGTTTCTTTGATGATTCATCAGTCAGAAATTTCCCAGGCAATGTTGGGACTTCCCCCAAGGCCGTTTATTTACATTTGTGTTGCACATGATATTTTAAACATTAAAAAAATTAAACATGTAATTTATAACAAAAGAAGAGGATCGCTATCACAGACCCTTCCTTCTCTGGCTATTCCAGCCTGCCCTGTGTCACCTCTCTTTTCACTGTTTATAGTATATTTTGTGCTATTGGTTTAATCAATCCTACTTTATTCCTAGTATTACTACTTTATATTTTGAATATCACATTGTTATTTAATCTTCATTTGCTCTCTCTTTTCTTTTTTAAGTAAATGACAAACTCCTTGGAGATACAACCTTTACATCATACTCCTTGACGGCAGGTCAGGATTACCACCCTATTGCCCGCGAGGTTCTGTGCACATCTTAAGACTTACTAAGAGTTTAGTAAGTCCTTGCTTAACGGAGGCTTGTTTGCCCGCAGACTGCGGTGCTGTTGGAGAATGGAGATACTTTAATTGTGCCTCTGTCTTTAGTACCAGCTGTTCTTTATCAGTGCATTTACATTTAGTAGTATATAGCCTTTTTTTGCTTTTTAATCTGCGGCTTTCTAACATTTAGAAGACTTAAAGGTTATCATGTGATGTCAGATAACTAATCTTACCAAAACATAATATTTTAAAATAGGTATTTCTAAGTGTATAGGGTCTAGGAGAAGGCCTAGGCCATAGGAAATGGTATAGACTTTCAATGACTCTTGCAGATCTAAGGATACATTCTGGATGATTTAGATAACCAAATTCTGACTACACATAAATAGAATATTACTAGAATTTCATGGTAGTTATATTTAAATGTTTCATGTCAAAATAATTATGAGCATATGTTTTTTAATTTAATAACAGAGAGAAAGAGAGAATTTCTTCATTCTTTCAAGCTGAGTCTCATGGGATGTTTGAATTTTGATTGGATCATTATGAATTCAGTTTTGCAGATTCAAAAGCTCAGTTTCATCAATTCATCCCTGGTCAACCAAGGCTTGGAAGATTTATTCACACAAAGCAAACATATAAGAATGCTAATTTGTTAATTTATATAAATAAAAATATACTGGCCAAGGTGAACCAGAATACTCATGTCAGCTAATCAGGTATCTCCTTCCAGGAAGAAAGTTTACTTAATAAGAGTAAAGAGACAGTTAAGGTAGATCAATTATTTCAGAGAATTCATCAAGCTGTGATAGCTTCATATACTGCATCAACCAGGGGAGTCTAATTATTGCATTTAGAGGCTATTTTGATGCAATGAAAGTTTCTTATTCATGCAAAAGGCCAATGGAGGTATTCCTGACCTGCCATCTTTCCTAGATAGTTCACTGCCAAATATTAACTTAGAAATCCTGTCTTCCTCCTTCTTATGGCTCCATTGCTTCCTAGACCTCAAATTCCTCTGCTGGATCTTTGCATCTGACCAGAAGACAGGGGAAGATAAGGGAGGGCGCAGGTTGAGAAGCGCATCTATTACTACTGCCCACACTTTGTGTCCAGTTGTCAATCCCATGTTGCTACCTAACTGCAAGGGAGGCTAATAAATATAGTCTAGCTGTATACCCAGGGAGGGAGAGAGAATAGTGCAGTAAATAACTAACAGATCTCTACCACATACATTGTTCTCTATAGGAGGCAATCTGTTAAGAAATCTGGAATACATGTACCAGCTCAACTGTGCATCCCCTTCCCTCTGCAGACTAAGACACTCTAACAGACCTTCACTATCGAAACTCTTCTTTGCAATTACTTCTTCCCAATCACCAAAACCATCACCAGATAGCCAGGTTGCATTTTTCTAGATTCCTGCTTATTATATGTTGCATATTAATACAATACCTTTCTTTTTAGGGAAATTCTCTAGGCCACTTGCTGATATTCAGGAGGGACTCTGTAATTGTTACTAACATAATGATTACTATTTCTTAAATACTTCCTTAAATGATTTGTTGAAAATATTACCACAAATGTATAACCAATTCATTTTACAATAGATCATGTCAGACTTAGTTTCAGAGATTAAAATTTTCTTCCTTGATCCTAAATTTTGATAGGGCATCCTACTAGAAATTTTTAGCTCTCCAAGTACACATAGTGTGTCATTGGTAAAAAAATACTATTCTTGTATTTTTCATCTGTTTTGCTAAAAAATGATGCATAAAATTTAATAAGATATAAACTAATTTTAAACTGAAAAATAACTTGCTTAAAGCATCAATGCAACAAAGCATCTACATCACTAAAGAAAAATACTTCTTTAGAATTATCAAGCTATCACAAGAGCTGTCTAGTTGTCTAAAGTTTTTTATGATTATTTATATAAAACAGAATACAAGCATACCAAAGAGATACTGTGGGTTTGCTTCTAGACTACCACAACAGAGTGAATATGGCAATAAAGTAAGTCAAAGAATTTTTTGGCTCCCCAGTGCATAGTATAAAAATTATGTTTACTCTATACTATAGTCTGTTAAGTGTGCGATGATGTCTAATAAACAATGGATGTAACTTACCCCCAAAATACTTTATTGCTAAAAAAGCTAACCATTACCTGAGTTTTCAGTGAGTCATAATCACTGAGCACAGATCACCTCAACAAATATAATAATAATGAAAAGTTTGAAATGTTGCAAAAATTACCAAAACTTGACACAGACACAAGGTAAGCAAATGCTGCTGGAAAATGGTGCCAATGGGCTTGTCCATGCAGGGTTGCCACAAAACTTCGATCTGTAAAAAATGCATTATCAACCAAGTGTAATAAAGCAAATTGCAATAAAGTGAGGTATATCTATAGTAAAGAACTGTTATGAGAGATCTGTTACTAAAATCTATGTGGGTTGAAATTAAACAGCCCCTGGATGAAATTTTGAAAAAGTTAATTACCCATCTTCTCCACCATCTAGACAAATAAAAGGGAAAGAAAGGAATTTTCTAGAAAGAGCTCCTACCCAGAAACAATTCATTCAACTCGTTTATGTATAAAACTAGCAAGAAACAGAACAAGATGATTTATTAATTGAATGATAGGGTGTTATGTGGCCATTCAACTTACATTTTCACATGCATGTGTCCCTGCTTTCTGAAGGTTCACTTCATTTTTACAGAAGATCTACAAGGTCTGGTAATGGCTTTTTTCATAAAAATGAAAAGTGGAATTAATACAGACTCTTAAAAAGTGTGAGGTACTATTTTCTTTATGCCATTTCAGCTTATGAAGGGTTTCACAGGAATGCTCCACTTTCAGATAGAGGGGGAACTCTGTATAGAAAACAAAATTGCAAGATGTTTACAATATGCTTTCAAATGAAAAGGAGTATGAATCATAAAGACAGTAATGTCCCATCCTGCATACTGGATGCGGGTATATGCACATATACGGAGAGAACGCATGCAGAAGACAAGAACAATATGTTAACTAGTGGTGGTTAATTTTTTTTATTCTTCATTATACTTTTTTGTATTTTGCAAATACATATTTGGAACTGTAAGGAACACATAGGACTGTTATGATCAGAGAAACAATAGTAAATGGAGCAATGAAAGGAAACCTAATACGTGCTGACTCCCACGTGCTGCCGGGAGTGGGCACCAGTATTCTTGTCCTACATCCCTCACTGTGTAACTAAACAACCCGAGAGTATGTTGCTGTTAACAACTGTTGGGAAAGTAGCATGAACTTGGAAAGTCCATAATTACTGACTTCCTGGATCTCAGCTTCCTCATCTATAAAGTGAGAAAAATCACAGTAACTCTAGATAGGCTTAACTAGGTATATATAAAGCACACTGAAATACTGCAGTATTTAGATGGAGTGCCAGGAACTTCTCAATGTTATTTATATTTGCTTCGCTATTTATAGAACTGCGGCATATCCCCTTTCATAATAATGAGGATAGCTACCATCTGTTGGACAAATAACTGTGTGACCAACACTTTACCGATGTTATCTTATTTAATCTTCACAACAGCCCTGTGAGGGATTTTTATCTCCATTTCCCTTATGGTGAACAGGGACACAGAGAGGTCAAGTGATTTGGCCAAGATCACACAGCTAGTTAGTCACAGAGCGAGGGTTTTGTCCTAGATCTGTCAGACTCAAAAGTTCATGCTCTTTTTCTTATTAACGTATGGGTCTGTGCTTAGCAAGAGGCTCTCCTCCAGATACAAACATTCAAAGCGTACAGTTGCCAAAAGATTAGCTTCCTTTCAACAACTTGTCTGTGGGAGAATGACAAAGAAAGATAAATACTGAGTGAATGAGGTAAAGGTTTATAATTTGTCAAGCACCTACTCTGAACATTCCTAAAAAAAAGTATTGTCTTGTTGGAGAGCTTACTCATATATTATGAAAAACTACTGTGTCCTGGATGTCTTCCAAACCTTGTGAATACTTCCAAAGTTTAAATCTTCTTCCCTCCCAAACTAACTCATCTGCCTCTATTCTGTAATGGCAGCATCATTACTTATCTGATCATCTGAGCCATTTCCCCCTCCTCTGACCATCCACTCAAGTAAGAAAACCAACTGTTGATTTTACCCGTGAAGTGTCTTGAAAACATCACTTTTTTTCTTTTTTTCATTACCTCCTACATCGGAGTAAGCCCTCCTTCCCTCTTGCCTTGGATGATTATGGGAGACTTTAAAATCTCCTTCCAATATATCTTTTGTACCACCATCAAAATTATCTTTCTGGAAAGCACACTTGAGCATGTTATTTCCCTGCTTAAAGATCTTTTCTATCTGACCATGTTTCAGAAGATGGATTCCTTCTCATGGCATGTGGCTCTTGTACTCCAGAGCTCTAGACTCTATTTCCAGCCTCATCTTCCATTTTCCAGTATCTCATCCTTACAGCGCCACTACATTAAACTATTTGAAATTTCTCAATAGATGCAGTATTCCTGCACAATTATTTAAAGTGTATATTGTCCTTGCAAACAAAAGAGTGTACAAGTTAAAAAGTATAGAAGCAAAGCTAACTAATGAAAACTGGTCATGTCAGAGCACAGTTATTATTTTATGTGAATTCTTTTTTTACCTCAAACAGAAGTCTCTGTTCCTTCAACGTTTAGCCTCTAAAAATCTATATACTAGAGCCCTGTGTAAATACTGGGTGCTACTTTAGAAAGAGAGTTAATTTGGCAAATCCTTTGATGAAAAGCATTGATGTAATCAACTGAAATAAGGAAAGAGAAGACTTTTCAAAGATAAACAAAATTAGAAGAGCCAGTATGACACGGATTACAAAATCGAGAATGTTGTATTTGGATTTCAGTTCTACTGCAGGCCTTCCTGACATTTTAAAAGCATTACTGATCTCAAATCATTATTTTGCTAGGCAATAGACAATGCCATCAATATGAATGTTGATTTTAATAAATAAAGTATTCTTTTAGATGTTTACATTTTTATCCCCTCCCCAGGCTGCCCAATGAGTACTCTTTGTGTAATTAATCCATCATGATTAGCATTATATGGACTACCCCCAAAAGCAAGGACCTCTTTGTCTTTTGGCATTGTTTTCTTCTGTTGGAGGATTGAAAAGCACAGAATTATTTCACCCATTTGGGAAGCTTCTACCAGTAAGGAGTATAAGTCACAAATCACAGGACACTTATTTACATTGGTTATTCTTCTTCAGCTCATGTGCTACAGTGACATCCTAAAATTAGGCAACTAAGTAAGAATTAGGCTTTGGGGCTTTGGATCCAAATCAAACTTGACTCCTTCAGTTGATATTTCTTTTCTTTTCTTCTGACTCTCTGGGCCTAATTTCTCTGTGTTTACAGTATATGCAAACATGTTTCTTATTAGTGTTTATTTACTACCACAGGAATCACTTTGAATCCTGCTGGAGATGTTTTTCTCAAAATAAACCCAGATCATATTGGGTTTTATCGTGTAAATTATGAAGTACCAACTTGGGAATGGATAGCTACCCATCTCTCCAGCAACCACACGGTAAGACTAGCAGTACTCATGAATTGTTTTTTTTTTTTTTTTTTTGCTCTAAGAACAGAATCTTCATGATATTAATTTTCTCAACGTGCTTTGGTTTAGGAATTGTGCTGCTTACCTCTTTTTCTTCTTCTTTTCAGGGCTTTTCTTCCGCTGACCGTGCAAGTCTTATTGATGATGCTTTTGCCTTGGCAAGGTGAGTTTTGGAATGAGATTGGGCTATTTAAAATACTGTGGATTTTTTCATAAATCTATTTTCCTGATGAATTGCCATGAAATTTAAGTATTAATTATAGTTTAAAATAGCCAAAGTCATTATTTATAACATTAGTGTCTTCCTTAACTCTCTTTTTTAAAACTCGCATAAACATCATAGCCAAACTACTGCAATTTGCTGTTAGCAGACACACAAAAGCTCACCTACCATATTGACTTTGAGTAGGGTTCATCTGTATCAAAGTCCTTGAGCTAATTAGGAGTGACATTTGCAAATGTTGAGAAGTGCACCTTCATAATTCGATTTAATAAAACAACAATGTGTTTCATTAACTTACTTCTATGAGCCCAAGCCCACTGTATGAGTTTATGGCTAGAGTTGTCAACTCTTGTTCAGGTCATCAGGGTAAGAAGAATGAGACATGGTACTCTAGGATTGATCAGAATTAAGGTACCGCCTAAGAAACTGGACATTTTTTGTTTTCATGGCCTGAAGGTGACCTACACTTAGGAAAAAAAAAATCAACATTGATTAGGGGAATGAAGGAGTAATAACCATACCATCTTTGAGATTTTTTGTTTTGTTTTGTTTTGAAGTAGTCTGACACCACTAATTCAACAGATATTTGTTGAATTTCTGGTACTTCTATAGGAGCTAGGGACACAAACAGTAGGTTTTTCTAGCTTTGTAGTGGCCTCCTCCTAGATACATGCAGTGTACTGAGGATGAGCTGCTACTTCTTCAAAAAGCCTTCACTGCCCCTTTGTTTGGATTGGGTGTCCCTTTCGTGGGCCCTTGTGTTTAGCCACAATGTTATGCTGTCGTTTCTTATTAACTGTCCATCTTACACACCAAACCGTCAGTTATGTGAGGGTAGGCACCCATATCATGTTCCTGTTCATTTTATTCCCAGCTCCTAACTGTGACTGGCCCATGACAGAAGTTCATTAAATATGAGCCGGACACATGTTTGAAAGATAGTACACCAGCACTAAAGGCATGGTAGAACTATTTTCTACAGACTTCCTAGATGAGATACTGGAAGTCAGAAAACCTTCTTGACATTTTTTAAGGAGGGAATTGATAGGGTTAAAAAACAGGCTCTGAAACGATTCAAATCTTGGTTCTGTATAACCTTGAGTAAATTTCTTAACCAATCTCTGACTCGATTTCCTTATGAGTAAAATGGAGATGACCTTATAAGACTTATAAGATTATAAGACCTTATAAAATTTCTTTTGTAAGAAATAAATGAAATAATGCACCTAAAGCACCCCAAACAATGTCTGGCCCAAAGCAAGTGCTTAATAAAGTATACCACTTGACTGTACCAGACAACTGCATAGGCCTGGGAACTTAAGTGATAAAGGAAGATAATCAACATTTTAAAATACAATAGAACCATTAAGAATTCTTTAGAGGGAAAACTCTCCTAGAAATGCATCATGACCTTTTCCAAAGCTTGGCATCTTGGCTCTTAGAAATTACAGAGAACTACAAAATCTTTATAATTTAATTCCCATCACAACACAATGCAGACAGTTCTTCTTGCTTTAAAAAATGAAAGCCTCTTGAACAGGTCTCTCTGGAGTACTGTGTATAAAGCAAATAATTCTCACAATTGAAAGGCTTTCTTGCATTTGCTCAGCTCCTTGGTCATAGCCCCCATAAAATTTTGGAGAGATATGGAAATGAAGAATGTGAGACTCACCTGAAAACCAAAAAATACGTAGAATCACACAGCAACCGATCTGGAAAATACCTGAGCTATCAGCTGAGCTATTTAGTTATCACCCAATTTCCTTCTGTAACACACGGGGGAAACAGGACTCAGAGAAGTAGAGTCCACCGGTGTTGGCTACAGCTAAGTGCAGTTCACTCAGAAGCTTTAGGGACAAAAAAGGAGAAACATGTAGTTGAACAGGTAAGCGCCTGTAGTAGGGTAAGAATTATACAGTACCACTTGGGTGTTCAAAAAGAAATGTTAACTATCATGTTTCATAAGCAGAGCTAAAAGAGCACATCTAAATATAAACATTTTCTTGATTCCCTTGTCCCCAAATTTGAGGAGCTAGTACTCTTACTGCCCCAGATGAATATCCAGATAGGCACATTTGCTCAAGCCAAGGAATAAAAATTTTCCCGGCTACTTTGAGTCATCCAGACAGGCTCAGTTTGAGTGTGAGCACAGTCCCATAAAACCATCAGAGTTATCAACTTCATTTAAGTTCCTCCCTGTCCCTCAGGCTGGTGTCAGGCCAGCCACCTGAAGTGGGAACCAGGTGCTTGACGTCTTCACCATCTTGTTGCACGCAACTTCTGCTCCTCACTCACCAGGCTGCCTCTGACTCCTCCAGGGCTAAGGCCAGGAGACCAGGGAGGGAGAGCAGGTGAAGGGAAGGAAAGATCCTGACATGCTGTCAGTCCTCTCTGGACTTTGAAGATGTTTAATACTGACTTTCCGATGTGATGTTTTCTTGGGGTATTTGCCATCCATACTCATTTTGATTGCTAAGATATTTCTCTTGCAGTTCCTTGAGGTGGGTGAGTGAAAACCTCTGAACCACATCTGGTCCATAAGAAGGGTTCATATATCTTTACCCCCAACAATGTCTGGAAGGATGGGCCATCCCACACAGTCTTATCTCTTTACTCTGAAGTTAGAGCCGTAGTCAACCGTAGTTTCTTAACCTTTAGATTTCTCAGGGTATCAGACACCAGGCCACTGTGTCCCCAAACTCCATGATACACAGGTAAAACTCTTCAAGTGTTTTCACTACAAGCCCTTTTCTTAGGCTTGAAGTGAGGTAAAAAGCTTCCTGCAACCTCTCTCCTGTGGGAGGAGAGCATTCACAGTACCCTGACAGTGATCCCCTGAAGCCCTCTGTTAAAATGTCTCCTTCTGCCCCTAGCTTCTCCAACGTCTTTAATAGGCTGGTGATGGGTTATCAACTAAGAGTCACAAAAATCTCTCCTGACCATGTTAGTTCCAGTTTGGTGGGTCTGCATCTTTGGGGCTTAGGCCAACAAGCCTGGTTTGGGGGTTAGGCAAAGGGCCTTGCCAAAACAGAGATAGAAAGAATCCTTTTTTGTCCACCTGTTACAGTAGAGTTTTCCTTTTCAGGAGCTTGGATTGTGCTCTGTAGCCTACTGTGTGGTAAAGCCAGGAGAGGGCGAGGAATAACATAAGACAAAGCAGAAAGCACTAGCTAATAGGTCTGTGGGTGGGAGCAGGAGTCTCTAGGTGAGGAAAGGATGGCTTAAAAGGCCACCTAAGCTAATGATCCAAGCAGAATTCTAGCCCCGCCTCACATAGCAGTGGCTCCAGTGATATCCGAGGTGAGAATCAAGTTAGCAAATAAAGGCCACCAAGTGAACATCAGCCACACCAAGATTACAGACTTCTAGGGTCACTGGTTTTACCATTTTACAGGTGTTTGCAGAGGTAACCAGAGCACAACACAGAACTGGATAAGCAACTTCACCCTCCTACCTGCACCCCCATCCTCACACTTCCTTTTAGAGAAAGGAGAAGTAGGATAATCAGAAAGACTCCAAAAGGACCTAGTTCTTTGCAAAAAGACTGTTATGAGCCAGAAATACGAATTTAATTGGCAAGTGAACACTGAGAAATCAGACACAATGGAGATTTTTTGGAATTCTCCACACCACCAAAGACTTTGCTGGGAAACGAGCACATGGGGTCAGCTGCATCAACCTAGACACTTCTCTGAAGGGTTTCTAATGTCCCAATGAAGAGCGACATTTGATAAGACACTATGCTTAAGTCAGCTTCTCTGAGGACTAGAATGTACTTCCAGGTCACACCCAGGGAAGCCAGGACAAACCTTTTGTTATACGATTCCCCCAAACTTCCTGGGTGCCTCAGCCCAAGATAGGAGGGCAAGAATTCTCTCATTAGACCCATTTGTCCTTTTTTCCATCGAGTCTGGTAGGAACTGTCTTTAACTTAGAGCCTCCAACTTCTCCAGATGATAGGACAGTTCTATGATTTGAGTCCCTCAGGCTGGGCTTTTACTAGATTGATGGAAGATTTTTAAATAAAGAAAATTATTGAGATGCCTGGATGACTTGGTTAAGCATCTGCCTTTGGCTCAGGTTATGATCAGAGAGTCCTGGGATCAAGCCCCGCATCGGGCTCCCTGCTCAATGGGGAGTCTGCTTCTCCCTCTCCCCACTCCTGCTCTCTCTCTCTCACTCACTCTCTCAAATTAAAAAAAAAAATTTTTAAAGATTTTATTTATTTATTTGAGAGAGAGAGGGAGAGAAAGAGCACAAGCAAGGGAGAGGGGCAGAAAGAAAGGGAAAAGCAGACTCCCCACTGAGCAGGGAGCCTGACATGGGACTCGATCCCAGGACCCTGGGATCATGACTTGAGCTAAAATCAGATGCTTAAACAACTGAGCCACCCAGGAACCCCCAAAAATCTTTAAAATAAAATAAAATAAAATTAACCACATCTGGCTTTCAGAACTGCTGTATGCCTGTGAATTTAACAAAAGGAGTTTGAGACTCAAAGTTGCTTAAGAATGCTGTCTTAGGTTGAGCTCCCTAGAAGCAGTATATGAAAAGGTTCATGAACATGTAGGTTATTGAGAGAGTACTCTCATGAGATAGGGAGTATGAAAAAGAGGATGGGGCAGGGATAAAAAGCTAAGCCATGATATGGTCTCAGATGGAGTCTAGCTTTGCCAGATTCCACTAGAAAGCTATGAATTATGCTATAAAGTGGGTCTAACTTGAGGGAAGCAGGCTGGCTTGTTGCCTTCCTGAATCAGAGAATTAATGGCCTGGGGTGAGATATTGCATTACCTCTTAGGCAAGATGGATATATTTGGCCAAGTGCTCTTCTCTGAAGAAGGTGGCAGCTGTGAGGCAACTGAGCACTGTAAGGGGATCTGAGAAGGGCACTATAGATGTCTTTGTTCTCAAAACCAGGTCTTCACATGGGGTCCCACCAGTATCAACACTGCCCAGGGGAGCTTATGAGAAATGCAAATTCTTTGGCCCTACTCCAAAACTGCTAAATCAGAAACTCTGGGTGGGGGCGGGAGTATGTGATTTAATGAACTTTCCAGGTGTTGTTGATAGATGCTCCACTTTGAGAATCATAGTTCTAAATGATACTGCTCTTGCTCTGGAGAATCAAATATGACCAGTAGGAGCTACAGAGTAACATTATTTGTGGGAAATGAAAAATATCTCAGCTAAATTCTCAAAGGTTATCCTTGTAATAACCAGCAAAAAATCACCCAGTCTGATGTTCTGACCCTATGACTCAGACTTAAAGAAAACAAGTGATACCAAAATGGAACTATTGTATAGTTATCAAGCCTGTTGGAAAAATAAGGCAATAGGATAGGATATTGATTTTCAACATTTGAATACACAGTATTTCCTCAGAATCTCTAATTTTTGGATAACTGGATTCCCTTCTTACTTCTACTTATGCTACCTAATTAGTTAATTCTTCTGGCCCTGGTAACCAAGACCCATTCCCTTCAACCTTTTCACCTACCTGAAATGTACAGACCACTTGGTTTCTGACCAAATGCTCATTCTTCCTAAACTTTCATTATTCTCTTTGCTAAATTGATCCTTAGAGCAACAATTATTTTTCATAAACCTTAAAATCATCAGCTGGACATAGTTAACTGTTCTATAGGGAAAATAGAGAATCATTAAAATTAGAAAATTCTCAAGTTTCAAATATCAAGACAAAATTTTATAATTTTTCTTCCTTAACAAACATTCTCAAGAAAACACTCCATTTTTTTTCACTTTTTAAAAATTTCTTTTCAATGTAACAGTATTCATTGTTTTTGCACCACACCCAGTGCTCCATGCAATATGTGCCCTCACTATTACCCACCACCTGGTTCCCCAACCTCCCACCCCCCGCCCCTTCAAAACCCTCAGGTTGTTTTTCAGAGTCCATAGTCTCTCATGGTTCATCTCCCCTTCCAATTTCCCTCAACTCCCTTCTCCCATCTCCCCATGTCCTCCATGTTATTTGTTATGCTCCACAAATAAGTGAAACCATATGATACTTGACTCTCTCTGCTTGACTTATTTCACTCAGCATAATCTCTTACAGTCCCATCCATGTTGATACAAAAGTTGGGTATTCGGGGCGCCTGGGTGACTCAGTGGGTTAGGCCACTGCCTTCGGCTCAGGTCATGATCTCAGGGTCCTGGAATCGAGTCCCGCATCAGGCTCTCTGCTCAGCAGCGAGCCTGCTTCCCTCTCTCTTTCTGCCTGCCTCTCTGCCTACTTGTGATCTCTCTCTGTCAAATAAATAAATAAAACCTTTAAAAAAAAAAGTTGGGTATTCATCCTTTCTGATGGAGGCGTAATACTCCATCGTGTATATGGACCACATCTTCCTTATCCATTCGTCCGTTGAAGGGCATCTTGGTTCTTTCCACAGTTTGGCGACCGTGGCCATTGCTGCTATAAACATTAGGGTACAGATGGCTCTTCTTTTCACTACATCTCTATCTTTGGGGTAAATACCGAGCAGTGCAATTGCAGGGTCCTAGGGAAGCTCTATTTTTTATTTCTTGAGGAATCTCCACACTGTTATCCAAAGTGGCTGCACCAACTTTCATTCCCACCAACAGTGTAAGAGGGTTCCCCTTTCTCCACATCCTCTCCAACACACGTTGTTTCCTGTCCTGCTAATTTTGGCCATTCTAACTGGTGTAAGGTGATATCTCAATGTGGTTTTAATTTGAATCTCCCTGATGGCTAGTGATGATGAGCATTTTTTCATGTGCTTGATAGCCATTTGTGTGTCTTCACTGGAGAAGTGTCTGTTCATATCTTCTGTCCATTTTTTGATATGATTGTCTGTTTTGTGTGTGTTGAGTTTGAGGAGTTCTTTATAGATCCTGGATATCAACTTTTTGTCTGTACTGTCATTTGCAAATATCTTTTCCCATTCCATGGGTTGCCTTTTTGAAAACACTCCATTTCTTAATATTATTTAATAGTGCTTTTATTAAGGGAGGTTGCATGCTCCTAAATATAATTCTTTCTAAATAAGATCAGGACCTGAGAAAATAGAAAAAATCAGCTTTCTGCACTGAAAACAAGCACTGCATCGTATCTCATTAGTACAAATCAAATGATGCCAAAATTCTCATTCTTATCTATCTGTCCAATACTACTAGTTCGTCCTCTAATCAAACTCTTAGGGAGAAATCAAGATATAATTCATTCTTCATTCACAAAATACTTTCAAACATAGTAGCATTCAATGCATCAGTATTACCAATTCAAAAATTCAAAATTTATTCTTTAATTTAAACTTTCAAAATGTGGGTTTGAAAAGGTAGAATTCCCATCTTGGGTTTTTTTTTTTTAAAACCTAGGCTAAAATTTGAGACATAACAGGTTTCTGAGAACAGTATTTCCAAAGGTTCTAGAATCCCTTTTAAGGAGGAAGAAATTGGATTCTTTAAACTTTGAAGTGTCAATAGAAACTTCAAATTTTGTGGAGGAACAAAATCCATTTTTTATTTGTGAATATTGGAAAAAAGTATGAAAAATTAAATGTTTTAAAGGGAAAAACTAGTTCAACTGGAATGTTTTATGCATTCATAATTCATGAGTATTGTTATGTCTCTTCATATCAAAGGTAAGTCATTTTAATAAGATATTTATCATGGTGCATTTATATATATTATTTTCTTATAAAGTATTTTTAAAAGATTTTATTTATTTGTTTGATAGAGAGAGAGATCCCAGGTAGGCAGAGAGACAGGCAGAGAGAGAGGAGGAAGCAGGCTCCCCACTGAGCAGAGAGCCTGATGCGGGGCTCGATCCCGGGACCCTGAGATCATGACCTGACCCAAAGGCAGAGGCTTAACCCACTGAGCCACCCAGGTGGCCCTCTTATAAAGTATTTTTAAAAGATTTATTAATTTATATATTTAGAGAGAATCTCAAGTAGACTCCTTGCTCAGCCTGGAGCCCAATGTGGGGCTTGATCCTACAACACTGAGATCATGACCTGAGCCAAAATCAAGAGTCAGACACCTAACCCACTGAGCCATCCAGGTGCCCCACATTTGTACATTATAATCGGCTTGTGTCTATCCATCAATATTAACTATAGCTAAATGGCTTTAGTTTTATCCAGAATTTCTCCTCAGCGATTTTTCAAATGTACTTTTTAATGTTCTGTCTTCCTCTTTACTATTGAATATATGAAAGCACTAAGACATCATTGTGAACAAACTTCTTTGATTGTGTCCCCCCAAATAAATGCATTTTCTTAATTGCTTAATAGAAGGATTCTCACTAACATTGAATTCTATGATTTCCATATTAGTACTTTTAGTCAAATGAGTACTAGTCTATGGCTGGATTTTTTTGTTTTGTTTTGTTTTTAGTCTATAGTTTTTAATTAATGGTTTTTTTTTCTCTTCCTTAGAGCTCAACTTCTAGATTATAAGATGGCTCTAAACCTGACCAAGTATCTCAGAATGGAAAAAGACTTTTTACCATGGCAGAGAGCAATTTCAGCTGTAACCTATATTATCAGCATGTTTGAAGACGATAAAGAGCTATACCCTGGGATTGAGGTGATGTTAATGTTATATCTTATGACAGTAAATGTGCAGCAATGAGCAGAATAAGGAGATTTCTGAGACAAGGAGCTTCTGAGAGACACAAAAGCATATCCATGTGCCAAGTGAAATTAAAGGAAAGTACAATGACACAACTAGTCCAACCAAAAAGATACTATCTCTATTTTTCTCCGACTTGAAATGTGCCAGTATTTCTGGTTTAGTATACCACTTTATGATATATTTTAGTGTTAAAAAGAATATAGTACAATATATTGTCTTGTAACAATAGATAAAATACAAACTCGATCCTATTTTCAATGGATTTATCTATGTTAAAATGAATTTATTCTTACTAATGTATAACATTTTGTTTCCTTATTCCTGGACAATAACTGGACAAACGATTTAATATTTGTGGTCTTCATTTCCTTCATACAATAGGAATGTCGGATAGGATAGTATAGGTCATATAAAATAAACATCCTTTGTAAACCCAAAGGCGGCATATATATATTAGTTATCAGTATTTTAATTTCATCAATACTTGATTAATCTTCTAAGTGCAATAAGTATGTCAGGCGTTACTCCACTTCTTACAAATGTTAACTAAAGAGTAGAGGTTAAAAGAAGCTTACCCAAAATTTTATAAAACATTAGAGAATGATCCAGGATGTTCTTATCTTCAGAACTGAAGCAAATTTGCCATGTGATAAGAACTGAAAACCTCTCTTTCCTAAGGAGAGGCCCAAAGTTCTCTGAACTAGTAGGAAAGAAGATTACAACAGGGGGCTATAGATTATAATAAATGAGGAACTGTTGATAAATAGTAAATTATTACTCATTGTACATGGTGCTTTTATTTCAGAAATACTTCCAAAGTCAAGTGAAGCCCACTGCAGATCTTCTGGGATGGAATGATATCGGAGACCACATTACAAAGTTATTTCTTACATTTTTTTTAAAACTAATTTTCATTTAATATTTGTTTGTATGTGTTAAAACATGTTAAAAAGTGCTCACAACCCCCGCTTTGTGTGTGTTTGTTTTTAAGGTTGCTCCGTGCCTCCGTGTTAGGGTTTGCATGCAAAATGGGAGATCAAGAAGCATTGGACAATGCTACCCAATTATTTCAGCAATGGCTAAGTGGGACTGTAAGGTGACTGTTCATGTGCTCATTTCTAGAGGACCTCAAACTTAGAAATGAAGAATAAAAATCTCTGAAACATTGTTTCTTCTTCTAGGCTTCCGGTAAATCTCAGGCTTCTGGTATATCGGTATGGAATGCAGAACTCTGGCAATGAGACCTCATGGAACTACACTCTTGATCAATACCAGAAAACTTCATTAGCTCAGGAAAAAGAAAAACTGTTGTATGGATTAGCATCCGTGAAGAATGTTACTCTTTTGTCAAGGTAAGGGTTTTTTTTTTTTTTTTTTTTTTTATTCATATGAGTGGCATTTGATGGTTTATGTGTCACGGTCACTTTAAAATGTGAATTAAAGTAGGATACGTTTCCAACAACATCTATTAAAACTTATTTTCCCAGCAAGAAACAAAATATCCATGTAAGAGTGGAATAAAGAAATGTAATCTCATATGAAAACACTCTGGGAGTCAGCAGTTTCTAGTTGTGAGCAGTGGTTCAACATTGTGATTCAGGACCTGGGGTGTTTTTCTTTCTGTCATCCTCAACATGTTGGATGTCTCATAACCTCTAGAGCTCCAAATAGTTTGTCTTCACACAAATATGTTCAGTGAAAGAAGAGCAAGGACAAAAGAGTTCCTTCTCACTCGGCTTTGTCTTTTATGCTAAAGGTGAGTTATTTCCGCTTCCCCTCATAACCAGAACTGGATCACACTTGATCATTCTGGGTTATACTCTAGGTCCACCTCTTGGTCATTTGCCAGAGAGGATGAACTTGAATTCCTTTGACTGATTTGGGCCATCATCATACTCTGAGGCTGGGGTAGGAGCCTACCTACTTCCCTAGGATCAAGGAGACCTTGATCCAAGCCCAGAACAAATTGGTTTCTGTCATCAGAGGAGCGTGTGCCACAATATGCACACATACACACAAAATATATTTATATTCCACTCAGAAAGACTGCTTGAAGCACATCTGTGAATCTTCTGCCACTACAGACATGCCCCAAATCAACTAGCATCTGCTCTAATTCATTAGTTGCCTAGTTATGGTTTCTGAGTTACTTACTGCATTCACTTAACCAACATATAGGATGTCCTTTCTATGTGTAGGTATATAAATTGTGGGAATAAAAATGAATAAGGCATGATATCTATCCTTGAGAAACGTACAGGTCATGAACGAGGCAGAATATAAATAGGAAATTATGATGCAGTAACCAATTTGTAAGGATTACCAGAAACAAAGCCAGCAATACTCCTTCACCATCTTGCTTTAGGGTAGATGTCCGTTCTTCTGCTCTTGGCTCTAAAATAGTCTATCAAGAACTTGATCATTTTGTCATTCCATAAAATATCATATTGATCCATTATTTTGATGCCACTGTGCTGATTATCTGATGAGAAAATTAGCAAGTGCTTACATGTCTTACCAAGACTCTTGTGAATTAGAGGATGAGTGATAAGTTACACAAAAATTCAGGACTATCACTAAAGTGCAGATTCTGGAAGTTGAATGGTCTAGAGTATGTCAAGATATTCCCTCTAGGTACAGCCATGGCATACAGTTAATAAAAATCTGTCAATTAGGTCACTTAATTTATCTTGGACTTCTTTGCGTTAGACTATAATTAGAGCTAATTAATCTAACCATATAAATTGCTTTAGAAGGTTGTTTCTTACAATCTAGGAAAGAACAAATAAGATGTAACTGTTATTCTTTAGAAAATAAAAGTATAAATACTTTCCCTTAATTTACTTGTTTTTTAAAATTTTGTAGTTCAAGGGGATAATAGGTAAGTGGGTGAAGTGCTTGTATACAATAAATTCAGTTAATTTTTTAAAAGTTAATAGTTAACATTTTGAATTGTTTTTCTATTTGTGTTTTCTTAGATATTTAGATTTGCTCAAGGACCCAAACCTTATTAAAACTCAGGATGTGTTTACAGTTATCCGATATATCTCATACAACAGCTATGGGAAGAATATGGCCTGGAATTGGATTCAGCTCAACTGGGAATATCTAGTCGACAGGTGGGATAATCAGATAATGGCTTGTTCTCTTTGTTTGATACCATTGACAAGTTCTTTCTTTTTCTCTTTGTTGTACTTTCTGTACAATATCTGGAATGGCATATTACTAGAAGTAAAGGATCATGGTATTTTCCTTCTAGGGAAGCAATAAACTAGTTAATTTTAGACCCAATTCCTTTTCTGGAAATTATTTCTTCTAACTGATCTACAGAGTTCTGAAATCTGGAGAGATGCCTAAATTGCATTATTTTTAGTTTGGTTAAAACAGGTTAATATAACTTTCTGTTGTGTTAGCACCTAGTATAACGCCAGGCATGTATTTAATTCTCAAGATTTAATGAAAACTAAGTGAGTTTCTGGACTTGGGTTCAAACTGGAGCCTTATATCTTACTGAGCTTATATGAATGAAAACTTTTATCTCCCTTGACCAGATAATTATACTTTAGGTATTAAAGGGACCTACAGTCTCCAGGCAATAGCAATTTTAAAATGGGAAACAGAAAGGACAAGAGAGGAACAAAACAAACTAAAGAGATGCTTTCCCAAATTTCTCATTTCTTCAGCCCCGTTTAGAAGAAATATTGCTATTCTTGGTACTAATCCTCTAAATTTAGTGGTTATTCCCACTAAAAATTTTCTTTACAGAATATAAAATAGAATATAGATTATATATCCCATGTAGACATTGACAAAAAGACCTTTACTGTCTGTAATTCCCACACTGGGAAACACGCCCTGTTATCCTCTCCTAATCTCTCCTGTTTTCCCATCAGCACTCCCTCATTGATAATGACCGCCTTATCAGAAACACTAACTCTGAAGATAACTTTTATTTCTGTTCTCTTTTCTACCCCACAATTCACCAGGCTGTCATTAGGTTCATTCACATTTCTCATCCTTCTGAGATTCAGATAGTATCTCTATCTTTCAACTAAGATACCCTACATTGCTTTTGCCTATTTGTGAGGAAGTTTTGGTTTTTCTATTTTTGCAGTGATTGCGTGTAACTGCTCATCCATCTCTACAAAAATTGATTGGCGTGTGTGTGTGTGTGTGTTGCTTTGTCCATCTGTTTATAACTGTTTCAATGAAATGCATGGCTTAGAATTACTTAATCTTTCTATTGAGAACATGTTCTTATCTGAAGATAAAGTTTCATGTCCTGCAAGCTAGTACCTTTCATTTGCTTAATATATGCCTAGTGACAAGTACTGAGTATTTTGTTTTAATCAAAAAGACCATAAGTCTTTCATTTTTTGAACACATGATGCAGGAAGCCTATGCAGATGAAGAAGAATGCTTACTTTTGAATTATTGTAAAAAGATAAGTAAATAATGTTCCATTTTGTATTATAAAATGGCCATTCCCTTACTGCTTATTAAGTATAAAGTACTTTTTAAGGCTTATTTGAATAGTTATGGTGTGATTTATTTCAAATAAGACATTTTTCATTTAAAAAATTAGTTCATTCTGTACTTCTTAATAATTAATAACTAGAAAAAACAGGTGTTATTTTGTCATGGAAGTCATAAACATCTGGCCCTAAAATAAATTTATTAGACCTAATCCTGAATTTAAAAAATAATAAATTGATATTTATTTCCAATGCTAGTTCCAAAACACTCACCCAAGACTTTTAATATTTCTTCATAGTCTAATGATCTAATTCTCATGAGGTATTATTTCACATAGCCTCAAACATAAAATTATACTACAACCACATGTTGGACACAAATATAACACCCGATATTAATTATGGTTAGTTTGAATAAATAGAATTTCCCTGCTAAAATCGGATAGGAGGAATTAAACAAAAATGAGCAAGCTTTATACAAATATTTCCAAATTCCTGAATATTTTCCAGAATTCACAATGAGTGATTTTCCTGCCTAGGTTACTGAATAGTTTGTTGTCATCCTAAAATAAATAAGCTGCTTTTTTATAGATGGTTTTGTCATGTGATTGTTTTATGACAACTGATGGCCACACCACTAATGCCCTTTCTAGTTCGAGACTTAATCAAAAAGTTCCAAAGACACTTCTTTTTTAAAAAAATTTTATTTATTTATTTGAGAGAGAGAGAGTGAGAGAGCACGAGAAGGGAGAAGGTCAGAGAGAGAAGCAGACTCCCTATGGAGTTGGGAGCCTAATGCAGGACTCCATCCCAGAACTCTGGGATCATGACCTGAGCCGAAGGCAGCCGCCCAACCAACCAAGCCACCCAGGCGCCCCTCCAAAGATACATCTGCAGTTAGTCTTTGCTTTTGTTTATTCCAGTAAGGTCTTAGATGAAACTGTGAAGGTGAATGAACTCAATAAGTCAGCAGCGTAGTGTGCTAAGGTTTGATTTTAATTTATGACTATGGTTGAAAATTAAGTCAATGGGACATGACTGAAACCACTTAAAGACTGCCTCATAGACAAAAAGTTTAGTAAGAATTTAATTATAAGTTTTATGTGCATTGAAATAATTTCTTTTAGATAATATAATAATACTTGTATAAATATTAAGTCCAAGAAGATGATTGCTATATAATATATTTTTTTAATGTTTAAGATAAATCCTTATTTTAGTTCTGAAAGTAATTAATATGATAAATATACAACATACTTCCCTTTAAATGCTACAGTTTATATGATATTGGTTTATTGGGATTAAACTATTTTGTTCTTACATTTTTAGTTTTTACATAGGTAGTTTCAGTCTTTATCCAATCTATTCATTGCTAGTTCCCCAAAATATCTTTTAATTTGTAGTCATTAAGACAAAACAGAAAAGGAACATTATAGAATTATAGAAGGTCACTGAGAAAAATTGTTTTCTTACCTCTAATTAACAGACTTTCTTTGAATCTACAGAATATCATTATAGCAACTTGGTGTGATTCTTTTTCTAAATCTCCCATTTTCTTATTATAAACTGGGTAGGTATTTTTTTCTTTTTTTTGCACAAAATACAGATAAGCAAAAATAGGAATACAAAAATTACCTGTGATTCCACTACCTAGAAATAACCCTTTTCACACTACTATTTACCTTGAGACATTTTTCCATGGCTCTTTATTTACAGAAATGGAATCCTATAATACATGTGGTTTTATAACCTGCTTCTCCCCTTGCATCATCCTTTATTGTGGATATCTTTTCATGTCTTTAATGTTATTTTTGATGCTTCCTTAATGTTATTTTTGATGCTCAATCATATTTCAATGTGTAGATACATCTTAGTTTATTTAACCAATCTCTGTGTGTTGGATAATAATACTGTTCCAAACTGTCTGATGAATGTTGCAGAATGGCCACCCAGAAAAAAAATTTACTATTAACTTTGCCCATTTTTCCAACCCTTGCTCATACTCAGGGCTGTCTTTAGAAATATCCTTGCTAATGAAAGACCCATATGTGAGATAGGAAACCATCAAAACCCTAGAGAAGAATACAAGCAGCAAGTTCTTTGGCCTTGGCCACAGCAGTTTCTTACTAGACACGTCACCAGGGACAAGGGAAACAAAAGCAAAAATGAACTATTGGGACTTAGCAAGATAAAAATCTTCTGCACAGTGAAGGAAACAATCGGCAAAACTAAAAGGCAGTCTACTGAATGGGAGAAGATATTTTCAATAACATCTGATGAAGGGCTAATATCCAAAATCTATAAAGAACTTACCAAACTCAACACTCAAGAAACAGATAATCCAGTTAAGAAATGGGCAGAAAACATGAATAGACATTTTTTCCAAGAAGTCATACAGATGGCCAACAGACACACATGAAAAGGTGTTCAACATCACTCATCATCAAGGAAATACAAATCAAAACCATGATGAGATAACACCTTACACCTGTCAGAATGGCTGAAACTAACAACACAGGAAAAAACAGGTATTGGCAAGATGCAGAGAAAGGGGAACCCTCTTGCGCTGTTGGTGAGAATGCAAGCTGGCGCAACCACTCTGGAGAACAGTATGGCAGTATATTTCTGAGTATAGCTCAGAAAGCTAAAAATAGAACTACCCTATGATCCAGGAATTGCATTACTAGGTATTTACTCAAAGGATACAAAAATACACATTTGAAGGAATACATGCACCCTGATGTCTATAGCAGCATTATCAATAATAACAAACTACAGAGAGAGCCCAAATGCCAATCAGCTGATGAATGGATAAAGAAGAGGTGGTGTATATATACAATGGAATACTACTTAGCCATCAAAAAGAATGAAATTTTGCCATTTGCAATGACCTGGGTGGAGCTAGAGTATATTATGCTAAGCAAAATCAGAGAAAGACAAACACCATATGATTTCACTCATATGTGGAATTTAAGTAACAAAACCAATGAATATTCAGGAAGGAAAAAGAGAGAGGGGGAAACAAATCATGAGAGATTCTTAACTATGGAGAACAAACCAAGGGCTGATGGAGGGAGCTAGGAGGTGGATAGGATAGATGAGTGATGGGTATTAGGGAGGGCACTTCTTATGATGAGCACTGGGTGTTATGTATAAATGATGAACCACTGAAATTCTACACCTGAACCAATATTGAACTGTATGTCAACTAACCAGAATTTAAATGAAAGAAAAAAAGAAATACCCTTGCTAATTGAGTATATAAAAACTGATACCTCATTTTAAGTTATAATCCTTTTAGCCAGTAAATATTATATAATATCTATTATGAACCAGGCATTGTGCTTGGGATTGGAGATACAATAGTAGAAACAGACCTGGATCTCTGTCCTCATGGAGCTTAAGATCTGGTAATGGAGACCAATACTAATTAGAGAATCACACAAATGCATGTACACTTAAAACTGTAATAAGTGCAAACAGAAGAGGTTCTAGTCACACTGGAAGAGTATAAAAGGGAAACTGGCCAAGTCAAGAGCATTTGGACATTAAGGACTTCCCTAAGGAAGTGATGGTTGAGCTGAATTCTAAAGGAAAAGCAGGAGTTATTTAGGTGAACAGGAGATGAAACATTCCTGGATGAATACCTTCTATCAGAAAAGAGAAAAGATAAGGGCCAACCTTTGCAGGGTCAGGTTAAGATTTGGGCTATTGTTATAAGAACAGTGCAAAGTCACTAAAAGATTTTAAGTAGGAGAGTGAAATGACTGATTTTATTTTGAAAAGAAAGCTCTGGTGGTAAAGCACAGACCTAGATGGGGGCCAGAGTGAATTTGAGAAAAGCTGTTAGAGACCTATTGGCGCAGTCCCAGAAAAAGATAGTGGTAGATTGGACTCTGGTTATAACAATTAAGATGGAGAGGTAAGAACATTTAGAGCTTGGTGAATTAGAAATAGAAGTGAGGGAACAAGGATAATGCCTAGATTTATAGAAATGATAAGGAGAAGGAGAACAATGAATTCAGTTTCCTATTTATGATGCCATTGAGTCTCTTTTGAAATGCTGAATTAGAGATTGTTTGAAGGAAGTTATAGTCTCTTGTCAAATGCTACTTAAGGTGGAGTAAATCCAAGACTGGAAAATGTCCATTAGATTTACTGGCATAAAAGCTATTGGTAACTCTAGAAAGAGTTTTTCAGTGGAACGATGGTGGCAAAACCTAAATTGAAGCAATTTAATTAATCAATCAGTGGAGAGGAAATGAAGATATGAAATGTAGATAACTGTCTTGTAAATCTTGACCATGAATGAAGAGGTGAGATAAAGAATATTAAGAGACGCCAGATCAAGGAAGAGAATACTTTTCTTTTTCTTTGTGGAAGATTGTTTGTTTGTTTTTTTAAAGATTTTTATTTATTTATTTGACAGAGATCACAAGTAGGCAGAGAGGCAGGCAGAGAAAGAGAGGAGGAAGGAGACTTCCCGCAGAGCAGAGAGCTCAATGTGAGGCTCAATCCCAGAACGCTGGGATCATGACCTGAGCCGAAGGCAGAGGCTTTAACCCACTGAGCCACCAAGGCGCCCCCATGGAAGATAGTTTTAATATGTTTACTTTATTTTAAAGCTGATGAGAAAGAGCCAGTGATGAATGAGAGATGTAATATGTAAGACAGAAAAGATTCTTTTTTAAAATAAAATTTTTAAGAAAGTGGGGAGAAGTTGGAGTCAATGCACAGATGACAGAAGAAAAACAGGTATCTTTGTATGTCTGTAAACTAAAAGATGTAGGAGTTACTATGTATTTCCTCTGTGAATTAGAAGACAAGGTCATCTTTGTTGGAGAAGGAGGGAAGCAGGAGAATGTCTGGAGGTTGAAAGAGAGTGAAAACACTTGAAAAAAGTAACTCAAGGATTAAGAGAATGAACTGTCCAGGGTAATGTAGGAGGACTGTCAACATGGAGGGTCCATCTAAGATTGATATTCATGAATTTATACCGAAACATTTTGGAAAAAGTTGGGTGACCTCCCTTGACTGATGAGCCACTTGACGCAAACACAGAGGAAATGGGCAGTTGATTTCATCCAAAGCTAGAGTGTTTGTTGCTAGACACAAGTTATTAAACTGTAAGGGAGTTTAGGGCTTAGGAAAAAATGTTATTGGAAGTGGTAGACTCTGGAATCTAAACTATATAAGGAAACAAGTGCAAGAAAAGGAAGAGCTGGTGGTCCAGGAGAGTAGGGCTAGGGATGGTTGATGGGCCAGAAATCCGTATGAAGTCAGAGAATGGTCACAGTGGAAACTGAAAGGTAAATTTTGTCATGAAGGGTGCATGAATGAACAATTTTAGAGACAGTGTACTTATTGATGATCACAAGGCATGATCATGGGAATTGACAGTCAAAGCAAAGAAAATATCATTGGGAATGAGTATGTCAAGAAACTAAGGAGCTGAGATGTTATATTTATCATCGATGTGGGTCTTGAAATCACAGCTTGGAGTAGAGAGGAAGACTAGGAGTCAGGTGCTAAAGTGTATCATAAGTTAGGTGAGGGGGAATAACTAGAAGGAACAGAGGTTTTTAAAAAGAGTGGAGAAATACTGGTCTGGAATCCACAGTGGGGAGCATGAGCACATCAACTCCATTTCTGACCTGCTTCTATGAAGGATGTGGGAAAATAAATGTTCTCCAAATGAGAAGAAATACTCCCTGGAAAGAGTTCATTCCAGAAGGCTAGTTGGAAGAGATCTCAGAGTCTGTCAGGGGTGAGGACAAGCAGCATATACATTATATTTGGGATAATGACTAATGACATTGAAGGGAAATTGCTTACACTAGATTGTTAAGACATGAGAGATGAAAGAAATGGTGGATTTCAGTTCAATTGTGTCTGTGATAAGAGTGAGCACTGGACCTAGTTCACTGAAAATCATGGTTACTTATTAGAACATTTCCTGTTTTTTCCCCCACTGGTTCATTTTCTCTTTATGTTTCTTTTGCAAACTGCTGATTCATTTCTTTGATAATTTCACATTGGCATATTTCTCCTTTTTACCAGTTTGTAAGTGTTCTTTGTATAGTGAAAATATTTGCTCTTTTCACAACAAAATAATGAATTTTTACTTAATTTTATAAACTTTTTAGCATAAACATTTAAAAAATACATACAACAAACTTTATTAGCTTTTATCTCCATGGCTTCTGCTTTTGTTATGTGATAATTTTTAAATGTAAAATTTCTTCTAATGTTTGTTTATCTCTCCATGTAGTGATAAGATTTCTTTTATCCTTCCCTGGCATTCCAGTGGTTCAAAGTTAATACATAATTCTTGTGGTTATGTTTTCACACCGTGATTGGTTGCAATGAGATTTTTAATAATCAGAATTATTTGTATTGTGGTCTGTTAGGAAATTTCTGATGCTTGTTCTTTAAGAGAGAAAGTATGACAGGGACAGGAATAGAGAATCATCTCTAAAATCCTATCCTTGCACTTAGCTTCAAGTGTCTTTGTGTAGCCTGACTAATATAGATCATATAGAGTGATACAGACTAATACAGTATGCAAGTAGCTCATAAAGCTTTTTGAAAGAAGAATAAATAGCTTATGTTCAAATTTCTGTACCTGAGGGAAGATGCATGGAGGATTTATCAGGGTAAAGTTGACTAGAGCTGCTTTGCTGTGTGGGAAGCACAGAAATGCAGCAGCTTAAAGGACATACATAATTATTTCTCACTCATGCTAGTTTCCCTAAGCGAGAACTACAAGTTGTTAAAGGGCTCTGCCCCATGAGGCCTAGGACCTTATCCTGTCGGTGTGGCTAGAGCTTGGAGGAAGAGAACAAAAGGCAAGCAATTTTCCTTCACTCAACAAGGAAGCAGAGGAAGAATGTGGCATTTCTGCTCCTGTTCTGATAAGAACTGAGCTGCCCATCTGCACCTCGCCCTGAGGGAGGTGGAGGAACCTGATCTCTGTCTGGGTTCTCCTGTGTGCAGGGTAAAAGAACAGACTGGGAGAATCCAACCAGCATCAAATGTATTTACTTACTGTTTTGCTTACTTTGAAAATTACTATTTTTAAAACCCCACAAATCAAAAGGAAATTTCTACATCTAGAGAAAGGATTTAAAGTTCTGGGCACTTATATTCCCTCTTCCTTCTTTAAATTTCTCTTCAGATATACACTCAATGACAGAAACCTTGGCAGGATTGTCACAATAGCAGAACCTTTCAACACTGAACTTCAGCTCTGGCAGGTATGAAGTGAAATCCCTCTAAACTTGTCTAGGAAGAACAGAATTAAACTTTTCCTTTTTTTTTTTTTTTTCAAATGGAAATGGCATTTTCTCTATTCAGATTTCAGAAGACAAGGAGAAAGAAATAAGTTTTATATCTAATTAAATGTAGACCTACTTTTTCTAAACTGAAAACAATTCAAGTAACAAAGTGTAAAAGTTGAGAAAGCTGAGGCCGTGACAGGCTTAGAAGGCTACATGAGACCTTCTGGCTTACCAAAGTGTGGACAGTATGTCTCCCCCTTCCTTGTAGGTAACCTGGAATAAGATAGTCAAGATTTGATTCCTTTCAAAATTCATAGTTTTGGAATTTAAAGATATTTAAGTTTCAAATATCTCAGTTCCCAGAGGGAAAAATGTTTATTAATGTTGGAAAATTGAGGTTGTATGCATTTTCATTATCAGTATATTATGTATTGGAATGTTAACATTCTTCTGAACAAAATTATTCTTATTTTTGGAAGTGACAGACAATATATGATTGAGTTTGGGGGAGGATTTTGGAAGGAAGATGAAAGAGAGAACCAAGGTTAACAGAGGTGGTATTATGAGGCCTTAATAAGGGAGCTGAAAGTATATTAAAATAGTCCCAGCTCCTGAAGCGAAAGGCAAAACGAAGCCCGCATTCCACACATTGGGTTTTCCAGGAACCATGCACAGAAAACAGAGAAGCAGCGGAAGCACAGAGGGGCATGCAGCCGTTGGTGTGCTGCTCTCCTTCCCCAAGATGGCAGAGCCTCTCTGGACCTGACATGCTGCCAAAAGTCCAAAAGTCACGGGTAATGATTACCAATCTGAGAGAAGGGCTCAGTCTAATTGATGCACCAAGACATGTAACTCAGTGTTGTGCAATGATAATGAATTTCCAGGGAAGAAGAAGACAAATCCAGCTTGTAAATAAAAGCCTTGAATACTAATTAGGCTGAAAATGACTTTCTTAATTATTTCTTTCTCATTTCTAGATGGAGAGTTTTTTCAAAAAGTATCCAGATGCTGGAGCAGGAGAAATACCTAGGGAGCAAGTGCTGGAAACAGTGAAGAACAATATCGAGTGGTTAAGGCAAAACAGAAACACCATAAGACAATGGTTTTTGGATTTACCTTAAGAATGGTTAATGTGTCCAAATGTCATATTTTAATTTTATGATTCTATTGTTTCTCCTATTACATATATTTTGGCCAAATTTACAAGCACTATGGAGGGAGTCTTATACACAGATACTGCTTTTGCTAAGTAGTGTGTTTCTGTCTTGCAAAGCTTTCAAATTGTTCTTCTTTGTTTATGAAGGAAGATACTAATACAGTAGTTAATGTACTCAGGGATTTCTTCTAAGTGTACTTCATAGGAGATTCTTTGCAAACTGAAGAGAATTTAATAGCCATTTTAATGTCTTTAAATATCATTCTTTATATCTTAAATCTGTGAAAATAGAACAATTTGGTCTTAGCTTTACATTTTTAGTACCAAAGAAACACCACTTAATCTTCTCTCTTGATTGATTTTTAAAGTTTAAATACCAGTACTTGAGGGACCAAAATTACCATCTTAATCTTTATTTTATTATTCAGAATTACACATATCTAATATCATTGTATTCACATGTGTCCTACTCCTTTAAATCCTACCAAAGTAACCCAGGTTTAAATTTTACTCAAGGACTGCATGAATTAGCCAAAGAAACGCCTATTGCCTTCATTCTAAAATCAACAAAAACATTCTCTTCTCCTTTTTAAAATAAATCTGAATGGTTAATCTGAAGAAAATATGTTGTTTTCCAGTGTCACTTTACTCTTGAATAATAATGACTGCTGCATTCCCCAGATAACTTAGCATGAGACAAAAACAATTCAAGAACCTAGCCTTTTTCATGCTTGGTACTCAGTCGTCCTGCTCCATTCCCTACAAAGCTCCTTCAAATATGCTATGAAATTAGAGGAAAGATAGTGCTTAACTTTGCTCCATGGATTTTAGAGAAAAAAGTCTAAATAATTGGAAACTGGTCAGGAAAGAGAGAAGCCTGATTATTCCATAAAACTAAATGGAATTAGAATTTAGCTTTGATCTAACCTAGCAATCTAAGTGTGAAAATGAGGAAACCCATGTATGTCTTCAGCATGACTCTGCATATCTGAGGATATATCTTCTTATAGATAACTTTTATGTATAAGCCTTTAGATCCTAATCCATACAAAATAGCCCTGATCAAATTTATATTCGTGACTTGATTAAAGACATCAGTTTTGTAGAAGCCGGTGGCAAGAATAGGTTTACTATGGCACTGGGTGCCTAGTAGATCCACAAAGTAAGCTGAATAGACAGCAAAGAAGGTAAATGACTACATTTCAGTCGGCTGTATCTAGAAAATCTAAATTTATTTGGAAACTTCAGAAGTATAAAATGATTTAAGATTAATTTGATGCTAATTGGAGCACATGGAAACAATCAAAATCTTAGCTTTGACTTTATCTATGGTATATTATGCCTTAATTAAATACTCTCAGGCTTTGTAAACTTTCTTACTGCTATTTCTTAATTATTGCTTCTCAATCTACACAGCTAAATTGACAAATTCAAATACAGGCAGGGGTGGGGTGGTGGTTGTAGGGAAGATTTAAAAAAAGAAAAAGAAAAAGAAATTTCCAGACCAAAACTTTAAAAATGCTATTTTAAATAACTTCAGAAGAAAAAACACATTAACACCATAAATCATCAGGAAAGCCCTATTATCTTCACAAGGTTTAACACCCTAACTTCAAATTAATCACAATCAAAACCAGCACTTGAAGTCTATGCATTGTTTCCAGTCGACATAAAAGGAGGGGGATGGACTATCCTCCTGCTTTATATAATAAACACATTTTTAAAGAAAAATATAAGTTTGAGGGGGATGGTAAATAAGACAATTCCAACTTGCCTCTAAGTCATTCTGTTTCATTCCATTTTAAGCAGCAAAATGGAAAATGAATTGTTTAGTTCTCTTTACTCCACGTGAAAAAGAGCCGTGCACACTCTGTCATAATAACTTCACTAGCCTATCAGGCCCTTCTCAAACAGCATCTGGTTTTTAAAATGCTGGTGACTGATGGACAGACCTTTGCCAAGAAGAATTTACTACTCTGCTTGCTTGGTTTGTCCTGATTTTCATAGGGGAGGAAAATTAGTATATTGTTTCTAAAAGTAAACTGCAGTAAGCCATCAACTTTTAAAAATTAACTGGAAGAAATGATCAGCAAGGTCATGTGGCAAGGAACAGGGCCAGTATTATTGCCTTGGACCTAGGCAGTCTCCTCCTGTATTCTAGATCATTGCTTTGCACCCACATAAATATAAACTAAGAGTTCAAATAATAAACCATGAGCAAAAGTGACAGGTGGGGAAGGTTTGGGAAGCAGACCTATACAGCTAGGTTGAAAGCAGTGGTATTCCTGCATACTCTCTCTGTTGGTAAAGTGTTAGTCCCAAAATAGGTAAATGTAAGGGGGGAACAAAAATTTAGAACAGTGATTCTCAAAGGAAATCAAGACTAAGGAGAGAACTGAAGGTAGGGGAATAGAATTACCAGTGGAGCTTTCTAAAACATTAACTAATAATAATAGCAAAGTGGTTTTTGTTTGTTTGTTTGTTTTTTAAGCCAAGCACTATTCTCAACACTAGTACTCCACACACTGTCCTAAACACTAGGACTCCACATACCTTAATTTCTATATATTTACAAAAACCCCATGAGGTAGGTACTGTTAATATCTTATTTTACAGATGGAGAAACTGAGACAGAGAAGCTGTAGAACTTGCTCAAGCCATAAAGTAGTGTCTGGCACCAGGCAGGATTTCGAACCTAGGCAGTTTATTACCAGAATCTATGTTCTTAATGGCAGCATTAGAATAGAAATGTGTGCCTTAAAACTGGAGGGATCTGATGGGGTAACTGGGTGACAGGCATTAAGGAGGGCATGTGATGTAAGGAGCACTGGGTGTTTTATACAACTGATGAATCACTGAGCTCTACCTCTGAAACTAATGATACACTATATGTTCATTGAATTTAAATAAATAAAATTAAAAAACAGAAAAATGAATTGGAGTGATCTGGATGTGAATTTCAGCTACTTGGTAGTCAGGTACCTTTAATCTCTCCGTTGTTCAGTGTCCTCATCTATAAAGTGGGGATAAAAATATAACTACCTCAATGGGTTGCTGTGAGAATGAAATGCAAGAATGCAGATAAAGGCTGAATGTATGGGAAACAATAATCACTGAATAAACGTTAGATGCTTTTATTGTCATTATTAAGGCTCCTAGTCCCCACTTGTGACACTAGTGTGGGTAACACAGTAAACTTGGGTTCAAGAATCACCGAACGTAAGAAAGTGAAGGCACTAAGGAGAGACAATATGTCCGACTATGGTATTGTTCACAAAGAGTTCCTGTCCCTCCCAGGGGAGGATCCCATTATCTCGCCCCAACAAAGTCTAGCATGGGTATGTGACTTATGGTGGTTGGTGAAATAGGAGTAAAAGTGATGTATGCTGATTTGAGTTAAAAATATTCAAAGTGAGCACATGTTTGCCATTAGATCCAATAATCCTATACATGGTAGAATGTTTAGCAGCATCCCTGGACTTTATCCTCTATTTGCCAGTAGTGTCTCCCCCATCCCCAGATGTCTCTAGACATGGCCAAGTGCCCTGCAGGACGCCAAATCTCTCCAGTTTAGGATCACTGCCTAACCTTAAACTTGTGAATAGATGCTATGGGCACCATTTAGCCAAAGTAAATGACAAGTGAGAAAAGCATAGCAATTAAAAGATCATTGAAAGGAAAACGAAGTTTGGGGAAAGGAATGATAATGAGAAGTCTGAATAAAGTACTCATTCATTCACATATTCATTCAAATAACTAATATTAAAAATTATCTATTATAGGGGCACCTGGGTGACTTAGTCAGTTAAGTGCCCAACTCTTGATTTCAGCTTAGGTCACGATCTCAGGGTTGTGAGATCAAGCCCCTCTGTTCTGGGTGTGGAGCTTGCTTAAGATTCTCTCTCCCTCTCCCTCTGCCCCTGCCCACCCTCTCCCTTTCACTCTCAAAAAAAAAAAAAAAAAATCTATTATATAGCAAGACTTGTTTTAGGTACTGGTTGGCCTAGATTCAGGAATAGATTTAGAAGACAGCTGGAACCAGTGTGCCTGGGTTGTTCAGTCTGCTAAGTGTCCAACTCTTGACCTCAACTCAGGTCTGGATCTCAGGGTTGTGAGATCAAGTCCAAGTTGGGTTCCATGCTGGGCATGGAGTCTTCTTAAAAAACAAAAAAATAGAAGACAACTGGAAGAAAAATTGAGTCAGGGGATTAATGGAGTGGGATGAAACACATGGGGCAAGGAGAATGTGGGAAGTCACTAACACCAACAACACCTTTACTTGATGTTCTACTGGAAAACCTTTAAATACTATTTGTCATGAATAAAATGTTCTTTAAATACTATTTTACATGAATAAAATGTTTATTTCCTAACGACAATGTGGATCATCTGATTTAAATTGTATCTGACAACGTGCTAGACATTGTCTATTGTCCCTGCACCTCCATTTCTCCCAGCTTCTCTGTCCCTATCCTCCTGTACTGCCAAGCTGGGATGCCAAAAATTGCACTTCTTTGGCTTCCACATGATTTAAATTCTGCCAATGATATGCACTTCTATGTGACTTGAAAGGAAAACAGAGGAGAGGTTGTTCTTCCCTTCCAGGAGAGTTCAGGGGAAAGCAGTTTCTAGGGTACATGTGAGCTGACAGCTTCTGAACTCATATCCCTGTGTATTTGCCATCTCTGTGGTGCAGGGAAGCTCTGATGAGATACTCACAGTTTCCTCACTTCTGTGTGATACTAGCAGTTTCTGATCTCTGGATCAAAATGGCAGTGATATGCAACCTTGAAACCAGAAGCCTGGCACTAACTCTCTGACTTCTATTCCTCCTGCCCTTTTAATGGTGTGTAAGTGCCTAATGCCTTGTATTTCATCTTTTTCTGCTTGGTATATCTACAATATTTTCTGAAGTGACTCTTGAATGATACAAAGTGTAACTACAGAGTTTGTTTGGGTTTATGTTTCCATTTTACCCAGTGCTCCTTTCCTGCCATCTTCCTTAGCATGTAAAAAGCTCCAAGCTGGGTCCTTTGCTTGGCACAGACTGATGAACTAGAATGACCCTCAGAGAGTCTGTTCTAGTGTTGATGAGTTTTAGAATATAGGAGAAATTATGATAAGCAGCATTTGAGACAGAGTCATATTTGTAATCAAGGAGAAGAATCTGGAGCGGTGTGTTTCCCTTTTATATTGGGATACATAAGCACACTAGAATCATCACTGATAAATCATCAAACTTGACTTCTCCAATTCCTCAAATGTTAAACACAGAGTTACCAAATGATGCCACCACTTATAATATACCCAAGATAACTGAAAATATAAGTCCACACAAAAAACGGATACATGAATAATCAAAGAATCATTCATAATAACCAAAGGTGGAAATGATCTAAATGTCCATCAACTGATGAATGGATAACAAAAAAGGGGGTATAACCATACTTTAATATGATATATACTTTAACATGGATGAAACTTGAAAACATTATGCTAAGTGAGAGAAGCTAGTCACAATAAGCCACACATTATATAATTCTATTTTTATGAAATGTCCTAAATAGACAAATCTTTTCAGACAAAAGGTAGATTAAGTGGTTGCCAGGGGCTCAGGAAGAGGATATGGGAAGTGGTTGCTAATGCTTTATTTTTGAGATGATGAGAATGTTCTAAAATGTGATTATAGTGGGGCACCTGGCTGGCTCACTCAGTAGAGCATATGCGACTCTTATTTTCAGGGTTGTGAGTTCAAGCCCCATGTTGGGTGTAAAGCCCTCTTAAAACTAAAAAAATAAAATAAAATAAAGGTTATGGTTGCACAAGTCTAAATATACTGACAACAAATGAATTGTAATATTACTTTAAAAGGTTGAATTTAATGGTGTATGAATTATGTCTCAATAAAGCTACTACAAAAAAGTTGTCTTCCCTTTTTGGAGTCTCACTAAACTAAATCACACAGTAGTACTGGCTCATGAGAAAGCTTTATATTCTCCACAATAGGTAGTGGAAATTAGCAGCATAAGCACCAAGTGCTTATGAAGTTTGTCTCCTTAAAATTGTTTCTACTTCCAGATTCAAGAATTTGCATTATTAATTCTAAATGATCCTTGTATTTTTACTGTAGGATTAAGTTGTTTCTTAAATTGCATTTTTCATCATCAGGATTCCATAAGATTTTGACAGAACTAAAAATCACAGGTCCTCACTTCCCAAATCTCCCATCCTTCCCACCATGGTGCTCCATCCCCATGAGGCTCAGGAGTGACCACCTGACCAGAGCAGGGCAAATTAACGTATTCTGGGGTTCTGATACATGGATATTAGAGAAGCCCCCTTTCTGCTGGGGTCACTGACATAGAGGATTCCTGGGCCATTCTTTGCCATCTTACTACCACATGGAGAGAAGCAAAGGGGAAATAGCAGAACGATGAGAGAAAAGACACAGAATCCTGACATTATTTGAGCCCCTGGATCTGTCTGTATGTAGGCATCCCTTGGAGCTTTGGAAAAAAAAAATGAACCTATAAATTTTCTCTACATTTAAACTAGTTTAAATTGAGTTTCTGTCACGTTCAATGAAAAGAACCCCAATCCTATGTTCCGTCACATTCTCCCAAGAGAAATTATATAGCTTGAGGAGAATGTTATGGAAAATTCATTGTTAAGAGTAATAGGGTCAACAAATGTTACTGGATAGAAGGAAGGAAGGAAAGAAGGAAGGAAGGGAGGGAGGGAGAGAAAAGAAAGGACCAAGGAAGGGATAGAGAGAGGAAGAGAACATTTTAGTTGGAAAAGAAGTAAAAGTAAGAATATTCTCATAATTATCATTATATATCAGCATATAAATGGAAGAACTCTTCTAATTTGTTTTCTAAAATTCTGATAGAAATTTTGTTCTCCATTTGAAAACTGAGATGGAAAAATGAAATAATAACCCTAGTAACTGAGACCAATGTTATATTCGTTATCATGAAAACAAAAACAATCAATCATTAAACATCCAAAGCCATGGAGAGATCAAGTAAAAGAACCACCTCCCCTCCCTGCATGAAAGCTGAGAACAGATAACTGAGGGAAGAAGCTAAACCACATGAAGAAGGGGGAAAAAAAAAAGTGTTTAATGAAACAGGATAAAGCACATGGCTTATAAAATATATGTTTGGTAATTCAAGGATGTGTCATATTGTATTATGTGTTTTAAAATGCCTAAGGAAATTTTTAATTTTTATGACAGGTATCAATTTATTTTTTAAAATTTTAAGTATGTGACTTTTCTATGAGAAGGAAAAGGGTGGTCAATTGCAAAGCCTTACTCTGTATTCTTGAATCTTGCCCTTTGGTGTAATGATACACACTCATCTAATTAAAAGAATGTGACCTTATAATCTAAGAAGAAATAAAGTCCAGAAGTGGAAATGAGGGCAACATATTTTTAGAAAATAACTCACAATATTTTTAAAAATTTTCTATACATGTAATGTACATAGTCAGTGTTCTTCTCAACCAAAGAGTTGCTGTCTTTATTTTTCTCAGTCTAAAACTTACTTTCCTACATCAAAGTGATAATTATTAAAAGAGAATGCCCTTGACAGACATGCATAGAACATTCCACCCAACAACTATTTAATACACATTCTTCATAAGTGCACCCACATTCTCCAGGACTGACCATGTGTCAGGACAGAAAACAAGCTTCAATAAATTTAGGAGAATTAAAATCACACAAAGTGTGTTTTCCAACAGAAAATCAAAAACAAAAGGAAATTTGGGAAATTCATAAGTATGCAGAAATTAAACAGCACACTCCTAAATAACCAATGGATCAAAGGAGAACTCACAAAACAAATTAAAAGATATCTTGAGATGAATGAAAGCAAGGACACAACACACTAAAACTTCTCAGAGAGAAATTCATAGCTGTGAACACGTATATTAAAGACAAGAAAGATTTCAAATCAATAACCTAAACTTCCACTTTGAGAAACTAGAAAAAGAAGAGTGAACTTAAGCCACTAAAGGAAAGGAAATAGTAAAAATTACAGTAGTAATAAATGAAACTGTTAAAATAAAAAAAAAATTAGGAAAAGGAAGACCAGCCTTGAAAATTTCCTGAGCAGACAAAACCAGTTTAAGACACACACAGTTTACGTTAGCTTATTTTGCCAGACTAACTTGAGCTTGGGTCATTTCTTGCACATGCTTCTGAAAATCATGAAAAGCAAAATGTCAGTTGCTTCCCAAAATTGATTTGAGGTAACCCCTGAACAATTCCCTATCACTTAAGAAAATTCTAATATAATCAGTGACGGTGAAGAATGAACAGTCACCGTATGCTCACTATGAAAGCCGCTATGCTCCTGAGTCTCACTCCATATTTTGGTTTGAATGCTTCTGGTTTACAAACTGTCTTCTTGATGTGTGCACATTTTACTAATTACTACTTTGGTAACTCATTGGTTTTACTCTGCGATTTATGAATTCTGGACATTTCATGGCATCAGAAGCGGGATTCAGAGAAGATCCCGAATGACTCCAAGGCCAGTGAGCAAACAGGTGCTGGTACCCACAGAGCCCACTGAGCTTTCACTGCCTTCTCACCAACCCCAGAATCTGAGGATCTCTCTTGGTTCTGAGCTCTGTTCTCTCTGCAGTTTTAAGCTCTCCAACTTTATTGTGTGTACCTATATGTTGTTTGTTGAAGCTTCTTTGTAGTCCCTACTTTGTTCAAAAGGGTGTTCAAAACATGTGATTCTATGTGTTTTAGAACAGTTGCTGTTAGAAAATATAGCCACTCTTAGTTAAAAGGTCTTAGGGAATCCAAAAGCAAAGTTGGGTTCCACCTAGTCTATGGACCAGGATCTGGTGTCTTTTTGGAAAATGTGTGAACTTTTGGAATTGTAAAGGTCACTATGGGGAATCTTTAACTTAGGGAGGTCCATCTTAAGGGGCACCCTTAAAAGAGAGGATTCCAAACCTCTCAGAGACAATGGAATGCATTCTTTGATTAGTATGCAGAAACTTCTCAAAGACAAAATGGTTTCAAAAAACCGCTCTAAAAGGAGACTTATAGCATTCAAATAAAAAAAATCTTCAGTAAAAGCTCTTTGGTCATCAGAGCATAACCTTATTAATTTAGTCCATCTGCCAGAAATACAATTTGGATTCAACTGTTGAGTTTTGTACGTGAGACATGGCTAAAATTTTTCAAACAAAATTTATAAGATATCTGTGTCCATCTGTATGTTTGTATATCTCTATGTATGTATCTTACAGATACATGATATTTTTCTACTTCTCAATAGTATTGTCAAAATTACTTTGTAAAGCCCTCTATTTAATTGGCTTAAAGAAAATTAAGCATTTATGTAAATCATATATACTCTCAGAAACACAGAAACTAACCCAAATGTTTTATAAGTTCACATGATCTGGGATAATCTTTGATAAATAAACAGTAGTTTAAGTTTGTTGGTTTAATAAAAACAAGCATGTGTTCAGAGTTGTCAATATTAAAATGTAATGCAAACATACAACTTTCTCTGCCTGTATTTAGGAACCAAATAAGCTCATCCTATTTCTATACCTTCAAAATCTGTCAACAGGAAAAATAACTTAAGGTAATGGTTAATTGTTTAATGTCTAACCCAAGCATAATTGTTAAAAACAAGTATATTTAAATTACTCTAAATTATTCTAAGATAAAAATTTATATTAAATTAAATAATAGATACTCACTGCATATCTAAATCATTTCAAATAAGATAAACACTAAATGCTAAACATAAGTTTATCTACTTCTGGCTTTTAAATTTTTTCAGGGAGACAAATATGAAATATATTTATAAAGTTGCCAGTTCACATATGCCTACCCACTTTCCTTATATAGCTACTTTTACCTTTATTATTTCTAGTAGCTTCCTTACCCACTTGGTATAATGTTATCAGTCATAATTCTAATCACTATCTTAAAGTATATTGTATGTCAAAAAAATAACTAAATTTACTTACCAACTGCATCATTTTTTGTGTGTATGTGTATGTGAACTCATCAGATCTTTAACTGGCCATTTTTAAGTCTTTTGTCATTTACAGTTATTGTTTTACACTGATGTTTATGCAAAAGTACTCCTGCAAAAATGCTTTATCTTCAAAGAGATTCATGGAAAAGACCCTGACAGGTACACTAAAAGGCAGGATTCTGACAACTTGAAAATTGTAACCTGAACCCGGGTAAGAATTTTTTTTTAAGATATTTTTATTTGTTCACTTGAGAGAGAGAGAGAGAGAGAGCCCATGAGCTAGTGCATGAGCAGGAGGTTGAGGGAGGGAGAGGGGCAGAGGGGGAGGCAGACTCCCCGCTGAGCAGGGAGCCTGATGTGGGGCTGGATCCCAGCATCCTGAGATCATGACCTGAGCTGAAGGCAGATGCTTAACTGACTGAGCCACCCAGGCGCCACTGGGTAAGAATTTCTAAAACTTTAATGGAAAACCAATTGATTCATAAAGCTGCTAACCCAAGATCAAACAAAACAATAACACTGAATGAACTAATAAAGATAATTATAATTTTTATGACTTTATTTAAAACATTACTAATTCTTTAATGCTTTGTTTTCCAGATTTAAAGGACTCCCTTTTCTCCTTTTTTTCAAGCTATGCATAACTTATAGCAATTTAGTAAAGTGGACCTTTGCATTGGAGGTTGAAATATTTATCCTTTTCTCATTACCTGATCCCACAACACATGTATTTGCATAAGTTCAATAAGAATTTGTTCTCCTTGTAACAAGACACAATTGGACAAGTCCTTGGCTTGACTTCCTAGCCTCAGGAGGCTTTTGAAAATTGAATCTGAATTTCCTTATAAAAATTCCTGCATTGCAGGGGTACAAGGTGGAATAGGCAGTTAGGCGTTTGCTTTTGGCTCAGGTCATGATCCTGGTGCCCTGGGATCAACACCTCAGTCGAGTCAGGCTCTCTGCTCAGGGCAGAGCCTGCTTCTCCCTCTCCTTCTGCCTGCTGCTCCCCCTGCTTGTGTGCTCTCTCTCTCTGTCAAATAAATAAATAAAATACTTTTAAAAAAGAACACCCAGCAATGCAGATTTAAAAGAGCTATGTAGTCTATTTTTCTTCTTGTTGCACTTAAGTAAATAATAAGTCCAAGTTTATTGAAACTAGACTTACTTTGCAAACAAATCAATCTTACTACAGTTATCTTTGACAGAAATGGGAATGACTACAGAAAAATTATGTTTTAGTCATACACCTTTATCGATAACAGATTCTAGTGCTGTTAATTATCTTTGAGGTTTTGTTTTCTACCTGGAAAACTGGGCTGCATCCTGAATTCTTTCGGTTTTCTCCAATATTAGGCTAGCACTCTCCAAACCAACACTTCCAGTTTTCTCCCAGTCTTCCCACTTGGAATCACCAGGAAACTAAAACTGCCCTTTTCTCAAAGTCAGGCAAGCTAATGTTGGACAAATTGATATAACCTTCAGAGAAATTATCACAACAGCTCCTGTGTGGACAAATCATGCCTGCTGCTAATAGCATTGAGAAAGGTCACCAGGCCAATTCAAACTGCAAACCAGGATGATCTGTCAGATTGCCACCTCACCCCATCTGAAGATGCTTAGAGAAACTGACACCTAGAAATTTTCTCAACTGACCGCTCTCTAAACTTAGAAACTGAATTTATAATTTGCTCAAACTATTAACTTTGTTTTCCTTTTGTCTCCACAGAAATGCCAATGTAAAAGAAAAATATTACCCACTTGACGGGGTATTTAATTGTGGTGATTTAATTGGTTATTTATTTGGTTATTTAATATTGAGTGTGTATTTAATTAGTTAAATCTTGGCTTCTGGAAATCTGTGCTCCAGGAAATTTTTCCATCGTTGGTTATTGTTCTCTGTGTACTCATCATTTCAAGTTCTATACTCTTGAGGTTTTTCAAAGTCTGTCAGTGGCCACTCACTTGCCAAATGGTATCCATTAGGATCAGACAACAGGGTGAAATCAACAACAACCACATAAGTGATCACTGCATGGCCCTCCAGCCTAATGACACAACTAATAGGAACAGTGAATATGTGGTTTTTCAGCCTGACCACATCAGCAGTAGTAACTGAGAGTAACATTATACTGCTTGGTCATACCCTTAACTTGCTGATAGAATGGCCAAAAAGGGGGAATTGTTAAAATCAAAAACAGAGAACAGCCTTGAATATTCCCTGAGCCAACAAAACCATTTAAGTTGTACAAAAAAAGATTACTTCAGCTCATTTGAAAAGACTACCTTGTCCTGGGCCAGTTCTTACCTATGTCTCTGAAAATCATAAGCAAAATTTAAACTGTTTCGATATGAGGTTGATATGAAGTAATGACTGACCAACTCCCCATCATTTGAAGAAATGTTAATATTATAACCAATCACTGTGAAGAATAAACAGACACTGTTTTCTCACTTACATAAGCTGCTTTGGAACAATATACCCCCGAGAGTCATTCCATGTTTTGGTTTGAGGGCTCCCAGTCTGCAAACTGTCTTTTGGTGGGTGCACAGTAAATTTTAATTAATTAGTACTTTGGTGATTCACTGGTTTACTTCAGCTATTTCTGAACTTTTTTTTTCTGCTGCAAATTATACTATCAAGAAAGTGAAAGACAACCTACAGTATAGAAGAAAATATCTGTGAATTATACATCTGATTAGGGACTGGCATATAGAATATATAAAGAACTTTTACAACTCAATAATAAAAAGACAAATAGCCCAATAAAAAATGGGCAAAGATTTGAATAAATATTTCTCTAAAGACATACAAATATCCAATAAGCACATGAAAAGATATTTAACATCTTAAGTCATTAGTGAAATGCAAATTAAAACCATAATGAGATACCACTTCACACCCACTAGGATGGCAATAAGAAAAAAGATAGACAATAACAACTGTTGGCAAGTATATGGAGAAATTGGAACCTTCATACATTGCTAGTGGGAATGTAAAATGTTGCAGCTGCTTTGGAAAGCAGTTTGGCAGTTCTTCAAAATATTAGACATAGAGTTATTATACGACCCAGCAATTTTACTCCTAGGTATACATCCAAGAGAAATGAAACATATGCCCACACAAAAACTTGTACACAAGTGTTGATAGCAGTATTATTCTTAATAGTCAAAAAGTGGAAACAACCCAAATGATGAATGGATCTAAAATATAGTATACCCATGGGTTAAATAAGTGAATTAAGGAATGCACTTGTTGCGTTGAGCACAGGGTGTTGTACGGAAGTGTTGAATCACTATATTGTACACCCGAAACTAATATAACACTGTATGTCAACAACTGTAATTAGAATGAAAACTTCAAAAAATAAGCTAAAGAAAATAAATATGGTATATCTATATAGTGTAATATTACAAAAAAAGGAATGAGGTTCTTTATTTCTCTCCCTTCCTTCCTTCTTTCCCTCCCTCCCTCCTTTCCTTTTAAAATTTTTAGTTAACATACAGTGCAATATTGGCTTCTAGAGTAGAATTCAGTAATTCTTCACTTACATACAATACCTAGCGCTCATCACAAGTGCCTTCTGTAATACCCACCACCCATCTAGCCATCCACCTCCCTCCATCAACCTTCAGTTTGTTCTCTATCTTTAAGAGTCTCTTACGGCTTGTTTCCCTCTCTCCTTTTTCACCTTTTCCCCTTCCCATATGTTCGTCTGTTTTCTTTCTTAAATTCCACATATGAGTGAAATCATATGGCATTTGTCTTTCTCTGACTGACTTATTTCACTTAGCATATACACTCTAGCTCCATTCATGCCGTTGCAAATGGCAAGATTTCATTATTTTTGATAACTGAGAAGTATTCCATTGTATGTATATGCAGTATCTTTTTTAAAAAAGATTTTATTGGGACGCCTGGGTGGCTCAGTCGGTTAGATGGCTGCCTTTGGCTTGGGTCATGATCCCAGTATCCTGGGATTGAGTCCCGCATTGGGCTCCTTGCTCCACCGGGAGCCTGCTTCTCCCTCTGCCTCTGCCTGCCATTCTGCCTGCCTGTGCTCTCTCTCTCACTCTAACAAACAAATAAATTTTTAAAAAAATTTAAAAAAAAGATTTTATGGACATTGGGAAGGGGAGGCGAACCATAAGAGACTATGGACTCTGAAAAACAACCTGAGGGTTTTGAAGGGTCAGGGGTGGGAGGTTGGGGGAACAGGTGGTGGGTGATGGGGAGGGCACGTTTTGCATGGAGCACTGGGTGTTGTGCAAAAAGAATGAATACTGTTACGCTGAAAAAATTAATAAAAAGGGAAAAAAAAAAGATTTTATTTACTCATGAGAGACACAGAGAGAGAGAGAGAAAGGCAGGGGGAGAAGCAGGCTCCCCAAGGACCAGGGAGCCTGATGCGAGACTCAATCCTGGGACCCCCGGGATCACGACCTGAGCCAAAGGCAGACACTTAACTATCCAGGCGCCCTAATATATATCTTCTTTATCCATTCATAAGTTGATGTATATTCGGGCTCTCTCCATAGTTGGCTATTGTTGATAATGCTACTATAAATGTTGGGGTGCATTATACCTTCAAATATATATTTTTGTACTCTTTGGGTAAATATCTAGTAATGCAATTGCAGGATCATAGGGCATTTTTAACATTTTGAGGAATCCCCAAATGGTTCTCCTGAGTGGCTACAACAGTTTTCATTCCCACCAACAGTGTGAGAGAGTTCCCCTTTCTCTACATCCTTGTCAACACAGGTTGTTTCTTTTGTTCTTAATTTTAGCCATTCGGACAAGTGTGAGGTAGTATCTCATCATGATTTTGATTTGTATTTCCCTGACGATGAGTGATGTTGAGTACCTTTTCATATGTCTGTTAGCTATCTGGATGTCTTCTTTGGAAAAACGTCTATTCATGTCTTCTGCCCATTTATTAACTGGGTTACTTGTTTTTTGGATGTTGAGTTTGTAAGTTCTTTACAGATTCTGAATACCCCTTATCAGCTACATCATTTGCAAATATCTTCTCCCAATCCGTAGGCTGCTTTTTAGTTTTGTGGATTATTTCTTTTGCTGTGCAGAGGATTTTTATCTTGATGAAGTCCCAATAGTTCATTTCTGCTTTTGTTTCCCTTGTTTCTAGCCATGTGTCCAATAAGAAGTTGCCATAGCTGATGTCAAAGAAGTTTCTGCCTGTATTCTTCTCTAGGATTTTGAGGGTTTCCTGTCTCACTATCAGGCCTTTCATACATTTTGAATTTATTTTTGTGTATGGTGTAAGAAAGTGGTCCAGCTTCATTCTTTTGTGTATGGCTGTCCAGTTTTCCCAACATCATTTTTTGAAGAGACTGTCTTTTTTCCAGTGGGTATTCTTTACTGCTTTGTTGAAGATTTGTTGGCCATATAGTTGTGAGTCCATGTCTGGGTTCTCTATTCTGTTCCATTGATCTATGTGTCTGTTTTTGTGCCAGTTCCATACTGTCTTGATGATTACAGCTTTGTGATAGAGCTTGAAATCCAGAATTGTGATGCCTCCAGTTTTTTCTTTTTCAGAATTTATTTGGCTACTCAGGATCTTTTGTGGTCCCGTACAAATTTTAGGACTGTTTGTTCTATTTCTGTGAAAAATGTTGGTGGTACATTGATAAGATTGAATTTAATGTGTAGATTGCTTTTTGTAGTATAGACATTTTAAAAATGTTTATTATTCCAATCCATAAGCATGGAATGCTTTTCCATTTCTTTGTGTCCTTTTTAGTTTATTTTAAAAGTGTCTATAGTTTTCAGAGTACGATCTTTCACCTCTTTAGTTAGGTTTATTCCTAAGTATCTTATTGGTTTTTGTCAACTGCAAATGGGACCAATTCCTTGGTCATTTTTTTTTTCTTTTTTCTGCTTCTTCATTGGTGTATACAAATGCAACAGATTTGAGGCACCTGGGTGGCACTGTCAGTTAAGTGGCCGACTCTTGGTTTTGGCTCAGCTCTTGATCTCGGGCTCCTGGGATTGAGCTCTGCATCAGGCTCAGCACTCAGTAGTGAGTCTGCTTAAGGATTCTCTCTCTCTCTCTCCCTCTGCCCTCCCCTCACTTATATTCATGCATACTTTCTAAAATAAATAAATAAAATCTTAAGAAAAAAAAGAAATGCAACAGATTTCTGCACAATGATTTTATATCCTGCAACTCTGCTGAATTCATGAATGAGTTCTAGCAACTTTTTTTTTTTTTGCTACACAGAGATTTTCTACATAGAGTGTCATGTCATGTGCAAAATACTGAAAGTTTGACTTCTTTCTTAACAATTTGGATGCTGTTATTTCTTTTTGTCATTTGATTGCTGAGGCTAAGACTTCTAAATAGTAATGGTGAAAGTGGACATCCTTGTCTTATTCCTGACTGTAGGGGAAAGGCTCTCAGTTTTTCCCCATTAAAGATGATATTCGCTATGGGTCCTTCATATATGGCCTTTATGATTTTGAAATATGTTCCATCTATCCCTACTTTCTTGAGGGTTCTTGTCAAGAAAGGATGCTGTATTTTGTCAGATGGTTTTTCTGCATCTATTGACAGGATCATATGGTTCTTATCCTTTCTCTTATTGATATATCATGTTGATTAATTTGTGAATGTTGAATCACTCCTGAAGCTCAGGAATAAACTCCATTTGATTGTGGTGAATAATTCTTTCAATGTACTGTTGAATTTGATTTGCCAGTATTTTACTGAGAACTTTTGCATCCATGTTTATCAGGGATATTTGTCTATAATTCCCTTTTTTAGTGGGTTTTTTGTCTGGTTTTAGAATCAAGATAATGCTGGCCTCATAGAACGAGTTTGGAAATTTCCCTTCCATTTCTACTTTTTTGGAACAGTTAGAGGACACTAGATATTAACTCTCCTTAAATGTCTGGTAGAATTCTTCTGGGAATCCATCTGGCCCTGGACTTGTGTTGGTTGGGAGATTTTTGATTACTGATTCAATTTTTTTGCTGGTTACAGGTCTGTTCAAATTTTCTATTTCTTCCTGTTTCAGTTTTGATAGTTTGTAGGTTTCTAGGAATTTGCCCATTTCTCCCAGGTTGCCTAATTTGTTGGCTTATAATTTTTCATAGTATTCTCTTATAATTGTTTGTATTTCTGCAGTGTTGGTAGTGATGCCCCCACTTTCATTTGTGATCTTATCTATTTGTGTCCTTTCTCTTTTCTTTTTAAATTTGGCTAAGGGTTTATGTCTTTTGATTGGAGCATTTAGTCCATTTACATTCAGAATGATTTTTTTTTTTAAGATTTTATTTATTTGAGAGAAAGAGTTTAAGAGGGGAGAAGGTCAGAGGGAGAAGCAGACTCCCCACGGAGCTGGGAGCCTGATGCGGGACTCGATCCCAGGATTCTGGGGTCATGACCTGAGCCAAAGGCAGTGGGTTAACCAACTGAGCCACCCACCCAGGAGCCCCTACTTTCAGAATGATTATTGAAAGATATGAATTTAGTGTCATTGTGTTGTTACCTATAGAGCTGGTATTTCTGGTAATGTTCTCTGGTCCTTTTTAGTCTTTGTTGCTTTTGGTCTTTTTTTCCCCCTCCAAAGAGTCTTCCTTAAAATTCAAGCCGGGCTAATTTATTGGTCATGAACTCCTTTAGTTTTTGTTTGGAAAACTCTTGATCTCTCCTTCTATTCTAAATGACAGCCTTTCTGGATAAGGAATTCTTGGTTGTACATTTCTCCCACTCAGCATGTTGAATATTTCTTTCCACCCTTTTCTGGCCCGTCAGATTTCAGGCCTGCTATGAACCTGATCTGTCTTCTCCTGTAAGTTAAGGACTTTTTTCCCCTTGCTGCTTTCAGGATTCTTTCCTTTTCTGTGTATTTGTGAATTTGACTATGATATGCCATGGTGATGGTCAGCTTTTGTTGACTTTAATAGGAGATTTTTGTGCTTCTTGGATTTTGATGTCTGTGCCCTTCCCCAGATTAGGGGAAGTTTTCAGCTATAATTTGTTCAAATAAGCCCTTTGCTCCCTTTCCCCTATACTCATTTTCTGGGACTTCTATGATACAAATGTTATTATGTCTTAGTAAGTTGCCAAGTTTCCTAAGTCTACCTTCATGGTTCATTACCTTTCTTTCCCTCTTCTTTTCAGCTTCATTATTTTCCATAGTTTTATCTTCTATATCACTGATTTGTTCTTCTGCTTTGTCCATCCTTGTTTTTATGGTTTCTCCTTGGGACTGCATCTCATTTACAGCATTTTTAATTTCAATCTCACTAGATTTTAGTTCTTTTATCTCTGCCATGAGGGATTCTAGGTCTTCTACGCTTTTTTCCAAACCCAGCTAGTATCCTTATAATCATTGTTTTATATTGTTTCAGACATCTTCCTTATAATTAAACCCTGGGCTGTGAGTACTACCTCCTGTTCTTTCTTCTGGGGTGAATTTCTCTGCCTCATTATTTTACCCATTTAAAAAAAGAGGAAAGAAAAAGAAGAAACCCTCAAAACAAAACAAAACAAAACAAAAAAGACAAAAAAAAAAAACAAAAACAAAAAAAACAAACCAACCCTTTAACAATAACAACAATTTAAAAAAGACCCCAAAAACTAGATCCTGGGTGTGTTTGGTTAGCTTGTTAAAAGAATCTAGATCCCAAAAAAAGAACAATAAAAAAAATGCAATGAAAATAAACAAAAATAAATAAAGTGTATGTGTGTGTGTATATATATATATATATATATTTTTTTTTAAATTAGTAAAAAGAGAATTGAAATAAATATAAAAATAAATTAAAAAAAAGAAAACAACAAAGAATAAAAATACAAAGGAAACTGGATACTATTTCCCCCTAGAGCGGAAACTATGCAGCCTTCTATGATCAGTAAACTGTGCAAAAGAGTTTGTATGTGCTGGACTTTTGGGGGAAGGGCCGGTTGCACTGATTCTTAAGTGGACTTACCCTAGTGGAGGTATGACTCCAGGGTGTAGGGAGGTGGGGTTTGGTATAAGTAGCTCCAGACTCCATTATGTGGTGCTATTTTGCTCCCTGAAGGCATTCAGTACTGATGGGCAGGATGAACATGGCTGTGCCCAGCCCTCCAGCCCCAGAACTGAAAATACCCATTCCACCCCCACCCCCACCCCCACACTTTTCAGTAAGCTCTCATAGAAGAGCAGTCAATCACTTTTGTCTCCCCATTGTTCTATCAGAAACCTGTGGTCACCCTGCCTGTGTCTGAGCTTTTTTATCGCAGGTGAATGACTAAGTTTCAAAACTTCAAATTTTAGGTACTCTGGCAGCATGGAGCCATGCTGTTCCTCCCAGGGAGGGTCACATTATGCTTCTGCCCTTCCTGGGACCCATCCCAGGAAGGCAGCCATAGGACTGTGCAGTGGTTTGCAGTTCATGGCAACACAGAGCAGAAAGGCAGCACTTCCACATTCCTATGCCTAGGAACAGTGCAGCAGTTAGGCACCATCTGTTCTTCTTGTAACCCAGGGGATCCTCAGACCATAGCATCCCACCTGGGATTCTGTTCTCCATTTGAGCACCTTTAAGCCAGGCACATCCTCCACTGTAGCTGACTTCTAAAAGTTCTGATTTTGTACTCCACAGCTCATAGTACTTTGCAGTAAACCCTGTAAGCAGGCTCCCTCCCCGCCACCTTATCCACAGCTATAGCTCCCTCAAATTCAAGTCTCCGCACCTCCTACCTTCCAAAAGATGGTCATTTTTCTACTGGTAGACCTCCAGTTTTTGTTCTCTTGGAACTCCAACTGATTTCTCAGGTGTTAAAAGTGATTTGATCACTATCTAGCTGTATTCAAGGGAGGAAACAAGCTTAGGGTACCCCAATCTTCTGCCTTCTTAACGCCTCCCTCAGGATTGAAGTTCTGACACATGCAACAATATATATCTTGAAAAAATCATTTACTTGTACACTTTAAATAGGTGAATTTTATGGTATGTATTTATGTCTTAATAAAAGGTTTTCAATCACGTAAAAATTGAAAAGAGAAAGAATGTTCCCAAACACCCAAAATCAAAATAAAGAGATACCGCTTTTTACCTATCAGATCAACCAAAATTGGAGACTGGTAAAATTTACTGTTGGTAAGGGGGTGGAGAAATGGCTGGTAGTACTGTGGATAAGAATAGTCTTTTGAATGGGAATTTGTCAACATATTTCACAATTTTATTTTATTTTTTTTAGATTATTTATTTATTTGTCAGAGAGAGAGAGAGCAAGCACAGGCAGAAAGAGTGGCAAGCAGAGTCAGAGGGAGAAGCAGGCTCCCTGCTGAGCAAGGAGCCTGATGTGGGACTCGATCCCAGGACGCTGGGATCATGATCTGAGCTGAAGGCAGCTGCTTAACCAACTGAGCCACCCAGGCGTCCCCATTTCACAATTTTAAATATGCTTTTCCTTTGACCCAGGAATCCAATTTTTAGAGATTTATCCTATACATCCTGCACAAAGACATTCTTAGTATATAAGGATGAAAGGATTTTCACCGCTTAACTCCTGAAAGTAAAAACATGCATGAAAGTAAAAACAGCCACTAAATTTGTTAAATAAATTATGATGTTTCCATACACTGGAATAAGACACCTGCATTCACATCCACCCATATGTTCTATCTTCTCTCCTACTGTGGGTGAGCTCCTAGCTAAAGCCAATACACAAGGTTTCATCTTTATTCAACTTCACAAAGCATTGCAGTAGTAAATCTCCTTCTATCTCTCACATCATCAGTGTCTTCTTCTCTAGCAGGTTCTTTACATTAGCAAAGAAACATATTATTATTTTCCCAAAAGTTAGAATACATATCTATTGACCCCATTTCTCTTCCCAGATATCTCCTATATATAGTAAAATTTCTCTAAAGAGTTGTCTATGCTAGCTATTTTAGAGAATTTAGCAGAAACTGTTGAATTGTAAATGGTTATGCCATTAGACCTAGCAATTCTACTATTAGGGTCCCTTTTAGATAAATCCTTATACATGTTTACCTAGAGATACTCCTTTATTTTTTCAACCAATATTATAGAACAGTAGTTATGTCCAAGTACGGTGCCAAAATTGACAGTTTCTTTTATCAGAGAATAAAAGACAAAAACAAAAGAAAACAAAAAGTTATCTAGGCTCATCTAAAATTTCTCCCTGAGCCCATTCTAGTGGGGCTTTCATCCCCACTATTCCATGGAAACAGCACTTGTTGAGGTCACCTTGCTAAATTCAAAAGTCAGGGGCACCTGGATGGCTCAGTGGGTTAAAGCTTCTGCCTTCGGCTCAGGTCATGATCCCAGGGTCCTGGGATCGAGTTCCGCATCAGGCTTTCTGCTCAGCAGGGAGCCTGCTTCCCCCCCTTCTTCTCTCTGCCTGCCTCTCCACCTACTTGTGATCTCTGTCTGTCAAATAAATAAATAAAATCTTTAAAAAAATAAATTCAAAAGTCAATTCTCAAAACAATTCTATAGAAAGCAGAAATAAGAGTCCAAGTGTATAGCTAATTGATATCTGGTTTAATCTGAAGTTAAATTTTAGAATTTCTAGACAAATGAATTGGACCATATTCCTTAGATGATCTCAACAAACAGCATTTTCAAGAGTTTTGATGTGTTATCAAAATAGTAGTAAGTCTGAGTACATATTTTTCTCTTTTGTTACTTTAATAGTCAGATGAACAGAGGGAAATGTTGACATATTCTTAAGAAATCTGAGAAGCAGCTGTCTGAATAGAAGTCTACTCCAAAAGTAGAACCATTGTGCAAAGGCAAGACTTTCCTAGACAAATGATTTTGTACCTATCTACTCTCTATATAGGCTGATTACTAAGGTCCCAAATTACAGGATGCGAGATATAACACCAGTTTTTAAGCCTGTAAAATGTTCAAAGAAAATATTGGCAAGCTTCCTCCTCAGCTATCTCCTTTTAAGGAGAGAAAAAAAAGTGTTGATAAATTGTCATAAAATCTATCATTTTAATCAATATATATTTGTAATTAACACTTTAAGGTAAATTGCAGATGTATTATAATTGGAAGGATATATGTCAACATTATAATGAGATTATCCCTGAGTAGTATAACCGATTCCCATCTAAGGAGTTAAAGGTCTAGGCCTAAGGATCAATAAAATCTCAAATAAATGTACGCTCTTCCTAAAAGATTTATCCATAACATAAAAATAAAGAATCTATGCTCTGATTTTTCAGATAAGTCTAAATGTGAAGTTTATCAAGAAGAAAGCACCAAAAAATTGGACAAAATGCCTGGTAAACTAACAAATGCTTGACTGGTGATAAAGAAAGAACTGTGTATTTTCCCGCCTTTCTTTTAAATATAAAGTGGTAGACTACACTCTGGATCCAGGTAGGATTAGTCAATGGTTGTACATAAAGTATCACAGTTTAAACTTTTAAATCAAGTGTGCAATCATAAAATGAGAGTAGAATAGAGCAACAAGAAATATATACTGAGAGCAATTGGCCTTGATTACAAAGCTGAGAAGAGTCTCATTGGTCAGGGGCTATCCAATCTTCTAATTGTAGTCATCAAATTCATGCTTTATTTAACTATGCCCCAGAATCTACCCTAAATTCTGGTTCTGCCTGCCATACTTAGATTTTCTTACATGGATATTTTTATTTTTGTATTTCATGTTGGTATTGGAGAAGGGAAGGTCTTTATTTCAAGACAATAAAGAATAAGATACAAGGTCCATTGTGGATGCTTTGATTTCACATGATATCTCACAGATACAGCCATAGGTTTAGTTGTGCCTTGTTTTGTTAACTGCTCATCCTTTTCAAATGAGAGACTATCAATAACAGGAAATTACAAATACTACTCAAGGGTATAGCTCTCCAGACAGTAAACTTAAGAATTAAGTAATCTTTGGGTTATTTCGGAGATGTAGAGGAGGAAGACACGAAGTTTCCCAAAATATTGATGCAAAGGCTCTAAGTGCCTAGGATTCTCTTGCAAGAAGTCTTCCTTGTCTTCCTTACCAAAAGTTAAGAGTGAATTTCTTTCCAATTCCTAATGAGTATTTCACCTTCCAACAGAGTTACCATCCAACAGAGCAAAAATACTGGCCTTGCTCTGCCCATTACTCACTTCTCACCTTATATTTAGGAGCAGGAACTGGACATACATGGATCAATCCTCCCTTTCTTTCCTCTTCCAGGAGTCTACTTGTTCAGAAAGCATATATTCTGGTCAATAAAACAAACTTAACAATAAAAGTTCCCTGTGAGGTAAGGAAAACAGATGTTGAAATTACCCACGGTGAGGGAACAGACTGGTGAGTATATCTAATTCTTTGGGTTCATTACTATTACTGCACACCTCAACTATGTCTCCCAGTCAAGTCTTTATCTGTAATAACTCCATATTTGTCTCCCAGTTGGCTGATAATCCATCTAGGAGGAAGGAGGTGTACAGTTTATAGATGCACTGAAACTTGACGTCCCAGAGCTCCGCAAAGCTCTATTTACTCACCCACATCAGTTTACTAGTATTATTTAGAGTTGCTCCCAATTTTCCACTATCTGCCTCTGAAATTACATCTTTAAATGTAAAAAAGTGCAGCTTTCAACTGGTATTTTAATAACAGAAGTTGGAACCTGTCAAAAGTTAGGTCAAGCTACTCCATGGTATCGCTGCCTAGGCATCCATTTTGTTTGGCCAAGGGGACTGCAGGTACCTTAAACTGACACAAATCCCTGCAGCACATGCCCTAGATAACAGCTCGGAGAGTCGCACACAAATATAAGTTCCCAATAGGACTTCCCCAACTGGCCTTGTGATCCAAAGTCCCCTCTTCCTCCCAAACTCTCCCCTGTGTTGTCTCTAGATGAGACATCCATGATGCTTACCAAAACCCTGCTCTTAGGGTTTAGCATAGGGAACCCAAAAGCACTCCACCCGTGGGCACTAACAAAAACACGTTTCCCAGGTCTTCTGTTGAGCCACAACTCACCATCTAGCACCCTGTGCTCCACTTAACAAGGTTAACTTAACAAAGTCATAACAGAACCACTAAAAAATTTTGAGTAGAGAAAAAATATCCTGAAAATAAAGAATTAGAAAAGCTAATTTGATTTTTCTTAATACAAGGTGGATAGAATTAGCAAGAGAATCAACTACAATTTAGTAGGAAGTTTGAAATGACTAGAACATCAACAAACATTCTTAGCAAAAGCTATGATCTGTCTTCCCTTGGTCACCCACTAATTCACCCCTCAATCTACCACAATATGGTTTCTGCACTGGAAATCGTTCTTGCTAAAGTTAACATCCATGTATCAATTTCTAAGTCCATGGCCATTTTTTATTTCTTATCTAACCTGAGCAATCACTAACAAACAAAATAACAGACCACTCCTTCTATATTAGTTTGCTAAGGCTATCATAACAAAACAAACAAGCAAAAACATGTTAAAACAAACTTCAAACCGGGTGGCTTAAACAACAGTAATTTATTGATTCACAGTTCTGAAGACTAGAAATCTGATATCAAGGTGTCTGCAGTGTTGTTTACATCTGAGGGCTAGGGAGGAAGGCCCTGTTCCAAGCCTTTCTCCGTGGCTAGGCTACAAAGGTTATCTTCATGTTCACATGGTACTCTTCCTGTACGTGTGTCTCTGTGTCCAAATTTCCCTTTTTATAAGGGCACTAGTCATATTGGATTAGGGCCCACCCTAATTATATCATTTTAACTTGTTAACCTCTGTAAAGACCCTACCTCCTGGGGTACCTAGACGGCTCAGTTGGTTAAGCATCTGCCTTCAGCTCAGGTCATGATCTCAGGATTCTGGGATCGAGCCCTGCATCGGGGTCCCTGCTCAGCAGGGAGTCTGCTTGTCCCTCTGCTCTTCCCCCAACTTGTCCTCTCTCTGTCTCAAATAAATAAATAAAAATCTTAAAAAAAAAAAAAAAAAGACCCTACCTCCAAATATGATTCTATTCTGAGGTCCTAGAGGTTAGGACACTTACCTTTAATATCTTTCTTCTTGTCATTTTCTTTGCTTGGCTTTCTCAGAGCTCTCTCTTACACATCCCTGACACTCCTTCTCTCTTTCTAGTTTTTCATCTTCTAGGTGCACCTTACATGTTAGTGTTTCCCAGCATTCTGTACTCCTTCTTCCTGCTTTTTATATCACATGTGACCCCCAGGGCTCCATGCTTGGGTGGCTTTTACTGTCATATACATCGGGATGTCTCCAAAATCTATATCCTCAATCCAATCTCTTGCATTTGTCAAAACCCATGAAATTGTACAGCACAAAGAATAAACATTAATGAGTACAAATTAGAAAAGAAATCATTTATGAGGTCTTGGGATCCCAGATCAGGTACAGAATATGACCAAAGCATTTGACTTATTACAAATTTATGTGCAATCCTACTGAATGGGTAGAAGGAAAGGGGTTGACCTCCGTAGCTGAAAATGAGTGAAGTCTGTAAGACTAAGGGGAGAAGAAGCTGTATAAAGCACTGTGCTTTGTTGATAAAGTTGTTTCCCATAGGAGTTTTGGCTAACAATCCCAATACCACTATACACACACAGTATAAACGAACAAGCAAGTGGATGGCAGATGGTAGGGGCCAGGTTTTGCACTACTGGAATGGGAGTTACAGACATGCAAGGGAATATTCCATGTGGTGAATGATTAGAGTTCATCAGTATGAACTCATATTTAGCTTAATTTAGACACAGATGGCTACAGATAAAGATATTTATAGATATGTGTATATAGAGAAGTCAGTATACATGCATTCTTTCCTTGATCTGTCAGCTGCCAGAGACTAGAAGCAATGACACCCCAGTAGCACTGAGCACATTAGCATCCATACCTTGGTTTCTAATACTATTCTCCAATAAAAGAAACCAAGGCTCCTTGGAAAAGTAGCTGATTTTATGACTAGGGCAAGAAATATACAAGATGAACCTGGAACATCTTACAGTGTCAGAAAACAAGGAAATGCTCAAAGACAAAACAAAAACCCTCATGATCACAGAGGAATGTCAGAGGAACACAGGAGCCAACTGGAAGAGCTCTCAATGACCAAAGATGGACTAATTTGATAAATGAAGCCATAATAGATTATAACCCAAAGTATAAAAGAAATATCCATGAGTCTACACTGATATGAATAAATGATTAAATAAACTGACAAAGGGGTAAGAGTAAACAAATCTCCTGTGCATAAGTCCATACAATAATGTTGATACTCTGAGCTCAAGGAGGTGGTGCATAGGTTCCTACCTCCTTAAGTGCAGACTATACACAACGACTTCCTTCCAAGGAGTAGGGAAAGGGAGAGAAAAGGCAACTTTAAAGTGGAGAACTTGACAAACACCATCTCAGTCAAGGGTTCCAAATCAACATCGCAGTAAGTCATACTGACAGTATATACCCTTGATGTGATATGATGAGATGGCACTACACCTCTGTAGTCATCCACCCAAAGCCCATAATCCCAGTCTAACCATGAGAAAAACATCAAACCGTAATGGAAGAACATTCTACAAAATACCTGGCCAGTACTCAAAACTGTCAAAAATAATGATATAAATGTGAATTTATTCAAAAATAATGAAAGTCGGAGAAATTGTTACAACCAAGATGAGACTAAAGATATAAAACAATTAAATGTAATGTATCCTGGATGGGATCCTGGGACAGAAAAAGGACATTAGATAAGAACTAATAAAATCTGAATAAAGCACAGAATTTAGCTAATGAAAATAAAATTCTATAAGTATTTATCAAATGTATGAGTGATTGCTTAATAGTACCCTTGTTCTTGCTACACTTCTTCGATAGTGGTAAGTTGAAAGAGGATGGGCTTTGGCATCAACCAGACCAGATCTGATCTTGGCTTTACAAACCATTGATAGCTGTTGGATCCTGAACAAGTCACTTTTCATGAAGCCTACTGACTCATTTTAAAAAAGTACTAATGTCTCTTGTAAGACTGCTGTAAAGATAAAAGTAACTATACATAGTTTTACCTAGCACTGTAGTGGGCACGTAGCAAGAGTTCGATAAATATGAAAATTTGTCCCTTTTGCAAATTACAGTGAGACCTGGAAGTCAAAAAGGGCAGACCTTCTATATTATGTAGAAGGCTGAATGTTACTTTAAGTCTCATGTTGCAGGTTAATACTTTGCCATCTTACACTTAAGGGGTTGGTATCACTTGTCAGAAATTAAAATATTTTGAATGCAATATGCCTTTGATGAGGGATAAGCCCTGTATCAGCTATTAGGATTTTTCATAAATCTTCACCTTGTACGTACTCAGTATTTGCCAGAGATCTAATTATATCTTGCCTATTTGAAAAGTCCTTTCTGAATATTCCTTATTTTATTAAAAAGAGAGTGGATAAAAGAGAGCAATCATTTAATTCACTATAATGGTTAATAAGGAAAGCAGTAGACACAATGCATTTTGGTCATGGAATTGTGCCTTAATAAAAGTGAATTTTCTGATTGCAAAAAAAGAAAGTCCTAACAGTGACTAAATGCATCCCAGACCACATATTGTGCTGAATTACAAAAGCATAAGCCAAAAGTAAGAGTACTTTCATCTTCTCCCATCCAAGTACTAACCAGGCCCGACCTGCTTAGCTTCCAAGATCAGACGAGATCGGGCGCGTTCAGGGTGGTATGGCGGTAGACAAGAGTACCTTCATCTTCTATTTGGATCCAAAACAAACCATCAGACAGAACTGATAAGAATCAAAACTATAACGACAGTAATAAACTTTTAGAAAGAAAAGAACTGTCAAGGAAAAAGACATGAAAATGTGAGTAGTAAAAAAATGCAATTTCCAAAGTAATTTCCAATGTTGAGGGGGAAAACCTCTTTTCACTAGATTAGTCCTCACATAATAAGAGCAGCCTCTAGTGGCAGGTTAAGGATTTTACAAAGTGACCTTGCAGAAACCAAACTGCCTTTATTTCTTTTACTATTAGCTCTGAACAGAAAAGACACTTCAACCAAGGAACCAAAGAACCTGAGGAAGCTCAGAGGCAAGTTTGTTAGTAAATTTTAGCGATTATTTATAATTTCATCCCCACCTTGAGTACTCTTAATAGCTATATTTTGTCTTCTTCTCTATATTTGTAACTTTAAAGACCACCACAAATTCTCTGTAGAGATGGACTATTAACTGAATGAGCTATTATCTGAACCCTGAGATGGGGCAAGATAGTATTTAATGTAAGGAATGAAACCACTGACAAAAACCTGAACAAAAACAGATAGGTCTGATACACTGAAGTCCGGCTCTCAATTAGTCTTTTCTATTTTTAAAAAAAGATTTTATTTATTTATTTGAGAGCCAGCCAGCAAGAGAGCATGAACAGTGGGGTAGAGGGAGAGGGACAGAGAAGCAGACTCCTTGCTGAGCAGGAAGCCCCCAGACAGGACTCGATCCCAGGGCCCTGAGGCTGAAGGCAGAGGCTTCACCAACTGATCTACCCAGGCACTCCTTTCATGTCTCTTCAAATCAGGAGTGACCCAAAGTAGAGATACTCCTGAGAAGGCCTCCTGGGTGGCTTAGTGGGTGAAACCTCTGCCTTCAGCTCAGGTCAGGATCTCTGGGTCACGGGATACAGTCCTGCATGGGTCTCGTTGCTCAGCGGGGAGCCCGCTTCTCCTGTTCTCCCTCTGTTTATGCTCTCTCTCTCAAAGAAATACAACCTTTAAAAAAATATTCTTTTTTAAAAAATATTTTATTTATTTGACAGAGAGAAATCACAACTAGGCAGAGAGACAGGCAGAGAGAGAGGAGGAAGCAGGCTCCCCGCGGAGCAGAGAGCCCAACGCGGGGCTCGATCCCAGGAACCTGAGATCATGACCTGAGCCAAAGGCAGAGGCTTTAACCCACTGAGCCACCCAAGCGCCCCTAAAAAAATACTCTTAAGAGGAAGACAGAAATAGCTCTTCCGAAGGAGAAACAATGAACTTTCCTGATCTCCTGTCATCTTTTCAAAGGGCGCTCCTCTCTCCGGCAGTGCAAGGGAAAGGCTGGGAAACTACCAAATAAATGTTTCCTTCCCTGCGCTTCTGTTTTCCTCGAAACTCGAATCTACTGCTTCAAAGTCCTGGATTCTCATCACTCACGAAATTAAAAATGGACGCATCAATAGACTTCTTCCTCATCAGTTATTGCTCCAAAGACAAGAGGCATTACCTTTGGATGAAGCTCAACCAGTGACTAGGCTGTGAGGAGAGTTGTGAGGAGAGCTCTGCCGCTCTGCGGTTCGAAACGCTCAACACCGCGCGCTGTCTACAGGAACCGGGGGAAAGCCCACGAACAGCGCCAGGGCGTTGAGAAAATCGCTGAGAGCTGTACCTGGTCGAACTGGGCCCTGCGGATGAGGCACCAGTCGCTCCACGAGAGAGGCCAAGCACGCAGTTTCACATCTCACAGCCCCCCTCGACGGGTCCTCGGGCCCAACCATGTGGGAACGTGGGACAGGGTCAAGGCCGGAAACCTCGCACGGCTTCCTGCTGTGGCACTACTGCCTCCTGGTTCTCAGCGGCCTCCGACGACGGCCTTCCCCGCTCCCTCCTCCGCTGGGGCCTCGAAGTCCGGCTCCCCGCGGGCTCCACGCCTGCCGCCACGAGGTGCCGCAGGAGCGCTCCTCGCTTTCGGGGCGGGGCTTCTGCGGGGGGTCTGTGAACCCCGGCCAGGGGAAGAGGGAGGGGCAGGGGGCGCCGGGGGCGGTGTGAGACCAGGGTTGCACCTTGCCCGGATGTAGTCACATCCCCATGGAAGTATTGGTAATTGTTCCTTCACTCGAGAGGGGAGTAGAGACAAAATGTTTTTAACCATGGCAAGCCCCTAACTCCCATGAGTTCCTCCTGAAATTACTTCAAGGGAGAGTGAATCATAAAACAATACGACCTTCTTTCATTATAATTAATATAATCATTTAATTTTTTAGAGTTACTCTGCTTGTCTTTCACAGGTGCTTCAAGTAAATTAATCTAGTGTATATTTTATTATGTTTTATTTATTAAAATTTCCTACCTCCTCATAGGAATGCTGCAATGATGAATTAATATTTGCTAAGCACTTGGAAGGTGAAACCACATAAAACTTGATGGAGTTACTTTTATTGATACAGAAAAACAGTAACTCGATAGGATTGGTAACCGGTGCCATCTACTATCTGCACTGAAATTACGTTGTAAAAAGAGTTTGCCTAGCCAGGCAGAGAGATCCAATGCAGATATATATATATCTATAAAAATAAAAAATATATAAAATATATAAAATATATATAAATATATAAAATATATAAATATAAATATAAATATATTTAAATATAAATATAAATATATATTTTATATATTTTATATAAATATATTTATATAAAATATAAATATAAATATAATTTTATATAAATATAAAATATATATATAAACATATATAAAATATATATATATATATTTTTTGGTTCGGTTCCATTTCATCCAATGCAGAAATAATTATCCAGGTAACTCAACTTCCCCCAGAAAACGGAATCCTGCTTTTGAAGAAAAAGTGAGTCCTGACAGATTTTGTTTTGTTCAATTATTATTGTCACATTTAAAGGAATCAGTTGTATAAATGTAGTCACCTGGACAACAACTTGATTTTAATATCTCTTATCTGTGCTTTAAAGTGAAGTATTTTAAGGCAAGGTCTGCATTAACAGATTGGGAATTAAATTTCATAGTAGCCCCACTAAGTTACTTTAAGTTCAGGTACTGTAATAGAAATTTAAATAAAACTCCAAAAAGTTTCCAATATTTTATATCTGTATCACTAGTTGCACAGCATTTCTGACTAGTAGAGAGGAATAAGGTTAATAATGTATAATTTTTCTGAGGTATATGGTAACCAGAGCAAAGACAAGCATTGTATCTAGAATTACATTTCCAGTTAAACTTATTTCCACCAAGCACACTTTTAATTATCAGGACAATTGCTTTAATTCCCCCTCTTTACTTTGCTAATGTCAACAGGGCCATAGCCATCAAAATAACATGGGTGTTTCAAAAGTAATCTGAAGAGTTTTAGAAGTCAATTGTTTTTCAATGCAGGGTTTTAAAATGTAGTGTTCTAAAATACACACAAGCGGCTCTAATCAGTCATTACAACGCTTCCCTATATGCAGGCACAGAAATGTAATATCACAGAAGCAGGCCAGACCACTATCATCAACCTGTAGTCATCATCATTTATATCATTTATTAAATTATGCAATGCTGCAGCACCAAAAAGTGAAGTAATATTGTGAATTCACTAGAGGGAGCAATTCTTTTTAGTAAACTAATATTACTTAGCTCTGTATATTCAATAGTCCTAGAATAGATCTGGATCCTTAACATAATTTGAGAATTAAAATATGCATAATTCAGAAGAGAGATCCCGGTAAAGATGTACTGTCATTTCAAGGGTTATTTGGAGGTTTTCTTAAAACATCTGAGGAGAAAAGATAATTTGAAAACAGACGAAGTCTTAGGTAGTAATACTCAAGCTGAACATCTATCAGCATCCCCCTTTTGTTTTAATTTTCAGACATTTGTACTTTTAGACAAGAAAATACTGCCTACTAAAATTGGCACAGCATCTTATCCATTATCAGCCATCATAGTAACAAGAGCTAGTTTCCAAGTGTCTGGTATAAATGCAAATAAACTCCAGAGTCAATGAAAAAAGATAACTTATTCTAGTTAGCAACATAAGTGACAGGTGTTCAGACCAATTCACACTTTTGCTATACATTTTTATATTTTGGCTGTTTGTGACTTAACCTCAATTCATTTAGATTTGTATCCTATTTGATATATTTAATACTTGGGATTTTAGCCAGAAAAACATTTTTTAAGCAAAAATTAATGTGGAATTAATAAATAGCATTTATACAATTGTGCCTAATTATATTAAGTTTTGATTGTCTACTAAATGTTAATGTTTAATTAATGTTTAATGATATAGATTTGGTCACTGAAGATAAAATACCTTTAGCTGTTATTTTTGAATTAATGTCATATTTAATAATAGCAAAGGTTCTGATTTTTTTAAATAATAGTTTTATTTGTGAAATATTTCATTCAATACATATTTAGTGAATCTCTACCTCGTACTGAATACTATTAGGATTTGGGGATACAAAGATAAATAAGATTCAAGTTAGCTCACAATTTAGTGGTCCTTTTAAAATAAAATGTTCCACAATAATTTTACTATATTTGTTTAAAAGGAAAAATATATATTTAAGAAGCTAAAGTCTTTTACTGAAAGGAATGGCATGTATTCTTTTTTTTTTTAATTTCTGGAAAACCATCACAAAAGCTCAAAGTTTAAAGAAAATTTTAGAGAGTCTTCCAATATATAAGGCATGTTTAGAATATAAATTGTCAATTCTGGCAGCTCCAAGTCAAGTATTTACTACTATTTATTTGTATGTGGATGGGCCAGATGTCCTCTAAACTGCATTCCCTGAACTCTTTTCCTTAAAACACTACTTCAAAAAATGCAGTCTGAATACTTGTGCTGTTGAATCGATGGATTTAATCTTGTTTCTACTTAAGAATAAAGATAAAAGATAGGTGACTGATGAATTCCTGGTGATGGTCAGTGTTTTCCACACCAACTCTCTCTTCTTACCCATTGCACCATCTAAAATAGTGTATGTTTCTACAGTGTTAAAATGTACTCAGTTAGCCATAGACTTTTATGAAGTATGATAATGTATCAAAGTGCTATGAAATTATATTCTAAAATACTGAGATGTCTATTTTTTATTGTACTGGTAGCATCATTTCGGGTTTTTTGAAAGATTTAATTAATATTTTGTCAGAGAGGGATCACAAGTAGGCAGAGAGGCAGGCAGAGAGAGAGGGGGAAGCAGGCTCCCCAATGAGCAGAGAGCCTGATGTGGGGCTTGATCCCAGGACCCCAAGATCATGACCTGAGCCAAAGGCAGAGGCTTAACCCACTGAGCCACCCAGGCGCCTCTGATAGCATCATTTCAAATATAATCATGCGGAGCTCCAGTGGCGAAATTGGTTAGCACGCGGTACTTATACAAAATATAATCATGCTATTAAGTGAAGTGTAAATATCAGACCCACTAAAGAAGAACCATAATTGAAATAGATTAGGGGTTAGGATTACACAAATTGAGAATGGATTAATTTTCTTTGAAGTCAAACACAGAAAACTCACTTTAAACTATGACTTAAAGAAAAGGAATATTGAATTTTCATAAATATTCTATATCTCAATAACAATGAGATATTTTGTTATAGGCATACAATTTACAGAGATAGTTGAGAAAATAGGAATCCATTCATTTTACATTTTAAAACTCATTTTCTTTTAAAATTATATGAGGTTAGGGGTGCCTGGGTGACTCAGTCATTAAGCGGCTGCCTTCAGCTCATGTCATGATCCCGGGGTCCTGGGATCGAGCCCCGCATCGGGCTCCCTGCTCGGTGGGGAGCCTGCTCTCTCCACTGCCCTTGCTTGTGTTCCCTCTCTCACTGTGTCTCTCTCTGTCAAATAAATAAATAAAATCTTAAAAAAAATAAATCTTTAAAAAAATTATGAGTTAGCTCTCATTATAGAAAATAAAAACATAGCAATAAAAAATTATATTCCATATTCCAAGATATCCTGACCTTGTTTTACTCAGTTTATGCTATAATGTCTTTAGAATAAATCTTTAAACATAGTTTAACAGTGGCTTCAAAATTAAAAAGCCAACAGCTTTTTTAAGAACAGAACTAAATATATTAATTTTTCAGTATTTTAAATATTTAATATTGACACACATAAATAGCCATCCAATAGTAAAAGTGGATTCTCCTATCGTTATCAGAAATATACTTTCTTATAAGTTTTTCAAATTCTAAACCCAGACCAATTCAGTTTTTCAAGAAACTGAATTTAATTGCAGTATGTGTTGAAAATTAGTGTTCTCCCTTCTCCTCAGTAATACCTAAGACTACCTCATTCTACCAATGCAAGGAAAACAAATTTATACTTGTTTGGAAAGCCCTGGCCCTTCATTTTTTGTGTATCTTCAGCTTATAAATGTTAATCCCAGAGGATCCCAGAGAATGGTGAAGGCTCAGACAAGGGACATATTTTGTAAGAAGTGAAAAAAGCAGCCATTCCCCCTCAGTTATAAAGCAAAGAATTTAAGAACTTTGAACTGCAATCTAAAAATCTTGGCATGCTGACTAACGTTTTGAAAGGCAAGTATCCATGTTTGAATGTTGATGTATTTATGAATACTTTGCCTTATATATATATTTTTACTTAATCTAACTGGTAATATAAAATAAAAATAATGATGATAGAAAAATAACTTAGGAGGCTTAGGCTGGAGGAGCAGTGATAAGAAAAGACCTTGCACATAAAACTTTTCTCAGACAGCAACTTACAAATGGGTTTTTACATTCTTGCAGAAGTGCTCACTGAGCCTGTGTAATATCAAAAAAAAAAATGTTTACTTCAGACTTAAGTTTAGCATTTTAATACACATTATTCTAGTGAAAATACGATTACTCTCTTAATGAATTTGAGGATGAAACTGTTCTTTAAAAATATTTCACAATTACCAGTATCTTTATCTTTAAATCACAATAGATAAGTCAATGTTTGCATAACATTCTTATATGTTGTACATAAATATTAATCCCAACTTATAGATGGTAAAACTGAGAAAGGCTTCTTTAATAACTTTAGAAACAATTGGTAAAATATTATAGTTTTAAAATTTAAAATTTTAAAATTTTAAAGCAGAAATTTGTTTTCCACATTTCTGCTTTAAAATATTATTACATTAAACAAAATTATCTAATAAGTAAGGTATTACAGGCACATTGTTTTTATAATTGTAAACATTATCGTAGCAATAATTCCTAAGATATTTTTAAGGATGAGAACATTAACTCATCTTCTGTGTATTTTATTTTTATTATTCAAAAAAAAATCTAGCTCTTAGGAGACCCCCAAAACTGAATTAAGAATTAAGACTTAACAGCGCTTGGGTGGTTCAGTTGGTTAAGCCACAGCCTTCAGCTGAGCCCGGAGTACCAGGATAGAGTCCCACATCGGGCTCCCAGCTCCATGGGGAGTCTGCTTCTCCCTCTGACTTTCTCCCCTCTCATGCTCTCTCTCTTTCTCTCAAATAAACAAATAAAATCTTTAAGAAAAAAAGAGAATTAAGAGTTAAGAGTCCTCCACTTTGGGGGCACCTGCGTGGCTCAATGGGTTGGGCCTCTCTGCCTTTGGCTCAGGTCATGGTCTCAGGGTCTTGGGATCGAGCCCCGCATTGGGTTCTCTGCTCAACAGGGAGCCTGCTTCCCCCTCTCTCTCTGCCTGCTTGTGATCTCTCTCTCTCTCTCTCTGTTAAATAAATAAATAAAATCTTTTAAAAAATTAAAAAAAAAAAAAAAGAATCCTCCACTTTTTCCCAACGCAATCATCAGCAACTATATGACTCGGATTAGCTGATTAAAAGCTTAACCCTTACATGCATGGCATGTAATGAACTCTCTAGATGAACCTCAGACAATAGATTATGAAATGGCGCCCAGTGGAGAAAATTATTTATGCTTACCTTCTTTGTATTTTATGATATGCAACTTGACTTTAAATCTTATAAATCATTCTTATCTACAGTGCTCTGCTTTAAAATGAGGCCAAAGCTGAGTCTAAATCTTAGCTTCAGAAAATACATCAATCTCAGAGAAGTCTTTTTTTTTTAATCTTCACACAAAATAAGGAGAACAAGAGGTATCTTCCCTCTGTAGTTGTCTTTCTGCTTTGTTTCCAGATGGTCATATAATTGAGAAAACACTAATGACATTCAAACTGCACCGTGCTGTCTACTGTGCTACCTATGATGAAACGTCTGTAAGACTTTGAAGGTTTGTGTAAGGAAATACTGAAAAATCTGCTATTTATTGCAGATGACTAAACAAATGTATTTGAGATGAGATGGGAAAGCTGCCATTTTAAAACATTTTGCATTTAAAGCCATTTTAAAGCCATTTTGCAAAGTTTACCTGACATTTTAGACCAGGATTTTTCTGTACTGCATTCTTTATAGTTAGTAATCTAGTCTGTGTTTCCAGTGAGGAAATCATTATTTTTTTAGAGAATTGGAAGCATCAAAGGATGCTTTCATATGCTATTAAAAGTCTACCATTCTGGGGCGCCTGGATGGCTCAGTGGGTTAAAACCTCTGCCTTCGACTCAGGTCATGATCTCAGGGTCCTGGGATTGAGCCCCGAATCAGGCTCTCTGCTCAGAGGGAGCCTGATTCCCGGGCCCCCCCACCTCCCGCCGCCTGCCCCTCTGCCCCTGTGATCTCTGTCTGTCAAATAAATAAATAAATAAAATCTTAAAAAAAAATAAATAAAATCTACCATTCTATAACTTTTAGCCTTTTGTTCTTTTTCTTGCCTTTGAAGGAACATAGTATATGCGGGAGATACTCATTACATGTTCCTTGTATTACTGCTTTAAACACATGTACAGATTCTGTCACCCCTAAGTCTACTCAGGGTATCACCACTTGTTCTCATATCCTCTTTATGTTATATTGTGTTGTTTTCACTATCCTGATTGGCCTTTAGTACTCTCAGTAACTTTTCTTTCTTTCTTTTTTTTTTTTAATTTTATTTATTTATTTGACAGAGAGAGACACTGCGAGAGCGGGAACACGAGCAGGAGGACTGAGAGAGGGAGAAGCAGGCTTCCCGCTGACCAGGGTGTCGGGTCTCAGTCCCAGGACCCTGGGACCATGACCTGAGCCGAAGGCAGACGCTTAACAACTGAGCAACCCAGGCGCACCCTCAGTAACTTTCCCAATGGCTTTCAAAGTATGTGACTCAGACGATATACAGTATCTTAAATTGATGTAAGTCTAGAAATGGACGATCACCATAGTTGTTATGGAAGCTTTATTTAATGGTTGCAGTTGAAAAACATGTAACATTTTAAAGCAGTCAGTTCACAGTTCATATTACTGCCTCAGGATGAGACTGTAGTTCACTGTATTAGTTACCTGTTGCTGCGTAAAAATTACCTCAAAACTTAGCAGCCGAATGGGGCTCCTGGCTGGCTCAGTCAATGGAGCATGTGACTCTTGATCTTGGGGTTGCAAATTTGAGTCCCACATTGTGTATAGAGATTACTTAAAAATAAAATCTTAAAAGAGGCACCTGCATGGCTCAGTTGGTTAAGCACCCAACTCTTGATTTCAGCTCAGGTCATGATTCATGGTTGTGAGATTGAGCCCCATGTTGGGCTCTGTGCTCAGCACAGAGTCTACTTAAGATTCTCCCCATCTCCCTCCGCATCTCCTCTTGCCATGTGTGTGTGCTATTGCTCTTAAAAAAAAAATTAAAAATAAATAAATAAAATCTTAAAAAAAACTTAGTGGCTGAAAATAATAACAAACATTTATTATCTTAAATGATAATAAATGGCTTTTTTTGTGGCTCAGGAATTTGAGAATACCTTAGTTGGGTAGTCCTTGGTTCAGTGTCTCTCATGAGATTATAGTTAAAATCTCAGCTAGGCCTACATCCCCTGAAAATTTGGCTGGGGCTGGAGGATCTTCTTCTACCATGGCTCACTTATATGGCAGGGGAGTTCATTATGGCTCAGTTCCTTACCACATGGACCTGTCCTTAGGGCTCTTTGAAGGTCCTCATGACATGACATGATATCTGATTTCTCCAGAAGTGAATGATCCAAGAGACAGCAAGGCAGAAGCTACAATATCTTTTATGTCCTTATCTTGAAAGCTACACATTGCCATTTTCATAATATACTATCGGTTACACAGCTTAACCCAATCCAATATGGGAGGGGACTACACAGATGCATGAATATCAGGAAGCAGGAATTACTTGAGGCCATGTCACAAACTGATACTAAAATCCATCCTCTATCCCCTAACAATTAAACTCCCTACCACAGGTAAATTAAACCTTCACCTTCTCAAGGTCACCAAACATTGCATCCCTTTACAGCATCATCTCAAAGTCAAGAATCTTGACATCTTAAACCAGGCCCAGAGGTGGATGAAGCCACTGGATGGCTCTCTTGAGTCATAACTTTAGATCTTTCCAAGGTCTTAGCAGAGGATTTTACTGCTCTACCCTTCGATTCATTTTCATACCATAATTGCCTGGCGGAGCCTGGATTTGATCTTTGTTCGGAAACCATTTCTTTGTTTTAGCATTGTTTCCTTTTCTAGCCTTGGAAGGCATACATCATCATTTCCACAATATCTTATTAGCTATGTAAGTTAATTTTATTCATTGTGGGAAGGGATTGCAAGAAGATGTCAATTATAAGAGCCTGGAATCACTGGGTTCGTGAAGGCTGGATACAACATCCACTAACATCTTGGATAACTTAATTTTTAGGAAATCCTGTTAAGCCAGCTTCATCCCTTTTGGTATTTATTGATATTTTTAATTCTAAAAATCACCCACATTTATCATTAAATTGCCATTGTAGTTTCAATTCTGTCTTCCAACCTTTTCAGTTTTGAATTTTTTTTGAAGATTTATTTTTTTTTTATTATTTTAGAGAGAGAGAGAGAGAGCAGGAGGAGAGAATCTCAGCCGACTTCCTGCCGAGTGTGGAACCTTGACTTGGGCTCAATCCCACGACTCTGAGATCATGACCTGAGCCAAAACCAAGAGTCAGACGCTTAATTGACTGAACCACCTAGGCACCCGATCTCTTTGAATTTTAATTCTATCATATGAACAACTCTGCACAGCTTTGAATTCTTGTTTTTTAAGATTTTATTTATTTATTAGACAGACAGAGATCACAAGTGGGCAGAGAGGCAGGCAGAGAGGAGGAAGCAGGCTCCCCGCTGAGCAGAGAGCCCGAAGCGGGGCTTGATCCCATAGCCTGGGGATCATGACCTGAGCTGAAGGCAGAGGCTTTAACCCACTGAGCCACCCAGGCGCCCCAGCTTTGAATTCTTTATAAGTATGATAGTTATGGAATTTTTTAAAAATACATTTACTGGGGCACCTGGGTGGTTCAGTTGTTAAGCGTCTGTCTTGGTCTCAGGTCACGATTCCAGGGTCCTGGGATCAAGCCCCACATTGGGTTCCCTGCTCAGCGGGAAACTTGCTTCTCCTTCTCTCACTCCCCCTGCTTCTGTTCCCTCTCTCTTTGTGTTTCTCTATCAAAAAGATAAACTCTTCTAAAAAATGTATTTATTGATAAAAATGTTGCTAAACATTTGTGTCTCTAGACCGATTTAGACCATTTTATTGATAAAATAAGTACATATATCTTCACCTACACCATTCTAGAAATGACACATTAAATTCATTTTCTGTCATATATAAATAGGGGTTCATTTTTCCCATGCACATAAAAATAGTTTGATAAACAGTAGGCAGCTCCAACTTCATCAGGAACTCTAATATATTTCAAAAGATGACTAATTAGGCAAAATCCTCAAGAAATGAGTACTGAAGACTACAATGTTTTAAATTCTTTAGTGTAAAAACTTGAAACATAACTTATTTGCTAAGGCTTTACACAAAATATCAGCCTTTGGCAAAGTTATGGGGTGGGATAAATTCACCATCCTTTGCTCACTCCTTAAGAATAGAAACAATGTTTTTCCCATTGTTTTCTCCCATTGGACTTAGCAAAATACTTTATGTTCATAGATCCTTAATAAATATTTTTAACTGGTGAATTGGTTGATAAATTATTGACAGATCATGAGTGCCCCCTTCTCACATTTCTTGGTACCCAATTCCTCTTTGCCAGTGCCAGTTACACTACCAAAGTCTTTCCTTAGTGTTCCAAGATGGGAATCTTTTTCAATTTTCCTCTATTCAATCAAAAGTTGACTATTTTTAATAAGAAAGAAGCTGGACAGTCTAATAACATTTAGGGACCATGGTCAATGCCTGACTCTATATTAGGGCATCTAATGATGTGGATTTTCTGATACAGTTGACAAATAAGTGAAAAGTTTTGGGCAAGCTTTAGGCTGCCTTACAACCATAATAGGTTACCATCAGTTTGCATTCTCAGTAAGATCAGTCTTGGTTGAACATGTCAGTTGGAATTGTCTTCCAGGAAAATCTGGAATCCCTAATATTGGGATTCCAAAACTATATTCCTCACTATGTGTGCCTTGTCATGATTCCTTTTCTCCTTCGCCTAACTTAGGAATCAATTCTTTAGATGAATAGCATCTATTTCTGCTAGTGGTGCATCATTCAGTCAATAGCATAAACTCAAAAATTTTAGGGGCACCTGGGTGGATCAGTTGGTTAAGCGTCTGCCTTTGGCTCATGTCATGATCCCGAAGTCCCATGACTAAGCCCTGCATTGGGCTCCCTGCTTGACAGGGAGCCTGCTTCTCCTTCCTCCATACCCCAATGTAAACCTTTCAGTTTACCTCTCTTTGTAGTTTGGTTTCACATCCTTGCATTAACCTACCAAAGAACAGCATCTATCCATTCATTATTTTGCTCAAAAACCTCACTTCCATCTACTCAGTGTATACAATTAACTCCAAACTTCTTAGTCTAGTTTCCGTGTCTGCAACATTCTATCCACAATTTAGCTTTCCAGCCTTACCTTCCACTACTTTGATACACTGTTTTATTCTGTCTGCCTAAACTCATCCTACATCTACCATTAAATCTGTATTGCATTTTTCCCTCTGCCTGAATGTTCTCCCTCTGCTTCCATTAAAACCCTGCCCATTTTTCAAAATCAAAATCAAAAAGTATCTTAGACATGCTTTAATCCTCCCAGCCCAGAGGATTCACTCTTTTCTGAAAGCCCAGGGTACTTGGTACTACTCCTAAGGTACTTACTGAATTCTGTCTTAGGTTTCAGTTATATGCTTACATGATTTATCTCTTCTTATATATTTTAAACTTCCTGAGAACATAGGTTATATCATTCCCTGTATATTAGTTAGCACATCTGCTTTACTTAGAGGTGGTTGTTCCTGAATTGGAACCATTATGAAATGAGTTGGGTAAGCATTCTACATTGGATTGCAGTGGTGAATAAGATCACAACATAATGTAGTCAAGAGAAAAACCGTTGGAGGTCAAACAATCTCACATTTAAATTTTGTTTTACCAGTTTGTAGTTATGTGATTTGTGGCAAATTAGCTAATCTCGTGGCATCTTAGTTTCTTCATCTGGAAAATGGGAATGAATGCCTATTTCATAGATTTGACATCATCATTAATGAGATGTTGGGTATAAAACATTTACTTCAATAAATTATTATTACCTTCCTATATTCTATTGTTCCTAGCATAGTATTTGATCATTTTTTTATTAAATAAATGAATTATATAGTAAACAAAACATATTATGAATTATAATTTAAACATGCATGTATATTTAATAATTAAGAAAAACATTAGAAGGACATAGAAGAAAGGATAAAAAATGGAAGAGCAAAGTCAGGAATCAAGACACTACATTTTTTTTTAAGTGAGCAAAAGAAATTTAATTTATGACACAGATCTATATAGTCTTAACTCTACAGAATATGCTGGGAATTCCTTACAATTTTCTAATGGGAAAAACCTAATTACCTATTTTTAATTATCACAGTTCACATCTTAAATTACATATAAAAATGTTTAATACTGCAGCTTATGGGAGGCCCAGTCAGGCTCCAGATTCTCAGCCACTGGGGAATTTCTGTGCCAGACCACCCACTACAAAAGTGAAAAGTTGGTACCTTTGCCAGTGTGGAAATTTCTTCAGAAGAGAGCTCTCTAAACTGTTGTAACCACTTCTCCCAGGAAGAAGGGGTGGGGGAACACATGAGAAATTACTGGACAAACACGAATTGCCCAGATTTCAAAGTAATAATCAAAAGCGGAATTAGGGCTTTTAGCACCACAACTCTCCTGAACTTAAGTATGTTTATATGCATTTGGGCTGACTTTTTCAGTCTGTTTCTTTGGAGGACACAAACTTAAATGAATAAAGCTAGAATTTCAAGGCAAGTCATGCTCTTTAGTTATAGCTGATTTGGATTTTTGTTCATTTTTTATCATCTTTCTCAAAATGTCTTTAAAAACAAGTCATTTAAATAGTAATACTGTAATAGCGTTTGCCTCTTGAAATCTTGTTTCAAGTTTCTTGGGATAACCTTTCATTATGAAAGCAAAAGAAACATCCAAATGGTGTTTAAACCTGGAGAAGGTATAGAAGGGTGCACAGGGCAGGCAAAGGGATAACTGGATGATGGGCGCTAAGGAGAGCATTTGATGTTATGAGCACTGGGTGTTATATGCAATTGATAAATCGCTAAATTCTACCCCCTGAAACTGACAATGCACTATATGTTAGCTAAATTGAATTTGAATTAAAAATTTTTTAAAAAGGAAGGGTACACAAAATTAGTCTTTGCTCATAATTTTTCCATTTTGGGAAAATTAATATTTGACATCTTTTATCTTAAAGGTATTATCTCATCTATAATTAGGAACAGTCTGAAAATCTACTTTCTTGGACTAATGCAGAACAGATGTTTGTAAAAGTGCCTGAAATATAATAGACCTTCAATAAATATTATTGTGTTGGCAAAAAAGCTTAACAGGAGTGTGTATGTTTGTGTACACAACTCTCCTTTACCCCCTCAATACTTCCCAGGTAGTATTAGTGGAGGATACCAGAAGATGAGATTTTTCTTCTTACAGCAGTGCCTCTGAGGATCTCAAAAGACGATACCATAGTTTCAAAAGCACTTTCTTCTGCTTTTCTCAGGGGAGAAGAGTATTTATGGGGGTGGGAAAAGGGATACTCTATTGAAGCAAGAACTCTTGGCTGTAAGTAACAGAAACCTGATTTTAACTACCTTGAACAAACCAGGAGATAAATATTGACCCGAGTAGCAAAATCTCAGGAAGGCCATGGACCTCAAGGATCACAGAAACAAGGATGCGTGGCTAGAGTCTCTCTCCATCCAACTCTGATCTGTGCTTCTCTCTGAGTCAGCTTCCTGTCTTACTAGAGAATGCAACTTTCTATCCTGGAGAACCTCGGCTTAGAAATCTCTTCATGAAAAGGACTACTTCTCTCTAAAGTCCATTTGAAATTCCCAAAGAGGGACTGAAAGGTTGGCCCAGGTCATATCCCTCTTTTTGTGAACAGAGAGACCAGTTCTATAAATGGCAGCCTCTACTGGAACAATATAGTTCAAGTAAAGAGAAGAGCATTTCCTCCAAAAAGAAAACACTTCTGTTTCCAGAAGGAGAGGGTGGTTGGTGATGGGCAGACAAAAGAAATAGTCTTAAAATTATACTTCTAAAAATTCAGAATTTTACTTATTAGATATGAAATAAAATATCTTTTTCAGTTGCTTGCTATTTTCTATAAATTGTTTTTTCTCTCTCTTAGTGTTTGTCTCATATTTCTTCTATCTCAAATGTTTTTCTTAAACAGAACCACTAAGTCCTGTCCTTTCCCTCCTTCAAATCTGTGCTTAAGATTGACTTCCTTTGAGGGGGCACCTGGGTTGCTCAGTGGGTTAAAGCCTCTCCCTTCAGCTCAGGTCATTATCCCAGGGTTCTGGGATTGAGCCCCAGCATCGCATCAGGAATCTCTGCTCAGCAGAGAGCCTGCTCCCCGCCCCCCGCCCCGCCATCTCTCACTGTCTGCCTCTCTGCCTACTTGTGATCTCTGTCAAATAAATAAATAAATAAAATCTTTTTTAAAATTAAGAAAAAACACACACAAAAAATGGCAGGGGGAAGGGAGAGAGAGAAAAGAAAGAGAGGGAGAAAAAGAGAACCCTAAGTGCAAAGAATAACGGGGGACACTACAACAGATGAAAAGTGATAAAAACTTACAGAAGGAAGTAGATACATAATATATTAGTTACCTATTGCAATGTAACAAGTTACTCAAAACTTATTTTCTTAAAACAATAAATACTATGTCATCCAGTTTTGAGGGGAAGGAATCTAGGAGCAGCTTAGGCTGCGGTCAAGTTGCTGGCCACAGCTGCAGTCATTCAGGGAGCTGGAGAATCCACTTCCAAGCTCACACACATGGCTGTTGGCAGGAGGCTTCGGTTTCTCACTATAAAGAAATACTTGATGCTTGTGAAATACTAACTACAATAAAGAAAGTGTAATAGTAGAGAAGCTAGCTGATGCCACCTAAATCAAATAAGCAATGTAACATCAGGAGATACTGTTAGAGTGGACGTTGTGTACCTAAGAACAGAGCATCGTTTCTGTGGTATTCCTGAATACCATAGAAGATATGTAATTGGAAGCTAATCACATGAAAATATCACACACACACCCCAAACTGAAAACCATTCCACAAAATACCTGACCTATAATCTTCAAATGTGTTAAGTTCATGGAAGTGTGTTATGTGTTTTGATGCGGCTATGGGAGCAGACGGGGGGGCCCTCTATCTAATTGATGCCAAGATGTCAGGGAAGACTTTTCCAGTGTAAGTATATCTAAGCTGTTACTTAGGGTTAGGATAGAACGGGACAATGGAGGGTGAGAAGAGGCAAGAAAGGAGGAGAAGTAAGAAAGGAGGAAGAAAGAAGTCATAATGTACAAGATCAAGGAAAAATCATTTCATTATATACCAACTGATGAGTGTGTGCCCTCTTTCTTAAATATTAGCAAAAGTTTGCTCCTTTTCCTATCCAATCTAAAATGTCACATTTCAGGGGCTCAGGTGGTAGAACATTCAACTCTTTATCTCAGGGTGTGAGTTCAAGCCCCGTGTTGGGCATAGAGATTACTTTAAAAAAATAAAATAAAAAATAAAATGCCACATTTCAAATTAGCTTCTGAGGTTATGCCTATTACTTTAGTCTAAGAAACGTGCCTTGAGACACACGTGAAAGAGTAGAACAAATTTGCCATTGATTGTCTCAGTTAGTATAATCATTTTTTTTCAAACACTAATCAATCATCTAATAAACTGACTAGGCAACATTATTTTCAGAGCAGTTTTAATATATTTCCTTTATATGTCTTTCATGAATGGCATTTTCTAATCATGTCAACAAAAGTGATACAGAAGACTAAATTCTTTCATACTGGCCATTTATTTAGTGGTTGAGAGAACAAACCTTTTGTCAGATTGTGCCTCATTTGAGTCCCATTCTAGACCTGACTCTGCTACCCATTGATTGGGTAACCTGAAGCAAGTCACCTCTGAGCATCAGATTTCTTATCTGTCAAAAACAAACAAACAAAAAAAACCCAACCAGTATCAATTTTATAGGATGGTTGTGAGAATGGACTGAAATATGTGAACATGGGGCACCTGGGTGGCTCAGTGGGTTAAGCCTCTGCCTTCGGCTCAGGTCATGATCTCAGGGTCCTGGAATCGAGTCCCGCATCAGGTTCTCTGCTCAGCGGACAGCCTGCTTCCCCCCTCTCTCTGCCTGCCTCTCTGCCTACTTGTGATTTCTCTGTGTGTCAAATAAATAAATATTTTTAAAAAGAAATATATGAACAGCATTTAGCAAAGTGCTTGGCTCATAGAAAGATTCAATACATCAGATCTTTGCATCACCCTATAGTTATGTTTAGAAAAGATTATGCATAAAATCAGGTCTAATATAATGGCAAAATATATTTAGAGTGCTGTGAAAAGAATAATGGCCTGTTGTTTCTTGAGTGTGTAGATGATTTTCTAATCGATTATTACAGTGCCTGAACCAGTCAAACATAATTTGTCTACTCTATCTCATCTTGCAATTTCCCAGTCATCCTCCCCTTTGATTTTTTGAATCCCCAGCCTCATCTAGAGGGGATTCTAAAAAATGGCAAAGCCAGGACGAGTGCTCCTTCCAGTAGAGATGGGATTTTGAAAACCATATAGGCACTGCAAAACTCACCTCATTATAACTCGACCATTTCAGCTCCTGCATATATATACTTGATCGTATAAGTATTCATTTGTTTATTTAACATAATAAAGTAAAACATCTTTTCTGGTATATAACAAGACTGATTAAATGTTCCATACATGTCTCACCAAAAGTAATGTCAATCTTCCCTTTGTTCTGGTGAAATGTGTTTATTGTTTATGATAGCAGCTGGAAAGTGGGAGTGGAGAAGGTAAATGATCTAAGTAATATTGTGCCACGAGTAAATTAATCAAAATATTTGAAGTTTGGGGCACCTGGGTGGCTCAGTGGGTTAAAGCCTCTGCCTTCGGCTCAGGTCATAATCCCAGGGTCCTGGGATCGAGCCCCACGTCAGGCTCTCTGTTCCGTGGGGAACCTGCTTCCTCCTCTCTCTGCCTCTGCCTGCATCTCTGCCTACTTGGGATCTCTGTCTGTCAAGTAAATAAATAAAATCTTTAAAACAAAAATATTTGAGTTTTATGGGGCAACAATTAGCACAAGTAAAAATAACCATGGTTTGTTTGGTCTATGACTTTAGTCAAAGTCTGATTGGGTTAGTACTTTTTTGTTGTTCTGGGGTTGACTAACATTTTTAACTTTTCACACGAAATGAAAAAAATTGTTCATCATTTGTTGTGAAGCACTGTATTTTGCTGTTTATTATGAATAGTTAAATTGTTAGGAGTGGAAAATTATGGTGAAGATTAGGGGTCTCTTAACTAGTAGAATGGTCCTAGGTTCTGACATGATAAACTGGGAACTTTTGTCATCTATGTGCCCCCATCCTCCAACCACCACGTTCATGTCTCCTTTCTGTCTCTCTCACCACACACATTCTCCAAGCTACTAAGAAATGTTAAAATGTGTCCAGTACCATATGAACCCTAATCACCCTAAAAATGATATAATTCATTATCTTAAAAGTACTCTGATATTACAAAAGAGATGGTAGTGACATCTGCTATGGAATTCTTTTACATATCTGATTTGTTGAGAGAAAATCAGAAAAACATTAGAATTAATCCGAGATTCAATTCATGCCAGTTTGATAGATTTTAATATCTTTGGCCTTTGATTTTTTGTGAACAAAGGTTTTAATTATACCCTTTGATCAATAGGCATTTTTTGAACACCTACTATTTAGCAAGTGTGGTTCCAGGCTCCAACAACAACAACAAAAAAAAACTTAAATGACCCCAAAATCTTAACTCATGGTAAAACATCCCACATGGTAATTGACAAGGGAGTAATACAGATTTAAAAAAAATAGTTTTCAGTTATGGGAACACTGAGTGCCCAGAAATGAAATTTAAAAAGCAAAAAGGACAGAATTGTGAGGGTAGAATTATCTCTAAAAGAGATGTTGGAAGAAGTTAGAAAGGAGAAGGAATCAATGAGGGTTGGAAACAGGGCAACTCTTCTGTGGAGGAAGATATCTCTCTACTAAATTCTAATCTGAAAGTGCAGGATGACAATGAAGGTGTTTTCTAACCATGAAAGGAAGAGAAATCACCAAAAATACTGCTGAGCGAGTAACAATAGGATATAGCACAAGAAAAATAAGTAGCTTTGTTTGGAGAGATGCAGAAAGGAATTCATATTAGCACATAAACTCTACACAGGACTGTATCTGGGTTCTTTTAGAATATATAATTTTGACAATATGTGTAAGTGGTAGTTTCAAGCAAAAGGAACTTCCAAACTGAGAACAGTAAACTGAACTGAGATGTCCCACTTTGGTGGTCATAACACCAAGGGCAGCACTGCCTGGGATGAAAAGTTCACTATTCACTGACCCCTCCTGGACATCCTGTTTCCAGCATAGCTTTATTAAAAGAATGTTCGCAGTCCCTCTGTTGCTGTGAAAAAGCATATTCCAATGTTGCATGCTTTACCTATTGGCCCTGACACCTTTACTGGTCACGCAAGCACTCCATATTTATGAATACAAATGGCTTACAAGTAGACTGGATAAAACAACTTTTCATATCTGGAAGAGTAAACACTAGGAAGCCTTAGTTCCAAAGAGGGGACAAAAGGAGAATAATCCAGGAGCAGCCAAAATTCTGGGGAGAGCCTCCTGAGGTGGAGAAGGGCCCACAGAAAAGGAGGAAAATGGGGTGGCAGGAAATGAAGGGAAGGTAAAGAAGAGGGATGCGGAGAGACATAACTTTCTCCCATCCATGAAGTTGTGTTGGCAACAGCTCTTCCCAACCCTCTGTTCTCCGACAAGGCATTGCACGTGACTGCAGAGTCCAGCAGAGACTTGGCTTGGCAGCTGCTCCAGCCTCTATGGCCTCATCTTCTCTCCACCTCCACGATGGCACCTCACCCAGATTCCTTTCTTGTCAAACTTGTTTCCAATCACCCAAGCCCTCTAGTCTATGACCTCTTGGTCAAACTGTCTGTTACTCAGGACACAAATAGGTTGTGTCAGATAACATGGTAATTTTGTGCGGGGAGAAGACAGAGTGAGCACTACAATACCCTTTATCTTATCCCTTTCCCCAGCTACCTGCACCTTTAATAGTAAAGGCCCTTTCCCCACCTGTGTTTCTCTGAGTCTCTAAGTCACTGCAGGGCAACTGAGTGTGACTCATGTCTCTTTTATTTATTTGCTTTGATGTGCTCATTCCCTCTGGGGAGCTAACTGGTAGAACATTTGAGTCAATTCTATTTTTCCAAGGGAAGTGGGGTAACACAAAGTTGTGTGATGATAAACGTGGGTTGTATCGCTCTACAGTAATCACATAAAAATACTGTGTGCTCTGAACTTAGAGCACTGATGCTACTTGAAGTGATGAATATCCTGTAACCACATCTTACCCTCAAAGTCCTTTCTCCTAGAACTGAGTAATATTCAACTATTACAAATACATGGTATTCACCACATGCCTGATACCTGATGAGGCTCTGGAACCTTATTCCCTGAATGTCCCTGGTGCCCTCCTCTACCTCTCACCAGAAATTCTCACAATCACTGTACAGGCTGCAAACACACTAGAGAAGTGGTTTCTGAAGAAGCTATGACATGACCATGAGAGTAATGGAACGCTGCACAGCTCACACCAGGTGCATAAGCCACACCAGAAGCAAAAGTCACGTTCTCACACCCCTGAGTACAAAGATGTGGGTGAAGGTTCTCGGTAAAAATTATGCTGCTTCGGGATGCTCAGCATCATCGGGATGCGTGGCTCAGTGGGTTAAGCCTCTGCCTTGGGTTCAGGTTATGATCTCAGGGTCCTGGGATCCAGCCCTCCATAGGGCTCTCTGCTCAGCAGGGAGCCTGTTTTCCTTCCTCTCTCTGCCTGCCTCTCTGCCTACTTGTGATCTCTCTCTCTCTCTCTCTCTCTCTCTGTGTCAAATAAATAAATAATTAAAAAATTATGCTGCTTCAATGAGCAGGTCATAGATAAAGTCCAAGGTGGGGAGCCAGGGTGTTGCCCGGTCAATAAGTCTTTACTAGGAGGTTATTATGGGCCAGGCACTATGTTTTGAGTAAAGCAACTATTGCGGATAGAAATAAGCCAATCTCCTTAGAAGTAGGAGCATTATTCTGCAGGTTGGTTGGCAGCTCCCGAAAGCTTTATGTAACATTACATTGTTCTCTTGCTAGCACCTTCTTTATCTCTTTCCTTGAATGGGGGAGAGAGAAAGGGAGAGGTTCGACAGAGGGAGTGAGAGATTTGGAAACAGAATGACCTTTCTATTCAGGGATTTGCTGAACACCACGACATGCTAATGTTTCCAGGTAAGGGCATAAGAACTCAGGAGGTGCACTAATCTTGAATTCTTTCCCAATTGTTACTTTTTCATAAATTCTGTATATTTGATGGGGCAAGTGGGTCTAGCCAGTACTTACGTTTAAAGAAACAAATAAGCCAGAGTGGGAAACAGGCTGGGCACAGGAGAGGGGAGTCGGGTGGGACCTGATCTTCGGATTGCCAGAGGACTGTGCCTAAGGGTTCAGCCCGGGGGAGGGACAGCCCCCACCCCCGCCCCTTGCGCCGCCCACCTTGCGCCTCCACTCAGGCTCCAGCCTGACTTGCAGAGGGCTCCCGCTCCACTCCAGTCCCACCCAGCCCTGCCTCCCAGGGCCCATCCAGTGTGCCAGGGCTGGCGGTGGATTCCCGGAGTCGACCCATCAGCTTGGGTTCTTGACCATGTAGGCAGCCTCTCCTAGAACTGCAGCTATTCTCGCTAATTTTAAGATACGAAAGGCTGTTCCAGGACTTTCCGTGTACCTCAAGTGTGAAAGGAAAGGAAATTCGCTTGCGTTTGAAAGCTCAAATGTCAGGTTACTCAAGGAGAACGGCTGGTTCGATAACCCCCATCTCCCCCGCCTCCACCTAACCTCACGGGCCTGCAGCCGAATGATCCCTAGGAAGTGGATGCCAGAAGGATCTGTGCATTGGGCCGGGGACATTGCCAGGGCAGCTCTAGGCGCAGAGCTCGCTATAGGTCCTCTCTCCCAGGATCGGATAGATGATTCATTTTTATATGTAACGTTTTACCCCACTCTATAGCTCCGGCTGGTTAATGTTCAACCCCAGGGCTTCGAGAGGCAACTCTAGGGAGGCAGGCAGGGATGACCCATTCAAGTATATGGCCGCTCGGGAATGAAGGCACAGAAGCCCAAGAGAGGGTGAGGAGGGTTGTGGCGGGGACTCAGGGGTGGGGGGGGGGTGGGGCGGGGCGCTGCTCGGGCCTGGGCCTCCCTGGGCCGACTCCGAGACTGCGGAGAAACCAAGCTGTCCGCGGCCCGGGCAGGCAGGCGCCCCTGAGACACAGCCAACAGGCAAAGCTCAGCCTGGGCCGCGACCGCCCACGACGCCGCTGCGGGAGCCGAGCGCGGCGTGTGCAGGGGGCGAGGAGAGCGCGGCCGCGGGGGCGGGCGCTTCGGCCCGGAGCGACCTCGGGGCGGCTCAGTGCTGCCCCAGCACCGGGTGGCGATGCTAGCCTGGCGCTTCGGCTCGGGGATGCCGGAGGGAGGTGGGCGCGCGGCGGCAGCTGAAGATTAGGTTCGGGTGTTGTTGTCCCGAGGGACGTGCAAACACTAGTGCGGGGACACGAAAGGGGTCCTCGGAGGTGCGTGGGTTGCCTTCTGGGCCGCTACCTCTCCGGGTGCCTCTGAAATAGCGTCAGGATAATGCGAAGCAGCACGTCTTGCCACCGCCCTTCTCCCTTGTTGCCCGGCCAAAAAAACGAACATTAAGATAAAGCAGCTGTTCTGGTCAGTAGAAGGCGGTAGGACAGGATTGTGCCCCCGCCACAGTTCAGTGAGGCCCAAAGCGAGGCAAGTTCAGGTGGAACGGCGGCACCCTGGGTCCTTCTAAGAGTTGGGCCGCGTGGCTCCCGCCGAACCGATGGGCCCAGAAGATCCTGGTCAGATGTCCAGACTGCGGTCCCCTGAAGCTGGGAGGTTGAGAAGGCGGGGGTCTGGGGGGATGCTGCAAGGGAAAAGGAGGTTCCGGGCTGGGGAGGAAAGCTTCACGCCGCCGAGCACAGCCTAGAATTCGCAGGCGGGAATTTTTCTTTTTCTTTCTTTCCTCTTTTCTTTCTCTCTCTTTTTTCTGTCGAAGAAACAAACAAGACCCTGCCTCATCAGATATGACTGGCTCCTACGATTTCAAGGACTAAGAGCGAGGGCTGGAGGCGCTGAGGTTAGTAGAATACTGTGAATAAACATTGCCTGAGGCCCGCAGAAGGGTTTTATTTTACTGTCTTTTGTTTGATACTATATTATTTTCTAACAAAGTGACCTGTCGTCTGTAGCATTGGGCTCCTGCAGGGAAAGCCCCTTCCTTAGCACTGGAAATGGCCTGCAGGGTCTCTGCCTCTGTCCACATCAGCGACCCCACCCCGTGCCAGCACACTGCCGCGTGAAATCACACACGCCCGTCGTCAACCAAACGCAGGCAGCCGCGATAAGTGAAGCCAGAGAAGGCCTGGCTAGTCCATCCCGGAGGACAGAGAAAGATACCATGAAGCTTCTACTGGGTGCAGCAACCCTCCCCAGATACCCAGAGAAGCAGAGTTGAGGGAGCTATTGACGCAAGCAGAATGGGGAAAAAGTCCAAGAACTGGATTACCACTAGTCTGAGATGCAAGTCCCATTCAACATGCTGCCCCACTGGCTTCTCAGGGACAGCTAAGACGGGTCTAGGTCTCACCCTCACGGAGTGAAGATAAATGTTCCTGCCCGGGATCGCGTGAGAGGGGTCCGGCGGGGCTGCAAACTGTCGATGAAGACAGAAAGGCTTTGCTACTTCTGGACAGAGGAAGCATTGGTAGAGAGAGTCTTAGGGGCTTTAAGGAAACCACCTCAAACAAGCCTTAGCCCTGGTATATGAGGTCCCAGCACAAGCCGACCATTTTCTAAGTTGATAGAACAGGAAAAAAACAAAACAAAACAAAACAAAAACACCAAAAAACAAAACAAAACAAAAAAACCAAACAAACCAAGAACAAACAAAAAAGCTTTGGTGTTGATAAAGAAAACAGGAGAGGGGGATATGGGGGAAAGAGAGGGCAAAGTGGAGGGAGGGGAGAACCTTAAATATTTTTGCAGGAAGAACGGGAGAACTAGATCTGGAAAGATCCATCAAAGTCAGACGGTGCAGACACACACCCTGTTCAGTGAGGGTCCAATGAGTCTCAACTTAGCCCTTCAGAGAGAAGAAAAAAAAAAATGCAGTCCCTCACACATCTCTCAGAAATTAACACCTTTACCACACATTTATTAATTTTTAAAAATATTTCTAAAAAGAAATTTATATAGTTCTTTTAGTCATTTTTTGACTGAGGATTTTAAGCTCCAACTATCTCCTGTTTTCCAGTTGCCACTGAACTGTTAATATATTGTTACGAAAGAAATAGCAATGATTTTAAAAGGCAATTAAGTAGAATTAAATACAACTTTGATGGTGCATTTTATGTTTTCCAGGCCTTCTCTATTCTTCAAAATCTAAAATCAACATTTACATAAAATACATAAAATACTCAGGAAGAAATGAATGAAGTTATACATCCCAAGCACAATAAATTCTGGATTCTATCTTTTCAGATAGAATGTCAACGAGAAGGCCTCTCTTCGTAGGGGGCGGGGAAGAGGGGTTTGGGAAGCAGAGTGACAAACTTTTAAGATCAGAGTAAAATTTCTCTGGTTTCTCTGCTAAAACCTGAAAGGGAAAATCAGGTTTCTATGTAACACATTCTTCTTCTTCTTTTTTAAATCTCTTCTTCAGTTGTCACTTTCTTAAGTTCAGTGAAAATGCAACTGTCAGATTAGGGACGCTGGGGGACGAGGGGTAGTTTTAAAAAATTTCTTCTGAAAATCTGCTATAAGAAGCTTCTCTCGTTTATTTCTTCTCCCTCCATCAGTCACATTTCGTGGTTCCCCATGTGCTTAGTTAACTGCTGCTTGCGGGGGGTGGGGGGCTGGGGAGGGTGTTAATAAATCAATCAATAGAGACAATATTCATAAAGGCCTCTGATCTGATTACACCCCCTCTTTTTTTGGTCCTTCTCTAAGAAATTTACCTCGGCGAGCCAGGGACTCCCAGCGTAGCCCGCGTCGACGGAGAGAGCTTCGGGCGGGAGGCTGGGGAGCCCCGGCGACGGCGGCGAAGGCGCCCGTGGATTAGGATGTGGATTGCAGGGCAGACCTTTGTTTGGTCACATTCGCGACGCCGGGCGGTTGGGGGGGGGGCGGGGGGCGCAGCAGTTTCTCCTCCTTCGACACCGCGCCAGGTTTTTATAGACTTGCCTTAAAAAGAGTTCTCTGCTCTTCTCAGGGTTAATTTATAGGGCTTTCGAGGAATACCGGGACTTTTAAGATGCTCTTCATTTTTTCCCCATTATTTTTGTTGTTGTTACACTCCTAAAGGCACTCCCGGGTTTCAGCACCTCACAGGACAAGGGTGGGGGTGGAAGAACGAGCGGGCCGGGAGGCGAAGGGGAGGATTTGTCTCCTAATCAAACCGCCCACATGGCTCAGGTTGCCCAACGTCGTTTTTAAAATTAAATTTCTAGCCAAGTTAAGAGCAGTAAAACTCAGATTTAGGAACTGGGAGGAAACTGAGACAAACGTGGGCCACATACACCTTTTTCCAGGTCTCCACCAATTTGAATTCTCTATTAGGGGAATGAAGAGTTTGAGGACTTAAGAGTTTTAAAAGTTTAAAAACGGGGGACAGGCGAGAGAAAGGATTAGAATAACAGGTGAGGGGTGACTGGGGTGGGGTGGGGTGGGGAGAAAGCCCTTAGACCGCCCATTGTGCGGGATTCCTGGCCCAGCACCCCCGCCCCAGCCTCTGGGCACGCAGAAGTGGGGGGCAGAGCGCTGAGGCCTAGCCCGGGCTCCTGGGGGCCCGACCTCCGGCTCGCCATCTTTGATCCCAGGCGGGGGAGGTTGGTGTCCATGCTATAGATTACCTTAAAGGTTCCTTTAAGCACTTTAATACACAACTAGCTCAGAAATCATTAAGAGACCTAGAGAAGGAGAAAAAATACCCTCACACTCACCGGTAATAAGTGTTGACATGTAGCAAAAATCGATTGAGTGGAACCGAGGTGGTGGCAGTAGCGATGGCTGAAGGGGGGACCCGCGTGGGAGCGGGAGGGGCGAGAGGACCGACTCCACTGGCTCGGGAACTAGGCTTTTCTCGCTTGAAAGGAAAAAGAGGAGCGGGAAAGGGTCGGCGGCCAAGCGGGGATGGGTATGGGGAACCAGGGGACTGAAGAGGGTAATTCTTCCTTCTGGAAGTCCAGGGAAAGGAGCTGAGGTGGGAGAAAGGGCTTCTCATCAGTCCCGAGTCTCCGCCCCCAGCCCGCACCACTCAAGCTGGGGATGAGACAACTCTTCCCGAACCTCGACTTCCATTTTTGTTTTCTGCAGATTGATTGATTGCCTCGAGACAGAGTTCTATTCCAGCCAGCAAACTAGGCCGAGGTCCGCCTCCTGGAGCCGGCTCTCCCGAGTCACTCTTGGACCTGCAGGAGACGCAAATCCTCCCAGCAGGTCTCGTTAGCGTTTCCAGCCCCCATCCCCAAATCCCCTCTCCCAGTCCCCTCCCTCCCCTCCCCTGCCGCCCCTCCCCCCATACCAGGCGGAGCTCGGGGGGGCCCGGACCGCTGGGCTCCGCGGCTCCAGAAGCCAAAGTCCGCCCGTGGGGACCGTTTTCCTCTCCACTGCTCTCAAGTGAACAACAAGGACGGAGGTGACCCTCGGCCAAAGGACTTTTATCTGCCCCCCACTGCCGCGTGATCCCTCCGTAGGTTAGAGGCAGAGCTTAAAAAAGAAAGAAAGAAAGAAAGTTAATGTGCATTGAGCACTGATCTTAAATCGGGGACATTATCTGCGATCTCTTTAAGTGGCAGCGGCAGTCCCATGCAGAACAAAGACTCAGTGTTTGAGCCGCAAAAGCTTATAGGTAAAGTTCCAGCCAGATAAAAGTAACCTAAGCGCAAAAACACAGGTTTTCTCGGCTCCAGAAAACTGCTGGCTACTTTTCGCTCCCTATTCCCCAGGGTGTGTTTGTCCTCGCCCACTGGGGGGAGGGGGGTGACCAGAATAGCAAAGGACCTCAGAATTTACCCTTCACCCCCCCCTCCCCCAGCGTCTCGGTAATGAATTCCTTCGGACTAAGTCGTATTTGCTACGATTTGTTACGAAATCAAATTTCACATTAAAAAAAAAAAAAGCTGAAAACCACCAACAAAGGAAGAGCGGGTGCTTAAAGTTCTTTTAAACACTCACACCGACCTCATTCCCCGTTTAGATGTCAGAGGATGGGAGGGAGGGCCAGGGCTGTAATTCATCTTGATTTGCTTCATTGTCCCGCAGTTTGCAAACCATAATCCTGTATAATTTCAGGAACAAGCAGGTTTAGAATTAATGGGTCAATATTATTTAAAACAAAACACGGGGATCATGACCTTTGCCTCAACTACATAATGCTCTACAAGACTCAGGAAACTCCACTCTAACCTCTCAACCCCGGGGCTCTTTGGGAAACTGAAGGGCTGTAGTTATTAGAAATGGTCTTTGTTTCTTTTAATGTCTCGAAAGGATTTGGAAATAGAATGCAATATAACATGAAGAATCTCTCTACTTAAGCCTGAAAGATAAACGTGGAGGCCTAAATATTTTGAACTGGAGGTGTTTCCTTGTAAATTTATTATAGATGTATGCCTCTTGAAAGGAATGTATATAAACTGTACATGTATACATACACACATAATTCTCCAGAACAATTTATCCCCCCCACAAAGAAGTCATTCCAAGCTGATATACTTTCGAAATTTCTCTCTCCTTTCTTCTTTCTCTCTTATATTATTTGCTAGCAATAATGGAATCCTCTGGGTTTAAGCCAAAGAAAAATCTGGGAGACAAGACCAGACTTTGCAGCCCTTTTTTTTTCCCCCTGGGAGTGGCTTTTCTTATTTTCTTTTTAGTTTCTGATGAATGACTATAATTTATTTCTACCAAATTTAAATAAGTCCTGCTGCTGCCTTGTGTGTTTAACTAGGCAGGCAGAGGGAACTGGTTTGTTTAGGAAGCAGTGACTGAGAAACCCTGGCCAGGTGACACAGGAGGGCAGAAAGAATCCAGACCAATTTGTATGTAGTATATTTTACTCCCATGAAATAAAACACATTTTTCATATTTGCTGAAAAGTAAAACAATAATATTGTACGAAATGTTATACACAGGGTAGGTTGTACATAGCAGTTTCAGAAACATCATTGCATCCACCAGAGAAACTATTCTAAAACTGATATTCACACATTTTTATAATAATAATATGTTAGAAACATACAGTGTGGCATTTAGTATATACATTCCTTTGCTCACAAGCGAGAAACCCTAATCGCTTCTGTATAACATGCTTTATTTTAAAGCCTAACCTTTAAAAACACTGTTGTGATAGTACTAACAACTGCTTTTTATAAAATTAATTTGACATTTCGATATATATACATCCTTTCAGTCATTTTAATGTTAACAATGCTAAACTTAAAAAATAACAAGCTTATAGTAATGTTAAAATGTCATATCCAGTCAAACATTTGTGTGTGTCCTTGCAACTGTTGGAAATACTTTTAGTGAAAGATGTCAGACATTGAGGAAATTCCTTTGAAATCAAAGGAGCTCTCTTTAATTCAGTGGTTTCCTTTTCTCTTTATATCTTCTCTTTCTCTCCTTTTCTTGAGTGCCCACGACCTTCTCGCGTAACTCCCAGTCTTTCAAGGGCAGAGCTGCCCCAGCCGGCAGGGTCCTAAGATCCGGGTGCCGTGGGTGAGGCTCACACCGGCCGGTCCACCGCATATTGGCACGCACTCAGGTTGGACGCCGGGTTCTGCACGCTGGCGTAGCCGAAGCTGGAGTGCTGCTTCGCTTTCAGTCTCAGGCTGGCCAGGCTCGAGTTACACGTGTCCCTGTAAACGTACGGAGGAGTCGGCGGTGCATAAGGACAGGCGGGCGTCGGCACCGCGGAATTCAGTGACGGGCTGCTCAGGTTGTTCAAGTTATTCAGGCTATTGAGGCTGGAGCCCGGGACACCGGTCACAGCTGAGGGCACCATGCTGGACGACATGCTCATGGAGGAGATGGAATTGGGTGGGGAGAACATGCTCTGTGATGACAGGGGGTTGACGTTCATAGAGTTGAAGAAAGGGAAGCTCTTGGTGGACAGAGAGGCTGACGTGAGACCCTTGGCGGCCCAGTTGTTGTAGGAATAGCCCGGGTACATGTCATCATAGGGCTGCATAAGGCCGTTGAACTGCGGCCCAAAGCCATTCTTGCACAGCTCGGCTTGCTGGTTCCGCTCCCGCTTTCTCCATTTGGCCCGGCGATTCTTGAACCAAACCTGAGGGTGGAAGGTAAGGGCGCAAACAGATGCCACAGAGCGGGTTAGTAAAACCTTGATCCCAGAAAGCACCAGAGGCCACCACCTCTGAGAGACAGAGACGCATGCACGCACACACCCCAGCCCCCCAAATTCTCCCCAACCGCCCACTGCCTCTCGGGCCCCAGCTGCCTGAGCCCTGTCCAAGCAAGAGAAGCCTGGTGGAGTAAAGCCTGAGAGCCCAGGCTCTCAGCTGCACCACAAACCCCAGTCCAATACCTGGTGGCCTGTAGGTGGCTTGTTCACTAACCCAGGCCCTCCTCAGGATCCAAAAACACTTACTGTAAAATAAACGCAGGGCAGCGGGGTTTTCTGCCCAACCCTTACCCAGCGGCCTTGCAAACTTGCTTCCCTTCCAAAGCCACAGACATGGAAGAAAACAAGGAGCTCAGAGGGCACCAGAGGCCCAGGCTCTCTTTCACACAGCTCCTCCCTCCTGTCTCAGACCTCCCCTGCTGCCCCCCCCCCCCCCCCCCCCCCCGCCCACTGCACAGAACGTGCTTTCACAACCAGCGCCAGGCCTCGACCCCCATCCTTGCCTAGCAAAATAATGTATCAAAAAGCAAAAGATCACCTCCCTTCAGCTTCATATACTCCTTGAGCGTGGCTGGCAAATCTCTGGGAACCCAAAATGGGCCGCTCTGTAGCCTCTCCCTCCCTTCGCCCACTCCAGACCAGGTCCCTGCGCCCAGTGGTGCTCCTGCTGGGCCCAGACCTTTTGCTCGGCTTTGCAAGCAGCCTCCTAACCCGGTCAGCCCCCACCCGCGTCCGGTGGCCCCGACGCAACCCTTCTCTCAATACACATCGGGCCCGCCCGTTGCCGCAGACTGCGGCTTTTGTGTATTGGAGTGAGGCCTGGCCCCAGATTTCAGAGTTGACACCGGTGATGTTTCACATTACACATCTCAGCCAGGCCCAGCCGCCTAATCCGCTTTTTTTTTTTTTCCTTTTTTCCTTTCATTCTCGATTTCCTTTTTATCCCCCTTCCTCTTTGCACCCGCCTGGTATAAAAAAGCATGCTTCACTCCTACTTGGCTGGACACACAGCGGGCCTGGATGGAGGCAGCCAGAGGGAGCGACAGCCCAGCATGGTAGTGACAGGGATCTTGGGAGGGATTGCAGAAAAATCAGAGGGGGTGGAGGAAAGAGGTCTTTTCCGTAGGATTCCAGAGAAGCTACTGCTTGTGTTTTTATCTTCATTACTTGCAATTTCCACCCTAGGCCGTCTAAACTTTGCCCAGGCAAGAAGAGTACGTGCAAGTCCCGTTCCCCTGATGCACAGGAGAGCTAATGAAAAACTGACCTAGCGCAAAACCACGCGGCTGGAGAGCCAGAGTTCTAGCTCTGAGCAGTTAAACTAAAACCATTTTCAACTTCATCCCAGCTGTTATCCACCAGCATAGCCTCATATCCTACACAAATGCCACCCAGAGAGTGCCTTCGTTCCCTCTGCTTTGGGAAAACATTTTGGTCTTTATTTTTTTTTCATTGTTATTGTTGTACAGTGTTTTCTTCTTCTCTGCTCTAACTGGGGGCTCTATTTTTCTATCCAGAGCTCCCCCCCCCCTTTAACAGCAAAGCCTCTTGATCCTGCTATGTATGCTTCTGCTTCCAGAATCCTAACGCGGTTTGGAGTTACCCACTGACCAGCATAAACCAGGATGTTGCTACTGGGTAATTTATTTAAGTTCACTTTTGCCAATCCATAAAGTACAGATTTGCTACAAAGGTAAGCCACCCCACCTTTAAGAAAAAAAAAATCTATTATCATTGGGAAGAAGGATATGAGTAACAATCTCCTAAGAAAAGATAAATAAACCAAGCAGAAAAGTCTTTCTTCTTTTCTTTCTAAGAGGACTAACAGGATAGTAGGTGGTGTATCAAAACTGCTTCTGTAGATCACAAAGACTAAGGGATAGGGTGTGGGAGAGCCCTGAATGGCCAAAACCCCTCAAAGACTACGTAAGGAGGATGAGCCGAGTAGAGAGAGAGAAGTCCGGGGTTGGGCTGCCCGCGTTTAAGTTTCCCAAGGAGGACCAAACCTTGCATGTCTCTGGCGGGTATTTCTTGTTAAAAGCGCACAGGTCGGAGCCTGTTCTCGCCTCCCGGCCTGGGAGGGATTTTATTAGCGCTCATCTGGCGACTGCAAGCTGGGAACACAATGCCCTGCGCAGGAGAATGCCACGCGGCCCAGTTCGGGAGGGCTCGGGGTGGCGGCACAGTGAGCGGGTGCCGCTCCGGGCGCCCGCGCCAGGCCTATCGCGGGTCTCCTAAGGGGGAGCAGTAAGCTCCCCACTGGGGCTGCCGAGAGGCCTTCTGCCTCTGCAAAGGCACACCACCCGCCCCCGCCGGGGGACGCAGCCTTCCACACTCCCTCAGGGTTCACGCGGCCGGCATCTCTACAATGGCTTCCTTCCCAGCCTTCCCAGGCTCCGCGAGGGGTCCTACCCGAACTCGGGCTTCCGTAAGGTTGGTCCACACGGCGATTTCCTCGCGCGTGGACATGTCCGGGTAGCGGTTCCGCTGGAAAGTGGCCTCCAGTTCCTGCAGCTGCTGGCTGGTGAAGTGAGTGCGCTGCCGCCGTTGCCGCTTCTTCTTGGACGGGTCTTCGGTGCCCACGTCCTCATTCTTTCCCGGCTGGCTCTTATCTTTCTCTGAAAACGAAACACACAAAGGTTCCCGTCAACATGTCCACCTGCTACCCGCGAACTCCGGCTGGACCGGGCGGCAGAGGCCGGGGGAGAGATGGGCTGCCGTGCAGGGGAGGAGTGTGTGCGTGGCCTCTCCGGGCCGCGAGGAGCGCTGCGACTGTAGGGTGTGCAGACGTGAGTGTGGGTGTGAGCGCCCCATCTCCTCCCCTCCCCCAGCGCCGCACGTTTTATTTACATGTTTATCTCAGGGCAAAGGCACCTTCATTTTTATAGCCTCTGCTTTCAAGTATATTTACACGCCTCTGCGCAGACACAGCAAATCTCTCCGGACACCCGCAGGCGCGCCTTTTACAGAGCCCCCGCAGATCTCGATGCGGTTTCGGAAGGCCAGTAAAGGTAGATTTGGGGATTCGGCCACCCACCCAAGTTCTTTTACGCTTTAGAAATACCGCTTCTTCTGCGGCGTAGTTTCGGAAATACTTTCCTAACAGGCGCAGCTTCTCGGGAGCTGAAAGCCGAGAGATCCGGGACCGGGTTGGGGGGTTGGGGGACGGCCTCCGACCGTCTTCGAGTGGAGATGCTGGGATTTTTGTGACCCAGGAAACCTCGGGAGGCCGGGATGGGAATAGGGAAGAGTAGGAGAATGGCTCGCGTGGTTCGCGCCACCTCAGGCGGTCGAAGTGGAGCGAAAGGAACGCGGGGCCAAAAAATCCTGGCTCCGGAAGTTCTGCGGGAAGCAAACTAAACGACCACTCCCACCACGCCTCCCCCAGGAGGGGCCGACTTCCTTGGGGGCGAGAAGAGCCGAGTGGCAAGGGGCTGCTGGACCTGAGTATCTGCGGGGCCGCGCGGCGCCTTACCTGCGGCCTCGGGGCTGGAGGTATCAGAGATGGTGTGCACCTCCAGCCTGTGCTTGGAAGAGTCCAGGGAGCGGGGCTGACCGGGAGCCAGGACTGAAGCCATGGCCAGTGGCTGGGGATGGTGACAGGAGGAAGACGAGGAGGTGGCCAACAGCTTGGTCCCTACTGCTCGATGCTCCAAGTGCAGCGGGCCTTTCATGCAGTTCATGGAAGAAGGAGCGCGCCGCCCAACGAGTCCCGGGCTACCGCCCAGCTGAAACCCCGCGGCCGCCGCCGCCTGCTCCGCTTTGCCTCCAGGCGCGGAGTTTCCCCGCTGTGGCCGCCGCGGGCCAAGCCAGGGAGCACAACGCCCGCGGAGTCTTTGAACCAAGCCGCCCCCGTCTCCTTCAGAAGGCTCTAGCGAAAGGGTCCGGCGGCGGAAAGTCAGCGGGCAAACGGAGACATGGGGATGTGGGTAGGAGGGCACAGCTCGGAGCGTCTTTGGGCAGCAGGCTTCCAAGCTCCAAAGCGAAACCAGAGTGGGCAAAGACCCCTTTCTTCCCTCCCTCCCTCCCCCAAGTACCCCTCCAATAAGGAAAGCTAACGGCGTTCGCGATCTGCCCGCCCCCCGCGCGGCAGCCCTGACAGCGAAGTGTCAAGAGTGACAGGGACAGGTAGCTGATATTAGATCCCCCGCAGCGGCGGCAGCGGCTGCGGCAACGGCGCGGGCCTCTGGGCGCACCCTCCGCGGCGCGCACACGCACACCCCCTCGGGCCGTCGAGCCCGAGCACGGATTCGCAGCAGCTCAACTCCCGGCACCTAGGCGAGCGACGGACCAGCTCTGCGGCTCCGAGCTTCCCTGTTGGCCTAACATCTTAAAACCAGAGGCGGGCTTCCTGGTGTCCAGACGTCACTTTGCCGAGGCCCTCCCAACCCTCCCCGCCTCCGCCTCTGCCTCCGCCTCTGCCTCCTCCTCCTCCCAGACCCTTAGCCCAGCGGGAGTGACGTGGCTCCGCACCAATCAAGAGACCCCGAGCCGCGGCGGAGGGGCAGCCCTGTCTGCACCTATCAGCTGTGTGGGGCCGGGCTAATAGCTCACTGGGCCCACCAAGTCTACACCAGCCGGCTCCCGGGAATTCGGCTCTGACCCCGGCCGAAGCGCTTTGAGTTCAGCCGGGGAGGTAGAGAGGCGAGGCTGGGAGTAAAAGGCTCTGGAGAAAGGAGCGGAAAGGTCGAGGGCTGAAAGGTACAAGGATCAACAAGCCTCCCCACCCCTTTCTTTTGTATCTCACTACATCCAAGTCCAATTGAGAGATGTTTTTCTCTTCCTGGATGGGAAGGAGGCATGCTACTTAAAACCAGAAAATTTAAAAAACAGCAACAAATCACCTCTCCGAGCTTAAATTTTCCAAACAGCCTGTCAAGTGAATGCTGCGCTAATCTGAAGAAGCTTTGCTTTAATTGCAAAGAAGACAAAGCCCTGAGAAGGCAGGCTAATAAATTAGAAATCGAGAAGCAAATGGACCCGTCAAAAGAAAATTACCTTGACTTTAAACGAACAACTGTTTGGTGGTTCACTCTGGATTTATACAAGAATAAAAAGTCGCCTCAGATCACGTTTTCTGTAATGGTTATTAGTCCCCAGACAGAAAAATACACAACAGAATAGAAACCCTAACCCAGCATTTTCAAAATGCTGAAAGCTTATCCATTCTACTTAGCGTTGATTAAGACACATATCCTAGATCTTTCAAATTCCTTGTACACTGTATTAAGCTTGTCCTAACCCTAGAGAGAGCCCGCTTTAAATTCGACTCTCTTGTTTACTTTATTATCAATCAGATTCAAATCCATAAAGCCTGCAGAATCAACAACCTTGAGCTAATTATATATAAAATATGCTTTAATGAATTTCCATACAATTAAGAATGTTGCCAAATAACCAATTTCAAGGATAACTTTTAAGTCATTTTCTTTTCCTGGGGAACTCAAGGCTGTTAAATCTTTAAAGTCCAAGCAGGCAGGGGCAGTAGGGTGGGGGCGAAGGGCAAAAGCCTAGGAGAGCACTCAGCTAGGAAAAGCAAATTCTTATTCATTTATTTTTTAAAAAGGGGAAAAAAAACCACATCTCTGGGGACATCCAACTCTTCACAATACTGTTTCCAAAAAACTTAAATTTCCAAATAAATTAAAGAAATGCAAACGCATTGTTCAAAATAATTTTTGTAAGTTTTTTTGTCCTCTGCTTAAGTCATCAAGAGAGCACAAACTAATCTCCTTTGGATTTTTGCACTGGTGATTGCTTTATTGTGGAGTTAGTGTTATCATCCCTGAATGTGTATTTGTTTGACATTACAGTCAATGATTTGTAACACCAGTATGAAGTATCTTCAGAAAACTCCCTCCTTGTCCTTGTTCACAGGATTGGGAAATGTATGCAGTCTGGGGCAGAGTGGATGAAAGAGACTACGAACACGTTTTCAACCTATGTGTCTCTCCTTTGCTGGCTCTCCCTGCCAAACCCTATCTGCAACTCCTTCCCCCGTTTTAAACATGCTTGAGAGCCATCCAGAGAACCAAATGAGAATTGTTCTTCAGTCTCTCCCCAGAAGAATCATCCCACTTTAAGAAAAATATAGCTGCAAGGAGGAATTTTCTTTTAAGGTTTAAATCGGCATTTCTGGTTTTAACCTTTTATTCCAGTTCGCCCCATTTCAAGCATACACACACCTGCCCAGTTCAGAACACATCCCCATGTGACAGGTCTGCATTAGCTAAGGCTCATACATCCAGCTATATTAGGTCCTGCAATCTTATCACTAAATTATACATATTACACCAGCAGCCTGTTGGTAAAGAAGGTTAAATTAATTTACATTCTGCTCATTATCTGGTGCTTAAATGACGCATTTTTATCCCTGAGATTTGGCAGAGAATCTCCTCAGACCCCACAGCGTTTCACCAAAGACAATGCTCTTACATTTGTAGTGGTTTTTAATCTGATAAGACTCTAATTTGCTTAAGTCTTTTAAATAAGGGTTTTAAATGTTTCTAGCCGTTTTCTTATTGAATTTCCTCTGATTCCCCCAAGATCATAAAGTATATGTGTAAAGTAAATATTTCCTCCCATTGCACTGCCAGCCGATGACCTATAACGAAGTCAATATGAATCCAGCTCTTTTCTGCCCAATGTGTTTACTAATCATATTCCAGTTTCTTCTTTTTAAACCTCAGCATAGCTGCGATCCCCAAAATACCAAACCCCTAAGGCTTCATTTCATGAGGAAACTCTTTGTATGAAAGAATGAAAAACTCCCCATCATAGTGAGCATACTTGCTTTCTTAGTATTGGTTTCTTTGAGAGTCAAACCCGGGAGTTGCAATTTTTGGCGGAGGCTCTTGGTGTTTCTCAAAACTCCTTACTCAGGAGAGCTGAGAAGCTCCACAGAGCGATATAGATATTGAAGCTCATCTCTCATTAAATCTACAGAATTTTAAATTCTGTGACTCTGTTGACTGGGCAAATACACAAATGAAAGACCTAGTCTCCAAATCAGCTTCCAAAGTGGTTGAAAAACTCAAGGGCAAGTGACAGCTCCTCATAGTACCAAATTGCAGGAGATATTGGAAGTACTGGTGATCTCCAGGCAGCCTAAAAGCCTAAAGAGTTGAAAAATCTTAAATTGTAGCTATCCATTGCAAAGTCAAGTGGAAAATAAAGACAATTATCTGGAAATCTCTGGTTAAAGTAAGAACATAACCATATCTAACAATCAATCAATCATCTATCTAGATATGCACATACATAATATATAATGCCTTCCTCCAACCATCAACTTGGCCAGAAAGACATTTCTTTGCAGTTTTCCAGAGTTTCAGCTCTCTCTGGATGTCCTAATCACTTCACACATGGTGAGCCTGGCTGACTCCCTTCTCAGGCCCAACAGAATTCATTCCTGGATGGTGGGAATACACCAACATGAAAAGTCTAGATGGCAGAAACCGAGTAGGAAGAAACCAAGAAACACTTTTCAATGGGAACAGTGGTGGTGGTGGTGGGCAAATTTGGAGACTTAATCTACAAAAAACTTGTGAGTGCACAGATATTGGTAGTACAGATAAGGAAGGGGTTGAAAGTAATCCTTTGTATTTTGCAGGTTGAGCACTACCCTCGCTCCCCAAGCACCCATTCTTCTTTGACTGGTTCTAGAAATTTCTAAGATTTCCTAGACTCCGTCACAGAAATTTCCAATCCAGAAAAAAAATCAGGATGGTCAGTTCATGGAAACTGGAGGTGCTGCTGTAAGGCCTCCATGGAAGGAAGCCCAGTGCAGGTTTAAGTTTTCAAATCGAAAGACATTCAAGAATTCTCAGTTGGGTTTTCTTGCTTATTCTTTCAAGGCAAGACCCTTGAGGAGGGAAATGTGTGAGCTGCTGGCATTTGCCACCGATTACCAGTCTTTTTTTTTTTTTTTTTTTTCGATTACCAGTCTTAAGGTCTTATTTAATTTCACACTCTTTAGTGGTAGTTGCGCAAAGCCCGGTTGGTCCTTGCAGCAAAACTGGTTGGACTGCGGGGCCAGTCTCTGGTGCAGTGACCCAAGTATGGACTGATACCCAACCAATTGAACCACAACTTTTGGGAAAAAAAACTGTCCTCAAAGCTCACATGGGAGATGGCTCAATTAGGTGTCTCCTTTGGCTGTTAGATCATATAGGGGTGGGGGTCTTGCTCTGGTCCAGGCCAGCTCAAGGCCTTGGCCCGCCCAGAGTCAGGTCAGAGTCCCGTGAAGAGCATGATTGTGTGTATGTGTGCATGTGGTGTAAGGCACAGAGGTCAGATAGAGACCTTGTACCCTGCCCAAGAAGTGGCCTTTCCTCCCCTCTTACTTCTGCCTGCCCTTTCTTCACACACAAATAGAGCTGGAAAGACCCTTTAGTTGCACTTCCGCCCCACATGTTCCAGCCACAAGTGGAAACACCCAGAAATTAAAAACTTCACTGTGACTGATCCCCCTCCCCACACCATTCTCGAAATGGATTTAAAAAGTGCTCGTTTGTGAAAAGGGGCAGATTCTTTTCTGAATCATAAATCTGTGCATGCACTGAGCAACACCCACATTCTCTGGGTCCCTGCAAACGGCATCCATATTTTTTTAGCCTCACACACTCAATCACTTGAGGTTTGGAGTAACTGGCTGGGGGTGCTCAGGGTGGGAGGGGTCGGTACCCCCACAATGGTGCCGGAAGAGAAAACCAGGGATTAGAGGAGGCAGGACAGGTGGGGGGGATGCCTCTGAAACCATGAAACCCACGTGCTATATGCCTTTTCACATTAGTTTGTTAACTCTGCAGCTTTATTAGGCCATCATTTAATCTTAGAAAACAGCTAGCTGTGTAAAAGTCAAAGGGAAGGGTATGAATTTGTGTCAGTCGTAGGGGAAAGATAGGGATAGATGCGGGGCAGAGAGAGAGCGAGAGAGCGAGACAGCGGTAAAAGAAAATGAGATAGACATTAATATCCAGGTCCAGAGAGGAGAACTGGCGAGGGACTGGTTAAAGTCACTTTAAAAAATTGGATTAAAACACGCCTCTTTTTCTCTTTTCTATGTTTCTCCCCTCTAGCTCTTGTCCGTCTCCTTTTTCTATTTCTCTTGCTCTCCCTTCTTTCTATCTTCCCTCTCCCAGACATGCTGGTAGCTAACATTCAGCATTAGTTGTCATGGTGACCATAAATCACATAAATCCAAAAATACCCACCTATAATCTGAGATGAAGCTTTTATTTCCCTAGCGAAATAATATTTTAAAAGCTGTCAGCTGACAAAAAAAAAAAAAAAAAAAAAAAAAAAGGAACCCACCTCATTGTAGTAACCCAAGTAATATATTACTTCTAAAGGTTTAAATTAAAATGTCAGCCTGTTAAAAACATGCTGAGAGAATTTTGGGCACTCTTCCTGTCAGATTCTTACAATGAAGTTGACTCCACCACTCCTGATCACTCTAACACACATACACCATTTTGCTGCTCATTTTCCTTCTATTAATTTCTTTCCTCCCCTCTGACCTATCTTAGTCTGTCCAGACTCTCCCTTAGCTTGTAAAAGGAAGGAGTCTCCACCTGGATCAGAAAGAGTTTGAATCCTCTGAGCCCTTTTGAGGACCTGTGTGTTGGTCCTCTCATCAATCACTTCCCCAAACGAAAGATGGGGTTTGGTGTGAGAAAAAGTTATTGTCAGGATCCAAATGGGGGTGACTCCGTAGAGAAACTGAGAAGAAAGAAATGCAGAGAAGGGGACTAGGGGTGTGGGGGCAGGGGCAGACAGAGTGGTGAACTGACCTGGACGACCAGTTTCTGCAGTTAAGTCTAGCCAAGGAAAGGTACCTATATTCTCTCATTCCTGTTTTTTTTCTCCTAAGAGGAAACTTTCCTATTTGGAGACCCTGGTGGGGGAGGGGGTGACGGCCACAGTTGGGTCTTTTGTCTTCTACCTTGGGCTTGTTGTCTTTTGCCTATCTTTGGATTACAGGGTATTCGCCTAGATGAAGAGCCATTAATTACCCATTCAGTCAATATTAGGAAGACGACAAAGCTTTTTACATAGGATTAAGAAGACATCAGATTGTTCCATTAGTATATTCCTGCTCACGAATAAGCTTTCGTTATACATTTCCTTTTCCCTCCCGAGTCGCTCTAACAACTGCTGCATATATTAACTACGGGCGGTGAGAAATAACAGCCCAACCAGCCTCGAGAAAAACTTTGAGCGCGCCTGGTGTCGGTAGCAAGGAACACGACGACCTGTAAAGCCTACCTCCGCGGGCGGGGATCCGCAGGGACTGACTACCTATTGCACAACTGGTACAATTTCCCCCGACGGGGGAAAAAACCCACAAAACGCAGAAGCAGCTTCTACCAATAAGCTAGAGTCGGCGCGGGGTGGGGTGGGGCGGTAGTAAAGAAAATGGAAATCTCTTCTCCTTAACCCTGTTTCCCTCTCTGGTCGCTTCTGCCTCAGACTTCATGCCCTTCTGCTTGCCCCTGTCGCTTGCTCGGCCCTCATCTCTAAGAGCTCCGGACCCTCTGAACATCCCCCTTCTTTCAGACCACGCTCCGGCCCCGGGCACTGCAGCCTGTCCCACCATTTCGCGTTTCTCTAGAGATGATCGGGACTGCGCTCTCGCTTGGATCCTTGTTAGCATGAAAGCTGCTTCACGATGGCGAAGGGAAACCGGCTTATTTGCTTTCAGGGGGTACATTAGGAATCCACGTAGTATGTGCTCGGCAAACATTTGCTGATTGAATGAATGCAGGCTTTGCGGCCGCCGAGGCGGCGGGGGTTAGCCCGGGTCCTCTGAAGACTGGGATCTAGCTGCTTGCTGAGGGTGTGTGTGTCGCGGCTGGGGGCGCCACAAGGGGCCTTGGAATCCCCCTCCCAAGGGAAGAAGGTCTGAACACACCAGAGACTTGGGTGAGACTCTTGGCAGCATCCACTGAGCCAAAGCTATTTAAAAATTAATGGCGTCTCTGGGGAAGGCCCGGCCAAGGTACCCGCCCACGTATGGTCGCGGAAGCTGGGCGCCGGGACCGTGGGGCGGCAGCTCTGTCCGATTTCAGCCCGCAAACCAGAGCCACCGCCCCGAAACTTTAAGGGTTACTGACAGGGGAGGATCACTCCCTCCTCTTCCTGAACGTCAAGAGCACTTTTCGACTTCAGCAAGGAGTCCTCTTTCCACCCAAAGCAAGAAGTCAAGGATCTCCATTCCTTGACTCCTAGGCGGACGTTCTCAGCAGACTCCCGCCCCTTCTTTCTGGGGGTACAGTTTAACTTGCCAACTCTCCCTCCCTCCAATGGATGCCTAGCCATTCCTCTTTCAACCCTCTCTCCAACCCCTAGCCTTCAGGGTCTCCAGCAGACCTCATGCCTCCTCTAGTTTCAGGGTTCCGGCCAGGCTGTGGGTCAGCCCAATGGCTATCAAGGGGACGAGGGTTCCCCTGGGAAGGAAGGCAGAAGTGGAGCCTTCCAGAGGTTAACCTTGTCTACTTAGAGAACGATTTCAGTCTTCAACGAGGACACACTGGTTTTAGGGGGTTGAGGAAAGGGTTGTGCCAGTATAAAGTGTCATGATTCCTTTGGAAAACTGCATGTCATTGCAAACATTTTTTTCTTTTTCAAAACAAAATAAAAAAAAAGCTTATAAAAATAAAGGAGAAAACTCTTTCTTTTAAAAGCAGGTTGTGTCCAGGAGTTTGCTTGTCACATAAGTTAAATTTACTTGTATTCAGTAGAGGGGACTCTGGCAACCTTCCTTGTGAGGCACTGTAGTTTTGGCTATTTGTGTGGGACTTTTTTTTTGGTCTAAGACATCCCTAAAAGCCAATAAAATCAAGATTTTCGGCATTTCTCCCTATCACATGCCTCTTCTTAATTAATGGCATTAAACATGTTTAGGCAGCAATTTCCTTCTTCGATCCAAAAGGTAGAAAACAGATTGTTGCCAGTGTAGAGCCTTTCATTTGCACTAAAATAATCCTGGCCTGAAAGTAATGGTTAAGAAAACAATCATTCACTATTTCTAGTTCTTTGTTTACCTGCTAATTATCAAATGTGGATGCCCAGTGGCCCGAGTGGGAACTGTGACAGAAGCAGAAAAGAGCAGCTTTCCGAAGCTTCTTGTCCACCTAGGTGCCCCCTCCCCCCCATCCTATTTCAAGCCTCTCCTCCAACAGGCCCTACCTCCCTAGTTTAGATGGAGACCACCTGTCCTCAGAAACCATGCCTGGGCTCTAGAAGCCCTGGGTTGGGGTGGGGATAGAAGACATTCTGTAACATTCCCACTTCCAGTGCATTGGGAAACATCAGTCTCAGCTTGGGGGCTGCCAGCCCACCCTATGCAAAGTGAAATTGGGGAGCTCCCCCAGTCTGGCCAGAGCCAGGACTGAACCTGCACAAAATATTTCCCTGAGGGGAGACATCACTGTTCTTGATTTTTAACCATATCCCAAACATACTTCGGTCTAATAATTTATTTTTACGACCGATTATCAAACAGAGGAAGAATTTAACACAATCTTAATGACAGAAATCACCCGACGTTATCTCTGCATGGCCCCATTTAACCCCATGGGGTTAATCCCGGACAAGTGAGCGTTTAACTGGCCCAGCAGGAGGACTCCCGATATTGTGGTGTCGGGAGTGCTCTGCTCCAGACCACTTTAGAAGTTTTATTTAGACAAATGATAATTTTCTCAGATTTACTGGGAAGCCCTAACGCAGGGCCTTTGTTTTCTTCTTGGTAATATGGTCTGTTTACTTGGCGGGGGTCCCAATTCGCCCCCCTCTGGCACACATTACATTTGTATCCTTACCCTTTAATCCGGAAAAAGGGGGTTAGGGGCTGAGGGTGATGGGGGGCTTTATCTCCTCACACTATCAAAGGTCAACAGCTCCCTTAGGCTAGGCACTTATTATTATAGTAACCTGGAAAATCCGGAGAAGAGCAGAACAGTTAAGTTTAAGTTTCTCATGAATTCTAAGGGAAAGCTTGTCCCCTCATACACACACACACACACACACCCCTAAAGGGTAAGTTTCAGTCCAGCAAAGGTCTGTGCAGTGGGTTGGAGACGTTTTAACTTTTACACAAGCCTGCAGACTTTGAGCAGCAGTGTCCCTTGACTCGTCCACAATGAAACCAGCTAATTCAGCAAGACACCACCAAGACCCGAGGCCTTGCAACCTGCACAACAGGTAAGTTCGCGTCGACAGGGGCACACACTTCAGCACACCCTTGACTGCTGCGCACAGTCTCTGCCCTCAGGCTCAGCAGGGCTCCAGTGAGCTCTTCCACCCCTCGGCCAGGCGAATCTTTGCCAACACAAGCCTCCCGTGCTTGCCTTCCGCGGTAAACCCCGCACCCACAAGCCTGGGCGGGGCTCGGCTAAGAGCCACAGGGACGGGGTGGACCCTTGGTGGCGCTGCACGCAGTGGGACATGGCCGGCGACAGAGGTCGCTGTTGGACTACTTTTCCGAGCCAGCTCGAGGCACAGAAGTAGGTTGGGGTGTGGGCAGGAGGTCAGGCCGCAAGGAGAGAGCGAGAAAGAGCAAGAGGGAGAGGTGTTGGGTCTCAGGAGTGCAGTATAATTTTGGGAAAGGAATTAACGTCCCTGGGACGGCTATTTCCCGTCCCACCCAGAGTCCAAGTTTCTAAGTCAAGGAGCAGGCACGCCGAGTCTGGCGGCCTCGCCTGCGTGCGCCTTACCCGAAGCCTAGAGGCCCGGAGGCGGGTGCCCTGCGCGCGGCCTGCGCTTCGCTCCCGGCCTTACCAGTGGCGCCGGGATGCTGCCGCGGGAAGAGCTTGCTGCTGGACGCCTCTTTCCGGCTCTCGGGAGAGTCTGTGAACTCGACCTTTTTGATTTCGGAGTCTTTGGAGAAGAGGCATTCAACGGCCGCCGGCTGCACGCCTGGGCCACGCGCGCCCGCCCCACAAGCGGGTAGAGAGACGCCCGGGACCGCCGCGGAAAGAAGCGGGGTTGTGGGGAGGTGGGGCAGGAGCAGGACGAAGAAGAGAAAGAGGGACAAAGAGCAAAGACCCAGTTAGAGGAAAAGGCAGAGGGCACTCCCGTCTCCCGGACCCTCTGGCAACCCGGCGCAGGGCGGCGTACTGTTCTCCGCGCCTCCCTGGGGGCTGCCAGCGGCTCCCTCCGGGAGAAGTAGGCCCCGGGCGTTGGGACGCGGCGAGCGGCTCCCTCCCTATCCGCAGGGGCCCCTCACCCCCAACCCCCCGGAGAGGCCACCGGCGTCCCGGTTCTGATTCCCTTTCTGTCCCGGCCGGCCCCTCCTGGAAGAGCCCCTAACCGCTGCCTCGCCCAGCGGCCAGTGTCCTTTCGCCGCCCTCGCGCGGTGCGGTCTCCCGTCGGGTGCCCGGGACAGGAGGAGCGACTCTTACCTAATTGCACACACGCCGACACTAGTTTGCGGCAGTTGGTCTCCATTCCCCGTTATCTGCAAAATAAAGGAGGAGGGCGGTGAGAAGCGGCGGTCGCCAATCCTGTCGGGCTTCGTGGAGCGAGGCTACCTGTGGGGCGGCAACCTCAAATTCGCTGTTAAGTGCCCACTCGGTGCTGGGTTTCAGGCGTGTTTCTCTGATCTGACAGCCTCTGGCTGCCCAGCCTCAGCCCCACCCTAGCCCCTGGCCCAGGACATCTGGATGGACCTGAGGGGGACCTAGCCCTACAGAGTTGCGGTGAATGGGCTCAGGCCCTCTTGAGGGATAAATCCATCGTGTTCTGGGGGACTTAGGCTGTGGAGCTACTCACAAGATGTTTGTGTCAGGCCTTAAGAGCCCTTCTGAACACGGGGCGAAACAGGAGAGAAAAATTTGGGGGCGAGTGAAGAGACTTTCCCGCTGAGGAAGTTGTGTGGAAGGCCACCTTTTTAAGCACGGCGCTTTCCGTGAGTAGGAGCTCAGTGAACCTTTGTAGAATATCAGCGTCAACTTGTAACTGTCCCATACAACAGGCTGTCCTCGATTTTCTGTAATTCTGAAATGAACGGGACTCTAAGGTTCTTGGCCTAGGGTGCTCCAGGAGCCAGCTGGCTTCGGGCCTCTCATCCATCAGGAGCACTTTTCCATATTTAGCCACACTTTTCCCTGGAGATACTTACCCGGCCATTTATTTACCCTAAAGTAAGATTTAAGATCGCAGAGGCGGGAAACGGGGGTGGACTGAGTGAGACAGAGGGGAACAGGGCAAAAGTCCGCAGGGTTTTCTTTCCACCAAGGACGTAGAAATAACTTGTCGAAAACGGCTCCCCCGATTCTTCCCGGAGAACCAAATTTTTTTTCAAATTTCCAACCACAGCGCAGGGAGCCAAGCCTTTAACGCGCGCCCCCTTTCTCGCCACAGGCAAACCGGGAGAGGTGGGTGGCAAGAGACCCTGTCGGGGTGGGTAGAAGAGCCGCGGCTGCTTTAAAGACCGAAGAAAAGAAAGAAGGTCTCGGGCTCCCCAGGCCCTTCAGATCTCGGCGCCTGCCTCTCTTCACACTAACCAGGGTACGCCGGCGGCGGGAGGGCCCACTTCGCTCGGGTCCGGGCTAAGTGTAGGAGCGGGCGTTGCCCCTTTGGCCCAAGAACTGAGGCGGGGCAGGGAACTGCCGGTCTGGCTCTAGTCTGGGTCGTATTTCCCCGCTCCTCGGCTTCTCCTGGAACGAGCCGGGCCTCGGGGGCCTCTGGCCAAGGTCGCTGCTTAGAGGAGGGGCTGCCCAGCGCGGCGGCGTGGGGATCCAGGGGTTCCCCCCACCCGCTAGCTGGGACGTGGGTGGGGGCTCTGCGGATCCTTGCAGGCCCGGGGGGCCCAGAAGTAGCAGTTTGGCGCCTCCAGATTTAGTGATTCTGCAGTAAAATCACAGGATTAGTCCCTGATTGAGATGTCTGTTCGTGAGATATTACAAAATTCATTATCACAGCTTTCTACTAACTCGATATGAAGTAACACAGATGGGATTTTATTAGTCCAGACTTCAAATGTTTACTTATGATAATTTCAGGGGAAATTTGCATGTCATCATCAATTCGATAATCTTTTTTTTTTTTTTTCTAACATCTGAACTGGCTGCATTATTAACGGGTAGCCGAAGCATTGCAGATGGTAACTGCAAATCGTTTTTATTTTTTTTTTAAAGGAATGAAATATACAAAAGAAAAAGATGGGGTCGCTCAGTGTAAAGTCAGTCGATTATTACACATTCTCCCCCCACTCCCAAGTTTCAGTGCTGAAGACCAAACAAAGCAATACAAAACAAATCTTCAAGAACTCTGTTCTAAGGACTGAAAAGAAGGTCAAGGCGTGTTCCTTAGCTCACTCCTAAGTGTCCTTGTGACTTGGGGATTTATTTTGCAGTCAAAATGAGCCAAGAGACCTGCATTATTTATTTATTTATTTTACTTCATGTAATTACCAGGCCTAATAGATGAATTGAATCTGACTAACTAGGAAGATAGTTTTTAAAAATAACCTCCAATTCTCGCTTGCTGATCCTTAAACCTGCCCTGTCAGGGAAGACAAGTCTTACTAGACAAATTTGGTGGTAGGATTTAGGGACTAGCTTCTACCGCTAATCTCACAAATTAAGATGCACAACTTTTTTTTTGGTGGGAAGTTGTTCTCACCCCAAAAGTTCATGTCCTGGTTTTAATGTTTATGCCAGCAATCTTGTTTTGGCCAAGTTGAGTTTTCTATTATGAGTGTGCTAAAAAGCACCATATAGTTAACAAAGCACACTGAAGCACACTGGCCAAAGCAGGCAGTAAAGCCGTAAGAAATAAAACAATTTTCTTAAAAATAATTTCTGATTGTCATAAGTAGAAGTTGCAGGATAAAATACAGTTCTAATAATTCCAAATCCTTTCACCATTCTCCCCTTTCCATTTACTTTGTTACCCCATAACAAAATCTTTAATGGAAAGTTTAAAAATAAACAGCACAAGAACATATGTTTTAAATGAACTAAATTGGTGAGATTAGCCAGTAAATTAATTTGCAGTGGGTAATCATTTAAGGAAATTAAAATACTGCTTAACACAGTTCTGTATTTTACCAGTTTAAGCCTTCTTTTAAACCAATTAATATTGATGCTTTAGAACACTTGAAGACAAACATGCTCAACTTGAGGAACAAAGCACCTGAATAATTTAAGTGGAATTTTGCTGAGGTAAAGTAAAACATTCCATAAATGAAGTAGTTATTTAATTTTTAGGGAATGTTTGATTATTAAAACCTTGTATGCTTATTTTATGTTACACCAATAAAAATCTTCAATCTATTTTACTTATGTGCTTTGTTTCCTTGACATAATTGGTATTTGAATTTTAGATAAATTTCCCCCCAAATTATATTAAAACCATGTTTAATTCTTATTACTGGCCAAAAAGTGCAAGGGAATCTCTTTAAATCAGATAATTTTTTATACAAATATTTTAGAATGTATGAGTGACTGTTTTATTTTAATTCATAATAGTAAAAGTTTTTTTCATTTAGTTTACTTTAGTAAGACATAATACTCACACACACAAAAAATAGTAAATAACATACTACTCTATGATCTCTAAATTACTTAGGAAAGTAAAGTCACTGAATTGGAATTAAAAGAGAACCGTATGTTCCAGCTTTAGAAACATAATTTTTTTCTTACTCGACACTTGGGAAAATAGTCCTCTCCTCTTTACCATTTAAAACCTATCTCCTCAAGTGCAAGATTGGAGTTGACTGGTGATCAATTTAAAGGATTTATAATCCAAAGTAATTGTGTGAGCTTGGCATCCAGGCCTGGCTCCCAGGTAATTCGCTTGGGCCCGAGAGGTCACTAACTGCCAGTTAAAATGGAATCTTTTTTCCAATTGGTAACAATGGGAAGGGGGCTAATCTTCCAGTAGCTGAAACTTTGTACCCGGCCCTTTATCTTGAGAATGCTAATCCTCAGTCTGAGGATTTGTCCCCGCAGTGTTGGCACCGAGATTTAAGGGAAGATACTTCGTTTTAAATGCCAGCCGTGGTCTTGCTTCCCACTCGACTTCAGCAACTCCATAGATTGTAGTGTCAGCGACTGGGGACAAGAGGACCGGGGCTTTGCAAGGTCTGTTTGCCAACTGAGTTTCCTCGGGGGGTGGGGGGAAGGCAGCCCCAAGAACCACAAATCACCTACGGTGAAGATTCTCCAAAGTGGAACAAATTTCCAAACTCGCATTATCTCACACCCCTGCGGAAGAGACGGCCTCCACTTACCGGCTACCGGGAGAGAGCTGCTGTCTCTGCGTCCCACCGCTTCCCGGGGAGATTTCCAGCGAGCCGAGGCGCAGGCTGCACCGCAAGCGCCTGAAAGCCGAGCCCGAGAGGACTGCGGGGCTCCCGAGGGTGCCAAGTTCCGAGGGAGTCCACGGGTGCGCGGTGGCCGCAGGAATCTAGCCGTCACTGGCAGTTTCTTTCTGCTCCTCTCCAGCTTTCTCGCTGTCTCGCACTCTCTCTCCCCTCCCTCGCTCTCATCCCTCTCTCTTCCCTCAGCTCGGTCTCCGTGTGGGGAGTGACGTGACGTCAGCAGAGATTCCACCAAACTCCACTGCACAGTGGCGGGCGGGCGGGCAGCCGAGCCCGGCTGCGCGGCGGGTGTTCAAGGAGCGAGCAAAGCGTTCCGGCGAGCGCGGGGGGGAGCGGGCAGGGGCGACGAGAAACGAGACAGGGCAGGGAGGTGAGGCCTCCAGGCCGGAGAGTCGGGAGCCGGAGGAAAAGCCCCGAGAGCGAAAGAGGGGCAGGGAGCTGGGCAGGGCTCTGAGACAGGAGCAGAGGAGCAGCAGGCACAAGCAATCCCACTGTGGAAAGGAGGACAGGAGGGGAGAATGGGATGGAGGAGTAGAAAAAGGAATCTGCGCCGGACCGGGAGCTCTAATTATCAGAGGGGGAGGACCGGGGCATCCGGGAGACGGGAACGTACTCCTGGGGAGCAAACCAGGACGGAGAAGAAGGAAGGGACAGGGAAAGTGACCCAAGGAATGGAACAAAGGACAGAGTGCTTGGGTTTGTTTGGGGCGAGGCATGTGGGGTGTGAGTATGAGAGTGCTTGTATGTGACCTTCTTGCAGGCCTGCAGGATTGAGAGAAGAGGTCACGGAAACGAGGGATGGCGGAGTGAGGGTGGTGGGGACGTAAGGGGCGCACAGGAGGCTGGAGCGAAAGTAGGCGGAGTGGGGTTGAGAGAGGATGACTGAAGAGAAATCTGGAAAAGTGGGGCGAGCGGGGGAGGGTGGGGAAGAGGGTCAGGAGGGCGACAGCCGGGGGCAAGCGAGGCTAGTTAACCAGAGAAGACCGGGATGCCTGGCCCAGCACTGCCTGCCCGGACACCGCCTCCGAGGTCAAGGCGGGTGGACCAAGCACGCTGTCCCTGCGCAGGTGGGAACAGTCGCACACTGACCAGTGTACACGAAAGGATTGCGCTGGGCAAGGCTTGGGTGCTCATAGAGTCTAGAATTTCCTCCGCTGTACCTACACTCAACAAGTTCACCCCGGGTCACGGATATCTCATTTTTTAAAATGACGAGGTTAAGGTTCCTGGCGAGCATAGTATTAAATTGCAAGGGATGGTAGTGGGGGTGGGAAGGGAAGCTACCCTCAAACCCACACTTGCTCCTGAAAATCGAAGAGCACGTGAAGTTAGAGGAGTCATTTTTTTTTCGAAAAGTGTGCCTTACTTCTAAACCCTGATTTTCCGATTTCTTCACCGGAGCAAGGGCATGTAGTTTGGTAGCCAGCAGGATATTTTTGCTCTGTCCTGCCTTCGGGTATAAGGACTATAAATATGATTCGTCTGGAAGGGTAGGTGTGAAGGTTTCTGCCAGGCATACTAGACAATGTTCTTTCAATTTCAAGGGCATCCTGTTAATGTATGTTTTTGGAAAGCCGCGGAAAGCAGTCATAGCCTCCGGTTTGGTTTTCCCATCAATATTAATTTCTGCATAGGAACAACACTCTCTCAGGCCCGCCATTAAAGAGCCCTCTCCTTTGGTCTTCGATGGAGAATAAAGTTCCCTCTAAAAGTTGTATTGCTTTTCCTAAATCAGTATGCCAGTTCTCTCAATTTTAGGAAAATATAATGACTTGTTGGGAGAACCTGTGAGAAATACATGCATTACAAAAAACATGGTGTTTAAAATAACCCAGGTCACCACATAGGTGCTGGGCTTTCCCTACATTTGGGGGCTGTCTGGAACATGTTATGTGTTTTCTTGAATTACTCCGTGTTTTGAATTCATTTGAATTAGCAGTAAAAACAGGCAAACAAACTTGCTCAATTTGTTTTGAGTGCTAAATCCCTTCACTTTGAAATAGCTAACAGTCGACAGATGGACTCATTTTCTGGAAAGGGTTAGCCTCTTCAGCCACGAAGAAAACTGACTGAAAGATCCACATTTTAAAGCCATTTCTAACCTCCACCTAACATCTATGAAAACTCAAACTTTCTCTCTTTACCCATTGGAAATTTAAGACAGTTATATTTAAGGGAGGGAAAAGAGGGGGGGGGGGAAATTCCCAAGTGCTGTTTTTATTTTTATTGCCCCTCTGTTCCTGAGAATTGTTATTTCTGGTTTTTAAAATCGTGCTAAATCAAGAAAATCAAATTTCTTCAACAAGTCCCACAACTGAAATCTAAAGTCATAGCAAACCAGAGAATGTAGTCAGAGAGACATTTTCATCTCTATCCATCATGGAATTTTGCTGTCTCCCCATCCCCTGAGTATTGGGTTAATGTCCTCCCCCCTTTTTTTTCTTTTCATTTTATAGAGATTAAGAGACGCTCATAGCAGAACGACCTCCTTTCATCTGGTGGTGAGGATGAGGAATCTCGTGGAAAAGTGGGAAAAGAATGAGAAAATCAGAGACAGGAAGATTCAGAGACTCACGGAGAGACACAGGAAAGAGAAAGGGGCAGCGCTGGAGAGACGCGCAGATAAGCGCGTGCAACCCCCTCCCCCTTTCAAGATTCAGAGGTTTGCAAACCCGGGCAGGGATGAAGGGGATCCTGGAAGCTCACGTTCCCCTCACCCCACCTTCTGTCTGGAGTCTCGTCCGCCAGGGGCTGGTTAACCCCAGTCCCGGCCGCCTCAGACATCGCGCTGAGCTTTTGGGTCTTCGCCTCGCCCAGCGCCAGTGCAGCTGAAGTGAGCAGCTGGTGGGAAATGCTAATGGCTCCTGGAGAAATAGAAGATACAGAATGATTCTCATTCCCTCCTCGAGTGTGTGGAAGGAGCTGGACATACGTTTCACGCTCCTAATCCTTCTTTTACATTTTTAGTCATACTCCTATTAAACAACTAATTAATGCCCAGAACCACTAGGGAATACATTAGGCATGCAGCGGAGAGGCAGGGTGCTGGGGGGCTACAAACCACCGAGCTGATTTAAGACATGGATTTCAGGTTTTTCCCTTCTCAGAGCAGAAATGGAAGAGTGGGCCGTGGCGATTGTATTTAGATTCCGATTACTTCAAATTAGAAGAGGGTGGAGGGAGCGTCCAAGCAAAGCAAGCAATTCCCTGCCCTGCAGATGTAAACAAGATTGTAGCATCAAAGGTACCAGCTCCTTAAGGGCCAGATCGCCGGGGCTGGGAGCCTGGGGGTGGGGAGACACTGACCTTATGTATCTGTGAATTTCAAGGATGTTACACTTTTACGTAAACAACTCCGGTGGATCTTCTGGTAATCCCCAGTGAGACTCACTGTTCTAGAATATCTCAAATTTTTGCTTTCCCCGGAAGAACACATTCTCTTTATGTTTCCAAAATTTTAAGCTATGTCTAAAGATAATAACCTTCCAATAAGCCAGTGCACTGGATCATTTCCCACAGTCGTTTTTTTTCTGTCTTTTTGGTTATCTAATTTAATGTGTGGGAGGACACAGGGAATTAAACATAGCTCCCTCCCCCCATCAGCATAAGAAGAGCGGTGCTGGCTAAATGGGTTCAGAGAATTTTTAGTGAGATTCTGAGTTATACCCCTCCTTCTAATATTTTGAAGCAGGTGACAACTGTTAGAACAAGAATCAAGTTGTGGAGCTCGGGGAGGACATACGATTTTGTGATTAAAGCGGGGCAAACCCGAGAACAAATGTGGGATGACCTCCACCAACTCACTCTCACCCAAAAGTCAGCATTTGGGAAAGGTACAGTATTATTTTAGAGCCCACCATGACGAGGTGCGTGCTATCATTTACTTTCTTCACTCTGAATTATGATCTCAATCCTGGCAAGCAATTTCCCCAGCTCCTTATCTGACAACAAGCTGAGTATGTAAATACCAATGGCTAGAGATGTTTAACTGCCTCAAACATTATTGATTTGTTGGCTGTTCTAAAATTTCCCCCTAGTCCAGGTCCGGTTTCCGAATTGTCCATTCGGACGCTTTGATCTGTATCCTCAATGCTACCATACAGTCATTGTTTTTTTAATTTTGTTTGTTTTTTTTTTTAAGGCATTAAGATGAACCAATTGATTTGCATATAAATTAAAATTATTATGCATTGCCTATTCCAGTGTTTTATAATCATTTCGAAATTAGTACTTAACCACTCGAGCTAAAAGAATATATAAATGTCTGTATTGACTCACTAATGAATTACCTAATTAAAACGTCCGGGGATGTTGGGCTCTGGAAAGATTGTTAAATCGAGACATACTCGGGGAGGGATGAATATTGGAAGGGTAACAGAGCCGAGTCTGGAACTCAGAACGGAGTTTCCTGTGATTCCGAGTGTTCATTTTGGAGCATTGGTTCTTTCCTGTTGTTAATGATTTTGTGCTTGCTTGTAAATAAATGAAGGAGCAGGAGCGCTCTGGTGGCGGCGGTCGCTCAGGCCCTTTGCTCTGGCAGAGACCGTTGGGCTATTAGCCCGCAGTGCTAAATCGTGGGAGAAGCTGGGCCAGGTCAGGAGGTGTGCGGCCCCCCTGACAGCCTGGCCAGTCTTCCCCTCTCCTCTCGCCTCGCCCGCCCGCAGACGAGCTGCGGCCGCGCTCTCTCGGCGCGCGCGGGGAGCGGGAACTAGAGCCGACATTTAATAGATATGCTAACTGAGCACTTACCTTCGTCCAGAGAATAGGAATAAAAGGTAGCTCTTCTTAAGAGAGACGGTGCAAAGGCACGCTAGGAGTTCAGAAACGGCTGGCGGCGGGAAATCTGTAGCCTGGGGGCTCGCCAACAACCCCTTTCATTTCAAGCACTTATTGATTTGCTGTTGTCATCTTTGGCGACGCAGAAGGACACTTGAAAGAATTTCTGATGGGGCTCTGATCTGAGAAAGGAGGTGACCTGCCCAGGCTCTCACCAAATTCTTAATTACCACATCAACTGCTTTTTTTTATCCCCCACCCCACCTCCTTCCCCCATGGCAACTGAGTTTGCTTATTGTTAACTTTTTAATTATTCAGAAACTTCCTTCCCTCTCATTGGCTTCCCTTTTGTAGCGATTTTCTATTCCTATCTTCCCCCACCCCTTTCTGCGGTTAAGGTCTGTATATTGATCCCTCTGACCTTTGGCACATCTGGGCCTTCCGAAATCTCTTACTCTTTTTAGATTTGAGGATGGAAGACTCCCCCCTCTCCACAGTGTGCACACACTCAGAGATACGAAGACTCACACAGACTGCCCTCCAACCCAGGGGATCTAACAGATGTTCCCTTTTCAGTTGTCTCTTGAAATCTGAAATGCCTGCCTGATTTTTAACTTGGATACCCACTCTCTTGTCCATTCCCTTTGCAAAGCAGTTTGAACATGTGTGCAGCTGGGCCCACAGCATCTCTACCTGCATTCTTTACCAAACCGTGAATCAAGAGAAACTAATGTAGTGGATACAGATTGCATCAGGATTCAGAATCCCCAATTTCAGGATTTCTCAATCAGCCCTGGCTGTAGTCTGCACTGAGTCATCGAAAGTGGGAGGCCCACAGGTAATGCCACAGTAAAAAGCAGAATAATTTCAGGATCATTTCATTCAAATGCAAATTATGTCTCAGGGTTTGGTTTGTAACTGCCTAGTTTTAGTACATGCAGAATTAGGCAGGAAAGGATATGTCAACATGGTTATTGGCATTAGGGAGGGTAAATAACTTGGGATCATCAGTGAAAAGAAGACCCCCAATGTCTACAGTGGCTTAGCTTCATTTATAATAGTGGGAATTAAGACACAAACTACTTTATTTCATGTAGTTTGATCAATCTGAGTTTCCATTAAAAGTAGCTATACAGAGGGGCACCTGGGTGGCTCCGTTGTTGGATGTCTGCCTTCAGCTCCAGTCATGGTCTCAGGGTCCTGGGATCAAGCCCCATACTGGGCTCCCTGCCAGCCGGAAACCTGTTTCTCCCTCTCCCACTCCGACTGCTTGTGTTCCCTCTCTCACTGTGTCTCTTTCTGTCAAATAAATAAAGTCTTTTTTTAAAAAAAGTAGCTCTACAGAATTTAATTTCTGATGGCAACTTTAGAAAGTAAAGCCACAGAGACACCCTGAACTGGGTAAACCCCTTAAGCTGACAGTTCCTGTATGTTCAGGAGTATAGTATTGGTTCTGTTTTTGTTTTGGATAAACTGTGAGGGTTTGCAAGTCTTTACCAGACTCGACATCATTGTCTACATTGTTATAGGAAAAGCTCAACTTTCTTTCTTTTTTTAAAATATTTTATTTATGTATTTGACAGACAGAGATCACAAGTCAACAGGCAGACAGAGAGGAGGAAGCAAGCTCCCTGCTGAGCAGAGAGCACCGTGTGGGGCTCGATCCCAGGACCCTGAGACCATGACCTGAGCCAAAGGCAGAGGCTTTAACCCACTGAGCGCCTTAAAAATTCAACTTTCTGATCTGATTTCAAAATGGTCTTTCTGCCAGCATAATCTTGATTTTCAAATAGTAACAAAAACAATTTAGTTTAATATACACAGCTCCCAATTTTCACTTCAGAACTTCCATTTTGATTGTTATAAGTAATAATTTGTAGTACTATATCTGTTCCCTTTACTTTTGGGGTTTCATCATCACCACCACCTCAAACAACAAAATCGAAAAGATAAGTTTTTCCTTGTCTCGTAACTGGTACTTGAAATGCTTGACTCCACATCATCCCATGAATGTACCTGGTAAACTTTCTCTTTGATAGGCTCTCATTTGTGGAGGAATGGACTTTAGAGCAAGGAAGGAGGGAGGAGACGTTGAAAGCTACTGCTGAAACAAGTCAGAGTGAGTGAACTGACTGATGCTGTGGTCAGATCTCCCATCCTGGTCTCTCCTTAATTAAAGCCTGCCTCCCCCACTGTGGGATCCCAAAGCACGTGAAGGATGTGTCGATTTGTCCCCTGTGGTCTTCACCATGTGGTTTTATATAGAAAGTCTCTGGTTCAATGATGTTTTGTAGTTGCAGGTCTCTTACTTATTATCATGATCTTAGTGTTAAGGTTTTGGTGTATTCAGGTGAATGCTGCTCTGTTCATAAGCTGTAGTACACAGAAGAGATGGGCCAAGAGAGGACTCATCAAAACTCAGGTTCAGATGTGTTTAAATGGTTCTGATGGTGTTAAAAGTCTGGCTATGCTTGGAGCTCTCCCAGCTTTCTACTCTAAACATCATGCGGACCATGAGGGAAAGCCTCTGGCAAATGAGGTATGATGAAGTCTGGGTTTAAGAAATAATAGCGTTTGTATTGAGGACAAAGTAAAGACAGGAAACTTGGTATAGACATTATGGATCTACATTAGTAATAATGGTAATAATGAATATCTATAGGGTGCTTTGTTTAGCGATCATGCTAAACAGTTTTGTATTGATCATCATGTTTATTCCTTACATCAACCTTATAAGGTAGGCACTGTCATTTTACAAATAGGGGCAGTAAGATTTGGGGTGATTATGTCACTGGCCCACGGTCACCTAGCTTTTAACCACTGGAGTGCGGAGTGAGTGGGAAATTACTTCAGATCACATAGACATTAAGTGGCACAGTGGGAATTTGAATCTGGATTTGTCTATCTCCGAAGTGCCAAATGTTAATTAGCGCACTGAACCCATGGCGACCATAACTGTAGGGTTAGAATCCTCTGGGGGAAAGAAATAGAGAATTTCCATGTGGAACATTTGAAAACACAAAAGGAAAATGCAAAGATAAGAAAAGCAAATATATTACATGGGGGAATGGAGAAAGTAAAAAACGTTTTCCATGCTAGAGAGGAGGGAAAGAGAAATGATTGAATTAAAGAGAACAGAAAAACCAATCTCTACTATTTGTCCTGTGCAGGTCATTCTAGGAAAGAGAAAGATAAGTTCAGGGATATTTCTGAACAGTAGGAATATTAGTGCTCAGATTGTCAGGTTGACCTTATCCTAGTATACGATCTCAGAAATCTGGTTTACAAGAACTCTTTCTTAGATATTCCAAGGGAGGAAAAAATGTCAAAATTGAGGTTTGAGTAGTTTTATCCTAAAACCAAAGAGAAATGCAAGTAAGGACTGGAGTAATAGGGACATCCACATTGCAAGAACATGCACATGGAGTGGGGCAGGGAAATGTAGAAAAAAACCTGTTAGGAATCTGGTTATTGGTGCTAAACCATGCCAAACTCAAGGGAGAAATGAGATTATCATTACCTACCTACCTATCATTGCATTATTTACCTACCTGTCCAGTTTGCACCCTAATACCTTTATTACTGCAGTAAAATCATTTGAAATTTTAAGGAAGTTGACTTCCTGTGCTGAAGAAGAAACCTTGGGCAGATGGGAGTCAGGAGACAAATGAGGGGGAAAGGTAATGATCTCAAGGACACAGTCATCTGTGGGCACCAGTGCAGGTCCATAGACTGGTTGTGTGGTAGAATGTGAGCCACGAGAGAAGGCCAGTGAGCCATCTACAAGGTCCATTTCATCACAGCAGACTGCATACTGGCCTACAAGATTGATCCCAATTCAGGTTTGTCCCATTATCAAAAATGACTTAAAATGGGCTCATTGTAACCTTTTCCAGAAGGGATAGATAAATGGAAGTGTATGCGCGGCTTTCCAATTTTAAGGAGCACAGGAGAAAAAGAAATGGTAGAAGAGTACAGTTTCCTGTTTCCTGGCAAAAATTCTCTCATTCCTTTGAGCCATGTGTAAAGGAAGGTGACGTGAGGAGTGGTTCATCTAATGAAACCCAGTAGCTGAGTTTATTTTAAAGAGGATCCCCACTTGTGCTGTCACAGGAATCCAGACTATGCCTTGCAAATTTTATGATAGAGTTTGAGGGCAAGCACAGTTTTATTTTCCATCTTTATCTAGTGGGTCTCTTAATCAGCATTTTTCTAAATGGGCAAGAGAAATTAGGATCCGTAGACAGGAAGAATTGGGAAGGACCTAGAGGTTTACGTCCTCAGCTTACATTTGAAATTACTCCCAGAAATATAGCCAGTCACCCTTTTCAGCAAGGGACCTCCTAAGGTCCCTTCACAATGCATTCGGATGCTTGATCATTTTCGTGTATACACTGCATCTCTATTTTTTTAAATTTTAAAATTTTTTAATTAACATATAATGTATTATTGGTCCCAGGGGTACAAGTCTGTGAATCGCCAGGTTTACATTCTTCACAGCACTCACCATAGCACATACCTTCCCCAATGTCCATAACCCAACCACCCTCTCCCTACCACACTGCTTCTCTATTGACTGAACTCCAGTTACTGAAGAAAATCATGTCCTATCAAAAAGCTCCAATTAATAGAGGACATTTCTTCCAGAGTCTTTCAAATATTTCCTATGTGTTTTACCCTCAAAAAAAAAAAACTACATGAAATATTATTATCCTCACTAACAGATGGAAAATAGTGTCCTAGAGACTTTTAGAGACTGATCCTCATTTATGCAGCATGACCCTGTGAGAACTAAATTGAAAACAAGGTCTGAGAATTCTACATTCAAGGCTTTCCTAGCAGACCTGTCACTTCTTGGGGCTAGTTATTATCTTTCCGTCTGAGTAAAGTGCACGTTTGATTGTAACTCTATCTGTCCTTCTGTTTGTCTGCCTGTGAGTAGTTTATCTTTTAATCCATCAGTTTATCTCCTTGCTAGTTTTCTAATACACCATAAGTTAACCAATGTTGATAAAATTTCACCCTTACCATGAAAGCTACTTGAGCAGGTTGAAAGCTATTTGAGCTGGTTGAGACGGTTGTCATAGTTTTCAAATGTTACATGTAACTAACACTGCTGCTACTGTTCAAATGCCATGATTTCATACTTATCTGGAAATTGTACGCATACCATACCTTCTGTCTCAAGGGTGCTGCCTCCGTTCATTAGCGCTTCTGATATTTACACTGTCTCTTGGGAGGATGGTGATCATTTTGTCTCTGTCGCTCGTGAGGTTATAAAAACTTCCTTTCTGCTCAGCAGTGTGCTTTCTCACAGGTGTGTTCAGTACGTTTCCCGAAGTCTGATTTCAAGAAACTGAAATCACTGATTCACTGAAAGATGTTTATATGGCCTGAAAGAACATGTTGGAGTAATCCCGGAGCAAGTATGATTTTCCGTCACTGCCTTATCTGCGTGTAAATGTCTATCTCCTTTCAAATCCACGTAGTCCAACATTTTTTGCTGGACTATGTGAAAAAGTTCTCTTTCCTAAATGTAATGTATGAATCAGACACAGTAGGATTCTTACTCTTTTTTTTTTTTGACGTTTGCTCTCCTCTGTTTGCTCTCTTCAGTCTCCCCTGAAATATCAACTTTATTTTCTAAGAGATGTATTTATGGAGAACATTTTGTACTCTTTTTTTAAGTTAAATTTTTAAAAATTTATTTATTTGACACAGAGAGAGAGAGCATAAGCAGTGCGAGCAGCAGGCAGAGGGAGAAGCAGGCCCCCCGCTGAGCAGGAAGTCTGATGTGGGGCTAGATCCCAGGACCATGAGGTCATAACTGGAGCTAAAGGCAGATGCCCAACCGGCTGAGCCACCCAGGCATCCCAACATTTTGTATTCTTTTCCTCTCCCTTTGGAGAGCAGCTGCGAATTGTAGGCATTAAAGCTCTATCCTGTAGTTCTTTATCATTTTTGCTACAGTTGACAGCTCATCCCTTTTTTCCAAAAGCATTAATGTCCTTCTACTGGTTTCTGATTTACAAAAATCAAATAGGATCTGCAAAAGTCAGTAAGAGAGAAAATAATGCTTTTCATCTTGAAATATTTATTTATTGTCTTCTTATGTGTTAAAAGCATAAATGCTTTCCTTATTCTCTACCTTTGCCAAGTGCACATAAATGTGTTGAATAGAGGAGAAAAAATATCAAGAAAGGAAAAGGAATGGCAGAACTAAAATGAGAAGAAAAAGGCAGACTGAAGGTCTGGAATTGTGGTTCAACCAGATGATTCAGTTAATTTAGTAGATTTACCTTGTGGTAGTTTGTGAAGCTGAGTTCTGAGTGATAGAAAAAATATTTCTAGATCTTCAATGAGCATAAACTGAGTTAAAAAAAAACCTAACCAAATCTTGTAATTATATGCAAATGATCACAGAAAAGGGAAAGAAAAGAGGGACTGTTACGCTGATGTGGTAGGATGCAGGGCTGGGGAAGATGAAAGAGTAGGGAGCAGAATGGTTTGCAGATTGACTTTAGAAGACTGTTCTCTGAGGCTTTTGTTCCCCAGATTGAATTTAAAGAATATTACATTTTTAAATTGAAAATTTACTTTTAACCACAGGTGAAGTTACCTTCTCGCCTCCCCAATCATTTTGTTATAATCATTTATATTGTAAGAAATGCTGTGATTTAGCTTTAATGTTGCTGTCTTAGTTTTTTTCCTTTAAACATATCTTTAGGAAGTTTGGAAAAACTGGGCAAGAACATTATCTCCAGGACCCTCCAAGGATTATTTCATTGAAAAACTCTAAACCAGTCAGTGAGCTTGTCCTGACCAGAGTCAAATCGTGACTCCTAGGATTTGAAGGGATGCAAGGATGAGGATTTAAATCAGGTTCAAGGCTGCTCTCACTTTGCTTTACCACCAAACCAGCAACCAGGAATCTCCCACAGGTAAGGATATTTGTGAGAGTTCCTCAAAAGAGTCTACATCCTAGAAGTTCCAAGTTAGGTGGTCATACAGCTCTCGTAGACTGAGGAGTCTGCTAGGATGGAGGAACTGGAGCCACGGTGCTGGAGTAGAAACAACGGAGCTCTCCAATTATCCCTCTATTACCGCGTGATAAAGTCCTTGCTGCCCCCTAGGAACCTACTTCTATATTCTATTTATTACTGAGTCATTGGCCTCTGCCAACCTGCCTATGACCTATAGATAGTGAAAGACAAAGACATGATATGTGGAGTTGAGGAATAGGGAGAAACAACAAAAAACAACATTTCTTTGTGAATTTCAAACATTTAATAATCTCTAAGATGATGAATTACTGATTTGGATAAATTTCATCGATTTTTTTTTATTTTTTTTTTAAGATTTTTATTTATTTATTTGACAGACAGAGAGAGATCACAAGTAGGCAGAGAGGCAGGCAGAGAGAGGAGGAAGCAGGCTCCCCGCCGAGCAGAGAGCCCGATGTGGGGCTCGATCCCAGGACCCTGGGATCATGACCTGAGCCGAAGGCAGAGGCCCCAACCCACTGAGCCACCCAGGCGCCCCAATTTCATCGATTTTAATTGATTTAATATGTCTGACTTCCTACCAGATATCTGAAAACTATGACACTGATGTGAATCTAGACCTTCAAAACAACTGATAACCAAGGGGACTGTGATATAGTAGTTACTAATTTTTTTTTTAACCTATTCGGTGTTGGTTGATAAACATTACTGTTGAGCTGAAAAATATCCCATTGTTTTGGAAGTCATTGATTGTGGTTTTCATTTTTATTTTGAACAATGGATTTTTTTGAGGGTTTTATTCTTGTCAGATTTTTATTCTTTATATTTGAGTTCATTCCTATTTTAAAAAAAGCTTATAACAAGTCATCATAAGCTAAATCAGAGCTATTTACTTAGAAGTGAAATGATTAAGCTTTATGGTAGTGTTTTGTTTCATTTAATTTTCCACCCTTTTTAATTAAGAAAGATAGTTTAAAAGAGTCATGTAATTACAAATATATTCTATCTATATTGTTTTCCAGATATAGAGAAATTAATATTGTATTTCAATATTCCCAATAGAAGGTCCATGTAAAGCATTACGATTTTAGATAGGTCACCCTGTATAAATGTGTGGATAAATATTTATGCACACATATACATATTCTATATATCAACATTTCCTGTAAGTTCTATCTGCTTATAATTTTGACAACCAAAACAAATAAAGAATAGGATAAATAATAACCTCTCCAACTTATATAGAGAACTGAAATGTAAATCCTTTAAATACTTCTAATTTTACCAAAGATGTTTTCTCATTCCCTAGTGAGCTCAGGAAGACCTTAAGCTCTGGCACCAAGTTTAACAGCACACTAAATTCGCTATAGGATAATACTTAAAATGTAAAAACAACGCTTTATATTTTTATGAAGCGTGCTCTGGACTGTTGATGAATTGTTAAGAATAAGCAATTCAGTTCAGACTGTCCCTGCCTCTCCTACCCCTAATCTCCTCATTCATAGAGGTGATTTTCCTATAATAGTAATAGCTAGTTAGAATATATTTAATAAAGGATTGGCTCTTAATTTAAATAAGAGCAAAGTCCCCATGGTAAGATTCTTAGTGAGGGTTAGGAGGGAGCTTTTTATTTTTTCTCTCCAAGAATACCTTGGCATGGTTACACATAATTAAAAAAGTATATGGCTTTATCTGAAGCTGACTCTTCTTTGGAATAATGTTGGTAAGAGTTAATGAAAACCTCCTTGCCTCAGACCAATTAAAAAAAATAAGTGACATAGTCTTAGTAGCATAAAATGACACACTGAAATATTTTTAGAGGACATGCCCGGTGCCAGTTCTAATCACTAGATTGTTTTGGCCCTGGGAAGGTAAAAGTAATCCCTTTTCATTCATCATAGTACTTGATGTCAGAAGGGCTGGCTAATTATGTTACTGTATTGAAACCCTATTGAAAATACAAAAAATTTAGGGGTGCCTGGGTGGCTCAGTGGGTAAAAGCCTCTGCCCTCGGCTCAGGTCATGATCTCAGTGTCCTGGGATCGAGCCCTGCATCGGGCTCTCTGCTCAGAGGGGAGCCTGCTTTCTCCTCTCTCTCTGCCTGCCTCTCTGACTACTTGTAACCTCTGTCTATCAAATAAATAAATAAAATCTTAAAAAAAATACAAAAAATTTAAAATATATGAAAAATTTTTTTTCCTTATGAATACAGTGTTCCATATAAACATTAACTGGTCTGAATTATATTCAGTATCTTTTGCCACTTGCTTTTTAAATGTATTTATATGGGACGTCCGGGTGGCTCAGTTGTTAGGCTTTTCCCTTCTGCTCAGGTCATGATCTCAGGGTCCTGGGATCGAGCCCCGCATCGGGCCCTGCACTGGGCTTCCTGCTCGGCAGGAAGCCTGCTTCTCCCTCTCCCACTCTCCCTTCTTGTGTTCCCCCTCTCACTGTGTCTCTCTCTGTCAAATAAATAAAATCTTTAAAAAAATAAATGTATTTATATGAAAAGAAACAAGAAATCCGCTTTATTGTCCTCTTGGATAAGAACTGTGGGGAAGGTTTGGGCATTAAAAAACTTATCAGATATTAACACAACCTAAGTTCCTTTCAGAAAACATTCATTATACATCTTGATATCTTGGGGGAAGAGGAAATGGTCGCAATAAGCAAATGCGGGGAAGGTGAACGTGACAAGGTATAGGCTTCTTATTCTTACGAATATGTACTGTCATTATTTTAATTAAATCATAACAGATTAGAATGAGTTTCCAGCCTGACTTCGTAAGCAAGAGGGGAGTCTGTGTGCTACTGCATTTAGTCCTTGTGTGCAGTTCTAAAATACCTAACGGAGAGTCCTCTTTTGGGTCAGCGAGGGGCCGAGTTTCATTTCAGAGGACTTCAGAATCTGCTTCTCTGCTTCCACAACCTGAGCTGTCACCTTCTTGCTCACATCCAAACATTCCGCAGTTAGAGACAAAGTAACTGGAAGTCTGCTACAGGTAGCATTTTGGTATAATTTCAGATCTTCCAATAAACATGGATAAATGACAAATTCCTTGCCTGGAAGCGTTACCATGAAGAGGGAAAAGACAAGTACAGACAAGCAGGTGAAAGTGAACTTCAAACACTTTACAGCTTTGTTTAAGGTCAGATCTATTTACTCTCTCCTGGGCAGGGCAAACAGAAGGAAACAGCACATGCCGGGCAGCTGCCTCTGAATGACTTCCATACCTTCTCCACTTGGCGTTCTCACTATTTCCCCCATGGCATTCCTGTGGTTTCCCCCATTTTCCACAAAAGCACACAGATCCGGGAAGGTTAAATGACTTTTTCAAGATCTCATAGAATTGGGATCCCTTTCAGATTGAACTAAATCTCCAGAATGCACACATTTTCTTTTCCAGCACAGTGTCTCCCCAGCTGAGAACAAAATCAGGTATGCCTAGGGAAAACCAGGCAGCCTTGCCTCCAATTAGTTATCTTAGGTCTTTTCTTTTTGCCCATCTTCCCCCCCCCCCCACCCCCGCTCCTCTTCTTTCTTTTCTTTTGGGTAAGAGAGATTTTGTATAAAACAGTTTAATTTTTGGGATGCCTGGTGGCTCAGTGGGTTAAAGCCTCTGCTCAGGTCATGATCCCAGGGTCTTGGGATCGAGCCTTGCATAGGGCTTTCTGCTCGGCAGGGATCCTGCTTCCTCTTCTCTTTCTGCCTGCCTCTCTGCCTACTTGTGATCCCTCTCTCTGTCAAATAAATAAATAAAATCTTAAAAAAAATCTTAATTTTGTGGGGGCTTGTTGATTTTAACATCACCGAGATTCCGATGATTGTTTTAGTTAGTGCAATAGCTTAGGTATTGATGTACCGAGGCCTCTTCCTTTTCCTGGCACAGAGAAAGCAGTCAGAGCATTTGCTGAATGAGAACATTAGTTTTGTCTGTTTTTCAGCAGAGTGCATGTGTGGAATTTCTTGTAGAATCATAAGATATTGAGATTGGAAGATACTCAAGGAATATCCAAACAACCTCTTTTACAGATTAGAAAACTGAGGCCTTGAAAGTGTAAATGAATCATCTAAGATCACACTCCTCATTGTTAAAATTGTTGGGACAGGTTCCTAGTGCTCTTTTCTGGGATGCTCTTTGGAGCATTGCTATATGATCTCTCATTTTAGTATTTTTCTTGGTGAGGTGGCCGGGGGAGGGGAGGGCAGGGGTGAGGTTCTCAAATAGTGTACTCCTCCATTTATTTTCCCATTTTTGTCCCCACTGTTCCTCTGATGGAATATAGTAGGCTGAATGGTAGTGCCCTGAAATATATGGCTCCATCTTAATCCCTGGAAGCTGTGAAAATCAATTTAGTTGGAAAAAATGGTCTTTGCAGATGTAATTAAGTTAAAAAAATCTTGAGATGATGAAATCATCCTTGATTATCTGGGTAGATCCTTAGGCTAATAAAGTGGCTTTGTCAGAAAGGCAGGAAAAAAAAAAAAAAAACAAACACCTGAGACTGAATGGAGAGGAGAAGACATAGCGGAGAATTTGGTATGAACATGGAGACAGAGATTGGAGTGGTGTGGCCAGAAGCCAAGGAAGCAAAGGAATGCCGACAGCTTCCAGAAGCTTCAAGAGGTGAGGAAGGATCCTCCGCTAGAGCCTCTGGAGGGAGTATGTATGGCCTTGCCAACACCTTGGTTTCTGACTTCCAGTTCTGAAACTGTGAGAAAATAAATTTCTGTTCAAGCCATGTGATAATTTGTTATAGCAGCCACATTAAACTAATACGTTGAAGGGAAGAACTGATATTATAAAACTGATGTTATATACACACACACATATTTTACATATATGAATATATTTTACATATATTTAAAAATATATATCATATCAGAGAACTGATGTCTTTTCTGTCATTTTTTTTTGAAGATTTTTATTTATTCATTTGATAGAGATCACAAGCAGGCAGAGAGGCAGGCAGAGAGAGAGAGAGAGAGAGGAGGAAGCAGGCTCCCCGCTGAGCAGAGAGCCCGATGCAGGGCTCGATCCCAGGACCCTGGGGATCATGACCTGGGATCATGACCTGAACTGAAGGCAGAGGCTTTAACCCACTGAGCCACCCAGGCACCCCCTCTTCTGTCATTTCTGACTTGGAAGACTCTCAGGGTGAGTGGGTGTCTGTTGGTGGTAGTGGACAGTTGAAGAGTTTTAAGGACAGGTGAATGTTCTTGTTCTATAGCAAGAGATATATCAACCTTTTGGCAAATGATAGGGATTTTATAAGAAAATTTCCCCCTCAAAAAGCTTGGGAACATCAAGTCAAATAAAGTGAAGGTGTGAGAGAGGCGACCATTCCCTGTTTTGTGTTTATGCTCTCAATCTTGGTGGCCTCACCACTGTCTCCTGGACACCTGTGAGCCCTTCTCACTGAGCTCCCCGGCCTGGGAGCTGTCTTTCCTTCTTCTCGCCCTTCTTCAATCCATCTCCTTTCCTCAGGGGTCTTTTCCTACAGCTAATCCCTACCTTCATGTTAATATGTTGCTAGGAGATAAAAGCTGATTGTAACTTATTGTCACTTCGTTTTAATCATGCTTATTTTTTTACAACAGATTTTGGATGCATTAACGCCCAGCGGAGAAGTCAGTGGGGACTTCCTGCAGGTTCCACACCAGCCTAAGGGGGAAACATTTTGAAGAGAGAACAATTCCTCCTGTCCTTCCTATCATACACATTGAGGCCAGCCCAGTTCAGGAGCAGCACTGTGTGTCCGGATTTTCTTACAGCTGTGGCTGTATTGGGAATAGAATCCCTAAACATAGAAGAAAAGAAACTCTTCCATCTGGACTGGACGGTCCATGAATTTCTATAGGTGATACAATGTTGCCTTTCCTCCCAGTGAGCCTTCTATTTGTACATAATTTTCTTTTCTTTTTTTTTTTTTTCCCTTTTTATTTATTTATTTTTTTTTTTTCAGCGTAACAGTATTCATTCTTTTTGCACAACACCCAGTGCTCCATGCAAAACGTGCCCTCCCCATCACCCACCACCTGTTCCCCCAACCTCCCACCCCTGACCCTTCAAAACCCTCAGGTTGCTTTTCAGAGTCCACAGTCTCCCATGGTTCGCCTCCCCTCCCCAATGTCCATAGCCTGCTCCCCCTCTCCCAATCCCACCTCCCCCCAGCAACCCCCAGTTTGTTTTGTGAGATTAAGAGCATAATTTTCTTTTCTCTCATTCAGTTACTTAACCTTTCTGTGCCTCAGTTTCCTTATCTCCTGTAGAATGGAGATAACAATGGTACTTTCCTTATAGGAAAATCTTGTTATGAGGCTCAAATGAGTTAATCTATATAAAGCCTTTAGAGTAGTACCTAGCACACAGTGATAACTCAATAAATGTAAGCTATTAGTATTTCTTAGAAATATCTCCTTTGATTCCTGCTTTCTGCGAGGAGTGATGATCTCTATGTACTCCCCAACCTTTAGACCAATTCCTTCCTCCTCCTGATGATGTGGTTGCCTAGCAATAGCCATTACTCAAATTTCCTTGATTGTGGGAACTATTCTATTAAAAGTCTTCAGTGTGAGGGGGGCTGGTGTCTTTCTTTTCACTCTCCACTTGGAGCAGTGGAGACAGTGACCTGGTTAAGTGCATCTTTCTCATGGTCTCACATTTTCCTTCAGGTGGGCTGTTCTGAAAACAAGGCTGAACACTGGGAATGAACAACTCGTTTTCTTCTCACAGTAAGCTAAGTCATCTTACCGAGTCTGTATCAGTAACAAAGTTGGTATTTTTGGTCATTAGCGGACTCTTTTGTCTTACTCCTTGGTTCAGCACTCAAGTTGAGAGCCCTCAGAAAAACCAACATGATTATTACTGTCAGTAAAATCTTAGGCCAAGGGGGATGGGGTCTTGTTTGAGGAGAAAAAAATCTGTGTCTCAGTATGTACTTCAAGTGCTTTCCAGCGTTTGAGGGCACAGTGCAAGGCTGAGGAGCCATGCTTCCCTCTTCCGCCAATTCCTCCACTGAGCTAACTTGTTCTCTTGTCTTTCCAAAACTTGCTAACTCAATCAGCAATGAAAGAACAACTGAAGTCACTCCTTATTTAAGCCTGTGTGCGCCCCTCAAAGAAGCCTTTAAAGACACACCAACAATTCCATGCTGTGGAATGAGAAAACTGTGCAGTGGAGGGATCACAAACAGAAGATTTTTATTCCTGAGCAAGCAAAATGAAAATTCAGCAAACAAATCAAAGAATCAAGATAAAGACCTAAAAGATGAAATGGGAACACGAACTATATAACAATGAACATAAAACAAAATCCTCTCAACACTCTGGCAATTACACTGGCCCTGTGGTGAGTCAGAGTCAGCAAAATACTCCTAGAGGAAAGTGTTCATTCTTGTAGAAATATGAACATCTTGCATCTGTATGTTACACTGTCCTGAACCAAATGCCCTCACATCTGTTTCCTTATATGATTTTTATCTGAACTCTGTGGTGTTTGTAAGGGATTTGCTCCCCTTATTATAGATGTGAGAAAAAAAGGACATTCGGGAAGGAAAAAATCATATGACCTACAGCTGGTCAGAAGACGTGTGTCTGATCCACAAGAAGACCGTTCTCTTTAATCACACAACCGTTTTTTTACCACTTTGGGTGATGGCTGGGATGGTACTTAAGCTATTTTTCCATTATTTTTATTTTTAAAATTTTATTTTATCAATTTATTTTTTATTTATTTGACAGAGAGAGAGAGTACAAGTTGGCAGAGCAGCAGGCAGAGGGAGAGGGAGAAGCAGGCTCCTCACTGAGCAGAGACCCTGGAGTGTGGCTCAAGCGCAGGGCCCTGGGATTATGACTTGAGCCGAAGGCAGCCGCTTAACTGACTGAGCCACCCAGTTGTTCCTACTTTTTCTTTTTTATGAAATCTGCCTTCCAAATTATGACACTAAACATCTTTCACTCTCTACCGCTTGGGAAACACATGAATTCTTCTCCCAGTGTCTGCATTCAGAGGATTTCCCTTCATAGGTTTATAAATGGGAGATATGGATTTGCTCATTTTAATAGTGATTCAGAAGAAGAGGATTGTCTCTCTAATTAGACCTAAGGGAATAATAGAAAATGATTTCATTGGTAAGTGCAGAAGTTGTATGCCTAGGAATGGAGAAATTAAATATCTGAAATGATTTAGCTTTTGGTTTTATTACAAAAACAATTTTATTTTTAGGATGAACACTGGAGTCCTTGGATGTGGGTCCATGAAGAAAGGAATATACTACGTTAAACACCAAAGTACACGTATTTGAGAAAGTAGTAGTTAATTTTTGTCTCGCTGGGACTTGTCCTCACTATTGGTAAATGGATGTCACCAGCAGGTTGTGCTGGAACTTCTCCTGTTAAGGTATTAAGACATGTTTTCCTCACTTACTACTTGGCAAATATCCTCTGCTTGCTTGTTCCTGCGGGCGAGTTCCAGAAGATACTGGATTCTGTGGCTGTGGTTGGCAATACGTGACAAGAGTTTTCTGAGTCTATCTTTGGTAGAGCCTTCTGATAGTCTGTCTCCCCACTTCCCAGTTCTTTTTCATTTCTGGATTTCTTTGTCTTAGCTTTTTGGTGTCTGGTAGGGATTTAGGGTTACCTACTACCCTGGCTGGCTTCCTGGGCTTGTTTCCTGATCTCATTCGAGTACATTCTATTTTGTAGAGCAGATTTTCCTCCTCTACCCTGTTTAGATTACATGAGGCTAACTCCCCCAGTTAATGCCATGGTCTGTAATTCACTCTGATTGTTACTGTTATAGGAGCTCCTGAAGCATTTCTTTCTTCCGTCATTCCAGATGAGATGTCCCCTTACCACTCCCGATACCAGTCCCAAGTTTCTATTGTTGGAAAGTTGTTCATCTTTTGGCGCTGTTGTTGGCCACCTTTGGAGATGAAATGAACTATTTATTTCCTGTTGGGATGGAAGCTACTGCTGCTTCTTTTTGTTTTCCCCTAAGTCCACTTATTTCCTTCTTTAGGATGCAACCTCCTGTTACTTGAATCATGCTCCTTTGTTTTCATTCATGCCATTTTTGATAGTTACTCCAACCAGATATAGGGGGATAGTCCCTCAATAAAGGATTAGCAGTCAAGGGAATTGGAATGACTATTGTACTGGTTAATAAATGTAATAACTTCTCAACTCATTTGGTGGAGACATCACAGCATTCTATGGAGATCAAACAAGCAAATAGATAGTAATTATGGAAAAATACAAAATAAAGGGGAACTATCATAGAAATGTGATCATTTCAGAGATTAGAGTAAATCCGGGTTCTATGTAGGCTTTGATTTTTTACAGAACATACCAATTCAGGATGTTTAGTTCTTCAAGAACAACCCTGGGAGGTTATTTCGTCTTTGGGGCAGAGACATTTAGGTATTCTTCAATAGCACTTTCTGTTTCTTCTTCAGTAAAAGAATCATTAAATTTTATTGGGGCAAATGCCTGCCCAGAATAGAAACTAGAACTCCTAGCTTCTCTTGCAGCTAGTTTTGCTGTATGACTAAATTCTGGCCAATGAGATGTACATAGTAACGACATGAAAAATTTTCAGTAAGTTTTGTTAGAAGAAAAGGTATTCTTCTCTTTATCTTTTTACCTTCTGGGTATCTGGGGTGCAGAAGTAGTGGGTGGATATGGAACAGTTATCTTGGTCCATGAGGCAGATTTAAGAATAAACAAGATAGAAGCAGTTTGAGTCCTTGACAGCATGGGCTGTGTATGAGCTGTATCAACATTGTTCTCCTATTCGAGCTTTACGTGGAGAGAAAAATGAATCTTCTTGTTCAAGCTGCTATTATTTTGAGAGTTCTTTCAATTATAGCCAATCATAATATTAACCACAGAGCTTGCAAGAGTGTAACTGTGTGTTGAACTGTGTGTTCTAGAAAGATATATTCAAGTCCTGCTCTCGGTACCTATGAATGTGATCTTTTATTGAAAACAGGGTCTTTGTAGATACCGTTAAGAATCTTGAGATGAGATCATTTTAGATTTTGGATGGGCTCTAAATCTAGTGCTGTGTCCTTATAAGGTGGAGACTTGAGACATTAGAACCAAGGAAGAGGGCCTCATAAAGACAGAGTGGAGTTATGTTGCTACAAGTCAAGGAATGCCAGGACCTACAAGAAATTAGAGGAGGTAAGGAAAGTTTTTCCTCTAAAGTGTGCTAACATGGTGACGTTGTACTTTGGCCTCCAGAATTGTGAGAAAATACATTCCTGTTGCTGTAAGCCACCAGGTTTGTAGAATTTGTTATGAAAGCCCTGGGAAATTAATATAAAAGGTCACACTTATTTTTTTAAAGGAAGAAATAGAAGGTTCATCTCAGTCATAAAATGATAATTTAAACACACACCTGGTAACTTGTTCTTGGGCACCATATTTATGGAAGGAAAGCTTGGAGGAAGTCATTAAAACCATAAATCTGTCATTTAGAAAAAAAGCCATTTGTTCCCAAAGTATATTTTTCTCCCTGGGATTCTTCATAGGACCAATCCTATGAATGTATCAGAAATCCATCATACTTATAAGTGGGTCTACGTTTCTCTTTGAAGGTTTATCAGCTGCCTAAAGTTCATCAATGAAAATAAAAGCAACATTTTGCTTCAAATGATACTGCTTTTCCTGGGCAAATGGATGAAGTGTTTCATCCTCTTCAGAAGGAACTCAGGTTCTACTGTAACAAAGACAGCAGTTAGGTTTGGCAATAAAGAAGAATGATTACAAACACCGTTCATCAATTTTTCAGAGTAGCCAACACTGTATTAAAAATTAGTTATTAAAAGAAACAGTACAGCTGAATATTTTTTTCTTTTTTTTTTGAGAAAGAGAGAGAGAGAGGGAGAGCACACATGTGGGTGTGCAGGGGGAGGGGCAGAGGGAGAGGGAGAAAGAGAGAGAATATTAAGCAGGTTCCACAGCCAGAGGGGAGCCCCACATGGGGCTTGATCTCATGACCTGGGCCCAAATCAAGAGAGAGTCAGACACTTAACCAATTGAGCCACCCAGGTGCCTCAGTATGGCTGAGTATTGATGTGAACTGATCTACCACTAGTATGAAAGAATTTTATGTGACAGTGGTGTGTGTGTGTGCATGTATGTGTGTGTGATTCACAAATATGTGCCTTATATTCATAAACACTTTATTAAATGATTCACTAGTTTGTGAGCATTTGACTCTTGAAGCGTGTCCTGGCAGATTAAGGAGGAGCACTCCCTTTAACTGAGGTAAATTGGATCTCATCGCTGTCCCTCACCTCCTCTCCCTACTTCTGAATACCTAAAAGCTTCCTATTGTACTTAGAGTATAAGTTCCACTTCCTAACACAACGGGAGGCCCTAACTAGGTGGGCCCCTCAACCTAGTCCCCTCTCCCTCCTCCCACTGCCCCAGGCACAGGCTCCTGTCTTCAATTCCCTGAACAAGCCCAACGCTCAGTCTCCGCACTTTTTTTCTTTTTTAATTTTTACTTGTTTATTTACAGTATAACAGTGTTCATTGTTTTAGCATCACACCCAGTGCTCCATGCAGTACGTGCCCTCCCTATTACCCACCACCTGGTTCCTCAACCTCCCCCCACCCCCGCCACCCCTTCATAGCCCTCTGGTTGTTTTTCAGAGTCCATAGTCTCTCATGGTTCATCTCCCCTTCCAGTTTCCCTCAACTCCCTCTCCTCTCCATCTCCCCATGTCCTCCATGTTATTTGTTATGCTCCACAAATAAGTGAGACCATATGATACTTGACTCTCTCTGCTTGACTTATTTCGCTCAGCATAATTTCTTCCAGTCCCGTCCATGTTGCTACAAAAGTTGGGTATTCGTCCTTTCTGATGGAGGCATAATACTCCATCGTGTATATGGACCACATCTTCCTTATCCATTCATCCGTTGAAGGGCATCTTGGTTCTTTCCACAGTTTGGCGACCATAGCCATTGCTGCAATAAACATTGGGGTACAAATGGCCCTTCTTTTCACTACATCTGTATCTTTGAGGTAAATACCCAGCAGTGCGATTGCAGGGTCATAGGGAAGCTCTATTTTTAATTTCTTCAGAAATCTCCACACTGTTCTCCAAAGTGGCTGCACTAACTTGCATTCCCACCAACAGTGTAAGAGGGTTCCCCTTTCTCCACATCCTCTCCAACACACGTTGTTTCCTGTCTTGCTAATTTTGGCCATTCTAACTGGTGTTAGGTGGTATCTCAATGTTGTTTTAATTTGAATCTCCCTGATGGCTAGTGATGATGAACATTTTTTCATGTGTCTGATAGCCATTTGTATGTCTTCGTTGGAGAAGTGTCTGTTCATATCTTTGGCCCATTTTTCGATATGATTATCTGTTTTGTGTGTGTTGAGTTTGAGAAGTTCTTTATAGATCCTGGATATCAACCTTTTGTCTGTACTGTCATTTGCAAATCTCTTCTCCCATTCCGTGGGTTGCTTCTTTGTTTTGTTGACTGTTTCCTTTGCTGTGCAGAAGCTTTTGATCTTGATGAAGTCCCAAAAGTTCATTGTTTCCTTGGCCTTTGGAGACATATCTTGAAAGAAGTTGCTGTGGCTGATATCGAAGAGGTTACTGCCTATGTTCTCCTCTAGGATTCTGATAGATTCCTGTCTCACGTTGAGGTCTTTTATCCATTTCGAGTTTATCTTTGTGTACGGTGTAAGAGAATGGTCGAGTTTCATTCTTCTACATATCGCTGTCCAGTTTTCCCAGCACCATTTATTGAAGAGACTGTCTTTTTTCCATTGAATATTTTTTCCTGTTTTGTCGAAGATTATTTGACCATAGAGTTGAGGGTCCATATCTGGGCTCTCCACTCTGTTCCACTGGTCTATGTGTCTGTTTTTATGCCAGTACCACGCTGTCTTGGTGATCACAGCTTTGTAGTAAAGCTTGAAATCGGGTAACGTGATGCCACCAGTTTTGTTTTTGTTTTTCAACATTTCCTTAGCAATTCGGGGTCTCTTCTGACTCCATACAAATTTTAGGATTATTTGCTCCAGCTCTTTGAAAAATATCGGTGGAATTTTGATCGGAATGGCATTAAAAGTATAGATTGCTCTAGGCAGTATAGACATTTTAACACACTCTCACTCTCACCACTCTTGTTCAACATAGTATTAGAAGTTCTAGCAACGGCAATCAGACAACAAAGAGAAATAAAAGGTATCCAAATTGGCAATGAAGAAGTCAAACTCTCTCTGTTCGCAGATGACATGATTCTTTATATGGAAAACCCCAAAGACTCCACCCCCAAACTACTAGAACTCATACAGCAATTCAGTAACGTGGCAGGATACAAAGTCAATGTACAGAAATCAGTGGCTTTCTTATACACTAACAATGAAAATACAGAAAGGGAAATTAGAGAATCGATTCCATTTACTATAGCACCAAGAACCATAAGATACCTGGGCATAAACCTAACCAAAGAAGTAAAGGACCTGTACTCGGGGAACTACAGAACACTCATGAAAGAAATTGAAGAAGACACAAAAAGATGGAAGACTGTTCCATGCTCTTGGATTGGAAGAATAAACATTGTTAAAATGTCTATACTGCCTAGAGCAGTCTCCGCACTTTTGCCCATGCTGTTCTCTCTGCCTGAAAAACTCTCTCCCGCTCCTTGTCTGGTAAACTCGCATTTGTCCCCCAAATCTCAGCTTCCATGCAGTGCCCTCAGACATGCTTTTACTTCATGGCAGTTATAACTTATAATATTTTGGTTTACTTTTAAAATAGCCTCTGTTTAGTTGTTAAATGTTTGCTTTTTGTTCCATAATCTCCCTAAAGAAAGGGACTATAGCTCCCGCTCAGTACTCTTTACGTCCCCTCTGTATGTAGCAGGGGGCCTGTAGCAGGCACTCAGCAAATATTTGTTGGATGAGTGTATTACAACAACATTTTCAGTGAGGATACTGGATATACCTTAACATTTCAAATAGCAACTTCAGGCTAAGGAAAGAAACCAAATTATTACAAGGAAAATCTAGGTTGATAGTTAGGAAGAACAGTGTTTCTCAATCCTAGTTGTCCTTATAATCATTTAAGAAGCTTTTATAAAAGGATGATGTCCAGAGCACATCCAGAAATTCTGATTTATTTGGTCTATGTGGCCTGAACCTTTTTTTTTTTTTTTTTAATGAGTTCTGATCCTGATATGTACCCAGGATAGAAAATCACTGCAGAGTCTGGGTGGTAACTAATAATAGGACAAAAACCTTCTTTTCCTCTGATATCTTCTTTCATTTCATTGCTATTGGTAATTTCATTCTAAGTATTTTGAACAAAGATGGCAATGATTGGGTGGAAGAAAGATAAAAATATAAATCATAGGGATGCCTTGGTGGCTCAGTCAGTTAAACGTCTTCCTTCGGCTCAGGTCATAATCCTGGGGTCCTGGAATTGATCCCAGAATCGGGGTCCCTGCTAAGCAGAAAGTCTGCTTCTTCCTCTCCCACTCCCCCTGCTTGTGTTCCCTCTTGCTGTCCCTCTGTCAAATAAATAAATACAATCTTAAAAATATATATTTATATTTATATAAAAATCATAATATTTTTCCAGTTACCTTGACATAAACATCTGCAGCATATTTTGTGTTGTGAGATATACAAAGCCTTACCATAAATTGAAATTATATTGAGTAAACAGCATTGTACTTTCGGATTAAGAAAAGAATAACTTTTGTGATTGTTACCACAAGAAGGTATGTAAGCCTAAATTCTGGGAAAACAAGAAAGTGTGTTGGGAAGGTCTACCTTATATTTGATTTCTTATACAAGAAACTTATCTTAATTGGGGAAGGAATGTCCACATTTTTATGTCTCCGTAAATAAAGCCTAGGGCATTCCCATGGAGTCAGATATTACCATGCTGGAATTTCTTAGCGTTACCAGTACAAATGTTCTTAGGGTGGGTAGGAAATACGCTGTGCTGTGAAATGAACAGCTTGCTGTGGTGGGGAAATGTGAAGACAAGACATTCTGATTGTTCTGGGAGTCCTGGCTGAGACGCCCTGTCTCCCACGCTTGCCCACGCTTCCTTACAGCAATCACCCGGTTATGTTGTTCTTGTATGACAGTAAGCTCTTTGACAGCAGAACGATACTCTGATTGACTTTGGTATCCCCAATATTTTACAAAATTTCCGGTGCATGGTGACGCTCCACATCAATTTCTGAATAAATGGACTTTTGGGTCTGATAGACTTGACTTGTGTTAGTATCCTGGCTCAGTCACAACTGGAAACTTTGAGAAAGTTCCTTTGTTTCTTGGGATGGTTATTTCTTTATCTACAAACTACTTTTAAATTTGTTACAAAACTGCTTGTCTTGGCCAGATCTGGTAAATTGCATCAGTGGCCTAATTTCTTCACCTGCTGCCTGTACCCGGGCCCTAGGCCATGTAACTTTGCAGTTCTTCACTAGGTGTGCTTCTTCCCCTGTTGGATTCAGTCATGTGGTTTGCTTTGGTCTATGAGATGTTAGTGGATGTGACTCAGACGGGGGCTGTGGTCCTGCCTTCTTGCACTTCTGCCACCGAGGGAGGAACATCCCTCCCTGATCCTGACGTCTGAGCTCCATGATGAACGCACAGTACCGGTGGAGCTGGTTTGAGCCCAGCTTGCAGTCAGCCCCACAGCTAGTAGCAGAGCTGAGCAGAGCGCAGCACTCAGAGCCTGAAGCGAAGCTGCCCAGCTCACTGGCAAAGTTGTGGGGGAGAATCAAACACGCTTGTCCCGTGCCACCGAGGTGGGGTACCATTGTGTTATGCATGAACAGTTGACTAGTGTACCCAAGTTTCCCCGCAAGGAGAGCCATGTGCCACCCCTCTCACATAGAGCTGTGACGGAGGAGCGCGATTCTAGGCAAACAGGAGTGAGGGGGAAAGGGTGACAAAGCAGACAGGACAAATACAAGCAGAGGCTACCGAGCCTGTGTCTGGTTGGCCTACAGATTTTCTCGTGACACTGTCTTCTGAAGGGACACGTGAACTGTTGCATCTTAGGGAAATTCGTGGGGATGGCAAGGGGAAAACAATTTTGTTTTCCTGGCTTCCTGTTTCATAGCCTCCATTGGTCGAACGTTTACTCCATGAGTCTTAACCCCCTTTTCTCCCGGTTGGGGGTGGAAAACAAGTCCCTGGGTACCTGGTGCTGAGGGAAGAGGGGTGAGAGGTATGCAGCCAGAGAGGGGAGGAGCTGTGGGTGGTGCTGAGGCTTCCGGAGCCCAGGTCGCCCCCAAGAGGCCAGGAGGAGGCAGCTGGAGCCACCGCGGTCTAGGGTCACAGAGGCAGCTGGCGCTCAGGGGAGACATATAAGAGGTGGTGGATACTCTGCTTTAATTAATTATAGCTATTATTGCTCATTCCCTTTGGGGAACTGATTGAAGTCGATTTCAGTTTTCTTTTCTTTTCTTTTCTTTTCAAGATTTTATTTGTCAGAGAGAGAGAGAGAGAGGACGAGAGCACACAAACAGGGGGAAGGGCAGAGAGAGGAGGGGAAGCAGGCTCCCCACTGAGCAGAGAGCCTGATGCGGGGCTGGATCCCAGGACCCAGGCAGGCGCTGAACCACTGAGCCACCCAGGCGTCCCTCGATTTCAGTTGTAAAGATAATCCATGAAAAAGCAGGTCTTTACATTTTGCTGTTTTCAAAAGTGAAGTTTTGGTTAGAAACCAAGTAAGCACTGGTTATTTCTTCTCTCTCTTCTTTTGTTTTTAGGTATTCCAGTTCTTTGCCTTGTACCATCTTTAACATGTCATCTTATTTTGTAAATATACTTCTTCTTTTCTTTTTTCTTTCTTATTTTTATTTTTATTCTTTTTAGATTTTATTTATTTGACACAGAGAGATCACAGTAGGCAGAGAGAGGGGGAAGCAGGTTCCCTGCTGAGCAGAGAGCCCGATGTGGGGCTCAATCCCAGGACCCTGAGATCATGACCTGAGCCGAAAGCAGAGGCTTAACCCACCGAGCCACCCAGGCGCCCCTGACAATAAAAGTATATAAGTGCCAGATACATCTGAGACCTACATTGCGGGTTCCACACCAATTTCTTAAAAAACCCCATCCCACACCAAGCTTGCCAGCTGTTATTGGAAAACAAGTGTACAGGAGTGTTGCATCTTGTATACCAAAGGAGAAAGATAATACTTATTTAATGACATTTATGGATAATATAATCCTTAGAGCACTTAAATTAAATGTTAAAGTTAATCCCCTTTACACAGTAAACCTCATCAGAATTTGGATGAGAGGACTTAAGGCTAAACTAAAGTCTTGGGCACTAAATTAATATCGTTTCCTAGAAATTCTCATAAATGAGTAGCCTGAAAAAGAGAAAGAGAAGTTTCCATAGGATACATGCCTTTGGGGCTTCTTTTAACCAGAAATTCTTTATTAACAGCTATGGAAGAAAGAGGTATGTAAAGTGGACTTTTTCCATGCTGAAAACTATGGATACTTACAATTTTTTAAACATTTATTTCAATAGTATTTTTTTCCTGCTTAGATCTTAAAGTATCTCTTTTCTTTTATGTTTACTCTGACTCACCAGTACTGTCATGTATGATTTAGGCCCTGGTAAGGCATGTATTCCACAGCTCTGAGAAGGTAACTTGCCAAGATTTGGCACTTAGAGGCGGTTGGTCCACTACAAGGCACCACAAAGTGGAGGGGAGTGAGTGATCCTGCGGTCAGCCACTCCTCCCGTGAAAATGTCATAGTGACACAGACAAAACCAGGCTCCTTCACTCTCCTGCCCAGCAAGCAGGTCTGGGGGCTTGACTCAGGCTGGGCTTCCAGGAACTTCGATGACTGCGTGTGTAGACCAACTGTCCCGAGAACACGAAGCCATGGGGCAGTGGGGTCAAGGGTGGAAAGGGGAAGTAAGGGAAATGGTGAAGTTCCCTCCAGCTAAGGGAGCTGGCAGAGAATGAAAACGGAGAGTGGAGAGAATTGCTGGGCGTGGATCAGACAACAGGCAAAACTGAATGAGCAGGTTTGGGAGGTGGGGGCTTGAAAAAGTTTTCGAGGCTGCATGACTGTGTCTGAGCCTGCTTCAGACAGATAGGTCCTGTCAAGCAGGAGTTTATACTCTGTGCTGGACTGCATTGTATCTCGTGTTTCTTCCTGCTTTCCTCTCTCTCTTGATTAGCCAAAAAGTCTTGAAAGAGAAGGGTGGGGATGATCAGTCAGGAGGGCGCTCCTGGTTTGTGACTCTGCAACACAGCTCACCCACAGCCTTCTGGGACCCTCCCATGGGGAGACCTTTTCTGACAATATAGCAGAAATGAATGTTTTGAAATGAAAGGCAAAAAAAAAAAAAAAAAAAGTTTTCACATTCAAGCTCTCAAGTTTGAGATTTTGATGCATTTTTCTCCCCAAGCCATTGTGTGCCACTTTATATGCTTGGTCTGATGGGAGAACAGCCTTCCTCGGAGTTTGGTGACCCACGGCGCTCCCTGGTTAGAAGATGTGCACAACGGGAGAAGCCAACGCAGGTGGAATGTCAGAGCAACTGTGACTGTGACTGCCACTGCGATGAGCACCACGAACACTGCCGATGATGTCAGTGCTACTGTTAGGAACCGGACCCCTTGTACCGGAATCTATCCCCACTTCAAAAAAAATGTATATATGCTTATGGGGATTTCATTCAAGTACAGAGACACATGGTGTGAAGTTAAAATAGTGATACGTTACATCACCTGAAACTCCACAGCTGCAAGTTTGGGGTGGGGAAGGCAGAGAGTCCAGGCAGGAGAGGAAGCACCAGGGCTGGCCGTGGCTGTGAAATGAAATTGTGGGGGCTCAGGGCATCAACCCTTTACTGAACAGTATGGAAGTATTTGCATCCTGGACCAACAGGTTGACCCCACGGGCTGAGTATTCGTCCTGCCTATGGAAATGGCTTGCTTGTTCTCATCCTATGTCACTTTAACAGCTTTCTTCACCTCTTTAGAATCGCACTTAACTACACAATTTGTGTCCCCCTTTCCACGGCATGGGCTGTTTTTGTTGGCTTCTGAATGAGAAGTTACCCTCACGCCTTTTCCCCAAAAGCATTCGTATTAAGATGTTCATTCGAAGCGTAGCCTGCAGACCTCTCAGTTTCTGACTTTGCTCTATGGTTTTGAATCAGGCATGTGAGCAATTTGTATTTACAGAGAATTGAGAATCTGGCCTATCCAAAATGCTTTGAGATCTTCAGATGGTTGTTAGGAACCAAATATAAAAAAAGGACTTTTTGCATTCTTCTACCCAAGTCTAGCTCCCCACAGAATGGCTTGTGTGAAGAGCTGCGAGAGTGCTAACTGCCAACATGTGTTTTTGTAGAAATGTATTTGCTAATGTAAACAACTCATGCCTGCCTGTGGCACCCAACACTGTCACGTGAGGCTTGCATGATCTTCAGAGAATGCTGCTTTCACAAAGATTTGTACATAGAAATCTGTAACTCATATTTCTGTGCTCACATGTGTCTCATGCAATTAAAGAGAAAGGGAACTCATTTACATGAGGCCAGCACTCTGGAAGCTTTAGCATCTGATCACTAGACACAGAAGGAAAAGAAAATCAATGAAAGATATGAGGAAAAACTCAGAAAAAATTAATATATATTTATTTTCCTATATCAGTTAGCTTAAATTTATTTACTATGGCCTTCATTTTTTCAAAAGTGAAGTATGTTTTTTTCCAAGTAGTTCATTGCTTCTAATGTTAGGAAATGAAATGGCTTAGGAGGTGTTTTGGATGTCCGGCTAAATCAGTCATATAGTTCTTGACTAACAAAATATTTTAAGGTACTGGTTCTCAAACTTGAACGTTTGCCAGAATCACCGGGGAGCTCTGTAAAGCATCTTGCAGGGCCTCACCCTCAGAGTTTTGACTTTTGGATCGAGTGGCCTGAGAATTTGCATCTCTAACAAGTTCTTGAGTAATGTTGCTCCAGCTGCTGCTGGCCTCCAGGACCACACTTTGAGAACCACTGAAAGGCTGGGGTTATCAACCGTCTCCGTCCAGCAGAATCATGTAGAGAGCTTTGAACAAACTTAGGCTGGGGCTCCATCCCCAGAACTTCCAATTTAATTAGGCTGTGGAAGGTCCTAGGGATTTGGTAATGCTTGAAAACTCTCCAGCCTAATGTTCAGCCTAAAGATTAATCACAAGTATGGGATTTGTTATTGGATGATTTTTGGCTGAATATTAAATTGAGTCTAGGAGTAACTTTTGCATTCTGTACATATGCAGCTAAATGCTTTTTGAGCAACTGTCAAATTTGGTGGAAGCCAAAGTTACTTTAAAAATAGATGCTAACACAGTAATATCACAATTAATAGCTACTTTAGGAAAATGGTAATTTTTCCTTAATTCAGGCATGGGGACGAGAGATGGGTTGAGACTGGAGTCTCAACCCAACTTTCTTTACGTTGCCTCCTTCCACCCTACCCTCCTCTCCAGTTTCTGAGCTTTCTTCTTTTGGTCCAACCTTTTGTTCAAAGGTCAATTGGCTGTTGCTAGAGCTGACCTCCTGACAAAAAGTGGTCTGAACAGAAAAAGCTCCAAGAATGGCCACAAGAGGGCTCAAGGGCACCCCCTGGAGGTGGAGTGATTTATTGGCCAGGGAATCAAAGGATCGGTGTTTAGATTCTTAACCACTTTCTTAATCTTGATGGCTCTGTGATCTTAGGTAAATCACTTAATCCTGTTAAATTTCACTTTTCTTAACCATAAAATAGGGATAATGTCTCCCTCTTGTGAGTTTGTTTCAAGGATTAAATAAGACATTAGGGACAAGACTTTGCTTTCCTGGTTGGTCCCTGACAACAGAAGGCCTAGAACAATGCCAGCATGCAAAAGACACCTGATGAGTTTTGGCAGAATTAAAACAAACTTTGTGAACTGTAAAGTGTTCAATAAAGAGAAGAACTCCCCTAAGTGAACAATGATTTTCTAGCCTTCAGCTCTCTCTGTACTTCCCATGCATGTAGGTCTATGTTCAGCTCTAAGGCCGAGTGTTTACTACCAGGTGATGAAAGCAAATGTTGATCGGAATCCATTTTTCCCCAAGAAGTGAGCATCTGATTATAATCATCACATTTCATTTCTTTCTTTCTTTTTTTTTTAATAAAGTCTTTTTTTTTTTTAAAGATTTTATTTATTTGACAGACAGATCACAAGTAGGGAGAGAGGCAGGCAGAGAGAGAGAGAGGAGAAAGCAGTCTCACTGCTGAGCAGAGAGCCCGATGCCGGGCTTGATCCCAGGACTCTGGGATCATGACCTGAGCCGAAGGCAGAGGCTTAACCCACTGAGCCACCCAGGCGCCCCCACATTTCATTTCTAAAATATTCTTTCAACAAAGAATGCAAAAGATAGATCTCACTGTTATTCTTCTCATCATTCCTTTTCTAGAACTTCAGAGACAATTCTTTCTTTCAGTTGAGAAAGTTGTTAGCTGAAGTTAGGGATTGAAGTCCTGGGTTCTATTTATTCCTAACAGTACTATGGTACCTCATGCTTTATAAATAACCTTTATTGACTTAACTTTGGCACGCCTCAGGTTACTGATTATAATTATGCCAAAATAACGGCCTTCTCTCTTCTGATAATAATTTCTCTGTTTCCTTATACACTTGGACTGATCCAGCAGAGTCAGTCTGATGGAAGGATTGGGTGGGAACAAGGATATCTCATGTGTCAAATTACATGATTGTAAGAGTGGAAGTCAACCAGATTTGGCTCTAAAAGCAATAGCTTTCACATGCTTGGCAAAGGATCTTCATTAACTATTTTGGTTGAACCATTTTTACCATGCACGTAAAGTTTCGCCGTTAATGAACGCCTGTACAAAGCCACCAGAGCCAAGAGGATGGACACAGGCATACGTGTGAAATATAGGGAAAATCTTACTTATAAAAGTACGTATAAACTCTATTTTATGAGGAGGGTTATGTGTTGATGGCTTTGTGCAAAGCCGACCTCTGGATCCAACCTCTTTACTTTAACTGTATAGTCAATATCCATGAGAAATAATTACATTGTCATTACTTAATTTTTTTCACACAGAGTATTTATTTTTGAAAAGAGACAGTATTTCACTACTATTTTTGTCAATATTGCTGTGACATGATATTTTCCAAAGCAACAAAAATCTCCAAAAACACAACTTTGAAGGGAAATTCAAGATTTTAAAAGTAAGTAGAAAGGTCTAGTTTCCCAAAGCAGGGTATCTCAGAGAAAGCTCCTTCCTCAACCCTCACTCCCTGGCCTGAATTTCACAGGCAGCAGCTTTTTTTTTTTTTTTCCAGTTGTAAAGTTAGTCTTCAAATATAAACCGAGCTCCTGGGCTCCATTACTGTTGCTGGCCAGAAAACGAGAGTCAGTGTTATCTCTAAGTTTGTGAAATTCAGAAAAAAACAGCTCTGTGGTGGCAGGGCTAGAATTTTATAGCCTGGGTAAGGAATGCCATTGAAGTTGTCAGACTCATAAACTTAAAATGTTTAGATCTTTTGGAGGGAGGGAGCATGGTGTGGTGGTGGATGTAAAGAACTCCTCGTCTTCAGGATCATGCTTTATTCCTAAGACTCTTGGGCATTTTCACAACTGTAGTTTGGTGTCCGCCTGCCTCAGTTTTTCTACCTATATAATGGAATACTTATGGAAATTAACATACCTTGGCTTAAGGCGCAGCTCAGATGCTATTTTCTTTGGGGAAGACTTCTTTGAAATCCTGATTTTTAGTTCAAAGCCTGATTTAACTCCCCTTGCCATCCTCCTCACCCCCGTCCTCATACCCTGCCCGAAACTCTATGCTCTCTTGTCACATGGTTTTCTGTTTGCTTATTTACTTCTCTTTAGACTCCAGCTCCTCTGCGTCTCGTCCCTCCAGATTATAAACTCTGGTCCCGAACGATTTTCACTGGTATAATTATAGTGCCTAGCCCTGTGCCTAGGCAGTGGGAGACTGAGTAAATGTTTATGAACAGAAGAAGGGAGAGAGAGAACAGATCTTACTCTTAGTGCCCAAGGACAAGTCTATATGACATAATTGTTGCGAGATTAAGTTTTATTTTGCATGTGTATGTAAGTGTGGGTGGTAAGTGATATAGCCTTATTAGCATGGCTCAAGAAGAAAAGAGAAGGTCATGTTGGTGAATGATTCTTAACAGCCAAAATGATTCATGGAGGTATGTACGCTTGGCACACTTCCGCTGCTGGAGTGACGGGCAGGGCACAGCTGCTGTGGAAGTTTCTCCCTGCCGGCGGGACAGCCTATACCCACAAAAGGAGGGAAGGTCCCTTCCATTCTGTGTTCAGATAGGGACACACCATGTGACTGTGAGGTAACTGGACAACCCAGACTACTTCAAGTTAGTTGTGCCGGTCCAGCAGTAATGCTAATGCGTTCTGAGCGCTTACTATACCCAGACACCTTTTTCAGTCCTTTCAGGATGAATTCAGCCAGTAGTGTGATTCCTATTTTAGAGATTTGGAAGGCACAAAGAAGTGAGATAAATTACCTAAGTTCCGAAAGCGGAGGAGGCATGTCTCGAACTCAGGCAGTCGTAGTCCCGCCTCTGTGGAGCAGGGCTACCTGCAGTCTCCACCGAGCAGCCGGGATGGCAGGGCTCTGTATCAATTAGCCAACCCAGTAATCAGTCAATACTTGGGACTACAGCTGGGTGCCGCGGGAGTCCGAGAGACTCGCCGTCCTGCAGGTCAGGCATGTTCTTAGAAAACATTTCAGGGCAGGGTATAATTATGTGCTTTCTGGCATGATGTGCGGAGTACCATTCATGCCCGGGTACTGAGAGTCATTCTTGTCCTCCTGGGACGAACGCTATGGACAAAGACGCTCTGTGACCGGCATGTATTGCTCATCTGAAAGGACTCAAATTGCTGGCCACCAGAGACATCACTTCTGTTCCCTGGAGGAAAAAAGAGTTCAGGTGGGGCCGGCTTCATCCCTGCTGAACCAGAGGAGGATGTGTGTGTGTGTGTGTGTGTGTGTGTGTGTGTGTGTGTGTATGTGTGAGAGACTGAGAAAAGGATCAAAATGGGAATCTCGCTATAATCCTAATAACAGCCACTACAAAAGAACATTTAAGTGCCAGGCACTGTTCTAATACGTATCTACTCATTTACTCTCTGTACTCACTTACTCATTTCCTCCTTGGAACAACGCTGTGAGGTCAGTCCCGGTATTGCTCCTATTTGGCGAATGGCAAGACCTGGGCACAGAAAAACAAAAGCACCTTTGGTAGTAAAAAGCAATGTCTGGGCTTTTGCTGATTTTTGCCTTCAGAGTCATGTGGTCCTTACTCTGTGGCACAGACTGTTTCAAAAGCTTGACATATATGAACACATTTCATTCTCCTAACACATCCATTTCACCTATGGGGAAACTGAGGCATAGTAAAATCAAGTAGTTCGTTGAGAGCACACAAGGGGTAGTCCCTTTTTTTTTTTTTTAAAGATTTTATTTATTTGACAGAGATCACAAGTAGGCAGAGAGGCAGGCAGAGAGAGAGAGAGAGTAAGGGAAGGAGGCTCCCCGCTGAGCAGAGAGCGTGATGATGCAGGGGCTCGATCCAAAGACCCTGAGATCATGACCTGAGCCGAAGCAGAGGCTTTAACCCACTGAGCCACCCAGGCGCCCCAATGAGGGGTAGTTCTAACCAGCTGTCTGTTTGATGTGGAAAGTTTGATCTTATTTTGCTCTACAGCCTCTGCTTGACTTTCTCTCATGACTTACCCAAGACTGTCTGGGTTTCGTTATCTTTCACATCAGGTAATGCCCCCTTACAGGATTAAATGTGATTGTCTATGTGAATCATTAGCACAGGGCCCAGCACACTGTTAAGGCTCAATGTATGTTATTTTAGATTATTACCAGAACGTATCAATTTTTATTTACTTAACAACTAGAACCAGGTTCAAACGCTTTTATTTCTCACTCATTCATGGGTAGCTTGGGCAACCTACTTAACTTTTCTGTACCTCAGTGTCATTCCCTGTGAAATGGAGGAAATGATAGTGTCTACCTCAGAGGATTGCTGTGAAGAGAAATGAGACAATCTATTTAAAGAACAGAGCTCTGTTAATGTTCGCATCTATTATTAGGAGAAGTAAGGGAATGGAGTCCAGAGGGACACAAAGAATGTTTACTGTGGAGACTTTTGTAGTGTCATTAAATATGAGTGACTCAAATGGCATGCCTAGGAGTGGGGGTCAGGAGAATAGTTTCCAGGACCACCTGACCTCCTGAGGCATCTCCCACAGGGCTGGAGGGCTGGTGCTCGGGAGCCAGGAGCCCTGAGTTCTAGTTAACCCTCGGCGTAGCTTGGGCAAATTATTTCATCACTCTAAGCCTCTGATTTCTCATCTCTGCAGTGGGGATAATATCAATGCCCTCATGGGATTGTCAGGAGGATTAAATGAGATACTGTGTGTAATTCACTTGGCACAGTGTCTGGCAAATCATAAACTCCCAGGAAAAGGTAACTATCAGTGTTACTAAAAGTTGTCATGGAGGGTGGAAAACACAGCCTTATGACTTACACAATCATGTAACCATTTCTGACTAATACATGGGCTACTCCCAAGTTCCTAAGGATTTTTAGTGTGAGGTTATGCCATTTGCTGTCCCTGCTACAAGCTTGGCCTTGTCATCACAGGGTCAAACTGGGAGAATAATTATTAAAGTAGAGCAAGGTTATAGAGATGGTTGAATTTGAAAGTGCTTTTTAATAATTTGGAGAAAACGAGATCAAAAGCATGTAAAGGACTGGCTTAAGCTCAGAGATCGGAGTTCTGGTAAGTAAGACCTGAACCCATGTCTTCTGGTTCTTGTACCTAAAAATCTCCATTGAAGTTAACACGCAGATTTTGAACTCATTTTCTAAGTCATTTTAATTTTCTGTTGTGGTGACGGGCGCTAAATGCAGTCCCGATCACTTAAAAGGATTAACACGCTGACTGAGGCCTTGAGGAAAATCTGACTGAATTTCTTATTTATGAGGCTCATGGTCCCCCAAGTGCAAGTTTTATGGGTACATGTGCTCTCTTGCAAAATATGGTTAGAACAAATATATGTACAAATATATATATATATATATCTGAAATTATAAAAACATAAAAATGAATCAGTTGTTACATCAATATTATTAATATTTAGGCCACAGAGAAATCACAGGGTGTATTACAATGTAAAAGGACAAGTAATATAGGGGAAGATAAGAAAAAGTTCCATTTTAAGTGTTAACTCAAAATTGCGACCATCATCCCTATTGTCTCATTAGAGTATTCTTTTATAGTTTAAATTCTGTAATTGTTTAACTGGACCATATGCATTTTGTACTCGTAAACCAAAATGTTCCTATGTTTAAAAATAAAATCTGATAATTTGTACCATTTAGGATTATGTTTTGCTCTAAAGAAGGGAAAAAACCCCTTCAAAATAAAAGTGGCTTGACAATATACACACTGATTTTTCTTTCAACTAAAAGGAATGTTGATGTAGTCAGTATGGAGCACATACCCCTGGGATCTTCAGGGCCCAGACTCTGATCATCATCCCACCTTATCTTCTGTCTGGAGTCTAGTATCTGTTTATTAAAATCTGTTTCTTCTCTTTTCCCTTAGTAATGGCTCTCCAGTTGGGCTCACTGAATTTCCCAGTCTCCCTCCTAGCTGGATTTGAGGGAGACTCAAGCTAGGGAGCCTAGCTGGATTTGGCTCTTGCCAATGGGATGTGAGGAGAAATTATGTAAGCAGCTTCCTCCTCCTTTGCCTAAGAGGAGACTAAGTCTGGCTTTCCACTCTTTCCCCATTTGACTTTGGCTAGATGGTAACAGCTAGAGTGGCCATGGAAACCATACAACAGAGATGACAAAGTCATTATGAGCCTAAGTCCTTGAATGACTGGAGCAAACCTGCCCATTGTTGGGAGTCCTCACTTTATACAAGAAAGAAATCATCTCTCTCCCAAATCACCAAGTTTGGATTTTCATTGTTACAGCAGTTTAGCCTTCTTTACCTAAGATATCATCCAAGAGCTGATTGACATTCTCAGACCCACCTCCTGGTCTAAGATGGCCACTTGAGCCATCTGTGTATGACAGTCCCAGTTATCATATCCATTTTGCAAATCGGGAGGAGGGTAAGTAGAAGGACAAAGCGCTCTCCTATCTGAGTCAGGTCCTTTCAAAAGCCATGTTGGACATCATCCACTGACCCTCTCATTGGGTGGAACTTTGGTCCATGGCCCGTGGTCACAACTAGGTGAAAGGAGGCTGGGAAACATAATCTGTTATTTGGGGGGGATGATACACCCATGTAAAATCAGAGTTCTCTTCCCAAGAAGGACATCAAGGTTAAGCAGCTGCCGGGCTTTATCACAGATGCTTCATTCTTTTTCCAGTGGAAAGATAAATGGCAAAGTGTCTAATCACCCCAGTGATCAGATAACCTTAATTATTTGACTCCAGAAAGCACTAATGAGTAATATAATTGTCTTATTAAAAATTATGCTTTCAAAAAAGAAAAAGAAATTCTGCCTTCATGGTGATTGCTGTGTGGGTGTGTATGTGTGTGTATGAATGTGACAGTGTATGTATTTGGAGGAAGGGAGACGGCTGGTTCCGGCAGTGGTAAAAAAGCTGACAGGGCTGTAGGATGGTGTTTTCTGTCCTAAGGGGAAAACACAGTTCCTCCAGGATTCAAAGAATGTCATCTTTCTCCCAGAGTTGGAGACGTTACAGGTGTTTTTAGCTTACCCTGGGAGATGGCCTGCCAAGGGGATTTTTACTCAGCTGATGAAATATGTTTCTGCATGGCTGTTTGTAGTGTTATATTGTAGAGAAGTTTCTCTAGGAGATCCTCTCTTCTTCTGCAATTTATATTGTTAAGCTCTCAAACTCGGTTTAGGGATTTTCTTACTGACTTCCAGACCCATATTTAATGTTGCCATACAAGATGTTTGACAGCGCCCTTACAATGTAACCTAACTACCGGGAGGGTATGTATACATCTTTGGACACTGGTGAGAACCTCAGATTTCCTGTCACATGGTATCTTTGGTATTTTTGCTGTGAGTAATATTAATTCAAATACATTCCATACATGCATTCAACACAATTTTGATTGGAACTGGGCATGATTCATTTTAACCCCGAATTTGGGGCTCTCTTCCTTTGTGAAGGTAGTGACCTATTGAAATAGTTAAATGGACAGAGAATTGAAGAAATGTGTTTTAACCCTCACTTTAAAACTAGCATTAAAAGAGCTGCTACCACTTCTATCTAAAGTGTTAAAGGGACACGATGTTCTTAACATGCCAAACAGTACACGATTTCTCTAATAGGGGGCAGAGACCATTTATTTCTCATGGATTGATATGCCCTATTAAGGGTTTTTTTTTTTTTTTTAAAGTAGACTACCCCAGGCAGAGCCTCATTTGGATGTGTCTGCAGTCCTGGAAGCTTGACTACGCTATGTTCTCCTACAGATGGACCCTGAGACCTTGTTTGGAGGTTCTAACAGGAGAGCACAACTCCTGATATACTCTCCTCTATGGGGGAAATTTGTCCTCGCCCACCCAGTGCGCAGCTTCCGAAGGGGCGCACACGGAGCGGTGAGGAAGGAAGGCAACACCTCTCTAGCCCACCAGATCTGCCGAATCAACCCTGGCCATCAGTGGGATGACAGATGTCGCAGCCAGATCACTCACACATCCAAGCAGATCATATTTCTTTTGGTTACAAATGAATTCTTAGACTCCCTTAAGAGCAAGCACTAAAAACCACCAGTAATATATTCATGAGGCTAGTCACTTTGGAACAGGGTCTTTGTAAGCAATTTTTAAGCCATGGCTCCCACTGTAGGGAGCGGCGAGGTGACTCAGTGCCTCAGACAGGAGGTCGCAGTTCCGATGGAACAGGAGCCTCCTCTTGACCCCAAGATGCTAGAAAACATTTGCTGCTGAACTGAAGGAAAAGAGGAAGCCTTGTCAGAAACAACTCTTCAGGGCTGGGTCTGTGGCGGAAACTACTGGTTGTCCTCAGATCTGTTCTCCCGTGCTTTGGTAGCCTTGGAGTTTTTAGTTGGGCCTCCCAGGCAACCAGGTGTGCACAAGGGGTGGCATCTTAGTCAGTGAGATATTAACAAGAGCGCGGTGCAACTTCTAAGTGCTTGCTTGTGCTCCTTGTCTCTGGGCTGCCTCCAGCGTGGGGTGCTGGGGGGCCTGGAGCTGGAGCCGGAGCAGGCGCGATTGAGCAACCAGCGAAAAGGAGCTTGGGTTCCTGGAGTCCTGGAACTGCCAAACCCTCCAGACTGGTCGGACTGACCACTTGAGAAAGAAAGAAGCTTCCATCGTGTTTAAGACACTGTCCTTTTAGGTCTGCCGATTACAAAAGCCAAACCAACATACAGAATCAGGGGCTGTAATCCTTCCTTTGATGCAGTCCGCAAGCCTCGTGGTCCAGACCCAGATTCAATAACCTTCACTACAGCTGAGCTTACTTCCGCATCATCACCGCCAAAGACTTTCCCCCGGGGGAGGGGGGGGGGAGGCATCTCTCCCCGGTCAGTCGTGGGTCAGGCTGAATCATGGTCTACATACACCAAATGATTCTCCTACTAATCAGGGAAAAACCCCTCTCCGGTGTTTTGAAAGAGTGAGTAGACTTACAAGGTCAAAAATCCTTGGGACTGAGTGGATTTTATAGTCACTCCCAAGGCCGGCTTTTGTCTTCTTGTAAAAAATACTGATCTCCAAATTCTCTAAGGTCTTTAAAGAAGATGCCCTGTGCCCACTGCCATGTCTCAAAGTTTATTCTTTCTCAGCATGAGATCTGTCGCGGGGAGGAACCTACTTTAGCTATCCAGTGGAGCACTGGGGGCATTAGAAATCAAATTTATTTGCATCATACCTAGGCAAATTTATTTGCATCTATTTGCATCATATCATATCTTTGTTTTTATATTTAGATTTTTGTCTCCCTGCCCTGATTCTTCTTACAGTGAAGTGTAGAAAGTGTCGTATTGGTAGAAGAGCACTGGTCGGGACTCAGAAGACTGGAGAGCTCTCCCTGGGTGTGTTATTTGCAAACATGGCTCTCTGATCCCAATCACATTGGCAATTTATTTCTTTCCCTGAGTGCCTCAGTATACACACCCTGTTATGAACCCTTAGGTGCATGGAGATAATAAGGATGGAAGTGCTTTAAAACCCATTAAGTCCTATATCACTGTAAGTTAGGACGAGTCTCCATGAATCTGCTCTGGCCGGGCCTCTGGTAAAGGCATTTTGTTAATTCTCAACCACATATGTGAACTTGGATCACATTTCCACAGGCACTCTAAGCAAATCTCTCAATAATTTATACATGTTTACACTCTGCCCTAGGTAATCTCCTCCCTCCTGTCCCCCTCCAAACAGGTATCTAGATGATTTCTTTAAGTTACTTCTTAGTTTGGTCTACAGAAGATGATCTTACAGACCAAGGTCTTAAGAAGCATAAACCACTAATCTAATGGCACATAAGGATATTCTAGTCATTTCTGGAGTTAAAAGTTAAAGATTTGCCTTTGAAGGCAAACTTCCTTTTGGAAAAAGGAATTCATGTTGGTTGCTTTTTCCTCTGTGCAGCCTAACGTTCTGTTTTCCTGTTTTATAGCCTTTGTAACCCAGTATTTTCACTGTGGGTTCACAATGAAGGGTAACCTTTATTATCCTTTGCCCACCAGTACTCAGCTAGGCATATACGAATTTCTCATGACATATATGTGGAATGAATGAATAAATGAATGGATGAATGAGGGTATATTGCTTACGTGAGGCAGTCTTGATAAAATACAGGTTAGCGTTTGGATTGACAGGTGATTAAACGACACGGGGTCCATCTCACCCCCTTCACTGAAATGAAGACCTCAGAGGTTTGGCGTGATAGGATAGGCATACGGGTCAGAGAAAGAAGTAAATGAAATAAGTTACTGACCTTGGAGCAGGAAATGTAGCAGGAAAACAGAGGCAAACGGCTGTGGAAAAGGAGTTGGGGAGCTTGAAACAGGTCTGTTGCAGCTCTGGGAAATATCTTGTTCAGAACCATACACTTCAGGCTCTGTAAATAAATCACTATGGATTATTTATTCCTGCTGTGTCTTTAGGCCTTTTTTTTTTTTTTTTTTTTTTTTTTTTTGCCACCATATAGGAAGAGCAGATTCCTTTAGAATAAGACATTCGTAGCTTTCTCAAATGTTTTAACAAGTGGTCATCTCAGAAGCATTTTTTTTTTAACCAGACAAAACTTCGGATGCCTTATCTATTATAAATTACTTTGGGGATAGTAATGTTTTTCTGTAACTTCCTCTATTTGATGACTTTCCACCGTAAGTAGACAAAATGTTTAGGTGCCAAATCATAAAATCCCTCTCAAGCAGGACTCTCACTGGTACATAAAAGTGAACAATCAAGAGAAACATTTATTAAGGATCATGTTCTAGCAGAGTCAGAGAAATCGTACTTTTGGTTACTTTAATTCTTCCCTCCCCTGCCCCAAGTCTAACAATGTTGCCAGGTTGAAAAACACATACAGGGAGAGGGATTAATCATTAGTGAAAACATACCCTCCAGCCCCTCCCCCAGCCTTCTGAAATTTGAGTGAGTAAAAAATATATAACATTTAATCAGAGTGGTTGATTTTTTCCATTAATGTACAACCCCCGTCCCTTCCTTTCTCTGTTGCCTTTTGAAGGGAGAAAGGTGATTTTTGGCTCCCCTCACGTCTAGTCAATCTTGATCCTCTCCCTCTCCCTTTCCAGTCTCTAGGGTATATTTTGGAGAAAAATCCCCCCCCCCCCGTTCTGGCATTCATATTTTCCTTACTTTTAGATACGGTTGGTTTCAGAAACCAACTTTCCTTACTTTTAGATACATTGGTTTCAGAAACCAAGCTCGGCAGATGACTCAGTTCTGTTAGAAAGGACTGTACTATGTCTTTTTAGGTCTCTTTCAGGCTTCACAAATAAGCTTCCAGTGTAAGCGAGGGGTAAGTTCCTTTCTTTGTGTGTTTTACTGTGTCAGTAGTTGGTTGTCTCACTTGGCTAAAAGTATTTATTCTAACAGGGATATGAAAGTGGTTCAATCCCCATCTGGAATCCTTCCTTCCTTTCTTCCTTCTTTCCGCTTCTCCCTTCCCTTTCTCTCTTCCTCCTTTCCTTCCTCACCTGCCCTCCCCTCTTCAGATTCTCATGATTGGATTAGGAGACAAAATGGACCATAGATTCTGTGGGGTAGGATGACGAAGATATTCCGTGCAGAGAAAGCAACAGATTCGAAGAGAAAAAGGAAACGAGCTATTTGGGGGGAAATGCAGACTGGAATCAGTATGTTGCTTGGTCAGAGATGGAGCCCAGAAGGTCTTGTAAGGCCTGCAAGGAGTTTCGACTTGAGACTGCAGGCGCTGGAGCCCTTGATGATTTTGTGAAGTAGAGGGACCTGTGTTACAATAGGAAAGGAAAAGGAAGAGAGGGAAGTAGGGAGACAAAATAATGCAGAATTGCCATACTCCAGAAAAAAGGAAAAAAAAAATTAAGGGCCTCATCTAAGGCACTGGACAAAGGATGAAAATGAGGAAATGAAGCTGCGGTGCACTTGGGAGTCCACGGGGCAAGTCTTAACAGATGATTAGATGTGGGGGTTGAGGGAGTTAAGACGAGTTCCGGAGTCGAGCCGGTTTTCTGCCTTGTGACCTGGCACTTTCATTGATCTAGGCAGCAAGGGAGAGGGAAGAGGTCTGGGGGAAGGCGAGGTGATAAATTCTTGGCACCAAGTCAGACTATATTGGGAGGTTAACAAACTATCTTGCCAGTGGAAGCTACTGCTATCAAGAAGAACCAGAACAAATAGTTAAATAAACAAATATTCTGATGGGCGGGGGGGGGGGGGGAGGGGTCATGAGGCTGGAAAGGCACACAGCCGAATGTGCCTTCATAGACTGTAAGTCAACTGGGGAGTGAAGAATGAGAATGAATTCAGTCCTTACAAATGTAAGGAGACTTTCCAGGAAAGTAACAATAATTTAGGTACAAAAAAATGCTTCAAATTTTTTTGGTAACCAAATGCTAAACCCTTATGATATGGCTATGTAAAACTCTAACAGAAAACCATGGAAAATGAGCCCATTGAGAGCTGAGTAGAAGAAAATATTATAAAAATACCTATGTACTTATTACTTTGCACCTGGATGAAAGTATTGACTGGGAGGTTAGAGTTAAAATAATAAGGATAAATTTTACTAAAAATTTATCCTAAAATATTCCTAAAACGTTTTTGGAGGACTAGGAAACTTGACGCCTGTCTTCTCTAAATGCAATATATTGGGCATATGATGCCTCCTTTTTTCTCTGGCTGTTTCAGTCTCTGACAAACAGCTCAGCCATGTTGTCTTTAAACTTTATTTCAGTGGTCAAGAGAACTCCTCGCCTGCAAAGTACTTTGTGATTTAAAAAAAAAAAATTTTTTTAAACATATAATGTATTATTTGCCCCAAGGGTACAGGGCTGTGAATTGTCAGGCTTACACATTTCACAGCACTCACCGTATCACATACCCTCCCCAATGTCCATAACCCAACCACCCTCTCCATACTCCTCTCTCCCCAGTAATCCTCAGTTTGTTTTGTACTTTGTGATTTTTGAAGCTACAGAAACATCACTATCACTGTTGCATGGTCATTTGCCAAGGACCTGCCAACTATCCTTAAGAAGCTGTGAACAGGGCACCTGGGTGGCTCAGTCGGTTAGGCATCTGCCTTCATGTCAGGTCATGATCCCAGGGTCCTGGCATCTAGCCCTGCATCCATCGGGCTTCCTGTTCAGTGGGGAATCTGCTTCTCCCTCTCCCTTTGTCCCCCACCCCCCACCCCGCTACTCTCTCTCTCTCTCTCCTGACAAATAAATAAATAAAATCTTTAAAAAAAAAAAAAGAAGAAAAGCTGGGAAGAATTTTGGATTTTAACACCTCTACCACTACATTCAGGCAAGAGCAGTTTTCTGAGTAATTTGGCATCTCTCCCAGGAACAGGTTACCAAGTTGCCCTGGGTTCACGCTGAACTAGCAGTTCGTTCACTAGTGTTTATCTGCATGTGTGGCATTCCTGTTCAGAGGTTGTTTTCTGAGCTGGTTAGTTCAGCCTGATTACAAATTGACCCTGTTGTGAACAGAAACCTACCTACAACGCAGATCTCCCAGGTCATGTTTCTGCTTAAATTCCCAGATTACCCAATATATATGTGTTTTTCTGTGCTTACCAAAGAAAAAGTCATGGCTACAAAGTATTTTCCTTTTTAGGTTTCACGTTGTAAAGTGACAGTGTAGACTGCTTTGAAATCTTTGGAAAGTTTAAGTTTCTTTCTAGAAATTCATCATTGGAAGCACTAATTTTAATCCATCTATAAATACAAAAAAATAAGAAGTATGAAAAATTCATTTACATAGTAAAGGAAAGCAGATTTATCTGAATTATTATTCTGAGTCTTATTAAGTTAGGCAGGATTTCTCAAGTTTATGTTCACAAAATTTGTTTTCTTGGTTAACAGACCTCCTTTTACATGAAACATTAATATGAATTAAATATTACTTCGTCGTGGAGACCCTAATGATTTTTTTTTTTTTGGCAAACATAGATGCAAGGTTTCTTTCTCAGACTATGTTATTAATTTTGTGTCATCACAGAAGGTAGCTCAGTTTTATTTTGAGATTGGTTTATTTTCCCTGGACATTTGGGATGAATAGCTCGGCATAACAAATTATTCTATATGCTCTAGTTTCAAGCGTTTAAAGTGGAATCCAAGTTTTAGCATCAGGAACCAATTAAATGATAGTTAGATCTGACTGAAAAATTAATGGTCCAGAACAGAAACTGTGTAGTATTTTTTTTTAGGGTTTTTTTTTTTTTCAGTATTTCTGTTTTAAATAAAAATCTGGATGGTTCCCAGTAAAATACAAAGCATCATTTTTAAAAACCTATTGAATATAAATGGAGCCACACTTGGGCTTAAAAATCACTTAATGATGATTACATTCTTAGTCTTCTATTAAATACAAGGTGTTTATCAGCCTTCACGGGCTGTTAAAGACTTTAGCTACAGAACTCGACGCTCTGAGGGGCAATGAGGGATTGTAATGCCACTGTGGCTCTTTCTGGAGTATGATTTGCTCTTTAAAAACGATCATTCTGTACTTCTGTCATCTAGTGTGATTGCAGTAGCATTTGATTTTTGCCACAGAAATCAGTCAGACTCATGTTAATGTTTAGTACTGATGATAAATAAATCAGGAAAGAAAAATGTTGGTGTTCAGCTCACTGACTTCAAACTTGTTACTGTGTCTGGGCAGAACATGGTGGCCCTGGAATATATGCGAGAGGAAGGGTTCAGGCTTTGACATTTGGCTGCTGCTTCAAGCACCCTCCACAGAAAGCCAGAATACCTTTAACCTGGCCCTCATTCAAACCAATCAGTACTCACTTAGCCTGCTCTACTTACTCTGCCAGTCTTTTTGCCAAAAAAGATTTCATGGGTAGCAGTATCAGAAGCATTTTTGTAATTAAATTATTGTCGCTTTACTGGAAAATCTCCTTACATTCGCAAAGGCTGAATTTGTTCTCATTCCCCTCACCCCCTACTTTGACTTGCAGTCTATGAAGGCACTTTTGGCTTCGTGTCTTTCCAACCTAATGGCCTCCTTGCCGCAATACTCACTTTGGTTGGGTTACTCTAGCTTTCATTTTCCAGAGACAGTCAGAATCCTTCAAGGATGACAGAAGTCATTTGATCATGGGAAACAAGAAACAAAAAGAGCAACAATAATTTCTTTAGGACCTTTTTGTGGGTTTTTAAGGGAAGAGATTCTTTGATAAGAATACAGTCTGGGTTTCCCATTTTAACATTTTTCCCAAGGGAATTAATTCAAGGAGCATGCTCATTGTATCAAAAGCACCCTTTTCCAGATTGCGGCTCCCTTCTCTGAGTTCTGATGTACCTTATCAGTTTTCACAGGGAGGGTCAGAATTACATGCCTTCATATCTGTCCCTTCCGCAACATGTTAACTCCTTTGGGACCTGTTGTATTAATAGTATCTGTACCAGTGAGGATCGCCTGGCCCATAGCGGGTACTCATTTGTTTGCTTGTTTTTTTTTAAAAGATTTTTTTAAAATTTATTTTTATTTATTTATTTGAGAGAGAGCAAGAGAGCCCAGACTGGAAAGAGAGCATGAGCAGTGGGAAGGGCAGAGGGAGAAGCAGACTGACTCCTCACTGAGCCAGGAGCCTGATGCTGGACTGGATCCCAGGACGCTGGGATCATGACCCGAGCTGAAGGCAGATGCTTAACCGACTGAGCCACCCAGGCGGCAGGCAGGTGCTCATTTCATATGCATGTTCCTAAGTGGATGAAAATACTCATTCTGGTTCTTGACTCCTGTGCTTGCGGATTCATTCCTCCCCCTTCCTCAGCTCTGTTCCATGCCTCAGGGAAGCTGATCCCAGTAGGCTGCCTTTCTCAGGCTCCCCCACAACTGTCTTCCCTCTGGCATTGGGCAATAGAAGGCAGCTTGGGGGAGACTGAAGGGCAGGAGAATGGGAGCAACCAGGGTATTTCTCTGCTCTATCTGCACTGGATGGCTTCTCGACCTTTGTGACTCCAGCCTCTCCTGGACAGGCTGCTGTGATTCAGGCTGCTTTTGGGCAACACCATTTTCTGGTTTCTGATAATACTGCCGCCATCTCTTGTTTCCCCAGCATAAGGAGTGGCTTCCTGCTTTTCCTAATTTCTGGGTTGCTTCTCTTTCTCAGGTTTGTTTTCTTGGCAATTTCATTACCTGTATAACCCATTTCTTGCATTGAATTCCCCCTGTTTTCAATATTTATGATATGTCCAAGCACTCTAATGCAATGTATAGTTGAAATTATACTTCCTCAAAGCTGCTTAATGAAGAACTTCCTGTGTGTTCTAGAGGTACATGGCTGCCGGGGATCTTTGGTCACATTGCAGTCTCCAAAATGGGTTTCACTGAAGGGGATCAGAGGTTCGTTTGGGGATCTGATTGCCCCCACTTTCTAAAAATACCCCATCCTTACATGTGGCTATGCCATCCTTGCTTTTGTCCTGCTTGGAATTATTTCAGTACTTTATGGCATAACTTTCCTCTCTGGTATCCCCAGGCGACCTCAGAAATTTTGTAGAGTAGGAGCAGAACCATGGTTCCCCCATTGATCTATTACAGCTCTAATATATAGGGAAAAGACAGGGATTCTGACCTGTCTGCAGAAAACAAACAAACAAACAAACAAACACACACCTGTTTCTGAAGGTGGGAAAGGTCTGAATCTGTTTTAATTGTATGTCTTTAAATTTTGACCATACTCTAGTTGGGTAGCTACTGGGATAAGCAAACCGACTGGCCAAATTCTCTTAGACAGCACTGTCAGATTCTGGGATTTTAAAATTCCTTGTACATTTTTCACAATGAGCTGAAGATCACTTCAAACCTCCACAGGTTCTTTTTCTCCCTTCTCTCATCTTTGTTGCCCTTTTTTCATCCTTCACAAGAGATGGGAAGGAAAAGAAATCTGGCTGACATCAAATTATGGATATTGGTTTACGTTCTTAACAAGCTTGCATTTCACATACACAGCTAACCCACAGAAGCCACTGGAGTTTCCAGTGGGTTAGTTTCAAGTCTACAAGCATGAGAGATTTCAGCAAGGCTCTCTGACCTTATTTTCTCCTAAAGGTTTGGCCATGTGGTCAGGCAGTTGTCAAATGGTAAGCTGGGAAGGGAAAGGAATCCTCCAATGTCTCGGCATGCATGAATTAGTAAAACATAAAACTTCAGTAGCAGGTCTGATTTTTTACCATATGGTATCCTGTCTAGGCAGGACAGTAAAATGCTTTGGAGAGGGGGTTGGGTGGGAATACTGTATCTGCATGAGTTTAATTGGACTACATCTGAGGAAAATGTACCTAACTGAACTGAATACTTAGTTCCACCAGAATTTGAGAATTTAGAGATGGAAAGGATGTTAAAAATCATCTGATACAATGTTTTTATCCTGCATAGGAGAAAAGTCAGGCTCAGAGAGGTGAAGGATTCCTGGCTGGTAGCAGCAGGGAGATTAAAATCTGGAACAGTTTTTGTCTTGTTCTCTTTCAACAAAACTTATTACCTGTCAGTTTACACATCTTAGCTCTCAAGCCTCATTTTCTTTCTTGTCTCTTGACCTTAACCCTATTAGATGTGGCCCAGGTACATTCTGGAAGGCAGCCAAAAGTGCATGGTGCCCATGGAGTTTGAAGACTTGTTCTAGAGCATGGATGTACTTGAAGGAGGGAAGGAGGGGAGAAGTGCACGGGCAACGCGGAGCAGCTGTGAGTCCCTGCTGTTGGCCAGACATGAAGAGAAGACTTTATCGACACTTTAGGTGGTGCTGAGGTGGTATGGATGAGCGATGAAGGTGGAGTGTGCAAAAGATGGGAGACACCGGACCACAGACCGATTGCTCTGAAGGAATATGGCTGCGTGTGGTAGGAATAACTAAAGCCAGCAATGATCCACATGCTGTGCCTCATCTTGCCAAACAGTAATTAAGTTGCTAAGGAAGTAGGATAACTCTTAGGTGGTTAAAACACTCTGTTCTGCACACCAGCTCCAGGACTTAATTATAACCATGGTTTATAATTATTCCTATTTAAATAGTTTTCCTTCTCCTTAGCGAAAGGTGGTTTCTTACATAACCTTTCCTTTGTAAAGAAACAAATATTTGGGGGCGCCTGGGTGGCTCAGGGGGTTAAAGCCTCTGCCTTCAGCTCAGGTCATGATCCCAGAGTCCTGGGATTGAGCCCCGCATCGGGCTCTCCGCTTAGCGGGGAGCCTGCTTCCTCCTCCTCTCTCTCTCTCTGCCTGCCTCTCTGCCTACTTGTAATCTCTATCTGTCAAATAAATAAATCTTAAAAAAAAAAGAAACAAATATTTGATATACAAGCTATCACCACTGTTTCAGAGTAGGTTTAAAAAATTTTTTTTTTTTTTAAAGATTTTATTATTTGACAGAGACACAACGAGAGCAGGAACACAAGCAGGGGGAGTGGGAGAGGGAGAAGTGGGTGTCCGCCGAGCAGCGAGCCTGATGCGGAGCTTAATCCCAGGATCCTGGGATCGTGACCTGAGTCGAAGGCAGACACTTAATGACTGAGCCACCCAGATGCCCTGAGAGTAGGTCTCCCCCACCCACATTAAAAAAAAAACAACCAAAAACCCAGACTATCACCTCACTGTATACTGAACTGTTTAGGTTTAAATTTCCCCATGTCTTTCCATGCTCCAGGCCTCAGTTGGGTATTCTATTCTCCTTCAATAAAAGCTCTTCACTGAAATAAACGTTATGTCGTAATGAGTTTCAGCATCTACTGGCCTTCCTTGGATTTCAAAGGGTGAGTTGGCTGTGCAAGACTCAGGACATCTTTATCCTTCTCTTGAGACATTAATTACTCATTAAATTTTCTTTTTATCCTTTTTGCGATGTTCCCAAAATTCCAAAGACAGAGATTTTTGAAAAATGAAAAATTGGCAGAAATGTCCGAAAGCATTTTTTTTTTAACTTCAAACTACAGATCACCAAATGAGAAAGATATAATGCAAACTTTTTGTCTTTATTTTAACTGGTTATAACTAGATCCGATAGAAATTGGGTATTCCAAGTTTCATCCTGAAGCAAATTTCTATAGTTGAGCTCTAAGCCCCTGAAAAACGGGGTTTATGATGAAAATGTTGAAAGACTCTCAACTTTAGGACAATGTACAACTATAATTTTATAGGCATTAGGCACCTAAAATAACTTTGTATGAAGATTACTCTGGGATTTGTCCCCCATTTTGTAGAAAATGTTTAATGTTGAACTATATTTTATGCACACAAAAGGACTTATTTCATAAGACAAGGAGCTCAAGGATTTTCATTCCAATATTCAACAACACTATTTCTAAAGGGCCCTCTCCTTCTGCTCTCATAATTGAGTGATCGTAAGTGATATTTAAAAAAAAATTCTACTAAACTTATATGTAAAGATGATATGTGGTGGAGCAATTTAAAATTTTCTAGTGGATTGTATTCTAGCCATGTATTTAGCAAGTCATGAAACTGAATTGATGGATCATAATAATGTCTTAATATTCTGTTCCATCGCAGCCAAGGAAATGAGTTTTTATTTTTGTTTGTGTAGAGCTATAGCTGAAGTGCTCATATTTGAGTGCATAGTGTAATAATAAAAAAACTTTTTGTCTCATGGAAAATCCCTTCTACTGGGCCATCCCTGCCTGTCCTCTTTGCTAATTTATTTTCTTTCTTTTTAAATGTAGATAAACCCAAGTTCTATTCCCAACCTTCTTTTCTTTCTCTCTACCCTCACCTAAATTTATATTTCATCTCCAATTACAGACCTCTTTCTTCTCTCTCTAATCTTTATTGGGATAAATTGGGAACATTTTAGAATTCATCTTGTTGAAACCTAACCAATCACCTCTCTCCAGGAGCTTCTCTCTCAAGTTCCATGCATATTTCTTTTTTTAAAATTTTTTTTATTTTTTTATATTTTATTTATTTGACAGAGAGAAATCATAACTAGGCAGAGAGGCAGGCAGAGAGAGAGGAGGAAGCAGGCTCCCTGTGGAGCAGAGAGCCCGATGCGGGGCTCGATCCCAGGACCCTGGGATCATGACCTGAGCCGAAGGCAGAGGCCTTAACCCACTGAGCCACCCAGGCACCCCTCCATGCATATTTCAATGGCACCACCACTCCCGGTCCCCCAAATGAAACCCCAACATCTTCCCCGAGAGCCTCCTTTTTTTGAGGGTTCAGAGCAAAGTTCATTTATTTTTTCATTTATTAATTTATTTTTTAAATGTATTCTATTTTATTTTTTATTAACATATAATGTATTACTTTTTTTCAGGGGTACAGGTCTGTGATTCATCAATCTTACACAATTTACAGCACTCACCATAGCACATACCCTCCCCAGTGTCCATCACCAGCTACCCTTATATCCCTCCCACTCCCCTCTCCTCCAGCAACCTTCAGTTTGTTTCCAGAGATTAGGAGTCTCTTATGTTTTGTCTTCCTTTCTGGTTTCATCTTGTTTCATCTTTCCCTCCCTTCCCCTATGATCCTCTGCCTTGTTTCTCAAATTCCATGTATCAGTGAGATCATATGATAATTGTCTTTCTCTGATTGACTTATTTCGCTTAGCATAATATCTTCTCATTCCATCCACGTCATTGCAAGTGGCAAGATTTCATTTTTTATGGTTGCATAATATTCCATTTTATACATCTACCACATCTTTTTATCCATTCATCTGTTGATGGACATTTAGGTGAGAGCCTCCTTTTATTCTTGCCTGTCCCACAATACCCCACTTCTACCAATCAAGTGGATCTGTATATCCACAATAAATTCACACTGTTGTTTTTTTTTTCCCTTTCACTGCCTGTATCCTAGTTTAGAAACTTGCTGCTTCTTACCTAGACTATTATAATGGCCTCTTCAACTGCAGCGTTCCCTCCTACTTCACTGACAGCTGAATCTGATGCTAATATCATCTTGAGGATTGCCAATTTCCTGGTGAATTAGGTGCAACTACATGGTCTATCATCACAGGCCAGGTCATAAAAATTGCCCCAAATTATTCTGGCCTTACCTTTATATTTCCCAGCTAAAATGGAATATTTCTCATGTCTGTGCCTTCCTGCTCTCATGCTTTGGTTCATGTTCTGTCCTCAGTGTGAAGCAACCTCCCTCCAACTTAACAAATTCCATGCCAGATGCTGCTTCCTTCACAGAACTCTTTCCGACTTCTTCCAATAGAATGGGAGAGAATCAGCCTTTCTTGGCTCCCTATTGGCCTTAGAACCACATTTCATATTTCATTTGGTATTATTAAAGTTATTCTTGAACTAATTTTGGTCTTTTTACTAGCTTTTTTATGTTTTGGAAAGCCCACTCTGGTTTGTCTGCTATATAAGTAACTATATATATATATAGATAGATAGATAGATAGATAGATAGATAGTCTTTTGGGTTAGTTCTGAAACAGAAGGCTCTCTGGAAGTCTTTATAAGTGAACTTTCTGCCACCTTAGCCCAAGGTACTGGGATTCTTTTTCTGTAGATTTTGTTCTGAGCCTGTGGTCTTTTCCTTCTCTCTCTGCACGGAAAAGGCCACAGGCTCAGGAATGTGTGAGGCTTCTCCTGGGTTGATCTTCATTATTAAGATTCCATGTATATGAATTTGCTTACTTGCTAATACTTTTTGGTAACCCCTAATCAATTCTTGTGGCAATTTTATGGTCATTCACGGACTCATAGAGAGTCATTTGCCAGTTGAGTTTGAATGAAGCAATACTACCTTGTTGATTTCAGTTCTCGTACTATAAACAAATGCCCTTTTGGCAGTCTATTGAACGCTACATTTTTGTAGTTCTTATTAGTGATTTTACTGTTTAAAATGACTCTTAGGCATAATGCTGAAGGGCTTACGATTCCTAAGTGAATCAAGACTGTGGTGTGCCTCACAGAGAAAATACCTTTGATAAACTTCCCTCAGGTACAAGGTACAGTGTGTTGGTCATGAGTTCAATGTTAATAAATAAAAAAAATATATATTAAGTAAAATGTGTTTAAACAGAAATGCACACAAAGCAAGGTTATGTGTTAATCAATTGACAAAAATGTTGTGGCCAGAGGCTCCCAGGGACCTACACTTACATTTCCTCTAGGAGCAGTGGTTCAGTGTTTGCCAACTGACTGTTCGCAGCAACTTTCTAGAGTATAATTGTTGTGAATAAGGAGAATGGACTTGTATATAGATGTAGATGTCTTAAGTCAATGATAACACTATTTAAATTAGTTTAATGTTGTTGAATTGATTAATCAGATTCTAAATAGCCATTTTCTCTGTATTTCCTCTGACGCTTGGGGTTTTCTGACTTTTTTTTAAAAGTGTTTTAAATTTCCTTTATTTTTTATTTTATTTTTATTATTATTATTATTTTTTTATTTCTTTTCAGCGTAACAGTATTCATTGTTTTTGCACAACACCCAGTGCTCCATGCAATACGTGCCCTCCCTAATACCCACCACCTGTTCCCCCAACCTCCCACCCCCGCCCCTTCAGAACCCTCAGGTTGTCTTTCAGAGTCCATTTTCTTAACATCTCCCAATTCACATTAGAGCTATCTCTCCCAGTATCTTAGTAAATGAGGAAGAGATGTTCTTTCTTTCTGAAACTCAGGCTTTGATGAACAACAGAGATTCTTCTGTGGCACCTCAGATTCATTGTGAGTAAAATTCCCATTGTCTACCTACTCAAAGGCTCGTCTAGATTTCATCTCATTTTCTTATACATGGAGGCCCTTGTCATCTCTGTTGTCCTCCCTCTTCCTCCTTTCTGTCTTTTAAATCTACTGCTTCTCTCATCCATATCTTCTTCACAAGTCATCCTGTCTCTTATCCCTGATTCCTTCATGTTTTCTTAACATATAATTATTTCTAAGTTTTTCTTCCTTTTTCTCACTCAGTCCCTCCCTCAAAACTCTCACACATTTGGGACTTTAACTCACACAGGTCATATGACACCACAATTCATATTTCCTGGTCTCATTATCATGTATACGGGCATATTATAAAATATGTATCTATAGTCCATAAAATTTGCTTTGTGATTTACAGAATACCATCTAAGAAAACTTCCACATTGGAGGAATTTCTCTGTTCTAGATGACCTCTGAATTTTATATATGGTGAGAAGCAGGTCTCCAAGGTGTCTGTTAAACCGTCATCAAAGGAGCAGGATCAGTTTTATATGTATTTCATATATCTATATCTATCTATCTATATATAGTTTTAATACGGTGTATTAAAAGGTTGCATGGTCAAAGCCTTCCCTAGACTTCCAAACCAGCTCATAAAAATGAGGGTCCTTATATTTATTACTTTGGTCTGAACACTAATATACCATTTCATATCTATGAGGAAATATTTGGCTGATCATAATGCTTTGATTTTATACAAACAAAACTGTTTTGAAGAAATAAATCTTACTTAGCCCTCTTTCTTTCTTTTTTCCCTTTCACCTGGAACACTGTAGTTCACTGCTTCACATTCTACATGCCACTGGAGGAACTGAGTCACAGCAGAGAAGGATGGAAATGGGAAGGGCTTGGAACAGACAAGAGCTGTGGACCAAGCCTTCTAACCCTTTCCCTACAAACTTCCACTCCACTAACTGGAAGCAGAGAAATAATTGAGCAGTTACCACGACCATAACCAGTATAGCTACCATTAGCCATACCACTAGTAGTACCACTACCATTACTAGTATCACTACCATTACCACTACCAGTACTACTAACCATTACTAGTATAGCTACCACTAACTATTACTACCTCTATTAGTACCACTACTACTACTCCCACTATAATGATAAGAGCAACTGCAGCTATGATTCCCTGTTTACTCTATCAGTTACAGTTGTTTTATAGACATACTCTCTTTTAATCAACATAAAATATCATCTGTTTAATGTTGTTGTTGTTGTTGTTTTATAGAAATGAAAAAACTGGAACACAGAGAAGTTTAGTATCTAGAGAAAGCCGTAACTGGTCAGTAGCAGGACCAGGATTTAAACTTAGGTCTGTTGGACTCCACACACTAGGCTCTTAATGGTTATGTATTTCTGCCTCCCATGGGATGCGGAATAAGGTTGTATGTTGAACATCTCCTGCTGCTTCTCCAGCCCTCGGAAGCTTAAATGAGGCCATGAAGCTCAAGTCCAAACAAAGGCCATCTGTAGTGTGGGGAGTGTTGTCAGCTCCAGCAGGAGAGCTTTTTAAAATTTTTTTTTAATTTAAATTCAAGTTAGTGAACATATAGTGTTGTATTGGTTTCAGGAATAGAATTCAGTGATTCATCACTTACACATAACACCCAGTGCTCATCCCAAGTGCCCTCCTTAATGCCCATCACCCATGTAGCCCATCCCCCCCATCCCCCAAACTTCGTCTCCAGCAGCCTTCAGTGTGTTCTCTGAGAGACGTTTTCTTACTGCTCTTCTGCTCTGCCCCCGGCTCTCTGCCTCTCATCTCCAGCTTCCTCTGTTTCTCCTTGTTTCTACCCTTCCCAGACACTGGTCTCATTTCAGCTTTGAGTTAAGCAAATCGTTGAGCCAGTGTTGGTTGGGCTAATCGTTGAGCAGGCGGACCTGCAGTATTTTATAGCAGGTCTTTGCCACAGAGGGCAGCTCTCCTGCTCTTCTCTCAGGGCTCAGGCTTTCACTTCATATGAGAGAAGGGTCGGGTACAGGGGTGCAGGCAGACTTTCACGCTTATGCTTCACCAAGAAGGGCTCTCTCAGACCTCCTCTTCTGTCCCAGTCTTTCTTATGAGCAACCAGTTGAGGCTCATGGAAAAGCACGAGAGAATGAACCTGTACTCTCGTTGGGTCTGGAACTCCCAAGAAGGTTAAATCATCAAGTAGTGCACTATTGGCCTTCAAGAACCTGCCCAAATTTTAGTTTCTTCTTATCCACTTCTATGATGGCAGATTCTTTCTTCCTCCTGTACTCTGCCAAGCAAAGATGAAACAGTTCATGCATCCTGTTTCTCTTCAGAGGGAACTTCTCTTTCTTTCAAATTTAGTTTATCTGATTGTCTCGTGACTTTGCGACTTTAGCTCTCTGCTGCGTTGAGGGAGAGTTATGATTTTGTGGGTTCTCTGTTTTATTTTCTTGTTATAGAAGGGGTGATCTCTTGTGGCTTTTTTAGTCCTAAGGGGAACAAAACTTCATGTCACATGATTTTTAGTAGTTGAGTGTAGACTAGGGGTTAGCTTTCTTAGCAAACATAAAGTACTAATCTAAAAAAAACAGACATTTTTAAAACTGCTCTTTTATTATTGGTTTATATTGCAAGCTTGGAATTAATGCCCAATCCCCTCTATGAGTGACGGAGGAAAGTAAAGCATATCCTTACTGTAATAAAACCATTCTGTTGTAATGTTTTCCTTTAAATCAAAGACCATATCTAGAACCTATAGTACCTTTTTTAAAAATTTTATTTATTTGACAGACACAGAGATCAAAAGTAGGCAGAGAGGCAGGCAGAGAGAGAGGGGGGAGAAGTAGGCCTCCTGCTGAGCAGAGAGCCCGATGCGGGACTCGATCCCAGGATCCTGGGATCATGACCTGAGCCGAAGGCAGTGGCTTAACCCACTGAGCCACCCAGGCGCCCCTATAGTACCTTTTTTTAAGCCAAAGAATATTAAACATTTTAACGTTAGGGAGGGTTTGATATATTGTCACTGACATTTATTTAACACTTTTAGTTCATTTTAGTGGGATAAGAAATTCCTACAACTGAAGAGCACTTAGCATTGAAGGGATATTTAGTGATGAACTGTGATGCTTCTATGAGAGCAGGGGTTTCTCCCTAATGCTTGCATTTGGTTCCCCACTTCCCTCTGTGTAAGAGAACATCGTTCATCATGGTAAGCTGAAAAATGCCCTCTGAAGGATCCTCATGTCTGAAGCCCTAGAACTTGTAAATGTTACTTTCTTGGAAAATCGTTTTAGCAGATGTGATTAGCTAAGGATTTTGAGATGAGATTACCTGGGGTTTTTTGAGTGGGCTCTAAATGCCCTCACAGAAGTCCTTTGAGAGAGTTGGAGGGAGATGAGACACTCAGAAGGGAAGGTGCCATGAAGCCTGCGGTGGATGCCGCGCTCTGCAGGAATGCCCGGAGTTTCTAGAAGCCAGAGAAGCAAGGAGCAGATTGTCCCCTGGAGCCTCCAGAAGGAGTGTGGTACTGCTGACACCTTGACTTTGGCCCAGTGAAAGTATCGTCAGACTTCTGGTTTCCAGAACTGCGAGAGAATAAATCTCTGTCATTTTAAACCACCAAGTTCACAATGATTTCTTACAGCAACCATAGGAAGTGGATACCTTTATCTCATTTTGAAAAATTTTAACTTGTTCCTGTCTATTTGAAATGTCATTTGATAAGAAGTCGGTTGTAGGAGGATGTATTTGCTGTGAATTCACTCAAAATTGCCCCTGTTTTTGTAGCTTTAATTTAGTTTAATTTTTAAATAATAAAGCAAAAAGGAAAACTACACTCAGCCTAGGGTGACATGACACACATTGCAGATGATTTGTGTGGATGATTGGTTGACAGAGTTTTGGATATCTCATTAATCCTGATTTGAATTCATACTAGTGGTGCTGCACTTATATATTTGGGTCCCCAAACAAAAATGACTCAAAGAACTCCATCTATCCCTTGCTGATTTTCAAACAATTTGATACTCCTTCTGGGGTGTCTTGAGTTTCACCACAAGGTGATGAGTTGGGCCTTATTCACATTTTGAGGTGTCTTCCAATCGGTTCACAAGATCCATTCATAGGGATGAAGACAAAAGTATCTGATTTTTCAGAAGGTCTAAGGAATAGAAAAGAATAAATGGAAATATCTAGAAACATACTAATGTTTGCCCAAGAACATAATGAGTTTGTTTTATTTTTATTCTTCCAGACTTATATGTCCCCACCATAATTCTATCTCTTTTACCTTGCTTTATTTATTTATTTGATGCACAGTACTTATCATTTTCTATCACACTCTATACAGATTGTGTCTATCACTTATCTGTTTCTTCCAATTAGAATATAAGATCCGAAAAGGCAAGGTCTCTCTTTGTTTAATGAGGTATTCCAAGTACTTAAACCAATGTCTGGTACATATTGGGCACTCAGTAAATATTGGCATTGAGAAAGAAGAGATGATTATACAGAACCTAAAGAGGTCATTGCTAGTTTCATCCCAGATAGGGGTTAATTGTGACAAATAAACTAAGCTGTTTCAAGGATTTTAGAGAGAATGGGGAATGGTGCCTGGGTGGCTGAATCAGTTAAATGTCTGGTTTTGGCTTGGTTCATGGTCTCGGGGTCCTGGAATGGAGCCCTGTGTTGGTCTCCCTGTTCATCAGGGAGCCTGTTTCTCCCTCTCCCTCTGCATCTCTACCCACTAGCCCCTCATGCTCTCTCTCTCTCAAATAAATAAATCTTAAAAAAAAAAAAAGAATTTTAGAGAGAATGGAAAAATACTTGCTTTAATTATTGGTTTTAGAGTTTAAAAAATTTGCTTGCTCTCAATTTTTCCTGGTAAACTAAGGCAACTTAAAAAACTCAATTGCCTATAGGAGCCCTGTGATCTGACCTGAGGCTACTTCTCTGTTACCTCTTCCAACCACACTTCACTAGGTTTCAGCCATCCCAGGCTTCTTTCTAATCCCTTTTCTCATCTTGGGGTGTTCACTCTTATTCGTCCCTTTATCTTGATTCCAGATATTCTCTCTCCAGGTTTCTCATGGCTGTCCCTATCACGTCATTTGGCCTCAGGTCAGGCATCACTTCATCAGAGAAGACTTCCATGATCCTTTAAGCCAGTGGTTCTCAACTGGAGGAGATCTCCTCCTTCATGGGACATTGGGCAATGTCTAGATATAATTTTGTCCCAACTGGGAGGGAGGGGTTACTCTACTAGTATCTAATGGGTAGAGGTTAAGATGGTGCTAAGTCTCCTACAATGAACATGACAGTCCCCCACACAACAAAGACATATCTGGCCTACGAGGTTAAGAGTGCCATGATTGGAGAACCTCCAAAGCAGTCCCCCCCCCCCCCCAACTTGTCACCTTTTGGCCAGCAATGTTTTACATCCTCGTTACACTTGTTGAGAGTCAAAATTACTTTCTAAAATTTATGTGTTTACTTATTTTACTATCACTCTGGCCTACTAGAATGTAGTTTGCAGAAAAGCAAGGTCTTTGTCTCTCTTATTCACATAATAACCTCGGTGCCTGGAATTGGAAGCTGGTAGATTTCCAATTATTTATTGCCTAGATGAATAAACAAGTAATCACAAACTGACCATTCTCCCACCCTCCCACTATACTGTTGGTGGAGCTCAGCTACTCATCTGTTTTGACTGAAATTTTGAGATGGTTTTGCTTTCCAGCATGAACCTCTTTTCCCTATAATTTTATACTATTTTCACTAGTATCTGTATAAGTCATACTGTATAGAGTTAAAAATTACAGAATTTAAAGTTAGAATACTTGGATTCAAGCAGGCCTTCCTCACTTACCAGTTCAGTAAGTGAGAACTTACTTGAGGAAGTTACTTAATTAGCTCTCAGAGAAGTCACTTTATCTTTGTGGTTTTGGGTTTCCAAATCCTTCAAGCGAAGGCAATACCAGTCCGTCCTCAAAGAGTTACTCTGGAGACTGAGTAGATAATGCTTAGGAAGCAGCTAGCACAGGACACTCGCATATATTTGTTGTTTTTATTATTATTAGTATTTTTATTTTATTATGGTCAAACAAAGCATATAATTATCATTCCAAATTTTAAGTGTACTGTTTAATACTGTTAAGTACCATCACACTGTTGTACAACTATTACAATTATTTTTATCCCCTGGACCTATTATTTTATTTCTTCCAGCTCCTCTTTTTGTGTGTAGCTCCTTCTATTCAAAGACAGATCCCACCACTGTTTGGTATCATGATTGCCTACGATTCTTAGATGGTACGCACAACACACTGTATTGATTACGGTATCTGCAAGCTTAATGGTGAACATGTTTATTGTTTTTAGCAAGCTTTATGCCATGGATTTAGCTCTCCGTTAAGTGCCTTCCCAGTAACAATACAGGAACTTTAGCATACATTTTATTCCTGACTGTGTGCCTAACAAGCATATCCACTGTAAGTGTGTGTGAAATTCTTGCCACCTTCAACTTGATGGTAACAAGTCACAGAAGATGAATATCTGGTTTTATAATCCTAAATAGAGGCTTAATAGCAAGTCATGAAAGTAAAGATTTGATTATAGAGATTAGAAGAATAGAAATTGGGTTTTACAGCAATTGAGTAACTATTAAGAATACTTCAAACACCTTGAAAGAATCCTTAAAATACCAGGGTTTAAAACAAGATCTAGATATGGGCTGAGGATTTTTTCCAAGGGAAAAAAAAAATCCTGCTCACTTAATTAAGCAACTTTAAAAAATTGTCAGTACAATTGTTTAAATATAGTCTCCCAGGGTTCTAAAAGAACAGATTACATGGGAAAATTAGTGCTGAGGGCTAAGAAGAAATGAAGGTGTTTTTCAACAATCGTATTTGGATTACATTCAAAATGCCAGTTCTAATCACTCCAAAATTTTAGAAAGGTTGATGATCTATCAGTGACCTTTCTTGAAAGCTTTTCAAGAGGTTAGATTTGTTGGGAAACATTATTAAGTGAAATTTTGCAATGCAAATTTTTCACAGCCGTTATTCATGGGAATTTCTCCTGAAGTAATTGAAAGGTTAGACATGTAGTTACCTGAACTACAGTTGAAAAAACGAGTGTGTGCAGGCTGGGAAGCCATTGTTACACACCCAGGTGTGTTATAACCTCAGAACATGGGTGTGGCACATGGCAAAAAACAAAAAAAAAGCCTCATTGGGGAGGAACACGTGCTTCCAATGGGGAAGTCGAATAGTCTGGTTGGAAAGTGTGGAAATCCAGTGGACACCTTGCCCAATGATCCACAGAGCACTAGTGGCCAGTCATGACTGGAACCTGGGTCATCTGGGCCCAAGCTAGTCACATTTCCCCCAGGCTTCTCATCAAATACCAGGACCCTGGGAGCTCAGGCTTTTGGAAGTTGCTATCTGTTCTTCTCTTCCAGCCTTTAGCTGGCTGGCTTTAGCCTACAAGAGCTTTAGGGCAACCCCCAGGTTTGTGATGGGGCACACACAGGAGAGAGTACTCTCATCCACCTGCTTGAATGAGCCTTTGGGAGCATTTTGTTAGTTCAGTTGCCTTGATCTGTGAAAGAATTTCATGAGCTGCAAATCTGTCAGTGTTTCCATTTACCGAGTTGCTATTTGATTATTGCATATTCTAACCATTCCAAATTACCCTCAGCTGAAATTTGGAACATATGTTGACAAACCCAGATAAAATTTTTTAATTGAAAATGGTTGGAGATTTTTGATTTACGTGTAAAAACAACAATGCACGATTTTCACGATTCAGATTTTTGGCATGATTCTCAGATGATGCTGTCAGTTATGGCTACATGGTATGGCACTGCTTTCTGAAGGCCAATAAATGCCATGGGTTGAAGGTGAATTAGGGTCTGGGAGAAATCTTCCTAAATGCGGTGTGGTTTATATTTCGGCTCAGCATTTCATAGGAAGACCTGAGACTCCAGTGGTATAGGATTATGTGATCCAAAAATGAGGACTAGTTTGTTGTCAAAATAAGAGAGGATGAAATGATTTAAGAATGTGAAGTAGAGAGGCTCCTGGGTGGCTCAGTCAGTTCAGCGTCCGTGTGTTGATTCTGGCTCAGGTCATGATCTCTGGGTCATAATCTCAGGATCGTGGGATGGAGTCCCCATCAGGCTCTGTGCTTAGCACAGTTTCTGCTTGAGATTCTCTCTCCCTCTGCCCCTCCCCCGCTCACACCCATGTGTACGTGCTCTCTTTCTAAATAAATAATATCTTAAAAAAAAAGAGAGAGAAACTAGTTCACGCCGGAGTCCTGGAAAGGAAGCGTCTCTGTTGGATGCGGCCTCTCCGCGCGGGACTCTGAGAAAAGCTACCACCAGGTAGACGCGGCCTGTCACCATGAGTAAAGGAGACACCAACAAGCCGCGGGGCAAGATGTCCTCGTACGCCTTCTTCGTGCAGACCTGCCGGGAAGAGCACAAGAAGAAACACCCGGACTCTTCCGTCGATTTCGCCGAATTTTCCAAGAAATGTTCGGAGAGATGGAAGACCATGTCTGCAAAGGAAAAGTCGAAATTTGAAGATATGGCAAAAAGTGACAAAGCTCGATATGACAGGAAGATAAAAAATTATGTGCCTCCCAAGGGTGACAAGAAAGGAAAGAAAAAAGATCCCAATGCTCCTAAAAGGCCTCGGTCTGCTTTCTTCCTGTTTTGCTCTGAACATCGCCCAAAGATCAAAAGTGAACACCCTGGTTTATCCATTGGGGATACTGCAAAAAAATTGGGTGAAATGTGGTCTGAACAGTCGGCCAAAGACAAACAACCGTATGAACAGAAAGCAGCAAAGCTAAAGGAGAAATATGAAAAGGATATTGCTGCATATCGTGCCAAGGGCAAAAGTGAAGCTGGAAAGAAGGGTCCTGGTAGGCCAACAGGTTCAAAGAAGAAGAAAGAACCAGAGGATGAGGAGGAAGAGGAAGAGGAGGAAGAAGATGAAGATGATGAGGAAGAGGAGGAAGATGAAGAATAAATGGCTATCCTGTGATGATATGTGTGGAGTGTGTGTGTGTGCTCAGGCAATTGTTTTGCTAAGAATGTGAATTCGAGTGCAGCTCAATATTAGCTTCAGTATAAAAACTGTACAGATTTTTGTATAGCTGATAAGATTCTTTGTAGAGAAAATACTTTTTTAAAAATGCAGGTTGTAGCTTTTTAGGGGTTACTACATACAGTTAGATTTTAAAGCTTCTGATGTTGAGTGTTTCTAAATATTTAATGGTTTTCTTAATTTCTTGACTTGTGTATTATAGCACAGCAAACTTGTAGGAATTAGTATCAATAGTAAATTTTGGGTTTTTCAGAATGTTGCATTTTTAAAAAAAATTTTTGTAATAAAATTATGTATATTAAAAAAAAAAGAAAGTGAAGTCGAGATTGCAAAATAGGAAGTCACACTTTTCAGCATTACTAGCTGGATATTTATTTAAGGACAGGCCTGGACCCAGGCATAAATATGAAGTAGGCAAGTTTCCTTCACAACTCTACCCTTCTTCCCTGTCCCAACGCTTTACATGTCCCTTCCTACTTTTTCTCATCTTCCCCTGTTTGCTACGTCCCCACAGATGTCATGTCTAAGTCACCGGCATTAAAGGGTTTCTTATTTTAACTCTTTATGGAACAAAGGATTTTAAGAATATGTTCTGTGTATCACAGCACGTACTCAACAAGTCTTAGCACCTAAGGAAAAGACAAACCTTGCTTCAGGCTACCATTTTCATTCTGAAAATGAAATCATCATTTCATTTTTTCTCACTTCCAACTTGAATAATAAGAGAAAATGATAGTTATGAAACATATAAAAGCCTGTGAAATTAACTGCATAGTTGAATTTTGCCCTGAAAATAGTATATTGTTAGACATCTAAAATGCAACTGTGTATAACAATTATAAGCAAAGAAGCCACCAATTAAATAAATTATTTAAGATATTTTAAGCACAGTTGTAAACAGTAGGTACATTGTAATAAAATATATTAGAAATGGAAAGAAGAGTTTTTTGATTTAAATAATCTGGGAGAGAATTTAGAGAGTTTGGGATAATGTCACGAGTATTTTTAGAGTCTAAAAAAATGTCAGTATGAGTTCTATCTTCTCTCTTTCCTCTCATGCCTTTGGGGTATGAACTATCTCAATGAAATGCTCAATAGCAGAGAAAAAGTGAGACAACTGATGTGATTCTCCACCGACAAAACCACCTGCCCCAAATAACTGCAGTTGTTGCTATAGACAGGAAATAGTAATGTCCGTGCAACAGTTTTCCTGGTGAGGCTGAAAGCTGTCCAAAGAGATTTTTCTTCCTTAAAGATCTGTTAAAAGTTTCTGAAAGTTCAGGGGCACCTGGGTGTCTCAGTGGGTTAAGCATATGACTCTTGATTTGGGCTCAGGTCATGACTGCGGGGCTGTGGGATTGAGACCCACCTTGGATTCTGTGCTGAGCCTACTCTGCCTCTGCCTCTCCCCCTGCACACACGCATGGTCTCTCTCTCTCAAAAAATAAAATCTTAAAAAAAATTTCTGAAAGATCAATTGAAAATGAATTATCACTCATGTAAAAGTTCCCGTTTAAGAAAAGTCATTCATTTGAATGAGTGAATTTTTTTGCTGATTCAATTAATTGAAACATAACATATTAAAAAATTAATTGATAGCTAGATATCCACTTACTGTGTTGTATGTTCTAAAACAAATACTTTTAAAATGTCAGTTAGATATATCTTTGTATTTTAGACTCAATCTACCCTCTCTTTAGTAAATAAGGCATAGTTAAGATTCCATCAAGGTGGTAAATGGAAAAGTTTATCTGTAGTCCATCTAATGTACCTCTGTCTGCCAGTCTATTTCCTGGTTCCTGTTGCATCATGCCTTTGAGAGACCATATCTTTAGGTTTCATTTCATGTCTGCTTTAGTGAGTGTTTCCTGGGACAATACATTCTTGGGTTGCCTCTTTGCACTGAGACGTTCTTTGGTCACTAAAATGTTTTCTAAAGTTGTTAAAGCCTGCAGATCTTAGCTATAAAGCTGGCTGATGCAACTTAATTAAACTATAGCAAATTGAATTTATGTGCTAAAGCTGTGTTTTAAATTTATGGGTGTGCTTGTCTTTGTGTTATTTGTTTTTTAAGGGGAGTGGGTTACCCCTCCCATGACTGTCTGGCCATTTTTGATGAGTCAAAATTACTCCAGACTGGTCCCTCTGGATTAGAGTCTAGCTCTACTCTGCACACAGTGGAAAGTGAATGTGGTACTCAATTTGAGATATCATCTTTCAATCAGCCCAAGATGTTTTTGGTCTGTATGTCTGCACAATTCATTGTGTGTGCTCTTAGATAATAAAACATACTTTAATATTACATAAGTAAAATACAATTATGCTTATTTCACAAAATTTGTATAATCACATGCATGGGACGTTTGTAGGATCTGTCATTACACTCCTCCTCCATTTATAATAATAATAGATGGTTGATTCTATAAGGAGTTTAACTTATTTTTCACATATTCAACATAAAGGACATAAAGGGGATTCTCTATTAATTCCACCTAGGGGAATTTATCATTGCAAACTAGAGTAATTACGTGAGTTTTCTGTGAGTTATATAGTTTAATCTATGCCATGGTATGATGCAGTCATAAACTGCAAATTCTATAAGCTCCAGGTTTACTGGGTGTGCAAGCCCTGGGCCCAGCAGCCTTGAGTTTTAGCTTATCTTTGCAAGAGAGAAAAGTATTTGGGGCGGTGGTGTCAAGGGGACCCGTAACCGCTGTCCTCAAGTATGGTATGCAGGGGGTTATGGAGAGGTGTGACCTTTGAGATGTAAAACCAGAACTAGACTTGGGTGTTGGGTGCTCTTGGACCACTGAAGAAATGATTCCAGTAATGGTTGGGAGTCTTCTTAATGGTAGCCAAAAGTAATTTCAGCCCCGAGAGCAGGTTTATTTTGACTAGACGCCAAAATCAGATGATCAGCAGTGATGCTTAAAGTGTTTCATCAAAGGTACACCGAAGAGGCAGGATGTCCTGATTTTTCAATGCCTTCCTTTTTCATAATTGCAAGAATGAGAAGGATTGAACTTGTAGTGAGGGCACGCTTAAAGGTTTGGAGGCTGAGGACTGTTGTAGGCTCAAGTAGGCATACTATCTGACCTTTTCTCCTACCCCTGAGCGAACTCCAATGTGGACCCATTTAAGAGGATACATAACATTGTCAAGACCTCTTTAAAATGGATTTTCTTTTTTTTTTTTTTCAGAGTGAGAGTGTGCAAGCACAAGTAGGGGGAGCAGCAGGCAAAGGGAAAAGCAGATTCCCCACTGAGCAAGGAGCCTGACTCGGGGCCTGATCCCAGGACCCTGAGCCAAAGGCAGATGCTTAACCCACTGAGCCATCCAGGCATCCCTTTAAAATGGGTCTTTCTAATACTTGCCAAGGAATTGTTTCTTTATGGGATGCCAAGAATGATGATCCAGATTTTCTTAAAATCTATGATGCTCCTGCCCTTTTGGCGTTTTTGGAAGATGAATGGATTTCTTTATGCTTCTTGAATGTTCTTTGGTTTGTAATTGAGACAATCCCCAGAACCTCTGCTGTCTTTCAGGCAGCATTAGGTCTTGATTCTTTCTTCTTTTGCGCTGTAAGGCAAAAATGCATCCACATAAAGGAGCATCTTAGGTAGGGGAAAGAGCTGGTTCTTTCAGTCAATGATGTATCTTTCTTGATGTTATCTTCTTTATCTAATAACCAGATTTGGCAGTAATTTAGGGTGGATTGAAGTGTAGGTTTCTGTTGCTGCTTCTAAGTTTTTTCAATATGGACAAGAGAAACAACTTCAAAGCTCTAGATCTTGTCAGACATCCATCAAGGCCACAGAACCAGTTTATAATTTTTACTTTTATTTATATTTTAGTTTTTTAACATTAACTTTTTAAAAAAGATTTATTTATTTGACAGAGAGTTGGGGGGAAGGCAGAGGGAGAGAATCTTCAAGCAGACTCTTCACAGAGCATGGAGCCTGGCGTGGGTCTTGATTTCACGACCCATAAGATCATGACTGGAGCTGAAAACAAGAGTGGGGAGCTTAACTGACTGTGCCACCCAGGTTCCCCAGTTTATAGTTTTTAAAAATAAACTTTATTTTAGGATAATCTTGAATTTATGCAAAAATTGCAAACGGAGTACAGAAAATTCCCATATAGCCAGACCCTGTTTACATATCATTAACATCAATATGGTATATTTGTTCTAATTAATGAACCAGTATTAACACAACTTTGAGCTACACTCCATACTTTATTGAGATTTTCTTAGTTTTTATCTAATCGTCCTTTTTCCAGGATCTCATCCAGGACACCACGCTACCTTTAGTTATCATGTCTCCTTAGAATCCTCTTGGCTGTGACAATTTTTTCAGACTTTTCTTGTTTTTGATGACCGTGACAATTTTGGAGAATACTGAAGTACTGAGGAGATATTTTGTAGAAAGTTCCTCAACTGTGATTTGTCTGATGCTTTTCTTATGATTAGAATAGAACTGTTGGTTTTTGGGATGGTGACTACAGAGGAAAAGTGCCATATTCATCACATGATATCAAAGGTATATATGATCAACATGACTTACCACTGTTATATTAAACTTGATCACTTGATTTAATAGTGTTTTTCATCTTTCTTCACTGTGTAGTACTCTTTGGGAGGAAGTCACTTTACACAGCCCATCTGGAGGAATCTATCACCACAAACTAAAAGAAATTACAAGAGTTTACAGGTGAGTTATATAACTTAATCTGTACTGGGGTATGATGCAAGGATGGAGAGTTATGCTCTACCTCCTTGAGGGCATAGTATCTATGTTATTTAGAATTCTTCTGCATGGACATTTTGTTCATTCTCCCTACTTATTTACCTTTTGGATCAATTATTTGTGTCAGTATAGACTCATCGATTTGTACTTTCAACTTTGGGTTATAATCCAGTACCACTTTATTTTGTTACTTAGACTGTTCTCGTTTGACCATTGGGAGCTCTTAGATTTGGCTCCTCTGTCCCTTTGATGTGTCCCTATCTCTGTATTTTTCTTTTTTTGAGCACTTCTTTACTTTCTGGCGCTATAAGATGTCCCAGAATCATACTGTATATTTTCTGCTCCAGTCCTAGAATTTGCCATTTCTCCATGGGGTCCTGGTGAGAATAATTTTTAAAGAATTTGTGTTTTGCATTCTCTTTAAGTCTTCCCCTATTTTTGGCTTATGCAACTAGGTAAATACTTCTTGCTTAGTTGACATTGAAATATTTTTTTTTAAATATGGAGAATTTCAACCATACATAAATAGGGAATGAACCCCCATTTAGCTATCATCCAACTTCAACAATATCACGTTGGGGCCCATCTTATTTTATTTATACCCTGATCCACTGCTTACATCTCAAACATCATATCATTTAATCTGTAAGTATTTCAGCAATATCTCTAAATGATAATAAACTTAAAATATATGGTGTAGAGGAAAGAAACTTAATGATCATTTTCTTGGCGGTGGATTAAAAGTGGTAACAATCATTTGACTCTGTTTGATCAAGTGGTGGGGTCTACCACCCTTCCCCTTGTTTTGGGCAGTCTCTGTGACTTCAATATGGCAGAATTGATGCTGTACCAGCTTTACGGCCCTTGCCTCAAGAGCTTCCACTTTCTGTCTCTTGAAACACTTTTTCTGGGAGCCTTGAACTTCACATAAGAAATTCAACTACTTTGAGACCCCTGTGATGGAAAGGCATGTGTGAGTATTCCAGTCAATAGACCCAGCTGAGCCCAGTCTTCTAGCCCTCTTTGCCAAAGGCACTAGACATGTGAGAAAAGCCATCTTGAACCATCCAGAATAGCCCATCTGTCACCTCAGTTGACAACACATACAGGAGATAAATCATCCAGTCTAGCCCTGCTGGATTTCCTAACTCAAAAAATCGTGAGATATATTCCAATGGTTATTGCTTAATTCACGAAGTTTTGATGTAGTTTGTTAGGTAGCAAGAGGTACCTAAAATAGTATATATATATTTTTTTCTTAAAAATATTATTTATGTATATTTAGTGTACAATGTTACATTAGTTTGTTTATAACAGGGTGATTTGACAATTGTATACATGATACAATATTTTCTGTGAGAAGTGCAGTCACCATCTGTCACCACAGAGCATTATTACGACGTTACTGACTATATTCCCTATGCTGGATTTTTCATCTCTGTGACTATTTTATAACTGGAAGTTTGCACCTCTTAATTCCCTTCACTATTTTGCACATCCGCCTCCCTCCCTTCCTCTGGCAAGCATCAGTTTGTTCTCTATATTTATGGGTCTATGAAATAGTACGCTTTTCAAATTTGCATTCTCAGTGTTGATGAGCCTCCTATCCCTTGAGTGTATGGTTTTTCCTTCTTAAGGTCTTTCTGAAATTGTGTTGATCCATTTATGGTTTTGAGTATTTCTTACCTGTGTTCTTAAATAATTTATTTCATAGATATTTACACAATTAAAATGTTAATAGTGATTGTCCTAAAGTTTCTGAAAATTTAGCACTTGGCTTTCCCATATTGGCATGGGCTGGTTCCAGCACATTACTGATCAACAGTCACTTCTTGATCAGTTTTGCCGATTTGATCTCAACACTCAGCTCTGGGGAAACGGTTAATTTACCTGGCGCTGGAGTCAGAGTTGAGTTAAAATTTTGGCTTTGTGCCTTAGTGGTGTAACTTAGTAGGTAATTTAGTTAATGTCTAATCCTGTTGCCTCATATGCCAAATGGGGAAAATGGTACTCACCCTAAAAGTTGAAGGATTAAATGAGGGAAACATAAACAGAAACTTGTACATTGTCAGCTCTAATATTAAAATTATTTGGTTTTCTTCTAAAATAATTATCTCATTTTGTTACTAGTGTCAAATTTACAGTAATAAAAAGAAAGCCAGTTTTTTCTTGGCAGGTGAGAGTAAGGAGATTTTTCTCAGACTCTGACCCTTGGTTTGGCCATATTGGTGGTGGGGGGATGGTTGGCTTCAGTCCCTACAGAGCAATATTGTGGTGGGTGTGCAAGGAAGCAATGGGAAGGCTTGTGCACACATGGGAAAAGTTAGCAGAAAGAAGCACCAACATTCTTAACATGAGAATTCTTGACATGCCCATCTGTGAGGTGCTTGGGAATTATATGGTCTGCCTTTTGCAGACTAGCAAACTGGAGATGAAAGAGGTTACAACTTGCCCCGGGATTATAGTGGCAAGGCCGGAAAAAGAAGGGCAGAAATATTCAGCACGGCTTTTTGTTAATGGATTCACTCCAATGCCCAGGCCATGCAGGTTCTTTAATTTCCCCCAAACCATACCCTTAAATGAAGCCTTTTTCAGGCAGAAACACTAATCCAGCCCCGAGGTGGAATAATTCCTCCTCAGCACCCTTCTTTGATGTGTAGCTGATATGGAACCGAGTGCCAACATATGTTTGTACAAATATATTGGCAAATGTAAGCAGCCTACTGCTAATTACTACACTTTGAACCTCATGTGAAGTTTGAATGATGCCTCAAGGAATTTGAATCTAAGAAAATTATATATATATGTTTTTTTTCCCTAAATGTTTGCAAAAATGGGTTAACTTCTTTGTGGTTGAACCTGGAAGACATTCAAGAATTATCTTGTCTTCTAGAATCTTTGGGCAATAATGTTTTTACTTAAGGAATTCAGGTCAAGCAGTTGCTGGAAGAGATTGAAGCTTTATAGACACTTTGAAAATGAAAAAGCGTAGCTTAAATGAAAAGAAACTGAAGATTGCTTAATATATTAAAAAAGGAAATAAGAACAATATAATTTAAACAGACTCTATAAAAAATAGAGAGTTACAGAGACCAGAGATCACCAGTTACAAATCACTTACAGTCAGAAAATAAAGTGACTGGGTTGAAAACATAAGAACAGTCTACTGTGGGAACTTCGGAGTGGCCTGTCCTGCCTTAAGGTATTCAAATCCAAACTATTGTTGAGTACTGCGCTGGCTTAGTGGAGTCCAGAAGGCCAGATCGGGCCTTTGTACTCAATGTGGTAACTCTTTGATTTAATGTTAGTTAAAAAGATGGTGCAAAGTGAAAAAGAGAGAGAGAGAGAAAGAAAGACAAATTGAGACACAGACTCTTAACTCTAGAGAACAAACTGATGGTTACCAGAGGGGAGGTGGGTAGGGGACGGGTGAAATAGGTGATGGGGATTAGGAGCACACTTGTCACAGTAAGCACTGGGTGATGTATGGAACTGCTGAATCACTTTATTGTATACCTGAAACTAATATAACACTGCATATTAACTATAGGAATTAAAATTGAAAAAAATGGTCCTTTCATCATTTTATTACATATTTCAAACTGAAGCATTATTTTTTAATTCAAATTCTATAAATACAGTTCTTACATTAATTTTACTCAATTTGAGGTTGATTTAATTGGCTAACAAATAGTTTTTTAAATTTTAACAGTGAACGTATAGAATTATTCTGTTGATCAGTTCTAAATGTCTCAAATTCCAAATAAAGATATTATAAGATAATATAAATATATAAATTATATATAAATATAATAATATAATTTAAGAATATGAAACGTTTGCATTCCATGGAGATATGGGAAAAAACTGTCAGAAACTGAACTGGATACCAAAAGGCAGAAAGGCTAACTGCAGGGGTGGCTTAATCTCTATTTCTATGATGAAATGGTTTTGCTGGTCATTTGGCAAGATGGGAAAACTAGAATGTTGGATCATTGTGCTTAAGTGGAAGGAACTTGTAATGATGCTATTTTATTATTCTTAAATCTAAAAATTTAGATTAAGATTTTAAAATTTGGTTAAGTTGCAAGAGATATATCTAAGTTGAAAATATAGAGGAGGCACCTGGCTGGTTCGGTTAGTGGAGCACAGGACTCATGATCTCAGGGTTGTGGGTTTAAATCCTACGTTAGGTGTAGAGATTACTTAAAAATAAATTGAAAATATAGAAAAATAAAAGCAAAAAAACGCCCCACCTCCAAAATAAAAGAAAAACATATGCTCCAATGAATCAGCTAAGTAACCCACTAAGTAATTTGATAAAAATTGTAGTTTAGTTTCTTAGGAGACCTGTATCAATGAAAAAAAAAATGATGGATTTGTCATTTGTATTTAAGTATATTTATAGAGTTTTGTTTCTAAATTTCCCTAGTGTATTGAATGTAGATTTTCCTCTTAAATGTCTTAAATAATTTCCTGAACCTTTAATCACTTTGTAAAATTTCCCTATTTTGTAGGCAAGGATAGTTAAATAAATATAATTATGTATGTGAATGTATTCAATCAATTGAACAATGTAAAATATTGTGACTGATGCCATCACCACCTTTGAAATCTTTAAATACCCCATTTTCTGACCCCCATCTCTTATTTTTCCAGTTCAATTGCTGTGGTATACTCATTGCAACAATTCTTCAATGTCACTGAGACATTCAGTCCATCGACCCTATGTGCCCTATTCATCAGTCCCCCCGTCTTCATTTCCTTTCTTGTCCTGCATAATGTCATGGTCCATCATTATTATCACTCCCTTGCTACTGCTGTAAACTCCCTTGCCCCTCTTTTCCTCCTTCACATTTGACTGGCAAAAGCTCAACCCTGATTGAACCCAACCATCCCCTTCCCTTGAAACAACTTGAGGAAAATTTTTTACACAGTGAATCTGACTTGTACATTTTTAAGTTCTTGAGCTCAAACTCCAAATGGGCTCAAACACAACCTACTTTTTTTTTTTTAAATTTTTCCTCCTCTTGGCAGGTCAGAATTTTACATACTATTGCTTTCATTGGAAAAAATAAGGTGGCTTATTATTTTCAGTAAGAGATGTGATCTCCTGCTTTGCAGGTCTCATTTACTTAGTGACACAAGCAAAAGCTGGGAAGATGAGATAGTACGGTAGGGGACACTTAGATATAAAATTCAATTAATAAGATCTCAATTTCAGATTTCATTGCTTTGGGCGACATTTGGGTGCTTTGTCTTCCAAATCTCTGCTCTCTCAAGCTCCTCTTCATGATGATTTTTGGATATATGGAATGCCTTTCTTGATTTTATGATAAAGGACAAGAAGACCTCAGACTCAGTTAATAAACTCTAGATGTCTGTTGTCTCTGCTGGGGAAGAGAGGTGTCTTATCTGCATTGACCTCTGGCCCTTTGCACTGGAATGCACCCAAACATATCTGGTCCCCTGTGGCCTTTTGGAGTTCTTGTGCATGCATCTGTTTGTGAAATCTGCTGTCTCAGCCAACAATCTGGTTACACAGATATCATGCTCTGTGGTCTCCTTTTTATGGTGCCAGGTCTCCTCTGGCCAAACAGCCCTCTCAGCACCTTTCTATCCACACATATCCCACATAGACTTCAAGAAACCAGTAGCCATATGTGTGCTATTGTTTCCATGGGCATTGGTCATGGTGCTGAGGCAAATAAGAGCCTTCTACCAGTGGTATGTGTCTCCTCCAGACTCTGGCTAGAGAAGCAGGCTATTAGTGCTCATGTTCTTGAGTGCTTCTCTATATCAAAATGTTCCTATGGCCTGCTATGGAGATCCAACCCTAACAATGGGAGGAAAGAGAAAGATCTTGCCCTACCTTTTCCTCTTCTCTTGTACACATTTCTCCCAGGCTGGGTTAGGTGGGCTTTTCTCCTTTCCACATGACAGACACTTCTCCTGTGCCCTATCTTGAGTTTTCTCTACAGATAAAAAACTTGATGGTCAAATATGGTTTTGATACATTACTGAGAGTTTAAAGAATTAAAAACCCCCTTTCTCTTGACAAAGGCTTCAAAGTATTTCAAAACTTCCAAGTTTTTCAAATTTATGGTATGGTTAGGGATTCAATGGAACACTGGTTTCTTTCTTTCTACTCCTGTTATAACCATCCTCATCTCTACCCTCGAATGCCCCTTGGCACCTACTCTTTAACTTCCCTATAGTTAGATGCCTCTGAGAAGAGGAAAGGTTATGTCCATGGAAATGCAGAAGAGAAAAGCACATTAATATGTTTCAAAACATGCTGTCCTAGTTACATGACTAAGTTTACATTTCTACTTTGTAAGATGACTGTTTGATTTGTTGACTTGCTCCTCAGAGCTTCCATTACCTTCCCCCCCTTTCCTACCGAGCTCTTAGCGGAACACCCCATCTCATATATCATTGAGAAAAATTATAGTCATCAGAGAACTCTCACTGCTTATTGTATAAATAGCCTGCATCTCTATCTTTCTTAGAGAAAAGGTAGAAGAAGAGTCAATTCTTCCATCAAAGGTCAATCCCTCTAATCTTGTTTGGAATCTCATTCCCTCTTGTCTTTTTATTTATTTATTTATTTTAAAAGATTTATTTATTTATTTATTTGACGGACAGAGATCACAAGTAGGCAGAGAGGCAGGTAGAGAGAGAGAGGGAAGCAGGCTCCCTGCTGAGCAGAGAGCCTGATTTGGGGCTCAATTCCAGGACTCTGGGATCATGACCTGAGCTGGAGGCAGAGGCTTTAACTCAACGAGCCACCCAGGCGTCCCATCCCTCTTGTCAATGCTTCAGTCCCTCCTGGATCTTTTACATTGTGAATACCTCTCTTTCCCCTGGATTATTATCATTATAAAAATATGCTATAATATCCCTCTTCTTAAAGAAAAAGGCACCCCGAAACCCAGTAACCCCTCATTTCCACTGACCCTCAGTCTATTGCTTCATTTCTCTGTTGCCCTTCCTGGCCACATTACTTGAAGAAAGAGTCTACATATGCTTTCACCCTTTATCACCTTCTATTCAGTTATTGAACCCCTCAAATCTGGCTTGCATCTCAACCACTTCACTGGTGTTGCTTATTTCCAATTTAGTGTTTATGTTTTATTTTCATTTTACTCAATTTCCCAGGAGCATTTAGCACAATTTGCTGTTTCCTTCTTTTGCAAACATTTCTTTATCTTAGCTTCCATGGTATCACACTTTTCTGCCTTTCTTCTTTCCTCTTTAGCAACCCAGTCTCATTCTCCTTTACTAGCTTTTCCTCTTGACTCAACCTCTAAATGTTGGTGATCTATAGGGCTGATCCAGTGTTCATTGCTTTTTATCTTTTCCCCCAAGGTGATCTCTCCCAACTTCATGACTTTAAATACCATATGTCCTAGAGGGTGCCTGGGTGACTCAGCCAGTTAAGTGTCTGCCTTCAGCTCAGGTCATGATCCTAGCATCCTGGAATCAAGTCCCACAATGGGCTCCCTGCTCAGCGGGGAGTCTGCTTCTCCCTCTGTCGCTCCCCACACTCATGCTCTCTCTTTCACAAAAGTAACTAAATAAAATCTTAAAAAGTATAAATACCATATATGCTAGAAGTTCTCACATTTGTATCTTCTCCCCAGACTTCCCATTTGAGCTATAGACTCAAATATTCAAACTATCTTCTCGAGATCTTTTTTTTTTTGGAGGAATCACAGACATCGTCAACTTCACATGGTTAACACAATAATTGATTTCAATCCCATCCCTCCTTTCCCCAATAATTTTCTTTAGTCTTCCACATCTCAGTAGCAGGATCATCACCCTCTAGATCCTTAATCTGGAAATCTGGTAGTCTTTCTGGATTTCCCCAGCTGCAGCTTCTCAATGTCTTGCATATTTCTCTTTCTTGGTATATTCATCTAGCAGTGGTGTTTTGTTTTAACACCAATTCCTTTCATTTGCATGTTTCGTCCTAATCAATTGGATCTGCTCCTATGGCTTTATTGTCATCATATGCTGTGAATTTCTATATTCCATCTCTAATTCAGGATTTGCCTCTGAAATCAAGGCCCTTATATTTAAATACTTAGTCACTATGTTCATTATGATGTTCCACAGTATATTGCAAGTTAATCTCTCCAGAATGGAATTTGCTACAGTTCTATCATCTGTTATTCCTTCTTGATCCTCTTCTCAGTGAATGATACTAACACCTAATGAAGTCACAAACTAGTATCTTAGATACCACTCTTTTTTTTTTTTTTAAAGATTTTTTTTATTTATTTATTTGACAGACAGAGATCACAAGTAGGCAGAGAAGCAGGCAGAGAGAGAGGAGGAAGCAGGCTGCCCGCTGAGCAGGGAGCCCGATGCGGGGCTTGATCCCAGGACCCTGGGACCATGACCTATCTGAAGGCAGAGGCTTAAACCACTGAGCCACCCAGGCGCCCCTTAGATACTGCTCTTAAGTTGTCTCTTTGTCATTCACATTTCATCCATCAGAAGGTCTGTCTCTTTAGCTTCTAAAATATATCACGAACTTGTCAACTAATTTTCCCCTTTATATGAGACCACCTTGGAAAAGGTCTTTCTAATTTCTTGCCTGGACTATTGAACCAGTCTCCTCATTTTCATTTTTTAAAAGCTTTTATTTATTTATTTATTTGAGAGAAAGAGAGAGAGAGAGAGAGAGAGAGAGAGAGAGTTTGAGCAGGGGGAAGAGCAGGGGGATAGGAAGAGGGACAGTACATTCCTCGCTGAATGGAGCCCCATGCGAGGCTCAGGCTGGATCCCATGATCCTGATATTCATGATTTGAGCCAAAAGCAAGAGTCAGATGCTTAACTGACCCAGGCATGCCTCCTCAATTTCATTTTTGCTCTCTTCCATTCCTTTAAGAAGCCATAGTTATTGCTAAGAAAGTGTATAGTATCATGCCATTCTCCTGTTTATAACCATTTATTTTTATATTGTACTTCACAAATCTTCATTTTGTTTATTCATTGGTTTATCTGCTTATGATTATAACCCTCCACTGTAATTTATGCTCCATGTGAACAAGATCAAATCTGCTTGTTTTTGTTTCTCAAGTACCTTGCACAGTGATGGATAATAGTAGATATGATGAAAAACAATGAAAGGACCCACTTATCAACATAGATGTCTGGACACCATGAATCCCAAAAGTAAAGAGGTTTAAGTTTTTTGCTACAATGAAGTTTTAGATAATTTAGATTAAGAAGTTTTAGTAAATAATCCTATGTATGGAACTCCTCTTTTCAGCTGTATTTTCAAGGAATTGTGAATCCAGGTTCGTGAATGAGTGGCTATTCCCTATTATTCTATATGTAGCCTATGCCTTGCTCAAGTAAATTCAGGATTATAGCCATGTTGTTTGGGAAAATAGCATATTTATAGAATTCTAACCAGGTCAGACACAAGTTATAGGTATTCATGAAGTGAATTTTGTCATTCCATCATCTTAGGCTGGGACACAGATACTGTAGTTTCTGTAAAACAAAAAAGGAGACATCTACTTCACAAACTAGAGTATGGCCAAGTCACTTGGTAAGAAAACCACTGTATTTATTTATTCATTCACTTGTTTATTTATTTTTAGAACACCAGTTATTAATAAAATAAACCAACTCTACCCTCCAATAAAAGCCCCCAAACCAACAAATTCATATACTCTAGTACTGTTTAAATGATCATAGGAAAAGTGACAGTATTTTTTTGATTCATATTTCCTGATCTCTCTTACCTGTGAATGACTCTCAGTCCTATCTTCTCTGGATAAAGAACCACCTGTTTTTTTTTTTGTTTTTTTTTTTTTTTTACACATTATCCATTTGAATATGTTTCAAAATAATTGCCAGTGCAAAGGAATGAGATGGGACATGGTGGGGGCAAGGAGCAAGAGTAAGACAAGGATAGTATAAAAAGAGATTGAAAGAAATCTACAGATCAACTATGACAATATATTTTACCAGTGGCAAGGGTGGGAGCAGGATGAGGAAGGGGCTGAGAAGTTTCAGTGCATAAAAGTTAAGCCGATCTTCATTCAAATTTCTCATGTAACCACCCAAGTGCTTTCTTGGGAATCTTGGGAATCTCATAATAACATGGCAAGAGTACAGAATAGTGGAGGGAATAGTTAACTGGTAAAATACATGAATTATATGTACGTAGGCAATTGCAAACCCTAGGGAAAACAGTGTTAGATATTTAATCTCAGAACCTTACATTTGGTATTCATAGCTGAAGTGAACTTGAAGTAAAGTGACTTACCAAATCTAAGCATTTCATTTTCGGTTTTATTATCCTTGTGCCATGAATTTGGTGGCTAATTGTGTAGTTAATTCATGATGGGCTATAGAGGGATCCTATTCTCTAAATGAAATCCCCTATAAATTGAGTCTCTCTAACCTATAAAAGGAAACATTGACTGTAACATTAATTTTTTATGAATTGAGCCACTTTCTAAATGTAATAGTAGGGCTTTTTATTAAAAGAAAACTCATCTGAAGAGAGAAAAAAGAGAAAAATATTGGATCTGAAGAATCTTCTGAATAGAAAATCATCTGCTTCATCAGCTTACTCTCCACACTTGTGTTAGCAAGAGGCAAGTCGCAGTACCAAGAATGTAAGACTCAGCCCCAAGAGATCTGGGTTCCAGTTCTTGTCCTGATGGTCACCAGCTGTATTACTTCAAGCAAACCTAACATTGTAGGATAATTTTCATACTGTTGGGGGAATTGGACTAGAGGATGTCTGAGAATTTCTACAGCTCTTGAATATTGTGTTTTACTTCTCAAATTTGGATATCCATTGATTGCATAATGTTTTTACAGTTGTACACCTATGACATATAACCAAGGCAACTGAGAGCAAAATAAATGCTAATCCTCAGGACCAATTTAAAGCTCCTTGAAAATTGTGGTGCATTGATTACCATCTTGTTAACATGAAGGAGATGATAAAAATTCCAGAATCTCTTGACAAACCGAGGACTTGGCTTTTGCTTTTGGAGAATCTTGTCCTAAGTATGGTATCAAGATGCATGATCATGCCTTTAGTTTTACTGGTGAGCTAAGAAATGGTTTCAAAAGTCGTGGAACCCCTTTTTTTTTAATTATTATTATTTTTTTATTTTATTTTTTTTTTATTTTTTTTTCCATTTTATTTATTTTTTCAGCGTAACAGTATTCATTCTTTTTGCACAACACCCAGTGCTCCATGCAAAACGTGCCCTCCCCATTACCCACCACCTGTTCCCCCAACCTCCCACCCCTGACCCTTCAAAACCCTCAGGTTGTTTTTCAGAGTCCATAGTCTCTTATGGTTCGCCTCCCCTCCCCAATGTTCATAGCCCGCTCCCCCTCTCCCAATCCCACCTCCCCCCAGCAACCCCCAGTTTGTTTTGTGAGATTAAGAGTCATTTATGGTTTGTCTCCCTCCCAATCCCATCTTGTTTCATTTATTCTTCTCCTATCCCCCTACCCCCCCATGTTGCTTCTCCATGTCCTCATATCAGGGAGATCATATGATAGTTGTCTTTCTCCGATTGACTTATTTCACTAAGCATGATACGCTCTAGTTCCATCCACGTCGTCGCAAATGGCAAGATTTCATTTCTTTTGATGGCTGCATAGTATTCCATTGTGTATATATATAGTGATCCGAAGGGGCACGTGTACCCGAATGTTTATAGCAGCAATGTCTACAATAGCCAGACTATGGAAAGAACCTAGATGTCCATGAACAGATGAATGGATAAAGAAGATGTGGTATATATAATTATTATTTTTTAAATATTTTTTTAAATTTTATTTATTTTCAGCATAACAGTACTCATTGTTTTTGCACCACACCCAGTGCTCCATGCAATACATGCCCTCCCTATTACCCTCCACCTGGTTCCCCAACCTCCCACCCCCCCACCACAACCCTCAGGTTGTTTTTCAGAGTCCATAGTCTCTCATGGTTCATCTCCCCTTCCAATTTCCCACGACTCCCTTCTCCTCTCCATCTCCCCATGTCCTCCATGTTCTTTGTTATGCTCCACAAATAAGTGAAACCATATGATACTTGACTCTCTCTGCTTGACTTATTTCATGCAGCATAATCTCTTCCAGTCCCATCCATGTTGCTACAAAAGTTGGGTATTCATCCTTTCTGATGGAGGCATAATACTCCATCGTGTACATGTACCACATCTTCCTTATCCATTCGTCCGTTGAAGGGCATCTTGGTTCTTTCCACAGTTTGGCGACTGTGGCCATTGCTGCAATAAACATTGGGGTAGAGATGGCTCTTCTTTTCCGTACATCTGTATCTTTGGGGTAAATACCCAGCCATGCAATTGCAGGGTCATAGGGAAGCTCTATTTTTAATTTCTTGAGGAATCTTGGTGGAACCCCTTTGATGAAGTTGAAGGGATATTAAATGTGTAAAGATGCATCTCAATTTTTGGCCCTAAATGACATTGCTTGAGTCACTTAATTTCCCTGATGTTTAATCTTTTTGCAACTTTAAGATGGGGATTATACCAGTTTTGCATGCATTATAAATTAACTGCAGGAGAATATAATTATGTATATAAGAATTCTCTTTGGTGATTTGCAAAATGCAAAAATACATTAAAGATTGTGGCTTAATTTTTGTTCTGTGGCAGAGATAGATTGTTTGCAACTGTTAGTTTCAGGAGGTAGGCAATAATATTTTATAAACGTCTGTATGAGATGGAGACCTTGTTGCACTCGTAGGAACTCACATAGGGGCAGCATCGTTTTGTCAGAGCGAAGAGCAGAACCTCTCTGCTCATGCAGTATTCACCAGCAGGTGAGGGCTATGTCTGAGAAATACCTATGTCTGAGAAATATGGCACTCTACTCTCTTTACAGATGTCATCTGCTTGCTGAAATGAGGAATATGGTAGATGTGGCACCATGGACCCTCTGACCCAGGTTTTTCATTTCTTTGTGTCTAGCCTTTTTTTTATCCCCTCTCTGCCTCTTCCTGGTCCTGTGACCTTATGCATGTCACTTTGCCTGAATCTTAGCTTTCCATTTGTGCATCACCTTCTTGTCCCTCAAAAATGGTAGTCATTGTATTTGCTACTGTTAACTCTGTTACTCTCTAAATGCCAAGATTTGCAATATATATATCTTCTAAGACAAAGAGTATTAAAAGCTCCATGGCTTATGTCATTTCTTTGCCCAGTTCTCTAATGTCATTAGATGTTATTATTTAGGAGATTTTCCCTAGAGTAACAGACCCAAAATATAGTGTCCTAAATAAAATTGAAATTTATTTCTTGGATAGGGAATGGTCTTTAGGTAAGTAACTTAATGCTGATGTAGTGAGTCTGTTGCACAAAGTATTCAGGAATCCAGGTTTTCTATCTTGTTGCTCCTTTGCAGGTAGATCAATTATCAAGCTTACTTTGTGTCTCAAGACAGCCGATCCATGCCCAGCCCCAGCCTCAGCCTCAGCCCTCATGTGTGCATTCTAGTTAACAGGAAGGAGGAAGAGACAACAAAAAAGTTGAAGAGTCTCTATTACGTGCCACTCAAAATGGTGTATGGCATTTGTCCATTGGATGAAAACGTAGCTACCTTTCTAGCAACAAGGAAGGCTAGGGAATATAGTCTTGCCATATTCACGAAGACGAGAACAGATACTGGTGAGAATCTAGCTCCTTTGGCACGAGGGCAAGTATAGAGGCATTTTAAAGCATTTCCAAAAATATAGAGACAAGTAGCAAAAAGGAAAGGGGGAATATGTGGTAACATTAGGCAGAGTTTGATGAGTGTTCTGAAGATTTGTTGTCATCATCGTTGCATGTAATTGTTAAAGGCAAGTCACACCTGACACTGAAGACTAACTTGCATGCCTGAGGTTTTTGTCTGTTGGTTGGTTGGTTTGGTTTGGTTTGTTTTTTTGAGGTTTGTTTTAATACCAAAAAAATTTAGGAATCCCAACATCATGTCAGTTAATCTGAGTAATTGCTTTATTTCTGTTAATTTTGAAAACCTGAGTTTATATAAAACCTGAATTTTTTTCTTAAGCTATTGTTGAGAGGAAAGAGTTTTCTGGAAAAAGTGTCAAAGTCTTCAGTACTAAGGTTATTCTGCTTTCTGTGAAGCATATCAATTATCTTTAAAAAACACATTACTTGTACGCTGTAAAAGCTTTTTTTTTTTCTTTCTTCTTTTCTTTTCCACGGGAAAGCCATGTGTTTAAAAAGGATCTAATAACTTGGTTTAGGGTGTTAATCAATAAAGACCATGAATAACCAGTGGAAAGCGCTCACTACTCTACCCAAGGGGACGTCATCCAAGAATGAAATCAGTACAACAGCTGAATTGCATCCTTCATCAAACACATGTAAAACAGATCAGAAAGCCATCAATTCCCAATGCTGGCCTGGGTGGTCTTTCTACTGTGTGTGCAATTTCCAATTTAACAAAGGTTAATACACTTTTTAAATTTGAAATGTCAAAATAGTAAATCCTATGTGGGTAAACTAGGTGGCTGCTTTATAATTTACAATGCATATTCAGTTAAAATAGTAAAGTCATTTTAATTACATTTACAGAGTTTTCCTTTTTTCTTTTTCTTTTCTTTTCTTTTCTTTCCTTTTTTTTTTTTTAAGCCAGTGGTATATATTCTGGCTAATAGTTTTTATAAGCCAGGAATAATAAAGTATAATATCAGACATGATGGTCTTTGGGGTCAGTATGGCTTGGTATGGTAGGGACAAGGCAATGAATTACTGTTAAGTGTTCTAATTAGTGTGAGCTTCCTTTTCCTACCTTTTAATCACTTGTTATTTCTGTCCTGTTTTTTATTCCTTGGGATATATTTTTAGGTACAGGTTTTATTTTGAGTTTCCTCTTAACTTTTAGTACAGAATATTATTAGTATGAAATTTACTTACTCATGAGATAAAATGGGTTTGTAGCTTTGGCTTTCTGTAGCTGACTTCCCCCCCCTCCACACTCCGCACACACTATTCTCTTTAATTAAAAAGTTCCTTTTCAGGAGCAAGTAATGAAAACCTGAAAAAGTCAAATTTACTTCTTTTGTCTGAAGTATATTCACTTTGGCAGTTGTGCTCATCAATACTGAAAATTGTCTCTATTGTTTAAAAAAAAATAGCTGCATGAGCCAAATGATGGTCTTCCATATTTTGGTATTTCACTACTCTTTTTTGGATCTATGTTAATTCAGTTTATTTCTGTAATCACATATTGAAAAGTTACTTGGTTCCAGATGCTTTGTCAAGATTGGGAAATGCAAAGGAGAGTGAACACGGTTCTTGACCTTGAGAAGTTCAGAGTTTAGACTGGAATTTGAACCTCCTAATTTCAACTACTTTTAGGAAACTAAAATAGAATATCAATCATTCTGAGAAATCTAAATTAGGGATTTAAGATAAGAAACGGATGATTTAACGGTAATGGAAGCAGTTTAGAGATATGCTTTTGTTTTAAAGACTTATTCTTATACTGAATTTACCTGTGAGTTTTTCGTCTCTCTATATGACTAATGTTCTAGAAATGGTCTGAAAATGAGGAGATCCCTCTATCCCAGATGCATTACAAAGACCATTTTTGTATAACTTGGAGCTTGTGAAAATCTGGTTCTGTTTTCTTTACCCAAAGAGTCTTTTTATTTTATAGCATTTTGACTGTAAAAAGAGTGTTAACATCAAAAGAGGTATTTAGATCTCTTGATTTGGGCAGTGGTGCATTTTCTTTAAAAGTTGAGTTGCAAAGAAACTGGATCAAGAGTAGATACTGATCCCTTCTACCTCTATGAATCTATTATCTTTCAAAAATCAGTTTAGTGTTCAATCCCAAACCGTTAGTTCTTAAGGAGTCTGCAGCATATAAAACACAGAACCTCTGAGAAAAAGAAACGTCCAACCTTAATCATATAACAAGAGTAATTTATCACAAAGTAATAAAGTTGCTTTGGTATAAATCTTCAGTAGACTTTCCTGTAAGTAGGGGATTCTTAATGTTACATCATTGCAAAATAAGAAGGAAACAAAGGGGGCGCCTGGGTGGCTCAGTGGTTTAAGCCGCTGCCTTTGGCTCAGGTCATGATCTCAGGATCGAGTCCCATGTCGGGCTCTCTGCTCGTCAGGGAGCCTGCTTCCCTCTCACTCTCTCTGCCTGCCTCTCTGCCTACTTATGATCTCTCTCTCTGTCAAATAAATACATAAAATCTTAAAAAAAAAAGAAGGAAACAAAGGAAATTTTGTATCAAAACAAAGAATGTGGGGGTATGAGGCAGAGGAGTGTAAAATCCTCCTCCACGGGCCTAATGATTTTTTTTTTTTTTGATTTTTTTTTTGATTTTTTTGTTTAATGTTTCTTTTATTCCCTAGTCAGCAGTGTCAACTTCTTTCTTTAACCACTTTTTTTTTTTAAAGATTTTATTTATTTATTTGACACAGAGAAAGAGACATCACAAGCAGGCGGGGAGGGGGGAGGAGCAGACCCCTGTTGAGCATAGAGCCCAATGCTCCATCCCAGGACCCTAAGATCATGACTTGAGCTGAAGGCAGAAGCTTAACCCCCTGAGCCACCCAGGTGCCCATCTTTACCCCATTTCTCCATTGCTTCCTTTTCAGTTCCTTGCTCCCTTCCCCTTACCTTTTTGAAAATGTCATGTTTACCCCACCTTTTCCTGGTGGAACTTCTCTGACCTCTGACAATTCTTCTGTTAGGAAAGAGACCAGTGATTGCCTATAGATTTCACAGGGAGCTGAACACTGATAGGCTATTTCCTTAGTGGCTTGCAGAAAGACAAATGTATGCCTTCCATCTTGGTGGGAAATCTGCAGTGATGAAGGAGGTGGGCTTCCATAGATGGAGTGCTACCATTTGCTCTGTATGGGCTCTGAGGTGCTTTGCTTCCCCTAACGAATGTCTCCTCCTTAACAGATGCTCCCAGAAAACCAGTTTCTAGCTTTTTGTGGCTAAATAGTTCTTAGGAAACTCAAGTTTTTCTCCCTGATGGATAGGACTTGAGGTTCTGATACGGGCTTTGAGTTCCAGTATATTGTTCTCTGATTATGTGGGTCCAGCTAGGACTTTAATTCTCACAGTAGTTCATTTCTTGCGAAGATTTCTCAGGCAATCTAGGCACGTCCTGTGTGGTCCTTGCTGATTTGGACACCCCTGGCTTTCCAGACTTGGGCCAGAATTGCCCTAAGGAACTTAGCTGGTTTCCTTACAACCACACTCCAGGTCTGGCACTCTTGATCTTGGTCATACTTGTATTCCTTGGTAATGCTGCTCTCTATTTTATTTAGATTTGGCCTTTAGGTCTCCCAGTCACATAAATCAGCTAATACACTAATGGCTCCTCCTCATTTACTCTTAATCTTTCAAAAATGTGTTGATATCCTCATGTACTGTTTTGTTTTTCCTTCTTACTCTCTCATTCCTGTACTTTTTTATCAACATATTTTTAGTCTTTAATCATGTATGTCTTTGGGCAGGACTGTGGAAGGACACTGTGCTGGGGGTGGGGGGGGGGGGCAGGCATGTCCTCCTAGCCCTGGGGTTGGTGGCTGAGCTTCACTTACCAGGTTCTGCATGTTTCAGTTTGTCCCACCTCTGGCTGGGGGTGTTGTACTAGGATTTTGCATCGAACTAAAATTTTACCCCATTTAACTTCCATCTATTTGCTTTCCTTCTGTTAATTTAGCATTCTTTAGACAATTTAGTCTTTGTACTAATTTCCTATTGTTGCTATAAGAAAATGCCACAAATCTAGAGGTATAAAATGATATAAATTTATTGCTTTACAATTCTGGAGGTTAGAAATCTAAAAATGGGTTAGCAAAGTCGTGTTCCTTCCAGGGACTCTAGGAGAAAATCTATTTCCTTGCGTTTTCTAGCTTCTAGAGGCAGCCTGCATTCTTTGGCACATGGCCCCATATCACTGGCACTTCTAATTCTATCTCCTTCTCTGACTCCAAACTTCTGTCTTCCTTTTCCATCTTTAAGGACCTTTGTGATTATGGTGGACTTATCTCCATAGTCCAGAATAATCACCCTATTTTGAGACCCTTAATCACATCTGCAAAGTCATTTTCTAAGTTTCAGGGATGAGGATATAGACTTCTTTGGGGGTTGTAATTCTGTCTACCATACTCTTCAATATGATAACTCTATGAATAAGTCTCTTTTAAGATGTCTTCTCTCCTTTTCCTTCCTTCCTCCTCCTCTTCTTCTTCTTCTTATTTTTCTTCTTCTTCTTCTTCTCCTTCTCCTCCTTCTCCTCCTCCTCTGCCTCCTCCTTCTTCTTCTTCTTTGGTTAATATAAGAAATTTCTTCACTTGTTTCATAGCTAGTACGGCTCCCAGAGTCCTTATCAGCCTCACTGCCACCTTCTGTATTTATTTTTTTTTTGTCAGTGTCTTTTTTAAATGTCCAGAACTGAACATAAATATGATCAGACTCAGGAAGATTCAGTGAAGGTAACATTTTCCTGCTTCTGAAAAACTCTTCTTCTATTAATGCAGCTCAAGATTTCATTATTTTCTTGGGGAACATTGTTGACTAATATTGATCTTTTTGCCAACTAAAATCCCTTAATCTTTTTCATGTAAACTACTTGTAAGTGAGGTTTTTCTCATTCTCTATTTCTATGGGATTGTCAAATTACAAAACAAAACCAAAAATAACAAAGATGTATTCAGGTCCAGTTAGGTGTCAGAAACTGGACAGTTACACTTGGTGTTACACTAAGCCAAGGGTCAGCTGCTTAAATGCCCCCGTAGTCTTCCAGCTTGCTTTCAGATTTAAATAAAATTGCTATGGTCCTTATCACCAGAATGGAGGGAATCACATCAGCCCTCCAGTGTGTTCAAGACTTTTGGGGGAAGTTTATGTTGTATTGGGTCACCTCTGCTAATCATCTAGTTCCAGAACACTCAACTCCCAACCTGTATCCTTTCTGTTGTTCTGTCTGTACTCTGTCGTTCTATTTGGGATACCTTGATTCCTGAACTCCCCCAAAGTTCCACTGACCCAAGATTGTGTATGTAGACTTTTACTGAAGACCTGAGGTTAGGAAGGGAGGTAACATACAGCCTGGAAAATAATCAACAAAAAATATTAGATCTCAAAAGTCCCTTTATAATTCTTGCTCCTGCAAACTCCTCACAGGACGAGTTTTTGGCACAGAGCCCAGGTTATATTAAGCTGCTTGTGTTCTTACTTTTTCTATCCTTTCAGTCATCCAGGCTTGACCCTTCTCCTATATTTCTTGCTTCAGAGTAATGTGGCTCTCATTTGAGACTTGACTTCTTATTGATTGATTGAGTAGTTGATTGAATGAACAAAGAAGCTATCAAGGTATTCTACTGAACAGAAAAATAACTTTTCTATCTCATGAAGAATATCTTACAAGAATTTAAGCATTGCGGGGTGCCTGGATGGCTCAGTGGGTTAAGCTTCTGCCTTCGGCTCAGGTGATGATCCCAGGGTCCTGGGATTGAGCCCCACATCGGGCTCCCTGCTCAGTGGGGAGCTTGCTCCCCCCACCCTGCCTGCCTATCTGCCTCCTTGTGATCTCTGTCTGTCAAATAAATAAAATCTTAAAAAAAAAGAGTTTTAGCATTGGGATAATGTTCATCCTCATTATATATATCTCTGAAAAATTCAATCCCAACCCCATAGAACTATTTGTATCATGAAAATTAAAATACTTGTATATTCATAAACTGTTTATAGCTTATGAAAGCCATTATTATGGATGACCATGTGCAAAATGAAGATCATGACTAGTTATTTTGAATTTCAAGCCACACAAGTAACCTTGAGTGGTTGCGAAGTTTTGCTCCCCATAGTGAACATCCTGCCTGGTGAACACACATGAGTCTGCCTGCCTAAGTGCTGCGGGACTCATATCTAAACAAATACCATGAATCTAAAGGTGTCTCTCATGACAAGTGGCTTTCCCTCCTTTTACTGAGAAAAGGGAAGACCGTTTTTTATTTAGTGCATTTTATGAGTTTATGTCCTAAAAAGATGTGTTGAAGTCCTGATCCCCAGCACCCCAGGATGTGACCTTATTTGGAAATAGGTCTTTTAAAAAGTAATCTAGTTAAAATGAGGTAGTTATGGTGGGCCCTAGTTCAATACAACAGGTGTCCTTACAAAAGTGGGTGATTTAGACTCAGTCACACACAAAGGGAGAGTGTCATGTGAGGTGGAGATCTGGTGATGTTTCTGTAAGCCAAGCAACACCAAAGATTGCCAGCAAAACACCACAAGCTAGGAGAGAGGTGTGGAGCAGATTCGCTTTCACAGCCCTCAGAAGGAATCAAGCCCGTTGACACCCTGATCTCAGAGAGCTGGCCTCCAGAACTGTAAGCTAGCCTCCAGAACCAGCCTCCAGAAACTCCAGATTTCTAAAGCTGCTGTATTTATAGTACTTTGTTATAGTAGCCCTAGCAAACTAATACAGTGCATTTGACTAAAACAAAGACTTTGTTGACATTTCTGAACTCCTTGGTCTATTTCTAACCTAAAACATGGTGGGAAGATACTCCATTTTGGTGAGAAAAATTTCTTCGTAAAGGTAAACCTCTTCTTTTTAAATTTTATTTATTAATTTGAGAGAGAGAGAGAAAGAGAAAGATCATGAGCAGAGGGGAGGGGTAGAGGGAGAAGCAGACTCTGATGAGCAGGGAGCTTGTTGAAGGACTTGATTCCAGGATCCTGGGATCATGAACTGAGTTGAAGGCAGCCACTTAACTGACTGAGCCTCCCAGGTGCCCTATAGGTAAACTTTTTCAATGTGAATTAACAACTGAAATAAACGGAATTAAATTCCTTATAATTAATCAAATAATCTACCTGGTAAAGGTACTTCTAAGTGGGGAGATTAAGCAGATGTTTACTATCCTGTCTTATGCTTCTTCTTGGAAGGTCTGTCTGCTTGTGGTTGAACCAAATGCTTGTAAGTACAAATCAGATCCAGAAAGTGGAAATGAATGCATTGGGAAGATCAGAGAAGCACAAATACCCCCATTCCTTTTAACCACTTTGTCCTTAAACACAAACAAAAGTGAACAAACCAAAACTTCTCTTAAATCTGCATTTTTCCTTTCAGCTACACCGCATAAACAAATTTTTAGAAAGAATTACCTAGTGGTGCTGGGTGGCTTAGTCAGTTGAGAGTCGACTCCTGTTTTGGCTTGGATCATGATCTCAGGATCGTGACACTGAGCCCCATGATGTGCTCTGTGCTCAGTGGAGAGTCTGCTGGAGATTCTCTCCCTCTCCCTCTCCCTCTACCCCTCCCCTCTAAAATAAATAAATAAATCTTAAAAAAAACCCCACAAAACTATCTATACACTTTATGTCTACTTCCTCATCTTCCTTTTATTGTTTGACTTTCTTGAATCTGGCTTTACCCTTTGTCATCCCAGAACTGCTCTTGCCAAGGGCCAGTGTCAGCAACATTTCCTCCCATCCTCATCCTCCTGTAAGTCCACACTGGTGACCATTTCCTTCTTGTTGAAACTCATTTCCATCTTCTACTGGTCTTCGGCAAACCTCCTCAGTTGTGCCTTCTGTCTTTGTGGGCCCTGCCTCCTTCATCTGCTCTATGTTGCTTTGTCCTGGATCCTCTTTTCTTACCAGTCTGTACACTCTCTCTAGGTTATTTCATTCAGTCTCATAGTTTGAAATATTGTATATACATACATATGTATACACATGGGTGAGTCCCAAATTTATGTCTTCAGTTTCTGCCTATCTTCTGAGCTGCAGACTTTTATATCTAACTACGTGCCTACTTGACATCTCAATTTGTACATCTCCTTGTGTCATAAGCCAATGTATTTCACACTGAATTCTTGATTCCCATTCAGCCAAACCTGTGTTTCTTCCAATTCTTCATCCTCTCAATAAAATCTACCCAAAGTCTGGAAATCAGCCTTTGTTCCTCTTTTACCCTTCTCACATCCCCTTGTTCCATCTCTAAGCTGCCATTCTAGCCCAGGCCCCATCCTTGGCTCTTAAGTGAATTTAATAGCTTCTGACCAATCTCTCTTCTGCCCGTCTTGTCTTCATCATTAATTCTCCACACGGAATCTAGAAATATCTTGATATATGAAAAATGCAATCATTCCATTCCTCTGCTTAAAATTTTTCTGTGACTTTCTATTGTACTTAGAATACAATGCAAACACAGCACAGGACCTTCAGGGCCTACACGCCCTGTCCCTGCCTGTCTGTGGAACACCATCCTTCATTCACTGCCTTCCATCACACTGTCCTCTGAATTTCTTAAACAGGCCAGACTTTATGTCAGGACACTTTCCATCTCCCTTCTGCCTGAAAAGTTAAGCTAGTAGAATGATGTGAGGAAAGAAAAATAGCTAAGTCATATCTTGGCTTTAAGTCACTTAGTCTAAGCTCTGTTTGTGGCATGGAAGCTGGGGTGCCCCTCCAGTCCAGGCATCCAAGGTTCCAGGAGGCAGAACCTTCCAAGTGGAGGATTTCTTACCTATACCTGTGTGTGGACAAGAACTGAGGCAGGTGGGTGGTCCTTTGCATTTGAAAGTCCTCCCAAGAGTGATTTCATGCAGGTGATTGTGCTTTGGGAAGAGATTATGGTCAGAATGATTTCTTCCACAGCCATTGATTCCCTTGAGTTTTATATCATTTTGATGGGAATTGATTTGGTAACATATAGGTAAAAAGGTGTGCAAGAGCTGCTTTGCATGGAAAGTAATATGTGAAAATTAATCGATAAATTGATGTTCCTGGGATCATCCTTTCTTTTTTTAAAAATACCAGTGAAAAATTTAAATGTGTATTTTCCAATATCATAGCTTTCATTTTAGGTGTTTTATTTTGGGAACATACATTCATTGCCCAAATTTTAATCATTCACGTTCCAGTTTCAAGATTTTTGCAATATTTCTGTATCATTTGTGTTAATGCATGTGCATGTGCATTTTTAACTTTTTAAAGAATAACATTGAGAAATCAAAAAATTTTTTAATGTTTTATTTTTTATTTTAATTTTTTTATTAACATATAATGTAGTATTAGCCCCAGGGGTACAGGTCTGTGAATCCCAGGTTTACACACTTCACAGCACTCACCATAGCACATGTCCATAACCCAACCACCCTCTCCCTATGTCCATAACCCAACCACCCTCTCCCTACCCCTCTCCCTTCCCCCCTCCCCCCAGCAACCCTCAGTTTGTTTTGTAACATTAAGAGTCTCTTATGGTTTGTCTCCCTCCCGATCCCATCTTGTTCAATTTATTCATTTCATACTGCCCAGACCACCCCCCCCGCCTCTCAAATTCTTCATATCAGGGAGATCATATGATAATTGTCTTTCTCTGATTGACTTATTTTGCTAAGCATAATACCCTCTAGTTCTATCCACATCATCGCAAATGGCAAGATTTCATTTCTTTTGATGGCTGCATAGTATTCCATTGTATATATATATCACATCTTCTTTATCCATTCATCTGTTGATGGACATTGCTGCTATGAACATTCGGGTGCACGTGCCCCTTCGGATCACTACATTTGTGTCTTTAGGGTAAATACCCAGTCGTGCAATTGCTGGGTTGTAGGGTAGCTCTATTTTCAACTTTTTGAGGAAACTCCATGCTGTTTTCCAGAGTGGTTGCACCAGCTTGCATTCCCACCAAGAGTGTAGGAGAGTTCCCCTTTCTCTACATCCTCGCCAGCATCTGTCATTTCCTGACTTGTTAATTTTAGCTATTCTGACTGGTGTGAGATGGTATCTCATTGTGGTTTTGATTTGTATTTCCCTGATGCTGAGTGATGAGCATTTTTTCATGTGTCTTTTGGCCATCTGGATGTCTTCTTTGCAGAAATGTCTGTTCATGTCCTCTGCCCATTTCTTGATTGGATTATTTGTTCTTTGGGTGTTGAGTTTGATAAGTTCTTTATAGATTTTGGATACTTGCCTTTATCTGATATGTCATTTGCAAATATCTTCTCCCATTCTGTCAGTTGTCTTTTGGTTTTGATGACTGTTTCCTTTGCTGTGCAGAAGATTTTGATCTTGATGAAGTCCCAATAGTTCATTTTTGCCCTTGCTTCCCTTGCCTTTGGCGATGTTCCTAGGAAGAACTTGCTGAGGCTGAGGTCAAAGAGGCTGCTGCCTGTGTTCTCCTCAAGGATTTTGATGGATTCCTTTCTCACATTGAGGTCCTTCATCCATTTGAGTCTATTTTTGTGTGTGGTGTAAGGAAATGGGCCAGTTTCATTTTTCTGTATGTGGCTATCCAATTTTCCCAACACCATTTGTTGAAGAGAATGTCTTTTTTCCATTGGACATTCTTTCCTGCTTTGTCAAAGATTAGTTGACCATAGAGTTGAGGGTCTATTTCTGGGCTTTCTATTCTGTTCCATTGTGAGAAATCAAAATTTTATGTTTTACTTGGCATATTTCTATTTTGTAACAAAACAAGTGCATAATTAATACAATGAAAAATGTTCATATATCTACCATATAAAATTAATGGTGAATCATCAGTATGTGAGTGTACTTTTTTTAAAAAATATTTTACTTACTTATTTAACAGAGAGATCACAAATAGGCAGAGACGCAGGCAGAGAGAGGGAGAAGCAGGCTCCCTGCTGAGCAGAGAGCCCGATGTGGGGCTTGATCCCAGGACCCTGAGATCATGATCTGAGCTGAAGGCAGAGGTTTAACCTACTGAGCCACCCAGGTGCCCCTGTGAGTGCACTTTTAGGAAAAGCTGTTGCGTACTCTCACTAAAGTCACCTGTATTTAGCCAACATAGTTTTTCAATGCGTTTCATTTAGGCTAAGAATAAAATGAATTTGTATTTTTTGAACATGAACCAGCATGAAAAACATAATGGACACATGTAATTAGGTTGTAGTTAAAATTTTGCCTTGTATACTAGAAAAGCCTTGTATAATAGAAAAGATATAAAATCCACCCATAAATAAGACAGAAATGTAGTTACCAAGGTACATTTGTCTCCATATATTTTCATTTCTAAAAATATTTATGTTTTGAGCTTTTCTTTTATTGATGTCCATTTGTGAAAAAAACTGGTCAATCCCACTTAGCATTAGCCCTTTGCCCATGGAGGCTACTCTTAAACAGAGTCCCTCTTAAGGTTTACAAATGATGAACTACCGAGTAGAGCACAAACCCACAGAAGAACCCAATTCCACATATAATGGCATAAACTCACTGTATAACATACATAAATGTCCATATAAAATAAGAAATTTACTTTTCAGTAGAATGATGGATGGCTGATTACTTATTATTCTTGGTCCTTCTTTTCATGAACTGCACCTATTCGCTACCCCAGGCAAATAGCTAGGTTGGAACATAGGTAATAGGACAGATCAGAGTTAACTGTACTACATGGGAATTGAGCTGAAGACTGACTTTGACCTCATTAGCACAATGATATAGTCAGCCAAAGTTGTCAGATCCAACACGTGTGGAGACATTCAAAGGAAACTCATTTGAAAGGGAAGTTGGATGTGTGGTTGATACAGTATTCAGCTTTACAAAGCGAGAAGGTTAAAAAGAGAGTTGTAAAAATATCAGAAAGACCATCGTAAAGTTGCATATTTGGCCCTGTTTTCCAACTCATAGGAAAGTGCTTAGGAAAGAGGACTAATTCACTGTGGTATTATTAGATATAGTTGGGCAGAAGGACACAGTAAGCTGTCAGAAAGTAATTACTCTGCAAGTATCGTTGAAACTGGGCTGATTGTACTGGTGCCAGTCACATAATGAGAATGGACATTCAGGGGTCCAGCGTAACCATTGGAAACCACAGGCTGACATTTTCTGGGTGCAATAACTGGATACTACAGCTACTGTTTCTGATGAATGTTTAACTTAAGCAAAATGTCTGTGTTCAATGAGAATGTTAGGGTTAGGATTTGCAAAGCAGCAGACTCCAAGGGCAGTGAAAGCAGTATTTATTAAGGAACAGGATACAGTGTGTAGAAGTCTGTGAAGAGTAGCTGTCTGGCCACTTTTGTAGACGCAGGAAATGGCATTAGTGCAGGGTCATCAAAGGATAATTCTCTATATATCTGACCACATCTGAAAACGTGTTTATCCTCTCTAAAGACAGAGAACTTATAGGAAGTTTTTTTCTTCCTCTCCTTCTCTGTTGTTTCCCACCCTTTCCTCCCTTAAAGACATTTTCTTCATCTTGTTTTCCACACATAATTTTATTGTGGAACGCTCTCTAATTTATCTCAACCTTGATCTCCTTGTTTGGGAACTGGGAGTTTGTATCAATGCCTGGGTACCATGCATTCACATTTCCAGTCTAGATTGGACTTCTTAGTGGGCAATCCATCTAGCATGATTTCAGAGCATCAGGCAGTCCCCTTCTGCCCTCAAATACCCTTGAGTGCGTACTAAAAGTTAAATGATTAGGGATGCATTAATTCATTTCTCTAGTCAGTTGTTATTCACTGAGCAGCTACTGCATGCTAAGCGCCATGCCAGGCACTGAAAATGATAACGTGGAAACAGACAAAGTGTGGTGTCTGTTTCAGGCATTTGCTGTTTATCACAGGAAATCTATAGTTCTTGTAGCACTTATCTTTTGGACTTTGAAGCCCCCATTCAAAAGCAAATATCTCTGGGACTAACTACCCAGACTTTAGCTACTAATTCTTTAGAGGGATTTGACTCCAAGCTGAGTGTAAGACTCTGTGGAGACAGCTTTTGGCTTAGTCACTTAAGAGGCAGAACCCACGATTGGAGGAAATGCCATTTTGCTTACAGCATTGATTTGAAAAGGTGCAAAGGTGATGGGGGTGTCCTGGGGGTGCTGATCCTTATAATGAGAGTTGAGGGAGCTATAACCTCCGTTCTTTTGCCCATTTTTCTTATTTTCTGGAGAATGTGGAAATTAGATGTCTACATTTTTTTAATTTAATTAACATATAATGTATTATTTGCCCCTGGGATACAGTCTGTGAATATCATGCTTACACATTTCACAGCACTCACCATAGCACATACCTTCCCCAATGTCCGTAACCCAGCCACCCTATCCCTTCCTCCCCAACCCAGCATGCCTCAGTTTGTTTCCTGAGATTAAGATTCTCTTATGGTTTGTTTCCCTCCCAATTTCATCTTGTTTCATTTTTTTCCTCCCTACCCCCCACGACCCCCGACCCTGCCTCTCAAATTCCTCATATCTGAGAGATCATATGATAATTGTCTTTCTCTGATTGACTTATTTTGCTTAACATAATACCCTCTAGTTCCATCCACATCGTTGCAAATGGCAAGATTTTGTTTCTTTTGATGGCTGCATAGTATTCCCTTGTGTGTGTGTGTGTGTGTGTGTGTGTGTGTGTGTATATATATATACCACATCTTCTTTATCCATTCATCTGTTGGTGGACATCTAGGTTCTTTCCAAAGTTTGGGTATTGTGGACATTGCTGCTATAAACATTCGGGTGCACATGCCCCTTCAGATCACTATATTTGTATCTTTAGGGTTGTTGGGTCCTAGGGTAACTCTATTTTCAACTTTTGAGGAACCTCCATACTATTTCCCAGAGTGGCTGCACCAGCTTGCCTTCCCACCAACAGTGAAAATTCGTCTTAATGGCCCTGTTTTGGTTGCTAACATTGAGTTCATCTTTCAGGCAATCTGCTATGGATTTTCCTTCTCTAAATATATTTTTCTAAACTGATTCTCTTCTTTGACTGTTTACATATTATTAAGGTACATTTTCAAAAGCTGTGTGATACTATTTTCCTAAGGGTGTCAGATCATTATACTAAAAGGATTTGAGTTAGGGTTTGGAAAATTTTAACTTTTCACTATTTTGATCCCAGAAAATGTAGTGTCTCTCCTTGGATACTTACTTCTTTTTGTACTGGTATCTATATAATTGAAAAGATAGGGAACCATACATTGTATGTTGAGTAAAGTGACTTTATTTTGATATAAGAGCAATAGGTTATTTGATCACCTTTGTAAAAGGAAAGTTGTTTGAAATTATATGTCCTTTTGATTAAGATTAAATCATCCTAATGAGATATTATCCTATTATATCATTTTGGAGCTGAGTATAATTTATACTGTGTGCTAATAATTAAAATGGTTATTTCTCTTGATCTAAGGGCAAGTAATCTTAGTAAGGTGACTGATATAGTCACAGTAAAGCTCAACAGTAAGTCTTTATAATATTGAAATTCAAGGCCTTCCTCTCCATTCAACTCATGCCACAAAACTTCTCATCCAGTGTTCTCTGGCTTGACTGGGATCGCCCTCTCCCTTCCCTCCCACAGCTAATCAATTACTAGGTTTTGTCAGTTGTACCATAAAATTGTTTCTCATGCTCACCAGTTCATTTCCATCGTCTCTGACACTGTCCTAATTTAGTTCCTTATTTCTTCTCAACCAGAAAATCGTAAGCCCTCCTATTACCTCCATAGTCTTCAGTGCACTTCTGTGAGCCCGTCTAAGATTCAGCTCTGACTGTGACTGTTTCTGCCTTAAAAGATTTCAGGCACTCTCTGTACTGCCAACAGAATCAAGTCCAAGATCCTGGGCTTGCACTAATGGCCTTCTGCAATCCAGCCATGACTTAACCTTTCCACTGTTCGCTTCTTCTACAAGCTTCTGCTCCCACCTTTCTGTACATCATTCCCACGGCGTGCCTTTTGTCTTACCCTATGGGAATTTATTCACATGGTTCCTTTTACCTGACTGCCTCCTCTCATACTCTGACCTTCAAAGTCCTGACCCATTCCTCATAAATGCCACCTTCCTAGAAAGTTTTCCCATCCTCCAATCAGAACATATGTCCCCTTTCTCTCTCTTAGTACTACATAAATTTACTCATGTTAGTTATATGTCTTCTTACATGTATTAATCAGGTGAAGATAGGCAATGATGTGGTAACAACAACAACAACAACAACAACAAACACCGAAACATTAGTGGCTTAGCTGTGCTCCAGGTGGCAGTTCAGCTTTCCAGTCTGCTTTGACACCTCCACCTCAACAAATGCTTTCACAGTTGCCACAGCAGGAGAAGAAAACATGGGAGTCACACATCATCTCTTAGTTACCTGTGTCTGGAATTGAGACACATTGCTTTCCTTGTATTTCATTGGCCAAAGCAAGCAATCTTTCAGTTGACAGAGAAAGGTAAGAACTCTTAAGTGTGTAGAAAAGAGACAAGAACTGAAAATATTGATAAGCACTACTGATTTCTTTCTTCTCAATTTATAGATCTTTTATTTCCTTTTCTTCTCTCATTGCATTAGCTAGGACATCTAGTACAGGATGAATAGGAGTGGTGAGAGGGACATTCTGGTCTTCTTCCTGATTTTGAGTGGAAATATCTAGTTTCTCACCATTAAGTAAAATGTTAGCTATAGGTTTTTTTTAAAGGATTTTATTTCTTTATTTATTTGTCATAGAGAGAGAGAGAGAGAGAGAGAGTAAGAGAGGGAACACGACCAGGGGGTGTGGGAGAGGGAGAAGCAGACTTCCCACTAAGCAGAGCCAGATGTGGGCTACATTCAAGGATCCTGGGATCATGACCTGAGGCAAAGGCAGACGCTTAATGACTGAGCCACCCAGGCGCCCAGCTGTAGGTTTTTTGTAGATGTTTCTTATCAAGTTGAGATTTCGTTGAGCATTTTTATCATAAATGAATGTTGGGTTTTACCAATTGTTTTTATTATATTAATAATAATAATGATCATATGGTATTTTTTAGTTTACTGATGTGATGGATTACATTAATTGATATTTGAATGTGGAGTCATCACTGTATACTTGGAATAAATCCTACTTGGTCAAGATACATACTTCCTTTTATACATTGTTGAATTCAATTTGATAACATTTTTGGGAGGATTTTTGCATTTACATTTATTAGCAATATTGGTCTGTAGTTTTTCTTTCTCATAATATCTTTGGTTCTGGTACTAGGGTAGTGGTGACCTCAAAATGAGTTTGGAAGTATCCTCTCTGCTTCGATTTTCTGAAAGAGATTATGAAGGATTGGTATCATTTCTTCCTTCTTTCTACCATCTGGGCCTGGTGCTTTCTGATTAGGAAGGTTATTAATGACAGAGTCAATTTTATTTAAAAGATTTATTTTTAAATTTATTTTGAAAGAGAGAGTGTGCGAGTGGTGGGTGGAGTGGAGAGAGAGGGAGAGAAGTGGACTCCCTATTGAGTGTGGAGCCCATTGTGGGACTTAATCTCATAACCCCAAGATCATGACCCAAGCTGAAATCAAGAGTTAGAGGTTTAACTGACTAGACCATCCAGTCACCCCAAAGATTCAACTTTTTAAATAGATACAGGCCTATTCAGACTATTTTTCTTTGTGTGAGTTTTGATAGATTGTGTCTTTTAAGGGATTGGTCCATTTCACCTAAGTTATCACATTTGTGAACACAGAACTGTTCATAATATTCCTTTATTATCCTTTTAATGTCCATGGGATCAGTAGTGATGTCCTCTCTTACATTTCTGATATGAGTAATTTGTGTCTTCTGTCTTTTTCCTAATTAGCCTAGTTAGAGGCTTATCAATTTTTGTGGATCTTCTCAAAGGAATAACTTTTGGTTTCATTGATTTTCTCAATTGTGTTGCTGTTTTGAATTTTGTTGATTTCTGTTCTAATTTTTATTTTCTTTATTCTGCTTACTTTGGATTTATTTTGCAATTCTTTTTCTAGTGTCCTAAAATGGAAGTTTAGGTTTCTGATTTTAGATCTTTCTTCTCTTCTAATAGTGGTATTAATTTCTCATAATGTATGCGGAAATTATTCATGAGACTTCACATTTCTGAAGTTAGCACATGTGCTTTGCTCTTTCTTGTATTCTTTTAGGAAACAAGGAAGTGTCAATAAATTGGTGTTTTCCAACCTTTAGTCATTTGCATTGCATCTTCACGTTTTGCTATAGTCTTGTGTTATTTGTGATAATAATTAATTTTTTTTTTTAGGTAGCATCACTTTTTAAATTAAAATTCTTAGACTAGAATTTTTAAATTATGAGTGAAACCTAGAATCTCTTCCCATAAGTAGAGATAGTTTTGAAAAATAAATATTAAACATTTAAAATGAGAACAATTAAAATTGGTTGGATACTACCTAAAGTCATTGTAAGTATCAGCAGTTTTTGTAGTATGCTTTTGGAAACACTGAACCACATATTAATGAAAGAGAATGCAAATATATATATATATATATATATATATATATATATATATATAAGATTTGTAGTTAGAAAACCTGAATTTAAGTGCCCCATTTTTCTGCTTTCTTGCTGCATGATATAGAGAGTCACACAGAATCCTCTTTGGTAGGTTTAATGCTATCCACTTGACATTGTTGTTAGATAGAAATGAGATGAATTATGATTATGATTATGCCTTCTTATTGTCTCATTCTATGGGAATATGAAAATAATTCTGAAACAGATATGCCTGTATCTACCCCTATGTAACATAGGATCTAAGGTTACCAGAGGTAAGTTATTTGGTTTTTAAGCAATTTTTCTTTTGAAATGAATACTTGTCTGAAGGTATAGATAGAGTTATGAATTGACAAAGAAGATTTATATTATAAAGAAACAATTTTAAGATTTATTTAATTATTTGAGGGGGGGAGGGGCAGAAGGAGAAGGAGAGAGAGAATCTTAAGCAGGCTTCATGCTTAGCATGGAGCCGGATGTGGGGTTCGATCTCATGACGCTGAGATCATGACCTGAGCCAAAACCAATAGTTGGATGCTTAAAGGACTGAGCCACCAGACACCTCAGAAAACATTTTAACCAAAACTAGTTGAGAAAGAATTCAGTGAAAGGACTGGTAGCTTGGAAAATATTCCTTTCTGAGATTCCATAAAGGTAAAAAAGCCATTCTTTAATTTCTGGTTGTTCACAGTTAGAGAATGGCAGCAAATAGTATCTGCTATTTTGATAAGTCAACCCAATATGGCTTCACCGGCTTCTTTTTATATTTCTCAAGTTTCTGTCAGCTTCTTTTTTATTGCTAGAATTTTCTAAGACATTATTTCAGAATTGCATCCAAACCAGATGACAAAACTTTGTTTGGTACCACATAAGCAAAAATCCCTAAATGATTAAATGTTCACCCATTAACTGGGTGATTGGTTTCTGAGTCACCTTACTGGTAGTTGGAATAAGAGCCAAGGTAAATTAACGAATAGTTTATGAGCCAAACAGAAACATATCTTAAGATAAAATTTCTCTTAAGATAAAATTCCTTGAAACATTTTCTAAGGACCAAGTTTCTTTAAAAAGGTACATTTAGGAAGTTATTTAATACAGAAGCATTAGAAGATTTTTTTGTCATTGGTATAATGGAGTCAGTCTTTGGACTGGATGGCAGTCATAATTTTTGAGGTCACAATAATTTCTGTATTCTGAAGTGTAAAGTAATAAACAAATAAACTTGTTTAATATTTTACAGAGTCTAATTTAATGGTACCTAACCTTGATGTGACTAATAGACATAATTTTGTCTACATGGATAATCAAAGGTCTGAAAACTATACTTACACTGACTATGTACCCTTTGAGCAAGACTAATAATGAAGAATGGGAGCCAGCTCCTGTGATATTTATGCAACCGCTAGTCTCTGACTGAAGTCAGTGGGAGTTTGCTTACGTAAGGGTTACAAGCCTTAGCCTCCAGAGATTAAAAGGGAAAAAAAAACCCTTAAACTCTTTCAACATTAATATTGCCTGTAAGGATTCCAGTCCTGTTCTAAGCCAGGGAGCTTTTTGAACCTAGCAAGTAGAAGGGTAAACAATAAACACCAGTTATTTTAAGCACGAGCTAATCAGAGTTCAATGAGAAGCAATATTATATTTGATCTCTAAGGTATTAATACTTGTATATCACTATTAGACATTTTTATGTAGCCCATTATCCAAACAATGGCTTAAGTCTGTGGTATTTAATAAATCAAGGTTCCACGGCCAGAGACTGAGAGGGAGTGGGAATGAAGCATCTTCTCTTCTTCTTTTTTTTCCTCAGGTGCAATTCTGTCTTATATAAGAGAAGTGTGGCCTTCCTTCTCATAGCACTAAAAGTGAGATAATCCCTTTGTAAGAAATCAGTAAGTACGGTCTGCTTAATCTAGTCCCAGTGTGAAACTGTTGACATTTGTTCTTTTTTCTATCATTATGTGACTGGGCCTGTTTTGTGCTGGATTAGGCACAAATCTCCTATGCAGCACATTTGGCATGTTACTAGTAGTTTAACTTCATTAATAATGTATGAAGAAAATGTAATCCATGACAAGGAAGGAAAGAAAAGTATTTTTTTTTTTTTGCTTCTCCCAAATCCTTTGGAATGAGTAATTATTCAACATTATATGTTTGATGTTATATTTTACAATTGAACTTCCATGGTGATATTTAAAAAGAAACTTTGGCAAATGCTTGTAAAAAACACACCTTTTAAAATTTTAAATACGATTTACTGATGGCCAGAACTTGTTAAACATAGTAGGAAATTAAATATTTATTCAGCTTATTTCATTTTCAGGGTCATAAACGCTCTTTCTGAGTCATCCCCAATAACAAGAATTTCCACCAGCAAAGCCATTAACAGGCATCATGATAGAAGAGCGCTAAATTAAGATGAGATTGTATAAACAAATCAGAACATATGCAGACTTGCATAGGAGTGCAAATGATCATTTCTGATTGAAATGTTTATAGCTAAATGAGTTTGGCTGCATCAAACATAAATGTGCCAAAAGATAAGCCCCTTGCTGCTGCTGCTTTTTCATGTTTTCTAAGCTGCTTTATGCATGAAAATGGAGCTATATTTGGAACACTGTTTTCTGTTTCTCCATACTATTGATATTTGTGGAAAGTCACAAAATGGCCTAAGGAAGCTAAGCTCACCCCAAGCAGTGGTCACTTACAAGTACTTTTGTACTCTGTACTCCTGTCACATTTGGGCGATCAGAGCAACAGCTGGGGAGACTTTTTCAACAAAGATGAGTGTCAGATAATCCTGATGAGATTCCACATCCAACATCTTTTGTAATTATGTCACATTCAGCTGTAATGGAATAATTCAAGCTGAAAGGACAAGCTTTGATCCTTTCTTAAACCTTTCCCTGTGGACTGGCTATCTAAAAGATTTAAAGATATTTCTGTTACAAGATCTAGTGTTTCCTCAAAGAAGTCATGCTTCTGAAGCATCGTGATCTACAAGAACAATATCAAGTTTGCCAAACACATTTCTGAAAGCGTCATTTTTTGGGGGGAGGGGTAGATTGAATGAAGATGTCAATAATACGCTGTTCTTCAATTTTCATCTAGACTATCAAGGTTCATTGTCTTATTCTGTCATCCAAATGGACAGATAGAGAAGTGACTTAAATACATTCGGAGATGTGTCATCACACATTTAAAGCATCTGTGTGCAAATTCATGCATGTGTTTATTAAATTGTGTTTTAAGAGAAACTGGCCTACTGAAATGCTAGCTACGTTGTAGAATTAAAAAAAAAATAAAAGGTTGCTAAAATACTAGCAAGTTAAAGTCTGAAATGTCTCACAGGAAATCTTTTTGTGTGCAAAATTGTTGAACTTTACATATATTGGACTTTGGTATTACCCTAATGAAACTGACAGCCTAGGCTTTTAACTTAACATAGGATTTTTGCTTAATAATAAAGATTTGTCATGCTAAAAATCACTTATTTGTGCTCATAACCTTCCCGTTTCTGATTTATCATTTCAATTCTTCTTATGTTTCATTTTTGCACTATAATTGTTTCTTCTCCATATTTCTGTTTCTTTTTTCCTACAGTCTACATTACTGACAATAGGGAAAGAATGTAACAGAGAAGAAAACATGGCCCTGACTTGAATTTTGACTCGAGAATTGATATTAAAATGAAAAGCAGTGTTAGAAAAAAACATGAAGCAATAAGATTTCTTTGAATATAATTGAATATAAGTCTCAAACCATGAAGATATGACCACTGTTTTGGCTTATTTAGCAAAGAAAAGACAATCAATGCATGAATACCCCCCTATGAAAATCAAATTTTGATTTGCTAGAAATGCAAAGAGGCAAGTCTGCAGGACCAAGGGATATAAATATTAAAACAAAGTTTGCCTAAACTAATGAAGTAACCTTTGATTCATATAGTACAGGTACTCTGCAAGATTTTCTTTTCCACAGAGCATTTCCTCTATGGCCCCATTAGCAATAGCATGCGATTGCACTGCTAAATAAAACAAACACATTGTACCCTATATAAAACATGCATGTCTTTAGCTCCCCTATTGATAGTGTTTCTTATATAAAATTCTATATGTGAAGAATAATTACAGATATGCCTTTGCTTCATTTAGATCTTTAACTGTATATTTGGCTTCAAGTCAATATTCGCATTCTCACCATTTTGTGTATAAGGAAACTTGAGGCTTAGAGTGGTGAACTGACTTATGCAGGTGTGAGGCAAAACTGAGAAATCTGAAGCTTCAATTTATAAGCTCAGTACTCTTTGTGCTGTGCTATGGTTTCCTTTTTCTGATTTGGCTGATGGTTATTGCGGTGGAGAGTAAGGAATAAAAAATACAGCTATATAAGATTACATTTTCTTTCTCTTACATTTTAGTTTTAATTGCAACTTCATAATGATTTCTTTTCTGATATCCAAATTTTTTTAAAGAACATGTTTCATCTCTTTAAAAGATGTTGGCTGAAGAGAATAAAATTGTGTGGAATCTGACTCACCAAAATATTGAACAGACTGGATCTTGCCATTCTTGCCTTTAGGTCTAAAGTTTAGAATCTTCCTCTATGGGTAAGTAGGAGTTTTGAATGTTTATTTAATCTAGCGTAACTCAATTTTTTTCTTTTTCGTCATAGCTGAATGAGTCATTTCTGGTGAAACAACAAATCAATTTTTAAACAAATGAGAAATTTAGAATATTGAAAACCTGACCACTAACAGTGCTCTCCTGAAGAGATGTTCCTTGCTGGGGAATATAACAAAGGCTAGTAAATATTTTCCCAACAGATAAGAAGTTTCCCAACAGATAAGAAGCTGAAAGACCTTTAATCTCCACCCGAAGTCCACTTCACCATATATAAATTTATAATCCTTTTCCTATAAAAGGAACTTTTCTAACACTTATTCTTTTTCTCAGAATAAATATTTTATCATGTAATCACCAAAATAATGCTTATATTTTTTTCATATTAGAATTGAAGACAGAGGTTACATCCCTAGTGAATTCATCAAGTGAGCTTTCCTGCAAGTTTTTAGTCTCTAATATTATTTAATTACATGGGGGGGAAATCCAATAATACACAACCTGTATTATATGCTTTTAGGTTTTTATAAGAAATTAGCAAGCGCATGAGTTAAACTTACTTTTATTGGCATTACTCATTTAGTACTTTCTTGACATTTTTCCAATTCAGTATCCTCGAAGGGGTTTTAGCGGGAAAAAAACCCAGCATTTTATGCTTTTAAAACAAATTATTGGCCAGGAAACTCGAATTTTCTGCTTATTGCAGTTGATCAGATTTTAATGCTTTATGTGTGAAGCAGGAAACACCTACTTGCCTCATTTAGTCACTATATAAATCCAGGGATGTTCTCTAGAGAACACGGTTGTGGTGTTTTTTTTTTTTTTTTAATATTCTATTTATTTATTTGCCAGAGAGAGAGCACAGGCAGGCAGAGAGGCAGGCAGAGGCAGAGGGAGAAGCAGGCTCCCTGCAGAGCAAGAAGCCGGATGTGGGGCTCGATCAAGAGACTCTGGGATCATGACCCAAGCCGAAGGCGGCCGCTTCACAGACTGAGCCACCCAGGCGTCCCACGGTTGTGGTTTTTTTTTTTTTTTTTTACGGTTGTGGTTTTGAGGGCAGTTTCAATGTAGGTAATTGTACTGCATGAGTCTTACTTTATAAACAGGCTCCAGATAAATCATTGTCTTACATTGCAAAACTTTTATTTAAGAAACTATATATCTAAAGATCAGGTTCATTCGTAAGAGACCAAATAGTTTATTTCCTATTTTATGGAGATTCTTTTAAGAAAAATAAGCCTCTCTGTGTACATATACACACTTTATTTTAAGGAGTATGCTAAAGACATTTTTTTGTTGTTATTTCCAAATGTAATAAAAATAGAATGAATAGTATTATAACTCCTTTTATACTTATTACTTAACTTCATTAATTATCATGGTAATTTTGTTTCATCTACCTCCTCCACACCACTGGATTAAGATGTAATAAATTCAGATGTAATACTATTCTACTTATGAATGTTTTTGTGTATATCTGTAGAAGTCATAATTCTTCCTTAAACACGTTAAAAATCCATTGACACATCGAACAACTAACCATAAGTCTTTTTTTTTTTTAAAGATTTTATTTATTTATTTGACGGAGAGAGAGAGATCACAAGCAGGCAGAGAGGCAGGCAGAGAGAGAGGAGGAAGCAGGCTCCCTGTGGAGCAGAGAGCCCAATGCGGGGCTCGATCCCAGGACCCTGAGATCATGACCTGAGCCGAAGGCAGCGGCTTAATCCACTGAGCCACCCAGGCGCCCCTAACCATAAGTCTTCAAATAACATCAAATTCAACGGTTAGGTTTTTCGGGTCGCCTGGGTGGCTCAGTCGGTTAAACATCTGCTTTTGGTTTAGGCTTAGGTCAATCCCGGAGTCCCTGGATGGAGCCCCGTATCAGGCTCCCTGAGCCTGTTTCTCCACCTACCCCTCACCCTGGTCATGCGTGCTCTCTCTCTCTTTTGTGTGCACTTTCTCTCAAATAAATAAATAAAATCTTTAAAAAAAATTTAGATTTTTCATATTTACTAAACAGTCACTATGTTCTTGGTTATTGATGTTTCTTTTTTTATCTAAATTAAATTAATTAATAGTAAAGTTAATTTCCTTTCTCAAATTCACAGAGTTAGCATAAATTAGTGGTTAAGAATATGGATTTGGAGAATTAGGAGTCGTGTCCCTGCTTTGTCACTTATTAGCTATGTGGCTCAGGGCACATTAATAAGTCTCAATTTCTTCATCTGTAAAAATGGGAAGCCTCAGTTCTTCATCTGTAAAAATATTACTTACATTGTATCATTGTGAATGTCAAATAATTTATACCTATAAAGTGCTGAGCTTAGTGCCTGGTATATAGTCAGTACTTAGTAAATATGAGCTATTTAAAAAAAAAAAATCAGAGTTGGAATTTGAACCCAGGTCTGTCCTATCCCAAAGCCCATGAACTTTCCACTGGGCCATGCTCAGCCAGTGTGGTGACAACATTGGCAGCACACCAGCCTGGACACTCTTTAAAGAGTATTTAATGTGTACTTATTATGAGTCCACTCCTTGATAGCCCCAAACTTTCCATCATCATTGGCAAGCTAGCGACTGGAATTCTCTAGTCGTGGCAATCACTAGTCACAGAACACAGTTGAGCCTCAACAGGTGGTGTGAAGGTGAGGGGAGCCAGCATTGCCCGCAGCACGGCAGAGCCCAACGGAGTGGCGGCAGGGGTGGGGTGGGGTGGGGTGGGGTGGGGGATGGGAGCCAACAAGCCCTCAGAAATGTTCCCACCAACCTTCACGGAGGAGTTGCTGCAGCCAGAATTCTCCATGTATAATCCTCTCAAGGAGAATGGTGATCCCGGGCACTGCCTCGACTTAGAGGCCACAAGAGCGAGGCCACTCTGTGTGCTGATTTATGCTCATAATTGCAGTTCTTGTGTTTTTCAATCTCCGATTTTTTACATCAAGAAATATGCCAGTCTAGGTTTTGTCAAACCAGAGAATATAAATCAAGTTTTGAGAATGACTGGATGTTAAAATGTTATGGATTAATAAAAAGAAGAAATGCCACTGTCTCAAAGCTAGAAGATTTAGAAGACTGGGCCAAAGAATCTACAGCTAATATTTATGAAGCACCTAGAAGGGCCAGAACGGAGGGAAAGAAGAGATTGCTTTTTCCTGCTAGTCTTCCTTTGGTAAGGAGTTAGAGCTGCAGCAGAGACTTCTGTCAAATCTATGTTAATACTGTTATTGCTTAATGCCTTCATCCTTTAAATTTCCCCATGATTACACATGTTATCTTGTACTTACTTGAGAAATAAGAGATGAAGCTCAATTCCTCTGTTCATTAATTCAATAAACATTAATTGAGCTCTTTCCATAAAGCATGCACTTTCCTAGGCACTGGGGCCATGGCAATGAATAAAACAGACAAAATCTCTGCCCTCATGGAACTTCATTCTAGTGGGGAGACATAAGAGAAGCAAGAAAAAATATAAAAAAAAATTGTGAAAAACTGGAGCTGGGCAAGGGGATTGGAAATAGGGAGGGGAATTGGAAATATGGTGCAGATGTAGATGAGGCGGACATGGAAGGTGGGGAAGGTGTTCCTGAGAAGGTGATTTAGGAATAAAGAGTTGGAGGAATTGAGGGCACAGCCCAAGTAGATATGTGGGTGTGAGTGTTTCTTGGCAAAGGGAAGAGCAGTGGTGCGGACCCTCAGGCAGATGGTGACTGGCATGTTGGAAGAATCTAAGGAGGCCACTGTGCCCCGCACGCGAACAGCCGGAAATGAAGCAAGGGAGGAAATCTGAGTGGAGCATCGCGTAGGGTCTTGTGGGCCAGCGTGAAGACACTGGCTGTCCGGCTGAGTGGGTTGGAAAGTGATTGCAGGGTTCTGAACAGAGCAGAGGCATGATCCCACGGGGGCAGTATTAGAATTACTCTTGCTGTTGTGTGTGGAAGAGAGGATTAATTAGGACAATGCGTGACACATGGTAAGGGACATTAAAAATAAACTGTTACAGCTGATTTTACAAGTCCTCTGGTCTTAAACTATTGTTTGACTGTCCCTTTGAATGAATTGACAAGGAGACACATTAAATGTGAAAAATCACTCATTTTACTGAAATGATTATATACAAATGATTAAATCTGCTATATATGTCTTGTTTTATTTATGAAGTGATGATCTAGAGGATCAGTGCAAAAGGAAAATTCTTTGTAGTTGTGGTTGATCTCTCAAGAAACTTCAGGATTAAAATTTTTAGTTTGGAAGCTTAAGTGTCTCGGCTTTCAGTTGGCCATAAGTACTTAAAAAACCACCATGAACTGAGGCCAAAAAGACCAGACTCTAGTATATCTTTAGGATATAAAGAAATCTATCCATCACCTAAAACATATTCCTGACAAACAAAACAACATACAAATGAACTTATGCCAATTTTCCGCAAGGAATGATACCTTTAAAATTAAAGCATTGGAGTTCTTGGTTCTCTGTTGTTCTGCTCCATAGAAATATATATATATATATATATATATATATATATATATATTTATTTATTTTTTGCAGGGTCAAATGACAAAAGTTAAAAAACATTTCTCTTAGTGAGTACTATTTTTAAAAATTCTAGATTGGCTAGTGATGATATAGTTTGCATGCATAGCAATCAAACTTTAAGGTGTACTATTTAAGAAAAAGGAAATATTTTTGCGAAACAATTTATGGAACCAATGTTTTCTAACATTTTATTTAATTGAAATGTTTTAAATTAAATTTTATTGAACTTTGAAATTTTCCTTTTAACATGAAGAGATTTATAAATGTTTTGGAACTGATTTTTTCAATAAGAATATATCTGTATACCTATTCCAATATGTCAAACTATTTATTATTTTTTTTTAACAACAGCTGTTGTTTTAAGAAAAGGTGGATATTAGTCAATGGAAACAATAGTTTTCTAAGAGGATACTCCCTATAGATTTTTACTACATTGTCCATTTTGTCTGGCATTTGAAGCTGTCTGTAAAATTCAAGGTTTTTATTTAGAGACTCATTGTCAACCTTTCCTTCCTTAATGCTTCCCATACCTACTGATACTACAACTGTCAGTTGCTTTTTCGTCTAGCCCAAATTTGAACAATTTTTATTTCTAGATTTCAATTAAAGGTGGACATTGAGAAATGTGTATGCGGAAAGAATTAACACTTGAGAACTATAAATTTAGCTAACACTTAAAAAATATACTACTTGATAGTGTCAGCTAGTCATCATTTTTGAGTAAAATTTCTAATCCTCCTAAAATAGATTTTTTTTCCTTGAAAAACAAAAAGATACTTTGCAAATGGAAAGCCATTTATAGCCACTGATGAAAGAATTAGCTTCTTATTTCTTCTAACTTGCAACAACTTAAAGAGAGCAAGTAATAGATACAATATTTGAAAAAAAAAAACAACAACAGCAAACCCTTCAGTGGAGGAGGGAAAGTATTACCTTTAAGATTCAATTAAAAATGGTATAAAAATAAATTCTATATAAAGCATTTAAATTATTATGGAATTTGCTGATGACCCTTGACAGAGAAACTCAAAACCTGTAGGGATTAGCCCAATTGCGTCAGTACTTCTTGATGTCTGGATTGCATAGGGAATTTCCAAAATAACTTGATAGAAATGTAGTTCCTTGGCCCACCACCAGGGACTCTGATTTAATTGGTTTCTGATAGGGCCTGAGCAGGAATCATATTTAAGAAAGATCTCAGCAGATTTGAAAGAGATGGTCCTGGGAATACCCTGTTATGCTCTCCTCCTTCAATTGTTTTTTGTTTGTGTGTTTAGTTTTTTTTTTTTAATGCTGGTACTTATCCATATTTCATCCTTGGAGTTGTAATTTAAGGTTTGTCCTATTTTTTATGGCACTCATTATAAATTGGTTCCCTTCATTCTTAGTAGGCATCTTTCCTTTCTAGTTTTTGAGGTGATACAAAGCTGTGATCTGTGATTTCCCTAAACTCCTATGTCCCTTTGCCTCAGAACCTCATTACTTCTTGTTCTCTGTCTCCTTCCCATCTCAGAGAAGGACACACCCCTGCTTCTAAGATTGCACTGCTGTTTCTGTTCTTATAGTCACTTGCTCAATGTCTGGCTCTTTCTTTATCTTCCAAAATCCCTGAGTGCACAGCTTGTGTCTTCTTGATCCCCATTTCTTCAGGGCTGAGCACAGGGCCTGGTGCATTGCCAATACTCAGTAAATTCCTGTGAATTGAAACCATGAGAGATCTCGTCTCCTTCCTTTGCCAAGAATTTATTTCATGTCTCTTTTAACCTCCCTTCCTCCTTTCTGTCCTCCCCAAATTCCGACATGCTACCTGTGTCTGGATGCTCTCTCTTTCTTATGGCTACTTTCCCTTAGACTACAAACATACTCACATCTTTCTTAAACTTAAAACCCAAAGTTCTCAGTTTCCTGTGCTCTATGTTGGTTTGCTAAGTAAAAAGAGTTAGTGTTGCCCACTATTCATGCTGAAGAAAACTTGAGCTGTGTTTCCTCTTTCACTAGACATTTGGTGGTCCACATGAAAATGTAAGAGATAAAAGGTATATGGAACAATTTATTCAATGAAGTTTGTTTAATTTATTAATCTGTCTGATTTTCTAGGTGGAGCTGCTCTGCCAGGGCAACATTCTACTGTGTTTAAATCATCCTTAGTGGAAATAAAGCACTTGCTAGTGCATGTTTCTTAGGAACACTGAATGAGATGCTGTTGGAGAGTCATGGAATCAACTACAGAATACAATTAAAGTAGCAACAAAAATGATCGGGTACGCAAAATTAGCTTCATCAAAAACACACAATTATTTTATGTAGAAAAAACTAAGACTCTAAAAGGGACATAAATTATGGTCTTCGTAAACAGATATTTCATGCTTCTGATTGGGATGATAGTATTGTGAAAATAGCACATATTTCTTGAATTAATTGATAAATTTTAATTAACTGATAAATCTTTAAAAAAATTTTTTTTATAAACATATAATGTATTATTAGCCCCAGGGGTACAGGTCTGTGAATTGCCAGGTTTACCCATTTCACAGCACTCACCATAGCACATACCCTCCCCAATGTCCATAACCCCACCACCCTCTCCTGACCCCCCTCCCCCCAGCAACCCTCAGTTTGTTTTGTGAGATTAAGAGTAATTAACTGATAAATCTTATGCAGTCACAATTCCAGTTGTATTTTCCATGTACCAGGAAGAATCATTGTTCACAAATAGGTAAGTCAAATTTAAGAAGAATAAAAAGTATGTGTGTGTAAGGGTGAAGTCTTGTTTATGCTATCAGATATTTAGAAATTAGGCCAAGAACAGAGAATTGACCAAACAGAATGGAATAGAAAGCACAAAGACTGACTTACGTGTGAATGTGCATTTATACCATTTATACTTAATTTATAGTGAAGGTGTCGCTGCAAGTCAAGGGGAAAAGGAAGGATTATTTGGAAAACATTCTTGGCAGACCTGGTTTACCATATGCATAAAAATGAATTGGTTTGCTAACGCAACATTTAAAAGTAGACTCTGGATATGAAAATTAAAACTATACGGTTAACAAAAGAAAGAACAGGAAAATGCTTTAAGATCTGGGGATGAGAAATTACTTAAGTAAAATTTAAGAGAACAAACTGTAAGGAAAATACTGGTGAATTTGGTTATATCAGAGTGAATGATTTTTTTTTTATTTTTTTAAAATTTATTTATTTATTTTCAGCATAACAGTACTCATTGTTTTTGCACCACACCCAGTGCTCCATGCAATACGTCCCCTCTCTATTACCCTCCACCTGGTTCCCCAACCTCCCACCCCCCACCCCTTCAAAATCCTCAGGTTGTTTTTCAGAGTCCATAGTCTCTCATGGTTCATTTCCCCTTCCAGTTTCCCTCAACTCCCTTCTCCTCTCCATCTCCCCATGTCCTCCATGTTCTTTGTTATGCTCCACAAATAAGTGAAACCATATGATACTTGACTCTCTCTGCTTGACTTATTTCACTCAGCATAATCTCTTCCAGTCCCATCCATGTTGATACAAAAGTTGGCTATTCATCCTTTCTGATGGAGGCATAATACTCCATTGTGTATATGGACCACATCTTCCTTATCCATTCGTCCGTTGAAGGGCATCTTGGTTCTTTCCACAGTTTGGCGACCGTAGCCATTGCTGCAATAAACATTGGGGTACAGATGGCCCTTCTTTTCACTACCTCTGTATCTTTGGGGTAAATACCCAGCCATACAATTGCAGGGTCATAGGGAAGCTCTATTTTTAATTTCTTGAGGAATCTCCACACTGTTCTCCAAAGTGGCTGCACCAACTTGCATTCCCACCAACAGTGTAAGAGGGTTCCCCTTTCTCCACAACCTCTCCAACACACATTGTTTCCTGTCTTGCTAATTTTGGCCATTCTAACAGGTGTAAGGTGATATCTCAATGAGGTTTTAATTTGAATCTCCCTGATGGCTAGTGATGATGAACATTTTTTCATGTGTCTGATAGCCATTTGTATGTCTTCGTTGGAGAAGTGTCTGTTCATACCTTCTGCCCATTTTTTGATATGATTATCTGTTTTGTGTGTGTTGAGTTTGAGTTCTTTATAGATCCTGGATATCAACCTTTTGTCTGTACTGTCATTTGCAAATATCTTCTCCCATTCTGTGGGTTGCCTCTTTGTTTTGTTGACTGTTTCCTTTGCTGTGCAGAAGCTTTTGATCTTGATGAAGTCCCAAAAGTTCATTTTCGCTTTTGTTTCCTTGGCCTTTGGAGACATATCTTGAAAGAAGTTGCTGTGGCTGATATCAAAGAGGTTACTGCCTATGTTCTCCTCTAGGATTCTGATGGATTCCTGTCTCACGTTGAGGTCTTTTATCCATTTCGAGTTTATCTTTGTGTATAGTGTAAGAGAATGGTCAAGTTTCATTCTTCTACATATCGCTGTCCAGTTTTCCCAGCGCCATTTATTGAAGAGACTGTCTTTTTTCCATTGTATATTTTTTCCTGTTTTGTCGAAGATTATTTGACCATAGAGTTGAGGGTCCATATCTGGGTTCTCCAGAGTGAATGATTTCTGAATAAGGCAAGATACCATGGGCAATGTTAAGAGCCAACAGAGTGGAAGAATTTATATGTTGTAGATGTTAGTATCTTTTTTTTTAGAAGATTTTATTTATTTATTTGACACAGAGAGGTCACAAGGAGTCAGAGAGGCAGGCAGAGATAGGGGGAAGCAGGCTCCCTACTGAATAGAGAGCCCGATGTGGGGCTTGATCCTAGGACCCTGAGACAATGACCTGAGATGAAGGCAGAGGCTTAACCCACTGAGCCACCCAGGCACCCTGATGTTAATATCTTTTAAAAAGATAAATATCCAGAATATACAAGGAATGCTTGCAAGTTAAGAAAAATACAACAGAAAAATAGGTAAATAGTGTAAACAAGCAATGTACAAAATAAAAACTCTCATAATCAGTAAATGTACTGAGATGTTCAATTCATTTATAATCAGAAAAAAATCAAAATTAAGACAACAAAAGCAATATCATTTTGTATCTATTATATTGGCAAAAACTAGAAGCTTGGATGATGGCAAGTATGGTCAGGGATATAAGAATCTCATACTTGCTGGTGGGAGGTCAACGGGAAAGATCAATCTAGAATCTATCTCTCCAAATATGATTATTTCAACCTCTAGAACCCAGTTATTCTATTCCTGGATATAGTACGTATGCTAAAGAAATTATCACATGGTACAGTATTATTAATAGTGGTGGGGATTAAGCAGCAACTGGGGTGTTTGTCCCTTGGGAAGTGATAGATAAAAGGTGTGCAGTTGCTCACTTTGCAGTACTAAGCAACAATGTGAAACAGTAGATTAGATCTACACTCTGCAACATTGATGGTTCCTAAAATCAAAGTTCTTAGTGCAAATAGTAAGAAACACAAAACAATACAATTTTGCAAGAAAGTACAGAATGTAAAATATTAAAGACATTAGAAGGCCTGTAGGGGAAAGTTTTAATATTTAAAAATAATTATGTACCATATTGGATTTTGGGAATCAAAGACAGCAAGAAATTTAATTCCTCAATATTTTGTTATTTATATGGTAAACGATAATCAAAATAATATTTGAGAAAAAAAAAACCCCTTGTTCTAGTAGCTATAAAATGAATTATGAAAGAAATAAGCTAGAAGGCTGTGGTGATAACAGACACTAGCTGACAAATACATGGGTTGGATGATGGCAAGAGAAAGGCATGGTAAAATGAAATCAGCAGGTTATTTTACTTTGGCTATCATATTTGGACACTTGCAAGAAGCAAATAAATAAGTTTAAAAGCTAAAAGAAGGTTCTACTTCTGGTAATAAGATCACTTGGAACAACTGATCAACTAAAAATGCTGGATAAGTTCTAAAGACATTCTTAAAACCTAAGTTGTAGGTTTTTTAGATATTAAGACATTATCAGTTTAAAATGTACAATTCTATTGTGTTGTGACTATCAATCCACTGATCCTACTTACATTCTAATGCCCCACATCCCCATGAGATTCTTCTTCTCCTTAATCACTGAAATTCTATGGGGGATTGATATAAATCACTCTCTTTTTGGATTTTTTTTTCAAGATTTACTAATTTTAGAGGGAGAGAGTGTGCATGCATGAGTGGGGGAGGGGGGGAGGGGGAGAGGGAAAGATGGAGAGAGAGAATCTCCAACAGACTTCCCATTGAGCATGGAGCCCAACTCAAGGCTCAATCTTAAGACCCTGAGTTCAAATCAAGAGTCAGTTACTTGAGCCACCCAGGTGCCCCCCAATCACTCTTCTATACTATCTTAACAATTTTGTCCTTCTTGGGCTTCACTGTAGTTGACCTGGCACAAGTAGAGCTAAAGTCAAGTTTGTGTTTCTTTCCATTTATACTTGCCCTGTTGAACATGGCTTATGAATAAAGCACACAATCACACTGAATGGTATCACTTGAACTTTAGTGGTACCAAGGAAACATCCTTGCTGTAGCTAAGTCCATTCACTCACCCACTAGCCTAAATGACTAATTCATACCTTTCTTCCTTTTCAAAATTCTAACATCTCTTTCCTCATCCTTAATCTTAGCAGACGATCTTTTTTTTTTTTTTTAAATGAAACATTTAGAACAATCAGAAGAGAATTTCCACAGATTGCCAGTACCATGCTTAATATTAACATCATATTCCCATACTCTGCCTTTCCAGCCTGGATGAAAAAGGCATGTTCTTATCCAAAGCCAAACCTACACTTGTACAGGGGAGACTATCTATCCCTTCTTACCTACTAAGTGATATTGCTCCAACAATGCTTTCCTCTGCCTTTTAAAACATCAAATTTGTATCCTACTGAATTATTCACCTCAGCACTCACATGTTAATTCTCCCATCTGAAACAATAATGACAAAAATTTACTGACCCAGTTCTCCTCTCATCCACTACCATTTCTTTGTCCCTTTTCAACAAAGCTCCTTGAAGGAGTTGTCTCTACTTCATCTTCAATCCATTCTTCCCTTTCTCTCTTACCTGAGTCTAATTAATCAGGTTTACTCACTACATTAAGGTGACCAATGACCTTCCCTTTGCTAAACTGAAAGGTCAGTTCTTCATCTTCTTTGAAATACCAGTAACATTTACACAGTTGATTATTTCCTTTAATATATGTTTGCCTTTGACTTCCAGGACACCACAGTCTCTCTGTGTCTTCTTCATTTGTTCCTCCTTTTCTTCCTTGCATATTAAAGTTGAGAGTGCCCTAGAAGTTTATTTTTAGTTTTCTTTTCTCTTTATACTTAACTCCCTTAACAATTCATGTTCTCACCTGATTTAAAGGCTTTTAATACCATCTGTAATTTAATGACTCCAAAATTTGTATCTTTAACTCAGTCTTTCCCCAACTGGCCGTTTAACATTTCTACTTGGACATCTAACAGACATTTCAAAGTCAGTATGTCCCAAACAGTGTTTCTGAAACCCCAGAGCATCAAACAAACAAACAAACAAAAAAAATGACAAAAAAACCCACTTTGGCTGGTGATAATTTATCTCTCAGTTGCTCAGGCCATAAAATTTGGTGTAATCCTTGACTATTCTCTGGCTCTCTTATCCCACCTTTAATAGTTCATTAAGTTATTTTGGCCCTATCTCTAAATTATATCCAAAATCTATCTTCTTTCTATCATCTCTACTGGTATTATCCAGTTTCTTAATGGGATTAGGGCAATAGACTCCTAACTGATACTTTTACACTTCCTTATAGTCCGTGTTTAACAAAGAGATCCTTTAAACCAAATGGCAAATTGTATCTCACTTCTGCTCAAAATCGTACAATAGCTTTTCATTTCACTTAGAGTAAAACCAAAGTCCTTATAAAATCTGTTCCTTGCCTTCAACTATTACCTTCCTAACCTCCTCTTTATTTCCAACTACTCTCTTAGCTTTAGTAAGAAAATAAACAGAAAACAATCATAAGAGAGTCAGTTTATTAAAACCAGCACACTTCTGTCTAGTTTGATCAATAACTGAAAAGGGAAGGCAATAGAAATGAAAAGGGGACAGCACTACAAATTCTGTAGACATATACCCATAGGAGGATATTGTAAACAATTGTATTTATAAAGAAAGGAAATTTATCAAAATTGACTACATCTTAGACAAATCTAATTTACCAAAATTAAGTTAAGGGAAAAAAATGAAGAGTTATTTATCTGAAGATAAATTGAGGGATAGTCAAAATTTTTTTTCTTATAAAACACTTGAGGATCGAAGGAGATAGTTCATATAATGCACTATCCTGGTAAGTAGTAATGATTATAGTTCTTACTGTAATTTTTAAGACATATACCTATGGGTGGTTGTTGAAATTGCATGAGTAGGTGAATTTTCTGAAGAACAAACGTGTATGAAACAAAATTGTAGACCTTGCAGTTGAAAGTAACCCAGAGATCATAATCTACCTATTTGATTTTATAACTGTAAGTTCAAAAAATTTAAAAGCCAGAAAAGACCTCTTCAATCTCACATGACAAATTAATGTCACTGTTAGGACTAGAACAGTTTTTTTTTCCCCTGACTGCTAGTGTACTGATCTTTTTAAAGAATTTTGAATATGGGTAAAAATAAATAGCCACACACACAGACAAACTAGCAAGATGAGGCATTACCATAGAAATATGGCCATTGTAAAATAATGGAATTCTAGATGCTCTCTTTTATTTGCAAATGTAATTATAAAATAGTTTTTCTACTTTTCTACCTATATTAATCCTAAGCTAGGTGATAATGGAGTTGGGAGTTTAGTTTCCAACCATGCAATTAAAGCTCTGTGTTGATCTCGTGAAGGAATAGTTACATAATATGTGGGACGCAGGGCAAAATGAAAATGTGGGGCTCTTGATAGGGGCAGGAAAATCAATATTTCCTTTCTACAGGCCCTTGTCCCAGTCCATGGTGGACAGCTGACTTCCTATAGATTGAAACCTCTATTCTGAGATGTACTTGGTACCTGGTTTGGGACTGGGTGAGAGACCCTTGCCAAGTGACCTACAAATATTCTGTGCTGCTTTCAGCCCAGGGCAGAGGGAGTCACTGCCTTGACCTATTCTAAAATGCCATGGAATATGTGTCCAGCTCCAACCCTTCTGTACCTATATCCACATCCTCCTGAGGCCAGAGGGTAGAGGACAACAGATTGTGAGCTCTCCCTCCCTCAAGGTTAAGGTATTAGTATTCATAGGACGAGCAGGGAAAAGAAGGCTGGGAAGAACCTTGATGCCCAAGAATCCGTCCTGGGTTGGTGGGAAGGCAAAGAGGTAATAGAAGGTGGACCACTCCAGCGTGGTGCTCCAAGTCTCTGAGCATGCTCCATTTGGTCATCAGATTTCATTTACAAAATGCAATTCAAATAATCTTACTCAGTGGATGAGCTTAGCCAAGTTCTTTAGCTTCTCTAAGTCTTGTTTTCCTTAGACTGTCGTTTCAAACTGGAGGCTGCAGAGTCGTAAATGCTAAGTGCAAGACTTTTCTGAGTGTGGAGTTCTCTGTGACTGTTTGGTTGTATGCCCAAGAACCCAGTCTTGATTTGGTGGCTTAATGCCCATTTAATCAAAATAATGCTCCATTTAATTGTTCCTTTGACCTCTTTCACTGGGACTTCTGACTTCTCTGCCTTCTGTAAGATTTGTGAGAAACTTGAAGAAGATTTGGACTTTGATATTCAGAACCCATTTTGTTATGAGTTATTATAATTATATGCATTGTAAAGAATGCTTTTGGTCTTTCTTGCATGTAACACTTTAAGAGTGTGGATTTTGAAGACAACCAAGACTGAATTTAAGTTCTGTGTCTGCTCTCACTTGATAGGTAAATTTGGACAATTTATTTAGCCTCTCTAAGCCTTTTTTGTCTTAGATCATTCATCTGGAAGATGGTGCAATTAAGAGTGTGGGATTTAAAACCAGACGGCATAGGTATAAACTAGCTGTCTGACCATAGGAGCCTTTACCTTCTCCGTGCCATGGAAATGGGAATAATAATATTATCTACCCCATAGAATTGTACTGGGAATTCAGTGAATTAGTTTACGGAAACTGCTTAGAAGAGTGTTTGGCACATACTAAGGGTTGAGTAAATAGTAGCTACTAATATTAATTCATTCATTGAAAAAGTATTTATACATCAATTACACTATTCCAGGCATAATATTTCTTATCTCATGAGGAATATTATGGATAAATACCCGTAAATGACATAACACTTGTTAAGTCTTAGCACTGTGACTGTCACATTGTATGACCTTAATAAATGTTAGGTATCACAATAATCACAAATACTGATAATTGTTGGGAGCTTAGGCAGAAGAATAGTGCCATAGAGCTCTTTGATTGTAATCAGATGATAGTTTATGTAGAACTGAAAGCTGCACAGTAGAAAAGATAGTCAAAGAGCAACTTAGTCCTATCCCTCTGAGACATTCCATTCTTTCACTCTGAATGGGCAGTAAGGATCCTAGATGACAGCTTGGTTTTCCTGCATCATCTGATCTAAATAGAACTGAATCATGCCCCCCCACCCAACCTCACTGACGACCTGTGTAAGCCATCAGTCTTTTCAACATTTCTGAAAAATTCCCACTCAAAGATTTACATTTTCATAATCTTGTTTTCTTGTGAGCTATTGTCACCCAGAAACATGTCTAACAAGGCAAGAAGCTATAGACTTCTCAAGTTCCCCCAAAGCATACGCTTTTATGAGTGAAAAGTGCAGAATTTACTGAATATTTTGTAGAAAAGCAGGGGAAGGATTCTTTACATGCCATATTCTAGAACAAACAATTATAAAGCCCTATATTAGTGATCCTTGTTCTCCTGAGTCCCTTCAAGTCTCTGCTGCCATTCAGAGTTTTCTCTCTCCTCATTATTGAACATCTGCCTTTAAAGTTACCTCTTCTCCATTTCAGGGATCCTCCAATATTTTGGAAAATAATTGCATGTTTTCTGGCTTATACTTCCAAACTCGTATTTAGACATTCATCAAAGTGCTCAGCTGAGAAATGGCCTTCTAGTAACAATTCATCTCCTCTGGAGAGGATTTAATGTTATAGATAGTGAAATACTTCCTTATTATATTTGATTGTGTGTTTGGCACCATTGGTTCTTTCTCATGTACGTTTAGTTAGCAACTATTTATTGAATATGACTTATGATTTAGGTACTTTCAGGTTTAGGTTTTTAGGAATACAATGGGAGCCCCTGACATCATCGGTATTTAAAGATCGTAGGATTAAAGCCTACAAATATACATGGTAATGCATACCTATGGCTGACATTTGTGTAATGTTTATTTTCCAGGAGAAAGGAAACTGAAAATTTTTATTTGAAGGCCTACATTAATGAATCTATCTCCTTCAATTCATTAAGACAGTGCCACAGATTACTGGAAATGATATCTCTATGTCCACACTCTTCTAGACCATGTAAATGGGCTATGACAAATTTGGTTGCAGAGCTTCTATTTCAACTCTGATTGGTCATATATTTATTGAATCACATTTAGGACCTTGAATTTGGAACATAACCTGTAGCTTTTAGGTTAGAGACGAACTACTTTTGTTTTAGTGGATTTTGTAAATTTGTTCCTTGGTATCTCCTCCCACTGAAATAAAACAAAACAAAACAAAACAAAGTAAGAAAACGCAGAATATGGTAATGGAGAGAAGTAGCTGGAAAGTGGGTCTCTGAATGACATCCAAGACCTAGTGCCTTTTTGGGTCACTTTTTTCCTGAAGCCATGCAAATAACCATAACAGAAAAAGTTAATCAAAATGATGAATGGATGAAGAGGGTGAGTCATGGTTACCAAGAATAAAAGTGCTGAGTTGTTGATGAGGTACAGAAATAATTAGTAACACATTTAAAATTGCTGACACTTCCTAACCACTTTCAGCTGGTTCTTTGGTGTGCACTGTAGGGAACTTGATAATTGAAATTCATTTCATATTAATTAACATTGAGAGTGTTCTTCTGCCTGGTCTGATTCTTTCTCCTTTTCTTCAAGCTCCTTTGATAGATAAAGATAGGGAGGGGAGGGATAGAGGTATGCAAAGCTAGAGCATTCCCCAGTACAGGAAAGAGAGAAAAATAAGAAACTTAATTTTCACTCATATATTCATATACAATGCAGACCAAACTTCTTGCTTGAAAATGTTAAAGGTGGTTGTGCTCCTTCAGATCACAGCACACTTTCCTCTCTTGGCAAAAGAGCACGACAGAGAAATCTAAAGGTCAAGACAGTCTAAAGATCTACTAATGTGTAGACTGATGCCATTTTGGACAAATCCACCATGATGACAGCTCTGTGACCTGAAGTCTTCTTGAGCACAACCACCTGTTCCTACATTCCTTTTTCCTTTCTAACCACACCTTTAAGTTATGTCCTTGAGCTGCTCTGGAGATACAATAATTCTCAAACATTTCCTTCTGGGTGACCCCACAGCATATACTTCCTAGCCTCAGAGGGTATTAAAGTAGGTCTTACATGGGAGTGGAGAGTGTGGAGATCTACTTGTCCTGCAACCTCCCAAGACATGTTTCTCCCAAAGTCCCCTTAAACCATTTCTTCAAGCTGGCCTTGTTGGCATTTTTCTTCAATCTTACAGTTCTTTGGACCTTGAGAGTCATTTTTGTACATGCCTCCCTTTCATGGAACTAGACGGATCTTAAAGAATTATATAATACCAAGGAACAATTTTACAAAATCCGCTAAAACAATAGTAGTTCATCTCTAATCTAAAAGCTACAGGTTATGTTCCAAATTCAAGGTCCTAAATGTGATTCAATAAATATATGACCAATCAGAATTGAAATAGAAGCTCTGCAACCAAATTTGTCATAGCCCATTTACATGGTCTTGAAGAGTGTGGACCTAGAGATATCATTTCCACTAATCTGTGGTACTGTCTTAATGAGTTGAGAAGAGATAGATTCATTAATTTAGGCCTTCAAATAAAAATTTTAAGTTTCCCTTTTCTTATTCTATTGGAAAATAAAGTGTTGATTTCTCCTCAGTGAATGTAGTAGTTGCATACTCTTTATGGCCCAAGAAATAAACAGACAAAAAAGTTCACTTGGGAGGCAATATCTTTCTTAGTGTTACTTAACCCTATTCTCTTTTTATCTCTTGCCCATAGCCCTCTGCACTGCTGAGCCATTTGGTATTCAGACTCAATAAATCAAAGCCATTTCTTTTTGTTGTTATTTGACATCTTCTGCAGTTTAGTTGATATAGGTTTTTGCATGCAAAATCAGGGGTTTAGCTGATATTCCTTTTACAGATAAATTCAGCATTATATGAGAATTCTAATGGGTTCTTAAAACCCATTGTTAATATTGAATTGATGGAGGTCTTACAGAAGTAAGGAGGTACTATCCCCAATATGACCAACGACTTCTGGGCTTGTCAGTTGGGGCTCTGAAATGGATACCTGTTGATTTTGGCATTTCATATTCATTTACCCCAGCTCCTATAGCCCCTTTTGCTATTTATTTAGAGATCAGCTTTCTCCCCATTTTCAATCAACTCAGAACTGATTCCATCACTGTTTCTAAATGTGTGGTTTGTGAGTTCATACTTGACTCAGAGCTTCCCCTTTCCCTGACCACAATGATTAGCATGAGCACATGACCCAGTCTGAGACAATAAGACACAAAGAGAATTTTGGAGATGACTGTGGAAAGTTTCCTCTTGCTGGACTTAAATCTGAGGCAGTGAAGACAACATGAAATAGGCAGAGCTGAATAATACAGACAAATTTTGTACTGATGACATTGTTTGAGACCTGAATCCAGACATACCTCAAACTAGTTGCACCTGTAGAATTTTCAGTTATGGTAGCTGTAATTGAACTCAGGGGGTTCATGGCTTGAGTTGCTTTAAATTGAATACAACCCAAGGAAGTGTTGAAAACAAAGAAAATTTTATTTCTTGCCACAAGGAAGGGGATAGCTCTCAAAGCACTGTCTCTCTGTGGGGTTAGGACAGGAACGTTTTGCTCAGTGTATTACCGGCAAGGCTGGGAGTTTGCATATATGTTAAGGAACTTAATACATATTCTATTACTTAGGCACTTTGGTTCAACTGCATAAACATAGCATGTCAGTATGCATATATTTATGTTCAAAATTGGCAGGCAACTCTGTCCGTAGGAGAGGACCTTAGTATTACAATAAGTTAAAGTGCAACTTGGGGCAGTGGGGGGCTTTCGTACAGGTTCTCAGCTACAAATTGCTCATGCAAGTGGCTATCAGGCAAAACACCTAGCTCTTAGTCTCCTTGGAGAAAACTGTTGGTTCTGCAAAACAAAACACATTCCTTTTCTGCCTTTGTCCCTTCCCTTCCTTCTTCCTGCCAATAGATTTTAGATTTCTGACCTGAGTAACTTCTCATTGCTTCCTAGCTAGCAGAGTCAATATGTTTCCTTTGTGTTTAAGCCAAATTTGGATTGACTTTTATTCACTTGCAACCAAAAATGTTTCAGTCAATGCAGGTTTTTGTTGTTGTTGTTTACCTCAAGAACAAGCTTTGAATGATTCTGTTTGGATGGAGGGCTTGTCTATGCATGTATCAACTGCTTTCATATTACTCAAGTAAGTCACACCCCCAAAGACATGGTCTGATTTTTTTTCTTTCAGATTATATATATATATATATATATATATATATATATATATATTTTACATAAAGCACTTTCTGTATTAAGAAAAGTGTCACAATTGTGTTGTATACTCCTACCAAATCCATATGTCAAAGTCCTAAGCCCCAGTATTTCAGTGGCTACTTTTAAAAACATTTCTTCTTTTATATCCTGGTTGACCCATTCATTGTTTAGTAGCATGGTATGTAACTTCCATATATTTGTGAACTTTCCAGATTTCTTCTTTTGACTGACTTCTAGTTTCAGAGTTATGGTCAGAGAAGATGGATGCTATGGCCTCAATCTTCTTGAATTTGTTGAACCTGGTTTAATGGGTTAATATGTGATCTGTTCTGGAAAAAGTTCTGTGTACACTTGAAAAGAATGTGTGTTCTGCTGTTTTAGGTCAGAATGTTCTCAATATATCTGTTAAGTCCATCTGTTCCAGTGTGTCATTCAAAGCCCTTGTTTCCTTTTATGTATTTGGATGCTCCTATATTGGGTGCATAAATATCTACAATTGTTATATCTTCTTGTTGGATTGTCCCCTTTATTACTGCATAGTGTCCTTCTTTGTCTCTTATCACGGGCTTTGTTTTAAAGTCTGTTTTGTCCAATTTAAAAGGCGAAAGATTTATGCGATCTGAAGAGAAACCAGAGTATGTTTTGTCCAATTTAAATACTGCTATTCACCCTTTCTTTTGACATCCATTTGCATGAAAGAGGTTTTTCCATCCTCTCATTTTCAATCTGTAGGCATCTTCAGGTCTAAAATCAGTCTCTTGTAGGCAGCATATAGGTGGAATTTGTTTGTTTTTTTTCCATTTTGTCACTCTATATATTTTGATTGGATTGTTTAATACATTTACTTTCAAAGTAATAATTAATAGATATTTATTTATTGCCATTTTATTACTTATTTTGTGGTTGTTTGTGAATATTTTCTCTAATCCTTTTCTTCTCTTTTCCTTCCTTCCTTCCTTTTTTCTTCCTTCTTTCCTTTTTTTCCTTCCCTCCTTCTTTCCTTCCTCCCTCTTCTCCCTCCTTCCTTCCTTCCTTTCAGGTTTTGCTGATTTTCTTTAGTGATACATTTAGATTTATCATTATTCTTTGCATATTTATTAGTTGTTTTGATATATGATTACCATTAGGTTTGTATATGACTTTCTGCTTATTGCAATTAGGTTGGTGGTCATTTAACTTTGAACCCATTTTCTCCTCTCCCCTACATGTTTTAGGTATATGTTATTATTATATTTTACATCCTTGTGTGTGTGTGTGTGTGTGTGTGTGTGTGTGTGAGTTCCTTGACTGATTTTTTTTTTTTTACAGAAATATTCATTTTTACTGCTTTTGTCTTTCTTACTTTTATACTGTCACTTTTGGTCTCTCCTTTCCACCCGAAGAGTTCCCTTTAACATTTCTTGCAGAACTGGCTTAGTGAACATGAACTCCTTTAGTCTTTGTCTGGGAAACTCTGTACCCCTCTTCCTATTCTAAGTGATAGCCTTGGTGGATAGAATATTCTTGGCTGCAGATTTTCTTCAGTCAGCACTTTGAATACAGCCACTCCTTTCGGCTTGCAAAGTTTCTGTTAAAAAATCTCCTGCTAATCTTATGGGTTTTCCCTCATATGTTATTGACTTGTTTTTGTCTTGTTTTTTAAAAAAATTTTTTCCTTATCACTATATTTTGCCAGTTTAATTACAATATGCCCTGGTTTGGGTCTGCTTTTGTTGATTTTGATGCAAGTTCTCTATGCCTCCTGGATCTGGATATCTGGAAGTTTCCTTTCCTAGACTAGGAGAGTTTTCAGCTATTATTTCTTCAGATAAATTTTCTATCCTCTTTCCTCCCTTCTTCTCCTCCTCTTTCTTCTCCTTTCCCCTTCCTGCTCCTCCTCCTCCTTCTCTTCCTCCTCCTTCTTCTTCCTCTTCCCTTTCTCCTCCTTCTCCTCCTCTTCCTCCTCCTCTTCCTCCTTGTTCTTCTTTCTTCTTTCTTCTTCTTCTTCTTCTTCTTCTTCTTCTTCTTCTTCTTCTTCTTCTTCTTCTTCTTCTTCCTCTTCCTCTTCCTCTTCTTCTTTTTCTTCTTCTAGGACTCCTATAATGTAAATGTTATTACATTTGATGGAGTCACTGATTTCCTTAAGTGTATTCTTGTTTTGCATAGTTCTTTTTTCTCCTCAGTTCTGCTTGATTACTTTCCATTATTCTGTCTTCTAGGTCACTAATTCATTCCTCTGCTTCTTTCTTCCTGCTCTTCATTCCATCAAGAATGTGTCTCACTTTGCTTATTGCACTCTTGATCTCTGTTGTGTTTTCCTTATCTCTGTGTTAAGGATCTCACTCATGTCTTCCACTCTTTTCTCAAGTGCAGTGAGTATGTTTATGATCATGCTTTAAATTCTCTATTTAAACATAAGCATGTTATTTATATCTGTTCTGCTTGGATCTCTGGCTGTGGGCTTATCCTATTCTTTTACCTGTGATCAATTTTTCTGTCTCCTCATTTTGTCTGCCTCTCTGTGTCTGTTTCTCTGTGTTAAGAAAATCAGCAATGTATTCTGCTTTTTTTTTTTCTTAAAGATTTTATTTATTTATTTGACAGACAGAGATCACAAGTAGGCCGAGAGGCAGGCAGAGAGAGAGGAGGAAGCAGACTCCCTGCCGAGCAGAGAGTCCGATGCAGGACTTGATCCCAGGATCCTGGGACCATGACCTTAGTCGAAGGCAGAAGCTTTAATCCACTGAGCTACCCAGGTGCCCCTGTCTTCTGCTTTTGAAAGTAGTGACTTTATGAAGAAAAGGTCCCAGACTGCCCTGCAGTGCAGTGTTCCCTGTTTACCAGAACTTGGCACTTGGGGAGAATATCCCATGTGTGTTGATTACACCTTGATGTTCTATCTGAGTCACTTTCCCTTTCAGTCCAGTTATCTACACTGTCTTTCTGCATTTTGTGGGTTGTGCTTTCTCTTTGTGATGTTAGTGGGAAACAGGCAGGACAGCTCTGAGAGGATGTGCCCACTGGGGAAATTGGAAGTGGAGTGGTGGTGGTGGCAAATTTGTGCTGGGCCATAAGTGCCATGTTGCAACCTCCTAAATGCTGAGGCAGCTAGAGGTGTGAGGCTGGGCTTGGTGTGCAGTGATGGCTGGGCATGACTGAGTCCAGCTTATGATCGTGACTGGGGGCACACAGCTGGGCACAGTGTGATGGTAGCTGTAGAGCTGGTGGCCGGGTGCAGTGCATATTGACAAAATTTGCCTTGAATCCAGGACTGAGGCTATGAGGCTTGGAGTGGGCATGGTGCCCTGCTAGCAGGTTAGGTAACAAGTGTCTGTGCAGATGGCACCAGACTTATGTTGGGGGTAGGGAGGAAAATGTTGCCTGCCACCTCCCTCATTTTCAGAGAAGTCCTCCAACATGCTCTAAAATCAGTATGAACAGATCTGTCTCGCTTGCCCCTGGCATTGTATAAATTGCTCTTTTTATGTTGCCTCTCCATGCATGCTGCAGTTTTTTAAACGGCAGCAACCCATCTATCACTCACCCTCCCAGTTTGCCCAGTGCTGAGTCAGCTGACTTTAAACCTCCAGGCTTTAAGTCCCACTGGTTTTAGAGACTCATGGAATTCAGCCCCTCTGGTTTTTCAAGTCAAACATTATGGGGATTAGTCTTCCCTGTGTGAGCTCTCTGGTTCAAGGACCATTTCTCTTCTATCTGGGCACATGCATCTCCCTCCCTCCTACAGGCAGCTTCCTCCCCTTTCCTGAGCTTCCTAAACTCTCAGGTAAAGCTTCTTCTCCATATTTAGTTGTCAACTTTGTTCTGCCAGTCTTCAGATCAGTTTCTGGCTTATTGACTTCAGTGTCAGTGAGATCTAGATATATCTGGGACAGGGAGAATGTGTCCTTTCACTCGGCATCTTCCCAAGCTGGATCTCCCAGTATCTCAGTGGGTCTTTATTTGGAAATAGAGTTTTTTACAGAGCTCATCCACTTAAAAAGAGGTCATTAGGATAGGCCCTCATCCAATATGAGTAGTTTCCTTATAAATAGAAGAAATTTGGAGATAGATGCATATACAGGAAGAAGGCTATGTAAAAAGGCACTGAAAGGAGACAGCTATCTACAAGCCAAGGAGAGAGACTTGGAACAAATCCTTCCCATACAGCCTTAAGTAGGAGCCAATCCTGCTGACATTTGATTTCTGACTTCTAGCGTCCAGAAATGTGAGACAATACACTTCTCTTGTTTAAATCACCCAGTTTGTGATACTTTGTTATAGTAGACCTAGTAATCTAATACAACGGATAAAGGGGAGTCACTTGAAACCTGAGAGAGATAAATTTTTTAAAGTATAATTTTATTTGCTTTAATTTGATATAACTTTTTACCACAAGCTGTTCCCACTTGTAGAGCTAGAAATGGATTAAAAAAGCACTTGGGAAAAATCAAGAATGTCATAGTTATCAACTAAACACAGGCAGAGATGCAATATATTTAATATTCAAAGCTGATTTCAGGAAGGATTATTTTTGGCAAGAAAACCAACAGCATATTTTTAGCATATGTGACTATTTCTGGTTTTACACTTTGATGAGATACTTAGAAAATTAATGTGATGTGATATGACATTCCACGCTTTCTTAGAAATATTTCAGACATATATATTTTGCAGATTCTTCAATTAAAAAATATCCAAGAACTTTCAGAATAACCCCAGTGTTTGCACATCACCTTTGCTGCCTTCCTTTAAAATTTGTCATGAAATAATTAATGAAATTAATGAAGTGTTCATGTTTTACAATGTATCTAAATTACTTAATTTGTTTTGTGGAATTACAAGGATAAAATACTAAAATTTTTACTTATAGCCAAAACTCTTAAAGTTTAAATTCTAGATTTGGAGTCAGAGATTGGCTAGTTATATGAAAGAAAACAGAATGTAGTGAAGGGATGTCCCTGTCTATCACATACATGAAATATATCTATATATACCAAACATATGGTATATAGAGACCTCTATATACATGGAGTATATATTATATATATATATATAGATCTCCACATACATGCACAAAGACACACATGCACAGAGCATTACATATGGTACCTCTAAACTAAGTGGGTAAATTTTTAAGTAAGCTACTCTATGGAAACAGTATAAAAATACAAATACTTCCTTTCAAGTTATCAAATAAAATGACAGAATCAACTCTAGACTGTTTTTTTGAAACTGGCACATTTTACAGTGTCCTGGTGCTGGATGAGAGAGCAAAGAGAATGCTGCTTTACAGAACAGTTACATTTCTAGTTCATGACAGATACAGAGAGAAAAAAAATTGTCCTTATGCCCTCCTTCTTCAAATTGCAAAATCCACCATAAGCAAAAATTGATTTTCTTAAAATTAAAAGAAGTTATTGTTTGCCCTTTCTATCTGACCTGCCAGATATTTCCATGGTTTCAATTTATAATACATAAAATTTATGTGAATATTTCACAAATAGTTGCTGTGGAAAGTCTTAGGAAAAAGAAGTTTGGGCTATAAATAATGAAATACTCTTCATATTAGCATTTGCAGATTTAGATAGAGAAGTTTTCAGCATTATGTGATTAGTGTTCTCAATTATCTATTTTATTTCATGGAGTGAGGTTTGTCAGCTTCAAACATTTTACATGATTTTCAAAGATCTGTTCTAGAATAAGGTTGAATAGAGAAGGTATAATTGTCCAGTTGAGAAGCATAAACATGGCATTAACAAGTTTTACATTTTATTTTGAACACACTGCTGTGTACTTTATTCCTTGCCTAATCTTGGTCTGATGACTTAATGTTTTAAATCTTTTTTTTTTTTTAAAGAAATGATAACATCCTCTCTCACCTCTTACACTTTTGTCTTACCCAGAGGCTGTACAATGTCATAAAGTATATAGGCTGCCTTGAACTGGTAAACAGATATACAAAAACAAAAATAACAACAACAACAACAATATTACTTAAGGGAAAGTATTCCTTCAGTAGAAGTTTCTGAGTCTTACTAAAGAAAGGAAATTTCTCTATAAAATGCTACCATTTTTTCCATCTGAATTCTATTTCCTTTTAGTATGTATACCTTGTGTATGTGTGTGTGTCTGTGTGTGCACCTACTGTGAGTTTGGTTGGGTTACAGAAGTAAACATCAAAAGGTCAAGCAATTGCCAGTAACTTTTCATTCTCTATTCTTATGATCATATTTTCTCAAAGATACAATATCACTTTTAGATCTATTGATCTTGAATATGTCCTGACTACTTTTTGACAATTAATCAAAGATATGGGGAATTCTGATTCTGTTATATTCCTTCTCTTCATTTTTGAGATTTTTACTGCCAGAAAGGACATTTATCTTATCCAGCTGCAAACTTAAATAAGCTCTCCATTTCTCTAGGTCACCAATGGCAAATGTTAAACAAATTTACATTTGGGATTTCCTATTCATTTCCCACCCGGTTGACACTGAGCCAATGATAACCACTCATTAACTGTGCAGCTCTCCATCATTTGTGTGACCCAGGCTGGGTTTCCAGTTCGTTGATGACTTTATCACGCAAAGCTGAAGCAGAAGCTTTGCTAAAGTCATGTGAGATGCTATCTGTTGCTTTCCATGAGTGTTCTGAGAGCTCCTTTGAAAAGTGTGAAAAAGCTTTCACTGTTGTCAATCTAGATGCTATATAAAATTATTATTGAGCACAAGTTTCTGTAAAATAAAACTTGTGACTATGTAAAAATAAAACTTGTAGGCACATTTTCTCTTTCTGGTCACCTTGGGCTCATTCTGTCTCAGTATCTGGTATAGGAAGTTCTTCTCTGGTTAAGAGTTTATTCTCAAACTCTCAGAAGCATATAGATTTAATTTTTGGCAATTTTAAATTATTTGCATTTATGAAACCATGATAAATTGCTGAACTGATTAAAGTGAAGAATTAACCTGTGCTCCAACAGAGCGACAATTTCGATAGGTCAATGCATACTGATTGGTTATCACAATAGCTGATTTCTAGTGTCAGTTATCATCCAAAGCTAGTTACATGTTTTTGGACACAATCTTTTTCCTCTGCCTCAATTTCACCACCTGTAAAGCGAAGATAACACCTATTTTACCTAATGTGATGGGTATTTCCATTATCAAATGAAATAAAAAAATATATATATATGTTGTTTAAATACTCTGAAACACCTAGCTACATAAATAGATATTATAATTTGAAAGAATAATTAACTAAACAATGTATTTTACAAAGATAAAACCTTCCAGAATCTGAAAATTTAATTTCTACTGTGTAGCTGAATCCATGGCTTAAAAAATAAATGCTAATATATTATGTGATATATTGACAATAAGTGAAGAATTTTTCCATTGATATGAAAAGGATCATTGAAAATTGAGAACAATTCTTTTAATAATTCAAGATTAAAAACTACTTCCATCCAAATTCTCCAAATTTCTTTTTGTACATTTAAAATTCCTTGGAGGACAAAATAAGTTGATGTTACACATAACAAAATAGAACAATATAATCAAATTGTACTTCTGTTAAGACTGTGTGCATGAAATCAAATGTTTACATATTATTAGATTGTACTCTGAAAAAATTTTAAACTTGTATTATTATTTTTTGATCACGTTAATGCATATTCATAGCTGCAGCCAGAGAACACACTTCCTTTGAAGTGATTAGGAGACGTAAGAGAATATTCTTGTTCAGATTTAATTTATTTCCCAGCAACACCTTGGAAGAAATTATTTTTAGAAGAGGTGGAAAGCAAATGAGGGGCAGTGGAATTAAAATTTTACTTTCTTATGAACTATTTACTTTTGTATCTCATATTGTATCAACAAGCTGAAGAGTGATAGGGATTATTTTGCGGAGGAGGGAAGAGGATGAATGTATGGGGACTGATTGTGCAGCTGGTAGGACTTTAACAATATCACCAGTAAAATGTACTACTCACTTAGCAAATGAAAATCAACTTGCCTAGAACGCTCAGAAATCTTCATATGTGAGAGTAATGTCAACTTGGGATGTTTTTCCCCCTACTGATGAGTCTTACATTTTTGTTTGAACTTTGGTTTTATTTTTTAGTGAAAATTTATTGCTTTTTTTCATTCAGTAGAATTTTCTAAAGCTGCCGCCATCTCCATTCATGCATCTGGAAATGAAAATGTTGTAAGACCAGTAATGGTCACTATTAAATTTATTTTATAGGAGAAGTCAGAACAATAGCTTGGGATTCATAATTACTTTTGAAATAATTTCTTCCTGTGAGTACTGTTAGTTTTTTCTAGATGCTGATTTATAAATATGCCATTGCAGTGACATCATTGGCTAGTCAAGAGTTGTACAAATAACATAAATAATTTTGCAGACTTTCTATTAAATTATTTATCTTCTACTGTAGCAAAATACTTTATAGCTGATTATTCTGATGAGAATTTAGCAAACAAAGTAACATATATAATAATAATGAAACTCTCTAATGTGCCTCCTAAGGGCTTGGCAGCATATGTTACTCATGGGACTCCTTTGAATTCTTTATGCAGGACTTTCATAGATTAGCATTATATATGGCAGTACAAAAGTGAGGTGAACAAACACCTTCTTCCTGGTCCATGAAGTTGATTCCTTATCCCAACTCAGTAACCTTGTAGATAAATATATTTACAATAATTACAAATGTCAAATAATCCTCCTGGTCCATGAAATTAATTCCTTATCCCATCTTAGTAGCCTTATAGATAAATACATTTACAATAATTATAAATGTCAAATAATCTGAAGCAATTTTGATTTCCTGAAGCAAGATTTCCTGAGCATATTCTGATAGTCTATATTAGCTCTTGGTGCTGTAGAAATGTACATAACCAGGTAAACATGTGTTTAAATCTGGGACTTTATAATTTAAAGATGGGTAATTAAGGAGACTGGTGACAGAAAATGATAGCATAGACAATGAATCTCTTTTCCTCATAGGTGTGTCAGGGTAAAAGTGTGTGTGAGTGTGTGTGTGTGTTTGAGAGTGGAAAACACTAGGTAGACAGGAATGCAGGTCTGTTCCATACTCACAGATGCACCTTCTGTCATACTAGTGAGTTCCTGCCATCACTAAGCAAATGGAAGCAAAACTAGGATCATGGATGATAACTCTAGTCATTTAAAAACATATTCTGTTCTTTAATTACTAGATGAATAATTAGAAGGAAAATATATCTTCTTTGGTTTCCTCCCAGATGCTGAGGCTGGTTACTAAGTAGGATGTGGAGAGCTGGATGCAGAATCTAAGGGCCATCACACTGGACCCAGGTTCACCCTTGCCCCTTGACTGCAGTGCTCAGATTCCCATGTATCACCAGACAATGAAAACTGCGATTGCCAGTTGGAGAATCTACACATGGCTACCCACATGACAGCTTCCTCAAGAGTGGCAGCTCCAAGGTAGTTGAATTTCTTAAATCATTACCCATGGCTTCAAGAGTAAATTTTCCAAATAACAAGAAGAAAGTGGAGTCTCCTTTTCTGACCTAGTCTTGGAAATCATGTGCTGTCACTTCCACTGCATTCATTTGGTTGTGCTCACAAGCCCACCCAGACTCCTAGTCTGGTTATGACTAGGGAGGAGGGAACCTAGATTCCACTTCTTCTTCTTTTTTTTAATAATTTTTTAAAAAATTTTAAATAAATATATAATGTATTTTTAGCCCCAGGGGTACAGGTCTGTGAATCACCAGATTTACACACTTCACAGCACTCACCACAGCACACCCCCCCCACAATGTCCATAACCCCACCACCCTCTCCCAACCCCCTTCCCCTCAGCAACCCTCAGTTTGTTCGGTGAGATTAAGAGTCTCTTATGGTTTGTCTCCCTCCCGATCCCATCTTGTTTCATTTATTCTTTTCCTACCCCCCAAACCCCCCACATTGCATCTCCACTCCTCATATCAGGGAGATCATATGATAGTTGTTTTTCTCTGATTGAGTTACCTTCCTAAGCATAATACCCTCTAGTTCCATCCACATTGTTGCAAATGGCAAGATTTCATTTCTTCTGATGGCTGCATAGTATTCCATTGTATATATATGCCACATCTTCTTTATCCATTCATCTGTTGATGGACTAGATTCCACTTCTTAATGAGTCATCACATTGTACATGACTAAATGGCATGGGAAATAGCATTATGACCATCTTTGGAAAACTCAGTCTATCGTAGAGCTTATGTAACATTTTCTCTTCCTTATATGCACTTATGTCTGAGATAATCTCTTTCAGTCCCATAAGTCTAATTATAAACCGATGATTCTTAAATTTACATCTCCACTTCTGACTTCTACCCTTAGCTCTACATGTGAATATTCAACTCTCTACTTGACATCTCCCTAGCTTCTACCTACCAGGTGCCAGTAGCATCCCTTGCTCCCCCACCCCCAAGTCACCATGACCAAAAGTGTTTCTAGATATTGCCAAAGGCCCCATGTGGACAAAATTTTCCCCAGTTGAAAACCATTGGTTTAAAGTGATTTTGATTGATTGATAATTATGTTCTACTCACTAATGTTAAAAGGTTTTAATAGTAGTTTACTTGTCTGCTTCACGATTGTTTCTCTGGTGGTTTCAAATCCATAAACATGTTTTAATGGAGAGCAAATTTCAGAGTCCTGTTAGTAACTATTGTTTCTAGAAATGAAGGCTTGCTAGCATAATTTTCCTGGCTGGTGGGAATGAAGCCACTGGGTAAGAGAAAGAAATATATATGCACTGTTATAATTAGTGTGTCTGTTCTAGGCTGCATATCAATTTACAGAGCTCTGAGCCCTGTGTATTGAAAACAAAAGAAAGTCTTACTTGAGAAACAAGAATTCAGCAATGAATGGTAGGATATTATTGTCAAGGTGAATTAATCTTTCTTTTGCGTTAATCCTTTTGTTGCAATCCATTCTCATTGAGCTTTCATAGAGAATGTCCTACATGTCTGTATTATCCATACTCTCCTTTTATTGTAAAATCCATAAAGTAAAGGGAATCAGTTTTTATGCTGTCTTTCAAAACACCCGGTGTTCTGCTTCTGAATTATTTTTGTTGCTTCTCCTATGATAATGGTGACACTACATAACTGCATGTCAGATATAAATAGTGAAGTGACAGTTATATTCTGCATACAGTAGAATGGGTCATTGGCTGCTTGGCTTCCCTGGAGTCCTCTAAAGTCATACAAAGTCTGCACAGAACGGGCCCTCTGAAGCTACTTGCAGAATTTCTGCAAAGAGTTGATGTAATTTTCCAAAAGATGGAAGCAAAAGGAAGTCCTCGTTATTCATGAGAAATGTGTGTCCTTCCACGTCAAAGAAGAAATAGAATTCGGGGCGCCTGGGTGGCTCAGTGGGTTAAAGCCTCTGCCTTCGGCTCAGGTCATGATCCCAGGGTCCTGGGATCGAGCCCCACATCGGGCTCTCTGCTCCGCAGGGAGCCTGCTTCCTCCTCTCTCTCTGCCTACCTCTCTGCCTAGTTGTGATTTCTCTCTGTCAAATAAATAAAATATTAAAAAAAAAAAGAAATAGAATTGTTTTGATCTGGTGGTTTTTCCCCCCATGGTTCATTGAGGGTAGAGTTCCCATTTCTTTCTGAAGCTAAAATTAAAAGAGCAAATCTCTACTGTTTACTTTACATACAAATGTGAATATACATACGTCAGATATACATAATATATACAGTGATATACAAAATATATATGTAGCTGACACATATTATTAGTTTTATATATATATATTTTTTCCTTATTAGCTGAGTGTGACTTTAGCCCAGTTACTTAATCTTTTTTGTAACTCAATTTCCTTATCTGTAAAATGGGGATCATAACAGGTTTACCATATATAGTAGTTTTGAGTATGGCATGATTATAATATATAGATACTAAGAATAGTGCACATAGTGTATGCACTCAATAAATCTAGCTATTGTTAGTATTATACTCTCTCTCTCACACACATCACATTTTTATTTATAAACAAGGCTTAATTGCATATTCCTCAGTGGCAAGATTATACCAGGTGGGCATTAGACAAGCCAGCCTTGGTCCTGCTCTCTTGAAGCATACATTGCGACCAAGAAGACAGACAAAAATTTCCCAGGTAAATAAAAATAACCGCAATTCATCATAAAAGTCAAGAAGGAAATCAATAGTTTCCTATGGTTGAGAATAAGAAGGAGAGTGTGAATGGGAGGTGCCCTTGCAAAGGAAAGGAGGGAACGCCTATCAGGGGAAAGTGACATCAGATTTTTGAATGGAGGGTGGTGGGATTTGGCCTTAGGACTTTTTTTTTTTTTTTTTTCATTTTTAAAGATTTTATTTATTTATTTGACAGAGAGAGAGACACACTGCAAGAGAGGGAATACAGCAGGGGGAATGAGAGAGGGAGAAGCAGGCTTCCTGCCAAGAAGGGAGCCTGATGTGGGGCTCAATCACAGGATCCTGGAATCATGATCTGACTAAAGGCAGATGCTTAATGACTGAGCCCCCCAGGTGCCGTGGCTTTAGGACTTTAAAGAAGAGCACAGGAAAGGTCAATTGGCTTGCCTAGAAGCAGGTGGTCTGTCTTCCTTTGTCTTGATTCTCCATATTCTTTTCCCCAATACACTAGGAAATGGGACTCAGAAATGTATGCCGCAGTTTTTTGTTTATTGTCTTTATTAGAGACTAAACAGAGGTGGTGAACAACTCCAGACTTACTGATTTTGGTCATAGTTAAATAGTACTAAAAATGTTTATCAATTAAAAACTCCCATCTAAAGTTTCAGAATTTTTAAAAAAAGATTATTTATTTATTTGACAGAAAGAAGAGCACAGCTCAGGGAGCAGCAGGCAGAGGGAGAGGAAGAAGCAGGGATCCACCCAGGGATCCCTGAGGTGGGGCTCCATCCTAGGACCCTGGAATCATGATCTGAGCCAAAGTCAGTGGCTTAACCGACTGAGACACCCAGGCATCCTCAAAGTGCCAGAATTCTTAAAACCTGTCTCTCCACAGTTGCATTAACACTGGATATTTTTAAACTTTAAAAAATTTTGTCAGTCTCGGGATACCTGGGTGGCTCAGTCAGTTAAGCTGCTGCCTTTGGCTCAGGTCATGATCCCAGGGTCTGAGGATTGAGTCCTGCATTGGGTTCCTTGCTTGGCAGGGAGCCTGCTTCTCTCTCCACTTCTGCCTGCCACTCTGCGTGCTTATGCATGCTCGCTCTCTCTCTCTCTCTCTCTCTGACAAATAAATAAATAAATAAATAAAATAAAATCTTAAAAAAATTTTTTGTCAGTATAAAAGAAAACTTGTATATGATTTGCATTTCTTTAATGATGAGTTAGATCAAGAATTTTTTTTTGCATATTATTGGCCACTTTGTTTCTGCATCTGTTAATTGGCTACTTACATTAATTGCTCATTTTTCTTTTTTTTGTCTTTTTCATTGCTAATTTGTACAAACTGTTATATAAGTAAGAAAATTTGCTCTTTGACTGTAGAAATATGGTACACACTTTTTTCTTTCTTTTTGCCATTGATCTTTTAACTTTGTTTATGCTTTTTGTCATTTTCCTCAACAATCCCCAATTTTGTGTCATGTTTAGGAAGGCCTTTAATTACAAAATTAAAGAAATATTTCCTCATGTTTTTTCTTAATACTTCTATGGTTTCATTTTGTAATTGGAAATCTTTGATCCATCTGGAAATTATTTTGAAATAAGGAGTCATTCTCTTTTCAAAATGATGAGGCAGTTGTCACCACTGTTTCTTGAATAATATAGAAATGACTCATTATTATTCTAGTAAAGTATATTGGCTTGGATTTTGGAATTAGAAATAACTAAATCCAAACCTCGGTGTTTAATGTCCTTGCCTGGTCTTCACTATAGGGTTGATGCTGCAGGGTCTTCTCTGAAATCCTCGCTGCCAGATTGTTTCACTAGAGTTCACATTCAGATCTTCACTTGCATCCCCAGGGTTGAACCTACTTATTGGGAGCTTACATGGTGCCAAGATGTAGGGGTTGTCATCTCTTCCTGCTGGCGTCCACTGAGACTCCCATATTTTATCAGGTTTTCAGGTTGTTGATCAACTCAGATCCCTTTTCAGACCTGAACCGTCTTGTCCTCTCAGATACTCTCAGCTCTCACTCTTACAGCTACTTCTGAATGCCTCCTCTCCCGCAGGACAGTTTGCTGGGCCCTCCTGAGTTTCTCCAGGTAGACCACCTTGGAATTTTCTGCAGCTATCTCAGGCCCCTTTCTACCAAAACCTCTGAGCAACTGTTTTCATTCCTGTGTCCTCTTTGTGAGGCTGGAACCAGGAATTCTCTGTCTATGAGGCTCTTGGGCTGCCTGATCTCCAACCACAAATCCCACTCCCCTCACCTTTCTAGTCCCCCTAAACCCATCTGGAGGCTCCAGCATTATCAACCCTCCTCTCGTTCCGACACCCAGGGAAGTTCAAACACCATTGTTTCCTCCAGCCTGTGTCTCCTCTCTCATTCCAACTGCAAACTTCATCTAGTCTCCTGGCGGTGAGTGGGAAAAACTGGTTGTGACTGAAAAGTACTTATCATCCCAGATCTTTTTGTCCTATGGTTGGATATCTCAGTCTTTGAAACTCCAAAGCCAAGGATTTGAGTCTTTTGTTCTCTTCTCCAAAATATCAACCCTACCCTAAGGCAATGGATACTCAAAGTCTTTGAATAGGGAACGGAAAAAGATTAAGAAAGAATTACTGAGAAGAAAGAACATTAGTTAATATATGAGACTACTATTCCTCTGTTACTTCGGTATTTAATACTATAGAAAAAGCCAGCTTTGAAGACTTTGAAATAAAAGATTAAACAAAGTAAAATTTATTGCTTCTCCAGGTTTAACAAAACAGTTTTAGTATATATATATGTATATACATATACATATATATATATATAATATAGAAAATGTCAACATAGGAATTTGGCTAAATTTGATAGACATTAGCCAATTAGTGATGTTACATACACGGCTAAGTGTGTGCCATTATTAGCTGTTTTCAACCTATCTCGCCTCCCAAAGAATTATAAATTTATAACTCACACTTGACCCACAGAAAATCTCTATCCATTCTAATAGAAAAGCCCCTAGATACTCCATTTGCACCATTTAGTCTTCCTTTGTCAAAAAAAATTGTATATATAAATGTTCACATTTCTGTTTAAATTTCCATTACATTAAAGCTAATTGTCTCTGAGCTAGTAAAAGTACCCCTTGATCCATAATTTTGTAAAATTCTGGAACTCTCCCAACATTGAAAATATCATGGTTTCTCATAGTCTAAATTTTTTATTGGGAGCAACTGAAGGGCTGCCTTAATTATTCAAATTTATTTTCCTTTTGTATTTGAAAATTCTAGATTCTGACAGTAATGAATTTCATATGAGGCAATATTTCACTGGTTACCAAAATAATTTGGAAGAATAAAGTAGGGCCATTAAAGTGAATAAAAATTAAAGTTATTTTACAGTGCATCAAGGATTTTCACTTAGAATTATTCTACACTAAAAAATTGATAATTTTGACTGTTTGGAAATATCGCAGTTACTCAAAGTAAGGTTCTTGTCGATTTCCCAAAGCCAAGAAAATGTTAGCCTTATGTTCCCCCTACAGTTCTGGGAGTATGTCTGTGTAATTCTTGAATTTAAATGTGGATCACTAATTACGGTTATAACTACTAAAATGTCCCTGCGTGGATTTATTTAGTATTCAAATGGTACCCTAGAAGGGGAATCTTTTATCTATAGAACTGTCATAGATAAGTAACATAATCAAAATCCTCTCCCTGATGGAAATTATTTTTAACTTGAAAGAACACATAGTGACCACCCACTCACTGACTGAGTTTGGCTGGTAAATAGAATCCTTGCTCCTAAATTAACTAAATTGTTCTGGATAGGAATGCAGGGCAAACTGAGTCCGTTTTGGATCCTGTCCAGGGGAATTTACTCGGTGTAAATACCACAGAAGAACTGCATTTGAAAACTTCATCTGTATGAGGTGTCTTGATAGGCGGTGAGTCTGAGGACAGTGTCACAGCAGGCTTTTAGTGAGGTAATTTAATTTGTTACATTAAATAATTATATTTCTTCTTCTTGTGCCCTGGGTGGTAAAGAGGAGGTGGCGACATGGAGAAAAAAAGAGCATGGTAAATTTTGCTGCTCACTTTAAAGTCTGATTGATGATATTTTATCCACAGGTCTTAGATTTATCTAAGGAAATTTTCAGGAAAACGATTCAAAAACAGAAGTCAGAGGGCACCTGGGTGGCTCAGTCAGTTAAGCACGTGGCTCCTCCTTTCAGCTCAGGTCAGGATCCATGAGATGGAGCCCCACATCAGGCTGCGCCCCCAGCACAGAGCCTGCTAGAGCTCCTCCCCCTCTGCCCACCCTTCCCTCCATCCCTGGAGCACTGGTGCCCTTGTTCTCCTCCTCCCCCGCCCTCCGATAAATAAGTAAATAAATAAATAAATGCATTCTTAGGAAAAAAAAAGAAAAAAAGAGAAGACTCATTCTTCCCACAGATTCACTTACATTATCTAAGAAAAGGACACCTTATGAGGTTTTGGTTTGGAGGACACAGTTGGAAAATCATGCCCCTAGTTATCTATAATCAGATTGTGGTGTTCTTATAAATTTATAAATTGATGATCCTATTGACTCAAATTGACAATGCTTAAGAATTCACTAATTTTGCCTAGACGGCAAGGAAAAAACACGCACAAACACTCTACAGAAAAGTTTTCATGAAAACTTCAAATTTGATTCTTTGTATCCTGTTTATCCTTTAATAAATGGAGGAAATAGGTAAAAATAATATTACTTAAGGAGATAAAAAAGTATAATAAAAGATAAGTGAAAAATGAATTTCTAGATATTTACACCTGAAAAAAAATAACTTTCAAAAAAAATTTCAACTCTTGAAGCTAATGATAACTCCTTAATTCCCATAATTCAGTTAAGGGACTCAGGAAATGGAAAGGCAGAATGTGTAGAGTAGTGGTGGTACTTTCGTGGAATTTCTGAGTAACAATTGTCTATATTGTTTGTAAAAATAGAAAAGCTAATGGTGAAAAATAGATGGATGACTGGATTACATATTTTTTAATCATCTGTAATATTTTTATTTACTTTTCAAAAACCCGTATTGTTCAATATAATATACATTTATAAGCCAGGGAAATGACCTAGTCTTCAGACCAATAATAAAAAGTAACAGTAACCCAAGTATTTAAAATTCTAGGTAATTTTGCTTTTAGCTTTGCTGATCCCAAAGAAAGTGACTACAGAAAGTATCACATTCCATCAAAGTTACTTAGCCTTTTGTTACCCTTTAAAAAATGCCTCTTGGCTGATTCACATAGCCAATTCTGATACAAGATTATATCAATTAGTAGGTTTGCTAGCTTTTTATAGAAATTTGTAATTATGAGCAATTTTCCCCCTGATTCAGCTTCTTTTAAACCATGAAATAATGGAGACTTGATTTATTACGTTTATTATATTCTACACTTTAACTTATTTATCTGTGGTTATCACGAAGGGCAAAGAGAAATCACAAAAAAAGTTCATTGGGACCCAAGCTGTGGAGACAGGGGAACACATCTGGATTCTACTCATTCCCGATGTAATTCACTGAGAGCATTTCCACTGAGTGTCATAGGACAGCAACTAGATGCAGAGAAATAGGTCAGTGCTTTCTTAACTTGACATTTTTTTAGTTACATCTCCCACCACACACACTTTTTTAAATAGTTATTTGCAGTTTACCAGTGAGAACTTTAAGTATTTGAATATGTTAAATATTCAGTTATGATAGTTAAGTAAATAGAGCCGTTGAGGTCCGTCTTGCATGCACAACTCCCTTGTTGACTTTCACAGCCATTCAGAAGACTCCTGCTCATTTTAAGAACTTTCGCTGTCTAAAATTTTGTTTGCCATCTAAGATACAGAAAAATCTTACAATAGAAAAATTTTAGGAAGACAAATAAGAAGCGTTTAGGCACGGAGACGTTCCTTTGCTTATTTGAGTGAATGGATGCATAGGTAAGTGAACTCGTGCAACATGTTGATTGCCTGGCCTGTGCCAGGTGCTGCACAAGCTACCAGACATTACAAGTTCTTCAGGATCTCACAGCCCAATGAGATACAGCAATGTAAATGACAGACTCTTATGCTATGTGAAAAAAGAGGTATTAAGAAAGTACTGTCTAGGGGTGCCTGGGTGGCTCAGTGGGTTAAAGCCTCTTGTGATCTCTCTCTGTCGGATAAATAAATAAAATTAAAAAAAAAAGGGAAAAAAAAGGGAAAGAAAGTACTGTCTATGGAACATAAAATAGGAAGTGATAATTCTGCCTCAGTAGTGGTTTGGGCTTGAGTTTTGACCAGAGAAAATCACAGAACAGGTAATATTTTAGCTAATTTTGAAAGATGAGTAGAATTTTCCAGAAAGAATGTTTGGGGAAGAGCAAAGATGCTGAGAATCGTTAAGTAAAAGAGGGACAGGATGAACTTTGGTTGCAGAAATAAAGGCTGCTGTAGTAAGAAGAATGGAGAGGGATGAACCAGATAATGCAGGATGTTATTGGGTTATAAAATAAACAGAGCACAGTGATAGCCACGTACTGTGGAGTGATGGAGGGGGAATGGAAAATGATTTCAGATTTGCTGACTTGATTAAGAAGGGCCTTTACCTGGGAGAGAGACTATAAAAGGAGAAGGTCAGGGGCAAATAATGATCATTGGTCACATATGAGGAGGTGTACTAAAAACAGGTCTGGAATTTAGTTGAGGGATACAGGCTGTGGATAATTGTGTAAGAGCCATTAATCTGTAAATAGATACGTGTAGATCAAGGTTTCTTGTATTTTTTTTTAAGATTTTATTTATTTATTTGACAGAGAGAGAGATCACAAGTAGGCAGAGAGAGAGGAGGAAACAGGCTCCCTGCCGAGCAGAGAGCCGGATACGGGACTCGATCCCAAGACCCTGAGATCATGACCTGAGCCGAAGGCAGTGGCTTAATCCACTGAGCCACCCAGGCGCCCCAAGGTTTCTTGTATTTTAAGCTGGCTAATTCTTTGCTTGGGAAGGCTGTCCTGTGTACTGTGGGAGGTTTGGAGCCATTCCTGTCCTCCACCCACCAGGTTCCAGTAGCCAACATCTCTTGCACTTGCGGCAACCAAAAACATCTCCGGACATTGCCTAATGTCTCCTGGCAGCAAAGTCATGCCCTGTCAGGAACCGTTGGTAGAGATGAAACTTAGATGAGATTGTTGTTGACTGAGTGGAGGGGCGGGTAATGGAGGAGGAGGAGGACCCAGTAAGAGATTGGGAAAACACTCATAAAGAGGGGAAGAAAGTTGCGTCAAGGGAGCCATGCAAGGGCTGGGTTACCAGAAGGTGTTTGGATGCCAAACTCTACTCAGGACAATGAGAACTGAGAAGAGGTCTTTGGATTTGGGGGTCTGTGAGTTACCATGAAACAGCCTCAACAGAGATCTCCTGAGGATCTGAAGGTGACATTGTAGAATGGGGAAGAGGCAGCGAGAAAAAGTAAAGACTGCCTATCTGGATTACTTCTTCAAGGGATTGGTTAGAGAATGACATAGGAGGAGAATAAGGCAAAAGGAACAGAGAGGTGGCTTATTTTAGGACAGGAGAGATTTGCAACATGATGAACTGATAGGCAAGTGCCAGTGATTCCAAATGAATACAGAACTTCAGGCTGGTCCAGGATCTTTTCTTCAGTAAGAACTCAAAACACAATGTTGGGTCGAATCCCTTTTGCAGTAACGTACCTCTTCAAGGGAAATCAAGAGAGAAAGAGTCTTTAGTGTATTATTTTGCCAGTAACTTTCTTCTTGTACAGACATTATCTTTAGCTGAAAAAAACCATTCTTCTGAACATTTTAACTTGCATGTGTGCATGTGCATGTGTGTGTGGGTACGTGTGTGTGTTGCTTCAGTTTCTGGGTTCCCATCATGGTTGTATACTTGGCTGGATGGCCGTGGGTATTTTATTTATTCTTTCTAGATTTCAAGCCCTTCATTTGCACAATGAGCAGGTGGGACTCCATAAGCTCCGAGGTTGTTTCTGGCTTTAAAATTCTATAATTATATGATTTCCTTTCCGCATTATCTTTGTTTGGTAAGAGCTTGCCTTAATCTGATCCATTCCTGAGCAAAAGCTCTCAGATTGACTTGAAGCTTCAATTTTGACTCTGGTTTTCACACCTTTTTGTTTATTAGGTCATAAGTAATGAGCTCGGAACACTTAACGTGTGGGAGTTCGTGTAGGTGGTTCATTAGGGGCGGAGACAGAGTGAAAAAGACAATTAAGGCCTCCCAATTCTCTACTGCAGTATTTAAATCCAAGAGGACAAGTCACCTATGAGAATGTAAACTCTTTGCATATTTGTCTTTCTTCAAAAGACCTCAAAGCATTTTACAAATGTATTGAATGAATTCTTTCCTTTTGAATCCTTTGTAAATTACTAGTTTGATAGGTTTCAAGCACATTAATAGTGAATGGAATGTGAGTTTATTTCCACCACTAGATACTGTAACTGTGATAAAAAGAATCATTTAGATTCTTTTATTTAGAAGATTGAGTTAATTCCCCAGAGAATACACTTAAATTTACTAATATGGTTTGTATTAATACTCCTAATTTTTAAACACCTGCTGTTTTTGTTTAGCTTATGGTTTTAAGTGTTAGAAACTATAATCATAGACTTATCATAAATTCCGTCACTGTGTGACGATTACAACAGAGGTGGAAAGGATTATCACAGAAGAGTCATTAACTAGACAATAGGTTGTCCTAAATCACATAGTTTTTCTTGGGATCAAGAGTAGAACCTCCCTGCAGCTCCCTGCCCCACCTCAAGTGGACCAAATTTCATTTCTGTCTTAGAACTTTTATTTAAATGAGACTTTTTTTCCCCCTAACCTGAGATATAAATTGTATTCCTTTATGAGATTTAGCATTTGTCACTGAAGGTACTTGCTAATCTTTGAAGTTAATGGTTTTCATGACTATCTATCCATCCCAACTGAGGCAAGCATTTCAGTTAGATCACATTTGTTCCTCACTGGATGCTCCTCTCAGGTATTAGGGCGCTCAAGCTGAACCCAAAGTTTTGGCAGGCTCGCGTTCACGTGGCGAATTGGAAGTCGGATTGCTTTGAGACAGTATTCTCAAAGCGTTGGTCACTCCATTCTTTGAGTATGAGAGGGAAGGGGGGAACAGGAGAACAGTAGCAGAGAGAAAATGAAGAAAGGTGCCCAGGTGGCTAAGGCGGGCTAAGGAGACCTTTGTACCTTCTGAAGAACAATGAATTAAAGGTGCCAGAGATGAACTGGAGGAACGTTCCTGCACACAGAACCTTTGGAGCCGGATCAGGACTTGCATGGGTACCCCTCCAAAGACTAGCCGTTATTGCCTTATTCACTTCTATTGTCATGACATATCAACACTGGTTGGAGCCATAATTTTTGGAGAATTATTTCACTGTTCTGCGTCAACATTTCTATTTGTGAAATCTAGACTAGTCTACCAGTTTGACCACAGCTTTCTCCCTTCTCTGTTATTCCAGTCAACACACTTTGTGTCCCTTCTGAGGACCTTCTTATTAATCAGAGTTGTTTCCCTTTCTGCTTTCTTTAAAAAAATTTTCTTTTTACCTGAAATACTTTTCTTACCCAAATCCCATATTTTCTTCAAAACACCATTCCATATTTATGTTCTGCAGAAAGCCTTTGATGATTAAACTGAGTACACAGATAACCTTTGCTTTATTTATTTATTTATTACCTTTTCAGACTTGATGTGTTCAGTTCATAGCAGCAAGTTCTTACTGTCTTCCAATGGTCACTTGGGTCAAGAAACACATTTGGATTTCCCAAGTAGGGACTGATTTTCCTGCCTCTTGTTCACTTCCCAGAATATCTAGCACCGTGCTGGGCCCCAAATGCTTCCGGAATGAATCATTACATGCTGAAGACGTGAAAAGATAAGAAGAAAAGCACCCTGAAGCTCTTCTGGCAAAAGGTCAATTGGAATTTATGACAAATGTCAGTGGCTGAGGACGAGAGAGGGTGTTGTTTCCAGATATGAAAGGGAGATGACACCAGTGTGGAGAAATGTGAAGCAATTGTTCTGTATTCTTAACAGTTCGTGTAAAATCCTAAATGATACACATGGGTTGGCTTGGTGTGCTCAGTCTGATTCTAGGGATATCTGGGGCTTATTGAACAATGCTACCCTTAGAACAATATTAGCATACTAATCTATATTACCGGCTGTGAACCACATTCCTCGGTATCTTTTAACTAGGTAGATTGAGACTATTGCCCTAGATAACCAGGATAACGTTCAGCATGGTGGCCTCGGATTTTGAGAGAGCAGTATTGGAGGGAAAACTCATGGATTTAAACCATTTTTCCTTTTCTAGAGTTCTCACCAACACACCTAGGGAAACAGTGAAAAATCCTCTGAAGTTTAAATATCTCTTCCTTTCCCCTTGCTTATGCTGTGTTGCCACTCCTTGTACACTTCACTGGGCTTGAAAATTGCAAAGGAAAGACACAGCTTCCCCACCTACCCCACACCCCCGCAAACCCCCCAGCTCCTTAACTACTCTGTTTATAGTCAGTTTGCCTCCCTGGATCTTATGTTTTAACACATGCTGTAGTGTTCAGATTGCAAACACAGCGGAGGGATGTTTAAATCCTAAAAACAAACTGTTTTCATTGCAATGTGTAAAACAGCATTCCATGAAGACATTTCAATTAATATTAGCTGAGTGAGGGGAGTCTTCTCTCTGTGGCCTGTTCAGTGTTTGGCCTCTCTCTTCTGAGACTGCCAACCAGGGTGCTGCCAATTAATGCCAGCTGTGATCTATTGTTTGCTTCTGACACCTGGGAAGTCCCAGATCATCAGAATCCTGCAAACAGCAGCTGGCTTAGTGGAAGCTGCCAGACTTCAGGGATTCTGAGATCTCTCAGCGAAGGTAGGGGGCCGTCTTGTTTTAGTTAAGGGAATAGTCCGGAATAGCCAGCTTAAAATCCAAGATGACTTACATTAAACAACCCCCAAATTTGGGGAGGATCAGCCCAAGCCCATAAGCCTCGTATCTCACTTCAGGTCCCCATAGGGCAGTCTTTTAAAAAATCAACAAATGTTCCTAATCTTTTCTTATAAAGTCCCAACAGGTCCCTGGTATGCCGGAAAGGTATTTTCAGGACTCCACATTTCTCTAGGAGGGCTCAGTTTGGTGAAGTTGCACTATAATTTTATTTTACATGTGTTGAAAAAAAGTATGTCCTTCCTCTGTCTAAAATGTCATTACTACTGTGCTCCATCTCAATTTTCTTACTGATAGGATCTCGGAACCCGTTTATTGAGTGCTTATTATGTGCAAGCACTAAGAGCTTTACAAGTTTTATGATTTCATTTCATTTATCTCAAACAAGCATGCCTCGGTTTAGTAGTTCCGTTAAGTGTGTGAAAACTCAGCCCAGTGAAGGGGTTTCTTTTTTCACCTTCACATACTGTTGCTCTTCAATGATGACCATGCTTTATTCTGAACTTGAGTTCACTTGGAAGAAGGATTTGAGCAGGGCATGACTGCACTTCACTGTGGTGGGCTTGTTTGGCAAGCTGTCTCATTCCTCCTCCTTTGTTTGGTGGTTTAGGGAGAGTTCTGACGTTTCCTCTTAGGCCTCTTGAATTATAAATGTCAGGAGGACAGAAGCTGTCTGTCTGTGTCACATTTGGCCCTGCCCTACAATTTGTAAATCTTCACACAGCCCTGTAGGAATAGCGGATGATACCAGCCACTGCTTCTCCTGGGAGAGAGAACATTGAGAGGGTTGGTAACTGACCAAGAAACTGACCCTAACATATGACCAGATATTTTGTCCCTGGTGCCTTATTTTCCTATAAATAGAAAGTTCCTGGGTCCTTTTCATAAGGATCCCCTGGAAAGCTGGCTTGGAGCCCTCCTTCCATTCCGGGCTCCTAGACCACCTTGCAGGAGCCTGTTGATTGCATTAAATACACAGTCACATTTTAGTGCTGATCATCAGAGGCTAAGATGAAGCCATTTATCCTTGATTTATTCAGTACATGATTCCACGTCTCAAGAAGTGAAAATCCAGTGAAATAAGCCACTGCTTTAGCTCTCATTAACAACTTGATCCAAATCCACTCAAAATGCTCACTCTTAAAGTCATCAGGTAATGATGATAACATGATTTGTTTGCTTAGGTCTCTTAGTTCAATTGAGTAATTATAAATAGAATTTTGAAACTATTTCCAAATAATATTTTGTTTCTTATAAACCAATCTAAATTTTCCAGGGGAGTTAAATTTTATATTAATGAAACATACAAATAATATAAAGATGAGAGCACTTCTAGGTTCGATGCACAATATTGCAGTCATTGTATACCTTTCTTTGAAATAAGTTGTGTAAAATCCAGCAAATGGAAAAGAAAAATTGGAAAAAAGTAGTCCAGATGATTTTTTTCCAGACAGATCATGATCAGTTTTTAATATATGTGAGATATTTGACACATTTCATATTGATCAGTTTGTTTGGAAATCTAGTCAAAGTCTCCTTTGGTCTAGACTCGGTGAACTCTCTGAGCAAAAGAGTATGTGTTGGCAGGGAGCTATGCCTCTTTATTCAGGGTTTGATCCAGAGCAGAATTAAAACCATACTTTGTTCGACCCCCCATTCACTCATTCAAGTTCTATAAACAAAAGGCCATCATCACTTTTTCCTCTGTTCTTTAGATCTTCGGAAATCAAGTCAGTTCTTAGAGGTCCTATATATAATTTTTGTAGCCTAAAGAGCAAATCAGAAGTATCTCCTTCTCCCTATACTCCTGTGACACTCTTAGATCTACAAGAAGCCTCAGAATCCACATCACAACACGACCAGAATATCATCCCTCTTAACTATAATTCTTCTAAGTATTGGTGTTTTTCTTCTGTTGCACTTTATGCCATCAATGGGAACACGATGGTTTTAAGCACACCAAATAGTTACCGTAGTCAGGTAAACGTGGCTTGATGCATATTCTCCTGATGAACGATCCGTTGGCGGTTGGAATAACATTTCGGGATGCTAACCAAGCCAAATCTTAAGACCTTTTTGGTTTTGACCCCTGCCAAAGAGCTGCTGGTTTCTTGAAATAGACCAAAGGTGTTTTACACCTGATAGGAATTACTGAGCATGTCAAACACGGGTTCAAGAGATATTTTTCACTTCAACCTAAAAAAAAAAGTTGTGCAGGGAACATAGGTAAGCTTAGAATATGGCTATTTTTAACTGAAAATGTACTGACTTTCTTTTTGAAGATGCTGATACAACTTCTGACACTGTTGGTGATGAGTGGTGTATAACAGCCGGTTCAGCTCCGAGCTATCAAATACCGAAAGGGAATCTTCTAACTACAAATCCCAGGACACCAGACCAGTTCTTAACAGCCCTTCCCCTTCCTGAGTAGGTCGGGCATGTGGAACTTAGGGGAGAACTGACTGCTTCAACACTGAAGGAAGGAGAAAACCCCCAAGGAAGACCACTGAAAGGTTAAGTCACATGGTTTGAATTTGATACAATGTGGGAATTCCAGTTCAATTCTGATTTATAACTAATTTCTTCTAGCAGCCTTTCTCTTGTACATAGAGATCGGTTTGGATAAAGGAGACAGAGTTCCGAGAATGCAGTTTCTCAGTGACTCTAAGAGGCAAGTTCTGTCATCAAAAAGAGGATGTCAGCAGGGAGGCCTAATCATATGTTTTCTTAAACCAGACTCCTTTTCTCCTTTTCATTAGGCTTTCTTGAGGCAATTCGGCTAATTAATGATAATACACAGTTATTGAACACCACACCGCTGGTACTCTAAATCCTCCAGTGTCACGCATTTGGAAGGGGAAAAGGACCAATAGATAAACTCAGAAAGTGTGTATGCACGTGTGTGCGCAAACACACACACACACACACACACACACAGCAATACCCATTCAATACCCATTCAATACACATTCAATACACATTCAATATACTTACACAATTATGGCTCTAAATTAGGAAGACCTGTATAAAAGACGAGATGGCTTATGTCACAGAGACAGCTGGAACCCTCACTCTGTGTGATCAGGTAGACATTTCCTCATACATAAGAGGTGTACGAATAATCATTTCCACATCTGTATTTGGACTTTGGTCCCATCCCTTCATCGGAGTTATAAATCCCATGAAGCTAGATCAGTCTCATTTTATGGGCAGTTGTAAAGAAAACAGCATCGTTCGGCTTTACCTAAGGAAAAATGAGAGACCTGTGCAAAATGGAACTGTGGGAAGAAATGTTCAGAGGATATGGTAACAAAGAGACATCCTGGGTTTGCTCTTGTTATCAGAGTGGAACGAAGGGGTCTCATTGCAGTATGGGAGAATAAAAAGAGCTTAGCCTTTTGGGTCAGACAGCTTTAAATTTGGATTATGGCTCTACGGTGGACTAGCTTTGTGACTTTGTTCATATTACTTAACCTCTCTGAGCCCCAGGTTTTATTTTTAAAATAGAGATGATATCCAGATTACAGAATTGTTTGGGGGAATTAGGGGTGATTATGTAAAGTATAGTGTATGTGGGATTTAATAATTGGTAGCTGTTATCATTGGTATTATTTTTTGATTACAAAGCTGAACGGGTCTCAGAAACCATAATCAGACAGCTCGCATGGGATCACGATGGAGTATTCTCTCCTGAAAAAGGACGTACTAGTTAAGTCCTGGGAGAGGAATCATGGATGGATTTTTTTAATGGCACAAAATGTAATTTGTCACAGATTAAGCTTCATTTGGTAGCTCTCCTGGGTATGAGCCTTTGTTGTACTTTGTATTTTGGTGTTCCTCCTTTTCCCAAGAGAGGATCTTACCTGGATTTTTGAAAAAAGCACAAGTTTCCAGCTTGAGTGGCATCTGGTCACTTGCAGATTTCCTCTTAGCTTTGTGAGAATCTCCCTAGTGTAATGGTAGCTCTCCCTCTCAGCATCACTCAGACCACAGGGCAACTTGCTAATTTGAAAGTAGCTTCATAACTGCGTTGGAGAATCTAGTGTATCGCATGGTAACTACAGTTGATAACATATCGCATAGTTGAAATTTGCTAAGAGAGTGGAATTTAAATGTTTTCACCAAAAAGGGGGTGAATATGTGAGGTGATGCATGTGTTAATTAAATCAGTGAGAGGAGCTCTTCCACAATGTACAAGAATTGACATACTTTTTTTTTTTAATTTTATTTATTTATTTGATAGAGATCACAAGTAGGCAGAGAGGCAGTCAGAGAGAGAGAGAGGAGGAAGCAGGCTCCCTGCTGAGCAGAGAGCCCGATGCGGGGCTCGATCCCAGGACCCTGGGTTCATGACTTGAGCCGAAGGCAGAGGCTTTAACCCACTGAGCCACCTAGGCGCCCCAGAACTGACATACTCTTTGACCAACATTGACATCATCATGTTGTACCCTTTAAACAGCTTGCAATTTTATCTATCAATTACAATTCAATAAAGCTGGGGGAAATTGTAAATTCATGGTGAAAAATCCAATGCGAAGATGTATACACATGTCTATTAGAGAAAGTTGGGCACAATAGATTTACATTTGTGTAGTTGTGACTTTTTTGCAATTTTTTTTCCCAAGCAGCCTCAAAAAGCATGTTAACAAGACTACTTGAAATTAATACTGTGCTATTAGAGGGTATACAAATGGGCTTGCTCCCTTCCTTTTTACCTTGCCGCATGCTGGAGTTCCTAGTAGACACGACGTGCTCCCTCCTTAACGAATTCCATCCCTCAGATCAATAATGATTGGCATAAAGCCAGCTCAACTTCTCCTGGATTCTTTATAAGACCGTGTCCTCTATTTTGCTTTTATTAGTTCTCCCCACTCTCATTTCTCTCACCGTTACAGTTTTCATTGGCTTCAGCTCTCAGTAGTCTTACTTTGTTGCCCACTTGAAAAAGAAAAATTAAAATACAAAACCAAGCTAGTGCAGAGGTAGGTTTCTTCGACTCAAAGCACTAATTATATAACCACCCTTCAAAACTCAACACAGTAAGTCCCAGTTGTTTTCAAACACGGCAGGTTCTGAGCCTTTGCATTCGGGAAAAGTCTTTGTGTCCATTTTTTGGATTTAGAACAAACTGCCTATGCAAATGAGCGGGAGCCTCTGTGCCCCGGCCTTAGGCTGCCCACACCCTCAGCTGCCTCTCCACCATTGAAGCCTATAGTTCTTGTGAAGAAGCCTGTTGTGAAAGTTAATGGTTATAAAAAGCACTTATTTACATCTGTTTTAGTGTAGCCATGAAGAGTGCAATTAATTAAGAAGTCTCTGGTGTGGTAAGAATAATCATACAGCAGGAATGCAAACACATGATTTCCAAAGAGAATTTTATTCCATATGGAATTTTTCCCCTAACTAAGAATTAATTGCAACTTTAAAGAAGATTTGATTGTGTCTATGAAAAACATTTTAACTACTGAGGAATTCTAAATGACTTCAATGTAAAATTTTCTTTCTTTACATTGTTAAGAGTTGAGGGAAGAGCTTTGATCAAGCTCTGAGTTATAGAATTTATTAAAGGGAAGAGGATAACCTTCAGATGTCTTCTGTGGTGAAATGTTGAAGCTAAAAATTTTAAATGTTTGCAGACTAAAGACATATTCGGCAGTGAGGCCTAAGAGGATAAACAAAATGTGACATGTTTTATTTTGTTACTTAACCCTTGTTTAAAAAAGCACAACAAAAAAATGTATATAAATCATATTTTTATGCCTTTCTGAAAACATGGACATGGATTTTTGGTGATTAACCTCCATGTAGCAGCCTCATGCCAGGTGGTCTGCAGCGGTTAGGATATATGCAACTAGCTTGAGTTTTGGTGTGGCAGTTTCTTAAAGCTGAAAGCATTTAAATATATACCGCGTAAATGCTAAGAAGGGATACCCTCTCCTGTTGCCATGTGCTACACATTCCAAGATTTTGCTCTAGCCCAGCAATGAATAATGTAAAGAGCCGAAGAGGGAAAAAACAAAAACATGCAGCTGAACGTGAGACTGGCAGAGAAATTCTGCCCGTTGCCGCTGATGTGCAGAAGAACGTGACGCGCGTTAAAGAGTGGTGGGGAAAGCCACAAAATCAGCTTGGGGGCAGGCGGGGAACATATTTGGCTCAAATGCAGTTACAAGTTGCTGTGAAAAATATTTCAATCAATAACAAAGAGCTCTTATCACATGCAACTTTAATTTGATTGGCACGGCATTTCCATTATATGCTAATGAATTACGGATGACGAGAACTGCTGTCGCCTTCTGAGTGCAATTGAACATTCATCAATCAGTTCTTTAAATGCCAGACCGTCTGAAATATTAAAGGAAGTTGTTGCTATTTTGGAGATGAAAGTAAACAAACTGGAAATCTTGAATTAATTGAGAAAAGGATACACGTTGATAAGGAGGATTTGGTAAGTTATTATTTCTCTGAGTGGATGTCAGTGCAGGTATATCCTATTCTCTGTGGAGTAAGCGCGTCCCTGCCAAGCTCACTGAAAAACAAATTCTCCTAAGTGAATCCTGTTTTTCTGTTGACTAGCATTATACAATTATTGACTATTACTCTAGGGGAAAAAAGCTGGCCCTAGACCACACTAAGATCCCTCAAGGATGCAACGCTTTCGACAATCTGTATTTAAAGGAAAAAGGGAAATAACAACCTACTAAAATACTAAAAATAACCTCAAAATATTGGCAACATTCAAATGACTACAATGGGGTAACAGCAGTTAAGTCCCTATAAAATGAAAATACAAAAAGAAAAAAAAACACCTCAAAATACCTGATATATTCACGTTATTAAAATGATGAACTTTTCACCTTTTACCCATGAAAGGATAAATTGTTTGGGGTTTGAGAATTTTGACAAAGCTTTTCATCAGTCTCAAGCCACCTAAAGATTTCTAAGCTGAGTTTTTTATCATCCTTTCCATTTTTCTTTTACTTAGCATCTTCCTTTAATAATTTTAAACATGTTCTTCCTAATAAGTTTATAACTTAGGCTATGGCCTAAAATATCTAATCTTTGTAAAACACAAATTCTGTTCTGATGTTTGCTGAGACACAATCAGCTTGAGTATGTAGGTAATGACAAAGACTATCAATTTGCAAGTATTTTTATGTGCGAAAAAAATGATTTGTTACCATTACTTCACACCCATGAGGATGACTACTGTCACAAAAACAGAAAATAACAGGTGTTGGTCAGGATGTGGAAAAATCAGAACCCTCATGTGCTGCTGGTGGGAACATGAAATGGAATACAGCCTCTGTGGAAAACAGGATGGCAGTTCCTCAAAAAATTAAAAATGGAATTACCATATGACCTAGAAAATCCACTTCTGGGTATCTACCCCAAAGGGTTGAAAACAGGGTCTTGAAGAGATATTTATATATTCATGTTCTTAGCAGAATTATTGACAATAGCCAAAAGATGTAAGCAACCCACATAACCATTGGTTGAAGGATAAACAAAATGTCGTATATATACAGAACTGAATATGATTCAGCCTTAAAAAGGAAGGAAATTGTGACACCTCCTATAACATGGATAGACCTTGACGATATAATGCTGCGTGAAATGAGCCAGTCGCAAAAGGACAGGTCATGCAAGGGCCCACTTTTTTTAAAGTCCCTAGAGTAGGCAAATCCATAGAGACAGAAAATAGAATGGTAGTTACCCAGGGCTGCAGGGAAGAGGAATGAGAAGCTGTTGTTTCTTGGGTACAAAGTATCAATTTGGGAAGATGAAGAAAGTTCTGGAGAAGGATATGGGGATGGCTTGCACCACAAGTGAATATGCTTCATGTACTGCACTCTACACTGAAAAATGGTTAAGAATGTACATTTTAAGTTATAAGTAGTTCACCACAATCAAAAATAAAATTTAAAAGGTGCCAAGGGGCGCCTGGGTGGCTCAGCAGGTTAAAGCCTCTGCCTTCGGCTCCGGTCATGGTCCCGGGGTCCTGGGATCGAGCCCCGCATCGGGCTCTCTGCTTAGCGGGGAGCCTGCTTCCTCCTCTCTCTCTCTCTGCCTGCCTCTCTGCCTACTTGTGATCTCTATCTGTCAAATAAATAAATCTTTAAAAAAAAAAATAAAATAAAAGGTGCCAAAAAAGTGACTTGAGTTACCTATGACTGGATTTGCTAATTAAAGCAGTGTCTGCTGGTAACTATTAGGATGGTATTACTGAATACACACAGTTGGTTGAGAATTACTAGACTCTTCCACCACATCCATAGAGAAAGCACCAAATAGATTGACTTCCTCTATTGGAACAGAGGTGGCGCTAAATGTGCAAGTTCTATTAATACGGGGAAGGGTTTTCTTAAAACATGGACTTTTTTTTTTTTTTTTTTTTTTTTTTTTGGTGTCTTTAAGTAAGTAAATTCTGCAGGATAGTTGACAGCTGAAGCAAAGGCCTGGAGTGTTTGAGGAATAGCCAGGGACTAGTGACTGGGGTGAGGTGAAGGCAGGAGAGGAGGAGATTATTTAGGATGAAGTTAAAGAGTGGGTCTTTGGCTTTTCTTTACATAATATGAGGCGAGTGCGTCTCCGGGTTGGGACAGCAGAGTAGCAGGTATGTTGAACTATACACGAACTACACTGTGAAGGAGATGAAATGAAAATGCAGAAGTTGAATCTCAGAGGAGGGGGCAAGACTCCCTTTAGTTGGGGAAATCATGGAAGAAAAACCTATAGCAAAGCACAGAGGAGAAAAAAATCTACTCTTTTTCACATTTAAGCATGCTTGAGAAATCTCTCAACAGCAAAAACTAAAACAGGAGATTCTCTGCCTGTATCACTCTGTATTATTAATTTGTTTTTTGGATGTCAGTAAATCAGCCTTCATTCACTGAGTCCTGCATGAGCCCAGACTATTTCACTACCTCAGGGTCTGTGATGACTGCCCCAGAGAGGGATCTCAGCATGACTTGAACTCCTCCTGCTCATGGGATTTTTCCTGTGATTTATAAAACTCCTAGAGATTTATCTGAATAAGAATAGAGTTTCCCAGGACACATGGGTGGCTCAGTCAAAGGTTAAGCATCCAACTCTTGATTTTAGCTCAGGTCTTGATCTCAGGGTCGTGGGTTCAAGTCCCGTGTTGGGCTTCACACTGGGTGTGGCACCTATTTAAAAAAAAAAAAAAAAGATGAAGAATAGATTTTTCCTGAAGGATTCAAGATAAAATTATTGGCCAGACCACTTTCTATTTCAATATTTAATTTTTAGAATAATTAATTTATTTTTTAAACATTTTTATTTATTTATTTGAGAGAGAGTGAGCAAGAGAAAGCATAAGCAGAGTGAAGGGCAGAGGGAGAAGCAGACTCCCCGCTGAACAGGGAGCTACCTGTGGGACTTGATCTTGGGACTCTGGGATCATGATCTGAGCCAAAGGCAGACCTGAGTCTCAACTGACTAAGCCACCCAGGTGCCCTAGAATAATTAATTTAATAACTGATATTGAAACCGTCTTTGCTGCTTAATGGGTTGGGTTCCTTTAAGGAGACTATCTCATTATGTGCTCTAAGTTTAACATGACATGCTGGTTCTCCTTTTGAACCTGGGTGCCATTTGAGGTGACCATAAGTGATACACTCAACCCCTCGATTGATAGGGCTGAATATGATTGAACAAATGTGTGAATGGCTTGGGCCCAAAGAGTCTAAAGTTCTCAGAAGAGCAAAATCAATCCTGCCTCCATCTCTTTAAGACAACTTTCTGTATTTATAAAAATGCCTTCCTGAGATTCAACCTAGTTATAGAGAAATAGAATAATATAATACCAAATAAAGCATGGATGCACATATACACAAGCATAACACACACACACACACACTTCATAAGAATTATAAATAACAAACTCTTAACACTAGCCTCGAGTGTGCTCAAAATCATAGTATGATAAAAGATCAGCTGCTTTCCAGTTGGAATGCCTTGTCAATGTTGTTCTTTCTTCAACCCCCAAAGGTTCACATAAAATGTTCTTATCACCAAGTTCAAGTTTTATCAGAGGACAGAAGCAGAACGCAATTGTATCTTTCACTGCTGTATGCAAATAACTTTCTTTGACAATTAGATCATACTATTCTGTGAATTGGTAACATAACTGAAAATATGCTAGCTTTGGTTGGTAAATTGAATTAAACTCCTTGTCTTCTGTTTCTTTTTTTTTTTTTTTAAGATTTTTATCTTTATTTATTTGAAGGAGAGATAGAGAGCACAACTAGGTAGAGAGGCAGGCAGAGGGAGAGGGAGAAACAGGCTCCCTGCATGGGACCCGATCCCAGTATCCTGGGATCATGACTTGAGCCCAAGGCAGCCGCTTAACTGACTGAAGCACCCACGTGCCCCTAAACTTTCTTACACATTGGAAAATCTTGTCAAAACTTGCCAAACTGTTGACTGTTCTCTCCTCTCCATGAATCTGAAATCTTTTTTTGGTGCAAATTCAGTGTTTGAAGACATGAGCCAGTTTTGTGTTTTAATTCCAATGTTTTCTCTTTGGAAAAAAAAGACTTGGTTGGTAATTGACTAATCATAAAAGGTATATCCCAAATTGGAAATAACTGAAGTTTTTGACATTTAAGGAAGATGTGTTTTGTCTCTTCAACCTCTCTTATTTTTCCTGAAATTTATTTGTGAATTTCTGTGGATTAATTCTATTGTTTAAAAATTTATCTGAAAAATTCTAAAAATCACAAAAGTGAGAACTATCTAGGATTAGACAATTTAAGAAACAAGACGAAATTACGAGGGAAAGCCACCCGTGTCCCTTTCTGCTGCTTCACTAATTCTACATGGAGAGGTAACACACTTTTAACCTGTGCTTTTTAACTTTTCCCCATGTGTTTATAGACATTTTTATGTATACGTACCTACCAAACAGGTGATCATGGTATTCATTGGTTTGGCCACTTACTTTTTCCCCTTTTACACTGTATCATTAGCTGTCTTTAAATGTCACTTCATTTAATTCTACTTCGGATCTCAACATCTGGAGACCTGCTGGGGAAAATGACCTGCACGTAAATTTTGTTTGGTTCGGGCCATATCACATGTTTGAAAAAAATTGAATTTCAATCTTTTTTGGTGACAGACCTCCTGCTTCTATTAATTGCACTCAACCCTTTGTTATTGCATCTGCTTGGTCACCTTTTACTTATGTGACTCCCAAATATTATTCACCTATATTGCTCTACTCTCATTTAACCTCTCCTCCGAAAGGAAGTTTACATTGCCCTCCAACCTTCTTTTTTTTCACTATTAAAAACAATGCTTCTCCAACCCTTCTTAAGTATCTATTCTGTTATTTATTTAGCATGGCTTTTTAGAAGTGAGATTGCTGAGTTATGAAGTATTGCACATTTCATCTTTCACAGACACTGCAAATGACAAAAAAGCACCTGTTTATACTTTCAGGAGAAGTGTATGAATCAAGTTTCCCTACACTCTTCACTAATGGGTTGTATCGACTCATATGAAATTTTTTCCATTCTGCCAGGTGAACAAAATTATTATGGTTCTTTAATTAGTATTTTAAAAAATTATTAGTGAAGTTGACTACCTTTGCATGTACTTATTGGTGAATGCATATATAGTCTGTGGATTATATATTCCTATACTACACCTGTATTTCATTTGGATTGTTTGTTTGAAATATAAAATATTAACTCTTTGCTGTCTAAGTACTGAAAATAGCTTTTTTTCAGTTCTTTGGTTCTCTTTTAACTTTGTTATTGCAATTTTTGGCCTATAAGAGCTTAATATTTTTATATAATTAAATTTCTCTTGTGTTGGTTTAACATTTTTTCTTTGTCATTGCAAGTTTGAAGAGGAATTTATACCCATAGACTTTATTGTTGGAAAGAAAATAGTATAAGTAAGGAATAGTAAAACTTAGCATGCCCTCCAAAAAAACCCCCAAGCCCACCATATATATGTATATAACAATATTTAATGCTGCATTAGGTGTAAGAATAAAACCACAAGATATTTATTTATTTTTTCAATATTCAGCAAATATTAATCACGTGTATTTGAGAGTTTGAAACTGAATCCAAAATTTCCCTAAGATATCCTTAATAAATATTATGTAGTATGGAAGCTAGTATTCTTTTGGAATTTTCATTTTCAATTTATATGTGTTTTCTGGAAACAACAGAAAACATACTGTAACATTACTTCTCCCTGCTGTATTGTTGTACTTAGCGATGTTGGGATTCAGAATAGCTAGCTAGGGATTAGAGAGAATGAAAATTAAATCTCCAACCCTTTCTTTCCCATCTCCTACTTTTACACATTTGACCTATGAATAGAACTGATTTTCCTTAATTCTACTTTTTAGTTTGTGGTAAAAATTTTCAATATTAGTTTACCTACGCTAGGTATCTTGTTCGTAATTGAAATTTCAACCATATTAAACAGTGTAATATGGATTTATTTTGAGGATGATACAATGGCCTCAATTGACACAGCCATGGATTACAGAAGTTTTCTGAATTCTCAGCTTGGAAAACTTTATGCTGTCTCACTCCTTAATGATCACAGAGGATGCTGTGGGTTTTGAGTAGTACTTGCTGGTCTTCACTAGGACTTCTGATTTGGGGGCCCCTACATAAAGAATCAAACGTTTAAAAACAAAAAGCACCATTTTTAAGTGTATGTTCAGGTACTTTCTACCTCAGAATACTTTCAACCTCTCACGATGTTGGATTTGGGGCTTCCTGCTTTGACTTTGGGACCTACACATTCAGGTTTGCTTGTAGAGTTCTTGGAGCTGTAAGTCAGACTCTGAAACCATGTTTTGAACCAGTTGCAGGAAGAGAATTGAAGGCTAATATCACATGTTTGGTCGAAGCAGAGTAGAAAGTAGGTCTGCTTACCGCATAGGGACATAAAAGACATGGTGGCCTCATGTCTGAGCTCAGGAAGAGAGAGAACAGGGAAGATTTGTTCCTCAGTGTACGGAGAGTTCAGGGAAGAAGACTGCTTTTGAGATGCAGTCACCCTGCCCGTTAGTAAATAAACCCAGTGAATAGAAGACTCTGGTCCATTGGCCTAGCAACTCATCCTTCTGAACGTAGGGATGAATAGGAGTGTAGAGTGGGTCAGAGACAGAAACCGGAAACATCGTCTTCAGTGACGATGTGGACGGAGAGAGGGGAAGCCTTACTTCTGTGAGTTGAAGCTGAAACGTTTGGAGGAGAGTGAAGCTGTTTACTTTAACAGCATCTGCAAGGCTGTCATACTCTTTACATTCATCTCGTACAATTTAAGTTGAGCATCGTCCCAATTAGCGAACAGGTTGTTAATCTGCAAGTATCTCTGGGAGGCTGTATTTAAGTTTTACCGTGTTGACATTGACACCTTGCAAATTGTTTCCAGTTGCCACAGTAGTGAGAATGAATAGCGGAAACCCTGACTGTATTATTTTAATTAACTGGCAGTTGGGTGTTCGTTATATTGCATGCAGGTAATTGCATGCTAGATGCTCTGGGGACCAAGATATGGGTACAACCGGGCGCTGGCTTGATAAAGGTCACAGTCTAATTCAGTTACATGTAAGGCTTTCAAGTCGCCCTGCCCATTTGACTACTAGTGTCCCTACACTTCTATTTCTTCGGCTGTGAAATGGGGATAATAAAATTATATAAAGCTTACGTTAGTGTATGTAGTGCACTTGGCACTGTGCCTAGAACTGGGTAAGTGCTCTGTAAATGTCTGCTGTTATCATTATTATGCTCATGAGCACTGTATTGCTACTGTTCCTACTCTTGGATAGTTTATGGATTACTAATTGCCTGTTAACCTCATAATCACTCATCTGAGAAATAGATTCAGAGTTGTCACCAGCTGTGAAAGTTGCCATGTGACCTTGCAATCCTAACTAATCGAACCGGTAATTGGTACCCATAACCGATGGTTTTGAACTGCTATCTTCCTGACATACTCTTGAATAGTAGAACTTTGTCAGCTTTGAAGACATCGAAGTCTGGTCACGATTATGGCCTTGGTGGATTTGGTCACCTTCAGTGTCATGAGGCTGTGTACCCATATGCTCTGGTTCTGGTACCAGACTGAAGCTAGTCTCTGCCTTTCTCACAGTAACGCATGCCCAGTGGGTCCTGTATCCTACCCACACGGCTCATTGATCTATCTCACAGGCATTGCCTTAGCAAATATATTTATTCCTCATTGTGTCTTCAGATCTATGAGTGATTAAGCACTAGGGTGGTGGGGCAGGTGGGTTATGGTGTACCATTTGAGACCCACCTCCTATGCCTAGGAAAGCCACATGGAACAATGGATCCTAATGTTTGTGTATGTGTGTGTGGGGGGGGGGTGGTGGAGTAAGGGACTGTATCAGAATTACCTCCACTCCCACCCAACAAGACATCCGGAAAATACCACTAGATAGAAAGCCAGTGAATACTCAATTAAGACTCTTTATATTCCCCCCTATTAAGGTTCAGGATTGCTTCCAACATGAAAAGTATAATTGTTCTGACATGCAGAGATTTAGGAATCTTTACTGTTTGGGTTAAAGCTAGGCTGCTGAAATATAAGAGATCCTATAATACAGTGGCTTAAAAACAAGGAATTTCATTTCTTTCTCACCTAAGAGTTCCAACATGGCTGGAAGCTCTCCTTTGTTCATTCAAGCACTCAGGTTCTCATAAAGTTATTTTTTCTGACAGCTTCTAGGATACTGTCGCCATCTGCATGGATCCTGCTGGATTGCCCCCAAATCCCCGTTCAGGCTGGTGGCAGTGGGAGTAAGAACGTGGAGGAGGCAAGCTCATTGCCTTAAGGGCTAGTTCTGGAAGTGATAGGGCTCACGTCTTTTCATTCTATTGGTGAGAACTTTGTACATGACTATTCTTAACTGCAAGAGAGCCTGGGAAATGCACTATAACTGGGAAGTTAGGTGTTCAAGATGGGGGGAAAATGGTTTTTGGTGGGCGTCAGCCATCTTGCCATTGAATCCTTGTTGAGAAACATGAGGTATACAATTGTAGTGTCAAATATATCTGTGACCAAAATAGTTATAAAAATTCAGCTCTCACTGAGTTCTGTTTTTAGATACGAAAAGATTTATGATTTATTCAGATTAGAACTCTATACTCAATTCATTCTTATATATACACACTCATAAATGTATCTTGGTTAAGTTCTCAGGTTGATACTGTGGTAAAGGTACTGTGAGAATGGAACACAATGTAACAGTTGGTGTAACATAAGGCATTTAAGGATATCATTTGGGCTACCTGGGTTTTGTGCCAGCACTATCATTATCCCCATAACTTTGTCAATGCGTTTTATCTCTCTGGGTCTCATTCTTCAAGTTCTCTAAGGTTTTAACAGTACAGTCCTGTCCTATGATTTCTACCTTCAAAATATATCTTAAAACCACCCGCTCTTCTAGTTCTTTATCGACTTTGTCCCATCTCCTTCCAGAGTCTATAGATCCAATTCCTTCTCCTTCTCCAGCCCATCTCAGGCTGTGCTCAGATCTATCCCCAGTGACTTCTTTCAGTTCCTAGGCAACGCTGAGCCCTTCTTTCTCAGAACCCCTGCATTCACTGGTTCCTCTGACTGTATCTCTCTGTTGTCCTTTGCACGGCCATGTCCTTCCCATCCTTCAGGCTTCAGCTTTGATGGCACCTCTTGTAGACACTTTCCCGATCACCCTGTCTGAAGCAGGCTTCTTCCAACGTTATCAATCTCAAATATAGTTAATTTTCTGTAGTCATATTTCATAATTATCTTCTTTATTCATTTGTTTATTTATCCTCTTTCTGTCACCAAATTATTAGCTGTTAAGGGAAGAGAAAATGTCTGCCTTATTCATCCTTTTAACCCCATCACCTGGCACCCACCCTTGCATCTGGTAAGTATGCAATAAATATTTGTTGACTAAATTAACATAGAACTTTACAAATTAATGATTTGATAATTAGCTAATTAAAACATAATTTCATGTATTTAAAAATAAAAAAGATTACACTTTAAATTTTAGAGGAAACATATTTAAAAGAATACATCCGTGAGCCCTGTTTTAAGACAAAAATGATTTCATTAAATGAATTCCTTTCTTTTATTTTGTCTACTTTGTTATTTCATATTTACTGTTCTATTTACCTTTAAATATTCTCTTAGTTAAATACTTTCTCCACCCAGTTAAAATGGGAGATTTTGGGGACAGAATTCATTATTCTCAGGCCTTCATTTTGTTTTGTATAATTTTAATCATGACAGTCTTTATCAAATCCATGTTTATTTAAATATTTATTCCTTTTGCATATGTTAGGATTGAATATGTTGTTTTAATTAGCGGCACTGCTTTCTTGTTGCTAGATGTATTGCTTTGGCATTTGACCAAAAGCAAAACAGAATCAGCGCAGTGTAATCTATGGCAAGGGAACTGAATCTCACTGCACAATGGCATTTCATCAGCTAGGGGCTAGGAGATGGCCTACTCAGCCAAAGGTGGATTGTGGCCACTCCAACACCCGGCAGTCAGAGCTCCCCGGCAGTCAGAGCTGCCATTTTAGGTTTTCCCACGAAAACTTTTTTATCTGCCCTTGGTTTAGTTTACAGCTGGATGACGATAAAATAAAACCGGAGGGATAAAAAAAAAAAACTTTCAAAAGAACACATTCCTTTAACAATTTTCTGTTCTGGATGTTTTATAAGTGAAATATCAAACGTCTCAGACTCTGTAATGAGAGTTCCTCATATAAATGCACACAGAGAATAAAGCGAATCATGCTGTTGCTGTGTAGGGAAAATGGCAAACGCCTTTTCATGAGAGCTACATGGTACTTATTATTAGCTGTGTATTACTCATATAGCATATTGCTGATTTTAGCATGGTAAATTATCCTTGTATTTTACTTATTGACTTACTATTTTGCAGTTATATACCGATGTCCCTTTAACAAAGGGGCCGTAAATGTTGAGTTCTGTCTCTGCCAAGGCACGATGGGAATTTTTTTCCAAAGGCAAAAATCTCAGTTTCATTATTATGAAAGGTATGAATACTATGTTATGATTTTTTTTAGAGAAAGGAAACCCTGAATGTGTAATATACACAATGTTTTTACACCCAACTCTTTGCCTCTTTTTTAAAGCAGGGTGATTGAAAGCTGAAAGGGGAGAGGGAGAGAAGGAAGCTGTTCCCCCAGGGCTCACACACCCCTGGATCTTCACCTAGCAGTGAGGTTTGACTGCATGGAAATCTATCTATGCAAGAGGGCACATGGTACACCAGAGTCTCATCATAATACCAATTTCTCTTGTGTGCAATTTAGTGCAAGGGTTGGCCTTGTCAAGGTTCCCACTAAAACCCTATCATGATGTCAATGGGATTGGAGTCCTACAGATATGAGACACCCAGAGGTCAAGGAAGACTTGTTATGGCCATTCATAGATTTACTCTAAACTTTAGATTTGGGGGGCGTATTTCTTGGTACTTACATGCATGTCACTAAACACTCTATATGTTACACATCAAACATTCTTATTCAGGACATTTTTTAAAAGAAGATTAATTTTCCTAAGACAATGGCCTTGTGTTTCCACATGTAATGTTTCTACAGACCTCTCCTGTTAATGTTCCTGCCTTGTGTAATTCCAAGTAATGTGATAAAAAGGTCTATTGTAAAATTATTTGCAAATGTGAAAGTCAGGCATTTTGTTATAGGTTGAGGCATGGAGCTGACTTCAAGTTTTTTAGGCATAAAGTGCTTTTTTCTCTTCCTTTTTTTTTTTACCATCTAGGAAAGGAAAGAAGACAAATGCCTAGGAAACAAAAATCACTTAAGATTTTAAGGTCTAGGGAAAAAAATAGATTTTAGGCTCTAGAAGTAAAAGTATAGAAACAAAATTATTAACAATAGCTTGTTGGCAGACTCAGCTAAGATTTGCCACTCCCTCTACATCATCATGGTATACGTATTGGGAATTGTAATATTCTTTTTTTTTTTGTAATATTCTTCTCATATGGGAAACAAAAATGCATTAGAGAATTAGTCTGATTGAAAAACATTTTAGGACAATATGTTCATTATTATTCATTTACAATAGCAATTACAGCTCAAATCTATAAACACGTAGCCTGCAAAATGCCATTTGGATATAATATGGTGAAATTTAAAACCATAAAATCCTTTGCTTTAAAACAAATTCACAATAACTACAAACTAAGCTATGGCTTAGTGTAGACCACTGTTACCTATATGTAAAATAAAAGGAAAATGAGATTTGGGGAATCTTTATGCAATAGATTCTGTAAGCCAATTTTTATTGAAGATGGCATTTTTTTTTTCTTCGATACAACACTCATAGTAAAACGTCTATTATTATAGTAGTGATTATTTTCCTAAATGTTGAGACTTTGGGCCAAGACTGAGAATTTGAAGACAACTGTAAGATATCTCCTCCTCTCCAGAGATGGTACTTAAATGTGTAATTCTTTTGGTTCATTTTTATTGTATTTTCTATATCTATGTATTTATGTATATACATATTTATACAATTATATATTTATTTTAATTATAGTATAATTACTTGTATATAATTATATTTTTAATTTTTAGTATATATACTGTAATTTTAGTTTCTCTTTCTCATGTTTTGGTACATAAATGAATACTACAAAGACCCTTTGTTGAATCACTTCCTCTTTATTGACCCACTGGTAACCCTGGGCCTCATAATGGATGGAAAAGGGGAATGATCCTCCTTAAGTCATTTGAAGAAACCTTAAAGGTTTAAGCAGTCATCAACGTCACACAGCAATGTTAATTGTGCAGCCCTTTCATGGAATGCATTGTTGTATCACCTATAACTTCTAGGTTTCTACAGTTGTTCATCAATCACATCCCCACAGCCTGACATAAAGAGTCCACACCCTACAGTCTAAGGACATACAGAGACCGCAAAAAGATGAAAGAAAACCTCACATGTTAGTGTTGAGTATCACTCTTGGGTAGTGACAGAGAATGTGGAGACTATTTCATGTTTAGTCAGGGTGAGGCCAGGAGGAGCTTGTCATGCCTTTCAGTTAGTCAAGAAATCTTCATGAAGAGAGGCTTTTATGAAGGGAGTGGAGTCACTGAGTGTGCAGAGAGATAATGTATCAGCCATAAGGGATGTGCTCACAAAGATGGTTTCTGGAGAGCAGAGTAAGGAGGTTAGACAAAGGAGGACAGGAGTAGCTTTGCTTCAGAGGAGTGGTGTGCTAACAGAATGAGACTCTGGCCTGAGCTACCCCAACAGAAGAGAGTTGAAGTAGTAAAATCACCTCAACAGGGGTGTTAAGGATCGAACCAAGAGAAGTGTACCTCCATGGGAGAGTGTCCAATGATACAACCCAGTTCTTAGAGTTGAAAGGAGGAAGCATTTGAGATATGAGGAAAGATGAGGAAGGCAGTAAGAAAGACCAGAAGGTGCAGTGAAGTAGTTGTCATACCAAACGAGGAAGGGAGGAGCAGAAACTGAAGGGGGAAGAACGGTATTTAAGCACTCCTATACAGGAGAGAGTGAGATTGCTTTATTTTCAGAAGCTGCATGAACTCATGTGATTTGGGCTGTGAGGAGTCAGTTCAGAAGAACTGCTAAAATGTTCCCCTGGGGATTCAGTGTAGGCCATGAGGAACTAACTGAATGTGTCTCTAGAACCTGTAATTTGAGCGACCAAACTACCTACCCCAGCCCCATAGCTGCTTCATAGCCAGAAACACATCTGAGGCCCTTCGGTATAGTTCTAGGCCCTACGCAGCCAAGCATTTAGGACCCAGTTCTTGAAATTATATCAACGTCTTTCTGAGGCATAGCAATCACCTAATCTGCTCGCAGAATTATGTTACTGTGAAAAGCGATGTCTTAAAACCCGTAAATTTGCGACGTTAGAATGAGTCATTTTTGATATCCTTTACGAGCTAAAAAGTACTCAGGCCTGTTGACAAAGCAAAGAAATGGTGTCAAAAATAATTTTAAAACCTTTTGACCTATAAGGTTTAAAAGAATTAGGCACAGATTCTTTGCTTTAAGCCTCTTGGTGACAAGAAATATGGGACCCTGCCAGACCGTTTGATTGACATTAGCGTTTGTAGTTTCAGCTGCTAATACAGTATGCTTCTTGTATATTCTGAGTGGGTAAATATAGAAGACTATTTGTCACCTGGGTTGATGGATTACAAATAAGTGAGACAATGTGGTTAGGGTTCTGAAACATAAATGAAAAGTCAAAAATCTTATATTACTTACAAGACAACGCTTATAATTTAAGATTAGTTATTCCTATTACGTTAGTAGAGACACTTGAGCTTTAAAATTAACACGTTACTCATTTTTTAATCATCCCTTTCCATTATATAGTCACTTGCTACAAGAATGCATCAATTAAGTGTACCGAAAACAGTGATTAGAATGAAGGACTTATTATAGATCGCTGCATTTATTTTTAAATATCATGATTCAAGTATCTTAAAATTTTCCACTCATAAGACCTATGACTAATGACATGTTTCTCCACCCAAATAAAGCTTGTTGTTTTCAGTACCTAATTAGTGTCCAAGCTTGTTGTACTCACTTATGCTTAGAATAGTGGTGTCTCTGAAAAATCTTTCTTGGTCAATAGCCCTCTAATAATATTGATTTCTCTTTGTACAACATTTTGAATGTGGTAAAGTGTTACAAGTGGTATAACATAATTTCAAAGCGATATCAGGAATGGTTCAGTAATTAATATTTTCAAAGAATCGTGCTATTCAAGATGAAAAGATTATTAAGGTGATATTACCGAGTCTTCAGACTTAGAAAAGAAAATTTGCTTTGGAAAGCACATTATCACCTTTCGAGACAAGAAGCAAAATTGGCATTTTTAGCATGCTACTCTTATCTTTATTTGCTGATAAAGAAAGAATCCAGAGTTTTTCCCAACTTGAAATGAAAGGCTGTGGTGAGGTTCACATTACCCAAACTTAGAAGAAAAAAACCATAAACGGATGGGAACAAAATAGAAACAAGAGTCTTCATATCTTATTGTAGAACGTAAAAAAATACATTAGTACTCTAAACAAGACACAACGTATGAAGAATATTCATTTTCATCTATGTAACTAATACAGTACATAGTGTACTGTCTTAGTTACACAAAAGTGTAAAAGTTAATGTTTATACAATACACAAACATTTATAATGTTTATATAATACACAAAAGTGTAAAAGTTAATGTTCTAGAACTATAGCTTCATTCAAATACTATCATTTCATAATAGATATTCAACTTATTTTTGAGTTGGTTATTCTTTTGACGTCCATATTTAAAGATCATTCATGTTAAATAGGAGTAAACACACCCTTTTTAATTCAAGTCATGCAACTTGTGGTTTGATTTAAAAGAACTATAGATAGAAGCAGATATCATTTTCCCTGAATTTCTCTCATGATGTATTTGTACTTCTATAATGAGATAATCACTATTTTAAAAACCAGTACCAAATAATTTAGAACTTGATACCAATAATACGTAGTTGGTGAAATAAAACAGTTGAGAATTCTTTAATGTGATTTTATTCTTTCTTGATAAATTATTTGTATGCACTATAAAAATTCTTTTATATTCTTGTCCTACATGCATAGCACCATAACCCAGACAAGAATACTTAATTGCTACATTACTTGAATATCAGTTTGGTTCCTCACCTATTCAGAGAAATGCTAGACTAGTTTACAAGTTTAAGCAGGATGGCTGACATTAAATGTACTATACATCTTGTTAATTGTTGGATCCAGAAACTGTGTGTTGTGTACTGGGATTTCAGACAAATGAGGGCAAACCAGCAAAACTAGTATAGCTCAGATAAAAATTTATTATCTGGTTTTCAAGAAAGAATCACTCCTTGGATGTTAGAGTTTTAAATATATTACAGTCCAGTCTCCTCATTTCGCAGATGAAGAAATGGAAGTGTGAGGTAAGAAAGTGCTACAGTAAAGGTCATGTAATGGTGAGGAGAGTGACAGGACCCCAGAGCAGTGCTGTTTTTCCCACATTGCGGGGGTGCGGTTACTAAGGGACCAGGATAATTTAACCCAGCTTTTCCTGGGACTCTGTCGTCAAGATTCCTGATTCACTTCACAGAAATACATGATGCTTACAGTTATTATTTTTGGGGATACATTTAATAAAAATAAAAAGGACAACAGCAACAAAGAAGAATAAACTTTTACTTGAAAGGGCACAAATCGCAGTTCTTTAACTGACACATAATTATGGACGCCAAAGCCACCTCAGTCTTTGTTCTTGACACATTGATGGTGTAGAAAGTGGAGGGAGTTATGGGACATTTCCAGCTGCATTGACTCTGTAATCTTTAAGGATATTATAGTAGAAAATATTTCTCCTCTTATCTTTGCCCATAGAGGATGCCTTTAAGAAGACAAGAATCAACGATGTCTCATATTTGTATAGAGCTGATTGTCTAAATAATTTGAAGGTACTTAAACATCATTTAATTTAATGGTTTCCAATAATTTGACACAACTCTTCTGAGAAATAACACCAACAGCCAGACCTTACCAGGGGTGAAAGTCTATAGAATGGACTTTTTCAGCTGAGGTAAAGATTTAACCATTTAGGAATCAAGAAATAAAGCACAAAGCCAATTATACGAGGCATAAACCAAAGCCTGCTTGGCCGGTGAGGAAAACCTGTTGTTAGTACCTGTTATTGTTAGTGCTTCTTGAAAACAAGGATGGAAATTCCCATTGATTTAGTCCTGGGTTTTGGGGTTTGTTTCTGTGGTTTTTTGGGGGGCTTGAAGTAGGTATGTTATTTAAAAAATAATAATAGTTATTAAAATATTACAATATTAAAATTATAATTATTACAATACTAAAATATTGTGAAATGTAAAATACTGTTATACAAATGTAAATGGTTGCAATTTTAATATAACATCTTTAAAAATATTGTCAGATAGGGTTAATTATTAATTAGGAGATAGTGGTAAATCTAGGAGTCAGCCTGTGCTTCTAGATTTCTAGTTTATTATTCCCTATCATTAAGTTCCAGGTTTAGGTGCATTTTATGACACAGACAGAAATAAGGAGGCATTTCCAGGTCTGGAGTCTGAGGAAAATGAGAAGACATATGGAATGTTAATAAAGTTATGAACAAGAATTTCAAAAGTCAGTCAAGAGCTCTGATGTTAAATTCATTGAGGCCGCTGATATATATCATTATTAATGGCAACACTCGCGTTATGAAAACTGCTTTTATATGTGAAGACAACTGTCACAAATTTTCAGGCAATTTTTGAAAATATAGTTGTGTGGAGTTTCCCATGTCTGATATTTTAGTTTTTCGTTTGAGAACTATTTTAAAAGAACATAGGACAATTCGGGACGCCTGGGTGGCTCAGTGGGTTAAAGCCTCTGCCTTCGGCTCAGGTCATAATCTCAGGGTCCTGGGATCGAGCCCCACATCGGGCTCTCTGCTCCGTGGGGAGCCTGCTTCCTCCTCTCTCTCTGCCTGCCTCTCTGCCTACTTGTGATCTCTGTCAAATAAATAAATAAAATCTTTAAAAACAAAAAAGAACATAGGACAATTCAATTACTGGACTGATATTCATACTACTGGACTCACTTAATATTCTTCTTGCAAAATCTAAATCCAGAAGAACAAGATTGATTCGATATCTAATAGGAGCTTAGAAAATCATTCTAATATTAGCGAAAAAAATCAGGTCAAAAACCAATCAAAGTCCAAATTAAATCCGGTTTGGACAGGCATTTATTTATTGCTTTTGATATGTATTAATTAAATGTGATAATTTATGCCAATTAATTGAAGCAGTCTGACATATGAGCCAATGGTACATGTACTCAATTTTATGTGAGAAATTCAGGGTTTTACAGACTAGCAAAGTAAGACTTAGTAGGAAATATACCATTAAACAAGTGTTCTTTGTGGGAGGAACATTTACACCAGTACATGAAAATCTAGTTGATTGTTGACTAGAAAGTCATGTTGACAATGGTTGATTTTAATGTATCTTTGTCCTGGGTAATGTGCTGTATAAATGACTACATATTTTATTAAGATTTTATTTATCTATTTGAGAGAGAGAGAGTGCAAAGAGGGAGAGGGAGAAGCAGAGTCCCCGCTGAGCAGAGAACCTGATGTGGGACTTGATCCCAGGGCCCTGAGATCATGACCTGAGCCGAAGGCAGATGCCTAACCGACTAAGACACTTAGGTGCCCCTAAATTTTAGATACAATTCATTTACATTTATCAAATATCCACAGTGTGAAAGTGCTTCCCAGAAACCACTTTTATTTAAACCTCAAAGAACAGCTCTGGGAAACAACCAGTTTTATTCCAAGCTACATTTTCAAGTTGAGAAAATTAAAGCAAAGATAATTAAGTAACTTTTCCAAGGTCTAAGATGGTCTTCAAGGCTGGAATTGGATGCTCCTATCTGTCTTCTACTCCATCCCCCTGTGCTGTCACCCGCTTCTCTGTGACTTAATGAAGGAAACATTGCAGACTTTGTACAGAGCTCCCAGTGATGCTTTGATTAATGAATTCTCTGGGAAGAAAATTCTTTCATAACGATAACATGTTTTTAAAAACGCTCCTTGAATTTTTTGAGATGTGATGGCAGAAACTGCAGCTGTGTATGACAAAAATACCTCACTGCATGGTTTCTATTTGCCTTTTGCCCAGCTGAAGAGAAACTGAATGGAACTCAGAGCCTTTTGAAAGCCATTTACCTCTTTTACTCCACAGTGTATTACCAGTTAGATTGTTAGCTACTGTGCATTATTATTATTATTATTTTTTAAAGATCTGTGGCTTTATTATCTCCTGTTTTAACCTTTCCCCATACTTCCCTCCCCTGTCCTTTAAGCTCCCGGTCAGGCAGACTGTTACCGCTTAATCAGGGAGGAATCCGCTACCAGGCAATTGAATTTATTGAGTAAGAGACAATGGCACTTCATTTTGAAGATGGTTTTTGGTGTTGCCTTAGCCAGTATTTGCATGTTCAAATCCTGGTCAGTGTACGGCAGATTCATTGTTGAACTTATGAAAAGTCGTATCCCTGAGCACCGTCTAGATATTTTAAGTCACTGTATTTTTAATCATCACCCTAGGGCACTGCACTCAAAGAAGCCGTGCCTCTTTCTGGGAAGACCTTTTCTCTGTGAACAGAATGTAGGGATCAGTGAGGAAGCCTGGCGGAGATAGTTACATCCCAAGAATCACGATTTTATAGGCTTTCCAGGTCCAGATGTTCGCTGTTATTCTTCTTTGATTAATTTATGGAATTTATTTATTTGGTCACTTATTTATTTATAATTTCCAGGCAACAATGGACTAAGAAGCAGCTTTTGCTCATAAAGGGCTCACAGTCTAACGGGGAGACATATCTATCATTCATATAAATAATATCTGCCTTAGACACAGGCAAGAGGGACTCCAGCCAAAGCCTGTGTGTTTTAGAAAGTCGCACTCCAGTCTCTGCTTTGTCTATGCCCCTTCCCGTAGGTTAGGGAGTTTGGAGAGCCAAAGGAATGTAATCAACCACAATCTGTCTCACTGTCTAGACCATGCGTTGGACTTGAAGTTCTCTGCACTGTTCTGTGGCCTGACTACCGTTCCAGGACTGTGCCCGCTGCTACGCATGTGCACACCTTGGCCTGAGGGACAGTCCTGCGGTATCTGCTTGCAGTGTAGTAAGTAGATGGAGCTGGGATGGCGCTGGGGTGTCCACAGGTGTATATGTGAAGCTATGACAGTTTGGAAGGAAGTCTGGGGAGAGACGTGACGAGGAAGGGAAGTCTCTGTGGTACTGGGGCTGGGGCCCGCTCTCCCACTGCGTCTGGTTCTGACTTAGAACTGCAAGGAGTTCCAGGAATTCCAACCTTGAACTCAACTATCATGAAGATATATTTCTCAGGGCAGAAGGAGAGAATATATTTTAACAGCTTGTCAGCTTGGTTGGTAACTTTTAAATATTAGGCTATGTAACAAATGGGCTTCTTTTTGTATTTTTTGCCCCGGGACAAATATAGTTGCATATTTCGGAGAGAGCTACACTTGTACTTAAGAGAGCCCTGAGAAGTGGAGCTGCCCAGCGTGGGTGAGTCAGGTGAGACTGGAGCTATGCGTTGAGCCATAAATAGAAATTATTTAGGCAAGACGGATGGATGGAGGCTGTGCAGGGCCTGGGATAGATAAGTGCCTTTAATGCAGGAACAACGGCAAAAAGGCAGCACACTGGATGGCGTGTGTTTGAAACATTGTTTCGCTTGCTGGAACTTAAGGGGCAAGTAGAGTCGAGTTTATTGGAAAGCTAGTAAAGTCTGGTCTTCAGGTTCCTTCACTTGAGCCGTCCCTGATGAATTCTAGGGCTTGCTGGAGATTGTGGAGGTTTTAGGTAGAAAGGTTGGCCAGGTTGTCATCTGGAACAATTTCTAGGTAAACATTTCTGCTTCGCTGCTTAGCAAGATCTCCAAGAACTGACCTGCAGGTCCAGGTTTCACCATTTGTTGTGATTTCTTTCTTCATTTGAAATAAATATTTACTGTTGTCTTTAATTTTGAATTCTTTTGCTTAAAGAAGTTTCCTTCTCCAAATTATAGAGACCTCAGGCCCCACCAAAGCTGGATCTGCCCTTGAGTTCAGTATGTTTTGGAGAGATGAGATACAATAAGTTGCAGAGAACGAGCCTTGGTTCTTTGAAGGCCATGTGAGCCACACAGGATTTTTAGGTAGGGAAGTGGTCTGGTTATTTCCATATTAGCTATTTTCCAGATGATGGACCATTTGGAGACTGATTAGATTGGAGATTTGCTAATCCCACTGAGTCAGGATGTATTTCTAGACCAGGGCAGTGGAGGAAAAAAATATTTATTGAATAAAATTAACATGATTTGTGTTTGACTAGAAGTGTATAGTGAAAGAGTCAAAGATGAAGTTGAAGTTTTTAATTTAGGGGTCTTAATGGATGGAGTCCTGGTTTGGGAAGAAAAAATACATTCAGTGTTAAAATAGTGAGTTTACATCTGCAGAGGATACACGGGGAGTGATCTTTAGCAGCCAATTAAATATGTGATTTCAAAGCTTGGGGAAGATAGCTGGATTGACTGGCGATATTTGTCAGTTTTTGGTGTGTGTGTGTATACTGACACACATATACACCACTCTTACGTACTTTTGCATATATACCTTATGCATACATGCATATCTTCATGAGTACAAATCCAGATTTGGGGGATGATCAGCACTAGTTGAAAGCACCAGCATGAGACCAATCAGTGAAAGCATTTAAAATGAATTCACTAGTGAGCTGATGACAGGACACTGAAGAACACAAATGTTTCAATGGTGACCAGAGGAAAAGAAGAACGAGAGAGAGAGAGAGAGAGAGAAGAGGTTACTCAAAATCTTAGAAATGACAGAAGGGCAGGGGATAATTGATAGTGTCAATTATGCAATGATATTGAAGAGTATCCACTGATTTGGCCACTAAGGAAGTCACTGAAGATTTTCTGGAGTGAGGCTTAAGTGAGGACAGAAGGCCCTGTAAATGGGTTGAGAAGTGACTTGAAAATGAGGAATAGGGACTATACTTTTCAGAGTATGCTTCCTCTTAAAAGTTAAGTTACGGGGCGCCTGGGTGGCTCAGTGGTTGGGCCTCTGCCTTCGGCTCAGGTCAAGATCTCCGGGTCCTGGGATCGAGCCCCGCATCGGGCTCTCTGCTCGGCGGGAAGCCTGCTTTCCCCTCTCTCTCTCTCTGTCTGCCCCTCTTCCTACTTGTGATGCCTCTCTCTGTGTAAAAAAAAAAAAAAAAAAAAAAAAAAAAAAAAGTTAAGTTACAAAGATAAGAAGGAGATTAGACTATATTTTCAAGGGCAGGAGAATTGAGTGAGTGGCATCTATCTATCCATTCATCCATTACCCATTGATCATCTATTAATCTATCTGTTATCTGTCTATCTCCCTATCTATCTATCCATCTATCTGTCTCTCATCTACCTATCTTCAAATTGAGAAAGACTTGAACATGCTTATGATGGCTCAAAGTGTAAGATCTCAAGGAAATTGGGGGGCAAGTGTGATTCAAGGGTGTTGGTAGGACTCATTATGGGCTGTACCTGGAGGAAGTGAGCTGAAGATTGGTGATGACTACAGTCAAGTAGAAGTATTGGTAGCTGGTGTTTCAGGCTTTGCTGAGGTGAGAGATTATGAATGTAGTGAGTGGCAACAAGTCGCTGTGGTGTGGTGTCTTTAGAGGCGCTCATGTCTCTGGACAGATATTATTGATTTGAGTTTGATGTTTTGCTGGAAGACACAACAGGAATTCATGGGTGCAAGAAATGGAGTGCTCTGGAGATAAGAGAGTAGTTCATCACCCATGAACAATGGGGCTTGGGGTTGGGCAGATCAGAGAGAGAAACAAGAAGGTAGATAGTCTCGGAGGAAGATGGGAGGGTAAGGGCTTTGATGAAGTTAACAGAGAAGTGTCAGTGAAGAAACAGGGAGGGGCACTTGGGTGGCTCAGTGGATTAAGCGTCAGACTCTTGATTTTGGCTCAGGTCATCATCTCAGGGTGGTGAGATGGAGCCCTGGGTCTGGCTGCCCACTGGGCTTGGAGCCTGCTTAAGATTCTCTCTCTCCTTCACCCTCTGCCTCTACCCACCCATGTCTCTCTCTCTCTCTCAAAAAATAAGAAAGAAAGTAAATAATAAAAATAATAAAAATAAATACAGAAGAGAGGAGAGGGAGTTGAGAGGTAGAGCATCGTGGTTAGAGAGGGTTATTAGAGTTTTAAGTCGCAGGGGCAAAATGGTGTGGGTTGATAACAGGGTTGAGAATCTAGGGGAAGTTTTTGAAGTATAGCTAAAGTTGGCTGACAGTGAAAATTTTTCAGTTTCAAAAGGTCTAGGAACTTCAAACAGGGAATCAAAACTTTTGGACTTCCTAAGATAAAATTTTGAAAAAGAAAAAATTTAAAAATGAGAGAGGAGAGCTCATTAGTTTCCTTTTAAGTCATTACCCTTATTATCAAACCAATATGTTATTTTAATAATTCAATTAATTAAGATAATAATTAATAATTATTTAGCAATTATCTAATAGCACTACTTGTTCAGTGAGTTAATGAATTATTTATTCAATAAGCCAAAATAATTAATTTATTATCATTCACTTGTTAATATTGGATGTCAATGATAATACTGATGTCTTACTTAGAGTGTCTTAAGGCTGCTTGTTTTACTTTTAGTGTATGGGCTGGCAACAGGGAGGGCTTTAGAATCAGAAGACCTGATTTAATTCCCATTTCATTACCAGCTAGCCTGTGTAACCTTGGGCGAGTCACCTCTACCATGTAGGACTCAGTTTCTTAATCCACAGAAAGGGAAAACATCTCTCCTTAGGGGGAGGGTGGCCAAATACATGTACAAATGCATTTTTTGGTAAATGACCCAAGTGCCAGGCAAGACATAATTGATGGGGTTGTTTCATTACTTGAGGATGTTGAAAATAGCGAAGCTCTGGTGTTCTCTCTAAACTGGAATTCCAGCATGCTTCGTAGCATTCGTTTGGCTTGTTGATTAAGCAGTAAACATACATTCATGTATTCAACAAAAATCTCTCGCAAAAAAAAGTAGTAAACTATTCACTTATTGTGTGCATAAACATACAAAAAACACTTTACATCTCTGCTTAAAAATTTTTTTTGAAGTTCACAGCTGGAAACATTTTAAGACTGGTTATTTTTGAATGTATCTTTTTAGAGAATAAGCTGAGATATTTAAAAAAAAAGTGATCATGTATCATAAATAGGCCATTCCTGTGCTAGGTTTGCTTTCTCTTACTTGACTAAGCTACTAATAAGAAGAGTGATTATTAATTAATTAGTGGATTAATAAAGTATCTGTAAATTTTCAATTTGGTAGAAGAAACTTAAGAATTTTCCTACATTTCTGTGACATCCCTTTGCAGCAGGAAAGAACTCTCTTTCCCCTTTAGTATTCAAGAGGATGTTGAGAAAGTGTGCACTAAGAAAAGGAAAATTAAAAAGGGCAACTAGAACTTTCTCTTACTTGGTGGATGGTAGATAGAGTTATAAGGGGCAAGGGGAGACCTGTTCTGAACGTGTGTTAGATAGTCTGGGAGGCACAGCATCTGTCCTCTTATGTCATCTTTCCACAGCCCACTCAAGTGTGTACACAGGTCCCCATTAGATGAGGACATTTGTAAGTAAGGAGCTGAAGTCTAAGCCCACTGATGGTAGAAGAAAAAACTGTGAACTTTGACACCAGGTGGAGCTGCAGAAATTGGAAAATGAGTTTGATAGACTAGTTTACGTACTTTATGATGTTTTGAGATCATCACTAGCAGATGAGCAAAGTCTTAAATGATAGAGATGAGATTCAGATCCCAGTTCAGTTGTTGAATAGCTGTGTGATCTTGGACAGGTGACCCAACGACTCTGTACCTGAATTTCCTCACCTATAAGGAAGGCTCGAATGACTTCCTGCAAAGAACTGTGTGAGGACAGGAGGGCCAAATAAATGGTGTGAAAAGAAGCAGGTAGTGCAGATGAGAAAATCTGATTCTAAAATTTAGTTTAAACTATGATGCACTGTTGCTAAGTTTAACTCCATATCAGGCTTATTGTGCATGTATGCATTTATGTATTTATTTTTGATTTTTAGAAAGGGGATCATATATTGGTAAGGTTTTTCAAGGTCTCAGAGCACATCTTCTGGGAAAACTTCTTGACCTCTGGCCTCAGGAAGCAACTATGCTTACCAGGTTGATCCTAATTACAAGGAAACCATTTATAAGAAAATAAGTATTCTTAGTGGTGTTCAACTTTCCAACGTGCAAATTTAATTTGGTAGAAAACAGTAACAGCATATAATCAATGTTAACGGGAATCCAGTATATAAACAAATGGAGGCCGTCACTGGATTTTAATGAGACCGGGAAGACAAAGCCTGTCCCCAGCAGCCTCCTCGCTGTTACATTACCACATCCCGACACTATGCACAATTTTATGGTTTTTATATCATGCAGTCTTTTGGAATCATGATTGCACTTTTCCATGAAATGCCTCAATTCCCCAGAGGAAAACAGCAGTTGTTTTAAGAAAAAGCAAATAACGTAACATTTTACCAGCTGGAGATAAAATAAACACAAAAGATTCTTATTCCCTGGAATGAATGAAATACCACGTGGGCGACAACATTAAATTCATTGTTTAATATTAATGGTAAGCTTAGGTATGTAAAGCAAGACCTATTACTCCTACACGAATGCATCAGAATCCAGACTTAAGTGAATCTCAAAAGGAGAGGAATTTGGTTCATTTTCCATAAGCACCCAGAAATTCAGATGCTTATTTAAAGCTTATCTGAGCTACCTAAACACAGTTAAGTCTGCAGATCTTAGCAGAGAAGAACTGCGTGTGAGATTGTCAGCGTTTATGCTGCTGACGCAGACACAAATCTTGAGAAAGGAGGCTTTTACTGGTGTGCTATGTTATTTCTCCACCTGACTGTTATTGTCAAACTAAAAGTGAGAAAAATAAAATCCTTTATCTGACTCAGGATTTGAGAGTTTGCTCCTAGTGTCCCAAGATGGTAATTAGTTCATAGTGACAGTGAATTATTGCCCTTAGATGTCTTTGAGAAATATTCAACACTTTGTTCTAAAAAGGTAATTGTGCGCATCAGCGCAAAGGAGCAGAGTCTTAACAGTGTCACCAGGATATGTTTTTATCATTTGAGAAGGTGAGTTAGGAAGTTAAATGACTGATTATATTCATTCCGGCTTGCTGTTCTCAACTTCCTAGTGAGTTTCTTTGCAATGCAACTGGACACATTAGCACAGCGGGAAGACCTATCTAGAACAACTCTGTAAGGTTCAGAAAAGAGCAACAGACCCCAAATCAAACTATAAAGTTACCATTTCCGAGCAAAGATGACCCTCTCAAAGTCCTCTCTCAAATCTGTTCTTCTTAAATAATCAAATCTGCTCACATCAGAAGCGTTATTTTATTTAAGCCAGAGAACTTCTGGAATGGGCATGGAACAAGGAAAGGAGGAACATTAGATGAGTTGATTTGTTTCATATTGGACATGGGGTTGAACTTCTAGGCCTATAAGGATAGTATACCAGGCCTCCTATCTTTTCAGAAGGCTATTAATTGTTTGGTATCTTAAAAAAAACTTTATTCGATCCTAAATGGGAAGATAAGTTGCAAAATTGAGATTAATATTTAATAAAGTATCTGCTTTCATTAATTTTTAGTTTTATTACTTAAAAAATTCTTACACTTCAAAGCATTTCGTAGGTGTCATTTTTTTCCCCTTTTGAAGAACCCTAAAATATGCATGGTAATTGCTGAGAAATCATAGCCAGCTGTGACTTAAATTACTTTTCTGTAACTAGATAATATCAAAATGCAGATTATAACAATATTATAACAATCGTAAAGTATATTTAAAGAAAAATTATATATTTTTTGGGCTTGAGGCATCATTTTAATATATTTGCTATAATATGGCAATGGGTCTCCAAAAATAAGAGGGCTGAAGGCCTGGGAAGGTTTTGATTTGGGAAGATATGAAAGGGTCCTGAGCTGAGAATGGGGCGTTCTAGATGCATGGAAAGGTACTGGGCAAAGTTTGTTTGAATGTTTACGTACTGGGCAACTCCAAGGAACTGAATTACTCTAGCTACAAACAACAAGCTGTGAGTGTTGGTCAGGAAAGGAGAGTATAACTCTGAGTATATCTAATTAGTGTTGGGTTTAAAGTTTGTGGCTAATGCATATTTGTTATTTCTTTTCATTTTTTTTGTATAATGTTTCCATTCCTTTCTTCAGATTTGTATATACTGGTGTAAATAACTCTTCCTTGTTTATGTTATCCAATAACGATTTTTCTTAAAAGGGAACATATAGAAAGGTACACACCATTTATCTTGGAATGTCTTTAGTACCCTGAGTGTTTGCTGTGGGAAAAAGGCATGGATTGGATTAAGTCATTAGTGAATTATAAAGTCTGCAAGTTGATTAAATATGTAGTAGATGACAACGACTTTTGCTGATAGGCTAAAGCTGTCTTAAATTTGCCTGGTTGTTAGGTTCATTTAAGATTTTTAATGAAAGAAAAAATTCTCACATTTCATCCTGATCTACTTAATCTGACTCTTCAGGGGAGAGGTCTAGCAATGGAATGTTATTGGGTGATTCTTCTTACGGGGCATGTGTGATACATATGGCATTAACTCAGAATTTTCAGAGAACTTTGTTAAGTGGTCTGATGCTGGGAATGCTCATTTTGGTAAAATCTGTTCTGAGCTACTCTTGAAGGTGGTCAACTTTGTAAGTTAGAGCATGATGGTTTTGCATTCCAGGGCCAGTTAGTTCCTCCCCCACGGTTGTGGATTATACTTCTAACCCTAATTTGTCATCTTCTACCCATGTGGAAAAGATAAAGAGGAGGGAAAGCTCTAATCAACACAAATGTGGAGAGAAAACCTACTAAAGTGTAGAAACCCCAAATAATTTTAACTCAAAGCTTCTGCTGTCTTATTTTTTTTTTCCATTTTATTTATTTTTTCAGCGTAACAGTATTCATTCTTTTTGCACAACACCCAGTGCTCCATGCAAAACGTGCCCTCCCCATTACCCACCACCTGTTCCCCCAACCTCCCACCCCTGACCCTTCAAAACCCTCAGGTTGTTTTTCAGAGTCCATAGTCTCTTATGGTTCGCCTCCCCTCCCCAATGTCCATAGCCCGCTCTTCCTCTCCCAATCCCACCTCCCTCCAGCAACCCCCAGTTTGTTTTGTGAGATTAAGAGTCATTTATGGTTTGTCTCCCTCCCAATCCCATCTTGTTTCATTTATTCTTCTCCTATCCCCCTACCCCCCCATGTTGCTTCTCCATGTCCTCATATCAGGGAGATCATATGATAGTTGTCTTTCTCCGATTGACTTATTTCACTAAGCATGATACGCTCTAGTTCCATCCACGTCGTCGCAAATGGCAAGATTTCATTTCTTTTGATGGCTGCATAGTATTCCATTGTGTATATATACCACATCTTCTTGATCCATTCATCTGTTGATGGACATCTAGGTTCTTTCCATAGTCTGGCTATTGTAGACATTGCTGCTATAAACATTCGGGTACACGTGCCCCTTCGGATCACTATGTTTGTATCTTTAGGGTAAATACCCAGTAGTGCAATTGCTGGGTCATAGGGTAGTTCTATTTTCAACATTTTGAGGAACCTCCATGCTGTTTTCCAGAGTGGTTGGACCAGCTTGCATTCCCACCAACAGTGGAGGAGGGTTCCCCTTTCTCCACATCCTCGCCAGCATCTGTCATTTCCTGACTTGTTAATTTTAGCCATTCTGACTGGTGTGAGGTGATATCTCATTGTGGTTTTGATTTGTATTTCCCTGATGCCGAGTGACGTGGAGCACTTTTGCATGTGTCTGTTGGCCATCTGGATGTCTTCTTTGCAGAAATGTCTGTTCATGTCCTCTGCCCATTTCTTGATTGGATTGTTTGTTCTTTGGGTGTTGAGTTTGCTAAGTTCCTTATAGATTTTGGATACTAGCCCTTTATCTGATATGTCGTTTGCAAATATCTTCTCCCATTCTGTCAGTTGTCTTTTGGTTTTGTGAACTGTTTCCTTTGCTGTACACCAACAACAAGACTGAAGAAAGAGAAATTAAGGAGTCAATCCCATTTACAATTGTACCCAAAACTATAAGATACCTAGGAATAAACCTAACCAAAGAGACTAAGAATCTATACACAGAAAATTATAAAGTACTCATGAAAGAAATTGAGGAAGACACAAGGAAATGGAAAAATGTTCCATGCTCCTGGATTGGAAGAATAAATATTGTGAAAATGTCTATGCTACCTAAAGCAATCTACACATTTAATGCAATCCCCATCAAAATACCATCCATTTTTTTCAAAAAATGGAACAAATAATCCTAAAATTTATATGGAACCAGAAAAGACCTCGAATAGCCAAAGGAATATTGAAGAACAAAGCCAAAGTTGGTGGCATCACAATTCCGGACTTCAAGCTCTATTACAAAGCTGTCATCATCAAGACAGCATGGTACTGGCACAAAAACAGACACATAGATCTGTGGAACAGAATAGAGAGCCCAGAAATCGACCCTCAACTCTATGGTCAACTAATCTTCGACAAAGCAGGAAAGAATGTCCAATGGAAAAAAGACAGCCTCTTCAATAAATGGTCCTGGGAAAATTGGACAGCCACATGCAGAAAAATGAATTTGGACCACTTCCTTACACCACACACGAAAATAGACTCCAAATGGATGAAGGACCTCAATGTGAGAAAGGAATCCATCAAAATCCTTGAGGAGAATGCAGGCAGCAACCTCTTCGACCTCAGCCGTAGCAACATCTTCCTAGGAACAACGGCAAAGGCAAGGGAAGCAAGGGCAAAAATGAACTATTGGGATTTCATCAAGATCAAAAGCTTCTGCTGTCTTATTGAGGGCCGTCGCAATTGTCAGGCACGACGACAATATTTTTAAGACTAGAACTTCAATTCTCACGCATATAGAGATTGCATATCTATATTATAAAATGAGATTGAAAATATTTCAGAATTCAAAATAAAAGAGTTTGAAAATTAATTTCTTAAAAGGGAAAGAAGAAATTTTAAAACAAAAATTATCTTTGTAATGTGATTACAATTATATGGGACAATATAAAATTATATAATGAATTCAGGATCTATAAGAGAAGTAGTTGTTGAGAAGGAGGAAGCAGAGGCAGGATATAAAAGAAAAAAGAAGGAAACCAATAGCAATAATTGGCTTAATTTTCCTGTTAATTTCTTTTTAAATACCTGATAGCATCATGTTAAGTAGATATAAGGACATTGTTTCATCTCCTGATTCTGGGAGGACCTTATGAAGACCTTTATTCTTACATCTGTCACTTTTGGTATAGTTATTTATATATCCTCCTTATCAGGTTTCTTCACTTCCTTAAGAACTATGTTTTTAAAAATCCTTTTATCCTCAGATATTAACATTAGTTAATATACAGCAATAGCACTATAATCCAATAAATAATTGACAGATTAGATGAAAGATAACATGGTTCTTCTCTACAAGGCTACTCAGCAGAGACCCAGCTAGAAGAATAATTGTTCCGCATTGCCAAAGTTAGCTCTATTATTTTCAAGTTGTGGGCAATTAATAGTTCAGAACCATAATTTTTTTTCCTGGACCAAATTCTGAATTTATTCATAATGTAAACCAGTTATTCTAAAATTATTTAAGGGCATCAACATTGGGTTTTTACACATAGGAGAAGCTGAGGGTCATCAAAAAGTATTAGGGGATATTGGAATTAAAGAGACCGCAGAAACAGTGTAGCTTCTGATTTCATATTTGTACAAAGCAGTTCTCCAACTCTGTTTGGAGGCCTCCAGTTCCTTGGAGCTAAATCCACTGAATGCCTAGAACATTTTTTTTTAAATTTTTTATTTATTTCTTATTTTTTATAAACATATAATGTATTTTTATCCCCAGTGGTACAGGTCTGTTAATCGCTAGGTTTACACACTTCACAGCACTCTCCATAGCACATACTCTCCCCAATGTCCATAACCTCCCTCCCCCTCTCCCAACCCCCCCTCCCCCAGCAACCCTCAGTTTGTTTTGTGAGATTAAGAGTCACTTATGGTTTATCTCCCTCCCAATCCCATCTTGTTTCATTTATTCTTCTCCAATCCCCCTAACCCCCCATGTTGCATCTCCACATCCTCATATCAGGGAGATCATATGATAGTTGTCTTTCTCTGATTGACTTATTTCACTAAGCATGATACCCTCTAGTACCATCCACGTTGTTGCAAATGGCAAGATTTCATTTCTTTTGATAGCTGCATAGTATTCCATTGTGTATATATACCACCTCTTCTTTATCCATTCATCTGTTGATGGACATCTAGGTTCTTTCCATAGTTTGGCTATTGTAGACATTGATGCTATAAACATTTGGGTGCATGTGCCCCTTCGGATAACTACGTTTGTATCTTTAGGGTAAATACCCAGTAGTGTGATTGCTGGGTCATAGGGTAGTTCTATTTTCAACATTTTGAGGAACCTCCATGCTGTTTTCCAGAGTGGTTGCACCAGCTTGCATTCCTACCAACAGTGGAAGAGGGTTCCCCTTTCTCCGCATCCTCGCCAGCATCTGTCATTTCCTGACTTGTTAATTTTAGCCATTCTGACTGGTGTGAGGTGATATCTCATTGTGGTTTTGATTTGTATTTCCCTGATGCCGAGTGACGTGGAGCACTTTTGCATGTGTCTGTTGGCCATCTGGATGTCTTCTTTGCAGAAATGTCTGTTCATGTCCTCTGCCCATTTCTTGATTGGATTGTTTGTTCTTTGGGTGTTGAGTTTGCTAAGTTCCTTATAGATTTTGGACACTAGCCCTTTATCTGATATGTCGTTTGCAAATATCTTCTCCCATTCTGTCAGTTGTCTTTTGGTTATGTTAACTGTTTCCTTTGCTGTGCAAAAGCTTTTGATCTTGATGAAATCCCAGTAGTTCATTTTTGCCCTTGCTTCCCTTGCCTTTGCCGATGTTCCTAGGAAGATGTTGCTGCGGCTGAGGTCGAAGAGGTTGCTGCCTGCATTCTCCTCAAGGATTTTGATGGATTCCTTTCTCACATTGAGGTCCTTCATCCATTTTGAGTCTATTTTCATGTGTGGTGTAAGGAAGTGGTCCAATTTCATTTTTCTGCATGTGGCTGTCCAATTTTCCCAGGACCATTTATTGAAGAGGCTGTCTTTTTTTCCATTGGACATTCTTTCCTGCTTTGTCGAAGATTAGTTGACCATAGAGTTGAGGGTCGATTTCTGGGCTCTCTATTCTGTTCCATTGATCTATGTGTCTGTTTTTGTGCCAGTACCATGCTGTCTTGGTGATGACAGCTTTGTAATAGAGCTTGAAGTCCGGAATTGTGATGCCACCAACTTTGGCTTTCTTTTTCAATATTCCTTTGGCTATTCGAGGTCTTTTCTTGTTCCATGTAAATTTTAGGATTATTTGTTCCATTTCTTTGAAAAAAAAATGGATGGTATTTTGATAGGGATTGCATTAAATGTGTAGATTGCTTTAGGTAGCATAGACATTTTCACAATATTTATTCTTCCAATCCAGGAGCATGGAACATTTTTCCATTTCCTTGTGTCTTCCTCAATTTCTTTCATGAGTACTTTATAGTTTTCTGCATATAGATTCTCTACACCAACAACAAGATAGAAGAAAGAGAAATTAAGGAGTCAATCCCATTTACAATTGCACCCAAAACTATAAGATACCTAGGAATAAACCTAACCAAAGAGGCTAAGAATCTATATGCCTAGAACATTTTATTACAAAGAGTTTCCTGCTTTTGAATGGAAATATCTCCTTTTCTATCTAACAGTTATTGTTCTACTCTGTAGTAATTTATAGAGCAAGCCTAAGCCCTCTCCTACATTGATGACCTTGTAAATATTTAAGGAAAGTGTTTGTACACCTGCAAGTTTTCTCATTTTCACATTTTTCTGTATGAGAAAAACATATTGTTTAAGGGGAGATTTACCTGCATATGCAGTGTTCTTTGCTGTGGTTAGTGTTGTACCTATGAAGAAAGGATTAAGAAAGCCAGCAGAGATCCAGGAATAGTTTAAGATTTTTATTTATTTATTTATTCTGAGGGACAGAGACAGAGAGAGGCAGAGGACGAGGGAGAAGCAGGCTCCCCATAGAGCAGGGAGCCCAAAGAGGGATTCAATCTTAGGACCCCGGGATCATGACCCGAGCTGAAGGCAGATGCCCAACCAACTGAGCCACCCAGGCGCAAACATTGTGGTAAGAATCTTCTGAGGAGAATTATCAATAGATTCAAGATGATGTAAATGCACTAACGGGTAGTGATATATAGGTTAGTGGCCCATGGTTGTGAATTTGGAAAGACCTGTGCCAAAATTCCAGTCTTATCATTCATTAGCTATATAATATTTGGTACATTACCAAAGCACTCAAAACTTTAATTCCCTAAATTACAACATGGGAAAGATAATAATACTGATGTCATAGGACTATTGCAAAGCTTGAATATAAATATGTGTGCATGTTAAAGTATATTAAATATATAGGAAGCTTACCAAGGTCCTTGGCACATGTCAGAGATGCACAGTTATTAGCTATTGTGATCACCGTTGTTGCTATCATTGTCTTGGCAGTTGCATACAATGTTGGAAAAGCTGACTTTGGTGGGACATGCAGATTGATTTCAGAGAACTAAGAATGTCAGAGAACTAAGAATGATGCATAATCACAGTGCCATGCTGGAGGACTCTAGTCATTATTTCAAAATCCAACCCTCCTTCCTGGGTCACTGCCTCTAAAATTTCAGGAACCTCTGTTTGTGACACAGTCAATTTTACTGAAAATGACCTAGGATTAATACATAGGAATGATAAGAAATTGGTTTTCTGAGGCTTTTCCTTCTTCATAAATGCATCGTAGAAGCTGGAATGAAAAATTAAAGAGTGAAGTTAGATCTTCACCAGGAAAACAAATTGATGGTTTCTTAAGAGTCAGCAAAGGTGGTGTGGTCTTGGTCTGGCCCCTTCCTGACTGACTCAGAAACTCCACTGGCCTGGGGCAGGTCACGTTCAGCTTTGATTCATGGCAAGAAAGCTCACAGAAGACTTTTTATTTATTTTTTTATTTGTTTTTAAAGATCTTATTTATTTGAGAGAGAGACAGAGACAGAGAACATGAGCAGGGGGAGGGGCAGAGGGAGAGGGATAAGCAGATTCCCCGCCGAGCAGGGAACCTGAAATGGGGCTCCATCCCAGGACCTTGAGATCATGATCTGAGCAGAAGGCAGATGCTTAACCAACTGAGCCACCCAGGCACCCCACCAGAAAACTTTTTTAAATTCCAAAGGCGGGGGCGCCTGGGTGGCTCAGTGGTTTAAGCCACTGCCTTCGGCTCAGGTCATGATCTCAGGGTCCTGGGATCGAGCCCCGCATCGGGCTCTCTGCTTGGCAGGGAGCCTGCTTCCCTCTCACTCTCTCTGCCTGCCTCTCTGCCTACTTGTGATCTCTCTCTGTCAATTAAATAAATAAAATCTTTAAAAAAAATAAATTCCAAAGGCAAATACCAGTGTACACTTTGCAGTGAATGAAGCTCGGGTGAACTCATTTTTACTGAATACCTACTCAAGGCCTTCTGTCTGGTCCTGGTATTTAAGAAGTGGAAAGCATGGGAGGAGGTTAGTTTTGTAATTCTATAACAGACAAATATTTGTGCCTCTTCTTATCCTAAGTTTTGGTGACTGACCTAACTTCTATTTGACTTTTCCCCTCCATTTATATATACTGCTTCAAATAGGTTACAATCAAATACTTTGGGCCGTCTCCTTGGATCCATTTTATACTTACTATGTGCTCTCTCTCACAGAAGCCAAACTTGTTTCCAGGTTTTGGGATGGGGTAGCTTGGTGGTGGTGTTGGTAGTAGTAATCTCATTGTTAACTCTTCTACTACCCATAGACAACTCTGACAAATGTATATTTGTATATTAAATATAATTCAATGTCAAATTGGTGTGCAACCTCTTCTGGGATTGAATGGGTAAATCAGAGAAGAAATGAGTCAAAAGGAAATCTAAAAATGACATCTAATTGTAGTCTTCCTTAGCAAAGGCTGTGGCAAGCTTAAGTTATTCCCACTGACCGTATCAGGGTAAGGAATACTTACCACATAGATTGAGTTTTGGAATTGATAGGATTTATATTAGTTCTATCTCAAATTTTTTGTGGAGTAGGATAGAGAACTTAAAAAAAAGTAAAAACACCGTACACGTATAGTTACTTCAACAGCTTCTGTTAACAACCACCATGCATGCCTTTTCGTGCTAATGAAACCAAGGGAGAAGCATCTGGTGCTGGTCAAGTACTCCATTTGGGTCCAACTAGGATGCAGGTACCGTGACGAAATTGTTAACAGATTGGTCATTAAATGCAGGTCAAATTTCCTTTTCATGTTTGAGCTGGGCCTGGAAAATAAAAGAGAAGGCAATAGCTTGTTGAATTACTAAGTGTGTACCATGGCAAATATGTAAGGCATTTCAAGTTGTAAACTTGGATGATCTTGTCTGTGCCATCCTTCAACATATAAATTTCAGTTTTAGTGACTTGAATTTAAATAATAACTATGTTGTGAATGTAATGAGAGCTCTGTACTTAATCACTTCTCATAATAAAAACACTTTAAGTAGGATTAAGGGCCCCACATTAAGAGAGGTCCATTATTAACAAGTTTTCACACTGCTCAATTACACCTAGAACGTATTTCACGTCTCCCTAGAAACTTCAGCCATGAAATAAGTTATATCCACAACAGAGGTTGCTGGATTTTGACTATAAATGCAGCGATTTACCTATTAAATACACCACATAATGCAAAATATTGTTTTGCAAATCCAAATTTTGACTCTGCTTTCTTTTCTTTTCTTTTTTTAAAAGATTTTATTTATTTATTTGACAGACAGAGACCACAAGTAGGCAGAGAGGCAGGCAGAAAGAGGAAGGGAAGCAGGCTCCCTGCTGAGCAGAGAGCCCGATGCGGGGCTCGATCCCAGGACCCTGAGATCATGACCTGAGCCCAAGGCAGAGGCAACCTGCTGAGCCACCCAGGCGACCCTTCACTTTCTTTTCTAGACAGATGCTGTTCAGTGTTTGTGAAGCCAAACTTTTGGCTTTTAGTATATCCCTTTCTCTCCTAGAAAATGTATAAACTTTTAACAAATAATAAAACATAAAGCTACCCATCATTTCTGAATATCGTTTATCTCTTTGTTTCATGCAGCCTCCTAAGAAAACAGAGTTGCAAGACAATTGAAAAATTTCCCCAAGTAACAAGCTCTCAAAACCCAGAACTCTTTCTCTGTGGCTTGTGTAGCATCCAGTTCCCTCTTTCAAATCATCCATATGCTCAGGTGGGTGGGGTTGATGTTATTGAAGCCACTTTTTTAATAAAAAAAAATTGTTTTTGTTTGACTGCCAGTTATATTCATTTGCGGAAATATTTGTCTGTATTTTTCTTTAAAAAAACATTCCGAGGGGATCAAAGATGAGGTAGAGGTAAATTTGTACGTGAAATGAGGCAGCATTCTGCTGAGAAAATTAGTGTGTGTGTGCTCACATGTAGCAGCTCTTACAGATCTAAAAAGAGATAGATTCATGTTTTAAGAGTGAAAGATGGCTAGCAGGTATGAGGGCCGCAAGAACTACTATTTATTGAGTGTTTTTCATTTTAAAAAATAATGTCATACGTAGTCTCTTTCATCTTTAATAATCTTGTGAAGTTGATTTCATTTTCACTTTACAGATAATGAAACAATAACTCAGAGAAATCGAACAACCTCCATTTTTTTTTTTTTTTTTTTTAATGTCTTAAAGCATGCAACAGGGATGCTTGGGTGGCTCAGTCAGTTAAACGTCTGACTCTTGATTTTGACTCAAGTCATGATCTCAGGGTCTGAGATCCAGCCCTGCACTGGACTCCACACTCAGTGGGTAGTCTGCTTGAGGTTCTCTCACTCTCTCTTCCTGACCTCTTCCCTCTCTAAAATCAAATCAATCACAATAAATAGTATTTAAGCATTTTTCTATCTCTTCTAGTTAATTCTATGCATACTTCTACCTTAACTCTTTAAGTTGAGTTTAGGCCACCAAATAATGACTTTGTTTTCTTATAAACACTTATTGGTCAAAAGACTTCCACAAGATGGCGGTGCAGGAAGATCCTGAACTTACCTCCTCCCATGGACAGACCAGATCTATAGCTCCAGATGGATCATGTCCCTCTAAAAGAGACCTGAAAACTGCTTCTCCACAATAAACATAAAGACCAAATTGAGATGCTGGAAGAGGTAGAGACATGGTTTCACCAAAACCCCACCCCTAGTGCATTGCCACACAATGGGAAGTGATCTAACCAGTCTGATGCTTCTCAGAGGAGCAAGGGGTTGGTTTTTCACATTGGGTACCCCAGCCCATGGGATCTGCATTGAATAGATGAGTCCCCAAATGTCTGACTTAGAAACCAACGAGGTTGATGTCCAAGGGACCTAAAGTACTATGAAAAACCGAGACTCCCTTTTTAAAAGGCTTGCATGTGGTCTCACTTGTTCCAAGACTCGGTGAGAAAATAGTTTGAAAATTTCTCACTGTATTTGAGGGAGACATATTTGCTAATCTCGGAGCATCTGCTGGAGGGACAGGGCACAGTTGAAGCTCTCTTCAAGGGCACTGTTGGACACCGCTTTTGTGTAGAAGTCACTTTTAGGCAACAGGCTTGAGCAATGGAAATCTGAGTAAGGCAAAGGGCCCACAGTAACCTGTAGGCTGAATGCCAACAGCCGCATTAGGCAACCCACCTCAAAATATCCATAGGCCTTAGCTGACCTATAGACTACTTACAACTGGGCATAGTTATCAAAAAAGGAAAATTCTATACATTCCCATACCTCCTCACACCCTCCTACAACTACTGCCTCCACCCCCCCACCCCGCCCAACTGCCTCCTGACAGACAGTGTCCCTTTTGTTGTCCTGCCAGCTGTTCCCTTGTAGTGTATCCAATAAACTTCTATCTTCTTTGTTTTGCCTTGGGTTAATTTTTTCATTGTCAACACCACTGTCCTTTACCTAATCAGGTCACATCACATTTTGCACTTTCCATCTATTCTGCTAACATAGGTGTACTAGCTTGAAGACAGACAGCATCCTTCTGTTGTCTTGCCCAGACAGGCAAGGATGAGTGGTCACTGTATTACCCTTCTGCCTTTCTGAAGCCAGAGATGTGGGTGGTTGCAATATTCCTCTGCCCCCCCAGCTGGGGAAGGTGGATGTGATCAGTTGCTCCTGCTCCCAGCTCAGAGCCACTGCATGTGCACAAAAAATGCACTCTCATCTTGCATTCCTGAAGCTCAAGGGTACACCAAGTCAAGGCATTTTCCCACTGCTTTTCTGAAGCTGGGTAACACACTTGCCCTCCATACTCTCTAGCTCCCTAACTAAAGCCACTGGGCATGTGCAGTCTACACAGGAGAATAACCTAGCTGTGATAGCCCATGAGGCTGGTGTTCCTGAGTTCCATGGGAATATAAAATCAAAAATACAGTTTTTGGCAGGCCCTAACACCAAGGGAGCTGCACAGAAGGCAGCCTGAAACACACCCCCAGCTCTTCCGTGTAAAAAAAAAAAGCCTATTTATTTAGCCTGGAACTTCACCCTGAGAGGCAGGCTTCAGGTTTCCCACACATCTGAGACTAAGGAGGCACTCCCAGCAAATGTAACCAGCGAGACACCATCCTTACACACTCTGTTGGCCTCACTATAGCTTGACAAGACCTCCCCGAAAGGAGTTTATACACTCATCTGGGGCCCTGAGTTTTGCAACTTCACCCAGGGGACACCTCCAGATCTCCTGTTCTGGAGGCCAGCAGAGGTTATAATTGTGGCTGCACAGGATTGTGTATATATGTGTACTTTAAAAGCTGCTGCCTGAAGGTCTGGCTTCCAATCAGTCTAAAACTAAGTGTTGAGTGAGATCACTCCCTTTGTGACACTGACAGGTCCTGGAATATCCTCAACAATAAGGATGTATGGAGGTCAATCAGGCAGTTTAGAAAATCACAAAGGTTTGAGTGACCACCAAAAGGTAAGTCAAGGTGGAATGATTTTCATTACCTATACAAAGCCATTCCTTCAAGACAGACGTAGTTGTTTCACCTAATATATAGAAACAGACACAAAAAGTCAAATAAAAATGATAAGACAGAGAAATATATTCCAAATGAAAGAACAAGACAAAACCTAAGGAAAAGACCTTAATGATATGGTGATAAGTAATCTCTCTGATAACTAATTCAAAGAATTGGTCAAAAAGATGCTCATTGAACTCAGGAAAAGAAACATTGCTCATCAAACACGGGAGAACTTCAACCAAGAGATAGAAAACATAAGTACAAAACAAGCATCACAGAGCTGAGAATAGTGACTGAACTGAAAAATACACAAGAGGATTTCAACAGCAGACTACATGAAGGAGAAGAATGATCAGTGAGCTGGAAGACAAAGCAATGGGACTCAACTAGACAAAGCAGAAAAAAAAAAGAAATTTAAAATATGAAAATAACTTAAGGGACATTTGGGATAACATCAAGTGAAATAACATTTACATTATAGGGGTTCTACAAGGAGAAGAGGAAGAAGAAGGGACCAGAAACTTATTTGAAGAAATCACAACTGAAACTTTCCTGAACTAGAGAAAACATAGACATCCAGCTCCCAGAAGCTCAGAAAGTTCCAAGTACAATAAACCCAAAGAAAGCTACAACAAGATGCATTGCAATGGAAATGTAAAAAGTTAAAGATAAAGGAAGAATCTTAAAAGAAGCAAGAGCAAAACAAATTTTTACATACAAGAGAAAACCCATAATGTAATCAGCAGATTTCTCAGCAGAAATTTTTCAGAAGGGAGTGGCTTGACATATTTAAAAGTACTGAAAGGAAAAACTTCCAACCAAGGATAATCTAGGATATAAATTGTATAACAAAGGAGCCAAGACTATACAATGAGTATAAACAGTCTCTTTAATAGTCTCTTTAATAAATGGTATTCAGAACTTTGGACAGCTGAAGAGGAAACTGTACCACCATCTTACACCATATATAAAAATTAACTCAAAATGGATTAAAGACTTAAATATAGGACCTGAAACCATGAAAATCCCAGAAGGAAACATAAGCAGCAAGCTCCTTGACATTGGTGTTAATAATATTCTTTTAGACCTTCTTCTAAAGACAAGGAAAACAAAATAAAATAAGCAAAAATAAATTATTGGCACTATGCCAAATTAAAAAACTTTTGCACAACAAAGAAAACCATAAACAAAATGAAAAGGCAATGTACTGAATGGGAGAAGTATTTGCAAATCATATATCTGACAATGGGTTAATATCTAAAACATATAAAAAGCTCATATAACTCAGTGACTCCCAGACAAACAATTTGATTACAAAATGGGTGGAAGATCTGAATAGACATTTTCCTCCAAAGAAGCTATCCAGATGGCCAACAGCCACATGAAAAGATGCTCACCATCAAGTCAAAACTGGAGTGAGATATCACTTTACACCTGTCAGAACGGCTATTATCAAAAAGACAAGAAAATAACATGTGTTGGTGAGGATGTGGAGGAAAGGGACCCTGTGTACTTTTTTGGTGGGAATGTAAAATGATGCTATCACTAGGGAAAACACTATGGAATGTCCTAAAAAAATTAAAAATAGAAATACCATATGATCGACAGTTCCACTACTGGGTACCTATCTAAAGAAAACAAATTAATTCAAAAAAGACATATGCACCTCTATGTTCATGGCAGCATATTTCCAATAACCAAATATGGAAACAATGTAAGTGTCTGTAGATGGATGGATGGCTAAAGAAGATGTGGAACAATGGAATACTATTCAGCCATGAAAAGAATGAAGTCTCATTATTTGCAATGATATGGATAAACCTGGTGGGTATTATGCTAAATGAAATAGGTCAGACAGAAAAAGACAAATACTTGTGTGAGTTTACTTTTATACGGGATCTAAAAAGCAAAAAAAAACCCCAAAACCAAAAAAACAAAACCAAAAAACAAACAAACAAACAAAAACATATAAAACAGAAAAAAAGCCCAGACTCACAGATTCAGAGAACAGATTGGCAGTTGCCAAAGGGGAGCAGGTTTGGGGGCAGGTGGGAATGAAGAGGGTCAAGAAGTATAAAATTCCAGTTATAAAACAAGTAAGTCATAGGGATGTGATATAGTCAGTAATATTGTATTAGCTCTGTATGGTGATAGATGATAACTAAACCTATAGTGGTGATGATTTCATAATTTATACAAATGTTATATTATCATGTTGTACACCTGCAACTAATATAATATAACACAATATGTCAATTATAGCTCAATAGTAAAAGCACTATCACTTCCTAAAATTAGTTTATTTTTTTTGGTGGTTTGAACATCTGCCTTTGTTTGAAAATAAACTCTGTGAAGAAAAGAAATTTGTCAGCTCTATTCAATGCCCATAGCATTTTAGCCTATAGAATAGTGCCTGGCATATAGAATTTCTCAATAAATATTTATTGACTGAAAGAATAAATGAATGAGCACAAGCCAAGTGCCCTGCACTTGGCTGGGGCTGAGCATGGGCGTCTGAGGATGAGATAGACATGGTTCCTGTTCTCCAAATCTTCACAGCTTCCCTTGCAGTTCATGACTATGACTCCACTGGGAAGACTGAAGATGCTTTATGTTGAGTCCGTTATCTCTTCAACTTATAACTCTTCTTCTCTCTCTGTCCTCCATAGCTCCTATCTCTGTACCTAGCCAAGTCACCCTTATCATTAAGGTCCTTATTTAGATAGAAAGTGTTTTATTTTGTTTCTTTTTCAGTTGCACAGTCTTCGACCCAGCAGAATTTGCCGAGCTGGTACCCATGGTCTCTTGTGTTGCAGAATCTCTTTGCTTCGTGTTTTTCTCTGCCCTTTCGATTTTGAAAAGTGGAAATGGAGACATTTACCCTAATTCCAATAATGATTTTGGCATTGGGCATACGGTCAGAGTGTTTCTGTCCTCAGGGTGCCCTGCTTGCTTTCCCTGAGCTACGTCTATGGGACATAGGATACCCACGACACAGAGTATCATTTATGGTGAAGTTCTCTGTGTTATAACATTGCACTTCTCTTCAAAATTTATGTTTCTCCTAAACTACTAGAAGCTGGTGGGGGTGGGGGACCAGGAGCCCCATGTCTGCTCTGTGTCACAGTTACTCTTAGGTGGGAAAGCTGGGAAGGTCTGGTTGAGAATGTCTCTTTTCACTAAATGAGAATCATATATTTATATTTTTTCTGTTCATGTTTATGGAAAACATAATGTATTTTCCTGGCTGAGTTGACCACTTAATGAGGATAGAATGGGCTTAAAGTTTCTTAATTACAGGGTGCTTGTGGGGAAGGGCTCTCAGGCAAGCTTCTTGGGCTCACTGAACTTCTTTTTCCTCATATGTAAAGTGTGCATATAAGTGCACCTACTCCATACCACTGCTGGGGGGGGATTAAATGAGGTGATGAGGGTGATCAGACACCTCAGCATACCGCTTCAGATCCCCACCCCTGCCTCACCCTCTTCCCGTTCCAGCTGTCCTGCTGTGATCAGTCCTGTGCAGGTGCCACAGCTGGAAGGCAATCAACTTCACATAGGCACACCTGGCCAGTGCCTCACCCTAACCTGGTTCAGGGGTTTTCTGCCTTCCCTGGGTCTTTCCTCTTGATGCTGAGAAGGGGGAGCAACAGGACACACTACTCGGGGCCCACCCAGGCACAGCCCAGAAATGTGGGGGAAAGTAATGAGCTCTGTAGCAATCTTTGACAACTGAAAGGTAAGGACTAGGTGGAAGGGGATAAATTTTTTCTCTTTTCTCCTTTTGGAGAGACTGCCCTGAGATATAGTTACAAAACCTTGGAGGGCAGGGGTGGGGTGGGGAGGGATGATGCAGTAAGCTTAAGTTATCAGTTACACTTGGAGGTGACCAGCCTTGTAATGCATCTTCATTTGGCTCTCCCTCTTTCACTACTTCATTGCCTTTGTCCCTCACTCTTACTCCCTGGGATTGCACTCCTTCCTAAAGTAGCAGCCTGCAAATTTTTGCCTCAGTATTTGCTTTCTGAGACCGAATATAAGGCTGGCTCCAAATAAGTGCTAAATGTTTGTCGTGATTATTATAAGCCAAGACAAATGCATTAGTGATTGCTAGTGTCAATGAAAATGGGTACAGGTAGACTTTTGTTTAACCAGATAATTTTCATTTTTCAAACTCTATGATCAGTTTCAGGAGACAATATACAATTTCAGGAAGAACTTATTGAAGACTATCTACCTAAAGAAAAGTTATGTCTAATAAAAAAGCTTTTGGTGGCATCTTAGCGACTTACATTTGACTTCAGCTATTTTTCTACAAAGTAGGTCAGAAACCTTTATTCACCATGGTCACAGTTTTCCAAAGATTCCGTGAGAGTAAAAATATTTTTCTTGAAGCAACTTAAGTGGACTGTTCCCCTCCCCCCAGCCAAATTAACTTTCTGTGTTAGAGTGACATGTACATTTATGCATGAACTACCAAAGCATGGAACCAAGAAAATTCATGGTCACTAACTAATTAAAGCGTCTACACTAGCTAATTAATAAGTCTACAAGAATAAATACTAAATGAGAACCAGTATATCTCCCCTTATGTATTTGCACATCAGTACGAAGGAGAATTCCAGATTGAAGTTTATAAACTAAAATAATTCCTTATATTCTGTCCTACTCCTGGACTCCTTCTTCTAAGACTCTTTAAATTTAAGACTTCTTTTGTTTTAGAGACTCGAGTTTATATGGACAATCTTATATTTGTCCTGAATATTAACACTGGAGGACGACTCCAGTCTGAGAGATCCATTTGGAAACAAAGATAAGACATACATTTCTACTTGCATCTTTTCATACATGGTTTCTCTCATTATGATTAGATGTTTATCAAAATTTTCTTCTGTTGAATATTCTTTCAGTATAAAAGACATACATATATACACCCCTTCTCTAAACTGAAATGTATTTTTTACAGCTATATATTCAGTTGATCGTGTATCGTTCATTCTCATTAACTGCTCATTAATCTTTGGAAAGATTCCCTAGTCATTCTAACAATGCTCTTCAATGACAGGGATCATATAATTTCCTTGCAACTTACGCAGACCACCTAGGGTAGTGCCTACCTTAAGGTATCAGAGGAATTCAATTTTATAAAGGTCTAGTGAAGGCCTTTTCCTTTTTCTAAATGAAAGAATTGACTCCTGTCTTGGCATTTCCCTTATTAATAGGAGACGTAATTAGGCACAGTCCGGTGCTGAACATATATAGCTTATTTAGGGGAAAGCTAGTAATCGTTTTTCAAAGTCATGTTACAAAGTGCAAACATGACTTTGTCAAGCACAGCGGCGGGAGCTGTGTGTTGTCAAGCATTGTAAAGGAATAACACTCCGCCCATGCAGGCATCAGAAAGGCTGCCAAAGCTGAAAAGTACCTGGCTAGCTTTTAAAGGACAGGAATACAATACTCTGACTAAGACACACTTTATAAAGTCCAATTCACAGCCAAGGAAAACAGCTTTCAGAGCTTTTGGGTGTCCATAAACAGCTAGATGAATGCAAGGAAGCCCAAACCGGGGATGAGTGGGGTACTTAAATGCTCAACTTGTTTAACTGCCCGAGCGTCCGCCCTCCGCACCAAGGCACTGGCACAAAGAGAACCAAGAAACGCCCCACGGGTTTGTGATTTATGGACACTCTACACAGAGGGCGGGGGCTGGGCAGAGAGCAAACGCTAATGAAATACTGAGTCCGTTCTTATGTTGTAAATTATGGAGACAATATCTGGTCTGTTTTCTCAAGGTGATCATAAAACATGATGCTGGAGAGAGGGGAGGACAGTCCAGTAGTGACCCTCAGATAATGCCTTGTGGTCACTCAAGTCCTAGGCGACAATTGCTGGTTGATAAGCCAGTTCAAGCATTTTCTTAGCCAAGACACTTCATAAACCTTGCCAAGAGAAAAGGGCATGTGGCAGTAAGTTGTAAAGTGATAAAAAGCAGACATGGGTGGAAAATATTTTATCAAGGGAGATAAAATAAAGAAATTATATGAATATGATAACAGCACAACAAAGAATATTTTAGAGAAAAAATTTTGTAGTGTTGCCAGCGACTAAGGCAAAATGAATGAAGAGCAAATGGGTTTTATTTCAAACACATACCATTACACTGAGCAACGGTTACATTTTACTACCCGAGTCACATTTTTTGACTGATGCAATAAAATTTGCAAAATATGAAGAAACACATAGGATTCATATCTTTTTTTTTAACTTCAAATTTAAGATGGATTTTATGGTTAACCATGCTATAAAGGAGTTTTTGAAATGTTTTGAATCGTGTTATAGTTCTGAGGAAGCACCACATTGTTTAGAGTCAGGACAGAAAATGGACTTTCCTATGGTTGTTAGACTATTGGTAATCCTAGCATGTTTTTAATGGAGAGATTTTATGCTTTAATACTATAATAATCGTTACATTTAAATTGTTCATCATGATTAGAATAGTCTAGGAGGGCTTCGTGGATTATAAATTAGGAATGCTTTTTATGATTCGTAAAGTTTCTTCCATGTATGATGAGCTGGTTCTATATGGAATGATTTCATTTGATTCAGCTTCTGTCGGTGGAATATCAGATTGGAGACAAGATTCATGAAATATGAGACAAAAATGATTTTCTCTAAATCTTTCCTGCTTCTTTGTCTTTCATTTGCTTGAGGTTATTTCGGTTTCAGAGTTCAGCAACAGAAAACTTAGATTTGAATGACTTTCTTTTTTTTTTAAGTTTTTAAGTTGTCATTAATTAAAAGCGAGTACAACAATTCTACTACCAGATGTAAATCACCTAAACTTAGAGGATCATTACATTTGCCTAGTTTTTTGACCATTTATTTCATTCTCCTGAGCATAATCATTTGCTAAGCAGAGGGAAATTTCTTCCTTCAGTTTCACTTCATTGTGTGTTGAAACGTAGAGAGGTAAAAAATTTTTTAAAAAAAGGAACACTAAAATGGCTTTAGGAGTGTTTTCTGATTCCACGTTTTGTCTTGGCTTTGGGAATAATAATGCTGTTTTCAGCGCTATCTAACCAGCTCTGATTCAGTTAAACAGAGTTTTATAGGAGAGTAGGCCATGAAACCTGCTTGACGTCCTCCTAATTTCAGAGGGTTCTCTGAGACCACCTCAGGAAGAGCCCGGGATGTTGACTCAGTATGTCTCTGTATGTATTTGTTTTGGTGCATAGGTGTTCTGAAACAAAACCCGAAGTACATGGTTAATTGGTCCGCACTAATATTTCTAAAGAAGTTTTACTTTTGCTTGTACATCTTTTAAAATTTTATCTTTCAAATGGACTCAGTGAAATACAATGAATTTGCAATTCATATTGTGTTGGGAGAGATGTGTGTGGGGGGAAACAAGAGATTTATGTTGAATTACAAAACTGGCTGAGGTTCGACAGGGTCTAGTCCACCTTTATTAGACTTGGGGAGAATCTAGTATTGTCTCCCGACGTAGAGTAAAATGCTCTTCACTAGGCAGGTGGTGAGATTTCACAGAATGTACGAGATGGAAGAAAAGTTAAGGAATTCTTGGAAATTCCTCAAGTTTGAGTCTTAGGATACATGATGCCGAAAGCAGTTTGCATGTTAGCATATTTTGTAGCTTCCCTTCCAGACTCTTTTAGTCCCTGTCTTGTTTTCTGTTTCTTTCAGTGCCATCAGGGGTCCTAGTTCTTCAAGGAAGCCAGGAATCCATGGCCGCTGCTGCCCCAGTCCCTGCCGCTCTCAGGAATCTGGGGATAAGAGAGCCCCCTCTGTCTGTGTGACCTTGGGCACATTCTTTGCCTGGCTGGACCCAGGTGTCCTCACCCGAATGATGAGTGAGCAAGTCGAAAATAGTTCTGAGAAAGAGGGTTTCTACAAGCAGTAGCTCTCCCTTGAACAGGAAGAGAAATACAAGAGCTGACTTGGCTACGCAGTGGGTACTGCCTCTGCCAGAGATTAGTCTCTTTCAGAATGAAGTCTTGAAAATGTTACAGCTGTGTTTAGAGCAAAGAAATACAGGTCGAAAAGGTCTTTTTGAAGTTTTTGTTCTCTTTTTTCTCAGCTTAAGAATTGAGAAATATGGGAAGGATGCTAGCAGTGAAATCGTATTTGAAGCTGAGATGAAAGACTTGTTCTGCCTTTTATTAGTAGTGATTTTTTTGGTGGTCTTAGTAGAACCTAAGTATAAGAAATTTGGGCTTTTTTTTTTTTTTTTTTTTTTTTTATGTTTTCTGGAATGACCACCTATCCAGTTCTCACCAGCTTTTGCTTGGAGCCCCTTCCCATGTGGCTGGAGTTATCCTTTTTCTATGAACCTATCTCTCCAGTGTCTTTTGCCAACCATTTGGCAGCTAGTCATCCTTTAACCTGATGATTATTTTTGCAGATAAATTTTATCTTTCTTGATGCTTTTGTTCCTTAACCAAAATAAAGTTTCTTTGTGGTATATCAGGTACAGGTTATGAACTCACTTTTGGGGTCAAAATTCTAGGATTCTGATCTTGTCCTGACTCTTTTTGCTGTAGGACCCCAGAAAAGTAATCCTCTCCAGTTAACTTTCTCCCCCAAATGGGGATAATAGTAGAACCCATCTCTGTTGTTCTGAGGATTTTGGTAATAAATCATGTAATGTACTTAGCAAAATGCTTAATGCCTGCCCATAAAACTCTCTGTCATTATTATTATTCTTCGGAAGAGGGGATGTGTGCTACCCTCTTGTGGGTGCTCTGTTCATACTTGTTGGTTATTTATTATTTTGTTATCTTTTCAGATGTTTGTTTTTATATATAACTTCACTTTTCAAGACATTCTAGTTTGGCTAGAGTTGGAGGTTGGGAGGATATTGCAAAGAAAAGGGCTTGAATTACATTAGAAGCAGAAATAAAAATAGCCCGAGCCTTCACTAGAGGAGTCTGTGGGACACTTGCCCCTCAAATTCCTTCCAACTGGAAGAGGAAATGAGAGGTACATCGTTTCCTCTGAATGGATGTTCAGTCTCTCTGCTCCAGTGTTTCTGTCTTCTCTGACTCCCCATGTAAGTGTGGGGTCCTACTTACTGCCTGCTTGTCCTCTAGTTGTTGAGGTTTGTGACCACCTTTTGTAATTATTCTTGTCATGCCTGTTGTTGACCTGGCCACTCTGGAGTCTGGTAACATTGACCAGGTCATGTCCCTGCAGCAGAGAATTCTCATTAACGTATGCTGACTCTCTTCACCCCAGGATGGCTTTCCTCCCTCATGTGGGACAGTGTGTTAGCTTTGGGTTCGTCATGATAGGCTGGGTTGTGTTCAAGTAACAAACGACCCCCAACTGTCAGAAGCTTCTGACAAAAAGGACATCTCACACTCCCCTTATATGTGAGGCAACAAGGTCCGGTCATGGGTTTCTCATGGGTCCGCTAACTGGTCTGCCCGACAGAATCATTTCCCCCCTCCAAAACACCAGCTTAGGACATTGGCCAGAACCAGGGGAGAGGGGAAAAAGAACGTGTGCTGCATACCGCATACATAGGCTAGTAAAGCTCTTACTCACAAATGGTATTCTATTCCTTCTGTTCACATTCCCCTGGTCAAAGCAAGTCAGGTGATCACTTTGACTTCAACATGATGGGGAAGTCTAAATTTTCCTGTTGGGAGAGGAGCTAGGTATTGGTGAAGAGTGATCTGTTCTACAAAGATGCTTTCTAAAGGATGCCCACTGTTTAAAACTCCTGCCTGTTACTTGCTAAAGAAATTCAGTCCAGGGAACTAGCCAGCAGCTCCAATCTGCATTCTTTTTGGGAGACCAATGAAGATGTGTATATATGTATAGCCCTCAGTTGCTCACCTTTGGCTTCCAACTTGACCTGTGCTGGATCCCCATGGTCATTGTGAAGCATAGACTCTTCTGGGGTTTCTTGCCACAAATCCACATTGCATTACATGGAATAAATACAAATATGCCCTGTTTTTCTTTTAATTAATAATAATAACAATGTTAACAGCAAACACTTGTTACATGCCATGTAGTTTTCTAAGTGCTTTGTATTAATACCATATACTTTGATTTTTAAAAATAATACTAATACATTTAATCTTTGAAACAATTGTATGAGGGGAGGTGCTTAAAACATCACCATTTTACAGATGGGACAATTGAATCACTGACAAGGTATGTAAGTTGTACAAGGTGATTCAGCTAGAGGATGATTGCACTGAATTTTGAGCCCCATGGAGTCTGGGTCTGGAGTGTGCATGCTTGGCCATTTTGCCACATTGTCTCTTAAACAGAATGGTATAAGTAAAATGCTCAGCACGGTGCCTGGGATCTATTAACTTTCCAATGCATGACCATTGCTGTTACTGATGCTCAAATGGGCTAGTTTAACCTTTTCTTCAAAGGATTGCGATGTATTTTTCTTTTTTTTCAGTTTGATAGCTTTTTTCCATTTTATTTTATTTCTTTTCAGTGTTCCAATATTCATTGTTTATGCACCACACCAGTGCTCCATGCACGTTAATACCCACCACCAGGCTCATCCATCACCCCACCTCCCTCCCCTCCAAAACCCTCAGTTTGTTTCTCAGAGTTCACAGTCTCTCATGGTTTGTCTCCCTTTCTGATTTCCCCCAACTCACGTCTCCTCTCCATCTGGGATGTGTTTTTCATATAACTCCTCATTCTTTACAGAATTACTGTAAGGTAGGTATAAGCCAGGCAAAGCCACTACCATTTAATGGAAGATAACTTAAAAAAGTGGTGATTATACACTTGGGCTTATGTATTCTCTTTTCTGCTATTGATCCTCTGACATTGTGTCATATCCAAAATACAGTATGGACTTTACCCAGATAGGATATAGTTCAATATGATTGGGCTTATCTCACTGGACTCCTTCTCCAGCAATGTATGAATACAAAGCTCATTTGTAGGTGATATTATATTTTCATCTCATGCTTTATATGCAACCTCTATACATGTTAATGGGAATTTTTTTGTGCTTACTCTAGGGAAAATTGATTCCAATTATTGAGTATAATTTATTCCAACCCCTTGATGGAATAATTTATACTCTTGAGATACTCTTGAAATGTGTAACCAATAGGGAACTCTATTTATACATAAGTTTCTACACATCTTTCAATTAAATAAGAAATCCAAGTGCAAAACCCATCACTCAAGGAAAGCATATGAGTTTGTAACACTCCCGAGAGGTTTTTTGGTCCATAAACCAATAAACGGATTACACTTACAGGGCAAAATTCTCCTTGCTGGTCCCACGTGGAGCGCCTATTGACTTACCTGTGAGGCAGCTCATAGGGGAGCCAAGGTACTTTAGGCTGCAAGGGGAAGAATGGTCATTTTTTCATATGATCAATTTTAGGGCTTCAGTATTGATTGGTGTAAAGAATACATTTATCAGGATACAAACTATTACATGTTTAAATACACATTTTTTAAAATAAATCCTATGACACAAGGATTTTAGCAAGGAGAAGTGGGTGCTCCTTTCAACATAAGGGATAGCAGATATATGTGTCCTCATATTCAAACGAAGCAATGGATAAGTTCACTACATGGATTTTTTTTTTTTTTTGTATGGGTCACATTAGCATCCCTTTAATATGACAGAAGAGACTTTATGATTTTTCCTTTTAACCTGAACATTTCTGGAATTTTATTAAAAACCAAGATGAAAGGTTCTTTATTAAGCATTGCAATTTGTTATTTTTTTTTTTACCTAAACTCTATTGTTTATAATGAAAATCATCAATGGGGAAAATGGTGTTAATATAGATTCCAGTCAATTTAACTTAATTTTTTTGAGGTGGCTTCCCTGTAGTGAAGTGGTTTATAGACCCATTCTTACTATGTTTTGCAATAAAATTCCGTCACAGTTTTTGTTTGGGGAGAAAAAAAAACCACCACTTTTGTTTATTTGCTTATTTATTTATTTAAGATTTTATTTATTTATTTGACAGTGAGAGAGTCACAGCAAGAGAGGGAACACAAGCAGAGGGAGTGGGAGAGGGAGAAGCAGGCTTCCTGCCAAACATTGAGCCTAATGCAGGTCCGATCCCAGGATCAGGACCTGAGCTGGAGGCAGACGCTCAACAACTGAGCCACCCAGGTGACCCCAACACACCCCTTTTAAAGAGTCACTGTTTTATAGAGAGATTTAGGACTTAGGTAGTTTTCTGATCCTCAAAAATAACCAGCTGTGTTTTTTGAAAGTTTCAAACTCGATGAGGCAATCTACAAATGTGTGGAATTGCACTTGGTGCTGTCTTGTCTTTGACTATGACTCCAAGTATTTCTTTTAAGACTTAGAGTCCCAGCACCATGAGATGCCAATCTCCAGCTCATAGTTTGTGAGTTAAAACTGTGGTTCTGAATTCAAGACTTTACCAAGGCAAGTATGAACATTTGTGGTATTAAAAGAACACTGCCAAATTTCATAAAAATATGTATTTTCTAGTGTAGAAATATTTCTATCTTTGGGGGACAGAAAATCTCATCTCCTGAATGGTAAATATTTCAGACAAGTATCTTTAACACCTAATTTTTTTTATGTAGACAAGACTATTTAATCTATTAGTAATAGTGACTCTTTGTAAACAGTTAAAAATTCTTTGTTTCTTGACTATGAAAGATTTAATATATAAAGCCACATATGATCTTCCAGCCCATTTTTCCTGCCACCCAGTAAAGTTGGCAGGGGCTGTGTGTGGCTGTTGTTAACAGATATGTTCAAATAGTTTGCTTGGATTTCACAGTTTTATCAGCTGACTTTATTCCTTCTGAGCCAATCCTATTCTTGCAAAATTCTTAGTGAATTCTCTTTGTCATCTGCTGTGGTAATACAAAATAAATGATATCAGCATTTGCTGAAGATGTTTTGAAACTGGGGACATAATCCACAGCGACAATCTACAGACAGCTGCACACCCACACAAACACTTCTGGACACACACCACAGTGGCATCACGGTCCCACTGTGTCATTTCTTTCCGGGCCCTAGAAATCCCCTACTCTTTTGTTAATAAAGGAATCCATCAAAATCCTTGAGGAGAACGCAGGCAGCAACCTCTTCGACCTCAGCCGCAGCAACATCTTCCTAGGAACAACGGCAAAGGCAAGGGAAGCAAGGGCAAAAATGAACTATTGGGATTTCATCAAGATCAAAAGCTTTTGCACAGCAAAGGAAACAGTTAACAAAACCAAAAGACAGCTGACAGAATGGGAGAAGATATTTGCAAACGACATATCAGATAAAGGGCTAGTATCCAAAATCTATAAGGAACTTAGCAAACTCAACACCCAAAGAACAAACAATCCAATCAAGAAATGGGCAGAGGACATGAACAGACATTTCTGCAAAGAAGACATCCAGATGGCCAACAGACACATGAAAAAGTGCTCCACGTCACTCGGCATCAGGGAAATACAAATCAAAACCACAATGAGATATCACCTCACACCAGTCAGAATGGCTAAAATTAACAAGTCAGGAAATGACAGATGCTGGAGAGGATGTGGAGAAAGGGGAACCCTCCTCCACTGTTGGTGGGAATGCAAGCTGGTCCAACCACTCTGGAAAACAGCATGGAGGTTCCTCAAAATGTTGAAAATAGAACTACCCTATGACCCAGCAATTGCACTACTGGGTATTTACCCTAAAGATACAAACATAGTGATCCGAAGGGGCACGTGTACCCGAATGTTTATAGCAGCAATGTCTACAATAGCCAGACTATGGAAAGAACCTAGATGTCCATCAACAGATGAATGGATCAAGAAGATGTGGTATATATACACAATGGAATACTATGCAGCCATCAAAAGAAATGAAATCTTGCCATTTGCGACGACGTGGATGGAACTAGAGCGTATCATGCTTAGTGAAATAAGTCAATCGGAGAAAGACAACTATCATATGATCTCCCTGATATGAGGACATGGAGAAGCAACATGGGGGGGTAGGGGGATAGGAGAAGAATAAATGAAACAAGATGGGATTGGGAGGGAGACAAACCATAAATGACTCTTAATCTCACAAAACAAACTGGGGGTTGCTGGGGGGAGGTGGGATTGGGAGAGGGGGAGCGGGCTATGGACATTGGGGAGGGGAGGCGAACCATAAGAGACTATGGTCTCTGAAAAACAACCTGAGGGTTTTGAAGGGTCAGGGGTGGGAGGTTGGGGGAACAGGTGGTGGGTAATGGGGAGGGCACGTTTTGCATGGAGCACTGGGTGTTGTGCAAAAAGAATGAATACTGTTACGCTGAAAAAATAAATAAAATGGAAAAAAAAAAATGAACTCTGGAATTTTTCTATCCCCAACCCACTCTTTGCCTTCTTTCTTGCAGCTCCCATCAGGATTTTTTTTTAAAGATTTTATTTATTTATCTGACAGAGAGAGAGAGAGCATGCACGAGTGGGGGGAGGGGCAGAAGAGGAGGGAGAAGCAGTCTCCCCACTGAGCAGGGAGCGTAATGTGGGCCTTGAACCCAGGACCCTGGGATCGATCGTGCCCCAAGCTGAAGGCAGTTGCTTAACCGACTGAGCCACCCAGGTGCCCCTCCCCATTTGGACTTGTGTTAGAATGTCTAGCTGATGTTTCTCTGACTGTTGGCAGAGGGAGAACATGGGAATCCAGTCACCCCATCTCCTACCCTGGCCTGTCCTTTTCCAATAGCATTTAATTTCTTTTTCTTAATGTCAGAGAAGTACTTGGACAAACTGGCAGGTGAAACTGCTTGGAATGGTGAGAAAGTTGTTTCTAATCACAGCCACTCCCCTGCCCCACGCCCCCGACACACACACACACGCACACACACACTCACTCACGCACTTTCTTTTGGCCAAGTTATCTTAGTTGAATGTTACCAAACTTCTTATGATGGTAAGAAATGTCAGACATTTTTGCCCTTGAAAGATAGACCAGGAAAAAGATAGTCTTTTAAGAATATGTTTTGAATGTTAACCTGTAACCACTTAAATTATGAGAAGCCAAGTGTGATACATGTTATTGTGTTATAAAGCATATCAGATCTAGGTTTGTGTTAAAAAATCAACTTTTAAAATGATCTTAATATATGGAGAAATCAAACGGTAATTTTCGTTTCATATTTTTAGGTTCAAGGAAATATTTTTTAAAAACGATCACCAAAAATTTCTGTTCACATTTATTTAGTACTAGCCAAGTGCTTAAACAAGGGTAACTGTGTCACAATGAACTTTAATGTCAGATTCATTCAGTTTTTTGTCTGAATGCAAACAGTGAGTGGTAAAATCAGGGCTTGGGATCCCGATTTTGTGATCCTCAGTCTTTCATTCTTTCCATCCCAGCTTGAAATAAGCTCAAGTGTGGCTAAGTCTAGGAACCATCCCCCGGGCCCTGGCACCAATTACTTTATTCTTCAGTAATGAGATTTAACCAATATAAGCTAATGACTATACACAAGGAGGGCTTGAGATAACTAGTTCAGTCATCAAAGTAACAAAGAAATGACAGCCCAGGACAGAGTAGGAGTTGAATAAGCTTTTATTGAAGGAGGAAGAATAGCTCGTTGTTTCGTGGAATCAGGTAGGATTTCTTTCACATCACGGTTTGCTACTTAAAAATTTGGGGATCTGAGTAAATTATGTATTTTCTGCTAAATTTCAGTTTCTTTATCTGTAAAGTAGGAGTTAGGACAGGATCTATCTCATAGAGTGGTGAGAGAACTATATGATGCTTAGAATATGATGCTTAGAATTGTGCCTGGCCATGGCAAACACTTAACTATATGTTGCTGATGCTGTTTTAAATTATAATTGTCATTGGCAGGGTGGTACCAATTTGCAATTACAGTGAAACAGAAAACCAGTGACCTACATAGACGTATACCTGAAAGCCATCTTACTAGATATATACTAGAATTCACATGCTAAAATATACATAGTAATAGTCGAGAATGCTTGTTTTATTTCAATTTAAACAAGCATTTATATCACATTTATTATATACCAGGCACTATTATAACCACTTTACAAATATTAACTTACTTATCTTCAAAACAACTTTATGAAGTAGGTACCCTTATCCTCTTTCTCTCAAGGTGGGAAAATTAAGGAAAGATGGGAAAGGCTGGTGCGCAAAGGAGCCAGAATTCAAAACCAGGCAGAATTTGGTCGGGTGTCTGTGTGCTTAACCGCTACCCGTCCTGCCTCGCGTGGAAGGATCAGTTCTCAGTGTGGCTCTCTTATGCTGATTTGTGGGCACATGATATTTCAAAACAAGAAGAACTTGGATTTAAAAGCCAATGTAGAAATAGAACCCTAATTACATAAATATCTTTGAAGCGCTAGTGTAAACAATCTACTATTTCAAAGGAAAAATAGCACAATTGAAAAATTGTTGTCTATTGAGACAGAATAAAATAAATCATTAGAAAAAGGAGATTAGAGGTAGTGTGTATACGAACATAGTGTACATTCCCTGTGCATAAATATTTACAAACTTTTCCTATTTCTTGGCTCCGCTCTTGTGTATATGTATATTTGTAACATCACTTGCAAATATAAGAGAATTTAACATCTGGCTAAAACAGCTTTTGAATGTTTCTACCTCTAGTCTCCTGGATGATTTTAACAGATGACTTATTTCCATATGCAATTCTTATGGCAGGCTGGTGACACAGAATACTTTTTCTTTTTCTTTTTTTTTAATGTTTTATTTATTTGACAGAGAGAAATCACAACTAGGCAGAGAGGCAGGCAGAGAGAGAGGAGGAAGCAGGCTCCCCGTGGAGCAGAGAGCCCAATGCGGGGCTCGATCCCAGGACCTTGGGAACATGACCTGAGCCGAAGGCAGAGGATTTAACCCACTGAGCCACCCAGGCGCCCCCAGAATACTTTTTCAAGGCTAGAATCGGGGCAAGCATGGTGAATACAGAAATATGTAGTATTTACAGGGCTCCTTACATTTAATTACACTATATGTAGGTTGCTAGTTATTGCTTAGAAATAAAGTATGCTATCGAGAGTGGTAATAAATTTGTATCAGTGAAATAACTCAGTGAGAAATTCTTCCATATCATTAAAATGATCAGTTTGAAGTTCTCAGAGCAGAAAGCTTTCCCTATATGAATTGGTAGTTTGTTATTTTATACTATAATTTGGGTTAACTGGCTTTTTTTAAACTAGCTTAGCTTAGGACAGTTTAATTTTGAAAGTGAAGTCTTTCTTATTTAATGAAGAAACATTTATAGCCAGCAATGTGTACGGTGGGTCATTGTGCACAAAAATCGTTTCCTTCCTTATTCATTTACTGCTGGGAATGAGTAACTGACAGTTTTTGCTGAGAGCTCAACTTCATTGCTGGTGATCAGTAGCTGTTTACAAATGTCAATGGTGAAGTTGTAAGAAATGGGCAAAAAGTGCCAAGGTCCACTGAATGAAGACTGAGAGTGAGTGCCGTCCACATTTCCAAGTATTTGCTGCTTACTATCATTTTTTTTTTTCCTCAGAGCAAATGAATCATTTTAAATAGAAGCAAACTGATCCTCTTATTAGCAAGTCTAAATCAGTAGAACAACATCTATTTTCAGAATCTCTGTAGCTATAAAGGGATCTTTACAGTTTGCAAAGCTTTGCCTTGTTCCAAAATGATGGCATTCTGTTACAAATAGATTATTTGGGCTCTGGTGCCAGCGTCTCTATTGTGAAACCTTTGGTTAGGAAAGCTGACAGCTGGGAAGAGTTCAGTGTTTTGAAGGTTATGATCACAGCAGTTTCATAAGTGCTTTATTTCAGTTCTCCTCTGGCTGCAGAAGGGACAGGTGCGGTCTGGTTCTGATTTCACTGGTCTTAATTTCTTATCTGACCTGGTAGTCAATCAAGGGCATGGGAGAAAGAGAAGGAGGGAGAGAAGGATGGGTGGGAGAAGGGAGCTGGGGGCTGTCAGCTGCAGGGGGAGGGGTACATGCGTCTGCGAGGGACAGCGTGCGTGTGCCTGTGCGCGTGCATGTGCGTGTGTGTGTGTCGTGCTAAGCATCTGACTTTTCTCATCGAGGAACTGGCAGTTCTGCCTGTCATTCCGCACTTCTGTGTGTACGAATGCTGCCCTGTGCAAAATGGATTTCTGAGTGTTAACCATCATGTTCTTCTTTTCCAAAGGGTCTGCTGTAGGATTTCATTTGCAGAGCACAGAGGGCAATATCTAGGGTAATTCCAGGGCTTACTGGCTGTGATCTTTTGTCAACTCTCCTTGTGAGAGAAATTAAACTCGGTATGAGCACCCACAGTCACAGTGAGTGCAACACCATTCCCGGCCAATGGGTGGGAAATCATAAACCCGACAAGTATTTATGAGAGGGAAAAATGAGATGTCATAATATAACAAGAATATATTCATTAAATCTTTCAATTTCACAGAAACAGAGAATTCCCACTTCAGTAAAAGGCTTTGAGCAGATTTATCAAGTCTGATATTCTTACTTTTATGAGATTTGACTCTCTATGCTAAAAAGAGATGTATTTAGAAGGAGGACAGGCTTGCCAATGGAGGAAAACCACTAAAAAGGTGGAGTTAATGTAATACTAGCCACTGTTCTTTTGATGGAATACTGGATAATTCCCACAATATGCATTAAAAAGATCTGAGCACAAACATGAGTACCCAAATAAATTATACCTTTGAATGTGTGGAAAGAATGTTACTGACCTATTTCATGCTTCTAAAACAGTAGCCCAGACAGTTTTATAGCCTCTTATAATTGTCAAGCAATTTCATTTTACTTCAATACAACCAAACAAGAACAGATTCCACTTAAGGTATTTGCCAGAAATACAGCTTTCAGAATTGCAGTGTGTCTATAGACTGACTTCCTTTAAGATGTCCCAAGTATGATGGAAACGGCAGCATGCTGGGACTGGGCTATGCCCATCCATATCACCCTGTCTGCTTGGAGCTCTACGACCCACACAGATAGGGACAGCTCTACTCATGGTTGGTAGTCAAGAAATATGTATGTTGTTTAGAATTTCCTTCAATCTACTGGCCGCAGATTGGACCAAGATACAATATGGAGTGTTTTCAGTGGGTGGAAAAACTGGGAATTCCTTCCTTTTGAATATCTTAGAATTGAACCAATATTTGGACATACTCTAATGTGGAAAGCAGGCTCTACTCTTGCCCTTGGAGATAAATACGCTCTGAAACCAATCTCGAGTCTCAGGTTGTAACTGTGATGGTTATCCGATTGGCATCGATGTGGAGAAGCCGTGTGTTCTCTAAGGCCGAGAGTATCTTTGGAAAGTACAAGTGGCTGGAGTGCTTGAGGGAAGGTGACAAATTTTGTGGCTTTCGGTCTAGATTCAGAGAGAAGAGTGGGCACATTCAGTCTTACTTCCATGTTCTGAATCATTTACAACATCAACTAACGTTTAACGATCAGGGTTATTATAATATGCTGAGCCCTTAGAGTACCTCTCAGAATGAAAATACCGATAACTAATTTTTATCTGTTGTACAAAATTTAAAAAAATACCCAAATCTTGTTTTAGGTGACTTAAATGTGGCGTTTCTTTGTAGCCTTGGAGGAAAAATAAGTCATCCCCCAAGAATGAGAATACGAACATCTCTAAAATCAGGGACTCTTTGCAGTCAGGATACTCCAAAGTAAACCAAAAAGTGGTTATTTCAAATTATAAGTCTATAGCAGGAATTGTAAAAGAATAAAACATACTTTACCTGAAAGATTTTTTTTCCCCAAGTATACACTTTTCTTATTTCTAAATAGTGACCCTCCGTCAACCCAGTCATTCCTTTGTATAGAGCGGACCTTCTGTATATTGCCGACATGCGGCCAAGACCGTATCTTTCTCACCTTCGCCTCCCGCTCAACAGCCCTGTGGCAGTTAACACACACAGGAAGCGTTAAAGAGATATTTCATGCAGGAAAGTGGCTTGAGGTCAAGGATAGCTTTTGTTTTCATACTTAAATATCCACTACCAAATACTGCCAAATCTTCTATCACATTTCAATTTCATTTCCTTTGTTAGTATTATTGATGATTGTTTACATATCTGTGCCCTCTTCTAGGCTAATATCTCCCCTTTTGTATAGCAAGATTATATATTGGATTTTATATTCTGTGTCTAATTTACCCCTTTGCACTGGCTCTGCCATTTGCCCCCTGTGTGACATTAGACAAAATATTTAACATCTCTGTGTCTCAGGTTCCTTATTTGTACAACAGAAACAATACTAGTGTTGCAGAGCTTTTATGAGAACCAGATTAGTTAATACAGTACTTCATATATAGTTAGCCATCGCTAAATGTCAGTTATTATTTGTCTTTGCATTTGTATTTGTAGTATTAATGTCTTCATAATTGACTAGCAGAGTGCCTGACACCAAATAGACAGCCGTTAACTATTTTCCGTATTTAAATGACATTCAACAAGCATGAAATGCAGAAATTACTAATAAAGTGTTGTTTTTCCATCATCCAAGATGACAGTTCTGCAGCTGAATTAACTTGCTGCAGAATTGTAGGTCATTCACTTTTTCTTCTATTGCCTCAGTTTCCTGCCTGCTGAAAATAGCAAAATATCACTTCCCTCTCTGCTTTAAAGTGCTATAAACTCTGTGGTGGTAAAATAATGAATCACAGTCTGACCTAATTTTATCCCAGCAAAGACATGTAAGATCTGAATGTAATAAAACCTATTTATACTCAGTTATAGTTCATAAGTATGATTGATTGATTTCCTCCCCCCTGCCCTCCTACATCAAATTAGCATATAAAGTAAGTGAATTCTGGCAGTCACTGTTAATAAAAAGAAACATGGGCTTTTTTTCTGAACTAAACTAGTCTCAAGTTATAGGCATCATATGTTTTAGGAAGGTAAGTTGTAGGTAAGGTTTGTTTAGGAAGAAGGAAAAAGGAAGTCTTTGTTTACCTTGGGTACATGGTGGTAGTTGTTTATGCCACGTGTCCCCTTCTCTGGCCAGATGCAGCATCTGCCTCATTTAATTAGCAGGACAGTCTGTTACGTGTGGGGTTTGGAAGAACGAAAGATTTCCCAAGGGCTCTCTGCCTATGGTATTCTGGAATGCTGTTATTTGTGGATGGATCTGATAACTTTTAATTCTCTCTGTGTTCTCTGGCATGGTTATGGTGTAGACAAAGAACTTTCATGCCATATAATGTATGAATACCATGGGACAACTCAACTCTGATAACATGATGGAAGGTGAAGAAGATCAAGGGCCAGAAATCCACTTCCTACTTTCCTAAATTAGCTGTACATTATCAAGAAGCATGTTATGTGACACTTTTCATTTTAAGTTTCTTGTTTTATATTTGAATCCTCTCAACTTTTTTAGTGGCTCTCTTTCCCGAGTAGTTTGTGTTCGACTGGTATTTATTTTCTCCTTACATGTTATTAGAAATCCATTACATGCGATATTGTCGCTTTACCCACTGTCCTTTTGTCTGACAAAATTTAGGAACCATGCTGAACTCTGGAAAACCTGGTGTCATAAAAGGAAAAGAGAAGAAACATTTAAATATTCAAAGTGACTTGTAGGAAAACTTTAGCCATATACTATTTTGGTTTATTTATCTTTAAGCTTATTATAGAAAATTTCCAACATGTATGTGTAGACAGACTACTGTAAAAAAATTGCCACATACCCATCCCTTAGCTCCAAAGGATTTTCAACTCATGGCTAATCTTGATATTTGCTACTCTGCCTTTTCACCCATATATGATTTTGAAGCAAATTCCAGACAAAATTTTATTTCTTTTGTAAATATTTTACCAACTTTTCCTGAAAGACATATATCTTTTTTCAACATAACTGCAATATCATGATTATATCCAAAAGATTGGCAAAAGTTCCTTAATACCGTTAAATACTTATACAGTTTACATTTTCAATTGTCTCAAGAAAATTATAATTTTTTACAGATTATTTTTTGAGTTGTGATCAAAAGCTGTCTACATATCAAAATTGATTAATGTTTTCTTTAAGCTTTCAATCAATAAGTTTCTCTTACATCTCTTCCTCTTTTTTCCTCCCTGTGGTTTATTTGTTCAAGAAACTATGTATATTGGGGGTAAATATGTAGTAGTGCAATTTCTGGGACTCAAGGAAAAAAACTGAAGGTTATAGAGGGGGATGGGGTGGGGGGATGGGATGATGGGTATTAGGGAGGGCACGCATGTGTGGTGATGAGCACTGGGTGTTATACACAACTAATGAATCATTGAACACTACAACAAAATCTTATGGTGTACTATATGTTGGCTAATTGAACATAATAATGATAAAGAAAAAAGCTATGTATGTTTCCCATGAAGGCTGAGTTTTGCTGATTACATCCTCTGTCGTGTCTTTGAACACATTCTTCTCTTTTATGTACTTTAAAAAGTTGAGAGTTGAGTCAGATTAGGATTTTTTCCCTTAAATTATTTCATTTGTTTGTATTATATTCTACTTTATAAGCATAATGTACCAATAGAGTTTCCAAAGTGGGCCATTTAAGATGCTTTAAAGTGCTTACCCCTTTGTTACTATACCAGTGCTTCTCAAAGTGTGGTTCCCAGATCAGAATCAGCAGCATCACCTGGGAACTTGTTGGATATGTAAATTCTGAGGTCCCACCCCAGATTTACTAACTCAGAATCTCTGGAGCTGGGACCTAGCAATCTGTATTTCAACAAGCCCTCCAGGTTATTTGATTCCAGTTATAATTTGACAATAACAGCCATAGATCATTAGTAGTCCATGACTGACCATTTGTATTTCTCAAAATTCAATATTATTGGCATTTATAAAGAAGCAATTGTGTAAGTTTTTCCTTGCATATATTGCCAAAGAAATTAATGTTTTACTACTACTGCTGCTACTATCGCCTTACCAAATAAAGTTTGTTCCTTCTAACTTCCTTCTTTAACTCAACGTTTATCTCTAATTCTTCTATTAATTATCTTAGAGAAACAAAGATAAGAAATCTCTGGTAAATAGAGATCTAATGCACAGTATAATGAATATAGACAATAACATTGTCCTATAAAATATTGCTAGAATGCCAACAGTATCACAATATATAAATGTATCAAAGTGATCTATTGAATACCTTAGGATCAATTACACAACGTTCCATGTCAATGTTATCCAATTTAAAAAAAATCAGTGAAAAATTGGTATTATTAATTTGCCAGTGTTCTGTTAAATTTACCAACACCTTATTTAATCTGACTGCTGCTAAATCTTGCTGCTGCTCCTTTTCATTATGTCATGACCCTACTTGACACGTAATTTCTCATTATTCCTGGAGTAAATTCAAGATTCTCACTCCATACTTCAAAGACCTACACCCTTGTGCCTCACTTTCATCCCTGGTTACATGTAATGATTTAATCTTTCTATTCTATTTATCTTTTATTCGCTTCCCCTTAGAGGAGCACCCTGATCTTAAAAAGTTTCTATTCCCAAGTACCCAGGCATTTATAGAAGCCATTATAACCCACATTTGATCTTTTAAAAAAAAAATCTTCACAAGGTTAACCGTATAATCTGAAAGTGGAATTTATTTTGGCTAATCTAGTACTTTCCAACAGTTTCATACTCCAAAACATACATAGTAGCATTGCATGAATTCAATGGACAAGAGGCAGTAGTGTAAAGGTTAAAAGCATGGACCCTGGGAATTTGAATCTTCTCCTGGCTACTTACTATCTGCTTGCCTTAAGTCCTTCAACTGTAACATGCTAGAAAGAGTACTATCAACCTCACTGTATTGTTGTCAGGATTAAATAATTTGCAATGTGAATATGCTGTGAAGAGTGCCTAGAACATAGTTACCTACTATTCTCTTAAAATTTTACTTGATCACATTAATTTTGGTTCATGAGTCTCCATGAATATTGTCTGCTCTAGACAATTATTGCAGGTTACAAATTCTGCTATTAGAATTCTATTAATATAACATTTAATACAGTTGCTTTTGCAACCAGGTGCTTCTTGAGTTTAGTGATATTCAAAATGGAAATCCTTGATATAGTCTTAGAAGAATATAATTCAGAGTAGGGTGCAGTACCTAATTAAACGCTTTATAATTACATATCAAAGGAAAAGAAAACCATGTAGCTAGCATATGTAATATAACATAAGTAATGTAATATAACACAGGCTTATGCTAACCTCTTACATTCTCTGAAAACAGGTAGTTGGCAAAAATGCACCTTCATTCTGTAGTGAGGCTGCTTTGGGCAATCAGTGACCCATTCCATCATCACTTGCAAATCTAACAATTACTTGTGTTCAAAGGTCTCAATGTCTAACTAGTAGCTAGCAAAGAAAGCTTGAAACCCGAAACAAAGTGTTAATGGTCATGTTAAGGTAAATCTAAAAGGCATATTGACAGTTACAATTATTACTTTTCTGGCAACATGGTGTTAGTGGGTCAAATATCTTTTATTGCAGTTTTTGATGTTTACTACACCATGAGACTAATTATGAAATGTATGTAATTTATAACACATACATAAAATTATCTTCCATATGGCTCTGATATTGGCCAATATTAAATTTTTTTTTAAAGATTTTATTTATTTATTTGACAGACAGAGATCACAGGTAGGCAGAGAGGCAGCCAGAGAGAGAGGAAGGGAAGCAGGCTCCCCGCTGAGCAGAGAGCCAGATGCGGGGCTCGATCCCAGGACCCTGGGATCATGACCTGAGCTGAAAGCAGAGGCTTTAACACACTGAGCCATCCAGGTGCCCCTGATATTGGCCAATATTAAATCACATTGTCAAATATTAATACCAATGGACTAGTGCTCAGGTTGGCACTAACATAGTTTATGAAGACTATTTAACTCCTTTTTGGATGTCAGGTCAAAGATTTCTTTTTATTTTGGAAGGATTTTGCTATTTTCGTATTCTGAATGCTTGCCACTCTTGACTTCTTAAATGCAGCTGTGTACAGACAGGTGGGTTATTTGCACAGCCGCTGTGGAAGATCCCTCCCACCCCTGGTTCTCTCTTGACCCTCAAGTTGAGACCTAACTTCCCATTTGAGAGGTGAGATCAGTACCTAGGACCACAATCCCCAGCCTATAGGCAGATTCTATGACTTAGTTGCCTCCCGAGGAATCTCTCTCTCTCTTTTTTTAAAAATTTTTAATTTTTTCCAAAGGATCTCCTTGATGAAAATACTTAAAGGGCCACTGGTTCCCTAATTTCTTAGTGAGCCGTAAAGGTGTGAAAAGGAAAGAAGTATTTCTGAAATATTTATTTTGGCAATTATTAAAAGAAAATGAGGCTTTCTTTTTTAAATTTAGCTGAGAATCCTTGTCAGAAAGATTAAAGCAGATAAAATGGGGTAAATTGGTCATAGGTTGGCATGAGGATGAAATGTGTTAGTATTTGGAAATGGCTTAGAATAGTGCCCAGCAGAGAGTAAGAGCTGTGGCAGAGTTAGTTATATACTTATTATAATCTTTGGCTACTTTTATTATTCGTTGTTTATGATGTCGCTTAGAAAAGGTATTTGGAGGTTGAGTGGGGCCAGTGAATGCACTCCCTTCTCTTCTTTTAGACTCTCATTTCTCTTTGCACCTTCTTTTCATCCTCCAAGTGCTCTTAGATCTGTGACTTGATTTCCTAGGACCCTACCTGGCGTGGTCTGTGTTCATTTGAGAGCTATGCAGTAGTCCAATTATGTATTTTTCTGATTTCAATGACATAAACTCTTCTAATTTTGAATAGAAATATAATCAACCTAGAAATTATAGCCTGGAGTGAAAATGGAAATTAAATCTCTTTGACATTTCTGCACGTACATACGTTTATATGTATATGCACACACATAGGCATGTTTATACATGCACGCATACATATGCAAAGTATGCAGAAAGAGATGCTGACATAAAAACAAGCTATTGTCCAGGCAGGTGATCATGGGACAAAGCCGTGGACTTACAAGATGGGGGAAATAAAAAGACAAGATGAGGGTATAAAACTATGCTGTTACTATGCATTTAATTTTAGTTATTGTAGGCATAGGAGCCTTGTAGCATTGAGGGAAGAAGAGTATATATATATATATATATATATATATATATATATATATTTAAAGATTTTATTTATTTGACAGAGAGAGAGATTACAAGTTGGCAGAGAGGCAGAGAGAAGGGAAGCAGGCTCCCTGCAGAGCAAAGAGCCCAATGTGGGGCTCAATCCCAGGACCCTGAGATCATGACCTGAGCCGAAGGCAGAGGCTTAACCCACTGAGCCACCCAGGCGCCCCAGAACAGTATATATTTTAAACACTTGTACCAAAAGTAACATTTTTCTTGCATTAAAATCTAGAAAACCCACTGTACATATAGGAGCAGGTCACATTCTAAGGGGAAATTCTATTTCCTGCAGTTGTATTTTTATATCACCCAAAATACTTGTGAGAACCAATTAGTGTCCACAACTTGCCATGTTCCTGTTAAGTGAACCTGGCACAGGAACACCCAGCTAATCCGTTGGCAGCCTTGTGTGAAGTACTTAGGAAGCCTGGTATGTCCTTGTTCCAACCTTATGGCATTTGAGCCAACTCCAGCCACTGGCTATTGGCCCTATATTGTGTACTGGTGAATTTCTGGCACAAAATGAGTCACGGAGATTATTCACAAGGGACACGAAGTGATTTTGTGGGGTCTCTCTTTAAACCTTAGAAATATTGCTCATAACTTTATAAATGTATAGATGGGGAGTCCATTCCAGACATGAAGTATTCAATTATATCAAGTGCAAAAAAGGGTTAATACTATTATTAGACAGGAAATATTCTCCAACAAGAGTCTACTGGTTAAGTGCTAAATGCTGGAGGCAAACTGCCTGGTTTGGAACCAAATGGGAAATCCTTCCATGCACTTCTCTGTGCCCACAAATGATGTTCACCACCTTAGGGGTGCTTAGCAATACCTGGGATGAAGCACCTGGGTGGCTCTGTTGGCTAAGCGACTGCCTTGAGCTCAGGTCATGATCTCTGCCTCCAGGAATCCTGGGATTGAGCCCCAAGTTGGTCTCCCCACTCAGCGGGGAGTCTGTGTCTCCTTCTAACCTTCTCCCCTCTCAGGCTCTCTCTCTTACTCTCTCTCTCTCTCTCAAATAAATAAATAAATAAATAAATAAATAAATAAATAAAATCTTAAAAAAAGAAGAGAGAAATTCCTGGGATGCCTTCTTATGGCCTCAAGTGGTAGGGTGGGGTACCCACATGGGGTCACATGGGATCTGACAATCCTGAAATATCACCTCTTTAAGGAAGCAAGAGTGATGTGAATGGGGTCAGGAGGCTCCCAAGAGGGACAGGAAGAGAAATGGCGGCAGAGCCCTGACGCAGGGACTCATATGTTCTGACAGGTCGGAGTTCCAGGTCCCGCTTCCCCGCTGGCTTGCTATGCAACCTTAATCAAGTTGCTTGATCTTTCTCATCTCAGTTTCTTCATCTGTGAAATGGGGATAGCAATAGCTTTCACCTCACATGGCTGTTCTGAGGATTAAAGGAGATAATAAAAGTATAGCATTTAGCACATGCCCGGCTCATTCCTACAAACCTTTGACGTTAGCTAGCAAATACTCCCTTGCCTCTCTGCTCCAAGTTGCTGCCTGGTGCCTATGGAGGGTTCATTCTTAAACAAGGGAAAAACCACACTGAGTAAATTTAGAAGAGGCAAGATGCCTTGAAACAAGCAGAATGACATAGTCCTTAAATATGTGAAAATTGACTTTGTTCCATAGAAATCATTTGAAAATAACAGGTGAAACTGGAATAAATGATATATTAACACTTATAAATTCACCTTATTTGGCTTGCCCAATAAACACCCAGTTAAGTTAAGATAAACACCCAGTTAAATTTAAACTCTAGATAAGCAATGAATAACCTTTTAGCATAAGTATGTCCACATATAACATAGGCCATACTATGCCCCAAATGATGAATTTTTACCTGAAATTTGAATTTATCTGGAGGTCCTGTATTTTTATTTGCTAAATCTGGAAAGCCTCCCTTTTCTATTCACTGTTTTCTGATCTGATGTTCAGTTTTGTATTTTTCCTTTATAGGTACTTTTTCTTATAATTGATAATTTACCAGCTTTCTGTCTCAATAAAGTTAAATTGTGTATAAAATATTAACATAAGTTGATACTTTGTGAAATGAGAAAAACTTATGAGATGTAAATTTAAAAAATACTAAGAAATCCAAAGTTCAATTACATGATAATAATACCTTTCATACCTCAGATAAACTTGGCACTGATCTGATTAGAGTAGTTTATCAGTCACTAATGAACATAATACGGAATAAATAATCCAGAGGAAATATGAATTGTTGTTGCACATGATAGTCTTAATATGTTAAGAGTACAAACTCAAGAAAACATGAATTTTCTAAGTTTCACATGTGCACTGTTTTCTCTGCTAGTGTTATTCATATATTTATCTTGGGAAGCACATTTGTAATGTAATTATTAACATTCTCATATTTTAAAATCCTTAATATTATTTTTATTATTTGAATAGTACCTGAAATTTACCCCAAACCAAACAAATATCAAGGCAGAAAGGGGAATAGGAAAAAAGTCGTGAAATTAAGCAGTTTTAGGATCATTGTTATTTTGAAACCCGTGTATTATAAACGAATGTTTTTAAGTAAGAGATATGCATATACAAAAATATATTTCCATAAACATATGTACCAATTTCTTTTTGTAAAATAAATCTTTATGATTTCACAGATCTAAAATGAATAGAATGATAATATGATTTATATCCCACTGAAAATACAGATTAATAAGAAGTCCTATTTCTAGATGGTCAAATGTAAAGCTTATCTGAAACAAAAAAGTTTTGAATTTACAAAAGTTTGTTGAAAATAGTTGATCAATTAGATGTTCTAAAGATTTGACAGTTCTTGGTAGTCTATTCCACTTGGATTTTTGCCTTTTTCTTTATTTTAAAATCCAAATAGATCCTTTGAAATACTAATTGGCATTTTTAAAAAAAGGTTTTATTATTTATTTATTTTTAGAAGGATATGGTACCTAATTGCTCTATTGTCCTTTTAATTTCCTTTTTCTTTTCCAGAAATTCTCTACTGCCTTTAAGTAACATAGTAATTAAATTGGGATAAAACCAAACATCTCATATAAGGAAAGAGTAAAATGCTTCTTTCACATGCTTGATAAATTGCTCTATTGCTTCTCCTAAATGTGTAAAATTATTTGAGCTGAGGATGTTATTATTTCTGTGACAGCATGTTGTAGCTGTTGCTATTATAAAACAAAACTATGATAGAAGCACTTGGAATTTTAAATACTCCTATGTTAAACTCTGTGGGAAAAGACGAGTAGCACCAAAAATAAATTTTGGCACTGTGCTGTTATATCCTGATAATATTGTGTGCTTTATTTTTTTTACAGAAAATAGTGAAGTATTTTTTATATAGTTCCTATAATCATAATTCAATTCCTCATCAATTCACCTTTAATCTTCGTTGTAAATGTTTTTTTACAAAGTTCATGTTTTCATGTCATAGGTGAATTTTTATAACATACTAGTGAAAATATAAAAGTTTAGAATTACTGTAACTGAAAAAAAGGATCATTTATTATAATCAGTAGAATGTCCTATTTTTGGTATGAGGAAAGAAATTGTCTTATGAGGAGAGTATGCACCAAATCTTAATGTTTCCTCTTAGCATAAAATTACCCAAGTAAAAAAACTTTAGAGTATCATTTAAAAATCAGAATGTTGGGGCACCTGGGTGGCTCAGTGGGTTAAAGCCTCTGCCTTCGGCTCAGGTCATGATCCCAGAGTCCTGGGATCGAGCCCCACATTGGGCTCTCTGCTCTGCGGGGAGCCTGCTTCCTCCTCTCTCTCTGCCTACTTGTGATCTCTGTCTGTCAAATACATAAAAAATCTTAAAAAAAAATAAAACTACCATGTTTTACATGTTTAGCAGCTATATTAAGATGCAATTATTAGTTCATAGATTTAAAAAGTAAAGTTGAAATCATTCTCTGTCCTTATTCCTCTTTTTGCTTTTTTATTTTCATGCCATCATAGGAAGAAGAGAAAAAAAAAAAAAGGAAGGGGGAGTCCCAGTCAAAATCATAAAAGGAAGAATTAGGAAGAAATATAGAACATTTTTCACTAGGTTGGAAATTTAAATCTCAAAAAAGGAACTCAGAACAAGTCCCCCTTTGTTTTATCTCAGGCTCAACTGCAGAAATAAATTCCGAATTACTGTCCTACTTCAGATGTCAGGCAAAGCATTATTTCTTCAGAAAAGCCCTTACAGATCCCCCAAATAAGGTCAGCACTTTTGGGGTTTTAGCTCTCATTTTTCCTTTAGAGAACCCATGTGCCTAAAAATAAATAACTAATTGTTGACTATATGGTTCAATGCTTATCTCTTCTGATCAAATGGTAGCTTTTTTTTTTTTAAATGGTAGCTTTTTAAGGGCAGGAATCTTTTTTTGTTTCAGACCAAATTGTTGCATCTGCCCTGGGTATAGTGCCTTACTCTGGCAGACTCTCAGTGAATATTTATTGCACAAAAGGAGGAATGAGTGATCAAACAAACCACTAGGGGCGGTATCTGCCCCCCACACATTGTAGGTGCTTGATGAGTAGGGATCATGGTGATCTTTGGCATATCCCGAAGAAGGGTGCTACACTTTGAAACATACAGGGTGTGTTAGGATGTGATTGGGTGCCATGATAGGCTGCCCCAGACCCATTAGGCATTTCTTGCTATGTTATAGCTAACCTGAAATGAGGCTCAAATCAGTGTTTCTGTATGTTCTAAGTTCCTTGGATCAATAGCAGCAGCAAGGAAGAGGATTTCTTTCTGTTGGAAAGAGGCCTCTATTAATGTGCTTCTTTGCTTAATTGTTTCTAGAAGACAATTTCAACAAGTTCTGTACCAATTGCTTGCTTGTGAGTGATTTGTAGGAAGAAGGCTTGCCCTCTTATCCTCAGTGATGACTCCAAATAGCTTTTTAATACCCAGACTCTCACAGTTCTTAAAGAGCACAGTCCAGACTTCACAGCTGCACAATTTGAAGATCCTTTAAATAACTGCTTACGGCTTAAATATTATTTCTGGCATATTTGATGACTTCCATCTCTGCTCTGAATCACCAATGGCCTCATTTAGCAGAACTGTAGGTTTAACAGCAAAACACTTAAAAATCCCTGGGAACTATGAATTCCATTTAAAGGAATTAGAAATTCCCTGTTCTTTTTGTGGTGGAGATCAGACCTTTTTGAACTGAACAAATATACATTCTAAAAAACAATCTTGAGGACCTATGCTGTGTCGAGGCTTGGACTATCTAAAGATGAATGGGTATGGTTCCTAACTTCAAGGTTATTACAATTGATACATTTCAAACTCAAACGTAAAAGTCCCTTCTGCCATGTTTACTCTTACATTCCTTGGCTACACTATGTTGTCCTGGTAGAACTTCTGATATTTAAGAAGCCACAGACACTTAGCACACTTGGCAGGAGACCTAAAATAATATTGTGGACACTTTAGAGTAGAACCTCAAGAACTGATTGGTCTACGGTTTCCTGAAAGGTCACAAAGAAATGTAGAAGGAGAACAAGTGACATCTTTGCTAGCGTATCATCATTACAATTCATTGTGCACGGAAAGTCTTTCTTGCCATTTATCATGCTTTGGTCATATGCACACACACACACATACACACACATATTGTTATTTCAGACATCTACAAGGATGATGCAGTGTCTTTTCATTTCATGGAGTATTAGTCCTTCCACAGGGAGTGGGTAGGATCCCACGGAAAGGAAGTGAAACTAAAATCAATCCGTTTGGCTGCTTGCTTATCCTTAGTCTAATGAATGTTTTCACCTGTAACCTAATTTCACCATCGTTCTTTGCGATCTGGGAAGGAGCCATGGAAATTATAATGTAACGTGGACTCTACCTGGGTCCAAAAATTATTACTCTCATGCCTCCCACCTCCTCCCACCCTCCCTGCGTCTTGGGACGCAGCTGGGAATGAAGGACTGTTGTTCGAAGAACGAACCATTGGCCTAGTGAAGTTAGGGTGCAGCTTGGGTGTTTCAGAGTTACTGGGAAGGAAATGTTGTTGGCAAGCACACGGATATTGGAAACAGTAGCTTCAGAGTTATAGCTGCTTCTTGTTTTGTTGTGTTGGATCAAGAGAGAGCATGGTGTTGATCTTGTTTATAAAAGAAGCTGCCTTTGCCTCTGCTGGGACTGTTCCAAGAGCAGAGATAGAATGAAAACACTAAAAGGAAGTGACAGTGATGACTACAGTTTCGTTGGCACAACTTCAAAACATCTCCGGGGAGAATGTTCTGGAGAGATATCACAGTACGGCTCCAGTGAGTGCTAGACAAATAGATTTCGTGCTGCTCTACGGGAGGTAAAATAAGTCAGAGCAATAGAAAACGTGCAAAACCAGCAATGCCACCAACAGAACCCTCCTGTAAATGAGGTGTTGCATGACAAAGCTAAATGGCAGGATGGTAAGCCAGCAAGATCTTCCAAATGTGAAAAGCCATCTAGAAGGGATCACAGAAGCCGACAGATGGCTAGCTAGCCTTCCCTGGACACATATCTGATGAGTGAAGGCTCCCTTCACTGTGAGGCAGCCCATTCGATTCTTGAGCTATTTTTAATTGGTAAATAATTTTTCTTTTCTTTGAAGGACATTTTCCTTTCTGTGTGTTCTTCTGGATCCTAATTCTGTTCTTTGGAGTACCAGGCACTCTGGCCTCCATGTTTTAAAAACTGCCATCATGCCTCCATTTAGTCTCTCTTCACCAAGGCCAATACTCTGTTTGTCTCTTTCCTCCCCACATTACACAGTGCTCAGACCTCTCTCTGTTGACAACTCTCTGAAAAGGTGGCTTTCAGAAAGTGAACAGATGTGATTTTACAGTGTAGGATAAGCTCGCCTGAATGGGAGTACTACGGTTCGATTATATGAGCCTAAGCTTTTACTACTTACAAAAAAAATCTATTGTCAGATTTTTGGATAAAGTGGAGCTCAAAGCCACGTAATCTCTATAGTCTTTGTTCACATAAGCTATCTCTAAAATAAAAGTATAACAGAATATGCTTGGAAATTGATATTTTTGAATGAAATTGAGGGCCTTATATTTATCTCTGTTAAATTTTATTTTTCTCACTTCTCCTGGGGAGATGTTGAATTTTGATTGTTAAAGAACTGAAGCAAAAATCTACCACTTATTGACTTTCTTCTACATGCTAGATGCTGTGCTCTAAGGACGAAAAATCCAATGTAAGACTGATGACTAAATGAAGAGGTATGAAAAGAACATGAGACAAGTAGAAGGACTCTTTTGAGCCATAAATGATTCCCCAAGGATGGTTCATAAAATAAAGTGTTGTAGGATGATTTGTGGCTATTGTATCAAGAAAGGTATTCTTGGGGCATCTGGGTGGCTCAGTGGGTTAAAGCCTCTGCCTTCGGCTCAGATCATGATCTCAGGGTCCTGGGACCGAGCCCCACATCAGGCTCTCTGCTCGGCGGGGAGCCTGCTTTTCCCTCTCTCTCTGCCTGCCTCTCTGCCTACTTGTGATCTCTGTCTGTCAAATAAATAAATAAAATCTTAAAAAAAAAGTGTTCATTGGAATTAGCAAGTTCATTGTAAACTTAAAAGCAATTTTGATGGAATAGTGACAGCGAAAATCAGATTGCAATGTCAAGATTTGAACAGCAAGTAAGGAACATACACAGCTCTCTGAAAACGTTTGGTTAAGAAGTAGCTGGCACATGAGAGCAAAGGTGGTGTTTTAAGGTGGAAGGAACCTCAGTGTGTTTATCTGTGAGGAAAAGGAGCCAGTGAGGAAGGTGGAAAGTACAGTAATCAGAATACACACTTGATAGAGCAAGTATCAGCTTTTGCTGATTAACAAATTACCCCAAGCTTTATGGCTTAAATCAACACAGGGTCCGTCTGTCCTTCTTTCCTTCCCTTCTTTCTTCCTCTCTTTCTTCTTTCTTTCTTTCTTTTTCTTTCTTTCTCTCTTTCTTTTTTAAATTTCTCACAAATCTCTGTGTTGGCTAGGCAGTGCTTTTGGTCTGGGCCGGCTGAGATCATCTCTGAGGTCAGCTGGTGGCTGGCTTGGGTTGAATGGCATAGGATGGCCTCAGTTCTGGCAGTTAGTTCAGTATCAGCTGAGGCAATGACCAGGTCATGTGTCTTTCACCATCCTGTAGGTCACCTTGAGGATTATTCACATAGTAATTGTCCTAGCTTCCCAAGACCAATGAGAAAAGGAAAATTTCAATGCACAAGTTCTTTCCAAAGTTTCGTTTCCACCATCATTTACTATTGTCCCGTTGATCACAGCTTGTCACATGGCCACACCCAGAATCATCGTGAAAGGGTGTGAATATGGGAAATCCATACTGCTGGAGGCCATTGTGAAGCTATTTACCATAGCAGAGATGAGACGTAGGTCTCATGAGAAGGCAGGCCTAGACAAGAGAAAGAACATTGATGTACAGATGGCTCAGAGGGTAGTTCACTCTGTGGGTAGCAGACCAGTTAAGTTGAAGGTGTATAATACTCCTGACTTCTTTTTCCTCTGTGATATAGGTGCTGTGTCCTGGATACAAAGGGGGTAAATGTATGAAAGAGGATTTCAAAACAGTCATGAAATTTGGAAATACTAGAAAGAGAAGAGAGAACTGACCAGAGACATGTAAAAAATGGTTGCTATTCAATATTCAAAGTTCTTTTTAAGATTTAAAACCACAAAATTATGATGATGTCTATCTATAGGTTGTTTTGATTTTTTCCCAACCATACTCAATCACTTGATTATAGAAATGGACAAGGTATACGGTTAAATGGATCCAAGGTTAGAATTTTAGACAGGAGAGCATTGTGGAGGTGAGGAATTACAGAGTCCAGGGATGGTATAGAATAAAACCAGGAGAAAAGGCCATGAGTCAAACATGAAGTTAAGTTTTTGGGGGTCTGAAAAATTCAAAGTACATATTGTAGGGCAAAGGAACTTGGAAAAAGGAAGTCTGTGTTCACACAGACAATTGGCTATTGGTTGTATAGATGAAAATAGGCTATCAGCATTTATGCTCTCAGAGATGAAGCAACTTTGGATTGGTCACCTGAGTGGGTTTTACTGAAGGAGGGGGGGTACATGTGCATCAGGTCATTAATGAGAAATGTAATGAAACAGGAGGGATTATAGTGTATATTACATCCATGTAGATGTTGATGCTTCTCAGGAACAAGAGGAAGACGAAGAACCACTAGTTACAAAACATTCTTCCATCTTTAAGGAATGTTTTCCAGACTATCCTCCCCTTACTAGAGAAGATGGAGGCTAAATAGGCATTGGGTAAGTCTTTTGTCTCTCTGTGTTCTTTTATAAACAGTTGCCATTTCACTTCCTTTTGGGGAGTTTCCCTGTTATCAGTTTAAAAAACCCTATTGATGACCGGAATTCCTTCTAAGCCTCAGTTCATTCAGGTTTAAGACCTCCTTTCCCACCCCCCCCCATTTATCTTTGCTTTAGTGCTCTTAGTTCCAGCTTTTACATATGTCCTTTTGAAATCTGAGCTCATCTGAGAACTCCCTTGTAACTTGATTGATTTCTTTAAATGTCTTTTCATTTTTTTCCCCATTCGGACCATTCTTGGGGCCACATTCCCTTCCAGAATCTTTGTTCCTGAGCTCCTACCTACTTTTTATCTGAATTCATGTCCTTCATGAGGGCTTTGCCCTCATGACCTAATCACCTCTCTAAAGCCCCACCTCCTAATACTTGCATCTTTGGGCACTAAGTTTTCAACATATGAATTTGGGGAGGATAGAAACACGCAGACCATAGCAAAAGGCTCATTTAGCTACAATTCCATCAGTTATATCTATCAGGGAAGAACAGATTTTAGGGGACAGTTGGCAGTCTACTACAGAATACATTATTAATCCTACAATTTTCAAACATGTGTCCCATTTCTAAACCATGTCATCTGTAGTGCACTGTGAATTCATATTTTAAATTTATGAGTTGTTTTACAAATAGCACAACTATATTTTGGTGTTGTAAACGTGCATGTCAAAAGTGGAAATTTGTGCTATTGGATGTTTAGAATATATCTTAATTTTTATAACTTTGCTTGGGGTTTATTTATTTTTGCAAGCTGGAGAATTTAAAAAAAGGACATGGCTTAGATCGCTCTCAAATTCCGAGAGATCTTCTTACTATGAAGATCAAAGCAATGACTACAAATGCTCCCTCATCTATGAAGCACCTCACAAATAAAGAGTCTTCTGACCATTTATCATGTGTTCCTGGTATGTGAAAGGCTCAAATTTTATACAAATATCTCGAGCACTTTGCTCAGGGGTATGCCATGGTGGGTCCCTTGGGGGTTGGAATGATGCTGCTGAGGGCTGACATGAGAGCAGGAATATTTCCACAGAAGACCACATAGCCTACATCATAATTAACCTTTGAATACAACCTGTTTTTTAGTCCCCACAGTTTTGAAATAAGATTACAGAAGATAATAATTTGATTAGGGACTTACCTATTCTAGGACTTTCAAAACTGAATTGTTAATTTAGAAAGGATGAACCAGGGACAAACAATTGCAGAAAAAATATTAAGGATGAGAAAGAATAGGGGCCTGGGGCAGAGTGCTGTGGTTAAAGGCTCAGGCAGAGTGTGATCTCAATCTCAACTCCACTCCTTCCTGTGTGTCCTTGCTAAGCAAAGCTACCTCTCACCTGTAAAATGAAGATGATGACAGTGCTTTGTTCATGGGCTTGGTGTGAGGGTTCAGTGAAAGCAAGCATAGGACATACCTCGTGTTGCTGCATTCATATTAACTATCTGATAAACGTAAACTATTGTTAACTCTCTAAAAGGAAGCACGATTACCATGCTAAGAGCCTCACCTCTCATTATGCCATTATACAGTAGAGAAGTAGAAACTGTTAACATGGGCGCCTGGGTGGCTCGGATAGTTACACATCTGCCTTCAGCTCAGGTCATGGTCCCAGTGTCCTAGGATTGAGTTTTGCAATCGGGCTCCCTGCTTGTGGGAGAGCCTGCTTCTCCCTCTTTCTCTGCCCCTCCCCCCTCCTCCCTGCTCCTGCTCTCTCGCTCTCTTTCAAATAAATAAATAAACTCTTAAAAAAAAACACGAAACTGTAAGCATTATTTGTTTAAACATGTTAGCATGTTCCTGTACATATCCTACTCAGCTGATCGTTGATTCTGCTGATGACCATTTAAGGACCCATATTAACTCCAATATTATGACTTTGAACGCAACTGACAGAATTTTCCTTGTGTACCCTGACTCTTCCCAATATTCTAAACCCTCATTTTGTTGACACCTTCTTATTCTAGAACCTAGATGTGGAATTTGGTTCAAGGGATATTTTAATTGAATATTAAAAAACAACGGGAAGCCATAAAGATAATTTGAGTATTATTTTGATCTAATATTATATACAATAACTTAATATTAATTTAGAAGGGTTTTGTGAACTAAGTAGGCTTTGAATTGAGCCTTGAAAAACTGGTAGAGTTTGGATAGGCAGGTTCTAGAGACAGAGGAGGGCATAGCATGTTACTTTAGTAAGTGAAGGTTTGGAAATCGGTAAACAAGAGCATGGTGGGTTGACAGAGTCCTATGTGAGAGAGAGAAGTAGGGAGTGCTGTTGGGTCTTGGAAGTGGGGGATGGGTACAACATATGGTAGGCACAGAATGAATTCTTCTCGAGAAGGATGATGATAATGAAATTTTGAAATTTAGTCTGATACATGAGAATAAAAAGGCTAATACTCGTTCTTGAGAAGATTAGTTACGTGAAGCAAGCAGTCTTTAGACCTCTTTAAACTTCATGCATCTTGTGATATGCATACAAAGAGGAGAAAGATAGGGATTAACCTAAATCTGAAGCCCAAGGTATACCGGATTTCTCTTGTAGTCATTGGCTTTCTTGCTTGGAAATTGATTTGCTCTAAATAAAATGTGCTTAAAAATATCTTGGGTAAGTAGAGTTTTCATATATATTCCTAATTATCAGGCTAGATGAAGTATTTACACAGCCATGCCTTCTTAAGTTTTTTTAGTAGCACTTTTTCAGCATGAGGCTGAGGCATATCTACTTACATAAATTAATGTTCCTATTTCAGTGACTCATTTGGTGGCAGCAACAAATTCATTTTCAAGTCTGGCCTGACCTTCATATCCTTTCCACTAAAATGTAAATAGTGTGCATCATCGTGCTTTTTAGGTTACAACAAGACCTGAGAAGCAGGGAAGATTTCCTCTTCTTGTTTTTCACTATGACACCCACTGATCTACACCTGGCACTGTAATGCGCATGTGTTGTGTAGATTACAGCGGATGAAAGGTCCTGTGCTGTCAGCCCAGCCCATGCTTCTCTAAGGCAACCTGTTGGCAAATTACAGCTGCTACTCCTGCCAAATGAGTCAGTTGAGATGGAAACATCAATTTGAGATGATGTGTGCTTTCTGTTGTAAGAATACAATTTAGGGAGGTGACATGATTGTCACACGTTTACGTTTTAAAATTAAGAGTCACTGTAGAGGAGGCACAGAAAGAGAAGTTTGGGAGAGATGTTTATCATTTCATCCAAAATATGAAATATTTTCATTTTATTCAAAATACAAGAATTGCTACTTGGTTTAAAACAAAATTTCAAGAAAACACTGCCGTCTTTTAAAAGGGCCAAGGCGTGCCTTCCTTGTGTGTCTATAAATACGTGTGTGTCTGTGTGTGGGTGTCCTCTGGTTCTACTTCTATCACTCCTAAATGAAACACATAATCTATGATCTGAAACTGGGAACTAATAGTGAAATGACTTAAAAAAAAAGTCACCGAAAATATATCAGGAAAAAAAAAGAGAAAAAGTAAATAGATGATTTGAAAGGATATGCATTAATTTAATCCTTCATTCAAGAATCATAATGGAATGAATACCATGCCACGTGCTGGCAAATCAAACATAAAAGATAAGCCTTGACTCTGAGGATTCCTTAGACTTGTTGAGGAGAAAGATAAGATTAATCTAAAGTAACAATAAAATGTTATAAAATTATCTGAAACTTTCTTGTGAATATAAAGAAAATTACTTGTTTTACTTCTTTTTATTGTATAGTCTATGTCTAATGTCAAATAGTTTAGAATTTTGTTTTCTTTTTACTGTTTGATCTTATACTGAAAGATTTAAGAAAACATCATAGTTTTAATTAATAAGTTAATGAGCAGCAAAGGCAAAAATAATTATGTGAATGGCATGTGCCATTTACAATTTTTAAACAATATCCAATTGTTTAAACAAAATTCAAAATTAAGAAAACAAAATCCAAAAAAATTTTAAATAATATCCAATTTGTGAAAATATTAATTTAACTTCTATGATTATTTGGTGTCACTGATACCTCTATTAGAATAGAAAATATGAGATTATTCTGATTTTGGAAATGAAGGATTAGGATAGTGTTTTGCTTGTTGTTGAACCTTAGTACTTAGAGTCTGGCACATGATATTTATGTCCCTCATCAATTATGTGTTAAATGCTATTGTTTTCCTAAAGATTTTATTTATTTATTTGAGAGAGAGACATAGGGAGAGAAAGTGTGTGCGCACACACACACACAAGTGAGTGGGGGAGGGGCAGAGGGAGAAAGAGAGAGAATTTCCCCAGACTCCACACTGAAGACAAACCTTGACTCCAGGCTTGATTGCACAACCCTGAGATCATGACATGAGATGAAACCAAGAGTAGGATGCTTAACTGACTGAGCCACCCAGGAGCCACTAAATGCTTATGTTTTCCTACCCTCTTCCTGGCTCTAAAGACATCATAAATTTTGTTTAGGCCACATCACACCACAGTTCATTCAAAGAAAGTATGCCGGCTCTGCGTGGTAGATCTGTGAGGTAGATTTGGTTTAAACCATTACAATAATCTTATTCCCTTTATGTAGTGGCTGGCCTAATGGTGATTATGTTCTCCCTTTAGGATGATGAGATGTAAGGGTAAGTGTGCTCAGGGGTTCCCAGAAAAAAATTTTCTACCCCAATTAGAAGAGCCATGGAAGAATCGCTTCTTCTCTCCTGCTTGAAGCTGTTGTGTATGTTTGTGTTGTAGAAGCTGTGGAAGCCATGTTGTGACCAGGCAGAGAGCGCCAAGAGAAGGTGACCCAAAGCTCTCACACTGTTGAGCTTTTTATTATTAAGGTGACCACCCCTTTTATTTTGGTCACTTTTTTTGGTAAACTTATGGATGAAAATATTTTAATATAATCTAAAGTTGATACCCTTTGCAGATTAATTACAATTTAAATAAATTATCATGGAAATCTTTTCCTTATTTTACAGTTGAAACATGGCTTCAAGATCCTTCAAGTGCATTCTAAGTTTTGGTTTCTGGGATACCTAAACTAATTAAACTCTCTTATTAGTAAACTGGGAAGAATTATATTCTTCAGTGAGGTGTTGTGAGGCTAACATGAAAATATTGTTCAAGTAAACAGGAAATAAGGCTTAGAGTGAGTGTTGCTAGAGGGCCATATTTGTTCCTGGATTTCCGTGAAATAAAGTGAATGATTCAACACTCATCACCACGGTGTTTTCTGACATCCTCTGCACATGCTCTGTTGTCGGTGCCAGGACTGTGGAGAGATGGGAGATGGCTTAGTGTACCTGATGTCATGTTCCAGGTGCTTCACATATATCCCTCATAGAGTCCTCATACTAGTGCTGTGTGGTAGGAGCTAATATATTACACAGAAGAGGAAACAGCCTCAGAGATGTTAAGTAACTTGACTGGGTTCAAACAGTTGGAAAAGGCCAAGTCAAAATTTGAATCTAGGCATCCAGGCTCCAGAATTTGTGCCTTTATCTAATACATTATTAATATGACTCTCAGAGACTCCTTCATATCCCCTCTCATGTTGTCTGTCATCCATCAAATCAGCCTCACTTGAAACTACTCTGGCCAAAGCCACCCGCATAACTTCACATTCACCAAACTCACATTGTTGTTGTTGTTTTATTTTTATTTATTTATCTGAGAGAGATCACAAGTAGGCAGAGAGGTAGGCGGAGAGAGGGAGAAGCAGGCACCCTGCTGAGCAGAGAGCCCGATGCAGATCTCGATCCTAGGACCCTGAGATCACGACCTGAGCCGAAGGCAGAGGCTTAACCCACTGAGCCACCCAGGCGCTCCTGTTGTTGTTGTTTTAAGTTGACATTTTCCTTTATAATATAAACTCTCCCCTTCTCAACTTCCCTCACAATATGTGTTCTTGGATCTTTTCCCATTTCATACAATGTGGTACATTTTCTCCTTGTAATGTAAAAGTTATCGCTAATGGATACATCAGTTTTCAGAACTAGATGGGTGGTTTATGAGTAAGGGTGGTGTTCTCCACCTCTTGTACCAGAGTCCTTAGCCCAGTGCCCTCCTTTGTGGTTCCAACCAGGTCTGCCGAGCACTGTGGACGAAGACTGCCTCACCCCGTACTCAGGCTTCTTGTTTTCTCCCTTCTCATTCTCTCTCTCTCTCTTCACAACAGCCCATCAATCCTTCTCAGACTGTCCTCACGTCTTCTGGACTGCACTCCCTCTCCAGAGGGATCGCTCCAATTGTGACCGGAAATAGAAGCTTTGAGTTTCCTGCTGCCCCATCTGTGCTGTTCTCTGGGTCCACCCTCTCTTTTTCAGTCCCAGTCAGTCCTGATGAAGGTCAGTTCTGTGCTTTGTGTGTTGCCTTAACTTTTCCCCCTATTGTATCTCAAATACACGTATGTTCAAGCATTACATCTCATGGCTTTTCCCTAATACCTTCCAAATATTTTCACTTTTCTCCATCTTTATGTCATCACTGGGATCAAGCCGTCACTATCTCTCACCTGGATTTTGGCAACAGCCTCCTAATTTATCTTAATTCCCTGAGTTTTTCTTCCTCCAACCCATTTTCCGTGCTTCACACAGTGCTATTTTTTCCAAAAGTCATATCCCGGTGTCATCCTGCTGCTTCAAGCTTTTCAGTAACCACTCATGGCTTTTAAGAAAAGTCCAAAATTTCCATAAGACATCTGCTTCTTTAGTATCTGGCTTGTTTTCTGCCAACAACTACCCCCTTGCCCTCCACCCAAACACACACACACACACACACACACACACACACACACATTCCTTCTCATTCTGCTCAAACTACACACAACTTTTAGGGTTGAACCCAGACATTATACTATTTCTCTGGTATACAAACATGGGCCAATACTATTCTGATTGTTTAGATGTTTTTTTCTCAGAGAAGAAACACAGGGATGGTTGTTCTTTTCCTGGAGTCCTTATCATAGCACTTTTCACAGAGTTTTTGAAAGTTTCTTTCTTTCTGTCTTTTTTTTTTTTTTGCCTTTGACCACTAAATTCTTAGCTTTCTTTACATTTTTTTTCTATCCTTGGCATGTGGCAGAGTACCTGACACATAATAGAAATGCCAAAACTATTTGTTCATTGGAGATGTTTTTCTTTTGATAGATGCCTGATAAATGTTTGAGTATAATGGCAAGAAGATAAACATTACAGCATGGCTGAACTAGATGTGTAGTAATTGTCACATGAGTACAGAAGAAGGCAAGATACTTAGGGATTGTGGGCAGTCTGGAACCCTGTTTTCTTTTCTGATTCCCCACCAGAACCAACCTTAGCAAACAGTAGATGATCACTAAACTTTGGAATGTACTGTTGCTGAAGGAGAGTGTCTTGAGTTGGAACTTGAAGAAAGGAGTATATTTTTATAATCAGATGATAGCGTTAAATTCAACCCGTAGAATAAGAGTCAGTCAGCAAAGTTTCATGGCTAGGAACAATGGCATGGTATAGGAATAGGTATAGTTAGGAATGATATTATTGGTTTTGATTGAGACATGGAGGTTAGTATAGATACTGATGTCTGTAATACCAGATCAAGATCATGAATATTCCATGAATCAGTAGTCACCAATATTTTCACTCCATAACGCATATAGAATATGAACATTTTGAAAAGGCACATCGAGATAAAAGTAGGTAAGACATGAAATTACTGGAAAGGGCAGTGATAGTGAGGATGGAAATTGATGAAGGGAACCCTCTGGCCACTCAGGCTCTGGGTCTCTGAGGCCCAACTGTCCTGGTCTAGGCCAGATGTCCTCATGTCTCAGGACATTGCTATACTAACACCACTAATCCATTCATAGCCCATTATCAACTGAAAGCTCTGCCATTGACAATAGACAACTATCAAAGTTCACGGAGTGGAATTTAGGCGAGATTAATCTGACAATAGTCTGTATGTGGGGAGAGTGTTGGGGCAGGAAGGCGAGTGATTACCAAGGTCCAGGAATGAAATAATGAATACTTACAATGGCATGATATACAAAAATAGGGGTCAAGAGACACAACGCTTGATGGGAGACAGGGGAAGAAAAATGGTATTTTAGTACTGAATCTGAATGACTAGGAAGATGATGGTTCTACCCCCAGGACAAGAGAGAGAGAAAATCCTCAGGGAGACCTCGTTTCTGAAGAAAGATGGTGAGCGAGGCTGTACTATTAAGTTTAAGTGGTTGGAGGAGCAGCCAAATGGAAATGAAACTGAGAGATATGAGAATGAAGTTTAGTGGATAGCTGAGGATTAGAGATAGTCATGTAAGAGTTATCTATGAGAGGTAATAGTTAAAATCATCAGAGTAGATGAACATTGTGAATAAGATTATTTAGGGGAAAAAAAAAAAGAATTAAGCCTCAGGGCTGCAATTTTCAAGGTATGGTACCCTGACCAGCATCAGCATCACCCTTGAACTTGTTAGAAGTTCCCACATCACACCTGCGAATCAGAAACTCTAGGGAGTGAGGTCCAGTAGTCTGTGTTTTTACAAGCCTTCCCTTGTGTTTAGATGCACCGTGGTTGGAGAACCACCGCCTTAGGGTTATGTTCATATTCTAGAGGCAGGTCAGGTAAAAAGTATGAAAAAGAGACCAGTAAAGATCAGCCAAAGAGTGGAAGGTAACTTATAAGTGGAATAGCGAAAGCAAAGATGAGTGAGTTTCAAGAAGACAAGGGACAAGAGGGAATGTTCAAGCGACCCAAAAGTCAAAAGAATGATTGGTGGTTGGGATCATGGGAAGAGTCAGAGTCATTAGTTTGTTACATGTGGGCACTCAATTTAATGGAGATTAGAGTGGGTGGTGAGTGAAAAGCCAGCTGTATTGTTAGAAACCATTGTTTATATTAATAAGGATATTAAATAGAATAATAACACAAAAAGAAAACATAAGCGATGGGAATGTTTTTCTCCCCTAGATATAGGAGAGATATGAGCACTTTTGTTAGCAGAAGGGAAGGGGACCAGAGAGGTGGGGAAGGAGAGAGAGAGAGGGGACCAGTGTAAGCCCGTGCCTGCTTTGTTCACTCTTTCTGCAGCCTGTATTTGTAAATATCTGTATTTATGCACCCTCCTATTTTAACATGTGTATTTGCCTCGGATGCCCGTATTCATGACACGGAATGCATCATTGAATGCATTCAATGGAGATTGAATTCTCCAGGACAAAAATCACATAGGAGGCAGAACAGCCGAAGGAAATAGCTTCCTATGATTCATTGATGAATTTAATATCTATAGTAACGTTTTCTAAGAAAGCCACTATCCTGGGCCCTCTTTGCCTAAGAATACAAACGTGCCCTTCAGGATTGATACTTACGTAGCTGAGATGCATAAACCCTAAAAAACATCTTTAATTTTATTTTTTCTCAAGGGTAAGGTGGTTAGGAGGGATTTAAAGAAATTCATTGTGATAATAATCTGGTCTGTGAAATTTTTATTTCCTTCCTTCTCCTGTACTTCTGTAAAAGTATCCTAATCTATATTTACATATGTAGGTTTTTTTTTTTTTTTTTTTTTACTATAAACTTTAGCATTATACTTCTTTTAAAAGTCTTTGGGATTTTATTTAAATGAAATGTCATGGAAGATAAGGTAATATTCTGTTTATGCATCTATCCTTCGTTCTTTATTCGGTTAATGTTATTATGTTTATATAATATTTTATTCTTTTAAAGTTATTTTCAGTAATTTAAATTAGCTCTCAGATGTATGATCCTTGATGAGTTATCCATCTTTATGTGCCAAATCTCTCACCAGAAAAATGCGTTTATAATGTGAATCCACTGCAAAGCATTTCAGGGATAATAGTAAAAATAACATTTTAAAAATATAATGATATTTATAACTCAACTATGTAACTTCCCAAATAATCAGTACATAAAAATAACACCTTTCGTTTGGATTTATAATTGGGGATGTTGTGATTAAATGAAGCAATGTGCCGTATTTAACTCTAATTAGAATCTAACTCCTTGTATTAAAACATCTACAGTTCTCTCTCTATCCTTCATAGCTTAGCTTGCTTATAGAACTACACTGAGCCAAATCATCTTCCCCAAAACTTCACATATGTATTACATATAACATTTTATATATATGTATACATAACATATATATAACACTTTATATATACGACACACACATATGTACAACACGCACACACATATGCTTATATATGACAGAAGACATTTTGTCTTCCAGTAACAGGATTATAACACACACGCGTGTGCACGCACAAACACACACATACACACACACTATTTGAGTTAATCTGAGCTAACAGAGGAACAAATTCTGTGGTTCGCAACTATTTAGAACATTTAAAAGAATGACAGTGAAGGTTGGAGCAGAGGGTGGAAATTGGCGGAATTCTTGTGTCCTCAAGAAATCATTAAATGCTCTGGTCAGGGAAGTGATTCTAGGAATTTACTCCTTGGAATCTTCAGTTTTAAATTAGATCAGTGGACAGGTTTTGATACTTACAGTATTTCTTTACTGAATTTTGGAAAATGAGACCAATAGATAGTTATTTTTTACTAGTTTAATAAGAGAGAAGGAGATAGAGCGAGAGTGAGAGAGAATGTGTATGTACTGATGTCCCTATTTGTGATTTGGGAGGGAGAGTGCAAAACAGTGTTTAAGGATGAATTGACGTACTCTGATTATTCTAATGGATACCAGGTAGAACTTGTGATTTCTGTTTATGTTTGGTTAAATATATGATACAATGACATGCAAGTAACATTGAATGATTTGTCTATCTGAATCTGGACCTTTCTCTATAATGTGAGTTTTTTCTATGCATTCTTGTAAAAGCACAGCTTACTGTGAAACACATAGATAAAGATGTTACTCTTCTGTATAGCTCAGAAATTTTCTTTAAATGTATCTTCATGATCCTTGTTTTCAAACTTTTTATTTTATAGATGATGACATTGCAGTATATATAATATTGGTAAACCTGTTTGCTTGCTCTTTTTTCTTATTATCACTAATCTATTAGCGTTTCCATAGATTTCTTTCTTCCTACTTTCCTACTCTCAGAGATCTCAATTAGTTTGTTTGATTAAAGCCCGGGTATCAGAATTTTTTTTTTTAAAGATTTTATTTATTTATTTGACAGAGAGAGATCATAAGTAGGCAGAGAGGCAGGCAGAGAGTGAGAGGGAAGCAGGCTCCCTGCAGAGCAGAGAGCCCGATGTGGGACTCGATCCAGGACCCTGAGATCATGACCTGAGCGGAAGGCAGCGGCTTAAACCACTGAGCCACCCAGGCGCCCCCCGGGTATCAGAATTTTAAAAAATTCCCCAGGTGTTATATTTGCTAATCCCAATTTCTTTTTAGATTTAGACCTGAAACTACATTAATGATATAGGGTTAGCAGTTCACATTTTTCTATTTTCAAAGATGTTATACACTATAGTTTTCTCTTATCATGTGATCTGGAGCTGGTCATTTAATATCACTGTGTCTCATTTACTTATAAAATGGGCATTTTTCATTCTAACTCATGTATCTTATAAGAACTTAAGAGAGATCACTTCTTGGTCTTTTGGTTAAGATCAAGTGAAGAATTTGAAAGAATTGTCACATCTAACGTATTTGATCTCCTAGAAAAAAATAGGTCTTGCAAATATTGGATATTATTTTATTTTTAGTTTTGTTTTTACTTATTTACTTTTTAAAATATTTTATTTGTGTGAGGAGAGAGAGAAAGGGTGAGAGAGAAAGACAAGGAGAGAGCACAAGCAGGAGGAGGAACAAAGGGACAGGAAGACTCCCCACTGAGCTGGGAGCCCCGTGTGGGACTTGATCCCAGGAACCTGAGATCATGACCTGAGCTGAAGGCAGGCGCTAAACCAACTGAGCTACCCAGGCGCCCCTGGACATTATTTTATTAATAAAAATACAGACATCAAATTCAACTGGTAATACATATTTTTTCTCAGTTTGATCTTTTCCTTATTGTTCTTTCTTTATCTGGATAAGTCAAATAAATCACTAGAAATACTAGAATTTATGAATGCACAATGATGTCAGACTAATAATTTCATTGTTTAGTTCTAATTAGCATATTTACGTGTTAGTGGTTCAACTGTTATCCAGTCTTTCAACAAGTTTTTCCTATTAATTCATGTCCCTTTAAAATGGTCTTAGATTTATGATGTGAGATTAGTTTTGCATGTTCTTTTTTTTTTTTTTAAGATTTTTATTTATTTACTTGACAGACAGAGATCAGAAGTAGGCAGAGAGGCAGGCAGAGAAAGAGGAACGGAAGCAGGCTCCCTGCCAAGCAGAAAGCCCGATGCGGGGCTCGATCCCAGGACCCTGGGATCATGACCCGAGCCGAAGGCAGAGGCTTCAACCCACTGAGCCACCCAGGCACCCCTAGTTTTGCATGTTCTGATGAATAATATTTTATTTTAAAAATAAGCTTACACATTCTTTTTGTATATTATAATTCATCATTATGGCATTGCATATGAAAACAGGTGGTTTAGTCCTTTCTCCTAACATATTCCTTAATGCAAACTGAACTCTGCCTACAGACATGCATACTTACCTCATATTCATGTCAATTAAAATTTGGAAAATCATCAGGTAGAAATTTTCTATCATCACTACTTTTGACCTTTGATAAAAATTTAAAAAAAACCACAGACTTGGTTGTCATTCCCTCTTCTGCCCTCCCCACCTTTCTTTAAATGCATCATAGTTTTGTAAAATCTAATTTGGCAGTGGATAGTGGACAGCAGAATTTCATTTTGCCCTTCTTGATTATTCTACTTGATCTTTAATGATTAGGCACAATTAATGCTTTTCTTCAGATTAAAAAATGTAAATATGCGCGCATGTGCTGCTTTTTCTTACGTATTTTAACCTCATCACTCTGGCTATGTCTGCAGAGAATGTGTCATTCATCATTTGTACCAAGTTTACTATAGATGTTCTGAGCTTTCTGCTCAATGTTTATTAAAGAATTATTTGTCTTGTCATTTCAGTACTGTTAGAACTATAGACTTGTTAGTCCTCAGTCTTTTAATCTTTATTTTGTATTTCTTTGTTATAATTTTCTTTCTTAGTTTCATGATTATAATTTCTTATAATACATAAGATAAAATGCTTAGAATCTTTACAATTTGTTTCTTTCTAACAGCTATGCTTTACTATAAACATAATTCAGGTAAACATGGCTTTTGGTATGGTCCTATGCAAATGCTTTAGATCCAGCTAGCATATGCTCATGACATCACAAAAATCATGTCAATTTAATTTCCCTGGCCTTTGATGGGGTTTTAGGTACAACCTTTCCATTGTCCAGGGTATTCTTGGGATGGATATTCTGAAAGATATTTGCCTTCATTGCTTTTATAGAAATAGCATTTTCTCCTGTTGAAAGGAATGGACATGGTGAAAATTCAGTAAAGTAGGAATGAATAAAATAAGAAAGAACTGGTACTGGTTCACATTTGGAAGTGGCAGTTGATTAATTAAGGCAATTCGTTCTTTTTATTTTTTATTGTGAAATGTATCATCCATATTCACTGCACACCTACATTTAAAAAATTAACACTGAACACTTCTGTAATTTTCCTATAGTTCTTGTGCAGGTCATGCTCATGTTTTGTTTCCTTTCTGTTTTTGTGTGGAACACCTAACTCAGTTCTTCAGGTTAATCTTAGCTCTCCTGGTTTCCAAAAGTGCCTTAGCGTCTCTACAGATTTCTTCTTTCATACTTTCCTACTCTCAAGAGATTTCAGTTAGTTTGTTTGATTAAAGCCCAGGTATCAGAATTTTTAAAAACTCCCCAGAGGTGTTTTCGATGTGCAGAGATTTTGGAGAATTATGTTAGAGTCTAGTGAGTCTTGCTAGTTCCTGCTTTCATCTCTTTACATCTGTTAATTCCTCCCCAGGATTCTCGATTTCTTCATGTCCCCTGATCTGCTCCTTCAACCACCATGTCCCCATCAAAACCTCTCTTCTTTGTTGTAGACTTCTCAGACATTTTAGGGAGAATTGAGCTTCCTTTACTTTGTGTATTTTCTCAGTAGCTTCCTTAGTTCCCTTCTCACGCCATTGTGCACTCCTTGATGTGATGTTGTTTCCCAGGCAGGAACCATGCAGTTTTGCTTTATCAGAAGGTAACATGGAACCTGGCAATTGTATACATTCATCACATTTGCTGAGCTATTTCCAGACCAATCCCGCTTCTTCCCCAAATGGCACGCTTTTCCCCCCTCTTACTATAAATAACAACCCCTGCCCTCCCCAGTAAAAGGTTTGTGCTTCTAGTTAATTAGTTCCAATTAGATTATGTCATTTGAATGGGTTTTAAATTTGCATCCTTTATAAAACAAAGCTAAAGCTTTCTTATTAACCCTTAGTAAAGAGTCTTTTCAGTGATCCCTGATCAGTATAATTTACGAAGAGTGGCAAAAAGTTTGTGCCTAAAAACATTAGTTTTAGGTGCACTTCTAACCTCTACTTTCTGTTTCACTCCCTTTTCTCATTGTTCTTGCTTTGGAGAGGTGCTGGTGTGTGTGTGGGAGGGGGTGGGGGCATCTGCATAAGTTCCAAAGTGACACAAAAGAGCACTTGGAATTCCTGTCTGCCTCTTGACTAGCTCTGTGAACTTGGTGTGGTTTCTTGACTTCTCAGACACTCTGGCTCTTCCTCTGAAAACGGAAATAATGCCTATTACCAAGGGTTGGCGTAAAGAATAGATGAAATAATACATAGGGTCCCTAAGTATCAATTATTTAGATGTTACTAGAGGTGCAAACACTTGTGCAACAGAGTGGTTTCAGCACTATTTAAATAAGGTATTTTATTTGAAATAAAATAGATGGTGGTTGTTAGCACCATCTATTAACGCATGGACACATGTGTTGATAACTTTTATATTTTATGGATATTAATCGTGTAACATTCAACTGCTACTCAATCCCTGCCCCCTACTTTTTAGGGGTTTAGTTATCACAACAATGGGACTATTTTGCAATGATGAACTTACAGGTTTTTAATACTTTGAAGCATTATTGCTACTTAGAAATATTGGTTAGACGCATTATTAATACTTAGAAGTATTGGTAACACTTACTGGTAATAATATTTACAAGCATTGGTGTACAGCCCTGTATATCTTTGTTTTAAGGGAAATAAAAAGAAAGCATCCCAAAGACATAATTCAGAGGATTTGCACACTACATAGGCTCTTTGTCCCTAATGCTGTGTAAGGAGAAAGGGACTCACTCCACTGCCTGGTATAATCTTCCTCTGTACTTTTGTCAAAACCAGCTTATGTTTTTCAGCAAACCTGAAAACCAACTCATTTTTGTTTATATTTTCTTTTTACCACAGACTTGGTATTTTATCAACTCCATCTCTCAAACTGATATTAAAAAGGAGTTAATTGATATTAGGAAAAAATAGTAAAAAATCAGCTTTATGTTTAATTAGTCTTCTGAGGCTATCAAGCAAGCAACTTATGAAAGTCCCCCCCCACATCTAGTTCATTAATGATGCTCTATAAATGGAAACATTTTAAAGTTATTTCTTTTACTTTGTAATCAATATATATTTCATACTATTTTTTTTTTCTGCCAAACACAGGCCAACACTTGTATTAACAGGATTTTAAAATCTGGTTAAATCTGAGAATGAATTAATAATTATTTCGTGCTCAGAAGATAGCAGGCTTCATGTTCACACATCATGAGTTCAAGTTCTACCAAGGGGTACACAAAGGGGCATTGCCCAGTTTTAAAATATAAGTCGCTAAAAAAAGAGATGCCCAAGTTTAAAATAACAGCATGCAGATTTCTTTATAGAATTTAAAGAATGGGAAACACTTGCAAAAATATCAGCAGGCAGGGGCAGGAAGAACAAACGGTAACCAAATTGGTTCCTGTGACAAACCATAACATTTACTTTAAACCATCAGCGTGCTACTCAGTAAAAGGCAGGCTACCACTCTTTTAATAGATCCCAGGCCTTGTTAAACTCACTGGTCTGCAAGAATTACCCAGGTCAAGAGCAGGTCAAAAAGTGAAAACCCATGTGAAAGTAAACTTTGAAATATCTGCTTTTGAGGAGCCCCAGCCGACTGTCTCCTCCATAGTAAATACACTTCCTTTTTGTGTACGATATTGTTCAATACACTGAACATCCGTACAGGTGATAGAAATGGCGTCACACCAGTTTATATCCTTCTTAGTGAGTGCAGTCTTCGCTTCTCCTGCAGTCTGGGAATCTTTCTTATTTGCTTTCTAAAACCTTAAAAAGATCAAAACTTAATAAAGAAAGAAAAGAGTTGTGGCTCTGTTTTGAGTAGTCTCCTCTATTTTGTTTTGAAATATCTACGCTCTATTTAAAACTAGAGCCATGATTTCCTCATAGCCAGAATAAAGAAGCGAGAGGGTGACTCACTGTGGAATTTATTTGCCTGGTAAACCGGGTATTAATCTGGCCTACAGTACACTTGCTCCAGATTTTGTTCAAGTGTAAGGTCATACTGTGAAGCTGTTTTTCATTTTGTTTTATATGTGTTAATATAATGCCTTATGAATTACCCTAGAGTTTTGTTCTGACAGCTAAAAAGCATAATCGTTTTTCCTTTCAAGGGGATTGAAAGCAAAGCAATTGACTCTATATTTGAAATGATTTATCTAAGATCCTTTCTCTCACATCTTGCCTTAATGTTTATAGAGAATATTCTTCGAGTTTTTACTGGTAGCATTGTATTTATCCAGCTCTTCGCCTCTTTGCCTGGATCTCAAAATTGAGTCCATCTTAGGGTCTGATCTTCTAGAGTTCATTGGCAAAACTGCCTGTAGAGTTAATAGGCACCATACTTGGATTTTGATAGCGAAGAAATGGTCTCTTGAGACTTAAATCAGAGTTCTCTTGGTAGGAAAAAAAAAAAAAGAGAGAGATCCTTTTGTTATCTTTCAAAGAAAAAAGTGGAATGATTTTTCATGCATTTGACTCTGTAGATGAAATGTCTGCAAACAGTGCTGTCGATTCACAGTATTAATTGTAATGACACAGTTTCAGTCTCAGTATGAAGACAGAAAGACGACCACGCAGCATCCTTAAAGGAGTTTCCCCGAACACATGTAAAAATAATTACTGCGCAAGAATATGTAAGATGCGTGCCAAATGCTGATCGTGGTGGCTTTGGTGGGCGGTGGTAATAATGATAAAACAGCTAACAGTTCTTGAGGACTTATTGTGTATGTGGATGTTTCCAGTGTTTTATAGTATTAATTTATTTAATCCTCACAATAATCATATGAGGTAGGTACTATTATTGTCCTCATGAGCTAAGGAAAGATTAAGTAACATGCCCAAAGTCACATGCAGCAAATGGGTTCAAACCCAATAATCTGGCTCCAAAATCTGTGCTTTTAAAAATTGTGTTAAGTGTTCGAAGATTGAAGAGAATTTTAAAAGATTTCAGAGGGAGAAATCACTTCCAACCAGGGTTACTAAGGAAGGCTTTGGGGGGGAAAGTAGGGGTTCCATTGGTTTTGGAGGCTGAATAACTAGATTGTAGTTGTGCGTGAATGGGGTCTGTGGCTGCCCATGTCACCACTGTTCACCAGGCACCTAGCGCTGGGATGGGGACACACCAGGCACGTGATGATCTAGGCTAGGCCTGATGTCATCAGCATTCTCATTGACGTGATCATACATTTTAATATTGCACTCAATTCTGTATTTAAGTGGACATAGACTTTGAAAAAGCATCCATCCATGGATGTTTTGCTCAAACCTTCCTCTACTGAAACCTTTGTAAGAAGAAAACCTACATGATTCTGCTTACTCTCCACTTTTCTGTGTGCTCAGTTGAGTTCTAAGAGCCACAAGGGGCTGGTTTATGTTTGTCTGTGACCTGAATCTTTAATATTCACTTGTTCTCTCCTTTCTAGTTTAGACTCCCCCAGGCCAGAGTCATAGTAATAAATTTTGTTTAAAATTTTGGCTTCTATTTATTTATTTTTTCAATCAGACTTAGCAGTTCACTGCTAGCAATAGAGATAAATAGGTGTTAGGAGAGAGAATGAAGTAACAAAGTGGATTTACTGCATTTGAATAACACCACAGGAAGTCTTAAGTGACAGACTTTGTGTTGACGATCTCCAAAATCTTTGCCCACAAGAGAGATCTGGGAGGCATATAAAACAAATACATGAAAACAAAATTTGGTATTTGTTGAGGATAATAGTTTTGTAGTCAGACACCTGTGGTTTCAAATCCCCACTCTTTTTTCTTTCATTCAATGGGAAGAGGAGAGTTAGTTAAACTCTTTGGAGTTTCAGGTTACTCATCCTTCATAGGACTTTCATGAGAATTGCATAATATGCTTAGCACAGAACCTTGTGTGTGGAAAGAATTCAATAAATACAGGGGACTGTAATGGTAATTGATATTATCATCTTTAATATGGAAGGAATAAAAAGGGGTTCCTATAACTCTGCTGGTTGGGACCTTCAAGAAGCTTTCAATGAAAAGGTAGACCTTAAAGATGAAGTGAGGAAGAAAGGAGGAAGAAGAACTTCAGTGAGAGAGAGAGAGAGAGAGAGAGAGCATTGCCAGAGAAGTAGAGGACAGAATAAATCTGTCTCTCTTAAACCTTAGGAGTTGTCCAACTTGGTGGGACGTGGGGCCCTGCAGATAGCCAGTCAGTATTAACGGCACTCCTGCATTATGCCGGAGGAATTCCTTCTGAACATAAATAAGTAGTTCAGTGGCCCCTCAAGAGGAGATGGGAAATGTCCAAAGTCGTATTTTAGGAAGACTTGATCTGGCTAGGATGGGAGTAGACTGGAGGTAGAAGGGGCTCTAGGTAGGAAGGCCAACCGCGAAGACTTTGTGTGATAGTCTGAAGGCGGTAAGGGGGGAAGCAGTAAGAATGTGGAGTGAGGAGACGGGGATCTGAGAGACTCTGCAAGGAAAGCAGAGATGACTTGGAGTACAGGAGGGGTGATAAAAGGGTGTGTGTGAGGGTATGCGTTTTAATTTTTAGACATTCTAGAATTTTAAAACCAGGTTCCCAAATATCTTAGCGATTACTGTAACAATGACAGTCTACAACTCTTGTAAGGTATTGTGATGATGTGAAAGGTTAACTGAACTGAGAATTTAGGCTTTAATATAAATAACTAAGTCTTCTAATCTTATCAAATCTTGGACCACATTGTTTAAATTGAGTTTTATCAAAACTATCTCTCCTTTAAGTAAATTACTTTCTGATGTGCTCGAAGAAAAAAAAATCCTTTTACATTAAGTAGATGAAGTAACATCAGTTTGCTTTTGAAATTGTTCATTTTATTATCTCATCATTCCTTTTTTTCTGAAAAGTGAAACCAAAAAGCAAAAGAAAAAAAAACACAAAACCTGAAAACAATATGATTATATCTTTAATCATCTCAAAGGTAGAACTAGGATAATTTAAAGTAGAACTTTGGGATCTTTTTATAAGCAAGGGGGAAGGGGATTCGTGTTACATTACTCAAGTTGATGCACTTGAAACTTGACCAGGAAAAAGTCACTTTCTCAGAGGGTAAAACATCATTCCTATTGGGGGGTCATGCAGCCCAGTATCTCATTTTATTTTATTTTATTATTTTTATTTATTATTTTTTATTATTTTATTATTTTTTATTATTTTTTTAGATTGTATTTATTTATTTATTTATTTGTCAGTGAAAGACACACAGAGAGAGGGAACAAACAGAGAGAGAGGGGAGTGGGACAGGGAGAACCAGGCTTCCCACTGAGAAGTGAGCCTGACGTGGGGCTCGATCCCAGGACTCTGGGATCATGACCTGAGCTGAAGGCAAAGGGCTAATGACTGGGCCACCCAGGCACCCCCCCATTATCTCATTTTAAAAAGTCAACGTTCTCTCTATTTTTTTCAAAGAATTTTTATTGAACACTTTCGAACCTTACAGAAACTCTGAGACTCGTTATTTCCAATTTACAAATGATGAGGCAGAGATTCAGAGTGTTCAAGTAATACATTCAATTTTACACAGCTACTAAATGAAAAAATTGAAGGCTCAACTTGGTTCCACCTGTATCTGAGAAATGCTGCAATGTTCATGAAATCCTTCACACGTGGGAAGATAAAAAGCCAAAGTTCTCTTCTTCTGTCAACCATGTTAACATATTCCGTTTTAGGACGTTGTAGTTATTTCTACAGCACACATGGTTGCCAAAATTACTTCTGCTTCTGTTGCTAATAAGAAATAGTGGAGGGGCGTCTGGGTGGCTCAGTGGATTAAGCCGCTGCCTTCGGCTCAGGTCATGATCTCAGGGTCCTGGAATCGAGCCCCGCATCGGGCTCTCTGCTCCGCAGGAAGCCTGCTTCCTCCTCTCTCTCTGCCTGCCTCTCTGCCTACTTGTGATCTCTCTCTCTGTCAAATGAATAAATAAAATCTTTATTAAAAAAAAAAGAAATAGTGGAATGAGGGAATCATGGCAATAAAACAACACAGATAGGAATAATACGAATTTAATAATAATAAAAATAAATACGAATTTAAAACTATTTTGCCTTATCAAGTCTGTCCTTCTCACTATTTTACTCAGGGCTGCAGCTTTTAAAATGTAAACTCCAGGATGAAAATGCCATGAGCTAATTTCTGAAATCGATAGTAAGTGTGTTATTCTAGTGTTACATGCATAGCAAAGAGCCACGTTATCACAGGTGAGATGTTTTATTAGTATTTGTTAATATTTTCCAAATAAATATATTTTGTAGTTATTTAATTTTAATTTATATATCTTAGATTCTGGATATTTGGTGGCTAGTATTACTTTATCAACTATTTTACAATATATATCAGTTACAGTATTAAGAACATTACTACCTAACTTCAAAAATAAGAGAATAAACACTCAAGATAACAGAAAATTGATGCGATTAGGTAATAGTTATCAAGAAATGATATGCTGCCTGTTTTCGTGAATTTGGTTTAATTAGAATTTCTTTTTGAAAAATTATGGCAAGGGTGTTAATTAAAAACTACTTTTAAAAATCCGTTCTTTCCAGTTTTGCATCTTTTCCTCATTGGGCTAGGAAAGAACTCGAGATGAAGAATGGGAGCTTTTGTTACTGAATTTGCACCATTTCTTAGGTAGAACCCCGGTGACAATCTCTTCTAATCTTTGTGTTTAATTATTAATTATTCTGTTTGTTTGGCTTTGCTCTCTGACGGTATTGTTATGGAGACTACACAACACTATTCCGTTTCACCAGGGAGCTTGCATTTTGATTTCTTACCTAAAGACTACGTTCATCCCAGGTGGAGACCAGCCCGCGGTGTGTGGCAATGACTTGCAAAATAATATCCACTTCTTAATTTTTAGACATGGATTCTTAATTTAGAAAAATCTAGTAGTTGTTCCTCTGCAGCCTGGTTAATGTCTCTTGTATCGAAAAATCACACTGGAGACTGTTTATTTACAAGGGTCTAAACATGTGTATCTTTATGGCTTTCTCCTGTCACAATGAATCACCAGCTATAAGTTGTCCTTTGTTGGTTTTGGTAAAAATCAAATGAAACCCAGCAGGAGATCTCAGAGTGCATTGTCCGAGAGTGTAAAAATGCCGTGTTGATGACAGATCATACTGTTTTTATTAAAGCTAAGAACATTGACTTTACTTTGCTTTTTGACCCTGGTACTCTACTGTCAAGGTGATTTTATTTCTACAAATTTTCCTTCTGCTGGCCTCATCAATGATTCACCATAAAACATTAGACAAATTCCCATCATCTGTATATGATTATAGCAGGTCCTGTTGTGCCGCTCACTGCAACTAAAAAGATGTTTTTCAGCTTTGTCTAAAGAGGAATCAGTTTACTAATGTTCTTCGCTTGTGCAATGTCTTCTTATTTAATACCAAATTATAAAATGATAGGAACTCTACGTAAAGCATCCCGATGTGCCGTTAAATACCATTTTCTAAAAACTACAGCTAATCTTCGTATATTTTTAAAGAGAGAAACAATAGTGTATTTAGCAAACAATGACTTTGGAACAGGCAGGATACGTGAGATTATCTGATCTGTTTAAAACACAAATGTAGCAGAGCGCTCAGTTCTCAGGTCTATGACCTGCATGTTATATTTAGAAAATTGTTTACAAATATGTTTAAAAGGGGCTAAATAAACAAGTAATGTAGACAAGATTTTTGCAGCCTGAAAAGTAGACTAAGTAGCAGTCTGTTGAAGGACCCGATGCTCTGACTCGTCTTCTTTGTACATTGTCCCATTGCCTTTAAATCTAGCAATGTAGGAGTAATGATAAAACTAAGTATCAGGTTATTTAAGTGGCTTATCGAAGAATTCAGAACCAACAACTGACAGCACAGAAAATTGAAAGTAGATTTATCTAATTCATAGCTAATATTTTCTTATACTTTTTGTTGGCAGGCAAGAAAAGGGAAAAAAAAAATGGCGGGAAACCCAGGCAGTTGAACTCCAGTGTAACTCCCTGTTTGTCATTGTTGTAATATGCTGCCACTATGAGAAACTGGGATCACATAATGCTCCTTCCAGAAATTTCTAAATGGCTACATCTTTGCGTAAGAAAGTATGTAGAAATATTTCAGGGTATCAGTTGGAACACTCCCTAAAATTCTGGCTTGGCTTTTCAACCTCACGCCTTACTATGGGCTTACCAGTGTCCTGAACCCAACTTGGACTTCACGATAGTTTGCAATACACATTTGATGGTTCTTGTTAGAGGAACAGGACTCTCCTCACCCCTGGTGGCCATGAGGAGAGATTTCTTCTTAGTGCACTATCGGTCTTTTTATGTCTCATACTTTTCTATCTCTGTGGAGATAGAGTAAGTTTTCGGATGGATAAATTTGAGAAGAATGAAGAGGTGTGCTTGGCAAACTCTGCCGTTCTTGACTTGGGACCTAGCTGCGGACTTCGGGAACTTGCTGGGCCGGGGCACTGGGGTAGAACTGCGGCCCTCACTGGTTCAGTGTGCTTAACTCCAGGATTCTGCTAGCAGGCACATTGGCTCTGGAGTTAAGCTGCATCCTTCAACATGGCATTTATCACTACTAAAGTCCGTATTTTGGCTTAACTCTTTGTTTATTTTTCAACTTGCTTAGAATGTGAATGAGGAACACTCTCTCTGAGATTCCAAGAATGTTACTCCCCCCACTTAGATCACTTCCTTCAGTATCTACATAACCGAAGTCCCATTTAACATTCAAGACCTTCTTATTCCTTTTCTCCTGTGAATTTCCCTATACGACAGCCCCACATGGGAAGAATCTTCCCTTCCTTCAAACCTCCTTACTATGTCGTTGCTTTATCTTCAAATAATGTGTATCTTAGGTCTTTCAGCTTTCACTTATTTGTTCACTTTGTAAGTATAAAGTCAGACTATGTGCATTGTCTTTATGAGTGGGGTTCTGGGTTCTATCTGTTGATAATTTGGGTGTGAACCCTATCTCCCTTGAATTGCTAGCAGAGTAGGCATAGGTTGAAAAGTTACGACCAATGGAACAGATGGTAAATGGAAGTGCAGGGTGCTGCGGGGGGCATATGGCAGGGGTCCCTGCCCTGGGACTGGGACATGGTCAAGGAAGGAATCAAGTTCTCAGCCAGGCTGTGTTCTTTTCTGGGGCTCAAAGAACTCCTTCCAAACTACTGAGATCCTTGAAGAAGTGACTTTTGGCTAATATTGGGAAAATAAATAGGAGCTACCTGGGAGAATAGACTAATCGGCTAGTGGGGATGAATATGGACAGGAGAACAGCTTACAGGAAAATGAAATAGCAAGTACAAAGAGCCCAAGGGTAAGCAGAACACATTGCAGGCATTGGAATTAGACCACATTGTTAGAGAGCAGAGCGTCACACAGTATGATAACTATTTGTTGAACTGAGTTATTTTTCACGAAAGTGAGTCCTCTTCATCTTTCCTTAGGAATAATCTATATTCGTAATGATTATTATTTGCAGAATATTTATAGGTAATGCCAGGTACTATATTAGGTACTATATTAGGTACTCAGGTACTATATTAGGCATTATATACATATTAGCTTATTTAATCTGGTAAATAACTTTATTATGATACTGTTATCTCAATGTTAAGATAGTGAAACCAGATTCGGATACAGCAAGTAACCTGTCAAAGGTCATAAGCTAATTTGAGGTAGAGTCTGGGAGAGAGGAGTCATCTTACTTCCATTTGTCTCTTTCTCAGACAATGACTATGTACTGTCACTACTGCTATGGAATATCGCCTCTGGTCAGTGTCTACTAGGTACAGTAAGTCCTAAGTGCTTTATGCACACTGTCTTATTAATCCTCATAACAGTCTTATGAGGTTTATGATATTGCTTATTACCCCTATTTCACAGGGAAAGACATTCAGAGCGAAGGTGACAACGAAATGAAGTTCATAGAGCTGGTGGGTGGAGGGTGCCAGGACCTAAGTCCCAGCCAGCTCTAACTAGACCTCAAGATATTTAATCACAATTTTCAGAAAAAAAGAAAAAATACAACTATAATAAAGGTGTTTGCTCAAAGGCTAAGAATCTTGGAGGAAGACATAATGAAAAAGTGTATGGACTTTCAGAATAATTGGGATTATAGGAGCCATGGACAATTACTTTGAAAAGATCTGATTTTAAACATTAATATATATTCATGTGTGGATATTACTTAGGAAAACTTTATAAATTGTGTTAGAAGAAAATGGATAGTGGATTGTAAATAAGTTTTGTTTAGTTGGGATGTGGCAAAGAGTACAAACCATGTGTGAAAATAAGGTCAGTTTTGAGCAAGAAGCCATGGAATGGTAGGTGATAAAGAGGTAGTTTTTCATGAGCAGGGCATACTATTTAATTTAGAGAATATTAGCTATGTTTCCAATTCCTAAAATAGGAAGTTCACGAGCAAAAGGATACTTTAGGATGATTCCAATACTACATAATCATAGTTTTTTTTCCCCCCAACAGCACACACACCCATCATCTATAGGCCACCTGACATGTAAAACTTTGCTTTGGGGAAATTGATTAAAGGAATTAGAATAGAATTAGAAATGAATTAGATAAATATTACTCAGAGTTTTGCTTTCCTGAAATTTTGAGATTTTTCAGTCACGGGGGATTCTGAAGACTACTTCATGAATTTCTTCCTTGTGACAGAGATGATGAAACTGTTCCTACGATGGATATAGGGGTATGATGCCACCTTAAGTGATGGTATTGGGGGTTAACCCATGGGAGGGTGAAATGGCCTCAGTTTGTTTTGAGCCACAACCTACTCCTTAAACCACTTTCACACTTGTTTTTACCTCATCTTCGGTCTCTCAGATTTCCAGTATCTTCTGCCTCAGGTTGCTTTCTTAAGACTTACAAAAGCTGGTCCTCTTTGGCCCAATCAGTGCTCCCTTTTTCCATTAAAAATCATCTGTCCTGGACCCCAACTCTTGAAGACTTCAATCTCTGCTTAAAGTGTAATCTTAGAAATCTTGCTGATTTAATGCTATTGTACTAATAGAAAAGTCTAACACCTGGTTTTCTCTCATGGATACCAGAAGCACAATTTGATACCATTTTTTTCCCCTTAAAAATATGACGCCAAGGACTGAGAGGGGGTTAGATCAAAATTTCCTGAACTGAATCTATATATTTCTGGCTGCTTTCAGGCAAGTCATTATACTTTATTGGGATTCAGATTCATCAACTTTAAAATGGAGATAAGAAACTTACTCTCACTAATTCATATTACTAGAATAAGTGAACTCATCTAAAGAATGATTTTATTGATTCCGCTTGAGTGTGAGTTTAAAAAAGTCATGATTCAAACCTTTACTACCTCGTAGCATTCAATAAACATGTGTGCATCTGAAAGTATAAGTGATTGATGATTGATTCAATGTAGTAACATAAAAGGAATTTCATCTTAGGTTGAAAGAGGAAGGTAATGGGAAAATATTTTGTTTTGTTTGTTTGCTTGCTTGTAAGTCAGATGGTGTTTGCATGCTTCAAATCATAAGGTCTGGATAACCCATAACACAACAGGAAAGGAAGGCAAAGAAAAGAGGAGGAAGAAGAAGAGTCTGGATTTTGAAGAAGATGGATTCAATTTTGAATTTGGCATGTTTGTGAGACATCGTGTAGGTGATATGGGGATGGAATTCAAGAGCTAAAGCTTCGGGAATCGGCTCAAGATTTGGAAGGATGTGCAAAGTATGAAGCAAGAGGTCCAAGTATGAAAGTCTGAGGGAGATCAATACTTCATAAATTAGTACAGGAGGATGAATCAGTTCCTGAAGCAGGATGATACAGGATGGCCAAGAGAGTGTGGTGTCAAGGATATATCAAGAATCAGTACTTTTGTTCAGCAATTTCAAATGCCACAGAGAATTAAAGGTAATGAAAAGAGGCACTGACCCACTGCCATTAGTATAAGAGGTTATTAGCAATCTTAGGAGGCCAAGGGTGAGGAGAGAAGCAGAATGTTAAGGATAGAATGAGAGGTGAGGAACGGGAACAATGACTTTGAAAGTGCTTCAAGACGTTTGAATAAAAATAAAGAGAGAGAGAGATGAGTTTGTAGCTCTAGGAATCATAAAGTGAGAGACCAAGAAATCTGAGGCTATTTCAAAACTGTTGGGAAGTCTCTACTGAAGATGGAGCAGTTAGAGATAAAAAGTAATTAAGAGGCTGAATAGTTACCTAAGGGGACCAGAGAACAAGGTTCTGGAGCAGAGCTTTCTAGTTAAAACAAACAAACAAACAAGAAAAAAGAAAAAGAATTTTTTCACATGTTTTGGAGAGTGATGAGAATGCTGGAGTTGTTTAATTTTCTGTAATAGTAAAAATGATCATTATAATCTTTTCTGCCTTCTTGTTACTTTTGGCCTAAACTTTTCATCTGTTTATGTAATATGTGTATGAATGTGTATATATATTTACTTTAGTATAAGGTGCTGTCATTTACAAAAATATAATTGTGCATTATTGTGATATGTTTTAATAAAATAATAAAGTTATATTTGTGTCCCAGCACTGCTGAATTGAGTATCTGTGCAAAAAGAGCTTATACATATATAGAGAATAATGGCTAACTTTTCAGTCCCCATGAAATACTAGGAACAGTACATGAATTTTGCTGTGCAGTGAATGTATGAATTATGCCATTTATTAAATAGAAAATTATTAGAACTCTTGTGAGTCAAAGAGTTCATCTATATAATATTTCTAGGATATGTATATCATATCAACAATAAAATATTTTTTCTGCCTTTCTGCTCTTCTTCAAAAACCATTTGTTGAGTGCTTACTCTGTTCCAGGTCTATTTTTATAACAAGTCAGAACAATAGGGACTCTCCCTAGCCCCTTGTATGAATGAGTCAGTGTTATACAGCCTATTACCACAAATTTCACATCCTAAATCAACACTAATTGTCAGGAATCTGGGCACCTGTTATCTGGGACCTTGATTCAGGCCCTTCAAGGTGTTGGCAAGGGCTATGTTTCATTTAGGACTCAGGATTCTCTTCCAAGTTCCTTAGTAGTTGGCAGAATTCAGTTTCTTAGTGTTGTCAGACTGAAGTCCCCATTTCTAAGCTGTTTGCTAGCTGTTGGCCGGGGACCACTCTAGCAGTCAGTCCGCCTCACCTTCTTGCCGTATGACTCCCTCCATACATAGGGAGGACACAACGTGATTGCTTCCTCAAGACTAGGAGGAGAACTTCTCCCTTCTCTCACTTCTGATCTCTCTTGTCAGCATGTTCATTTTTTCTCCCCAAGTTAATAACGGCTAAACCTCAAGCCTGAATAACTGTGACTTGCCAGTTGTTCATTAAATCAAATGGTACTCCCTGAATAACGTGGTAAGTTCAGCTCAGATATCTAATGATCTCCTTTCCCTTGAGAAGACTCCTTGCCTTTTTGTTTTTGGCCTCAAGACCATTTCAGAAGGTCAGGAAGGTCAATAACATTTGCATACTAATACCAAGATGTTACTTGTTTGTTTGTTTTCTCCCTGTGTTGATAATTGCAAAAGCAGTTGACCAATGGGATGACTGGTCACCTTAGTAGGAGTCAAGACAGGGATGTCAAACTCATAGTAACTGCAGTCAAAAAACAAATGCCAAAGCGCACTTAAGAATGTCCTTGGTGAGGGCGCCTGGATGGCTCAGTGGGTTAAAGCTTCTGCCTTCTGATCAGGTCATGATTCCAGGGTCCTGGGATGGAGCCCCACATTGGGCTCTCTGCTCCGTGGGGAGCCTGCTTTCCCCTCTCTATCTGCCTGCCTTTCTGCCTACTTGTGATCTCTGCCAAATAAATAAACAAAATATTTAAAAAAAAAAGAATGTCCTTGATGAAACATTAACAAGTATACATTTTATTAAATCTTGGCCCTTGAACGCCCATCTTTTATTATTTCCAGTGAAGAGGTGAGAAATACACAGAAAGTTTTCAAGTTTTAGATATTCAGAGCTGATCATCTTTTTCTTTTTATTCCTTTATTTTGCATTATCATTGAGAAAACTTTAATTCTTAACATATCTGATTATATTACACTAGTTTTATTATGTACTTTAAAAAAGATACTTAAATTTTCAATCACTTAGATTTTCTTTTGCTTTGTTGTATTGAAGATGATCTGACATTTTCCCCCAGATTATTAAGTGCTCCCAGCACTACTGTCTCAGAATACTTGCTTTATCTTATTTTGTATTTTAACATATAATTTAAAGAGCTATAAATTTGGAATTTAATTTAGGCATAATAGATAAAAAGGAGTTCTTTCGACCTCTGTAACATTTGAAGTTTACTTGAAATTCTGAGCAGAAAAAAACATCTAAAAATTCTCTACAATCCCTTTTTTAACCTTCTAAATTCAAGAGAAAATGTTAAAGTTATAGTACAGTTTTGGTTATTCCAATTTCATTAACTACCATCTTAATTAATAATATTCTACATTTAAAGTGCTGAATGTATTTTACAACTTTGATAGTGTAGCTTAGATTTGAAAATGATAGCAGATATTTAGAGATAACAGATATTTATTTAATATAATATAACAGATATTTAGAAAAAGATAACAGAACTTGAAATTAAGACTTGCTTAATATTTAGAACTGTACTCCTTAGAAGTTGAAAGTCCCTAGGCAGGATGTTTTTTCTTTGTTTGTTTTCATTAGTATTTCATTTGCTTTTAGACTTCTCTGAACTTCAGGTCTTCCTTAAGATGGAAAGCAATTTTTACCTACCCCACAGATGTGCTGTGAGGTTTGGATAAGATAAGAGCGCCTATGTATAGTATGCGTTCAATAATTGCTGGGGAGCTAACCACCATTTGTGATAACATACTTCCAGAACGACCTGTTCTGAGCTATGGTTCACAAATGGACATCCAGAAAAGAAACACTTTTTCCATTTGGGGGATTTTTATGAGAAACTTCCCCCAAAACTAAATTTAGTGTGAGTAATACAGTACAATTTTGATGCATAATATTTTATGTACTTTTTTTTTTATAAAACCAGGAAGATATGAGCAATTCACAAACTGTTTTTGATTAATTATATTTTCCCTTCCATGCTAATTTTCTTGCTTGTCTGTAAAAAATAATTTAGAATCGCATCAAATTTCAAGTAATTCAAATTGTCATCCTATGAAACTCTCAAAATAGTTATGAAAACAAAATGAAAGAACACCGGGAGAGATGACAAAAATACATTTGTAATTAGACAAGTGTTTTTAAATTCTATTGTGATACACTTTTGAAAGAATGTACTCTTTGGACATTTAGTGAATGGAATTTAGTGAATATTTGCATGGGAGAGGAATTCCTAAAATTATTTCTAGTAAATACAGGAAACAAAACTATACATAAACTTATAAGTCGACAAATATAAATTGTATAATCTTTTTAATAGTCATATTTCATACACGAAAATATAAATAAATCTCCCATGGATTGATAATCACACACCAGGCATTTTCGATATCTAAAAGATCATGTCTTTAATGATACACTTTGTTGATGCAAAGTAGAATAATAGCGCTTTATTTTTAAAAAATGACATTAGTTTTCAATCAGGTAGGAAATTAAATTTAACGTTGTTCAATGACAGCAGTCCCTGGCTTTAATGGATTTGCCACATTGATAAAAGGTAGGCAGACATCCAGAGGGCTGACTTCTGCATTTATTTTCTCAAAGCAAAGGGCACATAAGCTAAACATTTCAAATGCATGTTTTACCCTGAAAGCATGAGCCCTATTAGGACAGGCGGAAAGGAATTTTGTTCACTGAGTGCCCCCACAGTAAGTTGTGAGTTTTAGGGCTAAGCCAAGCTGGCGCGCAAAAGGGGTTGCTGTTGATCTTTTATACTAATTTTGGATTAATTGTGATCTACAGCCCTGCGTAAACATGCTATCCTAGTGCTTTAGCTTCTCCACAGCTAAACATTAATCCTTCTTAATGCTCTAAGTCAACTTTTAGTCCTTAGCAGAATTTACCTTAATCTCTGGCTAGTAAGTTAACTGATTTACAAAACATAATTCATGAGCCCAGAATCTTAAGGATGTGTGAAGAGCAGCAACCTACCTTTACAGAATTGACTGGACTGGATTCTTTGACTGCAACGCAGTCTAGTGAAGGAGATGACCCCAAACTGGGCATCTTGGGAATCCAGTGGTTTTATTGCATTTTCATATAATAGGCCAGCAGCTGAACTTAAATTTGTTTAAGATTATTTGTGTGTGCGTGTGCCGTGTGTGTGTGTGTGTGTGTGTGTGTGTGTTGTGTGATTGCCATTTGTAATTTTATAAGTATTGCTAATAGGAATCAATTACTTCTCTGCTTTGTATTTTTTCTCCTTAAGTCTTTGCAACTAATGTAATCAGTCGTCTGAATTAGTGACAGATCTTTCTTCCATGCTTAGGTACCATTTTATTTTATTTCCTAATTATTTAAACATGTGCATTATGGTCATGGAAGACCGCCCTATATACTATCTGGTTTTGGTCTTTCAGATTGGAGTCCTACCGTCAATATTAGTGATGACAACCTCAGACGGTTCTATAATGTAGTTTGGTTTTGAAATCATTCATATTGCTTGGTTTTTTTCATCTGAAACTCCCTTCTCTGTCAGAGTTTTCAAAGGTTTTGTTCTCTCTTACTTCCAGCCAGCCAGGCACTTGTATATTTGGTGGTCTGCTCCATTTTATTTTACTCAGGGCTTTCTGATTTCTTGCATACTTCCCTCTCTTACTGACTTTCTCTCAAATTATTAAAGTTCGATTTGTCAAAACTCCCCATGTTGATGGGCAACATCTTGTATATAGTCTGAAGTATAATTCTTCTTTACCAAATTCTGATTCCATAGACCTTATTTATTTATTTATTTTTAATTCAGAGGATTACAGTAGCTTACGTTGTCTCCCTTATGCTTACAGAGATTTTAGTTTTGGTTGGGTCTCCCTGTAGCCATCAGTGTAACTGTTGGGTGCCCATTGCTTATTCATGTATATAGTACACACCCCAGAAATGGAGGGAAGCAAATGGGAGGAGTAGCCCTCTCACCTTTGTGGGGAGAACATGCACAGAATATTCTACATTTAGGGCCTTGTTCTTCTTCCTTAATACAGATCATTGTTTCTGAGCATGAATATTTCTTTTGGGTGATGTGGGTATGTGTGGGTATTTGGGCATGGTTGTGCACTCACCTGCATGTCCTTGCTGGATGAGCAAGAAGAAAGCTCATTGTGTGCCTCGGCCAGGTGAGGAAGTGTTGCAGCAAGTGTCGTTGAGGGTCTTGTTGTTGAGGCCTATCCCGGGTGTTCATGATAAATCCTGCCCCAGTCAGGGTTCTTTCAGTTTAGACTTTGGAGGACATACCTCCAGGGGTTACTTGTCACATAGATGGTCTAGTAAAGGGAGGAAGAGCCCTGCTAGGGAAAGATCAAATCCTAGATGAAGAGATGGGAATTGCCTAAATGGATGCTTGTGAAGAATTTGGTTATGTACCTCTGAAGTGGTTCTCTTTCCCCAGATGGTTGTCCTGAGAGCAGATGGGCGAGGCCAGGGATGGGGCATGTCTACAGAGAGACTTCTTTGGAATGATCTAAGATTCTTGCTGCTTTGTTCTTTTCCTTTGGACTCCAAAGATAGTCCTGTAAAACAGACTTTTTTACCACCCCCCCCACATTTATTCTACCATGATTCTCTTCAGTTAGTCTCCACGTTTGGTAAATTGTGATACTTGATCCAGCCTCGAGGGAAGATGATGGAGTAAAGATGTGCGGTATGAAGGGAGTCTGTGTGAGCAATCAGCACCGTGTCAGAGATGCCAGGTTCTGGGGGCTGTGAGCGAGACAGAGCAGTGATAGGAAATGTAGCCGCCAGCGAGGAGACTCAGGGGTGGACTTCACACGATAAACCATTCCTTATTGAGTGCATATTGTGTGCTTGGCCCTATTTTAGGCACTTGGGAGACAACAAGGAACAAAACAAAAATTCCTGATCTTGTGGGGCCTACATGCTAGTGGAGGATGGAGATGGATAGAGAAAATAAGCAAGAGAAATGAAAGAGAAATAAACTGTATGATAATTTAAAGGATAAGAAGCGTTCAGAACCCAGAAAAACTAGAGCAATTTTAGGGAGATAGAGAGTGCGAAGGAGGTGTAGGGTTGAGATTTCACATGGTTTTCAGAGTGAGTCTCTTGAAGTGATGAGATTTGACCTTGGGAAGGACCTGAAGGTGTTAAGAATGAGCCATGCGAGTACCTGTAGGAAGAATGTTTCAGACAGAGGGAACAGCGAGTGCAAATATCCAAAGGAGTGTAAGAACCCCGGTTTTTCGGAGGGGCAGAAAGAAACCGATGCCAGGATCATGGAGCAGGTGAAGGCAAAACGAGGAGAGAGGTCAGGGTTGGGAGCTTGTCCTGTGGAGCTGATAGGACTTTCCCACCACCTTGACTTCTATTTGCACTCAAATGGAGTGCCATCCTGGGGAAGTGATATGACTTGACTGCGATGTTTTTTTCAGTTGATAGTTGATTGCTAAGTGGTAAAGTTTGGAGCAGTGAGAACTTTAGAAACTGATGTCTTTTTCCAAAAGCAGCATGTTGCAGTGATGGTGCTGGCTGTGTTTCCCTCTCTACTGAAATTTATTTCTCTAAATTTAGGTTTTTGAGATTGCATGGTATGCTATTCTCAGTTGTCTCAACTTTGTTTTTAAATACGATGTAAAAGATTGTTTATAGTTTCCAGTAGTATTTCTTTGTTATTCTTTTTTGCCTTCCTGATTTACACATTATGATCTAAGGTGCATGTTTCATTCAAATTCTACCCCTGGGTTCTACAGATGAAAGTTTCCTATAATATTTTGTATTAGTGGCTCAGAATTCTAAGGAAAAAACTATCCTTCACTGGTGATTTCTAGTAGTTGAGATAGGATCATAGGTAGCTTTATAATGAGGTAGGAAGAAGGAAATGGAAGTAACAAGAGAAATAAAATGTTACCACAATAAAGACCTGAAAATAAAATATGGAAAATATGAAAAAAGCGATGAATACAGGTGTGTCTTGCTTTAAAGTGATATGATATGTAGAAATTTGAAAGTTCAAGGAAGAATATCTAATTTGACAAGAGAAAGATCAGATTGTCAAACTGTCTCACTTTTCAGGTGGGAAAAATAGGTGTCCGGTGAAGCTGAGTGGCAGAGTTCTGCTGAGGGCAGATATCGTAACCCTGGGTGCTCCCCGCTGCTCTGTCTGCTAGTCTATAAGGGGGGTGATTATGGCTGTTGTAAAACTATTCCCCTTTGAACAGCTAGTTTCCCTAGTGATTTTAAATATTTTACAGGCCATTAACTACGCATTAAAGAGACTGGTGGCTACAGGGATATCTATCAAGTTCTTGCAAATATCAATGAATTAGAACCAAATAAGAATTTTTGAGATTAGAATTTTAGTTAGTAGGAAAACATGATTTAATTTTAAAACATCAATTAATAAGTAACTCATGTCATAAAGTTAAATATTCCCCTATAGGTTCACAAAGACTGGCAGTCATATATACACATAATTTGTAACATTATGATATATTATAATATTGTAGTATATTGTTACACATATATGTAATAATATATACATATATATTTCGTAACTATATATTGTTATATATAATATATATGTTTATATATAATAATATAAATATGTATACTATATATGTTGTGTATATATAACAACCAAGACAGAGCAAATGGAAGATAGAAGAGAGAAGATGCCTTTTTGTGTTCTCTCTACCCCTGGTATGGTGCCCCTGAAATAGAATCTTGAGTTGATTATTAAATTATATTCAGTTTAATATACCGAGTACCATTCCCATAACAAGAGCCCAATGACAATCCTGCAAATGTGTTTATGTGTTATGTATAACTTGACCAGGGCTTTTCTTAATATTTAAAAATTGAAATAATTTGTTCTGGGTTATTTGCACAAACCCCACAATCACAAAAGTAAGAATCACAAGTATTCCTCAGCAATTAGAGAATTCAAAGGGAAATGTCAACTTTTAATGGATGGATATATCAAAACCTTCCAATATATACCTATATATATATTTATTTATCCTCACAAATGGTCTTCCTCTTATTCCAAAATATTTGGGATAGTAAAAAGGGATTTGAAAAACAGAATAGTGAAAAAGGGAAATAGGAAAGCATTAAGATTTCTCAACAATACCCTTCCCCTTTTTATGTGTTTATAGTTTTATCAAGTGTATATTTGTATATAAAGAACAAGTAGGCTGTAACAGTTAAAAATATGGCTCTTGAACCTGACATTTAGTCTTTGATTCCAGCTCTGCCTTCTATTCTTTGAGGGACCACAGAAATTTAATTAACCTTTTTGTAAAATGTATGTGATAATGGAACCTACATACCTCGGAAGGCTGTTGTGAGGACATTAACCCTTAAAACTTGTACGCGTGGCAAACATTTACTAAAAGTATTAAAGTCAAAGCTGCATCTGCTTCAAATATTATTGTCAGCGCTTTTAATTTAGGCAGAAAAGCCATAGCCAAAGTAAGCCTTAAGTACATTGCTATGAGCTTTGGTAATAAACTTACAGTCATAAAGAAGCCATTGTTATCTAATATTATTTTGGAATCCGCAAAAGGATATTCTGAAATGTAATAGTTGAATTGGAACAAGAATTACACTAATTAAGAAAGCTGGGGCGCCTGGGTGGCTCAGTGGGTTAAACCTCTGCCTTCAGCTCAGGTCATGATCTCAGGGTCCTGGGATCGAGCCCCACATCGAGCTCTCTGCTCAGCAGGGAGCCTGCTTCCCCCCCTCTCTCTACTTGCCTCTCTATCTACTTGTGATCTATCTCTATATATAAAATAAATAAAATCTTTAAAAAAAAATAAAAAAAAAATAAAAGAAAGCTGCTCACGTCCCATTGCATTTCGATGTTCTTACTCAAAGGTGAAGGACTGGCTAGGAAGAATAGAAGTAATTAGGTAGAGATTTACTAAACTTCTAAAGATAAGTATTTGAAAGAACTGTTTCAAAATTTGTGCACTTATACAAAGGAATTCACAGATACAATCTAGGTTGCCAATTTAAGTTCTAGAACTACCAAATTTTAAAACTGACAACAGAGAGCTAGAGGAGTAAAATTCCATAATATAGTTTTAAACGTGTGGGGCCTAATGTCCTAAGTGCTCTGTGACTTGGCTTTGCTGCTGAGGAGTACTTGTGTCCCTCTCCTGAGGTTTTCTTTCCCCTTGGAGGCACCTCCATCTGGGACATGACTTCTAACTTTGTTCTACCTGTCACCCTGAGTGGGGTTAGGTGCTGTCCTAGATTCCTTGGTGGTTTAAAACAACAGAAGATTATTCTTTCACAGTTCTGAGGGCCTGAAGTAAGAATCCAGGTGTCAGCTCAGCCGTGTTCCCTCTGAAGTCTCTAGCGGAAGGATCTTTCCTTGCCCCTTTCCAGCCTTTGGTGGCTCTGGTCGTTCTACGACTTGTGGCTGCATAGTAACTCCAAGATTTACCCCTGTGCTCACATGGCTTTCTCATTTTCTCTAATAAAGACAGTTACCATTGCAATTAGCCCTGTCTCCCTAACCCCATTCACTATTTATCTTGAAATCAGTAACTTAATCATGTTTGCAAAAACCCTTTTTCCAAATAAAGTCACATTCGCAGGTTTTGAGGTTTTGGACATGGGTGTGGATTTGCACATGTGGGCCGGGCACCATTTCACCCATTACAAGTATGCTTTCTATCTTCCAAGTTATTACAGGCAATATGTTTGCTGGATTTTCTGTCCCTGTATGATATAAGTGGTCTATTTTTCCAGGCTCCTAAGGGTAATTTTTTTTTTAAACTATTTTTTTCTAGCCTCCAGGAAGTTTCCTCTTGCTCTTTTGGCTTCTGCCTTCTATCTAATCCCCAAAATCAATGACACATATTTTAGGCATTATTTATTTGGCAACACCTTTCCCAGGGCACATTTCCGTATGAGTTGTAAATCAGTTAGTTATTTGCTGGGCAATCATTCCAAAGCTCAATGACTTAAGACAGTAACTATTTTATTTGCTCAAAACATTCAAGGCCAACATATAGTCCATTAGTTAAGCATCTGCCTTCGTGTCAGGTGATCTCAGGGTCCTGAGATGGAGCCCCGCATCAGGCCCCCTGCTCAGTGAGGAGACTGCTTCTCCCTCTCCCTCTGCCGCTCCCCCTGCTTGCACACTCTCTCTCTCAAATAAATAGATAAAATCTTTTAAAAAAGTGGTATTTTTTCCTCCTTCTTCCTAAAGTCCATATCTCTTTTCTAATTGGTTCAGAACTCATGCAGCGTATAGAGCGATCACTTACTGGGCTTCACATAAACTCAATGATTAAGAAAGCAGTAAATGGCCAAATAATTCCTAAAACGCAGTCTCTTGACATGAAGCCCAGTGTGGTTTTTTTAACTCTATTACCTTGGTAAAGTAATATCCTGTGCATATGCAAAAATGTACTACTTTCTGATTTGAGTCTAATAGTCTGTGTAGTGCAGAGATTCTTCTAGAAAATGCTACTAAAAATTAATTCACATGATGAATAAATTCACTTCAAGAGTGGGATGTTTGAACAAAATGATAATGCAATTAAATGCACTACATACTGCACATATACTATAAATGCCATCTTAAAATATGCATGTAGATAGGAAAAATATGCAGGAACTTAGCTCCTTTCGGTTGACAAAGGAAGCATGATAGAGTAGAGTAATAAGGTTGGTAAACCTCTAAATTATGTCAGCGTTTCATGCTGCTCTGTGTAGGATATTAGCCACAGACATTTGTGTTATTTATTGCTGTCATTATGCATTTTGTAAAAAAATTCAGGGCAACTTCTCAGAAACCATACTGTTAGTTCAGATGATGAAAGATACTATTTTGGGTTTTGTCTAGAGCATCTCAGTGGTACTTTAGTTACATATAGGACCTGATATTATTTCAGACCTTGCCTTGCAATTTCTATACTTACTGAAGTTACAATTAACACTGATATATTACTCTAACTTCAGATATATTCATAATATTGGAATAAAAATACTGCTATATACTAAAGGAGGATACCTCTCTTTTAGACTTCAGTTATACCTTTAAGAACAAAAAATGAAACAAAACTCTTTTTTACCTTGCTCCAAATGTTTGAAGGCAGTGATGGACTACGCAACACGTGACTACGTGACTTTGTTTTTCTATGTATCTCATTTAGACATTAGGCTTCACAAGTCTAGCAGATTTAAAGCAAATCCATGGACATGAGACAGCATGAATGAAAGTAATTATATCGAAACAACAATTCTGCCCTTCTCTTTTGTTATTGTTGTTGTTATAATGTTTTCTGCATTGGAAATCTTCAAACTGCAAGAATGTGGCCGTAACCATCCTTTGCAGTATAAGGATTTAAGGACTTACATACTGACACACACGTGTGCCCGCAGACACACACGTGCACACACACCTTCTTGTTTGCTATTGAGTGAATATTTAAATCATCTGAGTTGTTCTCTTGGTTAAAAAAAATACTGTTCTTGGGGCGCCTGTGTGGCTCAGTTGGTTAAGCAATTGCCTTCGGCTCAGGTCATGATCCTAGAGTCCCAGGATCGAGTCCCACATGGGGCTCCCTGCTTCTCCCTCTGTCCTCTCCCCTCTCATGCCCTCTCCTCTCATTCTATCTCTCAAATAAATAGATAAAATCTTAAAAAAAATTACTGTTCTTGAGGCTAAGGTCATGAGTTCAAGTTCCAAGTGGTCAAGAGAATTTTGCATGGAAAAGGACTCTGTTCCAAAGCCATGGATTGTCTCCTTCATCCCAGTCCATCACACAGCATTTTCACTATTTTATACATCAGGTTGAGTAGGCTGAGAGTTTCACGCAAGCCCATCAGTGGGACTGCACTTACCACTCAGCAAAAGACAGAACTGGTTAGTCACCAGGTTTCTCTTTGCATTGAAGGAGCCTATGCATTTCATATGGTTTTTGTGCTTGTTTTGCTGATCCAAGATTGAAGAAAAGCTCAAAACCAATATCTACTTTTAAGCCACTGATTTGGGGAATTTTTTCTGAGAAGAAAGACTTCAGATAAAAAGTATCTATGATACAAAGGACCAAAGGGAGATTGAAAGAAACAAACCTGTTTTTATTCTAAAAAAACTTTTTTCTTCTCTTCCTTTCATTTTTTCTTTTATCTCCTCCATTTTCTAGCAAAAATTCCAATTGAGGGGGCGCCTGGGTGGCTCAGTGGATTAAGCCGCTGCCTTCGGCTCAGGTCATGATCTCAGGGTCCTGGGATCGAGCCCCGCATCGGGCTCTCTGCTCTGCAGGGAGCCTGCTTCCTCCTCTCTCTCTGCCTGCCTCTCTGCCTACTTGTGACCTCTCTCTCTGTCAAATAAATAAATAAAATCTTTAAAAAAAAAATTCCAATTGAGATGTAACATATAATCAGAAGCTTTTATACACGTTCTTATGGACTTGAAGTTTCAAGACCAGTGAAAAGCTTCCTTTAGGTATTAAGGATGCAGATATACATAGTAGTGAACTTTTAAGCCAAAGCACATGCAAATAAGTAAATAAAGGTAAAAATTATTATGTCTCCTGAATTTGGCTGTTTTTAAAGTTTCCTCAAAGCTGTTAAGATCAAATATGCTTAATTAATGAGTTCTTTCAGTATGCACACCTGATACAGGTCACGCACCCAATAAATTCAGAGGGAAGATGCATTAAAACTTTTATAAGAGAATAAAATAATTTTAGGCTTGTGTTTCTGTAGATCCACACATATTGCTGAATTCATTTTCCATAAAAGTCCTTTTTCTCTGTTTAATGCAGGTGAGAAATTCTTAGAGAGGCAAGAGGTGAAAGGTGGCACTGAAGTTTTTGCTCTCTTGAATGTTCATTAGATAAATTTTATCTTTTTCAAGTGAATATTATGTCTTTTCTAGAAAATTGGGCCCGAACATCAAGTTCAGTGTTTGAGGCTGTCCCTGACACCCAGAATGTTTAGTAGCCCTGGTTAATCCTTTGCTCAGGGCAAATGTTCGCAGGATATAAAGCAACACTGGTTTACGAGCACCCACACGGCCCTCAGTGAGCCTAGTCCAGGGGGGTCCGAACTCTGAACTACTTAAGAAAATTACTTCAAAAAAATGGAGCTACAGTTTGTTCTAAAAGCAAAATAATTCTGAGAGCTAGAAGCTTTCTTCTCAAGCTTCCCAAAGACATTAAGCTTGCCGGGTATTTCCCTAATAAACGGGATTGCTTTTTCTTTCTTGTTCACTGCAGATACGTGAGAAAGCTTACTGTTTTTGCATAGAAATAGAAAGGAAATTGAAAATAAATGGGATATCACTGTTGGTTGGGCTGATGACCACAACAGTGCTTACATTTTAGGATTTCGAATCTTGAAGCACGATCAGGTTAAACACGGGACTCTCAGAAAAGAATAAAGGACGAGAATGCGACAGCATAAGAACTCATGAAAGTTTTAGCTGTAGTCACACGCTTGGGGCATGAACCTATACTATGTTAATATAATTTATGCCTTTCTTTTCTATTTTTTCAGTCATCATAGATTTTGTTCTATGACGTTCGACTCCAGGTTCTTGTTGTAAACTGGAAATTTACACAAGCACGTTTGTAATTTAGAGAAAGGGCGCTTCTTTCCAAGAGTGTTTTTCAAACTGGGTCTAGGTCCACTGAGAGTAGTAGGTGTATATGCTAAACTTCAGGGTCATCTCCTCCTCCTCATGGCAGAATACTTTTAACCAGTGTAGAGAGTCACTGGTGTCATTAGATTAGAATGGCGGCAACCAGTTATGTATATATTATTCTACGTATTTTATCTGATCCCACTGAAAATTGTTTCTATGACAAAGCCTGCTGGTCTCTTCTCAACAAAGTGAGGAGAATTTAAATTTTAAGGATGACACATGTTCATATTTTTCAAACAAATCCTAGATAGCAGGGGGTCGACAGAGTGATAAGAGATGTCTGGTGATTAGCACCAGACCCTGATGGTAAGTGTTGAGTGCATCTCTGGAGGTTTAATGACCTGATCTCTACGTCTTTAATATTTATGTTTACACTGGATAAGTGAAAAAAATCTTTATTTTGTTGTATAGGAAAACTAGGGTCAAAAATATTCAATGACTTTGTAAGAGGTATATGGCAGCTCAGAATTAGATGTGAGGTCTTTTACTAAATCTAACAAAGTTCCTTAAATCTGTGAATGTTATTTTAATATTTGAATACTAGTTATTTTCACAGATGAGCCATGCATCTAGAAAACAGAGGTGCCTACGTGTGCAATTTATTGTTAAAGAACTCATTTACAGAAATAATTGAATAAATAATTTAATTAGTGGAAGACAGGAATTAGATCATTTAAGTGTTTTAGCAGTTACCAGTGATTAATTCCAAGTTGTGCAGAAAATTCCCTCAATCATCTCCAAAAAACCAACCCAACTTAAACCTTGGGTTTCTTATGCATATTTTTTCAAGACTCCTTGGTGAGTGGGAGAAAAACTGATTATTTAAGTCCCAAGATTTGGCCTCAATTGACCCACATTCTCCATCATTTATCCTCAGCGTGATGGCCTAGAAACAGACTAAAAACAGATAACATATACTGTTACTCTGCTAATGAATGTTGTCTAATAACTATAGGAGCTAACTGAAAAAACTAGAAGTCTGAGTCCAGATCTGGTTCTTGTACTGACTTGACATTGTCTCTTGGATGTTTCAGAGACACCTCAAAATCAGCACGTGTGACTGTGCTCATGATCGTCTCTCAGACCTGGGCATCTTTCAGTGTCCACCCAGTTCTGCAGCTCAGAAACCTAAAAGTCATCCTTTATACTTCCATTTTCTTAACCCTGCCCCCCCAACCAATCCTTTACTTGATCTTGTGGATTTTACCCCTATAATGTCTCAAAACTGCCAGTTTATCTCCATTTCTGCCGCCTCCGCCCTAGTCCAGGATGCCATTGTCTCTTGCCTGAACTCATGTCTTCTAATCAGAGTGAGCAATCACTCCTGTGTACACTACAGCAGAGTGACCTATTCAAAGTGACAATCTAATTGGACCACCTGCCTGCATAAACCTTGTTACTTATCTTCAGATAACTGGGGGTTGGGCAGAGACCTCAATCAGAACTGTGAGGCACCTCATGCTTTGGCTACTACTCACCCCCTTGGCCCCACATTTCCTCATTCTCCCTGTCTGTTACAGTCAAACGAAATCACTTTTCTTTTGCTCACTCACATTTCCCTGCCACAGGACCTTTGCACTCACTTTCCCCCCAACCTGGGACACTCTCCATTTTCTTCTTTGCCTTGTTAATGCCAACTCATTTTTTTTTAATTTAATTTTTTTTAAGGTCTCAGCTTGCCTCTCTGATGTTGCTATGTCAAATCTCCCACTCAGAGACTTTCATGTTCCCCTTTGTATCAGCTGTTTTGGTAGCACTGTGAAAGATGTTGGTGTGGTCAATTACTATAGTAATATAGTAATAGCAGTCACTCCTCCCTCCTCCCCTACTATAGAATGTAAGTTTTATAAGACTAAAGACAGGCTTTGTGGTTATCAGTATGTTTCTAGTACTGATTAACATGCTGAGTGCTTGTAGTTGCTTATAAATACTTACTGAAAGAATGAGTAGATGGTCCTTCTATATTTCTGGATAAGTTACTAACTACTTGTGTCATGGTATCTTTATCTCTAAAATGGAGAAATATTTAATATTTTTTAAAGGTCCCTTCAGATTTTTTCCTAATTGCATTCCAAATATGGATAATTAGAAATTAATAAGTGAATTAGTTTGGAAAACCCGTTCAGCTTTACTCATTGTACCAGTCTGTAACTACTGAATGGACAGGGGTCCAGGTAAAGGACAAAGAGGAGAGAAAGGGGAATGTGAGGGGAGGAGAGATGAAGGAAGACAAATAAGCGTAAAATCCAGAAGGAAAACAAAGTGAGGTTAAACAAAAAGTGGGTAAAACCAGTGGGTAAAACTGTCATCTTTTTCTTTATTCACATTATTAAGTAGTCATGGTAGAGAAGGAAAGTTTTTTTGTTTTTTTTTTTAAAGATTTTATTTATTTATTTGACAGGCAGAGAGGCAGCCAGAGAGAGAGGAGGGGAAGCAGGCTCACTGCTGAGCAGAGAGCCTGATGCGGGGCTCAATCCCAGGACCCTGGAACCATGACCTGGGCTGAAGGCAGAGGCTTTAACCCACTGAGCCACCCAGGTGCCCCCTAGAGAAGGAAAGTTTAAGCCTTCACACAGGCTAGTGTTTTCAGGCTTGCATGCTCCTTCCCCGCAACACACACACACACACGCACACACACGCACACGAACATGCGCACATGCATGCACATGCACACATGGACAGAGAGTATCGTCTGGCTATGTGCTGGACTGAATTAGTGAGTTAGTAGAGGATTCGTGATCTGAACTCAGATCCTTGCTGTTCCTTTTCTTAAATTAAAATCTGTACATCCTTTGTATTTGAGGTAATAAGTTTAAAGTATATTTGAGCTGTCATTTGAAAATTTGTAGTCTATAAGGAAATTAAGGGAGAGGGAAAAAAAAGAAAAGAGAAAGAGAGAGAAATCTGGATTGCATTTTCCTGACCCATAAGGGATTTTCCTAAGAAAACAGGCTTTAATGTAAACAACCTCTGTATTTTTCATGTTGTCTTTTAAAATAATGATTCTGTAAATAACTTACTTTTCCAAAAATGAACAAATTGGATTCCTAAGCTCCCTGCCATCAGAGCCTTGGTTCAGATTCAGCCAAATATAAAATCCTCCAAACTTTTGATATTCTTTTGCTCACCATAGCTTTTCAAAAGGTAGATGACTAGGAAATGCACTTTTGTTCTCTGCTTAGTGCTTGAGCATTAGTTTGACTTTAATAGGCTGGGATGATTTCAGCTTATAAATCTTCAGCTGGAGGATAAAGTTCAAGTAGATAAAATCAAACAGATGTTGGTGGGAGGATTTCTTCATGACCCATAAAAGTGCTATCATCAAAGCCGAGAATCATTTGTTTTGAATTATTACACTGTTATCAAAAGGCCTGTAGCAGTCTGTTTGTTGAGGAATTGGATCTGTTTATCTGAAAACAGAACAAAGATGCCATGCTAAGGCGTTCCTGGGAAAGTGTGGTTTAGGACACACTGGGGTAGCTCGGAGACACTTTGATTGACACTTGTCAGCAAACATGGTAATTGGACATGTCATTCTTGAAGTGGTATGGAGGAGCCCCATGTCAACCAGAACTTGGCCAAAGGCAGAGTGGGAGAGAAACCCTCAAAGTAAAACAAGGGAGCTCACTCCTAAGTGAATAATTAGCTACTAGTTGGAGAAGATAATTAATCTACTAAATATTGAAATGTCTCTTTAGTAAATAGTCCTGGGGTGCTCACCCAAGAGGAGTTGTCCTGGTTTTGGCACATAGACGACATCCCTACTGATTAAGTAGGAATAGATAACACCTGGTGACATGTGCCGGCCCATGCTTTATAAAGAGACTCTCGCAAATGTCTTTAGTCATTCTACTAAGTTGGTTTATAGGACCAGATATGTTTCAGTGTGGGGAACACTCTAGGGCAATGCAGAAATTCAAAATAGTAAAATATAACATGAAGAAATGACTCTCTTAATGCTGTAGGTGATCATGATTACCACAGGGTGAAAACTACGTAGGTCAGATTTCCTTTTAAAACGAATACGTTCAGGGGCGCCTGGGTGGCTCAGTGGGTTAAGCCGCTGCCTTCAACTCAGGTCATGATCTCGGGGTCCTGGAATCGAGTCCCACATCGGGCTCTCTGCTCAGCGGAGAGACTGCTTCCCTTCCTCTCTCTCTGCCTGCCTCTCTTGTGATTTCTCTCTGTCAAATAAATAAATCTTAAAAAAAAAAAAATAAAACGAATACGTTCAGGGGCGCCTGGGTGGCTCAGTGGGTTAAGCTGCTGCCTTCGGCTCAGGTCATGATATCAGGGTCCTGGGATCGAGTCCCGCATCGGGCTCTCTGCTCAGCAGGGAGCCTGCTTCCCTCTCTCTCTCTCTCTGCCTGCCTCTCTATCTACTTGTGATCTCTCTCTGTCAAATAAATAAATAAAATATTTAAAAAAAAAAAAACAAAAAACGAATACATTCAGAACACCTCCCTTCAGTTGATGGTGTTAGTTACACCAGTTATACTAGTTATACTAGTATACTAGAGTTATACTGGTAGTGGAACCAGATTAGTAAGGCAGTTTCTCCTTTATTAATATTAACCGCCCCCTTTGAACTTCTCAGACTCTATCATCTGGCCTCCTGGAACCTAATTTTTCTTCACCCCAGCATTTACAATGTGCTCTGCTCTTTCTGGTTCTTTTGCTTTCATAGCTGTTATCAATTTCAAGTGACTTTGTCTTCCCCTCTCATATCTGGCTGTCTGTGGTCCTCTGCCTTATAAGTCTTATTTATTTATTTATTTGCTACAGAAGTTCTTTTGGGACTTTGATAAAAGTTAAAACCATTTCCCAGATAAGACAATTATATTTAAAAGTTTGCATGCAATCATAGGACATTCAAAGATCTTCTGAAGTCATTTTTGTTTCCATTTCCACCTCTGAGGATATGAGCCTCTGATAAATCCTTTAAGACATAACAAAAGCCCTATTTCTCCATGAAACTAAACTATGGCAATGCATAGTCTGGACTGTTTCATACAACACTTAATGGAAAGGGCCTTGGATTTAAGAGGCTGGGTTCTAGTCTTGTTCTCTGCTTGCTCTATAACTCTAGGATCCAGCCTCTCTGGAATTTCCTCCACCAGAAATTAAGGGACTAAGTTTCCATTGCTCTAAAAACTTTGATTCATGGCTTGTTCTTAATGTTCTAAATAGACTGTAAACGCTTTGTGGGAAAGATCCATACCGTACCAGTTCTTTCTTTATTGTAGGTTATCTAACATAATACTCACTTCTAGAAATTAACCAGAGAATACTTATATACCACTACATACAACAAACTGAAGGCTGCTGGAGGGGAAGGGGATGGGAAGGATGGGGTGGCTGGGTGATGGACATTGGGGAGGGTATGTGCTATAGTGAGTGCTGTGAGTTGTGTAAGACAGATGAGTCACAGACCTGTACCCCTAAAACAAATAATACATTGTATGTTAAAAAAAGAAAAGAAAAGAAAAGAAAGCATCACGCTACTTAGCTTTTTCTCTAATCTGAAATTTCTTTGTCCCTAATAGAGATGCAAAGAAATTTTAACTTAAAAAACCATGTGGCATCCCCCTTGCTTTGTCTTTTTGCACTGTACTCCTTTCCTCTGAATATTGTCTACATTGTCTACAATGCTGTATTAATGAAGAATCTTGCTTTTCATTCCTAAAGAGTATTTTCTTTTTGTATGGAAGTCGTCTGAGTGGATATATATAATCATACTACACGAAATATTTCACATTTGCCTCCGCATAAATCTTTGCCAAACCCACTTGATTGCAAACATAAAATTCTTTCCCTGTATCTTTTTTTTCTTTTTTCCAAAGAACTAAAAAACACTATAAATGGGAAGGTATGCCACGCTGGGAACACTGGATGAACATGCAATCACAGGCCTGCAGGGTCCTCCAGAGAACACTTGGTCCACCTGATGCTCCATAAAGGGACACATTTAAACAGACAATAGATGTCCTCTGATACCTGGTTGGGCTGGGCGTGGCTATTTTAACATTCTGGGGTCTTTCACAGTGAAAGTTACATGCTTCACATTGCCAGTATCCTCAGGAGGCACCCGGAGGTCTTTCTCTTGCCCTCTTCTTCTCCCAAAGACATCCCTCAAGGAAGAGGAGATCTGATATGAATCAGAGGTTCAAGGGCTGACCTTAATGGCAGAAGGTTTCTGCAAGAGAAATAAAGATATTTAAATAGAATTAATTAGAATAGGACAAAGGCTATTCTCTCTTTGCTTTTTGCTCCCTCTCTTTGATGGCCACTGTGTGGGAGTATACCTTTCCACGCAGCTGGTGTATTAGATGGGCCAAGAGTGTGTCCCACCTGCACCCATATTTCTTCATCTCTCTCCCAACACACACACACACACACACACACACACACACACGATTAGGTGGAGCTCGAATAAAGAACACATAGTAAGAAATTTAGCTAGGGAACCCTCCTGATTTTGTTGGGTTCAGTTTCCTTGCTAATTTCCTACTTACCTTCCTCCAGGGCCAAGATCAGGGTATAAACCCAGAGGAAAGGAAGCAAAGGGGCAGACTGTGAAAGCCTCAAGCTCAAGGGATTAAAGACTTTGTCTGTTTCTACAAAACCAAGTTCACCAGCATTGAGATTAGCAGGAAGTTGCAAAAAACGCAACAGTTTAAAAAAAAAAAAAAAGACAGAAAAAAGGGAAGAAGGAAGGAAGGAGGGAATATTTTTTTCCTATTGTGTTCCCAGTACAAATATCTTTAAAAATCTAACGTAATGATTGGTGATAAACTTGTGAATGATTATTCTAATTTCTTATCCCCTTCAAAGACCACTGACATTGAACTGACGACAAACACTTTAAGAGTTCTGGCCATACACAGGACAATGCCTTTTTTTTTTTTTTGGTCTGCACAGTTGCTTTTACTCTGATTTTTTTTTAATTGCCAACATTTAAAACGTCAAAAATTCTCGATAAGATTTTGACTTTCAGAATTCTCCTAAAAGATGGGACGTTTTAACGAATACGGGTCTAAGTTCCCACAGCGTGCACTCATCTGGAGCTCTTTATCAGCTGACCATGTACAGAAGGAGTCCATTCTCTGGTTTGCAGCAACCCGTACCATTCCTTAGTGCTTACAGCCCAGCACGACACTTACTCAGAGTACTTGCCGTCCCTGTTGGCATTCGAAGACATCAACATTGCCTTTAAATGTTCCCAGTTAAAGTCTAGTAATACATATTCTTCAGTCAGAAAAGTTCTATAATAGAGTTATATAGTAAAAATCATCCTACTACAACAACCTTCACTTTTATGAAGACACTATGTTACCAAGCAGTCATTTTTTTTTCTAGGCAAAATAAATCTGTTCAACAATTATTTTCTAGGGTTTTAACCATTTTTACTGTTTTTCAAACTACTTTAAAAATCTACAGAAAGCCAAATCTGTAAGATTTTAAAACCGTACGAACATGGACTTGGAACACCAGGGAGACTCAGTCTGACGTAAGCACAGGTCAGGATCCCAGGGTGCTGGGATCAAGCCCAGTGTCTAGCTCCCTGCTCAGGGAAGGTGGGTGTCTGCTTGTCCCTCTCCCTCTGCCTCTCCTACTGCTTGTTCTCTTTCTCTCTTTTTCTCTCAAATAAATTAATAAACTTTAAAAATATATATGGGCGTCCCTCAGTTTATGTTAAGAAAAGATTGGTAAAAGAGGAATTTTTTTTAGGGACTCTTTAGTATCCAAGGCTCTAACACAACTCTGAGTAGTGTTAAGTTTTTTATATAAGATGTTTTGCGAGGTACCTGGGTGGTTCAGTTGGTTAAGTGTCTGTCTTCAGTTCAGGTCATGATCTCAGGGTCCTGGGATTGAGCCCTCCCATCGGGATCCCTGCTCGGGTGGGGAGTATGCTTCCCCCTCTCCCACTGTATCTCCCTGTCCCTCTATTTCTGCTCTCTCCCTCTCTCTCTCCAATAAATAAATAAAATATTTAGAAAAAAGATCCTTTGGTATTTTTTATTTGAATAACTTTGTAGATGTTTTTAGTTCTCTTTGGAGTCTATCTGCATCCATCCATCCTTCCATGGTCTTTCCATCCATCTCTTTATCTATTTACTTACCTGTATATGGCCACAAGTAAGAATTGAAATCATTAAGTTAATAGGTAGGGAAGCCAGGAGCCTCTTCTCCTTTCTCCTCCTCTTCCCACCACCTCTTCCTCCTTTAGGTTCATTCTTTCACTTACCTATTTAACAATTTTTTACCTAAGGAGTCTCTATTTTATATTAGACACCCTGTTAGGTAGTAAAGGATTAAATAAATATGAGTCATAATTTCAGATGTCAAGATTCACCATTTTATAGAAAAGGGAAATGAAAGCTGTGGCCAAATCATTGGTCTAACGTTGTGTAATTAATTGATGTAGAGCAAGGATTTGAACATCAGTCTATGGGATGTGGAAGTCTGTGTTTTTTCTCTTCCACCACTTCCCTTTCTAAGCGTCAGATAATTACAGATAATCAGCTATAAATAAGCATGACTTATAAGATGTAACTGGACCATGATTTTGACTTCCCTCACATCCCAGTTCTTGGATGTGACCTCTGCTAGATTCTTTAACTTTTAGGGTCACTCTTAAATAAAGTACAATGGTCACTTTCAATCACAAGCAAAACTTCAATTCAGAAATCAGAATACCACACGGGTTATATGAATCAACACACCCTTCTCCCTCCCTCTCCTCTCTCCTCCTCTTTATCATTTTGCTCCTGTCTTGCTCCATTCTCCAGCACATAGCTGTCTGCATTCTTCAGTCTTGGCCTGTGGGTGCTTTTATAGGTTTCGTGAACGTCTCCTCTTCTGGGCCCTTTGAACTCTGAGGGCCTGTACTCCAGTAGCAAGTATCTCTGTTCTCCCAAAAGAGTGATATTAAAAAGCAGATAAAGAGCACCATCCTAAGTTGAAAGAGAGAGACCACGGAAGAAAGAAAAACAAATACATTTTCACATCTTCAAGGGTAGCTGCTTCCTGCTTTTTGAACAAGGGGCTCTGCATTTTTATTTTTCAGGAGTGCCTGCAAATTAACTACCTTGCCTTGTGTTAAGACTGGACAGAATGGGTAGGATACAAGCTGTGAGAACAGTCTTAGGCAAGGTATTAAATCAAGACCAGGATGGTAGTGACTTGGACCATGATGGAAGCAGCAAACTTGGTGAGCCTAGGATTTTCTTGTCTCTTCATATCTACAGATATAGCAATTCAGATAATCCTTAATTCCTGAAGAAGATAAAAAAAAACAAAACAAACCTATGGATAAATTGGATAGAAGAGGCATAGCCAATTTAATGTAAAAACACTTCCTAAAACATTTTTTGCTAAATCACGGTAGAAATTTCACTTAGTAGGTGGTCTTTATTGAGCAAATCCTAATGTCATGCTTTGCTATGGTTGTTGGTGGTATTTCTTTGTAAAAGTTGGTAAATTCATATAAAATATGTAAATAGATTGAACACACCTGTGAATAACTCTCCTAAGTGCCATACATACCCTCCTGAATTAATTGTTATGTATGCTTTTATTCATTTTTTTAAAATTTAGCTCCATCATAAAGGAGACCTAAAGGCATTTGTGGATTTTAGAAAAGCTCATTATTTGGCTGGAAAAGAACCCAACTGTTACCCTCTTATGTCCAGTGTTGTGATTCTCAATGTCATTCGGTCATTTAAAAAGCTGGGATGAAATGCACTGGGTTTCTTTTTCTCATTCCTGATAAGTCACGCTCCATCCCAAACCCGTTTGGGGCACGGGCTCAGGCACTCCTCACCTGGGCACTTCCCATGGGATTCTTTCTCTTGGGCGGCAAGTCCGTTATTACCCTCAGGAGATAACTGCCGTTGAAGAAGCAGGAACGTGCTGAAGAGGTAGTGAGACGAAGCAGGGGTTAAGCAGAGACTGCCCCCAAGTAAAGTAATTGTGTACCTGCATTTTGGCTGGATCAAGAATTACAGTCGCAGTAATTAGCAGTGCATTTTTGTATTATGACATGGAGGCCCGTGACTTCCTTCCCCCGCCTCCCCCTTTTCTTCCCTGAGACTCATCCTAAGGAGAAAGCCAGGGGGAAAATGAAGTGAGAATTAGATTAAAGCTGCCTTGCCCTGCCGAATGCTGAGCCTACATGAGCTGCTGGATCAAGGGCCAGCTCTGGAAAAGCTTTACTACAGTTGCTAAAAGTAAGCACGGCATCAGAATTTTGTCCTTCTCCAATGCTATCTGCTTTTAGTAAGGGTCACTGGTGGTGGTGGGGCCTCCCTGAAAAATCAAGGATAAAGAATAAATAACTGTAAGCCTTACTGGCTCAAACAAATTATTTTCCGGTTGGCAGACAGAGTACTAAGTGAGAGGCAGTGAGCTTGAACGTGAGAGTCTTGATTGGTGATCGGTGTCTGCCCTTCTCTGTGTCTGAAAAACTTCCAACCAAGTAACGCATTATTAAGATTGAGTAACACTCCTTGAGCACACAGAAAGGCACACAGAACAGACACTCAAACACCAAGGGAAAAAGCCCATGCAGCTATCCAAATTTTTGTGTGTTCTTGGCGTGGGAGTTGGAAGATGTATCTTGGACAACTGTATTTCTTTTAATATGGAAGAAATAATTTATACTACTCGGTTATTGAATCATGAGTCTCTTCTCATTAGTGGTATAAAACTTGATATGTCTTTTGTTCACCACACACTTTTAAAATTTGGCAAATTTTGCAGTCAAATGCTCTACCACTGAGCTATACCCCCTAAAATTTGGCAAATTTTGGACAGGAGACCTCAAACAAGCCTTTTCCCCCCCTTTTTTACTGGGATTTCTTTTACTACATTTGTCATGCAAATGTTAGAACTATTTTATTGAAATGCTGCATGTTCTATGGTGGCTTTATATATTCCAAGCAACTATTATCCTTAAACATATGAAATTCAAGGACAGAAGAAAACCCAGTCCTTCAAGCTGAATTTCCATTTGTGGATGGCAACTCATATAAACAGAATGTCTGTTCCTTGTGCTGTTGGCAGCCATGGCCAACCTGTCAAAAAAATACTGACTATTTCTCATTTTCTAGGGGGAGTGCTGAAAACTTACAATCTCTTTGGGAATCTCTGTTTTCTTCATGAAGCTGCACGGGAAGCCATTTTATGTAGTTTTAATTAGAAGCTATTTTGAATGTTGAAAGTTCTTTCCCAGCATGTAAAATGAGAGGAGACATTGAAAAATATCTCTGGTTGCTCTAAACAATGGTAATCAATTTTACTGAAATTTTGTTTAGCTAAAAATGGCACATAAAACTGGAGTACTTATAATGAAATAATAACACCCATAATTACTTTCTGAGGTTTTACTATGCGTGGGCACTGTTCTATGTACTTTCCAAGTATTAAAATTACATTTAGCTTTCTCTCTACGGTTTTGCAAAGAAAATAATACTGTTTTATCATCCTCATTATGAAGCATAGACAGGTTCAGAAATTGGTCTTAAGAAATTGGTCCTAGGTCATATGGCTAGACTCTTAGTCCATTCGGGCTGCTGTAACAAAATACCATGAACTTGGGAGCTTATAAACAACAGGAATGTATTTCTCACAGTTGTAGAGGCCAGGAAGTCCAAGGTCACGTCACTGGCAGATTCAATGTCAGAAGACGGCTGGTTTCCTGGTTGATCCACAACCATCTTCTCACTGTTACATCACATAACAGAAGGGGCGGGGGAACTCTCTTGTATTTCTTTTATAAGGACACTAATAAAGCTACTCCCAGAGGCCTCCCAAAGGCTTCTCCTAATACTATCACGTTGTGGATTGGGTTGCAACGTTTGAATTTTGGAGGAACACAAACACTCAGGCCTATAACAGCTAGTATGTGCAGCAAACACATGGAGCCCAGATCCACATACTTATGCAATAGGCAATGTGTTGTTATATATTTCATTTCAAATGATTAATTTCCATGTTTTCTAAAGTTGAATAATTCTGAAAATATGAGTTATCAACATTTTCTTTTAGATGTGATTCTAGTTAGATTTTCAAACTAACTGTAATAAAATCTACTTCCCCAAATTTCTAAAACTGTCTTTTTGGATAATAAGGAAATCTGTCTCTTCTATTAACTTTTTAAAAATGACCAAGAGTGAACATTTAGCCACAGAGGATCAAAATGATAGGTCATTTCTCAGTGAATCTCATTTTTTTTTTGTTGTTGTCATCATTCATCTACAGAAGACATGGTATGATATCTGCATATTTGAATCTATATCTGTATCTTTCCATCATCTATCTGTGGTTTACACATGATAGAGGAAACAGGGGATTGCAATTCAAGAGAGATGAGGAGGCTGAGAACTGTGGACTGTGTGTGGAGAATGTATTTCCAGATCTGATCAGGTCATAGAGGTCTAAGGAGAATTAACATTATTAACATCTTGACCATTGACAGAAAGTTTGAATTTTAACTAATAAGGAGTACAAGAAAAGTACTAAACAATAGGTAAATTAAACAATAAGACAATCATAAACTCTAGGGAAGATAGACCATTGTGCAAAAAATTCAAAGAGCTCGTAGTGTGCTGATGTTTCAGTGGTCGAGATAGTTTCATAGAATCACGACATACCCAGCATAGTTTTCTAGTCAACAATTACAGTATAAAATATTGGGATGATGCAGAATAGGTAGGATACATCTGTGGCTTGTTAGGTAGGGAGGAGGTACTGGTGGGGAAAAAAAATAAGAGTAAATCATAAGCTCCCAAGTGAGAAATCAATCGATGATGCCCACAGAAGAGAATATTATTTAGAGACAGGAAGGTATTTGCCCAAATAAATCAACTGAAAGAGTTGAGAAGGTCTTCCTCTGAGACAAAAAAAAAAAAAAAAAAAACTGTGAAAAGAGGGGTACCTGGGTGGCTCAGTCAGTTAAGTGTCTGCCTTCAAGGGTACCTGGGTGGCTTAGTTGGTTAAACAACTGCCTTTGGCTCAGGTCATGATCCTGGAGTCCAGGGATCAAGTCCCACATCAGGCTCCCTGCTCAGCGGGAAGTCTGCTTCTCCCTCTGACCTCTCCCCTCTCTCTCTCTCTTATTCTTTCTCTCTCTCTCAAATAAATAAATAAAATCTTAAAAAAGAAAAAGTGTCTGCCTTCAGCTCAGGTCATGATCCTGGAGTCCTGGAATCAACCCCCATCAGGCTCCCTGCTCAGCGGGGAGTCTGCTTCTCCTTCTCCCTCTCTCTGTCTCTCTGTCAAACAAATAAATAAAATAAAATAAAAATGAGAAAGGAGAGCAAGAGATTGCTGTTTTTGTTTTGCTTTGTCTTCTTAGCACCTCTTGACACTTTATGTGTATGTACAACTATACAAAAAAATTAAATAATATTAATCTAAATCATATTGCATTCTGCATGATATAGCAAAGCTTTTGTATTTAATTTTCATGCTGTCTTTGTGCTTTACTGTTGTCTAAAAAGCGATCTATGTCAATTTTCAGAGACATTTATACCATAGAGAAAACGTTCAGAAAAATATGCACATACATGTAATTATATTTGGAATATGTGCAAGTAGGAGTTCACTGGACCTGGACTTATTTCCTCAGAATCATGGAGCTTTAGAGCAGGAAGTGACCTTGAAAGATCATCTCATCTAATTCCCTCTTTTAACTGATAAACAATGCGAACCTTGGCTTAAGTAAAGTGGTCAGGTGAAGCACAATCTTTAACTTCATTCAATTGTGTAAGAACACATATGTTTATTGACAAATAAATATTTGGGAAAAATATAATAGTTTTGAGGCAAAACATAGATTAAAATATAGATTTAGATCTGTGTTTATGGTATTGGAAATAGACAAAAGATATTTTCATTACCTAATGTTTCCAAGTGTTGCCTGTTATAATGAGCCCATTTTTTAATAAAATCTTTAAAAAATTATTTTTATGCTTGAATCCAAATGATTAAATAAGGGAGAAAATTTCAGGTTATTCTGAAGCACTATTCAAGGAAAAAGTATGGGACTGGGTCATCTTAATTCTCAATAAATGAAAGTCAACCTGATGTAATCATCACAGTATATTCTCTGTTTTGCACACCAGAGGCATCTCGATCAGATGAGTTTAATACATGGATCTGCTGGAAATCATCTTGATGCAAATTTGAAATATTGGTTCTTCTCTTTTAGGTCTGTTTGTTTCTCATTAACTTACATTTCAACATCAGTGTTTCTTATGTTGCCTATATTGAAGTAATGGTCCATTATAGATATACATTAAAATATAGATGGCAGAGAATAAGTATAATTTAAAACTCACGTTTGAGCCCAGCACAGTGGCAGGTGGTGTTCAGCTGAGTGATAAACTGAGTGACTAAACGAACATACACATCTGGTCTTCCAATGTCTGTACGTGCACAGTCTCTCAACACTTTCATTCTGAAGGCAGAAGATATTAAAACTGTTGTTTTATTTAGTTTAAAAAAAATGGATGCCATCACTACCTGTATGATGTGAACCATATGGAAACATGCCTGTCAGCTGCTGTGGGGTGTTGAATCACCATTCCTGTCCCATGCTCTTGGTCTCTAAGTGAGTGTCTGTGTGTGTGTGCATGTGCACACAGTGTACGCATGTGCGTGTGTGTTAGGTTTTCTACACGGTTGAGATTATACTCTGCTTTTCTCAATTGTATCCTTAACATTTTTCAATCATAAATATTCTTTGACAGAACACCTGGGTGGCTCAGTCTGCTTAGTGTCTGCCTTTAGTTCAGGTCATGATCCTGGTCATGGTCATGATCAAGCTCATGGTCATGAGATCCAGCCCAGAATCAGGCTCCTGGCTCAGCAGGGAGCGTGCTTCTTCTTCTCGCTCTGCCCTTCCACCCTACTTATGCTGGATCTCTGTCTCTCTCTTTTGGAAATAAATAAATAAATCTTATAAACAAACAAACAAATATTCTTTGACAATATGGCTTTTTCCTATACAATATTTCAAGGGGTGAATGTCTCCAACTTGTATCCTTCTTTCGGAATTGTTTAATTACAAGGGGGCAGAAACACTCAGGTTAGGTTGGGGAAAGGGGTTTTGATTAGGGATACATGGAAATCTCGTGGAGTACTGTTCAGAATGTACAGCTGAGGGAAAAGCTGATTCCATCTCTCGTTTGCTTCTGCATTCTTTCATTCTCTTTCCGGTTTAAAATTCTGATGGAGCATATCTCTCAAACTCCCTCTGTGTGCAGACCAAGATCTTTTGCAAGGCTCTTAGTATCTTCTCCCATCCCCAGAACCTTACTTTTCATGTGATTTGGGCTTCCAGAGAGCCAATTCTCCTCTTAGCAATGTGCTAACTTTACCACTACAGACCTTACTAGTTACATTTTGTGTGTGTGAGGGGAAGTGACTGGGTGGAAAGAGAAGAAGGAAAGAAAAGCATCATATTCTGGAGAATGAATCAGCTTGGAGGTTGAGAGCCATGGATTGGATGTTTCCAAGTCAATCCTGGTTGAATTCTCTGTGGAAGTGAGTGGGAGAGGGGGGTCTAGATCATATAGCTAACTTTGCACTGAGCGTGGTCTCGCAAAGTATCTTTGAGATGAGTTATGGGCAGGGAAGGCAACTGACTGACTTAACAGCTGCATAGCCCAGACTCCTTTTTCCTGACTCTTAACCTTTGAACAGCACAGATCCGTCCCCCTTTTAGTAACTTCCTTTCTGTTCCTGTTAAGCTACCATTTCCCAGGTGAGGTGATGTTTGTCTACAGAGAAGTTGACATTTTGCAGCTTTTCATAAATCACTTTGATGAAGGAAGTTAAAATTGGCTATTTTGAGTTTATTTTCATATTCTCTTAATTGATATGTCTAAACAAATTTCTTCAGTGCTTCCTCCCTACATACAACTCTTACCCATCAACTAAGATCACATTATTGCATTTACTATACCTTTTCTCCTGTGTGGCATCCCTAATATTACTTCCAGCTAAAACTCAACCCTCATTAATTTTAAAGTAAGTTTAAAAAAAATCAAGCCATTCCCACAAGCACTTTAAACAAACCAAGCAACAACAGTGACAAAGCAAAAACAGACTTTGCAAACGTCCCAAGGTCCACATCAATAATACATATTTGAGGCCTTAAGTGCAGGTGCAGTTAGAAGCAGGGACTCTGCCTAGGGAAGAGGAAGAGAAGATATGAGACTGGAAAGAAAAGAGAATTGTGGTAAAGGAGGTTAAGAAGAATTGAGAAAGAAACATGGTGGCATAGTGTGAAGTGATGAGGAGCTTCCAAGGTGGGAAGACAAAAGAAATCAATAGAGAGATCAAGTAGAGTCAAGACAAAGAACAGATCACTGGCAAAATATGGTGAAGCTGGTGTGTCCATATTTTAATAGTTTGCAATGAAAATTGTTAGTATCTTTTTTTAAAAGATTTTATTTATTTATTTGACAAAGATCACAAGTAGGCAGAGAGGCAGGCAGAGAGAGAGAGAGAGGAGGACCAGGCTCCCTGCTGAGCAGAGAGCCAGATGCTGGGCTTGATTCCAGAATCCTGAGATCATGACCTGAGCCGAAGGAAGAGGCTTAACCTACTGAGCCACCCAGGCACCCAGATAGTATCTTCATCAGGCAATCTGACAATACATTTCAAGAACAAAAAAATAGATTCATATCCTTGGACTCAATGTTCTTACTTCTAGAAATTTATTTTAAAGATAGAATCCAAAAAAGGAAAATGTTAAATAGATGAAGATCTTCTTCCTCAATTTTTTTAAATGGTGAGAGAGTGGAAACCCCTGGGAGTCTAGTTATAGAAGAATAGTCTAATTGTAGCACATCAGCAATGGACATCCTTGTACATAAAAGTGCCAGTGATAGTGTAGCAACTTTGAATACTAGTGTATAAAAATTCACCATTAATTATGACCAGATGAATGCATGTATAAGGATGAAAAGTAAATAGAAAAAAGTGGAAAGAGTTAATTCCTAGGATGACGAGATTCGGGGTGATTCCTACTATAGAAAATGTTATTTGATTTGGAAATTACAGGAAATTGTTAAAATTTGAGACTGTGATTTTTACACATTACGGGGACGAAAAGCAAAGCTTAAGGAAGCGAGTTGTGAATGGATGGAGAAGAAATAGAAACTTTGGGAAAATGATATTTGTAGTAGAAACATGGCTACAAAAGGAATGACATTCTTAGAGGAGATTGGCTGTAATAAGGATGACAGGCTGACTGTATAGCAAATAGACGAGACTGCAGGCTTGAAGCTGAGGGGAAGAAGCCAGCCTAGACAGAAAGACTGAAGATGTCAGTGAGACAGAGAGACAAAGAGACAGAGAGAGACAGAGGGAGAGAAAGAGAGAACTTCAGGGAAATGTAGTCAAGACGCAAGAATGTTCATTCAGTCATTTAACACATGTTTATTATGTGTGCTCAGTGCTACACATGAATCTAAATCGGTAAACAAAGCAGACATACTTCCTGCTTTCATTGAACATAAAGTAGAGTATGTGAGACAGGGCTTATACAAATGAACACAAATTCACACACTGGATTAAGGGATATGTAGGAAATGTACAGGGTGTTGAAAGAGAAATAAGCAGCAGTGGCCAAAGAGGTCCTCTGTATGACAGAATATATAAGCTGAGACATAAAGCAGCAGTAGAAGTTCACTAAGTTAATAGAAGAGGAAGGGGTTGAGAAGAGTGCCTTAGAAAGAAGAGGTACAAAGTAGGTACAAAGACCTGGGAAAGGAAAAATCTGATGTCTAGGGGAACTGAAAGAAGGAATGTCATGAATGAGGAGAAGAGGGGTATCAGATGAGGGCACACTCAGAGACAGGCCAAGATCATACTGAAATTTATAGGTTATGGCAAAGATTGGATTTTGCTTAAACAGCAGTGATAAGGCACTGATGGGTTTAACCAGAGCATGACATGGTAAGTTTTGTGATTTTACATCTTACTCTCACAGGTAACAATGTTGACTGTGGAATGGATGGGAGAAAAGCAGAAACCTATGTTCAGGCTCTTGAAATTGTCCAGTTGAGTGTTGACGATGGTGTCACTGGAGATGGTGTTTAAAACAGTGTTGCTTCTTGGTAGTCAGATTTTGAAACCGAAGTCATAGCGCAAAGAGTTCTGCTGCTATGTTTTCCCCCCTCCTTTCTGGAACTTTGCTTAATGAAACCAGTGCCTTCATGACCATCTTCAATTTATTCATTTAGCTGTTATTGACAACTTGCAGAATACCAGTCTATAACTGACTCATCCTAATGTACAAATAATCCTTAGGTTATTCTCCAGAATAATAATTACCTAAATATTCCATTGCTTAGATTTGTCCTCCTCAAATTTTCTTATTTAATTAGAAAGAAGATTCCAGTTTCTCAATCTGAATAACCGTAGTTTATTGCTCTTGGGATTTCTACATGTTAAGGTCTAGAGTTGAGCTCTCCAGTATGTTAACCACTAGTTTTACGTGACTATTAAATACAAACTAGTTAAAATTGAATAAAATTTAAAAATAGTTTCTCTGTTGCACTAGTCATATCTCAGGCACTCAATAGCCACATGTAGTTGTGGCTATGGAATAGATGGTGTAGATGTGGAACATTTCCAGTATCTATATGGTTTTATTAATGCTGATATGGAGATTCTTCTTGTTTCCTTGCACATATATTCCTTGCTCGCTATGATCTGATTAACTACAGCGATTCATCTAGATTCTTGAAGAATATTCTTTTACAAGGTTTTTGGCATATTCATAATAGTGGTAGTCTGTTTTTCATGACAATGGCCCATTATTAGTATAAACATACTTAAGTAGTATAAACATACTTAAGTCATGTTTACTTAAGCCATTAGATAATTTAATAATTCAATAACCATTGTATTTTTGATTAGATCTTTGAAAGCAAAGAAAGCCCTAGAATCAACAATAATAATTAAAACAACAATAAAGATTTACTGCCAGGTACTGTTCTATTTTACATGTATTAACTATTTAATTCCCAAACCAACCCTACCTATAACTCTATAAGAATTTCTTTTTTTCCTTTTTAGATGAGAAAACCAAGGGACAGATATTCTTTCTTAAAAAGATTTTTTACTTGCAAATTCTGAACTTCAATTTCTTTTGAAAAATTGCTTAACCTCTCCGATGCTCAGTTATTTCTATATCAGATTAGTATGTCACTAATCTTACACAACATACAAATTAATCTGCTTTTTTAAGGCCAAGTTACAATAAAAAAGAATTCCCAAATGTTAATGACTTACAGTAGAGGTTCACTGTCTTGTTCTCTTTACACATTGACTCTCGTATCTTCCCATTCTGGAGTCTAGGTGAAAGGAGCTGCTCCTATCTGGGACACTTTCACAGTAGAGGGAGAGAGAGTTGACAGAAATGTATAATGCTTCCTAAAGCTTGTACTTAGAACTGACACACTATCGCACTGTTCACATGTCACACTGGCTAGAACAAGTCACATGGCCAACCTCGATATCAGCCGGACAGGAAAGTGTACCTCCTCTTCCGAGAAGACACCTTAAGGCACGTGACAAGAGACCAGGGTATATAATTCTCTTACAGGGAAGAGGGGAGCTATGCTTGGGACCTACATTACAATCTACCACAACATGGACTAAATATAATAATATAGAAAGACTTAACTCCATGCTTGGCATTTCATTCACCACAATTTCAGTTATGACTTCCTTTTTCCTCCCCCTTAATACCTTCATGTAAATCTTAGAGCTTTCAAAGTACTGATTATAGAACAGATCACTGTTAATTATTCTTTCCTCTCATTCCAGAGGAAGTTTAGTCATTACTTTGCATCATTAAACATATATTAAAAAATATTTGAACTTACATAAGGAAGATTTAGAAAGAAATTCAGATTTCAGGTTCCTTTTGTGGTTGTTTTCACTGACCTGGTGTTATGTAGTTAAGTTTATCTTATGGGAAGTTTTATTCTAAACATATGGTGACCAAGAGTTAAGTTGGTCAGATATTCATGTGAAGGAGAGAAATATCTAGTTATCTAGGAAACAAGACTATTTTTCTTTTTTTTTCTCTTACCAAAATGAAAGAAAAAGAGGGAGCGGGGGAGAGAAGAAGGAAGGAAGGAAGGAGGGAAGGAAGGAAGGAGGGAAGGAAGGAAGGAAAAAAACAAGATTAGTTAGATGTCTAAGGATATAACATGTATTTACATTACAGGTATGAAATTATAAAATAAATAATAAAACTAAGTAGCAAGAAAACTATTTGGATGAGTGTCATGTCCTATAAAAGTGTTTGTTTAAAAATATTCTCTATTATGGTTGCTTTAAATGAGGTTTTGTTGCTGGGGCTTCAAAGAATGGTTTCATAAACAAGGATGCTAGTTTTATTTTGCATATTCCACAATAATGTGGTTCCTATCAATACAAACATCATGTGGTTCTCAAAGTCAATCGTTAATTTCTTAATACTGATTTGTAATTTCAGAAAAAAAGCATACATAAAAGTTAATGCATGCACAAGGTTTTAGGCTTAAAATACATGCATAATGCTTAGTATGAAAAGATTATTTTCTGCCACTATCAGTAAGGAAAGAGTTCAGTGGAAAAAAAATAGTACTGTCTGAAAAATAAGCAAAATATTCATTCACCATAAATAATATGTGTTTTGGTACATAAATTAGATATTTATATTTGATAATTTTGACTATATTGATTATGTAAGAGGGATTCTATGAGTACTAACAAGGCAGTAATCTGTCAGGCTATAAGTAATTTCTTCTTCTTCTTTGCTTTAACGTGTTTGTCTTATTTCAGTGTGATTTTCTATTTCTGAAATTATGGATGAGTGTGATTATTACTGTCATTAAGCGGTCTGAGGGTATTTTCTTGTTTAAAAAAATAGAGTGGCAGGTTTTTTAGTGTATCTTGCTTTTTAAGAGATAAAGATATTTGTTTATATGTTGCTTTTTGCCAATATAACCTTCTATGTTTGAGTCCTGGTATGTCCAGTTGCAAGTGCACTCAAACACGAAAGGTTCTGTTTATATGAGTATCTTTTGGCATTAGGAATTTTTAGCACCAGAAAAAGACGGAAGCTTCCATTGTTTTCCTTTGGTGAAGACTACTTTAATGACAAGGAATATCTGTAGCCCTAAATAGAAGGAAATAATATATATAAGAGACTTATTTCCACTGAAAAAATTAAAATAATTATAAGGACTGTTCTATCGCTAGCAAGAAGAACATGGTCATAAGCAGGAAGCAAAGATATTCATTGAGTGTTTAGTCCTCTGAAAAAAGTTTAAAAAGACTTGATAATTAAGGCATCATTAATTTCTTTAAGCATTAAAGTTAGTAGGAAACATTTGTCATGAATATAAATTTGATGATCATTGTTGTAAAGAAACCTTTTTAATTGCAATGAAAGGGAAAATCATAATCTAAAAATTAGTTTTTATCATTATAAATATATGACAGATACCTTCCTTTTGGATATTATTACAAAATTGAATATTCTGTATTTTAGTTCAGTTGGAACATAGGCAAAAATGCTATATATATAAAGTGAAAATGGCTAAATGTTTTCTTATTAGATCATTTGTGTTGGGGAAAATGACTTCAATATTCCAGTATATTCCAGTAATATTAGAAAATTTCAATAAATATTCCAGTAAAGTATGAATATTCTCTTCATACTTTAAAAATAATAGGGATTAATAACTGGGATGGTTCTACTATGAGAGTGTTTGGAAGATTACACATAATAACCCAGAGTTCAATAAATGTTAGCAATAATTTATTAGTAGTAAACCAGTTTTGCTTTGTCATTAATCATTGTGTTATCTACGATCAGTCATTTTATCTTTTAGACCCTCATTTTCTTCATCCAGAAAATATGAACAGGGTTTGGAGTTGGTGATCTCCTATGTTCCTTTAAGCTGTAATAATTAAATAATTCTATTTTATGGTGTACCAAAGGTGGATGACTTCCAGAATCTTGGGGCTTGGTTTAAATGGTATCGCACTTGTTATGTAAATACACTGGCTATTCTTCGTAGAGGTACTATTTCTTCCCTAGAAATGTAATTGGCTGCCATTAATTAATTTTGATAAAGAGCTTTGAAGATGAAAAGTGTCATATAAGTGGTGATTCATCAAGCACGAGGAGTACAAGTTCAACACTGCTGTAATATATAGTTAGACTTTGAAGATAGGATTAAATTATGATGAGTTTTAATGATACCAAAGAAAAGCACGGATTTCTTTTATGAAGGAAAACGCTGCATAAAATTATACATATGTGATAAATGTTTGAACATTTTATTAAATACTTTTACAATGACAAAATGCTATGTATGATTTTTAATTCAGAAATTTCTGAAATGAATACTAAGTATAGCTGTTAGTGAAATACAGAGGACATTGTTCTTGAAAGTTTTTTATATATATAAAGTGTTTGCTATTTATGAAATGTGTGTTGGTGATTATGACTAAAACCTTTCGGCTAACCAAGGATGTCAAAGTTTGTATATAGTTCCATTTCAAGGAATAATTTGATTTGTGGGTCTCTAAATCTATGAAACAATGAACCCTGCGAAGACCTATAGCTGTCACGTGAGGTGACCTAAAGGGTTAATGTATTTAAGCACACACTAAATTTGGATTCTATAGTTCATTAAGTGTACATTATAAATGTGCTTTTATGTCAGCATCTTATCAATCTATATATTATCTAGTTTTAGAAGGTTATTCCTAAAACATATTTCTAACAGAAAAGTATGTTTTTCACATGAAACATTACTTACATAATTTGCAAACCCAAGCATGATTCCTTGGAAGGAGAGAGAAGCAAGGGAAAAGAATATCTATAACCTCAAGGTGTGCAAATCTAGTATAGTCTCATATATAGATAGGGATAGATAACATAATACAAATATTCTATGATGTTTATTCACCTCTGTCCTAAGAAGAATGCTGATAATCATTTCAGAGTACCGTGATTTAAATATGTGTATATAAAAATATAATTCAGAATGTATTATAAAATATTTTATCTATCTTATATCACATATTCATTTTTTCAGAATCAACATATAGCGTGTTCATGTCTATAATCATCCATTCTGGTACATAAGGGAAAAGTAATTTAGTTTCACATTATAGGTGGTACAAATTTTCTGATATAAATTTTATACTCATTCTAATCATTTTTCATGTTTTTATGTAGAAGACTATTCATCAGCTAACCCAAGTGTTTCTTAATTCTAAATGTTTAGAAGAAAATATTGGCAAAAGAATTATCATCATCTTACAATAAAAACACACACAAAATGAGGCTATGATTTGTGTAAATATTTCACCATTTTGTATGGCCAACCTTAATTTCTCATAGCACATATTTTTCCTTCATGGTAATCCCGTGTTTGTGTATTTAACAAAGTAAAGCTGAGAGATTTTGAGTCTCATAAACTTCTTAGCGGAATCTCTTGGCATCATAATTTGCCTGTTGACTTTCAGTCCTAATTGGTTCATTTCTTTAAAGATGAAGAAACAGAAATGTTATAACTTGCTAATATTTTACCTTCTGTATTATTGCTCTTTCTTAAACATAGAATGTAGTGTTTAAGAATATTTGTTTTAATCATGTCTCTGAAGATAGTTCCCCAAGGCAGTATTCAGTTTCAAGTTGTGGTGATGATTTTGATGGAAAAGAATTGATACGATAGGGTGAATTTTTATGGGTCAGAGAACGGACCATTCTGTGACAGTAGTATTTGTTTTCTTAAGGCCTTAGCAGGTCTGTGAGAAAAGTCAGTGTAAAAAAGGATGGATACACTGGGTGTAAAGTATGAATTATCAATACATGGTAGGTTTAAAGTTTTCCTCCACATAATTTGAGAGTTGGAATTAAAAAAAAAGAATAGTTTTTGAAACTTTAAATATTTCTGAATATTTTGAAAAGATTCATTTCCAAAATAGATTTATAATCTAAGTACAGTCATATTATTCTCCAGAGTTGAGATGCATGAAGGAACAAATAAATTTGGTGGGAGGATACCATAAGAACCAGTTAAAAAGTGAACATTCTGTTTCACTTTCAAATAACTTGGCCAGTTATTTGTGATAGATGTAAACTTAGTCATGGCCCACATCTCATTGAGACCTCTTACAAAAACCTCCTCCTTTGATTTCGAGTATCAGACAGTAGAACACTGTTTCAGACACCCTATCTCAAGGCTTGACCCAATTTCTTCTCTTTACCTTATTGCCAAAACTCTTGGAAAGACAGTATAATGGAGGAGAGAATGATTCCATGGGAAGAGAAAGAAAATCGAGGAAATTAAATAGGAGAATACAAGGGTTTGATGTATTAGAGAACTCTAAATAATATTTTCATATCTATCTACCTATCTCATCCAACTATCTGTCAATCACACTTCAAAAGCTCATCTTTTAATTCTGCTTCAATTGGAATGATTCTGCCTCCTGTTGATAGATAGTGTTCCAGGGCTTGTTGTAGTTACCACTTTCCACACAGCTGTACACAGAAAAAAAGAGACACGATGTGTTATAACCAAGCTCAATTGCACTGAATATTGTGGATTCTTCTGTTTGATCCTGACTTGGCTCACCAACCAGCTCTCTCTCTCCTGCTGCTTCTTTTTCTAAAAAGATTTACAAAAGAAGACATTTTAAGCTTACACATGAAATTACAGTGATTTTGAAGCATTTGTGTTATCTAGACCTCTCCACTCTAGCCATTATTTTAAATCTAAAATTATTTTGCTAACATCTGTTTAAATATTGAAACAGATGACATTGTGTCCCTGATGTTCATTAGTGAAAATTTTCTCATAGACTGAGCAGTCACTTAAATTTTATAGATGTAGATGTTTTCCTGAGAGGGCTCCAAAGTTCAGTATTCAAAGTGTCCAGGAAGGAAGACATTTTCATTAAATTATTGGAAATATTAAAATAAAAACAGGTAATATTGCTAGGAAATAATTAAATTCTGATGATGTTATATAAATTCCTTAGCTGATCAAATGTTTCTTTTACTTTGTAAGAATATCATCTGCAGGTTAAAAACTAGTGATTTATTAGTTTAACTTTACAGATATTTATTACAATCATTTTTGGTATGATGGATTTTATCTTTAAATCAGGAATAACATCCTAGTGAAAGCTCTCCAACATCTAAATTTCTTGAATCAATTTGAGTAATCATCTACTCTTTTTGTTTCTTTCAAAATAAATAAAAATATTCATCTGAGATTTGATGTGTTGATTAACAAATGAATAAGGCTACCATTTTTTTCTTATGTAAAGTGTATTTTTCTTCCCTTTGCCTGGACCAAATGTGAGATAGAAATGTCAAGTGTTCTCTAGAAAAACCTATCATAATTGCTAATTTCAATTGTCACTGAGTTGTCTCTCAGTTCCTCATTGCTTGTGTTAATGATTCAGAGACACACAAATTTTAATAACCCTTTAACATAGCCTGTATTACGTTTAAAGAATGTACAAAAGTTAACAGTTCTGATGTGATCAGAACAAGACTCCTGCCACTATGACACATACTTTCTTCTGTGAATAAAGGATGAATTACTACATTTTGAAGTTGGTCCTCAGCTAGAAACATAGAAAGAAGTATGCATAATAACAAGATCTATTTTGTACAGTTTAATGAAGAAGTAGTTCAAGCAAGGCTGTTTGAAATAGTTTTTCTGAGAAACACATTTACTTTATAAATGCCATGTTTATTTTCAAGTTTTATGACTTATTTGAAAATATTTGAAAATATTTTAATTTTACACCATTCAAAGAATCCTACTTCAAACTTATACATGACATAATTAAAAACTATTTGAAATGTTTTTTTAAAATAGTAAGTGGATCCTTTCAAAATATGAATTTTAAATACTCTTAAGGGCACTGTGCATTTGAGACTAATTTTTTCTTATCACGAAATTAACAGATTAAATTCTTTATATTTTTAGAGTTGTTCTTTCTCCAATCTTCTTTGCCAATAAAACAAAGAATAAATAATTTCTTTACTAAATTATTGTAGTGGTTTTGAGCTGCCAGTCAGAATACCCAGCCTTTTTTCAGGCTCTGGCAGCAGGGCATGGATTGCCTGGATTGAGGCAGAGATTCCTGCCTCAAGAGATTGTAGGTCCTGGGAATTTTTCTCTCCCCATAGGAGTATGTACCTACTTCATGAAATTCAGCAGATTCCCAGGGATAAGCTCTTGGGAGAACCAGGGCCTTCGGATTTAATTGTGAGCATTTTAGCATGCTGTATTGTGTAAAGCAGTCATTGTAAATTTATACCAAAACAAACAGCAAAACCAAAACAAACCAAAATAGTCTGTGTCCCTGATATTTTTTTAAGTGAGCACTAAAATGTTTATTTTTATCTAATATGCAATTTAGACAGACTAGTTACTCATGTCTTAAAAAGGTAAATCCTCGTGTGTCCATCAAAGCATTGATCAATCTTTTTTTCAAAAAATTCTATTTGTTGTCCCAATTTAAGTATTTCCCAAATATTCAAGATTCTCAATACTCTACATATGTTTATCCAGGTATCAAGGTGAAAAAAAATGTATTTAGAGTTATGAACAGTTGATTTATGTGCCCAACGCATATTGACTTATTTTATTACTGTGAAACCGATGCCTAAAATAGAATTTCATTCAAAACTCCAAATTTTGAATACTTAGATGATTTATAGAGTTCATCATTTCTTAGTCTTTAAGTAGATAATGCTTATTTTGAATTTGTGACACACAGTGTTACATGTCTGGAATGTTCGGATTGTGATGAAATCTTAAGATGGAAGTTGAAATGAAAGAAACTACTCCAAAAGAAAATTTAAAATGTTCTGAATTGTTTTCTGGCTTTGAAGTGTGCAACCTTTAATACATGTGTTTGTCTTATATTGTCTTTCTAGGGTATTATACTTTGACTTAGTGGTTACTGCCAAATCCATCTCTCTTTTTTTTCCGAAATGATTTAGCTGTAATAAGACACTTGTTTTTCTTTTCTCCCTTTTACACTTCTTCTGCACAACTTTGCTTTATTCTTTAACCCCTCCTGTCCAAATCCAAACGAAGTATCACAACTTAGACTTCAAAGCAATTTTTTTAAAGTCCAGTTACTTGAAAGATGGGGTAATTCTCTTCCATGCTATATATGATTTTTTTCTTTTAAATTAGATACTTCAGCAATTTAAATTTATTTCTAAAATGTGGGAGGAAAATTGATTTAAAACATTTAAAATGCACAGTGCATTAAATATTAACTGTATTCTAGTTTATCTCCACTGGTTTAAGAGCCTTAAATTAAATGTGGGTGCTCAGATCAAAGTCTGTTATAAAAATAAAGCATTAAAATTCACAGACCTGTACCCCTGGGGATAAAAATACATTATATGTTTAAAAAAAAAAATTGGAAGGGAGGCGAACCATAAGAGACTATGGACTCTGAAAAACAACCTGAGGGTTTTGAAGGGTCAGGGGTGGGAGGTTGGGGGAACAGGTGGTGGGTAATAGGGAGGGCACGTTTTGCATGGAGCACTGGGTGTTGGTGCAAAAACAATGAATACTGTTACGCTGAAAAAATAAATAAATTAAAAAAACAAAAACAAAAACAAACAAACAAAAAAAGCTTTTGAATTTATTTTGAAAACCTAACAAGGTTCTCAGTTTGTTATCAGGATGCCATTTGAAGAATAATTATTGTATAGGGTAAAATATGAGCTAATATGGGTAAAAGCCCAGAAAGCACAATCTGTACACGTTTTATTGCCCAAATGTGTAGCCAAGAATTAGGCATGCCAGAAACCATCACCGTGTACTTCTAGAGACTGAGAATGGTTAAGCAAGGTCTCAATCACTGCAAAAAAATTCTCATAGTTTAAGATTTTAAGTTGGGTCTTTCTTTCTTTCTTTCTTTCTTTTCAGCATAACAGTATTCATTGTTTTTGCACCACACCCAGTGCTCCATGCAATACTGTGCCTCCCTATTACCCACCACCTGGTTCCCCAAACTTCCACACCCCGCCCCTTCAAAACCCTCAGGTTGTTTTTCAGAGTCCATAGTCTCTCATGGTTCATCTCCCCTTCCAATTTCCCTCAACTCCCTTCTCCTCTCCATCTCCCCATATCCTCCATGTTCTTTGTTATGCTCCACAAATAAGTGAAACCATGTGATACTTGACTCTCTCTGCTTGACTTATTTTGCTCAGCATAATCTCTTCCAGTCCCATCCATGTTGCTACAAAAGTTGGGTATTCATCCTTTCTGATGGAGGCATAATACTCCATTGTGTATATGTACCACATCTTCCTTATCCATTCATCCGTTGAAGGGTATCTTGGTTCTTTCCACAGTTTGGCGACCGTGGCCATTGCTGCTATAAACATTGGGGTACAGATGGCTCTTCTTTTCACTACCTCTGTATCTTTGGGGTAAATACCCAATAGTGCAATTGCAGGGTCATAGGGAAGTTCTATTTTTAATTTCTTGAGGAATCTAAGTTTGGTCTTTCTTACATCAAAGAAGCCTCAGAGAACCTAATGTTTGAAATGTATTTGCTATAGGTTTTCAGTAATATTGTGATTTTTATATAATAATCCTGAAGAGAGGGTCCTTAATAGTTAAGGAATGAAACATAACACTTGTCTTGACAACAAACCAAGAGGATAGTATGAATTTGATATTGTCATCTTTATTTCTCCTGCCCCATTATGTAGTTTTCTTCTTTCTTTCTTTTTTTTTTTTTTACAAAATTTAATAAGGACATCAACATGGATTGAAGACAAAGCTTTCCAAAAGTCATTTTTTATTTACTACCCTGACTGATAAGAACATCATTTTACATTTGGAAGCCAATGATGGTCTTCAAAAATCAAAACAAAGATATTGTTTTTGTGAATAACCCTTTGCAATTTAGTATTTTTAAATAGGAAATCTGTAAACAAATTAATGTGCACATTATTTAGAAACACTTAAAATTGTGTTTTGTCTCTATGATAACTATTGCTTTGTTTTTTCTGTAGTATTTAGCCAAATGTCTTGCACACAGTTAAGAACTTAGTAGGTTTGCTTTGGTAAGAAGATTAGGATTACTTTGTTCAAGACAATTCGGTGTGTGACAGTTACTCCACTGCAAAACCTGAAAGAAATTTCAGATATTCTATCAACCGAAGTATTTTAAAACCATATACATTAAAAAAATCTTCTAATCTTAAAAAAAAATCTCTCTAAAATAAACTAAGGAAATACAGCTGGCCTGTAGGTGATCATACGCTATGTTAAAGCTGCCTCTTTGGGTATATATGTGGGTGTGCATTTGTGTGTAAATGTGTACACACATTTAATATGTGGACATAAACACACACACATAGGAAGTGTATATGTGCATGGGGTATATACATGCATATGAAATGAATCATGTTTTCTTTTCACACGCTGGTTCCATAGATGCTTTATTTTCCTCATTTGGATTGATCTCCAATTGGCAGTGTCTCCCTGCACTTGAGCTTTAAGTTTTTCTGCCCCCATAGCCTCTTTGTCAAGTAGCTAATGATCTGTAAACAAACACTTAAATAGGGAGCTCCCGATTTACAGGAAGCCATCTGTGAATTCTTTTGTGATGTGAATAAGCACATCCTAATTTCTCTGTTTTCCAAGTTATCTGGCTTTTTTTAAAGAAAGGCTGTCTTGTATTATTTTAGAAAATGAAAACAAAGAGAATTGATCTCTCTGGTACTCCTGGTCTTTGAAAGTCTTGAACATTCTACAAGATTTAAAAACACATTTGATGAAGTGAGAAGCATGCAATTAATGACAACACTGAATCCTCAGTTAGCACCATGCAGATCAAGGCCAGCGAGAAAATTAAAAGCTAGGAACTGCTTAATATGCAATAATATATAGCAATCTTATAATTCGGGATAATTTGTTATAAAGATACAGACAAATGAGTTATACTCCATATTTCTGAGTAAAATAAAACCAGTGATATTGGAGGAATTTACTCCCCCCTTCTATATCTCTTTGTATTTATAGAAGTAGGCTTATTTTTAAAAGATATTGTGTGATTGAAAGTGTGTATTCAGAGTAATTTATTTCACCATCACATCATAGGGGTGTGAAAATCACCAGTCAGGCTTATAAAAACCTGTATAAATACCAATGGTTAGAGTCATTGTGGTTTAGAAATACTTAAGATGTTTCTATGGAAACCATGAATGTAAGCAAAGAGATAATTTTAGATAATATAGTACTTGTATCTACTTTCTCTATCATAACAATAGCAAACTAAACTTTTCAGGTAAGTACGTTTTTTTCCTGAAATGCTGCATTTCAAAATCCACTGAATGATAAGGATAAAAATATGAATTAAAATGACAAAGTATGTATCTATGAAGAAAAGCTCTCCCATCTTCTTCACAAATGTATAGATAGTTTTGTCCAGGTGCAGTATAAACCTGAAACCCAAAGTATACTGTCTAAACATTGTAGTGAAATTTGAAGAAAAAATGCAGAACTTTGTTAAAATGCTCAATTATTGATCTCTGGATAAAGTATTACATAATTCTACATGGTATCCAATTAAAGTTAAAATTTTATCTATAGTTGACTAAAGCTTTATTTTTTTTGTTGGGGAGAGGCTTGCTTATAGACTATAGTTCTTCTCTACAGTAAAATGTCTTATTCACCAATATCAATGTTTCATTTCAAGAGAATAAAAATATGCCTAGTTAGTTAAATGTTTGACACGTAGAAGATCCGTGTTGCTGGAAGACCATATGGAACTTCGAGGTTAAGATTTTCCCATTAAAGACTTGAACAGACACAGACATTTTCAAATAAGATCGTTTCTTATTTTCTAAGGAAATTTTTTCCTTTATGTATAGTTCTCAGTTTTTCTGGAAAAATAAAAAGCTCTCCAGCTTTAATTTTATGAAGTGTAGTGATATTTTAAAATGTGAATTTAGTTGAAGCATGTTTAAACTAGTTTAAACTAGTATAAATTTAATTTATAATCAAAAGCAACTTTTATGAAAGTTGAAGCATGTTTAAACTAGTTTAAACTAGTATAAATTTAATTTATAATCAAAAGCAACTTTTATGAAACATCCAACTGTCCTTCTTAAAATGCATAAAAATACTTTAAGTAGGGAATTTAAGATACATTTAATGCCGTAGCATTATTTTAGCGATGTTTGCTTTTCCCTGTCTTTCTTGTGTAATCATTAAATTTTAGAAGCAACTTCTTGCATTTCAGATATGATCTCAAAAATTTATTCTCTGGGGTGCCTGGGTGGCTCAGTGGGTTAAAGCCTCTGTCCCTGGCTCAGGTCATGATCCCAGTGTATTGGGATAGAGCCCTACATCGGGCTCTCTGCTCCGCAGGGAGCCTGCTTCTCCCTCTCTCAATGCCTGCTTCTCTGCCTTCTTGTGATCTCTGTGAAATAAATAAATCAAATCTTTTTAAAAAAAAAATTATCCTCCTGTTTGGGTAATACCAAGGTTGTATATACGGACCTGAAAAATAGAATTTGGTTGGGGATAATCCGCTGTAATTGCAATACAGAAATCAAAGGGGGAAAATGGTCAAAGTAATAAACTATTCTTTCATTCATTCTTGTTACCACCAATTTTTTTTCAAATCCCCTGATTAAGGGCACTGCCCCCACCGACCCCCATTCAAATAAAGTCATTAACTAATACAGGGAAATATCAGGTAAACAAATTAGGTCAACAATTTTGATTTGGCTCGAGAATTACAAAAGTTACTTAAAAACTGTTACACAATAGGATTATAAATATGGCATGAGCCAATAGCTATCAATTTCCAGTTATACATTGTTTGAAAGGTGGAAACGTTTAGAACATGGCTCAATATTCCAACCTTACAATCTTCAGTAATGAAGTGGGTAATGTTTTATTTCCCTCATTTCAGTGTATGAAAAATTTAATGTTTCCCAAAGTGAATATCTGGGGACACAGTACAAACTGTGCCATATCATTGTATTTTGTACACATCCTCTGTAAAGAGTAGAATGGTTATCTAGTATTAGCGTGGCTAGTTTTAATTCCAAAGTCTATCAAATTTCCAAAAAATGTTAATGGATTGCATACGGCATACAGTATCTTTCTAAGTACTCAAAAAGTTTCAGAAACAATGCTAGAGAATGCAGTGTTTCCACTAGAATGCAGTGTCTTTAGTGATAAGAATGTCAAGCCATACATTTTTAAGGATTAAAACTGAACCCGTGTTTTGTGCTTAACATATTGGAAGTTATGGAGCCTTCCCATTTTATACGTGCTGCAGATTAGATCAGTATCTTAAAATTTCCTTCCGATCTCCTATAAACACCTTGTTTCCTTTTTTTGGTGGATGTAGCCACCCTTCTGAGGCATGAGCTTACCATGTCCTGACTTTATCTTCTGGGGGGTTTTATGACGATGAGGAAGTGTTTACAATGCCGGGCACCCTGTGCAGGTCACTGAATGGGAGATGCTTCACTTAGCCGATTTGTACTCTATAGAAAGACTCTTCAGGAGTCCTGAAGTTCCTGGATTCAGTCAAATTTCACTGTCATCATACTTAATATATTTATTTCCTGTCCTAGAAATAAATGTTCTCTAATTTTATATAACCTCCAATTCCAAGAACACAAGGCACAAAAATCTCAATTTCATGAAAAATGTATTACGTCTTAGCATCATGTGTTCGTAGATTAGAGAACACTTTGATATGTCTGTTAGCAGTGCTTTGATTTGTTTAAAAATGCAGTTACTTAATAATATGAATTTTTATTGCTGACAATGAAAATTGGCTATGCAATACAATATTTGTTTCTGATCCAATATACAAAACGAAAGCTTTGCTTATTTATTTGATTAACATGCAAAAGTGCAAGTGCCTTCAGGCTTGTGTTGTATAGAATAGAACTTATTTTATCAGTCACTTTCATAACCTTTAAAGAGCCTTAAATAGTACATATGAAAAACACATTCATATCAGGTTCCCCTTGGGGATTTTTTCTTTGGTTTAAGAAAATTTTATTAAAAATCGGCATTGCAAATAACATTTTTCATAACTATATGTAGACCTGTTAAAATTTTTATTAAAACTGGAGTTCGGCCTGTTCTTTTTCATCATTCTATCAGATATTAAACTCCTGCAGCAGCTGTAGGAAATAGAGAAAGGGATTTTCAAAGGGATTTGGGTCTCCCTGTCTCTGTGCCTTTAGTGATCATATTATCATAACTATCACACATAACAAAGCTCTAAATCTGTAATTCAGATAAAGTAGTCAGGACTCTGAAATACAAAAATCCAAACATATGCCGTAACATTTTTTTGCATTGCTGGCTCCTTTAACATGGATTTTGTAAACTTGGAGAGGCATTCAAGAGATTTTGTGTACGAACACAAACTAAACAACATTGTTAGCAGCATATTGGACAGAGATTTAATTAGAGGTATTTTCATACTTCCAAGCGGTACCATTAAAACACCATGCCTGCATGCTCTAGCAAATTATGATCAAACTTCTCTGAAGGTTAATAAGAATGAAACTGGAAACTTCTATTGCAGCCAGGTCTGTATGAATCTATGGCTAACTCTTCAACAGGGTCTGAGCTCTCAAGAGAGTAACATTCCTTAAATGCAGTGTTAAAACATGGTAAGTGTGACCACAGAATTCCTTTATGATTAAGTTAAAAATGAGGGTGATAAAATTGTGAATGGGCTGACAGAGAAATGAAAATTATACCAAAAAGAATTATATGTGTTTTTTTCACATTTATAGGGCAAATGAATAACTTAATATCTACATGAAAAGAAGATTTGTGCTGTGGAAAGTTAGTAAAACTCTCATCAGCATTTCCAACCGGTTTGTAAATGAGCAGCCGTATGTATATATTTATTGTAACAGTGCCTTCTGCTGGTCACACCTTATTTATGATGTAAGTGAATATATTGAATAGTAATGAAAACAGGCATTTATCTTAAATTATTCGTGGGTGTGTTTGTTGTCGTGGCAAAAGTATTTCTGTGAATTGCAATTTATATGCATACAAAATATAGTGTGTGAGACAAGAACACATTTTATTTCTGTCATACTTTAGCAATAATTGGACCTTTGGAGTAGTTTCTCCAAGGGAGAAAAGTATTTCCTAAATAATACAACTTGAAATGTGAAATATTTCCATCTGTTTACTCTTATTATCTTTCTGATTTTGAAATCAATCTTGCATTTACTGGTATTTTTCTTTTTAGTCATACTGTGTCTAGTTAAAACTAGCAGAATCCTTTATAAATTATCAATATTTATAAAATTTGTGAATTATTACATTTATTTGTAAATTAAGAAGTGCAACAGAATTTAAACTATAATTTACCTGGCTCAAAGTTTTTAACAATATTTAGTGAAAATTATGTAGAGTTCTAAATACCAACTCATAACAAAGAATGGTTGGTTTTTAATTTGCTCTGAAAGAGAAAAGAGGCATGTATAATGATAAAGAAAAATTATCTTTTTCAGAAAAAGTCAGCTAGTGTGGCCTTAAGTGTTTAATTCATTGTTAGTGTGCAATAAAGATGCCAATAAAATCTATTTATGAACCTATATTATTTCAGTTTTAATTTTAAATAATATTTAACAAGGAATGTACAGAAACAATTATAGAATAATTATTTTTCTACCAAAAAGTAATGCTCAAATTAATTTTATATAGGTATAATTTATACTGACTAGAATATCTTGCTGAAATTACATTTTTAAAGAAATCCTGACCAGGGAATTTGACTACCTGTAACCAAATTTTAAAATCTATACTGTGGGAAAAATATTTTACTTTGTTTTTTAAGTCATTAAATTCTGCCTTATTGCCCGAAGCAACATTTTTAGGAAGTTTTATTACACATAAATTAAAATTCTGAGCATATGATAAAATTCACTTTATTTCATTAGAAAGAATGACTTCAATAGGGACAATTCTGCTTATGTTCGAAGTAGAAGTAATCTGCCTGCTTCCCTGTATCACAAGCATTGCGTGTGAGTGCTAACTCAACTCAGTGGGAGGGACTTCCTGTGGGATGTACCCCAACAGGGGCGAATTGTTAGGATGTTCAATTTAGAATTTGGAAAAACTCACGGGACCATACCATGTAATGGAAAAAAAATCATAATTTTATTTCTCTCTAAATGATTTATTTCAAATAATGGTCTTCTCTGGAAGTGAATTGCTATCATTTTAATTATTTCCTAACATACATGGAGAAAAGTAAGCATTAGAAATACAAGGCAAATATTTTTAGAATTGAGTTCCAGTGAGATTTCAAAGCTGATTTTTTTTTTTTTTTTTAATGGGGGAAGGAGTGCCCGACTAGCTCAGTCGATAGAGTAGGAGACACTTAATTAGGGGAGAGAGCTAACATGTGAGTCCTTAAAGATGAAAAGGCTCTGTTTCGGGTTCATAGACCAACATCTTCTTCCTTTCACCTGTGAAGAAATGCCTCATTTGCTTTATAAGGATGGCGTTCGTTTTGTTTACCATGTGGCAGCCATAACAAATTATGTTTTTTTGGAATCAAATACAGTATATATACATATATACATATATATACATATATATACACCTTCACTAACAAGTGTCTAGTTGCTATTTATCCATAGGTGACTATTTCCATATTATATGTGCACATTTACACTTGCATAGACGCATCCATGAATAATGAACTGTGGAAATGTGTGCACAAGGACATGGAAAGAGACAATACATGACAGTGGGCAGTTAATGCACTTTCATTTCCATGAGTTAGGGATAATTGCATAATTCATGAATGGCAGAGAAAAGTCACAAGTGTGAATTGCATATGGGCAACTTAATATATGTTTAATGGTGTCTCTATCATGCTAGTTAAAGGATGCCTTTAAACTTACATCAATTGTAGTTTGGAATTAAACCATTTTAGGTGGCGTATTGATGGGAATTAAAAAAATCAGCTCAACATAATGTAATTCTTGCCTAATAAGGATAGAATATTTATAATCACTGTATTCTGTTTTTGCTTAATTTGGCAGCACACTGGGTTTTCATATCTTTGTGTTAACTATGACTTATTCATATTTTACTTTATGCAAGGCATTAATATAAACAAAATTGTGTTCTCAATTTTTTTCGAAATTACTTTGTGCTGTCACTTAAGCTGTTAAATTCATTGAAGACGTTCAGATCATATTTGCCCCATGCTTAACATAGACTTTGTAATGATGATGTGTATTCCATAGAGAATAGTGGTCTTTAGCCAGAACTTCAGGCATTTCGCTATTTTTTTTTTTTGCGATGTATAATAAATGTAATTCCCTATGCTTTTGTTTTTCTTGGTTGCTAGATTTAATCCATAGTACTCACTCTGAGAAGTTGAATTTAACCTTATGCTTTATAATGACAGTCCAATATGCAAGAACATTTCAATACCCTGCTCCATTATATCCTTGTCTGGGCAACTCCATAAAGACCAATTTGTAGTTGTTCCCGTCAGGGTTGGGTGCTCCTGCTTCATGGGGTCATTACCTGAGGGTCGTTGTATACCTGGGAGGAAGCAAAAACACTGAATCTGATTTTTCATGCACAAAAGCATTCGGTATTTAGACAACAGCTATTGGATACTGGTTTCCTGAGATCCGTGATACTTAATAAAATGATACATTTTCTCCTGTAGGAAAAACAAAGTACTTGAGATTCAACTCTCTATTAATTTACATACATAATTTTAAAATGTACTAATTTTATTACATGTACTACATTGTTAAAATATATGACATTTTATTCTCACAGGAAGAATAACATTTTTTAGTATAAAGAACATGATACAGTGCCATTCATAAAACACAGCACAGGATTTCTGTCTCCATCATTGAAATGCCTATGTTTGTCAACATTGTAAAGCACACTTTCCCTCTTCTATTCACTGGATTCTATTCACTATATTCTATTCACTTCTGTTCACTGGAACAGACAAATTATACCTTTTCAGAATAGTTGTGGGAGATTCCATAGTCAATATTATTATAATCATTCTTGCACATCAGGCAGGTATTTAACAGTTTGGTTCAGGTTGTCTGGGACAACAGAAATGTTGCTAGGCTGCATCTCCAAGCCACTGGGATGAAATCAGTTGTGACGAAGCAGTGAAGATTAAATTTGTAACAGATACAACACCTTTGAAGTACTAGCTTATGATTTCACAGTGGCATTATAAGTCTTACTGCAGTATTTAAGCAGTTAGAAAGAATGCTAGTTATTAGCAGTTGAATTTTGTAAAATAGGATTTTATTGTCTTTAAATAGCCATGGCAGCAGTTTGTATTATCCTAGTACAACATTTTTATAGCCGTGTATTAGAGTTGGGGAGTATTTTTTCACGCTCCTCTTTTTCCAGGTATATTCTTTTATCTATGCGACCTTATATTATATAAGTAAAGAAATACACATGTATTCCTAAATACGAGCATGTATGATACACAAAATGCAACTGTATATCCTATACAACTATTTTAAAATTCATAGTATTTTATAGAAGACCGAAGGAAGAAACTCTGCTTTGTATACTCCCCAATAACATTTCAAACCTGAGATACCAAAGTATTTCAGACCTCACAGAATAGTATGGATAAAGTAACTGAAAATATCTAATACCATAAAGCCGAACCATTCCCTTAATAATCTTGAAAGTACAGCATTAGCAATACATAAAGCAATTACGCTTTGTTACTAAATCTGATCACATCGAAATTTCCTGTCTTATCGTATGTCAGAAAGAGTCTGGTTCCTAAAAATAATGTCTAGAAATTTTGAGGTATGCAATAAACCACTTCTTGATGAGGGAATGTGATCTCCACAGATGTTTCATTAGGGAGGCATCTAAGATTCAGGCACACACATTTGAATACCAAAATTTTATGTAAGTTACTTAATATTAAACTGGTGTAATGCCACTTTTGTTTTAATGACTACACAGACTTCAATGGGTTAACTTTGTATGAGGGTCAGGTTTTATATGTTTATATTTTCTTAGCCTTGGTCAGGAGAAGTGGTTTTTCTTGCCCTTGTGTGGTGCCGGAGTGGTAGGGTTTCACTCCGTTTGAAAACCTAGCATATCCCACGAGGTTACCTTGGTGTAGATTTCTTTCTTTCTGTATTAAATCGCTTCTTGTCGCAAAGTGACTGGTGCTGCTGGGCTTTGAAAAGAACTTCTAAGAGGTTAAAAAAAGCTTCTGTATGAAAGGATTTTTTACTTCGGCAGACAGAATACAGTTTGCAGCTGTTTGACTTGGGACAGTGATACGGATCTGATTGTATACAGGGTAGCGGGGCCGTGGATGCAGCTGGAATCGAGGTTATAAATTTTAAAAGCGATGCAGATTTTTGCCATTAATTGGCTGCTAATAAAAGCAAACTCGATGGCTTCTAACTGTGGGAGCCTGTGGCTCTGTATCTGATATCAGGAATTCATACACATTACACAGTTTTAGTGATTCAGACCACGACTAATTGAAATATGAGGCATACTGATCAAATTTAGCATTACCAGCATGCACTATGGTTTGGGACTGTATGGCGACAAGGTAGCATTTATTACTTATTCTCCATAGCACTGCTTGATTGAAATATCTAGCTATGTTGTCAGCAGAGGCCCAGCTGGGCTTTAGTACAGCTAATTAAGTCATTAAAAGAGAGGTCAAGCAATCTAATTCTTGCATACTAAAGTACAAAAAAGTCTTTTATTATATTTTTTAATAAGTTAAGATTTGAATTTTTAAAGAAATTTCTTTTTAATAATAAATGCATTGGCTGGTTTATTTATTAAAGTCTTAATTTAAATATAGAGAGGTAAGAAATTATGAACTTGTCAATACACAATTTCCAACGCAGTTTATATGGTTATGTTCTTCAGTAAGTACATCGTGTATGTGATTTTTGAAAGTGGTTCAATAAGTTAAATATTGATTTAAGGGGTATAGCTTCTGATACTTTTCAACTGATTATTTCAGTATGGTGGTCTCTTACACGGAAAATTTTAAATATATCTACATTATTATGAACGTTATACATCCTGTAAGTCAAAGCAAATATATTCTACGACACTCTTTGTTTTGAGGGCTTGTTGGGTAAAGGTATGAGGTTCTAACTGTTCATTCCCTTGTAATTTATCAAGTGCCTCTTGAAACGCCTTTCTCTATTTGAGAGAGCATGTGAGGTTGTTCGTGTCAAATGAGTCAGTGGGAATGGAAACACTAATTTGAGAGAACATGTATTAACAGTGCTCGATCTTTTTTCCTTTTTTTTAGCTGCAGGGACTACTGACATATTGCCCAGAACATTGCTTATTTCAAAGTGTATGACTGGTATAATGATAATCTAATCTAATATTTTAAAAGGATGATGATTTTGCTTTCCTTTATTGTTTTAATATGTATGGAGAGTCCAGTTTACATTTCCTCATGATAAGCTCCTCAGGTAAACAATGAACACAGTAGGTGTTCTAGGAATAATTAACCAACAAATGAATGAACATCTTCAATGCAAAATGTATCAATTTCCTTAATAGTTGGGAGAACAGTTTCTAACCTTTGTGTATTTTTTCCCTTTCACATTAACTCTCAATTAGTTGTCATTGCCAAAGCTAGAATAGAAGCTAGAGCTGAAAGCTCAAATCTGTTCATTTTATTACAATCTGTGAATGGATCTTGGAAAATGTTTGGGGGGAAGGAAAATATTTAAATTGCTCGTTGAATCAGATTAGCAATGAAATTAATTTCTGTTATAACTCTTGATCCTTATCCAGTATATATCACTAATAACTAGTAGAATAGGTCTTCTTAGAGTATGGTATTATTAAGAAATTCAAAAATCAAGTGAGCAATAAGAAGAGAGTGATTGGAGAAGCTTTAGAAAGTATGGGCAAACTGATACAAAATAGTTCAAATTGCAAGTGCTGTCTTAGTTAGAAATGGTTTGAAATATCAAATGAGGTCTGCTTTGGAAAAATCCTAGAAAAGAGAGATGTAAAACCTATTTTAGTCTCATATCTGTCAAGGATCTGCTTTCAGCATGAGATTGACATGGGACAACTGTTACTAATTTTTAAACTTTATTAGACCAGAGCATGTAGATCTAAATAAGCTACCGCTATTTTGGCAGGAACTGTACGTTTTTAAGTGGAATCTGCGCAGACATCAGATGGTTTTATGATAATGGCTTTCCAGAGGTTGAGAAACTTTGCACTATGTACATAGAGCTAGTTGTTCTGTAGCTGGTATTGCTTCAAGGCATTTGGAAGCAAAATTGATGTATAATACATTGCAGTTTTCTTAATAAGGTGTCCAAGATGCAGCTTTCCTTGCTGATGTATTTAATTCTTTTGGAGAGTCATTGTTATTCAGACCTTCTGGAAAGCCTCACACGTGGACGCCGGTGCACCTGTGGTGGGATGGAGAGCATAAGAAGTACATAGTCACAGATCAAGTCATGGCAATGGTCCTTTCCCATTCGTGATCAGTGTATAGGTTCTGTGGTGACCACATTAACAACTAGTTTTTGTCTATTTCATTACTGCTTATTCTGTCCATAGCCCAGCACTTTTTTTTTTCTAGAGAAGAATAAAATCATGCCCTACTCAGAGTCGTACTAACAAACACAGGAGTAGTTTATTGTGGTTCAAAGCTAATTTATTAAAAGAAATTTATTCCTTGTACCAAAAAATAGTATTGTGACCTCTTGTCAAAGCAAGTTTTTTCATAGTAGGGTTTGTGAGTAATGATAAATCTCACATGCATCATTTGAGAGACACATTTCAATTAGACTCAAGATAATTAGACCCACGAATGATTGTCTTCTTTGCAGGGTAACCCTCACTGTGCACGGTTAGAAAGAATGCTTCCCTGCCATCAGAGTGACAGACAAATTCCTTGTCAGCTCTTTCAGATGGACTCTCATGACCTCATGCCCATCTCTCAGGCTACCGCTCCCCAGAAATCCTGGATGAAGTTTTATACCAGTCAAGGACTTATTACCAGTCTTCACGGATGAATTAGAGCACACATGAAGAGTTCACTTGCCCTCAAAGACATGTTCAAAAGCTTTATTGTTAATATTGCTCCAAACTGAATTCAAATAACAAGTAAATGTTTTTTAGAAATTTCTTTTCCTCCCGGGGGGGAAATATATGTTATAATATATATATATATAATATGTATGTATGTATGTATATGCATACACACACATATATTAGATATATGTACACGCACATATGTACATATTATTTATGGTTTCTCTTCAAAACTAAAAATCATTCTATTTTTGTTAGTTATAAGTATCTCATTTTCCAGGACTCTGAAAATTTACAGTTTCCTAGCATACATTGATTATAAGGCCAAGACTATGGAATATGACCAAAGACCAAAAGTCTGATCTCAAAGGAATTCTAGCTCAGTTTTAAAATTAGAAGTTATGGAAGGTTTTGGGTAAGCTCGAGAATCTCTGGGCACCTGTCCAAAATGAACCTCTAAGTCTTTTGAAGTCTACCCATCACTAATATACACAGTACAGTCTAATCCAGCTGTCTGCCCCTTTTCCTGTTTCCCTTTCTCTTTCTTCAGTCTGTCCTGAGGTACCAGTAGCTACATACTGTGGGAGAGGTTTGGTAAAATGAATATTGCCGCTTGGAAACATTTCTATACAGTGTACCTAGGATTTTGCTTGGGAGATGTGTTGGGGGGAGAACAGGTAACACTTTATTCCTTTGTCTTTCTGATTGACATACATTTACACTGTAATAATTCCTACCCTACTTTCAAATTACGAAAACTATTTTAGCCATCAGTAATCACAAGTATATCTTTGCAAGATTTGTTGTCTGTTTCAACAAAAGATTATACAATTTTAAAGAGCAGTACAGATTTACAGATGAAAGTAAGCAAATATAACTTTAGAAAATCACGTTAATTAACACCTTTTAATACCATAAGCATTTATATCATGCAATATTCAAATTTTTGCATGGCTCAGGTCAGTGGAATTTTAAATTTGTTAACATTTTACAGCTGATAGTTTGGCTAGTGACCTTACTATTTTAATATACATTTATTTCAAATTCTTTTTCTTTAGAATAATTTTTGTCCAATGATGGGTTTTGGCTAGAGATAGAAAAACTAATAACAAAATAAAATCTGAGCATAGTTTCTAAGAAATCTTTGTGATATATGCATCAAAAAATTCTGATTGTGGTTGGAAGATATTTAGACCAAGCAGAAGACTTAAAATAGTGTGTCTTTTGAGAATCTCTCCTTTCTTGGTCATTTTATCATGTTAATAATTGGATATTCATTTTTTTTGAGGGACTCATTCTATTGAACTGTTTCTGAAGTGGAAATTCTTTAAATATTTCTATGCATATCTTCTAAAAACAGTAGCAGAGTCAATTTAAAGAATTTTATGTTATCACAGAAGCCACACAAGTTAACTAAAAACGCAGGGTGGAAGCAGGGAAGTCAGTTTCATCACTGCTCTGACCTGTGTAATAAAGCCCCATTTTATGTAAATAAAAGACTGATGAGTTTGAGGGAAGAAAGAGCATAACTGGAGAAAAGACTGCAAGTTCAGATAAAGAAAATACCGGAGGCTTTTCTTTTGTCTTTGTTCACCGCGTCTTTCTTCTTGGTTTCTCTTCCTCTCTTGGGTCAAAATCCGTAAAACACTGAACCAATCTTCTGTGCAGATCACCATCCCAAGGCTGTGAAGTGCTATAGATGGAAAAAGGGAAATTCATAGTCTTAAAAAATAGATAAATAAGCAAACCAATCACGCACACACACGAGCACCATTTAGATATCTGGTTTCTTATCTCAGCCTTCCCCCATGATATTGGGCAGCTTACTAAACATTTCTAATATATATATTTTTCATCTCTAAGATAGAATAGTGACCCAATTACCTTTTGGGTTTTGGGGGAAAATGAGATGGGGAAATGTCTGTTAAGAACTCTGAAGATTAAGTACATTCAAAATTTTGACAGAGGCTTGTGGGAAGCTTACAAGTTGATCCTAAAATTCATATGGAAAGAAAAATGGACACAGAATAACCAAGATACTTTCTGAAGATTAAGAATAAGGAAGTATTGGTACCATTAGGCCATAGTGATCAAGATGAAGTGTTACTGAGATGGGGCCAGACGAGCAGACGAGCATGGAGAGCCTGGACAGAGACCCCTTCATAAGTGAAGGCCTGGGATTGAAAGGAGACCTCCTCCTGAGACTGTACAGAGAAGATATATTACTCAAAAATGACACTAGGATAAGTGGTTTAGCCACATAGAAAAAAAAAAAAAAGCAACATAAAATTCTAGATGAATTAAATACCTTAATGTGAAAAGCAAAAGTTTGAATCTTTTAGAAGAAAATATCAGAGAAAATATAATATCAGGGCAGAAGAGCATTTCTTAAGCCCCAAAGAATACAAATCATAAAGAAAAAGTTTGGAATTTTGATTATATTAAGATAAGAATAATTTCTGTATATCAAAATGTTCTATAAAAATAGAAAAAGAGAAGTTAAAAATGAAAAAGATATTTGTGATGTATATAAGTGATAAAGAATTAACATACAACATCTATAATTTCTACAAATCGAGAAGAAAAACCACACAACCCAAGAGAAAAATTGGCAAGGAATAAGAACTTTTCAGAAGAGGCAAACTGATAGAAGAAATGATGGACAAAACGATGCTTAGAACCATGAAATACAGATTATAATTATGATGTTATTATTAACATCTATCAGGTTGGCAGAGATTAAAAGTCTGGAAACTACTGAGAGTTGAGAAGGATGTGATGCGAGATGTGGGAACTTTTATGTACTTGCTTGTGTGAATATAATTTAAAACAATAACCTTACAGACTATTTGGTGCTAGTCAATTGGAGAGTGCACATACTTTCAGGAAAGTTTACTAAAAGGAGACAGTGATACCAAAACAAAGAAATACTCTATTTTGCTTCTTGCCTGCAAGACAAATGCATGAAGATGTCTATTCAAGCACTCTTTTATAATGGGATAAAAAATGGAACATCTTAAATTTCCATCAGTGACCACTGGCTAAATAAAATGTGGCATAAGCATGCACTAGAATACTATACATCAGTTCCGATAAAGTAGATGTGTATCAACAGGGATAAAACTAGAAAGTCTAATGAGAAATGGAAATACAAGTTGAAAGATCATACGGAGCATGATATCATTTTATGCAATTTGGGAAAAAAACAAAAACATTTTATGTTGCTTATAGATAACCCTGTATGTAGTAAAGAACAAGAATGTGAAATATATACACCAACTTCAATATATTTATTAACTCTGTAAAAGTAGGATGAGGGGAAATACAATCCGGGGTATGTTCAAAGGGGCTTCAACTCTATTTGTAATATTTTCTCTTTTAAACAATGCAAATATAACCACATATCAAGCATCCTTTTCACTTGTTATATTCCATACACTTTTCTGTTTCACTGAAATATTTAAATTTTGAGGCAGTTGCTAGATATTGCCCATGTTTATTAAAAATAATTACTAAAAATTAAATTAAACTAAATTGCTATCAAACAAATGCTATTAAGGTGTTGGAATTATTACAATTAGGAGCTTAGAGGAAGAGCCATGCAGAGGAGGAAAGGCCTCAAAGGAGGGGACTCTGGCTGGCTGGAGATTTTGTCTCTGAGGGGAAGGAGAAGACTGGGTAGGAGTATGAAGACTCCAAACTAGAGACACCTTCTGTTACTGGGATAAGTAGCCACTGCTAGGTTGAAGAAGCCTTGCTGAGGTCATTCTAGAGAAACAGGAAGGACCAAATCCCTTCTTCCTTTTTCAGCCTTCCAGTCTTCTTCTGGTCCCCGACAATGTTAGAGTTAAACAGGGAGCAGCTGGACAAATTGAAATGCAGTTTTCTGAGTCTCAGCACCAGGATCACAGAACAGAGCACAGAAGGATGGTTTTAAAACTGAGGGACAGTAACGAGATCCATAATAATAATAACCATGAGGATCAACCATATCACAGAACACCTACTTCCTGATTCCCTCTTAAATTCTAGGATATCACTTTATAATGATAAAAGTAGGGGCCACTTAATTCTTCCATGGTTCATCTTAGATAGCCCTGCAAGAAATCAGAATAATTCTAGCCTCCTCCTGCTGCTTCCTTGAAGGCATTCCCAGTGCAAATCCTCATGTAACCTACCTCCATTAAAAAGCCCTCTATTTCCCCGGTTTAGGTCTTCCACAGATTTCATTCCCACTCAAAAAACTTCAACAAATGACTCAGCCTTTCTCTGTACTTGCCATAATCTTGCCACAATCTTGCAGGGTAACAGTATTTATGTGAAAACCCGTGGCAGACCCTCATTTCAGAGTTTTTGCATCTCCTGGAATTCTATACCTCCATTTTGACTTCAGAAAAGCCACCCCACCCCACCCCACCGCTCCACGTTAGATTTTGTGATCCCCTGAATATCCTCCCATGTCAAATCTTCATCTCCAGGGCTTTATGTTTTTAGAATAAACACGAACCGTCTGTCTCTTCCAGGATCTTTCTTCCATTTTACTTGTTTTCTGACTTTGTGAAATCACTACTGTTTTCCTTTAAATCTTCAGTTTTTTTCCTCATTTATCAGGGCCTCTCTGGGATTTTCTCTTTATCCTACTTGCCTTTGACCCTAAGAACAACACTTTAACAACAATAATAATAATAATAATAATAATTATTATTATTATTAGCTTTTACTGTCTCCCTCTAGCCTTATTCTCTCATTGTAGACACCTTGCACACCACCAGTCTGGGATGAATACAAGGGACCAGGTTCTTTACTCTTGTACAAGGAATGCTACTGGGGTCACTCCAGATTCTTGCCTCTTCAGCCAAGGTTCTTGTAAGTGTAATGTGCTTTTGCCACTTCCAAGTCTTCACCTCTAACCCGCAGCAGCCTGTCCATTGCTTTGCTGAATCTTCTTTTGTTGAAGTTAAGGATGACCTTACAATTTCTGAATCAGTGGAACTTTTCAATCGTTATCGTACTTGGCCTCTCAGTATATTTAATATTGTTGAATTTTTCCACATTTGATTTCTGTGTTATTTTTTCTTCAGATCTTCTTCCACTCTTCTTTCTTAGTGCACTTTTTAAGCTTTTATTTTTCAGGCTGTGTCTTAAATATTGGTGTTTCTATGGATCTCATTTTATATGCTTTCCTACCAGGGATGCCTTACATTCCTGTAGTTTGCATGACCACAAACACTCACTTTGTGCCTCATCTATCTTGTCTGGATCCTACCTTGTGTGGGCACGTTCCTACTGACGTGCCATATCCACTTTGACCTATCCCACTCCATATCTTGTCACCACCCACTCAGTTTATGGAGCCAGGAATATGGTGGTAAATTAGAGACTTTCCCTTTTTATTTACATATTTGAGCAATACCAAGTCTTAAAAGAGTCTACTTTCTGAAAACCCTTCAAGTGAGACCCTTCCTTCTACATCTCCCTCTTTCATCATTGCTATCTTCTAAACCAACCTACATTTCACCATGAAAGTGGTTTAAAAAATTCAATTCTTGCCTTCTTACCTAAAATCTTCTTATAGTTAATCTACTGCCTACATAATACCTCTGCAAGATATACAAGGGTCCTTGGAGCCTGATCTCTGCCCTATCTAACTTTCTTGCCCATACAGGGTCTATGGTGCAGCTATTCTGAACTTCCTGTCAATCCCTAAATACATTCTGCATTTTCATGTTTCTCATGTCTGTGCATGCTGTTTCCTTAATCTGCAACAACTTCTCCTTCCTCCAGCTCCATCCCTACTTAGTCTGCTTGGAAACTTTCAACTTTTCTTCTCTGCCTGTAAGTCATAAAGCACTTTTTCCTCTGTGAAGCTTGTGGAGACATCATGTTTAACCATGAGAATATGGGACATGGCATCACCCATATATGGTTTTCAAACCAGGATCTGCTTGGATATAGTACATAACTAATCTTGAAGAGCCTTTAAAGTTCAGTGATGAGATGAATGTCACAGACCAGGAAGGATTGAAAGTGGTAAGTGATAAAGGGGTGAATGATATGAAATACCCAGCCAGTACTGGGCATCTGGCAGACAATCAGTCAGATGTTGTCATCATTATTGTGACTGTGAATATTAATGATAAGAGTGATGTTATTAATAGTAAAATTTCAGGTACTCTCATGCAGTTAGACACTCCATTCTACAGATGCTATATAGATCTATCACCCTTCTAATTTTTGTGTATGTAACTCTTCCCGTCACTGTTTTCCCTCCAAAACAATGGCTTCCTTATTATGAATTAATTTAAATATGCTAAACCTCATTCTGAGAGAATTTGAAGCAGCTTATATGTACTGATGCAATAAAATATATAGGTGTAAGAATTATAACCAAAAGAAATATGGGTAAGGAAATAAATCCAGAATATGCTGATTTATAAAACCGTGCATATAGTCTTGGGTAGTTCTCAGGATAGGCGACAGATTTTATCTGTAAGCTTCCTAGTGGCCAAGGTGAAGAGGAAAATGAAAATTCACAACATTGACAGGGGGAAAATCCACCGGTTACTGAGGATCAGCAGAGCTTTCCCTGGAACTGAGAAATTCCATTGATGTTCATCAAGTGACACTGTGGAATACTGTGAATGCTTGCTATTTAAATTTTGGTTCTTGATCCAGGATCACCCAGGAACTTGTTAGACATGAGGAATCTCAAGCACCACCCAAACCTACTAAATTCAAATTCATATTTTAACAAGGTCCCCAGCTGATATATATACTTTAAAACTTGTGAAGTGCTGCTATAGAGGACAATATTTTCAATAACTTCCCTCAAATAACTAGAGAGTTTCATATGGTGATTTCTTTAGGTTTGTCTTGGATTCAAATGTGCAGAAAAATATTTCAGGAAATATAATCCAGTTCTCAGTTTGACATACCTTTCATATCTTTCCAAATATGTTTTAAATTTCTCTTTTTTTTTTTTTAAAGATTTTTATTTATTTATTTGACAGAGAGAGAGATCACAAGTAGGCAGAGAGGCAGGCAGAGAGAGGAGGAAGCAGGCTCCCCGCGGAGCAGAGAGCCCGATGCGGGGCTCGATCCCAGGACCCTGAGATCATGACCTGAACCGAAGGCAGCGGCTTAATCCACTGAGCCACCCAGGCGCCCCTTAAATTTCTCTTTTAATGAAGAAATAAAACATTATAGATAAGAGTTACACTTCTTTTCCATTCACTTTCCTCTGCCTTCTTCCTTGAAGGTAATCACTACCGTGAGGCTGGGGAGTATCTTTCCCATGCAGGCTTTTATAGTTTACCACTTACGTGGGTATCCAGAAAATATAATTATTTAAGTAAGTACTTCTTTTGAAGCTCATCAGTGGAAACCCAGGGTAGAGCATGAAAACCTAATCAGTAAGAGCAATTAATACTAAGTACAGAATCTGTGTGAAGGAAGTGCTTTTGGGCTTAATCCAAGGAAAGAATATAGATTTTAGATTATGAAAATAGGTGGAAAAAATAAAAAAAAGAAAATTTGGGGGAACATTTCATTTTAGTAATGCTCCCAGAGGAGAATTGGACAGGGGAGAAATCAATATTATATTTAGCAGCCACAAGACAGGAGTAAAATGACAGTATTGGTGTGTCAGCATTAAATTCCAATACTTTTTTTCTCTTTCTTTGTTTAAAAAAAAAAATAGTTGTTTACCACCTTCCACTCCACTCCGTCTTTAGATGCTGCTACACTTGAGAGAGAGGAAAATGCCAGGTAGGAGGACGCACTGAGCTGGGGGAAGAGGCTCTGGTAGAATATATCATGCTAGCAGAAAGCAGCCAGGACCTAGAGGATAGAGCTGACCCTGGAAGAAGAAAGGGCACAGGGAGACCAGGGAATCTAGATCAGGGAATCTAGATCTGGCCTTGCTGACCCCTTGCCCACTCCTTGTTCTCATCCTCCACTTTTCCTTCCCTGCTATTCTCAGCATTCTTTGGAAAATTCTCCCTCCCACGCTGGAGTTCTGCAATGACTCCATCAGGATTATCTGAAAGTTTCCCAAATCTGTTCTGGAGAGAATACAAATGACCAGTAAGCGTAGACATGTCACAAACGTAGAAAACATGCTCAAATTTACTAGGAAGCCAAGAAATGATAGTTAAAATGACACAAAATATCTTGGAAGACTTTTAAACCTGAGGAGAAGTGGTTGGAATACTTTCAAAGTGAGTACAACTTTGTTCAACTCTCAGCTGCTTTAGTTCTCTAGGTATATCTTAAGCATAAATTCCTTTGATTTGAGGCAATTTTCAAATACCAAAAAGAACAGTGGTGTATGAACAAAAGAAGTATTTTAGCACTTAAAAACAAAGCAAAATCTCAGATTTCTGAGAACTGACAAAGCAATCATTAATTATGTTCTTTGGTAAGAAGCTGGAATGCAGACATGTGTAGTGGACTTGCAAAAGCAGAATCGCTACTCCATGCAGTATAGTCAGAACGTCAAAGGGTGTCATGAAAATTGCACATTTACTTTTCAGGAAACTGTGCAAGATATTGAAGAGGAGACAGTCTCCAGAAAATCTGGAGACTGGGATAATCTACATCGAATAGGTTATGTGCTATCATTTGCTAATCTTTATGTGCTACCTTTTGCCCATCAGGTCTGACTAGATATGGAGGGCAATATAGGAATTTGGTGGTGGTGATGGTAGGAGAGTTTATCAAAAGCTACGTCTGAATGCTCTAGACCACTACCCTGCATGTTCACCAGGTTGCTACACTGTTTGAACATTCTCTGATTGTTTGGTAAGGCTGGCCCAGCAATCTTCAACAAACTCTCACCTTCACGGATCATAATGAGAGGTTGTTCACTCTTGTGTCAAGGTGGAAGACGAATGCCACAGACCTGCAAGATTTATTACTACTACTATTAATTATTATTGTTTTGCTTTTGGAGTCTTTATTTTTTGACGTGGTCTAAATTCCCAAGGGTAAAGTTTAGCCATTGCAGGATTTTGCTATACTCTTTCCTCCCCCCATTCCACCTTTGCTCTACAGAACCTTCCTAGGGAAGTGAAACTAAATACAATGAAAGGGAACACACACAGAAAATATTTAGGATTTTTATGCTTGGGGAAATGGTGCTAAATTTCCTACTTAAAACATGTTTCCAAAAGAGAGAGGATGACTTCAGCGTGGCACCAGGGAAGCTCCCTTCCCATCCATTTGGTAGAGGGTAGTCGGTTTTGATGTAGTGTCTATGGGATACTGAAAAGTCAAGACTTGTCCTAAGCTGCATGTAGGCTTTAAATCTCTCTCTTAAAGCTCTGTTTATTTTCATTAAGCCTTTTCTTTTTGACTCAGGTGATGTATTTGTGTTTAGCAATGTATAACTTTGCTTCCTTGGCTCTTTTCCCCTCATGCAGATTTTATGCAAGTACGTGTGCACTAAAGGGCATTTGCGTAATTACTTCTTTCATCTGGAAGCTCTGTGCACTTGGTATGCTCCTCAGCATATCCCAGCTCAGGTATTAATAATGTTTTTTGATGAGTTGATGAGGATGATACTGATGGTGATGAAAAGAAAATGAGAATAAAATTAGTATAGTGAGATTTAGGAACAGATCAGAAGTATGTTTTCATCTTTACATAAAGTGCTTTGCAGGAAAAGATGTTTTGTGCTTTTACCAGCCAGGAATGTCTGGGGCATTTGTGCTGTCAATATACTCATGGCTATTTGCTCATTGACTTATAATAGGCATAGACTTGATTCGCATTGCAGGTTTTGTGGTTATTTGGTCTTATGAGATATGAGAGAAAATAATTTTTCTCTATCATTTGGCAATTTAAAAGTGTAGTAATAATGTCTGATAATTCATAGTTTCTAAGAGGTCATCAGAAATTATTTAGCTCTATTTTTAGATGGACCAGTCTATATTACTCCACACAGAATATATATTTTTAATTGAGGATATGTTACTTTCAGCTATCCCAAGATTAAATGTTACAAAACAAATTCCTTGATTTTATTGGTTTTATTATAGAAATTATCATAGGTATAGAAATTGGTAAAGAAATTATCATAAGTATCTGTGTAGTTCTTTGTCGTCATATGTTTTTTAAAGTATTATAACATGGCTTCTTTCCCCAAGAGTATGTTATGAAAACTTTCAGTTGTTACTGCTGTACGTTGAAGGTTAGTTTCCACTTTGTCTTAGCCTGCCATGATTACTGGTCTATTGGCCCTGCTACTAAAGTCTGCAGTATCTTTTTTTTTTTAATTTTCTCCTTTCGCTCTCTATTTTGTCAACTAGAACCTATTCTAGGATGTAGAAAGGTGGGCTGAGTTAGCCTGGTTTCTTCCCACCTTTTTCTGTTTCTTATTACTAGAGCTTGCTCAAGACTGACACATCTACATCTGAACACATTGGGGGGGACAGTAAAAAGCACAGGTATACCATAGATTGATTTGAATCGTAATGTATGGCAGTGGAGCCAGGGAATATATATTTTAACGAATTCCCTAGGGGATTGTTTGTATTAATAGAAAGAACTGCTGGACTGGCAATCCCTTATACTGCTTTCACAGCCTTCCACTGTGACCACAAAAGTATAGTTGATCATCAGTACAGCCTCTTAGACTCCAACCAATGCCTGGATAGGAAAACTTGAATAGTAATATTGCATAAGATTGGACTGAAGTTTGCTAAGATACCTTGAGGTTCATATTAAATGACATCTGAGGCCTTCCTGGGATTGATAGGGGGTTGGATTTAATGGGGCAGACTTTCTATTACAATTATTTTGTCCCAGCCTCCAACTGGATGTAATTTGGTTCAGTCCTTACTTGTTCTTTCTAGCTCAAATGGAAAGTCATCAGGATGCTTTGGGACTACTCAGAATTAGTCTTGGAATGGAATATGCCATTTTTCTGAGGAATGAGAGTAAAGATATTTAGGTAATGATAATGTAGAGAATTTATTGTTTCTTCAGTTTCCTTCCAGCCAAGCAAGATATTTATGGGCATCTATCTCCATTCTTTCCTTTAACCTTTTTCTTAAAATGGGACAAATGACACTGTCCACTCCCTCCAGCTAGGACTCTTACCTTCATTTGTGCTCTAGATCTCAATTTTATTAAACTCTAAGTGACTTTGATTGATTGACTGTTCCCATTTTCTGGATCATCAATCTCTTCTTATTGGCTTCTTATGCTCAAATCTTCATCATCTTTTTGGAATTCAGCTTATTCTCTGATGCCTCCTTATCATTTTTCCCCTTAATGGTCCCACTTAAGGAAGATATTATCTACACTCTCATCTTACTTCATCATTCTCCACTTTTCCCTCCCGAACCACTGTGATTTGATTTGGGGGCCGTCCCAGTACCAAAATGGCTTTGCCAGTCACCAAAGGTCACTTTACCAAAAGAAACTTTGTGGTCTTCTTTGTTGACTTGACAGTGTATGATATCATTGACCATTTCATCTGTCCTGAAATCCTTCCTTTCTGTTCTGAAATCTTTCCTTCTTTCCTATGTGGCATCCTTAGCCATCCTTCATCTGCTACTCTACTTCTTGTTCTGACCATGCTATGTGTATTTCAGTTCTTAGAGTTCTCTATCTTCCATCTGAGCTTCTTGTTTGCATTTCCATCTATGTAGACCATTGTCTTCCTCCTCATTGATGCCTCCACACTATCTTCTCTTCCTTCCATACAGCTTCTCTGTTTCTTCAACTCTGGCTAAGTTGCTCGTCCTATTCATTTCCACAGAACTTCCTACATAATATTTTTTCACTGTAATTTAATTACCCATTTGCCTACATTCCTCACCAGAGTATAAACTGCATAGGCTGAGGACTGTGTCAATTGTTTTCACTGACTCTTCTCTGGTGCTTAGTAGCCTATGATAGTGACTAGTACAGAGATCAGATAGAAGCATAATGAATATATGTCTATATATATATATATATATATATATATCTGATAAATGAATAGAAATATACGTGTACATACACTTGCATGAACACACACACATACACATACCTATGGTCCTATGGCTATTGTGGAAAATCTAACTGAATATGTGATAATAATTCATCTCTAGGCTATAGATTTAATCAGCTACTATTGGGAAGATATGTTCACAGAAGATTGCAATAAAGAACAGGAAATGCTTGGAGAAAAATGCGTGATACAAACAATATACATGTTAAGAAAAGAGGTGATTGCATGCTCACCCGAGGTGAGCAGTATATAGAGAAAAAAATTATTTTAAAACTTAACCTTAAAGGGTAATATGAGTTTTGAAAGGGAGATGTAAGAAGAAGGTATTTCTTGAGAGAACTAGTAATGGGGTAGAAAATCACAGTGCAAAAGTGAGAGATAGTGACAAGCCAGTATTCAGCTGGAACAAAAAATTCCAGGCAAGAATAAAAGAAAAGACTGGGAAGGCTGACAAGTTGTCAAAATTTGTAAAATAAATAAATAAAGTTTAAACTTTATTCTTTAGTAAACGGGAACTCACTAAAATACTAAACTTCACATTTTTTTCTCCTCATACTAGCATAGAGTTTAAAGTTATTAATTATAATAATTGCTTTCCCCTTAAACATACAGTCATTAATTCACTCAGCCTCAGTTAACATCTGAGCCTTAGTACTAACAAAGGTCATGTGTCTCAGTCCTCTTTCAATGAACATCATGATTGCATAATGCTTCTGTTTATGAAATGATTGTCCTGGATGATTTATTGTTTCATTATTTTAAACTTTCAATCAAAATTAAAAAAATTACTGTGATGCCTAACTGTTCTTATTGACAATTACGTGGTATTAACAGAGAATTGAATTAATATGAAACACATCATTGCAGATAATTAGGGAATTGTTGAATGAATACAGATCTAATTTTAATTTCTGTAGCACATACAAACATTCTCCTTTGGTACCTTGTACTAAGTCATGAATTTTTGCCATCCTTTCACAGGTTTCTGGTTCAAATTCAAGCCTATCTGAATTCACTTTTTAATATTATTTACATTTATATGTCAATTGCGTGATTTGCTAAATTTAAATATATTCTTAAATATGCATTATCTTCCACAATTAATCGAATGGGATTTAAAAACATGAATTTAGTTAATTTGTGCATTTTTATTATATACTTTCGTGGTGCTAACATCTTATAAATGAGTCATAGACTCAAATACAGTTCAAGTACTTTTATTCCTTTTATGTTAGTTTACAGTCTAATTCTAAGAGTAGTGGATTCAACTGCCTTAGTCTTCAAGCTTTCAATCCCACAATCACTTCTCGGCGCTGGTAGAAGATGCGCTTCTAAGTTACTGGCAAATTCAGCACAAATGTTCTCTGGGGCCTCCCAAGGAAACCCACAAATATGCTGCTTGAAAGACCACCTTTTGGACGCTTGCCATGGCAGTGCTAAGAAGAACTACAGCTAGCACCAGCTAAGTGAAGATACATTTTCTTCCTTTAAAATCCTCCTCTTTAGGGTGCCTGGGTGGCTCAGATAGTTGGATGTCTGCCTTCAGCTCAGGTCATGATCCCAGTGTCCTGGGATCAAGCCCCCCATCGGGCTCCCAGCTTAGCAGGAAGCCTGCTTCTTCCTCTCCTTCTCCCCCTGCTTGTAGTCCCTCTCTCGCTGTGTCTCTCTGTCAAATAAATAAATAAAATCTTAAAAAAAATCCCCCTCCTCCTGCTCTAGCCATGGAATATGCAGAAGTGGGAAGGGGAGAAGACAAGGACAGGGAAGAGAATAGCTGCCATTTTGTTTTCCCAGGGCCTGCTCAGGCTGGAGCTGGGGTGGAGTGGTGGGAGTGGGGTGGGGGGGGAGAGGGGGATGATTTGGATTGGATGCTAAATTCAATAAATAAATAAGGTTTTAAATCAAGTTCATTTAAAATCCAAGAAGTCTAAAGTAAGTCTTGATTTCCAAAATGACTGTTGTTTTAGCTGAAAATGCCTGGATAGCTACTGGTGTAAACAGAAATAGAGCCATGGAAAGGGCGATTTGACAGAGCACCTTGAAGACAATGGTGGAAGAAGAAGAAAGCTATTTTCTATATGTACCTCATCCAATTCAGCCCATTTAACTTATCTGCAACAATACTTGTGTTTGGTACATTAAAGTTGTCTTTATAATTATATATAGTCCCTCCTCATTTCTCTCTTTTCCTCCTTTTCTTTCTTCTCTTTTTCCTCCTATCCTTCCAAAAATATGAAGACCATAATCTATGTCGGGCACTGTGCTAGGTGTCAGAGATGTGCAAGGGAAAGAGACAGAAGTAACCTCTGCCTTCATGGAGTTTACATTTTAGTACCAGAAAATTAGTGGTTAATAATGGTTTTGAACTGAGACTGAGTGAATTGAGAGAGCATGCCATACGTCTATTTGGTAAAGCATGGTCCATCTAGAGGGAAAAGTAAATATAAAAAAATGTTAAGTCAAAGTAGTGATCAGTGGTCCTGAGGAAGAGCAAAGTCTCAAAGAGATATGGGGAAAGTAATAGAAGATATAATTGGGAAAGTGGGGCTGGGGACAGAGGATGTAGGACAGTGGGTCTTCAGATTTTATTTTAAATGTGATGAAAAGTCATTGGATGGCTGTGGTTAGCAACACAACTGGGTTTGGGTTCTAAACATAGACTATTAAGGAGACAGGAGTGAAAGCCAAATGACCAGTATAGAAGCTATGCTAGTAGTCCCAGCAAAAGATGACAGACGGTTTTGCTAAGGAGACAGTGGTGGATATGATGAGACATGATTGAATTCTGGTTATAATTTGAAGGTGGGGCTGTCAGAATTCATTGATGGGTTAGATGCAAAATATGCAAAATAGAAGTTAAGGATGATTCCCAGGTGTGTTTGTTTATGTGTTTGTTTTCCAGAGTAATTAGCATCATTTAGTATCATTTACAATGATACAAAAGACCACAGAAAGCAGATTTAAGTTCAGGTTTTGTCACGTAAGTTTGAGATGTCCATTAAACATGTTACTTGAGGTATAGTAGTCTAGATTTGAGTGGAGAGGCAAGATAGGAGATATAAATATGGTAGACATCAGTTTATAGTTGGGAGAGGAAGGGACAATTATAAGAACAAAGCAGATAAGAAGGTGAAACAGGGATGAGATACAGTGAATAGTTGGGTCTTTGATATGACAATGAAATCAGTTGTGTTTTGCATGCATAGAATAATACTGGATCTGGATGCTTGTATTAAGAAGATCAGGTCATGTAGATCACGGGAAAGACCTTCATTAAAGGGAAACGAAGGGTGTGAAGACATAGGATTTAGTTGAGCCATATTTACTGATCAGATGGTCATGTCATCTACCCCACACAGATCTGTTGGCATATGGGGCTTAGACACTGCTGGGGCAAGGTGGAGGGAGCCTGAATTCCTACATATATTTGTTTGAACACATAGCTTTTATATAAGTAAATTAACAAGAAGTACTGAGGCATCTTTGATATCAGGCTCCAGGGATACAGGGATAGAAAAGACAAAATCACTGCCCATAGGATCTTACATTCTAGGTAAGGAGACAATGTGTAGAAAGGTGAGTAAATAAATAAGACATTGTCTGGGGACACGTGTTAAAATACAAACAAAAAACATGTAGAGAAATATGATAAACTCTAACTTCATTCCTTTGAGTTTGAATTTATTAAGTATGGGGCCCATGTACCCCAGAAACACAAAATGTATTCTGGTTGCTGTGGCAATAATTGTCTGTCATTCTCACAAACTTGTGAGATGGGTGGTGCAAGACAGAAATAATTCCTGCTTTTCAAGTGAGGAAGTGAAATTCAGGGAATGGGGCACAAGTTATAAAAGAGGACTCAAATATGAATATCTGGGCCTCAAGCTTCCTGATAGCAGGAAAAGGTGTGTGTAATACATTGGATATGCTTATTACCCACTTCAAAAATCATTGTATATGTTAAAAAACAAATACAATTGTAAACATCCAAAAATTAACATCTTTTAGATTTCAAAAGGATCTGCGAAGTTTAGGTTTGTGCTTTCTAAAGAAAAAATGTAAAACAAATTATTGATCTTCTATAATGACATTCTTTTAGGTTGTGAGAAATTTTTTAATGTCACATTTTCAATTATTTCAATTTACTATTTACTACTATTTCAATTTACTATTGTTATTCTTTATCTTAAACATTAATATTTACTAAGGGAAAAGTCACTATAAAATGGGTAGTTGGGAGAGTGTTGTTTTTGTTTTGTTTTTTTTGTTAGACTACAGAGGGAGATTTTCCTAAATAGAGAAATAAATACTTTAAACTAATACCTTCTAAAATTTCACTTTGGGAACTTGAAACCATTTGGAGAGTATAAATGTGCTGTACAAGGCTATTAGCTAAGCAACTCTAAAGCCACAGATTCTTTGTTAACTAAATGCTAAAGCAATGGATAAAAAAGTATGATTGCTTTAATACCCTCTTTTTCCTTGTATTTAAACTAGGCAACAATTTGGATCTGAAAGGCAGTTTTATCTTTTAAGCTCTTGAAAATTTTGAGTCATTGGTATTTATGCCGCTAATTCTATCCAACAGAATTTTGAGATCTATTTTTCAAACTTTCTGATCGTGGTAACATTAAATAAAACCTTAACTATGAAAAATGTAATATTTCTAAAAAGGACACTGTGTGATATTCTAGGCCTCCTTTCTTCATCCTAGTTTTGCAGATGTAAGGTCTAGGTTTTTAAATGCTTTGACAGATGTTGAAATGTACAGTGTTTATGATGATGAAGGAGAGCAGTATAGTAATTTTATGAACATAGAGCCACTGAGAATCAAGAATCAAGCAGCTTAATGCGGATTTTTTAATTTTGGGGTTCCAGACTTTGGTAATCTTATGCGTAAACTTTGGGAAGTCAAATATCACAGGAAGTGTCTAAAATCTTTGTCTGAAAGTCTTTTTGTTCTTAGCTGTCAGAGAATATAAAAAATCAGCTATGGTATTTTCAGAACTATCCAATTTCAAATGCCCTTTTATTCAGTGCTTTTATGACCAGTTGCTTGACAACATATAGATATGGTTACTTATTGTGAATGTTTCTGTGCCATTGGCCCTGGCCTATTTTTCTTTACATGTGCTGATACACAGTCGTGCCCAACGTACAGATTTTAACCGGCTTTACTCTTTTGCATTTGTACAAATTTTAGAGATTACTGTGACCTAAAAGTTTTCCTCTATGCACTCTTTAAAATGTAGTCTGGGACAAGTTTCAGTCACTAGCTGTATAATGTGTTGGGTGTATTTTCACAGAGATTTGGTATTCATTAGACATTAAACATACTATATGCAAAATAAGCTTTAAAAAAAATCTCTATTCCTGTATTAGTCAGTATTTGAGAGTGAATTTTGTTGCAATAAATAAGCTGAAAGTTTTAAAATATAGGCATTCTAAATAGGCTGTTTTTTTATTGAAATACATACATAATTTCAAAATATATCTATATTTCAATAGTACTTATGATCTTTCATCTCCTCCTTTGGCTTTTAACATCCATGTTGGTAGGGATATGCATCTACACACACACACACACACACACACACATTTGAGTCATTTCTCCGCACTTATAAATTTCTATAGGATATTTTATGCACATAGATAAGAACATACTTTTATTGTATGATCACACAATAAGTCCAGTTATTTGGAGCACACTAGAGAGAGAAAGCCACATAACCAATCTTTTCACTGTATTTTGTTTATTATATCATCTTTATTATTATAAGAGTGAATAGATTAATAATACGATAGATCAAAAAGAAAAGAAAAATGAAGGATTAACTGGACACAAAAATTTAGGTGAATGATTGAATTTCAAATAACCATTTACTAGATCTTCTAGCTTTAGTAAATACCTTACAGCCAAATGCTGAGACTGTTAACTTGGAGGAAAGAGTGCCTTAGACCACAGTTCCAGGTTAAAGCAGTTGTATGTTTGAACTAAAAACAATGTGCGTGGGGGTCCTGAGCAATTCTAAGGGATTATTTTTTCCTTTTAAGAAAAACACTGCCTTGTGGATCACCAAGTCCTGATTTGTACAAAGAAAAACTAGTTCAGGGCTGAGAGCGAGAGCTGATACATTTCAAGGAGGACCGGCCGGCTGCACTTGTGAGCGGTGACAGATTTCTGTGAAATATAATCCTGATTAAAAATGCATGTGTGAAACCTCTTCGAATAAAGCGCTGTGTCCAACAGCATTTTTTGAGCTCCTGCATGCAAGAAGGGAAGACTCTTGTAGCTACTCCGCTAGTCTCTGCCCCATCATTTGCTGACTGTTTTACATTTCTGAAATAGTCTCTATCTATGACTCTGCACTAGGAAGAAGTGGTTATTTTCTGTTTAAAAAAAAAAAATCAGTGCCACTAGCAAATTTGGAAATTCAGAAACTCAATGCACACACGCACACACAGCCTTTTTACAAAAAGATGTCTAAATCAAACCAGTGCGCTAAGTGATAGAAAGTCGTGATTTAGATGAACGCCCATGGCTATGACATTTAGGCTTTTGCTAGAGCTGTGTCATGCAAAACAAAAAGAGGCATATGTGTACAACTACTTCACACAGATTAGCTACCCCATTGTTGTCACGCTATTACTCTTGCAGTACTGAAGCTTTCATCAACCACCGAACGGTTTTGAGTGTGGGTACAAACCAATTTGCTTCATTTGGGGTCCCGATTTGAGGCACTTCTGCTACAAAGCTTGAGGTTCTAAAATAGAGATGAGACGAATCTGTGTAGTATAAAATAAAAACAACTAGCTCAACTGTGGAAACGTCTGGTAAAACCTGAGGAAGCCACACTGCCTTTGTGCCCATGTGTTCCAGTTCCCACAACCCTGTGTAACTGAGAGCCCGTGAATATGGAAGAGAATGCCTGTTTATGCCCTGACCTTTTGTTGGGATCCAAAAGATGGCAAAAACCATGCAGAAATCCATTTCTTTAAAACCTTAGGAAATTGGGAAGAAAAATCAGGAGACAGGCCCAGTGGAGTAACACATTATCTGGGATTGCACATGTCTCTAGTGAGTTGGGTCATTGTGATACACACAGACAGACAGACGGACAAATACACCTATACATATATGTAGATGAGACAAATACATCAGAAATCTATTTATCGAGCTTCTTCGATGGGCTCCATGGCTTAATAGCGGTCTGAAGCTTACCGCATATTAAAAACTCCCGACCGGAATGTAATTTCTCCAAACACAGCGAAATTTTCTGAATCTGTCTTTTGTAAGATGTGTGTCGGGGTCACGGCCTGTGTGCATTTCTTTGTCTTGCCTCTTTTTTCATGCATCAATCTAGTACCCTGTTCCTAGCTGGTAGTCTCTACTTCTTCACAGGAAGACATGGAAATTAACTCACATAAGCAATGCATTTAACATACTGTTACTGAGTTTCTTCTTGATCGTGTAATCATCAAAGTATTCAAGATTTTAGGATTTCTAGGTTTATACAATCAAGTGAGCAGGAAAGAATGGTGTGTTTATCGTCCTTCAGGGCTCTGAGCCAAATATGTGGTTAAATGCACAGTTGCCTTCTCTCTCTCTCTCTTTTTTTTTTTTTTTTACTTATTCAATGACCATGTATTGAATAATTACTCCATGTGCAGATACTCAATTTCAATTGGAATATTAAAATAAGTATAGTTTGAGAGATAAATAACAGCACCTATTTGCCTTAGAGATTTAACTTTATTATGCTTAAATTTTATATGTCCTTTCCTAATATTTGTTTATATTTTCTAGAGCACCGATTTTTTCCTTCTAGGACTAATCCATTAGAAAGTCTCTTTAAAGTGCCTATACTTAATTGTGTATATTATTATGCATTCTTACCTACTTTGATTTTCCTAAAATAAATGCAGTTATTTCTTGAGGGGTCTAGTAGATCTAGTTTCATGTCAATATATAGAACATGACATAGTGGAAAGAAGTCTACAACAAGATACATTGCAAGTACAAACCAATGAATAAAAATTACTATCATTGAGAACAACAACAACAAAAAGCTTTCTAAAACCTTTAAGACCTTGAATATTTTTTCTAATCCCCTGGTGCCTTTTAACAAGTGAAACTATTTTTTTTTTTTTATAAAATTGTCAATGGCTTTTCTTTAGATTTATTGGGGGCCCAACTCCCATGGAATATTTGTCTTTTGTGTGTCAACAATATACAAAGCTTTCCTGGGTATTATTTTCCAGGTACACAGGCACACACATGAAAACGCCTGCAGAGAAGTTCATCAAAGTGAAAGCCTGACCACCTTCAGGTAAAATGTGATCCTCTGTGTCTGGTGCAAATATAAAATGAGGAAGGCATACATGCATTTTTTTTCCTTTGTATCCTCTTAGTAATGAATGCTTAGATATTAGAAGCAAAATGTAATCTATCCTTACCATTCTGTACATTTGCTTTATTTGCCATTAATTCTCTTGCTATATTACATCTATGTTAATATATGTTTTCTTAGAAATTCTAAGGAGAGTACTGCCTCTAATTTATTTCCCATCTTGCAGTTGATTTAAGCAGGGGTTTAATACCAGTGATCTCCTTTCTTAGTAACAAATATACACAGTGAGTGTTCTGAGATTTATGTAGGAACCTAGATTCAGAAATGGGTTTTTATTATTCCGTTTGATTTAAAATTAATTATCAATTATTAATTTAAGAATTCACAATGAGAATTAGTAGTCTCACGTTGCTGTTTAGTTCATTCTGATTATTTTAAAACTTAGCATTGCTATTGATAGCAATCCTACTGTTTTTGAGCAACCATTTCTAGTATAAAAAGGTTGTCTAATATTCATAGTAGGTCTGAAATCATCGTGTGTATATGTGTGTGAACAATTATTTCTCTGCTTATGTAGAGAAATTCTATCAAGAATTCTGCAAAGAAAATTACTAAAAATTTTGTATTTATTAAAATACAGTGGCTTTTAATTACAGCTTCAAAAGTAAAAATTCTTAAGAGGAAGGTCGCTCAATGGAGTTGTCGATAAGAATTGTCCTTAAACGTTATTAAGTGCTTTGTATTTCAAATGCCAATTTTGATTCATTGGAAAAAGACTATCTGTGAAACAATTGTGTTTAGGAAACCAAGAGCCATAACTTTTAAACCAATTCTGGCTCAATAGAAATAAAAATCTATCATAATTATAAAACAGTTACAGGACTGACAGGGAGTTAGAAGGGATAAAGGGAAGAGAGAGAGTTTCAAACATTGGAAAATGTCTTATTTCAGTGCGTATACTCATACGTTGAGCCCTTCATTTTGCAGCACAATTTAAAATAACGGCTGTTGTGACAATTTGTGTTTGCGAAAGCTTCCTCACCATTGGAGACCTTGTCAGACAACACACGGCCTTTCCAAAGAGTTTGTATACAAGGCGTGAAACTACAGTTCTTTCTCAGGAAGAGTTTGAGGTTTCCTTTTTAAATCCTCATCTGGGGTATTGTACTTGCCATCCCACTACAGTAGCAAATGGAATGTAAAAAATTCTAGAAGCCCTACACGTAAGAATGTGAATACTGACCCTTTTCTGATTGACCTGGTTGCTACACATTCCAGATATTCAGCTGTGAACCTTGAAAAGCCTCGAGTGCTTGTTATTTGAATAATAAATTTCGAGCCCGAAGAAATATGTTTCTTCTTAACGTTGACACAGGTACAACGACGGTTACACCCCTCCTGGCCCAGGGTCCTTAGTTAAATCATCAGTTTGTTAACTGCTGTTTGCAAGGTAAACCCTCCCCCTGGAATGAACTTCTTTAAGGCAAAATGAAATAAAATAAAGGTAAGTAAAAGTAAATAGATTTTCCTATTGAAAGTTATTACTTCAGGAATGAAGAAGATGGGTATTGATCGACCCCATCCTTTGTCATTACTGTCAGGCCCACATAGACGGCTAAGACACTTTATTCTAAGCAAACAGCCATTTTCTCTTCTGACATGGGATTCCAGTGAGAATTGAAAAAAGTAAAAGGTTTGTAAAAACATTTTTCTGTCCTTCTTACTGGGACAATTTATGTTGAAGTAACAGTTTCTGAGATACTTGCACCTGTTATTGATTTATTTCTTCTTTGTCATGAACAATCTCTTGTTTCATAATACAGTTATCCTTGTATACTGCCCCTAGGCAGTAATTTAGAAATAATTTTCATTGCAACAATGGTCCAAGAAGCTCCATTTTAGGAAGCATGTGAACGAAAACCCTAAAATGTATGTATTTTTAAAATATGTTCTCCAGTACATGTTGATTATTTTTGTTTGTTTGTTTGTTTGTTTGTTAGCCCTGATGAAGGCAAGATATCATTACGAGTCATTGTCATAACATTGCAGATGGAATTCTAAATCCATGAAGTCCCCATGGTTTCTGGTCAAAAACCCCTTTCATATAACCTTGTGAGTCCATGGAGTGGAAAAACAGAAAAAAAAGTGTGGATAACGTAAACTTAATGCAATTGGGGTGTAATTTATTATAACCAAAGATGAGCTAAATCTCTATCGATAAGAAAGCAAATCTGATTTAAAAAACCCAGTAAACCTGAAGACAAACTTTCGTTTAAATCACTGAGCACCTTTGATATACAACGATAAATTTGCACACCGGTACATGTATAAGCATCCACTTTATCTGTGTGTCCGCCAATACAGGACACAATTGTTTCCTCCTAAAAAATCAATATGGCTGTGATTTCTCTATGGTTCATTCACTGTTTATGGATAGGGATTAATGTTTGACCTTCCCTTGCCTTCTTGACTTGAACCAATTACTTCAGAATAATTTTTCTGGTTTAACTTTTTATCACATCTTCTGACATTTTAGTGAATAATATTTGACAGCTATGAACATCTGCAAAAGTTATTGTTATCATAACTTGAGCTCAATGGAACTACCGTCACTGATGCTCAGAAGATCATATTGCGCTGCAGGGTAGGAACACACTTATATTTTAAAAAAAGATATTTGATTTCTTAGTAGAAATCTTTGCTTAGTTTGCTTTAACAAAAGCAGACTGTTTCCAAAAAAAAAAAAAAAAAATGACACCTGGAGATGGAAGGCACATTTGCATTCTATACAGGGAAGCCTCAAAGTATTTATTTTTCATTTTGGAATTTTACGCATTATTGTCATGCATAAAAGTGCTTTTAATCTTCTCCCTACACATATGTATTTTTCTCAAATGAATAAAACAAAAATCTTTAGAAATGTTAGCACTGCAAACCACCTATATGCATCAGAGGTTTGCAAATAATTTCTGATAAAACTATTTCATTTTAGTCTTCTGATTTCTTATTCAGTATGCACCCAGGGAAATTGGTATATCGCATTCTCTTTGAAGAAAGCAATAGAGAGAGAAAATGCAGTTAGTCATTTATGTGCATGTAACAGTATAAATCGTGAAGATTAAGGGGAATCATTTTGGGGAGCACCACAATTTTGCAACCAAAGGCACTTAAATAATTACCTTTTTAAGTAACTTTTATTGACTATGCAGAAGGATAAAAAGTAATCTTACTTGTTTTAAATGGCATAAAGCAACCAAATGCCATTAACAGAGTGTTACATTTCTTATTTCACTAAGATTGTTGAAGCTTACCAGAAAGAGATAAAAAATGTATAAATTCAGAAACACTGGCTAGTAATATCCCAAACCATTGTCAGTGGACTCCTACTTTCTCCTGCCAAAATATGTGGAAGCATGCATGGATTGTACTAGATTAGTAAGAGGGGCTTGTTTCCGTGGCATTAGCCAGGTATCTTAGCAACAAGACCATACCAGATTCTAGCAGTGCTCTGTGGTGGTGCATGTAATATCCTGGACATAATCTGTCTTTTAATTTTCTTTGGATTGTAGTGATATTACAGATACATGTGTTCAGTTATAGATCTTTATTTAATAAGAAGAATGCCTTAGCTGAAGATTTGTACTATGCCAGGAGTGGGCAACTCACAGTAATGTTGCTGGCGGTTTAGCCCAGGTACTGCCTTGTCTCCCGTTTCAGATTGACAGGAAAACTTACTCCCTTCATTAAGATGTGCCTCATAGTTCATATCTTGATGCTGTGGAGATGAGGATGCTGCCGGAATTCATAATACTAAGAACGTTATTTAATGTCAGATAGAATGCAAATTGCTCGTACAATTGAAATGTCACCTAAAACATGCCACCGTATGCAACACCACTTTATTATAAGTCACTGAGAGCAATATCTTAAATTTGGAATTGCACTAATCCTTCATCTGCTTTGTTTACCTTTCATCTATAATAGAGATGTCGAATTTCCTCCAAACTGGATTTGCATGTTTTAACTGCTTGCTCACACGGCTCAAGATGTGTGGGAGAACTATATAGGGGTACTTCCTTTGATTTTCTTGTCTTTTTGTTGTTTGTTTAATGCAGATTAACAGCAAAAGATAGCTTTCAAATACAAGACAAAATACCATGTCGACCCTTTTGGGGAAATAAGCTAAAGCTTATGGAAGAACATTTGATTATTTAAAGGACAAATTATAATACAAATGCACTGTCGGTTTATTGGTAATTGATTTGCTCCGTAATTTCGGTTCATGCAATGTTTTCTTGGGTTTAATTGAAACAGTAATAATTTTATCAGATTAATTTTGTTCCCGGTAAAATTACATATAAACTGTTTAAGACTTGTTATAATGCTTGTTTGGACAAAGTGTCCAGAGCAATTTCCTTGCGAAATAAAGCTATCCTGACATTAAAAAATATTGTTTGTACATGCGAGTTCTTGAAATTGGCTTCTAAATATTCATCTAAGACTTATTGGCTTATCTTTTACCGATCAGTCGTCGGTACCAAAAAAGGCCCAGGATACCTCTTTCGTTAGCACATTATGAGGTCTTCCACAAAGAATTACATTTTTACAGAGAGTTGTGCAAAGGAAAATGGAAAGAAAGAAGCGACTTCTTAAAACCACACTCCTTGTTTCTATCCGCTCCAACTCAATATCCCTCCCGCTCCCAGGTTTCTCGAAAGAATTTTGGCTCTAAAGTAGTACGGTATTTTTTGATGGGTAGCACTGGAGAGTCTGTTTTGTTTTGTGATGTTATACAGTATTTTTATTGTTCATAACAGAGTGTTGGTCAGCATATGCTAATAGAATTTTAAAACATTACCGTGAACAATTATTTCTTCATGAATGTTATTGATATAAAACCGGTATGAGCACAAGGAGTCCCCAGATGAAAACTCTTTGAGTTAGATCCTTATCTATTTATCGTTTGGTATGGAAATCTGCATTGGAATTTTACAACATTTTTTTCTCTTTATGAAGACATGCTTTGACTCCTTCTAAAGAATGGTCTGAAGTAGCCACTTTAATATGAGTAATACCATGGTGTTATACATTCACTCGGTTCTAGAACCATTTAGATGAGCTTCTCAAAGGGTTTTCTGAAGATTTCATGCTTTAGAGTTAAATGCTATATTTGTGGGAAGATTCGGATTCCTGCGTTTTTGCCCAGATTCACTGTATATAGCTTTTTAGGGAAATGCCATTTTTCATTGGCACATTAGAGTTTGAGAACTGCTGGTTGAAAATAATGAATGAAAATCAGGAGAAAACTCAGTTTTCATAATAAGGGTTAGTTTTGGTGAACTAAATCTTGTTAAGTGAGAAATATATATGTCACATACATATTTATGTGTTTATGTATTATGTATTAATATATAAAAATAACTTGAAATTTTACTAAAAATAATTTGAAAGAAAGGGCTTGGAGTTTTCTTTAAGCTTCTTGGTTAAAATTATGTAATTTGTCATCCTAGGTCTTTCAAGTGAGAATATTGACTTAAAGTTCCACGACATCTCTTAAAATCATGTGGGAGAGGATAACTTCTGCTTTTTTCATAGCTAGGAATTTTATTTGAAAATTTTTCTCAAAATACAAAACTCAAAAATTTGCTTCTGTAAATACATAGTATCAAAATATAATTTGTTGCTTTTTGAGCATTCTTTAATGGTAAAAAGGGGAATAAAGTAAAAATTGAGAATAAAGCTTTTTAATTTAATGGAAGATTTTTTTTCATTTCCCTTCATTTTTCATTTCATTGATCTTTGATCTGGGTACTGATTTTGAAGCTAAATTACGTTTTTGTTCCTCCTTGCATAATTCTTGGTGACCAACAATGATCTTACATTTACCAGCTTCTTTGGTCTAGAAGCATCCCTGATTTTTTGTAAAGGAAATATGGACGTCAGTTTAGCCAGCTGTGAAGTATGGTCATTTCTTGGATGTAAAATTGCATCTGGTAGATGCTGAATTGCATTATAAAGCAGCACTAAAGAGAAAGGGAAACATAGGAAGGCAAATGAAAGAGCAATTCAGAGCCCATAAGGACACAATGGACTTATGATATATGACTGATTTCTATCCAGACCATCAGCAAATGGTTTTGTAATAGATGCGCACAATTCCAGAGACTGTTAAGTTGGGAGCTGGTCTCAGGTCTAGAAATGTAGGAGCAATTGTTTTGTGATGTTTCTTTGAACCTCTTTGTGCATGTGGTGTACCAAAATATAATTAAATAAGAAAATATTTCTAATGTTCTAAATGGCAAACATTACTTAGAATGATGTACTTGACGTATAATTTGGTATTTTATCATGAAAAGTCTTTGTAGAATTAGGGCAATTATTATTTCATGACTCCCAAATATTCCTTTATAACTACGACCTTTTTCTTACACAACAGTTATCATCTCTGGCTTCCTATTCTTAAATATTCTGCCATCATCTCAAAATCAGCCCTTCTAAAATAAAAAATTTATTTTATTATGTTCTTCTGAACACAAGATGTAGTCCTGATTTCTCAGTTTCTGTTGGTGGCATCAATATTTCCCTTATCACTTGTATTAAAAACCTCTCAATACTCTATAGTAGGTCAAATGCATTTATATTATTTCTAGTCAGTTTTGTTGTCACTGTGAAGTAGATTTATTTCAAAAATGGTCCACAGATTGAAAAATACTTTTAATTCAAGATGTGAAACTGGATTTAACAACATCCACTGAGATGACGCATCTTCTAACCAAGTGAAATGAGAAGACACGAAACTTTAAGAACAATGTTTTGGTCATACAGAAACATAAAGATCAAATAGGAGAATTTCTACCTGAAAAATTCAAAAGTTCATTTTCTTTTAAAGAAAACAGAGTTAATGATTTTATCCAAATCATTTGTTTATACACAATGGGAATATTTAAAGTCTTTATTTCAAGGTGAATGGAGCACCTGTTTAAAAATGTAACATGATGAGGTTTCTGGGTGGCACAGTGGTTTTGCTTGACTCTTGGTTTTGACTCAGGTCATAATCTCAGGGTCTGGAGATCAAGCCCCGCATTGGGCTCTGCACTCAGTGTGACTCTGCTTGAGATTCCCTCTCCCTTTCCCTCTCCCTCTGTCCCACCCACTCATGCTTTCTCTTTCTAAAATAAATAAAATCTTTAAAAAAACATGGCATGATGATTTTTTTTTTCCTTTTCTTCTTTCTATCTGGTGCTTTTCCTAGGCACAGCCCACACCAAGGATAGCATAACAGAAGCAGATACTAATGATACAACCTAAGGTCAAGAATCAGATAATGGCACACAAGATATAAATTAGGAGGCTAAGAAGAAGCTGATGAGATCCTGGGCTGAAGACCAAGTGGATGAGAGTATCTGCTCCCTAATTTTAAACACCTTTGTCAGGTAAGCTTGGGAGCAGAGATGAAAGGATTTCAAGAACAGAAAACGTACCTGACCTACTCTTCCTGTCCCATTTCAGAGTCTGTGTGGGTTGGAAGACACAGTTAAATCCAAACAGTAATGATTGTTTCATACATGCATCTAGATCCTGGCTAACTAATTTGGTTTAAAAATGAACTTTACACAATTCTCATATGATCTCCCTGATATGAGGAATTTGAGAGGCAGGATGGGAGGTTTGGGGGTGGGGAAGGAAAAAATGAAACAAGATGGGTTCGGGAGAGAGACAAACCATAAGAGACTCTTAATCTTGTAAAACAAACTGAGAGTTGCTGGGGGGAGGGGGATATGGAGAGGGTGGCTGGGTTATGGACATTGGGGAGGGTATGTGTTATGGTGAGTGCTGTGACGTGTGTTAGCCTGACGATTCACAGACCTGTACCCCTGGGGCAAATAATACATTATATGTTAATAAAAATAATTAATAAAGAATGAACTTTACCATGCTTCTGCAACAAAGAATATGATACTGGAGACACAATATTCTTCAGGATGGAGTCTTGGAGGACTATTTCTGTATGACAGAATCACATTTTACATAATGCCCATTATAGAAATGATGACAAGAAAGCTTAGGTAAGACACTTGTGAGAGATAAAGAAGGAAAATCCAGTCCTTGGCAGACTGATATTTACCCCCAACTATCATCATGAAGATGAATATTGGTCACTGTACCTTTTTCCAACTATAATTTCGAACACACTATTTTTAAAAGGTATCAGGGCCACAGTGTTGGAGATCAGGACAACAAAGATGGAAGTAGGCATAGCCACCTTTTCAGAGGTTGCCACAACTGGAGAAGTGCTTTTATACACATATTCTTTTATTTTGTAGAGTTGTTCTGTCCTCTCTGCTTATTATCCCTCTGGTAGGTAAGAGGAGGAGGGAGAGTTAGCGATAACTAGCAAATTAGTGAGAGTCCTGGCTACCACAGAATTCATTATTGTTCTTTCCTTATTTATTTATTTATTTATATTTATTTATTTATTTGTTTGTTTATTTTTGAGGGAGAGAGAGGGAGAGCACATCCACAGAGGGGAAAGAGGCAGAGGGAGAGAAGGAATGGCTGAGAGAATCTTTCTTGTTTTTTTTAGGGTGACTGAGACAGCAGTGATGAGAATCGATTTATTTTCATAGTGCATTTTTTTTTTGTTTTGTTTTGTTTTGGCTGAGAGAACCTTAAGCAGGCTCCATGCCCAACACAGGGCTTGCTCTCATGACTCTGAGAGCATGACCTGAGCCAAAATCAAGAGCTGAATGCTCAACTGACTAGCTACCCAGATGCCCCCATTCTACTAGAGAACTGGGAAATCCTCAGAATCAGCTTCTTAAAATTACCCATGAATCCTTGGCACCTGCTATAGAACATTGATTTTGTCAGGGATCTGAACTGACTTACATCTTTCAGTCTTTGTCACAACCCTATGATGAAGATTCTTACTATTCCATTTTAAGGATGAAGAAATAGATCTGATGAGGATAATTATCTTTGATAAAAGTCAGTCAGCTCCTAATAAACATGATAATAATAATACCTGATAGAGCAAACACTTGCATAGCACTTATTATGGACCAGTTCCTGCTATGTGCTTAATATATAATAACAAATTTAAAAGCAAAACAACCCTATTAGGTAGGTATGGTAATTTTTCTCATTTTTAGAGATAATTAAATCAAGTCCTAGGAAGATTCAGTTACTTTCCCAAGTCACACATCTAGTTAGTGGCAGAACCAGGCTTCAAGACCAAGTCTTCCTGACTCAGAATCTATGCTCTTGAAAACTGAGCTTCTAATACATTAATAGAGCCATAATATAAATACCTGTCTCCAAAAATCCAACATTTTGCCATCAATATCTATGTGTCATCCTTGAAACATGGCTATTGATATGAATATATTATAGTTTTGCCTTTCTATAGTTTTTATACATGAGTTTAGATACCTGATATATTCTGTCAATATGATAAATATCTTTTCAACAACACAAGTTGTGATTAGGGGCTCCTGGGTGGCTCAGTTGAGTGTTGGACTCTTGATTTTGACTTGGGTCATGATCTCAGGGTTGTGGGATGGAGCCCCATACTGGCCTCTGTGCTTAACAGGGAGTCTGCTTCTCTCTCTCCCTTACTCTCCCTCTCTCAAATAAATTAATTAATCTTAAAAAAAAAGTTGTGATTAAAGCAATGGGAAATAAGAACAGAAATATTTGAGAAACTAAGCAATTTGAGATATTCATTTCTCCTTAATTTTGAATTTCAAATAAACTTTATTTAAATGTGTTCATAAATTAGTAAATTAAGTGAATTGTGGAAAATTATACTGTTGGCCTTTCTTTGTGGTTATGCTGCTTAACAAGGAAGGTATCTCAAAGAAAAGCAGTCCTCTGTGAAAGCAGACACCATTGAGTGAATTAATGTGCATTTACTATTAGTCGTGGGTGATAATGAATATTCCATTAATCTTGAGAAATTACTTGTACCTTATTCTAATCAGCACTCAGAAAAACACCACAGACTTCCTCCATAATTTGATCTTTACTTTTAATCTGAAGTCAATTTTACATGTATAATTATTGGTCTACTATGTGGGTTCTTTTTGCGTTTAGTAGCTATGCAAACGATAGACTGAGACTAGTAGACACTTTAATCTTACTATTTGTGTTATTATCGAATGGTAAAAATATGTCACACTACTTTTATGATGTCATTTTAAACTTGAATAAGCTTGGACCACTTATTGAAAAATCCTGAGTAATTTTAAATTGATGTTGACATTAAAGAAGGTTGCTTGTAATGATAGTGTCTTGTAGATTTAAGTAGCAGTCTGAAGTAAATCTAGTAATAATTATGGTTACATCTTGATCACTTGCCTTTTCCTGTTTATTAACCTTGTAAAGAAACATATTGTTAGAGTCATCTTTAATTCATATGAGAAATTAATCCCCTTTCCCTTCCATCTCCCATCTTAAAACAAAGATAGAGAATGTCCATTCAATGCTTGATCTTTTTTTCCTGGAGGGATTCCCACATGGAAATCTGAAGCAATACCACTAACAGCCTTGATCACACATCAGCTTTAGTGCCTTCTGTCACCGTTCCTCCGTGAAGGAACGCCAGCACGCACGACCAGTGTTTTCCCAGGGCCTGCTGGAACCAGCAAGCGCCTGAGCTCTCAAGACCAGCCCATTTGCACGGAAAAATCACTGAAGGCAAGAACTCACCAGCTCTCCTGAATGGCTGGTCCCTGATGGAGACTCTCAGGAATGTTAGAATGTTAGAAAAGAGAGCTATGTAAAATAGCTCTCATATGTGTAGGCAGGGAAAATGACTTACCGTCTCTAAACAGAAAGCTTGTAAATAGTCTCTTATTTTTAGAATAAAAGATAACGATCAGCTGCGTTAGATGCTGCCCTCAAACATAGCTTTCATAAAGTACCATCAGGTTTAGACTCATTCCGTTATGTCCAAAGGAGGAGGGGAGAGATGGCAGAGATTTCTCCCTCTTATTTCCGAGCCCCCTTCTGTGTTGGGCAGAGCTTGAAGCCTGTACAGGTGGGCTCCTTTATCCCATGTCCTCTCCTGCTTTTTCATTCTACACCTGGAGCAAAACAGCTTGGTAGGGCTGTAATCAAAGAAACAGTAACATATTTTGTAAAGATTTGACACTAAAGATGTGATCCAATCAGTATTTATTTACTGTCTTTCCTTAGTAGTTAGACTATGCATTAGATACATTCCTTTTTTTTTCCATTTTATTTATTTTTTCAGCATAACAGTATTCATTGTTTTTGCACAACACCCAGTGCTCCATGCAAAACGTGCCCTCCCCATTACCCACCACCTGGTTCCCCCAACCTCCCACCCCTGACCCTTCAAAACCCTCAGGTTGTTTTTCAGAGTCCATAGTCTCTTATGGTTCGCCTCCCCTTCCAAATTTTTTTTTTTTAATAAACATATAATGTATTTTTATCCCCAGGGGTACAGGTCTGTGAATCGCCAGGTTTACACACTTCACAGCACTCACGATAGCACATACCCTCCCCAATGTCCATAGTCCCCTCCCCCTCTCCCAATCCCACCTCCCCCCAGCAACCCCCAGTTTGTTTTGTGAGATTAAGAGTCATTATGGAGAAGAATAAATGAAACAAGATGGGATTGGGAGGGAGACAAACTTTTTTTTTTTTTTTTAAAGATTTTATTTATTTATTTGACAGAGAGAAAGAGAGGCATCCGGAGAGGGAGCACAAGCAGGGGAGTGGGGGGAGGGAGAAGCACGCTTCTGGCTGAGCAGGGAGCCCTATGCAGGGCTTGATCCCAGGACCCTTAGATCATGACGGGAGCTGAAGGCAGACACTTAATGGCTGAGCCACCCAGGCGCCCCAAGATGCATAAGTTTAATTTGTGTGATTTGTACTTGACTTTTTTTTTAAACCTAGGAACAAGTTAATAAGGTTTATAGTTAGGCCAATGCTGCTATGAATGTTAACTTATGCTATAATTTGATGCTTTGATATATGAGTGGCATAGACAAAATTAATGAATTTCAAAGTATATGTGATCCCTATGTGGTAATTATGTATATTTAATGACATTTTTAAAAAGTTGCTAAATAAGCATGATAATTTGAGTTACTGTTTCATTCTTTCAAATCCTACTTAGGTGACGTGCATATGTTTCTTGTGCACCCTTTTCTGGCTGTTCCAGTCCATAGAGGGCTCCCACTTATAATACACTCAAAGAACAGTAATTTTTAAGCTTACAACTACACAGGAAGTGAGTTTCCACCCCTCTGGATCCTCTGTTTGCAGATTTTATTTACCAGAGATGTATTTGCTCAGTAATTTGTTTCTTCACATTGTATTTGCAGGTGCTCTTACCGAGCAGTAGACAACAATGGCATTAATCTGCTGAACTTGAGATGAGGCACTGGGTCTGGGCTTTGGGATTTGGACTGAGTGAACATGGACATATGTGGTACAGGTGGTTGGAGGATGCAGAGGCTGCAGGCCTGGGGCTCCTTAAGCGGAGCCGAGTGGTGTGGATTAAAGGACTTGGCCAGAATTGGTGAGAGCTGGCGATAGAAATGTTTGACGGCCAAGGACGCTGCACTAAAGCCAGAAGTGGGTCAGGAGCTGGATAACCTAATGTCCACATAGGATCTGATTGCAAGTGAGAGGCAAGTAGCCCAAGAAGATGTAAATAGAGAAGAACGAAGGGTGATCACAGACATGCTATATATTCCATCACACAGGGTTCCACTCAGCAAGAGAGCCATAGTTGGCCTTCCTCCCTCCCAGCCCTGGAGTGGCATTCCTCCTTGGATCTTTAAGGGATCCCAGACAGTTTGAAAGAACTGACAAAACACTGTGTGTTTTGTCTTGGTAACCACGTATTAGCTTTTAAAAAACATATTTTTTAAAGGTTTTATTCATTTATTTGAGAGAGAGAGACAGAGAGAGCATGAGTGGGGGGAAGAGCAGAGGGAGAAGCAGACTCCCTGCTGAGCAGGGAGCCCTATGTGGGACCCAGTCTTGGGACCCTGGGATCATGACCTGAGCAGAAGGCAGGTGCTTAACTGACTGAGCTACCCAGGCTCCCAACTTTTTTTTTAAATATTAAAAATATTTAACATTTCTGAGGAACCACTGTGCTGTCTCTCTCTGTCAGAAGACTGTCCTTCCCAGCCCCAATTTCCCTTGGCCAAAGAAAAGATAACTGGAAATAACATGTGATACTTCTAAGAAAAGGTTTTAAGAGCTCTTTTTCATTTGCCATAACACAAATCCCTTCAGGTAGGAAATAGAGAAACATGGAACAGATGTCCTTCTCCCAGATGGACATTAAAGTGAGTGAAAAATAAGCCTTTATTTTGTAAGTCACTAGGATTTCTTGGGTTGTTTGCCATCACAGTATTACTTAGCCTGAGTTGCCTGATACACACATCACCATTGACATGATTGTCTGTACTGGAGTTCAGTAAATATTTGTATGCCCTTTGGTATTTCTTACATTACTGTTTTTAAATCTTATGTACTGTGATTATACGTCCCTTGAGAATAACCTCAATGTCTTTTGTTAGTTTGTTTGAGCTATCATATAAACTGCATGCCTCTAAAATAAAATATTTAAAAATACATCAAGATGAATCAATGAATACTTAACATATGTTCCATTGTAGTAACTAGGAGTGATAGAAACATGTCAAAGAGAATGAAATTAAGATAAACATTTCCATGTTGAGATGACTATGATAATTATCAATTGGTTCAAGTGTTTCTGATAATAAATCAAATGATCCCTCACTTTCTTTTTTTTTTTTTAAGATTTTATTTATTTATTTGACAGAGAGAAATCACAAGTAGGCAGAGAGGCAGGCAGAGAGAGAGAGGAAGAAGCAGGATCCCTGCTGAGCAGAGAGCCCGATGTGGGGCTCGACCCCAGGACCCTGGGATCATGACCTGAGCGGAAGGCAGAGGCTTTAACCCACTGAGCCACCCAGGTGCCCCGATCCCTCACTTTCTTAAACATGGTATCTGAAAGGGTAGTGTTCAATAAAAACTCTTTACAACTCTATTGTCAAAATTGTACTGTAAAAATAAAATACCACACATTTAACTTGCACTACTGAAGACCATGTTATGTGGCAATTATTGCACACTTTTTCATGAAAGAAAGAAAAAAGTTGCTTTAAAACTAAAAAGGGTGGAATTCCAAATGGGGAGCTCTGCTGATAAACTCTGGATATTTATTACAATTCTGAGATGGACCCTTATCCTTCATGTTAGAAAATTAGATTTCTTCATGCACTGGCTGATAGGTTGAAGTGAGTTATTATCATAGCCAATTGAAGTATGATTAAGAATGCTAATGCATTTATTTACAGAATAAGAGAAGAGCTATTTCCAGTGTTCTAATTGCTAGTATCCTTATTCAGGGCAAGACCGGGACTTGGAAGTACATAGAGTTTGAGCTAGTTGTTTGAAGTTTGCTTGGTGAGAAGTACATAACTACATGGCCTCAGCTGGAAGCGATGAAATGTCTTTGCCCTTTATGAGAGAATAGGTCTCTAGTACTAGAATCCAGCATTCTTCCTTTTCCACTAACACTGTTATCAAAAATTTATGTTCAAATTAGGTCATCTGTCCTCTTGCTATGTGCCCGTGTAAATGTTCTTCTGTAGATGTACTTCTGTTTCTGATAAGTTAGATAATATATTCTTAACATTCAGATGGCAGGGTGGCCTAATGTAATGTGTTTGGTTTAATGACTTGAGGCATATAATGAGTTGGAGGGCATTCTTCTGGCTTCTAAGAAGTACTCCCCAGTTGCTAGCAAGTACATTTCTGATTGTATAGTCTTAGGTCAACATTCAACTGTGAAAAAAAAGTACAGTTGACTTTTGAATAACAGGGGCTAGGAGTGCTGACCCCAACTCCTGCAACCGAAAAACCACGTATAACTTTTGACTCCCCCAAAACTTGACTGTCAATAGCCTGTTGACTAAAATCCCTAGTGCTAACATAAAGTTAGTTGATATATTTTGTATATGTATCCTATACTGTAGTCTTACAATAAAGTAAACCAGAGAAGAGAATATGTTATTAAGAATATCATAAGAAAGAGGAAATACATTTACAGTGCTGTACTTTATTTGTTGGAAAAAAAATCTATGTATAAGTGGACCCATGAAGCTCAAACCCATGTTGTTCAAAGGTCAACTGTAATATGCTTAATAGTTGGAAGACTTTGGTTCTAGATCAAGCTTTGGATTTTATGACCTATGTGAAATTGGTCAAATCACTTAATTTTTTCTCATCTGTGACATAAAAGTCAGATATCTTTCTCATGAAATTCTAATGATGATTAAATAATATGCAAGTATGAGGTAGTCTAAACACAAAGTTGGAGGAGCCATCAGGGAGCACATCCAGAGTTTCATGTGTTCTCAGATTTTTTTCCTCCAACAGTCAGGACATCAAAGCATTGACTTTGATTTGACTTCCAGGGACCCAAGGAATTCTATCAGCTCCTGCAAAGGTCTCACACCTTCTCACACTCCTACCTGTTTAGAGCCTTCCACCATAATTTGATCAAAAACCCTTCAAAGTAATTTGGTCATGGCCTACATCCTGCTTACCTCAATCAACAGAAGATGCCAAAAACTCTTTAAGTCATTTCTCATCACTCAAACTCCCATCCCCATATGATTCGGTATATCTCCTAATTTAATTCACTCAAATATTTTCCTGGTCAGTCATTAGCAAACTCTTTATGCCAGGAGCTGATCATTTTTTTAACGGGTTGCTTAGTAAATATTATAGGCTGTGGGGGCTAAAAGACAAGATCAAAGACCTCATGGATATACTTAGGTAACAATTTAAAATGTAACTACTTAAAAATACAAGCTCCTAGTTATGAATTTGGCCATATTGGCTGAATTCTTTAACTCCTGCTCTGTGCTTCTTGACAAAACCACTTGGTTTCAGTAAATCTGGCTTTCAACTGACCATACCTCTTTCTGCTGTTCTCTTCAGTCATGGCTGTTTCTTCCAGAACTTTATACCACTGCTCCGGGAGATAGGGCTAAGGGTCTTCTTTGCTCTCATTGTTACCTCCAGACACAATAATACCACCCTCCAGTCTAAAACATCCCTCCTCAGCAACTTATACTACCTTCTGCTCTTCTTTGCCATGATCATAAACAGATTCTTGAGACACTAGTCCCTCATCTTGTCAACTTACAATCGTAAGTAGTTGCTATGCACTAACTCACAATTTAGTACCCTCCAACTAAACTGCTGTCATAAATCTTGGTGATTTCAATATCTATGTAGACAAATCCTCCCAATATCATAACTGATCAGGTCCTTGACCTCCTCATGTCTCCTGAGTTTGCCTTCCTCCCCACCTTAGTCACTCACTCTAGTCACATCTTAGATTTTGACATTTCTATTTCAATTTTAAGCACTCTAATCTCAGACCACTGCCTGCTTTCTCTTGATCTTTCTCTCTAATTTTCTCACTCTCTGTAATACCTTGACTCCAAAATTCCTTTCTTTTCAGTTCCCCACTGTCTTACTGTTCATTGCACTCCTTATCTCCTCACTTCTGTCTTTACCCAGCTTAGATGCCATGTTCCATCATTATGATGACTCTGTCTACCACCTTAGTTAATTGGCTCATCTTTCCTGCCCTTACCTTGGCCTTGCAAAACCCAAAGCCTATAAAATTTAACACTTCACCCACCATAAAGCTGCCCAAGCAGTTGATTAAAGCTAAAGAAAAACACCAGTCAGATCCCATGTCTCTTTTTAAATACAGGACTGTCAACTTCAGGTGGGTTCTTAGTGCTACCTTGCAATCCTTCATTTCCTTAGATGCTATACTTTTCTTCTATAGGGATTTTTAACACCTTTTTCCCCCCTCCTCTCTAACCTCCCATACTTTTTCTTCTGCTTTCTTTCAATATGTGTCCTTTCTTCTTATTTCACTTGAAAAAATAGAAATAGTAGAAAGACAGCTTCTGTGCACTTTTGCCTAAATCTACCAGTCTGCTCACATCAATCCTCAAACATTTGCCTTCCTTTTGATTACAAGGAGTAATTTGTGTTTGTTTCATCTAAGACCAGTAGTACCTCTCTTGTGTATTGTTTTTCCCTTCTTATTTTAAGGACATTGTTTCTGCAGTTGCCCTCTCTCTCTTGAATCAAATTATCTCTGTGTACAAGAGCATTCCAATATCATGCAAATATTCTATAATATCACAGGTTATGAAACATTTTCATTTAATCTCAATATATTTCCAAATACCTCACGAACTCTCCTACTAACTTTTCTAGAAATTGCTACAAGGTTGTGTATAATCTTCTGTTACTTCCTTCACTGTTCTCTCCTGAACTCCCTTTATTCTAGTTTCACTCTCTCACTACTTAACAAGGATAGCTTTGTCATGTCACCAAGAGTTCCACATTGTGGAACTTTTAAGTTCTCATTTTGCTTACTTAGAAGCAGTTTTTGACATAGATGATGAGTTCTCCCCTCTTGAAACATACTTGAGCTCTTGTATACCACTCTCTTTTGGTAATCTTTCTACCTCGCTAGAGTCTCCTTCTCAGCTTGTTCTTCCCCATATCTGAATATTGGAGTTCTTCAAGGTTCAGGTTTTTGATCTTTTCTATTCTTTTTATATACTCAGTCTTTGATGAACTCATCTGGAGTCTTACCATTAAATGTTATTTATGCAGTATTGCCAGAACCATCTCCCTAGAATTGCAGACTCTAATATCCCACTACCTATTCAAAGTATCCAACCAGATGTCTGATATGAACTTCAAATCTGATATGTCCAATGCAAATTATATATTTCCCCCCAGATGCCACCTTCAAAACCTGTTCCTTCTGTACTCCTCTCCCTCCAGTAAACCAGAATTCCATTAATCCAGTTGCTTGGGTCAAAAATTTTTGGGAATTTCTTGATGTCTCTTTTTATCTCACATCCCACATCCAACACAATTCTGTTGATTTTAGCTTTAAATTTTCTTTAGAATCTGACCATTTCTCACTAGCTCCATTTTTCATCCAAGGATCATCATTTCTTATTTAGATATTTTTAGTTACCTAGGTGATTTTCTTGGTTCTATCTTCATTTCTCTATCATCTATTTGCTACTAAAGCTAAAATATCTTATTAACATACAAGTCATAGGCAGTGTCCCTGATGCTCAAAAACTGAATGATTTCACATTTCTATCATTTTTTGAGAATTTTCTGCCATTTTAGTTTTCATTAGTATGGTGTTAGAAATCTTAGATTGGCCCTTCATGGCTTCTTTTTTCTCCTTACATTTAGATTCTTTGTATTTTTTTCATAGTCTTGGATATTTCCTTGACAGTATATACATATCTTTTAACTGAACATTTGAATTTCAGAGACCATAATATTTTCACTCCTTATGAGATTTCTTTTATGGTTGTCGTTTTTTTGAATAGTATTCTATTCTTTTTTTGTGTCAATATGTTTTCTTGAAGCTTCATGAGTGTGCTAATTATAATTCTTTAAAATTTCTCTTCTATTCATGAATTACTTCATTCTATGATTTTTTTCTATTAATTTATATAGATCTTTTTCTTCTATACTATTCTTTTTCCTTATTTATCTGAAAACCCTTGGTTTTCTGTTATATTTATAGAAGAAATATTGGTTAGCTATTGTGCATGTCCTCTGCTAAATCAGTAAATACCTCAATTTGTAGCTAGACATAGATTATTGACTGACAGGCTTATTTTAAGTTCACTGAGCAGAAGGCAACTATCAGGTCTCAGGTCCCTCAAAAAACCCAACTCAAATTCTTGTCAGAGACTTTCACAAGAGAGACTGACTTAACCCAGGAGCTACCAGATATACTCTAAATTTTCAAATTCTGCCAATTGGAGGTTTAGAATGGCAAATTGTCCCATATTCAGATTTTCATTTGCTATCTCTATTTTCATCTTCCACATTGTTTGTTCTTTTTTAAAAAAATATATTACTTATTTATTTGGGAGAGATTGAGATTAAGCATGAGCGGGGGAGGAGGACAGGGAGAGGGAGAGAATCTCTATCTAGCAGGCTGCACAGAGCACAGAATCCAGTGTGGGGGCTTGATCCCACAGGACCATGAGATCATCATCTGAGCCAAAGCCAAGAGTCAGAAGCTCAACCAACTGAGCCACCCGGGTGCCTCTCATTGTTTATTCTTGACATAATTTCTGGAGCTCCCAATGGCAGATGGCTCCCACCTCCATTTCCTTACAATCCTTCATGTCATGTCTTGGGCATAACTTTCTCAAATAGTTTCAGTCATCCATTAGCTTTCATAACACTTTGATTTTCAGAAATGAATTAAAATCTCTTATCCACTGGTGACTCCATTTCCCCATTTTTATCCTCTTTCTGGTTATGACATTTTTATTTGATTTTTTTTGTACAACATATAATGCATAGTTAGTTTTGTAACATGGAAAAAATAGCTTTACTTATTCATATGTTGCAGAGCTGATCACTATTATAACTACCAAGACCATCATACTTTTCCTTTGGTTTTCCATCATGGTGAATATTTGAGTCTCTTGGATTTTCCCTAAAATTCTGGAAAAGATATCTATATTCATCTGTACAAGTTATGAAAAACAATATCCTTTGTGCCAACTAGAAATTCATCTTCATGAAGAAAACACTATTTATTATAATCAGTATTAAAATCTATATGAAGACGAGGGGCGCCTGGGTGGCTCAGTGGGTTAAAGCCTCTGCCTTCGGCTCAGGTCATGATCTCAGGGTCCTGGGATCGAGCCCCACATCGGGCTCTCTGCTCTGCAGGGAGCCTCCTTCCTCCTCTCTCTCTGCCTGCCTCTCTGCCTAGTTGTGATTTCTCTCTGTCAAATAAATAAAATATTAAAAAAAATCTATATGAAGATGAAATTGGTTGGGCAACATTTCAGTTCAACAGTATTTGGCAAAAATGTTCTTCCTCTATGGAACATGGCAAAATGTGTTAAGTAAATAAAAGGTCTTGTTTTCCTTTAGTGGCACCATGATGATTACTTACTATGGGGAATTTTCATTACTTACACATGTTTGTTGCTTTTTGATTTGTTAAGTGTATATGTTTCAGCATCATTTTGTCTAATACAAAATGACAAGAAAACCCTCAAACCACAACGGTTTCTGCTGGGATATCCTCTCAAAGTATTTGCATTTATCAACCAAGAATGGCATATTACAGAAAAAAAAAAGTAGGAGAGATTTTTTCTCATAATAAAATAAATAAATCATAAATATTTTCAAAAATAACTACCAAAGTTCAGTTTTCCATTGAAAGTTGTTTTTTTTTTTTTTTTTTGTGAAGCTGAAGGCAATTTTCTTTTTGTATTTTTTTTTTTTGCATTTTGTGTCTTTAAAACAGTCAACATCTTTGAATATTTTCTTTGGGCAAAATCATATTTAGTTATTTCACTATCAACTTGAATTTACAGCTTATGTTTAATTATAAATAACTTTTCTAACATCAATGATCAGCATATTCTCAGCATAGAAAGGTAGATAAACCCAAATGAATTTGAATGTTTTGTATGTACATTATATATCTCATGCTCTTTCAATGTTATTTAGGTGATCAAGAGATTAAAGTGATCTTAATTCAAAGTTTCCTTAGTGTTAATTACTATATTTTTTCATAGAATAAAAGTTAGCCTAGCTCTAATTACTTATATCATGTAAGTTAACAGTTAATATGTAATATGTTCTTATCTATAAATGAATTGTTTGGTGACACAAGAATATTAAGTTAGAACACAAATGAATTTGAGTGTTTTAATTTGAAACACACTGAGCATGCCATATTCTCACAGGGCTAATTGAAATGCCATTTTAAGTAAGGAGGCTCTCCAAAAGGTGTTAATTCACTATTTTGTAATTTCTCTGTGATCTCACTTGGCCCCAGCCTCCCCTTAACACCTCCCTTCACTTCCCACACTCCCGCTGTCCTGCTCTTCCCTCCTCTAGACCCAGTAATCTGGCCTGACATTCTCAAGGACCCCCGTTACAAACAGGTTTTTTTTTTTTTCACTCTCTCCTTGCCACAAAACATACCTATCTAATTACCCAAGGTCTCCAAATCTGGTTTATGTAACTCATCAATGAACTATATTCAGCATTTGACTCAAATATATTATTTTTGGTTATGCATAAGTTATATACCTGCATTTCTATACTAATACATGTACATTATAACATAGACAAAAATGGAAGTTAAGAATGACTAAGAAAAAATTTTTGTGAAAAATTTTTTTTTTTTTTAATAAACATATAATGTATTTTTATCCCCAGGGGTACAGGTCTGTGAATCGCCAGGTTTACACACTTCACAGCACTCACGATAGCACTTACCCTCCCCAATGTCCATAGCCCGCTCCCCCTCTCCCAATCCCACCTCCCCCCAGCAACCCCCAGTTTGTTTTGTGAGATTAAGAGTCATTTATGGTTTGTCTCCCTCCCAATCCCATCTTGTTTCATTTATTCTTCTCCTATCCCCCTACCCCCCCATGTTGCTTCTCCATGTCCTCATATCAGGGAGATCATATGATAGTTGTCTTTCTCTGATTGACTTATTTCACTAAGCATGATACGCTCTAGTTCCATCCATGTCGTTGCAAATGGCATGATTTCATTTCTTTTGATGGCTGCATAGTATTCTATTGTGTATATATACCACCTCTTCTTTATCCAGTCATCTGTTGATGGACATCTAGGTTCTTTCCATAGTTTGGCTATTGTAGACATTGCTGCTATAAACATTCGAGTACACGTGCCCCTTCAGATCACTATGTTTTTATCTTTAGGGTAAATACCCAGTAGTGCAATTGCTGGGTCATAGGGTAGTTCTATTTTCAACATTTTGAGGAACCTCCATGCTGTTTTCCAGAGTGGTTGCACCAGCTTGCATTCCCACCAACAGTGGAGGAGGGTTCCCATTTCTCCACATCCTCTCCAGCATCTGTCATTTCCTGACTTGTTAATTTTAGCCATTCTGACTGGTGTGAGGTGATAATCTCATTGTGGTTTTGATTTGTATTTCCCTGATGCCGAGTGACATGGAGCACTTTTTTCATGTGTCTGTTGGCCATCTGGATGTCTTCTTTGCAGAAACGTCTGTTCATGTCCTCTGCCCATTTCTTGATTGGATTGTTTGTTCTTTGGGTGTTGAGTTTGCTAAGTTCCTTATAGATTTTGGATACTAGCCCTTTATCTGATATGTCGTTTGCAAATATCTTCTCCCATTCTGTCAGTTGTGGCTGAAAATGAAATAAATAAATAAAATCTTTAAAAAAATACAAAAAGAAAAGGAAATAAACTATTTCTTATAAAATATTAATGGGAGCCATTGACTTAATGTGTTTCTCTTTAAGACATGGTGGTATTAGAATAAGAGTCTCTCTACTAAAAAAATGAGACATTATGGTATCACAATGTATATGACAATCCTGAGGATAGATATTTTTTGGGAGATTTACCCCAAAGTTCCCACTGTAGATTCTTAGAATTGGCCATGGAGACAAACATTATTATATAAAGGTATAAATTTGAAAAATAAAACTACAAATTAGGTGGTCATTAGGACATGTAAATATGTTGAGGGTAGTTTTTCTAACAATAGTCCTTGGGTTGCAGTGGCAGACATTTATAATTTATAACAAGGAATATTTTCCCATTTGTTAATTCTCCTTAAATCAGATAAAGTGACTATTGTGTGTAATTTATAATTTTAATATGGTTGCTAATTAAATACTAATAGAATCATAGATATTTTTTTTCTCCAAACTGGAAAGAACTTTAGATACTATTTCACCCAAAGTCTTCATTTTGCAGTTGAGGAAGTTGAGACTCAGTGAGGTTAGTGCCCCTGCCAAGGTCACAGATGTACTGATAGGACTAAGATTGTAATTCCAGCCATTCTTCAGTCTGAGGCTCTCCCAACTGAGCTATTCCGGCCGCCCATTCCAGCCATTCTTATTGTGGGACCAGTGGGTCTGTGTTCTTGACCAATGGGATTATAAATGGATCCTATCTGGAAAATGTTTCAAACTATATATGCCTCTATCTGCATTAGATGTTAGGAAGAGCGCCAACTGTAGATTCCAGATTTTAAAATCTCATCTGTGATAGAGAGTTGGTGGCTTGCAATGGGTAGGAGAATTTAAGCATACAGAAAATCAGAAAAGTTTAGGCAGTCTATAGAAAAAGATGAACTAGAAATTATGCATTTCTTTTGCAAAGGAAAGATTTAGAGAGTTCACATACTTCAAAATTTCTAAACCAGAATTCATTTGGACAAGAGAGAATTTAGGTACTGTATTAAAGATAAATGAAGTGTGTGTGGATATACACTAACTCTGAGTAATGGATTATCAATTTGAATTAAACTTGGACCTCAAATACTTACCTAGAGGGTGAAAATAGATGACAGTAAGAACCGAATAAAGAATAATGTTTTTGAGTGCAATACTTAAGATGTTCCATGAACTGTGATCTTGAGGCACATTGACTAGACACCCCTTAATCTGCCATCTTTGCATTAAAGATCTTTCTTCAAGTACAACTATATGCTACAATCTAACATAGTTATATATTTGTTTCTTCTTATTTTCTATTTCTCCCATTAAAATGTAATCTCTCTCATAGGTATATATGTAAGAGAAATGAAAACATATGCCTACACAAACACCTATTCACAATTGTTTATAGCAGTATTTTTGATAATAGTTAAACAGAAGGAACGAGTCAAAGTCTATCACTTGATGAATGGACAAACAAAATGTGGTATATTCATGCAATGGTGTATTACTTGGCAATAAAAAGAGTGCGTATTGATGCATGTTTCAACATGACTAAATCTTGAAAATAATATGCTAAGTGAAAGAAATCAGTCACAAATAACCATTAATTTTATGACTCCATGTCTTACCTTGCTAGAGTTGCTATAACAAAATGCCAAAGACTGGATGGCTTAAACTGAATTTTATTTTCTCATAGTTCTGGAAGCTGGATGTCCAAGATCAAGGTGTTGGCAGGTTTGTATTTTCTTGAGGTATCTCTCCTTGGCTTGCAGAGAGCTACTTTCTCACTATGTCTTCCCATGACCCTTCTTGCATATGCCCACACTCTTGATATCTCTTTCTCTTCTTACAAGGACACCAGTCCTATGGATTAAGGTCCCATCCTATGACCTCATTTTATCTTAATTATCTCTTTAAAGACCCCTATCTTCAAATGCAGTCACATTGGAGGTTAGGGTTTCAGTATATAAAGTTGGGGGAACACAATTCTGTTCATAACAATCCATTTATAAGAAAGGTCCAGAATATGCAATGGCTTAGAAACAGAAGGTGTATTCATGGTTTCCAGGACCTGGGTAGAAGGAGAAATGGGGAGTGAGTGCTAATGGACACTTGGTCTCTTCTTGGAGATGAAGATGTTCTGGAATAAGGTAATGGTGATATCTGTATAACTCTGTGAATATAATAAATATTATAACTGTGCACTGTCATTGAGTGAATTTTATGGTATGCAAATTATATTTCAATAAAACTGTTTAAAATGTAATCTCCACATGGTCAAAGCCCATCTGGAGATAGAAACCATATCAGTTACTTTAACGAAGAGAATTCAATAAGTACAAAATTGCTGAAAAGACAAATAGAAAAGTCTAAGTATCACAGAAATAGCAAGTGCCACTCTTTGGGCTGGTGGAACAAAGGGAAGGGGCTAGAATTATGAAAAGTTAGCAGCTTGGAGACAAAACTCAGACCGCCAAGAAGAGGAACTATCTGGTTGATCCTAGGGTCTCTGGATGTAGGGAACAGATTCTGTGAGAGTTAGAAAAACTACAAAAGGGATTCAAGTGTTGCTGATGGAAGAAACTACCTCTGTTGAAGTGAAGATGCATTGTCTCTGTCAGAAACAGGAAGCAAACAGAAAGCCATCAGGGAGCAGTGATGTATCTTGCCTCCTCCTTTTCCCTCTACCTTCCTTCTAGAGTTCCCTATTGGTGGATCTTAACAGGGAGCAGCTGACTGAAGAGAAATGTGGTTTGCATCAGAAAGCTGATTATCCAAGAGTGGGTTTAAAACTCAGAGACGTTGGTGACCTAGTGACATACAATATAGGGGCTTAGCATAAACTAGAGAATCCCTATCAAATTTGCTAACCCTAGTGATTATAAGGTCAAACAAAGTGTTCATATTGGATCAGTGATGACCAAAACTTAGTCCACCTCCAATCCAGAATTGTTGGTGATGAAGTTTTCAGTCAGTTTGAAGAATGTCTCAGACTCTCATCAGATTCCAGAGTGTTCCTTGCCAGACAGTCAGTACTCTGGGTCCCCTTACTAAACTGGCAACCTAGACACTTGTCTACTTGGGCTAATTTCTACCTCATCAGGCTGGGAGATGGCCAGACATGCATGGAAGGCTTGAAAACTGTAATCCCTTTGTACTAAAAAAAGTTACAGATTAAGTAAAATGGCTTTAAGATACTTGTTTGCATTTTCAATAACAGTCCTATATAACTCTATTTTAGACATTGATAAAACAAAATTCAGGAAAAGCTGAACTTTTCAAGAATCACTTCTTATTACATCATATACGATACAAGCTACCAATATCTGTAAGAAAACTTGTACACTGAATACACTGATATGTTTTTATGTTGTCATTTCCTGCATTCATATTTTTAATGCATCCTTTTTGGAGGAAGAGAGAAAAAGTGTCTATCCAGATTGTGAAGGATGAAATTTCATTCTAATGTTGTGTTCTTAATTTGGGGATTTAAAATACCAAATGCTTTTTTGTTTATGAAAGGATGGTGAGCATAGATGGTAGGTTTTTTGGTTTGTTTGTTTATCTTTTTTTTTTTAAAGATTTTATGTATATGACAGACACAGATCACAAGTAGGCAGAGAAGCAGGCAGAGAGAGAGGAGGAAGCAGGCTCCCCGCTGAGCAGAGAGCCCGATGCAGGGCTGGATTCCAGCATCCTGGGATCATGACCTGAGCCAGAGGCAGAGGCTTTAAGCCACTGAGCCACCCAGGCGCCCCGGTTTGTTTGTTTATCTTAATGTTATTTTGTGACACTAAAAAGGCAACTCTATATCAGACCGTCTCTCTTACTTTTTCTTTAATTGGTCATTTGCAAACATGGCCAAGTGTGTATGTTCTGGCGGCCAAATTCCAAGTGACTTGTTCACTTTTCCTTCTCCCAGATTTCCCCCAGTGTTTCTGAAGGACAAACAGGAAGTACCCTCCCTCCCTCCGTTACTTCCTTTCTCCCTCCCTTTCTCCCTCAGTCCCCCCCCCTTTCTTTTTCTTCTTTTCCTTCCTTTCTTCCTTCCTCCCTTCTTCCTCCCTCCCTCCCTTCCTGCCTAACTTCCGGCCTTCCTGCCTTTCTTCCTTGAACCTACTTATTTATTTGAGAGAGAGAGAGAGAGAGAGCATAAGCAGGGGGAGGGGCAGAAGGAGTGGGAGAGAGAGAAACCTAAGCAGACTCCCCAGGAGGAACCTGATGCAGGACTCAATCTCATGACACTGAGATCATGACCTGAGCTGAAACCAAGAGTCCAAGGCTCAACAAACTGAGCCACCCAGGTACTCCTGTATTTCTTGAGTATCTGGGACCATCAGTCCGTGCATCATGTACGACAGTGTGTAGCCACTCTAAGTTCAGGTGGCTAGGAGATCTGGGAAGCATTTTGTACTGTAGGCTTGGTTCACAGTTTTTTTGTTTGTTTGTTTGTTTTGTTGTTGTTGTTGTTTTTTAAATTATTCCCCAGTTCTACTCCTTGTTTTTGCTGTCTTCCCTATATTGTCTTCCTACCGTTTTCTTTCTTTTTTTTTTTTGAAGGGCTCCAGTATATCAGGAAAGCAAGTCTCACTCTTTCACAGTGGTAAGCTTGCTACTCTAGGTTTGATTTCTTGTATAACTGCATCACTATTGGACTTCTGAGTGTCAAAGCTTATTATACTCTAAGTACAGAGCATTTATACTTAAAGTTTTCATTTTGAACAATTAATATAAAAAGTAATTTTTCATATTCAAAATCAAAGCTATCAAATATGATAGTGCTACAGTTTCAAACCTCTACTCAACGTCACATTCATTTGATAACCAATTAGATCTGTTAGCTAGGATTTTGATCTGTAGCTCAAAATCTAATTTGAGAACTCTTGTGCTAATAGACCCACTCTGAGGTTTTGCATATAAAATTGAACTTGACTTGTGTCTTCTGCTTCCTCATCAGCTCAAATTCTTAAGTCACTGGGCTGCTGCATTTTGCACCGTGGAAGCTTCTGGGTGATTAGCCAAACAAAGCCTTACAAAGGAGATGTAAGCAAAGCCCCCCAAGTAATGAGTCTGGAGGTCACCAGATATGGAAAACTAAGGCTAAGGTCTATAGAAATGAGACAGGGTCATAACATGATAGTGAAATACAGATATATTTTCGGCCATTGATGCCACTTAAGAATCCAGTAGCATCTGGTGGTTGAGCATTTATTTGGTCTGCCAGTCCCAGAGGTAAAGAAAAAATCTATTCTTTCAGTTACGGTGCCTGAATCCATGGACCCCACTGTCTTCCCAGCTATCTCTGGCAGTCCCTCACCTGAGAAACTAAGGAGGGTGGATTTATTAAGCTGTTCTACAAAATTAGCACAAAGGAAGTGATCAACTTGTATGCATTACTTATCCATTTTTTTAGACCTAAATATATAATAGATTAAAATATAGCTTCCTTTTCAGGGGGGCAACAATTACTACACAAGCAAAGTAAATGGTTGCTTCTTAAGGGATAGTTTATCTTCTACCCATTAAGAATCATGTCATCTCTATTTTGTTATAGCAGTGGTAAATTTCTGAGCATTTCCCATGGTAAATAATGCCAAATGGGGCTGGTTATTAAGCTCGCATGTGTCATGCTGCTATTTATCTATCATTTTGATCTTTTCGGAAGAAAATCTGTGATATTAAGTAACCGATGAGAAGGGCATAGCTTTACCTTTTTCAACAACAAAGGTATCAGTGGCTCATTGCACTGACTTAAGGATTACCAATAAAAGTAATACATTGCTCATTATAGTCATCTCAGTCTTTTAAGTGAGATACATTACCCAACCCTAAGAGGGGTATCAGCCACTGTGAGATCAAATGCTAAATGTTTTCAGAGATTTAAAATATAAATGCTGTTTGGTATTTGACATGTTTATTTTAAGTATGAACCAGGTTTTAACAAATGAGTTCAGGGACTAGATGATCTCTAGCAATGTTTCCAAGCCTTCAATTTTATGCATTTATGTGGCACCACTAATACACATTTTTATGTATCTCTGATGTAAAGTTATCTTGTTAAGACTATGACTGTTTTTAAAGCTTGTGATTGACCCAGAGAGGTCATATCAGTTGTTTTAAATAAACCACCCAGCAACCCAAATTTATATGTTGTTGGTAAATTTGCCAAGAAGACAATTTCACTTGTTTAGATTATGCCATAAGCCCTGTCTTTCTTCATCCACAGCTTATTACAAAATATAACCTACAGTCATTCGTATGTGGTGCCAGGATCAGTGAATGTTTCGTGCAGACTAATACTCCCAACCTCTCTGCTAGACTTTGGAAATCAATGTTCATTTCACACTGCACCCCCTCCCCACCTTCCCTAATACTGCTCAACAAATACCAATGCCAGGAGAGATGACCCCTTTTAATTCCTTAATATAGGCCACAGTTCTCTTTGATTTATAGAAGACTGGTAGTCTATTTATAAAATATGTATCTGAGAGATGCAGTTTATGAGAAACTTGGCTTTGGGGACACATTAATTCAAACTGCAGATGCAACTTTCATGTTTTATAATATAACCCTGACAGCTGTACTTTCAGATTAAAGATTTTTCATTCACATTCCCACCCTGATTGTTCTACATGGTCCTTATATTACCTTAGTGTCGATAGCAAGTGTTCACTCTATTGGGAGGCATTTAATAACCAGCTGCCATTTAAAGTGTGGACAGAACATTTGTCTCAGCCAGGCCATCTCAAGTAGAGTTCCCTAGCATAGGGAGCTGGGACCTCTTCAAGAAAAACAACAGCTGGCCTTCACTATTGTCCTGACTTTTCCTTTTTTGTGGTGGCTGGTTAAAATAAACATGGACACTCTTGGTGAATTTCTGAATGCATTTGTGAGTTTGTTATTTTAGTAACCAAATCGTTGACTCCATCAGTCCCTCATCCTCAAACCCTTATCCCAGCCTGACCCCCATCTACTTTATGGGTCAGACTTTCTTTCTTTTCTGAGTTCTATAAATATATATTCCTCTTAAATTCACTTGTATTGGTCACTTAGACCTGAACAATGTGAAGATTGCAAGTTAAGTGGATATCATCTGCTTTGGGGGAGGCTAACATAGCTGTTTGTCTAGATTATATTTGCAAAAGATAAGGTTGTAATTAAAATATATTAATTATAATAATAAGGCAATCTTCCAGAGATATAATTTAAAATCCCAGTTTGTCTATAAAATCTTTGAGGGCTATGGTTGATGTATGAAAATGCATTCATGATTGGTAATGTTTTTATTTAGTGTCTACCTTTAAATTTCCTTAACTTGACAGCTGGGGATTAACTTCCACAGCAGGCAGTGGTAAAAGGAAATAAAAAGGAAAAGTAAAGGAAAGCTTAAAAAAATGGACTCTTTCATGGCTAATTAAACCAGAATACAAATCAATCATTGGAAATAAGTGATGAATTTTTTATGACTGTAAGATTACTGTACCCTGTAGTGTTTGCTATATACCGAAATTACAATTCCCATCAGCTTATAGGGTAATCGTTTACCTAAAGCTTTACCTTTATCTGTCATATTGATCCAGAACTCTCAGGAAAGGGGTGGATGGGTGATGGTCTAAATAAGTGTGGGGAGTAAAAAATGTATCAGCTAAGAAACTTTGGAACCTCTACATTAATCTACCCTATAGATTAAGACTTTTTTTCTCATTGCATTTCAACTAATAGGAATGTACCTCAGTCCTAATTCCTCAGGCAAATGTAATAATGGTAAGAAGGAGAGGAGAGGGAGGTAGACTTTGCAGAAGCCAAGTGATTAGATTGAGTGACCAATTTTGCAGTGGTTATGTCATATTTACCTGTTCCCCACCAAGACGGGTGTTTTAGAGTGTATCATCAAGTTATTTAGAAATGGTTGCAATGTTAGAATCATACTACCAATTTAAAACGTTAAACAAAGGTTGAGATTCTTTTTTCTGATTATTTTCTAGTATTTGAATTCTCAACTACTTCTATGTATAATTTGTTTTTTGGGTGGACTATAATAATGATTTTTTTTCCTTGAGTGTCAGGCAAACTTTTCACATAATGACAGGGTTTTTCTTTCTATAAATGTCACATGCATATCATGAGGGATCATTTAAGCCTCTAAAGTGGCTGCTGATTTTTGCACTCAGAGAATATGATAGCACATAATATTTCCAAAATAAATTATGGTGAATTTATAAATATTTCTAGAGATGTATGTAAGTGTCTAAAACTTTGGCAAAATGAGAGCCACGTCCTCTTTCATAGACACAAGGTAAGATGTAGGGAAGTGACTAAAACCAACGGAATGTTAATAAAAGCCAAAATGTCATTACAACCACTTGATAAAACCATAAGAGACTCTTAATCTCAGGAAACAAACTGAGGCTTGCTGGGGTTGGGGGGGTGGTAGGGACAGGGTGGCCGGGTGATGGACACTGGGGAGGGTATGTGCTATGGTAAGTGCTGTGAATTGTGTAAGACTGATGAATCACAGACCTGTACCCCTGAAGCAAATAATACATTGTATGTTAATAAAAAAAAAAAGAAAGAAAGAAAGAAAGAAAATTGCTGACCTAAATGTTCCCTCTTGCCAACGTGGGCTTCACAGCCTGGCTCCTACAGGTAATTTTCCTTCTCTGGAGATAAGGCTATCACTAAGCTGTTTAACTCTCAATGCTATGAGATACTCAGGGCTCTGATCTGGCTTGGTGACCTTGGCTGCAGGGCTGCTTGGGCTGCTTCTAGCTGTCTTAACAGAATTCATATATTATCACTCCCAGAATGAAAAAGCATCATCGGGATCTTGGCCCAGCTCTCCTATGTGTCATCATCTGAGGGCAGCAGTAAAGAATTAGGCCAGCTGTACCCACTAGAGGAGCCTGTGGCCTGAAACATCTGCATTTCAAATACAGCTCTAGATGAATAATAAATTGAGATGTCTCTGCCTTAAATTGGAAAAGAGGTCCCATGACTAATCATGCCTATAAGTGTGCTGGTACTAGAGTTTAGGAAAAAAAAATTAAGGCATCTTCATTTTCTGCCTCTGCACGGTGGTGCTTGTCTGCAGATGGTTAAATGCAATGGAGACAACAGTGATTTTAAGAAAGGCCACCGATATTTAGCTTTGATTTTTTTCCCCCTGTTTTATTAAAAAGAAAAAAATAAAACAAGTAGTAATTTAACAATAGAAAGGAGAGAGGCTGCCCTACGGAAAAATCCTATATAAAAGCAGACAGAAAACCTCTCAATGAAATAAAAAAAAATTCAGAGGGGCCACACCTCTGAGTGGAGTTATATTTACTATAAACAAAGCATGGAGACCTCTGGAGGCTAATGGAGTTGTTGATTGGTATTTACTCATCCCAACAGGATCTGGTTTCTGATAATCTGGGACTCCTGTGTATTGATGAGTGTAGGCTGCTGGTGAACTCGCAGAGCCCACTTCAAGGTAAGGGAGAGGGGCTTGTTAGTGCTTTGTGGGTAGGTTGAGCTGAAAGACTGTTTATTTAGAATTCCTCCCAAGTCCTCCAGGACCCCTAGCAAAGGCTGAAGAAGTCAAATTCCCCAAAGCCCTGTGCATCTTTGTAGAAGTATCTGGTTGGTGTAAGACTAAATAAGAAATCTACAACATTCTTTAAAGGAGCCCGGGGCATTTTATCTGATATTTGCTGTTTTATTATTTTTTTTTCTATACAATGACTTTTGGTGGAGCATAATTTAAACATTGGCTATTTCAAGTTGAATATGGATAAGTGCAATTCTTAACATTTGCTGTAATAGTAAAGTTTTCAGAAAGAAAATGAAAGGTAATCCATGCTTTTAATGACGTTAGTATTCTTTGCTTTCATGGGCACTTTAGATTTAAGGTTTTGTATTTTCCTCAGGTTCATTGGGATATAATTGACATGTAACACTGTATTAGTTTATACCTATAGTTAGAAGTTGTGCAACATAATGAATTGATACATATATATTATATGTTGGGAAATAACGACCACAGTAAGTTTAGGTAATATCCATTAGCTCATACAGTTACAATTATTTTCTTCTGATGAAAGGTTTTAAGGTGTAGTTTCTTAACAACCTTCAAATATACAAGACAGTATTGTTAAGTACAAGTCACCATGCCGTACGTTCCCTCTGCAGGACTTACGTGTCCTATAACTGAAAGTTTGTACATTTTGATGGCCTTCACTCGTTTCCCCCATCTCCCACAACCCACAGAACACCAGTGTGTTCTGTTTCTGAGTTTGTTGTTTGTTTGTTTCTGATTCTACAAATAAAACTTCCAAAATTTTAGTTTTAACCAGATGCCAAGGCTATTTTGACAAATTCTCCCATAGCAAATGGAGCCTACTTGACTGTAAGTGAGCTTTCATGAAAAAGTTTATTCTCTGTGATTTCTAGCCCAGTGTTCTAACCATGGTGGTCGTTTTGGGTAAGACATACAACTCTGGATGCTTAATCCAATGATTCTAACTGTGTGGAGTGACAACTACTGATTATGGGATTTTGATCTTAGAAACATAAAGACAGTGCATGCAGTAATGGCATTGTATAAACTCAGTGGCACTATAATCAGAGTGAGCGACAATACTTACTAGCTACTTGATCTTGTCAGAATCATTTCTTTTCAACCTTCAACTGAATTATGACCATTCTGCTTCTCCATTAAAAGAAATAAGACACTGACTTTCCATTTATTAAATTAAGCTTTGCTGAGGATCACATTTTGATTAAAATGCGAAAGTTGAAAACACACTGATTTGTCGTAATTTCAGTAGATTTGTTGTATGCATTTTAAGTTTGCTGTGGTTTGGAGACTGTCTCACATTCCTTATCATTTTTTTATTATGTTTTAGTCATTTATCATTAAGACCCTTAGTAAAGTTTACTTTAGTATTTCTAATTCCAGAATATCTGTTTTTAAAAAACATTATGGCTTAAAAGATGATGGTATGTAAGCAGTGTGAAAATATAACAGTTCTCTCAATTTGTTCCTAATTCTTCATCCCAGAATGATGTTTTAGGATATTCAAATACACATATCAGCATTCTCTCTTAGACTATGGTGCTTTTTGAGCATTGATAGAAATGGACAAAGACAAAGCAGTCATTTAAAGAAGCAAATTACTGATCGTATAAGAATTTGTAAATCTTTTATCTATTAATCTACCAAGAAATGTTTATTGAGTATCTACCATATACCTAATACAGTGAAAGAAGTGGGCAAGGTATAGAACAATATAGAATATTCGTAGTTCTCTCAAGGGGGTTATAATCACATGAGGCAGGCGCGGCACATAGGAAACACTTGGATGATCCAGAGAACCATGTAAATGTGTGCTGGTCTATGCAGTAGACCTGATGGGAAAGATGGGAATTTGGTAAGAAGCATGGGCTAATGAAGGAGGATCTGTTTGGAAGAAGTACAGCTTAGAATGCACCTTAAAGGAAGGCCTGAAATTAGATAGAGAAGAGAGACAGGAAAAGTAGGGCATCACGCATGGTGTGTGTTCAGAAGCCAGTAAGAGAATTCACCTTGAAGGGAGCTCATTCTAAGGAAACACATTTGAGTAGCCAGAGGGGTTGAAATCTAGGAATAGACTTTTGATTCCATGTGGTAACTAAGAGGGAGCCATTGGTGGCTTTGGGGCAGAGAAGGGAAATTCCATAAAATATGCAAAATAATTGAATAAAGAAAAATCTGGGGCCAGTGAATTGGAGGGCTTACGTTAAGGTTGGGCGATGGAAACTGAGAGAAAATTACTGGTATTACTTTTTCATTTAAATATGAGTTTTAGGTATGTTGTTGTATATTCATTTTAAAGAACTGTGATTTGTTATGTTTTCCTCTTTTATAGCTTTTTTTTCCTGCAAAGGTTTTCTAATAATTTCCCAAAGCTATATTAATATTTTTCTTTTAACATGTTTTTGTATATGGGGTGCTTATGTAGCTCAGTCAGTTAAGCATCTGCCTTAGGCTCAGGTCATGATCCAGGGTTCTGGGATGAAGTCCCACATTGGCTTTGGGTTCCCTGCTCAGCGGCAAGTCTGCTTCTCCCTCTCCCTTTGGCCCTACACCAGTAATGCTCTCTCCTCCCTCTCTCTCAAATAAATAAATAAAATCTTCAAAAAGGTTTTTATATTTATGTTTCAAGAATGATGTGCATATGCTGAAGAGCTTTTTAAAAATTTTGAGTCAGCAAAAGAAGGAAATTGAACTCAAGCAGAAGTCTACTGTATTTTGAAATCATTGCCGTTAATATTGTAGCACACAACTTTTTCGTTACCTCTATACTAATATTTTTGTTGTTACAAAACAACATTATAATATGTGTGTGTGTATGTGTGTGTGTACACAGATATTTGTATAGATACTTGCATAAACCCACAAAGCACAGAGTAGGAAGAGATTTTCCAAGCTGTAGGAGGGAACATTCGAGCTGGACTTTAAAGAATAGGGCTGGGGGTTGCTTCAAAGAAGAGAAATTTCATGAACAGAACTGGAGTTGTTCATTCATGCTCTAACAATGGGAAATTTTGGTTTTAGGGAATACTAGGAAATATATGAAGTAAGAAATGAGCAAGGACAGTGGTTTGGGGCTAGGTGGTAGGAAGTGTCAAATGCAGGCTGAGGAATTTACACCTGATTCAAACAAGGTTTTTAAAAACAGACTTCAGTGGGCTAAAGGTCTCTCTAGTACAGTGATGACAGTTTACTGGTTGAAGTGGAAAGAAGACTATTTAGATCTAGGGAGGCAGAATGGAAGGCAGCTACAGTTTTCAAGGTCCCATTAGGCGGGGTGAATGATCATGGATGATGGAGAGATACAAACATACTCTCAAGGTAGAAGATTCGGGCAGATACTGAGTTTAGCTCATTATACTTATACACACAGTACCCCAAATCCCTGCTAGTCTTACTGTCTACTTGGTAATATACTTTCTACTTTCTTTTCACTTCCATCAGTTGTAACCACTCACATCACAGGATCAGTAGATAATCACACCTTCAAGAGAATTCCATTTCCATGAAACTCCTAGGTAAGCATAATTTTCCTCCTAATTAAGGGTGAAGAAACAATGTCCTTATATTAAAATAAGCCCCTGCACTGAAAAAGGAAACTGTTCATAATGTAGTTCTCAGTTTTACTTCTCTGGAAGGAGTGGAGCCAAAGATAAAAATTAACAATGACCACAAAGGCAGTGCAGGAATAGACTGGGGAACTCCTGAGTCTGCAATTAGTTGTAATGGAAGATCCAAGACTGTCTTTGAAACTTGGACTGGAATAATGAGATGGGACGAATTGGGTTAGATGTTCAACACCTCTTAAGTCGCAAAGCAAATGGAATGGAGGAAAAAAATAAAACATGGAAACGGAACAACTAAAGAACGAATTGTTATATTAATAAAGGTCTAAAATAGTTCATTTTTATACAATTAACATACCCTTGCCTTGCATGTTATTTTAATAAACAGATTCCTTCCCCATCAAGCATTTATATCAAGCATTAACTCTTTCTGGTAGCCTAATGGCTATTAAATTAGAATATCCTCTGACTATAAGAAAACTTTTTTAAAGCTTTTCTCCCCTGCCATTTTTTATCTTGGGACAAGAACTGCTCATTTTCTGCTCACGTTAATCTTTTTCTTATTTTGTAACATAAAAGTTAATTGTTATTGGGTATTTATAATGTACCACGCAGCTGCAAAGTATTTTATGGGGCATAATCTTGTTTACACTTAACACCATGGAACTTTTCTTTGAGGAAAGCTTTGCCTTTCTGCTGTTGCTATTAACAATAGAGTACAAAAATGAAGAGTTATGGTATGGATAGTTCTGAAATCTTGTTTTGATGTGGGCATCCTCTTGTGTCTACCTAACTTTTCTGTATCTGGATGTGGATGTTATGATAATTTCTACTGAATTCTAAGGGATGCATTCAGAACGGTGTTCAAAACTTCACTGCAGGCTTGTGTTAACATTGTTGGTTATTATAATTATAATGACTTTTTTTCTGTCTTAGTAATGAAGAAGTTTGAAATATGTGATTCCTTTGTAGATATAAACGGGCAACATAATGCAACTTATGTAATACAGTTGGCTCTTAAAAACAAGATTTTACCCAAACCCAAATATATACTTTGGTATCTGAGCAATGGAGTGATTAAAAATTATCTTCCTCTGCCTCCTACAGCTGACTTTCCTTTCCCATGAAAGTTTTCCCTCTTCCCTGCAGAAAATTTGGCTGTAAAAGATGTGTGTGCAAATGTCCACAGGTGTTGAGCCTGTGGCATGTCAGGCATGCAAATGGACAGCACAGGAGCTTAGCAAACTATATATGCATCTGCAAATAATTGCCCATGGTTACTGAAATTGGGCCAGCAGGTTTTGGAAGCCCCCTTGCATATGCTACTCTTAACTTGTTCCAGATTTCCTTTCTAAGTTGCGCTTGCAATTTCTAAAGGTACAGACATCAATAAGCCCACCTTTTCCCTGTAGAATGTTACATAACCCAGCCCCTGAAAATCATAACATAAAACTTCTGTAGAATAACATTTTAGTGTATACTTTCAGTTTAAAGTATAAGAAAAAAAACTTGAGAAGAAATGGTCATGACTTTTGTGAAACAGGACATTAAGACAGAATTCATTCTGCACTTCAACTCCCCCTGAAGAAAGACCTGCATGATGAAGTTTCTGTTAGAATTTAGCAACCACAGACAAAGTTTGCCTTCAAAAAAAAAAAAAAAAAAAAAAGTAACAGCTTTGCTGCATTTTATTGGCCAATGGGAAGTAGATAATTCATTTTTCTGAGTCTTTTGGCCTGATCTAACAATCAGCTTATAGTGTTGTGTGGACAGTTTATATATGATAGATTACACACACACACACACACACACACACACACACACACACACACACACACACACATATATATATATCAATCCTTCAGTTCAAGTCAGTATAAAATGATACAGCTACATAATAGGCTAATGTGTTCCTTAGGAAAAATGATAGTAACATGCTTTCATGGGAACTATAGTATTCATATTTCTTTCTAAGAGCTCACTCAGAATTATAAAAGATGGTATGCTCATTGCCCTCATCCTCATTCCCGAGGTTATTTTTTTTTTAGTTCAGTTCTCAATTTTCTCTTATATCCCAGCTAGTCTCCTTCGTTCCACTCTTGTTCCCTTTAAAGCCATCCAAAAAAGTAATATCAGAGTTTCTCTATAATGAAAATCTTAGCATCTCTCTCACTTGCTTTTGAGCCATAAATGATTCCCCAAGGATGGTTCATAAAATAAAGTGTTGTAGGATGATTTGTGGCTATTGTATCAAGAAAGGTATTCTTGGGGCATCTGGGTGGCTCAGTGGGTTAAAGCCTCTGCCTTCAGCTCAGGTCATGATCTCAGGGTCCTGGGATCGAGCCCCACATTGGGCTCTCTGCTCAGCGGGGAGCCTGCTTCCTCCTCTCTCTCTGCCTGCTTCTCTGCCTACTTGTGATCTCTGTCTGTAAAATAAATAAATAAAATCTTTGAAAAGAAAAAAAAAAGAAAGATATTCTCTATTTAAATATTTTGGGAAGTTTCTTGGAGTTAAATGGACTTCTTCATTGCAAGACTACTCAGAGCCTTTCGTATTCCAAGTTTCACTGGGAGCTACTAAGAGAACTATAGGAAAATCTGCATTATTTTCCAGACACATGTATCTACAGGTCTATTTCTTTTCTTTTTTTTTTTAAGATTTTATTTATTTACTTGACAGAGATCACAAGTAGGCAGAGAGGCAGGCTGAGAGAGAGAGAGAGAGAAGCAGGCTCCCTGCTGAGCAGAGAGCCCGATGTGGGGCTTGATCCCAGCACCCTGGGATCATGACCTGAGCCGAAGGAAGAGCCTTAACCCACTGAGCCACCCAGGTGCCCCTACAGGTCTATTTCTTTTTAAGATTTTAAAAATTTTTCATTTGCGAAGGAGAGAGAGCCAGTGAGCAAGTGCACATGAGTGGGAAGAGCAGCAGAGGGAGAGGAAGAAGGAGACTCCCCACTGAGCAGGGAGCCCTGGCATGGGGCTTGATCTCAGGACCCTGGGATCATGACCTGAGCTGAAGGCTGATGCTTGAACAACTGAGTCACCCAGGCGTCTCTCTACAGATCTATTTTTCAGGGTCATCCCAATCTACTTCACCAGCCTTATCTTGGCCCACATGTATGATGGAATTATGCGGAGTACTTTGTATTCCTGGGCCATAGCATGTGTTTCCTCATCTCACTGTGAGTTTCTGCTGTTCCTTCTACCTGTGAAGACACTTCCTCTTTTCTACAAATTCATGAATCTACAGATTCATTCTTCAAAATCCAGTTCAGATTTAGTAATTTTTATAAAAAGACTTTCTCTAAGGCAGGGCACTCCCTTCCTCATGGAGTGATTTAACATTTTCTTAAATGTTTATTATTGAATTTCTCACCGTGGGTTATTTATTTATTTTCTCATATAAATCTTTTATTTTCATAAAGAAACCATACTGATAATTTAGAATTCCAATTAAGTTTAAAGGTGAATATAGTAACTAATTACTACAGATGGTTCCCTGTTCAGGGAACCATGATTACAAGATTTCATGGGTTGAGTACTCTCTTCCTCTTGAATATGGATGGGTTGGCTCTGTCACTTGCTTGTGATCACTAGAAAAGACCCTGTGGAAAAGATACTGCATAACTTCCGAGGCTAGGTCATAAGAAGACTTGCATTTTCAAATGGATCTCGTGGAATGCTTGTTCTGAGGGAAGCCAGCTACCACGTAAGAAGGTTGACTGCCCTGAGACCCCTATGCTGCAGGGAAGCCCATACTGGTTATGGGAAGAGATAAGAGGATGAGCGAGAGAGAGAGGCCTAGCTGGTACACTGCTCTTCTAGGCATTCTAGATAAGGTACTAGACATGTGAAAGAAGTTATCTCGTGTATCTAGTCCAGCCACTATCTGACTTCAACTGAAAACCCACATGACAATTGTCTAGTTGGTTTCAGTCAACTTGGAAGTGGAGTGATGTTCAGACACAAACACACACACACAGACACACACACGTGCGCGCGCATTGCATTTACTTCAGGACCAGTTGGGTATGGAAGCTGAAAGGACCATAAGGATATAACTAGTAAAGGCCATGTTAAAAATGCCTGACTTTTAGTTGTGCATCTTCAGATTTGGAAACAAGAAATATGAACAAAGGAAAAAAAAAACCGTCAAGTTCGCATGTAACATCTAGTGAAAGTATTGCCGATAGTGTTACTTGTTAGATTCAAAAATAAAAATATTTGACATTTCCAGTTTCTCCATCCAGCAAAAGACCCTCAAAAGAAGAAATGGCCCCAAGTGAAGCTTGAAAACTAGGGTGCTATGAGGAAAGCATTGTCTCCAGGTAAACATTTTTTTTTTCATTTTTTTTTTTATTTCTTTATTTTCAGCGTAACAGTGTTCATTGTTTTTGCACCACACCCAGTGCTCCATGCAGTATGTGCCCTCCCTATTACCCACCACCTGGTTCCTCAACCTCCCACCCCCCCCCCCCCGCCCCTTCAAAACCCTCTGGTTGTTTTTCAGAGTCCATAGTCTCTCATGGCTCATCTCCCCTTCCAGTTTCCCTCAACTCCCTCTCCTCTCCATCTCCCCATGTCCACCGTGTTCTTTGTTATGCTCCACAAATAAGTGAAACCATATGATAATTGACTCTCTCTGCTTGACTTATTTTACTCAGCATAATCTCTTCCAGTCCCATCCATGTTGCTACAAAAGTTGGGTATTCATCCTTTCTGATAGAGGCATAATACTCCATTGTGTATATGCACCACATCTTCCTTATCCATTCGTCTGTTGAAGGGCATCTTGGTTCTTTCCACAGTTTGGCGACCGTGGCCATTGCTGCAATAAACATTGGGGTAAAGATGGCTCTTCTTTTCACTACATCTGTATCTTTGGGGTAAATACCCAGCAGTGCAATTACAGGGTCATAGGGAAGCTCTATTCTTAATTTCTTGAGGAATCTCCACACTGTTCTCCAAAGTGGCTGCACAAATTTGCATTCCCACCAAGAGTGTAAGAGCATTCCCCTTTCTCCACATCCTCTCCAACACATGGTTTCCTGTCTTGCTAATTTTGGCCATTCTAACTGGTGTCAGGTGGTATCTCAATGTAGTTTTAATTTGAATCTCCCTGATGGCTAGTGATGATGAACATTTTTTCATGTGTCTGATAGCCATTTGTATGTCTTCGTTGGAGAAGTGCCTGTTCATATCTTCTGCCCATTTTTTGATATGATTATCTGTTTTGTGTGTGTTGAGTTTGAGGAGTTCTTTATAGATCCTGGATATCAACTTTTTGTCTGTACTGTCATTTGCAAATATCTTCTCCCATTCCGTGGGTTGCCTCTTTGTTTTGTTGACTGTTTCCTTTGCTGTGCAGAAGCTTTTGATCTTGATGAAGTCCCAAAAGTTCATTTTTGCTTTTGTTTCCTTGGCCTTTGGAGACATATCTTGAAAGAAGTTGCTGTGGCTGATATCGAAGAGGTTACTGCCTATGTTCTCCTCTAGGATTCTGATAGATTCCTGTCTCACGTTGAGGTCTTTTATCCATTTCGAGTTTATCTTTGTGTACGGTGTAAGAGAATGGTCGAGTTTCATTCTTCTACATATCGCTGTCCAGTTTTCCCAGCACCATTTATTGAAGAGACTGTCTTTTTTCCATTGTATATTTTTTCCTGTTTTGTCGAAGATTATTTGACCATAGAGTTGAGGGTCCATATCTGGGCTCTCCACTCTGTTCCACTGGTCTATGTGTCTGTTTTTATGCCAGTACCACGCTGTCTTGGTGATCACAGCTTTGTAGTAAAGCTTGAAATTGGGTAACGTGATGCCGCCAGTTTTGTTTTTGTTTTTCAACATTTCCTTAGCAATTCAGGTCTCTTCTGATTCCATACAAATTTTAGGATTATTTACTCCAGCTCTTTGAAAAATACTGTTGGAATTTTGATTGGAATGGCGTTAAAAGTATAGATTGCTCTAGGCAGTATAGACATTTTAACAATGTTTATTCTTCCAATCCAAGAGCATGGAACGGTCTTCCATCTTTTTGTGTCTTCTTCAGTTTCTTTCATGAGTGTTCTGTAGTTCCTTGAGTACAGGTCCTTTACCTCTTTGGTTAGATTTATTCCCAGGTATCTTATGGTTCTTGGTGCTATAGTAAATGGAATCGATTCTCTAATTTCCCTTTCTGTATTTTCATTGTTAGTGTATAAAAAAGCCACTGATTTCTGTACATTGACTTTGTATCTTGCCATGTTACTGAATTGCTGTATGAGTTCTAGTAGTTTGGGGGTGGAGTCTTTGGGGTTTTCCATATAAAGAATCATGTCATCTGCGAAGAGAGAGAGTTTGACTTCTTCCTTGCCAATTTGGATACGTTTTATTTCTCTTTGTTGTCTGATTGCCGTTGCTAGGACTTCTAATACTATGTTGAACAAGAGTGGTGAGAGTGGGCATTCTTGTCGTGTTCCTGATCTCAGTGGGAAGGCTGCAAGCTTTTTCCCATTGAGGATGATATTTGCTGTGGGTTTTTCATAGATAGATTTTACCCTGATCCCCAAACCAGGCAAAGACCCTACCAAAAAGGAGAATTTCAGACCAATATCACTGATGAATATGGATGCAAAGATTCTCAAGAAGATCCTAGCAAACAGCACATTAAAAAGATTATCCACCATGACCAGGTGGGATTCATCCCTGGGTTACAAGGTTGGTTCAACATTCACAAATCAATCAATGTGATAGAACAAATCAATAAGAGAAGAGAGAAGAACCACATGGTCCTCTCAATTGATGCAGAAAAAGCATTTGACAAAATCCAGCATCCGTTCCTGATTAAAACGCTTCAAAGTATAGGGATAGAGGGAACATTCCTGAACTTCATAAAATCTCCAGGTAAACATTTTAAGATTCATTGGTAAGACCTCAAAGATATTTATAGTGTGCTTGGTGAACCCTCTCAGGGAGACAATGGGTTGGGTTGGCAAACTTTTCCTGTGAAGCTCTCGACATTAAATAGTGTCCACTACATAAAATCTATGTCCTATACCCTTTGTTTGTTTGTTTATTGTGGCATAATACACATAACATAAAACTTACCACTAGTGACATTTAACACGCAGTGTTGTGTGACCATCGCCACTCTCAGATTGCCTACTTTTTTATTACTCCAAAAGGAAAACCCATGCTCTTTACTCAGCCACTCAGGAGTCCCTACTCCTTCCTGCCTCTGACAATCACTTTCTAACTCTTTTCTGACTCCGTGGATTTTCCTTTTCTCAGTATTTTATATAAATGGAATCATACAACATGTGGTCTTTTTTGTCTGTCTTCTTTTGCTGAACATAATGCTTTCAAGGATCATCCCCGTTAAACCATATATCAGCATTTAATTCCTTTTTATGGTCAAGTAATAAATATTCCAATGTGTGGAAATACCACATTCTGTTTATTCATTCATCAGTTTGTGGATATTTGATGACAGTAGTCACCTTTTGGCTATTGCGAATAATGCTGGTATAAGAAGTTACGTATACTTTCCCTCTACTTTTCAGTTCTTTTGGATATATACCAAAGAGTAGAACTGCTGAGTCATATGGCATTTCTGTTTGATTTACTGAGGAGCTGTTAAATGGTTTCCCACAGTGGCTGCCCCATTTTTACACTCCTACCAGCAATGATGGGTTTTCTAATTTCTCCCAGGTTTTGCCCAACTCGTTATTCTCTGATTTAATTTTTTAAGTTTTTAAGTTATAGCCATTCTACAGTGTATAGAATGGTATCTCCTTGTGGTTGTGATTTGCATTTCCCTGATGACTAATGATGCAGAGCTTATTTTCATGTGCTTGTTGCCACTTATAGATCTCCCTTACTAAAGAGATACTTTAGTAAAATATGTTATTCAAGTCTTCTATCCATTTTAAACTAGGTTGTTTGTGGTTTTATTATTGAGTTGTAGGAATTCTTTATATATTTTGAACATTAAACTCTTATCAGATATGTAATTTACAAATGTTTTCTCCCATTATGTGTTTTTAAAAAATTTTAATCCAGTATAGTTAATATAGAGTGTTATGCTAGTTTCAGATGTACAATATAGTGATTCAACAATTCTATATGTTACTCGTTGCTCAACATGGTAAGTGTGCTTTCAATCTTCTTCACCTATTTCACCCCCCCCCCCCCACCTCCCCTCTGGCAAACCTCTGGTTTGCTCTCTATAATTAAGAGTCTTTTGGTTTGACTTTTTCCTTTGTTTGTTTTGTTCCTTAAATTCCAAATAGGAGGGAAATCATACAGTATTTGTCTTCCTCTCACTCACTTATTTCACTTAGTGTTATACTTTCTACATCCATTCATGCTGTTGCAAATGGCAAGATTATATCCCCATCTTTACCCATTCATCTATCAATGGACCATTGGGCTGCTTCCATAATAATGGAATAAATAATGCTACAATAAACATAGGGATGCCTCTATCTTTCTGAATCAGTGTTATCATATTTTTTGGGTAAATATCCAGCAGTGGAATTATTAGACCTTACGGTAATTTTATTTTTAATGTTTTGAGGAATCTCCATGCTATTTTCCACAGTGGCTACACCAGTTTGCATTCCCACCAACAGTGCAGGAGAGTTCTTTTTTCCCCCACACCCTTGGCAATACTTGCTGTTTCTTGTGTTTTCTGTGGATTTTATTTTCACTCTATTGATAGTGTTCTTTGATACATAAACATTTTAAATTTTAATGAAGTCTGATTTATCTCTTTTTCTTTTATCGCTTGTCTTTGGTGTCATATCTAAGAAACCACTATCAAATCCAATATCTGTAAGATTTCTGCCTTTGTGTTTTTGAAAGAATTTTGTCATTTCAGGTCTTACTTTATATTTTTGATCCATTTTGAGTTAATTTTCATGTATAGTATGGGGTAGGAATCCAACTTCACTCTTTTTTTATGTGGCTGTCGAGTTGTCTCAGCATCATTTATTGAAGAGATTGTCCTTTCCGCATTAAATGGTGCTGGAATCCTTGTCGCAAATCAATTGTTCATAGATGTATGGGTTTATTTCTGGGCTCTCAATTCTATTCCATTGATCCATATGTCTATCCTTATGCCAGTACCATACTGCTTTGATTGCTATAGGTTTATACTAAGTTTGAATTTGTTAAGTGTTAGTATGATGATTAGTTTCATGTATTAACTTGGATGGACCAAAGAATGCCCAGATATCTGAATAAACATTATTCCTGGGTGTGTCTATGAGGTGTTTCTGGAAGAGATCAGCATTTGAATTGGTAAACTGAGTAAAGCAGATTGTCCTCCTCAGTGTGGGTCAGGATTATACAATCCATTGAGGATCTGAAAAGAACAAAAAGGCAGAGGAAGGGAGACTCTCTTAGACTTTCTTGTCTGATTGTTCTGGGGCATTTGTCTTAAACCCCGAGATATCAGCACTCCTGGTTCTCAGACCTTTGAATTCAGACTGGAATTTATTCCACTGGCCCTTCAGTTCTCAGGTCATTTTATTTATTTATTTTTTAAAAAGATTTTATTTATTCATTTGGCAGACAGAGATCCCAAGCAGGCCGAGAAGCAGGCAGAGAGAGAGGAGGAAGCAGGCTCCCTACTGAGCAAAGAGCCCGATGTGGGGCTCCATCCCAGTACCCTGAGATCATGACCTGAGCCGAAGGCAGAGGCTTTAACCCACTGAGCCACCCAGGCACCCCTAGTTCTCAGGTCTTAAGACTCTGAGTGGAGCTATACCACTATCCCATTAGCATTCTTGGGTCTTCAGCTTGCAGACAGCAGATCATGGGTTTTGTATATATATAAAAACATATATGTATATATACACACATATATAATATTATATATATAATATACATATATATCATATTGTATATACTTACATATAGTATATGTTATATGTTATATATATTACATATATACATATATTCATATATATGTAATCTCCTATTGGTTTGGCTTTTCTGGAAAACCCTAGCTATTTGGGATCTCTTATAACTTTAGAATCATTTCCCCATTTCTGCCAAAAAGGCTGATGGAATTTTGATTGTATTGAACTTTATTTATAGATCACTTTGGGTAGTATTACCACTTCAGCAATATTATGTCTTCCAATCCATGAACAAAGGATGTCATTCCTGCCCATATCCCCAGAGAAGTCTTCTCACACTTGCCAGTGATTCCTCGTAATTAGGATATTGGTAAGGCTAGACATCAAACTAAGAGGTCTTCTTGGTACTTTCATCCTTTAACCATATCTGTCCTAAGAGACACTTTTTTTTTAAGATTATATTTATTTATTTGACATACAAGAGATCACAGGTAGGCAGAGAGGTGGCAGGGGTTGGGGAGCAGGCTCCACCCCAGGGGAGGGATTTTGACATGAGCCAAAGGCAGTGGCTTTAACCCACTGAGCCACCCAGGCACCCTGAGACACTTCTTTTGATATAAAATTGAAAACAGAGGCTTTCCCACACGTACAGGGTCCACCTTTAAGCTCAACATGCAGTCACCCACAAATTCAAAAGGTGGCCCTCTAAAACCAAATCCTCACTGCAGCACAAGGAGGAAACTATGCTTTATTAAAATAGAGTGTTATGTATAGACTCCAGATTAAATTGTATCAGGATTACTAGGAAACATGAATACTCAAATTGGGGATTTAAATAATCCTTCTCTTAACTTTAATGGTTGGTTAAACTCTGGACTTGAGGAAGATTTTGGTCAACCATCAAAGGTTTTTATTTGGGCTTCTCTTTGGCTTAATAATAACAATAATTTGTTGTGTGTTCCCATGTCTCTGCCTGGCACCAAGGCTCCTCCACTGCCCTAACTTCAAGCTGACAGATGACCTTTTCTACTCAAGGTGATCCATACATGTTTTGACCTTGGATTCAACTGCCTCTACCATTTGTAACTCTTACATAGAAATTCCCAACAGACCAATGTTGACCCATAGGTAGGGATATCTCTATGGCCCTCATTCAGCAGGAAAAAGCTACTAGCGATGAGACCTTCTCCTAAATGCCAAAGATTTATTATTGATCTGTCAGCGGGAGAATACAGAGACAGCTTTTAGGCAACATGCTTGAGCAGTGAAAAGTTGATCAGGGCAAAAGGGCCCACAGGCACCACCAGTTGAATGCAAACAGGCAATGCAAATGGTTCATTAAGCACCCTCTCCCTCCACCACTGCTGAAATAGTCACAGACCCTAACTGATAATCACAACCTGGCACATTTCCTAAGATTACCAAAAAAGGGAAAATTTCACACGTTCCCATACTTCCTTACTCCACTCTATAACTGTGGCCCCTTATCACAGACTGTCTCTCCCTTGCTGTCCTGCCTGCCACTCCCTTGGGGTATATTCAATAAATATCTATCTCCTCTGTTCTGCTGTGGGTCAGTTCTTTCACTGCACCACCCCCCCCAACCCCACCACGGCCTCCACTCTTGGATTGCCTCACATTTACTGCCCCTCGCATCTGATTGGGAAACCCCACAGTTCCACTTATTTAACTTTAATTTCTTTCAGGAATGTTTGGTAGTTCTCAGTGTACTGTTTTTTGTTTGTTTGGTTAGTTTGCTTTTACAATCCCTTAAAAATTTTAAAACTATTATAAGCTTATGGATCTAACAAAAACAGGCTGTGGATTGGAGTTGGTCTCTGAGCCATCGCTTACCACACTGTGGTAGACAAAACAACTTCTAAGAATCATAATGACATGCTTCTTAAACCTCTATGGTAGAAAATTAGGTTTCTAAGAACCTTAAGTATGTTTCTTCATTGCACCTTGACTCAGCCCAAGGAAAAGAACATCTTGGAGAGATTTTGGTTTTTGTATTTGTCTTCCAGATTATAGTATAATTTTATACACAGGAAGCCCATAGTGTTTTTGAAGGAATTATAATTGTTTGGACTAAAAGGAATGGATGCTATTCCAAACAAAAAGAGGCTTTGCGGTCCTGATTGTTATTAGCAGAAAGAAGGCTTAAAAAGTTACTCAGTTTTAAACATGGACCATTGCTTGTCAAAATGAAGGCTGATGAGAAAGTGGAACCAAAAGCCCAGAGAGTGTTATTAAAACCAGTGAGAACCATCTTAGGGTTTAGAAGTAGGTTCTGATCAGAGGACTGGCAACATTTCCTCAACTGTATTTCAGAATTGCGATAGACTACTTACTGTTAAGTGCTTGCCATTCCCCCAGTCCTTTTTAAAATCAGTGTTAATTGCAGCTCCACTGGACTGTGTATCTACATTGTATGTTTGGTATGTCAGGAGGTGGGACAGATTACTTGTCCCTTTAGTTTGCAGGTCTTCATATTGAGAGAGGTACACACAACATGGGATATGTGAATCTGATTTAGATGGAGTGAGCTTGGACTTTAAGCCTGATTCTGTAATGGGGGGAGACTTCTGGTGGCCTTGTGAGGAGTGTATGCACTTTGGAAGAATGTATATGATTGCTGGGAAGGGTGGGAGGAATGTAAATGGTTTGTTGTCAGAGAGATGAAAGATAGCTACCAATTGTTTGTCACAGTTTCTCAAGAATCACTCTTCCTGCCCATTAAACCTGTCCATAAAACTAGCCATAAGACTGGTAGTGGAGTGATAGAACCCAGTCTCAGTCTGAAGGCTTAAAAAGACCTAGAAGCTTCAGTTTTCAGACTGTGGGGGAACAATGGAGCTTCTTCATGTGAGAAGAGAGACCACATGAATAAGATGGCTTGATACTGTAGACAGAAGAGAGGTTCCATTGTCCTAGTGTCTAGAACCTCAGGTAAGCATCTCCAGCGACTCTAATCAGACTATAATTACATGAGAGACCCCAGAGAGACCAACAGAGAAAGGACCCAGTTGAGCCCAATCAATCTATAGAACCATAAGAGATTATAAAATAATTTTTTTCTTTAAGTCATTAAGTTTGAAGTTACATTGCTGTACAGCAATAACCAAAACAACAACAACAAAAAATGAAGAAAACGTCTGGGCTTAAATAGGTGAGCAAAATGAATGCAACTACATAAGTAACATGAATGAAGCTACTCATTCTGGAAGAATAACTGCATGCACAATGTGAATATTAAAACAAAGACATACAGGAATAATTTCATACACATTACGATCTATATGGGATAACTAAAAGCAGATGAAGAGCAGATGTCTCAGTAAGGCTCATGTAACAACAGCTGTTTCTCTCATCCATATATTGCAGAACCAATGAGAGACTGGATTACTTCTGGATGAACCAAAGGAAAACTCTTGATCATTAAGAAAAAATTTTCTCCTGAAGTTAACAATGAGTCTAAAAATAACTATTCTGTTGAAGAATATAGAATAGCACCAAAGCGTCAAGAGGGAGATGAGTATATCAGGTAACATGGTTCTTTAATATCTATTACTCTTGTGTCTTAGAAGCCCAGCAGTAGAATAGATTCCACTGCCCGTGGATTTAGTCCCAAATCTTCCCCTTGACATTAACCAGAGTACAACAAGAAACACAAATCTTCCAATATGGCTGGCATTACCTGCTGGATTGTGAGTCAGACGACTTTCTAGGATGGTGGAAATCAGCATTTCCTCAGGTTAGCATATCTCTGGATCCATCTAGAAAGTCCCCCCCCCCCCTTTTTTTTTTCTATTTTGGTAATTGTGGTTGTGATTTTGTACTTAGGAATTGCTTTTTTTCTCTGACCCCTCTGTCAACTAGATGCTCTATTTCCTGAAGTAGGCAATTTTTATTGAGGGATTAGAGCAAAGGGTGGAGACCCTGGAGGACTAGTCCATTCAACAGAGACTGTGCCTGAATGCATCTTTTATGGTGATGCTGACTCTTTGACCATTTGCTTTGGTAGGTCTGTGGTAATTCCATCCCTGGCTCAGAAGTTTCTCTTTTTCATGATCATGGAAAACTATCAAGCGCGTAAGCTGCTTTTGCATGTAGGCATTGTTGAAAGATATGGCAAAAGTAATGCCAACCAAGTGGATAGCAGACTTGAATTAACGTTTGAAATGAGTAATGGAAGGAAGAAGAAAAAATTGATCCAAGAGATGCATGGCAGGGTTAGTTAGGAAAGCATGCAGCTCTTCATCTTGGGATCCCAAGATCGGGTATAGGGATTACTTAAATAAACTTTAAAAAAATGATCCAAGAGTTGTCTTCATTAGCATTTTAACATGATTGTGTACAGTTGCTTGTCTTTCCTGCTATACTGTGAGCTACTCAAGAAAAACTCCATCTTAGTCAACTTTGGTCCCTGATATATATCGTAAAGAAGTGGCAAGTGATCTTATTAAATTAGTTTAAAAGAGAAGTAGTATATTTTAGTGGTTAAAAGCTTAACAGCAGGAATCAGACTGCCTGGGTTTAAGATTCTATTTATTTATTTGATAGCCAGAGGTCAAAAGTAGGCAGAGAGTTATGCAGAGAAAGGGGGCGGGAAGCAGGCTCCCCACTGAGCCAAGAGCCCGATGCGGGACATGATCCCAGGACCCTGAGATCATGACCCGAGCTGAAGGCAGAGGCTTAACCCACTGAGCCACCCAGGTGCCCCCAGACTGCCTGGGTTTAAATATTTACCCTACAAGTGACAGCCCTGAAATCTTGGACCAGTTACTTAACATTTCAGGACCCTATGATTCTCCTCCTCTAAAATGAGAATTATGAATGTATCTCCTGAGGTCTTTGTGAGAGTTAAATGGACTAATGTATACAAAATGCTTAGAAAAATGGTTGGCCCAGAATAAGCACTATAAAAATGTTACCTATTATTGTTATTATTAACACTAAATAGATATGCTTAAAATCAGAACTTAACTCCAGATGAATAGACACAAAACAATGCCACAAAGTCAAAGCAATAACAATCACTAAATTTAAACAATTTCAGCCTTTGTTTTGAGGAGTTGTGGTAGTAACAAGTAGGATAAGTTTGCTTTTGCTGGTGAAACACCTGGTAGTTTTATGTTTAAGGGTCATGTTACCTGGTGATCAGAGGTGGGATCCAGAGAAGCACCCAAACAGCTCTGAGGCTGGTGAGCAAGCTGGTCCGGGGCTCACAGAGCCAGCTGAGCTCAGTGCTTTCTCGGGAAACCTGGAGCCTGAGGAGTAGCCTGCCTCCAGCTTCCACCAGCCGTCCTGCCATCTCCGGCCGAGGCCTCCACTCTGTGCTCTGCAGCCTGGCTTCCTGAGGCCTGAGTCAAGATGGCGGAGAAGTAGCAGGCTGAGACTACATCAGTTAGCAGGACATCAGATCAAAAGCTTATCTAAACATTGCAAACACCTACAAATCCAATGGGAGATCGAAGAGAAGAACAGCAATTCTAGAAACAGAAAATCAACCATTTTCTGAAAGGTAGGACTGGCGGAGAAGGGAATCTAAAACGATGGGAAGATAGACTGCGGGGGGAGGGGCCGGCTCCCGGTAAGTGGTGGAGCAACTTTTAAAAGTCTGTCAGGACTTTTTTTTTCCACTGAGGGACATTGCTCCAGAGGCTAAACCAGGGTGAAGTCCACGTGGGGTCAGCATGGCCCCAGGTCCCGCAGGGTCACAGAAGGATCGGGGGTGTTGGAGTGCCGCAGAGCTCGCAGGTGTTAGAACAGAGAAGCAGGCTACAGAGACAGAGCCGAGGACTGAACTCTCAGCTTGGGGTTACCTTGAACTGGTCGCGGGCTGGGTGAGCTTGGAGCGTGGCTGGAGGCTGGGGATATGGGAGTGATTGGGTGCTGTCCTCTGGGGGCACACTGAGGAGTGGGGCCCCGGGCTCTTGGCTCCTCTGGGCCGGAGACTAGGAGGCTGCCATTTTCATTCCCGTCCTCCAGAACTCTATGGAAAGCATTCAAGGAACAGAAGCTCCCAAAGTGAACCCGAGCAGATTACTAAGTCCGGCCCCTGGTAAGGGCAGTGCAATTCCGCCTCGGGCAAAGACACTTGAGAGTCACTACAACAGGCCCCTCCCCCAGAAGATCAACAAAATATCCAGCCAGGACGAAGTTCATCTATCAAGGAAAGCAGGTTCAATACCTAAGACAGCAGCGGAATTCCAGAGGAGGAGAAAGCAAAGCACGGAACTCATGGCTTTCTCCCCATGATTCTTTAGTCTTGTGGTTAATTCAATTTTTTTTTCAATTTTTTTCTTTCTTTTTTCTTCTTCTGCTAAATTTTTTAAAACTTTTACCCTTTTCTTTTTTAATGTTTTTTGACTAGTTTATCTAAAATATATATTTTTTCTTTATTTTTTATATTTTTTCTTTATTTGTTTTATTTTTTAAAATTTTTTCTTTTTTTTTCTGAACCTCTTTTTATCCCCTTTCTCCCCCTCCCCCCCACAATTTGGGGTCTCTTCTGATTTGGTTACAGCGCATTTTTCTGGGGTCTTTGCCACCCTTTTAGTATTTTATTTGATCCTTCATATCCTCTTATCTGGAAAAAATGACAAGGTGGAAAAAATCACAGACAAAAGAACAAGAGGCAGTACCGAAGGCTAAGGACCTAATCAACAAAGACATTGGTAATATGTCAGATCAAGAGTTCAGAATGACGATTCTGAATGTTCTAGCCGGGCTTGAAAAAGGCATGGAAGATATTAGAGAAACCCTCTCTGGAGATATAAAAGCCCTTTCTGGAGAAATTAAAGAACTAAATCTAACCAAGTTGAAATAAAAAAAGCTATTAATGAGGTGCAATAAAAAATGGAGACTCTCAATGCTAGGATCAATGAGGCAGAAGAAAGAATTAGTCATATAGAAGACCAAATGACAGAGAATTAAGAAGCCGAGCAAAAGAGGGACAAACAGCTACTGGACCACGAGGGGAGAATTCGAGAGATAAGTGACACCATAAGACGAAACAACATTAGAATAATTGGGATTCCAGAAGAAGAAGAAAGAGAGAGGGGAGCAGAAGGTCTATTGGAGAGAATTATTGGAGAGAATTTTCCTAATATGGCAAAGGGAACAAGCATCAAAATCCAGGAGGTGCAGAGAACCCCTCTCAAAGACAACAAGACTAGGTCCACACCCCATCACCTAATAGTAAAATTTACAAGTCTTAGTGACAAAGAGAAAATCCTGAAAGCAGCCCGGGAAAAGAAGTCTGTAACATACAATGGTAAAAATATTAGATTGGCTGCAGACTTATCCACAGAGACTGGCAGGCCAGAAAGAACTGGCATGATATATTCAGAGCACTAAACAAGAAAAACATGCAGCCAAGAATACTCTATCCAGCTAGGCTATCATTGAAAATAGAAGGAGAGATAAAAAGCTTCCAGGACAAACAAAAACTGAAAGAACTTGCAAACACCAAACCAGCTCTACAGGAAATATTGAAAGGGGTCCTCTAAGCAAAGAGAGAGCCTAAAATTAGTAGATCAGAAAGGTACAGAGATAATATACAGTAACAGTCACCTTACAGGCTAATAATGGCACTAAATTCATATCTCTCAATAGTTACCCTGAATGTTAATGGGCTAAATGCCCCAATCAAAAGACACAGGGTATCAGAATGGATAAAAAAACCAAAACCCATCAATATGTTGCCTACAAGAAACTCATTTTAGACACGAAGACACCTCCAGATTTAAAGTGAGGGGGTGGAAAACAATTTACCATGCTAATGGGCATCAGAAGAAAGCTGGGGTGGCAATCCTTAGATCAGATCAATTAGATTTTAAGCCAAAGACTATAATAAGAGATGAGGAAGGACACTATATCATACTCAAAGGGTCTGTCCAACAAGAAGATCTAACAATTTTAAATATCTATGCCCCTAACGTGGGAGCAGCCAACTATATAAACTAATTAATAAGAAAATCAAAGAAACACATCAATAATAATACAGTAATAGTAGGGGACTTTAACACTCCCCTCACTGAAATGGACAGATCATCCAAGCAAAAGATCAACAAGGAAATAAAGGCCTTCAATGACACACTGGATCAGATGGACATCACAGATATATTCAGAACATTTCATCCCAAAGCAACAGAATACACATTCTTCTCTAGTGCACATGGAACATTCTCCAGAATAGATCACATCCTGGGTCACAAATCAGGTCTCAACCAGTATCAAAAGATTAGGATCATTCCCTGCATATTTTCAGACCACAATGCTCTGAAACTAGACCTCAATCACAAGAGGAAAGCTGGAAAGAACCCAAATACATGGAGACTAAACAACATCCTTCTAAAGAATGAATGGGTCAACCAGGAAATTAAAGAAGAATTGAAAAAATTCATGGAAACAAATGATAATGAAAACACAATGGTTCAAAATCTGTGGGACACAGCAAAGGCAGTCCTGAGAGGAAAATATATAGCGGTACAAGCCTTTCTCAAGAAACAAGAAAGGTCTCAAGTACACAACCTAACCCTACACCTAAAGGAGGTGGAGAAAGAACAAGAAGGAAACCTTAAACCCAGCAGGAGAAGGGAAATCATAAAGATCAGAGCAGAAATCAATGAAATAGAAACAAACAAACAAAAAAAAATGTAGAAAAAATCAATGAAACCAGGACCTGGTTTGTGAAAAAATTAATAAGATTGATAAACACCTGGCCAGACTTATCAAAAAGAAAAGAGAAAGGACCCAAATAAATAAAATCATGAATGAAAGAGGAGAGATCACAACTAACACCAAAGAAATACAATTATAAGAACATACTATGAGCAACTCTACGCCAACAAATTTGACAATCTGGAAGAAATGGATGCATTCCTGGAGACATATAAACTACCACAACTGAACCAGGAAGAAATAGAAAACCTGACCAGACCCATAACCAGTAAGGAGATAGAAACAGTCATCAAAAATCTCCAAACAAACAAAAGCCCAGGGCCAGACGGCTTCCCAGGAGAATTCTACCAAACATTTAAAGAAGAACTAATTCCGATTCTCCTGAAACTGTTCCAAAAAATAGAAATGGAAGGGAAAATTCCAAACTCATTTTATGAGGCCAGCATCACCTTGATCCCAAAACCAGACAAGGATCCCACCAAAAAAGAGAACTACAGACCAATATCCTTGATGAACACAGATGTAAAAATTCTCACCAAAATACTAGCCAATAGGATTCAACAGTACAGTAAAAGGATTATTCACCACGATTAAGTGGGATTTATTCCAGGGCTGCAGGGTTGGTTCAACATCCGCAAATCAATCAATGTGATAGAACACATTAATAAAAGAAAGAACAAGAACCATATGATACTCTCAATAGATGCTGAAAAAGCATTTGACAAAGTACAGCATCCCTTCCTGATCAAAACTCTTCAAAGTGTTGGGATAGAGGGCACATACCTCAATATTATCAAAGCCATCTACGAAAAACACACTGCAAATATCATTCTCAGTGGAGAAAAACTGAAAGCTTTTCCGTTAAGGTCAGGAACAGGGCAGGGATGTCCATTATCACCACTGCTATTCAACATAGTACTAGAAGTCCTAGCCTCAGCAATCAGACAACAAAAAGAAATTAAAGGCATCCAAATCGGCAAAGAAGTCAAAGTATCACTCTTTGCAGATGATATGATACTATATGTGGAAAACCCAAAAGACTCCACTCCAACTCTTCTAGAACTTGTACAGGAATTCAGTAAAGTGTCAGGATATAAAATCAATGCACAGAAATCAGTTGCATTTCTGTACACCAACAAGAAGACAGAAGAAAGAGAAATTAAGGAGTCAATCCCATTTACAATTGCACCCAAAACCATAAGATACCTAGGAATAAACCTAACCGAAGAGGCTAGGAATCTATACTCAGAAAACTATAATGTACTCATGAAAGAAATTGAGGAAGACACAAAGAAATGGAAAAATGCAACCTCTTCGACCTCAGCTGCAGCAACATCTTCCTAGGAACATCGGCAAAGGCAAGGGAAGCAAGGGCAAAAATGAACTATTGGGATTTCATCAAGATCAAAAGCTTTTGCACAGCAAAGGAAACAGTTAACAAAACCAAAAGATAACTGACAGAATGGGAGAAGATATTTGCAAACGACATATCAGATAAAGGGCTAGTGTCTAAAATCTATAAGGAACTTAGCAAACTCAACACCCAAAGAACAAACAATCCAATTAAGAAATGGGCAGAGGACATGAACAGACATTTCTGCAAAGAAGACATCCAGATGGCCAACAGACACATGAAAAAGTGCTCCACATCACTTGGCATCAGGGAAATACAAATCAAAACCACAATGAGATATCACCTCACACCAGTCAGAATGACTAAAATTAACAATTCAGGAAATGACAGATGCTGGCGAGGATGCGGAGAAAGGGGAACCCTCCTACACTGTTGGTGGGAATGCAAGCTGGTGCAAACGCTCTGGAAAACAGCATGGAGGTTCCTCAAAATGTTGAAAATAGAACTACCCTATGACCCAGCAATTTCACTACTGGGTATTTACCCTAAAGATACAAACGTTGTGATCCGAAGGGGCATGTGTACCCGAATGTTATAGCAGCAATGTCTACAATAGCCAAACTATGGAAAGAACCTAGATGTCTATCAACAGATGACTGGATAAAGAAGAGGTGGTATATATACACAATAGAATACTATGCAGCCATCAAAAGAAATGAAATCTTGCCATTTGCGACGACGTGGATGGAACTAGAGGGTATCATGCTTAGTGAAAAAAGTCAATCGGAGAAAGACAACTATCATATGATCTCCCTGATATGAGGATGTGGAGATGCAACATGGGGGGTTGGGGGATAGGAGAAGAATAAATGAAACAAGATGGGATTGAGAGGGAGTCAAACCATAAGTGACTCTTAATCTCACAAAACAAACTGGGGGTTGCTGAGGTGAGGTGGGGTTTGGAGAGGGGAGGGGGTTATGGACATTGGGGAGCGTATGTGCTATCGTGAGTGCTGTGAAGTGTGTAAACCTGGTGATTCACAGACCTGTACCCCTGAGGATAAAAATACATTATATGTTTATTAAAAAAAAAAAAAAGAAAGAAAGGATGAATACCCAAGTTTTGTAGCAACATGGACGAGACTGGAAGTGATTATGCTGAGTGAAATAAGTCAAGCAGAGAGAGTCAAGTATCATATGGTTTCACTTATTTGTGGAGCATAACAAATGACTTGGAGGACATTGGGAGATGGAGAGGAGAAGGAAGTTGAGGGAAATTGGAAGGGGAGGAGAACCATAAGAGACTATGGACTCTGAAAGACAACCTGAGGGTTTTGAAGGGGCGGGGGTGGGAGGTTGGGGGAACCAGGTGGTGGGTAATAGGGAGGGCACGTATTGCATGGAGCACTGGGTGTCGTGCAAAAACAATGAATACTGTTACGCTGAAAAAAATAAATAAATAAATTTTAAAAAATTTAAACAATTTCCCTCTATATTGGTTCATTTAAGAGGCAGGCATTATTTTTCCTATCTGATATCTAAGGCAACAGTGGCTTAGAGAAGTTGAATCACTTCCAACATCACACAGTTAGTAAGTGACATATCCAAGGTTGTTACCAGTTAATTTTAAAATAGGTCCTCTTAACCTATGTACTTCTTCATATACAATCGTAAATAATAGGGAGGTACAGAAAGGAAATGACTCACCCTGCTGAATAGTCAGGAAGGTTTTCAGAGAAAGCAAGGTTAAAAATCAACAAGGGGATCCAAAGAAAAAAATGTTTCTGTTCAGTGTTTTCTTTTAGGACAGTTTCGTTCAATACCTGAAGGTGCTTTTGTGAGTAGAAGGAGGGGGAAACTATAATGTTTATTAATGATTCATATTTAAAAATTCAGCTTTACTTAAGCCTTTAAGTTCAATTTTACAAATCTCATGATTCTATTTTAAAATCTATATTTTGGGGGTAAAAGTAGAACAGTTATCTCTCAGAGGTCTTTTTGATTGGAATTTTATTTATTCAAGTTGAAAGCACTAAATTTCCCTTTAAAAAATCAGTCATATTTTCAAATTTTGTTAATTAAATTACCTTAAAGAATTCAACTACATATATAATTTTTTAAAAATTTTATTTATTTATTTGTCAGAGAGAGAGAGAGAGAGTACAAGCAGGAGGAGCAGCAGAGGCAGAGGGAGAAGTAGGCTCCCCAATGAGCAAGGAGCCTGATATGGGACTCAATCCCAGGACTCTGGGATTGTGACACAAGGTGAAGGTAGATGCTCAACTGACTGAGCCACCCAGGCATCCCTATAAATTTTTAAGAAGTGCATTTTGTATATTTTATTTCCTATATATTTTTTAAACATTTAAATACCTGATAAATGTATTGCTTTACCAAGGCAAAGTTTTAAATGACTGGTATTCTAATAAATAGATCTTAAAAACCAGTATTTTTGAAAATAGAATTTTTACCTCTGTTTTGTGAAATGTATACTCTTATCTATATAGATTACAAAATTGATTCTTCTAGTTACTGAGTTTTATTGGTGCATATCATATTAGCATGAGTTCTAAAGACAGACTGTGAATTTTTAAAGTATTGAAATGTAATTAAACACTTAAAAAAACTAATCTGTATTGCACTTTTACCTTTGACTGATAGGAAATGTACTTTGGCATTGTTGGGAAGTCATCATTATGAAAATCATTTACATTGAGTAGGCTCAGCTCTTTTAAAAGGTATTGATGATATACTTTTAGACAAATAACTCACACTTTTGGATAAAACACCTTAAAATATATTGTACTTTATATTTTCTAGACTTTCATTAAATGCATATGTCTTCCTAGATTTTTTTGTAGCACCATCTTAATTGTTCCTTATCACTCAGGCAGCTAGGGAAGCAGTGTTACAAAATGAGGAGATTCGAGGGCTATGCTGCCATTTTATTTATACCATGTTAAAATATTTTTCTGTACGTTTACATGCACACAAACTTCTTTAGGTAGTCATGGGAAATCAAAAGTGCAAGTGCAGACATAGAGGAATAGAATCAGGATTATTTTTACTATCTTTTTAAAATTAATTTTTAATTTTTTAAATTAACATATAATGTATTATTAGCCCCAGGGGTAAAGGTCTGTGAATTGCCAGGTTTACACACTTCACAGCACTCACCATAGCACAAACCTTCCCCAATGTCCATAACCCACCACCCCCTCCCTAACCCCCCATTCGCCCCCCACCGCCCCGCAACCCTCAGTTTGTTTTGTGAGATTAAGAGTCTCTTATGGTTTGTCTCCCTCCAGATCCCATCTTGTTTCATTTTATTTTTACTATCTTTAGAATGAAATAAAAGACTGAAAATCAGTCATTAGTTTGAATAATTTTGGAGTGCCGAATTGCAAATAATTAAAAATTAATTCAACAAACCTAAGAAGTGAATGGCAGAAACAAGATACAGAGGGAAAAAATAGGCTGTTAATGGTAGACGCAAAATACACAGATTTCTGTGATGATTTTGCGAATGAACTGTTCTGAACTAAGACAATGGAAAACAATAAAATTATCTGCAACTTTATTTTCTTTAAAGAAAGCAGACAAATCTTTGGCATTGATGAAAGAGGGAAGGAGTTATGTTTAGAATACCAGATAACAAATTGAAATCCAAGAGCCACTAGACAGATGCAGGGCATTGAGCTACCTTACTTTAATGTGGGGACCTCTGCATCTTTTTACATCTTTGGCAGAAAATACTGTTGAAGTCTCTTTATAATTTTTTATCCTCTTACTGTTCACTCAGCAGATCACAGTATTATTTTTTGATGTTTGGTTTTTTCACAACAATATTATAAAGTTTATGTTTACCAGTAATTTGGTAACATACCTTCTCTCACCCAAGTAAGACACGGTGCTGGAGGAGGTTTACTTCAGGTGAAGCGAATTACATGTGGTTTCCCCTAGGGGCTAGAGCAATTCTGCTCAGGACCTATTACTTCTGGGTTATGCTGGGCACCTGACCCTTCTAGGAATTTCTTTTATGGGTGTGTGTTTGTTGGGGAGAGGCACATACCCTTTTTGTTTTGTTTTGTCTTGTTTCTGAGCTCACTTCATAGATTCTGGAAACTTGATCTAATTCTTCCCTAGAGGTCTGACCTGTCCTAAATCAGAGGGGGGAAAGTGTTTTCCATGCTTTGAGCTCAGAGAAAACGATCACATTGAGTTGGATTGTCCTAACCCACATTTCATAAAGATCCTGCACTGGGACAGTAAAGATGGAAAAGGCACCACTAGACAGTAAAGTCTATGAGGGCGAGTGATTTGTTTTTCCTGTAGTCCCTTGAATAGTGTCAAATACAGTAGGTTTCAATATATATTTGTCAGATTGGCTAAGGAGTAAAAGAGAAAAGTCAAATCATATTATTTGTCGAACTCTGCTATTTATTGTTTTGGTTCACTTTCCAAAAAGTTTGAGGTCTTAATATATGGACAAATGGGTACAATTATTGTTTATAAATATAAGATTATGTATATGGAAATATATAATATAATACATATTTTGTTTGTATTTTACTTTAGATTACCGTTGTTCATTTTTATGTTAGTATTAGCATCATGAAAATATAATAGAGAATGACTGTTACAAAAATTGAGAACCAGGAATTCCAAGAGCTAAACATTTTATGAATATTCTTTACCTATGTTTTGAATATATTCTTAATTTGAAATTTAAGTTCAGATTGTTAAACTGCATATTTCAACTACTGTTAATTAATTTGTCTATTAAAAAAGATGTTTATTTTAAAAAAAATGTTTAAATACAAATCAGATGCCTAACCACTTTTAAATTTTTAATTGCTCATATTTCTATAAAACATAAGAAAGAGTATTAGAAGAGAGAAAAAGGAGAAACAACCATTACTAAACAAGATGGCAAAAAAAAAAATTCACTTCCCATTCAGGTTTCGTACTAGTTTGTTTTTTTTTTTTTTAAGGAATTTATTTATTTATTTGACAGACAGAGATAACAAGTAGGCAGAGAAGCAGGCAGAGAGAGAGGAGGAAGCAGGCTCCCCGCAGAGCAGAGAGCCCGATGTGGGGCTCGATCCCAGAACCCTGGGATCACGACCTGAGCCGAAGGCAGAGACTTTAACCCACTGAGCCACCCAGGTGCGCCCCCCCTTTTTTTTTTTAGATTTTATTTTTTATTTGACAGAGAGAGAGACAAAGCGAGAGAGGGAACACAAGTAGGGGGAGTACAAGAGGGAGAAGCAGGCTTCCCACAGAGTAGGGAGCCTGAGGTAGAACTTGATCCCAGGACGCTGGGATCATGACCTAAGATGAAAGCAGCTGTTTCACAGCTGAGCCAGCCAGGCACCTCTGGGTTTCCTACTAGTTTTTAACTTATATGTCTCAGAAGATTTTCTGTGATACTTGAGCAGTTAAGAAGAGTGTAAATACATATAGATATTCAACATGTATATTCAATATTAATATTCAATTAAAAGTACATATAAATGTTATATATAGATAAATCTATGTGGTCTATTTGTTATTCGACACATTTAGGGAAAAAAAGGGAGTAAAATGATTGCAATGTGCTTATAGAATGACATTTATTGTAAGAAATAGTTACATTTAACAAACACAAAGACATTTCTTCTTACTAAAAATATTGCTATTGTAGTCATGTAACATTGTTACTGTTTATTTTTTACATTTTTTTCAGAAAATGAATAGCAAAAAAGGCAAAAGAAAACCAAAACAAAACTGTTTCTTTCCATATTCTGTGGTCTTTTAACTCCGGTAAAGCCAGTATGATAGTAAATAAAAGAATATTCCAAATATTCTCAGTTATTGGCCATGTTGCATAAGTAATATTATTGCACGTATAAAATAGCTAAAATATATGAGAATCAGCGAATTTCCTACACTCCTATTGGAAGAACCGAACTCTGCCTCCCTGTCTTCCTCTGTTTCTCAACAACACAACACAGAGCTCATACTTGACAGTAATCTCAGTGTACATAAGTGGTTTCGTATTTGGGCTATCACAATGCTCCTGAGAATGCACATGTTACATGTACATGTATAATTTAATATTTATCATTTCATGGAAGACACTTACCTCTGTCAGAGATAAAGAAAGTTCAGAGAAGAGGTCATGCAGAAGTGGTTTATACATTAATGATAGTTCTTTACCTTCTTCATTTAGTTTGTTCATAAAATTATTTAAGAAGGGTGGCATAATGGACTCACTACTTAATTAACAGAACTATCTAAGTTATTCATGGTAGCTGTGTCAGTAGGTCAAGGCAAGAAGAAATTATTCATCATTGTAAGGTAGTAAAAAGTTTTCAACTCTGGCATATGCGTTATTGAAGCCTATTAGAACTTGAAATTCAGGTTATTAGCATTAGTTTAATTCATTTGCTGTACCTCTCTAAATAGGCATAGACATAGGGCATACATTAAGTCGTTTGGTCAAATGGAAGTCAAGAGCATTATTTGATCTCTATATCACCCTTTTGAATTTGAAATTATAGCAATACAATGGAGCATAAAGAATAGAAACTTCTACTTTTTCTAATTATATAAACAGGGCAAATTGATAAGCCTAAAATTCATGATTTTATCAAGTTTCTCTTTTGAGAGCTTATGGCTGTGTTTTTCCCTTTTTTGGGTTGTTGTTAATTTGGATAAATGCAATATGCAAATAGCTGCAATGCTACAGATAAAGATTATGGGCATGGAAAATAATAATGGGGAAAATAAAATCCACCTGAATTTTACTAAAACTTTATTGAAGAGTTTAAAAAAGATACTCTAGTATTCTCCAAACTCCATTAAGACAATGGAAGAGGACTCTGTGTGTATGTGCGTCTGTGTGTGTGATCTTGATATGCTCACAGTTGGTTGAAGATTGATTGGCGGTAACAGCTGCCACCAGTGTCGACAATCAAGTACAATGAAGTGTAGCAACCCCCCAACTGTTTTCCATTCAAATGAGTTATGAGTTCTCACCGTTCAGAATCACTCTCATTTTAAAAAAAAATCATAAGTTGAGTTGTGAGAATTGGGGAATATCCACCTGGCAGGGAAATTTTCATGCTTAGAAAAAAAGTAGAAAAAAAAAGATTACATTAGATCAATCAAAGTCACTAGAAAATGTTAAAGTGGGAAAAAAAATCAGAGCAGCGAGAAATAACAAAAAAGTAATCCAGGGGAACCCATTAATGAGCATGAGTGTCAGTTTTTCTTGGTTCAAGGACTCTGCCACAATGGATTAGAACATGGAACACCATATCAGAAATGCATGGAGGCAACTGCAAAGCAACAGGGTCCCACTAGGCCCCCAACATCAAAGCCTAGTTGGAGAAAAAAAAATGCTTAGTTCCTTGTAGCTTAATCCAACATTACACACTTCTTTCAAACATCAAAAATGCTCCTCAGCCTTTGGATTGCTGAGCGTTCTTACTATTAATCCAGCCTTAATTATAAAAATGTTATACTCCCTCAGTTTCCTGCTCCCTGTACTACCAAATGCCTGTTTGGAAGGAGAGATATTGAGAGGAGGAAGGAGAGACATTGAGAGGAGGTGAAAAGAAATTAGGCAATACTCTATGGTAAAGGAGAATTGTTTCTTAATGGTCAAAGCTAGCTAGGATGTTCTAGGAGCATCTGCATGTGAAGATCCTTTTTACAGAGATATTAACTGGACTTCAAGTCATTCTTTTCCTCAGTAGGCAAACAAGATTTTTTTCCCCTTTCTTAACACTCCCTGATATACTGAAAGTTATTCTTATTCTGAGATATCTCAAATAGTATTGGAGTCCCACAGATCACTCCAGGCTAACTCATCTCAGAAGGTCAAGACCACATATTTCTTTCAACCAGATTGTGCCCACAAACATTGATTTGTGGTGTTTCTGTGCCCTCAGGTCTAAAAGCACATGCTGTTTATACCCATGTACTTGAACTTGAATGATGCCAAGTCACAAGGTTACATAAATTACCTCAAGAGAAAAAAAAAAACAATAAATTATTCTAGGCAATTCCCATGAATATTCCTAAGTTTATGGCTTCCTACTCTTTTCCTATGATTAACAAGATCTTCTTCTTTCTCTTCCCATAGCATCTCTCTAAATGCTTGCAGACAATTACCACATCTCTCTTCAATTGTGTCTTCTCGAGCCTGAACATGCCCATTGCTCACAGGTCTGTCTTATTTCCAAACCTTTTATCAGTTCACTTGCTTTCCTTTGAACTCACTCCAGTTTGTCTTTCTTTTCAAACATATGATATCCAAAACAGAGCACAATGCTCAAGTAGGCCTAGCTGGAGCAACTCAAAGCAGTAAATGTGGGCTCTTTCTTTTTGCATTCCGCTTAAAATCTCATTGCATTAAAGTCTTTGCCTTTATTGGAAATAGATTTTTTTTTAATCCTTCCAAGTTTATTGCCCACACTCAGTAACACCAGAGCCTTTGGCACTATTAAAGTCCCTCTTGTGTTAATGTGAACAGATTATTCCTTCATACCACTACTTTATAGATTATTTCAAGCAATTTTTCCAATGCAATAAAAGTAATTCTGTATTAATATTGCTCCTCAGTGATATTTATATCACTCTTACTTTCTTGTTGCTCATGAACATGTTTAATATATTTTTTGGGTTATCTTTTGGATTGTGTTTCCAATTTACAGCACATCACTGAATTATACAGTGGAGAAGACAGTGTATAATGTACATTTTCTTCCAAGATATAATTGGTCTATTAACAATTATTCTGCTGCCCAAACCAGGAACAATAGACTATCCATCTTTTAGTAGTTTCCTCTAATCCACATTTCTCTGGTTTCTCTGTAAGAATGCCACCCCCTGCTTTTGAAAAGAGGACAGGTGTTAAGTGACAGCTGCACTAGGTCTCCTTTGGCAATGTCCCAGTAGTGAGGATCCTTCTCTGTCTCTCCTCCCCAGGCCCCATCCCCAATTTTCCTCACCTCGTTCACAGACCCCAGACATGTTACAGTTGGAATAGAAATGGCTAGAATCCAAATTGGGATATATAATAGTTAATTATCTATAAAGTCTTTTTATTTTTAAATTTACTAGAAACGGATGATGACTTTAGCACGTGCGTTCTTCAAGGAAACTACTATAAGAAATGGTTTAAGTAAACTACTAAGGGACTTTTGGGGGAAGGAAAAAACATACATGGTATAAGACATTCTCATAAATTATATCTGTGAGACATCTAAGAGACATTGATTCTTCACCAACACCTGAGAGTCCATCTAAACAGTGACAAAATAAATCCATTTCTGAGCAGCAGAATGTGAATTTTTCCAGCAAGGTTTCCATTATAGGAAAAAGATTGAGAACTTTATCAGCAATGTTCTGAGGTATAGTCCTGAGTGGTCAATTATAAACACAAAAAAATTACTTTGTAATCTTTTATTTTATCCAAAACATTCATACAGATTTTGCGTTTTATTCTATAGCATGTTTATTGTTGTCTTCAGAGAAAAGTAATACTTTGCATTCAATACCAGTTAAATCCTTACCCGGCTTTTTTTTTTTCTTTTGCCAAACCTGTAAATCTAAGAAGATTTATCCTGTTATTGTAATAGTTAATATATTTATTGTTTGTTTATTATCTGATTCTTGCCCCAACAGCTAAGTGCTAGGGGGGCAGAGAAAACCCACAGGGCCCAGAGTAGTGCTTGGTACTTGCTTGGGTGCTAAACAAATACTTGTTGAAAGAGTATTTTAACCTCATGTGGATTTCTATGCCTCTTGTTTAGGAAAATCTATAAATTTTACACTCCTTTGTGATTTAGATGCAGGGATTTAGATCATCTTTGTGATCAAGATATATCACTTAATCTTGAAGTGACTCTTATCATCTAACCAGTCTGGACAAAGAAGTTAGATCATTTGACTTTACATACTTCCCACATAGCCCTAAATGCATTGAACTTAATGTCTTGTGCTTGGTTCTACTCATCAAACTGAGTGGGGAGGAAGAGAGAGAGTTACCTGAGGGCAGAAATAGTATATAATTTATCTTTCTATTCCCAGTTAATGAATGGATGAAGGATTAAATGAATGCATTGATGGATGAATTCATGATTCTGCCTTAATAGGTAAGAGAAACTTATTTTTATGTGACTCATGATATGTGCTGGTATATTTTAAGGCCCTCCACAAGCTGGTGATTTTCCAACCTCGTTTCCTACTTTGTAACACAGAGTATTATACTGACAACAAAGTCAGTGCTCAGTATGTAGAGGAACCACAGTAAGTGCTAAGATCCATGCACATTGGAATGTGTGTGGCAGCTGGTAGTGTTTAGGGAAGGCTATTCCCCATTTCCTTGCTTTATCCTAAATCTTTTTGGATTTTTTTTTGAAGATTTTATTTTTTTATTTATTTAATTTATTTATTTTGAAGATTTTTTGGAAGATTTTATTTATTTATGAAGATTTATTTATTTATTTATTTATTTGACAGAGAGAGAGAGAGAGAGAGATCACAAGTAGGCAGAGAGGCAGGCAGAGAGATAGGGGAAAGCAGGCTCCTCACTGAGCAGAGAGCCCGATGTGGGTCTCGATACTAGGACCCTGAGATCTGGACCTGAGCCAAAGGCAGAGGCTTAACCCACTGAGCCACCCAGGCACTCTCCCCCGCCCATTCTAAATCTTAAGTAACATTATTAACCTCCCTCTGCAAACACATAGGTACAAAGATCAAGCTTATATCTCCTTTAGTTACTCCTCTTGTGACCTCTGTGCCTTGTACAGGACTCTTCACCCATTTTCACTCACATGCTGTCCAATTTTTACTTCTTTTCTTCCAAGATCTCCAGCCTTTTTTATCTTTCTCATCTAAGAAGAGCTATAGTTGACACTCCAAAATGAGTATATTTAGTAATATATTATTTTGCTTTGTACACAAATAACTGCAAAGATTATTAGTCTTTTCTCTCTATCTTGTCACATTCCCTAGGATTGAGGTCATATATGGGGAGACAGATATCAAGTACTCAAATATATTTTCAATAGACTTAAAAATATCTACCTTTCACGGTTCCTAATTTTGTTTCTTCCTCTTAAATTATCAGAGTTCAAAAGCTAATGAAAGCATGGTAGAAAAAAAAAGATTTTTTAAAAAGTTGCTCCCATGAAAATTTATTTAAAATTCCTCTACTTTGCAAACATCCATTTGGATGCTTGTTGGAATGAAGAGCCAACATGATTTAGTTAAAGATTGAAATGTTCTCATATTTATTTGATCTGCGGGATCAATTTTGCAGTTCTGGATTACTTTAACCTTCATGGGAGTCATTTTGCAGGAAATTGCAAATTATTCTGCATCAACTTTCTTTGTCTCTTATTCGATGCTGCCCTAACTTAAAAGGCAGCAAGACTCCTTTTTTATCCCGAGGGCTGTTGTAAATTGATTTGGGAGTGAGCGAGTTGGGGGTAGAGGGGACTGCTTCTCACCATCCCATTTAAATGCCTCTTCACTTTTTGAATACCTCATCAATTCTAATAAAAAATGCTTTGAATTAAAAAGAAATTGGTCTTATTTTATTTAAGAATACGTTTTCTTTATTTAGAGTGTATTTAGACACATTTAAGTTTTCAAACATGGTCTTTTTAATGTAGTCAGAATATCATCATTTATGTATTAGTTATATCACACTAATACTTTCCAGGAGTTACAGCAATATCCTCTTAATGTTTACTTAGTACTTGTTTCAAAAGAAGATTGAATTAATCTAGTAAAAAGAACCTCAAGTACCTGTGTTTCTTGTCTGTTATTACACTTGCAACAGATTGCCAATGTCCTAGAAAGACAAAAAGTCCAAACTCCAAAGGGAAAATACAATGTGCTATTTCCATAGTTTGGCTGGCAACAATAGCTGAAGGGTATAGAAGCATGTGAAGATACGCTCCTACTTTTCCCAAAGCTTTGTTGGAGGTAGAGAAGAAACTGTCTAGACATGATATGGGATTAAGAACTAACAACAAAAAGTTAGTGGATTATAATAGCAGGAAAGAATAATCTTCTGAATACTTTGTTGGGCTTACCGTGTATGTCAAATGTCAGCTCTTTTTCTGCACACTTTCTAAAGACAATAGCTGGGTTGATAGTTTTGCCTGTGCATTTGCAAGGATGCTTTGTTGGAACCAGTCTGCCTTTGGCACATGGAAGCAGGACTGTAGTTGAAAAAGCAGAAAGGAAATGCCAGGGAAGTTTCTCCAAAACTATAATATCTGTTTACATTTTTGTGTGGGTGAGAGAAATGAAGCAACTTGTTGAGTTAAGAGACAAAGTACTGAAAACATAATGTCACAAGATGTTACTGTCACAAAAACTTTAAATGTATACTATTTTGTGGAACTTGACACAGTGCTTGCTTGGAGATAATCCTTTGGGTTACTCATCCTATCCAGTTGGCTTGATTGAGGAGGTTTATGAAAAGATCGCTTGATCATGGGAAGAGAAAGAAAGGAGCTGAAGAATGAGTTTTCCAGGGTTTAACAAACACTTTGGACAAATTGCCCCAGATCTGTATAGGAATGAGCCATTCCCCTGAATTCTCTTGCCACTTCACCATCCCCTACCCCACCTCCTTTTTTTCCTTTTGTTCGTGCTCTCCTTTTGTCATTCTACAGTGTAAGCTCAGGGAAGACAGGATATGGGTTTCCTTGGGAATCTTGGGGAGCACACTCTGCCTTAGGAGGTTTTGAATGTGTGATACCAGCACCCTACATGTAGACTTCCCAAAAGTCTCTCACACATTTTTCAGCAAGAAATAGCACACAGGTGAGAACAATCTATCCACCAGGGGACTGTGCCCCATAACTCTCATTCCTTATTTTCTGTCCTAGCCTGAAATGATGATAGTTTTTTAAGTGAATAATTTTATTGCCATAGGTAGTCCTTAAATATTGCATGATCTTTTAAAATGCAGAGTAAAGGCAATATCGTGGGTAAATATTGTGGTAGTCCAATTGTCCTCTCTTTGCAAATTGTCTCCAAAAGTCAAGGAAATTTAGTGTGTGAGTGTACTTTGTTTGACCCGTGTTCCTCTCTGATTATGATCATTTTCCTTACCTATCTGCTTGTGGAATTTCACTGTTTAAAGGTTATTCTTCTTTTTTTTTTCCGTCCAAATGATGTATAGGCAGGTTGTACTTTATTAAAAAGTTGCTGCTTTTCACTGCAAAGCTATTTGCATTCCTCTGGTAGTTGAAATGATTAGGATATCCTTATTTATTTATAGCTATATAGGTAATACCAGAATTAGAGGATATTGATTATAGTTTCTCTCTTTCATACTTCATTTGGTCATAATTTCCTCTTTTCTCCTGGACATAAAATCATACTAGATAATTTCTTTGCCCACTTGGGTATGCTTGAGCTTGATTACTTAAGTCAGTTGACATTATTCAAATATAAGATAAATGCAATTATTTCCCTTCTAAGAAAATGATTTTGAACTTTGTACCACTCCTTTAACTCATCTCTACATGATTATAGTCCTCATCAGGGAAGGAGAACACAGCCAAGTCTAAAGAATAACAATTACTTTTTTTTTTGGTAAAGATTTTAAAATGTTGAAAATTATAGTTTTATGTGTTAGATTTGCAGTTAGAACATCTTACTGACTTCATAAGTCATTTCATGTTTTTATAAAGACATAAAGAGAATGGAATGAAATATCCAATTAAAAGAAAAACACCTAGCCCACTTCCTGATTTAAAAATAATTTGTTGGGGGCCACCGAAGACAGGGTGATGATATTATACATTAAATATGTGTTTTAGGCTGATAGTGCTCTCTTCAGTACTTAGGGTGGATTGGAAAGAAAGGGAAGAGTCATCAGGAAGTATAATCTGCTGCTTTTGAATAACCGGGGTAAACTAGTTACAGCAATGGGATTGGAAGTGAAGGAACTGGTGAAAAATTTCTCATAACCCAAATAGATAGGGATTAGAAACTGAATTTAGGAAGCAGAGGGAAAAGAGTAATTTAAGAAGACCCAGTGTTTAAAACCTGAACAGCTCTGGGCATTTCAATGACATTGATCTCTACGGAATGTAGAAGGGGAGGATAGATTTTGAGAGGAAGATGCACTCTGTCTGAACATGATGGGTTTGAGGTGCACATAATATATTGTGGTCATAACTGGACATTTAAAAGTGCAGGTCAAGAATGTGTATTAAAAAGCCAAATCATATATGTGTGTGTGTGTGTGTGTGTGTGTGTGTGTGTACACACATACATATATAAAAGGTTAGATTCATAGAATTGGGTCCTTTGGTAAAAGGAGAAAGAGGAAGATTTCAGGCAAGATCATATGAATGAAAGCATCCAACTCCTCTTGCCCCTCTACCATTTAATTCCTAAAGAAATGAGAAATCAAGTAGACAAAGGTGTTTTGTTGGGAGGGGAGATTTAAATTAGCATGAAACTTAGAAACAATGTTTCAACTGCCTCTTCCTCTGTCTTTGTCTTTGTTTGTTTATCTATCTAACATATCCCACTACCTGTCATAATATACATTTACATACATGTTCATTTGTTTATTATCTGACTCTTCTCCATCAGGATATATGAGTCTCAGGTTCAAGATTCATTGACTCTGTATCATCATTACTGTATCCTCAGCTCTGAAAAAAAATTTTTTTCTAGAATGAATGAAAGTTCTAGATGATAAAAACTCCGAGAAGCTGCAGTTCAATGTAGGATAGGTACAGAGGTACTGAAAAGGGCATTGAAAATCTCTGAAAATCCCCATTACTGTAGAAGAGCATTCCATGGGCATTCATGGAGGATATATGGGCAAAGATCAATTTGTCTTCTAACTTAAAATGAGGAGGTCAGTTTGGAGAACAAGTAGAGGTAAGAGACATGAAGTTGGCCCACTGGGGAAGTCTCCATCTGCAGCAGACACCTGCATACAACTGAAAACTGATACAGTAGTGGGGTTTCCACCTGAATGAGAAGTCAGAGGAATAAAAAAAACAAAACAAAACACCTTTCTATGTGCCTCCCCTTGCAGAATGGATTGCTGCTCTTATCAGAAACCTGTTATGCTTCCTTCCAAGGGGACAGCAAACTATCAGAAACTGCATCCCAGGGCTCTATCCTCCAGATGACCAGATTAAAACAAGCAGAAAAATTTCCCAATGACAGAGAAAAGGTACTAGGTCTATCAAAAGATACAGGAGTTAGAAATGGTACTCCTAAGTACTTAAGGGGACATCCTATTGATAAAACTGAATCTGGTATCTGATAAAAGAATAAGATATGATTTGTAAAGCTTATACAGGGATAAAAACACATATTTGTGGAATTAAAAACCATACTGGAGGCAGTAGTGAGGATACTGGAAACTTGAAAAAATAGAATTAACAAAATAGAAAGTGAACTAATAAATTATACAGAAAAAATTTGATGAGTGAGCAAGAGAAAGAGAAAAAGAGATATAGAAAACACAATACATGTGTATAGGAAAACCAAAAAGAAAAAATTTAAAGAGTAAAAATTTTTAAAGAGTAAACAATTTTTAAAGAGTAAAAAAAAATACTTATAATGACTATTCCAATAAAAAAATTAAATAAAAGGAATAAGAAGGAAGTAGAGAAAAGCACTATTTAAATAAATAATAAGCTTTTCTAATTTGAAGTCAAGACTCTCTGCAGATTTAATGTAGAAATGTCATTTTTGTCGTTAATGTACAAAGAACATAGAAATATTCCTGATATTGCAAACTGCTAATATACATTTGAGAAAATTACTCAAAGACAAACTGAGGTATACATTAAAATAAAGTCAAATATGGAGAATGGGTATTAAAAATCTCTATAAGCAGCAGTTAAGTCAGCAAAATACTGAGTTTCTAGAAAACTGTTAGTGAGACCATAAATATTTTAAAAAGCAGAAGTATTTTTGGAAGAGAAATATATAAGATCAGAGCTATAATTTAATTATGATAAGCAGGAGATAACTTCTAAGTTATATGGATGATGTTAGGGAACATGTGAGAGGGAGAGAGTGTGTAATGATAAGGTACGCTAAATTTTTAATCTTCTCAAAGGCTTAATAGATGCATGTTCTTCTTACTATTTATTTAAAAGAAAAAACTAATCTAAATGAAACTATTAGTAGAAGAAAAATAAGCTTTTAATTTTGAATTCATTAGTGCAAAGGAAACATTTTGTATCAGAAAAAGAGAGAAAGTTAAGAAAAAAAAAAACAGAGACAGAAAAATGAAGAGAAATAAAAACACAGACTGGCTAATTTATACTATCCCGCATTTAAAACATATGGTGACAATGGTGATCAGAGAGCCTGTGGAGGGGGTTTAGTCAACTATGAACTCAGGGAAAGCCCTCTGTGAGCCAGAGCCCACTGAAGGGAAGGCCAGGACCCCTTGGAAAAGACTGCAATGCCACAGCTAGTGTAAATAGTAGTAATTTCCCTGACTGTTCACTGAAGGGATTTACCAAATTCACTGTCTTCCAGAGAAGTATATTCTATGGAAAGGTCCTCAATAAATAGGATAAAAATTAAGAAAAAGGAAGACATGGGCAATGAGATGTAGAGAAGTCATGCAGAAAGACAGTAAAAGAAAATCCCAGAGTGATCACTTTGTCAGAGGTCTAGAGATCAGAGTCTTGACCAAAGTGGAGGAATAAAGAATTCTGTAGGAAAATTCTCCAGGAACTAAATGAAAGAATTTGAGAATTTGTGGAAAAACATGGCCAAGAGGAGTCTGACAGTTCTGATAGGGTAACTCTCATTTTAATCTCACAATATGAAAGATTCCTAAGCATAGAACAAAATCATAAAGCCACAAAAGAAAAGATCAAGACATTTGGTCACATAAAAATAAATATCTGTGTACAGTGACAAACTTACCAAACAATTAAATGATAAACTTCTAAAACAAATTTATCTTTTTGTTTAAGGTTAGTAACCATAATATATAAAGGTGCTTCTGGAAAACTAATATGAAAAATACAAAAAATCCAATCCAAAGTGAGCAAAGCAAAATAAGAAAATAAAAGAACCACAATGTTGAAATAAATATCTTAAATACACGCAGCTCCACTAGTAAACATAGATAGGAAAAAAAGCAGAAATTCTCTTTAAAAACAACAATTAGACTGAGAAAAAAATTAAGTGTTGACAGTATCTAGTCTTTGTAAATATATTAGAATTAGGGAACCCATCAATATTTAACATGCGTATATCCATTCAACAAGTCTATTTATAAGAATTTATTCAACAGATCTATTTGCACATGTATATAAAGACTTATGTAAAAAGATATCTGATTCGCTGATTTTAAAATACAAATCTAGAAAGAATGGATAAATAAATTGAGTCTAATCATATACTGACCTACTGTGCTTTGGTTAAAAACAATGACAGCAACAAAAGCAAGCAGGCAAACAACAAAAGAGTAGATACGTATTTCCTGACTTGGAGAAATATCTGAAATGAATTGTTACAGGAAGAAAAACTGAGATGCATGACATTTAATTATAATAAAACTACTTAAGTTAACTGTCACTCTTCTCTCTATTATAAACACACACATAAATATATATGTTGACACATAAGTGCATATAGAGTTACATTTTTGCATATAGAAATATATACATATATATTTATATACATACATATATTTATATATGTGTATATTTGTATAACTATGTGGGTATATATGTATGTATATGGGAATGTGTATGAGAATTCATTATAATGTAAACATATGGAATCTGAAAGATTATAAACCATAATATTAATAGTAATTATCTCTTCGGAGGAGGGCAGATTAGTCAAAGTGGAAGGTGAATTTATTATTTTCCTCTCTATCATTTCCTACTGTTGAAAATTTTTATGGTGATTTAGTAATTAGAGTAATAATTAAATATTATTGCACCAATTAGATGAACAAAAATTAAAGAAAAAACTTTGACAATAGAAAAATTTGACAAGGGACTTTAAAAATTCCCTCAAGAAATCCATGAGCCAAACCCATTCCTGAGTTTGAGCGGCAGGATCAAGAATCGGTGGGATCAGAGGTAGGGTGAGACTAGGCAATTGAGTAAAAATGTGTTTAACAACTTTGAACATAAGTAATTTTTTGTGTAAGTCATAGTGAGCTAGTTTGATTCATCATGGAAATGAACATAAGTAATTTTTTTAAACCCAAATGTTAATGGTTTGTTTTATAGGCCAAAGTTAATGGCTTATTTCATAGGTAAAATCTAAATATGTTTGTATCACCAACAACCTTGAACAAGTGGCCAAGTTGCACCAGCAGACAACTGAATTACAAATATATATTTGAAAATGGGCAGAAAGAGAGAGCAAGTAAAGAAGGATTGGTAAAAGCTAGATAGGATAAAATAGTAACTACTTGTAAAAGCAAATTTTAGGATTCATGTTTTGATTATTTCACTATATGTTTTTCAGATTTCAAGACATGTTAGAGTAATAGTAATTCATGTCTGGAAATACTCCAGTAAAGAAAAGACTCTATAAAGAGACATTTAAATATGTTAGTGTTTCCATGTTTTATTAACAACTGGAAAAGTTGGCATCATATATTTTTTAATAAAAATTGGAATAAAATCACTTAACACATATAAAATTAAGACAAAGTGAAAGGTCATCACCCCATAAAGCACTGTTCTTGTATAGACTCTATGTAACTCTTTTATAGTCATAGCATTTTTTGCATGTGTTTTGATAGTTTTTTAAAACATATGAATACATATTTTGTATAACTGTCATAAATGTTTTCATATATTCAATTTCATATTCTACATTTAATTGCTTTCTGTATGATTACATAGTTATTCCTCATTCAGTAAATATGAGTCTGTCCTTTTTTCTTTTTTTTTTAAAGATTTATTTATTTGACAGATAGAGATCACAAGTAGGCAGAGAGGCAGGCAGAGAGAGAGAGAGGAGGAAGCAGGCTCCCCGCTAAGCAGAGAGCCCGATGCGGGGCTCGATCCCAGGACCCTGGGACCATGACCTGAGCTGAAGGCAGAGGCTTTAACCCGCTGAGCCACCCAGGCGCCCCTGAGTCTGTCCTTCTATATGGTGGGTATATATTGAAAAACAAAGTAGAATCTTTGAAGAACTCCCCAATTCACAAGGAAAATAGCTTAAGATATCATTACAATTCAGTGTTCTAACTTGTTCAATGGATGAACACATGAAGGAGCACATGTAAGAAGCACTTTCCCTACTTTGGGTTTCAGGGTAGGGACCTCAAAAGAGGACATGATATTTATATAGAGAGGAAAAGGTCAAGAGAGAGGCAGGTTAATGAAAGGTGCATAGTGTTACAGGAAGTGCTACATGCAAGGAGCCTAGGGCTACAGGGAGAAGAAGAGAATGTAGTGTGTTCAGTGAGCTGGGAGCAAGCCACATGATATTATTGGACTTAAGAAGATTATGTAGAGTCTTAAGTATCTGAAAGTATAATACATACCAACTATAGTGATTTTAAAAATTACAAATGCATGGTAAAACACCTTGAAAACAAATAATGTGAAGGGATAAGAGGCATGAAATCCAGGTGAAAAATCCTTGAAAAAGGACAGTAGGGTAGCAGAAAGTATAATGAGGTGAAAGCTTGTGTGGGAACTACAGTGGAGAAAGGAGGAGAAAAAGGGATTCAGCAAAAAAAGGAATTTAGCAGAATAAAACCAAAGAAGTGGTGGATCCAGATATTGAGAGCTAGGAAAAGAGTCATCTAAAATAGCCAAAGATCAGGAGTGAGGGAAAAGGCAGTGACAGTCCATCCTTTCTAAGATTTCAGGAAGAATTTAGAACCTGAAACCACATCTTCACATTCCATTTGATTTTTATTCCCTAGCAATAAAGATTGGGTACTTTTGAAATTTCTGAGTCACTTGGCCCAGTTAAATACTCCTTCCTTTCTCAAACCTGCTCGAATATTCATTTCTAAACTACCTTCTGACCAGTCCTTCATGACCTCTTCAGTGGGATGGTCTGTCCTCATTCATCCAAAATGTCAGAACTCTCACTCTCTCCATAACCCTCTCTTCCTAGCCCATGTTTCCTGGACAATCTCACTTATGAATTAGATCAGTGCTAATGGCTCCCAAATACAGATCTTCGAACAAGACCTCCTTCCTAAATTTCAAAATCATTTTTAAAAATGAATTAAAAGTATTTAATTTACATTTTCCAACATGGATTTTTCCATCACAACCCTACTACAATGGAATTATTTACATCTCTGCTCAAACTTGCTCCTTCTTCTGTGTTCCTCACTTTAGAGTCTAAATCTGTAATCTATTAATTGAACCAGTTATCTCACCAAACCAGAAACGGAGAGCCTCCCTTCATACTTCTCTCTCTTGCTTCTATATTGCTCCTGCCTTCCATCCCTTTGTACATCCAATCAGCTTCCAAAACTTATCAGTAGAATTTCTTGAATATCTCTCAGATGTGTTGTCTTTCACCCACACTCCCTCACTTTCCACCTCCAGTCATTTTGTTAGTTGCTACCTTAGTTCAGGTTCTCATTATTCCTGGTCTACTTTCTAAAACTGATGTCCTTTCACTCTTCCTTAAAGCTTTTCCAGATTAACTTCCCATTCCCCATATTCAATGGCATTCAAGCCCTAAGGGGAAAAAAAAAATTCTCTAACACTCTCTACACATTGTTTTGTTTCTTGTTTGGTTCCTTCTCTCTAGGAATGATCTTCCTCCTTTTCTCTGATTCATTCTGTGTTTTTTACTTTCACGAGCCCACAAGTTCTCAGTTTTGTATCCTTTTAACAGGACCTCAAAATTAGCCCTTAGATAAGTACATGGTAATTCACAAAAGTCAGTGATTCTTTAAGCTATTGAAAATAGAGAAATTTCATTAAGATCTCCTGCTGTGCCCAGCACTAAGCTGAGGCATTTGCATTGATTATCTCACTTAATACAATATATATGTAAGGTAAACATTATTGTTACCTTAATATGAGGAAGCTAAGTTACAGAGAGTCAGGGTCAAATAAGTGGTTGAGCATCAATTCCACCTGTACTGGGTTTAACAGCATTGTTACACCACAGATGGCCAGACATGTAGCTTTGTTTTTACTTTTTTAAAGACTAAATTGAATCTGCTTCTGAATCCTCATTTCACTTGGCAGAGGGAAGAAACAAACTCATTAAACAAACAAACAGACTAACAAATCCTCCAAAAAAAAAAAAAAAAAAGGAGTCAAACATATCTTAATGCCTTTTGTTCCCACCATGAGCTTCAGAGATCTGAACATCCCTACCAGAATGTCCAAAGTCTCAACGATGACTTGTAGGACAGTCAATACACCAAGAACAATATCTCAGGAGAAGAACAGAAGATGTGGAGAACAATATCACAGCCTAATATTGCATGCCTGAAGCAATCCTTGCCTCACCACTTGTTCATTTGCATCATGCCCTTTGTTGGTATAATCACAGCATATCTTGAGGAAAGAAAGAGGCCAAACTACCTGGTATGGGAAAGCTTTGGACCAGTATAGTCTGGCTAATTCGGAAGATGCCAGTGGAAATAAAACTATGTATAGTAAAGATGCCAACGGTATTGTTCTTTGGATCTGATAAAGATGAGAAATGTGGTGCAGGAAAGAGGCAGACAGAAGAATGTCTTATACAACATGGGTCAAAGAAGGCCACGAAATCTGGATGTGTTGCTAAGTGTTTTGGATCTGCACTCCTGGGATCCTCAGCATCCCTGGGGAGCTCAGCCTGGGATGCTCAGCTCGGTCTGGGGCCCTTTCAAACTAGTTCTGATAGGCTACAGTATCAGGAACTTTCAGAAAAAGGGTGGAGTTAAAGATGACCAAAGTTAAAGATGATATAGTCAGAGAATGTGCTGCAGGAGTAGGTAACTCCTTTTGAGGATATGTGTTTGGGCCCTGGACAAGGCTGTTTTCAACAGGATCAAAACCTATCCTGTGTCTCTTCTGGTGGCAGGTCACAATTTCAGGTCTCATCCTACTCACTCTGAACATTTGAGTTACCTCTACCAATCCCAGTAGGACAGCAGGTAAGCCTGTCTGACCTCAGATTTCAACACTCTAGGGATTATTTCCCTTGTCAAACTTCCTCTGCCATCCTCTAGGACTTTAATAGAGTAGGGATAGAGCCGAGGTTTTCTTGGAGACCTTCACCTATGTCCACCTCTCTTCATCTCTCTCTCTAATCCCAGCACTGATGGGGTGAAGTAGAGAGGCAGAGTAGGGATAGAAGTGGAGGGGAAGTAAGGGAAGAAAGAACACCCTGAGGTCCTGATCACCTCATGAAAGCAGCTGGGGAAAGCTCTGGACTTTTCAGTCCCATAAGTAAATTAATTTCCTTCATTTTCTAGCTTCTTAGATAGTCGTTTTCTCATGCTTTCAGTATGAAAAGTCTAAATCAAATCAAAGCAGTAATTCAAAATTTCAACGAAATGTATCATTTAGATCATTTGATGGTGAAAACTGAACGTGGTGGTAAGTCATGAGTTTGTGGATTTATTAAGGTCTTAGTTCATAACCACTGTGAATATCTACTGCATATGGTAGTTGATTCAAAGTCGTTTTTGTCATGTAGCATCTTTGCCATCTTTGTTTACACTTTCTCAGAGTTACAGATGATGGGGGATATCATGAGTGGTTTATGACTGAGGTTTAATACTTTATGGAGATACTGGTTTGGAATTTGGAATCTGAAAGCTGTCTTGACATTTTTCTGATGTCTTTATTGTCTTCTTGGTCAGTCTCAAGTTGAATTCTATCTTCATTTCCTCCCTTCCTTTCTCTTTTTCCTCACCATTGGGAAAATAGGGCCAATAATTCAATAAAAGAAACACTTAACTAAAAAGAGACATTTCAAGTAAATGTCATCTTCTAATGGAGAATTATTGCTCTCTATATATTATCATAGCTACAGCTGAACCAGTTTGAGGATAAAATGATTTGACAGTTGTTTCTTCTACATATGTTGTTTCTCCAGAAGAAGAAAATACTAAGTCAGCTAGGCTCCTACCCTCAATGAATTTAAAAATAAGGAGGAGAATAAGCAATACATTTAGAAAAAAAATTATATTGAGGCAATATTCCTCATGTCATTACTAAAATATTAGGCTAATAAGGAACTCACAAAGGATACTATTCGACTGAAATTATGAAAATCTAAAAAGAACTCCATCAAACATTTTAAATCACTTTTTTCCCTGATTAAATAGTAATAATCACTCCTTATAGTGTATTTTGAAACTTTAGGAAGAACTACAATCAATGTATTAGCCTTGAAGTTGTCACTTGTTTAAATAAAAAGGATAAAGGTCAAATGACTAAATACCATTAGTTAGTAACTATTCTCAATTTTGTACACAAAGATATTTCAGGACTCATAGATTTGTAGCTCCTTAGTGGCAAATATCCTCTGGCACATAGTTTTTTTCACATAAACTCAGAGTTCAATAGCTATGGGCTATAAATCTGTTGAAAATTGGCTTCGCACAGAGCCAGAGTTCGTACAGATTGTTCCTTATTTTCCCCTCTGTTTCTAGTGAATAATCTGCTTTTTGAAGGTGGACAAAACAGGCCAATGTCTCAAAGGACCCAGGGAGCTGACAAAGTTGGGTGCAGAGTAGAACCAAGTGGAGATTGCCAGGAAAAACAGTCACTCACCATCCCACTGCTAATCTAAAATTCTGCCAGATACAAGAATGGGTTTTCTGCTTTCCCAGACTTCTGTACATGTGATTTCCATGGTTTATTGTTAACAGAATGTGCTCTGGCTGTAGCCTACCTGTGTTGGATCATGATTTCTCTCATTCTGTGACCTGTGGGCAAGAAAATTATTTATTCTATCTATTCCTCAGTTTCCCCAACTACAAAAAGGAGAAAATGAGCAAAATTAATTCACAGGGTAATTTTGTATGCATTTGATGATAAAATCCATGCCATGTGTATGGCCCACCACAATGTACAATATATTATACTTTGTATAACAAATAATTGCATATCATCAGATATTTACTGATCTCTGGACTCTGCACATAACCTCTATGTAACTTGGTGATTTAAAACTGAGAGAACCCCAACAGATATACAAAATCATACTGTAGAATGTGAAAAAGATTTTTTCCTAATAACTTAAATATTTGTTAAGTAGCTATTTCCAGAGTTTTGTCAGGGACTTTGAAGAGCCATAAACACTGAGTAAGCCCATCATTTATTTATCTGGATGCAGGAACATTTTCTTACCTTCCTTGAAGCTCTGATCTTCAGGGATAAGTAAAAATATTCCATTCTTTCTGCCTCTACTCTCAAAGCAAACTGCCTGCACTGAAGGGAGCCTCATGTTATTTTGCATTTAACAAATGAAAAGGGGATTTTTCCAATTTTTTCTCTATTTCAGTGGACCATAATTTTTAGCTACACTCTGATGTATATATCATATCATCACATAAGACTCACATTCACTTCAAAGAGAACGACGCACAATGGCACACAAAGTGGTAAGAAACATTTCCAGGACATAATGAAGTATTATCTGAAGCAGTGCTGAAGCAGATGTCTTGAGAGAGGAAACAGTAGCGGTGTACCAACTGTGTGAGCCGCTGCAGTCAGCCCCGGGTCACTCAGACTTAATGAGATCATGCTGACGGCCAACCAGAAAGGCAGTGCTGGGGGAAAAATGCATTGTAGTTGCTGTTGTTAAATAAAGACCAGCTTATACATGACTTATTGGCAGAGAGGGCTGGTCATTCACAAATCTGCCAAGTTTCAGGGAGCTGGGGACATTGGGGAATGACCAAGACCCGTGTTGGCATGGAATGTAACCAGAACTCAGGAAGCAATGTAGGATCACGGAAGAGAGGTTGGGTCTACCACTCTGATTTTCGTGGGCGTTTTACTCCAGTTCCTGTTAGAGGCACGCCATCCCTGACTATAGTTCACTTATATTGCAGCAAGGTTGGAACCATGGACATGTGCTTGGATTGAGCATAGTGAAGAGAAGAGTTTTACCACTGAGGAGACTGCCTTGGTCCTACCCTAAGTCTTCCTCATTGCCTTTTGGAAAACTTCAAGGCTCCATATTCTGGGAGTGGGATAAAGAGATGCAGTCCTTAGGCTTAGAATTGGGCTGAGGGTCTAGTATCCCAAATCTCATTCTATGGAAATCTCTTTGCTTATAAGAATCCTCAGGGCTGCAGCTCCTATACTTGGCCTTCAGATGGGAAATGCAGAAGACTATCAGTTGAGCAGAGCACAAAGACCAGAGGCTCTGCAGGTGAAGAGCATGGGAGGGGTAAAAGGATCATTGCCGATTATTTTTTAAAATTTCCTGGACCTCTACTGTGACTGTAATACTTAACTTTTAGTAGAGTACAAAACAAGATGTAGTAGGAAAATACAACTTTGGGAGAAAGCAGATTTTACTGCCCACGACACAGTGTTCTTTGGAGTGGTTGACATAGAAGTTGCACCAGAGGATTACCCACTGCCCACTGCCTTTGCTGATGAGTTGTTAAAGGATCTGATTAATGGAGCAAATATGGTTTTGGCATAACAATCAAGATGGGCTCTTTAGACAAAGCAGGATTTGTCTACTTTACCCAATGCCCATTCAAGATGGACAAGTCGACATTTTAAAAATGGAAAACAGATGTTTCATACAAAGCTTTAAAAGTGTCACGTATAGATGAAGGACCCTGGTTACTCAGATGGATTAGATCCAAGAAGGGAACGTGGAAAAATCTGGTATTTCATCTAGCAGGCGTAGTGTGTTCTAAAATAATCATCGTTTACCTTTGAATAAAAGGAAGGTATTCAGAATTAGTAAATCCGGATAGAATGGGTTCCGAATGACTCAATAGTCCTCACACTATTTTTTTTCTAGCTTTACTGAGGTATAACTTACATGTAGAACTGTGTATATTCAAGGTGTACAATGTGATGATATATGTATACATTGTGTAACAATTACCATGTGTTAACTAACACACCCATTACTGTCATCATACTATATTATTATTCTAAATAATTGGTTTGCCAGATCGTTATCACCAAGCTCCTTTTAATAATGCAACAAATAAAACTTTGAATAAAATTATAACTATGCGTATATTGGTAATTGAGTATCATTTAAATTAAGCCCATTGCACAACACTGCACAAACTATATGTGATGCATTTAGTAAACTTGCTTTCATTCTCTTAAAGCAAAGCAAAGCAAAAGGAAAGAATCTAATACATGTGTATGTTTAAACATTTTAAGTAAATACATGTTTTTAACTCTCCAGTGGAATGGTGTCATGTTATAATTACCTGGGGAAACTTTAAAAAGCACTTGTGCAAGCCTTCATCCTTAGATACTATGATTTCGTTTGCCTGTGGTGGAGCTAGGACGCTGGGAATTTTTTAAAAGCTCCTCAGATTATTTTACTGTGCACCCAAATTGGAAACCCCTGCTTCAAAGTAGCCAGGTATCTAAAATGTGTGGCTATGTTATAATTTTGGAACCCTCCCCGTGATAGAGATGCACTGGATGTTGTGCTGAGGGCCACACCCTGTGTTTATTACTAGCAGCTGCCATCTCTGTTCATGTGCTCAGTAGCAGTTCCCTGCAGTGAGTGAGGACACTGACTCTAGGGTAGAAATGCCTCCACCTACTACCTACATGACCCTGGACAAGTTACTTGCATTCTCCATTCCCCAGTTCCCTGTGTGATAATGGTGGTCATAGTAGTACTTATCTTTTAGAGTTGTTGTAAAGATTAAATAAAAACTTACACATAATTAATACATATAAAGTCCTTCGAACAATTTTTTTTAAGATTTTATTTATTTATTTGACAGAGATCACAAGTAGAGAGGCAGGCAGAGAGAGAGAGAGGAGGAAGCAGGCTCCCCGCCAAGGAGCCCGATACGGGGCTCGATCCTGGATCCTGGGATCATGACCTGAGCGAAAGGCAGAGGTTTTAACCCACTGAGCCACCCAGGCGCCCCCTTTGAACAATTTTTAAAGATCTTTCCTTAGTATTGAAAAGAACCTGGCTCTGAATCTTACACTCTATCTCCCAGTCACTACGGTGCCAATAGATATAAAGTAAAAACAAGCATTAAATTTTTCTTTTCCAACAACAGCACCCCCAGAATTTCACATCATCTCCCTGCTTTGTTAACAAGTGTTTATATCAAAAGAGATGAGGATGCTTTTGAGTGGTCTCTAATTTTGTGTTTACCAAGTTTGGTTTGCGGAAACCACCTGAAATATTTCTCAGATACTGAGTTACCTGCGACCCATTACCAAATATGCTGGAGACGGTTCTTAGGCACAGTCAAATCTGACAATATCTCCATTGCACACTATTGAAATGAGTGTTTGTTGGAGAATTCTGTCCTCTTTAACTTCCTGCTCTCGTGTGTCTTCAGGAAGAATTTTGAAAAAAAAAATCAATATAAGAAGTCTGTTACAGGACATGGTGCTGCTTTTGCCAATGTGCCTATGCCAGACTGCATCAAGAGTATAGATTTTGACTTTGTGGGACAAAGTAGTTTATCTCTAAAGGAGTACTTAGCACTTTATATAATTTTTGAGTGGGTCTTTCTTCCTTGGTAATTATCTTCTCAAGGCATGGACATATCTTATCACTCTTGTGAACCCCACAAGTGTGGGTTGGAGTGCCTTCTTCAAAATGTTTGAAGTTCCCCTTTGGTAGCTGGTATTGGCCAGTAGTTTGTCTGGGAAGGAGAAGAGACACTCCAAGCCCAGGTTAAGACCCATTTCTTGGTGCTGTTCCTATTTCTGGTTCTCCCCTTGGGGCTGCTGTCCAATCACGAACACTCCCTTTTGTCCCACATCAGATGGTCAGAGGAGCTCCAAGACTCATGTGTGTGGAGTTGTCAGGGGCCCCACAACTAAGCCCTTTTCCAGGAGGGTAACCTGATGAGTGGATAGCTCCCATCAACTGGCATGGATTTTTTTTTTTTTAATGGAATTACATAAGAATGGACTGCCAAAATGGTGCCAACATGCTGATTTTGGAAGACTCACTCATTTCCATACTGGAAAAAAATTTCATATACGTAATTGGGGAATTGTGTATGTGTGTGTGTATATATATATATACACACACACATATATACATATATGTATGTGGGTGTATATGTATATACATATATATGTATATATGTATGTGTGTGTATATATATGTATTTGGGTATGTATGTGTGTGTGTGTGTGTATTCTATCCATTATTCTAAATCTTTATCCATGAATCATTATATTTCACCTCGCAGTAGATATTTTCTAAGTATGTATTTAGAGCCCTTATATTTCTAAATATAGGTGCTTCACAAAAATTATTTGCATACAAAAGAAAGCTCTTGACTCTTTTACTCTCTTTTTATCACCAAACTTAAAACCATCAGAAATAATCATATCATTTCTTCTGGCACACTCATTACACAACTGCAGTTGTAGTTATTTTAAGATTTATACAAGGGGCGCCTGGGTGGCTCAGTGGGTTAAGCCGCTGCCTTCGGGTCGGGTCGTGATCTCAGGGTCCTGGGAGCGAGTCCCGCATCGGGCTCTCTGCTCAGCAGGGAGCCTGTTTCCCTCTCTCTCTCTCTCTACCTGCCTCTCTGTCTACTTGTGATCTCTCTCTCTGTCAAATAAATAAATAAATAAAATAAAATAAAATAAAGATTTATACAAGAAAATTAGCTGTATTCAGACAATTAATTACCTTTTTTAAAGATTTTACTTATTTAATTGACAGAGATCACAAGTAGGCAGAGAGGCAGGCAGAGAGAGAGGAGGAAGCAGGCTCCCTGCTGAGCAGAGAACCCGATGCGGGGCTCAATCCCACGACCCTGAGATCATGACCTGAGCCAAAGGCAGAAGTTTTAACCCACTGAGTCATCCAGGCGCTCCCAGACAATTAATTACTAATGAGGAGTCAAAATTGAATAAACTAGGAATTGGTGCAATAAAAATTAGAAAGATAGGTGTAAAATAAATTAGAATAGGCTAAGATATGCTGTTATAATTGCTCCACTGTCCTTTGTGAATTACAAAAGGAAAGGTTGTTTCTCACCCATGCAACAGGTTTATGGTGCATTAGTTGTGGGCTCTTCTACAGGTGACTTCTTGGGGCTCAGCCTAGAAGAGCAGCAATATCAGAAGCATTGCTGGTTTCAAAAGCAGGGGCAAGAAACTCTGGAAGGGCACACACAGCGTTTAATAGCTTAGCCCAGAAAAAAATACATATTACTTCTGTCCATGACATATTGGTCAGAATCAGTCACATGGGTCTCACTAATAACAAGAAGTCCAGGAGGTTCAGTCCACTTGTTTTCCCAAATGGTAAAAAGTCAGAAATATTTAGGGAATAGCGCTAATGACTACCACAGATGTATTCAAGGTAGTACACTTATTCAACATTTTGTAATTTCCTGGTGGAAACATCTATAATTGTTGATTCTCTTACAAGGAGTATCTTTAAAAAAAATTGTAGTGAATGAGAAGAGACTTCTAAATAAGAGACTCCTTAAACAATTAATATTAGAAAATGTAAAGTCAATTTCTATATTTATGATTTAAAAAGAATAAGTCTTTATATTTAATTTCATTTCCCTCAAAAGAGAGGGTCACATAGTATGGAATTCATGCTAGAATCCAAAACCAAAAAGTCAAGCACAGAAAAGATAATATACCTAAAATAAGAGTGCTGTTTGTAGATCAGGAGTTCATGAGTAATTTTTCTTTTTTTTTTTTTTTTAACTTTCTGTTTCAAATATCCCATGATGAAAATATGAAAATATATTGTTTTTATGATGGAAAATTATGTAAAATAAACTAGGAGAGAGTAATGCCTTAGAGAAAACTAATGAATTTTTAGTATTAAATATAAAATCAGGTCATTAACTGGTAATTAGTTAGCTGTAGAAAAATGTTTTCCTTCCCTAGAAGTTTAAAAGTAATATTTGGACTCATTAATTTGGAGGAAAATCCCAGTTGAGTGTTAGAGATGACGGGGAGAACTCCATGGCCCATCCCAGCTTTGTATTTGTACCAAAATCTTTTGCTTTCATTTTAGACAATTCTGTGGGAGCCATAGCTGCTTTTTTAAACAGAGGATCTCTGGCTATATTTCAGCTTTTAGCATTTTGTATTTATTTGGCTGTTCTTTGATTATTTGATTTTGATAAGATTTGGAACGTTACTTAGGAGCATTATAATATATATTAAGATTTTACTAAACTTTGAAATAAAATAATAAATGATGAGAGGTTTTAAAAGGGCATAGTTTCGTAATTAAAAAATATTCAGAGTGACAGATAACAGAGCAGGATAGTGGTTGCTTTGGAAAGAGGACAGGGAGGTATGGAGTGATTACAAGTGGCATGGAGACACACTTGGGATTGGTGGATAAATTCATTCATTTCATTTTAGTGATAATTTCATCTATACGTTATAACTTACTGAATTATACAAGTTAAATACAGTGATTTTACCTAAATGAAGATGTTAAAAAATAAAATTCAGTGTTTTCTATGAATGGTGGGTTAAGAAGCTTTGTCTTACATTAAACTACTAAGCTACAACTAGATCCCCTAACATTAAATATTTTTATCAAACCTAGAGATTAGAATGTAAAATTTCAGATGATACTAAGCTAAATAGGACAAAAAGAATTATGGTGCAGTCAATGTCTGTATGAAATGAGGAGATGAAGTTAACAACCTGGAAGTTAACCACTAACTAAGCTACTGTGACTTTAATTTATAAATATACTTCCAGCTTCTATAGTCATAACTCAGGCTAACTAGACAGAATCCCAATCTGAAGTGGTTTTGTCGGTAACTGTTGGTTGTAATCTACCAGTGTGTCTTATGGATCGTACCTACCGGTAGAGTTTTGTCATTAAGAGAGATTGTTATGTGTCACGTAGAATTTGAACATGACTGAAGAATAACTTACATAAACCGACTTTGGCTTGATGAGTCTGAGAACAGCATAATATGTGTGAATTTGCAGATAACACTCAATGAGTAATAACAGATTTAAAATTCCAAGATGAACATCAGCCTAAGAGTGTTGGTATTTTTGCAATGGGACAAAAGTTGGTCATCACTGTAAAACTTGCAAATACTGTTCTTGCTATATAATATGATTTCTTTCTTTCTAATCTCAGTATGTTGAATTTGGGGGTTCTAACTTTCTTTGAAATTCAGGCAAAAACCAACATGATGCTGAGTCTCTCCTCGTAAGTGAAACTATGTCTACATGCAGAAATGCAGAAGTGAGGTGAAAATATTCTTTTGATCCAACAGATCAGCTGTGGTACTTATGTTCTACAAAGACACAGACATCTGACTCACTTTGATCTTCCCACCATTTAGAAGGGCCACAGCTGATTGGATTAAGAGACATTTGCTTTCAGAGTTATCCTACTGCTGAATATGTAGAAATAATTTAAGTCTAATTGACAAAATACTTTTGAATTCAGTATTTCGTACAGACAATGAAGGATGATCCAGTTGCCAAGGGCGTTTGTCGACATTTTCATGTCAAACTGCTAATCGTTCAAGTAATAACTGGAAACCAACTAGAAAACCTACATATATACAGAAGAAGGTCATATATGAGAGTAAGTTTTGTATATTGGTCAAAATAGGTAGACAGTTCTCAATACATTTCCCCCCAAACTCTTGAAGTGGGACTCTGGTAGCATTACATTAAAAAATCTGGAGGCCCGCTCCCCCTCTCCCAATCCATAAGAGACTATGGACTCTGAAAAACAACCTGAGGGTTTTGAAGGGTCAGGGGTGGGAGGTTGGGGCAACCTGAGGGTTTTGAAGGGTCAGGGGTGGGAGGTTGGGGGAACAGGTGGTGGGTAATGGGGAGGGCACGTTTTGCATGGAGCACTGGGTGTTGTTCAAAAAGAATGAATACTGTTACGCTGAAAAAATAAATAAAATGGAAATTAAAAAAAAAAAACATAAAAAAAAAAATCTGGAGGCTAATTTCCTAGAAGTGGATGTCATTGTCAATTCACTCTGTTTTGCAACTGGCGGAGTAACTCTTCAGGGGAGTAACTGAACATGTATCTGGATTTTAAAGACCAGCAGGATTAGATTCAAATGCAATTTAACTAGGCCCAGGCCACAGCTAACTAATGAAGTTCATGAACAATCATTAGAGTTCTTTGAAACTTCTGTGTCAAAATAGTTAAGTCAGCCCAAAGGTACTCACCAGGCATTTGAGTAACTGGCTAGGAAAGATGCAGGTGATATTGAAAAATAAGGGAGAGTTGGGCATCTCTAATAAATACTCAAATCAGGAGTCTGGAAATCTGTGGTTATGTTCACAGAATAGTAATGCTTCCTATGGGCATTGTTTTTGTCCTAGAACAATTTGGGAAGTGGGGATAACAATAGATATGCTAATAATCAAAAGCTCAGGTCTATAAAGCAAGCATTCAGTGTCAAGAAAAATTTTGGAATCTTTATAAGATTCCATGCTCTTATTGGACTCATAAATGTAATCAAAACAGTAGCTTGTTGTTCATTCCCAAGTCTCTCTTGCAATTTGGTTTTATCATGTGACTAAATTTTAGCTAATGCATAAAAGATGAACCTTGGCAAGCCTGGCATAAGAACATGGTATAAGAAACTTTCATAGGTGAATTTCTAGCTCTTTTCCCTCTGGCTGTTTGGAACAGAGGTCACTCTCAGCATAACCCTTGGGAGACGTATGTGAAATGAAGTGAAATGAAAGACAGTTGAATGTCTGAATTGGCTTCCACTACTTAGGAACATCCTTTTTGGACTTCATGTGAATGAGTAAGCCACTATGATTTGGGGGTTTATTTGTTTCAGCAGCTAGCATCACCATAATTAATAAAACTGACAAAGCTTTTATTATAACAACTTTATACCAAACATAGAAGCCTATCAAGGAAAATATTTAGTTTACAGATGGGGACGTGAACAAGGGAGAAGTTGTTACTTTTCAAATGAAGCATATTAGATTCCTATTACATCAGGAATTGAGGCCAGGTTTCTTGACTCAACTGATACAAAAGAGATTGACAGCAATCTCTCTGAACTTTGAAATACTGTATAATTTAAGCAAATCTTTCTTATGGCTCCTATCACAATTTATTGTATTATGGATATTTAGATACAGATTTTATATAATTTATCCTTCTAGATATTATATTCATGGAGAGAGGGATTATGTTCTATTGTATATCCAGGAATATCTTGTTCTATGCTTTGTTACACTTTAAAATCTCAGTACTTGGGGGCTCCTGGATGCCTCAGTGGGTTAAGCCTCTGTCTTCAGCTCAGGTCATGATCTCAGGGTCCTGGAATCGAGCCCCACTTCAGGCTCTCTGCTCAACAGGGAGTCTGCTTCCCCTTCTCTCTCTCTGTCTGCCTCTCTGCCTACTTGTGATCTCTGTCTGCCAAATAAATAAATAAAATCTTTAAATAAAATAAAATAAAATCTCAGTAATTATTTATTAAATGGATATTTGAGGTATCAGCAAATATTTTATATTACATAGGTTAGAAACTATCTAGATATGCAGACAAGTTAATTTATTCCCTAACTGTGGTTACTTATATCTCAAACACTTTGTCAGTATTCCTCATCCGAGAGTTAAATAAAATGAGTTTTATATGCATTAAGCACAGATTTTTTTTTTTAAACTTAGGTGAAATTTGACACATTCTTATAAAAAATTATTGAGCTTTTAAGTTGTCACTTTTTTGAAAAAATGTATATCAAGATTCCATTTGTTTATTTTTTGTGCTGTATACAAGTCACATGGACAACAGGAAAGGAATAAAAATTCTTTGTATGAGCTGTGTTCATGCAAATGTAAATATATATGAGTAAGCAGCTACAAAAAGTCCTTCATTTAATTCTTTTTCTAATCAAAAAAATTTTAATTAACATATAATGTATTGTTTCAGGGGCACAGGTCTTTGATTCATCAGTCTGACACAACACCCAATACTCACCACAGCACATACCTTCCCCAATGTCCATCATGTAGCCACCCCATCCCCCCACCTGCCTTCTCTCCAACAATCTTCAGTTTGTTTCCTTAGATTAAGAATCTCTTATATTTTTGTCTCCCTCTCTGGTTTCATCTTTTTTCATTTCTTTCCTCTCTTCCCCTATGACCCTCTGCCTTGTTTCTTAAATTCTGGATATCAGTGAGATAATATGATAATTGTCTCTGATTGACTTATTTCACTTAGCATAATACCCTTTAGTTCCATCCATATCACTGCAAAAGGCAAGATTTCATTTTGATGGCTGCATAATATTCCTGTGTGTGTGTGTGTGTGTGTGTGTGTGTGTGTGTGTGTGTGTGTATCTTCATTTAATTCTAACAGTAATTTACTTCACCCTAAAGTGAGACTCATAATTTTATTTCTAGGCATTCATTTACGTATTTCTTTTCATCAGTGATTCTGAAATTTTGTACTCTTTGATCTTAAAAGCTTCCTTTTTATTTACTTTGATAGAAAAAAAAACCCACAATTGCCAAATGCACTGTTAAATCAAGGGCTGAGGATGTAGCCAAAACACAAATTAATTCTCTTTGTTAAGGATTTTATTTTACAGGTATTAAAAGTAATTAGAATGATCAAGATACTTAATATTTAGATGTTAGTACTAGCCAGTACAAGTTAGTACTAATGTTTTTAGTATAAGTCACTTTATGCAAGAACACATAATTTAGAAATCAATAAAGTTTAGAAATATTACCATAATCTTGAAGACTAATTTTTTCCTTTCATGTGGTGCATATTTACTTTTTCCTCTGGATTATTGACATATTATCATCACTATTACCATATTAGACATTGTGATGAGGTTAACAAACTCACATTTTGGTGTTGTTCCTTAAGAATACATAATCTTGCTGGAAAAACAAGGCAAATTCATACTGATACTCTAACTTCGGTACAGGTGCTAAATGGAGTGTCAGTTAGGTGGAGGATAGAATTGAAGCAAAGTCTTCAAGAACGGTCAAAATTCAGAAAGGCAGAGGTGAGGAGTGAGGGTCTTTAAAACAAAAAAACTCGTTGAGAACTGTGTACAGGTAAAATAAAATTAAGGTATAGTTCTCAACACATTAGAATCATCTAAGGAGCTTTAAAAAGTCTTGTGGCAAATGAAACAAGACAGAATCAGAGAAGGAGACAAACCATAAGAGACTCTTAATCTCAGGAAATAAACTGAGGTTGCTGGAGTGGAGGGGGGTGGGAGGATCGGGTGGCTGGGTGATGGACATTGGGGAGGGTATGTGCTATGGTGAGCTCTGTGAATTGTGTCAGACTGATGAATCACAGACCTGTACCTCTGAAACAAATAATACATTATATGCTACTGAAAAAAAAAAAAAAGATTATACACACACACACACACACAACTGCAAAAAAAAAAAAAAAAAAAATGTCTTATCCCAGGGCACTCTCTAGACCTATTAAGTGAGACTCTTTGTGGATGTTATCAGGAATGGGCAATTCTAAAACTTCCCTTTCCATAAGGAAACTGAGGTTGAAAATTGCTGGAGGAAATCATATTGTAGTGACAATCCCATCTGCTTGGCTATAACTGTAGTAGAAAGGAACCAGATGGGAAGTAGTGTGAATGGAAATAAACAGGCTTATTATGAAATCTTATAAATCTTAGTTATTGGGAATTGAGGGAAACTAGAAAGAATAACATGTTATTTTCAAGCTTTTAATTCCCAGCAACTAGAACAGTGTGGCAATTAATTGTCAGAAGAGAGAGCTGGCCATATTGTGAAAGGGATGACTTCAGGTGTAAGTGTACTAACTTCAAGCTAATACTGAAGCATCCAGGTGAATATAGCTATTGTATAGTTGTCAAAACATTTCTAGATGGTTTTCTCTTGCAAAATTTATTAATACAAATACTTGTGTTTCTGTTGCATATCAAAATTATTGACAACTTTCATACTGTTTTGTTTTTTTAATGGATTCTGGACTTAAAAACTATTTTAAGACTCAGGTATCACATCTGTGAGCAAATGTAATTAAATTTTCCCCACAAATACAAAATTCAAAGTAGAATATTACCTCATTAAGCCTGTTCCATTTGTTCTGATCTAGACTTGGCTCAAATACCCCAAAGCTAAAAATTAACTGTAGCAAGGCAGTTACTGATGAAATTACTGAATACAGATTGGTAGAAAAGGAGTTGAAGTGCTAAGAAAAGCAGGTAAATAGAAGCCCACATTGGAGACGCTCAGTTGGATTTTTTTTTTTTAATTTATTTTTTTTTTCAGCGTAACAGTATTCATTCTTTTTGCACAACACCCAGTGCTCCATGCAAAACGTGCCCTCCCCATCACCCACCACCTGTTCCCCCAACCTCCCACCCCTGACCCTTCAAAACCCTCAGGTTGTTTTTCAGAGTCCATAGTCTCTTATGGTTCGCCTCCCCTCCCCAATGTCCATAGCCCGCTCCCCCTCTCCCAATCCCACCTCCCCCCAGCAACCCCCAGTTTGTTTTGTGAGATTAAGAGTCATTTATGGTTTGTCTCCCTCCCAATCCCATCTTGTTTCATTTATTCTTCTCCTATCCCCCTACCCCCCCATGTTGCTTCTCCATGTCCTCATATCAGGGAGATCATATGATAGTTGTCTTTCTCCGATTGGCTTATTTCACTAAGCATGATACGCTCTAGTTCCATCCACGTCGTCGCAAATGGCAAGATTTCATTTCTTTTGATGGCTGCATAGTATTCCATTGTGTATATATACCACATCTTCTTGATCCATTCATCTGTTGATGGACATCTAGGTTCTTTCCATAGTCTGGCTATTGTAGACATTGCTGCTATAAACATTCGGGTACACGTGCCCCTTCGGATCACTATGTTTGTATCTTTAGGGTAAATACCCAGTAGTGCAATTGCTGGGTCATAGGGTAGTTCTATTTTCAACATTTTGAGGAACCTCCATGCTGTTTTCCAGAGTGGTTGGACCAGCTTGCATTCCCACCAACAGTGGAGGAGGGTTCCCTTTTCTCCACATCCTCTCCAGCATCTGTCATTTCCTGACTTGTTAATTTTAGCCATTCTGACTGGTGTGAGGTGATATCTCATTGTGGTTTTGATTTGTATTTCCCTGATGCCGAGTGACGTGGAGCACTTTTTCATGTGTCTGTTGGCCATCTGGATGTCTTCTTTGCAGAAATGTCTGTTCATGTCCTCTGCCCATTTCTTGATTGGATTGTTTGTTCTTTGGGTGTTGAGTTTGCTAAGTTCCTTATAGATTTTGGATACTAGCCCTTTATCTGATATGTCATTTGCAAATATCTTCTCCCATTCTGTCAGCTGTCTTTTGGTTTTGTTAACTGTTTCCTTTGCTGTGCAAAAGCTTTTGATCTTGATGAAATCCCAATAGTTCATTTTCGCCCTTGCTTCCCTTGCCTTTGCCGTTGTTCCTAGGAAGATGTTGCTGCGGCTGAGGTCGAAGAGGTTGCTGCCTGCGTTCTCCTCAAGGATTTTGATGGATTCCTTTCTCACATTGAGGTCCTTCATCCATTTGGAGTCTATTTTCGTGTGTGGTGTAAGGAAGTGGTCCAATTTCATTTTTCTGCATGTGGCTGTCCAATTTTCCCAGCACCATTTATTGAAGAGGCTGTCTTTTTTCCATTGGACATTCTTTCCTGCTTTGTCGAAGATTAGTTGACCATAGAGTTGAGGGTCGATTTCTGGGCTCTCTAGCCAAAGGAATATTGAAGAACAAAGTCAAAGTTGGTGGCATCACAATTCCGGACTTCAAGCTCTATTACAAAGCTGTCATCATCAAGACAGCATGGTACTGGCACAAAAACAGACACATAGACCAGTGGAAGAGAATAGCTCAGTTGGATTTTAATTTGGATGTCAAAACCTCCCCCATCAATACATGGAATAGTTTCTGTTCAGAGTTAAGCTACGAAACTATTCTAATACACTTCATAATCATAATAAAACATCTTAACTTATGAAACTATTTGAATTCTAATCTTCCCTTAAGCAGTAAATATGAGCATTTTAAATTAAAAAATATAGCACACATTAAAAATTGAAATTTCTTTAGCTGATTCTCTTTCAGAACACCCTATATCCCTAACTTTGTATTAATTATCTCATAACATCTTCTTCCTATTCATATGGTAGAGGTACAATTATTTAGAGGACTATTGATAAAACCAACTTGAACTCACATACATTTCCTCAAATTTGGTATCTATCACTCTATTCTCAAACTTGTAAGAATATTATTACAGAAATGTTACTGTTCTAATTATAAATTTTACTCCCTTTAAATTGAACTATGTTTTTGAAAGTGCACTTAGGTTAACTATAAATATATACTTCAAAGTCTAGGGTAACCACTGAAAGAAATAAGAAGTGTAATCGATAAGCTAAGGAAGGAAAGAAAATGGAATAGTATAAAATTCTTAGTTAAAACCACAAAAGGCAGAAAAACAATAGAAGACAAAATAAGAATAAGGAGCGGGGCAACAAATAGAAAATACCAACTGATACGGTACATGTTAATTTAATCATATGTATAATAACTTTAAATACCAGTGGTCTAAAAACACCAATTAAAATACATGTATCGGGGCGCCTGGGTAGCTCAGTGGGTTAAGCCTCTGCCTTTGGCTTAGGTCATGATCTCAGGGTCCTGGGATGGAGCCCCACATCAGGCTTTCGGCTCAGCAGGGAGCCTGCTTTCCTTCTCTCTCTCTGACTGCTTCTCTGCCTACTTGTGATTTCTCTCTCTCTGTCAAATAAATAAAATCTTAAAAAAAATAAAATACATGTATCATCAGAGTGGATCAAAATATATACACAGCTATGTGTTTTCTACAAGAAACCCCCCTAAATATAAAGATACATTTGGTTAAAAATAAAGGGATGGAGAAAGATATACCATACTAATACTAATCAAAAGAAAGATGGAGTTATGTCAATCCTGGACAGAGAAGACTTCAAAGCAAGGAAAATTATCAGGGATAAAGAGGGGCATTAAATGATAATAATGGGATCAATTCCTTAAGAAGATATGACAACTATTCATGTGTATGTTCCTAACAACAGAGCTCCAAATACATGCAGCAAAAATTGATAGTACTGCAAAGATGAATAGATGAATCCACCATTACAATTGGAGACTCAACATCAATCTATGAGAAATGGACAGATCCAGCAGGCAGAAAATCAGTTAGGACATAACTGAGCACAACACCATCATCAATCAACTGGATATTACTGGCAAAATATATGAAAGATTCTATAAATTAACAGGCAAAATATATAAGTATTAAATACCAAAAATCTTTAAAAGTTAAATAAGTGAAAACTAAATGATTGATCTTTAATGTCTATTTTATTAAATATTTTATAAGCATAAAAGCAATTTGCAATGCTCACACTTGCTTTTAAAAACATAAACATCATTTTTTAGTTTTCAAATTTATTTTAATTTACATTTTAAATACAAATATATGAAGCTTTCATATCCATTAAATCCTATTACATTATGTACATAAATCTTTTTGATCATTAAAACCTATAGAACAAAAACTGAGTAAAAATCTTAATTATAACAAAATAAAGATCGTGTTGAAATGAAGCAAAAATAAATGTTATTAAATAAAATATAATAATTCATAAGCTGAATATGATTTTATTTTTATAATATATTGACATTTGTTCACCAACAGAAATCCCAAACATATGTAATAATAATTTAGTTATCACTGATATACTTGTGACTTTCAGTCATACAAAAAAACCATAGCTTTACACGCATTTTTCATTTTGTTTAAAAGTATATCTGTCAAAGGAGGAAGATACATCATAGGTTGTTAGCATGACTTATAACTTTCAAATGTAGAGACATAGAGGACATGGGCTCCATTCCTTTTATACTCCTTTTCCAAGCTCCTGGAACATTAGGGCAGGTCTGTAGTATCTGATTGATTTGCCAGACTAGGCAGGGGAGCATCACAATGTTATCCCCTCATGGCACATATAGGAAATGAGAATTATAAAGGAGGTTAAGTTAGGATATTTCTAAAAGGTTTATTGAAAAAAGTTTTCTTTTTATTATATAATTTTAAGAGAAATGCAAAGTATTAACAGACATAATAAATATTGAATTTGCACTCTACATTCAAGTAAAATATTTTCAAGTTTTAAAACGAGAAATAAGAATTCTCATCTACCTAATTGTTTTATATCGGGTTTTATGTTTGAGATGACTATTTACAATTTTGAATAGAGATGTTTTATGTGATCTCCAAATTTTTAGTGGTAACTATAGAATATGTATTTTTCTCAATAAGAATAGAATAAAAGATTAAATTATTATACATATTAAAATATATAGCAGTTTATATCATATATAAGCAAACATTTTTATTTTATTCACGAAGTTAAAAATTTTTTTTTTACTTTTTCTAATCATTATTGAAGAATTACATGTATATTAATTGCATCAGTTTCAAGTATAACATTTTATGAATTTTGACAGTTGTACATACCAATGGACCTCCCCATGGTCAAGATATGGCATATTTCCATCATCCTCAAAGAGTCCTTGTGCCCCTTTTCAGTTCATCTTTTCTTTTGCTCCAGGCCAGAGGCAACTACTGATCTCCATTTTGTCACTACAGATTAATTTGCATTTTACATGAACGGAATCCTATTGAATGTATTATTTTGGTCTGGATCTTTCATTCAATATATTGTTTTGAAATTCATTCATGTTGTTGCATTTTTCAATAGTTTACTCCTTTTTATCAATGAGTAGTTTTTTATCGTATTGTACTTTTTTTTTTTTTTTTAATTCCCCTGTCAGCACCATTTGGTTTGCCTCCACTTTGGGCTGTTCTGATTGAAGCTGTTATGAACATCTGTGTATAAGTTTTTTTTTTTTTGGGGTGTGTGTGTGTGTGTGTGTGTGTATAAGTTTTTTGTTTTGTTTTGTTTTGTTTTGTTTGAGGAACAGAGAAAGAGAGAGTGCAGACATTGGGGGCAGAGGCAGAGGGAGACGGAGAGAGAGAAAATCTTAACCAAGTTCCATGCCCAGCACAGAGCCCCATGTGAGCTTAATCTCACAATGCTGGTATCAAGACCTGAGCCGAAATCAAGGGGTGGATGCTTAACTGACTGAGAGACCCAGGTGTCTCTCTGTATAAGTCTTTGTGTGGATATATGTTTCCATTTCTCTTTAGTAGATAGATACTTAACACTAGAAAATCTGGCTATATGATAGGTGTAGATTTAACTTTTTAGGAAGCTATTAAATAGTCTTCCATAGTGGCTATGCCATTTCACATTCCTGCCAGCATGAATAAGAGATCAAGCTGCTCCATATCCTTACCAGTTCTTGATATTGTTGGTCTTTAAAAATTTTAGCCATTGTGGTGACTGTGAAATAATACCTCACTATGGTTTTAATTTGCATTTCTTAATGAATTGAATTATAATGTTACATTCAATGTTAATTATATTCAATTATAATGTTCAATTATAATGTTAATGCTATAAATATATATAATTTATAAATTATAAAGTTAATGTTCAATTATAATGTTAAATTTTGAAATCTGAATTAATTTTGAATCTAGTCTACATACTCATGCCATATGATGAAATTCTAATTTGCAGAATGCCTATGTCTTTTCAGAAAAGTGCTCTTGTTTGACAACCATAAAAATATTTGATAAATTTTGCATGGCGCTTCTTCTCATGATTCTCAGCCTCTCCATCACTCACCACTCCCCATTCCAACCAGCTGCTCTTTGGACTTCAGGCTGCTCCAATTAAAGACCAGGAATACAAATTTCTCCAGCACCTCCACAGGCGCACATCTTACTCAGGTTGCTGAAAGTAGATGTCATCATAGAAGACCATGTTGGTGGGTCATGCTCTGTATGCTGCAATGGAGCAGCAAATGTGAATGTGGTTCTCCGTTCTGCCTTCTGGGGCAAGAGAGTGTTGCACCGTCAGACTCGGTTCTACTGAAGTTCTTGTCAAGGACACCTAAATGATGGATCTTGTTACTGGGTGAAGACTGCTGCTCTATTCCATCTACTCTAGATACTGCCCCTCTGCAGCTTCTTGGCTCAAACTTTTACCTATCTGTGCAACATCAATGCACTTTGGCACTCTGGCTGAGATTTTAGACCAGACTCTTTCCACTTGAGTCTTATTTTTCAAAAATTTTCAAGAAGGAATTTTCTTACAGAAGAATCTGGCTGCTTAAGAAATTTTGAACCCAAAGAATATTTGGGGGAGCTTGTCAAAACACATTTTATATATGAAGCTTTGTTATAAGGACAGATGCAATACTTTGGACACACTATGAATAATGAACACACAAGAAAATTGCACATTTCAGTCTTTCAAAAATGTTTCCAGGATTTAGGAATGACAAGATTATAATGGTTGGTATGCAGAAAATGAGGCACCATAACTGATGGGCTTTAAAACATTCTGGGCTTACCTTTGTGATGTGTGATTGAAAAATGGAAAAGCTCTCCTTTTGATTTTCTTTTCCATCTGTTTTTTTCATTTAACTATCCAAGAGCTATATCATTTATCCCTCAAAATGGCATCCTTTTTATTTGACCAAGTTTTTTTCTTTTTTTTTCTGAAGACTGGAGCCCATCTTATGCTCTGTAGGACTCTACTCCGTGTGGCAAATAGTCCATTATCTGATATTAGTAGAGTAAAAGCTTTCTACTTCTGATATCTATGAGCTAAGATGAGACAAAAATTCACTTAACACAAAGGTTTTAGCAATGATATGATGGTTAAAACTTCATGATTGGAGAACTAGAATTTGTATTTGTTCAGTTAAAAAATAGATAATATAGAGAATCCTGTATTTTACTTACAAAAATGGTTTCATTTACTGTACAAAATAAGTGAATCTGTGCACATTAATCACAATTACTTTGTAAAAGGCTATGGCATATATTTTAAACAAATAAACAATAGATCCTCTGTTCCAAGAAATATTTCATCTAAGAAAAATTGATTTTGTAATTCAAACCAGAAATTTCTCTAAATATTCAACATATATTGGCTCATTTTGTATGCCATTTTATCTGGGCAATTTCTGTTGACATTTTTCGTGTTCGTAACTTCATAGGCTGTGGTCATTTGTTACCCAGGCATCACCCATCTGCACATACATTTGTCATTCCTCTGCTGAATTTGGCTCTAGTTGGGCAACAGGAAGTTAGAGCTAGTGGAATAATGCTGTTATATGAAGGATATCATTAGAGGACAATATTGTACTTCAAAGACTAAGCACATATGGTTTTGACTTTTATAAAGATGGCAGGTGGACATGAAGAAAAAGTTGATTTCAAATTTATTTCCATGATAGGAGGAACTTCTTAAGAGTCTGAGGAAGATTAATTTTCAATTTGGAATTCCTAATAACTGAAACATGATCAGGGTTTTACAACTTCCTGAGGTAAATTTTCTGGATGACCAAGCCATCTTCATGTAAACCAAAGGAACAATTTAATATAGGTATCAGAATGATAAGACACTGACAAATGTTGACAAGAGAAGCTTTAGAAAGCCAACACATGTAAAATACAATCTATTTGAAAAGTTTTAAGTAGAGGATTTATAATAATAGCAAATCAAAAAATAATTAACTAAAATTTCCTTTAGTTTAAAAACTGGGATCCAAATAAAATCAAGCATGATTTCAAAAAACAGTTTTTATTTTAAAAGAATGATTTGTTATGTATCTAATTTAATTTTGAATGTTGTACAACATATGAAGGCTTTCTTGTGTCCTAGAATGCTAAGGCTTCTTTAATGATGATAACAGTTGAGTTTTTCTAAAATCAAGTTTTTTTTTTTTTTCTTCTGTAGTTCTGATGCCTCCAATCAAAGAAGGGGTAAAGTTTGGTCAAACATAAATGAGAATTTGACTTAGCAATTGTCCTACAGACATTTTCTTATGCAGTATTTGCATACTCTTCAGCAATAATTACCATAACAAAGTATAAGAAATCCCCTAAATGTCCAGTTGTAGGGGACAAGTTAGATCAGCCATGCTACAAATGAACACTATAATACTGTACTCCCACATAATAACACAGAGCTATATATAATGCTGTGGGAAAAACTCCATGATACAGTCATAGTACAAAAAAGAACAAAGCTCAGAACAGTATGAAGAGCTTACTAGCATTTATGTAAAAAAGATGTATAATATACTCATCCTTTAGATATATAATTTTGGAAATAAAACCACTGATTCAAAATTTTAAAGTAAGGCACTGTCTTCCCTATTAATATTCTACATACAAGGAGAGGAGAAAGACTACACAGTCCCCAGGGGAACCTCTCAACTCCTTCAGCTCCTGAGTGTCTTAAAATTACAAAATCTTTGTACACCCTTGTGTGGAAGTAGTTTAATAACTTGAGTAAGCAATCAGGGGCATTTTTATGAGATTTTATTTATTTGGAGTAAGGGCTTTCCTTTCTGAGTCCTGCTTTCTCTTTTTCCTTTTTAGTGATCAGTTTTGGGGAGTTGGGGGGCTGTTGGGCAGAGTTCCCAATTACACTGAGAAGTTGTGGATGGAGGTAAACTAATGGAGCAGGCTTGTGGACACTTTTGGAAGGAGGGACTGGGATCTTCATTATTTCCATCTTTGTGACAGGCACAGTCATATGCTTCCTAGATCTTTTGTAGTTCTTAGTTTAATTCTCTAGTGTAGCTGATTCTCTAGTATAGTGAGTTTAGGAAAATGTTTTAAAATACTTTTTGGAATGTTGGATGAAGATTGACGATGAATGGCAGAGGATAATAGACATTTTCTCTAAGTAAGAGACAGGTCACTTTCTGGGGTGGGAAATGGAGAGGAAGTATCTTCTCAGTAGACAGTTTCAGCATAGTAAGAATTTAAGAAATAATATTAATTACCTCCATTCTTGGACCCTAGACTGAGAAACCCCTGGAAGCCACAGTCCTTGGGAGTGGCCTCTGCTGTTGTGGACCTGCTCTCTGAAAGCTGCAAAACAGATTCCAGGTTCTCACAGTGAATATCCCAAATTCCCCCATTACTCTGGTGGGGGAAGGGAAGAGTAGCCACAGTAAAACACACTCAGGGCTTCTCTATCACAAAGACCTTCAGTTCAGGGGAAAGGATGTCACCAGAGGTCCATACTGAGACCTTATTCTATCTGAGGAAAGGGAATTTCTTCTCATTCAGCAACCTTCAGCTTTCCTGTCTCACTGAAGGGTGGTGTCAGAGGTAGAGTCAGAGGGAAAAGGGCTTCAAGGAAACAGACTGGGGACACTGAAACCAAAGATGGTGTTGGTGGTGCTCTGCATAGGAGACTCAGAAACACTTAGGAAGGCTACAGCCTGGAGGCATGGGCTTATTAAAAGCTGAAAATTAATTGGAAGATTAAGACTTCTCCCTATTCCCCAAGCCTACCACTATATCAACAAGGCTGTAAATATAATAATAGTGATTATAGCTGAAAGACCTGCCAGATACAATCTCAGAGGCAAGTGCATAGAAAACTTGAAGTCAACAAGGGAGACAAAATAAAGACACACCAGGAATCTGAAGCATCCGATAGCTGTAGTTGTAAACATAAAACTCTGCTCCTAACCAGATTATTATAGTCTTTCACTAAAGATTTATTTGCTTGTTTGGTTTTCAAAAACGAACATACAAACAAGCAAACAAAACAGAAAACTAGAAGGTATGCCGAAAACATGAACAAAACAAAACAAAACACACTCTGAAGAGACAAATATCCGAACCAGACTTAGGAATGAAACAGATATTAAAATTATGAGACAAGGATTTAAAATAACTGTAATTAACATGTTAAGAATAATAACTAAAATAGTAGACAGCATGCAAGAATGCTTTTGATGGTCTCACCAGTAGATTGAACATAGCTGAGAAAATAATTAGTGAGTTTAAATACAGGCCAATAGAAACTACTCAAATTGAAATGCAAAGGGGAAAAAAACAGAAGAGAACATTTGAAAACTCTGGGACAATTTCTAAAGATGTAAGTTATGAGCAATTTGAGTACCAGTAGAAGAGAGAGTGGAGCAGAATATTGAAATAATAAGGGGTGAGGATTTCCCAAAATTAATGAAAAAGAAAATCCCATAAACTTATAATGCTACAAACAGTGAAATTATCTGTCAAAAGTGAAAGAGAAATACTCTTTCACATAAACAAAAATTGAGGAAATTCATTTTCAGAAGTCTGGCCCTACAAGAAATGTTAAAATAATTTTTTCAGGTAGAAGAAAAATGACACATCAGGTATCTACACAAAGAAAGAAGATCATTAGAAAAGGAAATGATGAATTAAAATAAAATATTTTTATTATTATTGATCTAAAGTGTAACTATTTGTTTAAAGTTTAAAGTGCCAATGTAATGAATGATTATAGTTTATGGTTACCTGAAATGCACTGCAGCGATGTGACAAGGGATGGGAGAGAGGAATTGGAAATACTTGGTTTTAAGGTACCTGCATTATATATGAAGAGTTATAGTGGTATTTGATGGTGGACTTAGATTATTTTTTAAGATAGATTTATTTATTTATTTATTTATTTATTTATTTATTTATTTATCTGAGAGAGAAATCATGAGCAGGGGTGAGGGTCAGAAGGAGAGGTAGATGTAGACTCTCACTGAACGGGGAGCCCAATGCAGGGCTCCATCCTAGGATCCTGAGATCATGACCCGAGCCGAAGGCAGACACTTAGCTGAATGGGACACCTGGGCTTCCCTGGACTTAGATTATTTTAGATTATAATAAACACTGTGGTTACCAGTTAAAAAAAATTAAAGAATTATAAGTAATATGCTAAAAAAGGAAAAAAGAATCACATACAATTTTCAATTAAAATCAGAGAAGGATAAAGAAAGGAAAAAAGAAACAAAGAGCAACTATAATAAACAAAATACAGTTATGAAGAATAGAGAGATTAATACAACTAAATCAATATTTACTTTAAACAGTAATAGTCCAAATATACCAAACAGATGACAAAGCTGTTACAGGGAATAATAAAAAATGACACAACTGTAGAGATCCAACTATAGAAATTCCTTATATTACCAAAAAAGAGAACTACAGACCAATATCCTTGATGAACACAGATGCAAAAATTCTCACCAAAATACTAACCAATAGGATTCAACAGTACAGTAAAAGGATTATTCACCACGATCAAGTGGGATTTATTCCAGGGCTGCAGGGTTGGTTCAACATCCACAAATCAATGTGATAGAACACATTAATAAAAGAAAGAACAAGAACCATATGATACTCTCCATAGATGCCGAAAAAGCATTTGACAAAGTACAGCATCCTTTCCTGATCAAAACTCTTCAAAGTATAGGGATAGAGGGCACATACCTCAATATTATCAAAGCCATCTATGAAAAACCCACCGCAAATATCATTCTCAATGGAGAAAAACTGAAAGCTTTTCCATTAAGGTCAGGAACATGGCAGGGATGTCCATTATCACCACTGCTATTCAACATAGTACTAGAAGTCCTAGTCTCAGCAATCAGACAACAAAAAGAAATTACAGGCATCCAAATCAGCAAAGAGAAGTCAAAGTATCACTCTTTGCAGATGATATGATACTATATGTGGAAAACCCAAAAGACTCCACTCCAAATCTGCTAGAACTTGTACAGGAATTCAGTAAAGTGTCAGGATATAAAATCAATGCACAGAAATCAGTTGCATTTCTTTACACCAACAACAAGAAAGAAGAAAAAGAAATTAAGGAGTCAATACCATTCACAATTGCACCCAAAACCATAAGATACCTAGGAATAAACCTAACCGAAGAGGCTAAGAATCTATATGCAGAAAACTATAAAGTACTCATGAAAGAAATTGAGGAAGACACAAAGAAATGGAAAAATGTTCCATGCTCCTGGATTGGAAGAATAAATATTGTGAAAATGTCTATGCTACCTAAAACAATCTACCCATTTAATGCAATCCCTATCAAAATACCATCCATTTTTTTCAAAGAAATGGAATAAATAATCCTAAAATTTATATGGAACCAGAAAAGATCTCGAATAGCCAAAGGAATATTGAAAAAGAAAGCCAAAGTTGGTGGCATCACAATTCCTGACTTCAAGCTCTATTACAAAGCTGTCATCATCAAGACAGCATGGTACTGGCACAAAAACAGACACATAGATCAATGGAACAGAATAGAGAGCCCAGAAATAGACCTTCAACTCTATGGTCAACTAATCTTCGACAAAGCCCGAAAGAATGTCCAATGGAAAAAAGACAGCCTCTTCAATAAATAGTGCTGGGAAAATTGGACAGCCACATGCAGAAAAATGAAATTGGACCACTTCTTTACACCACACACAAAAATAGACTCAAAATGGATGAAGGACCTCAATGTGAGAAAGGAATCCATCAAAATCCTTGAGGAGAACACAGGCAGCAACCTCTTCGACCTCAGCCGCAGCAACATCTGCCTAGGAACAATGGCAAAGGCAAGGGAAGCAAGGGCAAAAATGAACTATTGGGATTTCATCAAGATCAAAAGCTTTTGCACAGCAAAGGAAACAGTTAACAAAACCAAAAGACAACTGACAGAATGGGAGAAGATATTTGCAAACGACATATCAGATAAAGGGCTAGTATCCAAAATCTATAAGGAACTTAGCAAACTCAACACCCAAAGAACAAAAAATCCAATCAAGAAATGGGCAGAGGGGGCGCCTGGGTGGCTCAGTGGGTTAAGCCGCTGCCTTCGGCTCAGGTCATGATCTCAGGGTCCTGGGATTGAGTCCCGCATCGGGCTCTCTGCTCGGTGGGGAGCCTGCTTCCCTCTCTCTCTCTCTCTCTGCCTGCCTCTCTATCTGCTTGTGATCTCTCTCTGTCAAATAAATAAAAAATAAATAAAATAAAATCTTAAAAAAAAAAAAAAGAAATGGGCAGAGGACATGAACAGACATTTCTGCAAAGAAGACATCCAGATGGCCAACAGACACATGAAAAAGTGCTCCACATCACTCGGCATCAGGGAAATACAAATCAAAACCACAATGAGATATCACCTCACACCAGTCAGAATGGCTAAAATTAAGAAGTCAGGAAATGACAGATGCTGGTGAGGATGTGGAGAAAGGGGAACCCTCCTCCACTGTTGGTGGGAATGCAAGCTGGTGCAACCACTCTGGAAAACAGCATGGAAGTTCCTCAAAATGTTGAAAATAGAACTACCCTATGACCCAGCAATTGCACTACTGGGTATTTACCCTAAAGATACAAACGTTGTGATCCGAAGGGGCACGTGTACCCGAATGTTTATAGCAGCAATGTCTACAATAGCCAAACTATGGAAAGAACCTAGATGTCCATCAACAGATGACTGGATAAAGAAGAGGTGGTATATATACACAATGGAATACTATGCAGCCATCAAAAGAAATGAAATCTTGCCATTTGCGATGACATGGATGGAACTAGAGGGTATCATGCTTAGTGAAATAAGTCAATCGGAGAAAGACAACTATCATATGATCTCCCTGATATGAGGATGTGGAGGTGCAACATGGGGGGTTGGAGGATAGGAGAAGAATAAATGAAACAAGATGGGATTGGGAGGGAGACAAACCATAAGTGACTCTTAATCTCACAAAACAAACTGGGGGTTGCTGAGGTAAGGTGGGGTTTGGAGAGGGGGAGGGGGTTTGGACATTGGGGAGGGTATGTGCTATCATGAGTGCTGTGAAGTGTGTAAACCTGGTGATTCACAGACCTGTACCCCTGGGGATAAAAATACATTATATGTTTATAAAAGAAAAAGAAAAAGAAAGGATGAATACCCAACTTTTGTAGCAACGTGGATGGGATGGGAAGTGATTATGATGAGTGAAATAACTCAAGCAGAAAGAGTCAAGTATCATTTGGTTTCACTTATTTGTGGAGCATAACAAATGACATGGAGGACACTGGGAGATGGAGAGGAGAAGGAAGTTGAGGGAAATTCGAAGGGGAGGCTAACCGTAAGAGACTATGGACTCTGAAAAACAACCTGAGGGTTTTGAAGGGATAGGGGTGGGAGGTTGGGGGAACCAGGTGGTGGGTAATACAGAGGGCATGTATTGCATGGAGCACTGGGTATTGTGCAAAAACAATAAATACTGTTACGCCAAAAAAATAAATAAATAAATTTAAAATTTAAAAACATCATGTAAGAAAAAAAATAGAAATTCCTTATATTTAAAGAAAGCTTTAAATATGAGTACCCGAATTGGTTAAAAGTAATGGATGGGGAAAAATACAATATGCTAATACTAAACTAAAGAAAAATGGAATGACTACATCAATTTCAGAAAAGCAGAGTTCAGAACAAGGAAGAATTTTAGTCATGAAGAAGGGCATTACATAGTGATTAAAGTATTATTTTGCAAGAAGACACAACATTCCTAAACTTCTATGACATAATAACAGAACCTATTATATGAGAGGAAAAACTGATAAAAAAAATAGGCAAAGCTATTACAATAGTTGAAGACTTTAATACCCCCTTTGCTATAACTGATATATCAAGCAGACAAAAATCAGTAAGAATATACATGATCTTAGCAGCACTATCAGTCTACTTGAACTAATTGATAGTAAAGAGTAATCTATCAAAGAATTGTAGAATATGCATTCTTCTTAAGCTTATATGGAATATCCTTAAAGACAGACTGAATTCTGTACCATAAAAAATAACAAATTAAAACACACACACACACACACACACACACACACACACACACACACAGTATGTCTTCAGACCAATGGGAATAACTAGAAACCAAAATTAGAAAGATAATTAGAACATCATCAAATATTTGAAAATTAAACATAATACTAAATACTACATGGATCAAAGATGTCAATTCTTTCCAATTAGAGCTATAGATTCAATGCAATCCTAAACAAAATTTCACCCAGCTATTTTATAGATATTGAGAAAGCAATTCTAAAATTTTTATGCAAAGGCAAAGGATGTGAAATTTCCAACTAGAGTAAAACAAAGTTAGAATATTTATAGTATGCAAATTGAAGAATTACTGTAAAGTTACAATACTCAAGACCAGTTGATAGTGGAGAAAAAAAGAGGCACGTAGATAAATGGAACAAAATAATGATTTCAGGAATAGACAAGAATAGTCAACTGATTTTGACAAAGACATTTGAATGGAGAATGAATTGTCTTTCCAACAAATGGTGCTGGAGAAGTTAGATGTCCATGTGCAAAAAAATGACCTAGACACAGAACTTAACAACCCACACAAACATTAGCTCAAAATAGAACATAGAATGCTATGTAAAATGCAAAACTGTAAAACTCCTAGAAGATATAGGAAAAAATATACATGTTCTTCAGTTTGGTGAAGTTTTTAGATATAACACTAAAAATACAATCCATGAAAGAAAAAGAAAAAGAAATTGGACTATTCTAATTAAAAACTTTTTTTCTGCAAAAGAAAATGTTAAGAGAATTAAATACAAGTTATGAATTTGGAGAAAATATTTACAAATCACATATCAGATGAAGAACTTGTGTCCACAATGTAAAAAGAACACTTAAAACATAACGAGAAAAAACACAACTTTGTTAAAAATGTGCAAAAGGAAAAAATGTGCAAAAGACCTGGACACTTCACTAAAGAAGATATAAAGATGGAAAATAAGAATATGAGAGTATTCTCAATATCATTTGTCTAATGACAACTTGTCTAATGACAAATGATATTGAGAATATTAGACAGACAAAAAATGAGATACCACTACATTCCTATTAGAATGGCTAAAATGTTTTGTGATTTTTTAAATCTTATTTTATTTTGGAGTGCCTGGGTGGCACAGTGGGGTTAAAGCCTCTGCCTTCAGCTCAGGTCATGATCTCAGGGTCCTGGGATCGAGCCCCTCATCAGGATCTCCGCTCGGCGGTGAGTCTGCTTCCTCCTCTCTCTCTGCCTGCCTCTCTCTCTGCCTGCCTCTCTGCCTGCTTGTGATCTCTCTCTCTCTGCCAAATAAATAAAAAAATAAATAATCTTTAAATCTTATTTTATTTAAATTCAATTAATTAAATTCAACTAATTAACATATCATTAGTTTCAGATGTAGAGTTCAGTTATTCATCAATTGCGTTTAACACCTAGTGCTCATTACATCACTTGCACTCCTTAATGCACCTACTGCCTTGCCAGCAACCCTCGGTTTGTTTCCTATTGTTAAGAGTCTTTTGTGGTTTGTCTCCATCTCAGATTTTGTCTTATTTTATTTTCCCTCCCTTCCCCTATGACCCTCCATTCTGCTTTTTAAATTCCACATATGAATGAAACCATATGATAATTATTTCTCTGATTGACTTTTTTTGCTTAGCATAATACCCTCTAGTTCCACCCATATCATTGCAAGCTGTAAGATTTCACCATGTTTATGGCTGTGTAATTTCCATTGTGTAAATATACCAGTTCTTCTTTATCCATTCATTTGTTGTTGGACTCCTCCGCTTTTTCCATAGTTTGGCTATTGTGGACATTGCTGCTATAAACATTGGGGAGCAGGTGCCCCTTCAGATCATTACATTTGTATCTTTAGGGTAAATACCCAGTAGTGCCATTGCTGGGTCATAGGGTAGCTCTATTTTCAACTTTTTGAGGAACCGCTGTATCGTTTTCCAGAGTGGCTAAATGAGTTAACATTCCCACCAACAATGTAAGAGGGTTCCCTTCTCTGCATCCTTGCCAACATTTGTTTTTTCCTGACTTGTTGATTTTAGTCATTCTGACTGCTGAGGTGGTATCACATTGTGGTTTTGATTTGTATTTCCCCTGATGCTGAATGATGTTGAGCATTTTTTCATATGTCTGTTGGCCATTTGTATGTCTTCTTCGGAGAAATGTGTTTATGTCTTCTGCCTATTTCTTGACTGGGTTATTTGTTTTTTGGGTGTTGAGTTTGATAAGTTCTTTATAGATATTGGATACTAGCCCTTTATCTGATAAGACATTTGCAAATACCTTCTCCCATTCTGTTGGTTGTTTTTTGGTTTTTTGATGATTTCCTTTTCTGTGTTAAATATTTTGATCTCTGTGAAGTCCCAATAGTTCATTTTTACTTTTTCCCTTCCCTTTGAAGATGTGTCTAGCAAGAAGTTGCTACAGACAAGGTCAAAGAGGTTCCTTCCTGTGTTCCCTCTACGATTTTGTTGAATTCCTGTCTCACATTTAGGTCTTTCATCCAATTTGAGTCTATTCTTGTGTGTGGTATTAAAAAAATGGTCCAGTTTTATTCTTCTTTATGTGGATGCCCAATTTTCTCAACACCATTTGTTGAAGAGACTTTTTTCCATTGGACATTCTTTCCTGGTTTGTCCCAGAGTAGTAGACCATAGCGTTGAAGGTCCATTTCTGGGTTCTCTATTTTGTTCCATTGATCTATGTGTCTATTTTTGTGCCAGTACCATACAGTATTGATGATGACAGCTTTTTAATAGAGCTTGAAGTCTGGCATTGTGATGCCACCAGTTTTGTTTTTCTTTTTCAACATTCCTTTGGGTATTTAGTGTCTTTTCTAGTTCCATAAAAATTTTAGGCTTATTTGTTCCATGTCTGTGAAAAATATTGATAGCTTTTTTTTTTAAGATTTTATTTATTTATTTGACAGAGATCACAAGTAGGCAGAGGGAGAGAGAGAGAGAGAGAGAGAGAGAGAGAGAAGGAAGCAGGCTCTCTGCTGAGCAGATAGCCCAATGTGAAGCTCGATCCCAGGACCCTGGGATCATGACTCGAGCCGAAGGCAGAGACTTTAACCCACTGAGCCACCCAGGTGCCCCTTGATAGTGTTCTGATAGCAATTGCATTGAATATGTAGATTTCTCTGGGTAGCATAGACATTTTCACAATATTTGTTCTTCCAATCCATGAGCATGGAACATTTTTTTCCATTTCCTTATGTCTTCCTAAATTTCTTTCATAAAAGTTCTATAGTTTTCCAAGTACAGATCATTTACCTCTTTGTTTAATTTTATTCCTAGGAATCTTGTGGTTTTTGGTGCAACTGTAAATGGGATAGATTCCTTAATCTCTCTTTCTTCTGACTCATTATTAGTGTATAGAAATGCAATTGATTTCTGTGCATTGATTTTATATCCTGCCACTTTGCTGAATTCCTGTATGAAATCTAATAACTTGGGGGTTGAGTCTTTTGGATTTTCCACACAGTGTATCCTGTCATCTGTGAAGAGTGAGAGTTTGACTTCTTTTTTTTTTGCCAATTCAGGTTCCTATTATTTCTTTTTGTTTTCCAGTTGTTGAGGCTATGACTTCTAGTAGTATGTTGAACAACAGTGGTGAGAGTGGACATTCCTGTCATGTTCCTGACCTTAAGGTAAAAGTTCTCAGTTTTTCCTCACTGAGAATGATATTTGCCTTGGGCTTTTTGTATATGGCTTTTATGAAATTGAGGTATGTTCCTGTATCCCTACACTGTGGAGAGTTTTAATTAAGAAAGGATGCTATGTCTTGTCAAGGGCTTTTTCTGCATCACTTGTGGGAATCATATGTTTCTTGTCCTCTCTTTATTAATGTGATGTGTCATGTTGATTGATTTGTGGATGTTGAACCACTCTTGCATCCCAGGAATAAATCCCATTTGGTCATGGTGAATAATACTTTTAATGTACTGTTGGATCCTGTTGGCTAGTATCTTGGTGAAAATTTTGGCATCCATGTTCATCAGGGATATTGGTCTGTAATTCTTCTTTTTGGTGCAGTCTTTGGTTTTGAAATCAAGGTAATTCTAGCCTCATAAAATAAGGAAGTTTTCCTTCCACTTCTATTTTTTGAAACAGCTTCAGGAGAATAAGTATTAATTCTTCTTAAAATGGTTGAAAGAGTGGTACCTAGGTCGCTGAGTCAGTTAAACAACTGCCTTCAGTTGTTTCAGTTCAGGCCATGGACCCAGGGTCCTGGGATCAAGCCCTACATTGGGCTCCCTGCTCTGTAGGGTGCCTGCTTTTCTCCCTCCCTCTGCCTATCACTCCTCCTGCTTGTGTTCTCTCTCTTTCTCCCTCTCTCTCTCTCTCTGTGTCAAATAAATCTTAGAGACAAACAAAACAAACAAACAAATGAAAACAAACCTAAACACTTCTCTTTGAAAAAAATAATAATGAATAAATGTTTGATAGATTTTCCTGGGAAGCCATCTAGCCATGAACTCTTGTTTTTGGGTGATTTTTGATTACTGCTTCAATTTCGTTGCTGGTTATGGGTCTGTTCAGGTTTTCTATTTCTTCTTGTTTCAGTTTTGGTAGTTTATTTTTCTAGGAATGCATCAATTTCTTCCAGATCACCTAATTTGTTGGCATATAGTTGCTCATAATATGTTCTTATAATTGTTTGTATTTCTTTGGTGTTGGTTGTGATCTCTCCCCTTTCATTCCTGATTTTACTTATTTGGGTCCTTTATCTTTTCTTTTTGATAAGTCTGGGTAGGGGCTTATAGATCTTATTAATTCTTTCAAAGAACAAGCTCCTAGTTATGTTGATCTGTTCTACTATTCTTTTAGTTTCTATTTCATTGATTTCTGCTCTAATCTTTACCATTTCTCTTCTCCTGCTGCTTTTAGACTTTATTTGCTGTTCCTTTTCCAACTCCTTTGGATGTAAGGTTAATTGTGTATTTGAGACTTTTCTTGTTTCTTGAGAAATTCTGGTATTGATATTTACATCCCTTTTAGGGCCACCTTTGCTTCATCCCAAAGACCCTGAACTGTTGTGTTTTCATTTTCATTTATATCCATAAATTTTTCAAATTCTTATTTAATTTTCTGGTTGATCTATTCTTTAGTAGGATGCTCCTTAACCTCCATGTATTTGTGTTCTTTCCAAATTTTCTCTTGGAATTAAGTTCAAGTTTTAAAGCATTGTTGTCTGAGAATATATGGGGAATGATCCCAATCTCTTGGTATCAGTTGAGACCTGATTTGTGATCCAGTATGTGATCTATTCTGGAGAGTGTTCTGTGTGCAAGCCCAAAAAATGTGTATTCTGTTGCTTTAGCTTAAAATGCTCTGAATGTATCTTTGAAGTCCATCTGGTCCAGTGTGTCATTCACAGCTCTTGTTTCCTTGTTGATCTTCTGCTTATATGATCTGTCCATTGCTGTGAGTGGTGTGTTAAAGTCCCCTACTAATAACAGTTGCTGGTGAGGATATAGAACAATGGCAATTCTTATTCATTGCTTATAGGAATGCAAAATAGTGTAGCTACTTTGTAAGATATATTTGTAAATTCTTACAAAGCTAAAAATAAACTTACCATATGATCTAGAAATCATGCTCCTAGCTCTTTCCCCAATTGATCTGAAAATTTATGACCACACAAAATCTTCATGTTAATGTTTACAGCAGTTTTATTTATAATTGTCAAACACTGGAAGCAACCAAGATGTCTTTCAGTAAGAAAATGGATATATGATTGTAGTAGATCGATACAATGGAATACATTCAGTAATAAAAAGGAATGAACTATCAATCACACAAGCACATGAATGATTCTTAAATACATATTCTTTATGAAATTGCAGAGATGAAAGAAGCCAACTACTTATTATATGATTCCATTTATATGATATTCTGGAAAATATGAAACTATAGAAATGGTGTCAGGTCAGTGATTGTGAGGGTTTGGGTTCTTGAATAGGTAAAGCAAAGGAGATTTTAAGGATGGTGAATCTATTCTGTACAACATTGTAATGGACAAATGTTGCCATGAATTTGTTAAAATTTATAGAAATTTACCGTATAGTGAACCCCAATGTATGCAAATTAAACAAGTATATTTAGACAATCAGATACTAGGATTGAATGCAGACTATGACAAAAGTATCTGAGTATATGACCAGTGAATGAAATATCCTCACTGGAAATTGTGGGGAGAAAAATGTGCTGACCTAAGTAATTTTGAGAATGAGTGGAGACTAAGACTAAAGATGAAAGGAACTATAATAAATAAATAAATAAGACATTGAGTAAAAAACAAGGGAAATATTAATAAAGTGTAAACTTTAGGGATGTCTGCGTGATTCAGTCAGTTAAGAGTCAGTTACGTCTTGATTTTGGTTCAGTGTATGATCTCAGGGTCCTGGGATTGAGGCCCCCTTCAGTCTTTAGGCTCAGCAGGGAGTGTGCTTGAAGATTTGCTCTCTTTCTCTCTCCCCTTCTGCCCCCCCACTCCCTTTCTTCTTTCTAAAATAAATAAATCTTTAAAAGTAAGTGTAAATTTTAGTTAACAATAATGTATCAAAATAGTTCACTAGTTGTGACAAATATACCATACTAGTATAAGACGTCAACAATGGGGAAACTGGCTGTGGCATATATGGGAATTCTCTATAGTATCTTCACAATGTCTCTGTAAATCTAAAACTATACTAGAGGAAGTAATTTATGTAAAAAAAGCTTCTGATGTAGACTTAAATAATTGTAAAGTTTATAATGCAATAAACAGAAATAAGGAACAAAGGATGGTATGTAGGTCTGAAGAGAGAGGGATATAATGCATATTTGATATATTCATTTTCTCTCTAGTCTTTTTTTAAAAAAAATATTTTTTTTTGAAAGAGAGAGAGTGAATGAGTGGGGGGAGAGACAGAGGGAGAAAGAGAGAAAATCTCAAGCAGGCTTCACGTTTAAGGGATAGCCTGATGCAGGACTTAATCACAGGATGCAAAGATCATGACCTAAGCTGAAATCAGGAGTCCAACACTTAACCAACTGATTTACCCAAACACCTCTCTTACTAGTCTTTAAAAAAAATGATACATGTAGATAAGGCCCTGATTCTGAACCATGATTCACAATAATCTTAAAGCATGCTAAAAAAATTAGTAAATAGAAGTAAGTGATATATAAAAATACTAATACATCACAACCACTTAGGATTTAGTATAATAATGTAAAGATGTTTTAACATTAGAAAATTAATTGATTTAATTCACTACCTTAATAGAATAAAGGAGAAAATTATACAATCACTTAAATAGATCTAAGAAAAGTGATAAAATTAAAAACTTTTTATCAATAATAATATATAATATGATAACTTTTAACATACTAGAAACAGAGAACTGCTTTAAACTGAATATATATGCGTATGTGTATATATATATATATGTATATATATATATATGTATATATACTTACCATAATAGTTAATCATGAATTATAGAAAGACTTCTATTCAAGATCAATCTGGATATTGTATTCAGTGAAATTCAGGTAAGATAAAGTGAGGAGAATGTATACAATGAAGAAGAAATAGTTCAATATTGAAAATGTCTTTCTTTCCACCAAGCAGTAGCAATTGGGAAATGAAGTTAAAATAAAAGATATCCTCAACAATAACATCAAGTGCATCAAGTACTTAGAAATAAATCTTTAAAAAGTTGTACAAGACATGTGCACAGACAGTTCTACTAGATATTTCTGAGAGAAATTAAAAGAAAATTTCATATATGGAGAAATACATATTCCTGATTTTGAAGAGTCAGTATTGCACTATGTGAATTCTACCTTATTAGATCTATAGCTTTAGTGCAACCCCAGTTAAATATTTGACTGATATTTTACTGTAGAAATTGACAAGATGATTACAAAATATGTTTATCAAAGACACAAACAGCCAAGATAATCTTGATGAAAACCAGAGTTGGAAAATTAACACTACCACATATTAAGATTTAATATAAAGGTACAGTAATTAAGAAGTAAAATGCAAATATAACAGGGGAACTGAATAACATTTCTATAAATAGACCTTACATATACACTAAAACTCACCTGGATAATCATAAGCAAAAAAAAAAAAAAAACAAACTCTTGAATGCCTTTGTTTCATTATACACAGAAATTAAATCCAGATGGATCATAGACCTAAGGTAAAGAGTAAAACAATAAAGCTTAAAGAAAGTAAACAAAAGAGTGTGTTTTCATGAAATTTAAGCACAGGTTTTCTAGGCAGGACACTAACACAAAATTAATCATAAAGATAAGATTAAGGGTGCCTGAGTGGCTCAGTTCAGTTAAATATCTGCCTTCAGCTCAGGTCATGATCCCAGCGTCCTGGAATCAAGTCCTGCATCAGGTTCCCTGCTCTGCAGGGCATCTACTTCTCCCTATGCCCCTCTCCCCACTCATTTTCTCTCTCTCTTCCCTCTCTCAAATAAATAAATAAAATCTTAAATCATAAATAAGTATTCAGTAAAAATAGATAAGATCAATAGGCTGTACTATATTAAACTTAAGAATTTCAGTTTATTAAATAGTACTATTAAGTGAAAAGGTAAGCCCATGAGAAATTTATACAATGTATGTCCAAGAAAAGAGTTCCTAAAGAAATCCTACAAATAAGGTGAAAAAAAAAACCAAACTGTAATGTATAAGAGAAAAGAAGGCATCATCAAAGTGAATATCCAGTCAGTAAAACCACTGTGTGATACCACTACTTGTATGCACTCAAACTACTAAAATGAAAACTATAGACAATACCAAATTTTGATGGGGATATGGAACAAAAGGAACACCTGTCTACTTCTAGAAGAGCATAAATTTTCTCAACTATGTTAGAAAACTATTTGATACCATCTATAAAGTTGATCTCTGCATACCCTGTGATCCTGCAATTCCACTCACGTTGGCCAAGACACATACAAGAATGTGTAGCACTAACCATTGAAAGGAAACTTCTTTCCTTCCTATTAAATGTCTATTAAGAGAGTTGCACATTCATACATTAGAATATTATACATAAATAGGAAGGAACCATACATTGCTACATGCAGCCACACGGATGAATCACACAAATATAATGTTGAATGAATGAAGCAGACACAAAATAATACATATCATGTAATTCCATTTGTAAGAGTTCAAAAACATTTAAAAGTAACATATTGGTTGGATGTTGGATTTGTGGTTACATTTTAGGGAGTATTGGCTTGGAAGGGATGCAGGGAGACTTGTGATGTCACTTACATTCTACTTTTTGACCTCATTGTCTATTAGTCTATTAATGAATGTCTTTTTGTGAATAATCATAATGTGTACACTTAATATTTGCACACTTTTCTCTATGTAAGCTACATTTCAATGAAAGATTTAGCCAAAAAGAATCTGTACTCAGAGAACTATAAAGTACTCATGAAAGAAATTGAAGAGGACACAAAGAAATGTAAAAATATTCCATGCTCATGGATTGGAAGAACAAATATTGTGAAAATGTCTATGCTACCTAAAGCAATCTACATGTTTAATGCAATCCCTATCAAAATACCATCAATTTTTTTTTTCAAAGAAATGGAACAAATAATCCTAAAATTTATATGGAACCAGAAAAGACCTCGAATAGCCAGAGGAATGTTGAAAAAGAAAGTCAAAGTGGGTGGCATCACAATTCCGGACTTCAAGCTCTATTACAAAGCTGTCATCATCAAGACCAGTTGGTACTGGTGCAAAAACAGACACATAGATCAATGGAACAGAATAGAGAGCCCAGAAATAGACCCTCAACTCTATGGTCAACTAATCTTCAACAAAGCAGGAAAGAATGTCCAATGGAAAAAAGACAGCCTCTTCAATAAATGGTGCTGGGAAAATTGGACAGCCACATGCAGAAAAATGGCACTGGATCATTTCCTTACACCACACATGAAAATAGACTCAAAATGGATGAAGGACCTCAATGTGAGAAAGGAATCCTTCAACATCCTTGAGGAGAACGCAGGCAGCAACCTCTTCGACCTCAGCCAGAGCAACATCTTCTTAGAAACATCGTCAAAGGCAAGGGAAGCGAGGGCAAAAATGAACTATTGGGACTTCATCAAGATCAAAAGCTTTTGCACAGCTAAAGGAAAGGTCAGCAAAACCAAAAGACAACTGACAGAATGGGAGAAGATATTTACAAATGACATATCAGATAAAGGGCTAAATATCCAAAATCTATAAAGAAATTATCAAACTCAATACCCAAAGAACAAATAATCCAACCAAGAAATGGGCAGAGGACATGAACAGACATTTCTGCAAAGAAGATATCCACATGGCCAACAGACACATGAAAAAGTGCTCCACATCACTCAGCATCAGAGAAATACAAATCAAAACCACAATGAGATACCACCTCATGCCAGTCAGAATGGCTAAAATTAAGAAATCAGGAAATGACAGATGCTGGCCAAGATGCAGAGAAAGGGGAACCCTCCTCCACTGTTGGTGGGAATGCAAGCTGGTGCAACCACTCTGGAAAACAGTATGGAGATTCCTCAAAAAGTTGAAAACAGAGCTACCCTACAACCCTGCAATCACACTACTGGTATTTACCCTAAAGATACAAATGTAGTGAACCAAAGGGGAACATGTACCTGAATGTTTATAGCAGCAAAGACCAAACTATGGAAAGAACCTAGATGTCCATCAACAGATGAATGGATAAAGAAGAGGTGGTATATATACACAATGGAATGGTATGCAGCCATCAAAAGAAATGAAATCTTGGCTTTTGCAATGACATGGATGAAACTAGAGGGTATTATACTGAGTGAAATAGGTCAGAGAAAGACAATTTTCATATGCTCTCCCTGATATGAAGAATTTGAGAAGCAACATGGGGGTTTGGAGAGTAGGGAAGGAAAAAATGAAACAAGATGGGATTGGGAGAGAGACAAACCATAAGAGACTCTTAATCTTACAAAACAAACTGAGGGTTGCTGGAGGTAGGGGAGTAAGGAGAGAGTGGTTGGGTTATGAACATTGGGGAGGGTATGTGCTATGGTGAGTGCTGTGAAGTGTGTAAACCTGGCGATTCACAGACCTGTACCCCGGGGCTAATAATACAGTATATGTTAATAAATAATAAAAAATAAATAAAAAATTAGCCAATGTATTCAAAGGCATTAATTGACTATTAAGGCAAGGTAGAAATTCTTGCTAACCTGTGGCTCCAATTTATTAAATGTATCCTTATTTACATGTTTGTAGGCTGTCCCCTAAACACATGCCTTGCTATTGCTGTTTTGGTTTCACCACCATTATTCATTTTGAATTTTTTAACTTTACCAAAATATTTTTAGCTCTTTTTGACACTTGATTCAAATCTCAAAAATTAATTGTTTTTATGTTAAGTCTCAAGTCTATCACCATTATTCAGGTCCTTATCTATCCAAAACTAACAGGATTTTCTGATCACCTTCCTTTCCAAATTATTCTAATTGGACACAGGATACAGATTGATTTTTCTAAATTACTCTCCTAATGATGTGGGAAACAAAGGATGAAGGATATGTAGATAAAATTAAATGTCCATATAACCTCCATCCCATTGACAAATATTTGAGGCAGATAGAATATCAGGTTCCTCCAGAAAGCTCCTGTCTTTTTTTATTTTTAATTTGTTTATTTTCAGCATAACAGTGTTCATTGTTTTTGCACCACACCCAGTGCTCCATGCAGTACGTGCCCTCCCTATTACCCACCACCTGGTTCCTCAACCTCCCACCCCACCCCCCGCCCCTTCAAAACCCTCTGGTTGTTTTTCAGAGTCCATAGTCTCTCATGGTTCATCTTGCCGTCCAGTTTCCCTCAACTCCCTCTCCTCTCCATCTCCCCATGTCCTCCGTGTTCTTTGTTATGCTCCACAAACAAGTGAAACCATATGATACCTGACTCTCTCTGCTTGACTTATTTCACTCAGCATAATCTCTTCCAGTCCCATCCATGTTGCTACAAAAGTTGGGTATTCATCCTTTCTGATGGAGGCATAATACTCCATCGTGTATATGGACCACATCTTCCTTATCCATTCGTCTGTTGAAGGGCATCTTGGTTCTTTCCACAGTTTGGCGACCATGGCCATTGCTGCAATAAACATTGGGGTACAGATGGCTCTTCTTTTCACTACATCTGTATCTTTGGGGTAAATACCCAGTAGTGCAATTGCAGGGTCATAGGGAAGCTCTATTCTTAATTTCTTGAGGAATCTCCACACTGTTCTCCAAAGTGGCTGCACCAACTTGCATTCCCACCAACAGTGTAAGAGGGTTCCCCTTTCTCCACATCCTCTCCAACACACGTTGTTTCCTGTCTTGCTAATTTTGGCCATTCTAACTGGTGTCAGGTGGTATCTCAATGTAGTTTTAATTTGAATCTCCCTGATGGCTAGTGATGATGAACATTTTTTCATGTGTCTGATAGCCATTTGTATGTCTTCATTGGAGAAGTGTCTGTTCATATCTTCTGCCCATTTTTTGATATGATTATCTGTTTTGTGTGTGTGTGTTGAGTTTGAGAAGTTCTTTATAGATCCTGGATATCAACCTTTTGTCTGTATTGTCATTTGCAAATATCTTCTCCCATTCCGTGGGTTGCCTCTTTGTTTTGTTGACTGTTTCCTTTGCTGTGCAGAAGCTTTTGATCTTGATGAAGTCCCAAAAGTTCATTTTTGCTTTTGTTTCCTTGGCCTTTGGAGACATATCTTGAAAGAAGTTGCTGTGGCTGATATCGAAGAGGTTACTGCCTATGTTCTCCTCTAGGATTCTGATGGATTCCTGTCTCACGTTGAGGTCTTTTATCCATTTCAAGTTTATCTTTGTGTACGGTGTAAGAGAATGGTCGAGTTTCATTCTTCTACATATCGCTGTCCAGTTTTCCCAGCACCATTTATTGAAGAGACTGTCTTTTTTCCATTGTATATTTTTTCCTGTTTTGTCAAAGATTATTTGACCATAGAGTTGAGGGTCCATATCTGGGCTCTCCACTCTGTTCCACCGGTCACTGTGTCTGTTTTTATGCCAGTACCATGCTGTCTTGGTGATCACAGCTTTGTAGTAAAGCTTGAAATCAGGTAACGTGATGCTGCCAGTTTTGTTTTTGTTTTTCAACATTTCCTTACCAATTCGGGGTCTCTTCTGATTCCATACAAATTTTAGGATTATTTGCTCCAGCTCTTTGAAAAATACTGGTGGAATTTTGATCAGAATGGCATTAAAAGTATAGATTGCTCTAGGCAGTATAGACATTTTAACAATGTTTATTCTTCCAATCCAAGAGCATGGAACAGTCTTCCAACTTTTTGTGTCTTCTTCAATTTCTTTCATGAGTGTTCTGTAGTTCCTCGAGTACAGGTCCTTTACCTCTTTGGTTAGGTTTATTCCCAGGTATCTTATGGTTCTTGGTGCTATAGTAAATGGAATCAATTCTCTAATTTCCCTTTCTGTATTTTCATTGTTAGTGTATAAGAAAGCCACTGATTTCTGTACATTGACTTTGTATCCTGCCACGTTACTGAATTGGTGTATGAGTTCTAGTAGTTTGGGGGTGGAGTCCTTTGGATTTTCCATATAAAGAATCATGTCATCTGCGAAGAGAGAGAGTTTGACTTCTTCCTTGCCAATTTGGATACCTTTTATTTCTCTTTGTTGTCTGATTGCCGTTGCTAGGACTTCTAATACTATGTTGAACAAGAGTGGTGAGAGTGGGCATCCTTGTCGTGTTCCTGATCTCAATGGGAAGGCTGCAGGCTTTTTCCCATTGAGGATGATATTTGCTGTGGGTCTTTCATAGATAGATTTTATGAAGTTCAGGAATGTTCCCTCTATCCCTATACTTTGAAGCCTTTTAATCAGGAACGGATGCTGGATTTTGTCAAATGCTTTTTCTGCATCAATTGAGAGGACCATGTGGTTCTTCTCTCTTCTCTTATTGATTTGTTCTATCACATTGATTGATTTGCGAATGTTGAACCAACCTTGTAACCCAGGGATGAATCCCACCTGGTCATGGTGGATAATCTTTTTAATGTGCTGCTGGATCCCATTTGCTAGGATCCTGTTGAGAATCTTTGCATGCATATTCATCAGTGATATTCGTCTGAAATTCTCCTTTTTGGTAGGGTCTTTGCCTGGTTTGGGGATCAGGGTAATGCTGGCTTCATAAAAAGAGTCTGGAAGTTTTCCTTCTGCTTCAATTTTTTGGAACAGCTTCAGGAGAATTGGTGTTATTTCTTCTTTGAAAATTTGATAGAATTCCCCAGGGAATCCATCAGGTCCTGGGCTCTTGTTTTTTGGGAGGTTTTTGATCATTGCTTCAATCTCGTTGCTGGATATCGGTCTATTCAGGTTGTCAATTTCTTCCTGGTTCAATTTTGGGAGTTTATAGTTTTCCAGGAATGCATCCATTTCATCTAGGTTGTTTAGCTTATTGGCGTATAACTGTTGGTAATAATTTCTGATGATTGTTTCTATTTCCTTGGTGTTAGTTGTGATCTCTCCCTTTTCATTCATTATTTTATTAATTTGGGCTTCCTCTCTTTTCTTTTGGATTAGTATAGCCAATGGTTTATAGATCTTATTGATTCTTTCAAAAAAACAGCTTCTAGTTTCATTGATACATTCTACTCTATCTCTGGTTTCTACCTCATTGATCTCTGCTCTAATCTTGATTATTTCCCTTCTTGCATGTGGAGTTGGTTTGATTTGTTGTTGATTCTCCAGTTCTTTAAGGTGTAGAGACAGCTGGTGTATTCTGGATTTTTCATTTTTTTTGAGGGATGGCTATGTATTTCCCCCTTAGAACTGCCTTTGCTGTATCCCATAGGTTTTGGACCAAAGTGTCTTCATTCTCATTGGTTTCCATGAATTGTTTAAGTTCATCTTTGATCTCCTGGTTGATTCAAGCATTCTTAAACAAGGTGGTCTTTAGCTTCCAGGTGTTTGAGTTCCTTCTGAACTTTTCCTTGAGATTGAGTTCCAGTTTCAAAGCATTGTGATCTGAGAATATGCAGGGAATAATGTCAGTCTTTTGGTATCGGTTGAGTCCTGCTTTGTGACCCAGTATGTGGTCTATTCTGGAGAAGGTTCCATGTGCACTTGAGAAGAATGAGTATTCTGTTGTTTTAGGGTGGAATGTTCTGTATATGTCTATGAAGTCCATCTGGTCCAATGTTTCATTCAATGCTCTTATTTCTTTATTAATTTTCTGCTTCGATGATCTGTCTATTTCTGAGGGAGGAGTATTAAGATCTCCTACTATTATTGTAGTCATATCAATATGACTCTTTATCTTGATTAATAGTTTTCTTATGTAATTGCGTGCTCCCATATTGGAGGCATAGATATTTACAATTGTTAGATCATCTTGGTGGATAGTCCCTTTAAGAATTATGTTGTGGGGGTGCCTGGGTGGCTCAGTGGGTTAAAGCCTCTGCCTTCTGCTCAGGTCATGATCCCAGGGTCCTGGGATCGAGCCCTGCATCGGGATCTCTGCTCAGCAGGGAGCCTGCTTCTCCCTCTCTCTGTCTGCCTCTCTGCCTACTTGATATCTGTCTCGCAAATAAATAAATAAAAATCTTTAAAAAAAAGAATTATGTAGTGTCCTTCTGTATCTCTGACTACAGTCTTTAGTTTAAAATCTAATTTATCTGATATGAGAATCACTACCCCGGCCTTCTTTTGAGGCCCATTGGCATGAAAGATCCTTCTCCATCCCTTCACTTTCAGTCTGGGTGTATCCTTAGGTTCAAAATGGGTCTCTTGTAGGCAACATATGGATGGGTCTTTTCGTTTTATCCAATCTGCAGCCCTGTGTCATTTTATGGGTTCATTTAGGCCATTCACATTGAGAGTGATTATTGAGAGATAGGTGTTTATTGACATCGTGTTACCTTTGAAGTCTTTCTGTCTGTAGATTGTTTCTATATTTCTGTTCAATGATATTCTTAGGATTTTTTCTCTTTTATAGAACCCCCCTTAATATTTCCTGCAGTGTCAGCTTGGTGGTTGCATAGTCTTTTAAGCCTTGCCGGTCTTGGAAACTCTTTATCTCTCCATCCATTTTAAATGTCAGTCTTGCTGGATAGAGTATTCTTGGCTGCATGTTCTTCTCATTTAGTACTCTGAATATATTTTGCCAGCCCTTCCTGGCTTGCCAGGTCTCTGTGGACAGGTCTGATGTTATTCTAATGGGCAGAAAGCTCCTGTCTTAATATTAACGCCTTGGTAGAGGTAAAAACAACTTTGGTTTGAAAATAGCAAAGCCTCTTGTATCTTCTGTCTTCTTTAGCAAATGAATATCCTTTTGAACTTTCCTTATCTTTAGTTCCCTCAACCCCAAAGTATATAATCAGTTGCCCCTCTTAATCCCTGGGCATCAGCAGGCAGCAGCAGCTCTTTCTGCCCATGGTTCTGTCCCTGTGCTTTAATAAAACTACCATTTTGCACTGAAGATGTCTCAAGAATTCTTTCTTGGCCATTAGCTCTGGAATCCACCAAACCTCACCTTTATATTCCCAAAACTACAACATTTGGCACCCAATGTGGGGTCTTCAAGACTTTGTCTGTACTCTGAGCTTCAGTGCAAACTTGGTAAGTACTCCCTTTACTCATTCCAGGGGCTCTACAAGAAGTATGGTCTTATTGGAACACTTTCAAGCCAGTTGCTCAGGCTGCAATCCTCTGCCCATGGCTATTCTATGAGTAAAAGAAAGCCTACCTTTTGGCTGAAAACTGGTACCTGGTTGGATAAGTAATAAGACTCAGAAACTTGATGTTCTCTTTTTATTCCTGTCGTTATACAAAGTTGTCTGTCCTTGGCACAAGACAGCCACCTAAGTCACCCGGATGGCTGCCAATCTTAAGATTCCTGTGTGAGGTTTCCTCCTGACTAATCTAATGTGTTCCCCTCCGCATCCCTGGTCTAGCTGCTTCTGGTGGGGAACTCCATGGGGAACCAGATGAGACCAGTACCCAGTTGAATTAAAACCCAACTGGGGACCGTTTCCTAGGGAAAGTCATCTGTAAAGACTACACATGCTGAAACAGCACTTAAATCATGATGGATTTCTATCTTTACTGTTTCTTGTCAATGTCCTCTACTAACTACTTAAGTTACAACATTGAGTACTTTCCCCTTGTCAAACTTCTCTAGTGTCATTAAAAACAGTGGGTTTGATGTGCCTTTTGAGTCAAGCCAAAGTGTGTATGGCCTTCATGGTGGGGCCTTCAGAGCAAGGCAAGCCAAGGCTCAGTGTGGCCTTCATGGCAGGGCCTTCCAGGCAATTCAAGGCATATGTGGCCTTCATAGCAAGGCATACTTGGTCCATATGATGGCATCCATTGTAGTATAGAATGTGATGGGGAAGTGGGAGAGGGCAGGTCCCATTCCTACAGGACCTTTATGGCAGGGGCTGATCATAGCAATTTCTTTCAACGGACATCTCAGGTCACTTTGACATCAGGAATCTCTAACATATACCGAGAATGGGTCATTACCTGGGAGTCCAGGAGGATTTTCTTGGTAATGGACCTTCTCTCTTCAGTCCCCAAGGACTGTCCCTTGGGATGCCTCCTTAACCCACAGGAAACAATTAGGATTGCAAAATTTAAGAAAGGTACTGCATGACCTCAGTCAGATCTCTTCTGCAAGAAACAGAGCAAATAGATGGAGGTATCCTAAGTCCATCCCAGGCTTTCAGGGCTCTAAATCAGGACCCAGACCTAAGGCCCTTTTGCAGAGTGTGTTTGGTTATAACCAGGACAGTGAATTCCCTCCTGTATTGGAATGTAATTATCTACATAGGTGTTCTATGAATAAACCCAAGTTACTGGAGGAAACACAGGATATCCCTAGCAAAGTGGACTCTGAGTCTCTCTCTCTCTCTCAACTGGTCCACCCATTAGACCCAGGTTACTCTAGTCATACCTGAGGGCTTCTCCCTCATTCATATCCTGGATTAATGGTTATAATTGGAACCAACTGTCCCTGGTTAGTATCTCTCAGGATGGGGACTTTAAGAAATATTCCCAAGCAGCTGCCAAAACTCCATTTGTTTGGGGGAAATTCTCAGTCATCTCTGGCCTGCCATGGACTGCCTATTCCCCCTTGTTGGCAGGAAAACATGGCATCTGCTCCTCTGTTGGAGCTGATGAGCTCTAGAACTGGGAACCCTTTCTCTGCCTTCTGGCAGCATTTCACCTCTTCTGCCTTCTTGTCCCCTTCCTCCTGTTTCTGCACCACCTTGGATGCAGCCTGCTTAACTGGCTTTTGTACCATCCTCAGTGTCTCCAGTAACAGTGGCTCCTCCTCCTACCCTTGCTATCAAGGAGTGAAAACCCTACCCTGGACTTAACATCAGGTTTCCCCACCAGTGTCCCAGGTAAAAATAACAATGGGGAACAAACTGACTTTTAAAAGTGGATCCACGTGAAACATACTTTGGTATTTAAACTAATTTAAGTTTGTTGGTTTAATTAACATAGACCTGTCTTTAGAGTTATCAGCATTATATATGGAACTTTTATTCTACCAAGATTTACTGAAGGTCAAATAAGCTTATGTTATGTCTGTTGCAATTTGTTAGCAAAAAGATGACTTAAATAATGGTTAATTTTCTGTCTCAAAGTTTTCATTTCTCTAAATTGTTAAGATAACTTTCAAAGTCATTGGTAACATGAAACTTGAAAGCTTTGTTTGGAAGATAAATGGGATTTAATTCTTTGGACATCTAGGTCTTTTCCAAATGGGCTAAAGTGCTAAAGCATTGATTACTAGATGTAGATTCATGCTTTTGACTTATTATTGCAAAGAAACTAAGGATATTTGAATCTTGGTGTACCTGTTTTGTGCTTAATAGATTCATAAATTTGCCATCTAAAGAATTCTGGTGTGACAGTTCACAATAAGTTACCATTTAGTTTTCAATGGAGACTAAGGTTTCTAAGAGTGCAAAATTTTGCTTAGTGTAATTAAGACTAATGCAAATGAGGGAAGCAACTCTGTATGTAGAAAGGTAGGAAGTATGGAAGAAAGATGAAAGGAATGGGAATGCATTTTTGTTCAAGGTAATAGGAAGTAATTTTGTCCTAAATGATATTGGTCATTTGGAAAGAAATGGCTTAGGACAAAAATCTGAATGCAAAGGAAACTTGTAGGTTTGTTGTAGGGAAACCTTTGGAAGAAATTTTAGTTGTGGTCAGGATGGACTAAGATTGAAATGATTGGAGGGGTGCCTGGGTGGCTCAGTGGGTTAAAGTCTCTGCCTTCGGCTCGGGTCATAGTCCCAAGGTCCCAGGGTCCTGGGATCGAGCCCCGCATCAGGCTATCTGCTGAGCAGAGAGCCTGCTTTCTCCTCTTGCTGCCTGCCTCTCTGCCTACTTGTGATCTCTGTCTAATAAACAAATAAATCTTTAAAAAAAAAAGAAATGATTGGATTTTAAAGATATCAGTCACAGGATTGAAAGTCTGCTTTCTCTCGGTTAAAAAGACATAGTTTTCTTGAATTATTGGTCTGCTCTTGATAAAATGTAAACCAAGATTTTTTTCTCTTTCGTCTATCCAGAAAAGAAATTTTTTTTGCCTTTATCAAGTCTTTGATTACTTGGTTAAAATTTCTCAGTATTAAAGGAGCTAGGGGCACCTGGGTGGCTTAGAGGGTTAAGTCTCTGCCTTCGGTTCAGGTCATGATCTGAGTCCTGGGATCAGCTGGATCAGGCTCTCTCTCTCTCTCTCTCTCAGTGGGGAGGCTGTTTCCACCCTTTCTCTCTGCCTGCCTCTCCACCTACTTGTGATCTCTCTCTCTGTGCCAAATAAATAAATAAAATATTTAAAAAAATAAAATAAAGGAGCTAAATTTTGCTAACAACTATATAACCCTACATATTTGCCTTTTGAATCTCTTGTCACCTTGATTAAATAAAAATAATTTTTGTAATGTACTTAAAAACTTTCTAAGGTTTTCACAAACTTCCCAAGATTTAAATTGTAAATAAAGTCTCTTTGATTCATTGGGCTTTTTTATTTGGTATGTTAAGCTACTCTGGAAGAATTGTTAAATAATAAGCCTAGGTTGTATTGTTTGTGTAAATGCTATAACAATTCCAGAATGATATGCAGTTCCTAAAGCTTTAATATGTTCTGATATAAGACCATTACTTAAAATTCTGATTAGTGAAGTGTTACGTGTCACAGAAATAACCAGGTTTCCTTGCAACTATGTTGTAACCTCTCAAAAGATCTTTAACTATGTCAATTTTTGAGTTTTTTATTTATAGTTATTGTTCTTTTTCTCTTGAAGAACAGGTTTCATCTTCAAGAGAATTCATTAACAGGACTTTTAGGACAAATACAGGTATTTAGTACCTTTAAGATCAAAATTGAAATTGGTAAGAATTTCCAGAACTAACTAACCTGAGGATAATTATAGTTTATGACTCTTGTTTGAAACATTGTTTGTTTGTTTTTTTCTCTAACATTTGCTCTTCCTGCTTAAGGAAAATTTCTCTTAAGACATCAGTGATACACTTCCCTCAACCCCAAAGTATATAATCAGTTGCCCCTCTTAATCCCTGGGCATCAGCAGGCAGCAGCAGCTCTTTCTGCCCATGGTTCTGTCCCTGTGCTTTAATAAAACCATCATTTTGCACTGAAGACATCTCAAGAATTCTTTTTTGGCCATCTGGAACACCTGAGTGGCTCAGTTGGTTAAGCAACTGTCTTCAGCTCAGGTGGTGATTCTGGAATCCTGGGATCAAGTCCTGCATCAGGATACTTGTCCAGTGGGAAGTCTGCTTCTCCCTCTGACTTCTCCCCTGTCATACTCTCTCTCTCTCTCTTATTCTCTTTCTCTCTCTTGAATAAATTAAAAAAATCAACAAATAATAAAAAAGATCTTTAAAAAAAAGGGAATTCTTTCTTGGCCATCAACTCTGGATTCCACCAAAACCTCACCTATATATTCCAAAAACTATATCACTAATTTCCTAACACTCTCTCCCAAATAAAAAACTGTATTTTTCAACTGCACTTTGATTTAAGTTTGAGCTTTTTAGTCTTGCATTCAAGGATTTCTGTGACCCCACAGCATCATACCTTTCCTGTTTTTAAGTGAACACACAATGCAGATAATCTATATTACTGTCTGTTTTCTAATAATAAACTGTGTATTCTTTCTGTGGCATTGCAAATATCATCCTCCCTGCATGATGTTCTGAACCACCAACTCCATTGGTGACTAAAGGTCACTCACATAAATATTTTGAGGACCTACAATGTTTGGACAAAACCAAAGGATGAAGAAAATTAAAAACCTCCCTTCAAGAAGTTATCATTTAATATGGGAAGCCCAGAGATAACTGGATTTGGAAAATCCTTAGTTTCTGAATCCTGCACAGGCAAGTTGTATTGTTCAGTGACACTGGTTGTGGGCTTTTGCTATGCACTCCTGTCTTATTGGTTCCTCTTCATAGATATCCTTTAACAAGGCCTAATATAATTTTATTTTAGTCACTTTGGTCATTAGTAGTTTTTGAATAAGAGAAATATTACAAGTGTTTTATAATTTGTATGTTAATTGTTTTCTTTCAATCCAAGTAGAAGACAACATCAGTTCAGAATTCTTATGCAGCATTTCTCCATCTAAATTATGGTTGAAAAATATGTGCTTATTTATTTTTCATTTTGGGGTAGTACAGTATATTTTATTGATTGTACAAGACAAGGTAGGTCTTGCCAATCTTCTTCTCTTCTTCAGAGGGCTTGGAATAGGAACTGGGTAGAGGCCAAGAGATTCTCAGTGTACTGGGGGATGAGCTGGGGCAGGGACTCCTCAGCAGCTAAGGGCCTCTCTCTTCTTGCTCTCTCTGGATCTCATGGTTCAAGGTGCTCTTACTCCATGGAGGCCATCTGGGCCATAAGGTCCACCACTCAGTTGCTATAGCCAAACTCATTGTCACACTGGGTAATGAGCTTGACAAAGTGGTCATTGAGAGCAATGCAAACCCCAGCATCAAATGTGGAAGAGTGGGTGTTACTGTTAAAGTTGTAGATAACCCGATCCTCAGTATGGCCCAGCATTCCCTGGAAGGAGCCTTTGATGCCTGCTTTACCACCTTCTTGATGTCATTGTATTTTACAGCTTTCTCCAGGTGAGTAAGGAACAGGCAGGGCTACGTCGGGAGAGATAGATCATGGGCCATGAGATCAAGCTCAGAAAACTAAAAAAATGTGGAAGATGACAGGAAACCAGAGATAAGGAAACAAGCCTGACCATCCTGTCCCAGATGTCAAAGGTGGGGGTCTACTTGTGACCAAGAAAATTACTGGACCCTGAAAAGGAAGTAAGCCAGAGAAAGGTGTTATCACTAGTCCTTGCTATATGGTGATATAAATAGATATGTTAAAAGGATTTAAGTTCCCTGGTTATCTTTCTAGAAAAGACCATACCTGAAAGCCCTCAGTGGCAATGCTGTCAGGACCCCTCTCCTGAGAGCTTTTTCTGTATTCTCACTTAATAAACTTCGCATTACTCACTCACCTTTGTGAGATTCATTCTTCGAATCCATGAGATAAGAACCTCACTGTCCCACATCACACGCGGCAGATTAGAGCCACAACTGACACTTTGGGAGTGGGGACATGGAAGGCCATGCCATTGATCTTCCTTCCCATTAAGCTCAGAGATGACCTTGTCTGTAACCTTGGCAGGGCCAGTAGAAGCAGGGATGGGCAGCCTTTGACCATCACATCACAGCTTCTCAGAGGGGCCATCCAGGACCTTCTGGTGCCAGAGATGGCATGGATTGTAATTCCGAGTCTCTCCAGGATGCCAGAGTTGTCATGGGTGACCTTGGCCAGAGGGCCTAAGCAGTTGGTGGTGCAAGGGACATTGCTGATAATCTTTAGGGAGCTGTCATACTTCTCGTGGTTTATGCTCATCACAAACATGGGAGCATCAGCAGAAGAAACAGAGATGATGACCCTCTTGGCCCCACCCTTCAAGTGAGAGCCCTAGCCCTCTCTACAGTGGTAAAGACCCCAGTGGACTCCACAGCATACTCAGCACCAGCATCACCCCATTTGATGTTGACAGGATCTCACTCCTGGAAGATAAAGATGGGCTTTCCATTGATGACAAATTTCCTATTCTCAGCCTTGACTGTGCTGTTGAATTTGCCATAGGTGGAATCATACTAGAACAGGTAGACCATGTAGCTGAGGTCAATGAAAGAGTCACTGATGGTGACAGTATCCATTTTGCCGGAGTTGAAAATAACCCTGGTGACCAGAAGAACAATATAGCCAAATCTGTTTACTCTGACCTTCATATCATGTCTTGGGATGCAGTTTGCATTGCACCAGAAGATATGGCTGTCTGCCAGGTAGAGGAGCAGAGAGCCGATATATGCTTTTTTAAATATATGGAAACCACTTGGTGCAAGGACCAGCAGTCAAATTAAGATAGAAACTCAGTGTCTCCTGTGTTCCTGTTAGCCTTAGGAATGTTTATCTCATATGAGAACGTGTTTAGAATTAAGCATAATGAATGCATATTTTATATACAATGTCAGAATCCCTTAAAAATATCCTGGGCTTTGACAATAATGCAATTTATTTTATATAAGACCCATTTTTAGTGAGACAGCCATTATACCTAATCTGAAAGAACAGTGCTATAGTAGAAAGTACAAGTGAATTTGTAAGTAAATGTGGAGATGAAAAAAATTATGACTAGCAGAAACAGATCTGACTTCACAGAGAAGATGGCATTTGATCAAAGGTTTACAGAATTCAAGTGGGAAGGAGAGAAGTAACAATTATAAGGTGAGGGAACACAATAAGAAGCAAAGATGTCTGGAAGTGATGAAGATAAGGAAGAGACAGGTAGATCTGAGTGTTGAGTCCAGCAGATGATTCAACACAGTGAGGGGAGGAGATTATGAGGATGAGCTCCCCCAAAATTTCTACAGGTAAGGGGTAAGCATAGAAGAGGAGGCGGAAAGGAAACAAAGAAAGATTATTATCAGAGAAGCTGGAGCAAACTAAGTTATTTGGTATCACCTACATTGAAAGAAGAAAGCCTATGAGGAGGGGCTAGTCAATAGAGTCAAATGCTATAGAATGCAATAGCAGACTGAACAAAGAATTTTTATCGGTTTGATTTGGCAGTTAGTACTATTATGAAATGTTTGCTGGAATGTTAGTTTGTTGGGGGAATGAGCCAGAATGCAGCAGAATGGGGATCGAATGAGAGAATGCAAGGAAGTAAAAATCCAGCTCAAAAATTTTTGTCTCTATCATAAACTGAGAATCATTATTCTTTCTCATTGGACTCCCTTAATACTTAGTTTGTATCATTTATTGATACTTTAAAAAAATATTTTATTTACTTATTTGAGAGAGAGAGCACAAGCAGGGGGAGTGGCAGGCAGAAGGAGAAAGAAAAGCAGGCTCCCTTCTGAGCAAGGAGCCCCATTCAGGGTTCGATCCCAGGACCCTAGATCATGACCTGAGCTGAAGCAAATGCTTAATCAACTGAGCCACCCAGGTGCCCCTTATTGATACTTTTAATGACATCATATGACTTGTGGATATTTGTTTACACATTTTATCTCCCTACTGTAATTGGTACCTATTTTTATATACCTCATATCATAAAAAGAGTACCTACATAATATACTCAATGTTTAACTTTTTTAAAGATTTTATTTATTTATTTGACAGAGATCACAAGTAGGCAGAGAGGCAGGCAGAGAGAGAGGGGGAAGCAGACTCCCTGCTGAGCAGAGAGCCTGATGCGGGGCTTGATCTCAGGACCCTGGGATCATGACCTGAGCTGAAGGCAGAGGCTTTAACCCACTGAGCCACCCAGGTGTCCCTCAATGTTCAACTTTTAAATAACACATCATCAGTTAAGAGTCCAACCATTTCATAGTTAAGTAAGAAATTTATACTGACCTCTCTAATTTTTTCTTGCTCTACTGGACTACAGTGTTGACTGTCTATAGTCACACCTCAGAGATGTTTACACTGTCCTATAGTTTATTAAGTGTGTAATACCATCACATCTAAAAAACAATGTACATCCCTTAATTAAAATACTTTATTGATAAAAAGTGCTAACCATCACCTGAGTTTTCAGTGAATCTGATTCTTTTTTCTGGTGGAGGGTCTTGGCTAGATGTTGATGGCTGGCAATTGAACAAGGTGGTGGTTGCTGAGAGTTAGGGCAGCTGTGGCAATTTCTTAAAATAAGCTGACAATGAAGTTTGCCACATTAATGGACTCTTCCTTTCATGAGTGATTTCTCTGTAGCGTGTGAAGGTATTTGATAGCATTTTACCCACAGCAGAACCTTTTTCATAATTGGAATCAATCCTCTCAAACTTTGCCACTGCTTTATCAGCTAAGTTTACATAATATTCTAAGTCCTTTGTTGTCATTTCAACAACTTTCATAGCATTTCCACCAGGGGTAGTTTCCATCTCAAGAAACCACTTTCTTTGCTCATCCATAAAAATCAACTCCTCACCCATTCAAGTTTGATCCTGAGATTGCCTCATTTCAGTCCCACCTTCAAGCTTCACATTTAACTCCAATTCTCTTGCTATATCCATTACATGTGCAGTTACTTCATCCACTTCCTCCTCCTCTTAAGCCCCTCATAGTCATCCATGAGAGTTAGAATCAACTTCTTCCAAACTCCTATTTCTGTTGATATTTTCATCTTTTCCCCTGAATTACAAATGTTCTTACTAGCATCTAGAATGGCAAATTCTTTCTAGAGAGTTTTCAATTTATTTGCCCAGATCCATCAGAGGACTCACTATTTATGGTAGCTATAGCCTTATGAAATGTATTTTTTAAATCATAAGACTCAAAAATCTTGATCCATGAGTTGTAGAATGGTTGTTGCATTAGCAGACATGAAAACAACATTAATCTCATTGTCCATCTCCATCAGAGCTCTTGGTTGACCAGGATCATCGTCAGTGAGCATAACATTTTGAAAGGAACATTTCTTTCTGAGCAGTGGTTCTCAACAATGAGTTTAAAACATTCAGTAAACCATGTTGGTAAACAGATATGCTGTCATACAGGTTTCATTTTTCCATTTATAGAGCACAGGCAGAACAGATTTAGCATAATTCCTAAGGGTCTTAGGATTTTTGGAATGGAAAATCAGCCATGGCTTCAACTTAAAGTCACCTAGATGCATCAACCTCTAATGAAAGAGTCAGCCTGTTCTCTGAAGTTTTGGAAGCCAGGCATTGATTTCTCCTATCTAGCTATGGAAGTCTTAGATGGCACCTTTTTCCAAAAAGAGAGAAGGCTGTTTTAACTATACTGAAATCCGTTGTTCAGTGTAACCAACTCCATTAATGATCTTAGCCAGATCCTCCAGATAACTCACTGCAGCTTCTACATCAGCATTTGTTGCTTCACCTTGCACTTGTATGTTATAGAGATGACTTCCTGTCTTCAAACTTATGAACCAACTTCTACTAGCTTCAAGCCTTTCATCTGTAGCTTCCTTACCTCTCTCGGCCTTCATAGAATTGAAGAGAGCTGGGGCCTTTCTCCGGATTAGGCTTTGGCTTAAGAAAATATTGTAACTGGTATGATCTTCTCTCCAGACCACTGAAACTTTGTCCACATCAGTGATAAGGTTGTTTTCCTTTCTTATCATGTGTGTTTACTATAGTAGTATCTTTGATTTCCTTCAAGAAATTTGCCTTTGTATTCACAGTTTGGCTAGTGATTTGCTGTGAAAGACCTAGCTTTCTGCCTAGCTTGGCTTTTGACATGCCTTCCTCATTGAACTTCATCATTTCTAGCTTTTGATTTGAGGTGAGAGATGTGTGACTTTTCCTTTTACTTGAACACTTAGAGTTAACTGTAGGGTTTAATAACCTGACCTAACTTCAATATTACTGTGTCTTATGGAATAGAGAGACCTGAGGAGTAGGAGAGAGACAGGGGGACAGCAGATTGGTGGAGCTGTCACAACACATACCACATTTATCTATCAAGCTTGCCATCTTATATGGATGTGGATTGTGGTTCCTCCAAACAATTATAATAGTAATATTAAAAATTACTGATCATAGATCACCATAACAAATAAAGTAATAATGAAAACGTTTGAAATATTGCTGGAATTATCAAAATATGATACCAAAACATGAAGTTAGAAATGTTGTCAGGAAAATGGTGCCAATAGATTTGCTTAACACAGGGTTACTTAAACCTTCAGTTTGTAAAGAAAAACAAAAACAAAAACAAAAACAGTATCTGCAAAGTACAATAAGATAAGAAAAGCCTATATGTATCCATCATCCTTTTTAACTACTTCCATTTTTTTAAAGATTTTATGTATTTATTTGATAGACAGAGATCATAAGTAGGCAGAAAGGCAGACAGAAGGGGGGAAGCAGGTTCCCTGCTGAGCAGAGAGCCCGATGCGGGCTTGATCCCAGGACCCTGGGATCATGACCTGAGCCGAAGGCAGAGGTTTTAACCCACTGAGCCACCGAGGTGCCCCACTACTTCCATTTTTTTAGTTTGAAGAGTCTTGAAGAAGTGTGTAAATATTACCCACCCCCCCCCCCCGATTCTGGTAGCTCCTCAAGACATTGGCTGTTCTACTCAGGTCAAGGCCCCCTTCCCAGCACCCTCAGTTTACCTCTCCAAAACCAACGATACCAACAAAATCAAACCAAGCTAAGCCAAATCCAACCACACCAAGTCGTATTATATGCAAATGAAATTGAACTAAACTCAAACATAACAAGTCTCAACATAAAAAGTCTCATAACAAGTTCCTCTGCTTACATTGGTGAGCTGTTTGTGGACATTATTCCTATTACCATATCTCTGGATGTATGAACTTTTGAATACCAATTTGGAAAGTTTATTTGGAAATGGTTTTCTATATTTTTGGAAACAGCCTGGGTGTTTACCCAGAGCAACTCAAGGGAGGCTACTTAGAGTTGTTACCTAGGAACCTGGTGAATATATTAGTAGAGATTTCTAGAGACTGAACATCTATGTTAAACAGTCTTAGCAATTTAATGGTAGAGAAAATTCTGAAGGAGTTTTTTTTTTTCCCTAGCAAAACTTCTGAGACATTTTTAGAATACTAGACAAATACCCCAATTCCTGATGAGGTTTTTTTTTTTTTTTTTTTAGTTTTTTTTTTTTTTTTTTAGTTTTTAAAAATTTTTTCAAAAGTGAAAATAAAAAAGGTGGAATAGATGGATTAGGTAAAAGTTGAAACTGAACATTTAGGGCATCTCAACTAGCACCAAATCAATTATATCCTTTTTTTTTTTTAATCCTTTACCTAAAAACCATCTGGGGCTGTCATGTAGACTCAGCCTCTAAGCACTGTCAAGAAGGAATTGTCCAGATTGTCAAGAACACATGCCTTATACCACTTATACAACACTTGTATAAAGAAGGCAACTTCTACAACAATGGGTAAAATTATATAGTGTTCAGGAAGTCCGTAAGTATGAATAGCTCTAGGATAATGTAAATGTTTATAAAGCACAGTCAGCAGTTAGAGATTTCACACCTTCTTCCACCAAACACCTAATTTATTTATTTTTCTTAATTTTTTTATATTACATTTTCAATGTCAGAACATTTTCAGGGAAAAGAATATATATTTTGCTCTTTTTCAGATTTCAATAATCTTACCTATGTTTCTAGTTGCTTCTCTTTCATCTATCACAGATCTTTAGAAATGCAAAAATCATTAGAGATCTTTTCTTTCTTACATAAAGGAGATGGAGGGATATGAGGGATTCCATGATGATTTTAGATTATAGAAATTATATTTTAGTTATTAGTAATTAGAGTCTTATAGCTCAATTTAATTCATGTATTTTGAGGCACTATTTTGAGTGCCTCAGAGTTTCATTCATTTGATTAATCACTATACATGAGCTAACTAAGCATGAAGACTATAGTTTCAGGCTTCATAAAATTTACCAGCTTATCTGACATGATAGATGATTGGGCATCCACGCATTCTAATCTAAAGGAAAGTTCTCAAAAATGGAGAATATTCTAGGGGAAAAATAGGACTTTAATTTCCAGGGTTTCTTTTTTTTTCCTCTCTCTTATATGATTTAAATATGGACTCAAATGCTTGTACTCATTCATAAGGTCTGTAATCATCTAAGGACGTTCATAAATGTTTATGGTGTTAATTCTATGTCATCTTTTGTTCTCTAGCATATTGTACCCCTACGCAAATATTTTTCAAAATTTTCAGTCACTCTTGTCCACACTGCATTTCTGAGGCCTAATTATTTTCCTGACTCATTCTAGATTCTTTGAGGCAATGAGCAGAGGGATACCCTATGTGTTAAGGCAATGTCTTTAAAGAATTAATTATAAAATAGCCTGTTCTAAAGATGCCCTGAGTTATGTGTTAAGACAATTTTTTTTTTATTTTAAAATTATCTGTTTTTTTTTAATTGATTTATTTTTTCAGCGTAACAGTATTCATTGTTTGCACAACACCCAGTGCTCCATGCAAAACGTGCCCTCCCTATTATCCACCACCTGTTCCCCTAACCTCCCACCCCTGACCCTTCAAAACCCTCAGGTTGTTTTTCAGAGTCCATAGTCTCTTATGGTTCGCCTCCCCTTCCAATTTTTTTTTTAATAAACATATAATGTATGTTCTCATATTAATGCAATCTTACAAAACCAAAATACTTCATTTGAGAGGAAGGCAATTGCAAAGGTGGATCTCTGACTTAGCTACTCATACATATGTGGTATTATTACTCGGGATGATATAGATGGTCATTTTAATGTGCATTTTCTAGTCATCTACACACTTTACAGAGGATGAGGCTTGGGAAGTTAGAGCAGATGATTTCCAAATGCCATTGCAGTTTTGCCACGTGATGACATATAATTGTCACTATGTAGGTAAGCACGCTTACAGACACACTGAACAGATAATTAAGTCATCACAAGCACAAATCTGAAAAAGAACCACCAACAATTTTGAGTTCCTTCACATTTAGAATTAGATGAGTTAATCACCTCTTTTTATGTATTATTTTAAATGTTATTTATTCACTTATAGAAAATGCCATAAACAGCTGGTCCATATTTTCCTTTTCGGTGATTTCCTTCAGTAACTGTGGAGAAGAGTTGGTATGAAATTAGAGTCCTTTGTTCTGTGGAAAATCATGTACTCAATGATTATGATGCTCCAAACTTGGATCGACAAACATGTAATCGTGGACGTAATCGTGGACTTTGGAGAGATGCTGCTATAAAAGCCAGCTCACTTCTTTTCTTCTTCTCATTGCAAAAGCTTGTTTGATATTTGTTTGGAATCTCTTTTTGTTTTCCTTCAGTGTTCCATTAAAACAGTCAGCAACTTCTTTCTTTCTTTCTTTCATTCTTTCTCTCTCTCTCTCTTTCTTTCTTTCTCTTCTTTTTTCCTGAAGCTAATTAATGTTGTGATCATTAAACCATTAAAATGAAGGCAAGTGTACTTAAAAATTTCTCCATTTAAACTGTTTGGTTATACATGAGTGACAGAAGAGTATAGAACAGATCTTAACAGAGCAAGAATAAAATATTCGGCAATATTAACTTTCATCTTAAACTAGTGATAGATGGAACACTTGGCACCCTTCAGAAGTTCTGCAGGCTTTTTTTGACCACGAGCAGTTTGGGCTTCTCAGCCTGGCTAAGAAACAGAGTGCAGCCCGATGAAGATTGGAAAAAGAGCTTGAGGTCAGAGGTCGACACAGTGAGGGAGTTTGCTCTTTAAGGGGTTATCTGTGGATCTGCAAAGCCGAAGTATAATTGGGTTTTGTGATGTGATTTTAGTGTGTAATTGTATATGATCTTAGATAGTTTCAAAGACAAGCTTGGAAGATTTTTCCAGCCTGTTTCTGATAGCAATTTTAGGGATTGTGTGCAGTCTTGGATGGACAATTCAGAATGATCAAAAATAGCCATCAGAAGTGATACAGCAAGTACTTGATTCATTTTAATTATAATCAGCACATTGATCGTGACGTAACGTTTTATTTGTCTTTAGGACATTGGGTTGGCTATGAAAATAAAGATATTTAGTTTTTATGATGGGTACCAGCATAGCCAATTTTATATCACCATCATAGTTCTCATTGTTTCAGAGTTTGAACTTTACTGAGGATTACTGAATCATTACAAGGAAAGAACAAAGTTAGAGTGCTGCACTTGAATATCTAGGATTTTTTTGCGACTAATGTCAAGTTTCTGATTCCTCAATATTCTAAACATGGGAAATAAACATTTCCTTATTGTTTTAGTTGTTTAGGGCTGCCTTGATTAAGCTGTCACTGCTGTCAGTTATGTTCTTATAAGCCTGGTTGGATCTATTTCATGTTAGGAAAAAGCTCAGATAAATCCGGGAAAGCTTAATGTTTATCCAATGTGAAAATAATTACTCAAAAGTGTTATTCTTAATCCAGATAATTAGAGTGAGGAAGGCAAGATCAGTGTCATTGTGAATTATGCCCCGGCAATTGACTCTTGGTCCTTGTAAGTTTCAGGTGAAGATGTGAATGGATAAAGGTTAGATTAAACATAATCCAAAGTAGCTGCAACCTTAATCTGTTATGATACAAGGATGATCACTTAAAAAGAGCTGGATTGTGGGATTGTTTCTGGTTGGATAAGATGCCGCTCGACTGGGACTAGTCTGAAAACATGCTTAGCACCATGTCACTGCAGCTGGGAGCACTTGTGCACGACTGCAGCCTGCCCCAACGGACAGGCGCTCCTGGGCTCAAGCTGCATGTTGGCGAATCCTCCCTTCACAGTATCTGGGCTTCACATTAACATGCCTTCCAGTGATCGGCGTGGAACAAGTATTTCCTGTGACCTCTGTGGCATCTCTTCTTGGTTGTCATAAGCATGGACTGGAAAGCTCCTAACACGCTGCTATAAAGTATGCAGTCTTTTACTACCTTCTACGATTAGAGGGCATATTTGTAATTGACCTTATTTTTGTTCTGTTTCAACTTAAAAAGTCTATTGGAAGTATGACTCTTTGAAGGTAATTCACAGTGTTTGTAGAACCAGTTATCTATGAAGTATTTTGAAAATAAAGTTAAGCCTTTCTAAATATTTCTGGGGAGTTATTTTTTTTTTTTAAAGTATTGGCAATGAGATCCTAAAGCCTTTCAAAGGCATGATGCAAAATTCAGCCATTTTTTAATTGAGAGGAAAGAAAAAGTATTTGGAGTTTCACCTGTTTTTCTCAATAAATCTCAGAAATTTAACATATTTAATTTCTGAGTGGCTAAGTTGGTTTGCTTTCATACAGAAAATGGAATAAAAAATATTATTATGTGAAATCTTATTGTCTAGATTGAAATGCGTTCTGTTTTATAACAAATGAATTTTAAATAGTGTTTGAACATTTAATGATTTATAATAGTTGTTTATTCCTCTCCCCAGTGAAACTGTGTTGTACTACATTTACTGTTGCTAAATAGTTAAGAAAATAACTAATGCAATGTAAAAGATAATAATGTGAATTTCCGGGGCACCTGGGTGTCTCAATCAGTTAAGTATCTGCCTTTGGCTCAGGTCATAATCTCAGGGTCCTGGTCTGGAGCCTCACATTGGGATCCCTGCTCAGCAAGAAGTCTACTTCTCCCTCTCTCTCCATACCTCCTCCCTGCTCCTGCTTGCTCTGTTTCTGAAATAAATAAATAAAATCTTTAAAAAAATGTGAATTTTAAAAATATATTTAGCTTGACCCAGAATAAAGTTCTAAATGATTAGTTTAAATATTTTAATAAAGTATTAAGGTATATTAATAAATATCACTCTGATCTATGAATATATTTTAGCCTTCATTAAAATCCAAGTTTTCTTCATTGGATACATGTTATCTTTTGATAAATATATAACATAATGCACTATAAATGTACCAGACATGTTTTCTAGCTACATTAATGACTTTCATATGTGTAAAATTTGCTTTTCAAAAATTTTTTTCAAAGGCAATAAATACATACGTCGTGCATTAAAGCACTTGTTCCATATTTTTACAAATTATGTAATAATTTATGAAATTATTTCACAAAATATTAAATTTATGCAACTGATGTTTTACCAAAGGCCTCTTCCGTGTCAAACACCGGTCAGGCATGGTGACTATAACACCGGACAAAAAACAAAGTCTCTGTTACAGACTTGTGAGCAAAGAAAGAAAGATGAAAAGTAAATACACAATATGGAAAAGGGTGGCAAATGCAACCAATCAAATGTACTTAGGGCAGAAACAGCCCTGACACTTGTATTGGCATCATAGTCCCTTTCTCTGTTCCTTGGGATGGGGTGAAAGAGTTTTCAGTCCATGGGAGTAAATTAAAATGCAATATAGTGTTTTTTAATAATTCATTTAGCAATAGATTATATGTCCTTGTGAAAGAGTTAAATCCTTCCTCACTTGCAGAAAGAGAGAAGATTGTCATTGAACTTCATAAGTACAGGCATTTAGATAAAACAACCCCAGGGTTGAACTTAAACACAGGAAGTTTGGCTTTAGTAGACAATCTAGCAGGATCTTACCCAAAGACAAAGAGAAGATACCACATGATCACCTCATCTGATTCAATGTGTAAACAAATAAAAATTATTAATACATTAGAAATAGAGAGCAAATCAACTGAATGAATATAAAAATATCATCAATTGTATTTTGTCAATTCTAAAGTACATTTTACAATTGTTTGTATCTCAGGTATGATTAAGTAAATCATTTTACTTGAAGGTGATCTACTTTGCTCAGTCCTTTAAACTAGGAAACAAAGGATGAAAGTAGTCATTATTACTTTTAATCATTTAACTTCTGAAGTTTCTTGACGAGAAAATAACACAAGAACAGATATAAAACCTGTGACTATCAGGAAGAATAAAAATCCATCATTACTAACAGAGTATATGATTGTATTTCTAGAAAAATCTGAGAGGATCAGTTGATAAGCCATTAGAACTAGTAAGGACATTCAGTAAGAGACAGGATATAAAATAAATATGTAATACTAATAACAATTATAACTTTATTACCTACTTTCTAAGCAAAGAAATGATGCTTGTATTGAAATATAAAAGGATAGTTTTGGCCATAGTTTTAAAACTTATTTATGTTAAAACACCCAAAACATAATAAAAGGACAAAAGATACCTTGAAAAAAACATTAGCAATATACATGACAGACAGAAACAGAATTCTTAAATACAAAGAACTCTTACAAATTGAAGGTAATGGCGTCCTTGGAAAATGGCAAAAATATGAAGAGATAAATCACAAAAACATAGCCAACACTAATTTATGAAAAAGAGAATGTTCTCTCTCACTGATATTAAAATTAAAATAGCTACAAAATACCACTTCTCTTCTGTGTTATTTATCTATTCCAGTGCAATAAATTACCCACAAATTTAGTGCCTTGAACAACAAACATTTATTTTAAGTTATTTTATTTTTTAAGATTTTATTTATTTATTTATCAGAGAAGAAGGCAGGTAGAGGGAGAAGCAGGCTCCCCACTGAGAAGGATCCCCATGCAGGACTCTATTCCAGAACCTTGGGATCATGACCGTAGCCAAAGGCAGACATTTAACTGACTGATCCATCCAGGCACCCCCAAAACATCTATTACCTTATGTTTTCTGTGGGTGAAGAATCCAGGTGTAGCGGTTCCTCTAGCTCAGAATCTCTTACAAGGTTGCAATGGAGGTGTCGGTAGGAGAAACAGGAGTCCTCTCATGATTCAGTTAGGAGAATATCTGATCTTAATATCACTCACACCGCTGTTGGCAGACCTCTCATTCTCACTGGCTATTGGCCGGAGATATTAGTTCCTTTGCCTTATACATCTTTTCTGAGGACTACTCAACTGGAAGCTTTTAGCAGAACAAGGAATCTGAGAGAGAGAGAGGAAGGGGGGTCAGAATGGGGAGGAGAAGGGAGTATGTGAGAGCCCAAAACAAAACTATCTGCCTTTTATAACCTAATTTGGAAGTGATATCCCATTGCTTCTTCAAGATTCTTTTGAATAGAACTAAATCAGGAATCCAGCCTAACTCAAGGGGAGAGAATCACTCAAAGGTGTGAATACCCAGGGGCAGGGAACATTGAGGGCTAACTTTAGAGTCAGCATTCACACCTCCCATTAAACAGCAATGATGAAACATACACACTTAAAAAAAAAATTAACTGGTAAAACTCTGGTGTTGAAAAGGGTGAAGAAAAATAAAGTCTGGTAAGAATAATACATTGACATAAATGTTTGGGATAATTTTTATCTAAAAAGCAATAAAATGTTCATACTCTCGGACCTATAATTACATTTGTAGAAATTATCATAAAGACAAAAGAACAGACACACACAAAGACTTGTATGAAGGAAGGTGTATCAGAACCTCATTTATCATAACAAAAAGTAGTAAACTAACTTTTACAAATAAGAGAAAGATGAAATGATTTATAGTGAAATCTGGATGGTAGAATGTTTTAGTCACTTGATTATGTTTCCAAAGTATATTTCACATTAGAAAAGGCATTAACATTAGAAAGCCTTAAAATGTTTTTAAACAAAAACTGCAAACTACTGTGTAGTATGATTTTGATTACTTTGAAATACTGATTTTAAATATATACATATGTACATATACATATATATATTTAGAGAGAGAGAGAGAAAGGGACAGGGAAAGAGATTCAGAAATATAAATAAAATTATTACCATTATACATCGTTGGTAAGAAGATTAGAAGACTTAAGAGTGAAACTTATAAAGACAGTTTTGGTTTATAAAAATGTCTATGTGTACAAAAAGGAACTTTCCCAACATTTTCTTTTGCTCCTTACTTTTCTCCTGCCACTGCAAAGTAGAGGGTTATGATTTAATGTAAAGACATGATTAGCTGTGTTGGCAACAGTATGTCCAGTCATTTTAATTGGTGGTATGCCACATGATGGACAGAACCAAAACTATGGTGTACCACAGAACTGGGAGCAGTTTCCATACCTCAAGGCCCAGTATTAGTCTTGGCGAAAATACTATGTGATGATAACAAATGCTATACTTTAAAAGTAATTTCGTGTTGGCGTACATTTAACATCATTGGATGCTTTTTAGCTAAAGTTACTGTTTTAGTTATGCTTCTAATATAGAATCTAGTATAAATCTGCTTTCAAAAAATTAAATCTCACCACCATCTGCAGTTATTATTTTTCAAACCACCATAATGTGTTTGAAATTAGAGTAGGTAAGCATTTGAAACAAAGAGAGCAATCAGGATCATGCTTATTTTTTACTTTCATGGTTTTAAATACCAACTTAGAGATTTCACCAAAATTGAATCCAGCCTATTACATCATCCTGTGGAAATAATTTCTTTAACATCAGCCTTTCTTGTTAGACTGTGAGAAACATGAGGGCAGGGATGTTATTTGTCCGACTCATCTATTCCAATTCCTTCTATTGGAAGGCTGGAGCTTGGCAGGGACATAATATTCTTTATTAATTGATGAATGAATGAATGAATGAATGAATAAAGCTCTGGGTACTTGAGTTTGTTTGTAGTAACATGTCTAGGACATTTTACCCTGTTTCTGTCTTGTTTCTATCGTCTCCATGACAGGAAATGTCAGAATCCATAATGATGGTCTTTGTTTCGATTAACATTCCTTTTCCCAAAGTCTCCATTTTTCTACCCCCCCCACCCCCCGACAAAACCAAAAAAGGAAGGTAATTGTCTAAATAAACTAAAGAACACAAACTAAAGAACACAAATTAGCTGGCATATCTTCCTTTTTCAGTAATTTTGTTAAATGGGTTGGTTTTGGGGGCATTATGTTCCTATGTACAGCAATCTCCTATGGAGTTCAATTTGAATATGTGTGTGATGTGTGTGCATTTGAGTGTGGCAAGCAGAATAGTGACTCTAAGCATGTACATACCCTAATTCCTCGAACTTGTGAATAGGTTACCTCATATAGCAAAGAAGACTTTGAGATACAGACTTGGAGATAGGAAGATTTTCCTGGATATCTGGTAGGCCAATCTGATCACACGAATCTTTTAGAAGTGGAGAAGCTTTTCTGGCTGTGGGTATAGAGAGGTGTGACAATGGAGGAAAGAGTCAGGGAGATGTGTCTTTGCCGTCTTTGGAGATGGAAGAAAGAAGCCTTGAGCCAGCGAACAGAGGAGGCCTCTGGAAGTCAGAAAGGGTCCAAGAAATCAGTTTTTCCCTAAAGCTTCTAAAAGGAACACAGCCCTGCCAACACCTTGATGCTAGCCCTGTGAGATCTGCATTGAACTTCTGACATACTAAAATATAAGATAATAAATTCTGTAATTTGTTTTACAAAATATTTATGACAAAATAAATTTTTAGTAATTTGTTATAATAGACAACAAATGCAATGTTATTTTGTGTGAATTCATGTGAATATATTTGCCTAGTTCTAAAACAGTTACTTTAGTAAAGGTATTTATACAAATATATATCTTTAGATCAGCTTACTCTTTGGCCAAGTAAATTTAAGTACATATGGATTTTTCAAATTGCCCTTTTGGTTAAAAGAAAACATAATCAGGTGGGCCAGTTGGAATTTTGTAAGTAGTGCTCTTTCTTGCTACTTTTTGGGGGATTTTATGGGAATGATTATGTATAGTTAAATTAGGAGTGTGTGTGGCTATGGACATGTTTTCCTTTCCTGTAGAGATGGAGAATGGCAGAAGGGATATGGGGGTTGGAAGGTGACTTGCTGTTTGTGGTTAGGTTGGTGAAATATTTTGTGGGCTTGTTGATTTTATATAGGACTCTTTCAGTCATAATCTCTTGGCAATGTGACAACAGTGCCCTTTATCTGGAGTTTTCCAATATTTGACTTGTTAATATCGACACGGGAATAGAGTTGAAAATAAGAAATTCAGCTGAACAGATTATACAAGATCATGGTTAAAATTGAATTAGAGGTTCAACTTTAGTTACTTTCATTTTTAATTTCTATTATTTAACTAAGAGGTAAAAAAGTTAAATAGTAATTTTAATGCAATTTCTTTATTTTTGTAAAGTATTTCTATTTAAGAAGTTTTATAAGATTTAGACTTTGAAGCAATGCAAGTATCTTTATGTCTTCTTTCATTTGGCATATATGCTAGTTTCCTATTACTGTTACAATAAATTACCACAAACTCTGAAGCTTAATGCAACACAGATTTATTTTCTTACTGTTCTGGAGGTCGGAAGTCCAAAATGAGTCCTAGGTGCTAAAGTCAAGGTATTTGCAGGGCTGGAGGCTCTGGATGAGAACCTGTTGCATTGCCTCTTCTGGCTTGTAGACGGGGCTCAAACTCCTTTTCAGGCACAGCAGGCACATCACTCCAATCTCTTGCTTGTCATCACATGTCCTCTAATTTGGACTCTTCCTGCATCCCCTTTATAAGGACCTTTGTGATTATATCCGACCCAGCCAGATACTCAGCATGATCTACTCTGTCAAAATCTTTAACTTCATTATATCTAAAAAGTCCATTTTCGGCACTGTAAATTGATATTCAAAGATTCCCGGGATTAGGATATGACGTGTGTGTGTGTGTGTGTGTGTGTGTGTGTGTGTGTGTGTGGTGTAGGTGGATTATTCAGTCTGCAACAATATAAACTACAAATCACAAATGCACTGATATTGCTCAATATTGTCCTTATCTTGGAAGACCAGATTGACCCCTTACAAAGGAGGTTCCTTGTAAAAGTCCCTGGTGGTCATTCCAACCAAGACACGACATGTTATCCATAGAACAATAGCACTGAAGAGTTGTCAGAGGCTTGGAATTACATAGTCCATAACTTTTTGAATCAATGAGGAAATAGAGTAAAGCTTGCATAGTATATATCTGGAATTAAAATTCAGTGTCTTTATATCTTTAGAAAGACCAAAAGCATAGTGTTAAATGAAGGAAGAGAATATCTTGACTTATGGGATAGATAGTAAAAATCATCAATAATTTATATAAACAATTTATTGTCATTCATTGATATATGTAATAGAGACCATTTTTTTAAAATTCAAAATAGAGACTATGGTTCTAAAATATAAAAAAAGAGTTCTAAATCAAACATTTTGTTTGACCTATACTTCTTTGAAAAATTTTTCCAAATAATTTTTAAGTTAAAACATTTAAAACTTGCTTCTGTATTGGTAAATCTAACTTAATTCAATTGACAGAACAACAAAAGAAAGTATTAGAAGTATTTAGGCATTATATAGGATTGTGACCTAAGTACCACTATGCAATGATGCACACAGATACATATAGAGAGACACCCCTCACATATATAGAAACACATATGGATATGTATGGATATATATTTGTAAATACATATATTTAACTTTATACTTCTATTTTGATTATCTTGTAACTCGACATTTAGCTTTTATGTTTAACTGCTTAACATAATAACCATGTAATGCTTTGTTATTTCTTTGACAATAAGGTATTCTCACAGTGTTAAAAAAACTTACCAAGTCTACCATGTTATATATTATTCAAATCATGGCCCTAGAAAATGTTCACTTATTAATACATCTGAAACTTCTCTGCTCAGAAATAACAAATGATGCTGCCATATTTTGTAATATTTCTAGACAGGACATAACATTTTTTTCCAACATATTTCTGGCACTAAAAACTACCATCAGCTTTTTTTTTTTTAAGATTTTATTTATTTGACAGAGAAAGAGAGATCACAAGTAGGTAGAGAGGCAGGCAGAGAGAGGGGAGAAGCAGGCTCCCTGCTGAGCAGAGAGCCCGATGCAGGGCTCCATCCCAGGACCCTGAGATCATGACCTGAGCTGAAGGCAGAGGCTTAACCCACTGAGCCACCCAGGTGCCCCTACCATCAGCTTTTAAAATGCGTAATTTCAGGAAACTTCCATTTGTTATCTATTGGAACCCACAGAATGAGTTCCAACAACTTAATAAACTTAATAGGTAATTACATCTTTACTAATAATCAGATTTATAAAAAATGTATATTCCAATATTCCCATAAAGTTCTTTAAGAAGAAATTATGTTCTTTTAGTTGTAATCTTTTAAGATTTTTATATTATCTGATATTCGTTTCAGCTTACAAATGAAATGTTCTGATCTTCTCACTAAACGCCTACAATACTACAAGAGGTTACATATCCTATGTGAAAGAATAATGTAATGTGATTTCTCTTAATAGTATTTAGAAGAAAATTGCATACCTTAACTTTGCATTTTTAAAAGATTTGTATTGTTTTATAATTCATGTGTTCTTTTAAAACAGATTATATTAAAAACTAATTTTCAAAATTAAAAAAAAAAGCCTGACCAAGATCTTTTAGTTTTCTACCCATTCCATTCATCCATTATATATTGGAAAACCATATTATTTATGTTTGTGTGTGCATGTTTGTGAGTGTATACGTGTATGCACACACAAATGTCTGTATATCCACACACAGCCATTCAGTCCCATATCTGTGATGCTAAATTTTATGTGTCAACTTACCCCGACCTTTCAGGCTGAGACTCATACCATTGACCCTACTCTTCTCAGGACTACACCACCACCTTTCCTTCTTGCAGACAATACATCATGGGACTTCTCAGCCTTCATAATAACACAATCTTATGATTTATAATAAATCTCTTTATATATAGAAGTAGAAATATATATATAGTCTGTTCCTCTGGAACAATCTTTATGGAATTAAAGAATCCTTTTATGTAATATGGTGAGATATAAAGAATCTGAATCAGGATTTATACTCTGTATAGATACCATCATTTTTTTCCTGTGGAATATATAATTTTTCTTTTTGTTTTTTGATTGTTTGTTTTTTAATTGTTTTTGTTAACATATAATGTATTATTTGCCCCAGGGGTACAGGTCTGTGAATCATCAGACTTGTACATTTCACAACACTCACCATAGCACATACCCTCCCCAATGTCCATAACCCCACCACCCTCTCCCTATCCCCCCACCCCCCAGCAACCCTCAGTTTGTTTTGTGAGATTAAGAGTCTCTTATGGTTTGTCTCCCTCCCGATCCAATCTTGTTTCATTTTTTCCTTCCCTACCTGATGCAACCCCCCATATTGCCTCTCAAATTCCTTATATCAGAGAGAACATATGATAATTGTCTTTCTCTGATTGACTTGTTTCGCTGAGCATAATACCCTTTAGTTCCATCCACATCATTGCAAATGCCAAGATTTCATTTCTTTTGATGGCTTCATAGTATTCCATTGTATATATATATCACATCTTCTTTATCCATTCATCTGTTGATGGACATCTAGGTTCTTTCCATAGTTTGGCTATTGTGGACATTGCTGCTACAAACATTCGGGTTCACGTGCCCTTTGGATCATTACATTTGTATCCTTAGGTTAAATACCCAGTGGTGCAATTGCTGGGTCATAGGGTAGCCTATTTTCAACTTTTTGAGGAACCTCCATGCTATTTTCCAGAGTGGCTGCACCAGCTTGCATTCCCAACAATGGCATAGGAGGGTTCCCTTTTCTCCTCATCTTATTTTTTAGTGGGGTCTACTACCATATTTTTGATGATGCATTGTAGTACGAAGGAAAGGAGAACAATATGTTAGTTATAAGACTGAGAAAAGGCAAAGTTCGGGTGAAAATAGCAAGTGGAGCAAGTAGAGAATACAAAAGAAAAGACTGTCTTTCTGTACAATAGAGAGGGAGCAAATTGATGAGTTTGGTCTGGTCCTAAACTGGCTTCAGGATTTGAAATTGTCTCAGTAAGCACTTATGGCTATGACTTGACATCCTGTGAGCTAGGTCACATGTACTGAGATTATTTCTTAAACAATCATGGAAGAAAGAAACTAATGGTTTGGTTGTTAATCATCAGTAAATTTCAATAGTCCCTGATATACATTTATTATCTAGTAAATTGTATACTGGAAGTGCTTTGCCTTCCTACCCAGGAACATGAACTTAGTACAGTAGTTTGGACTGCAAATAAATATCCAATGTCTTTTAGTATTATCTTACAAAATGAAGTCAAACTTCTTTTTGTCCTTGGGGTCTTACAAACATCTCTTCAAATATGGTGTCACTGGAGCTTTTTTCTTTATTTAAAAGACTTTATTTTTATTTATTAGAGAGAGAGAACACAAGCCAGGGAGGAGGGGCAGAGAGAGAGGGAGACACAGAGTCTCCACTGAGCAGGGAGTCTGACACAGGACAACCATCCGCCCCCCAAGATCATGCCCTGAGTCAAAGTCAGAGGCTTAAATGTCTGAGCCATCCAGGTGCCCTCTGGAGCTTTTAAAGTATATGTAAAATCTATTTAAACTACCTATTTGGTAACTAACCTCTTAGACTCTTTTCTGGATTAACCAGGACTCTCCCTCCCTTTTATAAAGAACAATGGCTGCATACGTTTTACCTCTATGGTGTGAACTATAAATCCCCAAATATGCTTTTGTTCACCAAATATCTTTTTTTTTAAAGATTTTATTTATTTATCTGACACAGAGAGAGAGAGATCACAAGTAGGCAGAGAGGCAGGCAGAGAGAGAGGAGGGGAAGCAGGCTCCCTGCTGAGCAGACAGCCAGATGTGGGGCCCGATCCCAGAACCCTGAGACCATGACCTGAGCTGAAGGCAGATGCTTAACCCACTGAGCCACCCAGGCACCCCTGTTCACCAAATATCTTTATATTGTTATTGCAATACCGGTATTTAATTAAGCAAGAAACAAACCAAGAAAATTTGAATAAATACATTCGCTTCTATAAGAGTTAAGTTGAATGCTACGTGATAAATAAGAATAATTGAACACATGTGTTTATCCATGCTATTTCCTACAATCCCATGACAAGAGAACATGAAAGGAGACAATAACAAATAAGAAATAACATAGATGGACATGTGGTGACTAGCTTACAAGATCAAAGAAAGGTAAATTTCAAGCCATCATAAAAGGAAGCCAATAAGAAAGCAATTTGTAGCACAAAATTGTACAAAAGTTCAAAATTTTAGATACCACAGGATTCTGGGAGCAAGGGTGAGGAGGTGGAGTTAAAAACGGAGGGACTGGTTGAACCTCTGTGCAAGGAAGTTTACAACTGTGGATCCTTATCTTCATCCATCGTACATCCTTCTTCCTGATCAGAAGACTGGAGGTTTGCTATACAGAGATATCAAACCAGACCTGTTCTTACTCAGGAAGGACAGACACTGCTGTGGGCCAGCTGAAGGGAGAATTTAAGTGTACTCACACGATGGTGATACCCCAGTCCCCTTCCCACTGCTGGTCTTACAGCATTTTTATACCCTTTAGAAGGGAGACTGAATGTATTTTCTATAGAAACTGTGTGTGTGTGTGTGTGCGCGCGCGCACACGTTTTATTCTAACAAACTTAGGCAAAAAATAATTACGTAGGAGATCTTTTGGATTAACTCTAATTTTCTACACCATTTCTTACAACTTTCTAACTCGCTCTTGGTCTTTCTGTTGCTGTTGTAGTTTTCTGTAAGATTTCCTCAAATTTCTTTCTCTACCAGTAGTTCCTTTTACTTTTGAAATTCAAAACCTTGTATAGTACCCCGAAAGTTATTTTTTGTATTCTATTCAAGTTTTACAGATTTTATGTCTTTTCACATCTCTCTGAATTTACAGAGATTACAAGGTAGTGTTGAATTTTATTGCCTCTATACCAGTAAAATAAACAAACAAGAAACAGAAATCATGTCCATGGAAGCACACACAGACATGTGCATACACACACATGTTCCCCAAACAAGTTAGAAGTTGTGGATAGACAATATTAATATAAATCACATTTAAAAATTACTACAGAATTAGATATTAACGAACCTACTCAAAGGTGTTTGCAGGGGAGCGGGAGACCTGGCGATTAAAAGACCTAATTGGGTTTTACATTTGGGTTGCTTTGTAAGTGCATTTAAGTTTTACAAAACTTCAAAGAATCAAAACTAGAAATTGCAATGTATGCACCATGGGTATGATCAATGTTGGAAAAAGTGTATAAAACTCTAATCAAGGGACTTAAAAAATGAAGTACGGACTGAATATGTAACGTAAAGCCTTACGTTAGAAGAACATGTTTAACGTCTGTATATTTCTTTTTTATTTTGTGATTATTTTCTTCTGTTGCAGCTTTTTTTGTGATTAATTGACCAGCACCTGGCCTCCAGGGAGCTGGATAAGAAGGTGTCTGCAGTAGTCATAAAGAGTTAGGAGGCTCTTTAGAGAGGAGCAAGATAACAGCCCTTCCCTTATAAGTTTTGGAGGGCAATTTTCCCGTCTTCCATTCCACTTTTCACTGTAGATTAGAAAACCCCTACTTCCAACTGTAAGCCCCTTTGTATTTTAGTCTGAGGGATAGGATAAACCTGCTTTTCCTTCTCTTGTTGGAAGGGTCTTCCTCCGAACGAATCAGTCTGGCAAAGGCATCTAGCAGTTTTCTAGCTCAGCTGCACTTGAAGACAAGGATGCGGAATCCTTCCGGATGCCACTCCGTTCTATGTACAAAGGATGAGGACAGCTAAACATTCAGCCACTTTGTTCCCTACAGCAGCCTTTCCCACTTCTTGACAGAGATTTCTTACAGGGCACATTTGTTTTCTTGTCTAAATCCTAAATTCTTTAAAAGCAAGTACCATATGCTATACCTTATTTCTCCCCCTGCTCCTACGCCCCTCCCCCACCCCCTCCCCTCCTCCCCGTCCCCCTCCTCCCCTTGCCCCTCCTCTTCTTCCTCCTTCCCCTCCTCCTCCTCTTCTTCTTCTCCTTCTTCTCCTCCTCCCCCTCCCTCTCCCTCTCCCCCTTCTCTTTCTTCTTCTTCTCCTTCTCTTTCTTTGCTCTTTCTCTTTTTTACTTCTCTCTTTTGGCAAAAACAGTGCTACAAACTTACTAGCTCCTTAATACATTTGGGCAGAAGAAGCAGTTGCTAATAACTTTGCCTAGAAATTGGAAATAGGATTTTGTTCTTCCAATAACTTGGAACTCGCTTTCTTTTTCTAATGTTTTGCTCTTGTTAGACTTGGTAAAATCTTCTGTCCTCAAATTAAGGTTTTGTGTCATTCAGAGATATTTCAAGAACTGAAATGACATTTGAATAAAGAACAAAAAAGTAAAGCCCAGGACTGTTGCTATTCATTGAGGTGCCGGAAATAATTGTCTTTTTCCTTAAGTTGTGATGTCCTGTTCTTTATAGCCATCTATAGTGCATGGCTTTATAATAGAATGCTTCCAGTTCTTCTCTCCTGCCCTGTTATGATGTTACTGTAATTAATTTAACTTAAACATCTGCTGTACTCATCAAAGACATTGTTTTTGTTTTACTGCAATTTGTTCTTTTAAATTGATTAGTATAAAAAATTAAAGTGTTTCATTTTACCATCATTTATTCCTTCCCTAATGCTTATGATCTACCTCAGTGTTTTTATACCTGAGGAACTCTTTAACATTTCTTGCAGGGCTGATCTAGTGGCAATGAAATCCCTAAATTTTTGTTTGTGTTAGAAATTCTCTCTTTCTCGCTTGTGAAGAGTAATTTCACTGGATACAGAATTATAGGTGGATGGATTTTATCTTTCAATTTTTTAAACATTTTAATTCATTCTCCTCTTACTTGCATGGTTTCTTTTTAAAAATTTTTTGTATTAATATTAGCATATAGCAAATTAGCATATAAATTTTTTGTATTAGCATATTATTTGCTTCAGGGGTACAGGTTTGTGAATCATCAGTCTTACACAATTCACAGCACACACCATAGCATATACCCTCCCCAATGTCCATCACCTGGCCACCCTATCCATCCCCACACCCCCCAGTAACCCTCAGTTTGTTTCCTGAGATTAAGAGTCCCTTAATCTCAGGAAGGGAGCTTTGTCTCCCTCTCTGGTCCCATCTTGTTTCCTTTTCCCCTCCATTCCCTTCGTGACCACCCACCCTGTCTCTCAAATTCCCCACATCAATGAGATCATATGATAATTGTCTTACTCTGCTTCCCTTATTTCACTTAGCATAATACCCTCTAGTTCCATCCACATCGCTGCAAATGGCAAGATTTTGGGGGTTTTGATGGCTGCGTAGTATTCTATTGTAGAAGTCCTTTGTAAACCCTATCTTTGTTCTTTCCTGTGTTAGGTGATTATTCCTTCCTCATAGCTTCTTTCAGAATGTACTTTTTGTCTTTAGTTTTCTGCACTTTCTTCTGACCTTTGATAGACTATGCCTAGGTGTAGATTTTTTTTTAGATTTATTTATTTATTTATTTATTTATTTATTTATTTATTTGATAGACAGAGAGCACAAGTAGGCAGAGAGGCAGGCAGAGAGAGGAGGAAGCAGGCTCCCTGCTGAGCAGAGAGCCCGATGCAGGGCTCCATCCCAGGACACTGGGATCATGACCTGAGCTGAAGGCAGAGGCTTTAACCCACTGAGCCACCCAGGCGCCTCCCTAGGTGTAGATTTAAAAAAAAAATTTTTTTTGGTTTGGTTTTATTAGGCTTTCTAGGTCTATGATTTGGTGTCTGCTATTCATTTTGGAAAAATTTTAGTTATTATTATTTGAAATATTTTTTCTTCTCTAGTCTTTCTTTATTCTCATTCTAATGTTTTAATTACATATATGCTGTATCTTTGAAATGGTCCCAAATGGATGTTCTGTTCTGTTTTTTCCCCTAATTTTCTTTTTTCTTTTCTCTTTCTTTCTTTTTTTCTTTTCTTTTTTTTTTTTTTTCCCTCCTCGTTTTCAGTTTGGGAAGTAACTATTGGCCTATCTTGAAGCTCACCTCAGTTTTGTCCAGTCTCCAGATAAATGCATCACAGACATTCTTCGTTTCTGTTAAGTGCTTTTGATTTCTATCATTTCCTTTGCATGCAGGTAAGACTAAGAGATGACAACAAACAATTCTATGCCAACAAACTGGACAGCCTAGAAGAAATTAATACATTTCTAGAAATACAATCTTCCAAGACTGAATCAGGAGGAAATAGAAAGTCTGAAATTCATATGGCATACAAGGTATTTTCAAGTGGACAACCCAGCGGCATTTAGAATATTTACAATGCTGTGCAACTATCAGCTCTCTTTAGTTTCAAATGTTCTCATCACCCCAGGAAAAACACCCCATATCAATTAAGCAACCACTCCCTTCTTTCCCTTGCCCCATTGCTCTGATAGTCACTAATCTGCTTTCCTTCTATATGGATTTGCCTATTCTGGGTATATCAAATCAAAGGTACAATAGAATACATGACTTTTGTGCCTGGCTTCTTTCAAGTTGTCACATGTATCAGTTCTTCCTTTTTATGGCTGAATGATATTACATTTTGCCTGTATGTCACAATTTGTCTATCCATTCATCTGTTGATGGGTATTTGGGGGTTTTCCACTTTTTGGTTATTATAAATACTGCTGCTATAAACACTCATGTACAAGTTTCTGTGTGGATATGTGTTTTCATATCTTTTTTTCCCAGGTTTTATTTATTTATTAGAGAGGGAAAGAGAGCACACAAGCAAGCACATGAGTGAGCATGAAGAGACTCGGAGGGAGAAGCAGACACCCTGCGGAGCAGGAAGTCAGACACAGGGCTGGATCCCAGGACCCTGAGATCATGAAATGCGCCGAAGGCAGAAGCTCAAGTGACTGAGCCAACCAGGTGTCCTGTGTTTTCATTTGTTTTGGGTTTTTATCTAGTAGTGAAATTGCTAGGTCATATAATAATTCTATGCTTAACGTTTGAAGGAACTGCTCAACTGTTTCTACAGTATCTATAACATTTTATATTCTTTTTTTTAAAAAAAGATTTTATTTATTTATTTGAGAGATAAAGATCACAAGTAGGCAGAGAGGCAGGCAGAGAGAGAGAGGTGGGGAGAAGCAGGCTCCCTGCTGAGCAGAGAGCCCGATGTGGGGCTCGATCCCAGGATCCTGGAATCATGACCTGAGCCGAAGGCAGTGGCTTTAACCCAGTGAGCCACCCAGGCGCCCCAACATTTTATATTCTTAACAGCAATGTGTGAAGGTTCCAATTTCTTCACCTTCTTGCCAACATTTGTTATTTTCCTTTTTTTGTTTGTTTGTCTGTCTTAGATTAAAGCCATCTTAATGGATATGAATCTCATTGTATTTTTCATTACGTACCTCATGGTGGTTTTAATTTGCATTTCCTAAATGACCAATGATGTTGAGCATCACTTTATGTGTTTGTTGGCCATTTGTATGTCTTCTTCGAAAAAATGTCTGTTTGAGTCCTTTGACAATTTTTAAGTTAGATTGTTGCTTTTTTAGTTGTTGTTGAGTTTATATATTTTGGATATTGAATTCCTAATAGACATGATTTGAAAATTTTTTTTTCCATTCCGTAGGCTATCTTTAGACATTGTTAATTAAATCCTTTGATGAACAAAGTTCTCAATTTTAAGGAAGTTCGATTTATCTATTTTTTTTTCTTTTATTGCTTGAATTTTTGGTGTCAAATCCATGAAGCCATGCCAAATCCTGAGTCACAAAAGTTCTTTCTTATGGTTTCCATGTTTTCTATTTACATTACCCATCTGTCCTTGCATGTTGCCGAGTTTTAAAATCAGAGCCCTTAACATATTAGTTACAGTTATTTAAAATTCCCTGTCGGTTAAATCCGTATTAATTTTATACCTGGCTCTGGCTCTGATGCTTGCTTTATCTCTTTTTTTAATTGCTTTTTGGCATGGTTTGTAGCTTTCAATTGAAAGCCAGATTTGTCTTATTGAGTAATAAGAACTAAGGTCGTAAGACAGTGTGAGGATTTATGTTGACTTGACTAGGAGTTTGGCTGTGTTTAATGTTTGCTATGTCTGATATTCACGTGCCAGAAGTTTCAAATCCCTCTAATGTCCTTGTTGTTGTCTCCCCTCTTGTCTTCGAGTTTCCCTGAGAACTCCTTCTTAGTCAGAGTCTGAGCCTTGCACCTTTTTCAGTTATAATTCACTGATACTACACTGGATTCCTATTGGTGGGAGTAAAGTGTGGTGGAAGGGAAGCAGTCTCTAATCTTATGATTTAATCTCAGTCTCTCAGTGAGCCTAAGTCTCTAAGTTATACCATTCACGAGTATTTATTTATTTCCCAGTCTCCACCTCTAGGTGAGACAAGAAGAATAAAGGAAGCTGGAACAAGGAGAAATGTCCTTCCCCAGATGGGATGAGATTCTGGGAAAGTCTTCAACCCCAGAGAGTAGCCTTCTTTGATAGAGAACAGATGAATTAATAAGATCATATGATTTCTTTCTTTACTTTGTGGATGTGATAGATTATATTAATTTTCCAATGTTGAACTAGCCTTGCATACTGGCATAAATGCATCACTAGCATAGATCAGCAAATTGATCATAGCGTATAGTTCTTTGTATACCTCATTGGAGTGGATTTGCTAATGTTTTGTTGAGGATTTTTGCATCCATGTTCAGGAGTTATATTGGTCTGTAGTTTTCTTTGTTTGTAATATCTTTTTCCTGGGTTTTGTATTTGGATAATACTTGCCTCATAGAATGATTTGAGAAATATTCCCTCTGCTTCAATCATCTGAAAGAGATTGTAGAGAATTGGCTAAAATTTTTCCTTAAGTGTTTAGTAGAATCCACCAGGGAACTCAGCTGGTCTTGTGCTTTCTGCTTTGAAATGGTCTTTAGTTGTTATTCAGAGTATTTTCCTTCTCTCAGGTCATTTAGGCTCTGATAACACTCCAGCAGGTTAGTCTCTATTTATCTAGTTTTTGCCTAAAGGTTAAGAAGAGAGTGCTCTGGCATATTTCGAGATGGTTCTTTATCCCCTTCCCTTGCCAAAAGCATGAGGGGATTTTCTCCTGTATTTACTCTGAGAACCTGATTGGACTATTCTAGGTAAATCGCACAATATTGTGAGAGCCCCTCCAAAACTGGGTGTCCCTCTACTTTTTAACTCTCATAGTGGTTTACACCAAGCTTTCAACAATTTCTCAGTTACGGTCAGGTTTCCTATCCTGGCACTGGTACCTATGCCCGTTTCCACTCACCAGTCTCTGCTTCAGTAAGCCAAGACCCCTTGTGTTCACTGATTGTTTCTCCAGTTTTGGAGGCCACATATTTCTGTGCTCTTCCCTCTCTTACAGATCTAAGAAGATGTTCATTTTTTCAGTCTGTTCAATATTTTTGCTTGTTAGAATGGAGTGGCAACCTCAAGTTCCTTACATGTGGATCTGGAAAACAGAAGACTCAACTGCCTTTTTTTAAAAATCTTCCTTTTTAATATAATAAAATGTCATACAAGTTACAACATTTGGGGATTGTAGTGCATTTTGGACTTTTAGATATTTAGAGCAGAATTCTTGTAGCAACATAGTAACCTAAACTACAAGATAATACATTAGACATTTTGAGATAAAATGTTTGAGATAAAATAAGTCAATATAGCTAAATCATCACTTAAGAAAGAAAAAATATAATTAACGACATATGGAAAATGGAAAGTTCGTCACCCATCCAATGATTCTAAAAAAATGTTTGAAGTATATTCTTCAATATACTTCAAAATATATAGGATATATATATCAAATATACTTTATATATATCTAATATACATATATTAGATATATTAATATATGTGTAAATATATATTAATATATATTTATAATATATAATATATTTATTAATATTATATATATATCCAATATACTTCAAAGTATAAAGGAAAAAGATTTCTGAAAGAAGTACTGAGATGCAAAAAGAAACAGCAAAGAAAGAAAGTAGTAAACATTGGGCAACTTTGAAAAACATGGACTGCATAACAAAATAATAATGAGTAATATGGAGGAGGATAATGAATGACTGCATTCAAATAATGTAAACTAATATGTAAGAATAAAGAGTGTAATTGGTTTTCTAATGTTTTAAGATCCTTGTGTTAGAAGTATGCATAATAAAAATTAAGGTAGACACTAGAGAACTAAAACTGTATAATTTCTAAATGAATTTCAAATGGAATTTGAAAATTAATCCAAATGAATAAAAAAAAGCAGGATATTTAGAAAGCACACACTAAAATAGTATAATTCCATAAATACAAATAGATTTAATTTAATTAATTGTCAGAGATTAAATTAAAAATCAAGTAGTAGAAGAATACTTATGAGACTATATAAATGTTGTAGATAGCTAAAGAAGGTACTACTTCTTAGGGATTATATAGATCAAGTCAAAAAATAAAGACATTTCTGATAAATGTTTAGCTTAGGACAGTGATTATATTAGGGGTACACTCAATGGTTAATACATGGTAAACATTAGTCAAATCATCATGCTTTTCATAGACCTAATATTTGCTAACATTTTTGGTGAAAGCCCAGATAGGATTTTAAATCCATTTTTGGTGAAACCTAGATTGATCTTAATAAAGATATTACTGCACTCAGTGCATGTAGTAATTTTAACTCTCAGAAAACCATCTATGCATTGTAGTATTTCCAATTATATGTGTTTTAGATTTTTGACCACCTGCTACTTTGATACTTGATGTAGTATCTTCAGATTATGGCGCTGAAAGATGACAGGAGCAAAGAAACCAGTTTTTACAAACAGCATCTTAGAAATTGAACCACATCTTAGATCCTGAAAGATGAGGAATGGCCTCAGCTGTGGGGAAACTGGAATGTAGAGAAACAGTTAAGCCAGTATCTGGTTACAAGAATTTTCTATCTTACTACTGCTCATTTGTAAAGGGTGCCATTTTAGGGAGTGTGAAGAGCAGAAAGAATTCCCTTATTCTCTCAGCTTCCAATACTACAATCTGTACCATCTGTATTGAATGACTCTATTTACCCAACGGAGCAATAGAGTTTGTTAGATTAGTCTTTGTGAGATAAATGACTTGTTAGAATTCTCCAGTTTAACTAACATGAAATTCCCACTATACTGCCAATTCTTTGACTTCGTTTGAGTGTTGACAGAGCGTTCACTACAATCACTATAGAGTGACACATAACACCTAATCAATGGTTCTCTTCTTCTCTCAGTTTTTCTTTCTTCTGTAACGTATTCTTTCATTTTTGGCATTGTCTAATAAATGCCTTTTCTCTTTAGTTTTTCCAGTTATGTTAAAAAAGTGATGGAATTATTTACAGAAGACTTTTTCATTGTGATTTCAGCCATGACATTTACTTCATTACTCATGCTGCAGAGAGAAGGGGATATGATTGCAAATATTAAGAGTATTTGCTGCTGCAATATCATAATAAGATAAATTTTTAAGATTATGTTTTCCTATGAAAAATGAGTGTATGTGGCTTACAGAAAAATTAGAATATGTAGACTATAAAATACAGACCTAACCTCACCATTCAAATATAACCACTGTTAATTCCAACGGTATTTCCTTCTGAAATTCTTTAATCTGCAAACAGATCTAAAGACAAATAGATAAATGCCAAAAATAGACATATTTACAAATTTTATTTCTACCTATCTGTGTATCTAATTCTATACATATTCCACACTTGTTTCATAATTGTCATTTTAAAAAAATTATTTTTTTATTTGACAGAGAGAGAAAGCACAAGTAAGCAGAGCAGCAGGCCAGAGGATGGGAGGGAGTGGGGAAAAGCAGGCTCCCCGCTGAGCAGGGAGGCTGATGTGGGGCTTGATCCCAGGATCCTGAGATCATGACCTGAGCCCAAGGCAGACACTTAACCAACTGAGCCACCCAGGCACCCCATAATTGTTTTCTACTGAATATTTTGGACTCTGATAAAATCTGTGGCTGACTTATTGCTTAAACAGTATAAACTGATTCTGCTGTTGCGTTTAAAATATGTAGGCATAAGCTGCTTTGAGATTGCACATAGAGTAAAATGTAAAATTTTTATATAATATTAAAAATAGAAAAAATTTACACCTGTCTTTAATTTTACTTTCAGTCTTAGGGATTGGAATATAAAATTATAAGTCAATGCAGAACATTTATTAATTCTAAAATTTGAAGATAAACTTGCTTTTCATTAAAGAATCTTGTTATAATTGCTTTGAAATTTTAGGTTATATATAAATTTGAAAGTAAGAAACTTATGTTTCAATTTTGGAATAAGATGCCTTTTTCTTAATACTCTGATCCATAGGTGAGTATCTGCTAGTGTTGGTGGAAACACAGCTTGGTTTTTGAGCTAGATTTATTTGTGATTTTTTAGTGATGTCTTTGTCTATTAGGTTTGGTATTTTTTAGGAACATTTACAATATTTCAGAAAAACCAATTTTAATAGGCATGTATACTCCATGTTAACATTTTTGACGTTTTTATTATTCAAGACAGGATTGATGTAACTCTTACAACATGTAAAAGTTCACATATATAATGATGCTATAATAATTTAAGTTAGAAATACTACACAGTTTTCAGGACTCTGACTCTTTAAAATTATATGTAGAAAATAAGTGAAATGACACTATGAGCCTATTTCCCTGAATAGGTGCTTCTACAATGGATTGTCAAATTGAATCTAACCTCATTTTAAGAGCTATAGTTAATACTCAAGTAAAAGCTTAGTGGGATTTGAAGAATTTAATGTTCAAGTTTCCGGCACTTCCTTTAACAAAATAAGGATCTTGATAAATCAACCACGGAACAAAGAAACCCAAGATGGACATATAGTATAAATTATTTTGGAGGTGACTGAAAATAATTTTGACATTTTTCACCCTTAATTTCTTAAAAATTTTGGAGTAACAAAATTTTCTCTTTTTAAACTTTATAACTTTGAAGGTTATAATTTTAAAATATGCTACTTTCAAGCATATCAGGTAACATATTCTTGCATAGTATTTTCATGCATGTAAAGTTAGGAATTAAGAAATTACAACTTTTGAGGAAGGCAAAGTTTAAAGATGTTATTTGAGCAAGACACTTAAAAATTAGCCACTCAGGCAGTTGTACAATTTCTATGGCTTTGTGAAAAATCTTTCTTTAAATTTGGAAGGGAGAAAGTACATCAGAAATAAATACTTTTTGGTGAAACACACTCACTAATAGAATTGTGAAACACAATAACATGATACTATACTAAATGAAAACCACTAACCTAAACATATTTGATAGAGTTTATATATTTAGAAGCATAGCAACTTAACCATTTGGGCCACTAAATGACCCTGATATGATTATATTTCAAATATTCATTATGCTATATGCCATTGGAAAGATGCTAATAAAGAGAATAAGGTGCAGGGTTTTCTTGCCTATTTTCAGTAGTAACTTAAACTTTGCCTCGTGAGCCTGTCAGAGAATGCACAGGAAACATTTTCCACCATGAAACAGTGTCGCTAAAAGAGCAACATCGTGCACAGAACTGGTGTGAGATCCCTGATACCAGGGATGTGAGGGGAGGCAGCAAGGGGACCTGATTACTGTTCTTCATACTGTACAGAACAGAAAGCTCCACTCTGGGCGGATGCCCCTTTATCTGCCAGGTGAGCTGTTCTCAAAGAGGGAAGGAAATTCCTCTAACAAGCTTTGTTCTCTCTGAAACCACAAATATAATTGCTCTGATTATTCACCTCCTATCTTCCTTTGATGAGACTGTCCTAGTGGAGAATAGATGTGATTTAGAAGCATGCATTCTTGAATTCGAATCACTGTTCTGATTAATTAGTCTACCATCTTGGGCAAAAAACTTGCTTCATCTTCAGTTTTCTCAACAACAACAATTTCATGCCTCTTTCTGTTGTAAAGATTAAAGTAGATAATTTTTGAAAATACAATGAATAAACTTAACAGATATCTACTCAATAGATAAGCTTCCACAGGTATTTTATATCAAGACGGCATTACTCACATTACTCCTGAGTTTCTACTCATGTAGCTGAGGCAAAGTAAGAATTACTTGTTCTCATACTTCTTTGGATCAGATCAGACAAATGTTTTCTCCGAGTCTGGAAGGATTTTCCATCAGTGGTCTAGAATTCAATGTCCTATCTATGTTAAACATTTCTAAATAGATTGCATTGTTCTGAAACCAGTGTCTTGCTGACTGGTAGAGTTAATGGGTTACTCATCAGGATTCTAAACAAAACAAGCTGAGACTTGTTATCAGCAAGATGTTCACTTGATGTATGTTTCTATATAATACAGTTTTTATGCTTAAAGTATTTCTAGTAGAAATGTTTGCTTAATAGTCAAAATAAGTTTCCATATTTATGGTGTTTTGAGTTACACAATTTGATTGGTAATCTACTCATATAGGCATAATTAGGGTACTGAATATTATTATTGTTATTCTTTTTTAAGATTTTATTTATTTATTTGACAGCGATCACAAGTAGGCAGAGAGGCAGGCAGAGAAAGAGGAAGGGAAGCAGGCTCTCCAATGAGCAGAGAGTTTAATGTGGCTGGCTGGATCCCAGGACCCTAAGATCATGACCTGAGCCAGAGGCAGAGGCTTTAACCCACTGAGCCACCCAGGTGCCCCTAGGGTACTGAATATTATTATCCCCATTTAATAAATAATACAACTAAGTCATAGATTAACTAAAATGTTAGCACAAACTATAATTGGTGGATTAGAATTCAAATGTAAACTTGTCTACTCCAAACTGCTTTTTCCATCATGCTTGACTTATTCATTATGTTGTCACTTCCTGAGTAATCTAACAACTGTTCATTGAGAACCGGTTGTGTAATCAGTATCCTACCATGCTTGGAAACACAGAGGTGAACAAAGCAGATTAATCCCCACAGTCACAGAAGGTAAGAGTCTTGTAACTTTAGGTAATAGAGGTATATCAGTTGCCTGAGAGACAAAGGTTCTTATACCAGGCCTCAAATCCTTAGCAATTCTTCACGAAAAACAGAATTGCTAGAACCTCTAACTTTATATTTACAGTGATTTATGTTTAAGCAGCCATATCTAATGCATTCTTGAGGCATGTTATGTTTTCCTTTCTAATGACATTGAGAAGGTCCACTTTCCCACTGCAATAATTGTAGTATGATCCATATTTTCTACAAGAACTTCTGTTGTATCTTGTTGAATCTTGTCTTTCTATCATGTCTATCTGTGGGCAATACATACTTTCCAACCATTTCTAAGAGTGTATGCTTTAGTCAAGAACTTATGAATGTGATTTCCCCTTCCACTGTGGTCATGCCTGATACGTCCAAATGTCTTTGCCAATAACAACCTAGACACTCTGAACAAAATACAAAAAAACAAATATATGACAAGGAGATGCCAGAGAGTAAATGAAACCAGGCAGTTTCTGTAGCAGAGTTGAAGCTTGGTAGAAGGGACCAGCATGGGCTGAGTTACCCATTTTTATGGGTTTTTTTCCTTGAGGATAGGCTAAGATTGGTACCAGTTAGGGTAACTAACACTCCCAAAGAAATCTCACAGCTCTCGTGGTGTAAAGAAGAGGATAGTGTTTGGGGCAAAAAGAAGTCACTGTAAAGTGAGAATGGAATGCCTCATGTTTCTGTATAAACTCCCCCTAAGTCTCTGGCTGACTCCAGAACTCCACCTGCACAAAGCAGAATCCAAGAAGCCCAACTAAGGTTTGAACTGAAATGAGGCCAGAGCTGCTGCCCTGAGATGGAGTTTGCAGTTGGGGAATCCAACAAAATTAATTGCTTGATAAGACAAAAACATCAGTATTTTTTTGAGGACTACCATAAAATATGCAGATTCACAATATAACATTGACAATGTCTGAAAAACAACCCCAAATTACTCAACCTCTGGAGAAACAGAAAAATACCAATGTAACCCAGTAGCAGAACAAACAAGTAAAACCTCAGCAATGACTAATGTTTAATAATAGAATCGAGGTAGGGAGCAGATGAGTGTTTCCCTTCATTCACTTTTGCTATATATTTGTAAATTTCCAGATAAAAATACAGAAGAAACAAATCAGTGATGATTAGACATTCCATTCCTCCACCATTCTTTAATCTCCATTTCTTCACAATGAAAAGCTTCAATTTAAAAGATTCAACTTTAAATCTCTTACTGGTGGTCACACTTTTTAATCTTAATGTTTCATATAGTGCTTAGCATATGGTAGGCATTCAGAAAATATATTACAGTTACGAAAGAGTAATAAATTTAAGATCCTTTGTGTTTTCCTACAGAACATCAATTAGTTATTTTGGTTAGTATCTTGTGAGTAAATGTGATTCAGTGGTTTTTTTTTGTTTTGTTTGTTTGTTTTTAACCTTCATGATGATTTGCAAGCATGACCAGTGGCATCAGCACCCCAGTTTTGACCAGAACCTATTTGTAGATGACTCATTCCTCTCTGAATAAAACACCACCTCAATGGACTTTTTTAGAAGCAAAGACCTAACTGACATACTTGAGTTCATTTTACTCTCTCTATATATCATTACACAAACTGAAAGGGTAAATGTGGTATGCTTTTAAGTGTGTGTCATTAGATGCATATTTCCTTGTAAGCATAAGCTCTGTGATGCTTGATTTCATGTAGCAATTTGACTGGGCAAAAGTGAATGCCCTGGTATTTACTCAAACACTATACTGTGTGTGACTGTGAAGGTGTTTCTGGTTGAAATTAACATTTGAATTAGCAGACCCAGTAAACTGGGCTGTCCTTCCCCCAGGGGGTGGGCCTCATGTGATCTGTTAAGGTCCTGAAGAGAACAAAAAGGATAAGTAAAAGAGAATTCACCTCTCAGGCCAGTCTTTTGAGTTAGGACTTCAGTCCTCTTTCTTCAAACTTGGACTTGGGTTGGCTCTTCTGGTTCTCAAGCTTTTAGACTTGGGCAGGAACTATACTATTTTCTCTATTGGGTCTCCAACTTGGAGACCCAAGGATCTTGCTTGGTATTTCTCAGCCTCCATAAGGTTGTGAGCCAAGTCTTTACCATAAATGCTTAATTATGTGTGTGTACTTATATATGGATATCTATCTACATCTGTATCTATATAACTATATCTTTACTAATCTCTTTCTGTCCTCTCTCTCTCCCTCTCTTTCCTATTGGTTCTGTTTCTCTGGTGGATCCAGACCACTGCAGGTTTGATCTTGTGTCAAGAGAAATGTAACATGAATTGATACAGTTGATAAGGGGTCACTTCAGAAATTTGTTTTCCATAATATAATTAGTTTCATCTCACTGAAGATTTTAAAGTATTCATCTAAATATTACAAATGATTATTCTCTCATGCTTGTAAACCTAGTTTGTTTATATGCCATCAAGAGTGCATGGAGCCCAGTTTTCCAATTTCATCATAATTTTCTTTGCAAAGGAGATATGTGGTAAATAAATTTTTGGCAAATAGGGACATGTTTGATTAGTCTGAAAGAGAGGTGGCAATATTCCTTATGTTTACATCCTTGTGACAAAATAAGATAGAAAAATAAGATAAAATATTTTACCTAAGACAAACACTATTCTCTCAACTTGTTAACTCTCATTATATTAATAATTTACTGTGACTTTTTAAAATTTATAATATGAATTTTCTAAAGTCATCTCAGCATTTTCAGGCTCCATAATAGTCAACCTCAGAACAATTTATCCAGGTAGTGATTAATTTCTTATTTAGGCAGCTGTATATGCCCTCTTTCTCTTTGTACAGAAGTTCAGTTTTTTTGTAGGCAAAAGGGAAAAAAAAAGATAGCATTCAATAACAAAAGCATCTTACCATGTGTTCAAGCATCTTTACTAAAGTACCACTTCTCTGACAAAAATTCAGCTCACTCTTAAGACGAAAAAACAGAAAACATTTGAGGTTGCCCAGGAGCCACCATCTCTTCTTGTCTGTGAATTAACAATGTGAAACATTTTGTATTTCAGTTTGTTAGAGAAGTGAAGATAATTCTAGAATGGAAGTAATACATCAAAAGTATATTTTCTTAATATTCTTAAAACTTAGTGCTAGAAATCTTTGTAACCAAAAAAATTTTTTTAAATGTATTTTTATATATTTTATATATAATAATAAATATATATAAAATATTTTAAATGTTTTATATATTCTCATCTATGTAAGAAAAATCCTGCCTTTTCTCCAAAATAATAACAGTATTTATTAGGCACAGTACTTAGTTTTAAAAAAGACTTTCTTATGTTATCTGAATTGATCCCCACAACAATTCAATTAGATAGATAACACAGATACAGTTATGAGGACTTTGATCCTCAGAGAAATGATAAATAATAATAAATGACTTTTATAAAGTTGAATCTGGAATCAGAAAAAAATATTATTGTTCCAAAATTTGGTTTCTCCTTACCCAAAAACATTTTTGAAGAGGGGGGAAGAGCTTTTGAAAATTAGGAAAAAAAAAAACAAAACCCACAAAAAACGTATTTGCACACTGAGACTAACAATAAAAATTGAATCAGTTTTGTAATATTATTAATTAATTAATTCAATGACTAATACTCTCATTGAAATTAGATAGGTGTGATCTTTGTCATCAAACCTTCAAAAGAGCAAATTCATTCGTAATTAAACCATGCCATGAAATTAATTTTTAAATCCCTATGCCCTTCCTAGAAGAGCTACCTCACCAGTAGTAATTTTTGTTTTTGTAAGTTTTTTTTTCCATTTTATTTATTTTTTCAGCGTAACAGTATTCATTCTTTTTGCACAACACCCAGTGCTCCATGCAAAACGTGCCCTCCCCATTACCCACCACCTGTTCCCCCAACCTCCCACCCTTGACCCTTCAAAACACAGGTATCAGTAGGGATTTCAATAAAATCTGTTTGTGTCTCATAAATCCACTTTTGCAATGGACAGTTTTCTTTATTGGTAATTAAATGACCTACTAGAACACCATTTCCATCCAATAGGAGATTTGTTGTTATGTGTCCCAAATATTGTTTGGGTCTAGTTTATGAATTAGTCTTTGAAGCCTCCATTTGGAGAACATGTTAGTCAATGATCTAGCAAGAAAAGATATCCTTTAATTTTACAGAATCATATTTTAAGTTTCACTTTAATATTCATATTATTCAGATCACTGATCTGAAAGACAAGATAGAGTGTTATTTGAGAGTTTGTACCATAGTTCCATCAAAACTATAGCTAACATAGACCTTCAGGGAATCACTTAACCTCTCTGCCTCTATCTTTTTTGTAAAATGACAATAACTACCTCATTAGCTTATCAGAAGGATTAAATTGTTCTCTTCTAAGGAAAACACTTAGACCAAAACCTGCTCACAGTCCGTGCTAAGTATTACTGTACGTGTTGTTGATACATTCATAGCCTGAAATTTAGCTTCTGCCTCTTCTGTTGACCCACTACCTGCAAAACAGCAACACCTTAGTTAACTTATAGAGCAGTGAAGTCCCATACAAATAAACTAAAACTTTCAGTAAATAACGCATGAACTTCTTTTTCTCCCCCATTGGAATTATAGTGGAATGTAGCCTTTTCTATAAAGACTTAAACACCTAAAAATAATTTAGGAGGAATCCAGAAAATTTATCTAAGTTAACTTTTTCCCCCAACCCTTCATGTATGTATCAAGTAATTTATTTATAAGTATTTTAGAAAGTATTTCAAATATTTATCTTACTTAACACATAAAATGAGAGATATAAGATAGAGAAATATTTCTGAAAAGCAGTGGAAAATTGGAAAGGGTTTGAATGGTCACTTTCAGAGAAGAATTGCTAAAACTATAAATGCAAGTTTTTGAATCTCCTAAAGGACAGAATAAACCTAGGGGGAGGTTCAGTGTTGTTTTCTTAGATGAAATCTACAATTTCTATACAGAATGAAATGTAGAATACCAACGTTTTTGGAAATGAAAAACATATTAGTTGAAAGACTAGACACTTATTTTTTTAAAATTTTTATTTAAATTTAATTAATTAACATATAATGTATTATTAGTTTCAGAGGTAGAGGTCAGTGATTTATCAGTCTTATATAATACCCATTGCTCTTTACATCACATGCCCTCCTTAATGTCCATTACCCAGTTGCCCAATACCCCAAACCCTCTGCCCTCCAGCAACCCTGTTTGTTTCCTATGAGTCTCTTATGGTTTGTCTCATCTGATTTTGTCTTGTTTTATTTTTTTTCCCTTTCTTCCCCTATGATCCTCTGTTTTATTTCTTAAATTCCACATACAAATGCAATCATATGAGAATTGTCTTTCTCTGATTGCCTTATTTCATTTAGCGTAATACCCTGTAGTTCCATCCACATTGTTGCAAATGGCAAGATTTCATTTTTTTTGTGATGGCTGCATAATATTCCATTGTGTATATATATGACATCTTCTTTATCTATTCATCTGTCGATGGACCTCTGGGCTTTTTCCACAGTTTGGCTATTATGAACATTGCTGCTATAAACACTGGACTGCAGAGGCCCCTTGGAATCACTACATTTGTATCTTTGGGGTAAATACCAGTGCAATAGCCAGGTCGTAGAGTAGTTATTTGAAAGTTTTTGAGGAACCTCCATGCTGTTTTCCAGAGTGGCTGCACCAACTTGCATTCCCACCAGCAGTGTAGGAGGGTCTCCCTTCCTCCACATCCTCACCAACACCTGTCATTTCCTGACTTGTTAATTTTGGCCATTCTGACTGGTATGAGGTGGTATCTCATCATTGTTTTGATTTGTATTTCCCTGATGCTGAATGATGTTGAGCATTTTTTCACGTGTCTGTTGGCCAGTTGTATGTCTTCTTTGGAGAAATGTCTTTTGACGTCTTCTTGACTTGACACTTTAATTCAACAAATTCTTTCAGGACCTTTCAGACAGTATTTGTTTTCCATAGTGTGGTTATAGCACCTGTGTTCACTGTGGTGTTGAGTCCAGAGAGATATGAGGGCCAGCTTCCCTAAGCTATATTTTTGTTGCTTCTTGTTTTCCACATCACCCTAAGACTAAGTGTTATTTTACATACAGGCTAATCTAATTTACAGGATGACATAAGTTCTAGTCTAATTTAGGTAACTTTCTAGTTTCAGTAAGCCTGTCACCATTTTCCAGTCACAATTTCTTTATTGGTGAAATGGGGATAAATGACTCATCACTCTCCGGATTGTGGTACAAATGAAATTATGTGGTATGTGTGAATGTACTTGGTAAGCAGTCCTGTTATTTCAACTGTCTTGAAAACTACAGAATATAGCCAAAATATACAGAATCACTAATATGGATAAATTGGTATTTCTAAGCACCAAGGTAACATGGCTTATTGAATAAATGATTCTAGATTTCTTAGCTAACTACATAGTAAGAAAACTAAAGATGCCTCATACCATACTAAAATAAATAGCAGGTTGATAAAGGATGAAAATATAAAGGAAGAAATAGAACTAGAAGAAAAATAGAGATGACTTTTATCTGATCATAGTGTTAGAAGGTCTTTCTCAACATAAATGTGAAAAAAGAAACCCCAATTCTTAAAATTAATGGTTTGAAACATGAAAATTAAAAGCAACTTTCATGATAATGTGCCCAGTGGTCAAGGCCACTGACTTTGAGATAGCCATAACCAGATTTAAGAAGCAGCTTCGCCACTTATTAGCTATGACCTTGGGCAAGATATTTAACTTCTATAGGCCTCAATTTTCTGATCTGTAAAATAGTCACAATAGTAATAATATTAATAACAACAACAACATTTAGTTACACAGTAACTACTACATATAATAGTTTTTATAAGCAATAAATAAAATAATATCCATGAAGCACTTATCCTAAGCAAAGAAAGCAAATGGAAAAAAGGGGAGATATTTAGAATATATATGGCAAATGAAGATTTAACATTAATTTTAAAAGATTTAACATCATTAATTTAAAAAGATTTCTTATACATTTATGTGAAAAAGATGAATCAAGAAAAGACCACGAACATGTAATTACACAATATACAATAGATAACAGTACCAGAGCTACAGATGGACTTTACCTCTGATTGTTAGGAATAGGATGATTCTTTTTGGTCTGTTTGTTTTTCATTTTTCAAATCATCCACAATTTAAAAAAGTACTTTTTTGTGTTTCAGGTTAAAAAAAAAAAAGAAATAGGAAATTATTTTATTTATTTAATTTACAGAAAGATAAATGTCTCAAATGAGTATGTTGACAAGTTTTACAGGTTCTTCTCTTCCTTTACTATCTAAATTAAAGGGTTGATCCCCTGTCTTGCATGCCTTCAGGAAATCAAATACTTTACAGTATTTCTGAAGATTCCTAGAATGTTCGTTCATACATGTCCTGGTTTTTGTTTATTGTCTTTCATCCTGAGACACTTTTCTGAAATATCTCTCACCACCTTGTAAGTGCTTGTCCTCGTCCTGCTGCAATCAACCCTGAGAAGAATAAGAGATCCAAAGGGGGGAGGGGAAGAAGATTGAAATAATTATTTGCTGAGTCTTTGACGACGATATCAGCATACTCTTCTCATTCGCATACTAAAAACAGTCCCTCATATGAAGTACACACATATATAATGATTTTAAAAATGTCATTTCTTAAATTCTGTATTAAGGTATTTGTCATCAATGCAGCTTACCTTTCTAAATCTGAGGTGGAGTTTAGGGACATATTTTAAAGGAAGACATGATGATATTAGTCTGCAGTAATCCAGACTACTATTTCAAATAGATTGCTATCTCTTATTTGTCTGTGCTTCTGCCTTTTCTTTTTCTTCTTCTTCTTCTTCTTCTTCTTCTTCTTCTTCTTCTTCTTCTTCTTCTTTTTTTTATTTTTTTAATTTTTTTTTATTGCTGTTATCCCATGACCTTTAGCTGGGAGACATATATAAAGATTGCATGCTAATGTTTCAACTGATTCCTTTCATTGTTGTTGGTAAGTTTTATACATACGGTTCTTATTGTCCTTGTAGAAGGGAGAGGTAAAATCAATTTCCTCTTCAACATATTGATAAACAACTCCAGATATAAGAGGTAGGGAGGAGAAACTAGATTTACCTCTGTATGACCTACATAGGAATGCTGGAAAAAATTAATTCCAGAATATTATGTCAACATTCCTTGAAGTTGTGGATATGATTTACATAGTAGGTCTTCTCCGTCCACCCAGCTACTTTCATCTTGATACTGTAAATTGCTTTCATTTTCCCCCTCCGATCTGTGTGCTTGAGGTATTGTTGTGATAAATTATGGAGGTACAGAACTGAAAATGGTGTGTAGATTGTCTAAGAAATTGAGTGCAGTCAGCCTTAAAAGTGGTGGATGATGTGCGAAAGCAGCTACCTCACCCTGGCCATGTCCCATATGTCGTCAATGAACAGCTGCTTTTAACTTTGCTTTTGCCCAGAGCATGAGAGCTGCTGGATTTATTGAATTAATAACCACTCCATTATGTGTGTTTTGTTTTCCTGTGACCATGAAATCTGGCTATAATGTTAGGAAAGTGTAAGACAGGTCTCCTTAACAAACAAGGCAGTATCTTTTTTTTTGGTCATTATTTAATACTTAATCTTTTCGGTAGAAAATAATAGGGAAATCCTTTCGAATCTGGAATAGAATGTTCCTGGCAATATTGAGTTAAAAAGGCATTTTATGGGTTACACAGATAGATAGAAACTGGCTTTCACTATGATTTGTAGTCCGGAGCACAGCTACTGACTGCAATGTGTTTGTGATTGAGTAAGGTTTTTTTCTTTTTTTTAAACCTGTATTTTCTTTCTCTCTTTCTTTGAAGACAGAACATTACATATCTATATATATATTTTTTCCTAGATGAACGTCCGAATAGTTTCTGCAGGAAATGAGGGCAAAATAGAACACTATCTTCCTTTTACAACCTAGGTCATTTCCTGAGGAGTTTTGAATTCAGCACGAAGGGCAGGATTTCAGCAGGGAAGGAATGCAGCACATGTGGAAAAGGTTGTCCTGGCGACCTTTGATTCTTTTGACCAAGAAGGTGCGAGATAAGTCTTCTATCAAGAAGTTTCAGTCCGGGCCATTTTGATTAATGGCGTTGTTTTTTTTGTTTTTGTTTTTTTTTTTTCCCTTCCTCCTTTCTTCTTCGTTTTCTTTTTGCGTGTGTGTGTGATTTTTTTTTTTTTTTTTTTAAGATCAGGCCAACCCACTATTGTTCATGTTCTCTGTCTTCCACCACGATTTTATAAAAAAAATACAGAAGGTAAGCGAACACTCTTTTTATCAGCTGTGTTTCAGCTCCTGGTTACTTCCATGTTCTCACTAGCAAGTGTCAGAAATAGTTGCCTTTTGAAGGTCTACAGAATAGCAGCTTTGGAATTTTTTTTCTTAAAAGGAAAAGTAATGAAGATAGTCAAGTTTATTGTGAAAGACAGCCTAAAAGACGACTTATTTGAAGCACTTCATTTTAATATGGGGAAACTGAGGCTCAGAAAAGAATTTTTAATTTTCTTAAAACGATACAAATGATTATAGCACCTTTGCACTGGTTCCCAATTCAGTGTTTTATCTACTGCAAGACTAAGGAGAAGGGCCAGTGATTTTCTTAAGAAATTCAATCTTCTTTTTATTTGTTTATAATACAATTATCTTAAAAAAAAATCAAACTACTAAACAATAAAGTCAGACTTCTCTTGCGTACTCTTTTAAAATTATCTATCTATCTATCTATATATATATTATATATTTTAAAGCTAGGACACAAAACTCTGGTGTATTAAAAGTCAGTGGTTATAGCAATGCTTCACAAAAAACTATGACTCTGAAATGCTTCTGAATCAGTGGAGTAAAGTTAAATTTTCTTTACCATACTATATTTTACTCCATTATCTTTGTAACCTGGGTAATGTGAAATAATTACCTATGCCTACTGTGAGCCAGGCACTGTGCTGAGTGTTGCCAGCCTTCTAAACAACTCTCAGTAACAGGTACTTACTACAGTACCCATTTTACAAACTAGAAAAATGAGAATTATATTTGAGCAATTCCAAGTCCTAAAAGTAAGTGATTGCACTGGGATTCATATTCTGGTCTATAGTGATTGAAAGTTCAAGCTGTTTCCATTATATCAGCTTACCGCCTTTTATGTAAAACATGTATTAAATAAATTAGTACTCATATTCAGAATGAACAGTAAAACAGTGAATCTGTTGCATTTGCTTTTAAAATATTATTCAAAGAAAAACTGAGTCTCCTTTTGTGGGACCCACCTTCCACCAAACACAAACTCATAGACATTCAGATACACAGAGTCACTCAGTCACTCAAGTTACTCTGTAAAATCAGCTGCTAAGGGACTGGAAATTGCCTGTATTATTGGTTAAAATTCAGGAATGGGTGGTGCTTTTCTTTCATAATTTTATTGTAATTTCTGGGTCTCCTTAAACAGATGAAAATATTGCTAAAAGAGATTTTTAAATCTACTTATGTATATGATAAATTATAAAAAGTAGATTTAACTTCACAAGAATTCCTGGCTTCCAGAATCAAAATATTTATTGGTGATTACCCATACAAAATATGAGAAACACAGATTTGGGAATTTCTTCTTTCTTTTTTCTTCTGTTAATATGAAGATTGTTCATTAAATTAGAATGGCATTTTGGGTCATTGTTTCTAAGTTTAAAATTTTTTTTTAAATTTATTTGACAGACAGAGATCACAAGTAGGCAGAGAGACAGGCAGAGAGAGGAAGGGAAGCAGGTTCCCCGCTGAGCAGAGAACCTGATGCGGGGCTCGATCCCAGGACCCCGGGATCATGACCTGAGCCAAAAGCAGAGCTTTAACCCACTGAGCCACCCAGGCACCCCATTGTTTCTAAGTTTAACATGAAAATGAAATAAACTATTTACAGTAGGAAGGAGGCTTATATGGGGGAGTCTAGAAGTTATTTGTAGATAGGCTGATGGTGTGTTTGCCTATGGCAGTGTTAGTTAAACTTGTTCAGGAACTCACAGTTCTCTTCTCACTCTCAGTGGTCCTGGTCTGGCTGCTGTCATGTGGTCACCTGGGGAAGAAAGCCCCATGGCTCCGCATGCTTGAGGAAAGGTGAACAGAATAAGTTATAAGATGTTTTCACATCTTTCCGAGGAAATGTTGAAAAACATATTTTGTTTCCCACATATATTAATATTTGCAATTATTAATATGAAGTCCTTCATATAATAATCTAATATTCTAAAGAACCCCTCTGTTCATTTAAATAATTTTACTCTTGCTTACAAGTCTCCTGATGAAAACGCAATAATAGGAACATTGCCATCAATGCAACTAAACGTGGTCTTATTTTCAACTCTAATTCCAGAGAACAAACAGAAAGGCTCTAACTCATTGGCCCATGTATCAGAGGCTTAGTTTCTCCCCAAATTCTTACATAAGACAAATCCTTCTCCTGACCCTTTCCAGCAAAAACCAACACCTCCCCAAACAAAACTGCCTCTAAATCATTACTCATGTTTTATAGCAAAAATATCTTGGACTGTGCTGCATTTTAAAAATGAAGTTGATTCATTTTAGAAAATTTATATATATATATTTTACCCTGTAGTTAAAATGAAGCCTCAACTTTCTGATTCATCCTCATCTAAACTTCTCCCCATATAACTGACAAATCCTGACCACGAGTGACCTTGTTGTTGGGGGTGACACGAGTTTCATGCCCACTTTGATATCCAACATTGAAGGACAGTTTCTGAGGAGCCATTCCTTGTAGATGCAACCCTGGGATTTTTTTTTTTTTTTTTTTTTTACTAAGAATGTGGTGGTGGTTAATAAGGAAATCTTGGACTGATATGATAACAAGATAAAAGAGACCAGCTCCCTGCTTCCTAGTACAGAGCCTAAACCCTGCTATTCCTGGGTACAGGAGGTTATGCATTTGTTAGAACAGAGAGCAAAGATTAGTGTACCAAAAACTTACAGACTGAAGGACCGGTCTATTAGAGAAATGCAAGAAAAAGTTTACTTTCTATGCAAACCCTCTGACCTTTGACCCTTGCTAAATTATACATAAAACAGCTACGACCCCTTTCATACCTCTTAATAAGCTTTAAGTATTTTATTTACTTAATTAAATTTGTAAATGAATCAAATGTGCTCACTTAGGCAAGGGGGCTTCTCCAGAACTCTGGGATTTTATTTTGATTTGGGTATGGCATCAAATTAAGCGTGATCCATGTTAATGCCCTTGAGCGGCTTTTGTAGATGTCCACAAGACCAGATGAAGACCTGCTTTACAAGGAACACAGTGACCAGAGGAGGAGGAAGTGTCCCTCCAAATAAACTCCATTCTAGAGAAGCAAATATTCAAATTTCATCTGGTTAGGTTTTTAATTGTGCCCTAAATAAACAGGTCGCTGCTGTAGTGTAGACACAATTGAAAGGTTCTCAAGTCCTAAATCAACAGACTTGCTGCAACATTCTGCAGTGGCTGAGTTTCCTGGGTGGTCTTTAAGAATTGCCCCGGGGGGTAGGCACTGTCCTAGTCTAATCCGGATGTTACAGAGGTATGTAAAATGGCATGTCTTGCAAGTTTAGTTTATGTGTTGTCTAGTCCTTCACGTGGACAGAGACATTCCTTTAAGCTTTTTTGGAACCTCTGTGGAATGAATGGGCTGGAAAAGCTTCCCTAACATTGATTTTCTTAATAAAAGCTTTGAAATGAGATCAGGCATTTTCATTGAAATATGAAAATACATACAAGATAATAGACAAACTTTTAGAATTAGAGTGCGGGTTTGAAATTTGGATGTTGAACCTGTGCCTGACTCTTATTCTACCATCAAGTTTTGTTTGCTTTTGCATCCCACAATCATGGTTGTCAGTTTAAAGTTAATTGTAATGTTTAATTTTTTGTTTTTAAATGAGGGAGATGATAAAAGGGCATCTGGTGCACAACGTGATATCACCGATCACCACCTGCCATCAGTTCATCGATGTACTGGAGATATAAAATAATGGGATTAATACTAATCTTTCCATGGAATTGGGAAGAAAGGCTGTGAGGAGATAACCTCTGAGACAGGGAGTTTTGGAGCCAAGGGAGAGCCCCTCCCAGTTGGATCCCCAATAAGGGAACTGACAGCACCCAGAAATACATACACTGACGTGCCACTCCAGCACCTGTCTTGCTAACAGCCCCGAAGGAACCTGTTTCGGTGAGCCCAGTAAATCAAAGTGGCATCTCCCTTAAGAGGTAACTGGAAGGGAAGCTGTCCAAAGCATGCATTCCATTCCTTACTGGGCCACCTGGAATTTAAAGCGAAAACGCTGGCTTTTACTTCAAATGCATAAGGAGCCTACCTCCCCGGTATGACCTTTTGCTCATTTTAGAGAATTAAATAGAGCTTACCAAAGGGTAACCTTCTCTCTTTTTCATGCACCTGCACACATCCCAAATCGAGACTGCCGAAACTAAATGATCCTTGAAAGCTTGGAAACAGGGATGACCTTTTGTGAGTAAGTCTTCCTGGAAAACATCTGGAAGGAAAGGTCTTGATAATATTAGAATCAATGTCAAAAGAGCTGATAATTTGAGAAAATGTTTAAAAATTCAGAATTTATTTTCAAATGGAATCTCTAACTCCTGGGAAAGGCAGAACTTGCTTGAAATTAAATGAAAAAGGAAACGTATTCTTGCCTTGAGCTCTATGGCTGGAGTGAAAAACCCATGCAAAGTAATTATGTGAGGGTTACAAAGATGAATATTCTAATCATTTCTTTCCAACCAGTTATTTTCAGTAAGAAATCCTGTCAAAGTGTGCCACTTCCAATTATTCAAATAAGAAAGCCAGTGTAAATGGTTTTAATCCTCTCTAGTCCAATGAATGTGGTGTGGATGTCCTGTGGATACAGACACTCAGTTATCTTCCTTGTTGACACGCGTAAGAAAATTCCGGCTGGGCACCCATGATTTATTCTTTATATCTGGAGCTGCGCTGTAATCATTCATCTCTTTTCAAGTCGAGTTTGGCAACTTTATCTCGCTTGCAGTTTGCATTGTTTGAAAGTGAAAATATATTCTGCAGCTTTTGATGTGTTGATTGGTGGGAAGGTAGAGACCCTCGCTCTCAGTCTCCGGAGACATAGGCTCAGTGGCTAAATGAAGACCTCTAGTGCTTTCTTGTTAGCCAAGATAGATCTACATCCCGATGAACCACAACTAGTCAATAGCAGAGGCTCTCAGTGCATGTTCTCAGAAGCCACAAATCAGTTTTCCCTGGAACTTTGTTATCGGCATATTGTGCCCTAGGCCGTGCCCTGCTGCTGCTTGCCCGACTGTAATTTTTCCCCCAGTGAAGTTTTTAAAGTCACAGGCTGAGACCGTAATCATGCTCTCCTGGCAACAAGGCCATCACAAGCCTGCCAGATATCAATTGCCCATCAAATAAATTGCTGCTTTAATGTACTCAGCCTCTCACTATTAAAAGGAGGTTCAATGCCAGCAGGATTTCCCACTGTTATGTTTTCTTCCTCCAGAATTTATTTCCAAATGTCTCCTTACCTAGTGCGAGCATTTATATGATACTGATGTATGTTCAGGGGTTGAGCCGCTACGTTTTCAAGTTTCCATTATTTTTGCCTGAAGTACTGCAATAGCCCCCTGATTGGTTTCAACACAACCAGTGCCTTGCCTACCTAATCTGCCCATTCCTTGCTTCCAGAGGTATCTTCCTGAAATCTAGTCACATTTCTTGTCTTTTTAGAATGTCCCATTGGTTCTCCACAATCTCAATGGGGCCTCTGGAAGATCCCCTTGTGTCGGAGCCTAAGAGACCCTATAAAAATAGCATGTTATTAGGGAGAATTGCTTTCTGGGAATACCAGACTGTCCCCTGAAAGTAGTCCAGCGCCCCTCCTTGGTAAAATTATAGTTTGAATTTAGGCCCCAAAGCTATGTTTGAAATACCTGTGTTATTGGCTTATGGTACTGCTTTTAAAAGGATTAGTGGGTTGTTTTTGTGAGGGGGGAGCCCCATCTCTGGCCATCCCTGATGTGCTCTGCACAGATCAACTCCTAAACACAAATAGTCCCTCTCAGCGAACAAACAGCTCTCCCTCTGAGAGCCGGGCCTCCTCTTCTCGAAGATTTCCACTACACACAGTGTGCTGGAAGAAGATACCGCTGTTACTGCATATCCTGGTCTTGGCTGGGGTCAATTCTCATCCTCCTCTGCTCTGATCCTCTCGGGTTCTCCATTTCTCAGGGAAGCACCTTCCTCCTTCTCTGCCACTAGGAGCCATTATTCACCACCCTAAACTACAGTGTAAGAGCAGGGCACCAAATTTTACAGCAGTATCAATGCACGTGAGGACACTCCGGAAAGAGCGAGCAATTCCTAGTTCCCCAAGTGCCCACCTCTTCAAGCCGGTGACTTTGCCTACTACACGCGGTGGTTGCCTTCGCCTGGATTCTTTTTCTTCATCCACCTGCTGAAATCTTACTCACTCCCGAAGTCTCAACTCAAACATCACCTCCTCTCTGACATTTACAAAGGCTAAAGGAAATTTTTTTTTTTTTTTTTTTAAATGAGAGAGGCTTGGGAAAGAAAGCAGCAGAATGGGAGAGATTGATCTGCTGGGGTAATTGATGGAGTCCAGTCCAGAAGGAGATGATAAAGGTAAAATCAAAAGCGCAGAAGGAAAGCATTGTGTGCCTGCTCGTACACACCCCTGTGGACTGTAACCATTTGTTTGCTCATAGCTCTCCTGCTCCAATGGGGTGGCGACCCAAGCCACCATCCTCTCTTTTTCAGATCACTGTAATAACCCCCCAGGTGGCCTCCTTATTTGTACTCTGGTCCACTCTAGAGTAAGCTCGGCACAGCGGCCAATGAAATCTTAAAATGCAGTCAGATCAGGTCAGGCTACACCTCTGCTGAAAATCTCTCCAACCCATACCGTGTAGACGCCAGTGGGCCATAGGTCTCCACATGATGTGCTTCGTTCCTTCTCCTTTAACGAGAGTATGGCCGCCTCATACTATGTTTGCATTACTTATTTTTGTAGTTTATTTGTGTGAGCTCCATAAAGAAAGTTTCTGTTTACTTTTCTGCCCTATCACCAATAACAGGGACACCTTGTAAATCATCAGTAAGTATTGTATTGAATGAATGAGTGAATTTTCCCATGGATAGACATACATAAAAATAAGACCTATGGGTAGAAGTTAAAAAACTCATAGAATTTGGGTCCTGCATGATTTTGGCAAAAATCTTGGCTATGCCTAACAAAAGTCCTTTTCAATACAATTTCTTGACTATTAGCTGAACCTAGTACATTTGAAGTGCTCCATAGGGACCCTGCAGCTTGTAAGAGAATAAGGCACTGAGGTTCTTATCCTCACATATCTCTTCCTGAATATTCTTATACAACTTTTCCAAAAAAAAGAAAAAAAATTATTCATGAGGAGAAAGTAAGCAAAGTTAATGAAATTCGTAATTTATGTTTGGATAACTAAAATCAATGGAGACAACCTCATATCTCTTTGCATGTTTATGTTTCAATTATTACTCTATCTGCAAACTTCTATTATAATTTTTATTCAGAAAGTGGTCTCCACTTGGTATTCAAGTTGTTTTTTCTTTATAATCTGTTTTACAGAAACATGTCATCCTAGCTGAAGGAATCGTTTTTATTTTAAACTCCAGAAAAGTGTATTTCTTAACTGAGCCCATAACCAGTATTAGATTTTTATCTTTCATGGCACGAATGTGCCAACAGAACATTTTCATGCCAAAAGACCGTTATACCTTCTGTGCCGTGAAGAGCAGAGTGGTGGCTGTTTGGGCTTTGAACAACATATCAGTGAAGTCATGTCACACATTTCTCAATGCCATTACGCAAACAGAGGAAGAATGAAAGCCAGAGCCTGTAAAAGTAATTCTTGGATGACTTGAGAAGTGTATAAAATGTGCTCTATAATTTTCAGCCCCCTGCAGTGCAAGTGATTAGCTAAAGAAACACTTTGAACCTGTTAGTTGTACATCTTTTAAGCCATTTTAAATTATGGAAAAGATCGTCCTCAAGAAATTAATTAAAGTTTTGGACAATAATGCAATCAGGGATATCTGTTTGCAGTCTTTTCTCTCTGCTTGCATACATCTTTCTCTGTCAAGTACATCAAACAGCTAATTAGCCCCATTTTAAGAGCTTCACTGCTCACATCACTTAAAAGGATCTCCAGGCTGCCTTCTGAGAGACTTTGCACTTTCTTTGCCTTGGTTTCCTGAATGCCTCCTAGACTTTGAAAGAATCTATTCTCTACATATCAGAGCAACTTTAAAAGTAGATGGGCTTTCTTTCCCACAAATGAGTTTTGTTTCCTCACTCATGATCAGCATTTTATAAATAATCTCGTAAAGTTTGATAAGCCTATTTCACCTGGTATTTGCTTATTTTAAATACCCTTGGGTTTGCTGAAGACATCTGAAAAACATTAGAATGACTGCTTTTTATTAAGACATGTGGTACCAGAAAAAAAATTATGGGACTAAAGTGTTGCTTTCATTTAGCATAAAGCGTTACCATGACAAAAGTTCGGTGTTTCAAATACCCATTTTAGAAATAACTACAGGTCACATGATCTACAGATATCACATGTTAGCACATGTTAAAAGTTATAACCATAACTAGAGACAGAATTTCTGACTCACAGCTTCCATTAATCTGAACTATCACATGTCATCTCAAGTTGACTATAAAAATAACTCAAGACGCCAGAGTGCTTCAATTAACAGCTGAAATATTGTGATATTTTAACACAGGTGATATAAAGACTTAGAGCCACAAATAGATACATGGCTGTGAGTTATAGCTATTTCCTTGCAGGTTTATTGTTGGGGGCAGATGCAGAGAATGCCTTCTGTCTGCAAAAGCCAATCAAGCGGGGCAGGGTATGGGTGGGTGAGGGGGTGGGTAGAAGTGGATTCCACTTACACGGTTTCTTGAGCATTTAAATATATGTATGAATATGACCTGGGGACAGGCAGTCCAAGAACACCTATGAGTATTTGAGATAGGGACCGTGCAGTATCTTGAGTAGAACAAGGTGCCCAGGGGAGCCAAATAGACATTTGTGAAATAAGGACAGCAGTAATGTTAGACTTCCACCATGACTTTGGGATGGTTGGAGCATGATTTTAAATGTAAATACATTAAGTCATCGAATTTTTGTAACAAACTTTTGAGGTTGGTTCTATCCTTAAATATTATCACTGACTTACCAACGGAGTACCTGAGCTGTAGTGAGTTTAAGTAACTTTTTTTTTTAAAGATTTTATTTATTTATTTGACAGACAGAGATCACAAGTAGACAGAGAGGCAAGCAGAGAGAGAGAGGGAAGCAGGCTCCCCGCTGAGCAGAGAGCCCGATGCGGGACTCGATCCCAGGACCCTGAGATCATGACCTGAGCCGAAGACAGCGGCTTAACCCACTGAGCCACCCAGGCACCCGAGTTTAAGTAACTTACTCAAGGTCACACATCTACTAAATCGTGGGTTTTGGATTTGACTCCAGGTATGTGGACTCCAGAGTGCTGGAAAGGCAGAAATGATGGAGAAAGGGTGACAGAGATGGAAATGGGAGGTGAAGAAGGAAGGGAGAGAAGAAAAGAAGACCAAACCGAGGCTAGAAGAGAAGCTATTTGTTTAGTGACACCTAATATTACAACTTTAATGGGAGGTCAGAATGTTTAAGGAGTAAAGGAAGGAATGGTGGGAAAAAGATTTCCATGAGGAGTATGATATTTGACCTATGCTTTTGAAGTGAATCATACTGGATTTGAGACTTTTTTGCCTTAAAATTTCATTAAAACTGAACCCCTAACTAGTATTAATGCCTACTAAAGTATATTTTCATACCAAGCAGAAAATAATTTCAACAAAAATAAATATTACAGTTTCAAAGGAGAGGGAATGAAAGCCAGGTTGATACACAAACTATCCAAATAAAGTGAAGAAAAATAAAAACACATGAACACTTAAATTTTTGCTCATATTTTACTAAGAGCATACGCATAAGTCCCTATATTTCAAAAGTATGCTATCAAGACTTTAAGGCTGACCTCATGCAGGTACGCCTGAAAAGAACAATAAGCAAGAAGTCCTCTTCAATGCTTGCAATGACATGAAGCTGAAGGTATTTAGGGTGGCAGCTGCTGAATCTCGGCCCATTTTTCATTGTGCTCTCTTTGGCAAGCACATTTGTGAGAAATAAGTTTCCTTTATCTGGCTTCAGTGCCCTGAATTGGTGGTGTCTGGGCCTTAGATGGGCTGGGCAACCCATAGCCATGGAAACGATTTAGGAACAAAGCTGGCTAGAAGTTACATAAATCGTCACCCAGTATGTACATCTCACTACAAAGCTGAGGAAATTTGTCCCTTAGAGGCTAGGACTATTCATACCGTCAACCAACCCACCCTTATTGAGTGCTGACCATGTGCCAGGCAGAGTTCTAGACATCGAGTTGCGGTATTTGTGTAACGTCACATAGCTAATGCAAGCTGGGCAGGAAAAACAAGATCTTTGGTCACTCCTTCTAGTGCAGTGCTGAATCATTTAGTTACCAACTCTCGAGGTTGTTTTCTCAACTTAGTTTTGAAAAGGTGTCTGATTATCTGACTTGTCATAACTGTCCAATTGCGAGATGGTTGCTTCTTGCTATTTATTTTCCAGATAGAACCAGCCTAGATGTATTTTGCTATTGGAAGAGCAGGTCACTGCTGAGAATTTGAATTTTGCCCTATATGTCTTATCATCCTGTTTAGTACTAAATATAGCTTAAAATTCATATCGATACAACTCCTGGGGATGTAAGTCCTAATTGCAACAACTAGAAACAGTCACTGGTAGTGGATGGTTTTTGCTACCTCTGAATGCATTTAATATTAGATGTTAAGATTTTCAAAGAATTTTCTGTATCTGAAAGAAGTTACCCAAGCATGATAGGATGTGATCTCTGTTACAACATTCTAATTATACAATAACTCGATTCATAGCTTCCCCTACATCTGATATACTTCTATATTTTACTGGTTATTGGAGGGATCAGTATTGAATCCAGGTATGTCTGACTCCAGTGCTTTCCTCCCCAACCTTGATTGCTGAGATGTATTATTTTTTTTGCATTATAATTGGACCACATATCTCTTTTCATTGTCTATTTTACCAGTAATAAAAATTTGTATCCTGTTCACTGAGGTTAACCTATGTATATTTTAGAACCCAGAACTTTCATTTCTTCCTGACCTGGGGCTGTATCTTCTATTACCAAGGCAAAACAACTGTTGCCAATGCATCTCAAGTATTAATAGCTTTTTAGATAGCTGTATTATTATATGGTTGGCTAATATTTGTTAGCTACTAGAGTAAATTAACTAAATATTTCATAATTGTTTCTGAAACATATATGACATGCATCAACATGTTTATAACTATATCTATCTACATTTTTTGCCCACCTTTTTGGTGTCCAATATCTTCTTGCTAATTTTAAGTGCATTGATCATATTGATGAGGATCTTTTTGAAACATATTTATGTATTTTACTGTTATTGTCTACTAGCAAAACTACTGAATGGCACTCTCTCAGCAGCACACTGATAAAAATCATATTTAATTTCTGGAATAGAGATATCAGCTCACTTGCTAGTAGGTTTTTAGTAGTTATTTAGCCCATTATTTTTCCTCTGAGCCAGCCATATTTTTTCTTCCTTTACAAAGGAACTTTACAAGATTTGGGTACTAGTTGGCTCTAATGAGGGAAATTTAACAGGGCTCCATTTCACCTTGGAGAAGAAATAGCACAGAGCTGACCATACTGTGATTCATGCTGATCCTTTGGTTTAGTTAACTGGTTCCTGACTGACTCCTGTGACCAAGCCCCCACCTTAAGTCTTTGTTTCACTTAGTTCCTATTTTGTTCTTCCATGTTTGAGTCTGTGACTTGAACCTGCTTTAACTGTGAACTTGGCTGATGAGGTAGTTCCTCTGGGATAGTCCCTTGTCCTTGCTGCTCCTCTCTGAGTCTGTGATTATGGTCCCCAATTCCCAGCCAAGAGGAGCAGCCACATGTATTCCCATAGCTCTTGAATTTTAACCACCTGCCTGCCTTCTTTGGTTTTATTAATGGGCCTTTCACAGAATATCATCATTGTGGTTTTACTTACCTAGTTTTATAGCTATGATTTCAACTTCCAAAGATCAAGAATAGTCTATGTACCATATTTTTTGTGTGATAATAGTGGTTGCTTAGGTAATGTTTATTGAATGACGCAAATAAAAAATAATTTCTGCAAATTTTCTATTTTTAGAGTATCTGCTGCCCTGCTTGACCTCCATGCTATTATACCAATTGTTACCACTCCTGGATCTCCCTGGTCACTGCCACATATCACCTACTGCCATTCTCAATTTCTGACTTTCACTTCCTACAAGTTGCTGCCTTGTTCTCAAGCACATGAATCACAACAGTGGGTGCACCTCTTTTCCAGCCTTTTAGTTCCAGGCTCTTCTGAATAGACTCTACATTGCAGTGCCTACCAAACTCAGAGTTCTTATTCTGATATATTAACATTACTATTAGTTAACATGTTTGACGTCTTGCTCTGAACCAGGCACTATTCCATTTCCTTTTAAAGATTTTATTTACTTACTTTTGTGAGACGGAGAGAGAGAGAGAGAATGAGTGGGTAGGAGGGGCAGAGGGAGAAGCAGACTCGCCGCTGAGCAGGGAGCCCGATACGGACTCAATTCTGGGACCCTGGCATCATGACCTAAGCTGAAGGCAGATACTTAACCGACTGAGCCATCCAGGAGCCCTGAACCAGGCACTATTCTAAATGCCTGTGCTATTGTTATAAAAACTGCTCATCTAATTAAAAAAAAATTAGGGTCATGTAAATTCTAATGAGCCTGATTAAGGTAATTTTCATGTAAATATCATTAGATCTGAACAATTATAAACTCACAATCACTAGACAATATATATATATGGTGGGAAATCCAAGAATTTTCATGTTTTTTATAGGTTTTATTACAGCTATTAAGTTTCTGTTCTAAGATTCTGACCCAAGGATTTGCTCTAAATGGTGAGAAAGTAGAAAAATGAATATATCAATCTGTTTGTGTTTTCATAGACTTCTTTTGTCCCCATACTTATTGTTAAATGTAAGCTTGTGAATGTTCACATGATCTCTGCAGACAAGAGAAACTTATGAACACATCTAAAAATAATTCTGGAATTAATGACATTCATCATAATTGCTTCATGATTGTCTTTTGTGAATTTCTAATTGGATGTGGACATTCTTTATAATCAGGGTGTGTATGTAACGTTTTAACCTAAAATTTTAAAATACCAGGTAGAAGAGTGCATACTCAATGAAGGACATTGAGAGAATGCCATGATTACTGAGCTCAGTCTGTAGTATTTTCTTCTGCCAATAATGACAGCCACACTGAAATGACATGAAATGAACAGGACTGTAATTATTATCGAAATAAATCCTAAAAAGATGGACATATTCCTTTTAGTTTTCAAGATGAAATACAGTAAAAAGAATGATTAAAAGATAGAGATTTTATAATTCCAAGGACAAATTCATCATATACAGCAAATATTACAGCAGAGGGGATTGACATCATGGTAAGTTTGCCTCAAATCTATTATCTTTCAGTTAATGATACCTATCATCATGGAAATTTGAAACCCTAAAGTAACATATTAAGTTCTTCTTATTAAGCTGGTTTGTAACTGGAGTTCTTTATTCTAAATTTGGAATGAGAGATATCATTTTATTTCGAGCATTGATGAGACTCCCACAATAGCTGAAATATTCTGAAAGAAGCACATACCCAGAATAATAATAGTAATGTGATCAGATGTCAGATAGTTTTTCTTTGGTACTGCTGAATCCTTAAAGTAAGAATTTACGTAATCATTTCATTTCCAGTGTAGCTGAAACACATTTATATTCAAGTTATTATGACTCGTAGACTGCTCTGGAGATCTGTGTGAGGAGGGTCTTGGTGACAAGAATATGTAAAAAGACATTCTCATCTTCCAGTCTAATTCATGCCACATCAATAATGTGAAAGAATTTACAACCTACAAGTGTAACTATTGAGTTTATCAGCCAGATATTTAAAACAAATGTACCTCTAGTTGGATATCAATAATTACCATAGCTTGGAATATTTGATACTGATACTGCCAAAATAAAAGATAAAGTCAATTCTAATTGTATAATCAATACATGATAGACCGAGTTTTTCATTTCTGGATAAAACATATTTGATGAAAAATAATAAGCTGCTTTTGGTAGAATAGTTTGACTTTCACCTGAAAGTAGTAATTTTTCCACTTTAAAGTATATTTTTAAAAATAGTATGTCCTAGTTATCTTTCTGTTTCAGTTTTTATAGAGTGGTTCTTTTTTTCCTTTTTTAAAAAATAGGGACAACATTTTTCATTGTACAAATGCACACTGATTTATTTAACCAGTTCCTATATTGATTGTACTTAAGGTGTTTCCAATCATTAGTCACTAGAAGTAAGCTTTAATGAATAACTTATACATATATTGTTTTCTCGTTTGCAAGTGTATCTGTCCATACATTTACATAAGTGAGATTGCTGAATCAAAGAGTAAATGCAATTGCTAGTTTGGTGACTATTTCCCAATTGACCTCCGTGAGATTGGTTTTGTTTGTTTGTTTGTTTCCATTTCACATTCCTTCTAGAAACGTATAAACCATGTATGAAACTCTTACCAAAAATGTAATAGTTTTAATCTGAATTTATTTTATTATTAATGAGGTTGAACCCCCTTTCATAGGCTTCAGAGCATTTGTATTTCTTTGTTTCTTTTCTTTTTTTTTTTAAGGTTTTATTTTGAAGTAATCTCTATATCCAAAGCCAGGCTTGAATTTACAACACTGAGATCAAGAGTTAAATATTCCACTGAAGGACCTAAAATCCCCTTTTATGTCTTGTCACACTTAATGTCACATTTTGAATTAGTGATTCTATGACTAATTCTCTAGCTTTCCACGTGGACTTCCGCTTCGAAAAACCTGGACTTTATGTTGACTATTTTTATAGATTTTATTTATTTATTTGAGAGAGGGAGTGGGTGCACACACAAGTACAGGGAGGGAAAGGGACAAGTAGATTCCTCACTGAGCATGGAGCCCTACATGGCGTTCCGTCTCACCACCCTGAGATCGTGACCTGAGCCAAAATCAAGAGTACGTCACTTAACCTACTGAGACACCCAGGTGTCCTCTCCTGTTGATTTTGACCCTTCTCCATGCTGACAATACATCTCATGGACCTCATGTAATGCTTCCCCTCACAATGTTCTCTCTGCACCACCTGTAGGCAATCTCATCTACTCTGCTCTTGTGGTGCTAAGGGCATCAGTGAGAGAATACAGATAAGTTTCCAGGCAGGAGTGGTGGACTGGGTGTTGTTCAGAACATTTCTGACTTGATAAAAAAGATGCTTCCTTCTTAAATCAGTAGACTAATATGACGGTCTCTTTAGGGGTCTCAAGATAAGTTATTCAATGGAAAGTGATCTGTCTTAATAATAGGATCAGACACAAAAGCTAGAAAAGTTTCAGTCTCTTCATAAGGTTTTGAGTCTTAGTTTTATTTAATTATAACGAAATCTTGGAAATGATGATGGTATTTGATTCCTATGCAGAGATTTTAGTAACTATATTAGTGTCTCATGGCAAATATCTAGGTTTGAATTTCAGCTTCACTCCTTCCTAGAACTGATCTTGGGCATGTTAGTTAAATGATCTCAGCTTCAGTTTCTTCAGTAAGTAAAATGCGGTTATTATTAATCACTTAAGATTATTGAGTATTAGGTTATATAATGACTATAAATTGCTTAGGATAGTATCTGCCATATCCTAAACAAATACTAAGTGAGAGTTAATGAATAAGTTGGTAATAAATCAATAATAGATAATAAATAAATAATATTTGTTATGAATAATATTAATTATATTAGATTTACTGATAAAGGCAATAAAGTAAGTCACTTTGAACGAAATAAAAAATTTATAAAAAAGTGAGATTCTGATGCTGCTTACATTTTTAACATTCACCATTCAGGTTGTTAAATCGAAGTTAATAGTTAAATAAGTTTGTAGAATGACACTCAAAATTACCATCTAACCACCTAACTTTCTTTTACTACTTAAAGAATGGTGCTATATATTCAAGAATTTAATTGTTAATCATGTAGCCTGCTGCAACTTTTCAGTTGTTAATACATAGTAAAGAAATGTTATTTCCTTGAAAAAAAATATTTGTGTCATCACTTGATGACTTTTTAAGTTTTATTTATTTAAAAACTGGCAAAACAATTAATTTTATCTTGATTCATTAAAAAGTGCAGAAAGAAAATTTTCATAAAACAAAATATTGCCTTTATATATGTATTTTACTCGGATCTATTATAGTCTCTTCCTTTTCAACACATTTTGTTTTATGCTTTTTAAAGAAGATTTTATTTATTGATTTGAGAGAGAGAGAGGTTGAGTGGGGGGAAGGGCAGAGGAAGAGGGAGATGTAGGCTCCCTGCTGAGCAGGGCTCTATCCCCCTGAGCCAAAGGCAGACGCTCAACCGACTGAGCTAACCAGGCACCCTTATTTTGTGCTTTTCAAATGAAGGCCATGTCTATTAAATTAGTTTAATAAACTCCTAATTGTTTATGGTCAGCCATTTGAAAAATACTGCCCCATAGTGCATCCTAAAGAGTGTTAGTAGTTATAACAATTCTTTTGAAAAGTTCAAATCTAAACAAAATTTGAAAACTTTGTGGCTTTAATCAAGTTAAACAGGTTTCTCTAGTAAGACTTCTCAGGGTTTAGTATTCTAGTTAAGAATTTCCAAGAAGAAGGTCGATGCAAAATACAGCATTTTCTAATTGTATGTGAGACTGTGCAACAGACAGAACACCTTTGGCTCTTCCTTCCTTTCTTCCTGCCTTCCTTTTTTCCTGTCTTCCTATTTTGTTTCTTCTTTCCTACCTTTTTTCCCCAGGGAGCAGTTTGCAGGAAATAGACTGCATGTGTTTTCACATATCCCCACTTCCTCACCCCCCCAAAAAATCCCAGGGTATTCTTGGCTAAAACATCTTACTCTTTGCATTTTTTTTTTTTTTTTTTTTTTGCCAGACAGAGATCTCAAGTAGGCAGAGAGGCAGGCAGAGAAAGAGGAGGAAGCAGGCTCCCCGCTGAGCAGAGAGCCCGATGCGGGGCTCGATCTCAGGATCCTGAGATCATGACCTGAGCGGAAGGCAGAGGCTTTAACCCACTGAGCCACCCATGCGCCCCTCTTTGCATTTTTTATCTGCCCAAATCACACATTTCCGTATATGAACTTTGAATTTGTGAAGCAATGTTCTGACTCTCTGACTCTCTGGAAACAGAGAGTCAGCTCTTTCATTATTTTTTCTCATCCAACACACTTTCAGTTTCTATTCCCTATGATAGGACCTATGATAGGACCATCATAAATTTCACATTCTGCACAATTTCACATTATGAAGTCACATCTGCATCACAAATAAAGATTTACTGTTATAACCCTTAGTCTGTTTAGATGCCAGCTATATTTACTGAGTCCATTTGATAGTGTTCTACAGACCAGAAAACAGTTACACTGTTTTAAATCAATAACTAATTACTATTTAGCTGTATGAAAGCAGAAAATAAAGAAATAAAAGATCAGAGCTAACATTTATTGAGTACCTACTATACACCAAAGTTCTTTTTCTTACAAATGTTACATCAGTTAATTCTGCTACACTAAAAACAAGCAAACAAACAAACAAACAAACAAACAAACAAAAAACCTACTGTAAAGCCTGGTGATTTAAAATAGCAGTGATTTATTACATTCACAGTTCTACAAATTGGTTGGGCTTAGCTGGACAATTCTTCCGTTGGTTTTGCCTGCCGTCATGTGATGGCAGCCATTTGGCAGCTCGTCTGTGGGTGGAGCATCAAAAATGGCCTCTCAGCATATCTGAGGCATTGATGCTGGCTCTCATCTGGGTTCTTTCTGCATGTGATGTCATGATTGAAGACCCCTGAGGCCAAGGCTTGAGAATTCTCAATTCTGCCACATTTTGTTGTTCAAAGCAAGCCACAGTCTGGCTCAGATAGAAGGCCCCTAGCTCCTGATAAGAGTAGCTGGGGTCTATTGTGTCTGTGCTTTCCCATACACCACAGTGATTTAAGAAAATATTTAAAGAATGCTATAAGATGACTGGAAAAATAGAGAACTATTTTAAAGCAGAAACCTCAAAGGGAGCTGGAGTAAAAAGCATCTATTCCTGATGAAAAAGAAGTGGTAGTTTATAAAATACATAATATGGAGTAAACAAATGACCATATTCTATGCAAGGCTTTACTCTTCAACTGAAAAAAAAATTGCTTAGGGAGAACAAGTTATGATTTATTTCTTTTGTGGGATAAGTGCAATTCAGTAGAAAAAGCAGATTCTATAATCTATAGGATTATAGAATCTGGGTTTGTACACTGCTCCTCCAATGACCAGTTATGTGATCTAAGGGTAGCATAATGCACGCAAAGTTTCTTCAGAAAGGGGTACATAAAAATTACATGAAATAGGGGCACCTGGGTGGCTCAGTGGTTAAGCGTCTGCCTTCAGCTCAGGTCATGATCCCAGGGTTCTGGGATCCAGCCCCATATCGGGCTCTCTGCTCAGCAGGAAGTCTGCTTCTCCCTCTCCCACTTCCCCTGCTTATATGTTCCCTCTCTTGCTGTCTCTCTCTGTGTCAAATAAATAAACAAAATCTTTTAAAAAATTAAATGAAATAATTTTAGAATAACATCAGCATTCAATAAATAATAACCATTGCCCTGTTTTTTGTTCTATCACTTTGGACTTTGTTAATATCTATTTAAACAAAACTTCAGACTTCATATTGCTTTCTCCTGTATAAGTAAAGAGGGATATAGGACACATCTTATATTTTTTCCTTTGATTTAAAATGTGATGGTAGAGAGAACAGAAAGAGAAAATTTTTTTTAACTTTTATTTCCAAAATGAGCAGCGAAGCAACATTTAAAAATCAAGAGCTCAAAAATCATTTTTAAGTGTATGTATATATGTGTTAGGAGATGGTGATTGTACTATTAAATTATAGATGTTTTTGATAGAGATATTAAGTTTTAAAAATCAAAGCATAATTTAGTATGACAGATAACAACTAGCAAGTCAATACCTCTAGAGAAAGTCTAGGCCATATACCAAAGTTGGTAAACTTTGGTCATGTTACCACACCAACAGCACTCCAACTTAAAGTAGGGAACTTAAAGTCAATTTGATATTTTTTAACCAAAAGAACAAAATGAAATATAAGATACCCAACTGTGGTAAGGGAAGGAGAAAAGCTTCAGGTAGATGTCAAGCTGCCTCTAAGGTAGGTAACAGTTAAGGTACTTGCCCAGACTGCCTTCCAAGGTGCTGACTCAGGATTTGTGTAAAGGGATCCTGATAAGTATGATGGTCTTGTCTTCCTCAATGTTTCTATCTTCTTTTATTTGTTTGTTTACATATATCTTCTGCTGGACCTTTACTCTGTAGGAGAAAATGATTGTTTGTTGTTGTAGAAGGGAAGGTTTATTCTACAAATGAAAATAAGATCACGGGTTTATGTTGGGGGATTCTAATAAATATTTCAGTCAATATCAGGGAGAGAATCATCTTCCTGAATGATGTGAGCAAGGATCAGTGACAGTGGGGAGGGCAGAGGGAGTGACTGGTCATCCTTGCAGGGTCCTGGTGGTTTTGTGACTGCCAGATGCTGGGCTTCAAACAGTGCCAGGCCACTAGGAGGCAGAGAGGGTGTAACAATGAAAGACACTAGCCCAAAAGACTGTCAGAAGCTACAGGAAGTCTCCTGAGACCACCAGGAAGCCTTATGGAGGCCAGGCCTAGAAGAAAAAACTGCTCTAGTCACCTTAAATTTGTAACTGCTCCTACCCACCCCCTCAAAATCAAGGTGGATGAGACAAGCCAGGGTTACGCTTAACTTCCTTATGTCTCAGAACATCTCTTGTAAAATATTTGTAATTGTCCGAAACTCAGAGGAGTGCTAGCATATTACACATTTACTAGGGGATTCAAAAGTGACCCTCATTCCAGGTAAGGCGATGAAGGTAATCTGAGTTTTAAAGACATGGCTAATACTGTAGGATCTGTCCTGTAGCTGCTCCTTGGCAATAGTCACAAACACAAAATGTTACAGCCTCACCTTCAGTTTTTACTCTTGGCTGTTACAGACCTATGGCCTGCCGTTACAGACCTCTGGTTATATTTAGATAAATAATACTTATGCCCTTTTATTAATTTTTTTAAAATTTTGCTTTTTTAGACCTCTTTTGGAATAGATCTATCTATATGCAGTGTGTCCAGTAATACTGAGAGTCCTACCTTCCATGATTCCATGCCATCGCATGATAAAACGCTCTATTTATATTAAAATGAAGATGTTCCTAGGGGAGACATAGAGCAGAATAGAGCAAGAAACAGCTTTAGAGACTGAATAGGTGAAGTGACAGTGATGGCAAAATGGTAGCTTTTGGTACAGAGAGGAGAGGCCCAGAAGACAGCAGGAAGACACCGTGTGAGCCACCTTGGCTTGACCTTGGCAGCTCTCTTAGCTTTAAGTACTCGCAGTATGGCAGCTCACCCAATGTTTTTTTGTCTCACGCATCTTCACTTGGTATGTCGTTGTAATATGTTGTTGGCTGAAGGTCAGGGAATATATTTTTCCTTCTGTTAACCAAATGAAGTATTTTATCAGATATCATATGAGTAATTGAACTCATAGCAACATTGTGATTGTGATCTGTTTACTCCAAATAATGAGAGAATAAACCATGAAAATCACCTTAACTTAAGAAGAAATGACACCCAGACTAGGAAAGAAATAAAGAAAAGAAGAAAAATGTGAATTAAAGGACTAACATTCTCTCCTGAAAGACCAAATTTTACAGTGATGGACTAGAAGTGAGTAGAGGAAGTACACAAAGGATTTCCTTGGAATTGTTGGGGCTATGTGACCCTGTGTCCACAGACGGAGCAGTCAATGAATGGTGTGAAGGAGGACTTGGATTTTCTCTCTTGTTTTGTCATTCTTTGGGTACAATACAATGTGGGTAAAAGTGATTTTACCTCTTTTGAATGCAAGTTTATTATCTGTTAAATTCCATATTCTATTAAGTGATCTCTAAGTTTCCTTTCAGAACTAAAACTTGTTATTCTTGATAGAATTCAAATTGAGCAAAAGTTCAAAATATTATTTATCAGAAGAGCTCAAAGTTAATCATTGTCCAGGTGCTTTATTAAGATTACCTGGAAGTTATATAAGTTAAAACAAGTATCTAGACTAGTATTTCATGACCTCCATTGCCTATGCATTAAATAGACTTTCTGAGAATTTTAGAACAGGCTATAGGTTCTCCATCAGTTAATCTTTGAGTACAGAAGAATTGATCTTTAATTCGGGTGTAGGTCCTTCCCTGGTCTCCCTTCCTCCCTCACCTTTTTAAAAGATTTTATTTGTTCATTTGAGAGAGAGAGAAAGAGAGCACAAGCAGGGGGAAAGGCAGAAGGAAAAGTAGACTCCCTCCTGAGTTGGGAGCCCGATGTGGGGCTCGATCCCGGACCTAGAGATCATTACCTGATCCTAAGGCAGACACTTAACCATCTTAAGCACCAAGCACCCCCCCTTTCTTCCTTGTTTCAAAAAGGACTTAAAAGAGTTTAACAAAATATATGCAATCATATTTAAAAATATAAACAAGTAAACCACCAACAACCGCCTTTTTGGTAAGAGATGGAAAATCCTCTCTATCAGATCAACGGTTGGTTAAAATGACTAGGTCCATAATTAACCATAAGTACAGATTATCTGAATTCTGAGTGGTTGCCAAAAAGTTAATTTCAAACTCACTCCTTCTCAGTATCTATCAAAAGATCTGCAGACAGAAACAATATATAGAAAAGATTGCTTAAAAGATGAAATCTGCCCATTATCCCAGACACTTTAAAAAATCTACCCTTAGATTTGGTCAGATCACAGGATGGCTCCCTACCTGTAAGGTATTATATTGACCTTAAAGAATTGCCTTTGCTAAAAGGTTGTTTTAGAGTGATGCCAACAGAACTATGAAACTTGTCTTTGTGTCTACTCTAAAAGCATGGTTGAGGATGTAAGCCTGTATATTACATGCTACTGGTTTTATGAGGACCATGGGGAAAAATTTCTGTCGGGTATTAGTAACAGCAATAATTTTGCTTCTCCTAACAACTGTTCTGATTTTATCTTATATACCTTGTAAACTGTGTAACTGATCAGGATTCTGTTTTCCCACTGACCGAAAGAGCTTAGGGCCAGATTTGCAGCCCACCAGAAGCAAGTATTTATGGTATGAGTTTTTTTTTAAGGATCTCATTTCTGGCTCCATTTTATAAACCTACTGATATTTTTCTTCCATTTATGTATTCTACTTTTAATTCAAGTTATCTCTTTGTTTTATTTTTCCTTTTAATCTGAAAAAAGCATTTCTACAACTAGATATGTGTATATCTATCATCTATCATCTTTGTTTATATTTTTTTTTACTTTCTTCCTTGTTTCAAAAAGGACTTAAAAGAGTTTAACAAAATATATGCAATCATATTTAAAAATATAAACAAGTAAATCAGAAAACAGGGTGAAAATTGTGGTGGACTTACTTGATGGCAAAGATTAGATCAGAATGAAACTTTAATTGGTTTCTGTATAGATTCAGGGTAAATAACTCCCCCATGCAGGACTACCGTCAATTACACATGGAACCCTTTGTCTACTTTCTCATTACAGTCCTTTAGCTCTTCTCGGCTACCATCAGAATAGGGAAGTCACCTTCTACTGTTTTCTTCTGATTTTACCAGTGTATCCATATCTCTACCCCCTTCATAAGCAATGTATGGTAATATGAACCTCCTGTCCCTCTTTTGAAACACTTCCAACTTTTTTAATAAGATGACCTTTATTAAGCATTTCTACCTCTAGAAATATTTATCCTCCTTTCAGAGTGATTTCTACTTATTAAAGTGGAAGTAATAATATCAAAGTGATATTTTTGGAGGCCACATAGAATAGTGAATCAGGAAAGGGTCTATCTCTACCACTTTCTTGCTATGTGGCTTTGGAAAATCATTTATCTTCTCCATGCCTAAGTTCCTCATCTGCAAAATAAAAATATAGCTCCTGTTTCTAAGTTTGATGTGGGGATTAAATGAGTTAATAGATAAAGAGTACTTTGATATAATCATCATTAGTAACAGTTCTTCAAAAGTTTGGTACAACTTTGTAGATGTTTTATCAATCAATTTTGCAATAAAGCAACATTATACAAAAGAATTCACTTTTGTGATTAATTCTAGGGATGTCTGACATTACAAGAATAAAAGGATGGTCAGACACCATATATGAAAACTTCATTTATGAGTGTATTTATTCCATAACAATTCCTTTCCAGAAATTGTAGGTCATAACAAATGAAAGGAAAAAATAAATAAATAAAAGAAGACACCTGTTCGATGCAGAAGGACTTGTCTTTGAACCTCAGCTTCACCATTTTCTATTCACATAATCAATCAATTATTTAACATCTCAGTTTTCTCATATGTAAAATAAAGGTAGTGTCTACTTTTCATGGTATGGATGTGAAAGATATCTGTCAATTGTTTAAGACAGTCTCAAGATAGTGGGCCGAGAGAGAGAGAATGTACGGCTGCAAGTTTTCTTCAGGTCTAAGCTCTGGGACACCCCCAAACTGAGGACAAGGAATAGTCCGTGAGAGGCTTTGTTTCTGTTCTGGGAGTGGAACTTGGCTTAGTTCTCTGAGAGGTCTTACGTTTTAGACAAGAAGCATATGTGTTAGCAGTTAAATGGTTTTCCGATGCCTCCTACTCATAGTAAGTTGAGGACCTAGAGGTTTCTTGTTATCTTTTCCTTTATCTTATTTAATCAAAACTCAAAATATTTTTTGATATCATTTTATTAAAATTTTGTGGATTTTCTATAGATCTGATGGGGTTCCACCAAAAGTTCTAAATGCCACATCCATACATCTTTTTGAGAGAGGCCTGACTATACTTTGAGCTCTGTGTGAGGCTGCTCTGTGACAACGTCCTTAAGTTTCTTATCACTGAGAAGGTCTACCAGGTACCATTTGAGATTTTACAAAAGTTATAAAAAGAGCAAACAGCCATACCCCCATGGAGTCTGGCAATAGGCCCCAAACCTATATGTGATCTTGTAAGTCTGTGTGTAGGCAATTACAAAGACTGTACCTGGCAGCCCATATAGGATAAGCCACTCCCCAACACTTGACTTGAGGCACAGCAAGCACACTGCAGTTTCTGAAGGGAGTTGCAGTCATGGAAGGATCCAGAACCCCTGTCTGCTCACACTCTTACACATATCTGCAATCTCAGCCTAGCTGCCTCTGTTTGGAAGAGGCCTCTTTATCCTGGGCTTCAGCTCATTCCTTCCACAGGTATCTCTGCTCGGTCCTTTTTAGGGAGAGAGAAGTATCTTGAAAACAATTTTCTTCATTATAATTCAGTACTCTGTATTTTTCCACTTCCACCCTCAGTTTCATGAAAAGCAAGAAGCTTACTCTGGGCTCCCTGGGCACCGAGATGATCCCTTACACCTCTCTGATCCACCTGACCCTCAGCCAGCACCACTCCATGGGAAAAATTGGAAATACTGGAAAACTTGAACTCTGAGTTTGCTGGCACTTTATTTATTTTAAGAGTTTTAAAAATTTACTTATTTGATAGAGAGGGAGAGCACACAAGTAGGCAGAGCAGCAGGCAGAAGGAGAAGCAGGTTCCCCACTGAGCCCGATGTGGGGCTCAATCTTAGGACACTGAGGTCATGACCTGATCTGAAGGTAGATGCTTAACCGATTGAGCTGCGCAGGTGCCCCATGGAATACTGAGGTTGCTGGTTCTTTATCCTGTTTATTTAGCTTCTTGTTTATAGCCATGGTAAGTGGTAAAAGTCCTGACTGTTCCTTTAGTTTTGGCTTGTTGTCTTCACTGATATTCTGACAGCTCAGCTCTCAACACACCCTTGATTTGATATTTGATCCCAAGCATTTTGGGGGGGCATTGAGCTTTTATTTTTATTTTTTTAAATTTTTATTTATTTTTTAAAATTTCTTTTCAGTATTCCAGAATTTATTGTTTATGCACCACACCCAGTGCTCCATGCAATATGTGTCCTCCTTCATACCCACCACCAGGCTCACTCAACCTCCCACCCCCCGCCCCTCCAAAACCCTCAGTTTGTTTCTCAGAGTCAACAGTCTCTCATGGTTCGTCTCCCCGTCCACTTTCCCCCAACTCCTTTCTCCTCCATCTCCCCATATCCTCCGTGTTATTCCTTATGCTCCACAAATAAGCGAAACCATATGATACTTGACTCTCTCTGCTTGACTTATTTCACTCAGCATAATCTCTTCCATGTTGTTACAAAAATTGGGTATTCATCCTTTCTGATAGAGGCATAATACTCCATAGTGTATATGGACCACATCTTCCTTATCCATTCCTCCTTTGAAGGGCATCTTGGTTCTTTCCAGAGTTTGGTGACTGTGACCATTGCTGCTATGAACCTTGGGGTACAGATGGCCTTTCTTTCACTACATCCAAGCATTTTTTTACTTTGAGAATTTTTCCAGCTGGGGAGATGGGGTCTGAAAGACTTATTTTCAAGCTCCACAGGTCCCAAGCCCTTCCTTAAATTCCTTTTTTTTTTTTTTAAATGAGAAAGAGGGAGAGGGCATAAGAGGGGGAAGGGCAAAAGGAGAAGCAGATCCCCTGCTGAGCACACTGAGCAGGGAGCCAGATGCGGGGCTCAATCCCAAACTGACCTGAGCTGAAGGCAGTCACTCAGCCAACTGATTCACCCAGGTGCCCCATTCCCTAAATTCTTTCTGCACACCGAACAATTTTTCCTTTAGCTCATCTCTCTCATCCCACGTCTTACCCTGTTCAGCTAAGACAAGCCAATTGCCACTTTCAAGATTCCGTGTAAAAACGTCCTGGCTCGTGAAATGAAGAGTGAACCAGTAACTTATTAGGTATGTTGCTTGTCTTCCAACCTGCCACATGGGACAATTTTTCAGTTGTTCTGTACTGTCTAACACAAGTCACTCTTCCACCAGTCTCCAATAGTCCCTCTTCCATGTTCCCACCTCCACAGAGTTTTTTTCTGTCTTTCCAACTGCTACTGCTTCTCAGGAGCTAGAGCCACGTATTTAAGGATCTATTAGGGTAACACCCCAACTTCTTTCTCTCTCTCTCTCTCTTTTTTTTTTTTTTGGTCTTTTTTTAAGTTTTTATTTGAATGCCAATTAGTTAGCATATCGTACACCCCCTTTCAGAAAACATTTCTATGTCAGTTAACAAATGCTGTATAATACATTGTACCAAAATTTACTAGCTTAAATAATCAAGACGCATTTCTCATGAATCTGTGGGTTACCGGGTGGTTTCTCTGCTAGTTTCTCTCACATGTACCCATGTGATTACATTTAGTTGCAGGCTGCTTGTGCAGAAAGATTCAAGATGGCTTCACTAATGTTTGACAGTTGGTTCTATCACGTAAGATGCCTCCGTTCTTCTCCATATGGGCGTTCATCCTCTAATGAGCTGGAGTGACTTCCTTCCATGGCAGTTCCAGGGCAATTTCCAAGAAAAAAGAAGGTAAATGTTTCAAGGCCTCTTAAGGTTTAAGCTCTGGAACTCAGACAATGTTATTTCTGCTGCAGACTATGGAGAAGCAGTTGATAAGCCCAACCCAGATTCAAGCATCAGGAAAATGAACTCTACCTCTTTGCAGGAGAAGCTACAAAGGATTTGTGGTCATATTTATTGTGCCATAACAGTATCGCTCACTGAAATGAGAGGATTGTGTTCCGACCAGTGTGTGTCTTTAAAAACTTGCTTCCCCTCTGGAGATCGCTATTCCACAAAACATTTCTGCAAGCTCTTTCTCTTGGCTCAGCTCTCAAAATCTTGCTGCTATGACGATATGTCAAACCTCAGCATTCTTGTTTTCCTGGGACTCCTTTTATGCTGCTCTTTTCAAGTAGTCTCTTCTCATGATGGCTCGCCTGCTCTGTTCCATTGAGTATTATGGTCTAAACTCTGTCCTTCTAAAAAGATACATGGAAGTCCTAATACTCAGTACCTCAGAACGTGACCTTATTTGGAAAGAGGGTCTTTATAGAGGTAATTACGTTGAAATGAGGACATTAAGGTGAGCCTTAATCTAAACATGGAGGTGGCCTTAAAAGGGAAATTTGGATATAGATACACACAGAGGGAGCATGATATGGAAATAGACAGCAAGAGCACCATGTGAAGTCCCAGGATTGAAGTGAGGCATCCACAGGCTGTAGAATGCCAAAGACGGCCAGAAAACCGCCAGTGTCTACAGGGAGGCAAGGAAGAATGTCCCTACCGGTTTCAGAGGGAGCATGATCCTGCCAACACCTTGTTACTAGACTTCAAGCCTCCAGAACAGTAAGGCAGTACATTTCTGTTGTTTTAAGCCACCCAGTTGGCAGCATTTTGTTGGAGCAGCTCTTGCAAACTAACACAAACAATGTCTTCATGGAATTCTGAATCTTCAATTGCATGCACTGCTGTCCACATACCAGTTAGTTCCCATGTCAGTTTGGTTTCCTGAAAGTCCAATCCTAATATTCCATCTATATCTCTGGTTTGTCGTGGTTGAGTAACTGCCTGGTGCTTCAAGACTAGGCTTGGTAACTCACATTGTATAGTATTTTTAGTTTGGACTGCCTACTTCTCAGAAGGCGGCTAAGCTTTAAGTGTAACAGTATACCTTTCATATTATTAGAAATGGTAGTCATTTTCAGCAGGGCTGTGAAGATAGATGTTAGGAAATATCTCTATTCTAATACACAATGATAAAAGCAATGCCACATAAAGACGTGAAAGAGAATTTGTCTTAAAATGTGGGATATAAGAAACAGCACAGAGGATCATAGGGGAAGGGAGGGAAAACTGAGTGGAAAGTCATCAGAGAGGGAGAAAAACCATGAAAGACTTAACAATAGGAAACAAACTGAGGTTTGCTGGAGGGGCGGTGGGTGGGAGAATGGGGTAATTGGAGATGGGTTTTAAGGAGGGCATGTGATGTGATGAACAGTGGGTATTATACACAATTGATAAATTCTTGTACACTACACCTGACACTAATAATATTCTATATTTTGGCTAATTGAATTTAAATTTTAAAATAGCTATGTAACAGACCACCAAAATCTGGAGAAATCAAAACAAATTTGACTTGACTAGAAACTAATGTAAAAAAGACAAAATAACAAGGAAAATCTCATTTGGTTTCCATAAGCTTTCCTTGTATATCACTTAATTTTTTATAGGGATTTCCCCGCCAATTCATGCTATCAAAGAGAAACAGCCTGTTGGCATCGATTCATAGAATATTTTATGCCCCTACAAAAATGAGAATGAATAAACCAAGAGTATTCACTAAGGTGAGAGTACCCGGGTAAAATTAATCGCTTCCATCATAGTATAAATAGAAAAGGACTCCATATAAGCAGAGAGACTTCCGAATGAGAAAGAAGTCATTTTATTAGAGCCGAAAACATATGATGGAAGAGTTAGCATGGCTTATCCTGGCCTAGATTAAGCCCAAAGCAAACCTTCCAACTGTTGTTGAATTACAAGTTAAAAAATCTTCAGAAAGTTTTCTTTAAGTACATAGCTTACCAAATTTGAGTTTTTATGAAAAAGTTACAAGCTGAGAAACTACTCTCCCATAATCTTATGAAGCACAAATATTAAATTTAACATTTAAAGAAACATGGTAACATTTTAATGGACACAGGTTGGAAAGAGACTTGTTTTGTTCATAGTTTTAGTTATCTGGCACTAATGCACATGTAATTAATATATGTCAGTATTAATATTAGGGTACTTAGGTGTGTTCCTTCCAAAATGCTTTCAGAGTATTGTACTGAGTCTACAATTCTATTTGTGTTCACATTTACCAAATAAAGGAAGGGCATGTTATTTGTTTATTATTACATATCTTCATACCTAGAAATCCACTTTAAATCTTACTTCTTGGGGAGCCTTATATTCCTGTTGCTTCACATTTGATATTAACAAAAAAAATGATTTAGATAATTTGCTTCTTTCAGATAAATAACTGTCTTCTTCCTTTCTCACTTGCCGTCACCTACCCATCACACACCTCTTTTATCTTATTTTACATAGAAGTATATTCCACCATTACATTGCATTCTGGGTTTCCCAGAGCTTTGTCATCAGAGTATGACATTATTACCTCGCACTTGATTAATTAGTTAAATTGCACATTTGGAGGATAATATAATAATATTAATAATAATATTTATTGTGCTTGTTGTTATCTAAAGTGACTTCAAATAAGGACATTAGATTACTTGTCACTCTATGTTCATCATCTTCCTTTCAAACTGCAATGCTTGAAATCACCATACTCAACCGAGCATCTTTCAATCATTATATAGCTAAAAGAAACACACAACTATTAGTTTAGGAAAAAAAGTCGCAATAACGAGCAATAGTCTCCCTGTGCCTTGTCATAGAGTAATCCCATTCCCTGTAACTCAGGTTCCCCCAATGACCTTGAATTGGTAGAAAGAGGAGTGAGAGATGTCCTTTGAAACTTCCGCCAACCTCCCTCCAAAAGGAGGATGGGAAGAGCTGAGCTGTTTTTCCAGTCTCTCCCTCCCTCTCACAGACATTTAGTAAAACCTCCTAGTGGCTCAGTACAAGTAGTCTTCGTTACTTATGCTATATCTCTAGATCTGAAAACAATTTCCTACAACTTGCTTTTAGGAATTTTGAGATGATATTGAATGAGTATTCTATAATTTAAAAGTGATTAAAAAATAAAATTGAAATATTAGAGGGAGAGGGAGAGAGGAAGGGGTAGGTAGGTAGTTGATGGATAGGCAGACAGATCAGGAAGTATTTTAGTTGTAAAACTACAGGTAGTAGAGCATCATAAAAAGTAAGACTTGTCTTAGAAATTTAATACTGCAGATGACATTATGACAAAAAGTGTTCAGGAAAAGCTTTCTGTTCCATCAGGTTTTACCCTCAGCCATTTTGCTTTTTTTTTTTTTTTTCTTCCTCCTCCACAGAGAAATGAACAACATCCTCCTGATAGCCCTGGATCCTGTGTGCATAAAACCCTGGATCCAAGAAACTGTCAATTGCTAGCTCCTTTCCCATTAACTCACTTGTGACCTCTGGGAACTCTCTTAACCTCATCTGTAAAATGGGGCTAATAACATTGACCTATTTTATTGGCTGCTGGGAGGTTTGGCAGTGAATGTTTGAAAAGCACTTTAAAATACCAATGAAAAATGAAAAAAAAAATAGGAAAGGTCACTTAGGTGACAGGAGAAATGCACACAGTATTTGAGGCACAGCAGGTTAAACAAATACGCAGCCGAGACCAGGCTCTGGAGTAAAGGGTGATTCCCCATGGTGGGCAATTCAGGTTCTTCCTCTACAGTGGCAACAGCTTATTTATGAAGCATTAGGTAAGATGACACCATCAGGAAGAGGGTGTTTGAGTCTCAGGGAAGTTAATTTCATTAGTGATGGCTCCAAGCAAAAAATTAGCACTGTGAACATTTTTGAAAATGTAAAAGCAAAGAAAACTAAAGTGAAAAGGGAAAAAAAAAAAAGCCGAGACAGAGTTTTTCCACCTAAGTGCAAAAATACATAAGGGTTGAGAGCTGCCTGGAAGTCAGAATGTTGAAAATCAGTATGGGATCATCAAGAAGGAGACAATGCAAGGAAAAATACACCTGGTACGGAGCCCTTCCTCAAGTAAGGGATGTCTAATTAAGGTAAATGTGTTTATCCAGGGCAGAGATTAGGAGGTAAACAGAAATACTTCCATAAGCACCTCCTTGTCAAAATAACTATAGTTTTGAACACCTGTTATGGGTCAGACATACACTAAATACTTTGATAATTTCAATTAACTCTCTCAGTAATCCTAGAGGGTTGGTGGTATTACCTCCAGTTCACACGCAAGAGAGCCAAGGTTTAAATATCTTAACTTCCTCCTGTTCACAAGTCTAAGAAGAGACGCAACAGGGATTTATACCAGTCTATCTGATTTCAAGTGCAACTTCTGCAATTATAAATATGGATGTATATCCCAACTGATCATCCAGAAACAAGGCAGGTGTTCGGACAGAATCAAGGGCCCAAGTCAACCTTAATTGTGTAGGACTAGGTATCTCATTAACACATTTATTGGACTTATGCTTATAACAGACAGTGTATGTGTATCATCTGCCTATAAAGTTAGTTATCAACGTGTGATATACATACGCAAAAAGGCATAACTCATAAGTACACAGCACCTTGAATTTTCACAAGCCGAATACCCATGTAGCCAGCACGCACATCAAGAAACAAAACATTACCAATGCCCAGAAACCTCCTTATCCCTCCCTTGTAGGCACTATATCCCCAAAGACAATCCCTATCATGCTTTTGAACACTATAGGTTAGTTTTGACTATTCTTGAATTTAATGTAGAGTCATAATATATGTATTCTTTCATGTCAGATTTCTTAACCTCACTTTTCACAAGTTTCAGACAATTTCTTGTGTGTAGTTGTTGTTACTCATTCTCCTCGCTGATAGTATCCATTAATGTAACTATAGGACAGCATATTTATCCATTTTACCATTGATGGACATGTGGAGAGTTTCCAGGTTAGGTCTATTAAGAATAGTGTCACTATGAATATCTTGTGTATCTTGGTAAACATATATATGCATTTCCATTGGGTATATTTCTAAAGCAGAATTTGTATAGCATAAGGTGAGCATATGTTTAAAACTAATTGTATAGTTTTACAATGTGTTTGTATCAATTTATATTCCCACCTGCAAAGCATGAGAGCTCAATTTCCTCCACATTCCACCGACATTTGGTATTTTCCTTGTTCTTTTTTTCATATTGGTTTTGATTGCACATTTTTATTGTTATTATTCCCTGTATATGGGAAAAATATTTTTAAAAGATCTTTGTGGTAAAGATGACTTAATTATCTTATGCAGTAGAATCCCAATGTAACAAGAACTTTTGCCCATTATTTTAATAGGTATGGACGCTATGACTAGTCACAGCGGGCTGAATAGTCCCCATTGGAATTGGTGGAGAATTTTCTTTTCTGGACTTCCTTTTCTTAAAGAGAAAATAAATAATATGCACACCAATGATCTCTCTTTAAGAGCCACTTCACCCCTGACCTGAGTCTTAATGAGTGTATAAACTATTTTTTCTTCTCTCGTAACACTGAAAGCAAGATACCACACAGAAGCCATTCTGTTTATGACGACATTATCAGAAGAGAGAGGAAAATGGATAATCCATAGGGTGCCTCTGAAAGTAATACATTTCCTAATTGTCTGAAGTGATTTTACTGTTTCTCAGTTCTGTGTCTCCAAGTAGTTTGGTGTGTCTGAGGAAGTAACGTGAAAGGTGATCTCGTAATGGATTCCTGATGAAGTAAAAGTGGAGAACATGTGACATGTGGGTAGTCTCCGATTGAAGGATAAAAATGAGTGGGTCGGGGCGCCTGGGTGGCTCAGTGGATTAAGCCACTGCCTTCGGCTCAGGTCATGATCTCAGGGTCCTAGGATCGAGCCCCGCATCAGGCTCTCTGCTCCGTGGGGAGCCTGCTTCCTCCTCTCTCTCTGCCTGCCTCTCTGCCTACTTGTGATCTCTCTCTGTCAAATAAATAAATAAAATCTTAAAAAAAAAAAAATGAGTGGGTCACAGAGAGGGGTGATGTGCAAGGAGTCTTGAACTGTGAGTCAGGAGACTTCAGCTTCATTCTTGGCTGTACCGTGGCTTTATAACCTTACCTGGTACCTTCCCCTCTATGGATCAGACCTCTCTTGGCTGTAGTTATACAGTGTCTAAGGCAGGTTTCTGAGGGTAAGGAAATGTTAATCCAGATTTTTGTACTCCACCCCACGGTAGTGAATTAGATTTTCTGGGATGGGGCTCTACAGTTAGCTTTTTAAAAGAAGGACACCAATAATTCTGCCCATTGAAGTTTGAGAGTCACCTCTCTATGATAGCTTCCTGAGCAGCACTTTCCAAATTGCCTAAGCATAAAAATGGCCAGGACTGTTCATTAAAGAAATAGATGCCCAAGCCTCTACTGTGACCCTAGACATTCTGATTAGTAGGTCCGGAATGAGTCCTGTATGTCTGAGCAAACTCCCTTGAGAAGACAAGTGATCAACTAGATCTGGGGGAACAGTCCTCTCTTTCTGTATGCTAGTAGTTTCTCAACTGCTTTCTCCAAAGTCCCTGGAGTTCTTTTAAGAACCTTATGGCTAAGGGCCCCTGGGTGGCTCAGTCGGTTAAGCGTCTGCCTTTGGCTCAGGTCATGATCCCTGAGATCAAGCCCCACATCGGGCTCCTTGCTCAGTGGGGAACCTGCTTCTTCCTCTCCCTCTGACCCCCACTTGTGCTTGCTCTCTTTCAAATAAATAAGTAAGATCTTAAAAAAGAAAAGAAAAGAAAAGAAAAGAACCTTATAACTAGGAAAGGGTAGGATCGGTTAAAAGGGTGAGGGAAAATTTTCAGATGTTGGTCTAATGCTTAAGCCCTTTTAAATATTTAAAGCCCTCTGATTTTATCCAGAGTTTATCCATTTCCATGTAATTTATATATTATATTGTATTATGTATTATATATATTAGCTATCTCCTCTAATTTTTATTTTAAAAAAGTGTTCTCTAGCTAGATTGTTTGAAAACTACTGTCTATTTAAAGATCTCTATTTAAAAAAATTAAACATTTGTATCAACTTTCTCTTGACATATCTATCTAACCACACAGAATATATATATATTTTTTCATACACAGAATATATATATGTATTCACACATAGAAAAGTACACATATCGTTAAGTACACAAATCAGTGAATTTTTACTATTTGGAACACATTCAGACCAAGAAATTGAACTTGACCAATGTCTCAAAAGCCCCAGTCATATCCTTCCCAGCCACTATCTTTACTTAAAAAAGAATTGCTTTCCTGGTTTGAAATACTGTAGATCAGTTTTACTTGTTTTTGAACTTGACATAACAGAATCATTCAGCATATACACACTTGTATCTGGCTTTTTTTGCTCGGTGCCACATTTGAAATTCATCTCTATTACTCTGTTATGTAAAGTACCTTCTCATTGCTTCATAATATGCCATTGTGTGTGACTATACCACAATTAATGTATCTATTCTGTCAATGATAGTCATTTGGGTAATTTTCCTTCTCTCTAAAGAACTTCTTTTTTTTTTTTTTTTTGTCAACATTTCACACATTTATTGTTTCTTTGTGTGAAAGTTATAAAATCTCCTTGGTCTCGTCACTTCCTCGGGCCTTCCTTCTCTTGGAAGGAAGGTTCTCGTATACGTGTACAAGTTTGAGAAAACATACATGCTTTTTTCTCCTGTTAATCTTTGTCGGTTTAATTTTCAGACGCAGCCAGGGACTCTAAGAGGGCTGAGGGAAATTCTTCCCTCCCCTACACTCGCCACCCCCTCCCTCTCTCTGAATAATTAACCCGGTAAACAGGGAAGGAGAAACACTGATGTTACACAGGGTCAGACTTCACTAATCCTTGAGTCAGGCACTGTGAGTAGCCCCACTTTTCAGATGAGAAAACTGAGTCACAGGTTAAGAGACTGTCATGTCTCTTACCCAGCCAGTCACGGGTTGCAGTAGGGATTTGATCAAGGCTTGCTGGCTCTAGGGCTGGTCTGGAGGGAGGCAGGGAGAGTTGGAATTTCCAGGCTATCCTGGGGACTGACTCACAGGATGGGCCTAAGGCGGGGGACCCCTGCAGGTATGGATGGCTCTGGCCCAGTTTTGGCCACCAGAAGACAGTGACCTCTCCCTCTAAAGAACTTCTTTTAACATTTCTTGCGAGGCATGTCTTCTGGTAACAAATTTCCTAAATTTCTGTTTGTTTGAGAAAGTCTTTATTTCTCTTCTACTTTTGAAAGATAATTTCACTGAATACATAATTCCAGGTTGGAGGGATTTTTTTTTAGTCAACATTTTAAATATTTTGTTCCATTTTCTTTGTGCTTGCATGGTTTCTAAAAAGATGTCCAATGGAATTCCTTTCCTTTTTCTCTCATGGGTAATATCCCCCTCATCCCTACTCTGGCTTCGTCCAAGATTTTATCTTTGTATTTAATTTTTTGCAGTTTCAGTGATTTACCAAGGCATAGATATTTTGGTATTTATCCTGCTTGGTACTGTCTGTGATAACTGGATCTTTCATCAAGTTTGGAAAATTTTCAGTCAATATTACTTCAAATATTGCTTCTCCTTTCTTCTTTTTCCCATGAGGTATGTATTACATGTTACATCTTCATTAGTGTTTCACAGTTCTTGGATATTATTTTCCATATATATTTTTCATTCTTTTTTCTCTTTGTTTTTCATTTGGGGATGCTTCTACTGACATTTCTTCAAATTCACCGACTTTCCCTTTAGCTATGTCTAGTCCACTGATGAGTCCCATTAAAGGCACTTCATTTTTTTTTTTTTAAGATTTTATTTATTTACTTGAGAGAGAGAGTATGAGAGGGGAGAGGATCAGAGGGAGAAGCAGACTCCCCACTGAGCAGGGAGCCAGATGTGGGACTTGATTCCAGGACTCCAGGATCATGACCTGGGCAGAAGGCAGTTGCTTAACCAACTGAGCCACCCAGGCACCCAAAGGCACTTCATTTTTGAGTAGTAGTTTTGATATCTAGCATTTTCTTTTGGAGGTTCCTTAGAGTTTCCATCTTCTACTTACATTTCCCATCTGTTTTTGCTGTTTGCTTTTTCCATTAGGGCTCTTAGCTTATCAAGTTATCTTAAGTTCCCAGTCTGATAGTCCCAAAATCTCTTCCAGCCTGAGTCTAGCTCTGATACTTGCTTCATTTCTTCAGACTATGTCTTTGCCTTTTCACATGACTTTATTGAAAGTCAGACATGGTGTGTCAGGAAAAAGGAACGGAAGTAGATAGGTCTTCACTGTAACGGTCTTCACTGTATACGGCTTGCAGTAGCCTGTGTTCACTGTTTGCCATCATTGTGCTGCCACAGGCTAAAATTTCCTCTAGTGTCCTGTTTTTGTTTCCCCTGTTGTTTTGGGGTTTCCCTAGAGATTCCTTGGGGACTGAGATTTGCAGTTCTTTTGGTTTTAATTCTTGTGGTTACACAGGAGCCCTATCAGTGTGGTGGTAAGGTATAGGACAGGGGCAGCATTCTCTACAGCCTTTAGTTAGGTCTCAGTCTTCTAGTGAGCCTCAGCTGAGTAGTTCTCTTCTTCCATATTAAAGGCTAAAGGGTGTTGGAGTTGAATATCTTCCTTTCCCAGGTCTTAGGTTTTGGTAAAACTTCAGTTGGTTAGGCTCTGGTGAAATAGTTCACCTTAAGGGCAGGCCTTGTTAAGAACAGAACGTTCTGGGGCTATTTCAGAATGGGTACTTTTCCTCTTCTGTTGCCAAAAGCAGCAGGGGATTTTCCACCGATCCTTATTACAAATAAGAATTTGTAATAAGATCCTCAAGTTGTAACTTTATAGTTTGATAAAACAGAAAAAATTTTGCAAATATCCTTATTTTTTAAAAATCCATGGCCTTTTTGAAAGACAGGAAGTCATAACTCACAAATTTACACTTTGATGGGAGATACAAAGATGCTCTAAATAGTGTAAGCACTCTAGATATCATTAAAATGGTGTTCATGATTCAGTTTGGGGTAACAAAAGGTAATTTTAAATTGCCTTTCTTCCATTTAAAAAAATGGAACTATTTCAAGGTGGTGGAGATAGATATGTTAGTTTGAGAAATTTTAAACCTTATTCTTCCAGGCCTCTATCTGTAAAGATATAAAATAGAGAGAGATCAACTTTAATTAAGCTCTTGTCTATATAATTCCCTTACAGATAAAAAAAAAATCACAGGAGTTTTTAGTTGTTGGTTGTTGAATACATTATGTAAAGTAGAGGCCTTTGCTTTTTTTAATTAGATTATTTTATGATGTTACACAATTTGGAATTAGTGAAGACCAAGAGTTATTTAAATTATAACTTAGGGAAATCAGCTCTCTGTGTAAGCATTAAAAAAAGGAACTAATAATAAGGTAGAAATCTGTTTAAAGATAAATGTTAAAGGAAACACATGTGCTTTAAGGCAATACTGAATCCAATTATAATCTGAGAGCTATTTCATGGGGAGAACAATGCATTAAAATATTTGGACCTCCAAACACATACTGTACAGTACTACAGTAAAACTATTTTTGAGTAGCTAATAAAAATATGCAGCTATTTAAGTAATCGGACTCCCAGGGTCCAGCTTTATGTGTTTAACATTTTTTTTTGTCTTAATATTGTCTTTTCAGTAGTTAGATTGCTATTCCTAATAGTTCACTAATTTAATTTATTATTTTTTCAACAAAGACAAGTCTCAGGTAGCTAAATGCCTATAATATTGCCTCTTATTAATATAACAAGATGACAAGAGCTAACTTTTTTCCAAATGATGCATCAATGAGGCATGCAATATGTGGTCAGCTCTTCAGAGAATAAAAAACTACAACCCAAATATGGCAGATTAAAAGACCGTGGCAGCGTCACCAGGGGTTGGTAGGTGGGAGGGATGCATTGCTAACGGAGAATCTCCACTCCAGCTTAATTCATTTGCACCGGGAATGGTGTCTGCAGCTGGAGAATAGTATCTGACCTCCAGAAATTGCAAGTCGTACTTTCACAGTTGCCTACTTTGCATTTGTCACTGATATCCCTCTTCTTACTACCAGGAATTAGATTTATAGAACTATGTGCCAAGGGAACTTCTTGCAAAGCACCACGGTTGAGAAGTTTTCCATATCGTGCTCTGGTAAACACATATTTTGCCTGTGCTTACCCTAGCGTATTTAATAGGTGTTGTGATGTCTCAGATTTTTCTCTCTTAATTTTGAAAAGTTAATTAAAAGAAGTGGAAGAATGGGATGGAGAGTTTCTAACAACAAGTCAAATTCATTTGAACAGTAAAAATAATTGCTGTGAGAAATTAAGGTGCAAGCACATGCCTGCTGTAATTGGTGCATACTTATTAGAGCTCTTCGTTTGCAACCTCTCTCGGTGTTGGGGCCCACGATAACGTGGATACTTAAGGGAAAAGTATGATTAGAGATGGTGTAGTTCATTCAGTAAACATTTCTTAGTGTTTGATGTGACTGAACTAAGCGTCACATATGATTTTACACTTTTATCCTTTCAGACAACTGACAGGTCTCTAATCTCCATCTTAGAACCTTCACTCAGCTTGAACTTTGGCTCATAAAGGTCATTTTTTAACCACTTGGGACAAAGAGCCGCGTTCATGAAATCCCACTGAGTCGATAGATACGATAATAGCTTTAGGCACATTTTCTTAAGACCCAAGGGGAAAGACAATTTCAATAAATGTAAAACTATGCCATCTACAATCCACACAATATCTTAGAAAAATCTCATAGGAATAAATCTTCTCTTTTCCTTCAGGCAAGAACCTCCTTAACAATAACAGCGCAAGACACTATTAAGGGCATAAGGTACTAACTGTGGCAAAAAAAGAAAAAAAAATCATACACACAATCTATTAGACAGAGCGCCTCGAACACAAAAAGAACATCCATTCATCTAATATACTCCCTTGCCTCACGACTACTTGTGAAGCATGTTCTGAATATTTAGACCTTAAATTGTTAAAGAAACTATGAATTGTCTGAACCAAGTTAATAATGTGAAAATGACTTAAATATATCATTCAATTATGGAATGCTTTAAATGTAGTTCCTCTTTTATTTTCTTTTTACCTTTTAGTCTCCAGCTCATAAAAAAAAGAAAAAAATCCTCACAGGTTAGATATGTCAGGATAATTAACAGAAGGTTCCTTAGCAGCAGATGTCTGAGATAAGTAGTAAAGGGCATTCTCTTCCCTTGACATGCCATCAAAGGGAAAAACAACGAATATTTAAATGAAAGAATTGAAAACTATGTGGATGCATGTTTTAAAATCTGAATAATTAACAGATTTTAAAATCATGACTTAAGCTGTAGGAAAATTAAGAGATCTCATGATCATGTTAATATTAATTTTTTCTTGCCTGCCACAAATTATAGCACTGTCTTTGATTTTTTTTCCCTTCCCTCGATATATTTCATGATGCAAAGGAATGCTTCTTGAAAGTAAAGTATCCCCTCCAGCGAAATATTTCACTCAATTTGCCTCAGAGAATTCCGCTGGCAGGGAAAAAAAAAAAAAAAAAAAAAGATGCTTTGGAAAAAACTTAAAATTCAACAGCTTAAAAGTATTTTTTTTTACTGATGTTTCAAGCAAAATTGTTCAATGAGTCAAATAATTGAATTCCAAAATTCAAATTTTTATTTTAATATTATACTTAAACTTTATCTTAATATTCTATATTTTGTGCCTTTCTTCTTTTGCATTTATTTTAAATAGTAGCGTGAGTGCAATCAACTGCAAATCCCATCCTCTGATATAATCTCCATGGAGATTATATTAGGAAGGGTTTTCTTGTTTACTTTTAAAAGGTCTCCTGAATATAGCTGGTGCCAACAGAGAAATTCTTCTAAAGGTAGTATAGGGATTTTAATCTGCCCCTTACTAGGAAGTGATGGAGGCTAATGCAAATAGCACTCATCTGATTCTGTAAAACTCATAATAAGAAATAATGAAGCATCTGGTCGAAAGCAAAAGGTCAAGGAAGAAACATTTTGAAATGGAAAGTGTATCAGTCCCTCTGGCAAAGACTTAGAGGTTGGCAAAGACTGTTGTTGTTGCTTCAGGAAGCTTTTGTCTCTCATATTGAGACTTACAATATATATTCCTCCTTGTGCTTAGTGTTGCATGCAGAGCAGAATTAGTTCTTAGTATTGGTAACAGAGCATGAGCGTCGTCTAAGAGCATGAGCGTCGTCTACCTTTTTTCCCTCAGTAGTTGAGGGCAGTGATTCTCAAACTTTGCTGCTGCTTAGAAGCACCAGGAGAGCTATGAAAACTTGCCATGCTAATGAAACCAGAGACCCTGGGCACCAATCATGGCTGTTTCTGCAGGTGCTGGCAACGTGCAGCCAAATTTGAGAACCAATGACTCAGAGCTTTCCAGAGGCACAGGTAGATGCAAATGTGTGTGGCCCTGTAAAGGTAAGCACCTATATTCCATACTGGCTTTAAAAAGGACCTAGGGAATGATGCAGAACTGGTAGAAAAGCCTTGAGTAAAAGAATGGGGTAAAAGAATGTATTCCGATAAACACTGGGTTTAGATATGCAAAAGGGTTTCTCATTCGGAGTATATGGCTTAATTTCTTAAGATGGGGATTTAGATATAGATGAGATTCCTATAATTGAAGGTTCCTGAATATTCACTTTTTGGGAGATTATCTCCGTTTTGGCAAGTGAGAATGTTTCTGGATCCTGGAAAGAGCGAACTTAAATGATAGAGAATCAAATTTCTCAATATGCTACCACTGACTTCAAAGTTGTAGCTTCAGGAAGAATGCCACCTGATAACTAACAAGAATATCACTGAGAAGTCTAGCATTTTAAAACCAGCCTGCCCACTTGTGGGTTCATGTACATCAACTTTTTTTTTCTTGTTTTTTTGAAAGTTTTCAACTGCTAGTACTTTGGTCTTGTAAACACTCACACACTCATCAGACATGAGCTTCACATGAATGCCTCATGGGTTGGTTTTTACACCTTGTCTTAAAATCTAAAGGAAACCAATTTTAGAGTTCATTAGCATATCTAATTTATACAAAAGAATGGTAGGATGATGGTTTTGAAAATAGTGGGTGTGTTGCCTCTCGTGGCTGATATTACAATACATTAAATCCAAGTACTCACTTTACTGATTTTCTTAAAAAGTAGAAAATTTGTCACTAGCTTAGTCTGAATCTATATTCTGATGCTATTTTATATATTTGAAATAAATTAATGTTATGAGGGAATTTTTTCTCCTTAAAAATTGTCTATCTTAAATCACTTTAGAATATTCTAAGACAACTTCAAAATGTTCTGAAGTTACATAGTGGTAATAATTACACTCTATAAGTATACCCAAAATCCTTGTGTTGTACACTAAAAACAAGTAAATTATCTGAAATGGAAGAAGATTTTGAAAATTAAGCATGAGTAGAAGCTGAAAAAAAGCATTTATTTATTCCAACTAAGCAGGAGATTGAAGATATCTATTTATTCATTCAGCCTTGATTATTGATTATTGAACATAAACTCTGTTCTAGGCACTGTATTGGACCGTGGGATTATATAGTGAGTCAAATAGTTCTAATCCCTGTTCTCAGGTAGTGTACATTCTAGAGGGAGACATAAACATTAAACAAGCACACACAAATGTTAAATTGTAACAAGGAAAGTGCTTTTAAAAATAGAGTATTATAATATATGGGGATTTAATATTTTCAGAGAAGCCAAGGAAGATTTTTCCTAAGAAAGGGACACTTGATTTGACATCTGAAGGTTAAATAGGACTTAGCTAGGTAAGAGGGGAGGTAATAGTCTATCAGAACAGTACTGATAAAAACACTTGACAGAACCAATCTTGGTGCATTACACAATAATGAGCAAATGTCTAATATGACCGGGACAAGAAGAAGGATGTTAATGGTTCAAGATAAGACTGGAGCAGGACAGCAATCCAGACCCCATAAGTCCTTAAAGATCATTCTCAGTTGTGCCTACTTATGAGCAGTGGGAAATTACAGGAGAATTTTAAGCAGGAATATGATATAAGTTGATTTGCTTCTAGAATAGATTGCTCTGGTTATTTTGTGGAGAATTGGTCAGTAGGACACCAAAACAGATGGAAATAGACAAATTAGTATAGGTAAACAAATTAGTAGGCTATACCAGACAAGGCAAGAGATGATAACTTGGCCCAAGAAGGCTGTGGGGGAACCAAGGACATGGAAAGATTCAAGAAACATTTAGTAGGTAAGACTGACAGAGTGTATTATTAATGGATTGTTTAGGCTGTTGAAAAAGAGGGAAATCTCAGAAATGAGTTCTAGTTTTTTTAGCTGGTGTAACTAGATGGATCATGAAGTCATTCATTGATTAGAGAAAGGAAACAGTGGACGGGTCATGAATTTAGTCTTGGTTATGTTGAATTTGTGATGGTTTTAAGCTAGTCAAGGAATGCTAAACAGTTTAGAAAATCTTATGAGTCAGAGGCTCACAAAAGATGCCTGACTTGGAGTGTAACTTTTATGGATCATATCTATGTAGTTGGATCAGACCATCTGGGGAAAAAGTATGTAGAATGATAGAGATGGATTAGATTTTAGGCTTGAGGAATATAACATGCAGTAGACAAGCAGAGGAGGATGAGTCCAGCAGGAAGAAGAGCCAGATAGGTAAAAAACATGAATTATATGGGCATCTGCTTTTCAAAAGCTCATGTTAGACTGCTTTGCTTTTACGAGAGGATTACATTAGTTAATACCTTTTCGGTAACTGAAAGAAATCCAAAGAGGATTTTGCTTTTATGAAAAAAGGTGGAAAGCAAAAAGAGGATTCAGCATTTGTGTTGCAGCGAGACATTACAGAGGCAGCACACACCCCAAGCAGCAAGAGTGTCCCCACCAAACTCCTTCTCTGGGAACTACACTCAGCATGGAGCCACCACAGCTTTGAACTGTGTCTGTGAGTCTCTGTGCTTTATCTCAATTTATTTGGGGCCTTCATTAGCAAGATTTGTCCTCAGGTATCAAAAAAACCTAGGAGAGGTCGTTGACTGTGTCTGGGAATGCTAAAAAGTTTTCCCTATGTACAGAATTGTTGAATCACTGTATTGTACACCTGAAACAAACATAACACTGTATGTTAACTATACTGGAATTAAAATAAAAACTTAATTTAAAAAATTTCCATATAAATTAATGGTAATTGCTTCTTTGCTTTACTCCATTTCCACTTACAAAAGGTTTCAGGGGAATGCTCTACTTTCAGAAAGCAGGGGAAATCTGTGTCTCAAGGACATGGAGAAGCAACATGGGGGGGTAGGGGGATAGGAGAAGAATAAATGAAACAAGATGGGATTGGGAGGGAGACAAACCATAAATGACTCTTAATCTCACAAAACAAACTGGGGGTTGCTGGGGGGAGGTGGGATTGGGAGAGGGGGAGCGGGCTATGGACATTGGGGAGGGGAGGCGAACCATAAGAGACTATGGACTCTGAAAAACAACCAGAGGGTTTTGAAGGGTCAGGGGTGGGAGGTTGGGGGAACAGGTGGTGGGTAATGGGGAGGGCACGTTTTGCATGGAGCACTGGGTGTTGTGCAAAAAGAATGAATACTGTTACGCTGAAAAAATAAATAAAATGGAAAAAAAAAAAAAGCCAAAGGGACAGCAGATTTTAAGGAAGACACCATCAACCATGTGGAGTACTGCTGTTGGAGTCTGATGAAGACTGAAAAGAACATTCACGGCATTTTAGGTCTTTTATAAAATAGGTCGGAAGCCAGAGTGAAGTAGTCTTAGAATGAATATGTAGATTAAAAACTAGAAATAGTGAGTAGAGCTAACTCTTTCTAGAAAGAGTGAAAGTGTTAAGATTATGAAAAAGAACATGGATGTGGACCAAAAAAAAAAGAAAAACTTTTTAAAAAAATTTCTAAGAGCATTGATGTAAAAGTTCAAGTTCCACATGAGGGTTTCCTGGGAAATGTTTATAATCAGTGAGGAAGGAAAGTGGAGTGAAGGTTTCAAAGGTACATAATACCACTGAGGACTGCTCACAATCATTAAGCTTATTTGAGTTTCAAAAATAAGCCTATCTTATATTTAGCGTGACAAAGTTTACTGGATAATGGATGATTAACACCTTAAAGCTAAATCCTTAAAAAGACAGGAGTCATTTTGATAGAAATATATTTAAAATGTATACTCCCCTGCATTATTAAATGTAATGTGCTGGTTGTAATTTTCGTTCTATTACATGACTTGAAATTACTACCACCATTAATCATTCAATGTGTTTATAGATGATTATTTTCCTTAAGGTTTATCATAATTTGTTGGCCTCTGTATTATGTTTCTCCATTTACTTTTTAATTTTAGCTATGTAGATCTTCCTTTAAAGTTTGCCTATCTCCTATTGCTATAAAGAATCACTTTTCACTTTAATAAGCAGGTGATTCTTTAATTTTTTTTTTTATGTTAGACATTACGGCTTTCTGGAGGTTAAAATGCTATGTAACGTAGAGGTAAATAGGTCAGAGAGAGAGACTGAGTCTTTTGTTAATGAGTAATATTCATGCATGTTGGTTCTTGAGATAAGTAGTTTTACTTACTTTTTCTTTAGAGGCCTTATTGCTTTCTGGTACTTTATGTGTTCTGCTTAAAAACGTGGGAGTGGGTTTTACTTTATTTGTGTTTTCAATGATGATTACAATACCTAACACATTAAAGGTGTTACTTTTTTATTGTTATGTGTTATTGTTTTGGTTATTCATTATGTTCCTATATCTATATAACTACAGCACAAGCCTTGTTTTCACTGTAATTGTGTCAATGCCATTTAAATTGATAACATGAGGAGATTTCTTGGGTTATACATCAGAATCCACTGTTACTCAAGGTTCAGGAGAATGAGAGAATGGAAACTCAGGAAGGCAGGGAGTTTTGTCTTTGTAGGTTTTATTTATTGTTGTGGTGTTGTTGCTGCTGCTGCTGTTTCATAGTATATTTTTAACAATTGTCCCTTTTTTTCCTACAGAATCGAGGAGGAATGGAATGAGTATTGGAGACGTGATCATGATACTCATTCACTTTCTTCTTAGGTGTTTGTGAGGATTAAATGTAACAGTGCATATGGACTTTCTAGTGCTTAGTGAACACTGTACAAATGTTGAGTATCATTTCTATTATCATCATCAAATCTATACCTGTGTCATTTCCTAAATGTATTTGATGAAAACAAACCTTGTGGATGGAAAGAACAAGCCTGGACCTGTTACATGACTTCAACTTTGTGATTTTATTTTTATGTGTACCAAGGAGTTTAGTTAAGGGGGTTGAGGAAAGGGAGTCTTCTGGAAGACCGTGGTATCACACACGAAGAGAATAAAGATAAAGCACAAATGATGGGTGTGTTAGTGTACAGGAAGGAGAGTTTTGGATTTATGGAACTCTTATTTTTCTAAACAGATGTCCTCATCATGAAAGTTATTGTAGTCTCCACTTAACCAGATGGGATACGAAACTCCCTGTTGTGTTCAGAACTGGCAGGGCTCATTAAGTTGGCTTTAAATTGGGTATTAAGGGAGGATCTTTTGCTTAGCCCAAATAATCTCAACATGCACAATGAAGAGAATAGGGAGTTCTACAAGCTAAGATGAAATATAAGATAAGTGATAAGTAATATTAACATACTGGACTTAATTGTCTATAAGTAACTACAAAGTAAATGGGAAATTAAAAAGATTAACTGGAAATGTTTCTAAATGATGGAGAATATGACCTGTTGAGCATAATAAAAATGGAAAGATAACATTTCCTTAACTGGAATACCAAAACTGGTAGGTGAAATATACTTTATAAACAAAACTAAGAGGAAATCGAAATTGAGGAAGAAGCATTATATATGAGATTAAAAAAAAAAAAGAAGAAGAAAAGGGGAAAGGTGGCTTGTTATTTAATAATGGTAATATTGGGGAAAATCTTTTGATTTAAAGATACGACTGTAGTAGGTATATACTAAAACATCGGTGGTGAAAATTTCAGTTCATTAGTCCTTTAAAATTCTAGAGCAGGGACTTTTTTGGACTCTTCAAAATAAAAAAAAATTACATACTCAGATAAAAATGAATAATATTTATGTACATTCATTTAATATTCAACAAACATATGAGTTGAGAGGCCTAAATCAATGAAATGGAGGTAGTATTGGTAATAACAAAAATTATTTTATGATTTCAAAGTAGTAAAGAAACTATAAAAGTACTGAACTTACTGTACTAAATAAGACTTATTTTCCTTTACTGGACTTATCTCGCTAAACAAGTTTTACAGGGGATATGTATATGAGGTATATGTAGATAGTTAATAAGTTTAATGAAAAAAAATGGGCAATTGGATATTACCTACATGATATCTGATTTAAAGGAATAAACTAAATTGATTAGCCAAGCTTTAACCTTTACAGACTGAGAGGTAGCAGACCCATTAATATTTATGATTTATACAGAATATCAAATATTAATAATATCTACTTTAATATATTAGTTTTGAGCAGAGGTCTTAAATCTCTTTATTTACAGTTGTGTAACCTTGAGCAGGTTATTAATTCCACTACTACCTCATTTTTTCTAATCTATACAATGAGAATATTGCTTGTCTGGATTTTTTTGGTAGATAAGATAATTCTTTTATAGACTTAACTTGGTGTTCAGTTCATAAGGGGGCTAAATAAATGATAGCTAAAAAAATAAAGTTTAATTTTATAATTACCAAACTTAGTCAAGACAAATTTTATTCTAGAAATATGAAATCAGAAAGAACAAAATAAAATAATAATAATTTACACCTTCACATACTATTAATATTTCCCAATATATTAATTAATTAATTAAGTTAGTCTTTGGGAAAGCAGAGTATCACTTCAACCAAAGTAAAAGAGGGAAATGAAACTCAGGAAAGTCAAATCACTTGCTCCAAATCACAGATAAATGAGAATTGTTCTGAAACAATGTGTAGAAATTTCCAAAGTATTAGCTTCATTAATTTCTATGCCACTTGGGGATGTTGAGAAGTATATCTTTAAAAAAATATATCTAATAGTGGAATACAAAGGAATTACACTCTTAAGGAAATGGGAAATATATTTTTACCCCTAAGATACAAATGCAGTGATCTGAAGGGCCACCTGCACCCTCATATTTATACCAACAATGTTCACAATAGCCAAACTGTGGAAAGAACCCAGATGTCCATTGACAGATGAACAGATAAAGAAGATGTGGTGTGTACATATATAGACAATGGACTATTATACAGCCATCAAAAAATGAAATCTTGCCATTTGCAATGACGTGGATGGAACTAGCATATTATGCTAAGTGAAATAAGTCAATCAGAGAAAGACAATTATCATATGATCTCACTGATTTTCAGAATTTAAAAAACAAGGCAGAGGATCATAGGGGAAGAGAGGAAAAAAATAAAACAAAATGAAACCAGAGAAGGAGATAAACCATAGGAGGCTCTTAGTCTTGGGAAACAAACTGAGGGTTGCTGGAGGGGGTGGGGTGGCGTGGCTGGGTAATGGACATTGGGGAGGGTATGTGTTACGGCGAGCACTGGGTGTTGTATAATATTAATGAACCACATATCTCTACCCAGAAAAAAATAATACATTATATGTTAGCTAAAAAAATAATTATAAGTAGGAAATATATTTTAGATGTTGAAAAAGTATGTTTCTTAAACACATAACTTTGAAATGAAGGATTTTAATTTACTTTAGCTTTGAGACAAGGGTATTTATTTGTCACAGGTGCTGCCTGCTCAGCCAAGCCTGAAAGAGAGAATCCATATTCTTTCATTCTTGGTGGTCACAAGACACATTAAACGGTAGACCTCTTCCAGAGTAGTCCTGAAGCTAAAGATATGATAACCCCAAAACATTGTCACCTCTATATGCCGAGAACTTCACAGTGATTGCTGAATAGATATTTGAGCAGACGAATAAATTAAAGAAATAGAAATGTGTATGATAAGAATTATTGCATGTATAACCACAGGGTGGTTCTTTTTTCCCCAACTTACAGACATTGTGGGGAGAGCTCACTTGGAATACCATTCTATTATTCCTCTGTAGGGAATATAAACCCAGTTCCTCAGTTTAAAGTGGAATTTAAATAAGGCAGCATATGCTTTCTTGTTCCATCAAAAGCAGTAACTTACAGAAATGAATGGGACAATGAGGGGATATGCTTAGATTGTCACACTAAAGATGCCTCTTATCTCAGTGTTTTCTCTCTTGCTGAAGGTACCAGAGAATATTTTGAAGAAAGCAAAGATTTAATCCTCCCAATTGTTGGTTTCAAAGGGCTTAAAATACCATTTCCATACTCCACTGCTAAACTACTTTGTACATCTCACTATTGAATTTTTAAGGCCCTGTTAGAACCTGTCTATTTAGCATCTGTAATCTCATCATGAAATATCTAATTCTGTGTATTTACCTCTCAATATGTAATGTACTTGTATTAGTACCACAATAAATCCTTTAAAGGCTAAAAGATATCCTCCTTTTACTGCCATTCAGGAATATATTACTCAACTTAGGTTTTTATCCTTTTTATACTCTCCATGAGTTTAAAACCATAAGTGAAATTTATAATTAAATGTGTGGAAATATCTTTAATTTTAATCATTTTAATTATCCTTTTCTTATTCCCTCCTGCCTTTCTTGGGACTCAACAGCAAAAGATTCATGCATTTTTCTAGACCAGTGGTTTTTAAAATATTAACTATGTTCATTTTCAGGCATGAAGATATCTATCCATACTATGATCTTTTCAGCTTTGCTCTCTGAATCATAATAAGATCTGTGGTATGAAAAATACGAACTAAGGGCATGGGTTTTTTTTTTTTGTTGTTGTTTTATTTTGTTTTTATAACAAAGTTTCAACCATGTACAGTACTTTTGCTGTTTCTTATTGTAACAATTTTGTATGGTGACAGATAGTACCTAGGTTTATTGGGATGAGCACTTAGTAGTGTATGTAAATGTTGAACCACTATATTGTACACATGAAACTAATGTAATATTATATGCCAACCATACTTCAATAAAAATTTAAAAGGACTGTAGAAGACCCACAGGAAAGCTTTCTTCCTTGTCATCTGTTATTAATATGGTAACTATTGTCTCCTGGTCACATTGCTGCCATAAAATAGTGCTAGAAGAAGCAGGGCTTTTGATTCTCTTTCTTTCCTGTGTGAGTCAGTCATCTGAGTCTTCCATTCATTCCTGGAAGCTTTGGTCAGTCACAATGCAAGGATTGCCATTATTATCAATTTTATTAACATTCTGTTTAAGTTCCAGCCAATGCCAGATACAATTCTATCTATCCCCTTCAAAGAGTAGATAGTTTTACATAGTGCTCTTGTCACAGGTAAAAACACACAAATCAAAAGAATAAAAAGGAAGTCCAGAAAAGATGTAAAAATACATACAATTTTTGAAGGTGATGAAGATAGCATCTCAAAGTATTGAAAAAAAGATTTATTAACCATTCAATAAGTGATATTGAAACAACAGGCTATTACTTAAAAACAAAGTTATAGCCATAATTCAAATAAAATATCAAAGGTAATGTTAACTGAATTAAGATTTAAATGTATGGAATAAAACCACAAAATCCAAGAAGAAAATATACTTTCTCCATTACATTGGAGGAAGGATCTCTATGTATGACATTAGCCATAAAGGGAAAACATTAAGTTTGCTTAAATAAAATTTATCTGTTAATTTTAGAGACACAGAAATACCATGAAATATGAATTGATCACATAAAAAATCAAAAAGGGTTAATATTCTTAGTTCTAAGAGCGCTTTTGCAAAATTAATGAATATCTTAGAAAAATGAGCAAAAAAGTCCCAAAGAGGAATATCATAAAAAAGCAGGAAATTTAAGAAATTAAACTATATTAGTATTCAAAGAAATGCAAATAGAAGTATCACCAAGACATCATTTTTATGTATTAAATTAGAAATAGGATATTCATAAGAAAAAACCCTTAATCTCCAATTAAATTTTTGTATGTGTTAGGTAGAGATAAAGGTTTTCTTTTTTTCTTATGAATATCCTTTGCTTCAGTGAGACTTATTGAAAAAAAAACCTTTCTCTTTGAATGGTGTTGATGCCTTTGCCATAAATCAAGTGAATACACGCATGCTAATCTACAGTTTGGTTCTTTTGTTCTATTATCTTCGTATGCTTTATACCTTTATGCCAATATCATCCCATAGTTACTAAGGGTCTGTCATAAGTATTGAAATTTTGTACTTTGTTTTAAAGATTGTCTTGTCTATTCTAAGTCCTTAGTACTTCCAAATAGATTTTGAAACGAACTTATCTATTTTAACAAAAATTCCTATTGTGATTTTGATTTCCATTTTATTGACCTAATCAATAAATCTAGCTTAATTATGGAAAATCAGTACACTAAAAATATTGGACCTTCTAATCTGTTAAAACATTCTAATCCTCCATATATTTAAATCAGTTTTAATTTCACCGATTTTTTTTTTAGCTTTTAGTATGAAAGCTTCTACGATCTTCTTTAGATTTATTTCTAGTTATTTGATATTTTTTAAACTTTGGAATTGGTATTGTCTTTTAGATTTCAATTTCAATTTCTTTAGTTGTTTACAGAAATTTTATTGATTTTTTTTCTATATTGACCTGATAACTAGAGCTCTTGCTAAGAGCCATATATTACTTTAATATGTTTATAAATTTTTCAAATATTCTTGCTATATAAACATATCATTTTCATTGAAATTAATAACTTCTGCCATCTAATGATATCACTTAAAAAAAAAAAAGAACAGTCAAGCCACAAACTGGAAAGGGATACACAATATGTATAGAGAAAGAGAGAGACAGATATTATATATATGACAAAAACTTTGTATTTACATTGTATAAATAACTTTTACAAGTCAGTAAGAAAAGATAATCTAACTAAAGTGGGAAAAGATTGATTAAGAAATTTAAAAAAGGATTACAAAATGGCTAAAAAACACGTTTTTAAAGTGTTTAATGCCATGACTCATCAGAGAAATGTAGATTAAAACCCATCAAAACAGCTAAGTTAAAAAGACTGATGATATCAATTGTCCATGAAGATGTGGAACAGCTAAAATTCTTGAATCTTGCTGAAGAGAGTACAAATTGTTTTCTTGGGGGGGTTGCCCAACCTTATTCACTTTTGTTTATTTTTATTAACATCCAATGTATTATTTGTTTCAGGGGTACAGGTCAGTCTTACACAATTCACAGCACTTGCCATAGCACATATGCTCCCTGGTTTCCATTGTTTTATGCAGTTTGGAAAACTTTTACTATCTACCAGAGCCAAATATAGGCCCACCCTCATGAAAAAGCAATTCCACTCATAGATGAATTTTTTAAAGAATGAGGGCATAGGTCAACCAAATGAGATATACATGACTGCTGACAACAGTTTTATCCATAATATCCCAAACTGGGAATAATCTGAATGTCCAAACCTATGAAGAAATATGAATGCCTTGGGGTTGCCTGAGTGGCTCAGTGGGTTAAGCCTCTGCCTTTGACTCAGGTCATGATCGCAGGGTCCTAGGATCTAGGATCGAGCATTGCATCAGGCTCTCTGCTCAGCAGGAGCCTGTTTCCCTCTCTCCCTTTCTCTCTGCCTACTTGTGATCTCTCTCTCTCTCTCACTCTGTCAAATAAATAAATAAAGTCTTAAAAAAATATATGAATGCCTTGAGATATGTTTATAGAGTGGAATAAAATATTACAATAAAAATGGAGAAACTGATGCTACAGAGCAGGATGAATCCCAAAAACACACGTTGACCAAAACATGGCATACACACACACATAAATATTGTGTGATTCCATTTATTTTAAGTTCAAGAGGATGCAAACAAAACAAAATGACTTTTATAGTTTTAGAAGTCCAAATGGAATTTACCTCTGACTTGGGAAGGTATTGAATGCAAAGAGGTAAGAAGAATCCTGGTGTTTTGGAGGTTTTCTATGTATTAATTGGGGTCCTAGTTATACAGATGTTTGCATAAAATCCACAAAACTGCTCAGCTAAGATCTTGCAATATACATTGTATAGATTACACCTCAATTTAGGAAATTGACAATATGGAAATGGGAATCTTATATGATGCTGTTAGAAATGGAATAGTTTTTTTCCCCAGGGGTACAGGTCTGTGAATCGCCAGGTTTACACACTTCACAGCACTCACGATAGCACTTACCCTCCCCAATGTCCATAGCCCCCTCCCCCTCTCCCAATCCCACCTCCCCCCAGCAACTCCCAGTTTGTTTTGTGAGATTAAGAGTCATTTATGGTTTGTCTCCCTCCCAATCCCATCTTGTTTCATTTATTCTTCTCCTATCCCCCTACCCCCCCATGTTGCTTCTCCATGTTTATTAAAAAAAAAAAAATTTGGAAGGGGAGGCGAACCATAAGAGACTATGGACTCTGAAAAACAACCTGAGGGTTTTGAAGGGTCAGGGGTGGGAGGTTGGGGGAACAGGTGGTGGGTAATGGGCAGGGCACGTTTTGCATGGAGCACTGGGTGTTGTGCAAAAAGAATGAATACTGTTACACTGAAAAAATAAATAAAATGGAAAAAAAATGTGAAAAAAAAAAAGAAATGGAATAGTTGTAATCTCTCTGAGAGCAATTTCGAAGATGATACAAAGTTTTATTTTTTTCATACCTATACTCTCTGACCCAGGAAGTCTTGCTTCTACTAATTGCTTCAAAGGAAGGAATCTGACAAATGGCAAAAGTGCATGTATAAAGTGGCTCAAAGTCCCTAAACTGTAACTTCCCTGCAAATTTAACACAAGGGGCTCATCTTCCCACCTGTATAATGCAGTGCCACATACAGCATTTTCTATGATAGTGATGAAAGCAAGACTGGAATACTATAAGTATATAAGGTTTGTGGACTGGACTGAATAATTAATGTTCTAGCCCCAAAATGGACTACTAGGCAGGCATTTAAGATTACCATAGGAAAAAAAAAAGATTACCATAGAGATAAATTTTTAAAAAACTAATATTTTTTGAAGAGCTTACTAAGTGTCATGCAATTGTACTATGTGTTCAATATGGATTATTGCAATTGATGGGTGGGGATGGTTAAAATCTTTTTTTTTTTCCTTACAGATGCAAAAATAGAGGCTTAGTAACTTGCTCGGCAATACACAGTGAGTTATGTGTCAGTTAAAATTTGAACCCAGATTTGTCTAAATTCAGAGCTGAAGGTTTGACTTGGTTTGATACAGTTTGGGCATGGAATGATGCTCACAATGTATTGTTAAATGAAGAAGTGAGCAGCCAAACTGTATGAATCATAGCATGATTTCGTATAAATAAAAATGCAAACACATATACACCCACGTGTGTGTCAAATTAAACCCTGTGATAAAGCCTCTGTGATTGTCAGTTGATCACCAGATCTTTTGCTCCCCTGTTCAGATATCTAGCTGTGCAGGTTCACCCTAGTCTTTTCGTTAATTTCACAAGAAAAATCTATCCATATTTTATATATTGCTAATTTTACACCCTGTTTATATGACAGAGTTTTACTGTGTATACATCACATACAGATAAATCTATTTGGTAAAGCAGATGCCAGGCTGCTGACTCTGCTTCTTTCCTGGTGTTGAGATTATGGACTATTTCGAAGTGTATATATGTTTTGTTGATCTGAATTTTCCGTCTCGTCTAAACTGGATGTACAAAACTGATGCAGTTAGCAACATCAGCGACAAAAAGCCTCACAGGAGAGGTGATTATTGTGTTTTAATAAAAGAGCAGCCTGTTTTTCAGCTGATGCCCTAACCTCACCTAACTGAATGACGTCTGGCTTTACACTTAACAGTAAACACTAAAGTTTATGGGGAGTGTAATTTGTGCCAAGTGCCTAATAAATGTCTCTTATGAATGTATTAGCCCAGTTAATCTGCACGACATCCACACGAAGTAAGTTCTATTATTATCCTTAGTTTGTGTCTGAGAAAACTGGAGCGCAGAGAGGTTAAATAAATTGCCCCAAACTACACAGTATGATTCCAGCTCAAACTGTCTAACTCCAGGGACTTTCCCTAAACTACGTGCGCTGCCGACTTAACATGAGCGGCTCATCTCAGCTGTAAAAATGTAGGTCCACCTATACATTTTATTACACTCTGATCTTAAATGCAAGGTTTGCCAAAAGTATATGTTTTGTATTATCAGTCAATCAATGCTTTTATTCAGTGCCTACTATGTGCCAAACACAGTAGTGTCTTTAATTTCCTTTGTTTTTCTCAATTCCAATTCATAAACCATTTACACTGAGTGGTCCATTTGCCTTGGACCCGAGACTGAGGGCCTATTAATCTGTTCATAGGCAGGGCTTGAACCCAAACAAAGCATTTTGATCATTTAACAAATTCTAACTTGAAAAGAAGGGTTGGCAGTTAATTTTGAGCCTCTGCTACCACATATTCTAATTTTTAAGTCAGTGCTTTATTATAATTTTCTTTAGTTACTGGCTTGATTCAGAATAGGAGTCAAGCATAAAATCACACAAAGCTTTTGTTTTGCAAAGCTCTTTCACAAATCACCCTGGTTTCATGCCCTAATTAATCAGTGTTCATGGGGGAATGAGAGGTTATTTGCTTTTCAGCTTCTGCAGATATACTAATAGCATAGCAGGAGAATTCTGAAATAACAGGGGTAATTTTTCATATTTGAAGCAGTTTCCCATGGATTCTTATGTAATTATCTAGAAAATGCAAACCATTGTTTCTACTAGAGTTTTATCTCATGCTGACAGGAACTCCCAAGACCAGAAACATCTACCCATTACGAGGTCTTTTGAACATACTATTATTCCAATATGTTAAATTGAACATATCATTATATTTAGAAACCCCTACCATAGTCTCTGACCCTTATAACCACAGAAAAATGTAAGCATTTGTTTTTCTCAATTCAATCATTTTTCAAAACATGTAAAAAAGCATTTCTCACTGACTGAAATAAAAATAGTGTACGATTTTCCAATTTAGCAGAAGAGTTTAACAAGATACTGGGGTTCAATAAGGTTTAGCTAATGATCGCGTCTAAAGAGAAATATTACGTGATTTCTTCTTATGTTATCATTAGCCCTGTAAAACTGGCTTATAGAGCAGAATCTCCAATCAAAATTTTACAATGTCACTCCCAGTGCATTGCACGCTGGGGCTTTATGCTTAAAGGATATCTTCATACTTTCATTCATTGTCCAAAACTTGAAGAAGGAGGCGGAGGAGGATTTGTAGGCTGTGGGGATTGTGACCATATTAGGATTGAGGCTGTTGTTTTCTCTACTAGAAAGCAATTTGGTTGCAACAAGTTCCTTGGGTCAAACAGCTGCTATGGATGTGAAATGGCTTTAGAACAGAAAATCAAGTCCAGACATGATAAAGTAAATATGATCCATAGATTTTCATATTTTAGGATTCTGGCTTTTGCTTCTGGTTTTTGAGAGCAATTCTGGTCATAAATGTAAAATTATTTACATAATTACAGATCAAACCAGTTACTACCTTGTCAGGCTAAAGGTCATGTCTAGCATAAGCAAGTAGCTTGGATGCCGCTCTGCTGTTAATACCTGTTCACTCCAGGGCTGCCGCCCTATTCCCAGGGCTGATTGCCCTCTGTCCTGTGGCTTCAAGTAATGTAAATTGTATCTTGTCCCTGGGTAATCGAGATCAGTGTTGTCTTGTCTGTCCACTCCCTGCCGATGCCCTCTCTGTGCTGCGATAATGGTTTTGGTGGGCAATCAAGGAGGATGCCTTCTTGACTCATCTCTCATAATAGATTGTCCTCCTCAGGCAAAATTGAATAACCCCCGACATGGCCTGGAGGCAAGCAATGAGAATTCAATAAGTCTGCAGGGTCAATGTCCTGTCATTTTTGGCAAGCAAGTAATTATTCTGCACTAACATTCGGTAATAGGAGGAGGAAAGTGCCGTGGACACCTTCATCCCGATGCCCAGAAAAGTCACCTTAACAGGATTTTTCCTCTAATCAGCAATAATTCCTTCTCCTCTTCTGATGTGATTTGGTCCACTTTTTCATGTGAGTTGCATGTGCGGATTTTCTAGACTTTCTTTCTTTCTTTTTTTTTTTTTTTTCAAACCTGCAGTGTCTGTGGGAAAGTTTAACAACTTCACTGCCTGTTGTTTAATATTTTCCACTTTTATGGGTTGCAGTTGTGCTGTCTATTTGCTTTTACTGATTTGTGAAAGATTTATTATAAACCAAATACAGCTGTTCTTCTCTTTCATAAAGTCAAACTGTTTTGGAAAACCTGTTTTCCCCTATGAAAATACATTGAAAATTATTTCCCTTACCATCTTTCCTACCATAAGCATTCAGTTATGCTTAGTAGCTCAGGGTAGGTGCCAAAGCGGTTGTGGACTCACTTAAGGGAAAAAGAATGCATCTGCTTCAAAAATAAACAGGCAGCAGAGAAGAAATGACTTTTTTTTTTTCCTTGGGCCTTCTGGTGGGATTCAATGTTATTGTGTACAGATCCCAAGAGGACAGGATTTTAATATCCCCAAAAAAGGGCATCTGTAAATTCAAGCCACTTGAGTGTTCTGCGTTTGCATTTACATTTACGAATCGTACACATTTTATTTAACTATGTAACCTTTACCGAAAACTAATATTATGATTAACCTTTTAATATTCTTAAGATATTACTGCCAGGTACCATCACTCCATTGCCCACATATACACATAGAGAAATATTCTTATGTATATATTTAAAGAGAACACATTCACTTCAATTAATCAGCTCCCACTGTGCAGATTTAGATCCCTGACTTATGACATTTATTTAAGGAAATGATGAATTACCAGTTTTAAAGAAGGCAAATCTTAGCACCGTTTTAGTTACTTCTATTGCCACTTTCTTTTTAAAAGCTATCATTTTAAATGGGGAAAAAACCAAACAATTAGAAAGCAAAAGTGATTTCTCAACCCAATCTAGGTTGCTTTTCTCTCCATCTCTCTCTGAGCAGAAACTATTGCTTTATTCATTGAAAGGGACCTTTATCTTCTCTCTCCTGAGATCAGTCCACAGCCAGTAATGAAGAGGCTCGTACAAGAGCCGAATAAGCACTTTCCATGACTGATTGACGATTGATTATTGCCAGGATGTTTCCCCACGGTCACTCATCACTATGCTTTTTTGACAACCAAGCTCTATTCTCGACATGAAAAAGGTGTTTTGATCTGCATCAATTTGGCTTGTTAACTGTGACAAAACTCAAACTGATACTGATCATGTTCAGTTGTCGATGTTGATTTGGAGCCTGGATGGAGAAAAGGTTCTTAATAATCTGTACTCTATTCTTTACTTAGAATGTTATAATACCGGGATTTTAATGACTACTCCTCTTGAAATGCTTTTTATTATCCTTGTGTATTTAGCATTTTGTTCACTATAATAAGCTTTTGACACAATTTTATCTTGTCATTGTTCCTTTCAGTGTATTTTTAATTCTGCTTCTGGATTTCTGGCCATCTTTTCTATAACCATAATCAAACTTTTCACCATTAACATTGGAAACTAGGGATACTTTTCATGCACTCTACTGAAAAATCAGATTTATTTGGAATTATTATTTTGCACTGAGCAAGAGTATGTATATTATAAAAGTGATACATAGGAAAGAGACTAAATTGTAGAGAGGATATCAAGGAAAACAATAGGGCAATCCCTGTTTTCTTCCTCTCCTCACCCCCAGAAGTACTTGGGTTAAAAGAATGAAATAGATTCTTGGCAATTAATTACTTTTGAGAAATTTTAAAACCAAGATTTCTTTAAAACTAACATACTATAAACAATAGTCAAACTACTATGACATAATGTTTGCCATTAGGAAACTCTAAATGACCTGTATTTTATTATATTTAACTTTGTTGTTTTTGTTTTGTTTTGCACTGGGAAGTTACAGCTAAAACTTAATGAAAATTTTATTTTCAAATCAAATTCTGTTTCAAAGTGAAAATTGAAGTAATAATCCTTCTTCTTGTATCTCCTTCTTCCCTTTCCTCCTAGAGATTTTAAAACCTGTATTTACCCACAAATCAAAGAGAAAGGATAAAAATTCCAGTGAGCACTTTTAATAGTGTTTCTTGATGCAGTTCTTGAAAATGGCCATGAGATTTTAGTGGCTCTTATCGAAGTCAGAATTACATTTTAGTGACTCTTATTAAAGTCAGTGAGAACTATGGCATATCATTGTGGGGCATGCATCACTAATTTTCCTGACCCTTTCATATAACTTACATTTAATTTCTTAACTCAAATGATTAAGCCTTGTGTTGCATTTGCTAAACTATATTTAATTTATTTTGCTTTAGTTTGTCAAACTGGGGCTACTGCATGAATTGCTATTTAATCCAAAAAATCCAATTGTTATTATAATCCAAATGATTTAATCCAAATGATTATCCTTTCTGATGTCTTGACTGCTTTATCCTTGAGTTTAGGGGGTACTAAAATTTGTAAATTAAAACCAGTATTAAATCTCTCTCTACCATTCAAGAAAAAAAAAAAATGGATGAAAGATTTTTCTCTAGTGTCTGAGAAGTTGCCTAATTAAGTCTCCTCACTCTTACCTTTATACAAGTGCTGTGCTCTGGGTCAGTAAAACCTGTGAGCTGAATGTTGTTCTGACCTCATCACGGGGGTAAGTATCAGGAAGTGACTACATACTACTATTTCCAGGTTTTGAGATGATTTGTCCCTCTCATGAGTTTCTGCCTGACTTGTCTTTTCTTGGTATGCTTCTCCCAGTGCCTCCGGTGAAGTGGGATGTGCGTCCCACGCTTGCAGGGATCTTGGCTGCCTGCTGGCAAAGGAGGCTGCCAGCCAGGCTCCAGCCCCACCACTCACCTTGTCTCCAATGTCTCTGTGAACTGCAAGGAAAAAGAAAAAGCCAGGAAAGCTTAATATGGGGAAAGAGGAGACAGAGGATATGGAGGTGTAAGGAAATAACCTATACTTTCGGTTTCCTCAGTTTGCTTTGTCCTTCCTCGAAAATACTTTCAATAAGCATGCCAACTAGACAGCGAGGTACGTTAATGGTCATGCCAGGATGTTTCTGAGTCTTTCTTTCTCTTGAACTTCTGCCTCTTTATTTTGGGGTTTTTTGTTTGATTGTTTTTTTTATATCAGTTCATCTCACTCTTCAAGCTTATTTTATAGAAAGGCTATATGGCAGAGCTGTTCATGAGAAACAACACTACAGAGGCAAGGAAGGTCCAGAAATCTCAAGGCCCATTAGGACATTCTGGCAGAGATGGATGCCGTCACTATACAGTGGAAAAATGAAAGAAAGATTGGAACTCTGCATTTGGAGCCAGATCCCTTGGGATCAAATCCTGGCTCTGTCACTTATTTTCTGTGTTTTCATATAACATTCCTGTGTCTCAGTGTACTCGTCTGTAAAATGGGGCTATACATATGTCTCCATAAAATGGGGATGTCACCTTGTAAAGCTGTTGTATTAACTAAGTTAAAATAGTTGACACCATTAGAATGGTGTCAGCTGCCTAAATTATAATGTCTTACATATATTATTACTTATGTAGAAGTAGACACCTTACAAAGTGCTTTCTCAAATATTGTCATTTGAATCTTACAACAAGTCAATAATCCTATTTAAGGTGAAGGAATTATGAAAGTAAGTGATGACCAAAGGCACACTATGATCAAATCCTGAAAGACTTGATCCAGGTCTTTCAGGTTTTTTTGTTTTTTGTTTTTCCCTCTTAAACAATCTTGGTCTGTCTTTGAAGACTGATTATCATTTGTTATGCTGGCATGAAATGTGAAAGAAATGAAAAGCTATATTTACAGTGGAGAATACTAAAGAAGGAGAAAGAATGTATAAATGTAACAGTAGGTGTTGATAAAAGAAAATTGTGAGCTCTACAGTTTCAGAATATACTCATTTATTCTTTTATTCTTCAAGAAAACACTTATTTAGCACTCATTATTGTTAAGCATTATAGATACAACAACAGATAATATACTATAAATTGAATTCAAGGATTTCAGTGCAGGAGAGATACCAGTAAAATAATTATTGCAGCGTAGCATAGTAGAAATATACATGAACATTATAAAAGCACAAAGTAGGAGCACTTGACTCAGACTGGAGGATGTGAGAGAATCAGGGAAAATCATCTAGAGGATTTGGAGCAAAGGAACTAATAATCTAATGTATAGTTGTAAAAGATGGTTACGATTGTTGTATTAAAACTGTATCACAGTGAGCAAGACTGGAAGAAGAGAGACCAAGTTGGAAGTTATCGTAATAGTTCAGGTAAGATATGAAATGATGGCTGGTAGAAAATGAAATTTTCTTTCCCAAGATGTGGAAGCTTGACTTTGTTTATAGCTGGGAGAGACGATCTAATAGAGAAAGAAGGATTGGTTTAAAATGCAACTGAGAGAAAGAGATGAAGGAAAGATCAATAATAAGGGAGCAAGAATCTTCTCAAGTGCACAAATTACAAATTTAGTCACGGAAACAAGTTCTCTGAAATGAGAGGGAAGCAAAAGGTGAATGAAACCACTGAGAAAACAGGGGGAAAAAAGGATCTCATCAAACCCATGTTTTGCTAACTCAGAAAACCTAAACGTGGAGGTCAAGTCTTGAACTCATGACAGCCAATCACAATATTGCATTTGTGAACATTAAGGTTCATAAATGAGAGCAACAGCTCTTTTATAATGTTTGGGTAGTGGCACCAGGCAACTTTGGCAAACAGTGCCTCACAGCAGCCAAAACCATTGGGATGACTAACACTGACATGGAGTGGCCTAAAATGGAAATGTCATAGAGCAAAGGCTGCCAGATACTCAAAAGGACAAAAACAAACAAACAGACACAGCATTTGAAGTCTGAGACAACTACACAGGCTATTTCTTCATATTATAAAGTATAGTGATACCCATTACATATGTGTATAATATATGTGAAAGACACACAAGCAACTAGCCAAAATATGGCCTTAACTGGGGAGAAGGCCAGAAGATATATGAGTTTACTATGGCTACTCTATCATTAAGGCGACGTACATGGGAGAAAGAAATACTTGTATGATAATATCAATTTTTTATTGGTTGAGATGTTTCTTTTATTTTCAAGGAAAAAAATTAAGTGGTTTTGCTCCAAGTTTTATTTATTTATTCATTTTTATGCTCACCCTGGCTTAAAATCTGGATTTTTATTGGTCTGGTTTTTATTAATGCCTTATTTATCTATCTATCTATCATCTCTTTCCTTAAGTAGGAAAAAACTCTATATGTTCCGAGGAATATAAAATTGGAGACATTTTATTTGGCAAAAAAAAAGTCAGAACTTTAAGAGCAACAAAGTAAGTCATTTATGGGCATAATTTGAGAGCATTTTGGGTAGAATTATCAGCACTGAGAGATGAAAATTTGATTGTTTATAGATTATCAATGTATGACTTACCAGAATTCTTCACCACGAAATTCGCTCAGGGAATTTTCCCCTGTTTTCTTCTCACTAAGCTTTGGAAGCTAGTCCTATCACTGCTTCCATTTTTTGAACAACAGGCATTGATTGATGTTAATGTTGCTTTGAATATAAAGCACTTAGCATTTCTTCGTTTGGTTCTCAGAGTCAGCTTTATATAGAATGTAGTGGGATCAGGCCCTCTCTATATATCTTCATCCTTTCTCTGTGGAGTAAACCTTGCTTGCTTGTAAGAGTAGGAGCTAGAAAGAGCCAGAGACTAAGCTAGGCTATATTTTCTATCACATAATTTCTGGTCCTCTGTGCAATATTAGAGCTTTTTATACTCTAGAAAGGGACATGTACGACTAATGTTTTGAATGCCAGAGAAGAGTATAAGGTGGGCATATCATTTTCTTGCTTGTTTGGTATAAGTTTCAATAGCAGATTCCTGGGTAGATAACTAACAGAAAGGGCCTTTTCCCATTTCCTTCTCAAAAAGGACAGTCTAACTCTATATATCTAACTTTAATTTCTGTGAAGATGAAGTACAGTTTACTATGGAAAGATAGAATCAATATTGTTGAAAAAATACATTATTTTTGCATATCTGGCAAAGGTGATAGGTGTACATATGGCTAATTAAGGTTCTTCATTCCACGGTAGGAATGAATACCTCTGAACATACTAGATTTAGAACAACAGAAACAAAGCTATTTTAAAAATATCATCTTTCTTTAAGTAGACAACATATTGTTAGAGTTCAAGCAATGTGTCAGATCTACAGTGCCTCTCCTCTAAGACTTCTCACTTATATTTTTAACAAAGAGAGGTAGGAAGCTGACTTCTTCAAATGAACTGTGTAAGAAAGGGAGGAAGAAAGAATTGTAGAGGCAACGATACATTCCAGTGTCTAGAGCTGTATTCCCCCCCCCCCCTTGTACATACATTGTAATTATATACTGACCTTTGAGATCAGTGGCTGGTTACTTATGGGATAATATGATTAAAGTATACGTAACAAGTATGTTGAATTATTTTTAGTGCAATTCTAGTGGAGGAGATCTGTGTATTGTTAATTACATTTCATTCTAGAGGCATCTGAGATAACGTCCCTTGGGTCCAAGCTTATAAACTAGAGTAAGGCTCTATCCACACAGAGGCCACTTTGAATTTTGTTGGTTTTACTTTCCCGATGACTGGTTTGCATGAAGAAAGAAACTTGTGGCTAGTTAGAAAATGCAAAGGAAACACATGCAAGTTACAAGGCATAATTTGTGGCTTACACATAATTCTTAAATAAAATGTTATTTATTCTCATGTTTGCCTTCCCAAAACACAAATATTAGAGCACATGAATCACTTTTTATTTAGTGTGACTTACCTTGTTATTCGTATTTTGAAAGTTGATGGGGACAGTTCTAAATGCCTTAAAAGTATTTCTAGGAGGCCAGAATTCTTTGGCTGATGATCCTTTGAAGCACAGACCTTCATCTGATGATAGAGATAGAGAACACTGATTTAAGGGGGGAGCTGTTGATGATGGTAGCTTGAATTTCTGGGGCATACCTCAGAAGGGATTGGAAAACTGGTGGGGTCCAGAAAAAAATATTTGCTTCAGAGGTGGTGGTATAAAGGCAAGAAAAATAATGCTGGAGATACAGACAACAGGGATCAAAGCAGTAGCTGCCCTGTTGTGGGGGGTTGGTACCAAGGCAAGGAGAGATAACAAGCAGAAGAGCTGCTTATGGTATTACACAAAGCCCAATGATTCACCCCAGCTAAGTTACATTCTTATTTCCCAATCTTATAAGAATGTGTAAACTTTGAGACAGTAAGAAGAAGTTGACTTTTATATACCTGAAGCATACTATTAATAATGACTGATGATGATGAGTATATTTACTACTGATGACTTGGGTTTCATCCATCACTCAGTTATTTTCACATATTGCCAATATAAGTTGAAAATACAATGCATTTTCATTTTCCTCCATGTCTAGCACTGACTTAAAATTGCTGTCAAGTAGCTATAAAATTTTTTGTCTTTAGCTTTCTCCAATAATTTGATCACCATGATGTTCTGGAAGCCTGTTCCCCTTGTTTTCAGTTCTCACTTTCTTCTGAAATTGTTTGGACAAGTGTCAGTGATCTTCTAAAAAGCCTCCTTGGTAAAGAAATTGACCTTTTCCAAAATTTCAGATATTTTCTTAAAGAAAATAACCATAGAGCTCTAAGAAGATAGTCTGATGCTCTTAGATCAAACAAAATAAAGGATTTGCTTTTACACTCATTCTCGTTAGGAGCAACGTAGGATGCTGTTTAAAGTGAGTACTCTGTTGGCTGACTGGTTTGGTTCCTGATTCTGACGTACACAAGCTATGCAGTCTTTGCAATGGCTTTCCTTATCAAAGCTCAATTTCTTCATCTGTAACATGGGAATAATATTTGTGCCTACCCCAACAAGTTAAAGGATTCCATCAAATAATCGACATAACGCACTTTGGTTAGCATCTAGCTCTTGTTGTCAAGATAACATTTACTAAGTTCAATGAAAGCAGACCTTTTTGTTTTGTTCATCACTGGATCCTCAGCATCTAGAACAGTGATTGGTACACAGTAGGCAGCTGATATTCACTTGCCAAGTGAATAGATAAATTTGAAAAGGCAACGAAACACATTTGTTGATTTAGAGTATTGGAGCTGGAAAAGACTGTCCATATTATTAGGCTCCAGTCTCTCATGGGAGTTTAAGATTAATCCCTTGATCCCCACTGATGAGAAAGATTGTTAATGTGGGGCAAATTCAAGGAAATGACTCAGCCAAGAACTAGGAACGGGAATATTTAGTGGGATGATAAGATGGGCAAAAGCTTTTCTTCCTGTGTTGAGTGTTCTTCTAGTATCATTTTATCTTCTAATTATCTTTTGAGAATTTCTTTTTCTAGAGCATTTCTGGCTTTCCTTAAGCCTTAAGGAAGGCTTTCCTTAGCGTTGTTTTTCTCTTTCTAAAATTATCTTCCATGTAGCAAGGGCAAGAAAAGGGATCATGGATTTGCACTGAAGAGAGTATATAGGATCATCCCTCTTGTTCACTTCACGGTATCTGTTAGAATATGTATCCCACCCCCACCTCATTATGAAAGAACATTTGCTTCAAGAAATAAATGCAGGTTATTTAAACACCCAGGGCTGTCAATGCCATAATAGACTTTGATAGGTAATACAGCTTTTTCCATGTACTGTAAGCTATCTTCACGCTGACTAACATTTATCTTAGTGAGTCTCCCATGTATAAACCAAGGAGCTAACACTATAGTGGAAACTACAAGAGACCTGGAATCTCTGGCCTCAAGAAACTTACAATTTGTGGCAATTAGTCTTTAAGATCTGATGGGAAATTGAATTGCTTTACCTAGACGTTTCCAAAGCTAAAGTAACCAACCACCTCAGATTTGTCCTTAACAGAATTCTCTGTTGTTGGTGATGTACATGGTTGTCCTAAGGTTGGTTGATATATTTTAGAAGCTGAGAGGAATCCTTAAGGTTCTTAACTGAAGGTGCATAATGGTCACGGCCCTTCAAACAAGCTGCTACAAAAGTTATGCTGTTTTTTGAATAAGTTGTTGTGCTCATATAAACTGTAACAGCATTTTAATGTGAACAGATTATGTTGTTTGATGTTGTTTCTATCCTCTGTAGAGTAATCATATTCAAAACACAATATGCACTCAATAGTCATTCTTTTCTTCAACCAATACATAATTATTAAGTACCAACCTATTAGTTGCCAGGCACTATATCAAGGCAGGGTATATTGTCAAGAAAGATATCAAAGACTCTGCCTTCATGGAATTATAAGGCAGAAAAAGTAGACATTAACCTAAAATTACATAATTAATATACTAAAATGCTGATAAGCACTATTAAAGAGCTATAGAATTCTATAAGATTAATTTGGTTAAATCGTACTTTTTAAACTTTTTCTTGTACTCCAATTTGTGAATGTACACTTGAGTTATGATTAATATGAAAATAAAATAATTTCTACCCTGGCCAAGTAAAATAATTTTAATAGTCTGCTAAATACAGTGACTTCCTTGCTTTTACTACATACAATATTGCTAACATAATTGGCGATGAATCTCAGCTGAGTGGATAGTGATCCCAAACTGCTAGTTGAGACAGACCTTTAAAAAATAAGGTTTGGGAGAAGAGCCCAGTGGATCTGGCTATGTAAACACGTATAAGGGTTGAAAGAGCCACATCAAATAGACTCTGAGGCCGCCAAGCCGCTGAAGACTTCACCAAGTCAGTGGTGGGTCAAATGGAAGGATTTGCATTTTCATTACTCCTGTATTGGGTCTGATGCCACCTCTCGATCTGCAGTCCCTCTCTCTCTGTCTCTGTCTATCTCTGTCTCTCTCTGTCTCTGTCTATCTCTGTCTCTCTCTGTCTTTCCTACTTCACTCCTTCCCTCTTTTTTTTTTAAAGGAAGGAAAAAAAAGTAGTCATTGACAGTTCTAAAAAACACACTTCTAATGGCTAACATAAAACACATGCTAACTTTTCATCTGAACTCTCAACTGTGGAAGTACTGTTACCCTGAAGGAAAGGAGGGGCAGGGTATTCTCTGTGTTGCCTTCAGGCCATGAGTCGAAACTGTTCACAAATCACCATCCCTGAGTCAGGGCCTGGCCAGACCCTGTAGAGACTAGTGGGGAGAAATCAGATTCCATGTGACAGACTCAAAACAAGCAAACTCTCTTTTGTGCTTTTTCCTGAGTCAAGCTTCTTTTGGACAATACATTTGGGACAGAAATGATAGGGAAATGATAGATGGATACATACATGCATAGACAGATAAATACACAGACAGATAAGAGAGACTCAAAAGGGAAATCTTTCCTTCTCCCTTCTGTTAAAGGTATATAGATTATGCTGAGTCACCTCTTGGTCTGTGTCCTGACTTATGGCACAGCTGCATTGCTGAAGGAGATAGAGGTTACAAATTTGTAATGAGAATTTTGACTGTCATTCATTTACCCTTCCAAATAAAGAAGGTTAAATTTTAGAGTCAAGTGTGCATGGATTTAAACCCGTAAAAGTTTCACCTTTTTTGGGGTGCCTGGGGTGGTTCAGTCGTTAAGTGTCTGCCTTCAGCTCAGGTCATGATCCCAGAGTCCTGGGATCGAGCCCTGCATCAGGCTCCCTGCTCAGTGGGAAGTCTGCTTCTCCCACTCCCCCTGCTTCTGTTCCCTTTCTCGCTGTGTCCTTCTCTGTCAAGAAAAAAAATAAAATAAAATCTTAAGAAAAAGAAGTTTCACCTTTTCCATCTTTAAAATAATGATCATACTATTTGCTCTGATATTGACTCTTTGTTCTATGTATTATATACACATATGTGTATATATATGTACATGTATATATATAAATAACTATGTGTGTATATATATAACTGCCTTTATGTATAACTATGTGTGTGTATATATATATATACATATATATATATAAAACTGCCATATGTTGAGCAAAATTCTAACTAATGGAAAGAAAGCAGTGAACAGACTAAGTTCTGACTTCATGAAGCTTACCTTCTACCTGTTATTATTGGAACAAAAGAAATGTGTCCTTTTCTATAAAAGATTTGCAATAGATACTTTTCTTTACTCTCAGCTATAGTTTTATATCATGATAATAAAACTATATGTACAGCATATAGCTAGGAACTTTAATCACTAGATAGCCCATAAATAATGATATTTTTAAGGAAACCTTTAAAATATTGATTTAAGGTTTTATTCTTACCAGATGGCCTTGATACTCTATCTCTTAATTAAAAAGCTTTTATTCCATTGTCTCTATCCTACTGTTTAAGTACTTTATGTTCAAGATTCATCTAAATGTTTAGCCTTTTCTCTTATTACTCCAGAATGTGAATCTTTGACCCTACCCCACTGTCCATTCTCAGTTCATTCCGAACTGTGCATACATCCGCACTGTTGCTTTAGTAGGAATATCTTTCTCATACTCATAGCCTATTTGAATGGTACCCAGGCATCAAGATCTTATGCAAGTCCTGCATCTGTCATGATATTTTCCCCAACTGGTCTAGTGTGTTTTGAATTTCTTCTTCTTTCATTGGTTATAGCTACAATTACCATATTTCCTGAACCATACCCATGTTATATATGGATCTGTTCTCTAATTATACACAGCTGTGAATTGTTACATATTTTCCCAGTGTGCTTCTTCTGCCTACTTGGTTAGATTGTATAAGTTCCAGATAGGCACTTAATACTAAATGGGGATTCAATCAAGCAATCAAACTGCATTTTGACTATCCCCCTGTGCAGATGGTTTATATGTCATTAACTTACTTTGGCCATTAATATGATGGAAGAGCTATGGATATGGGAAGGTAATTTCTGGCTCTCTTTAAATCCCAGCACAGGGGCACCTAGGTGGCTCAGTTGTTAAGCATCCACCTTTAGCTCAGGTCATGATCCCAGGGTCCTGGGATCAAGCCCTACATTGGGCTCTCTGCTAAGCCAGTGGCCTGCTTCTCCCCCTCCCACTTCCCCTGCTTCTGTTCCCTCTCTCACTGTCTCTCTCTCAAATAAGTAAAGAAATTTTTAAATAAATAAAATAAATAAATCACAGCACATACCAATGTACATATGACTTGATCCAGGAATTAGGTCTTATGGCGGTGTGTGCTAGAAAAGCAACCATCTGGATGTATCAGGAGGAATAAAAAAATTTTTTCTGTAAGGATTTCTTCCATGTTCTCCTTTTGGTGAGTCATGGAAAGATTAAAACTCATGGATACAGAAATAAATAAAACTACTAAACACAGTCCTCAAATGGGATTTTGGCAACCGTTCAGAATTATTATGTTTTCTTAAGAACCAAAATCCCTTGTTATATCACATTCTAAAAGAATAAATGGCTTTTAATGAACAATGTAATCATTGAAAGCAATAGTATAAATAAAATCCTCCCAGCCTATTTTTTTTTAATTTATTTATTTGACAGACAGCGATCACAAGTAGGCAGGGAGGCAGGCATAGCGAGACAAGGAAGCAGGCTCCCTGCTGAGCAGAGAGCCCGATGCAGAGCTCGATCCCAGGACCCCGGAACCATGACCGGAGCCGAAGGCAGAGGCTTTAACCCACTGAGCCACCCAGGCACCCCCTCCCAACCTATTTTGATGAATAATAATAATAAAAGAGGAATGGCAATTACTAGGTGAAAGATGGAATAGCAAACTTTTTGTCCCCTTTCCTGCTGTCTCTGTTCAGCTATGTCCTTATGTCTCTTCCGGATTCAGTACTAACCTGTTTTCTGAATGAAATCAATGTAACTAATAAAGTGTAAAACTCTGGGCCATTGTAGTGATGATCTTCGTTCTGCCATTGCTGACATCCAAATTTACTGATATTGATATAATAAGCCATTTTGTGTTTTCATTTGTATAAACCAAATGTGTGGCTTAGCTTATTGATTTTGTAATCAAGATATAGTTTACTGAAGTGTTTATAAAATGAACTTGTAAACACACATTCTTTGCTCATTCATTAATCCAACAGGCATCCCTTATGTAGCCTGCCCTTTGCTGAGGTCTATAGACAATTTAATCTGGAGGGAGTGATATGCATAGGAGTGGAGATTGGCTATTGAGGCAATTTACTCGCAAAGTTAGAAGATTATGTGAAAGAAGAGAAAAAGGGAAATAAACTAAAATATGGTGATTTTTTTTTAATAAGGAGGGAATAAACAGTGGAAAACTGTGATTTAAAAAGATACTGGAGGAAAAAATATACAAATTTAAGGATTAAGAAGCAGAGTAAAAAAGGACTCTTCACACGATTTCACATACAATATGTAATTTAATCCTCAAATAATTTTTTTAATAAATTAGTATTATCTTCATTTTACAAATTGTCCAATTTCATTTAAGGTTAAAGTAATTCCCCGAGTCATATGCTTAAACGTTCACTAGAAGCAGGGCTACATCTCAGTTTTGTTTGTCTGTTATTTATTCCAAGTCCTCAGGGATAATGTCAAGGGCACAGGTGAAGAGAGTAGTTTTAAGATTTATTTATTTATTTGAGAGTTTGCGAGAGAAGAGAGAGCCTGTGTGAGAGAGAGAGACAGCTCCTGAGTGGGAGGAGCGGGGAGAATTTCCAGCCGACTCCCTGTTGAGCACCGAGCCCAGCTCAGGGCTTGATTCCACAGACCCTGAGATCATGACCAGAGCAGAAAGCAAGAGTTGGATGCTTATCCAACTGCGCCACCCAGGCTCCTGAAGAATAGTTTTTAATAGGAAAAGCCATCTCTTTTTCTAAGGGAGGTTGGGAAGACATTTTCTGTGTGACAAAACCCAGGGAGTTAAGGATATGTAGGTACAGGAAGGGTGTAGGAATGTTCTAGAGTATTATGGGGAATATTATGTTTTCTTAGTAGAGAAAACCGAAGCTTAAAGATACTGAGTAATTATAATCACATCTCCTTCAGTCTTGTTGTCCTGGAAGATGCATTTCTATCTCTTACACAAGAATAGTTCCTCTAACCACTTAACGGAACTTATGACGTCTGGTCTTCTCTAAGATTTTTTTTTTCCTTCAATATTATTACCCCCCAGGTTTCCTTTGACCGTGGTCCTTTTCATGTATATAAACATGATGGGTCTTACCTCTTATATATTAAAAAAAAAAATGCCTTTCCTCCATCTGTTGTTTCTATTTTAAGTTCTAAGTCTCTCTATCTGTTAATGGGTATCCAAAGAATGGTTAAGGATATCTGACTTATTAATTGTGGGATATCAGGCACCTTACTTAATCTTTAAAGGCCTCAGTTTTATCACTTTAAAGTGAGGATAACAATACTTTTTTAATAGATTTTAATGATTAGTGGCTTAGTTACAATGGAGCACTTGGCGGAGAGCCTGACACATGGCAAGCACTCAAAAGACTAAATAATCATAATAATAATTACTATTACACTAATTCACAGATAAACTTCTTGGATGTACAGTCAATACATGCCAATTCTTTATCTCCTATTTTAGTTACTCGGGAAACTCTAAACTTTTAAATTTCTTATATATTTTACTGTTTGGTTAACAACTTTTTGGGTAATTCTAAATAATATAAAGATATATGAAATGATAGGAGGATGTGTGTTCTTTGGGGTAAATCGCCATGTTTTTGCATTTATTTTGTTTACCTTTCCTTTTCCATTTACTGACACATTAATGTCATTTTCCCATAAGAGTATAGCACCTTATTTATATATTATAGCAACATCATAAATTGCTTGATCTATTGAAAACAATAAACTAAGCATGTTACAGAAGAAACTGGTGCCTTTCATTGGTATTATCTCCTTCAAGTTGACAGGCGATCTCGGGAGGCCAGAGAATTCTTAGTTGTATGAGTTTGTGACTAATAGGTGGTTTGATGTGACAAGAGCTGGCTGTCTTGGGAAATTGAACTATCTTTATGCTCAATACCCTTTGTGTCTCATTCTTTGTAGGTTATTGTTGGAGGCCTGTGGGGACCTCTTTTACAGTTTGCATTCACAGACAATATGAGATCAGCAAGAACTCTGTACTTTTACTGTCATTATTGATCTGCTGCCATTCCATTCAGTAGCTAATTTGCTTGTTAGCAGTTGTTTTAAAAGCTATTTCTATTTTTTTTAGCCTGATCTATGTTATGTGCCAAATTCTATTTTATTTTTTTTGTTGTTGACTTAAAGAAAACAGTACAACTTAGCACCAAAAGACTGTACCTTGTGCTAAATATTTCTGATTTGTGGTTTGTGGATAATTATTTCAGAATCAGAAGTCTATTATGGTGGATTTGATATCTTGGATAAGTAACACATAAGTTGAAAGAAAATAAAGAGGAACAGTATATTCATAAGAAAATATTATCTGTAAAACATTCTTTAGCCTATAAAATTTATGTAGGAATAGTTAGAAGGGTGATGTATTAGGAATTCATGAACACTGCTCCTAAAGTTGGGATTTATTTGAAGTCGAACACTCAATAAACGTGTGGGTTGATTGATTCTCTGTTCTGAAGGTGACCATAATACACCCTTCTTTTTCATACCAATTGTTGAAGGGGCAGGGGGAGCTTCTTTCTGATTCTCTGGAAAAGATCTGCTTCCACTTTCTGAAGCTAATTTCCGACACGTATTTATCTGAAATGACTTCCTCATAAGCTGAGTGTGCCTATGTGTGTGTCCCCCCACCAACACAATACCTCTATAGGGAGAATCCATAGCTGGGGGAAGAAAACAGAACACAAGGAGAAAACAACAGCAACAAAGGAAAAGCCAGCAGCCTAGCACAATATAGCATTGCCCCCAATGTAAATATACCAAACTATAAAAATATATTTGGGATTGTTCTGTGTGCCTGATATATAGGTATATATGCGCATACATGTATGTACATGTATGCATACATGTTGTTGCCAAAAATGAAACTGAAACGCCAGCTGGGAAGCACTGGAGCTGATGTTAATGCTGCCCTCTGCTGGTGGGGCAGGGATAGGAAGGTTATCTCGTTTAGAAATATAAAGGCTAAGATTTTTATTCCAAGGCAATGAAAGGAGCCGTTCCCGTAGAGTCATCACAGCAGTACAGAGTGTAACTGAAACCCTTGCGTACATCAAGTAGTTACAAAGATACCTAAAGGGTAGGACAGTGAAACAAACAAACAAACAAACAACTGACTACCATGGAGTAAATTATAACAGATTTACAGTGGCAAGAAAGATTTCTGCTGTGAGACGTCACCATGTGCATACTCACATATTCTAAACTAAGAAATGAATAGCAACAGTAACAACAAAAATGGTTTTCAGTTAGAGACTCCTAGCAGAAGCTACAGTAATATTATTATGGAGATGATTTGCACAGTTTAGGATATAAAGGATTATCTGAAGAAAATGGAGACAATGACAACAAAATTTGGTTGGAGAGGAGAAGGAAACAGAGCTTCTAGAAATAAATAAGTTACTCCATGAAATAGAGATACCACTGGGAGTTTTATAAAAGAGATCAGTATCATTTGGAGAAGGAATGATGAACAATAAAGGGAAAGAGATGATAGTTGAAAATTTTCTCAAATTTATGACACATCAGATTCATCAGAATCATCAGATTTAAGGAAGAAAGTGAGACTATAATTGCATAAATATAAATAAATTCACATCTAGATATATCATACATCTGAAGAACATAAAAAGTAATGAAGAGTAGAGGAAAGAGAGACAACCTACAAAGGAAATGGGACATAAAACGCACTTGTGAATAAAGATACTAGGGATTAATATAAATGGATATTGATTATCTAAGAAGTGAGACTAATGACTATAAAATATTATTAAAATATTATAAATCATTAATATGTGAAACGGGTAAGACATTGGGGATATAGTATGTTGAAATCCTTGTTAATCCAAAGATTTATAGCACTGATCAAAGTTATGCTTTGCTAAGCCAAGCATTCATATTAAAAGTATAAGGGAAGTATCTAAAAAAAAAGTAGAGTAAATAAAAGGGTATCAGGATAATTGATTAATTGTATGGAAGATAAGCATGAGACATAAAAAAGATTTGTGAATGAAAATACTTATTAGGTAGAAAGCTACAATCATATGGTGGGAGTTATTCCAAATTTATCAATAATCATAATAGTGAAAAGAATAAGTATCTTAAAAGTGATTCTCATATGGGAGGACAAAAGTTACATGAAGTCATATGATACAAAGTGCTGATGATAAGGAAAAGGAAAAATATAGCAGGCAACTATTAACCAACAAAAAAGCTAACGCAGTGAGATCACCATCATTCTACTGTGAGGAATTTTTTTATGAGCAACAAAACCTCTAAAGTTCTTAGAATTAAATCTTACATACATAGGTACATACATACATATACATATATGTGTGTGTTTGTAAGATATTTACTTGGAAAATTATGAAGCTTTGTCTTCTTATTCCATAAACAAAACTCAACTTTCAACTCCAAGAAAATTAGAGATTTAAATATAAAAAGCAAAATTTGGAAACCATTAGCAAAACTATAGACAATGTCTTTATCAATTTATTATAAAACTATAGCAATTAAGATAATATGATATTGGCATAGATATAGACAAAAAGCTTAATGGAACAGAACCTTGTGTATATGTCAACATGATGTGGTAGAAGGAACATTGAAAATAAGTGGAGAATGGACTCAAAAAGTTATCCTTCAATTATTTAGTCACCTGGTAAAAGATAAAATGATATACCTATGTCATGTCATTCAAAACATTAATTTCAGATGCATAAAATACCTAAAGCAAAAGCAAAATTTAGAAGTATTTAGAAGAATCAAACATAATAAAGACTTCAGAGTAGAAGAACTTCTTTCAAAAAGACACAAATGTGCAAATTATGAAAGATAAGATTAATGTAATTTGCCACCTTAGGAGCCCAGGTGTCCATTGACAGATGAATGGAGACATAGTGGTGTCATGTACATACAATGGAATACTTCTCAGTCATCAGAAAGAATGAAACCATTTGCAATGATGTGGTTGGAATTAGAGGGTATTATGTTAAGAGAAATAAGTCAGAGAGAGACAAATACCATATGATCTCATTCATACGTGGAATTTAAGAAACAAAACAGGGGAAGGGAAGGAAAAATGAGAAGAAACTAAAGAGGGAGGCAAAGCGTGAGAGATGCTGAACTACAGAGAACAAACAAAAGGAGAGAGGTGGGGGATGGGGTAACTGGGTGATGGGCATTAAGGAGGGCACTTGATGTAATCAGCACTAGGTGTTTTATGCAACGGATCCTACATTCTACCCTGAAACTAATAATACAGTCCATGTTAATTAAATTGAATTCAAGTAAAGAATTTTTTTAAAGATTTTTTTTAAATTTATTTATTTGACAGACAGAGATCACAAGTAGGCAGAGAGGCAGGCAGAGAGAGAGGGAGAAGCAGGCTCCCCGCTGAGCAGAGAGCCCGATGCGAGGCTGGATCCCAGGATCCTGGGATCATGACCTGAGCTGAAGGAAGAGGCTTTAACCCAATGAGCCACCCAGGTGCCCCCAAATAAAGAATTTTTTAAAAGACACAAAGTAGAGAGAAGATTAAGGTAATTCGCCACCTTAAAAGTAAAACCTTTCATAAAAGAACAGGTGACACAAAGTGGAAAATATGTAGATTGGAAAGCGGTATTTGCAACCCATAAAAATTATAAAGAATTTGCATTCCAAATAGTCACAGCACTTCTACAAATTATTAAGGAAGAGTTGAACGACTCATAGAAAATATGAGGATAGGAACAGGAAGCTCTCTCTGCCTACTTGTAATCTCTGTCAAATAAATAAATAAAATCTTAAAAATCTTAAAAAATATACTTTAAAAAGTTTTATACATATATTTGATAATTTAAATAAAATGGCCAAATTCTTAAAAAAATACAAATTACTGAAAAACTTTAGAAAATCAGGAAATATAAATATTTATGACTCTACTAGTTAAAGTAATTAAAAGATTTCTATTCCTAGTGTAGTAAAAAAAATTTCAAATCATGAATTAATGTTGAAATTTATTAAGGCTTTCTTCTGCTTTTTCAGATCATATAAATATATTCATTTTCTATTCCTCTTAATGTGGTTGCCAGAACTGAGATGAGTCTGAGATTTTCCCCTACTTGCAAGCTAACAAGTTTGGCTGCCATGGCTTTATGGGTGCTGGTAGAAAACAGGTATGTATGTGTGTATACACAAATGTATATGTATTTCTCTCCCTCTCTTTCTCTCTATAGATAGATAGATATAAATATAGATAGATATCTTCAGTTAAATTTTTTTCAAAGATTTTATTTATTTATCAGAGAGAGAGCACAAGCAGGAGGAGCAGCAGGGGGAGGAAAAAGCAGACTTCCTGCTGAGCAAGGAGCCAGATACAGGACACAATTCCAGGACCCTAGGATCATGACCTGAGCTGAAAGCAGATGCTTAACTGACTGAGCCACCCAGGTGTCCCTCTTTAGTTTAATTTTTAACACAAAGTAAAAGTCTAAAATTTAATACTATTGCTACTTTCTTCCTGAAAACTTTAAGAACGTCAGGATGTTTAAATTCTAATTATCTACTGTGTTTTATGCTACTGTTGACCAGTATTTGACTTTCATCTGGTTTTTAGGCTACCCAAATTTAGAATTTTTGTTATATATTTATGTTCTATTTAACTATTTGGTTACTAATTTCATTTTTCTCCTGTTTCTTGCATTATAGTTCTCAATTTAGAGCCAATCATGCCTTCCAAAAGTATTTCTTTTTGTTACGGGTAACTCAATTTTTGGGTCACCTGGGTGGCTCAGTGGGTTAAGCCTCTGCCTTCAGCTCAGGTCATGATCTCAGGGTCCTGGGATCAAGCCCTGCATTGGGCTCTCTGCTCAGTGGGGAGCCTGCCTCCCCCTCTCTCTGCCTGCCTACTTGTGATCGCTCTCTCTGTCAAGTAAATAAAGAAAATCTTTAAAAAAAAAAAAAAGGTAACTAAATTTTCTTTCACAGACATTGCCTTTATTTCTCTCTTTTTCCAAAGTGATGATTTCACTAGGTATACAAAAATCTGAGTTGACAAATATTTTCCCTCAGCATTTTGAAGGTAGGAATGTTCTGCTAGGCTCATCATAGTTTTTTGTATTCTCTTCTCTCAGCTTGTAAGAGGCATGGAGAGATGCTCTGCCATTTTACTCTAATGTGCCATTTATTAAAATCTACTGTTTTCGGCATGAACAATCATCTGAATATTGATCAACTCACTTATTAGAACTTTCAATCTTTTGTTTCTCACATTTCCTGTTTTTCTTTCTGGTATTCCTATTAGACAAATTTTGCATTTAACATTCTTTCTTTTTAACATTCGATTACCCCTTAAGATTTTCCAACTAGTCATCTCTTTGTGCTGTATTCTGGGTATGTTCTTCAGATCTATCTTCTGTTTTTACCAATCATAACTTCAACTATGCTGAATATGTGGCTTAACCAAGGCATTAGGTGTTAATTTTAAAAATAAACTCAGTTTAATTTTTGAAACTTTATTGGTTTCTTTTCCAATTTGACTGTAATTTTCAAAAACTATGCCATATAATGTTGATCATTTTACTTATTTATTTTTTCTTTTTTAAAAGATTTTTTAAATTTAAATTAATTGAGTCAACATATAGTACATCTTTAGTTTCAGTTGTAGAGATAATTTTTTAAAAGATTTTATTTATTTATTTATTTATTTTGTCAGAGAGAGAGCAGAAGCATGGGAACGGCAGTCAGAGGAGGAAGCAGGCTCCCTGACCAGCAAGCAGCCCAATGAGGAATTCAATCCCAGGAGACTAAGATCATGACCTGAGCTGAAGGCAGATGCTTAACCAACTGAGCCACTCAAGTGTCCCTCAGATGTAGAGAACATTTTAAATATACTTATTGTAAAGCATATATTAAATTATTATATAATCAGAATTTCTTGGTCTTCTAAACACCAACTTGTGTTTTTTAGCCCTTCTTCAGACTAGAAGCAAAAGAGAAAAACTTGCTTTATGGACCAAAAAAGAATAAGTTTTTATTTACTTAATAGAAGACTTAATCCTAATTAATCTATACTTTTGTTGTGAGATAACAGTGCAAATTTTTAAGTATTTTATCTGTATAGTAATTCCTTATTATTGCATATTTAAATTATAAAGTCATATACAGATTGCCTTTTCAATTCTATTATTCTCGGCTTCAGGAAGGACTTTTAAATGTAAATTCATTTTCAATACCTTGATGGAAATAGAGAGGGAAAGAGAGAGATAAACATTATTGAATTGATTTTTTTGCATGTAACAATGTATTTTGGGGAGCTATTCCTACTGTATTTGAACTCTATTTTATACCTTGAAACTATTGCATATGACTTTATCTATTTGCCTATGCTATTAGTGTGTTTTTAGTTGTTCTTTATTCACAGTATACATGATTCAGTACAAAATTTGCTCATATAAATGATTTGTACCTAATTCTTTTGTGTGTTCACATACAAGTGCTTCTATTAAATACATTTCTGAAAGAGAAATTACTGAGCTTAAGGTTATGTATATTTTATATATGATAATATGAAATTGTTCCAAATTGTGAAAAGGGACTCTGCAGACCGCCTTCCAGGATTAGAGCTAATACAACAATTGAAAACAGAAAGCTGCCTTGGTGACCAGGGCTCCTGCTCTTAGCCACAGCATGCTTGATCCTGTTCTTATGCAGACACTAGTGGGAGCTTTGCCTGTGTACAAAGCAGAGGAGCATATTTTCAAATTATCGTGAAGAGTTTGGGTGTTGTAGGACAAGATAAAGTGGTATCAAGTTGTTTATTGCAGAATGTCCTCTCCAGGATTTTAGCCAAAGTCTTCGCACTTCAGGTAACTTCTTGAGCTTGCCGCGAGAGGAGGAGTTCACCCAGCTGGGTGCTGATTTTTATGGTTGCTCCTGACTGTTGAAAATCATGCCTTGTTTTAGAACTTCCCTATAAAATAGCACATTCTCAACTTTTTGGTTTTTTCCTCTCCCCTTTCGGGATTGAACAGTTAGATATCTTTTAAATACATTTCTTCTTTTATAAAATACATCTTTGTTTACATAGCATTATGATATTCTTGTTAAAAATGCATACTTTTAGGGGCGCCTGGGTGGCTCAGCGGGTTGAAGCCTCTGCCTTCGGCTCGGGTCATGATCCCAGGGTCCTGGGATCGAGCCCCGCATCGGGCTCTCTGCTTGGCTGGGAGCCTGCTTCCTCCTCTCTCTCTTTCTGCCTGCCTCTCTGCCTACTTGTGATCTCTATCTGTCAAATAAATAAATCTTTAAAAAAAAAAAATGCATACTTTTAGGGATGCCTGGCTGACTCAGTTGGTTAAGCACCTGTCTTTGCCTCAGGTTGTGATCCCAGGGTCCTAGGATCAAGCCCCACATTGGGATCCTTGCTCAGCAGATCTCTGCCTTCAGCTCCTCCTGCTTGTGTGCTCTCTCTCTCTCTCTCTCTCTGACAAGTAAATAAAATCATTTAAAAAATGCATACATTTTAATATTTAACTCTAATTTTTGCTTTCATATCACTTAATTCTTCTTTTCTTTTTTTTTTTCTTTTCTTCTTAAATGCCCATCGAATGGATCAAGGGCATCTTCAGTCAATGATAAAAGGGCAGAGTAGAATTTTTAATCTGCTACTTGGTGACTTACAGACTCAGTTTCATGGAGCTGACATTTTCTCTCTCAAGTCTTAGAGAAGTCTGATTAAACTAAATGAGTGGTGGAGATAACCTTTTTCTTCAGATCAACTCAGAAAAGCAACAGTTAAATATGATGGTACTCTTAATGTCAAACTTACTGAAGGTGTTTGTTGCCTCCCACATCTATCTGGGAAAAGGTTACCAGTGTCCATGAGAGACAAATAGGACTAGACTCACTGGATGAGGGATGCTATTATACCCATATTAACTGATATCCTTGGGAAGATGACAGTTGGGACACGTATAACATTCCACATTGAACCATGCAAGACAAGATGATGTCAGAGGGAAAACGTTTATTTTATCTGACATCTTTGCCTATCGTGATGGTTCACCGCCTCTCTATTATAAAATTTTCAATATTCCCATGCTCACTTCTAAGAATGGCCTTTGGCATTTATTCATTAAATAAGTTAAAAAGTAATTTAACATTCAGAGTTGACAGTTCTGTATCTCTTTGAATAATAGAAGATACATTGGGATGGTTCAGAATAAGGATTAGCAAACACTTGATTCTAACTTTTGATATATTTATTATACTATTGATTGATTTACCCAAAATACTCATTTTTAAGCTCAGCATTGGACTAGGCACTTACAGTTTTAATTTGTATTACTCTAATGACTAATGAAATTGACTATCTTATCATTAGTTACTTGTGATTTATACCGTATCTTTGGTGATAAGTCTGTTCAATCTTTTGTTTACTTTTCTTTACTGGGTTTTTTGTTTTCTTAGTATTGAGTTTTGAGAATCTTTATATCCTGGAGACAAGCCTTTATTAGAGTTTGTAAATATTTTCTCCCAGTCTGTAGCTTGTCTTTTCTTTTGTTTTATGTTATCTTTCAAAAAGCGGACATTCTTCATTTTGAAGCCAAATTTGTCACTGTTCTTGTATGGATCATGTTCTTAGTGTGGAATTTAAGAAATTTTGTTAACCCAATGGAATAAAGACCCAATTCTCTCTTTTCTTCTAGAAATTTTATAAATTTAAGCTTAAGTTTTGCATTTAGTTCTATGATACATTTTGATGTAATAAGAACAAAGTTCTTGACAGTTACCTAAGTTGCTGTCATTTCCTATGATTTGATTTTTTATGTATAAATACAGTTTTCCATCTGGCATCATTGTCTTTTTGCCTGAATGACTCCTTTAATTTTACAAAGCATTATGTCTGCTGGTGATAAATGCACCATCATTTGTATGTTTGAATAAATCTTTGTTTCCTTATTTTAAAATTATTTTCACTGTGTAAAAAAATCTAGGTTGATAATTTTATTATTTTCTTTCATTAAAAATGTTGCTCCATGACTTTTATTTATTTTTTAAAAATATGGAACACTTCATGAATTTTTGTGTCACCCTTGCACAGGGGACATTTTAATCTTCTCTGTATGGCTCCAATTTTAGTATATGTGCTGCTGACATGAGCACACTCCATGACTTTTAGTGTGCACTGTTACTAAGGAGAAATGTGCAGTCATCCTTATCTTTGTTCCCCTGTACATAACACATTTTGTTTCTTTGGTTGTACAGGAGGTTTTATCTTGTTTTATGTTTTTGTGTATACTTAAATAAAATAATGTAATACAGAGTTATTTTTGTTCTTTCAAAAGGGTCTTTGTAATGTCCAAGGCTGGACAGGCTTGGAAAAATATATATGTATAAATATTTTCCTCACAGAATGGGAATCAGATCAGATTCATAGACTGCTACTTTGTCCATTTTATTTTATTTTATTTTAAAGATTTTGCTTATTTATTTGATAGAGAGAGAGATAGCAAGAGAGCACAAGTGGGGAGGAGAGAAAGAAGCAGGGAGCCCCATGTGGGGCTTGGTCCCAGGACCCTGAGAGCATGACCTAAGCTGAAGGCAACAACTTAACTGACTGAGCCAAGCAGGTGCCCTGGTCCATTGCATTTTAGAAGGGCATACAAATAAACTAAGATGCATAAATTCAGTGAGGTGGAAAAATTGCATAATATGTAAATCACCTTTAAAATGTTTTTCTTTAAAAATTTTTTAAAAATTAAATGTTTTTGCTTGACTTATTTTGTTCAGCAGAATCTCTTTCAGTCATATCCATGTTGCTACAAAAGTTGGGAGAGTCAAGTATCATATGGTTTCACTTATTTGTGGAGCATAACAAACAACATGGAGGACATGGGGAGATGGAGAGGAGAGGGAGTTGAGGGAAATTGGAAGGGGAGATGAACCATGAGAGACTATGGACTCTGAAAAACAACCTGAGGGTTTTGAAGGGGCAGGGGATGGGAGGTTGGGGAACTAGGTGGTGGGTAATAGGGAGGGCACATATTGCATGGAGCACTGGGTGTGGTGCAAAAACAATGAATACTGTTACACTGAAAATAAATAAATTTTAAAAAATTAAATGTTTTTCTTTGATTAGGAATCATATTTGCTGGCTTTTTGTACTTCCTTAAAAAAAAAAAATGGAATGAACTTTGTTAATTTACCGAAGTGTCTCTAGGTGAAAGAAATGGTGATTAAATGTCAATGGATTTCTGCTTTGAGTGGAAGAGTGAAAAGAATCTGAACAAATTTCCCTTTGTCGGACTCCCCAAGTTGTGCTCAAAGAGATTCAGCTGAATGCAGACAATCCCTCTTCCTGCTTCGTTAACAGCTCAAGTCCCAGAATTTATCAGTGAGTAGAAGAATCCTACCTTAAGGTAGATCTAACAATTAGGACTAGATCCATCTGCATGTCATAGGGACAATGGCTTAAACAAGATCAAAATCTATTTCTCTCTCACATAAAATTCCAGACTTAACAGTATAAAGGTGTTGGGACCCTGTTCCACCAAGTTTTTTAAAAACCCAGAATCATTTGAATTCATTGTTCTATTATAGTAGAATATGATTGTTGCCATCCTGGTTCAAGACAATGGCTAGAGTTTTAGCCATCCTTATCAGGAAGCCAAGTATAGAAGGTGATGAAGAAAAAGAGTAAAGGGCATACACTTAATGACATATGAAAAGGGATTTGAGAAGCTGACACCAATACGTAACTACTATTTCACTGACCAAAATTCAACCACAAAGCTGAACTTAACTGGAAGGGAGATTGGAAATTGTAAAGTTTCTATGGATAGTCATATATCCAGCTATGATGAAAGAGATGAAGGGAACTAGAAAATCAATAGTCTCTGCTTAGATGAGTATTAATAAGCATTGTTATACCATCCTCTCTAATATGAGATCTGCCTTATTTTTTCTCCACACTTACTTCCTCTGACATAATTCCTATATCACTGATAATTTGTTTCATTGTTATTTTCGCTGACCAGAATGTGCACATTATGAGGGCAGGGATTTTTGTTTGCCCTTCTGAAGCAGATAAGAACAGAACCTGGCATGTGATTGATGTTTAATCAATATTTGAATTAAGAATAGAATAAAGTAAACATGGAGCCCTGTAACCAGTCGCTGTCACTGTAATTTGAGTAAAAAACATTAATCTTCTCAGAAAAAGCAAACACCTTTAATTTAACAAGACATAAGTAGATATATAATAAAAGAGACCAATGCAGATAGGAAAAATTAGGATCGATGTGAATGCAGGGGGAGTCAAAATGAGTCTAAAAGGAATTTAAATTGTGAGGAAAAGAAAAGACTTTTCCAATAGAATAGTAGCAAGGGAAGCAGACAGAGGCTAGATTTCTTCTCTGTAAGTGGATGCTATCATAAGCAAAGTTGGTTAGATGGGTGTATGGTGGGACTCAGGAAGGGGAGGAACTTGAGTCAATATTACTTCATATTTGAAGGCTTTTCCCTTGGTAAAGCCCTTTAGTATTGTTTGATCATTTTATTTTCATAGTAAGTTGATTTAGAAGATACTGTTATAACTGATTAATAGAGGAAAATTAAAAATCTAAATTTGATAAATTACTTATTTGTGGTCACATGGCTTATTCATTAACTACTTAATATTAATTCATTGGAGTCCAGAAAAAACCCAAACACTAATCTATTGTCTTTAATTTGTGCTCCTTTTCTCAGATACCAGTGCTAAGGTAAAAGTCAAAATATACACATAGAACCGTAAGTTGAATTGGGATATATCAAAATCATTAAAAACTGTTTATTTCATATCAACTTCTGTATCTAGACAGTGAGAGAAACATGTTTTATACCTAACATTGAGGTGTGTATAAGAACAAAAAAGATTCAACCTGAATTTTATGGCAAAGAAAATAATCCAATTATTTACATTTAACTTACGTACTTGAAGTTGCATATGTACATTATAATAACATTTGCCATTGCACACTTTATAAGGTTTCAAAAGTCTTTTTGTAAAGAAAACTACATTAGGTGTGCCTGGGTGGCTCAGTGGATTAAAGCCTCTGCCGTCCGCTCAGATCATGAGCCCGGAGTTCTGGGATCGATCCCCACATCCGGGTCTCTGCTCAGCAGGGAACCTGCCTCCCTCCCTCTCTCTCTGCCTGCCTCTGCCTAACTGTGATCTCTGTCTGTCAAATAAATAAGTAAAAGCATCTTTAAAAAAAAAAGCAAAGAAAAGAAAAAGAAAACTATAAATAAAGATAATGCTTGCTCTTCATCCGTCCTCAATTTTTACTTTTCCTTTGAGATAGTGTTTCTGCTAACTTTTTTCCTTTTACTGAATGGCCAGTAAAGGGAAAGGAAAAAAAAACAAAAAACCAAAAAAACAGAAACAAAAAACTAAGGCTCTTAGTCATTAAATGTCAAGAAATCAATATGAAGATTTCTTTGGGCAGATTAATATGAAATGAATTAAAACCAAAGCCTTTAGTTGTATTGCATGGAGCACTGGGTGTGGTGCAAAAACAATGAGTACTGTTACGCTGAAAATAAATAAATTAATTAAAAACAAAACAAAACAAAAAACCAAAGCCTTTAGTTGTGAATGTGTACCTGTACACATTCTGCACAATTCAGAGTAGACATAATTCAAATACGAGTAACATTTCTTGTTATTTCTATTTGAGTCATTGATTGATTGAAGTGGTGAAAAATATTAAAATCAGCAGCAAAACTTAGCTGAACAAATGTTTCACACATTTAGTAAAAGATATATTATTAATCTCATCACACAGGTACTATCACTGTTACAACTAACCCTGGAGATGTAAAATGAGCGGTAAAATAGATATGATTTTAGAATATTACAAGTTCTATCATTATGGCTAAGATTAACTATATAGCCTGATAAAGGTCTATTGCTTTTAGTGATACAGCAATGTCGCAGACAGGAAACTGCTTGGTAATTATAGCTGACTTACTAGCAATAAAAGGGCAGAAAAAGGACACCTTTGAGTAATTATCAGTAATAGAAAGACAAGTGATCTGAGCAAGGTAATAGAGAATAACAGTTTCATAGTGGTAGATGACAGAAAGGGTTAAGTCTTAAGTAAGTTAGAGGCTTTAATGGTGGAATAGTTATAATTTATTTTGGTCCAATTGAGTGATCATCTGAGCCTTATCTGAATTAAAGGATTTTTCTCTGGTGCTCTCTACAGATAAAATATTCTGCCTTGATGATGTAATGTGCAAAGTTGAAGTTTGCATTGCATTGTAGCTCTTTGAGATTTAGGTCTTCCTTGTTGGTTTTTATTTCATTTACTGAAGGGTGAATATATATATATTCAGCTCTGACAGTAATCAAACCTTTATTTCTTTTCTGGTAGTATTTTCCTCTGTTCAAGCTCTGTTTATAATATTTAAGTGTTAGATGATGCATTAACCCCTCCAGACTATTGTATACCATATAAAGAATCATAGCTTGACTTTATTAAATTGCACTTTCAGAACTGAGCCAGGAATGCCATCTCTACTCTTGGGCTTTAGCATGCTTCTTATATTCTCTATCTATAAAATAATGTCATTAAGTGCACTGGTTTTTCTTGGCAAACCTCCAGATGTGGCATAATTTATTTGGTCCTTTTGACATGGACAATCTGGGAAATTATTTTTTTAGATTTTACTTAAATTTAAGTCAGTTAGCATATAACATATTAATAGTTTCAGGGATAAAATTTAGTGATTCATCTCTTGCATGTAGCATCCAGTGTTTATTACATCAGGTGCCCTCCATAATGCCCATCATCCAATTACCCCATCCCCCCCACCCACCTCCTTTCCATCAGTCTTATTTGTTCCCTATTGTTCACAGTATCTTACGGTTTGCTTCTCTTTCTGTTTTTATCTTATTTTATTTTTCCATCCCTTACCCTATGTTTATCTGTTTTGTTTCTTAAATGCCACATTCACGTGTGTTGCAGAAATCCTCTCTCAAAACAGCATGTGGAATGGAACTATGTAGAAAAGATAACGTGGGAGCACTCAAGGTATGTAAATTTTGTCTAACATTAAAAAATATAAATCACGGAGAGAAGTCAAAAGGCGGAGAAATAGCAGGCTGAGACTACATCAGGTAGCAGGAGATCAACTCGATAGCTTATCTAAACATTGCAAACACCTAGAAATCCAACGGGAGATCGAACAGAAGAAGAACAGCAATTCTAGATATAGAAAATCAACCACTTTCTGAAAGGTAGGACTGGCGGAGAAGTGAATCCAAAACGACGGGAAGATAGACTGCAGGGGGAGGGGCCGGCTGCCGGCAAGTGGCAGAGCAATGGAGCAAAAATCAGGACTTTTAAAAAGTCTGTTCCACTGAGAAACATTGCTCCAGAGGCTAAACTGAGGTGAAGCCCACACGGGGTCAGCGTGGCCCCAGGTCCCGCGGGGTCACAGAAAGATTGGGGGTGTTGGAGTGTTGCAGAGCTCGCAGGTATTAGAACAGGGAAGCCGCTACAGAGACAGAGCCGAGGACTGAGCTCTCAGCTCAGCGTTACCTTGAACCGGTCCCAGGTTGGGTGAGCTCGGAGCGCGGCCGGAGACCAGGGATACGGGAGTGATTGGGTTCTGTTCTCTGAGGGCATACTGAGAAATGGGGCCCAGGCTCTCGGCTCCTCTGGGCCGGAGACTAGGAGGCCGCCATTTTCATTCCCGTCCTCTGGAACTCTACGGAAAGCGTTCAGGGAACAAAAGCTCCCAAAAGCAAACCCCAGCGGATCACTTGGTCTGGCCCCCAGTAAAGGCGGTGCAATTCGGCCTTGGGCAAAGACACTTGAGAGTCACTACAACAGGCCCCTACCCAGAAGATCAACAAAAAAATCCAGCCAGGACGAAGTTCATCTACCAAGGAAAGCAGGTTCAATACCAAGGACAGCAACGGAATTCCAGAGGAGGAGAAAGCAAAGCACGGAACTCATGGCTTTCTCCCCATGATTATTTAGTCTTGCGGTTAATTTAATTTTTTTTTCAATTTCTTTTTCTTCTTCTACTAAATATTTTACACTTTTTCTTTTTTAACGTTTTTTAACTAGTTTATCTAATATATAAATATTTTTCTTTCTTTTTTATATTTTTTCTTTATTTATTTTCTTTTTTTAAATTTTTTTTTTTTCTGAACCTCATTTTATCCCCTTTCTCCCCTCCGTGATTTGGGGTCTCTTCTGATTTGGTTAAATCACATTTTTCTGGGGTCTTTGCCACCCTTTTAGTATTTTACTTGCTCCTTCATATACTCTTATTTGGAAAAAATGAAAAGGCAGAAAAATTCGCCACAAAAAAAAAAAAAAAAAGAAAAAGAGGCAGTACCAAAGGATAGGGACCTAATCAACACAGACATTGGTAATATGTCAGATCTAGAGTTCGGAATGATGATTCTCAAGGTTCTAGCCGGGCTCAAAAAAGGCATGTAAGATATTAGAGAAACCCTCTCTTGAGATATAAAAGCCCTTTCTGGAGAAATAAAAGAACTAAAATCTAACCAAGTTGAAATCGAAAAAGCTATTAATGAGGTGCAATCAAAAATGGAGGCTCTCACTGCTAGGATAAATGAGGCAGAAGAAAGAATTAGTGATATAGAAGACCAAATGACAGAGAATAAAGAAGCTGAGAAAAAGAAGGACAAACAGCTACTGGACCACGAGGGGAGAATTCGAGAGATAAGTGACATCATAACATGAAACAACATTAGAATAATTGGGATTCCAGAAGAAGAAGAAAGAGAGAGGGGAGCAGAAGGTCTATTGGAGAGAATTATTGGAGAGAATTTCCCTAATATGGCAAAGGGAACAGGCATCAAAATCCAGGAGGTGCAGAGAACCCCCCTCAAAATCAACAAGAATAGGTCCACACCCTGTCACCTAATAGTAAAATTTGCAAGTCTTAGTGACAAAGAGAAAATCCTGAAGCAGTGCGGGAAAAGAAGTCTGTAACATACAATGGTAAAAATATTAGATTGGCAGCAGACTTATCCACAGAGACCTGGCAGGTCAGAAAGAGCTGGCATGATATTCAGAGCACTAAACGACAAAAACCTGCAGTCAAGAATACTATATCCAGCTAGGCTATCATTAAAAATAGAAGGAGAGATAAAAAGCTTTGAGGACAAACAAAAACTGAAAGAATTTGCAAACACCAAACCAGCTCTACAGGAAATATTGAAAGGGGTCCTCTAAGCAACGAGAGAGCCTAAAAGTAGTAGGTCAGAAAGGAACAGAGACAATATACAGTAATAGTCACCTTACAGGCAATACAATGGCACTAAATTCATATCTCTCAATAGTTACGCTGAATATTAATGGGCTAAATGCCCCAATCAAAAGACACAGGGTATCAGAATGGATAAAAAAACCAAAACCCATCTAAATGTTGCCTACAAGAAACTCATTTCAGATGCGAAGACACCTCCAGATTTAAAGTGAAGGGGTGGAAAACAATTTACCATGCTAATGGGCATCAGAAGAAAGCTGGGGTGGCAATCCTTAGATCAGATCAATTAGATTTTAAGCCAAAGACTATAATAAGAGATGAGGAAGGACACTATATCATACTCAAAGGGTCTGTCCAACAAGAAGATCTAACAATTTTAAATATCTATGCCCCTAACGTGGGAGCAGCCAACTATATAAACTAATTAAGAACAAAATCAAAGAAACACATCAATAATAATACAAATATAGTAAGGGACTTTAAGACTCCCCTCACTGAAACGGACAGATCATCCAAGCAAAAGATCAACAAGGAAATAAAGGCTTTAAATGACACACTGGACCAGATGGACATCACAGATATATTCAGAACATTTCATCCCAAAGCAACAGAATACACATTCTTCTCTAGTGCACATGGAACATTCTCCAGAACAGATCACATCCTGGGTCCTAAATCAGGTCTCAACTGGTATCAAAAGATTGGGATAATTCCCTGCATATTTTCAGACCACAACGCTCTGAAGCTAGAACTCAATCACAACAGGAAATTTGGAAAGAACCCAAATACATGGAGACTAAACAGCATCCTTCTAAAGAATGAAAGAGTTAACCAGGAAATTAAAGAAGCATTGAAAAAATTCATGGAAATAAATGATAATGAAAACACAACGGTTCAAAATCTGTGGGACACCCCAAAGGCAGTCCTGAGAGGAAAATATATAGCAGTACAAGCCTTTCTCAAGAAACAAGAAAGGTCTCAAGTACACAACCTAACCATACACCTAAAGGAGCTGGAGAAAGAACAACAAAGAAACCCTAAACCTAGCAGAAGAACAGAAATCATAAAGATCAGAGTAGAAATCAATGAAATGGAAACGAAAAAAAAAAAAAAAAAAAAAACCCAGTAGAAAAAATCAATGAAACTAGGAGCTGGTTCTTTGAAAGAATCAATAAGATTGATAACCTCCTGGCCAGACTTATCAAGAAGAAAAGAGAAAGGACCCAAATAAATAAAATCATGAATGAAAGAGGAGAGATCGCAACTAACACCAAAGAAATACAAACAATTATAAGAACATACTATGAACAACTCTACGCCAACAAATTTGACAATCTGGAAGAAATGGATGCATTCCTAGAGACATATAAACTACCACAACTGAACCAGGAAGAAATAGAAAACCTGACCAGACGCATTACCAGTAAGGAGATTGGAAGAACCATCAAAAATCTCCAAACAAACAAAAGCCCAGGGCCAGAGAGCTTCCCAGAGGAATTCTATCAAACATTTAAAGAAGAACTAATTCCTATTCTCCTGAAACTGTTCCAAAAAATAGAAATGGAAGGAAAACTTCCAAACTCATTTTATGAGGCCAGCATCACCTTGATCCCAAAACCAGACAAGGATCCCACCAAAAAAGAGAACTACAGACCAATATCTGTGAGGAACACAGATGCAAAAATTCTCATCAAAATACTAACCAATATGATCCAACAGTACATTAAAATGATTATTCACCACGACCAAGAGGGATTTATTCCAGGGCTGCAGGGTTGGTTCAACATCCGTAAATCAATCAATGTGATAGAACACATTAATAAAAGAAAGAACAAGAACCATATGATACTCTCAATAGATGCTGAAAAAGCATTTGACAAAGTATAGCATCCCTTCCTGATCAAAACTCTTCAAAGTATGGGGATAGAGGGCACATGCCTCAATATTATCAAAGCCATTTATGAGAAACCCACTGCAAATATCAGTCTCAATGGAGAGAACCTGAAAGCTTTTCCGTTAAGGTCAGGAACACGGCAGCGATTTCCATTATCACCGCTGCTATTCAATACAGTACTAGAAGACCTAGCCTCAGCAATCAGACAACAAAAGGAAATTAAAGGCATCCAAATCAGCAAAGAAGAAGTCAAACTATCACTCTTTGCAGATGATATGATACTATATGTGGAAAACCCAAAAGACTCCACTCCAAAACTGCTAGAAGTTGTATAGGAAATCAGTAAAGTGTCAGGATATAAAATCAATGCACAGAAATCAGTTGCATTTCTGTGCACCAACAACAAGACAGAAGAAAGAGAAATTAAGGAGTCAATCCCATTTACAATTGCACCCAAAACTACAAGATACCTAGGAATAAACCTAACCAAAGAGGCTAAGAATCTATATGCAGAAAACTATAAAGTACTCATGAAAGAAATTGAGGAAGACACAAAGAAACAGAAAAATGTTCCCTGCTCCTGGATTGGAAGAATAAATATTGTGAAAATGTCTATGCTACCTAAAGCAATCTACACATTTAATGCAATCCCTATCAAAATACCATCCATTCTTTTCAAAGAAATATAACAAATAATCCTAAAATTTACATGGAACCAGAAAAGACCTCGAATAGCCAAAGGAATCTTGAAAAATAAAGCCAAAGTTGGTGGCATCACAATTCCGGACTTCAAGCTCTATTACAAAGCTGTCATCATCAAGACAGCATGGTACCAGCACAAAAACAGACACATAGGTCAATGAAACAGAATAGAGAGCCCAGAAATAGACCCTCAACTGTATGGTCAACTAATCTTCAACAAAGCAGGAAAGATTGTCCAATGGAAAAAAGACAGCCTCTTCAACAATTGGTGCCGGGAAAATTGGACAGCCACGTGCAGAAAAATGAAATTGGACCACTTCCTTACACCACACACGAAAATAGACTCCAAATGGATGAAGGACCTCAGTGTGAGAAAGGAATCCATCAAAATCCTTGAGGAGAACACAGGCAGCAACCTCTTCAACCTCAGCCGCAGCAACATCTTCCTAGGAACATTGGCAGAGGCAAGGGAAGCAAGGACAAAAATGAACTATTGGGATTTCATCAAGATCAAAAGCTTTTGAACAGCAAAGGAAACAATTAACAAAACCAAAAGACAATTGACAGAATGGGAGAAGATATTTGCAAACGACATCTCAGATAAAGGGCTAGTATCCAAAATCTATAAGGAACTTAGCAAACTCAACACCCAAAAAACAAACAATCCAATCAAGAAATGGGAAGAGGACATGAACAGACATTTCTGCAAAGAAGACATCCAGATGGCCAACAGACACATGAAAAAGTGCTCCACATCACTCGGCATCAGGGAAATACAAATCAAAACCACAATGAGATACCACCTCACACCAGTCAGAATGGCTGAAATTAACAAGTTGGGAAACGACAGATGCTGGCAAGGATGCGGAGAAAGGGGAACCTTCCTACACTGTTGGTGGGAATGCAAGCTGGTGCAACCACTCTGGAAAACAGCATGGAGATTCCTCAAAATGTTGAAAATAGAACTACCCTATGACCCAGCAATTGTACTACTGGGTATTTACCCTAAATATACAAATGTAGTGATCCGAAGGGGCACGTGATCCCGAATGTTTATAGGAACAATGTCTACAATAGCCAAACTATGGAAAGAACCTAGATGTCCATCAACAGATGAATGGATAAAGAAGAGGTAGTATATATACACAATGCAATACTATGCAGCCATCAAAAGAAATTAAATCTTGTCATTTGCGACAACGTGGATGGAACTATAGGGTATCATGCTTAGTGAAATAAGTCAATCAGAGAAAGACAACTATCATATGATCTCCCTGATATGAAGATGTGGAGAAGCAACATGGGGGGTTAGGGGGATAGGAGAATAATAAATGAAATGAGATGCGATTGGGAGGGAAACAAAACATAAGTGACTCTTGATATCACAGAACAAACTGAGGGTTGCTATGGGGAGGGGGGGGTTGGGAGAGGGGGAGTGGGGTTTTGGATATTGGGGAGGGTATGTGCTATGGTGAGTGCTGTGAAGTGTGTAAACCTGGCGATTCACAGACCTGTAACCCTGGGGATAAAAATACATTATATGTTTATAAAAAAATAAGAAATAAAATAAATAAATAAATTAATTAATTAAAAATTTTAAAAAATATATAAATCACACACTATTTATTTTTATAGAACTATAAGCCACAATATAAATCACAAACAAAATACTGGAAAATAAATCTATATTCTCAATAGACATAGGAAATGCATAAATTCAACACTTTTTTTATGACAAAAACTCTCTATAATCTAAGAATAGAAGAGATATTTTTTAATTAATAAAAGATGTTAACAAAATGTCATCATACTTGAAAGTGAATGATAGTATTCACTTAATGATGAAATATTATTTTCCCTTTGCGTTGGAGATACATGTAAGAATATCCCCTGTTACCATTTTATAAAATGTTGTACTAGACATCCTAGCTAGTTCCACAAGACACATAAAAGATAGAGATGTAGTGAAAAGAAGGGCTGTATGTACCCCAATGTTCATAACAGCAATGGCCACAATCACCAAACTGTGGAGGAGGCCAAGATGCCCTTCAACAGATGAATGGATAAAGACATGGTCCATATATACAATGGAATATTATGTAGCCATCAGAAAGGACGAGTGCCCAACTTTTGTATCAACATGGACAAGACTGGAGGAAATTATGCTGAGTGAAATAAGTCAAGCAGAGAAAGTCAATTATCATATGGTTTCACTTACTTGTGGAGCATAAGGAATAACATGGAGGACATTAGGAGAAGCAAAGGAAAAGGGAACCGGTGTAAATTGGAGGGGGAGATGAAGCATGAGAGACTGTAGACTCTGAGAAACAAACGGAAGGTTTTGGAGGAGAAGAGGGTGGGGAGATGGGTGAGCCTGGTGATAGGCATTAAGGAGGGCATAGCTTGCATGGAGCACTGGGTGTGGTGCCTAAACAATAAATCTTGGAACAATGAAAAAATAAAATTAAATATAAAAAAAGAAATAAAACTCTCATAAGCCTGAATATTTAAAACAAAGGAAATCTATTATTATTACTATTATTATTATTTTATGGCTTGATTACATAGGTAAGCAAGTTTAAAATAATTTGGTAGTAATCCATTAGATTTAAAAAGTGATTTTAGCAAGGTCACTGTGAATAAAGTCAATTTAAAATATCAATAGTATTTCCATATAATGGTATAAAACAATTGAAGAATAAATTGTAAAACTATCCCAATAGCATAAATTATTACAGATTGCTGGTGAGTATTTAAATAGTGCTATTTCAGAGCACCATTAGTATCTAGTAAAGTTAAATATAATCTTGCATCATTACCCAGTAATTCCACACCTGCATAAAAGCCCAAAGAAATTAGTGCATATATCTACCCATATAAGAACATTATGTTCATATCAGCTTTATTCATATAGCTCAAAAATGGAAATAGTCCTGAATTCCATCAACTATAGAAGAGTCATTGGAATACTATACAGAAAATTGCTAAGACACAAAATTACTGCCTCATTCAGCAACATAGATTAATCTTAGAGATAAAAGATGATCAAAATAAGTCAGGCACAACAGTGTACATACCCCTTTATTTAATTCATTGACATGTAGGAACAAGCAAAACTAATCTATAGTGAACACAAATAGGTTCTTAGATTTATTATAAGATTATCTCTGGGTATACAGATCTGGAAGAGACACAAGTGTTTTATATCTTGGTATGGAAGCTGGTTGTAGAGTAATTATAAAACTTCATTTACTTATGCACATTTCTAATTTATACAAAATTTTTAAAGATTTTATTTATTTATTTGACAGAGAGAGGTCACAAGTAGGCAGAGAGGCAAGCAGAGAGAGAGGAAGGGAGGCAGGCTCTCTGCTGAGCAGAGAGCCCGAGGCGGGGCTGGATCCCAGGACCCTGGAGTCATGACCTGAGCCGAAGGCAGAGGCTTTAACCCACTGAACCACACAGGTGCCCCTCTAATTTATACAATTTGCCATATCTTTGGAATCCTGAAATAAATACCTTTTTAAAAGTGACCCAAAATAGGGGCACCTATTCTCACCAATGCAATATATCAGAACCAGAAAGAGAAAGAGACTTGGTTTTCACAATTATAAGTTAATAGGGTACACTTAGAGAATATAATTGAATCAATTCAAAAGTACTAAGAAAAATTTGGTAAGGCAATAAAATATAAGAAACTATTTTTCTTATCAAAAAGTAACTATATAAATATGTAAGCACTTTAAAAATATTTTATATTTATTAGTTCAAACATAATATGAAAAAACATGAGATTGATTTGAAATAACTCTCAAATTACGAGAATAACCTAAAAAAAGGACTATATAAGATTATGGGAACACTATGATCTTTTTCCTAAAAGATGTAAAAATACAAGTTGATTTGATGGGAACGTTTCTTATTTTCTGGAATAGAAAGAGTTAAGATACTTTTTTTTAATATATTGCTTCTTTCTGATTATGACAACATAGAAAAATTTAAAAGCTACTAAAAATAACAACCTCACAAGATTTAGATCATAAAGTCTTATGAACTATAACTATATTAGTCTTCTTTTATATATAATGAGTAATCTATTTCAGTAAATGTTCAGAGAACATTTTTAGTGACAAAAATTACATTTAGTGGACCATTAATAATTCACTTAATCATTTTATTAATTTGTACATTACTTTAGGAAAAGTCTTTATAAATGCAAGAATGGGAATAAAGGAAAATATGTCATATATCCATTCTTCTCATAATTGATTCTTAGATTTAATATAATCCCAACCAGAATCCCAGTAGGACAATGGGTGGTAAATAATATTTATAGGCTCATGCAAAAAAGGAAAAAAAATAGAAAATATTGAGAAATGAAAGAATAATGGAAGGGGATTGCCCTATTGTGTCAAGAATTACAGAAAAGATGTGTTTTTAACTGAAAGAAGAAATGCATAAGTTCTATATACGGATGAATAGCTAGAAAGACATTTCTGTAAAAAAAAATAAAACAAAACTTTTAGCAGACCTGTAAGTTTCTTTAAGTAGGTAAAATATTTACAGAGTAAGAACACATAAATGTGTGGATGTAAGCATAGATGCATAGATAAAAATATTTACACAAAGACCTCTAATAAGCACATGAACAAAAACGAAAAAGAACTCTTGAAAAATGACAAGCTATGAAAAGTCACTCGTACAAGAACAGATCAAGATGGTTAGTAAAGACATTAAAAAATCATCAAGGAGGGGCGCCTGGGTGGCTCAGTGGGTTAAAGCCTCTTCCTTTGGCTCAGGTCATGATCCCAGAGTCCTGGGATCGAGCCCCACATTGGGGCACTTCTCTGCACTTCGGGGAGCCTGCTTCCTCCCCTCTCTCTCTCTCTCTGCCTGCCTCTCTGCCTACTTGTGATCTCTGTCTGTCAAATAAATAAATAAAATCTTTAAAAAAAAATCATCAAGGAACAAATTCGAATGGCCAGAAACATTTGGGAAACATACAAAATTTCTGGAAATGAGGGAAAGATAATTACTTTTTTTTAAAGATTTATTTATTTATTTGAGAAAGAGAGAGTAAGAGAGAGCAGCAGCGAAAAGCAGAGGGAGTGGGAGGAAGAATCTCAACAGACTCTGCTCCAAGCTTGGAGCCTGACGAGGGCCTGGATCTCAGAACCGTGAGATCAGGGCCCTGAGATCATGACCCTAAGATCATGACCTGAGCTGAAACCGTGAGTCAGTCACTTAATTAACTATGCCATCAAGACACCCCAATGAGGGAAAGATAATTTTTTTAAAAAATCTTTCTTTTTTTTTTAAAGACTTTATTTATTTATTTGACAGACAGAGATCACAAGTAGGTGGAGAGAGAGGGGGAAGGAGGCTCCCTGCTCACCAGAGAGCCCGCGGAGGGACTCGATCCCAGGACCCTGAGATCATGACCTGAGCTGAAGGCAGAGGCTTAACCCACTGAGCCACCCAGGCACCCCAAATTGTAAACATGTTTAAATTTTTTTTTAAAGATTTTTTTTTATTTATCTGACACAGAGAGAGAGAGATCACACATAGGCAGAGAGACAGGCGCAGAGAGAGGGGGAAGCAGGCTCCCCGCCGAGCAGAGAGCCTGATGCAGGGCTCGATCCCAGGACCCCGAGATCATGACCTGAGCTGAAGGCAGAGGCTTAACCCGCTGAGCCACCCAGATGCCCCAACATGTTTAAATTTTTTAAAGTGCTCCAAGCCCTTGGTTAATTCTTCACTTCTTTGCTCTACAGGGGGACTTTCCTTCTTATCTATAAGCAGTGGAGAGTAACACTTACCAGCAGATACCAAGACAAATACCCTTTAAAATTTCTGTAGAAAACATACTTGAAATGTGTTTCAATGTGATTTTATGGAGTCAATGAACTTAACTTTCTTGGTGTCTCTTGTCTGATTATATACCTAAAATCTATCTATCTGTAATCTATTATCTATTATCTATCTATCTATCTATCATCTATCATCTATCTATATACCTGCAAAAGACGAAGCAAGCATAAGAACTCAGAGATTATCTTCACTTTGTTTATTAGGCCACATATATGACATCATCATCTTCTATTCATCCTGTGGCCTAATAAAGTGTAGATAATCTCTGAGTTCTCATCTTCGTTTCATCTTTTGCTGCTCATACAACTTTTAGCAAAGCCTCCACTTTAGCAGAGTAAAGGCTTGAAGACACTGGGACATGTTGGATTAAGAGGGCAGGGTAGGGGGTGAGGAGTGGAGAACTGGGGAGAATTCACACCAACATTTATTAATAGTTTCCTTTGAGTAGTGACATCGCAAATGACTTTAACTTCGTCTTTATTGGGCAAGGTTCATTCATCAAAGCCCATATCACACAGCAATAATTGGGAATATTTTCAATAATAACACCGGCAACAAGAAAGCTATGTCCTAAAGACCTAAGCATTTTGGAAATAGGGAATCAATTAAAATAAAAAAAAAATAGATGGCACTAAGTGTTCTAGCTGTTAATATGGAAAAAGCAGTCTGGTAAACAGGCCAACTCTACTCTTTCCTCCTTCTCTTTCATCACTGAGACACGCTGACAAGAGAAATCACATTGTCCACTTAAGTAATTTTTGCTTACATACATTTGTCCCGTGGTGCTCTGGGTAGAACACAGCGGTTTAGCAGCATACAACTTGAATCCTAATAAAGCATGGGAGATCCCAAAAGAAAATGATTCTCGGAGTTATTTAATTCCTGACGTAGTTATTGGTTTAATCATAAATTCCTCTTTGTTTTCAATACAGAAGTGATGTTAATGATTTAAATATGTGTTTGGTTATGTCCATGGTTCAGAACCTGTCATGTTGCTAACAATGTAACTTCGGACTTGAGTTCCGAGTGTCACTTTTGAATTGGAGTTCAGAGATCATTTTCATTTTTGTTAACATGGCCGACTTTGCAATGAGTATGCATGAGATTTTTTATTATGGTACTCTTTTGTTCACAGTTTTGTATTACTTTAATGTCTTTGTCTTAGTACCGTATGAAGAGCCTCACTGTAGAGATGAATGAAAACTCTGAGGCCCATGGCTTTGGTAGTAATTAAATGGCAGCACATTTCAAAGCTATGGATATTTAATGTCACCAAAGTATCGGTTTCACATTTGGTTCAATACTGTGTGTGGGAATTAAATGCAGAACAGTGTGTGTGTTATCACTGCTTAATCATGTAAATGGTATTCACATGTTAGGCCTCTGTTCTTAATTGAATTTTTGCTTCTTTATTTAGAAACAAAGATTTCTTGATAAGGTTAAATTGGTTTTAAGCAGAAGCATATTCTTAAGAAATTAATTTTCATATTTTCTCACTGGTACTCCGTTGTAAGTGAATGTCACAGCATGTGTGATGACAATACTGCACATTTTGTCTTTATTCCAGAGGTACAGCTCTGTGATAAGCAAAGCTCAAGCTGGAAAAATATCTATGGCAACAATGTGCTTTCATTTTGATGTTTTTATCATAAAATGGCCTATGAACATCTAGAATTTATTTTATTTTTAAATATGTCCAAAAATGGACATTTAAAAAAAATAAATAAATAAGTTAAAAAAAGGTTAAAAAACTTCCTTAGGCATTAACTTCACATGTACCTCATATATCTAAGTTACAGAAGACATTTAGAGGCCTAAATCTTTTAGGCAATAATATATTTAGTTCATTTGCCTCTAAGAGAAATTCCTTCTAACTTGTTGAAATTTTCTGTTGCAGAACTTTAAGGCAAGTGGCGAAAAACTTTGTTCTTGAAATTCCTGGTTTTGCTTCTTAATCAGTCACATCAGTGAATTGTGAAGACTTTCTCAATTGGACTTCTGATACTCTTTTAGGGCATATGAAATTTTTAAGAAGGAGTCCATTGCTAAATAATTATTATTATTATTATTTAAATTTAATCAGCCAACAGATAGTACATCATTAGTTTTTTGTTGTAGCTAGTCCATTGCTAAATTAAACATGGTTGTCTACATATTAATAACATGTATATAAAATAGTTGTTTTGAATTTCAGTTGAGTTTATTTGTAACAAAAATTAAAACATTAAAAATATTGACATAGTTTTACTTCCAAATTAAGGCATTCTTTTTATTACAGTTGTTACTGTTCATTGATTTATCATAGCAGTAAACTCTTGCTGATAATAAAATATTCACTTAAACATAAGAAAGTTGCAATTAAATTTAGGACGTTATTTGTCACTCTTTCATCGCATTGAGTGAGTAAACAGAATGAATTTATCATCCACCAAATTCAATTTGCATTGTAATAATATAGTCATTATCCTACACCAAGAGATGTTGGAGAAAAATATTGAGAATGACTGGCTGAATATTTTACAGGAGTCTAGGATTTTAAGGATTTCTGAATTCAAATCCCAAGTCTTATAACTGATCATACAGTTATTAGCTAAACATTACTTATTCTCTGCAAAAGTAAAAGGTGAAAAATACTAAGTATAGAATTAAATGGATAGTATCAAACTTATTTTGAGATAAATCTACTTGGTAGGTGTCTGAGAAACTATAACCCATTTAGGACTCACTTTTTAAAATATGTTCATTTGAATGAAAACATGTATCATCCAAGATTTCTGATCCAGAAGCCATTCTCATCCACTGCATCTTCGACCTGTATCAATCTCTTGCTTATAGATCTGCCTTCTCTGCTGGACTGAGAACTTGTAAGCAGTGACTTTCTCAAACATTTTTGAACCATAAGCCTTATTTTATAGTACTTCATAATAATAAGTGCTCAATAACCGCTCCTTGGCTCGTATACAAAATGGCTTGACCATTCTTCAATGACTTTAAACCCTGAAGCACAGGAATTTTAAAGTCCCTTTACAGCTTCAGGAACTTTCCAAGAAACAACCACAGGAGCAATAACAACCGAACCAAACCAAATGAAACCAGACCATCTGTATTCTATTACCCTTTATTCTCAGAAAAGTGGCTTGCTGCCTCATATGTCCATAATAAAAAAGGGGGGGGGGTCTTGGCTGATTCTTTAGAGAATCATAAAGTTCTACTTTTGGGGAACCTGAAGGAGATGTTGGTAGAAAGATTAGGGGTGTGTGTGTGTGTGTGTGTGTGTGTGTGTGTGTGTGTGTTTTAAGCCACACTAAATTTAAAGGAATTTGGAGATATTTAGGAGGAGGCATCAAGTTCAACAAGTCTAGTACACAGGAGAGAGAACTGGGATGGACATTTAGATCTGGTTATTCTGTGAGCTTTAAACATACTTTATTCATACTTTAAAATGTGTTTGAGTAGATGGATCTTGCTTAGAATATGCAATTACTGTAACTATTTATATGATTCACTCCAGGATAGAAATATTGATAATATAGCTATTTTCTCAGGGATGAACATATTATTTAAGGAATACATATTACCTAAATCTAATCATCTGAGCTAGTCATTTCTCATGAATTCCTATTACTTATCATGCTGAATATAATAAATTTTTCTTAGATGAAACGTCATGCAAAGTTTAAGTCTCCAAAAGTATAAGTGCATAATTCTTCGCCAAAGAAAGAAAACATTATTGAACCAAATCCACATGTCCTTTAGTTTTAGAGATATGGAAGTTACTGTTCATGTGCAGAATAGGCAACAAAGTAAGAAAAGCAACTCTTGAAAAGCCCAGCAGAACCCCTGCCTACAGGTGAAAATGCAGATCTTTACCACACCTTGGTGCTCTTATTACTTGAATTTAAAAGCCTGCCACCCCCTAGTTCCTCTTCTTCTATTAAGTTTTTTGCCCGCTTTGTGAGATTAAGAGTCATTTATGGTTTGTCTCCCTCCCAATCCCATCTTGTTTCATTTATTCTTCTCCTATCCCCCTACCCCCCCCATGTTGCTTCTCCATGTCCTCATATCAGGGAGATCATATGATAGTTGTCTTTCTCCGATTGACTTATTTCACTAAGCATGATACGCTCTAGTTCCATCCACGTCATCGCAAATGGCAAGATTTCATTTCTTTTGATGGCTGCATAGTATTCCATTGTGTATATATACCACATCTTCTTGATCCATTCATCTGTTGATGGACATCTAGGTTCTTTCCATAGTCTGGCTATTGTAGACATTGCTGCTATAAACATTCGGGTACACGTGCCCCTTCGGATCACTATGTTTGTATCTTTAGGGTAAATACCCAGTAGTGCAATTGCTGGGTCATAGGGTAGTTCTATTTTAAGTTTTTTGTTCTAATTCCAGTATAGTTAACATGCAATGTTACCTCAGTGCAAGTTGTACAATATAGTGATTCAACAGTTCACTGAGCTCTCATCATGGTGAGTGTGCTCAGAAGCCCCATTCCCTATTTCACCTACCACCAACCCACCTCTCCTCTGGTAACCATCAGTTTTTCTCTATAGTTATGAGTCTATTTCTTGGTTTCTCTCTCTCTATTTTTCCCTTGCTCATCTGTTTTGTTTCTTAAATTCTGCATGAGTGAAATCACGAGATTTGTCTTTCTCTGATCGACTTATCTCACTTAGCATTATACTCTCTAGCTTCATCTATGTTGTAAGTGGCAAGATTTCATTCTTTTGTGGCTGAATAATATTCCATTGTATGTAAATACCACATCTTCTTTATACATTCATGTATTGATGGACATTTGGTCTGCTTCCATAATTTGGCTATTGTACATACTGCTATAAACACAGCGTGCATGCATAGGAGTATATTGTATTTTGGGCATAAATACTCAAAAGTGCAAATACTCTGGATCATAGTTCTATTTTTATCGTTTTGAGATATCTCCATAATATTTTCCAGAGTGGCTGCACCATTTTGCATTCCCACCAATAGTATACGAGGGTTCATTTTTTTCCACATCTTCGCCAACACTTCTTGTTTCTTGGGGTTCTGATTTTAGCCACTCTGGCAGGTATGAGTTGATATCTTAGTGTAATTTTGATTTGCATTTCCTTGATTATGAGTGATGTCGATCATTTTTTTCATGTGTTTGTTGGCCATCTGGATGTCTTCCTTGGAGAAATCCACATGTCTGTTCATGTCTTCTGCCCATTTTTAATTGGATTATTTGTTTTTGAGTATTGAGTTTTATAAATACTTTATATATTTTTGATACTAACCATTTATCATATATGCCATTTGTAAATATCTTTTCTCTTTCAGTATGTTGTTTTTTCATTTTGTTGGTGGTTTCCTTCGCTGCTACACATTCCTCTTAGGTCCTAGATTTATCATTTTAGGCACCTCCACATCCAAACATGTGAGAGTGTGGTCAAAATGCTAAGACCTCCTCTTCTAGTCAGTATGGTAGAGTTATTACTTTAAAATGTATTGATGCACTAGAGCAGATGTGTATTTACATACCCAATGTATGCTTATTCAGAAAATTGTTTCACACAACAAGAAGACAGTTTAGTAGTTCAATAGTTCAGGAAAAGAGGAACTATCAGATCCTTTGTATTCATTTCAAGGGTGTAAAGTGTAAAAAGTCACCTGACTCGAAGAATTTTTCTGTGGAAGAAACGATGAGCTTTAAAATTGGAAAAACCATTAACTTTGCTGTAAAGATTAGGTCAAAGGAAATGGAGTTATAAGAGTTTCCTCTGAAATATATAATGATTCACTTATTAAGTTATTAACAATGCTGTTAAACATGAGTTAACAGTATAACCTGGCTTGTCACTTAATAGTTGCAAACAATTTTAATGATCGATTGATTGATCGATGATTCCTTTATTCTAGAAATCAGCTGAGACACTGAACTTGTCATACATAAACTCGGCATGAGAACATGTTGATTTATCTCTTTAAGTTATTAGACTATTTTTATTTTAAGGGATAATAATACCTTGCAGGTTTATTATGATAATTAAGTAAGAGAATAAGTGTAAAATACCTAGCATAGAGTCTGGGATATAATCTGCTAAAATTGGGTAGTTCTTATGCACTGATGATAAAGACAAGGGTCACATTCAGTAACAAATTCCTGTATCCTGCTCTCATAAAAATCAATGTTTTGCTTAGTGCTTACACATATATATAACCATTAAGATAATCCTTACACAAACTAAAGAAAGTCAGTATCTCATTTGAATGCAGTTCTATAATTATGCAGTTGTATTCAATGCGTCAAGAACTTTTACAAGAAACTATGACGCTGGAAAGGATTTTGTAATCCTTGGGTTAGAAATTAATGATTAATAAGATCAATGTGAACATTTTATGGTAGGGGAAATTTCTTACTTTAGTCTACTATAAAGAGAAGAAAAAACAAATAAAACTTTAGGTACACAGATTCATATGACATTTACAGAAGAAAGGGGGACAGGCCCTGACCACAAAGCCAGAAATAGACAGTATGTTAGGTCTACTGGAACTGAACAAATAGTCCTTTTCCATTGCTCTCCAAACAAGGAAAAGGTTCCTGTCCAGAAACTAGCACTCCATTACTGACCAGGTGGGCCTTGTCCTTATAAACAAAACTTACTATAGAATCTTGCCATCAATGAGAGCTTATATCTAAATAGATCACTGACCTGCTGAGGAGACTAAACAGCCTACAAAACAGCATTGAGATGAAAGAATTTCAAAATGTTCATATCACAAAGAATGCTAAACCTTCTAAATGGCTCCATTTAATTATTGATGTCAAAGGATATGATGGCTATTTTAGAATCAGGGACTTATTTCAACCTTTATCCAAAGCCATCTCTGTTCAGTGGGAGTAGACAGAGCCCCTGAAATCTGGAGTCTCATAGATTTATACCAGGGAATTGATGGAGAGCTAGGCAGAAAACTGAAAGAGAATTCTGACTTTATTTTTACTCACAAACAAGAAACATGAGTACCAGGGAGGGCATCCCACAGTTAATTAGGGGAACATCCAAGTCTAATTCTCCAATATATGAATTCTATGAACACCAAGAATGTCCCAAAAATATTTTCAGTACTATATATGAGTATGACTACATTTGAGTCAAAAGTACTCTTGGGCCCTTGCTGGCTCTGTCTTAGGTTTAAAAGATGTCAATAATATATTTTTTTAAAGTTAAGTTAAAAATAAAAACAAATCTCAAGGAAATTAAAGAATGAGTTTTTTTTTTTTTTTAAAGATTTCATTTATTTATTTGACAGACAGAGATCACAAGTAGGCAGAGAGGCAGGCAGAGAGAGGAGGGGAAGCAGGCTCCCTGCTGAGCAGAGAGCCCCATGTGGGGCTCGATCCCAGGACCCTGGGATCATGACCTGAGCTGAAGGCAGAGGCTTTAACCCACTGAGCCACCCAGGCGCCCCAAAGAATGAGTTCTTGAGTGGCAATTTTCTCCCAGTATCCACAGGATTTGTTAATGTTCACAGGCAAATAATTCCACCACAGAGTGGAGATTGCTGAGCTCGTTCTTACATGCTGGTAATCTGGAACTCTCTCTTTTCCCTCAATAGATTTGGGGAAATGCACATATTGTGCCATTACAATTATCACTGTTTTGTAATTTACAAATATGTAGTATATGCTAATTATGACAATGGACCCTATTCCTCATTTGTTGAAAAAAATAAAGAATATTATTGAATTGCTATAATACACAGGTAAAAAACTCAAATTCTGGCAGATATTTCATCCCCTTTCTTCTGCTGTTTTAATGGCAAACCAAGACTTTATGCAAATAATTTTTAGAAATGATTCACCCATTTCTCTAGGGACCCACTTCTCTAGAGCTACCAGCTTCTGTCAAATAATGAGCATACGAATTTCATATCCTTTATTGTTTCATTTATTATGAGAATGTATCTGAAGAGAAGAGAGCTGTTAAAATGTTGATAAAAGCTGATAAAGTGTTATGTTATTTTAAATTTCCTCATAAATGCTATTGTTAACCATTTAGCAGCAATTTCATAATAATGTATCTTCATGCATCCACAAAGACTGAATTTGTTTATCGGATTGATAAATATGGCCTTCTAAAAATGATTACTTTTATTTTTGGTGTCTACATGTTTTAATTTTTATATATGAGTCTAGTGTGGATGAACAAATAATATGTCTTTCTAAGTAGGTAGAGGAATTTCTGCCAATGCTAGCAGTGATCTCTACAGAACAGAACAGTGATATGGATTTAACCGTGAGGGGCAAGTGTGGAAAAATTGTGACCAGATTTTTGTCACCCTAAAATACAACATTTACTGTTACATTTACCATATGTGAAAATCAGGTTAGTTTTAATCATGGATATGTGTGTACAGAAGATGGAGGGGAGGGATGGTTAGAAAAATAGTAAAATCAGGTTATCAATGGATTTTACATATTCCTCCCCAAAATGAGAAAGATAAGGCAATTTGTGACATTAAATTGAATATGGGCAATAACCCAAATATCCATCAATGGATGAATATATATATGTTTATATATATGTTATTATACATTATAACAATATTATATATGTTATAATATATAATAACATATATAATATAATATATTATAATATATTTATATAAATATATTATAATATAATATATTATAATATATTTATATAAATATATAAATTTATATATAATATACATAATATATATAATAAATTTATATATAATAAAAATTTATATATTTATATATTTAAATTTATATAAAATATTTATATAATATATAAAAATAAATATATTTATATATTTGTATATAATATATATTATATATTATAACATATTATATAATATGTTATTATATGTGTTATAATATATAATATATATTATATATTATAATATATTTATATGTAACATATATAACATATATAAATATATTATAATATATTATATTATATAATATGTTATATGTTTATATAAAGAACATGTGTGTGTCCATATATATGTGTATATATAAGTGTGTGCATATTATTCAGCCATGAGAAAAAAGGAAATCATACATTTGCAACATGGATGTACCTTGAAAGCATGAGGCTAAGTGGAGTAAATTAAAAAGATAATTGTACTACTTATATGTGGAATCAAAAAAGCAGAACTCCCAGAAACAGAGATTGGAATGATGGTTACCAATGGCTAGGAGGTAGGGAAATGGAGATGTTCGTCAAAGAGTATAAACTTTGAGTTTCTTCATACTATAGTGATATTCTTGGCCTGTGCTCTGGTTGGTCTATTTGTTAAATATTTATAGAATCATGCCTGACTATAGAGATCTTTTTCATGTGTGCTTTGGCTAAATCACATTTATTTCTGTATCATTATATTTGAATCTTGTGTAAACTTATTAATTATTATGTACACTTATTAAACAATATGAGTATCATTGGCTAAGCATAACACAATTATTGCTGAGCCAAATACCTCTTAATCATCCAACTTGTGATTATTATTGCAAATATCTAAGTGATAAATTTAATTTTCTTTTTTGAGTGCTTTGATGTGTTATTTTAAGCACTTTATATATATATATATTATTTTTACCTTCAAGCAACCCTATGAAAAAAGTGTGATTTTTTAAAATCAATTAATTTATTTTTTTTCAGCATAACAGTATTCATTGTTTTTGCAAAACACCCAGTGCTCCATGCAATACGTGCCCTCCCTATTACCCACCACCTGTTTCCCCCAACCTCCCACCCCCGCCCCTTCAAAACCCTCAGGTTGTTTTTCAGAGTCCATAGTCTCTTATGGTTCTCTTCCCCTTCCAATTTCCCTCAACTTCCTTCTCCTCTCCATCTCCCAATGTCCTCCATGTCATTTGTTATGCTCCACAAATAAGTGAAACCATATGATACTTGACTCTCTCTGCTTGACTTATTTCACTCAGCATAATCACTTCCAATCCCGTCCATGTTGCTACAAAAGTTGGGTATTCATCCTTTTTTTTTTTTTAATAAACATATAATGTATTTTTATCCCCAGGGGTACAGGTCTGTGAATCACCAGGTTTACTTCACAGCACTCACCATAGCACATACCTTCCCCAATGTCCATAACCCCCTCCCCCTCTCCCAACCCCACCTCCCCCCAGCAACCCCCAGCTTGTTTTGTGAGATTAAGAGTCACTTATGGTTTGTCTCCCTCCCAATCCCATCTTGTTTCATTTATTCTTCTCCTATCCCCCTAACCCCCCATGTTGCATCTCCACGTCCTCATATCAGGGAGATCATATGATAGTTGTCTTTCTCCGATTGACTTATTTCACTAAGCATGATACCCTCTTGTTCCATCCATGTTGTTGCAAATGGCAAGATTTCATTTCTTTTGTTTTTTTTTTTTAAGGATTTTTTATTTATTTATTTGACAGATAGAGATCACAAGTAGGCAGAGAGGCAGGCAGAGAGAGAGAGAGAGGAGGAAGCAGGTTCTCCACGGAGCAGAGAGCCTGATGTGGGCCTCGATCCCAGGACTCTGAGATCATGACCTGAGCCAAAGGCAGAGGCTTTAACCCACTGAGCCACCCAGGTGCCCCGTGGATTTTATTTCTTTTGATGGCTGCATAGTATTCCATTGTGTGATTTTTATTTTCATTTCACATATAAGAATAAAAGAGACACAAAAATGTGAAGCACCATCTTGGAGTTCACAAAACTATAATTAGTCATAGAGCCAGAATTTGAACCCAGGTACTTTTATTCTTATTCTAATACGATAAAATCATTGTGTAAAATTATCCCTCATTTGGCTATAATTGTATTTTATGATTTTATAGCTAGAATTTAGCAAATCAGACTAATTACCTTGGGAATAGTACTTCATTTCTTCCTCACTAATCATCAAAAAGAACGAATGATTGGTACTCCTTCTCCCGTCCTCACTTATGTAGGACCTGTAAATTATTTCCACTTCCATGTTTCCAAATGAAATTATTTGGGCAAATAGAGTAATGTGTCCCTTTGTAGGCCTATTTGAATTAATCTCAAACCTTAATAAGTAATGAGATGCATATAAAAATGTATCTAGAGAAAAGAGTTAAGATTTAACATGCTATCACTCAAGTAGTCAAGAACAGAACTCAGGTAGACAAGTTCACGGCTTTTTCAAGAGTATAAAAATACCTTACTCTATATATGATCATACATTCAGTAGGGACTTAGCAAACTGAATGAATGTGGCCCACCAAATGTTTCAAATAACTCATTAATCCTATATTTGTAAACATCATCTTCTCTCCTACAACTTCTTTCTTCAGTATCTGTTGACTATGAGAATGGCCTTATGACGAAAATATAGTGGCATTCTTGACATCCTTCTCCTTTGCTACATACCACAGAAAATTAAGAATGAATTATTGGCCCTGGGCTCATTCAAGCAGAAGGCTCATACTTGGTCAGCCTGTTTGAATTTCTGTAAAGAAAAAATATTTATCATACATGGAGATCTTCTTGGGTTCTACCCAGCAAGAAGAAAATGATTATGATTATCCATGGTGATATGTCAAATAAAGAATGAAATGTTTTAATTCATAAAATAGTTGGTTGCTTGTCTCAAAGATTTCTATAGTTATACATCACTATTTTTGCATATATGTGTATGTGTTTATGTATGCAAATACCTCCCTAATCAAAATTGGAAAAAAATGGTTGCAATCATTTAAAAGTTACTGGACAATAAAAGTTACTGGAAGGAATAATGGAATTACAATGAACATATGTGATCTAAATGTGCAGGTGTCTTTTATGAGAGGAATTTTGCAAAATCCAAACACGTTACAATGGCACAATATTTAGTCTTACAAAATTTCTTCACATAATCTTTTTTTATATAAAACTTTAAAAGTCTCAGTGATTCTAGTATACATTTTTTGGATTTTCTGATGCTATTAGTCAGCCTTAGAAGAAAAATATATTACGATATTTCCATTTGTTCACAAGCTATTTGAAACATTTGAGTTTAAATGAGGTTATTTGTACCAACAGTTAATAATGCCAGTGTTTTTATAAAAAAGAAACAAATAAAGCATAAAGAGAAGTTTTAAATGCTTAAAAGTATCTGAATACATTGTTTCATGGCTTAGATCTAGAAATTGTCTGATATTTTATTTAAGTCTCTTTTTATTTTATAAACATCTAATGTATTTTTTGTTCTGAGGGTAACAGATATGTGAATCATCAGTCTTACACAATTCACAGTACTCACCATAGCACATACCCTTCCCAATATCCATAACCCAGTCACCATATCTCTCCCCCAACCACCCCCCAGCAACCATCAGTTTGTTTCCTGAGATTAGGAGTCTCCTACAGTTTGTCTCCCTCTCTGGTCACATCTTGTTTCATTTTTTCCCTCCCTTCCCCCCACAACCTCCTGCCCTCCCTCTCAAATTCCTTGTATCAGAAAGATCATCTGATAATTGTCTTTCTCTGATTGACTTATTTCACTTAGCATAATACCCTCTAGTTCCAGCCACATCATTGCAAATGGCAAGATTTCATTTTTAATGGCTGCAGAGTATTCCACTGTATAGATATACCACATCTTTTTTAGCCATTCTTCTGTTGATGGACATGTAGGTTCTTTCCACAGTTTGTTTTTTGTGGATATTGCTGCTATAAACATTCAGGGGCACATGCCCCTTCAGATCACTACATCTGTATCTTTATTATACTATTTCTGATGTGCCTAAATCCAGCAGGATGACAAAGATATACCCCCAATTTTAAAGTGTGCAGGAAAAAACTATTGTACTAGAAGTGCTGATTTGTTATGCTTTGGCAAGTGAAGATCTTCACTGTCCCTTATCTTACCTCATCTTGGCCAGTTCCATAATTTGGAGACTTCCATTTGCAACACTCCATGTTAGGCAGGACCCTTTGGATGAAAGAGACAACTCTAACTTAGAGATATAATTTATTGGCAGGGTATTATGTAGTCTCATATAATTGCTGATGATACTAAATCTGAGAGATTTAGAGGACATTGGGAACTCTCTCTTTTTTTATTTCTTCTTCTTCTTCTTTTTTTTTTTTTTTTTCATACCATAGACTAGATTCCTCAAAGAGGATAGCCCAATGCCATCAACAATATGGACATATTTTGGGGTTGTCTACTTGAGAGGGCCTGAATATTGCTTTTGATAGTTCCAGTTCAAACATTATATTTTCTTTATATTTTTTATTTCTATTTTCTAACTTGAGTCAGGTGACCATCACATGGCCAATCAATTGTAGTACACAGAAAAGAATCTCAGAACTTCCTGTCTATGCCTTAGGGCCATTGCAGAGAAAGAGAAATTGCTGGGAGCTGGTACTACTCTACTAAGACTCTATTGTGTTCCTTGTCCTTGGTTTCTTTATTATGATTCCATTCTTAGTTTACTGGGCTATAAATTTAACAAATTTTTCAAGATTATTATGTGTTAGTGTATTTTGTGAATTTTTGAACATTTTCAAATGTCCTTCAATTACTCTGCACAAAAAGTTTTGCTCGCTACTCTGAAAGTTCTAGCAAGTTTATACTATAGGAATTTGTGCATATTTTTACACAAGACTTAACTGAGATTTTTCCTCAATCCCGTCTTTTCTTGCAGAAATTGTGTTTTCCTACATGGTAATGGTATATTTTCCACTTTTTAGAGCCAATATAAGAATTTTCTTTGGAAATTTTTTTTCCTTTTTTTTTTTTAAACACAGGGGAGCATGTATGCAGTCCCCCACTACCACAAATTATGCAGTTGGGTTTCCCACATTTGGGGAAATTGCAGGGGTCAGCACACCCACAATGCAATTGACAACTAAATCTTATATTTCTGAGTCCATTTAGTAGAAATTACATATCAATGGGTGATAAATACAAGTATGGGTGTCTGGCTGGCTCAGATGGTTAAGCATCTGCCTTTGGCTCAGGTCATGATCCTGGGGTCCTGGGATCAAGCTTTGCTTTGGGTTTCCTGCTCAGGGAGGCTTCTCCCTTTCCTCTCTGCTCCTGAGCTCTCTTTTGTTATCTCTGTCTCTCTGTCTCTCTATCTCTCTCTCAAATAAATAAATAAAATCTTTATAAGGACATATACATATGTGTATGTGTGTGTGTGTATTTAAATCATCCTCTACTTTGTTACAAATAGAATACAGTAGTGGGATTCCAGTATTTTTCCTAAAATTTTTATTGAAAAATTTTTTTTTACTCATTTACATTTATATTAAAATACTTATCTTTGGTCTTACTAATATCATTTTGATATATAATTTCTGACTTTTGTTTCCCCCTGTATTTCCTCTTTATCTTCTACATTTTAATACTTAAATTCTGAATACTTGAATTCTCTTTATACTATTGAATTTGATTCTGTTTCACACAGTTATCTGGGAGTTATTCATTCTTTTTTCCCTGGGTATATTTTTTAAGTTAAAAAAATGTGTGCGTGTGTATATGTGTTATTCAAGTAATGACTAACAGAAAAAAAAAAAAACAGAACCTAACATAACCAGGAGTTATAAGTCACTTTCAGTCACAGTTATCAGCCAAAGTTCTTTGGGTAAAACTGCTAGAAGCATAATCCAAACAAGCCTGACTAGAACAGCCAAAGCAATCTTTAAACAGAAAAACAAAGCAGGAGACATCACGATTCCAGATTCCAAACTATTTTATAAAGCTGTAGTCATCAAGATAGTATGGTACAGGCACAAAAATGAGCACATAGATCAATGGAACAAAATAGAAAGGCCAGACATGGACTTACAACTACATGGTCAACTAATTTTTGTCAAAGCAAGAAAGAATGTCCAGTGGAAAAAAGACAGTCTCTTCAATAAATGGTGTTGGGAAAACTGGACAGCAACATGCAGAGGAATGAAACTGGACCACTTTCTTATACCATACACACAAATAAATTCAAAATGGATGAAAGGCCTAAACTGAGACAGGAATCCATCAGAATCCTAGAGGAGAACACAGACAGCAACCTTTTTGACCTTGGCCACAAGAACTTCTTGCTAGACATGTCTCTGGAGGCAAGGGAAACAAAAGCAAAAATGAACTATTGGGACTTCATCAAAATAGAAATCTTATGCACAGCACAGAAAACAATCAACAAGTCTAAAATGCAGCCCCCAGATGGGAAAATATATTTGCCAATGGCATACCTGATAAAGGGTTATTTTTCAAAATCTATAAAGAACTTATCAAACTCAATACCCAAAAAACCAAATAATCCAATTAAGAAATGGGCAGAAGATATAAATAGATATTTTTCCAAAGAAGACATAGAGATGGCTAACAGACACAGGAAAAGATGCTCAGCATCACTCATCATCGGAGAAATCCAAATCAAACCATGATGAGATACTACCTCACTCCTGTCAGAATGGCTAAAATTAACAACACAGGAAAAACAGATGTTGGCAAGGGTGTGAAGAAAAGGGAACCCTCTTATACTGTTGGTGGGAATGTAAGTGTGTACAGCCAATCTGGAAAAAGGTATGAAGCTTCCTGAAAGAATAAGAAATAGAACTACCCTATAATGTAGAATTGCACTAGGTATTTACCAAATGATACAAAAATACTTATTCAAAATGTCACATGCACCCTGATGTTTATAGCAACACTATCGATAATAACCAATTATGGAAGCAGCCCAAATGCCCATCAGCTGATGAGTGGATAAAGAAGAGGTGGTATATATATAAAAGAAGAGGTGATATATACATATATATATATATATATATAAAAAATGGAATATTACTCAGAGTGTATTACGCTAAGTGAAATAAGTCAGAGAAAGACAAGTACCATATGATTTCACTCATATGTGGAATTTAAGAAACAAAACAGATGAATGTAGAGAAATGGAAAAAAAAGGAAGAGACGGAAGCATACTATAAGACTCAACTATAGAGAACAAACTGAGGGTTGATGTAGGGAGGTGGGTGGGGGATGGGCTAAATGGGTGATAGGCATTAAGGAGGGAACTTGTTGTGTTGAGCACTGGGTGTTTTAAGTAAGTGACAAATCACTAAATTCTACTTCTGAAATCAATATTACACTATATGTTAACTAGAATTAAAATAAAAATTTGGGGAAAAGAAAGAAAACAAACCTGGCCAAGAAAAACAAAAACCACCATCACCACCAACACCACCACCAAAACCCCTTAATTTCTTCACATTACTAAAATTTGTGAAAGACTGCAAAAAAATAGGTTAAAATAATTGTAACTAGTGACCAAACCCTGTGAGAATCCTTTTTTTTGTTTGTTTGTGTGTTTGTTTCTTCTCCATTTAAAACCCTGGCTTATTTTGTTCATGCTAGCTATCCCTGTATGTTTGCAATTGAGATTTTTTAGTAGCTGTGATTCTAATCCTTATGGTGTCCTTCCTATTAAAAAAGAATCCTATCCATCAGATTTAGAAAAAAAAAATTAGGGAATTATTTTGTTTGCCCCAGACTAGGTCATGCACCATCCTAGTGACTAGGGACTTTAGTTTTCTAAAATTGCAAGCCTTCACCATAAATCACAGAAGAACATTTATACAAAACAAGAGGAGGACTATTCCATATAGAAAGATGATAAAGGCCCACAAGCTTTCCCACAATTACGTAGCTGATAGCCATAGAATATGATTTGGACATGGTAATTATGACTATAAATTCTATAATCTTTCAAAAACAAATTGGCCACCCTCAAAATTCTGAACTTTTCATACGCATTTTGCTGCATAAATAACTTATATGCTCATTTTCCACTACATCTAGATTTTAAACTGCTTGAGGGCCAGATATATGCTTAATTTTTCTTAAAACTCTCCTAGTATATAAGAAAATAATTTGTACTGAGAGTCAGAGCACATATTTGGAATTGGCTTGTAGCCCAATTGAAAAATATTTCTTCAGTGTATCTAGCAATTTTCCTATTTGTCATATCCAAATGCAAAAATCTTAAGTACAGTAAGAGCAAAAATAACAGAATAGAGAGAAAGAGAAAATACAAGATTGGGCAAATGGTTCTAGGAAGCAGTAATTTAGCCACTGATATCCATCACTGTATAAAAAGCGTGGAGAACTTTGGGGGCACCTGGGTGGCTCAGTGGGTTAAAGCCTCTGCCTTCAGCTTGGGTCATGATCTCAGGTCCAGGGATCGAGTGCCACATCAGGCTCTCTGCTTAGTGGGGAGCCTGCTTCCCCCTCTCTCTCTGCCTGCCTCTCTGCCTACTTGTGATCTCTGTCTGTCAAATAAATAAATAAATAAAATCTTTAAAAAAAAAAAAGAAGAGGCATGGAGATCTCCGGAAAGTAATTGAACTGAGAGTCCTGGTTATTAATAAGCTCATCTATAAAAATTAGAGTAAGAAAACCATCATGACAGGTATATTGTACTTTTTCACAGCAATGACTTAACTTTCTAGTCATTACTCTAGGTTTTAATTTGTAAGTTTATTTTAGAATCAGGTGTACAATTAGTGTAAATAGCTGATTCTTTTAACTGTTTTTGTGTGCTGGCCAAATTATTGTAAGTCTCAATGCTATTGTGGTTTTTGTTTGTTTGTTTTTTGTTTGTTTGTTTTAATCTATAGACTCTGGATTTACCCTGAATAATTATTTGGGCACAAAATACATACAGAAGAAAAATTTCCCAACTTTTAAAAATATTTTCTTGAAATCTCTAAGATGCCTATTCAATTATCTATTTTTTAAAAACAATTTAACTTACCTTTGATGATACTCTTTAACACAGAGTAGGACAAATTTATTTTTTCTTATTAATGCAGACTCAAATTACATTTATGAAATCTTAGAAATAAAGGACACCGCAAGAACCCTACCATAAAGTTGGGGAAAATTTCCTATTCAAATATTTTGGTATGGAATGATTGTACCGAAGAAATCTCTGTTACTGTTCTCAAACATAGACATAAATCCCACCATACCCTCTTAGTTTGCATCAGTCTTCAAAGCAATGACATCATTTATTTGTGACTGCTTTTATTTCAGATGTAGCCACACCTCCATATAGGACTGACCAGATTGGTGATGGTTGTCAAACACTTTCTGAAGACATAATGGCATTGCCTGTGAAGATTTACTTTGGGCAAGGCTTTGAACTCAGCACCAGTACTGGAAGCTTTTCATAGCATACACGAAGGGGAGATTGCTTGTTATGCCAACTGCAATCTTTACCACAGCTGTGACACACAATCTGGAAGTTTGTGTTGGAAAGGCAGCAATAGGCACAGATGTTGGGAAATGATACCAAGCATTTTTCAGTCACCTTATGGAGATGACAACACACACATAGACACACACACACACACACACACACACACACACACACACACACACATTCAAATTGGCTTACAAAAGAGTCCAAGTTTCTTCAAATGATCCTGGTCCCATGGGGGTTGGTTACTTAAGAATTAGAGGAATCTTTGCCATTACTGGACTCCTTCCTGCCTGTGCAAGGACTGATGATTTGGAAAATCCAAATTGCTTGCTTTGTATCTTCCAAGTCTACAGCTGAGGTTGGGCAGGCTTTCAAGATGAGCTACTTGAACAAATAGAACTGCAGGCACAGATCCAACATTTCCCAGGGTGCACTGCAGTCTATTTAACAGACCGAGCTCCTTAGCATACAGAGAATGGCAGGGCATCTTATTTACCTTCACTTCGGATTGTATGTTTAATGCACCCAGAATAGACAAAAGACAATATGACTGCTAGGATCTGATTCACATTAATTTGTAGCAGATGGGAGAACCCGTGTTTTTCCAAGATGTTTGTGGTAAAGCAACCCTTACTGCAGAAGGAAAGAAGAAATATGGCATTCAGCTGTTTGCTATATTGGATGTTTATATTAATATATTTTAGAAGCAATTATTTTATTAAGTGATTTTAATATAGTGGGTGTATGGGATTAGCATGGTGTTGTGTTAGGCTGGCCTAAATTAAAACTGTGCAAAACTAGTAAAAATGTGATGTAATTGGCAAAATGTCTTTTCTCCCCTTTGAATGAGGTTTTGAAACCTACCACATTTTCAGAGAATTTGTATTGACTCCAAATGGCCTTGGAAATATACATTTTAGAAATGTTCATGTTGAAATGTTAGTGCTTATGAAACTGGAGCATCTTCCTCAAGGGCCCCTCTGATGTTTTTCTATTTTTTTTTAACTCAGCTTTCTGTCATGTTATTTGCTTGGCTCAAGAATTTGTGGGACATCTGGTTGGTATTGCCCTAATTACACATAAACTGTAGATGTATGAGTTAGTAGCATTTTCTACTAAACCTGACTACATAGGCATAACATTAAGTCAGCATGCAAAAAAATATCCTAATTCTCCACTGTATTCACCAAACTCATATGAAGCTTTTAGTTGAAAAAATGCTATACCCATTAAGTGATTTTTAGTAACACTGACACTGAATTTATTTAGCTAGCCCTACTATGTATAGAGGGAATTTTAATATAAATTAGTTATTTCTAAGAGTCATCTCTTAGGTGTATTTGTTCATTAGCACTCATATCATGACCATGTTATTCAAGCTTCCTTACCTGATAATTTTCACTCCATTTTTTGAGTAAGGCGAAAACAGATTTGCATATTCTTTATACCAAACCAAATGGCATTATTCAAACGTTGTATAAATTTCGAAGTGGCCCATTTGCTTTCAGAATCCACAGATTCTCCTTAATTTAAAAAAATCTTCATTTATGTAAAGTGTAATTTAGTCCCTTTTAAAATAAAAAGGCTTTTAATACATATTATCTAACAAGTTATTTCTTAGAAAATTGGGCACTTTCCTCATGAATGAACTAATTCCAATTTGCAAGTAATACCAAGTTTGCAAAAACCTAGAGGAATCATGAGTAATTTATACCTCTAACAACTCATTTATCCTCAGAAAACCTTGATGTTTTTGAATATTCTGTCTTCCATTCCTTCATAAACATCCACAGGTACAACTCAACATATATTCAGTGTTCAATGACTTGATATTCCTAAAAGGTGCTGGTTCCCCTCATTTTCTTGAACTTTAAATGGTGGGGTGTTCCAGAACTTAGTCTCTTGACCACCTCTCTATGTATCCACTCCTTTTGGTATCTTATAAATTCTTTTTAAGCCATGTGACCCTGTTAATTAATCTCTTATTCTTGAAACATGTTGTCTAGGTTTCAGCAACATCTACTCGCTTGATAGGACACTCTATTTCTATTTGCCCCTTCTCAGCTTACTTTCCAGATTTCCCTTCTTTGACTCTCCCATAAGGAATTGTCCTCAATTTCTCACCATTTTTTGTCCTTTTCTTAGAAAATCTTCTCCGTTATTAAGGCTTCAGTTCCCCTCTGTATACTGAAGATTCTCAATTCCATCACCGATAGGTCATTATCTTTAGCCTACATAATTGAAACTGTTATCTGATTGATCCAAATTCACTTTTGTTCTGATGTAAGTAAGTCAGCTCCTATGATAAAAGTTATTTTTCAAAAATAAATTCTGAGCATGTTAGCTCATGCTTCAAATCCTTAAATGGGTTCTCATTGATCTTAGATAAAAATCTAAATTCCCTAACTAGCCCCTGGGAACTTCATTATCTTAATCCCCTAATTCAATCCCTCCTGAAACATATAATATGTTGATTTCTTTCAGTTTCTTGAATAGTGAATACACCTATGGCCTCTGGACATTTGTATATACTGTACCTTTTTTATGGGAACACATAATTTCTCCTCTTCTCTTGGGTAAGTACAGAACATTTCTTAGATTTCACTTAAATGTCAATTTAAGAGCAAGATTTTCCTGACCCGGCCCTTTACCTAGACCATATCACACTTTAATTTATTTATTATTTAAATGTCTACATTTCCTCCCTTAATAATCCTTGAAATTGAGAATTATATTTTCAGAACCTACCATAACTTTATCATACAGTACATATTCAATTAATATTTGCCAGGAAACAAAGGCAAAAGAAATTGCCTCTATACTCTAGGAGTTCAGCTTGGTGGGAAAGCAAGATAAGAAAACAAAAAGAGTATAGAGAAGGAATAAAGTTCTCGAGAACAAGACCAGAAAGCTTGTTTCAAGTCTCAGTAGAAAACTAGATTTTGACGTAGGATTCTATCTCAGGGTTGTATGGTCTCAGTGAAGTATGTGGTAAGTGAGAGGAATACAAGAGTTTTAAAGAAGTTGGGAGAGAAGAAAAAATATAATTAATAATTATCACCATAATGAAAAATGGCTTTTGTAGAGAAATATAATTGGACTTGTGGACTTCTGGGTTATGCTGAGGGCCCATCTGAGCCTACTGATCATAAATCAAAACATTTAGACTTGAGTGTGTGATTTTTCTCAGTCATAATCAGCTGTTTGGGTGTAGATGATGAAAATGTGGGTAACTGAATTAGTACAGAATGAATTTTGGAAATACAGTGCAATAAATTCTCTGCCTGGAGGCAAAAGAAGGACAAACAATTAAGATCATCAGGATCAAAGATTTCCAAATCTCCTTTGGGGTATTTCTTAGTAAGGAAGGGTTTGAAGAAAAAGAAAAGTGGGACATTTCAGGCAAAGGAATACACATGTGCCCACATCCAGGCATGTGAAAGAGCATGGCATGTTCAAGGATCTGTAAGAAAGAAAATTAGGATGCTTAGAGCACAGAGCATAAAATGATGGAAAGATTAGAATGCAGTGGCCAGATCCTAAAAGACCTTTAAGAATATGTTGAGAAAATTGGATTTGTCCTGAAGATACAAGGTACTATTAAAGGATTTTTAACAGAAAAATGACATAAATCCTCTGGCAGTAGTGTGTAAAATGAATTTAAATGTAGGAGGCAGTAAAATCGTGCAATTGAAATTATGCAATTAGGAAAAAATGAGGGAGGGACTAAATAAGGTGTTGATAACTAACATCTAGTTGATAACTAGATGATGAAGAAGATGATGATGATATTGATGAATGATAATGAAAATCAATCAGATTATTCTGTAAGTTTTTCAGAGACATTAAATAATTTTCTACAACCTGTAAGTCTTTAGTGGTAAATGTAAAACTAACACTAGACCTTGTTCCAAGACCAGTTCTCTTCATACTATTAATGAGAAGCTTCCCAAAGTTGGAAAGTATAACTTGTTCATCCCTTTTTTGGTCAATTTTTATTAATGGATTTTATTTTTTATAGCAGTTTTAGGTTCATGGCAAAATTGAACAAAAAGTACAAAGATTTCCTGTATACTCCCTACTCCTACTCATGCATAGCCTTGCTCATTATCAATATCCCTCACCAGAGTGTACAATTGTTTGATGAACCTACAATGATACATCATTATCACCCAAAGTCCTTAGTTTACCTTAGTGTACATTCCTATGGGTTTGGGCAAATGTATCCACCATTTTATAGTCGCTATGGTATACTCTGTATACTTATTATACAGAGTAGTTTCACCACTTTAAAAATCCTGGGTTCAACCAATTCATCCCTCCCTCCAACCTTCCACCCCCTAGCAACCACTGACATCTCTCCTCTCTCCATAGTTTTGTCTTTTCTAGAATGTTATATTGTTGGAATCATATAGTATTTAGTGTGTTCATATTGACTTCTTTCACTTAGAAATGTGCATTTCAGGTTTCTCCATGTCTTTTCATTGCTTGATAGCTCATTTCCTTTTAGTACTGAATAGTATTCCATGGTCTAGCTGTATCAGATTATTTATCCATTCATTTGTTGAAGAACGTCTTGGTTGCTTTCAAATTTTGGCAATTCTGAATAAAGCTGCTGTTTACACCTGAATACAGGTTTTTATGTAATCATGAATGCGAGCTCTTGTTGTTCCACATCTTCACCAGCATTTGGTGTTGTCAGTGTTTTGGATTTTGGTTGTTCTACTGGAAATGTAGTGGTGTTGTGTTGGTTTAATTTGCATTTCCCTAATTACAGAAGGTGTAGAGTGTCTTTTCATGTGACTATTTACTATCTTTATATCTTTTTCCATGTGATGTATATTTAGGGTCTCTGGTTCATTTTTAATTTTTTTTCCTTATAGTTGAATTTTACGACTACTTTGTTTATTCTGGATAATGATCTTTTATCAGATGTCTCTTTTGCAAATATGTCCTTCCAGACTAAGGCTTGTCTTCTTATTCTGTTGAAATTGTCTTTTGCAACCTTGTTCATCTTTTATCCTCAGTGTCTAGCTCAGGTGTCAGTTATATGGGAGGAACTGAATGCTAAGCAGTTGAATTATCCCATGTTGTTCTGAACAGAAGTCATAGAAATGGTTCATGTATCTTTTAGCAGCTGTTCTTTTTACTAAAGAAATAAAGACAAATCAGAAATTTGGGTTCTTCACATAGAAATAATGGGAAAGAATTTCAGGACTATTTTATTTGACTTTAAAATAACACCCAAAGTGTGGTGCTTGCATGGTTCTATCAGTTAAGTGTCAGACTCTTGGTTTATGCTCAGGCCTTGATCTCAGAGTTGTGAGATCAAGCCCTACACTGGGCTCTGGGCTCAACAGAGAATCTGATTGAAGTTTCTCTCCCTCTACCCCTCCCTCCAACTCATGCATGTGTGTTCTCTCTCTCCCTCTGAAACAAATTAATAAATCTTTAAAATAATATCGAGTCTACTTCATTATTCCATCATATTTTGTCTACTTCTCCTTTTAAAACCATCTTATCACCCACCCTTTCCAAACTAAATCATTTTGAACAACACAGCTGTTTGTTGATGTCCTAATCTGAAAATTTCTTAGCTCCCCTTTTTATTTTATCATGAATGCAATATTCATCATCAATCTGAAAACTGAACACTCTTAGTAGTAGAGCCTATAATCTCTTGTACCTTAGGTGATAAGAAATATAACACACAGTGCACGTGTTATGCTGTGTGAGATAGCAAGCAGAATAGGGCTATTTATTGTCAAGTGCCCACACTTTCACTTTGTAACCTAGTTAAAATCCAAAATCTTAGATATGTGAGAATATTAGTTGTTTTATCCCAGTTTTCTTAGCAACTTAAAAGTATTCAAAAATAAAATGTAATAAAATTGTGAACTAAGAAGGGGAGAGATATGATTGAGAATAAAGATAGGAAAGCATCTGAATGGCTGTGCCTTTACGGATGTTACAACTGACTTTCAAGGGACTTAATGACTATATAACCTGAGACACAAGACCACTTGAACAAGCATCAAATACATCACAGAAGTTATGGTTTTAAAGCCCACCATCCAATGATGCTATGATCAAAAGGTCTATGTCCTCTCCCAAAATTTATAAGTTAAAATTCTAATCTCCAAAAGTGATACTATTAGTAGGAGTGGTCTTTGGGAGTGATTAGGCCGCATGGATGGTGCCCTCATGAATGTAATTGTGTTCTTATAAAAGAGATTCCACAGAGACCCCTTGCTCTTTCCACCACGGGAAGATACAAGAAAGTCTGCCACTTAGAAGAGGGCCTTCAGCCAACCATGTTGGCACCTAGCTCTTGGACTTCCAGCCTCTAGGCCAATGAGAAAAAAAATTGTTATTTATAAGCTACTCAGTCTGTGGTATTTTGTTATAGCAGCCTGAACCAAGAAAGACAAATGGGTATTGTTACATATTCTAATAATTTCACTTTTTGATCAGAACTTAAACTGCTATTTTACTCTGTCATGTTTTTGTTGAGAAAAATCATTGGTAGGCTAAATGAATTCACAAAGCTAAGTAGGTAAGCCTATAACATGTAATACATGGTGACAATGTTAATAATGGCTGTTATTATCAGTGCTTAATATGTGCTAAGCACTGATTTATCAGACTTTTTAAAAAAGACTTATTTATCTATTTATTATTTTAGAGAGAAAGAGTGTGCGGAGGTGGGGGGGCAGGGCAGAGAGAGAGAATCTCAGGCAGACTCCCCGCTAAGCCCAGAGCCCAGCTTGAGGCTCGATCTTGTGACCCTGAGATCCTGCCTGAGCCAAAATCCAGTCGGATGTTTAGGTGACTGAGCCACTGAGAAGCACCTGATTTATCTGACTTTAAATAAATTAACTCATTTAATCTTTGAATTCTGTAAAATAAGAAATATCCATTTTTTTTAGCAAGGGCAAGCAAGGCTGGACATTAATTAAGTTGATTAATTAAAACCCAAGTTCTTAAAAACTATGCTCTACTTCCTGTGGTATAAAACTCAGATTCTTTACCATCAGTGGACTATTAGATAAGGTTAGGTATCCTAATGTGTCATTAAAATACATCTGCTAAGTTGCTTTACCATCCTGCATTGCAACTTAGACAAGTAGGCAAGTATCAGGAGAATGTACTTCTTAAAAACATTCAGCTATTTATTCATTCATTCACTGAATATATATTAAATATTTATTTTCCAGGTACTATTCTATTCTAAGTGCTGGGCAGAACATATAAAATGTGTGTATCTCCTCTGAATGAACTAAGAATAATTTTCTAGCAAAAGTATGATTATTATCCTTGTGGAATATAAAATTAAAACAACTACATGTGAACAGAGGGAAAGCTTTAATTAAGAATGTTTAGATGTTCTGCAATTTTCTTGTTAGCATTTGCCACTCATTCCTTTGTTTACTCAACTGCTATTGATTACTAACAACCAAACACTAATATATGCACAAAAATAACTGAGACATTTTAATATCTTTTCATGCAAGTTGAAGTATGATTTCTGTTATTCAATTTGCATTCAATTCAAGGACTATCAGTGTTCTCTTACAGCATAATTTCATAATTACTAACTTAGCAGAATTCAAGTCTAAAAGAGGAATTTGTATTTATACTTTGGATATATTTAAAGATTTTTGGTAATAAAAGAAAGAATTTATAACTACCATATTAAGAATCTTTGCTATGGGTGCCTAGGTGACTCAGTCAGTTGAGCATCTGACTCTTGATCTTTGCTCAGGTTATGATCTCGGGGTTGCGAGATCAAGCCCCACATCAGACTCTGCTCTTTCAGAGTCTGCTTGAGATTCTCTCTCTTCCTCTTCCTCTGCCCCTTCTCCACTCATGCACTCTCTCTCTAAATAAATACAATCTTAAAAAGAGAAGATTCTTTGCTATGTAGCAAACATTCTAATTTGTATTTCAAATGATTATATCCTATATTATTCATAAAAAGTATGAAATAAATATTCATTTGCCCTCTAAATGCTGAAAATTCCCACCCCCATATTTTAGCTTTATTTCAGATGAGAAAACATAAGCTAAAGAGGCTCAGAACTTGCTTAAGATCATACATAATCATGAGCAATAAGTAAAAAAGTCAGGATTTGTGTACAAGTATTTTTGCTTCCAATTCTAAATACCTCCAATAACATGGGGGTGCCTGGGTGGCTCAGTGGGTTAAGCCTCTGCCTTTGGCTCAGGTCATGATCTCAGGGTCCTGGGATCGAGTTCCGCACCAGGCTCTCTGCTCAGCGAGGAGCCTGCTTTCTCCTCTCTCTGCCTGCCTTTCTGCCTACTTGTGATCTCTCTCTGTCGAATAAATAAATAAATTCTTTAAAAATAAATAAATAAATACCTCCAATAACATGAAATGATTTCCCTCTATGATCTGTTATTCAGGCAGAGAAAGTATCTAAAGCACCTCTGCCTCTCTCTCTCTGTCATGAATAAATATATAAAATCTTTTAAAAAAACAAATATCTTACATTTGAGCAACAAAACATGTCATAAATAATATTTTAAATGTCACACATTTTATTATTTTGTGCACAGTATTTACATGGAAAACAAGATTCTTAGGGATACATAAAGTTAAACAAACATAATATTTGTGAGACAAGGGGGAGAATTACCATGATGAGACCACTAATAAACCTGTGAAGCATTCTATGAGACCAGAAATTTTTTTCATCTTTCTTAAATATTATCTATAATGTATATGTGCAAGTCTTCAGATTGCTAATATAACTCTACCTTTGCATTCTATTTAAGAAACATGAGACTGAAATGGAATTCTGTAGGAGATTAATAGAAAAAAAAAAGATAATGAAAATGTGACTTCCATACAAAAGTCATCTGATCTGGAAAGAAACAGAGATTGGCTTTGTAGAGCTGCAGAATTGTACTTTTGAAAGATATTTTTTCAACTTAAAAGTAATTATATATGAAAGAGGTAAGGAAGTATTTTTATGAAAAGAATGTATAATATATAAGTCATTTTGAATGAGATTTTCTTATAGAATAATCCACAACATAGCTAAGAGGAATATAAAAGGACAATAAGGGGTGCCTGGGTGGCTCAGTGGATTAAGCCGCTGCCTTCGGCTCAGGTCATATCTCAGGGTCCTGGGATTGAGCCCCACATCGGGCTCTCTGCTCCGCAGGGAGCCTGCTTCCTCCTCTCTCTCTGCCTGCCTCTCTGCCTACTTGTGATCTCTCTCTCTGTCAAATAAATAATAAAAAAAAAATCTTAAAAGGACAATAATATTTATTAACCTGAATATGAAGAAAACTTTAGTTATAAAAAAAATTGAAATGAATCTTTTCTATGTAATTAGGTCATCAATAGCAGGACACCCTGACAGGTTTTGGACCACATAAACAGTACAATATAGAGTTTATAAATTTAAAAAAGCCAAACTAAGGAAAGCAAGACCAAAACTGTCATAACAGGAAATGTAATCAGTTAAATGATTCATTAGAAAATCAAAATAGCACTGAAAAATTAGACATTCAGTAAGTGTTCCTAGGTTCTCAGAAACATAAAAAATTATACTGACTTCTATGGTATTTATAAAGTCAAAATATTTTTCAAACTGTCACCTATATTAGTTATATTTTGAAAAACAGAAAGTACACAAAAGGAGAACCCAAATATCTACCTTATTTTCCATTACTCTGAAACTACAAAAGCAAATCAGTTCACTCATACAGCCAACTACACAAGTACTTAAATAATTTATGATTGTGGAAATACCTCCATAATTTTAAATGTGCAGTACCTAATTTCCTGAATGCTCTCAAAAATAATTTTTCAAATGTTAAAACTTTTTTTAATTGTCTTATTCAGATATTTCTTCTATCTAACAGAGAAGACTCATGAAAAAAAATTGCAGATTTCAAAGTAAATTCTTATTAGTGCTATTTGTGGTTCCCAAAATACTTTTATTGGTTTTGCAGTAGAAAGAATAAATGTATTTCTACACCAAGATATATCTCTAAATTGTTCTAAGTATATATATTTTAGGCCAGCTTAATGTCTGGACAAACATGGAATTTTAATCTTCATTAATTTACACATAATTATACATAAACTATAAAATTTTATTTTTTTCCCACTGGCAAATCAGTTAAAATAGTGAAGTAGCCAAGTAACCAGCAAGAAAATGTCTGTCTCAATATATTTTCCTGGAGGACACTATGATCCTTTAAAACAATCCCTTCCATTCAGTAACTAATAAAAAGACAAATTATGAAATATTATAGCTATGAGTAAACTTGAAAGCCAGTTTACCCACTATTACATATCTAGATTTAATATAAACTTAGTAAATCATTCCTAAACACTATAACATCATTACCTACCTATCCTTACCATTTTAAATGCCATAAAATGTGAACATTACTTAAATAGAGATGATAGAAAACTGCCTGACTGTTCAACTACATGGACTTCTAAAAATTAATGTTACTCAGTGTATTTTAGCCAAGTACTAATTCTATAAGACATTAAAAGTATTTAAATGAAACAAAGGTTCTTTGACAAAATAAGTTTGGGAAAAAAAACTATGTTAATCAAACTAAAAATTTCTTCATGCAAATCTACATGAATGAGATAGTTTGTACTTTGTAAATCCTTAAGAAAGGGATATACTGGCGCCTGGGTGGCTGCTCAGTGGGTTAATCCGCTGCCTTCGGCTCAGGTCGTGATACCATGGTCCTGGGATCTAGTCCCTCATCCGGCTCTCTGCTCAAGTGGGGAGCCTGCTTCCTCCTCTCTCTCTCTGCCTGCCTCTTTGCCTACTAGTGCTCTCTGTCTGTCATATTTAAAAAAAAAAAAAAGAAAGAAAAAGAAAAAAAAAAGAAAGGGATATACTATGCTGTTTTTCCAAATGTGTTTAACCACAGAATATATCCAGAACACCTTATGGGCTAATGGTTTTGCAGAATATATTTTGAGAAAATTGAATTTAATAAACTATAGTACATAGAAACAGTAAAAAAACAATTAGTTATTACAAGTGACACAAGCTATTTAAAAGAAAACTTTGTGAGTTAAGCAGATTAAATATAAAGTAATATTTATTTATTTATATTTACTATATAATATATACTTACATGTATTACATATATACATATACACATATACATCTAATTGTTATGAAGGTCAATTTAGACTTCATAAGATTGCACTAATTCGCTTAAAAGAAAAAATTACAACCATGCCCTGCAGTCCATTTAAAGAAAATTTACATTACGTACCCTGATCTTAACAACCTTCATAAAGTTTTTATTAGATTAAATGTTCAAACAGTAAGCAAAATATACATGGAAATCCACATTCTCTCTATAAAACTGTTCCTTGGACTTTGACTTCTCCAGTTAAATTTTCACTTATTTGCCACAGTATATTAGGGATCTTGTTTTTCTTCATCCGTTTTGCCTTTGAAAGAAATTCCCTAAAACAAATTCTCTCCAGTTTTTGGAATGATACTGTCTTAAATTATTGGGGACAGATTTTAATACTGCATGTTTATCATGTTACATTTTATTTGCTCCCACAAAAAAAATTAAATCCAGAAATAATTTGAAATCGCATGTCAGAAGGAAGCTATTAACTAAGTCTGATTTCTAAGTTGAGAAAGCATCCTAAAATCATGTAAGACAGAGGTCTTATCATTGAATGTGAGCACTACATATGCCAAATTTAACTTTCCTTCTCACTTTTGTTAAAAGTAAGTGTGAAAAGACACCTCAGTTTGCTGGAAAAGTCCCATTACATCCACTTTTTGGTGTGATTTTTCATAGCATCCTTTTTCACTCTCATAAGAGTCTCAGCTTGGTTGATAAATTATATGGTCATCTGAGTTCAGTAGCAAGAGCCACTCTTCTCATCATTTTCCAATCTCATGTGCAGGAAAGGTTCATAGGCTTTATAATCTGATCAAACAGGCTTTGGAGCTGATTTTCAGAATTTGTTATTATTTTTTATGTAAATTACTCTCCAACTTATGGATCTAATGGTTCCATAAGGTAACTTAATCCTAAAATTACAGAAGCAGAAACTATTTGAAAACTCCAAGTTATGACTACTATATATATATATATATACACACACACACGTGTATATATATATATATATATATGTATGTATATATATATATGGAGAGAAAGAGAAATTTCTTCCTCCACTAACCTTCTGCTTTTCCCTTTGAAGTATTACTCCACTTACTGTGTTTTTTGCTTGCTTTTTTTCTTTGCTTGTTTTGATTCATTTTATATTGCCTCAGGCACAACTAACATAATGACTAGTGCTTTTAAGATTTGGAAATTTTAGGGGCGCCTGGGTGGCTCAGTGGATTAAGCCGCTGCCTTCAGCTCAGGTCATGATCTCAGGGTCCTGGGATCGAGCCCCGCATCGGGCTCTCTGCTCTGCAGGGAGCCTGCTTCCTCCTCTCTCTCTGCCTGCCTCTCTGCCTACTTGTGACCTCTCTCTCTGTCAAATAAATAAATAAAATCTTTAAAAAAAAAAAAAGATTTGGAAATTTTAAAGAGTGACTTTGAGGTTATTTCTGCTTTCTACTCTGCCATTTCTCCTTGACGGAATAAATCCCAAATGGACAATAAAGTTAAATGAGGTCAGAAAAGGGGAGGATAAGGAGAACATATTGAATGAAAAAAAAATCAAAATTTATTTTTCTATCCATTCTTTTATTAAATATTTTCACCAGGCATAACAAATAAAGATGGACACTAAAAACAAGAAAGCACAAAACAAATTTTTTTAAAGAAAAATTCTGGTCAAAAAAATACCTTAAAAATAGTTTGTTGATAATTGTAAAAGGCATTGTTATTATACCTTGTCATTAAATGTAGTTATAATAAATATTGACAATCACAATGATAATATAACTTTTGTCTTCATGATTGTGCAGTTAAGATCTTCTGACTACAAGAAACAAAGAATCTTTGCAAAGCTTTATATAAAAAATAATTTTACTATTAACTCACTCACCAAAGATAGAAAAATCAACTCCCACCCCAACCCCCCAAAACTCTATTGTAAATATTTCATCTTTTGACTAAGATGGATGATCATGTAGCTGTTTAGCTCTTCTTTTTTGGATCTCTTCATAGAATTAATTTTAATTCATCATGGTTTGGTAGATTGAGGACTATTATTAGAGATAGGTCCATAAAATCTTACAATGTACATTTACTTTGTAGAAATGGTTTTCAGCTTGTACCTTCTACTTTTTTTTTGAAACTTCTACTTTTTTTTTGAAACCTCTAGTTTACACAGTGATTTATTTATGGTTTCAGCACTAAGAAGGTATCTATAAATCAATTGTCCTATTTTAATCCTATTAACATTGACATTTGTAACTGATTAGTTTGTACCTGATTACTTTTGTTTCATTTTGTTCTATAGGATGTTCTATAGGCAGCTATAGAGAAATTAATAAGTATGTTTTCTGTAGGAGGAGGAATCAAGATGGTGGCGAAGTAGCAGACTGAGACCACATCAGGTAGCAGGAGATCAGCTAGGTAGTTTATCAAACCATTCCAAACACCTACAAATCCTACAGGAGATCGAAGAGAAGAAGAGCAGCAATTCTAGAAACAGAAAGTCGACCACTTTCTGAAAGGTAGTACCGGTGGAGAAGTGAATCCAAAGCAATGGGAAGATAGAACACAGGGGAGGGGGAGGGGCCAGCTCTGGGCAAGTGGCAGAGCAATGGAACACAAAATCAGGACTTTTAAAAGTCTGCTCCACTGAGGGACATTGCCCCAGAGGCTAAACTGGGGTGAAGCCCATGCGGGGACAGCATGATCTCGGGTCCCGGGGGGTGACAGAAGGATCATGGGTGTCTGAGTGTTGCAGAGCTCCTAGGTATTAGAGCAGGGAAGCCAGCTACAGAGACAGAGCCGAGGAGTGAGCTCTCAATTCAGAGTTACCTTGAACCATAATTCATGGCACAGGCCACTGCTCTGTCAGTGGGGTCCCCACAAGATCTGGGAGATCCCCTAGAAGAGCTCAGGGATCTGCAGGGTTCAGACACTCCAGGCGGAGCAGTATGCCAGAGACAGAGATGCTTGGTCACAGGCTGCGTGAGCTCAGAGCATGGCCGGGGGCCAGGAAGATGGGAGTGATTGAGCCCTTTTCTCTGAGGGGGCACTGAGAGTGGGGCCCCAAGCTCTCAGCTCCTCTGGGCCAGAGACTGGGAGACTGCCATTTTCATTCCCGTCCTCCAGAACTCCACGGAAAGCGTTCAGGGAACAAAAGCTCCCCAAAGCAAACCCGAGTGGATTGCTTAGCCTGGCCCCTGGAAAGGACAGTACAATTCTACCTTGGGCAAAGACACTTGAGAATCATACAACAGCCCATTCCCCAGAAGATCAACAAGAAATCCAGCCAAGACCAAGTTCACTTACCAAGGAGAACAGCAGAATTCCAGAGGAGGAGAAAGCAAAACATGGAATTCATGACTTTCTCCCCATGATTCTTTAGTCTTTCAAAGTTAATTAACTTTTTTAATTTTATTTTTTTCTTCTGCTAATTTTTTTAAACTTTTACCCTTTCCTCTTTTAACGTTTTTTAACCAGTTTATCGTAACAATACCTTTCATAAAAAATAATAATAACAATCTTTTTTGAACATTCATTATTATAGTCATATTTTATCTTTCATTGTATCTAACTTTAATTTTGTATACCCATAAGGTTTTTTCTTCTAAAAAATTTGGGGAACAACTTCTTCTAATAGATCAAAATACACCCTAAATCTAGCACTGGGCTTGTTCTAGTCTCCAGCCCAAGCAAATTCTCTTCACTTCTTTTTCTTTATTCTCCCAACCAACTTATCAATTCCTTTTTTAGAAATTAAAAAAAAAAATTGTTCATCTTTATAGTCATAATCCATCACTTCATTGTTGTTATTCTTATATATGTTTTTCATTCTTTAAAATTTTGGAAGGTAGTTTCTTCTAAGAGACCAAAATACTTCCCAAATTAAGTGGGTGACCCTGTTCTAGTCACCAGTCTAATATATATGTTTTTTTTCTTTTTTGTATTTTTTCTTTATTTGTTTTCATTTTTTAATTTTTTTCTGAACTTCTTTTTACACCCTTTCTCCCCCTGCCCCCGCCATGATTTGGCGTCTCTTCTGATTTGGTTAAAGCACATTTTCCTGGGGTCTTTGCCACCCTTTTAGTATTTTTATTTGCTCCTTCATATATTCTTTTCTGGACAAATTGACAAGGCAGAAAAGCTCACCACAAAAAAAAAAAAAAAAAAAAAAAAACCCAAGAGGCAGTACCGAAGGATAGGGACCTAATCAATATGGACGTTGGTAATATGTCAGATCTAGAGTTCAGAATGATGATTCTCAAGGTTCTAGCCAGCTCAAAAAAGTCATGTAAGATATCAGAGAAACCCTGTTGGGAGAAATAAAGGCCCTTTCTCGAGAAATAAAAGAACTAAAATCTAACCAAGTTGAAATAAAAAAAGGTATTAATGAGGTGCAATCAAAAATGGAGGCTCTTATTGCTAGGATAAAGGAGGCAGAAGAAAGAATTAGTGATACAGAAGATTAAATGACAGAGAATAAAGAAGGTGAGCAAAAGATAAACACACAACTACTGGACCACGAGGGGAAAATTCAAGAGATAAGTGATACCATAAGATGAAACAACATCAGAATAATTGGGATTCCAGAAGAAGAAGAAAGAGAGTGGTGCAGAAGGTATATTGGAGGAAATTATTGCAGAGAATTTCCCTAATATGGCAAAGGGAACAAGCATCAAAATCCAAGAAGTAAAGAGAACCTGTCTCAAAATCAATAACAGGGCCACACCCTGTCAACTACTAGTAAAATTTACAAGTCTTAGCCACAAAAGAAAATCCTGAAAACAGTCCGGGACAAGAAGCCTGTAACATACAATGGTAAAAGTATTAGATTGGCAGTGGACTTTTCCACAGAGACCTGGCAGGCCAGACAGAACTGGCATGGTATATTCAGAGCACTGAATGAGAAAAATATGCAGCCAAGAATACTATATCCAGCTAGGTTATCATTGAAAATAGAAGGAGAGATAAAAAGCTTCCAGGGCAAACAAAAACTGAAAGAATTTGCAAACACCAAACCAGCTCTGCAGGAAATATTGAAAGGGGTCCTCTAAGCAAAGACAGAGCCTAAAAGTAGTAGATCAGAAAGGAACAGAGACAATATACAGTATCAGTCACGTTACAGGCAATACAATGGCACTAAATTCATATCTCTCAATAGTTATCCGGAATGTAAATGGGCTAAATGCCCCAATCAAAAGACACAGGTTATCACAATGGATTAAGAAACAGTACCCATCAATATGTTGCCTACAAGAAACTCATGTTAGACCCAAAGACACCTCCAGATTTAAAGTGAGGGGGTGGAAAACAATTTACCATGCTAATGGGCATCAGAAGAAAGCTGGGGTGGCAATCCTTAGATCAGATCAATTAGATTTTAAGCCAAAGACTATAATCAGAGATGAGGAAGGACACTATATCATACTCAAAGGGTCTGTCCAACAAGAAGATCTAACAATTTTAAATATCTATGCCCCTAACATGGGAGCAGCCAACTCTATAAACCAATTAATAACAAAAGCAGAGAAACACATTGACAATAATACAATAATAGTAAGGGACTTTAACACTCCCTTCACTGAAATGGACAGATCATCCAAGCAAAAGATCAACAAAGAAATAAAGGCCTAAATGGCACACTGAACCGGATGGACATCAGAGATATATTCAGAATCCCAAAGCAACAGAATACACATTCTTCTCTAGTGCACATGGAACATTCTCCAGAATAGATCACATCCTGGGTCCTAAATCAGGTCTCAACAGGTATCAAAAGATCAGGATTATTCCCTGCATATTTTCAGACCACAACGTTCTGAAGCTAGAACTAGTCACAAGAGGAAATTTAGAAAGAACCCAAATACATAGAAACTAAACAGCATCCTTCTAAAGAATGAATGGGTCAACCAGGAAATTAAAGAAGCATTGAAAAAATTCATGGAAACATATGATAATGAAAACATAATGGTTCAAAATCTGTGGGCACACCAAAGGCAGTCCTGAGAGGAAAATATATAGCGATACAAGCCTTTCTCAAGAAACAAGAAAGGTCTCAAATACACAACCTAACCCTACACCTAAAGGAGCTGGAGAACGAACAACAAGGAAAGCCTAAACCCAGCAGGAGAAAAGAAATCATGAAGATCAGAGCAGAAATTGATGAAATAGAAACCAAAAAAAACAAAAATGAATAGAACAAATCAACGAAACTAGGAGCTGGTTCTTGGAAAGAATTAATAAGATTGGTAAACCCCTAGCCAGACTTATCAAAAAGAAAAGAGAAAGGACCCAAATAAATAAAATCATGAATGAGAGAGGAAAGATCACAACCAACACCAAAGAAATACAAACAATTATACGAACATATTTTTTTTAAAGATTTTATTTATTTATTTGACAGAGAGAGATCATAAGTAGGCAGAGAGGCAAGCAGAGAGAGAGAGAGAGAGGAGGAAGCAGGCTCCCTGCTGAGCAGAGAGCCCAATGTGGACTCGATCCCAGGACCCTGGGATCATGACCTGAGCCGAAGGCAGAGGCTTAAACCACTGAGCCACCCAGGCGCCCCTATACGAACATATTATAAGCAACTCTGCACCAACAAATTTGACAATCTGGAAGAAATGGATGCATTCCTACAGACATATAAACTACCATAATTGAAACAGGAAGAAACAGAAAACCTGAACAGACCCATAACCAGTAAGGAGATTGAAACAGTCATCAAAAATCTCCAAACAAACAAAAGCCCAGGGCCAGACGGCTTCCCAGGGGAATTCTACCAAACATTTAAAGAAGAATTAATTCCTAGTCTCCTGAAAGTGTTCCAAAAAATAGAAATGGAAGGGAAAATTCCAAACTCATTTTATGAGGCCAGCATCACCTTGATACCAAAATCAGATAAGGATCCTATAAAAAAAAGAGAATTATAGGCCAATATCCTTGATGAACACAGATGCGAAAATTCTCATGAAAATACTAGCCAATAGGATCCAACAGTACTTTAAAAGGATTATTCACCACGACCAAGTGGGATTTATTCCAGGACTGCAAGCTTGGTTCAGCATCCACAAATCAATCAATGTGATACAATACATTAATAAATGAAAGAATAAGAACCATATGATACTCTCAATAGATGCTGAAAATGCATTTGACAAAGTATAGCATCCCTTCCTGATCAAAACTCTTCAAAGTGTAGGGATAGAGGGCACATACCTCAATATTATCAAGGCCATCTATGAAAAACCCACCACAAATATCATTCTCAATGGAGAAAAACTGAAAGCTTTTCTGCTAAGGTCAGGAATAGGGCAGGGATGTCCATTATCACCACTGCTATTCAAACATAGTACTAGAAGTCCAGCCTCAGCAATCACAACAAAAAGAAATGAAAGGCATCTAAATCGGCAAAGAAGAAGTCAAAGTATCACTCTTTGCAGATGATATGATACTATATGTGGAAAACCCAGAAGACTCCACTCCAAATCTGCTAGAACTTGTACAGGAATTCAGTAAGTGTCAGGATATAAAATCAATGCACAGAAATCAGTTGCATTTCTGTACACCAACAAAAGACAGAAGAAAGAGAAATTAAGGAGTCAATCCCATTTACAGTTGTACCCAAAACCATAAGATACCTAGGAATAAACCTAACCAAAGAGGCTAAGAATCTATATGCAGAAAACTATAAAGTACTCATGAAAGAAACTGAAGAAGACACAAAGAAATGGAGAAATGTTCCATGCTCCTGGATTGGAAGAAAAAAATATTGTGAAAAATCTATGCTACCTAAAGCAATCTACACATTTAATGCAATCCCTATTAAAATCCCATCCATTTTTTTCAAAGAAATGGGAGAAATAATCCTAAATTGTGTATGGAACTAGAAAAGAACTCGAATAGCCAAAGGAATATTGAAAAAGAAAGCCAAAGTTGGTGGCATCACAATTCTGGACTTCAAGCTCTATTACAAAGCTGTCATCATCAAGAGAGTATTGTACTGCCAGAAAAACAGACACATAGATCAATGGAACAGAATAGAGAGCCCAGAAATAAACCCTCAATTCTATGGTCAATTAATCTTCAACAAAGCAGGAAAGAATGCCCAATGGAAAAAAGACAGCCTCTTTAACAAATGGTGTTGGGAAAATTGGACAGCCACATGCAGAAAAATGAAACTGGACATTTCCTTACACCACACATGAAAATAGACTGAAAATGGATGAAGGACCTCAATGTGAGAAAGGAATCCATCAAAATCCTTGAGGAGAACACAGGCAGCAACCTCTTCGACCTCAGCCGCAGCAACGTCTTCCTAGGAACATCGGCAAAGACAAGGGAAGCAAGGGCAAAAATGAACTACTGGGATTTCATCAAGATCAAAAGCTTTTGCACAGCAAAGGAAACAGTTAACAAAACCAAAAGACAACTGACAGAATGAGAGAAGATATTTGCAAACGACATATCAGGTAAAGGTCAAGTACCAAATCTATAAAGAGCTAAGCAAACTCAACACCCAAAGAACAAATAATCCAATCAAGAAATGGGCAGAGGACATGAACAGACATTTCTGCAAAGAAGACATCCAGATGGCCAACAGACACATGAAAAAGTGCTCCACATCACTCGGCATCAGGGAAATACAAATCAAAACCACAATGAGATACCACCTCACACCAGTCAGAATGGCTGAAATTAACAAGTCAGTAAATGACAGATGCTGGCGAGGATGTGGAGAAAGGGGAACCCTCCTACACTGTTGGTGGGAATGCAAGCTGGTGCAACTACTCTGGAAAACAGCATGGAGGTTCCTCAAAATGTTGGAAATAGAGCTACCCTATGACCCAGCAATTGCACTACTGGGTATTTACCCTAAAGACACAAATGTAGTGATCCAAATGGGCACGTCTACCCAAATGTTTATAGCAGCAATGTCCACAATAGCCAAACTATGGAAAGTACCTAGATGTCCATCAACAGATGAATGAATAAAGTAGAAGTGGTATATATATATACAATGGAATACTATGCAGCCATCAAAAAAAACCAAAATCTTGCCATTTGTGATGACGTTGATGGAACTAGAGGGTATTATGCTTAGTGAAATAAGTCAATCGTAGAAAAACAACTATCATATGATCTCCTTGATATGAGGAAGTGGAGATGCAACGTGGGGAGTTTCGTGGTAGGAAAAGAATAAATGAAACAAGATGGGATCAGGAAGGACACAAACCATAAGAGATTCTTAATGTTAAAAAACAAACTGAGGGTGGCCAGAGGGAGGCGGTTAGGGAGAGGTTGGTGGGGTTATGGACATTGGGGAGGTTATGTGCAGTGGTGAGTGCTGTGAAGTGTGTAAACCTGGCGATTCACAGACCTGTACCCCTGGGGCTAGTATTACATTATATGTCTATAAAATTTTTTTTAATTATTTAAAAAAGAATTTAAAAATACTAAAGAAAGTTATTTAAGCAAATCAAAATTATGTAAGATGGGAAAAAAAGTATGTTTTCTGTAATTACTATGTCCTTTATTTCACTTATTTTTTTTACTTTTTTTTCTTCTTCCTAGTATCTTTGTTTTTTTTAATCTTGTTATGTTATACATTATTCCATAAAATGCCACAAATTTTGTTTAGATTAAAGTGGGCTATAAATAACACAATACCTTATACTTTAAAATATATGTATACATTTTGGGGTGCTTGGGTATCTCATCCATTTAAGCATCTGACTCTTGATTTCAGCTCTGGTCATGTTCTCAGGATTCTGAGATTGAGCCCTGCCTCAGGCTCTGTGCTAGGTGTAGAGCCTGCTTAAGATTCTCTTTCCCTCTCCCTCTTCCTGGGCCATATATATACATGTGTGTGTGTGTGTGTGTGTGTGTGTATTTAAATTATAGAAAATGTTTCTTATTAATTTTCTTCTAAATAGGAGTGCAATTTTATATGATAAAATTATGTATTTCAGGAAAATAAAGGAGAAAAGAGTATGTTGATTGTGATATTTGCTCAAATTTCATATCAATTGATTTCATATTTATTTTATCAAACTCTTAGCCATTATTTATATTAGATATATTGTTTGCATTTTATACTGTATAACATATAGTATATTATTTATATTATAGTCATTACATATATTGCATACAATTTACCTTTAATATATCTGGGTTTATAATAAGGGAATAATATTGTAGTTTTAGATTATCAATTTAGTCACTGTCTTAATTTTGTATCTTCAGTAGAAAACATTTATAGCAAAAAGATTGGTTTTAATCTTTCTGCTGGATAGTGTAAAATAGCACTCCACACTGAAACATATCCAACAGCTTTCTTATTCCAGAAATCCCAAGCATTATAACCTCTGCTAGCTGTAGGGTAACAAGGAAGAAAAATATATGTAAGAGTAAGCATATATATTTCCTGTCTACATATCTTTAGCTTCTGGGGTTTCATTTTTTATTTATTTTTTTGTAGTTTTTTTTTTAAGATTTTATTTATTTATTTGACAGACAGATAGAGAACACAAGTAGGCAGAGCAATAGGCAGAGTGAGAGGGAGAAGCAGTCTTTCTGCTGAACAGGTAGCCTGACTTGGGTCTTGATCCCAGGACCCTGGGATCATGACCTGAGCAAAAGGCAGCCACTTAACCAACTGAGCCACCCAGGCACCTGTGCCTCTAGATTTTTAAAAGTGAACTCACCACTGCTATTTCCAACACAAGAATAACAACTAAGAACATGACTTACATTGGGCTCATTTTGATAATCCTGGCTTCTACTCTACCATTTAAAATATTTTCCTTGCTACCCTTTTATCTCAAATGGGCTCTTGATGAAAGACTCTCCAGAGAGAACAAGAATTTAATAAACATAAAATTGAGCTTAATAATTCTACAAGTGAGCAACTCATGATGATAAGCATGATGGCAAGTGCCCACACTATTCAATTTGATGCATGGTTTATGTGCATAAATGAGCAAGGAAATAATGCTTAGATACTCTTGATCTTTTATAGAAGTTAATACAATTTGTTTGGATCACTATTTAGTGGAACAACAACAATAAAAAGCAGATTGTAATTGTTATGTTAGTCACACTCTGATGTAGAGCAGCTTAGAAATCTGCCTTAGAAAGTAGTAACTTGAAAGACAAGTTTTATTTGATGGTGAATTCTCAAAAATGATGTGTCTTGTAGAAATATTTGAAAATTGAAACTTCTAAATGTACAGCAAGAGACTATATGAATGTGGTAATAGCCACAAAAAGATTATTGACAATCACCTCTTTAGCCCAATACTTCCTACTGAATTATGATCACTGTCAATGACATCATTTTAAAAAGTAATCATGGCATGATAGTATATGCACAGATACACATTTAAAGCTCTATCAGTAACCTATATTAATTACCTCCTGGCACTTCTAAATGTTCAAAAACAGCCCAATGAGGATTATGTTATCATCCCCATTTTACATTTAAAGAAAACTGACTTCAGTCAGGGTGAGTAGCTTCAAACCCCAAATCTGAAAAATAGCAATAAAGTTGCTCAAAAAACTCATGGAAGAAAATCCAGAAAATGCTGTATGCAAATAAATAAATAAAAATAAAACAGAAACAAAAGATGCAAAAAGAAAAAAATTACGTATGAACCACATGGAAAGGAGATTAAAAAAATAAAAACCCAAAGAGAAGACAAAATAATTCTGGACTTCTAAATGCAAAACATTAAAACTGGATCACTTTCTTAGACCATATAAAAAATAAACTCAAAATGACTTAAAGACCTAAATGTGAGACCTGAAATCATAAAACTTCTAGAAGAGACCATAGGCAGTAATTTCTATGACATCAGACGAGGAAAAAAGCAAAAAGAACAAAAGCAAAAACAAACTACTGAGAATGCAACAAAATTAAAACCTTCTGCACAGCAAAAGAAACCACTAACAAAACAAAAAGTCATACTTCTGAATGGGAGAAGATACTTGCAGATGGTATATCCAATAAAGGGTTAATATCCAAAATATATAAAGAACTTACACAACTTAACACCAAAAAAACACCAAAAAATCCAATTTCAGAATATGCAGAGGACCTGAATAGATATTTTTACGGAGAAGTCATACAAATGGCCTATGGACACAAGAAAATATGCTCAACATCACTAATCATCAAGAAAATGGAAGTTAAAACCACAAGGAGATATGTTACACTTGCCAGAATGGCTAGAATCAAACATGCAAGGAAGAAGAGTATTGAGAAGATAATGGAGAAAAGGGAACTTTTATACATTTTTGGTAGAAATGTAAAATTGGTATGGACATTGCAGAAAACAGTTTGGAAGTTACTCAAAAAATTAAAAATAGAATTATCATATGATTTAGTAATTCCACTATTGCATATTTATTCAAAGAAAACTATGTTTATTGCAGGGTTGTTAACAATAGCCAAGATAAGGAAGTTCCTCAAGCATCCAACAAGAAATGGATAACAAAGATATGATATGTATGTATGTGTGTGTGTGTGTGTGTGTGTGTGTATAAAACTCAACCAGAAAAAATGACATCTTGCCATTTGCAACAACATGGATGGACCTAGAAGATATTATGCTAAATAAAATAAGTCAGACTGAGATAGATAAATACCATATGATTTTCATGCATATGTGGTATCCAAAAAACAAAACAAAAAAGTGAATAAACAAACAAGTAGTGAATCAGACTCATAAATACAAAGAACAAAGGTGAGGGGATGTGGGGATGGAAAAAATGGTTGAAAGGGTGTGGGAGATATGGGCTTCAATTTGGAATGAATAAATTGCAAGAATAAAAGGTACAGCACAGGGAATATAGTCAATGGTATTGTAATAGTGTTGCATGATGAGAGGTGGTAGCTGCATTTTGGAGAGCATAGCATAATGTACAGTGTTGTTGAATAACTGTGTTGTACATCCAAAACTAATGTAACATTGTGTGTCAACAACACTCAAAAAATCCTTGAGGTGAAAAGTACAATAACGGACATAAATTCACAAAAAGAATTCTAAGATATATTTGAACAAGCAAAAGAATTGGTAACTTGAAAATAGGAAAACTGAAATTACTGAGTCAAAGGAAGAGAAAGAGGAAGTGTAAAGAAAAGTGAAAAGAGCCTAAGTGATTTGTTGGACCTTATTTAACAAGCCATCATATACATTATGGGAGTCTCAGAAGAGTGAAAAAGTGGCAGAGAGTATTTGAAAAAATAATAGCTGAGCATTTCCCAAACATAGTGTAAGACATAAATATAAATATCTAAGAAGCTTAACAAATCCTATGTGGGATGAATTCAGAGACCCACAGTGAGACACATTATAGCCAAGTTGTTGAAAGACTAAAACGGAGAAAACTTTGAAAACAGCAAGAGAGAAGCAATTTGTCATGTGATTCTTAATAAGATTCTCAGCAGATTTCTCATCAGAAACTTTGGAGACCAGAAGGTAGTGGGGTTGATATATTTAAAGTGCTAAGAGAAAAGAAAGAAAAGAAAAAAGAAAACAAAACAAAAAACTCTGTCAATTAAGACTCCTATTTGGGGCAAATTGTTCTTCAGAAGTGAGGAGGAAGAACTTGTGATTCCAGATAAACTGCAGAGTATGTTTATTATTATTAGACCTCCTGCAAGAAAAGCTAACTGTAAAACTAGAGGTTAATATTAAAAGGACACTGGACAGTAACTCAAAGCTTTAAGAAGAAATAAAAATAGCAGTAAAGGTAAATTCATGGGAAGTCATAAAATTAATTATAACTTTTGTTTGTAATTCTATGCTTTTTTCTACATAATCTGTATATTATTTTAGTTAATTGATAAATTCAAGTAGAACGTTATAACTTTAGGATTTAAAGTAGCCACAAAGAAAATAGCTATAGAATATATACAAAAGTAAATGAAAGGGAAATTTTTAAATTACACTACAAAAAATCAACAGAGACACTAAAAGAAAACTACAGGTTAATATCCCTGATGAATGCTGATGCAAAAATTCTCAACAAAGTACTAGCAACGCAAATTCAGCAGCATATTAAAAGCACCATGAGCAAGTGGGATTTATTTCAACAATGCAAGGGTGGTTCAACATACAAAAAGTGATCGATGTAATACATCACATTAGAAGAATGAGAAAAAAAAGATAATTTCAGTCAATGAAGAATAGGTGTTTGGCAAAACTAAACACCATTTTATGATAGAAATACTCAACAAGCCAGGAGAAGGAGACTATCTCAACATAATAAAACCTATATATGAAAAACCCATAACAAATATCATAGTCAATGGTGAAAACTTAAAAGCTTTTCCTGCAAGATCAGGAACAAGGCAAGGAGGTTCACTTTCAGCATTTCCACTCAACATAGAATTAAAATTGCTAGCCTGAGGACTTAGGAAAGAAAAAAATAAGAAGCATCCAAATTGGAAATGAAGAAGTAAAATAATCAGTTCCTAGATAATATGAACTTAAATGAAGAAGATCCTAAATATGTCACATAAAATTGTTAAAACAAATAAGAAAATTCAGCAAATTAGCTGGATACAAAGTCAACACACAAAAATCAATTGCATTTCTAAAAACAATGTACAGGGGTGCCTGGGTGGCTCAGTGGGTTAAAACCTCTGCCTTCGGCTCGGGTAATGATCCCAGGGTCCTGGGATCGAGCCCCACATCAGGCTCTCTGCTCAGCGGGGAGCCTGCTTCCTCCTCTCTCTCTGCCTGTTTCTCTGCCTACTTGTGAGCTCTGTCTGTCAAGTAAATAAATAAAATCTTTAAAAAAATAAAAAAATAAAAAATAAAAACAATGTACAATCCCAAAGGGAAATTAAAAGAACAATTTCATGTTCAATAACATCAAAAACTACTTAGGAATTAACCAAAGAGGTGAAAGACTAGTGAAATAAAAACTATAGAACATTGTTAAAAGAAATGTAAAAAAACACAAATGAATGGAAAGACATCCCGTGTTCATAAATTGGAAGACTTAGTATTGTATGTCAGTAATACCTAAAGTGATCCACAGATTTGATACAATCCCTATCAAAATCCCAATGATATTCTTTGTGGCAAATCCATTCTAAAAGTGATATGGAATCTCAAGGGCCCCCAAATAGCCAAAACAATTTTAAAAAGGAAAATAAAGCTAGAGGAATCAGACTCCTCATTGCAAAACTTACTAAACACCTACAGTAATCAAAACAGTATATACTGGCATAAAAACTGAAATGTAGATCAATGGAATAGAATAAAGAGCCCAGAAATAAACCTCACAAATATGGTCAAATGATTTTGAATAAGGGGCCAAGATAATTCCATAAGGCAAGAACAGTTTGTTTTTTTAATTAATAGCTGGGAAAATTGGATATATAATGTGAAAGAATGAAGTTGGACCTTACTTAACATGATATAAAAAAATTAACTCAAAAGGGATCAAAGACCTAACTGTAAGATCTAAATGTGTAAAAGTCTTAGAAGAAAATTTAGGTAAAAATTTCATGGCATTGGATTTGGTGAATATTTTTTGCATATGGCACCAAGGATACAGGCAACAAAAGAAAAATAGGCAAATTTGACTTCCTGAAAATTAAAAAAAAAAAAAAAGTCAAAAGGTACTTTCAGGGCACTGGGGTGGCTCAGTCTGTTAAGCATCCAATTCTTGATTTTGGTTCAGGTGGTGATCTCAGTGTCATGAGATTTAGCCCCATATCCAGAACTGCCCTCAGCTGGGAGTCTGCTTGAGATTCTATCCCTCTCCATCTGCCTCTCCCTCCTGTTCATGCACTTGCACTCTCTCTCTCTCCTGAATAAATAAATAAATCTTTTTAAAAGAAAGAATACTATCAGCAGAGTAAAAAGGCAGTCTATGGAAGCCAGCAATATTTGCAAGTCATGTATCTGATAAGGTATTAATATCCCAAACATACAGAGGACTAATAAAACTCAACAATAAAAGCCAAACAACTTGATTTAAAAATAGGCAAAGGACTTATATAGACATTACTCCAAAGAAGATAATGGCCAATAATACATAAAAATATGATCAACATCACTAAGCATTAGAAAAATGCAAATTAGGGGGGGCCTAGGTTGCTCAGTCATTAAGCATCTACCTTTGGCTCAGGTCATGATCCCAGGGTCCTAAGATCAGAGCAGGAAGCCTGTTTCTATCTCTCCCATCCACCCTGATTGTGCTCCCTCTCTCGCTGTGTCTCTCTCTGTCAAATAAATAAATAAAATCTTAAAAAAAAAAGAAAAATGCAAATCAAAACTACAACAAGATGTCCTCTCATACTAGGGATACCTAATATCCCATTAGGATAACTACTGTCAGAGAACAAAATAAAGTAAAACCAACCGAACAAACAAAACCCAGCAAGTAATAAGTGTTGCTGAGAACATGGAAAAATTAGAATTTTTTGTGCACTATTTATGGGAATGTATAATGGTGCAGATTTTATGGAGAATAGTTTAGTGGTTCCTGAAAAATTTAAAATAAAAATGCCTGATAATTCAGCAATTCATTTCTGGGAATATATTAAAAAAATGAAAGCCGAATCTCAAAGAAGTATTTGTATACCCATGTACATAGCAGCATTATTAACAATAGCAAAAAGCCTAGTCACCCAATGCCATTGGTAGAAGAATGGATGAGAAAAATGTGTGTATATATGCATATAATAGAATATTATTCAGCCTAAAAGGGGGGGGGGAATTTTGACCCATGTTAAAACATGGATAAATTTTGAGGACATTATACTAAATGAAATGAGTCAATCACAAAAAATCTAAAAAAAGTACTGCATGATTCCACTTACATGAAGGCCTTAGACTAGTCCAAATGATAGAGACAGAAAGTAGAATGGTGGTTGCCAGAGGCTGGGAGTAGAGGGAATAAGGAGTTCATGCTTAATAGTTACATAGTTTCAGTTTTGCAAAATGAAGAGTCTTCTTGTGATGGATGGTGGTGATGGTTGTACAACATGAATGTACTTAATAGCACTGAACTGTACACATAAAAAATTCTGAAATGGTAAGTTTGATGTGCATTTCACGACAAGAAAAAACACATTGAAAAAAACAGTAAAGACATATTGGAACCTAAGTTCCTGACTCCTAGCAGATAATTTTTCCTCCACCTATGCAACTCTATTGCATGATTCCACTTACGTGAAGGCCTTAGACTAGTCCAAATGATAGAGACAGAAAGTAGAATGGTGGTTGCCAGAGGCTGGGAGTAGAGGGAATAAGGAGTTCATGCTTAATAGTTACATAGTTTCAGTTTGCAACTTCATAACTCTATTGTTATGCCATATGTTGTAGATTTCAACTTCTTTTTCTAGCACATTCTTCCTGTCACTTTTATAAGCATGTTTACATCTCTCTCCTCCTCCAAAAGAAAGTCACAATAACCCTTTCTGAGTCCCAGTACACTATTCCTCCCTAGTTTCCCTTCCTGATTTCTAGACTACTAGTAGCTCAAGCATCACCTCATGATTGCCCACATTACTCTCTGTGCTACTCTATGACCGGGTTCGCACCTTTCCTGTAGTTCTTTTTATGTTGCTAAAATGGCTTGTTTTCATAGCTGGTTCTGATGTAATGTGAACAATTATGGGGCAATTGCTTCATGACATAACTCTCTGTGTCTCCAGTACATGGTCTAGTCGCCAAATCAACACTTTAAAAAATGAGTAAAATACATATGAATACAAATCTTATTTACATACAAAAATGTGATAATTTGGATTTAATAATTTAGAATTTCTGTTCATCCAATGCAAGGATTCAGTAAGAACTACTTGCATTCTCTGGGGGACTTTAGCTGTGGAGGGAAGCTTCCCTTTTGCTTTTGACCTCCTTTTCCACCTAGAATGTTTCTCTTCTCCAAATATTCAGAGTACTCAAAAGAGTACCTGATTTCCTTGGTGTTAGTTGTGATCTCTCCCTTTTCATTCATAATTTTATTAATTTGGGCTTTCTCTCTTTTCTTTTGGATTAGTGTGGCCAATGGTTTATCGATCTTATTGATTCCTTCCAAAAAATAGCTTCTAGTTTCATTGATACGTTCTACTGTACCTCTGGTGTCTACCTCATTGATCTCTGCTCTAATCTTGATTATTTCCCTTTTTGCATGTGGAGTTGGTTTGATTTGTTGTTGATTCTCCAGTTCTTTAAGGTGTAGAGACAGCTGGTGTATTCTGGATTTTTCAATTTTTTTGAAGGAGGCTTGGATGGCTATGTATTTCCCCCTTAGAACCGCCTTTGCTGTATCCCATAGGTTTTGGACCGAAGTGTCTTGAAAAGGGAGAGATCACAACTAACACCAAGGAAATAGAAACAATCGTCAGAAATTATTACCAACAGTTATATGCCAATAAGATAAGCAACCTAGATGAAATGGATGCATTCCTGGAAACCTATGAACTCCCAAAATTGAACCAGGAAGAAATTGACAACCTGAATAGACTGATATCTAGTAACAAGATTGAAGCAGTGATCAAAAACCTCCCAAAAAACAAGAGCCCAGGACCTGACAGATTCCCTGGGGAATTCTACCAAATTTTCAAAGAAGAAATAACACCAATTCTCCTGAAGCTGTTCCAAAAAATTGAAGCAGAAGGAAAACTTCCAGACTCTTTTTATGAAGCCAGCATTACCCTGATCCCCAAACCAGGCAAAGACCCTACCAAAAAGGAGAATTTCAGACCAATATCACTGATGAATGTGGATGCTAAGATTCTCAACAAGATCCTAGCAAACAGGATCCAGCAACACATTAAAAAGATTATCCACCATGACCAGGTGGGATTCATCCCTGGGTCGCAAGGATGGTTCAACATTTGCAAATCAATCAATGTGATAGAACAAATCAATAAGAGAAGAGAGAAGAACCACATGGTCCTCTCAATTGATGCAGAAAAAGCATTTGACAAAATCCAGCATCCGTTCCTGATTAAAAGGCTTCAAAGTGGGCGCCTGGGTGGCTCAGTGGTTTAAGCTGCTGCCTTCAGCTCAGGTCATGATCTCAGGGTCCTGGGATCGAGTCCCGCATCGGGCTCTCTGCTCAGCAGGGAGCCTGCTTCCCTCTCACTCTCTCTGCCTGCCTCTCTGCCTACTTGTATCTCTCTCTGTCAAATAAATAAATAAAATCTTTAAAAAAAAAAAAAAAAAGGCTTCAAAGTATAGGATGGAGGGAATATTCCTGAACTTCATAAAATCTATGTATGAAAGACCCACAGCAAATATCATCCTCAATGGGAAAAAGCTTGCAGCCTTCCCGCTGAGATCAGGAACACGACAAGGATGCCCACTCTCACCTCTCTTGTTCAACATAGTATTAGAAGTCCTAGCAACAGCAATCAGACAACAAAGAGAAATAAAATGTATCCAAATTGGCAATGAAGAAGTCAAAATCTCTCACTTCACAGATGGTGATTCTTTATATGGAAAACCCCAAAGACTTCACCCCCAAACTATTAGAACTCATACAGCAATTCAGTAACGTGGCAGGATACAAAGTCAATGTACAGAAATCAGTGGCTTTCTTATACACTAACAATGAAAATACAGAAAGGGAAATTAGAGAATCAATTCCATTTACTATAGCACCAAGAACCATAAGATACCTGGGCATAAACCTAACCAAAGATGTAAAGGACCTGTACTGAGGAACTACAGAACACTCATGAAAGAAACTGAAGAAGACACAAAAAAGATGGAAGACCATTCCATTCTCTTGGATTGGAAGAATAAACATTGTTAAAATGTCTATACTGCCTAGAGCAATCTATACTTTAAATGCCATTCCGATCAAAATTCCACCAGTATTTTTCAAAAGCTGGAGCAAATAATCCTAAAATTTGTATGGAATCAGAAGAGACCCCAAATTGCTAAGGAAATGTTGAAAAACAAAAACAAAACTGGCAGCATCACGTTACCCGATTTCAAACTTTACTACAAAGCTGTGATCACCAAGACAGCGTGGTACTGGCATAAAAACAGACACATAGACCAGTGGAACAGAGTGGAGAGCCCAGATATGGACCCTCAACTCTATGGTCAAATAATCTTCGACAAAACGGGAAAAAATATACAATGGAAAAAAGACAGTCTCTTCAATAAATGGTGCTGGGAAAACTGGACAGCGATATGTAGAAGAATGAAACTCGACCATTCTCTTACACCGTACACAAAGATAAACTCGAAATGGATAAAAGACCTCAACGTGAGACAGGAATCCATCAGAATCCTAGAGGAGAACATAAGCAATAACCTCTTCGATATCAGCCACAGCAACTTCTTTCAAGATATGTCTCCAAAGGCCAAGGAAACAAAAGCAAAAATGAACTTTTGGGACTTCATCAAGATCAAAAGTTTCTGCACAGCAAAGGAAACAGTCAACAAAACAAAGAGGCAACCCACGGAATGGGAGAAGATATTTGCAAATGACAGTACAGAAAAAAGGTTGATATCCAGGATCTATAAAGAACTCCTCAAACTCAACACACACAAAACAGATAATCATATCAAAAAGTGGGCAGAAGATATGAACAGACACTTCTCCAACGAAGACATACAAATGGCTATCAGACACATGAAAAAATGCTCATTATCACTAGCCATCAAGGAGATTCAAATTAAAACCACACTGAGATATCACCTTACACCAGTTAGAATGACCAAAATTAGCAAGACAGGAAACAACGTGTGTTGGAGAGGTTTGTGGAGAAAGGGGAACCCTCTTATACTATTGGTGGGAATGCAAGTTGGTGCAGCCACTCTGGAGAACAGTGTGGAGATTCCTCGAGAAATTAAAAATAGAGCTTCCCTATGACCCTGCAATTGCACTGCTGGGTATTTACCCCAAAGATACAGATGTAGTGAAAAGAAGAGCCATCTGTACCCCAATGTTTATAGCAGCAATGGCCACGGTCGCCAAACTGTGGAAAGAACCAAGATGCCCTTCAACGGACGAATGGATAAGGAAGATGTGGTCCATATACACGATGGATTATTATGCCTCCATCAGAAAGGATGAATACCCAACTTTTGTAGCAACATGGATGGGACTGGAAGAGATTATGCTGAGTGAAATAAGTCAAGCAGAGAGAGTCAAGTATCATATGGTTTCACTTATTTGTGGAGCATAACAAAGAACAGGGAGGACATGGGGAGATGGAGAGGAGAAGGGAGTTGTGGGAAATTGGAAGGGGAGATGAACCATGAGAGACTATGGACTCTAAAAAACAACCTGGGGGTTGGGGCGGGGGGTAGGAGGTTGGGGAGCCAGGTGGAGGGTAATAGAGAGGGCACGTATTGCATGGAGCACTGGGTGTGGTGCAAAAACAATGAGTACTCTTACGCTGAAAATAAATAAATAAATTTAAAAAAAAAAAGAGTACCTGAATCAATATGTAAAGGTTCTATGGCAAAAGAGTATTCAGCATACTCCAGATGGGTTATGGTTTTCTCTTTTGAGTTGATATGTAGGTAACTCCCACAAGTTTGAGGGGAAATTATACATCAAAAGCTGCATCTCTAGGTTCTAATTTCTCTCTACCTCGAGCATTTTTAATAGGCGCAATATCATTCTTAAGGTTATGAAAAAAAATTTTAAGAGACAAAATATCTATCAAACACAAACAAATATGCAGTATATTTATGTTACTAAAATGTCATGCAGAGGTATATTTGGAAAAAAAATATCTAAAAAGGCTCTTTAAGAGGCAATAGTAAAAACAAGTTTGAGAAATGCTGTTTTACTTTAAATGTCTGGTGACATCACTTTCTTCTATCCATGTGCATATTTATCACTGTCATCCAAAAAGACTATTTGTAATATAAGGTAAGAAAATTAGAAAATCATCAGATACAAACTGTATAATTGAGTTGGCTCATAGGTATGATCACTGAAAGTTGCACCCAGACATTTAAAGTGTGAAATAATTCCATCTTCTTACAATTTGTCTTTGTTTCAAAGGAAACATTTAAAAAATAAATACATTTAAACAATAAAAAAGATCCTGTCTTATGTTGCAGTCATATGCATCCATCTCCCTCACATTAGACTTGGGTCCTCCAATGACAGTCATCTTTATACCTTTGGAAAAATAGCTTTTTTTCCTCTGTTGAACTTCAAGGTGCAAGTTCCTTGGCATCCAGCCAATGTTTCTAGTGTCTTGGGCCACATCACACAATTGTCTGGCCGACATTCCCCTGACCGGGAGATTTCTAAAAGCTGTTTGTGATTATCTCACATTCAGAGATAAGGAAAAGATACCAAGTGTCTGTTTTATATGAACCCAAACTACTTCACTTAAAAAAAAAAAAAAAGCAAAAGTTTAACATGTTGCATTAATCAGCAAGATGTTTTAATTTTTGCTATTACTAAACTTTGCCTCCTTAGGCAAGATAAAACAGTGAAGCCAATCACAGTAAGATCCCTACTTCTAAATCATGTGTCTGATGTGTAAATAAGTCACTAGCATGAAGTTTCTCTATCTGAGATACAACCCTGGGGGGAGAACTTTTGAGGACCAAGTCCTGCCTCTAAAACACTAGAGCAAAGAGGGTAGGAAGGGCACCATAAGGGAACAACAAATTCTTTCTCAGTCAGAACCTGTTTAAAGGCTGGATTCTTTTCATTTTCTCCTGGCAAGAACCTTGGCAAAGCAGTAAAGCCATTGGCTGATCAGGATCATGTGACTCTTCATTTCCTATCTCCACTGTGCTGCTCCTAAAGGGATACACCTGGACTATGATTATATTCTGCCTTAGCAAAAGGGATAGGGGATTGAGCTAAATGGACTTCTGCCCATTTTTTTTTTTTTTTTTTTGTCACTGATTCTGATAAATTTTACTTTTTCTTTATTGCCATTCTGGATTGAAAGGCATGTATAATCTTTTTTTTTTTTTTTTTAATGTGGATCATATAGAAATGTTCTTAATTCCTCTGGATTAAGCTGATTCTCTCTATATAATTCTCTTTTTCTCCTCCCCTAAGTGGGGAATTATAGAAATTTAGGGCTAACAGTTACAAGATCATTTAGATTTCCTAGAACAAGGACTTCCCTTCTAACAAACTCTTCATTTTACACATAAGATCAGAAAAAATGTTTTCCCACAGATTCTACAGTTAGTTCCTGAGAGGTCTTAAATCAATAACCAAGCCTACTGATTCTCCATCCAGCACTTTTTCCACCATGAATATTCTGCAAGCCACCCCTATTCATTAACTCTCCTTCATCCCCACTCTAATTCTCCATACCCATTTCTTCCTTAACGTTGCTCCCATTTGGCTGTTTCTCCATTTTGTATATCAGCAGCCTATCTCTCAAAGAGCACTGTAACACTGTTTAATTATCCTTCAGGCATCTCTGCCCCATCACTAAATTGAAGCTCTCTTCATCTTTCCCTTTCTCTATATATGACTCCCTTACATCATCACACTCTCACACTTCCAAATTGTTCCTACAAAAATATTAATAACACATTAATTACAAATTCAGTGTTTCCTGAGTAGTCATTTTCTTCACTGAACTTTGATTTGGATTTCCAACTCTCTAGATACTGCTACCTGAGGGTCCTACAAGCACTCACATTCCACTGTCTAAAAATGAATTCATTATCTTGCTATGCACTCCCGCCACATTCCTTCTTCTCTAGTGTTCTTTGTATTTTGTAAGACAATGACATTTGCCAAGTCACTTAGACAAGAAACTAAACAGATATCTTTGATTTTTATGTCTTCTTTTTCTTATATATCCTATGTACAAATGGTCAGCAAGCCCTAGAAACTACTGCTTCAATGTCTCTCAAATGTGTCCCCTCCATTCTAGTTTCATTGCCCTTGACCAAGTTTATGCCCTCATTGCCTTTCATCTGGACCGTAGCGATGGAATCCCAAAGTGCCTGTCTACCTTTTCTAAACTATATTCCACAATGCTGTCAGAATTCTCTTCCTAAATCATAGATTTAATTATATGAGTCTTAGATACTTAAAAAGTCCCTACATATGCTAAGTCTTCATTTTATACTTTTTTTTTCCATTTTATTTATTTTTTCAGCGTAACAGTATTCATTCTTTTTGCACAACACCCAGTGCTCCATGCAAAACGTGCCCTCCCCATTACCCACCACCTGTTCCCCCAACCTCCCACCCCTGACCCTTCAAAACCCTCAGGTTGTTTTTCAGAGTCCATAGTCTCTTATGGTTCGCCTCCCCTCCCCAATGTCCATAGCCCGCTCCCCCTCTCCCAATCCCACCTCCCCCCAGCAACCCCCAGTTTGTTTTGTGAGATTAAGAGTCATTTATGGTTTGTCTCCCTCCCAATTCATTTTACACTTTTAAAGAGGGTTTAAGTTACCTCACAGAAACAGGTAAAAAATGAAACATTAAAAAGTAAAGAATTTGGACATCTAGTTTCTTTCCATAGTTTGGCTATTGTAGACATTGCTGCTATAAACATTCGGGTACACGTGCCCCTTCGGATCACTATGTTTGTATCTTTAGGGTAAATACCCAGTAGTGCAATTGCTGGGTCATAGGGTAGTTCTATTTTCAACATTTTGAGGAACCTCCATGCTGTTTTCCAGAGTGGTTGCACCAGCTTGCATTCCCACCAACAGTGGAGGAGGGTTCCCCTTTCTCCACATCCTCGCCAGCATCTGTCATTTCCTGACTTGTTAATTTTAGCCATTCTGACTGGTGTGAAGAGATATCTCATTGTGGTTTTGATTTGTATTTCCCTGATGCCGAGTGACATGGAGCACTTTTTCATGTGTCTGTTGGCCATCTGGATGTCTTCTTTGCAGAAATGTCTGTTCATGTCCTCTGCCCATTTCTTGATTGGATTGTTTGTTCTTTGGGTGTTGAGTTTGCTAACAGATGAATGGATCAAGAAGATGTGGTATATATACACAATGGAATACTATGCAGCCATCAAAAGAAATGAAATCATGCCATTTGCGACGACGTGGATGGAACTAGAGCGTATCATGCTTAGTGAAATAAGTCAATCGGAGAAAGACAACTATCATATGATCTCCCTGATATGAGGACATGGAGAAGCAACATGGGGGGGTAGGGGGATAGGAGAAGAGTAAATGAAACAAGATGGGATTGGGAAGGAGACAAACCATAAATGACTCTTAATCTCACAAAACAAACTGGGGGTTGCTGGGGGGAGGTGGGATTGGGAGAGGGGGAGCGGGCTATGGACATTGGGGAGGGGAAGCGAACCATAAGAGACTATGTACTCTGAAAAACAACCTGAAGGTTTTGAAGGGTCAGGGGTGGGAGGTTGGGGCAACCTGAGGGTTTTGAAGGGTCAGGGGTGGGAGGTTGGGGGAACAGGTGGTGGGTAATGGGGAGGGCACGTTTTGCATGGAGCACTGGGTGTTGTGCAAAAAGAATGAATACTGTTACACTGAAAAAAATAAATAAATGAAAATAAAAAAAAAAAGCAGAAGGTGGTAGAATCTAGTGAAAGGAGTTTGGGAAACAAATTTGCTCATTATTACTACTCCTATTCAACATTATGCTGAATCTTCTAATTAGCACAATAAAAATACTAAGAGGCTGAAAAAAAAAAAGTAAAGAATTTGAAAGGGAAGAAAAGTAAGATGAAGACAGAAGTGAAGATCAATCCCTTGAACTTTGTGTTTCTTACTGACAGACACAAATTTGGCTCTAAGTTTTAGAACAGGGAGCAAAGAGGGAAATACGACTTTCAATAACTGTTTTACATAAGTTTGCTTCTTCTGGTTGACTGTAAGTTTTTTGTGGGAAGTTACATGCGCTTTTGTTTGTTTAACTTCGGTATTCACCAGAATTTAAGTAACACTTTGTCTACATGATCAGAAACACTGCCTCTCATTGAAATATATAATTCTGCCTCTTCAATATCTTGAAATTCATACCATTATTTCTTGCTGGTATTTGCATAAATAATACAAATTAGTAAGTGCTGAATATGATATGTAAAAAAATATGAAAAGTCTATGTCCTTCATATGCCACCTACTCCTAAACAGTCACACGCATGTGCCCATAGTTCAAAACATTGATAAGAAATCACTTTTTCCCTTGACTTTCCTCGCCCTGCTTTATACATTAAGTATCCTTTCCATAAATGATTTTACCAGGTGACACAGTCTTTCTGTGTTAGAAAGAGCTACGTGATTTATTGAGAAACATAGTCAAGATTTCTACTCAGGTAAATACTCTGCAGACATGACATAACTGTATAAGCTTTTTCCACAGAACCAATGTACATATTCCTGTAACTCTTACTGTGCAATCAGTGTATACAATGGGAAGGATGCATCTGATATTCATTTGAAAAACAAAGAGAAACAATTATGAGAGATTATAGTTTGTCTTCTTAAAATTTATAATCTTTCTGAAATGCTTCAGTGCCCTATAGTTGTGGGGCAACGTGACATAATTCTTGCTCTTTTGAATAAAGGAGCTATAGGCATTTCTGTTACTTTCTTCAATCTGTATAGTTATTTGTGTTTGTTGTGAAAGTTGATGTCTATAGCTAGGCAAAATGGCATTTCATTTGCTTTTGTTGATGGATCTGGAAAGGGAAGAAACGAACTTTTTCAGGCTGAAGAATTGATTGCAGCCATATGATCTTTTCAACTTTAGTGTGATTACCAGAGAAGGAAGCATCATTGGTTTTATAAAGAAGATATTCCATTGAAAACATGAGCTTGGGTGTCCACTGTGTGTAGCATCAGGTACTAATCACAGACACATACTTCACAGGTCCTGGTGTTTTTGTTTGAAAGCCCTGCTGCCACAGCATCGTACAATCACCACCTCGACATATTGTTGACAAGAACTGCCAAGCACCTCGACTTCATTTCTCACACAAGAAAGCAACAGAGGGTTAGAAATGATCTCCAACATGACACCGCTTATACTTTTTTCAGCTGGAGCACAGATACTCTTCCATTTGTACCCTCTTAGCTAACTCACAGTTTTTTTCAACATTCCTCTAGTTCTAGGAAACGCAAATAAAATAAGAAATGTGTGGCTGTGACACCATTTTAAACACATGTCATCCATTCCATACCGAAACACGCTTTTGTTAGAGTTTGGGTATCTCTTTCTTTCTCTTTTAATACTTCAGTACGTAAAATATGAGAGGACTTGCACAAACAAAACAAAATATCCCTCCATGTATTTTTCAGGTAGGCTTGATTTTGATTGTGGAGGTGGGAAGGAGCTTTGCTAAATATGTAGTATGTTCTTTACTTATGAATCTTTAACTCAGAATGATTTCCTATTAGTGTTGGGCTTATTCAGTTTACTCTGATCCTAAAGGGAAAGGGAGTCTTCTCCAGTGTCAAATCTTCCTTTTTGCCTCTCAACTCCCAGATTATTCTTGCTGTCTAGTAGAATTGTTCTTCCCTGTGTAGTAAGTAGCCTGTGCACACACAGGCTTGGAAGTGGAATAGCAAAGTATCTTCATGGGCATGGAGACTCCAGGGCTAAGTAACTCAGAGTTTTTATCCCTAATACCTAGAGCACTATTAGAAGTGCCATCTATGTCATTCATTCCCAAGTATTAGTGTTGATTTCATTTGTTGACTAACTTTACATTTTAAATAACCAATAATAAAATATTCCAATACAAATAGCTTTTGTGGTGTTCTTACAACGACTTTCTTGCTTTTGTCTTTTAAATGAGACATAACATAGAGCACAGCCTTCTAGCCACAGCTGCTTTCTGAAATCAAGTAGTAGGATACCATTATTAACTATCTCAGATTAGATAGATGCATTAAATAATTACTCAAAATCAAAAATTCAGTGCTAATGCATAGAAAGAAAGATGCAAGCACCAGGGCCCAGGTATGATCCATGACCTAGGCTGGATTAAAAAGATTCAGTCCAGGGTGTCCTGTTTCCCATATTTCTTAAAAGTAAGAGGGAGAAGGAATAAGAGTAACCAAGTGAATGGATTTAAATAACATTGATTTCTGAAATGACCAGCAAAGAGTTTCCTAAGAATCTAAGCAGAGCTCAACAACACAGTGCTCTATAACAAGACTGAAAAACACAACTGACATCATTCTATTTTGTGTTCTTTTTATTTGTAGGAATGAGTGAGTTTTAAAAAATGAATTTAGGCAGCTAATTCCAATAATTATGCATTTGAAACCATGCTTGCCACATAAAGCCTTTTTCCCCCTCCTCTTCCCTTCTGTTGAAGGCTGATCACAGACCATGTTCCAAGTACAAAATGTTTTTCCAAATCAAAGGTTTGTATTTCCACGAGATACAAAATGTATACTTCTGTTTGTGAAAGAATGTGTCAGAACTTGGTGGTGGTGGTGTTTCTTTTTAATGAATAGCTTTCTATATTGTAGTTTCTTCCTGATATAGCCTCTTATTCTTAGCTTATTTTAGATTCTAAAAATATTCTTCAGGGGCACTTAGGTGGCTCAGTTTGTTAAGTGCCTGCTCAGGTCATCATCTCTGGGGTCCTGGGAGTGAGCCCCCGCTTCAGGCTCCCTGCTCAATGGGGAGTCTGTTTCTCCCTCACCTTCTTCCCCTGCTTGTGCTCTCTGTCTCTCTCAAATAAATAAACTCTAAAAAAAATTCTTCAAAAATTGGTAAGTTCTGAATATATATTACAGTCTTAGAATATTACTTCAATTTCCATCCTGTGTTGGTTATACAAATGTACGGATGAGCTGGCCTTGAAGCCACCCACATCCTGGTACATACTAAACACAAATCAAGCCCCCATTATGAAACAAGAATCAAATCCACATCCTCTGTGCCACACATTGAAATTCTTGCCCTTTTTAGCTAGTATATATGTCAGCTCTTTCTTTTTTTTCTTTTTGTGAACTTGCAGCCTCAGATGTTGGTTAAGTTTAAGTATTCTTCAAAAGCATTTATTTGAAAAACATGTGAATGGAAAATGAACATACTAAACTAATTAGGATATGCAAATGTGGTTCAGTGGAACTGCTTTTTAAATGAATCATACTCATTTGAATACACAAATAAAAGAAAATTTGTTTCAGTAACAATCTGGAAGTTAGTTCATGTGGAACAAATAAGGGCTTAAATTATAAGGATTAACTTTTCAGAATCTACTTTGCAGTTCACCTTTTTAATAGAAGGAAATGTAGACTTGAGCCAAAGGCCCCTGTCGGCATTCGGGGAGGTTTGGTGAGCCAGAGAATACTTACCAAGTTCTTGTTCTCATTTAAAGTGAATGAAGAGATGGGGGAAAGGGAGTGCTGGTGACTTATTTATGTCTTTTAAGGCAATTTAAGGGCAAACAGGTACAAATCTAAGAAAATTTACTTGTAAAAAAATTTAAATCATAGAATGGAAAATATTTGGCATGTTCTAGTATTCTGTTCTTGCTGCAGAAAGAACCACAAATGACATTAAAAGAGAGAAATAATATTAAAAGAAAGGAGGGAATGACATTAAAACAGATAAAAAGAAGTCAAGGCAAAATAATGCATGAAAGAAATGTATTTTGAGGCTACTTAGACTAGGAATATATCCCTAAAGTACTAATGTTATAGTCAATATTTTGGATTCACTTTACGTAGACAGAAAGGATTGGAATTTAATAAGTCATGACTAAGTTAAAGAATAAACCATAATGACTAAAAATGTTATTCCATCTCAACTTACTACTTAATCAATATATGTGCCTTTTTTGTAAGGGTATTCTAGTTTTATGTATGGCTACTTATAAACCTGTTTAATTAAAACCCTGCATTATTCCAATGGCATAATTAAATACTTTATATTAGATCACCTGCCATTAGAATCTTTAATAATGTTTCATTTGTTCCTCAAACTACAAACATTTGTTCAGCTCCAGCTATATGCCACTCACTCTCAAGGTGCCTTGGGGAATACAAAAGTGACTATGACATGGGCATGACCTACACTTAGCTGGCAGTCTTGTAGAAGAAACCGTGTATAAAATACTCATTGTCCAAGAGAAACATGTCCAACTAAAATGCTCTAGGTGTCTAGCTACTGAGTTGATTTGTTTGAGGACTTCAGTTTTTGCCTCGAGGGGGAGTGAGAACAAATATTGGTACCCAAATGTTTGGGGGACCAAGAAAAATAAAGCAATGGAAAATAGCTTACACATTGATTACTTGTTAATACCAGTGGCTGATTCTGAGCCCCCATGGAGATGAAGAATACAGGAAGGAGCTGAAGGAAATATTTTCTCAAGAGACTTAGAAAGTTTGGAACAAAGTAATATTGTTTTGGAGTGTAAACATAAAAATGTGATGCAAAGTTAGGGAAAGTCAGTCTCTTGTGATAATTTCCCTTTACCTTGGAATACTACATGATTTTGTCCATTCAGTGGCCTCACAGGGATAGGCTGCATATAATGGGAAAATCCTACACATGGATTTTTCTGAGTTTATTTTCAACAGACCATTAACAAGCCAATGTGGCACATCTGCTGTAGAAAGTTGGTGGCAAAATAGCTTAAAGTTCTAAGTGTGCTACAGAGCACATGGATGCCCTGCCATGACCTCTCAGAGATAACCAGGACTTTGTGGGATGGGAGTGACTTGGAGACCGGAAGTCACACAGTGGGGACTTCCGAGTCAATGAAATATAGGTATGTGAGTTGAAATGAATTTCAAATTTACAGTTACTTAACTTCATCATAAACTATAATGTGATAAGTACGTATTAGTGGCATAAACTGTGAGCTGTCTGATCTCAACCACCTAGTGTTTCTAGAATGTTCGCTCACTTGCGACTGGGTAACTTTCAGTACAAAACCTCCAATAAGCTACGTAGCTCTAAACTTAGTACACAAGAGAAAAATTAATTATAAAATCACATTCTCTAAGTGATATTTATGTTTAGTGAATTTTGACAGAGGAGAAAGGTAATAGACCAGGGTGGAACAAGTGCAAATAATGAAAAGACACAGGTACATTCAGGTAATAGCCAATAACCTCGTTCGCTGGACTTCAGAATGTAGATCACCATAAAGATAAGTTAGTAAGGAAAAAGTAGGCTAAAGTCAGATCATATGGTTGTTTGACTACCATCCCAAGTACTTCAGGTAGTAGGTAGTAGGGGATTTCTAAGGCCTTTGACTTGGCAAATGAGAAAAATATGTATTTAGGGAAAACATCCTATTCTTAATGGAAGATTGAAGTTTTTGGAAGAGAGATTTGAGGCTAGAAAAAAAAAAAAAAAAAAACAAAGACTCTATCACAGTAACCCAGATATTGAAAATGTAGGAAATGACCAAATTATAGAAATGGAATCCATAGTACTCGTGTAGGTGTGGGAGATGGAGGAAGGATAGTAGATGAGGATGTCTACTAAGTCACCTGTGAGGCTGGAAACCAGTCTTATAAATTTGTTTGTTTGTTTGGTGTGGAGATAAGTAGGTAGTATTTTGGGGGAGGCCTAACCAGAACACCATTGTAATCTTGTGATGATCGAGAGCTCATTTAGTTCTGATGAATAGGGCTAGTATGAGAATTGCCAAATCTTTGAATCTATGTAGACCACTTAATATGAGTATTCTCAAGTTTTCTCATGGAGGTAAACACACACAAAAAACAAGCCCAGCTAAAGTTGCTACTTGTTACCAGATTCGATTAGGTTCAAAACCTTATGTGAAAAATTGGTATAGGAAATATATGAAACAATGGGTTTCTCTAAGTTTGTCTACACAGGCAAAACTGTCTACATGATTATGCTTTTATTTGGAGTCAGATTCAAATTTTTAGGGTGAGAACTTGTCCTGAGTGGGAATTATCCCCAGGCTTGTCTCATCATTTCAACCACACATAGTTTCAAAAAGAGAATTAGAATAGAAAATAAACAACAAAACCAAAAAGCCAACCCAAAAAAGTGAATAAAAAAGACAATAAAAACACATCAATAAATGGCTGCAAGAGCTTTTTAACATCATTTTTTTTTAATCAGAACCAAGTTCTAATACCAACATTGTGATTTAATAGTTGTTCAATGTTCATCCTTCAGATAAATATTCCTTCTCTTTACATAGCATGAGGAGTTTCCCTTTAAGAGCCAAGGGGCCTTGATGGAGTTGGAAGTCCTAGGATATGAGCTAAAACTATAACACGCTGCCCTAACCTCAGGTACATGTAAAGGAGAAAGCACATCCTATAGTCTTTATAAAGTTTTAGATTTTAAGTGTCTAAGTTCAAGGTGATGAACCCAAAGGGAAGTGTGTCTCAAAAGAGGACACAAGGGGGAGAGGTGTAATCAAGTCAGAAGTGCATCAAAGAAAAGAAGGTGAGCGTCCAGGCAATGACTGTAAGTGTAGATTCAGTATTTGGAGCTCATTTTTATTGACACCCAGATCAAGGACCTTGGGTTGTAGATGAGCTTAAATACAGAAAATTAAGACAAAAACTTAGAAAACAGAGATGTCATTGAACTCAAGGTAGAGTTTTGAGAGATCACTCTATATTTGATGTCTTTCCATGATATTCGTGGAGAAATTTTAACATGAAAATAGGAATATGCATAATAAATAAAATAATTTAAAACTTGAGTTGTAAATTTAAGAGTTATTCACTTATAGGACAATAGAAGACACAGGAATGAATGAAGTTTATTGCAAAGAAAAAAAACTATATGATATTTTATTTCTTCCTAATAGGATATGGATTTTATATTATATTTTAATCATTTGAGTACGTCTTAAAAATATCCCTAATACTTGGTTTAAGGATTAGCATAGAGATAGAGCCTTTTGCACAATGGGAATTCTATGGTGATGAATATATAATCCTAACTGTAAAATCAAACATGCTTAAATAATAGAAAGAGGGAAAGGATGCATGCCAAATCTTCAACCTTACCTACAAATTTTGGTCCTAAGTGGGTATTTAGAGTTTCTTTTAATATATCAATGTGCATTCTATGATAAGGGGAAAAAAAAAAAACAAAAAACCCAGCACTCAACTTCTACTGCGTTCCAGACGAAGAGATGAACTCAAGATGTATCCCCGTGTGGTAAACTCATGGGATTTTCAGAGCACCATAAAAGCTTTTTATTGTACACTCCAATGCTGTCATCCACAGTTAGCTAACAAATATGATAGGTTTTTAATATAATCCACCCCGTCCTTGCCAGTGCTCCTTGTATGTTACGTCATGGTTCTGTGGGCCAAGAGTTTGTTTTCCCCAGATGGCCTTCATGAAGCTGCTGACAGCCCTTCTGACTGAGAAACTGTAGAACAGCAATCTTCCAACTCATTTAGTAGTCCTGACAAAGAGAGAGCTGTTGATATCCTGATGCAAAAGCACTCTATCAGGCATTACATAGTGTCTGTGTTCTCAGCATGTTTGGGGCGTGATAAGTCATAGCACATGCTTTCTGACATCTTTCTGCATTTCACTGCCGTGTAGAGTTTCCTGCAGTTGAAATTAGGGCGACAGAATGTAAAAAGCCAAGTGTGACATCATCAGCAACTGGTAGCAGTCACTGTATCATAAATAATACATTGCAGACGTGTAAAAAAATTAAGTTGTGAAAAGTTGACGACAATTCCTTTGAAGAAAATTTGAAATCAACAGTTTTGCTAATTTCCACCCACTACTTTATCCAAGTAATGACAACATACAGGAATATCTGTAATGTTTTATATTGATAAGCCAAAGATCTGCTCAGTGAAAGAGCTGGAGATTTATTTTAGCAAATTGAAAAAAGGTTTTGTGTGTGTGTGTGTGTGTGTGTGTGTTTAAAAGATTGCTTTTCTCTTTAAAGGGAGATCACGTATCAGTGACTATAGGTCCCACAAAGCAAGGGGTGGCTCTGCTCAGGAGGTGGCTCTACTTTGCACGGAATGTCTCCTGATTATGATTACGCCTTGGTATTAATAAGGATGGCAGCTGCAGCAATCTGTTCAATTTTATGCAAATTAACCCTGGCCCTCTGGCTTCTGGCTAGTGGCCAAGGCAGCCTTTGGCTGGGCAAAGTTTGGATGTATGCTTTCTTCTACTGCTGCAAAAGTTTATTTAATTATCTGTATTTATTTAAAGCAGGACATACAAAGCATTTCTGCATCTTGGTCAACTTTGTGATGGCTGAATTGTATGGGATTTCCCACCGACTCATAAACTAATTTAAATCATTGACTATGTATACCATTGACTATACCCCTGAAAAATAAGAAAGGCTGACTTTTCTCACTGCTTTCTCTGGTCATAAAGGGCTCAAAGTGGTTTCTCCTCACCGCACCCCTGAAGGCCTTTAAAATAAAATAGTGCAGGTATCTTTTAAACGATACTATAAATTTTCACTAGCTGGAACTTAATGGGGGAAACAGTCTGAATTAGAGACCTTGATTTCTATAAAATTTTTCAAGAAATGGGAAATTTTAGAAGAAATGAGTAAAGGTGGTCAAAGGTACAAATTTTCAGTTATAAAGTAAGTCCTGGGGATCTCATGTACAGAATGGATACCACAAGTAATCATACTATAAAGTTGCTAAGAGAGTAGATCTTAAAAATTCTCATCACAAGAAAAAAATTATATAACTACGTATGGTGATGAATGTTAACTAGACTTCTCGTGATCATTTCACAATGTATACAAATAATGAATCATTATGCTGTATACCTGAAACTAATACAGTGTTATATATCAGTTATATCTCAGTAAATTTTTTTAATTTATTTGACAGACAGAGATCACAAGTAGGCGGAGAGGCAGGCAGAGAGAGAGAGGAGGAAGCAGGCTCCCTGCGGAGCAGAGAGCCCGATGTGGGGCTCGATCCCAGGACGCTGGGATCATGACCCGAGCCGAAGGCAGAGGTTTAACCCACTGAGCCACCCAGGCGCTCCTCAATAAAAATTTTTTAAAGATTTTACTTATTTATTTGACAGAGAGAGAGAGATAGTGAGAGAGGGAATACAAGCAGGGGGAGTGGGAGAGGGAGGGGAAGAGGGAGAAGCAGTGTTCCTGCTGAGCAGGGAGCCCAATGCGGGGCTCAGTCCCAGAACCCTGGGATCATGATCTGATCTAAAGGCAGCTGCTTAACCACTGAGCCACCCAGGCAACTTCCAATAAAAATATTTGAAAAGAAATACATAGCTATTATTTCTATATATACTTAATAGTCCAAAATGATTCAGCATGTTAAGGTCAAATATATGTTCTTTTCTGCCTGTTTTCATGCGTCCATATAATGTGATTGTACTAATCATCTAAATTTTATATTCCTTCTGTATAAAATATTAAAAATAACTTATACCACCCTGGGTGAATTAATTATTCCCTTTACAGACTTCCTTACCATCTGGTATAGCAAACTGATTTCTTACTGAGGAGTATATAGGAGAACGTGAGACTAGCTCTTGTCTTGCTCCTCAAACATCAGAATTAGCGAGGTTATAGCAAAATTGGAAATGTAGTTATTAGCCACCTACAATTCGTCAACTTCATATGCAGTGAAGTAATATAAAACATGGCTCCACACGCATTTCTGAACTTGCATTTCAGGTTTTACCTTAATTATATTTGCGATCCTTCTTGGTTTTCATATATTCAGTCGTCATAAATACTATCAATTAAATATTTCATAGGGCACTTGGGTTACGGGAATCCTATATCTTGTTTTATCAGCGAAGTCATCTGCAATTGTATTAAAAGCCATACGAAATGTAGGGACAGCACCCACCATTTTCAGCTACTTGTACTAAGATTTCAGCATTAGATTGTCCCTTCTTCCTGTTAATCTGGGCTCTTATGGGCCTTCTTTTATTTTAAGCACAGATTCAGCTGACAGCCAGCACTTGTTCTGGTTTTGAATCAAACGCTGGCAGTGATCCCAGAATAGGAACCAGTTGTTTCTTTTACACACTCTCTTATTGTCCCCCACCATCGTGATTACTTTCAAAGCAATGTGCCATAACCAAACTTACACTTGCTTTAATGAGAATTAAAGTGCATGGATCAAAGCAATGCCTCCCATGCAGCCACTGACTACCTCTGGGGTGAATTAGACCGCTGATACGCAATGCAGTAAAAGAAAAGAAAAGGAAAAAAAAAAAGTGTACCAAGACATCTCCCCTTTTGGACTGAAACAGAGAAAATTTATCTTTATAAACAAGTTTTCCCTGAATTACCCATTCCCACCCCCCTTACTTTAGCTACTAGAAGCCTAGTCTAAGACTTGTCTTAATTTTTCTCACTGAAACTGAAAGCGACTCTTCCACTTTTGCCTTTAAACATCTTAATACTCTCATTTTTCTGATAACAACCAACCCTTTACTTTCAATTTCTCCTCCTCTTTATTGCTAACGTGTATTTTTAACACAACATTATTTCTATTACAGCAAAGGGCCCAATAAACTATGTTTATTCTGGACCTTATTCAATGGAGCTGCTTTCCACAGTTTTCATTTAAGTTCTGCCTAGGCAAGGATTCGGAGGACAATGTAATAGAGGGACCAATGAACATCTGAATTCATACCACAGTGCTAAGATAGTAATCACTATTTTAAGTGTGAATAGTTTTAAGCATCTAATCCTTTTACATTGTGAAATATCATCACCAATTTAGCTTTTGAAAAATGCTGATTTTAGAATGTTTTTATTCATAAAACAAAATGGAAATAATATAAACATGTAATAAAAGAGGGTAGGTTAAATAAGTTATGGCACAATTAATATATGATCATATAGACATAAAACTAGAAACATTGAAAGACTGGTATTTTATACATTAAAAATGGTAGGTTATACTAGTTTCTATTTTACACACGCAATTCAGAGACACACACATACGTAAAACGGTTGCCTATTTAAACTCTGCTCCCTAGATGGAAAGTAAGTATAACTTCTTTATGTTCTATTACTGATTTGATTTCCTCACTATTTCCCATGCTGCTGGGCTGGAAGGGATAGATAACAGGTGGGGATAAATTAACTGGCAAGTAATAGGTTTTTTCAGTGGAATAGTCTGTAAAGAAGATCCAGTATCTTTGGGGGAAATGCATATTTTCCCTATATGCCCTCCCATGCCCATGTCTACTGATTCTCTCTAGATGAATCTGAGTAGGTGGGAGATTTATATGACTTTCTGGCTGTTGGGCAGAAAGACCTCCTTTCCCCACAATGGCCTTCCATCTGCACCAGTTTCTGCGGCTCATTTCTCCTCACCCTTGTTCTCGTATTCATTACGGACAGACTAGTCCCATCTACTCTCTCAGTCTTTCATACCAGTACCAGCCATTTATGTTCATGGCCTTGGCTCCTCACATCTAGTTTCAAAGTTCCTGATCACCACGGCCCATTTGTCCATACACTTTGTTTGCGCTGCCCCCTCCCAGTCAACCTTACAATTGCGTGTTCCTTCAGTGATGCTCAATGGGATTTCCAGACCTTCAGCTGCCTCGCCCTTCCAAAGGCCATAGGGAGACAAAGAGCTGTGTCAGGCTCCCCTCCACTGTCAGTGTCATGTTACTGGTCACCTATCTTGTTTGTTGTGGTTCCAAATTGGACTCGGACTTTTTCTAGCAGCTTCCATTTTCCTAGGGAAGTGGGCATTAGCTCAAATGTTCTCAAGATTATCCCATGCCTATTTCAATGGTTCAATGACATCCACCTTTAAGTTTTGTCCAAAGTGGAATGGGAATAAAATGCTAGCACCTGACTAAAAATTCTTGCCTCTTTATTTCTTCTTTCTGTGTTACTTTAGGCCAGAAAATGTGGGCTTTACAGTTATCTGGCATCTCTAGAAGGGGTATTCCCTCTTCCTTGGGGGCATTAAGCTCAGTTTTCTCATAATGGCGGAAAGACCATATTCCCTATACAGATAAGTGTTGCTCTTCCTATCAATGTAGCAAGACAACTAGGAACTAGGGATTCCTGAAAACAAAAATATATTGCTTACATAAAAAATTCATTTGCCCTTTTATATACAGGCATATTTACAGGCATTTACATACATATGCATGTGCATATATAAGAACTTACATAGGTATGCACACACATATATAACATGTTGATATATTATGAAGTATAATATAAATATTTATATTTTTATATTTATATATGTTTTTTATTTTGCAACATACCAAAATGTTATCAGTATTCAATCTGAGTGATCATTATTAGTGATTTTGATTTTCTCCCTGCTGCTTTTTTATGTATTCTAAATTTTCTTAAGTTAGTACATATTATCGTATAATAGAAATAATTTATCAAACAAGAAAATGCATATTTGCAAAAACATCATTACATCAGTCTAAGAATTTGATCTACTTTGAGTAGTATTTTCCATAATATTTGAAATTGTTCTAGTAAAAGCATCAATTGAAGAATTACTTTAAAAGTCTAATGTAAAAAGGAGCCTGGCTGGCTCAGTCAGTTTAGCACAAGACTCTTGGCTCAGGTCATGGTCTCCAGGTCTTGAGATTGAGCTCCGCTGTGGGCTCTGCACTTGCGATTCTCACTCTCCCTCTCTATCTACCCCATAGCCATTCCCTCTTGCACTCAGTCTCTCTGTCTAAAAATAAATAAATGTCTTATTTGTAAGTTACCAAGGGCTTAAATATTTAAGCAATTTCTCAGAACTTACAGTAGCCCCCTCTTTTATGCAGTTTAGCTTTCCATGGCTCCATGGTTTCACTTACCCAAGATCAACTGCAGTGGGGAAGCAGATGACCCTCCTTCTGACATAGCATCAAAATGCTAGTAGTAGCCTAACACCACGTCACAATGCCTACATCATTCACCTCACTTCATCTCATCAGGTGGGCCTTTTATCATCTCACATTATCACAGGAAGAATATGTGCAGTACCATAAGATGTTTTGAGAAAGACAACAATCATATAACTTTGATTTCAGTACATTGTTGTAAGTGTTCTATTTTATTATTAATTATCACTGTTACTCTTACTAATTTTTAAATTAAAATCTATCACAGTTGTGTAAGTTTGCATAGGCAAAACATAGTGTATCTAGGGTTTGGTACTAGCTGCTGCTTCAGGCATCTACTGGGTGTCTTATAATGCATCCCAACGGAAAATGGGGGACTACTGTATATGTTGAGATGATTATCATATTTCACATTTTCCATTTTACATTTAGTAGAGGAAGCCCGTGTTCTCCATTTGAAAACAAATTCTGAGATAGTTACCTATAGATGATTTGACGAGGTCCCTCCCTTGATCTTGCTGGCAGTTGTTGTGGACAGGGATTATTAGAATCACATGGGCATGGCCTTAATGGGCAATTGTCAAGAATATTAAGTGTTGTCTACTGAAGCTTCCAACAGCTGATCTGCTGGAACACATCATGGATGTGTTCTGCTTCTCCATTCTGAAAATCACAATACATCTTGTCATCTTCCTCCCTTAGATGGGCATGCACACACATGCGCACACACACACACACACACACACACACACATACCCCAAGTTGGATCAAGACCTCTATGCACTCCAGTTTTGAAACAAAATATCCCCAATGTAAAGATTTTTCTTTCCCATTCATTTCTTTCAGATTGATATCCTACTTCTGCAAATGAGTTTGCAGACCACTGAAACAAAACTTGTGCTATGTATAAACTGTACATAAAACTAATTTTTTTCAAGATCTCTCAAAATTTGAAACTACGCAAGTCTAATACGCATATCAAAGCAAGTTTGGCTTATTATATTTAATAATTCCTTATTTTTAACAGTACTGAAGCTAATTCTAAACTAAATTAAGAGCTTAGTCTCATGAAAGGTCTCTGAAGTCAGGCTGAAAGTTCTGTTTATGAATGTTAAATAACAATATTGAGCTCTGTTGAAAATAAAGAATATTTTTATACTCTGATCTCAGTAAACATTACCAATCTAGGATGCTCTGCCCTATAGACATCAAGGAGAATATTACACTATTCCTTTTTTTTTATTAAAAATCTTGGTTTTTGAAAACACAACATTACTTTCAGCAATTATGTGAAAATTCACTCTACAGAGTATTTGCAGAGCCAATGGAGAGCCACCTCTGTGAGATAATATGGTGGGGAGTAAAAATTAATGTCATTTGTGGAAAGACAAAGCTTGATCTTGAAAAGTTGTATCTTCTACTTTAGTGTACATCAACGATTATCTGGAATTTTTTGTGCGGTGTTAAGTAGAGGGATATTCATCTGAATCCAGTACTCGCACTATTATTTGGACAAGATTTTTTGCTCTTCAGTATGCAATCTCGAAAATAAGTCTATTATTCCTGGGTGGTCACTGTGGAGATAGCTTCAAGCATACAGAATATAAAAAGCATGCATGAAATATGCCAGTATATTAAATTAACATCTTGCAAAAGCCCCTCTCTAAAATCCAGATGCTTATATTGCTTTTGACAGACTGTAGGCGGTAACGTTTTAACTTTAAAGAAGGGGCTTTCTGTTTCTGTTTTCAAGTTAAAAATAATGAAAGGAAAACACACTGAAATTCCCACATTATTAAATAAAACATTTAAGTGGCCAAGGGCCAATCATTGTCACGCCATGAACAAATGCCTTACGGTAATATGTTCCATAACTGTTTGTTAAAAACTACCAATTTTAACACATTTGCACATGATTAGACACCATAAAAAGTTGCTTATTGAAGCCAGTGTCATAACACTGTTACTCATGCCCAAGGGAAGGGAAGCTTCAATGCAAACCTGAACAAGAAAGGTGGTGTGAAATAAGTTCCACGTTGTGAAAACAGATCCTAAGTAGATTGCCAAATAGCGGACTCCACTCAGTGGTCAGAAGTTCATAACAGCAGCATCACAAGACTGTGCAGGGCTAAGAAAATGTTAACTGAAGAGTTTCCTAAACAATTAAAGTATGCAGAGATGGATGATTAAAATTAAATTTTGAAAAAATCTATCTGACCCGAGAAATCTCTTTATGCAGAAAATAAATGCTTTATGCGAAGAGAGAATCTAGGTTGGCTTAGTTTGAGTAAGTGCTTCCAAAAATAAAATTAAAAAATATTTAAAAAGCAAAGGAATTTTTCTATAATAGCTTACCATTAGTACGTGAAGGGGCAAAACAAAACAGGAAGAATTTTTCAAGTTTTAATATAATGTGAAGTTATCACTTCATAAAAACCAGGACAAAAATGGAAAAGTGAAAAACTTATCTAACCATTGTCAGTGTTTCTTGGCTGCATAACTATACTCAACCCTGCATAACTAAAATCTCTGTCTTCATCATCACAAGGTGTTGTCCTGTGTGCCCTTGTTTCCGCATGGCTTTCCACTACTGGGACACCAGTCATAGTGGCACAGGGTTTATCCTCCAGTATGACATCATCTTAATTAATTACATCTGCAACATTCCTACTTCCAAATAAGGTCCAGTTCCAAGGTACCTGGGCATAGGACTTAAACTTACCTTTTCTAAGAAGACACAATTCAACCCATAATAGTATTTGTAGAGTCAAACATTTACAATAAGTAATGATAAATAAATACTAAACTGACAGAATGATTGGATAATTCAGAATGCATTCAATAATTCAGAACTTCTATTAATTCATATAGTGTTAATATTGTAAAGGTATTGAGCACACATTTTCAAAATTACATTTCCAATTAACGAAAACGAAAGTCAGACTTGGATGGCAGATCTTTAAAAAGCTTTATTATTTAATTTAGAGTCCTGAGAAGAATTTCTTTCTTTTCTTTTTTTAAATATTTTATTTATTTATTTGACAGAGAGAGACACAGAGGGGGAACACGATGCCGGGGAAGAAGGAGAGGGGAAGCAAGCTTCCCACTGAGGAGGGAGCCTAATGTGGGGCTCAATCCCAGGATCCTGGGATCATGACTTGAGCTGAAGGCAGACACTTAACAACTGAGCCACCGAGATGCCCCAGTGAGAAGAATATCTAAGTGTAACTAATCTCTTGAATTTCTCTATCAGGCAATTTCCAGATACTTAAAGCAATAGATTTCTGGAAGATGGTGTCTCACAAAATTGTGCCCATAGATGTTGTATATTTAAAGACAGTATTAACCTTAAATATCGTCCCCTTCTGTCACTGAGTAAGTAAATTAAAAAACTACTATCTCAGTTTTCTCTGTTTGTAAAATAGAGATTCTAAACTGACTTCATTTAGTTAAGGTAAGTCTGAAGTAAGATAATCTATACAAAAAAAACTATACGTATAAGACTGAATTTCATAAATTATTATTAGTATAATTCAGTTCATTTATCATAATAGCTCCAAGATATGCCCTATTAGGCATGGAAAAAGGAAGATCCAAAGGACTGCATTATGGTATTCCCAGCTCCCACTTCATGGTGTTCTCACTCCTCTTGAATACTGTTCCAGTGGTTTCAGCTTTTGGAATTCCATTTGAAAGGAGTGAAGATCTGGTGTATATTTGTGTTTGTGTCTGTGTGTGTGTGTAAACACACACACACCTTTATGTGGAATATGGAATACTACTCAGCCATCGAAAAGAATGAAATCTTGTTATTTTGAATGATGAGAGTGGAGCTAGAATGTACTATACTAAGTGAAATAAGCCAGTCAAAGAAAGACAAATATGTCCTCACACATACGTGGAATTTAAGAAAGAAAAAAAAGTGAACATATGGGAAGACAGAAAGAAAAAAAAGGAGAGAAGGAAACAAACCATAGGAGACTCTTAACAATAGGGAACAAACTGAAGACTGATGGAGTGAGGTGGGTGGGGGATAGGCTGGTTGGGTGATGGATATTAAGGAGGGCATTTGTGATGAGCCCTGAATCACAACTCTCACTTTCTTTTTCAGGTAAAAATGCCATAAATTTAAAAGTAGACCTTTCAGAAAAAGAAAGAAAGAAAAAGATTAGTAGTTATTGTAAAACACATTAGATCAGAAAGCCCCTATTGGGTGTTAGAGTTAACTTCTTATAATCTTCTGCCTCTTTCAGAACTTTGGACTTTGAAGCATTTTAAACTCTTCTATTTCTGCTTATTAGGCACTTGGGAAAGTAGGAGCAAAGTTGAGTCTACAAAGAGGTGAAGTGGGATTCTGAGGCCAGTACTATTTTATTTTGAATTTAATATACATACTTTTAAATCAGGTATGATTTAATACCAACAAAATGCACAGTTGTTAAGTATTTACTTTTTGGAGTTGTGATAAATGTGTACATTCATAAGCTCTCTATCCCTATGGAGATAGAAAAAATTTTTTATCACTCCAGTTAGTACCATACCCTCCAGTGTTTTCTAGCTAATTCTCACACACTGTAATTAGAGATCACTCCTCTGATTTCTATCATGATAGCTTAGTTTTACCTTTTCTAGAACTTTATATGATGGAAATATATAGCATATGATTTTTGTGTCTGGCTCTTTTTGCTTAATATGTGAGATTTTTGCGATTTTTCGCATTTATCAATAGTCTGTTCCTCTTTATTGCTGAGTATATTGTATCATATGGATATAACATAACTGGTTAATCCATTTCCTTATTTATAGGCATTTGTGTTGTTTCCAGCTTTTGGAATTGATAAACAACACTGTTGCAAACATTCATGCAGAAGTTTTTTTATGGATCATAGTTTTTATTCCTTTTGAGTAGCCATATAATAGTGAGATAGTCATTGGGCATGTGGTCAGTTTTGTAACAAACTGCCATATCTTTTGCCAAAGTAGTTGTAGCATTTTTACATTTCCCCCACAAAATTTTAGTATTCCAGTTTCTCCCCCATCTTGATAAATATCTGATGTTGTCAGTCTTTTTCTTATAGTTATTCTCATTGTGGTTTTAATTTGAATTTTCTTGATGGACACTGATGGGGAGGATCATTTCATGTGAAATTTATTGGCCATTTCTATACCTCTTAGTAAAAGAAACCTTAATGTCCTTTACTGATATTAAGTAAAATATTTTAAAAATTTTACTTAAGTAAAATATTTTACTTAATATCAGTAAAAGACATTTCTGTCTTGGATTGGATTTTTAATCCAATTGGATTGGATTTTTAAACTTTATTGATTTTATTTAGATTCTTAAATTTTAAAAATTTAAAATTTAAAATCCAATTTAAAATTGGATTTTTAGACTTTATTGAACTGTAAGAGCTCTCCATAAATTCTGGATAGAAGTCTTCTGTTAAATACTAGTATTCAGACTATTTTCCTCAAACCTTTGGCTTACCATTTCATTTCTTTAGTTGAGTTTTTTAAAAAGCATGGATTTTTAATTTCAATAACTTGTAATTTTTCCATTTATTTTAATGATTAATGCTTCTTTGTATTAAGAAAATCTGCTATCCCAAGTTTTCTTTCTTTTCTTGTTTTGTTCTTCTTTCCTATGTTCTTTTGGATGCATCAAGTATTTTTTTATTATTCCACTTAAATTTCTCTATTACCTTTATAACTATATCTCTCTATTATTTTAGTGATTTTTTTCTGCAAATTGCACTCTGAATCCTAACCTATCACAGTATTGTAATGTAAGAATATTATAACACCAAATATTTGATATACGAAATTTATAGCAGTGCTATATTTCTCTTTCACAGCCATTCATTATTTATGCTGCTGCTGCAATTTATTTTGTTTCTCTACATGTTATATACCCCATATGCTTTGTTGTACATTTGCTTTATATAGGCAGTTGAGTTTTCAAAAGAAATTTAGGAAAGGAAAATTTTATTATTATTTAGTGATCTTTCTTTTTTATAAATTAAATTTTCCATCTGGTGTCATTTTCTTCCACCTAAAAGACATCCTTTGTTTGGAACATGCATATGTTGCTGACAATTTCCCTCAGCTTTCATTAATCTGAAGTTATGTTTTATTTCACATTAATTTTTGAAGGCAATTTTTTTTTCATGGTAAATAATCCTATGCTGATAGGTTCTAATTTTTCTGTATTTTAAATATGTCATTCTATTTTATTATGCTCTGCATTATGTCTGATGAGAAGCTACAATAATTCTATTCTTGGTTTCCCTGGATTTAATTTGTCCCTTTCTTCTGGATGCTCTTACAATTTATTTCTTCATTTTTAAAAATATTTTATTTATTTGATAGAGAGAAATCACAACTAGGCAGAGAGGCAGGCAGAGAGAGAAGAGGAAGCAGGCTCCCTGCGGAGCAGAGAGCCCGATGTGGGGCTTGATCCCAGGACCCTGGGACCATGACCTGACCCGAAGGCAGAGGCTTTAACCCACTGAGCCACCCAGGCTCCCTATTTCCTCATTTTTGTTTTTAGCAATTTGACTATAGTCTATGGAGCTGGGTTTTTGGTTTTTGTTTGTTTGTTTGTTTGTTTTAATTTGTCTTCCTATGAATTATCCAGCTCCTTGGCTCTCTGGAATGGTGTTTTTATCAAATGTGAAACATTTTGACCAATATTTATTAAATTATATTTCCTGCATCATTCATTCTCTTCCCACTTGCTGGGACACTAATCCTACAAATGCATAATTATACAATTATAAAAGTACATAATATTACCTCACATAGCATTTATTAAGACTTGGTTGTAATAATTTTTATCTCTCTGTGCTTTAATTTGTGTGATTTTTAAAATCTGTATTTAGGTTTATTGATTCTTCTATTCTCTCCAATCTACTGTCACTCTCACACAATAACATTTTTTTCATATATCGTATTTTTCAGTTTAGTAATTTCTATTTAGATCTTGTTTATATTTCCCAAGTATATCCTGACAATTCTCATTTTTTACCAATTTTACCACTTTGCTCTAAGTTTTATAAAATATTTATCAAAAATATTTAAAAAGGTATATTTGTGAATTTCAACATTCAGGATGTTTGTAAATCTGTTTCTAGTAACTGATTTTTTTTTCTTGACTATGGTTCACATATTTCATTTCATTGCATATCTAGTAGTTTTTTTAATAATGTACAGGACCTTGTGGGTGATACTTTGTAGAGATTCTTCATTATGTTCTTGTTCTCTGAAGAATTTTGTTCTAAAAGGCATTAAATTACTGGCACATAACCTTGAACTTGTAGATAGTTGGTTTTAAGCTTTGTTAAATTGGGTCTCTGGTTTTGGTCATAGTCCAAGAGAAAATCCCCTACTCCTGGGATGTAGTTTTTACTTCTAGAATGTGGCCCTTCCAAGTTTTCAGCAAAAAGCACAGTGTGCTTACAAAGCTTCTCTAATTTGGCAGGATTCAGACTTCAAATTCTGTCTCCTTTACAACAGACAGTTGCTAAAAAATCTGGTCAGTTCCTCCAGACTTCTTGGATTGTTGCCCAGGCATGCATAACTTTGGGGCAAATCATAGATTCAGGGGACTTATACACACATTTTGAGGCTCTCTCCTCTGTAACTCCCTCATCTCTAGAATTTCCTCTCAATTTCTAACTGCTCTTGCAGTTGTGAACATCTTCTCTTACTTCAATGGCGAATAAAACTGTGCTCTTCTGTTTAAGTTCTAGGTGCTTCATCTATGTGTGCTGTGAAGTGCCCTCACAGGAAAAGCCATGTATATCTTTACGTCTCATCCATTATGGATTTCTTCTTTTAAAAGTTACACAGAACACAGTTTCTGCCAGACTTTGATACCTTCAAAGAATTGTCTTTATATATTGGCCAGAGTTTATAATTACTATTGTGGGAAAATTAGTCCAATTAAAGGTTTTTCTTCATTACCAGAAACAACCTCTGGACCAGTGATTTAGTAACTTGCTCCTCTGAATCATATTCAAAGAGGATATGTCACTTTTGGTAAGATGGTGTCCTACTATCTCCATTTATATTTGTGTATCTTTAACCCATTTTGCATGTTGAGTTTCTCTTAATATTTTACTTGAAGAGTATTTCACTATTTGGAAGTCAATATTTTTAGTCCTAGGATCAGTTTCCCGTTTGGGAAACAAAATTATTCTTCAGAATATGATTTTTCTGATTGAGTATATTTACAAAGATCATATTATGACAGAACCTGTGGGAATGTTGCTCTACTCTGGGTTAGTCAGAAATGTTGCTGATCCATGGTTGGTTCTAAATGCTTGAGTCTTATTAGAACATCTTGGAGTTATCAAGGCCAATGCCAATGATGCATGGATCTCAGTGTACTTCAGATTGTGGAAGGACTCCAGTCCTTTATATTCTGGAATGATGCTGTTTGTACTCTGTCTTAATAATAATATCCAATGTTTGTCTTGTGATTTAAAAATTCAAAACAAGGGAAACCTGGGTGGTGCACTTGGTTAAGCATCTGACTCTTGGTTACAGCTCAAGTCGTGATCTCAGTGTTGTGAGATCAAGCCCTGTGTCTGACTTTGTGCTCAGCATGGAGTAGGCTTAGGACTCTCTCTCTCCCTCTCTCGGCTCCTCCCGCCACTGTCTCTCTCTAAAATAAACAAATAAATCTAATAAATAAATAAATAAATAAATATAAAAAAATCAGAACTAGCTGTTTATTACCATAACAAAATGCTTACCTGATCATAAGAAAATTGATATCAAACTAGAGTTGCTTGTCACAAGTTGTCTTACAGAGATTTGAGAAATGATACATAAAATGTAGAATGTAAAAGAGTTAATTGATATGCATAGTTTATCATGACCACAACTCAATTTTACTTGTAGACATACAGAAAGAAATGATTGAGGACCCCTTCATTTCCTACTACTCCTAAAATAACTTTGGCCTTGGTCAGGAAAAAATATATAGAGAGAATGCAATGAAAATATTTGGTTATTCATTTAGAAACATGACCATGAACTGCACTGTATAACTTGTTTATATGTGCACAAGTACATGATATTTTGTAAAATCATCTCATACCATCAGTAAAAGTCAGTGCCATGAAATAACATCCTATAACTGAGGTGGAGGCTGAAGCAAGAAGAAAACCCTCATGTAGAGACACACTTGCCTTCTTATGATCTCTTTACTATCATATTGACCAGTTTGCTATTAATTTTACATGCATTTCTAATATTATAATGAACTAGTTAGAGTTACTCAACAACAAATATTGAGGCAATAAATTCACAAGCCTATGAAAAAAAAAAAAGAAACAATCCTGATCTTGTGGAGTAGATAGCATCTTAACGAGATGTACTATAATGGAAGCTGATGAATGCTATAACTGACAATTATGCATCATATTATGGAAACATTAAGTCTGCATGGATAATGTACTTTAAAACATTTTTGTTGTGTGCTATATTAAACATAAAAAAATTGGTATATTAAACATAAAAAACTACATATTGCCAACACACTTTACCTGTGGTTTAGCTATTAGAAATTCCTAACATTTTGAGTTAAAATTTTTGACAAATAAAATATTAAAGTAAACTTGAATTCCCTTTTGTACTCCCTCTCCTTCCCTTCCCTGAAGATAATTAGTATAGGAAAGTTGTCATTGTCTTTTTTCCCATGTTTTTGAAACTTTGACTACACATGTTTATATCTGGGAACAACATGTACCATTGCCTGGCATTTCAAAAATCTTCCACAAGTTATTCTATCACTCAACATTATCCTCAGGAAGTTAATCTATTTGATATACAGAGTTTACTTCATTTGCATTGCTGAAAAGCATTTAGTTGTGTGAGTATGCCACCATTTGCCATCAGTTTTGCAGTTGCTTTCAGTTTTATGCTATTAGAAACTAGGCCATGGTGATCATTCTTGTATGTTTCCTTTGTATCTTTCCTAAGAGAAAAACTATCTCTGGAGTATTTATTTAAGTGTGGAATTGCTGTGCTTTAAGTGATGCAAATTCTCAACTTTATCAGATATTGGAAACCAAGTCTCCAAATTTATTGTAACAACTTTCACTCCCACTGAGTGAATATGAAACCATGTTTTCTTCTACATTTTAACAGTATTTGCTATTGTTAGACTTTTAAATCTACTGGGTATCACACTGCTTAACCTGAGTTTCCTATTTACTAATGACATCTGTTGATATGTTTATTAATCACTTAGGGTTCTTCTACTGTAAATTGTTAGTTTATGTTCTTTGCCCATTTTTAAATAAGTTGTGCGGGTGTTTCTTTTTGATGTATATGATTAGGTGTTTTATTTGTTTGTTTGTTTTAACTTCTCTTAAGCCTCTCTCAATATCAGGAGTTAACAACTGACAGCACATGTGGAGAAAATTGTGCTCAAAACAATTTTCTGTGAAACATGAGTAGTTTGTCAAAATCCCACCTATACTTCACCAATTTAAGGTGAAATTGCAGACATATACACACATGTATGTGTACACCTTACTTCATATCTTAGAATGTAGGCGTCATTACCAAAATAGGAAATTAGTTCATTTATACAAGCTGTAATACACAACAGATCTAGAGAGGAAACAAATGCATCTGGATTTTCCATGTGAAAGAAACAGACTAATCTTGGACAATACCAGAGAAACCAGACTTTCCGTGATGGTTCTCCAGCCTAAGGGTATACAAACCCAGACAGGAATTTGAAATAATCACTTTTGTCTTTGTGGTACAGCCATCTATTTCTCTGTTCCTCTGCAGTTTGAAGTCTTCTGACATCTCATCTTTTCTCCTGTTATCGGCTCAGCTCTCTTAGTGTCCCATGCCATCCAGAGAAAAACGATGTGATTCACACTAATGTGAGAATTACTGATTACATTCTAAAATTGCTGATATTTTATAAAGGACACCAATGACTGTCAAAATTTAAAAGAAAGACAGGATATGTATTAAACGAAATTAGTGCTAGGAGTTAAGCTAGTTTCGTGTGTTTTAATTTTCAATGCCCAGAGTGCTTACGAAAGAGAAACAAATATACATACCCTTTCCATAATGTAGAAGCAAATTCGGGATATACATAGTAGGAAGTTGGCAGTGGAAATCTGTCTTCCACCCATCAAGTACATTACTAGGATGGACTAGGCAAAATACCTCTCTCTTACCTTGTGCATGTTGGTGTCCTAGCAGAGGAAACTGACCTAGTTTAGGAGGGTTAGAAAAGCCTTATTTGGATGTAATTTCTGAGTCCAGATACAAAAGATGAGTAGAGATTAATAGATGGAAGGGAGTTTAGGGAGATAGGAAGAAGGAGATCTTTCCAGGGGTGGAAATAGCATGTGTAAAAGCCCTGAACCCAAGGAATTTGGTTTGCTCGAGAAGCTGACTGAAGGCCCATGTGCTACAACCACCAGGAACAAAAGGAGATTTGGTGAAAATTGCCCTTGGAAGAATAGACAGGGGCAAGTCACCCAGGGCCCTGCAGGCTATATTAATAATGTTGGCCTTTATTATAAGATCAAAAGGAATCCATTTAAAGGTTTTAACATAAAGTTATACTTTCAAAAGATCACTTCAGCCATGTTGTACAGAAAAAGTTTAAGGGATTTGGATGAACCAGGATTGTTACAGGATTTGAATGAACCAAGATGAACCAGGACTGATAGTATCAAGGTGGAAAGAGCAGGAATAGAGAGAAGTTGCCACATTCAAGAGATTTTCCAAGGGTGAAATCAACAGCATTTGATGATAAACATAGCACAGAAAGTTAAAAAAAAAAAAAAAAAGAAAGAAAGAAAAAAAGAAGCTGTCAACAATAGACTTCATAGTTACAGCTTATGAAACTAAATTGATGGAGGTGCCATTAACTGTGGAAGAAATACCAGAAAATAACCAGGTTTGGAGGTGATGCCTGCAAATCCTATGAACATATTGAATTTGACTTTACTTGGAAAAAACTTACTAGAAAATATATTGTTCTGGAGTTCAAAAGAGAGCTATTTAAATATTCTAAATGTCTTGTACTATGTTTTCCTTCTTTACTCATGAAAATTTTATTTATTCATTTATTTAAGTGAAGGCTTAAATAAAAATATGGGATATGCCTATTAAGTAATTCATGCTAAATTTTGTTCTAATTAAACTTAGAAAGCATAAAGTTTGAATAATACAGAGTTTTAAAATGCAATACTTGCCTGCATTAAAAAAAAAAAAAATCCTGATCAGTAGATATGGTCTGACTCCAAAGTGAATCTTCTAGCTAGTACCAGTCTGAACCAGCTGTCAAGTCAGAAACAAATGCAACTTGTTGTCATTATGTTACATGTTTCAACCTAGAAATAATATAAGAAGAGTAAATTTGCTGCCAGCCCACACTTGATGCATTCCTAATGTGTAGCAAAACTATGCATCTTCAGCCCTAGTAAGATTCATATTTAGCGCAATCTCAAAAAACTTTTCAAATGTAGACAAGTAAAAAAATGAGCATGAGGAGAAAAATCAGAAAGTTTATGAGAACTGATCCTTATGAGAGCTATTCAGTTTATTCTTTTAATAATATCGAAGAGGATAAATGCACTCTGTGACCGGAATACTCAAACGCTATGTCTGAGCCAAGGGCCTCTTCACTGATATGAATTTTGATAAACTAATCTGATTTAGGGAAATTAATCTATGTCAATGAACAACAACAATAAAAGTACATTGTTGCTACATTCTTGCACATATATCCCTAGTATACATGTACGTATACACATATATCTACAGGTACACACACACACATGCATATATATAGGGATATATCTATAAGAATGCTTGTAGCAACATTGTAAGGACAAGAATGTGCTGGCAACATATATTGTCACCAGTAAGAGAATGTTTGCATGAATTATGATAAAGCCAGGCATATCTGTGTGCATTTACTTGGAGAGATAAAATATGTAAATTAACTGAAAAGGTAGTTGGTTTACATAATACAGACACATTTTGGTAAATAAACATATGTATATATTCATAAATGTTTACTATAAATATAAATGTGTACAAGGAAAACAATTTTACTAAAGGAGGTGGGCCCAGTAAGATTCAAGCATGGGAAAAAAAATGTATTCTTTCTCACCACTCCCTGTTGAACTCTCTGTTGACATTTTATTTCCTAGAACTCTGTGGAATTTCAAGCAAAACTCATAGTTCTTACAATCCCTCTATTTAAGTTTTAGAAGTCCTCCAACAATGGAATAGTCCTACAGTCAATGGGTAAAAACAAAACCAATGGAAAAGCAACAGAAATGGCAAAGTTCGGGGGAGGAGTCAAGATGGTAGAGAATTAGCAGGCTGAGATGACATCAGGTAGCAGGAGATCAGCTAGATAGCTTATCAAACCATTCTGAACATCTACAAATCCAACAGGAGATCGAAGAGAAAAAGAGCAGCAATTCTAGAAACAGAAAATCGACCTTTGTGAAAGGCAGGACCGGAGGAAAAGTGAAAATCCAAAGCCGGGGGAGGGGCTGGCTCCCAGGAAGCAGCAGAGCAAAGGAGCACAAAATCAGGACTTTTAAAAGTCTGCTCCACTGAGGGACATTGATCCAGAGGCTAAGCTGGGGTGAAGCTCATGAGGGGACAGCGTAGCCTCAAGTCTCACAGGATCACAGAAGGATTGGGGTGTCTGAGTGTCGCAGAGCTGGCAGGGTGGGGAAGTGGGGAAGTGGGGAGTGGGGAAGCCAGCCACAGAGACAGAGCTGAGGAGTGAGGTCCCAATTTGGAGTTACCTTGAACTATAATCCATGGCACAGGCCACTGCTCTGTGAGTGGGATCCCCACAAGATCCGGGGAGACCACCCTGGAAGAGCTCAGGGATTTGCGGGCTTTGGAGACTCCAGGTGGAGTGTGCCAGAGACAGAGATGCTTGGTCACAGGCTGGGTGAGCTTGGAGCACAGCCAGGGGCCAGGGAGATGGGAATAACTGAATACATTTCTCTGAGGGCACACTGAGGAATGGGGCCCTGAGATCTCAGCAGCTCTGGGCCAGAGATTGGGAGGTCGCCATTTTCATTCCTGTCCTCTGGAACTCTACAGAAAGCATTCAGGGAATAAAAGCTCCCAAAAGCAAACCCGAGTGGATTACTTATTCTGGCCCCTGTTAAGGGCAGTGCAATTCTACGTTGGTCAGAGACCTTGAGAATTATGCAACAGGCCCATCCCCCAGAAGATCAACAAGAAATCCAGCCAAGACCAAGTTCACTTACCAAGGAGAACAGCGGAATTCCAGAGGAGGAGAAAGCAAAGCATGGAATTCATGGCTTTCTCCCCAAGATTCTTTAGTCTTTCAGAGTTAATTAACTCTTTTAATTTTATTTTTTTCTTCTGCTAATTTTTTTTAACTTTTACCCTTTCCTCTTTTAACATTTTTAACTAGTTTATCTTAACAATACCTTTCAAAAAATAATAATGATTTTTTGGAAACTTCATTATTATAGTCATATTTTATCCTTCATTGTAACTAACTTTATTTTTTGTATACACATAGGGTTTTTTCTTCTAAAAAATTTGAGGTACAACTTCTTCTAATAGATCAAAATACACCCTAAATCTAGCACTGGGCTTGTTCTAGTCTCCAGCCCTAGCAAATTCTCTTCACTTTCTTTTCCTTTATTCTCCCAACCAACTTATCTTATCAATTCCTTTTTTAGAAAATAAAAAAAATTTTTTTAACCTTATAGTCATATTCCAACACTCCATTGTTGTTATCCTTATATATGTCTTTCATTCTTTAAAATTTTGGGAGGTAGTTTCTTCTAAGAGACCAAAATACTCCCAAAATTAAGTGGGTGACCCTGTTCTAGTCACCAGTCTATATATATATATTTTTTTCTTTTTTATATTTTTTATTTATTGTTTTCTTTTTTTAATTTTTTTTTTCTGAACTTCTTTTTACCCCGTATTCCCCCCCCCCATGATTTGGGGTCTCTTCTGATTTGGATAAAGCACATTTTCCTGGGGTCTTTGCCACTTTTTTAGTATTTTATTTGTTCCCTCATATATTCTTATCTGGACCAAATGACAAGGTGGAAAAAGTCACCACAAAAAAAGAATAAGAGGCAGTACCAAAGGCTAGGGACCTAATCAATATGGACATTGGTAATATGTCAGATCTAGAGTTCAGAATGACGATTCTGAAGGTTCTAGCTGGGCTCAAAAAAGGCATGGAAGATATTAGAGGAACCCTGTCTGGAAAAATAAATGCCATTTCTGGAGAAATAAAAGAACTAAAATCTAACCAAGTTGAAATCAAAAAAGCTATTAATGAGGTGCAATCAAAAATGGAGGCTCTTACTGCTAGGATAGATGAGGCAGAATAAAGAATAAGTGATATAGAAGACTGAATGACAGAGAATAAAGAAGGTGAGCAAAAGAAAGACAAACAACTATTGGACCATGAGGGGAGAATTCGAGAGATAAGTGATACCATAAGACGAAACAACATTGGAATAATTGGGATTCCAGAAGAAGAAGAGAGAGGGGAACAGAAGGTCTATTGGAGAGAATTATTGTAGAGAATTTCTCTAATATGGCAAAGGGAAAAGCATCAAAATCCAGGAAGTACGGAGAACCCTCCTCAAAATCAAGAATAGGTCCACACCCTGTCATCTAATAGTAAAATTCACAAGTCTTGCAACAAAGAGAAAATCCTGAAAGCAGCCCAGGACAAGAAGTCTGTAACATACAATGGTAAAAATATTAGTTTGGCAGCAGACTTATCCACAGAGATCTGGCAGGCCAGAAAGAACTGGAAAGTTATATTCAAAGCACTGAATGAGAAAAATGTGCTGCCAAGAATATTATATCCAGATAGGCTATCACTGAAAATAAAAGGAGAGATAAAAATCTTCCAGGGCAAACAAAAACTGAAAGAATTTGCAAACACCAAACCAGCTCTGCAGGAAATATTGAAAGGGGTCCTCTAAGCAAAGAGAGACCCTAAAAGTAGTAGATCAGAAAGGAACAGAGAAAATATCCAGTAACAGTCACCTTACAGGCACTAAATTCATATCTCTCAATTGTTTTCCTGAATATAAATGGTCTGAATGCCCCAATCAAAAGACACAGGTTATCACAATGGAATAAAAAACAATACCCATCAATATTCTGCCTACAAGAAACTCATTTTAGGCCCAAAGACACCTCCAGATTTAAAGTGAGGGAGTGGAAAACAATTTACCATGCTAATGGACATCAGAAGAAAGTTGGGGTGGCCAGCCTTATATCAGATCAATTGGATTTTAAGCCAAAGACTATAATCAGAGATGAAGAATGACGCTATATCATACTCAAAGGGTCTGTCCAACAAGAAGATCTAACAATTTTAAATATTTATGCCCCTAACATGGGAGCAGCCAACTGTATAAACCAATTAAGAACAAAATCAAAGAAACACATTGACAATAATACAATAATAGTAAGTGACTTTAACACTCCCTTCAGTGAAATGGACAGATCATCCAAGCAAAAGAACAAGGAAATAAAGGCCTTAAATGACACATTGGACCAGATGGGCATCACAGATATATTCAGAACATTCCATCCCAAATCAACAGAATACATATTCTTCTCTAGTGCACATGGAACATTCTCCAGAATGGATCACATCCTGGGTCATAAATCAGGTAGCAACCAGTATCAAAGATTGGGATTATTCCCTGCATATTTTCAGACCACAATGCTCTGAAGCTAGAAATTAGTCACAAGAGGAAATATAGAAAGAACCCACATACATGGAAACTAAACAGCACCCTTCTAAAGAATGAATGGGTTATCAGGAAATTAAAGAACCATTGAAAAAAATCATGAAATCATATGATAATGAAAACACAACGGTTCCAAATCTGTGGGACACAGCAAAGGAAGTCCTGAGACAAAAATATATAGCGATACAAGCCTTTCTCAAGAAACAAGAAAGGTCTCAAATACACAACCTAACCATACACCTAAAGGAGCTGGAGAAAGAACAAGAAAGAAACCCTAAACCCAGCAGAAGAAAAATCATAAAGATCAGAGCAGAAATCAATGAAATAGAAACCAAAAAACAATAGAACAAATCAATGAAACTAGGAGCTGGTTCTTTGAAAGAATTAATAAGATTGATAAACCCCTGGCCAGACTTATCAAAAAGAAAAGAGAAAGGACCCAAATAAATAAAATCATGAATGAAAGAGGAGAGATCCCAACCAACACCAAAGAAATACAAACAATTATATGAACATAGTATGAGCAACTCTATGCCAACAAATTTGACAATCTGGAAGAAATGGATGCATTCCTAGACATATAAACTACCACAACTGAACCAGGAAGAAATAGAAAACCTGACCAGACCCATAACCAGTAAGGAGATTGAAACAGTAATCAAAAATCTCCAACCAAACAAAAGCCCAGGGTCAGACAGCTTCCCAGGGGACTTCTACCAAACATTTAAAGAAGAACTAATTCCTATTCTCCCAAAACTGTTCCAAAAAATAGAAATAGAAGGGAAACTTCCAAAATCATTTTATGAGGCCAGCATAACCTTGACCCAAAACCAGACAAGGATCCCATCAAAAAAGAGAACTATAGACCAGTATCCCTGATGAACACAGATGTGAAAATTCTCACCAAAATACTAGCCAATAGTATCCAACAGGATGTTAAATGGATTATTCACCACGACCAGGTGGGATTTATTCCAGGGCTGCAAGCTTGGTTCAACATCTGCAAATCAATCAATGTGATACAATACATTAATAAAAGAAAGAACAAGAACCATATGATACTCTCAATAGATGCGGAAAAAGCATTTGACAAAGTACAGCATCCCTTCCTGATCAAAACTCTTCAAAGTGTGGGGATAGAGGGCACATACCTCAATAATATTAAAGCCATCTATGAAAAACCCACTGCAAATATCATTCTCAATGGAGAAAAACTGAAAGCTTTTCCGCTAAGGTCAGGAATAAGGCAGGGATGTCCATTATCACCACTGCTATTCAACATAGTACTAGAAGTCCTAGCCTCAGCAATCAGACAACAAAAAGAAATGAAAGGCATCTAAATCAGCAAAGAAGAAGTCAAAGTATCAGTCTTTGCAGATGATATGATACTATATGTGGAAAACCCAAAAGACTCCACTCCAAATCTGCTAGAACTTGTACAGGAATTCAGTAAGTGTCAGGATATAAAATCAATGCACAGAAATCAGTTGCATTTCTTTACACCAACAACAAGACAGAAGAAAGAGAAATTAAGGAGTCAATCCCATTTACAATTGCACCCAAAACCATAAGATGCCTAGGAATAAACTTAACCAACGAGGCAAAGAATCTGTACTCAGAAAACTATAAAGTACTCATGAAAGAAATGGAGGAAGACACAAAGAAATGGAGAAATGTTCCATGCTCCTGGATTGGATGAACAAATATTGTGAAAATGTCTATGCTACCTAAAGCAATCTACACATTTAATGCAATCCCTATCAAAATACCATCCATTTTTTTCAAAGAAATGGAACAAATAATCCTAAAATTTATATGGAACCAGAAAAGACCTCAAATAGCCAAAGGAATATTGAAAAAGAAAGCCAAAGTTGGTGGCATCACAATTCCGGACTTCAAGCTCTATTACAAAGCTGTCATCATCAAGACAGCATGGTACCGGCACAAAAACAGACACATAGATCAATGGAACAGAATAGAGAGCCCAGAAATAGATCCTCAACTCTATGGTCAACTAATCTTCAACAAAGCAGGAAAGAATGTCCAATGGAAAAAAGACAGCATCTTCAATAAATGGTGCTGGGAAAATTGGACAGCCACGTGCAGAAAAATGAAATTGGACCACTTCCTTACACCACACATGAAAATAGACTCAAAATGGATGAAGGACCTCAATGTGAGAAAGGAATCCATCAAAATCCTTGAGGAGAACACAGGCAGCAACCTCTTCGACCTCAGCCGCAGCAACGTCTTCCTAGGAACATCGGCAAAGGCAAGGGAAGCAAGGGCAAAAATGAACTATTGGGATTTCATCAAGATCAAAAGCTTTTGCACAGCAAAGGAAACAGTTAACAAAACCAAAAGACAACTGACAGAATGGGAGAAGATTTTTGCAAACGACATATCAGATAAAGGGCTAGTATCCAAAATCTATAAGGAACTTAGCAAACTCAACACCCAAAGAACAAACAATCCAATCAAGAAATGGGCAGAGGACATGAACAGACATTTCTGCAAAGAAAACATCCAGAAGACACATGAAAAAGTGCTCCACATCACTCGGAATCAGGGAAACACAAATCAAAAACACAATGAGATATCACCTCACACCAGTCAGAATGGCTAAAATTAACAAGTCAGGAAATGACAGATGCTGGCGAGGATGCGGAGAAAGGGGAACCCTCCTACACTGTTGGTGGGAATGCAAGCTGGTACAACCACTCTGGAAAACAGCATGGAGGTTCCTCAAAATGTTGAAAATAGAACTACCCTATGACCCAGCAATTGCGCTACTGGGTATTTACCCTAAAGATACAAACGTAGTTATCCGAAGGGGCACGTGCACCCAAATGTTTATAGCAGCAATGTCTACAATAGCCAAACTATGGAAAGAACCTAGATGTCCATCAACAGATGAATGGATAAAGAAGAATTGGTATATATACACAATGGAATACTATGCAGCCATCAAAAGAAATGAAATCTTGCCATTTACGACAATGTGGATGGAACTAGAGGGTATCATGTTTAGTGAAATAAGTCAATCGGAGAAAGACAACTATCATATGATCTCCCTGATATGAGGATATGGAGATGCAACATGGGGGGTTAGGGGGATAAGAGAAGAATAAATGAAACAAGATGGGATTGGGAGGGAGACAAACCATAAGTGACTCTTAATCTCACAAAATAAACTGGGGGTTGCTGGGGGGAGGTGGGGTTGGGAGAGGGGGAGGGGGTTATGGACATTGGGGAGGGTATGTGCTATCGTGAGTGCTGTGAAACGTGTAAACCTGGCGATTCACAGACCTGTACTCCTGGGGATAAAAATACATTATATGTTTATAAAAAATAATATATTTTTAAAAACTCGAAACAAATAGTGCACTGAAAAAAATTTAAAAAAATAAAATAAAATTATGAAAACATCAAATACTTGAAAAAATTAAGAAAGTAGAATTCTCTACAATAGATTATTATTAACAAAAGAGATTCTGTTCAAAATAGATTTCTTCTGGAACTTGTCTACATATTTGGCAAAAAATGAATCATTGTTGTCATAGTCTGCCTTTAAAATATGTTTTCTAATTTTGCAAAAATAAAGGAATATTATGTTATTGAAATTTGTTTATGTTTTAATTATGTTTTCTAATTTTGCACCAATAGTTTAAAAATAATTATAATAGCTACCCAAGGGGTTGCACCGTAAGTAACTAAAACACTCTCCAATCGCTGAACATTAAATTATATTCAAGACTTCTTATTTTAGGGGATACTTTAATAACAACATCTTTTAATTTTGGAGAATTTTATCCTAAATATAATTTCTCATTAGTGGATTTGGTCAGTCAAAAAGAGTAAAAAAGCATTCCTTTCTCTTGTTTGAGCCAGTAGTAAATGCGGTCTCTGATGAAGTAGTCGAACCAATAACCTAGCAGGAACAATGTTCTAATAGCAACCAACCCACCAGGATTGTGAGCTAAGAGCACTTAGACTCTTTATTCTGGCTCTGAATGTCTGGCATTTAAGAGCAGAGAGTATTGTCCTCACAAATACTAATACTTTGTCATAAATACTGTCTCACTTCAGTAATTAGTTTTTCTAGTCCACTGTATTAATCAATAGTCAAAAGTAAAAAAAGAAAAAATTTTAAAACCCAACTCTACAACCAATTCAATATTAAATCTTCCCCTTCCCCAGCTTGAGGCCTGCTCCAAACTGGAAATATGAAATGGAACAGGGTGGTGTTTGCAATTTTTTCTCTGTCTTCTGCTTTTTTTTTTTTCCCTTCCCAATCAATCCCTCCAGGTACCAGTTGTTTCTGACCCCTTCAAGGTCAGAATTTGGAGAGGAAGTTTGCTAGGTAGAGAAGTGAGCTCCTGATTGATGAGGTACTGTTTTGATAAGCTTTGTTCTCTAGAGACCTAGCCAATATTTACATGACTCACTGTCTTGAAGTGTAAATTTCTGGGGGCTTGGTAGGACCTATCATGGGATACTTCTCTCATGCAGATCTCTTGACTCTGGAAAATGCTTTTGTATTCCTAATGGTCACTTGTGACTCCTCCCTCAGATCTTAATAAACTGATTTTTACATTGATCTTCCTGCTTCTAAGATTCTGTCCTTCAAGAGTCCACATCAGTTCCAAGGAAAATGCTCACAGTGCCTTCCCCCTGACAAAGTCTTGCAGAATAAGACAATCCTAACATAACCTCCTTTATCCTGTATACACTGCCTGCCTTAACTTTCTCTGGACTGAGTATGGGCGCAGACCCCTGGACTTTCCAGTAGCAGAAAACAAATTTCAAGCTCTTTAACTCTTCCAAAGGAAGATCTCATCATTAGGCTTGAGGTGTTTCAGATAGGATCCCTCACCTCCTGCCCAGTTCTAAAACATTTATTTTAAAAGTTCCATGCTAGAAATCTGTCTTATTTACATTTGATCTTTTATTTGAACCTCAGTCCAAACTAAAGGAGGAATGGTTCTGTCCTGTGCTATATTCTCTGTTACAATTTTCAAATTTATGAGGATTTTGGTGAGAGTGTGTATTTCATTGGCTATTACATGCAATCACAGACATGCATGCAGTAACGTTCATGTGCCAAGAACTACATATGGGAGGTAACAAGGATACCAGCATGATTAATAGTGGATCCCTATCTCATTGTTAGTTTCATGATTAAGGCAAAACAAATATCAAAATAATAATCTAGCTCTGAAATAAATGTTCCAGCAATATTTAGCACTAGCATTTTAAAATTTTAACATATTTAGTAACTTTCTATCTGGAAAATACAGCAAAAGAATCATCAGCATAATTCTGTTCTTTTTCTGCTTCATTGGGTACCTCCTTCCATGTCCTGATCCTCATTTTCTAGGGTTAATGACCAAAGAAAATAAGTTTCCTTTATAGACCCTCCATCTAGGAAACTCTCTTTTTACTTTCTATGAATTTTGACTCGGTATTATTTCAAATACATGGAAAACTGGTTGACATTTTTAAACATGTTTCAGAGGTTTCAAATGACCCAGCTAATATCAGAGGCCCCAAAGGATTTTCTGGAACATAGAACAAGATGCTTCCAGAAGACTGTAGAGTCACATAAAAAAGCAGGGATCTTTGGGTTACACTAAAACTGACTAACTCTTTTAATTCTGTGACTTTGGCTGGTTTACTAAACTTCCTGAAATACAGTTTCCTCATCCTTAAAAAGATGATGCTGCAGCCTACTTCAGAAACTTGTTTAATGGATGCAGGGATAACATGCATGATGCTTGGCCTCAAATAATAATTCTTATCCACTTATCTTATAGTGTTCCTACATTAAAATGTTCTTTTCTAGGGCCATCTGTACCCCAATGTTCATAGCAGCAATGGGCACAGTCACCAAACTGTGGAAAGAACCAAGATGCCCTTCAACAGATGAATGGATAAAGAAGATATGGTCCATATATACAATGGAGTATTATGACTCCGTTAGAAAGGATGAATACCCAACTTTTGTATCAACGTGGACAGGACTGGAGGAGATTATGCTGAGTGAAACAAGTCATGCAGAGAGAGTCAAGTATCATATGGTTTCACTTATTTGTGGAGCATAAGGAATAACACAAAGGAAACTGGGAGATGGAGAGGAGAAATGAGTTGGGGGAAATTGGAGGGGGAGACAAACCATGAGAGACTGTGGACTCTGAGAAACAAACTGAGAGTTTTGGAGGGGAGGAGGGTGGGGGGTTGGTTGAGCCTGGCGGTGGGTATTAAGGAGGGCACAGATTGCATGGAGCACTGGGTGTGAAGCATAAACAGTGAATTCTGGAACATTGAAAAGAAATTTTTAAAAAATGTTCCTTTCTAAAAGAAGTTTGTTTCTAGTTGAAAAACAATTTGAGTCTTAAAAATTACTTTGGTATTGTGATTATATTTTAAAATACTAAGTAAATTAGTAAATGGAGTCCTATATGTTTCACAAGCACTGGAGGTACCTCCTGGTACTCCTGGGGAGGAAGCAGATGGCGCAAAGGGAACAGTTCTTATCTTCTACACTTAAATGAATTTATTGTAATTAATAAGAACATCACTTGGGGTTGGTCATTTTATCAGGACCTGCACTACATAAGAAGAAATAAATGTAAAACTTAGACTAGAAAAATACTTAATTCATTCTCAAACGATTAAGAAAAGCACACCTCATTTTTTTTTTCTTTTTGATAAGTTGATGGTGGGCAGTGGGGAGGGGAGGTGGAAAATGGCCCCACTTAAGAAAAGTAAGCAAAGTATTGGCAGGCAGTGACTTTAAATTGCACATTAAACTAATCCAGGGCTATGCCTTAATAAAGGCTAGGGCTGGGAATTCTTATGGATTTTCTAGCTCATTGCTGGGACAACATCGAAAGGCAATAAATGTTCTATTACTTACACAAGCTGCTAGTTTTCAGAAAATTAGTCACCAGTGACCTTTTACCCTTTGTCTTGCTCCCCTTCTTAGTAACTGTACCTGATCTGAATCAAATGCAGACCAATCCACAGAGAAGTTTCTTTTATAACCTGCTGCGAGTCTAAACAATTGGGTATTGCTATAAGCAATGACATTGATCTATTAAGAAAAAATATCATTCTAGGCATTTTTCTTGAAACAAAATCTACATTCCCAAATTATTGTTTTAAGTGAGATAAATTAATTCATATTTCAAACTAGTAAACCTCAGTCCAAACAAGTTGAGCATGAAAATGATGTTCAGCTAAAAGTTCTTGATTTTTATGCACTTAGCCAAAAATATAAGGCTTTTGCAATTTTTTATTAGCATGTTCCTGCAGGACTATGGGTATGTGAACAATGGGGTGAAGGGGGGGACCATGAGGAGCAGAAGGCTGAAGTCTAGGGTTGATAAAGGAGGGGAACAGAGAAGGAGAGAAGTTATGTGATTTGGGGGCACCAGTCCTTATATTGAATTATATTGATTAGTTTTCCAGTTAGCAGGGAGACCTCCTTCTGACCCTATTTTCAGGGTCACTAGATCATAATGCAATCTCACAAGGAGTCTAGTATCCCTCCCCATATTGCTTTCTGAGGAAAGTATGGACCTGAAAATCACCCTTTTAAAGATTTCTCTTTTTTCCTCCTTTTGCTGGACTCTACCTAATAAATGCATATATAAATTGCATATACAATGTAATAACACATGATGCAATGGACACAAGATAAGATATAAAAATGGTTCCAATCTTTTGCAAAAAAAAAGCTATTTTAGAAATTGAATTTTGTGAAACAGCATTCCATCTGAATCAGGAAAATAAAATGATAATATCTAACAAACTGGTGGATCTGCTATAAGATCTGGACCCCCTTGTCAGAGAAACCTTAAATTTGTGTTAAAGTATGGCTGAAGCAAACAGCAAACACAAAATATTAAAGTCATATAGGAGATATTTTGATTTATTCATGTACATTTACCAAAGTGTGAACAATTAAACCAAACATAAGTGACTAAATGGTATAGACCAAATAATTTTGTGTTTCTGTGAATATTTATGAACCAAAAAAAGTGCCTGAAGTTTCTTCAAGATGATGGCATCATTTCAAGACTTTCTAAGTCTTATAACATTTTACTGATTTGAAACAGCCTGGAAAGTCTGTAGTTTAACAAACCACTTACTATAGTTTACAAGGAACTAACAAAGAGATGTTTTGACATCATGTGGACAAAATAAATTCGTATTTTTCACATTTTAAATAATTGTACTGACATTGGACTATCATACTAACAATCAGTAGTATGATGTCATTTGACAAGCAATGATAGTTATTAAGTAGGGCCTGTTAATGCTTTAGAATCTGTTTCCTTATTTGATATGCCTCTATGTCTTCACATCTTATTTGACCAAAGGAAACTGTCCCGTCTTTGAGCACTGACTTGTCCATGATGCAGTAACCCAAACTTCTGACTCTGTGCTGAATTAGAGGATCACTGAACCATACTTCTCCCCCTGTAGTTTCTATGTGTACACTCCATATTTTTTGTGGGCCCATAACTATCAACAGCAGCAAGGCCAGTTCCCTGCTTGGGGCTTCATATTTGCTCTGCTGAGGAGGACATGCTCGAGAAATAATGACATCAAAGTCACAGCCAGTGGGCTACTCTCACCTGCTTACCTAGGGAATCTAGGCCCATCAGCATATTTGATGGGGAAAAATGTGTTGATGGAAATATGTGTGCACTTTGAGTATTAAAGTGTCAGGGGCAGTGACAGGAAAGAAATTTTAGAAAATAATAACTCGTTCTCTCTCTTCCTTGTTATTTCTGGCAGGTTGAGACCATGGGAACAAACATTTGCGCTGGAAATAAGTATGCTCTGGGATATTTTTTAAGAATGGGCATAATTGGTTGAATCTTATTCGTTGGTGAGAATTATTTAAAAATTCTGTGTTTTTGGAGTTTTAGCAATATTACAATTATTCTCTCCAGCAACATTTCCACCCACACACTTTATTAATATTCATACATTATAGGCTGACCCAAATTAATAAAAAGAAGTTTGCTCCATGGCATCTTCAAGGCGATACGATCTGTCAAGTCTGGTGAGTCAACCGAAGGTTTTGATTTATGGAGTGATGTTAATAGCCCAGGATTTCACTAGAGGAAGAGAAAATTATATTAATAACACCTAGCCTGCCAGCACACCACATCTGATATGAATTGGGCCAATCCTAACATTTTCTAAATTTTCTTCAAAATCTTTTAGTTAATTAAGACCGAAAAATACTCAATGTGTGAATATCCATGAGACATAAATATTTCTTGAACTTGGCATTTCCTTCCCAGCGAATTACTACCTTTGGGCTTTCTTCTGGGACATACACACATTTACCTCTTTCCGGAACACCTAACATCCATCAGGCTTTGCTCCCTCCAGGAGCAAACCCCACTGGGGGATCCGTGCCCACCTAGATCACAACATTTTACATTCTGTGAATAAATTGGCTTTTTACTTGAGTGTTTCCTTGACATGACTATAAGCTCATTGAGAGCATGAAATGAGCTTTGTATGCAGAGCAACTAATTTATTGCCTGCTATGTATTGTGCACAAATGAATGGGTGAGTTCTTTTAAATTGACAATTTATTTTGTGTAAATATTTTTTTCATACTAGACTATTCATGTATTATTTATTCTGTAAGAACTGATTAACAATCTGTTAAGCGTAATGCCTGGCAGATTGTGTGTGGTCCTTGACATACACTAACTATAAATTTAAACCTATCTCTATCCCTGATTTTTAAATGGTATAAAAGAATATTTATTTACTTGAACTTTACTTTATATATTTTAACTTTCCCAGGATGCTATATAACAAATCCTTTAAAAATAACCTTTTCATTTGTTCGCAATATTTCTGCCTTTGTGAGAGAAAAGAGCCAGTAAAAGATATTCTGATGAAAAATTAGAACACAGAGAAAATGGAAAACATATTTTAGTTCTAGTTTTCTTATTGATTTTCTGTGGGACCTTCAGCAAATCACTTCACATAACCATATCACTATGTCTTGATTTTCAAAATAAGTCTGTTTTAGTTTCCACTGCTTACCTAATATAAAACTCAAACTCCCTTGAAATAGTAACAGAAGGGTAAAGAGAATAACAGACAGAAATTTTCTCTGAACTCATTAGAGAAGTTGGCTGTATAAACCTAGGTGGTATTATAGTTACACAGGACACAAAGTGGCATAGTGTTTAAGGAAGCCTCCTCAGACAGACAGATAAGAACTTAAGATTCTTTTCACCACAGGTGAGCTAGAGACTTGAGGCCATGTACTTGACTCCCCTACACCTTAATTTCCTCATACTTAAAACTACTAAATATTAAGAAATAATTTCTACCTTTATACATTATTTCAAGTTCTAAATATATAATTTCATGCTTCATTTTGATTGACTGCAAAAGTTACATAAATGTATATTAAAGGATGCACAAAACAGACTCATAGTTGCCTCATGTTGAAATATTAACCCACCTTAGTGTGTAGCATTTGGATTCACAGAATTATGTGGCATTTTATAAAATATTCTTTTTAGGAAAAATTAATTGAAGGAATGGATTCCCTCATCAGAATATTATCACACCATTGCTGTTTTTCCTAAGAAAACAGTATCATTCTTTTGCCTAGATTCCCTTTAGTACAATGAAAATTTTCACACTTCATTCCCATAGCAACTTATGTTGTTGCAATAAGGTATATGCTCTCCAAAATACACTTGGCACAAAAGCACTATCTAAATTACAAATTCATACTGAGATGCAGAAGCTTTAAATAAAATTAGTGAATTAAATTTTATTATGTATCATCAATGTAGTTGAAAATAGCCAGGTGTTGTGGAGTCTTTCATAGAAAACTAGAAGTAGAAGATATAAAGTAGTTCAGAGTTGACATCTGAAAGGATAATGAAAGTAATTTATCCTAAGATCATTCTTTTATCATATTAGACATATTTATGAGTCTCATTTTACAGATAGCATTAGTCTTTGTTCATTTCTTTTTGAATTTTTTACATAAGTAGAACTTGCATGATAGATAAATTTAAGAATTCAGATTGACATGAGAGAGAAAGATACTTGCTATAATACAGCAGTCTTTAAAGTTGAGTCTGTTTTTGTCGTGTATATATACATTTATGGAATAAGATCTATTTATTAATGCAAAGCAACCACAGACTTGCTTAAGAAAATAACTGTATGGATATATATTAAATGGCTAAAACAAAAAAGAATAACCATAACTGCTTGTTGGGGCACCTGGGTGGCTCAGTCAGTTAAGCACCTGCCTTCAGCTCAGGTCATGATTTCAGATCCTTCTAGACAGTGTGAAAAGTGCTGCTCTAAATTGTTCTCTTAAATGGTCCTGTTAGACACAGAGAACAGATGATACTATCTTAACTCACATATAGAAAATATCCATCTTAGGGAGATTATGTAATATTATTAAGGTCACAGAGCAAGTAAATGTTGAAATCAAACTCCAAGTTTATTCCACTTTATTCCACTATGCTCTCCCCCTTATATCACACATTTTTTAGAAAAAGTGGTACCTCATGCTAAAACTCTATTCGCCTAGGTAGACTTATCTTGCTTAATTATTAGCAGTGTGAGGAGAAACATCAAGAAGCTAGAAGATAACATCCTCTTTCATCTATCTATCTATTTATCTATCTATCATATTTCTATTTATCTATCTGTCTATCTATCTATCATAATCATCTACCTGGAGACAGACCTCAATGTCAAAGGAACATTTAAAAATTATCTTAGTATAAGAGAGAAGGAAGCAAAGTTCAAAATCAAAATACTTCTTGGGCATATAAGAAAGAAGAAGAGGTGAAATATATATGTATATATATATATGAAACATATATATCAATTTCTGAAATCTATATATATTCTATTGAATTGCTGTAAATTTTTCTAAGCATTTTCTCAATATATATGTGTCTATATATAAATATGTATATATAAGTGAAATACATAATAACATTATAGTAAAAACAGTCTAATGCTTGCAAAGGATTTAGAACTTTAACCTGTTACTTCCTTGAAGCTATCTATCTTCTAGAAAACCCAATATTTACAGTTGTCATTCTAAAAGTTATTTTGGATTTAATTCTTAATAATTTTGGAAGAAGTCTGCATGATATTTGTTATAGACAGTAGTGGTGTTTGATTAGGCCAGTGATAAGCCCTATATTTGCAAACTTGTAAAATAAGTTTAAATTCAGTTTTATTTCCCCACATGTCAAATTTCCTGGCTGGAGGAAGACTTTGGACCAACCAAGCACTGCTCTGAGACTAAATGAGGTACTACAATTACCTAGTGGCAGCTACTTTGAATTTCTGACATACGGTCCCTAGAATTTTAAATGATCTGCTAGCTGCTATCTTGCTCATTAGCCTAATTTTCATGACAGTAGAGTACAACATATACCAATTCCAACAGCCATTATAATTTTTCACTTGATGTCATTTGAAAACATACCGGTTTTACCTAATGAAATGACCAAATTAAAACCTTCATTTACTATGCAAAAAAGTTATTAATGCAGAGTATGAAGTTTATTATCATTTTAAGTAAATGTGCTTGCTTTTTAAGAAAATAGAGTTATTCACTGAAACAACCAAATATTAACTTTTAGGTATGCAATTATTATTTTGCCTACAGGTTCTTTTTTTTTTAAGATTTTATTTATTTATTTGACAGATATCACAAGTAGGCAGAGAGGCAGACAGAGAGAGAGAGAGAAGCAGGCTCCCGGCTGAGCAGAGAGCCCGACGGGGGGCTTGATCCCAGGACCCTGAGATCATGACCTGAGCCGAAGGCAGAGGCTTAACCCACTGAGCCACCCAGGCACCCCTTGCCTACAGGTTCTTAAATCTCAGAATATTCAAATAATTATCTTTCTTTCATTTGTAGGTAGTTATGACTTAAAGACAATACTTAAGGATTGTGTTAATGCTGCTTTCATCCCAGCGACCCTAGCCTTCTAATAAATTCTGTCTTGATTTTAGTTTTCACGTCAGGAAACATTTTCCAAATGTCATGAAGCATTATCCAAAAGAAGTTCAGAGCCATAGTGTTCATGCTTTATCATCATCATTCTGGCTGAAACAAAAGCCCTTCTCAGTGATAGCACCCATCTGAGAAATTGTATGAAAGCATTTTTAGTACACTAGGGGTCTCTCTTTGAGTCATCTGCTTTTTTGGGCTGAAGTTTTTTCCCAGGTTTTATTAAAATTATTATGAAAGAACAGCCAAAAATATAAAAATGTCTGAGTGAATCTTATTTAGTGTCATCAAAGAAAAATTATCTGCCCCAGAGCAATACAGTGACATTTACCAGCCAAATTGAGTATCTGGAAGTAAGCAGAGACATTAGAATTTGCTAAGGACTCTGGAAGTACATTACTTCCAATATATTTAAAAAGCAGCGAGAAAGGGAAAAAAAATGGATAAATGTCCAAATTAGAAATTGTTTAAAGACAGAAGGAAAAAGGCACTGTTTAAAACAAAAAAACAAAAAACAAACAAAAACAAACAAACAAAAAAAAAAAACCCACCTCGGTAAAAGCATAGCAATGAAGACAAAAAGAGAAACCTCAAAATGTAGGTATGTTTAAAGACATTGAATGAGTAAATATACAGGAAAAATCATCTATTACACAATTTCTATAATTTGGTGGGGCATATTCTTATAAACATTAATCCTATAGATTCTTATAACTTAATCATTGACAAAGTAGATGGATCTACATTGTTCAAGAGTTCAATAAACATGAATTTAGTGTCTGCCAAAAAATACTCAATAATGTTATTGGTGTTATTTTTAAATAATTTGAGATCATTAGATCCATTGAACATTAAAACTCAAAATAAGATGATTTAAATTATTGAAGATTAAAACTCAAAATGAGATTAATTAAAATAATCAGATCATACACAGTTTAATAAATGTTTTCAAGGAAATCAAACCATATGATTAATCAGAGAATGCACAACTTAGAAAGAAATAACTTTGTTTGACAATGGCTAAAAACCAAAACCAATTATATTCAAGATATTTAAACTAAATTTATAGAGTAAATATTTTTTACAATGTGTGAACTCCATGAGTAATACCCAGCATAATACGATGATTTCTTAAAGGGGGCCTCTTAAAGATAACTCTTTATATTGTGATGCATTAGCAAAAGAACATTTCCTTTTCTGCTCTTTACTATTCCTGCTGTAGCTTAATCATGAACAAAATTCAGATAATGGAAACTGTTCTTGCCCATGGGGTTGTAAGCTATGTAAAATAGAGGGTAAGAAATTTATCCCTAGTCCTGTAGATTAGAAGTGCAAATTTGATTAGCAAAACATATACCTGACAATAAGTATGTTAGGTTACTCTGAGTCAAACTAAATATTATCCTCAGGGGCTGGCTGAGAGTTGGGCACTGGTTGAAGCTCGAAGAATATAAATTATAAATGGAAAGACTAGAATCAGAAAGATATCTTTAAAGGTATATTATTATATACATATATAATGTTAACTAGTTGAAGATTTCTAAGCAGTCTCACAGCAGCTGTTCTCAGGACAGTAAGACTCGGAGTGTTGCCAGAAATTTTTTCAAAATACTATCTTTGTCAATAAATGCCAAGACTTGGGAATAAAAGAAAAACAAACAAGATTTGAAAGTCTTCAAAAAAAAATTTTTAAGATGCAACAGACTAGTAAAAACGCTATTATGTAATTCAAGAATTTTTTTACCTCTTATGCATATAAAACATTTCTGGAAATTATTGTACTTCCCCAATTACACAACTTGAGATTTTCAGTGAATAACAAAACCAAGAGGTATTTTCTAGGTTTTAGCTTAAAGGTGCAAAGCATTTAGCAAATTAAGCCAGTCTTTAGAACAACATAAATTCTATCTCAGATTTTCATGAAAGGGTAATGCAAAATAAGTCTTTTCCTTACCACATCCAATACCTTAATTGGTCACTTGTCTTTCATCAGTACTAAACTTTTAGTGTTTCGTTTTTGCCAATTATCAAGATAATTGGGCAGCTTTAAAACATAAAGTGGCAGGCTGGGATTATTCAAACTATTTTAAAAATGCATTCAAAATGAACATCTATGATGATTAATCTCTTTTGTGTTAACTTTTCTAAATCCACAGGGCAGTGTCTCCTTAAGAAACCCACCTAAAATACTTTGAAAATCAATGAAAAAGGCCGACTGCCAAAATCAGCTTTCTCCTAATGAGAAAATTATTTGAATACCACATATTTCATCTTTAGAATTTGTGCAAAGGTGCAGATGAAAACATATGTAAGGCCATCTATACTGAAGCATTTTACAGTAAATATGTAATGTTTCGTTTCTAAACGAGTGTTTTAGAAGAAGAGACAAATGTTCTTATATTTCATATTGGGTATGTTCTTACATTTCATATTAGGTATGTTTTTCTACCTTGAATAGAGAAAAATCTTATTCAAAAGAAATCACAAAATGGAGGGGAATTAAAACAGATGTCAAAATTGATGTTGATGAGAGGAACAAGATACAAAGAAGAAAGACAAAAAAATAATCTACATCTGTGAATAAATTTGCGATTAAGTGTATGTGGATTGTCTCACATGTAAAGTAAACCCAGACCTCTAGGAGAAGTACAGAAGGACATGAAAGGCATCTAAATAAGGGCAAGTAAGTGACTACTTGTCACTGCCCCTGAGCTGAAAATATGCATTAGGGGGTCAGACCCATCCTGCTAAGTGGCGTAGAAGGAAATATATGTTGAGCTATATGGAACTATACCCTCTTTCAAAAATATTCTGTATGCATTGTAGTGTAAATCTTAGTGAGGGTTACTAATCTCAGTGACCACTAGTTACTTGGATTCTTTACTATAAGAGATATAGGAATTATCCCTAAGGACTATGAAGTCACAGAAAAAAAATGTGAAGAAGTTGAGAGTAATGAATGTTCTACATTAGTTTCCTAATGAAGATGTTATAACTTTGTGAAGAGAACCAGGGCTAAGTGATGTTAAATGACCAATTACTTAATGGTGTAAAGTACTGATTTGTTATTTCAGTATGCGTCACAATACCAGCATGACTATCTTTTGTAGAAGGTTTTTTTTTTTAAAGATTTTATTTATTTATTTGACAGACAGAGATCACAAGTAGGCAGAGAGGCAGGCAGAGAGAGGGGGCAAGCAGGCTCCCCGTCGAGCAGAGAGCCCGATGCGGGGCTCAATCCCAGGACCCTGGGATCATGACCTGAGCTGAAGGCAGAGGCTTTAACCACTGGGATACCCAGGCACCCCGTATCTTTTGATTAGAAATGGAGAGCATCTCAGAATGATTATGATATGTATACCTGCTGTGGGGTTTATCCATTTATTGCCTCTCAGCCCAAATTCACTGCTTTTGACTAAATTGTGAGAATGGATCTGGCCCCTGAAAGTACTTTTTCTTTGCCATCTGACGCTGAAGATCTGTCAGTACAGGACACTGGAAAGTCATTGCAGGAGGTGAGGTTTTGTTTGGGTTGTTCTCTCTGCAGGTTCCTACAGCATGCTTAGTTTCTCCAGTCTTGGGGTCCTGCAGCATTCCAGGCTTCTCAATGTCTGGTTTCTGCTGTGCATGTTAACCACCAGCACCCAGAAGCCCGTAGTTACCCCTGGAATGGCCCCTGGGGAACATCTGAGGTACCATCTCCGCCTGGAGAAGGATTAAGGTTATTTCTGTCTACTATCAAAATGATGAATCCTCTCAGATCAGTATTTGTCTCCAGTGGTATTGTGTGGTTGTGTGTAGGTAACCACATTCACCTCCCTGAAATATTCTGGTGAGTTGGATGGCTCAGTCATAGTATTGCATTATATGTGTGTGTGTGTGTGTGTGTGTATGTGTGTGTATGTATGTATATATATATATATATACACATATATATGTATATAATGTATATGTATATATATATACACATATATATGTATATAATGTATATGTATATATATATACACATATATATGTATATAATGTATATGTATATATATATACACACATATATATGTATATAATGTATATGTATATATATATACATATATATGTATATAATGTATATGTGTATATATATATATATATCACACAACTTCTTTATCCATTCATCTGTTGATGAACATCTAGGTTCTTTCCATAGTTTGGCCATTGTGGACATTGGTGCTATAAACATTTGGGTGCACGGGTGCACGTGTCCTTTCAGATCACTACATTTGCATCTTTAGGTTAGATGCCCAGTAGTGCGATTGTTGGGTCATAGTTAGACCCTGAATTTTAATCAAAGTAAAACCCGAGTATTAATTCTAGATCTTAAAGTTTTTGTTCAACATAGTCCAGTTTATTATTGCTCTCATGTACTTTGAGTCTCTATTGAAAGTTTTCCTGCTTTTATCTATTTTTCTACTTTTCCTCATTTCATCTACCTTGGATATCTAGGTCATGTGAACCAACTTCTAGTATTCACTTGCTCTCTTTGATTATTGATCATATTGTTTTTCCTTTTTGTTTGTCTTCTTATTTTTGATCATTTAGACATTTTAGATAAAACAAAAAACCTAGACTTCCGATGATGTTATTTTTCACCCAAAATACATGTGAGTTGTTTTTTTTTTCCAGTCAGAGAAGGGGAAGATTCAATCATCATAACATAATCAGAGGTGAAAGTGAGTTGTGACTAGGTTTAGTTTCAGTAGGATTCAGTTTAGTTCCGATTATCCCCTATTCATTAGGTCTGAGCAACATGTGGTTTTGATTGAGGGCCTGACATTGGTCTGTATTCTTAGTCCTGAAAGACTCAAGAGAATTCTTTTTACCTAGAATTTTACTTTATCCCAGAGCTTCCACAGCCAATGGCTGTCTTCAAAAAAGAAAATTTTAATAAATTATCTGTGTTTTACTATTTGAGGTAGTGGGACCACTAACATACCACAACATTTCTGCAGTATTCTCAGAAGTGGAGCTTTCACCTGTTCAGTTTTCAGAAACTATGGGTAACTTAGCCCCATCCCAATCTGTTCAATCAGAACCTCTGGGGGAATGGTTCAAGTTTTAGTATTTGTTAAAACTCTATAAGTTTTTCTTTTGATGGCTGCATAGTATTCCATTGTGTATATATACCAATTCTTCTTTATCCATTCATCTGTTGATGGACATCTAGGTTCTTTCCATAGTTTGGCTATTGTAGACATTGCTGCTATAAACATTCAGGTACACGTGCCCCTTCGGATCACTATGTTTGTATCTTTAGGGTAAATACCCAGTAGTTCAATTGCTGGGTCATAGGGTAGTTCTATTTTCAACATTTTGAGGAACCTCCATGCTGTTTTCCAGAGTGGTTGTACCAGCTTGCATTCCCACCAACAGTGTAGGAGGGTTCCCCTTTCTCCGCATCCTCGCCAGCATCTGTCTAGTACACACTGAAAAATAAAAATTTATGTTTTAGGAAATAGATCCTATGACTTAAACTATCTTTGCCTCAATTAAATTAAGACTCCTTAGAATACAGTAATGTCAGTTTCTTGCTAAAATAAAGTCTTAAACTTTGATTTCTACATACCTAAAAAAGATTACTGCCAAAATTTTATGTAAATTTGCTAGTGGGTAGAAAAGGGTCAAGCCAACATCAACCCTATGTTTAACAGGTTTACTAGATAGATTAAGAAAGCTTATAAAAAAATGAATCATAATTTCAAGGAAGTTTTTGATAGAGCCCCATGACATGGAAAAGATGTATGAAGACCCTTTCCTTGACGAGTATAGTACATAATTATGAACGATAACACTGCTGAGTGTGTTGGCTCCCTGGTGTAAGAAGTGTTGTGTCAGTGCAGAAGGGTATTTCCATGGTGTGATCCTGTTTCAGGTTTCACTTTTATCAGATATAAATAAAGGCAAGAAAAACATTTTGGTCATTTTCATAGGCTTGTTAAAGTCAGTAGATATTTTCATATTCAGTAGATATTTTCATATATTGTTGGATAATAAAATGAGGATCTATTAAAAATGTGATATTCTAGAATTATTATCAGGAAAACAAAACAAAACAAACAAACCCAGGATGAAGAAATTTTAACTGTATAGAATCTTCTTTTCTTAACTTCAAAGTATCTTAATAGAAAATAAGAAAAGTGGCTTTGATGTTTATGTGAGATGATGTGGAGATAATAATGACACCAAGTTTAGGATGACTAGAGAATATGAAGAAGATACTATAACACACACACACACACACACACACACACACACACACACACGGAGACAATTACAAAGCAAAGTGATAGAAATGGAATATCCAAGACAGAGTTTAGTAATATTAATCGCCTGGAACTCTGCTCTGATCAAATCGCATTAGAAATATTTTTGCTTAGTTTGGGCATCATGTCGTACAAATTCTTTTTCTTTTAATAAGCATTTGTGTCTTTTTCCAAGTTCTTATTTAAATTCCAGTTAGTTAACATACATTGTAATATTAGTTTCAGGTGTAGAACTTAGCGACTCATCACTTACATACAATACCTGGTGCACATCACAAGTGTCTTCTTTAATCCCCATTACCTGTTTAACATAAGGTATGAGAACCCTATTGCATTTAGTAGTCCATTCTCCCACCCTACACTATATAATAGAAATATACACATTGAAAAGTTGTCTTTTGGTGAAAACACTCATTACACATGGAGTATCTTTAATTCTCAATCCTGCTGTATCACAGGTTCTAAACTATCACTGTGTTTTTAGTTAAGACAATGGAAGTCTCCAAAATACTTTTTTAGTCTACAGTTAATAAAGTTCTCCTTGTTAGAAACAATGCCCCAAACTTGGAACCTTTGAATTTATTAATCATTTGACATAAGTCTAAGCAAAATCTAAAATTTCCAAAAGCTCTAAGTTCTACTAAATCTTCTAGAACATTCTATTTTCACTTCAAGAGGGAAATTAATAGCCAGAAAAAACCATCACCAACCATGTGAAAAGAGAAAAACAGGTGAACAAGTACTTGTTTTTGAAAGAGTGAAGAAAGGTTATGTATGTATGTATGTATGTATATATTTTTATTTGAGTATAATTGCTATACAATGTTTCATTAATTTTAGACATACAACATAGTGGTCCAACTGTATGTTATGCTCACTGCAAGTGTAGCTACTATCCATTACCATAAATGCTATTGTATCATTGATTATATTCCCTATTGGGTACCTTTATTTCCCATGACTTACTATTCCATAACTGGAAGCCTTTATCTCCCAGTCCGCTTCACCCATATTGCTCCTCCCCGACCCCCTCCCTCTGGCAGCCATCAGTTGGTTGAACTGGTACTCATTTAGAAAACCACCACTGTTGTATGATCTCCTCATCTATATACAGTTAAAACCAAGTTCCTCACCCAAAAATAGTTTTTATAATACGTTTGAAAAGCTATTTGTATTCCCATTGTATTTCCATTGCATTCCACCATTCAGGTAAACCTAGCTTACATGAATGCATTTTCTTCACCCTGACAAGAATAGATGCTTACAAGATAACCAGATATAGAATGACCTATTATTATCTGTATCTATAAATGGATCTCAGAAAGACAATGGTATATCATGATTAGAAACATTAATACATTTCCAGTTGCTTTTTTAAACTTTCCTATCAGCCCAGAGTTGGAGTGCTGATCATGATATAAGGGGTTGTGGAAATGAACAAATATTTCCCGAGTACTAGGAATTGTGCTAGATACCATATAGACATTATTTCCAATAAAGTTAACTCAACACACAAAATAAGCATCACTGTACCATTCTTATAGATGGATAAACTAAGACAGAAAGAGTTCAAGTGACTGAACCAAAATCTAGACATTGATTTGTTTTGACCCCAAAGTCTTGCCAATTCCACACCATTATCCCACCTTTTTGACTTCTTTGATTCATGATTATGATTTGAAAAGACCTTTGAAAGGTTATGGTATATGTCTTGGTATCTGAGTAAAGATTTTTGCTGAACTTGTCATTATTTAGTGGCTGAGACACAACAAATAGAATAGAAGTCATCAGGCATAGTGTGTATGACATAAGTATAGTTTTTCCCAGCAATGGTATCACATGAAGTCACTGACTGGCCTTCCTCTGAAGAAAGAACAAATTGCAATATGCATATTGGGTTTTTTGTGGGTTATTTTGTTTTGTTTTTTTGGTTTGTTTCTTTTTGGCTTTTTTGTTTGTTTTTTTGTTTTGTTTTGTTTTGTAAACCTCTGGCAAGAAAAGCTAGCTATACTTTCTCTATCTGATAGCATAACCTGTGGGATTTTTTTTTTTTTTTAGGGAGCAGATGTGGGTATCTTGCTTCTTCTTATGGGTTATGTCCCCAAGCAGTTGTCGTTCTTTCCCCAGTTCTCCTAATAGTGATTTCCAAAGACATAAAAAATATTAATTTTTTAGGCTGTCATTTACTCTGCATTGCCCTTGGCATAGAAGGCAATAGGGGGAATACATAAAAAAGCACCTAAGTGCATGTTCAAGTTGGAAACACTTAATCCAGACCCATTAAGAAAAATTGAAGTGATTTAATGGAGAACAGATCAACACCTAAAGAACACACAACATGAGTGAAAGATTGAGGATTATATCATAAAAAATGGGAGAGGTAAACTAACAGTTTTCAGAAAAGAATCCTAGGGCAAACTTAAGAAGTGATCAAAGGGAGGCACTGCTAATGGCTTTAAAGCTTTGGGTAAATTAATGAGAATGACCTAGGTTAGCCCATAAATTAGCTAAGTCAACTATCAATGTTATTTATGGGAGCAACATATTTCCAGAAAAGAAAATTTAGGTATTGATGTATAGGCTCATTTCTGTGTATTCAGAATGGATTTGAGTTTTAAATATCTCCCTGGTATATTTCACATTTATAAACTATTATGCATTTTGTAATCATCCATTCTCTACAAAAGTTTTTATTTTTAGCACAATATTCTATTTCAGGTATCCCCCTATATAATGCAAATTTATTTTTCTTTTAAGCTGTATACACATTATAGCATGATCTAGATAGATGAATTATAGTACATGTTTCCAGAATGTTATTAGTACTCTTTCTAATAATTTCTGGATATCTATCTTTTAAGATAATTCCAAACTAGTTCCAATCCATTATAGAGAAAAACATAACAAAAATAAATATATCTAACTAAATATATAAATAAAAATAAATTTTGTATTTTTTCACTTTAGAGTGATATTTTAGACATCATTTATTATATAGTCTTCTCTGATATCAGTGGTCATTTGTGATTACAAGTTAGATTTTGGATAATTTGAGTAAACTAAGCAGTAGTACCTCTTCTCTATAGTTCCAAGTACTCTTTACTCCAGAAATTCAAAACATTAGTAGGGGCAATAAATTTGTTCAAATAATGTAAACTAATATTCCCAAAGGAAGAATTAAATTAGGAAATATATTCTGAACCCACTGATATTAGTAAGGCATCAAAATAAAATGTGCTGCTTCTGCTGATCTGTTTGTATTGTGAAAATTCACTTAACTTTTTATAATTTTTTCCCATTCAGATTTACGGAAACACGTTTTTTTTTCGTTTAGGTTACTGATACAATTAATAAACAATAGCTTAATGATACTTCTTTATATTTGAAACACCAAATTCTTTAAATTTGTATTACTTATTGATCATTTATACAGTAGTTAATTGATTTATTTAAAAAGAGAACTTTGAAAACTAGGTATAGAATCAGACATATTGTGAAAACACTTTGTATTATCAACCTTCTAAAGATAATAATTGTTCATGTACTGTCTTATTATAATTAGGCTAACCAAATTAATTCAAGTTGATCATGGAAGTCCACGAAGTTTTTAAATGGGGTAATATTTAAATTTCTGATTAAACTTGTAAAAAATAGTCTGCCTTAAAATACTGTAGGACTCAGGCATATAGAAATTTAATTGAAAGTTAGCAGCATTATAACCTATGCTTTTCCAATTAAGACATAAGTATTATCAGATTGAGCACTAACATGAAATTAAGTCTAGAGAATCTTGATGAAAATATTCAGTGCAAGTAAGTATTAGGTGAGCTAAAAGAAATAGCTTAATTTTTTCATCTACAAATAATCTAAAACAGTACTTCCTTGGTTGTACATTACACAACAGAAGGTCATCCAAAGCAAAAGAAATGAGAAGATAATGGAATAAAGAAACACGAATCCTTTCAAAAATATTCTGATGTAAAGCATCTATGTATGAAACTAACCTTTGAGTATCAGTCATCTTCAGTGTGTGGCTTCAGATTTCAGATTCCATTAATTTGAATAAGCATCAGTCGGCTGAGCAGAGAAAGCATTTACAATGGAGGAAGGTGTTTTTTCAAAATCAGGATATAAACCCTCTTTTGACAGTCTGAAGTGTAATTTGCTCAGAGATAATCCATTTCAAACCAACAGTGACTACTCATTTTAATCAGTTGCAGGCAGTTTTGTAAATTAAATTCCTGCTTCTAAAGTCAAAATTCCAGAAAGAGAATGCTTTCATTTTGTTAATTGCTAACTGAGTTTTCAAGATAGGGCAAAATGAAGGAAGGGGTTCCTAATCAGTAGGCAGTTCTTAAATGGAATACACCTGTGTCTGTTGAGTGGTCTCCTAGTAGGGCTAGAACGTTAGCATGTTGAATGTACATGTTTGGGGTTGTCTTTCAAATAAACCATACTGGTAGATTAACTTCAAATTAAAGCCAGTCCCTGGCACCCCCCAACCTGCAACCATCAGTCATGTGCCTTCATGGTTCTGACTTGAATTGGACATATGTGAAATTATTTGAATTAAAAATATGGTCTAATACTCTAATACATGATCTGATGCTATGAAGTACAGCATGCTAATCCCTTTTGTGATATTCACTCCCTTAGTGGCCTGAGGCAAAAATCTTTGTCTAGGTTTCAAAGACATACAAAAGGGCGTGTAAACGTACAAATCACACTCACCCTTACAAGCCCCTCTGTCTCAATCAAAGGAAAAGACTTGCTTGAGATTCCTTTCACGTTTGAAAGAAAACTTAGAACTGGTTTCTCTATGCAAATAAAATTCTTGAAGTCTTCTTCCTACCTGAGAGTCTGTGATTCTTAGAAGTGGCTTCAGGCGGTTCAAGGAAGGATTTTCAAGGAGAGACTGACCCCTGGAGGCAGAAGGAGCTCCCTTTTGGCCAGATCTTGCTTTTGTAAATCTCAGAAACTGACAAGAAGCATCCATGGCAAATTCCAATAAGTGTCTCGTCTGCCTCTCCAATTTCTCTCACCACACACTCACCCAGTGATTTGTAGAAGAGCTAATAGAATCACAAATAGTGGAATATGAAGATTATTTTTTTAAACATGTACCACTGGAACATAAACTCCATGAGGGTAGAGCCTTGCTTGATTTGTATTTCTATAATCATCTCTTAACAAATGCTTGATACATACTTAATAATGCATACTTAACTAAATAAAAGTTTGTAGAAATATTAAATGAACAAATTAGTAAATCTAGTATAATTCTTTTATTTTACAAAGAATAAATTACACAAGTTTCTATACTCAGCAGAAGACATGAATGCTGGTTGAATATCCATCAGAAACAGTGTAGGAAGATAAAAGAGCTTAACCATTCAGTCTGAGATGAGAGTCAGAAGGAGCCCTGTGGAACAGTCACTAGAGTTTTTTTATGCCAGCCCTGAACAATGACCCCTACATGTCCATCTTTGGAATGACTTCAGTAATATGTTGCCGAAAGAATCCATAAACTTCACTGGTTTCCTATGAACAAAGAAATCAAAAGGGTACAGAGAGAGCTACTCGGTCTGTGTGACTCAAGTTTTGACCAAAATACAAAGTCATGATGAGAAAACTTCAGTTTCTCCAAGATTCTTCCTCCCTCCTACAAGATGATTCAAATTAATCTAATTTAAGACATTGAGCACTGTTAACTAACATTAGTACTGATGAGAGGATGTGGAAACATTTGATCAGTTACTTAAATCTTTTTTTCAGTTGCTTAAATGAATCATGTAAGAGAGACTTTGGTTGGAGGAAGAGCATAAACCTATTGTAGTTTGATGACTAAACATTTATCCAGGCACTAGCAAAGCAAAGGCAGGAATATTTTACATAATCATTCAACATATGATATTTCCAAAAGAATGTAGAATTAGAAAAATCCGATACCGGTAAATTACTTACCTACTTTATATTTTAATACCATTTTTAATTATACTGTGGTCAGGGATCTACATTTTTCTCTGCTGCTTATGGTGTCTCACGAGCTTTTAGCTATTGACTGCCCAAATGTGTAGTACTTATTCTAACAACAACAACAACAACAACAACAATGAAAGAAAAACAAAAGGAACTGATGCAATTAGAAGATAGTCTTCATAAACTCCATTATTTTATTAGGGTCAATTATGCTTTCTTTTCATTTAAATTGTGCTCCTGGGAGCTGCCTTTAAATTGAGAAGAACACAGCTGTAAGCTAACGTTCTCCTCTTTCTCTCCCACAAATATGCATATCTCTTTATGTACTTCAAATTCTTGCTTCAAATTCTTAAACTCTGTCACACAATCTAGAATTGGTCTACAAAGGCAGTCACATTTATTTATTCTCTATTTTGAAGAACAGTTTATTTTCTGATTATAGAAGTAATTTTGGGCTCTCTGTATAAAAAATGAAGACAGTTATAAAGAAGAAAACAATTTATAAGTCCACTACCAAAGATAACTACTAGTGATATTTTATTTCTTCCTGAGTTTAATGGTAGAGCCTATACTGTATATTTATTTTCACACCTTGATCTTCTCACGTAATATAGAATTCTGATTAACATTTGGTTTGAATGTTTTCTTGCTATGTTTGTTTTTGACTTGTTTTGTTTTTCAAACTTTCTAAATCTTTAAAAAAAATCTTTTAGTAATTCTACTAGTGATAATTTAACTTAAAAATATTTAAAACACACATTCATCTATTTACCAAAATCAATAATGCATTTTATTATGTGAGAAAATACTAGTCTATTGTTAACCCTCCTCTTTTTGTCACCATCTCTCCTGGCTTTCCATGTTTGGTTACTCTGAAGGGGATTAGGAACAAGATTATCATTATTAACATATTATAACTCAAACTTTCTGCCTTTTGATTAATAAGTCTCCATGCCCTGCAACCACACACGACTCCCCCGCAGTCTCTGGCAACCACCATTCTACCCTTTGATTTTATCAATTTTTTGTTGTGGAATTTCCCCCCAAGTGTAAGTGAGATAAAATACAGCAGAAATTAGTTTCCACTTATGTCTCTTTGTCTTTACCCCTCAGGAAATATAAACCCCACTAAGATTGGGCTCAGACTCAACCAGTAGAAAACTTGGTGTATATATGACATAAAGATGTCATCTTCCCTTTCTCATACTTGTCAAACTCCTGATTCTCCTTCTTCCTCTATGATCCATTTTTCAGTAGCTCAGTATTAAACAAACAAAAAACAGTATTAGAAAAATCTGATTTCAAGGATTGAAACTTGAAAAAGCAGAAATCTGAGGTGCCTGGGGGGCTCAGTAAGTTAAGGGACTACCTTTGGCTCAGATCATGACATTGGGATCCTAGGATCAAGCCCCACATCAGTCTCCCAGCTCAGGGGGAGTCTGCTTCTCCCTCTTCCTCTGCCTCTCTCCCAGCTTGTGCTCATGTTCTCTTTCTCTCTCAAATAAATAAATAAATAAATAAATAAATAAAATCATTTTAAAAAGCAGAAATCTTATGATTTAATACTTCTAATAGTACTTTCCTATTGTTATTAAATATTTAGTTTCCATGTATTTCTGCTTAATTTTGGTAAACTCTTTTTTTAATCATTAAGTTTTTTTTCTCAGTTTTTAAAATTTCTGCTTCTTAAGTTTTTTAATCTCTGCCAACTTTGTCTTTAGTTTAGTTTTTTTTTCCATTTCAAAGAACCATAGGTTCTTGTTTTATATTGAGGATGACAAATTATTTTATAAAATATTCCTACAATCCCTATGTCATTTTCTTTTGTGAGATCTAGTCCTCTTCTGAGTCTTATAATTGGTCATGTCTTATTCTAATGAGTGTTTACTTTTTTCTTTGTACCGTGTATCCCATGTAATTTCTTTTTTCTTATTCTAAAACCAGGAGAATTCTCATTAAAGAAATGAACCCAATCCTCAAAAATTGCCAAATCCAGTGTGTAAACCTGGCAATTTACAGACCTGTACCCCTGGGGCTAATAATACATTATATGTTAATTAAAAAATTGTTTTTTAATTGCCAAATCCAAATACACAGAAGTGTGTCAAGCAAAAAGTGTGTGTAGTGTATGCATCCATTCTCTGTACACATTTAACTTTTTTAGATCTAAAGCTGGAGTTAAGTGGGAAGACACAACTCCTTTCCCAAACCTTGCCTTGGTGGACATGTATCCTACGAGATTATGATGTCATGAGGTGAGATATTCTCCCACCCTACTTCCTAGAACAAGGTTCTTCCTAGATTAACAACAACCCCCCAGAAGTCCATCTCACTTTCTGTCTTTGGGACATTTATTCATAGAGCATTCACAAGGAGGCGTGGGCCTGAGGAATAAGCAAGAGAAGAACAGAAGCATCATTCCGTAGAAGATACCGCTGGAGTTCTTAAGTTAATTCAGAAATTGTTTTTTGGGGGACTAGGGATGAATAGTGGGAAATAAATATTTCCACTCACTTGGGAAAGGAGGCTTGTTATGATCTTATAGTGCATCATGATTGATGTATTTCAATCCAGTCCCATTAGCCTTGCTGCTAATGGAAATTCTTCCCAAATTCTGGCACTAGACTAACATTTCAGTGCTAATTTTTAGTATCATTTTGAGTTCATTCATTTTGGTGCTTCTTAAACATTATATTGGGGATAGAAATGATTATATAAGGGGCACTGGCCATCCCAAAATTAAATTTAAAATTCATTTAACATTTAAATTTAAAAATAATTAATTAAACTAAATTAAATCTCAATTCAATTTAATTTATTCGTATTTATGTGGTAATTACTGTATTTTTATTACCAGAGATAGAATCCCAAACTGGCATAAGTGAAAAGGGAAATATATTCCTCGTATAACAGAAAAGTTAGTAAATAGAATTGTTTTCATGCTTGGATAGTTCATGAGTTCAAACAATATGTTCAGTTCTTTAGGGTTTTCAACTTTCCAATCTTTCGGATCTACTTTTAAAAATTGATTCATTTTTGGGGGCTCCTGGGTGGCTTAAGCCTCTGCCTTCGGCTCGGGTCATGGTCTCAGGGTCCTGGGATCGATATCGGGCTCTCTGCTGAGCAGGCAACCTGCTTCTCCCTCTCTCTCTCTCTCTGCCTGCCTCTCTGCCTACTTGTGATATCTGTCTGTTAAATAAATAAAAAATATTTTAAAAAATAAATAAAACAATAAAAATTGATTCATTTTTCAAGCAAAATTGCTTATGAGTGGTATCCTTGTTCTCTAAACTTAAGTTCTTTTAATACATCCACTACACCCAGAAAAAGAGTTTTTACTTTTCATATTATTGGCCACTTTGTGTCATGTGTCCATCTGTGAAGCAATCCCTAGGGTCAAGATGATATGGAAATTCGAATGGCCAAGTCTGAGTCAATCAGGCATCTGAGCTGGAGATCAAGGATTGAGCCAGTCCCACCCAAAACACAGGGAGTTTGGGGCATGCAGATGATTTTGGAAAGGAAAATAGAAATAGGATTTCTCAGACAATAGAATTTTCTAAATGTTTGTGGGCTTTTTTTCTATTTGCATTAGTCTAATCCCATAAACTAGTAACTAAAGATAGATCTTGCAGTATCATAATCCTTGAATGTAGATCCCATAAGCATCCATGTTGAAACATCTAAGGCCTGAATGCTTTGTGCTTGTCCCTGGACAGGAGCAATGTACTCCATAGCATGGGATGTGGTGGTATGAGTTGCCCCTTTACACCAGGCTGTATTTCAAATTTATAACTCTTTACAATGGTTGTGATTGTTTCCTTTGATTGGAAGGGGAAGTAAATAGGGAAAATTTAGGAGGCTTTCTCCAGGTCCCCATATAATCCCACACTTACACTCCAATCTTTCTGTATTTGTTGAAACTAACATTAGCTTTGGACATATACTTCAATTTTTTTCAATTATCTAAAGATTAATATCATTAGACTCTAAGCCACATAGATGTGCTTGTTCACGGATAGAACGGGTCACAGAAATTTCTTTACGAGGTCCCTAGACTCTAATCTTGGTTGTCTTATTATGGATGTTCTAAGATAAAGAGATTACCCTTTCAAGATGTTTTGGTACCACATAACCAGAACAGTAGCCTTCCCAACCTAGAAAAGAGGGATCCTCACTGCCCTCATATGTTAACTTAGTCTCTTCCATACTATATACCTTGTGGTTTTATTATTCCATGAACTGACAGTAAGGAAGAATTGCCCCCCCCCCCAAAAAAAACCCTTGAAATACTGTTACTTGAAAAGGATGACTATGCTCTGAACAGACAAAAATGATAAATTGGATTCCTAGTTGTTTTAAGAGTAGGCTTAGCGAGAAAACAGAGCCAGGATTTCCAGGAAAAAAAATAGTTGTCTATGCTCTATCTACTAAGACATCTTTCTATCACTTCTGTGGACTGAGAATCAAAACTGATTACAAAGTCCAAGGAACAAAACGCAAAAGCTGGGTGCTTGAGTGGCTCACTCAGTTAAGTGTCTATTGTGGGCTTAAGTCATTATCTCAGGGTCCTGGGGTTGAGCTTAATGCCAGTCTTCTTGCTTAGTGGAGAGTCTGCTTCTCCCTTTCCCTCTGACTTTCTCGCCTGCTCATGTTCTCACATGCTTTCTCTCTCTCAAATGAATAAATAAAAAATATTATTTAAAAAAATGCAAAAGCCAAGGCAGAAATCAGAGGAAACACATTATCCCAGACACTTAAAATGGCACACACTAAGTTTGGATGTGTACACGCAAATGTGTATGACTTGAGAGCACAGGCATATTCAGAAAAAAAATGAATATGTAAGTTTGGTTAAAACATGCAATATTGAGACATTGAAGAATTAGAAATGCAGCTGGGAAAGTAGGTAGTCATCATCCTGTGAAGGACTTTTGACTCTTGGTTGAGAATTTTTCCTAATTTGGTGAAAAACAGAAAATCATTGAAAGCCTGTGAATAGAGGACTTAATACAGAATTACATTTAGAAAGATGATTCTAGCAATGGCATGTGACATAGATTGAAGCTGGAGGAAATGGAGGGTAAAAAGACTCATAAACACACAATTACAATAGTTGAGGTGATAAATAATGGGAGACATATTTATAGTGGATGAAATAAAGAAAGGAAAATGCAGAATAGATTTGAACCCCTAGGGTTAGCAAACTTTGCCTGTTGTCTAGCCTTAGCCACCTGCGTTCCTCCCTCCTTCCCACCTTCCCTCCCTCCCTCCTTTCCTCCCTTCCCTCCCTCCTTTTCTTGCTTGCTTCCTTCCTTCCTTCGTTTCATCTCCCTTTCTCTTTTCTGTATTCTCATTCTTTTACCTACACTGAAACTGATTAAAATTTTCACTTTAATCAAAGTAAAAGAGGTTAGTGGAATTTGTTCAAACAGCCTACTGTTTTCTGAAACTATATGTCCAACAAGGTTCCCCAATTCTCAGAAACATTATTAAAGAATTCTCTAGGACCACACTGACTATTGAATATTGAGCAGGTTATTTCTTTTTGCTTTGCCATAAGAAAAAGATGAAGCTTATATATGAGATCAACCTTCAACATTTTAGAACTTGAAAATGCTCTACGTACCTGAATGGCTTTTGTTCTACAATAGCGCTCTAGGTCACTAGACAAAGTATGTCAAATTTATGTCCACTGTCAAATACATATTCTGTAGGTTTACCTTTGTTTTGAACAATAATCATTTTTATAGGTTCCAGGAACTGTGCTTAATACTTTATTTTAACAATTCATTATATAGAATTTAAAATATATACAGTGGTGGACACAACAACAAAAAGGAACCCCGATATACCCATCACCTAGTTTTAACAATATCGTAGCAAATATATCTTTCTTTTCAAAGCAGAGTTAAATTCCTCTTTTTACATTCCCAAATTTTTTTGTTTTTTCCTTAGAGAAGATAAACAAAAATGTATATAACTTTCTACTCTAAATTATATTTGAAAATTTCCTGAAGAAGGTACATTAAGATGGTGTTTCTCTTATTTATCAGTGAAAGCAAACTATTAATTTATTTTCAATATTTATATATGTTTTATAGTTTTACTAGTATAAAAGCAGACTGGAATTTTTCCTTCAATTATTCGCCTGCTGTAATCCAAACTATTATAGTCTTTGGGTAAATCAGGCAGTTTTGGCTTTTTAGAGGGTGGATAATTGTGTCATGAGCAAATTATTTGGACAAATGCCAAATGGCATTATCCAGTAAATTATAATCAATAGGTGTTTATTTAATAAATTATTTGTCCAGAGAGTAGAGCCCATGTGAACCAATAGTCAAGGATTCCGTGTGACCTCCCTTTATGCCGTGACTTGCTTTGTGAATTGGAAAAATCAGTTAACCTCTCAGTGCTTCAGTTCACCCGTTCTATGAACTGAGAAGAGTAACATTTGCCACCTAACTCACCAGTATTTTGTGAAGGTTAATGAGCTTCAGAGTTTATAAAGTGCCTTTTCTTGTTGGCTTGAAAGACTCTTGAAGAGTACTAAATATCACTGCTATTCTTTTCGTGCAAATCCAGTAAATTATCCTTTGAATTACCCATCATATTACAAAATATGTGATAAGATACTTCTAGCAGCATTATCCCACATCTATCATAAGAGGTAAGAATAGTTTCAACATTACCACTCTTGAGCCAGATTCCAATAACTCGTATTATTAGGGTCTGAAACATTTGTGGCCCAATAACACATGCTAGTTAGACAGAGTTTTTCTAACTTCACCTTAAAATATTTTAGTTCTGATCAATTTTGTCAAAGCCCTATCGTATCTTGACATAATTTGATGAGTTGAATATTAAAAAGAAAAAAGTTTATCCAGTGAACAAATGCACCTGTTCTTCATTGCCACACTGAATGAATAATATTAAGGTAATGAATGAAATCCATTAAAATAAGATTATTTGTTATAAATAGAAAAATCTCTACTGTCACTCTGCATTTCCTGAAACAGTTTTGCCAGAGCTCTGCTTGAGATAAAGAAGAATAGCACAAATTTGCAGGATCTGGGGCATCAGATGTGATGCTACAAATACTGTTTCATGGATTCTAATTAATTTTGTACTACTTTATGTATTTTAAAATTTGAATGAGAAAAAAAATCACAAAATTTCCATGCCGTTAAAGGAATTTAACTTGGAATTTTATAAAGAGGACAATGCATAAGCTATTTAACGAATATTTCTTAAATTATAGGTCATCATTTGACTTTAAATGTTATCTCCTATTGCACTTTATATTGGGACAATCTGTATATGTAAAAAAAACTCATACATTTCACTTACTTTATTTCAGAAGCATAATAAAGGAAAAACTAAGAGGAAAAATACAAAATACAGACATTTTGCTATCTCTATTTCTCTTTCAATAGGAGAAAGAAACTATATAAAATGCCTAGAGGAATTCTTCAATTTTACCTGTATTTTCCCCTGAATGTGGAAATCAGAGAAATTATCTATTATATTTTCAGTACTAAGCAAATAAAAGTATAAATCAACATCATTTGAAAGTTTACAGGAAGAAAAATCCAAAATAATGTTAGAATTTTGGGGGCATCACTCATCCAAAGATGGTTTCTGGTGGGGAATTCATTTCTTTGGCTTGGCAAAATGATGTGATAGATGAAGATAAAACTGAGAAAGTATAAATATTATCAATATATTAACATGTTATTCTTTCTTCTTTCCCAGAAATATAAACCATTTTCCCAGGTGGCAGCCAGACTGCATCCCCAAGTCTGCATGGACACATACAGAAGGCACATAACCGGAACAGCCAAAATACATTTTCCTACTCCCGCAGGAAAAGATGTGAGGAGTTGGTCTCCTAAAGCATATTCAGGTATTATAACTGTTGTAACTAGATAGCCCAACAGCCAGATCATTTACAAAGGCATCCTCAATTTAGAACAGTTCTTTTTGAAAATGCAGAATTTATCTTTAACCTTCTTTCTCCTCTTGGGAAAATGAAATGCGATGGTTCCCACGTGTCAATTTTCAGACCAAGGCTGGTTTTGAGCAAGTCTTCACAATGCAGGACAAAATGAGAAAAGTAAGACAAGATTCTTATGCAGTTGAAGGTAAAGTTGTCAACAATACTATATTGTAAACATAAAACTTTTAGTCTAAGAATCTGTTCTTTATTTTTGTGATAAAATGATTCTTTCATAAAATAATGGTAAAGTGGGATAGATTTCTTTTAAAAAATAATGTTCTGGGTGCCTGGGTGGCTCAGTTGGTTAAATGACTGCCTTCAGCTCAGGTCATGATCCTGGAGTCCTGGAATTGAGTCCGACATCTGGCTCCCTGCTCGGCAGGAGTCTGCTTCCCCTGCTGATCTCTCTCCTCTCATGCTCTCTCTTTCTCATTATCTCTCTCTCACATAAGTAAATAAAATCTTTTTTTAAAAAGTCATTATTTGGTAAAAAAAAAAAAAAAGTTAGAAAAACTATTTTGTTGCTGACCTTTCCTTAGTATTACTTTTTAGAAAAAGCGCTGATGTCTGAAATCCAAGTTTTAAGACTTTTTGGTATTAGATGCCATTACAATTCTTTCAGACAACCAAAGAAAACGAGATTCATAGAATCATTATATGTATAACTTAAAAAAATCTTATCATTATCTAGAATATATTAATATGAAAAACAACAAATGGTACAAACACTATTGGTAATATTCCTAAAAAATTTTAAATGAGCAAATTTGGTAGGTGATATGTAAACTCGGTCTCTCTTTTTTTTTTTTTTTAATAAGTTACAATTCTTTTTAATCACATGTAACCTGTGGTTGATACGACAAAATTTCTTTAAAAATATATAAGACAAAAAAGATTACTTGGGGGCAAATATGAACGTTATATTGTAAGTTGATCAGAAATTGCTGCCAAGAAGTAAGACCAGCCCAGACAATGCATCAATGTCCTCCAATCACTGTCACTGGGGAACCCAAGTCAAACACCTTCAAGTAGCTGACTAGAGTATTTGCCAAACATCTAGATGCTCTTTTCGGAAGGAAACGTTTCAGAATGACACTTACCAATTTTTTATGACAACTCTGTTTTTGGTAAAGGAAGAGAAATTTCTGTGGCTCTTAGGAAGATTCTGGGTATTTTCTAAAAGCTTAAAAAATACCTGGTAGAATTTGAGCAACTTCCTAATTTTGTTGCCCAACCTCATTGCAAGGTTGTTATTGCTGTTATTTTTTCTCAGATTTCCTTTAGTAAGTTCCCATGCATTATATGTAACTTCTTGTAGCATTATGGCTATTTTGTATGAAAAATAACCCACTGCAAGTCATCGCAACTTTCTGTATAATTACTATTGACTGACATCTGCCCAGAGGAGCTGCTAATGTTCACCACTAAGCAGACACAGCAGAGTCCTTGCTGATCTCTGAATGACAGACAGTTTAATGAGGCCAAATGTTTTGAAATTTGTATTAAGTTTATGGGTTTGTTTTCTCCCTGAATATGCAAAACTTGGTTACACTGTGAAATCTTTGCTGAAACTAACTTTATCTGCATACTTTTGGTCTCCACAGACCAAAAATGTTAGTGCTGGAAAATTCCTGGACAGTGTTTTTAGAGGTACATGGCTATAAAAGAGAAGCATTTCCTTCTTTTTACTGCTTGACTTAGCAAAACAAACTCATTTTAGTTTTATAAAATGCAGGCAAGAATTCAATTCAATTATTTTTACTTTAAACAATTTAATCTTTTGCCTTTTCATAACCTTTTAGTATTATCTTTTAATAAAGAGAATAGGTTACATAATGGTAGTTTTGGCATTGCAAAGAGGTTTTGAAAATATCATTTTCAACCCAATATATATTGCACGCTAAGTACATGGACAGGAAGTTTGATTTGGAGAATAATTATATTAGGCTACCAAGCAGAGGGCTGAATGTGCTGGTCTTCATTCTTTCTCTGACTTCATTGTTTTTCCAAGTTTATTGTGCTACCCATGGTTTCTCACCTATGAAACGGGGCTACTTAGAAATAAAGCAGTGAGAGAGAGAGAGAAATAGAGACATTTTAGAATTTTATTTACGTAACAGTAGACTTCACATTTTCCTTAGAATTTAATGATCTATAAATTCATTGGGAGGTCTGATCTCAAAATAATAATCAAATATGAGAGAAATAATTATATTAAATAAATCTATGCTTTTATAATATTTCTATGATAAGATTAAAAAATATTAACCTTTGAAAAAGCAACCTGAGGGTTTTGAAGGGTCAGGGGTGGGAGGTTGGGGGAACAGGTGGTGGGTGATGGGGAGGGCACGTTTTGCATGGAGCACTGGGTGTTGTGCAAAAAGAATGAATACTGTTACGCTGAAAAAAAATAAATAAATAAATAAAAAGGGAAAAAAAAAATATTAACCTTTGAGAAGATATTTCTTTCATCTCGAGTGTTCAATGTATATTTTTCTTTTTTGCCAGTTTAATTTTAGCTTACATATTTACTGTTAGATGAAAAATATTTTTTTGGTGTGAAATAAATCAGTTCCATCAAGGCATTGATATTAGATACTTAGCAGTCAAATGGGCTCATTTTCAGAAGCACTGTCATTTAGCTGTCTTGTATTCTAAAGGAATCCTGACTCAGATGAATCTGTTTCTTTTTTTTTTTTTTAAGATTTTTATTTATTTATTTGACAGAGAGAGATATTGCAAGTAGGCAGAGAGGCAGGCAGAGAGAGAGAAGGAGGGGAAGCAGGCTCCCTGCCGAGCAGAGATCCCGATGAGGGGCTCAATCCCAGGACCCTGAGACCATGACTTGAGCTGAAGGAAGAGGCTTAACCCACAGAGCCACCCAGGCACCCCAACTCTGTGTCCTTAAAGAAGGGACTAAGGGGGCCAAATTTACTTCATTCAGCCTATTTGACTCATTTAGCTTTGCCACTGCATTTTGATGGAAATCTTTTTCTAGTTTGACTTTACTGATAAGATAAGTAAAGAAAGAAATATAGTCATAAGACAGCAAAGAAAGAAATATATTTCCAATGTTAATTCTCAGGGAAAAAACTTTCTCTTCCTCAAAAAAAAAACACTAGTATGATATTGCCCAAGGATATGTAAAATTCCATTCAGCACAAGACCTAGGAATTTCTGGAAGTTCCAGGAGTTATACTTTGTATGTCAGACTCTCAAGAACAGCTAGAATACACCTTCACCCCAGACACAAGTTTAAGAAAAAGAGACAATTTACAGGAGACTTGAAGGTCCTCAGAAGGACCCTCTGAGGATTTCCTCCTTCATCTTCTTATTGTATATCAAAGGCTACAAAGTTGAAGTTTGATGATATGTATTGGTCTGTGATTACTAGGAATATAACTTTGCTAGGGCTGTCATAACAAAATACCACAAACTAGGCAGCTTAAACCACAGAAATGCACTGTCTCGAAATTCTGGGAGTAGAAGTCTGAGATCAAGGTGTTGTTCCTTCTGAGGGTTGTTCTAGGCCTCTGGTCTAGCTTCTGGTGGTTTGCTGGCAATCTCTGGAATTCTTTGGGTTGTAAAGGCATCACCCTGATCTCTGTTTTTATGCTTACGTGGTATTCTTGTGTGCACACCTGTGTCCAAATTTCCCCTTTTTTTAGGGATACAGTCATATTGGATTAGACCACACTCTATGACTCATTTTTAACTTGATCATCTGCAAAAACTCTATTTCTAAATAAGGTGATAGTCACCAGAACTGGGGATTATGACTTAAATGTCCTTTGAGGGGCACACAATTCAGCTTGTAGCACCATGTCTATCTGGTTTGACATTTGTATTTCAATACTATTAAACTCTAAGAAGATGGCACAGACTAAAACTATTGGGATTTTTCTATAAGAATTACATATATGAAAAAGAACAGAACAGATAAAGGAAGGCTAGGGAAAGCATCAAAATAAAATCAACTTATGTGATTTTAAGTATTTGAATATTTACCTTCTTTTAGATTAAAGAGCTTCAGAATATGTTTCTACATATATGTTATATTCCTTCCCACCTAATGACCTATATAATAATACAAAGCTAAATTTTGGCAAAATATTGATGTTTTCTCAATCTGATCCATTTTAATAATCAAAATAGCCTATGCAATGGGTGTTTGTTTCTCTATTAACCTTATGTATACATTCACAATGAAAAATGCAGAGTAGAGAAAAACCTCAATGTAAATAACACATTAGATATTTAGTTCGTAGATAAACAGGCCATGCCTGTACTGAATCCACTGGTTTTCTTTCCAATCACTCTGCCATATTAACCGATTTCTCCACTATTGATTGAATCAGCTGTGCAGACAATCCGATTTTGTTGTTAAGACAGCTAAAACAGCAGATTGACTCTTTTTGATCTGTTTCATATAAACACAATTATTGTCAAAGTGTTCTCAAATCCTCCGTCTGAATGCAGAACAGATGGAATTTTTTTTTCAAATTTTACTAACAGCAAAAAATAAAGTGGGCTCTAGAATTGATTTGCCTAATAATAATAAACTTTTGGCTGGACGATTATAAGAATTATACCTAAGAGCCATAAAAAGCTCAAGATAGTCTAACTTGACTATATCTGGAACTCAGTTGATCTAGGATTAATGAAATAATGCTTGGGAGAGAGGTGTTTGTTTGTTTGTTTGTTTGTTTGTTTAAGAAGTAGCAGCATTGGCTTTGGTATAGAGCAATATTAGGGAAATATAAATCTCCGACATTCCAATGAGCCATGTGTTGCTTCCAATTTTTAGTCTACCAAAGTGGTAAGCAGAGTGTTCTTGTTGTACTGTGTTTATATTTATTCGGTTAAAGTATGTCTCTGAGTGAAGACCAATGATAGTACTGGGTACTTAGCACCTTTCCTTTCTCTCCAAGTGCCCTGCAAATATCATCTCATTACTCTTCAAAACTATCCAGGCAAGAAATCATACAGCTCGTCTCAAAAACAATTCTTGAAAACAAGAATTTATATCCTCCAATAAGAGTGTACACTGTAGATGTGCTTAAAATTGTCCCTCCATTTTTTATTTTGGAAATGTAGTCAGTGAGTAGGCAATCAAAACAAACAAACAAACAAAAACCCAAACATCTTAACAAGACATAAAGCAACAGAATGTCAAGAAGGTATTTGCAGACTACTCTCCCAAGTTTGTTTTAGAAATTAACACTAAACCTTCAAATAACAATAGCTTGGTGTGATTTTCTGTGAAGCAAACATAAAGCTTTAAGTGTTTAACCATGTTAAGGACTCCTTTTCTATTTACGTAATGATATATTGTGTTTATCTTATTAACACTGTAAAGATATTAGTAGCCATCCATAAATCGAGCTCATATAAAAGGATACTTCATTTCAGAATCACTAATCTATGTTAATACCATTTTGGTCAAGGTGCTATAACAGCTGTTAGGATTTCAACCCCAATAGGTCAGAGAAAGAAGATGGGAAAATCCTTAATAAAATGTTGTTAGAAGCTACAGGTGGGAAATAAAGAAGCTCTTGTGACCTATAATCTTATTCCCTCATAAAGTCACCAAAAGAGCACAGCAGCTTCTGCAGTTGAAATTAGACAACACACTAGTGGCTTTTCAATCTCAACTTGTACAGTTCGATGTTATCATTTTCAGTGAAGAACAAATGAAGGATACAGCAGCTCTGCCCAAGATGTTCTCTCTAGGTTTAATCAGCCCACTCAACCACATGAGTAACTCTGCCTTAACAGTATTTTATTCCCATTTATAAACAACACAGGCGTTCTGCTGGTTTGTTCATAAACAAACATTAGATTCTCAGCATGCTTTATTTGAGTTTTATCACTTTTATGCCAAATGTATCTGAAGAGAATTATTTTCTTTTAAACATTTAATACTAAATCAGATCAATTTTAAAATGGGAGCTGTCATAAGATAATAAAATCTACCCTTGGCATCAGACTAGATAGAGTGCCGGGTTCTTCCAGTATACAGTCCCACCATTTTGGCATTCTGTAGAAGACAAAAACAAAAACAAGAAAATACATAGCAAAAGGCTATCGGCAAGCGTGTGACCAAATGAGATAGTACGGTAATTGTGCATTTTCAACAGGGTGCCTCCTGCCGAAAGGGTAGCAGGCTTTGACTTGACCCTGTCATTACCTCCACTGGCAGTAGTGGAAAGTTCCTACATTTCTGTCATGTAACTGGACCTTGCAGGATAACTGGCTTGTTACTTCATTTTGCTTAGAAGAGTATGTGATTTGAATTTTCTTTGGTCCCAAGGAGAAAAAGAATACTTCTTGAAAGATCCCCATTGACAAATTTTTCTTCCGTTTATAAAACTAATGTTTGAGGTTTTCCTCTTTAAGGAGAATATTTAGCAAAATGTAAAATAATAGGGCTGAAAAGAAAATCCTGTGGGATAGATAATCCTGTGGGAATATCTAAGAAAGGGTAGATAGTAATTTTCTAGGTTTCCTTTTCCTCCCCATTTATAAAAACCATCTCTCTAGTTATTACATCACATTAAAGTTGAATTTTTTTAAACGTTTGATTAGTACTAAAATGACTTTTTAAACAATAGGTTCAAACTATCAACTCTCAAATTGCGGTCCTGAAAAAGATACAATAAGTTACTTGTGTTCTGGATAACACAGCCTTTTTAATACAGATTTACTATTTTTACCTAAAAGTTCATCATGCAGTGGAGAGAGTGGAATTTAATATTGTTATTTGAAGAAGACAAAATTTTACAGATTTAATTGGCTACCCAATCATTTGCATAACGTTAAGGTTTGGATTCAACATAAGCTTGAGATTTGTCATATGCAATTTCCATTTACTTACCATGTATAGGACAACTTGTTTAAGACTAGTTGACTCTGTGAGCAGTTTACTTGACAAACTATGTCAAATATTTGCTTTCTGAAATCCTGAGAATTTGTTGAGTATAATTGTGCTTCATGTTGGCCAAAAGTAAATAAATACGGGACTAAGGAAGTCCTATCATTAATTTGTCAGAAAAGCAAGTTGTCATTTCTGAAAATTTAATGTCATTGAAGCTCCAATTCCAATAGCAAAGAAGCACTATTGCTAATAGACTTCAGAGTGCGAAATAAATAAATCTTTGGAATCCTGTTGCATCTCTTGGGGTGTGACATTTGACAGTCTTTTATAGCACAGAACGAAACAAGTTTGTGAGCTGGAATTCAATTGTGGAGTATTGATTCCTTGCATCAGTCATTATTCCCTGCTGATTGACAGCTGAAAATTGGTTACGTTAAGTATTTCATATGTTATATTGGCTGACATTTGCTTGCCTGCTCCTGTGTCAATATTGTTGTAAAGATCTCCAGCTTTATGAGATAGCAATAGACACTGACTGTGGCTTTTGTGTGATGTTCCAGTGTTTTTCCTGACATAATTTAAGACATATTAAAAACCAGCAGCATCTTCCCTCTTGAGAAGCTTAATGCCAATATTATTGTCTTCCAGGGGAAGATCATGTATGCTCATAATCGGGTGCTAATTTCCACCCGTACGCTCATGTTTAGGCATTAGGCACTATAACTGTAAAATTGAGCCTTCTTGATTGATTCATGTCAAGCCTCATCTCGGCTCCTGCAGGGGAAGTCATCCGGCTGACCCTTTTTACACTAAAAGAAGAGATTTGTGTTCCTTTCTTTCACCTGGAACCATCAAATTGACTGAATAATCTGTAATACATTAGTGCTGACATTTGTTAGGGGAGAATTAAACAAGACACAGTAATCATCCCCTAGAATAAAAATTGTGTTTGATTTCCAGCAGAGTTCTATTAAAGCGATGACAGCCTCAGTCTCTTCCAAGGTGGAAAATCGTGAATATTCTCTGCATTAATGAATCAAGTTAACACATTAATAGCTTCTAGGACCTGGTTCTCCAATATGAGTGTTAAAGGATAGGAAGGCCCTGGTTTATGGTCAATACATCTTTATAATCGAGGTGAGCCTTTAGTGGAAATACAATTTTCAAAGATTCTTATTGTCTTTTTTGCCTTTGCTAGTCTAAGATGTAAAGAATTGTATTGTTCTCTGAGATATATAAAATTAATCCAAAGTTGACCTATTATCTCCTCTTCAACTCACTTGAGTGATACTACAAAAATATTGAGTGAGGTAAGTACCCAAGTACTAAACTTGATTCCTGGTGTTCATTATATTGCTTCAGTTTACAATGTCTTTGAATTTAGATCAAGGAATGTCCTCACATCTCACTCTTCCTGTTGTAACCGTGTAAGAATCATTGTCCCTGAGCTTCATTTGAAGATGTTCCTGAACAACTGTATTTTATATTCACTGGTCTTGATTCAGAGCACCTGTCTGTCAACCACGACTGTCAGCATGAAGCAGAATCATATTACACTCCTTAGAGCTCACATGTGTGTGCTCTGGAAAAACCAGTGTTTTATAGCTAACTTGTGTAGGACTCATTTTCAAGACAATTTGTTCATAAGTGATTATGTGAGTGTGTTTTCCATTATGAGTTCACACTTCTCAGAAGTACCACTTAAAAACAGACCTTTTCCACTTTTGACTGTATTTGTTGAAGCAGTTGTCAAGTTTGTTAATTGGGGTCACTTCAAAGTGCTAATGTGCCTGTACTCTAGATACTCCATGCCATGTGGAACAACTTTAGGAAGAGAGCAGAGCAGCTTTTGCAAGAAAATAATACAGAGAAGACAGAATTTTCCTCTTCCTTCTATAATTGTAAAGGACTCCAGAAACTTGTTAAAGTTAAATAGACAATCCATGAACTGGTAGAAATTTGTTGGTTCCACTTCATTTAATGTGGGAGATTTAGAAGTTTGCTATCCTTCAGATAGCATATATCTGTCCAAGAACCTTCATGAACAAACACAATGTGTAGTCTATGCCAACATCTTGTTAGGCAATAAAACTAACATGAAGACATGATGCTTGTTCTCATGGAGTCCATGGTTTTCTGGGAGAGAGAGATAAAATTACATGCTTACAAAAACAAACAAGCAAACAAAAAAAACCTAGTTTAAGTGCTAAAAGAAAAAATCTGTACAAAATGTTTTTTTACTACAGTGTTGATGACCTAACTAGTTTGTGTCCCAATTAATTTCATAAATAAAAAGCACATACATTCATATTTTGGTATCATTTTTTGCACCTTACAGGGGAAAACTATAACGTGAGAGTGCTATATACTTTATGGAATCAGGATCAGGATCTAATTTTTGACAGTTTATCTAGTGTCCATGAACATTTTTGTTGACAAAAGCACTTGCTCTGAATGGAGAACATCCCCTTCCCTGCGTTTTAAGTCTCCGTAAAGGCACTTTTGAGGGAAATATGGGAAGCTCTTCAGGCGCCAATTATCCCCTCACCTTGCAAAGTACATGCTTTCACTGAAACTACAAATTAGATTAAGGTTAAGATAATCTATTCTATGCTCAGGAACTGTAGAACAACACCAAAGAACACTAAACCTGGGACAAAAAGGCAGATCCTGCTGGCCTAAATTCCTGACCTGGAAAAGAATTTTGGACTACTTAATTTCTGATATTATTTTTAAACCCAAATCCAAGGATAATTCATAAATTATGTTTTAAAAAGATAAAAATAAATCTAATGGAAAAGAAGGGTATAAATGTAGTTAAAACCATTTTGCAATAAGGAAATTTGTGATTTATTAATACATGAATAAATAGAAAATAGCTAACTGTAGTTTGTCAAACACTGTCAAAAGTCAGAAACATGAAAGTAAATAAGACCAAGTCTCTATCTTGTGTGTTTGTGTGGGCAACAGGAGAGCAGGAAAGGAAACTAAGTCACACAGCTCCTATATGTAAAAGCCTGTATAGGGATGCCTGGGTGGCTCAGTCAGTTAAGCATCTGCCTTGGGCTCAAGTCATGATCTCAGGGTCCTGAGATCAAGCCCCACATGGGCCTCCCTGCTCAGTGAGGAGTTTGCTTCTCCCTCTTCTTCTGCCTCCCCCCGGATCATTCTCTCTCTTTTTCTTTAATAAATAAAATCTTTTAAAAAAATGAAAAGTACGTGTAAATTGTTATGGCAGCTCAGCAGAGGTAGTAATTACATGGGGAACAGGAAAGGTGAGAGCCAAGTGAAATTTAGTTGAGTAGACATTAAAGAATGTGTGGGACTCCCAAGGTGGCCAAAGTGGAAATGAAAAGGTACTCTAAGAAGACAGTTGTAATTGGGCAATATCATTTGCCGAGAACATAGTCTCTCTCAATAGTTTAAACAAAAAGAAAGTTAATATAGGGAGTTATTTAACTTTTAAATCTGTAGGAGAACAGAGGAAAAGTCTGAATTGAAGAAAGTCTTTCAGCAATGACTTCCAGTATCATACCAGAGCCAGACCACAAAGGAACTGTTCTTTTTTCCCTACAGTCAAAAACTCCTTGGCCAAGATTGAATTGTCACTGTCCCTATTAAGGAAGTATTGCATAAGCCACAAGACCAGGAAACCACTGTTGGCATGGAAACTCCAAAAGGGCAGGGATCGTGGTGCATTGCGTCTACTGTTAACCCCCTATGGACCTGGAAGAGTCTCTGATGTGTGATAGGTGCCCAATGAATATGTTAGATGAATTGAGTAAGTGAACTGTTATCTCTACTAGTTTCAGAACTATGCCATGCCTAGAATGTTTCACTCCAACCAAAGAATTCTCTGAAGCCTGCCTCTCAGTAACCACCAAGTTGAAGAGATCCTCCTGGATCATCACTAAAATTGAGAAGAGAAAGAAAATGCTTTCCCAATATTCCTTGTTAGCTAAGACAATTGGTATTTCAGAAGCATGACCTCTGACTTACTTTGGCTTTCAATCTCAAGTAACTGTATTGGATTGGCAGGACTTAGTTGCATCTAGGACCTACTGCAAAAGGAGCCTGAAGGCTTTTAGTTTTTTCGCTTCTTCAGCATAGAACATGACAAGATAGGTAAATAGTCCATCCCTTTGGTTCTTAACATCCACGCTTCTTACATTACATAAAATTAATAACTAAGAGAATAACAGCATTCTCCCATTCATTATACACCTAAAATGAATAGAAATGAAAATGCTCCACCCCCATTAGAAAGTTTGAGAGAGACAGTAAAGTATCCTCTAGAATGAGAAGTTACTTTGAAACCAAAAAGCAAAGGAAACCACTCCATGCTGTTTACAGTTTTATTTAGGGTCACTTACTGACAAGTAGAGGAGGATCTGGCAGACACATGTTCCCAGTGCTACATAGCTACTCTCCACAGCCACTCTTTGCCCAGTCTGTACCTTAACCAACAATTTTTATAGAGTGAGGGTCATTGTGGTAACGTAGTTATCTAAAGTTGCACCATCAGTGTGCCAGTCATGCCTACTAGTTATCTAAACTGGAGCCTTCTATGTACCAGTCATCTCTACTAGTTACCTAAAAAGGAGCCTTGTGTGGGGCACTTGAGGGAACATCGAAGCAAACCTCCCTGTTTTGGGAAGACATTAACTTCCATGGGGCCTGAAACACATAGACCTGAGGGAAACCATTGCACAGGCATGACCAAAATGGATGGTCAAAGATGGAGTCAGTGTTTTCAGCTCTTCTACAGCCCCTCTAAAAAGTGGATACCGTTTTATCCATTACTGATCATTCTCTCTGGTAGATTCCTTTTTTTTTCTTCTAATTAAATTAGAATCCTTTCTTATTATCTTGTAATCCATGTACTAAAGAAAAAACTCAACAACCACAATCATTCACTATAGAAGAAAGGGTGGGAAAAGTAGAAGAATAAGAGGGGTTCAAAAATTCAATCATGTAAAATGTGTGGTCAGGTGAAATTAAACAATGACTGGAGTGAGCCTATACTGCTGTGGTTGGTGTTCTCCCTTAACTATCAGTAGAGAGAATGTGTGTCATGTCCCTACTGTGATTTTGACGACTTCAGCAGTGATTCCAGTCATCCTGATAGAAGGAAACAGGGCCAGGGAAACACAAAGGATAGAGGGCCTCCCTGTAGCCCAAGCTTCTGAAGATGGCATGGCTGGCTACTTCTTCACTAGGGCCTCATCTTTCTACCCCTTGGGTCTCATGGGTCTCACCTGCCACACACACAGAAGAAAAGAACTATATTTGCACTCCATTTGAAAACATGGGCTGGGTGGAAGATGAAGGGCAACAGGCAATCTCATTACATCTAAAGTCCTCTTACTGTGGGAACATTTTTCATGTGTGCTTTTCTTATTCTGTAAAAATGTGGACACCATGGAGAGTAATGAGAGTCTTCGTTTCTGTAAACCACTGTGAATTCAGAGTTGGAACATGGTAACTCTCTTCCTCTAGTAGTCAGTGCATGTTCCCTTTGCTCTCAGCCATAATGCCCACATGATCACCATTGTTTTACAAGAAAGAGCAACACAAACTTTAATTCTGGAAGAATCCATCTGCATGGGCTGAGATGAAATATTCCATGGGCATGTTAATACAAGCTGGTATCCTGGAGGATATCTGGAAGGCAGATAGTCTCTTCCCTACCTGTTTTGTGTAGTGATAATATGATTAAGAAAATCCTCAGACTCTTCTTGTTACTAGTCTTCCACCTGACCACCTGTTCAAAATATTAGCCGGTAAACACTACTTTCTCTGACCATGTCTCCTTTTAGAAAACTGCTGATAAATATTTTGTTGCTGGGAAGATTTGCCCAAAGGGCCATATCTGAATACAACTATAATTTGCTGGAATCATCCACCTTTTGACTGGGGAAGCATAAAATTCACAATGATCTATAAACTAGGGGGCTGAGTTTATGGGAATCCTCTCTGAGGCCATTGGTAAAAGTGGAGGGAAAGACAGCAAGTCAGCAAAAATAGGTACAGTGTTAGAAGAAGACACCTTTTCAAGCAATTCAATTGTGATTTTAGAAAGTGATCAAAGGTTGATCTCATTTAAACAATGTCAATCTGCTGCTTACTTCCAACTCCATGGCTTTCTGATAAGAACACCTGGTGAGGGGCGCCTGGGTGGCTCAGTGGTTTGGGACTCTGCCTTTGGCTCAGGTCATGATCCCAGGATCCTGGGATCAAGCCAGGGTCCTGGGATCAAGCCCCACATTGGGCTCTCTGCTCAGCAGGAAGCCTGCTTCCCCTCTCTCTGCCTGCCTCTCTCGCTACTTGTGATCTCTCTCTCTGTGTCAAATAAATAAATAAAATCTTAAAAAAAAAGAACAACAAATAAACACCTGGTGAATGATAGGCAGCCAGGACACATGATGTCACTTGGTGTCTCCCAACCAGGTGTTCAATACCTCCCAGTAAAATGCCAACAGAATAATTATTATCACAGAAAGCTTTAACTCCAGACTCTAAGAGGCCTGGACTGTGATTTTGCTATTTGGCATTGCCAAATTTTTCTAATTTTCAAGCACCATTGTATCACGTGAGAAAGGTGCTCCCACTGTAGCCTGGACAAGCTGAAGAGGTTTCTCTTTCTCTGGAACCCACAAAAGTTGGCAACTTTATAAGATGGTCAGTAAATGGGTTATAAGAACACAAGTACAGTTTAAATTGCCTCTAAATTTAAAGAAGTCCAACAAGCATTATGCCTTGCTTCTTAATGTTAGTTGATGTAAAGTCTTGCAAGTGTTCTTTAATGTTTGAGGAGACTTACATACTGTACTCTGCTGGACCTCCACAAGCTTCGCTGAATTTTTATGCCATGTTGTTCTCACCTTCTTGCACGCATGTGTCTTTCCTACACATTGACTATAATTCTCTCCTGCCCGCATAGGGCTCAAGAAAGTGGGCCAGCATGATACCCTATGTGATGGTGAAATGACCAGGGTCCCTGCAGAATAAATTATGACAAAGAATAAGAAATGCAGTTATACTATTGTCACTGAGAGAGGAAAACAAACTGCTTCTGGAATTCTCTGTCTCTTCAGATAGAGAAACTGCAGTTTGTCAGCTGAATTGTTCCTTTCCTGGTGGTGGAAATTAGATTGATATTCTTCAGTAAGGAGACAACTTCTGGAGCAGCTATTGATATTGGACATAACACATAACTAAACTTGTAATAATCCACCAGTTAGCAGAGGGAATAAAATTATTTAATGACCTGATAGAATAGGTAGGTCTGGCTAAGAGCTAAAGAAACGGCAATACCCAGGAGTAGGAGGGGAACTTTGAAAGTGGGCTGTCTGCTTCTGCCCTAAGCTTACCATGTTCTATCACAAATACGGTCCCATCTAAGTTGGAAACTGAGATTGAAGGTCTGGAAAGAGATTTCAGAAAAACTGGCATTTGTTGTTATATATTTATAAGGTATTCAAACAAATCATGGTATTTATACCAATATAGGTATTTATAAGGTATTCAAACAAATCATGGCCAGCCTTGTAGTATGGGTTGGTGTGTCAGATACTCAGGGTCATTTGAATCCTTATAATGTCCCTTCTAATTTGGGGATCATCTTCTTTCCCAATAAGTTCTCTAAAATTTATAAGGAATCTTGGACAATTTCAGAACATAACCTATATTATAATTCAGCAATCCAGAGTCAGACTGGACAATATATTTAAACAATTTCAACCAGAGATGGTAAGTGATGATTCTTTAAGAACTTCCATAGGGGGTGCCTGGGTGGCTTGGTTGGTTAAGCATCTGCCTTTGGCTCAGGTCATGATCCCAGGATCCTGGAATGGATTCTGCTCCCTGTTCAATGGGGAGCCTGCTTCTCCCTCTCCCTCTCCCTCTGCTCCTCCCCCTGTTCTAGTTCTCTCAAATAAATAAATAAAATCTTTAAAAAAAACTTTAAAAAATATATGGATATCCATAGATGATCACAGATGATCTCAGTCTGAGATACCATGTCAGTCTGAGAACTTAAACCTGAATTTTAATTTCTTCTTTAAACCCAACAGAATGTTTAGAAGCAGCTACCCTAAACCAGTCTTTTCATTCCTCATTTTTACCATAATGGTCCAATGAAGCATCTCTGTGGTGTACCAATGTCTTACATTCTATGGGCGTGTTTTCCAGTCTGTCTTAGAGGATAATTTTAAAGATTTATATTTATTTGAGGAGGGGAAGGGCAGACAGAGAGGGAAAGAGGGAGAGAATCTTAAGCAGACCCCCAACATCTGGCATGCACTGAGCACAGAGCCCGATGTGGGGCTAAATCTCATGACCCCAAGATCATGACCTGAGTCAAAATCAGGAGTTGGATACTTGAGCCACCCAGGTGCCCCGATCTCAGAGGATAATTTTAAAAAATTGCTTTATCTCTGTATGACATGGATAGCCAGACTCTTGTCTTTTAATTAATGAGATTCAAGCCCAAACAGACATTGTTTTCAGTGTTTTATTTTAGAATGTTTTCTTTTATTGAAAATCTATGTCTATTTTTAGGAAAAAATAATATTAAATAACTTTGGACATTGATTTTTTAGTTGTTTATTATTCTATTTTAGTTGATGACATATCGTTTGCCAAAGAGAGTTTATGTTTGTAATCTTGAGGTATGATCAATTAATTTACATTCTGTCTGTAGTGGAGGCCTTATAAAGAGATTTTCTCAACGTCCAGTGAGATGGGAGTGGATGGAAAAAAGTAACATAGTTGGCAAAGTGATAAATTACATTTTTAAGGTCTTACCTTCATAGAAGCCCTCGCATTCTACTTTTGTAGAGATTATACTCTTGAAAGTCATTTGAGAGCCCATTTCATCTAACCCTTTAGTTTACAGCAAAAGTGAGGCTATACCCCATCCAAATTAAACACTTCATTACATACTGTCTTATTCTCTAATTGCCTCTTGCACTATTACATTTCTAGCAAGACTGTAAGCTCTTTGATAGCAGAGATAATTATCTTCTGTGTTTTTTTTATCTCCCTCACAGCTCTTAATACTTGTTGATTAAATGATTGATTTAATCAAGGATACTTTCTTTTTTATCCCTTATGCTTCTAAGATCACTGGTAGGGTCACAGATTGAGGCACTCATAGCAGAATATATTGTTAGTATATAAAGAATTCTAGGTCCTTTGGATATAGTGTACTTGGTTAATAAGTTAACTAAATAAAGTCAAATGACTTCAATAATTAATGGAATAAAAATCAAGAGGAAGGATTACAAGAGGAATTTGTAAATTCGAACACGCATTAGTTTTCCAAGACCGTGATCATGGTACAGATGGACTTCTGTTCACTACAAAATTTTTAGAAAGTTATAAAATCCACTTACTATTTAAATAGACAATGTATGTGTCTATGCACATGTAGATACAGAAATATATACAAGGAGTCTTTCTCACGAGTATTGCACCTAGGAAATCAATAGCTTAAGATTGGTCTGGGTATACACACTTGCCTTAGGTATTTGACAGAAAGTTCATAGAAGTATAAAATAATAATCTCTTCAAACCTGTGAGAATTTGCATTTTACAAATGAAAACACTCAGGCATAGGTGTATTAAGATACTCTGATGCTTTATCCAAGTGCACACATTTATTAAATACATTTAGAATAAGCTTAAATTAGTCACTTCAATGCTTCTCCTATTCACTGTGAAGGCCATGTAGCTGTCTTGTATTTTTTTTTTAGCTGTCTTGTATTTGAAGGAGATGTTTTTAATAAACTCTGAACAAAATTGAAAATAGTCACCCTCTATTATATTATTGTTAATTACATAAATGTTAATTTCATTTGTCACTTCATGAGTTGCTTAAAGACAGAGATTCTGCCTTATTCTTTTTAACTTTTATTGTGACGGTTATAAAGAACTATACATAGTAATTGGTCATTAAATGTTTTCTAAAGAAGAAAATAGTGAGATTAAGAGTCTCACTATTTTCTTCTTTAGAAAACATTTAATGACCAATTACTATGTATAGTTCTTTATAACCATCACAATAAAAGTTAAAAAGAATAAGGCAGAATCTGGGGGGAGGTGGGATTGGGAGAGGGGGAGCGGGCTATGGACATTGGGGAGGCGAGGCGAACCATTGGGGTTATATACCTACTGTTGTACTTAGTCAAGGCTCTAAGTAAATGGGACAGTTTTACACATGTATTCTTTTCTCAGGGTAAAAGAGAAGGCAGCAACAGCACACAATTTCTTAGACAATTTATTTTATAAGACTTTATTCTAATCTTTCTCACAAGAACTCTTCTAAATTCTAAGACAAATAAAATTATAGCTAATTACATGCTTAATGCTGTTTGTTATATTTGTATATTACTTTTCGGTCAAAAAGAAATGCAGAAGAGTTATATGTCTATGTGTTGGGAATAAGCTTTTAGAACAATGGGATCTTTTTTTATAAGCAATATATATTGTTTTTTAAATACTTTTTTTTAAAACCAGCACATAATTTTACCGTTTATTGTGTTATGTGTGGATTATGGGAAGACGGTGGAGGTGGCAGCAGCATAGTTTTTGGATCTTCCCGACTCTCTTATAAAAACAAATATTAACTAGAGAGCAAAGCCAATAATACTTGGACAATGTTTACAGAAAACTAGGTGATGAGGTCTATCCCTCAAAAGACAAAATAGAAGCAAGAAGGAGAGAACCATCGATAGCTCCAAGGTCTGTTTGTTAGCAGTCTCTATGAAGGGGAAAGCAGAGGGAAGCCAGAGGGTGTCTGGGAGACCTTGGACAAGAGGACTCCCAAATAGCCAACAATTAACAATTAGAAGTAAATGGAAAGCATGGCGGACCAATCAAAGTGAAACTGTGTAGGTTTTGCCTATTCTAATTCAAGTAATGGCAGTGGGTCTGTCTGAAGGAACTGTAGCAGTTTGCCCTATGAACTTTTTACCCGAATGACCAGTGCTCCCTTAGAAGAGAAGATGGTGGCATTTAAGAGAAAGTGCTGAGGGTGGAACCAAAATTGAGAAAAAAGGAAGCAAAGACAAAGGAAAGAGAAGATAAGAAAGAAAGTAGGGTAAGGGCCCCTGGGTGGCTCAGTCAGTTATGCGTCTGTCTGCCTTTAGCTCAGGTCTTCATCCCAGGGTCCTGGAATCGAGCCCCACCTCGGGCTCCCTGCTTAGCAGGGAGTTTCCTTCTCTCTTTCTCTCTGCCTGCTGCTCCCCCTGCTTGGGTGTTCACTCTCTCTCTCTAATATAAATAAATGAAATATTTAAGAAAAAATACCTTAAAAGAAGTAGTGTACAGGAAAAGAGCTAGCACATCTCAAAAAATAAACTGCCAAATACTTAAATACTGCCTGAGAACATTAAGAGAGGGAGCTCTGTAGAGTTAGAAAAGCCTTGTGAGCTTATCAGGAAAACTAAATCAATGTGAAAAGGAAAGACAGGACAGTATTGAGGTCAAATCCCATACAAAGACATTACTTTTTAAAAAATGAAAATAAAGAACAGATTTAGTATTCCAACAGTCAATGAAAGTGAACCAGAGAGGGGCGCCTGGGTGGCTCAGTGTGTTAAGCCTCTGCCTTCGGCTCAGGTCATGATCTCAGCGTCCTGGGAGCGAGGCCTCTGCTCAGCAGGGAGCCTGCTTCCCTTCCTCTCTCTCTGCCTTCCTTTCTGCCCACTTGTGATCTCTGTCAAATAAATTTAAAAAATCTTTAAAAAAAAGAAAAGAAAAGAAAAGAAAAAGAAAGTGAACCAGAGAGATTTAATTTTTAAAAAGGTCAGAATTCCATTGTACTATTTCTTTTCTTTTCTTTTCTTTAAGATTTTATTTATTTATTTGACACACAGAGAGAGATCACAAGTAGGCAGAGAGGCAGGCAGAAAGAGGGGGAAGGAGGCTCCCAGATGAGCAGAGAGCCTGATGCGGGCCTCGATCCCAGGACCCTGAGATCATGACCTGAGCCAAAGGCAGAGGCTTAACCCACTGAGCCACCCAGACACCCTCCATTGTACTCTTTCAAAAGAAGGTGAAAGACATTGTTTTGGCTATCTATTGCTGGGTAACAAACTATCCCAAAACACAGTGGCTTGAAACAGTCATTTTATTTGGCCCATAATTTCACGGGTCAGAAATTTGACAAAAGCTTGCCAGGACAGTTTTTCATCTTGGCCATGTGGCATCAGCCAAGGCAATGGGGTTGGAGGGTGCAGTTTCAAAGGACCTTCATGCATATGCACGCATCCAGAACCTTGGCGTTCTTTGGTGATCTTTGCTAAAGGCATCTCTCCCTACAGGTCCTGTCTATATGGCCTGGACTTTTCACAGCATGATGGACTCAGGGTAATTCAATTTTTTACTTGGTGCTTTGGGTTCAAAGAGGACAAAAAAGAAGCTCCAGTCTTCATAAAGACGATGCCCAGATCTGGCATGGTGTCACTATAAACATACTCTAATGGTCAAAGTTGTCACAGACCAGCCCAGAGTAAAGGGGAAGAAAAATAGACCCTATCATCACTGTAAGCATCAAATGGGAAAGCATCAAAAAACCTTGTAGCCATCTGTAATGCATCCTAAACATTAAGAATATAATAAAAGAAATTAAGATCCAGCATAAAGTGTCATTAGAAAAACTCAGGAATGAGAAGGAAAAAATTCAAATATAGTTAGAAGTAAATGAGAAAAAATCCTTTAAGAAATGAAAAATGAACAAGACAAAAACACAGAAACATATAAACAAAATAAGTAAAACTTTAAGAGAAGTATACAGTGAAAAAGTAGACATTTAATTAAATAATTAATTAAATTAATTATTTAATTAAAAAAAGAACAAAGTGATTAAAAGGATTTGAGAGAAAAGAACAATACATTAAAGACAGGCAAAAAAAAAAAAAATCCAACATAAAAATCACTGGAGTCCCTGCAAAACAACAAGAAAAGCAAGAAAATACAAAATAAAATAAAAAGTATAACTCAAGAAAAATGATATGGGTACAGAAAGGTCAAAAAGTCATATTCTAGTCAACTTCTTGGACATTAAAGATAAGGGAAGAATTACTAGGTATGAGGACAAAAAGAACATGTGGTTAAAAAAGAGAAAATTAAAATATCATCAGACTTTTTTCTAATAAAGATTATTTTCTTAGAGCATTTTTAGGTTCACAACAATATTGAGAGAAAGGTACAGAGATTTGCCATATACCTCCTTCCCCCATGCATGCACAGCCTCCCACATTATCAACACCCCCTGCCAAAGTGATACATTTAGTACAACTGATGAATGAACCTACATTAAAACATCATATAGTCAGTGGATTGAAGTTGCAGAAAGACCAGCTATGTGATCTTTGGAAAACTGGTTTCCAAAGCCCTCAAGGCCCTTGTTTTCAGAGGTAGAACATGATAATTGTCCATATAGATCTCAGTGTGTGTGAATAGCACAGTGGAAAAGTGTATAGGCTACACTTAGACTGTTTGAATTTCTCTGACTCTATGATTCTAAGTATTTTCTACCAATTAAACCAGTATGTTATCTTGTGAGGTGGTAAGTTCCCTGTTACTAGAAATATTAACCCAGAAATCATTATAGGGAACTTATATTTGGATGTTCAGAAAAAATTGCCTCTGAGATATTCTTTAGGTCTAAACTATGACTCTGAGTAAGGTTTCAGCCTCTAGGAAATGATGAGGTGTGTGAGAAGATGCTCATGAATCTGGGCTAAACTGACATTACACGTGCTGAGCCTGCTCGGAACCACAAGAAGATAACGAAAACATGCCTAAGTTTTCATTGTGCTAACACCAGGTGTCCAGTTTGTGTGGGAAAAGTAATAAAAAGCCATTAGTGCTCATCTTACCAAGCTAGTTGAGAGAAATTAGTGGTGGCAGATGGAAGAAGAGAAGGTGCCAATCATTGTCTTTTGTATTGTTTTGTTTTTGGACCTATGTGTTTGCAGACCTGAGGAGTCACTGAGTCACTTCCAGTCTGGGTAATATGTTTTCAGACCACTTCTACATGTGCTGAAGAACTATAAAGAACAGCCCGAAGTATCCCATTATGTTACTGAAGAGAAAGGCAGTTTAGTGTTAAAGGACATCTGCACCCCAATGTTTATAACAGCAATGTCCACAATGGTCAAAATAGGGAAAGAGCCCAGATGTCGATCAACAGATGAATAGATAAAGAAGATGTGAGATATATATCACATCACATATGTGTGTGTGTCTGTGCATGTGTAATGGAATATTACTCAGCCACCAAAAAGGGATGAAATCTTGCCATTTGCAATGACATGGATGGAACTAGAGGGTATTATGCTAAGCAAAATAAGTCAGTCAGAAAAAAACAAATGTCATATGATGTCACTCATATATGGAATTTAGAAAACAAAACAGATGAACATAATGTAGGGGAAGGAAAAGTAGAATAGAATAAAAACAGAAAGGGATGCATACTGTAACAGACTCATAACTCTAGGAAACAAACTGAGGGTTGCTGGAGGGAAGGTAGGGGGGATGGGGTAACTGGGTAATGGGCATTAAGGAGGCCATGGGATGTAAAGAGCACTGAGTTATTACATGCAAATGATGAATCACTAAATTCTACTCCTAAAACTAATGATACACTATATGTTAACTAAATTGAATTTTAAAATAAAATTTTTTAAAAAGGTTAGTGTCTTTCTTCTTGATCTCTGTCCCATTTCCCTGACTAGGTGCCGAGTACTAAAGAGATTCCAGCCTAGAATGCTACTGAAGCCATAACTTTTAAGGAATTAGAAAGCCTGGATAGCAAGTAAGAAAGCCACCCACTAACCAGGTACACCTACACTGAACTACAGTGTAAGAAAAAATAAATCCCTTTTGTGTTAAGCCCCTGAAATCTTTTTTAAAGATTTTATTTATTTATTTGACAGAAAGAGAGACAGCGAGAGAGGGAATGCAATCAGGGAGAGTGGGAGAGGGAGAAGCAGTCCTGCTGAGCAGGGATCCTGACCCAGGGCTCAATCCTAGGATGCTGGGGTCGTGACCTGAGCCGAAGGCAGACCCCACCCAGGTGCCCCTGCCCCTGAAATCTTTAACTTCATTTGTTATAGCAGCTGAAAGTACTCTCTTGCTAATAACCATCAAAGATAGTAAATGTTTGATACATTACAACATTTATTTTAACCAACATGTCTGATAGAATGGAAAATATTAGGTTTTTAGTAAATAGTAAACTTTGTTCTTTTAGGACACGTTAGTGAAAGGATGATATAGAGAAATAATGAGTTGTGACTTATGATCTACATTTTATTCTAATATCAAAGTTAATAATATTAAAATGTATTTGTTTTTACTATTTATATTTTAACTTTGTTGAGAAAACTAACAATAAATGAATTTGAATCTCTACTTTCTGTTTAGCATCTTCCAGATCTACTTTCCAAAGTCAAGACATAGTAACTTCTCAAATGATCTTATTTCCCTTCTTTATTTCATATAACTTTAATTCAGGGTTTCATACCTTATATAATATGTATGTAGGGCAAATGGGTGGGTTTTTTTTAGGCAGCATCTAATTTTTCTTTATGTTTAAATCATTAAAATAATGCTTAAATATATTTATAAACTACACTTGGATGAGGGGGCACCCTTTGTAAACTGAGTGGCATAAATTTAAAGCACATTAAAAAAAAACTATGTATATATAAAACTTCAGTTTTTTAAGACTTACTTATTTGAGAGAGAGAGAGAGAGAAAACACGTGCAGGGGGGAACGGGCAGAGGGAGAGAGGGAAAGAATCCTTAAGCAGACTCCCCGCTGAGCACAGAGCCCATTGTGGGGTTCAATTCCTATCCTGAGATCATAACCTGAGCCAAAATCAAGAATTGGCCATCCAGCCTATGGAGCAATCTAGGCACCCCCAAAACTAAGTGTTCTAGAAAGCAACATAGGCAGAAAATACAAATTATTCAGAGGTCTTAGAAGGGTATGAAAAAGAGAATCACAGCACAGTCTAGAATATGCATCATACTGAAACTTTGAGCTAGGCAACAGGCCATATCTTGTGCCCCCAAAATATATTTTTCAGAGACAAGTTCTTCATCAGAAAACTGGTACATTCAGCATAGATGTGACCACATATGTCAATCCTATTTTTTTAAACTAGTTATTCATAGTAATGCTGAGGCTGTTTCATCTTAATTAAGCAAAGTAAGATGATGCCCTAGAATATAAGATTTTAATGTATTAAAATATTAGCAAATTCAGTTAATCTCATGATATTTATTACTTTTATTTAACAAATTAAAAATCAGTTAAAGAAGTCATGAACTAGGGGATATACACTGAACTACTAATTGTTTAAACATGTCTCTTTAAATACTGAATTATATGACTCAAATCTAAAGCACTTAATTGCCATGGAATGACTAACATATGATACGTTTCTATACATTTTCACATCTAATTAAGGGTCATATAAGATACATTAACACATTAGGCATAAAACTGTAGTATGATTGGTTTATTTGTATGTCTCTCTTCCCTTTTTTGGATTTTTAAAATCTGTTTCTGTGAAATTTGCAGATAAGAAATCAAGCAAGATCAAACAACAACTCGATCTTTTGGAGGATCAGCTGGTTTTCCTTTCGTTAGTCATGATGTGTAGACTAAGAGTGAATTAACAACCTGATTCTGGTAACTAAGAAAACATACTGTAAAGATAGTAACACTGCTTGGAAATACATTGTAAAATGAATGCTTTGAATCCATTTTAAAAATTAATAATAGAATCTGAAATTAATGATGTACTCTATGTTGGCTAATTGAATTTAAATAAAAAAAGAAAAATAATAATAGTAGTACCTCTGTGAGTCTTTTTTTACCAGCCACTTAATTTTTCACTTACTGTTGTACTTGTCACCATGTATTACACACTGCAGCAAACTTTTAAAATTAGCATTTTTTATGTGTTTGTTGATGACCATCCCACCTTTAATTACTATGCATCAGTTCCCTAACTCCAAATTGCAACTTACCTCTTCACGGAAAACCCATATTTGACAAAGTATTTTCCCTTTCTACCTTACACGAAAACTTTTCCTGGGAATTTTAAATAAAAATAAACATGCCCTCTTGAATAAACCTACACGTATCCTGGAGACAATTCGTTATCTTATTAAAGAAGAGCAGAAACTATGCTTTTTATGCCCTTAAGTTCAAAACGCTTTTGCTATAAGATCTGGCTTTTTAAACAATTCGTTTTAGCCAAGCAACTTAAAACTCCCCCTCTGATGTGTTGGTACTATTTGAATAATGACGTAATTGCATAGTATTTATATGCTATGTGATTCATAAGTATAGAATTGTTGAGAATTTATATTGATCAGAGAGCAGATTCAGGTCTGACCCTTTCAGATTTAAATTTTTACTAAGTTAACCTGTGTAGTAAGTCAAATCTAAAAGAGAAAGCTCTCATATTATCAGAGTGGAAGAAAGGCTCTTACACGTAATGAGTGTACATTTGTTGAGTGAATAAATCCATCAGTTAGAAAGCTTAACTGTTCAGGAAGTGACCCAGTAAGCAGCTCCCCCAGAAAAATGAAAAAGAATGATGATAAAACAGGCAAAAAGGACTTTTCTAGGTAACTCATATTAATCTTTCTTGAAATCTTAACACATCAATGACAGATGCATTTATTCCTTAATTTCTCTTTTGTTTTTGTGGTTAGACATAGAGGGCTTGGAATCATTCGTCTGTTTTCAACGAACGAAATCTACAGTGTGGTATTTTCTTCATCAGCTCGCAAAACAAAGCATGTTATTTGGCATTTCATTCTTACTCCCGAGAAAAGCCCAGAAAATTGACACAACTGCAGGGTGCTGATCACACTTTGTTCTTATAAGAAGAGAAATATGCTATTTGTTTTTACGTTTTCTCAGTTGTCTTGGGAGCAAAACTGCCTCCAGCTACATGTGGGCTTAGTCTCCGACGTCCATCTTATGGGTGTCACCTGCTAAGGTGAGGAGTCTGGAATAGCCCAGACACATTATGTATGGGTGGCCTTTTGTTTACGGCAGACAAAGCCAAAATCCTCTGGATTACTTGAAGATATCGTATAACACACAAGATGGAGTTACTATTATTCTCCTCTAAGACATATAGTGTTTCCCCTGGGCAGAGAAAAGAACGCACAGCCAATCATATGAAGACAGAACCCATTAAAGATTTATGCAAGCCTGAATTACTTGGCTTTAAACTATTTTCTTCTCCCCCACTCTTTTCCCCTCTTTTTCTCTTTAATAAGAGGGACATTTCTTCCTGAACGGCAAAGCTGATGTAGATAGTATCACTGGTAATCCTTGGCTTAAGCACAGAGCTTCTAAATGGCTTGAATTAGGCTGGAAGATGGGGCTGTTTGATTTCGCTTCCTTTTTGTTTCTGTTTTCAAGGCTCTGTCACCAAATGTCCCACTAAACTAGCATTTATGTGGGCTTGGGGCCTCTGTGTGTAAGTTTCCTTTTAAGCATAGTCAATGAAACAGCTTTGAAGCTGTTGAACTGTGTAAATGTTATATTAACATTTTCTCTCGCAATTATAGACATTTACATGGTCTTGTTGAAATAGCGCTTTCAGAGGGAGGAAAAAAATGCCAGAAGTGAAGGTACACAATGAAATGAAAAAGCAGCAGTGTGCTCTATTTATTTAGTTTCTGAAATAAATCATTTCGACTTTTAATTTACACTTCTCTAAGATGGTGGTTAAGAATAGACAAACAAAGGATACTGTGAGAAATAATTTCATTTTGTTCCTTTGTTACATTAGATCATTTAATTTCCACTTGGTTTGCATATGGAGATTTGGCCAATGCACCCTGTTCTTTAAATTTGCTAACTAATAACAAGGACTCAGGAAGCTCATTCTAAAGACCTAAGACTCATGGGTGATGATTCAAAAATTATGAGACTACAAGTAGTTGTCCAGTTATAAGAAGAAAGGCAAATAGAGTAAATTAGACATTAATCCGAAGCATTCCCAACTATCCATGTCCCTATTTAACAGAAACCACAATGTGCTTTCAAATTGAAAAGATTTGAATCATTCCAATAACTACCACATCTGTGATCTTTTCACGGCACGCAGTCTTTGGTGAACAGGTTCGAAAGGGGAAGATATAATCATTTAGACTCTAAGGAAATATTTTAATAGTCTAATTTGGGTCCCTTTGTGCATACGGAGCAGTCATTTATGGATGCACATTATCAGTAAAATTCAAAGTAAAACTATCTCCGTTCACATTGACACTAACAAATTTATTTTCTGTGATCAGTAATTGTAATCTTAACATTATACCAAAGGATTCTTTGCTATTGATAGTCTTGTGTTCAATGATAGACTCCTTTCACTGTGTTCAAGTATGTGCATATATACATACGTACAAGTACACATATACTTGTCTTTGCGCCAAATCGAAGCAAAGAGCATGTCGGTGATGGAGCTGTTGCTCAGCAACTGAGCTCTCCTCTGGTCTGACCGTTGCTTTCTCTCCAGCAGGGCAGATATGCAAGACGGACAGATGCACTGATCCTTAACACAGTATCAGATTGTGTTACATGTATTTCAGAAGCTGATAGCCATAATCTTATAGCAGTCTCTCTCTACACATCATTGAACTTCCAGGGGCAAACTTTAAAAAGTAGATTGTTGCATGAGGGTTTTCTATAGTTTAGTTATCTAATTTATTTTCAGTTTTTAAAATGATGTTCTAGAAAATCTAAATTTCTTGTCTTTAAGTGATCTCTAAATACAAATAAGATTATGTTAAAATCCACAAAAGTATTTTTCTGTCACATGTTTTTCACATTGGCCTACTGAGAAGCCATGTGCTGGTTTTGGCCATGGTAACATGTCTCTTCTGTAATAAGAAACAATCTTAATTAGAATAAAAATTCAGGGTACAGAGATTACAAGAAATAAAACTGAATCACAATTTTAGGGCAAAGATATTTTTGAAATCTAATTAATCCATTCATTATCAAGTAAGGAAACTGAGGGAGAGTAAGTGAATGCTTACAAAAAGAAGAATCAAACTAGAAATAAATGTGTTAAAGATATGGAACATATGAAATATTCTTTCTGATGTGCATCTTAAGATGAAATTTTAGGCTGGGCACATTTTTTATTTAAACTTATTTTCTGAAAGGGTAACATAAATTCCATTAATTAATTATAATGTCTTATGTCAATTTATATTATTAAAATGTTCATTTTTAAAATGAAGAATTGAGTAATTAAGCTTATTTTAATCTGATTAACTTAATACAGTTATGATTTGCTCAAAATTTCTCTCTAGCTGACAGCTTCCCAGGAAGAATATTGCTTTGTGCAGCAAATTAATCTGGAGGCACATTAGATCCTTTCTCCTTTTCTTTCCTTTCTTCTTTCTTACCTTTTCTTCCTTCCTTCCTCCCTCTCTCCTTCCCTCCCTCCTCCCTCTTTCTTTTTCTTTCTTTCCCTTTCTTTTCTCTTTTCTTTCCTTTTCATTTCTTTCTTTCTTCCTGTCTTTCTTCCTTTCTCTAAAATAAAAAAAAATCAGGAGACATTAGCAGGCCCAAACTGTCTGTATTTATTTACAAATTTCAGAGTTTCAGATTACTTTTTCTTTCTTTCTTTCTTCCTTTCTTTCTTTCTTTCTTTCTTTCTTTATTTTATATTTTATTTATCTGACAGAGAGAAATCACAACTAGGCATGCAGAGAGAGAGGAGGAAGCAGGCTCCCCACGGAGCAGACAGCCCGATGTGGGGCTCGATCCCAGGACCTTGGGATCATGACCTGAGCCGAAGGCAGAGGCTTTAACCCACTGAGCCACCCAGGCGCCCCCAGATTACTTTTTCTTTGAGGATAATGAGCCATTTAATATAAACTTAAATATCTTTCAAACACCTAAAATCACCTAAAAAAAAAAGTAAACTCAAGAAACTATAGGAAAAGTTGACAGTTATAAAACATGCTTAGGATATGAAATGGTGTTTTCATAAATTAAAAAAGATGAGAATCACAATGATATGTTTTCTGACTTGATGGACAATGAATAATTTGAGAGAAGACCGAAATTTAAGGATCAGTTTCATTTGATCAATACAACTAGTTTCAGCAGGACTCACCTACTGGTGAGAACACCAATCAACTGAATATACACAAACAACAGAAAGCAAAAACTTGCTTTGGGTTCTCTAAGTACCCAAAAGATATTCACAGATCCATCTATATGTAAAATCCTTCTTATACATCCAAGAACCTCTTATGTTTCCCTTCAGAGTTCATCAATTCAGGTTTTATATTAAATCCTAATAAGCTTGGTTATATCAGTTGCAAGAAATCAAAAAGATAAAGAAGTTGCTGTATATATTACCCATACTAAATGTCAATTAGATCGATACTAGAAGATCAAAAAAAATTAGTAACAGAATAATTAATTAATTAAAGTCAGTATACAAATTTATTAAACCAGGTGGTTAACTATAGAGATAGTGAAGACTAGTTGAATTCTGGATATTTAGAATATTGTGCCCTTGGGATTTCTTCACAAATTGGATCTGTGGTGTGAGGGGAAAAAAAGAATAACTTCCCCAATTCTTTTGTCCTGACCCTGGAAGGATCAAGTTAGAGTCAACTAACGTTGGTTAGGAAAATTGTATGAGGTTACCAAGGAGACATTTTGATAGACGAGATAGAGAGGGTCAAATTACAGAAGTCCTAAATTATAGAATATTAATTTGTTCCCATAACCATGACTTTGTCTGAATCATCAAGAAAATATGAAATGAAACTTTCTTATATATAGTTTTTCATTACATATGCACTTATATGAATTTAACAACTTTTATATGAATTTAACTAGTTTTGGGAGAAAGAAAAAGATATATAGAGAAAGGAAAACATTAAATAATGTAAGCTATACTGCCTGACATTGTGCTAAATGAGCCTATATCCAAGAATAAAGATTGGGCAAAGCAGGTCAATTTGCTATTCCCTCAGTTCTATCTTCCCCGTGTCTTTTGCAGTATGAGTTTGTCATGATACGCTTTTGAGGTTTTTTTGTTTTGCTTTTGTTTCTGTTTCTGTTTTCTTTATAACATGAACCTTAAATATAAGCCAAGTACCTAAAAGCCACTTTGAATTGACTGACATGATGAAGAGATAATAATTTCTCTCCAGTAGTAATATTTGGCCATGTATACAGTACTTTAATTTAATGGGCTTTCAAAAATAATCTTAGTCATATTAATTGGTCATATTTGGTCATATTAATTTTTGCCTTGTAAAAGTTTATCTTAAAAACAGGTCCAGTATAAAATAAGACTATGTGGTACACATCTATAAGAGCAAGGTTCTAAGAGCAAGGTTACAGCTTTCAACATCTTGATGCTATAATGAGAAAAGCCTCAGCTATTCTGAATTTTGCTTAAACTTCTAATTTTATTTTATTTTTTCAGAATTTAAATGAGTCAATTCCTGAATTTCAAATTGTTGAGTTTTACCTACATGTTTATCATGTAGGTAAAAATGTAGGTAGAATTTCAAATTACTGAGTTTTACCTACACATAGGTAAAAATGTATGTTTTGTGATCTTTAGAATATGAGTCATAAGCAGGTAGAAAGATGCTATCAGAATTCCATTTTTCTTTATTCAATATTTATTCAGTATTAAGGTTTCTTTTCCTCAAGTTTTATTTTCTAATTTTTCTTGTGGCTTCAAATTTGTAGAAATGGGGGCGCCTGGGTGGCTCAGTGGATTAAGCCGCTGCCTTCGGCTCAGGTCATGATCTCAGGGTCCTGGGATCGAGCCCCGCATCGGGCTCTCTGCTCCGCAGGGAGCCTGCTTCCTCCTCTCTCTCTGTCTGCCTCTCTGCCTACTTGTAATCTCTCTCTCTGTCAAATAAATAAATAAAAAATCTTTAAAAAAAAAAAAATTTGTAGAAATGTTTTCTGCCATTTCTCTCTCTTAATCTATTGACATTTTTAAAAAAATTAATTCCAGCCGAATTAACATACAGTGTTATATCCATTTCAGGTGTACCATATAGTGACTCAACAATTCTATACATTACTCAGTGCTGATCATGATAAGTGCACTCCTTAATCCCTACCACCTATCTTATTCATCCCCCACCCACCTTCCCTCTGGTAACCATGTCTGTTCGCTATAGATAAGAGTCTATTTTTTTGGTTTCTCTCTCTCTCTTTTTTCCCTTTGCTCATTTTGTTTCTTAAATTCCACATATGAGTGAAATCATATGGTACTTGTCTTTCTCTGACTAGCCTGTTTTGCTTAGCATTATACTCTTTAGATCCACTCATATTGTTGAAAATAGCAAGATTTCATTCTTTTTCATGGTTGAATATTTCATATAATATTATATACAAACATATATATATACATATATACATACACACATATATTTATATTTCACATCTTCTTTATTCATTCATCTATCAATGGACACTTAGGCTGCTACCACAGGTTGGCTATGGCAAATAATACTGTAATAAACATAGAGCTGCAATATCACTTTGAATTAGTGTTTTTATTTTCTTTTGAATAAATAACCAGTAGTGCAATTACTGGATCATGAAGTAGTTGTATTTTTACTTTTTGAGGATCCTCCATACTGTTTCCCAGAATGGCTGCACCAGTTTGCATTCTCACTAACAGGGGGTGAGTGATCTTATTTCTCCATATCCTTGCCAATACTATTGTTTCTTTTCTTTTTTTTTTTTTTTTTAGCCATTCTGACAAGATGAAGTAATATCTCATCGTAGTTTTTAATCTGCTTTTCCATGATGATGAGTGATGTCAATCATCCCTTTATGTTTCTATTGGCTATCTGGATGTCTTCTTTGGAGAAATGACTGTTCGTGTCTTCTGTCCATTTTTTAATTGGATTATTTATTTTTTGGTGTTGACTTACATAAGTTATTTATATTTACTAGCCCCTTATCAGATATGTCATTTGTAAATCTCTCCTATTCTATAAGTTGTCTTGTAGTTTTGTTTGTTGTTTCCTTTGCTGTGCAGAAACTTTTTATTTTCATATAATCCCAACAGTTTTGGGGTTTTTTATTTGTTTGTTTGTTTGCTTGTTTGCTTGTCTTTGTTTCCCTTGCTTCAAGAGACATATCCAGAAAGACTTTGCTATGGCTGATGTCAGAGAAATTACTGCCTGTGCTCTTTTCTAGGATTTTGATGTCATCGGGTCTCACATTTAGGTCCTTAATCCATCTTGAGTTTATTTTTGTGTATGGTGTAAGAAAGTGGTTCAGTTTGCCAACACCATTTTTTGAACACACTATCTTTTCCCCATTTTATATTCTTGCCTCCTTTGCCAAAGATTAATTGACCATATGACTGTGGGTTTATTTCTGGACTTTCTATTCTGTTCCATTGATCTATGTGCCTACATTTGTGCAAATACCATACTGTTTTGATTACTACAGCTTTGTAATATAACCTGAAATCTGGAATTGCGATGCCTCCAGCTTTTTTTTTTTTTTTTCTTTTTCATGATTGTTTTGGCTATCCAGGGTCTTTTGTGATTCCATACAAATTTTAGGACTGTTTGTTTTAGTTCTGTGAAAAATGCTCTTGGTATTTTGATCAAGATTGCTTTAAATCTGTAGATTGCTTTGAGTAGTATGGACGTCTTAACAATAGTTTTCTTCCAATAATGAGCATAGAATGTCTTTCCATTTCTTTGCATCTTCTAATCTTTGGTCATTTCTGTCAGTCATTTTTCTCTTCAGTCCAATATTTTGTAATCTCAAGTTTTCTTGTAATATTTTAAAAATGAGTAGACAATTACATACAGATAAGAAAAAGGAGGAAAGCAGAGATACAATCATTACTATAATGTGGGAGTTTGAATAATGTTACATCAGGCTTGATAATGATGATTTATTTCATAAAATTTTTAAGGATATAATTCCATTTAAACCAATCCAAACAAAATTTATTGAGAACAGATTATGGCCAAGGAAATTACTAGCTTCTGCAAAAAGATACACAAAAACATTTTGAAAAAGTCATTTTTCTTGTCTTCTTAAGATTCACTATCCAAGACAGAAATGTACAGACATGAGTGAATTACAAGGCAAACAAAAACCAAACCAGAAAAATACTAAGAAAGGAACTAAAGATAATGAAGGCATTAGTCTGTAAATAGGTATGTGGTATTCTATGTTTACAAATAACAGATGCAGGCAGTAACATATAATGCTTTTCTAAAAACCAAACAGAGAAGAAAAAAATGTGAAGACTATTTTTCTACAATAAAAATACTTTTATTTATGACTTTTACTATATTGAAATCCATAGTGGGGAGGGTAACTCTATTGTCACAATTTACATATGAGAAAAAGTAGTGCTGATCCAGACATTTCTATAGTGTACCAAAATTAAATCAGCTTTCAAATTATTTCCTTGAACTAGAAATTAGGTTACACACCATGTTACAAGGGTAAGGAGTTCTCAATCAGTACTCTAGTCTAGGTACAGAGAAAGGAGTAAATGCTCACCATTAGCAAATTTTTCAGTTGCTTTTACCAAACAGTCCACCTAACCTCTGCCACCAATTCATAATCTTTGCTGCAAACATTTCCACTGTTGTTTCCCCCAAATTATGCTAGTTCATATTTCCATGATTTCCATACACTGATTTCTTTGTCTAGAATCTTCTTCCTATCTTCCTCCACAGTAATCTGTCTAGCATCCCTTCCTCTCTAAAAAAAAAAATAATAATAATTAATTTTCTTTGGGAATTAATGCCTTCTCTTCATCCATGTGGCTCAGGTGTGGCTAACCTAGTCCTCCACATACGTTCCACTCAAATGCTAAATGAGAACATGTGCTGCAAACTTTATACTCCTTTCCCCTGGTGAGTGGATGAGAAATGGGTATTCATTGAATTCATACCAACAAGCATCAAGCCAGGGATTTCACTTTATGGATTGGAAGAAATCAGTGTTGTCTCTGAGGTTGGTAATCAATCGACTAGAATGGAAGGCTGGGCTGATGGCGTCAATCTTATTCCACAGGAAAGAACTTGCCTGAAAAGCCAATGAAAAAGAAAGGAAGGAAGAAGGGACAGAAGGAAGGGAGGGAAGAAGGAAGGGAGGGAAGAGGGGAAGAAGAAAGAAAGGGAGGGAAGAGGGGAAGAAGAAAGAAAGGGAGGAAGAGAGGGGCGAGGAGAGGACGAGAGGACAAAACTAAGGAAAAGAAGACAAACATATGGGAAAGGGCAGATTCTTGATATATTATTTAATTGATAGTGAGTTTTACCCTTGGATTTGTCATTCAGGCAAGTGGTCCACTTCTTACTTACGCAGGGTTTGTTTTGAGTTTCTGCCACTTGTAACCAATTCACTGGTCTGTTCAAACTTTAAATCTCATCATGAGCACAGGTTCTACAAAGCTCAGTTTTCCTTAACGCCTCAGTTCAATTTAGGAGGCTGCATGCATACAGAACCCTCAAGTAGCTTTATTCCTTCTCTCATCACAAGACTACCGTCATCACTGATGTAATTCTTTGTCTTCCCAGATATGTTATAAGCACCATGAGGGTGGAGGAAGTAGTCCTTTTTACTGTTTCCTTTATCCTAGAATACATATTAAGGTATCAATAGATATTGGATGATTGAGAGACTAAAACAGGTCAGCTAAAAGAAGTCAAGATTTTGAATACAAAGAAATAGTGTAATTTTTAAAATACTGCAAGTACAGTGAAAAAAACCATAGATATAACAATTTTGTAGCTCCCCAACTTATAAAATCTAACTTTTATTTGTAATCAGTCTGTAACTAGTATTCAAATGGGGGGTTGGGTGGCCATATGAATTCTTCTTTCCCCTTTCTGCTATTTCAATTACTCAGGGTTGCTTTCTTTCATTCTTCCTTTATTTCTCATTTCTCCTGAAAGACTCAAGGACCTTCAGTCTCAGGTTCATATGCAACTGGGTTGATTTCTTCTGTGGCAGAATTTGTGATAAACTAACAAAGATCAGCCCCCAGGGAACTCCTCTCTCCTCTTCATCTTCATGGTGTCCTCACACCAAATGAAGTTGATCATGTGCTCAACTGTTCATGAGCTGCTTGCATTTTCTTTCCTGTCAAACCCTCTATCATTTATTTTGCCTCCTTATCTAGTTGTTTCTGTTTGCTATTCTAATTGATTCACACCATTCTTTAAGTTTCCAACATATTAAACTTTACTGGATTTGAGTTTTGCAAATATATTCTCTCAATTTGTAATTTGTATGTTGGTCCTCTACTCTGACCACCATCACCATTCTCCTTATATATCTTTTACTGAAGAGAATTCCTTAAATTTCATAAAGTTGGATTTATTAATATTTTATGGTTTATTACTTTTTTCTGTCTTGTTTAAAAAGTCCTTTTCTACGGTCCACAAGTAAGTGAAACCATATGATAATTGACTTTCTCTACTTGACTTATTTCACTCAGCATAATCCCCTCCAGTCCCATCCATATGATATAAAAATTGGTATTTATCTTATCTGATGACTGTGTAATATTCCATTGTATATATGGACCACATCTTCTTTATCCATTTGTCTGTTGAAAGGCATCCCAGCTCTTTCCACAGTTTGGCAATTGTGGACATTGCTACTATGAACATTAAGAGAAGGAAAGGAAAAGTGAACTGGGGGAAATCATAGGGGGAGACGAATCATGAGAGACTGTGGACTCTGAGAAACAAACTGAGGGTTTTGGAAGGGAGAAGGGTGGGGGGAATGGGTGAGCCTGGTGGTGGGTATTAAGGAGGGCATGTATTGCATGGAGCACTGGATGTGGTGCATAAACAGTGAGGCTTGGAACACTGAAAAAAAAAATAAAATTAAATTAAGATGTTGAAAAAAAGTCCTTCTCTATTCTCAAGCTCACAGAAATGTTTTCCTATGTTGCTTTCTAAGTTTTATGGCTTATTCTTTCATCTGTCATTGATTATGTGTGAGTTGAGTCCGTTTCTTTCCATAAAAATAAAGGATAAATATGGCTAATCAATTGTTCCAGCACCATTAATGAAATGTCTTCCTTTCTACAATATTTTACAATTTCAACTCTAATATTTATTACATCATAAGTTTTCATATGGTAAGCTTTCTATTTAGTTCTCTTTATATACTTATCTTTCCAGGAACCAGTATCATACTTTCTTTTTTTTAATTTATTTATTTGACAGACAGAGATGACGAGTAGGCAGAGAGGCAGGCAGAGAGAGAGGAGGAAGCAGTCTCCCTGCTGAGCAGAGAGCCCAATGTGGGGCTCGATCCCAGGACCCTGGGATCATGACCTGAGCTGAAGGCAGAGGCTTTAACCCACTGAGCCAACCAGGTGGCTCATACATCTTAGTTACTGGAGCTTTATGATAGTTTTTGATATTTAGCAAGGCAGTCCCCATCCCACCCAACCATGTTCTCCAGCAACATCTTACCTATTCTTTTTCCTTTATTTTTTCATATAAATGAAGGACTCAGCTTGCCAAATTCTATAAACATATATACAAATGACTAAACAAATTTTAGAATAGAGGTTGTTATGCTTATTAAATTGATGCTATAACTTCAGAAAGATGTGATAACTACAATATTGAGACTTACAGTTTAAGAACATGGAATCTTTTCTCACTTAGAGACCATACTTTCTTTTTTTAAAAAAAGTTTTGTTTATTTGAGAGAAAAAGGGTATGAGCAGGTGTAGGGGGAGGGAGAGAAGGAGAAGCAGAGTCCCCATTGAGCAAGGAGCCCTAGGACATGGGGCTGGATCCCAAGACCCTGAGATCAGGACTGAGCTGAGGGCAAACACTTAACCAATTGAGCCACCCAGGTACCCCTAAATATCAGCTTTCACTAAGCTCCTATGACTTTCTTCAAAAGGCTTCCATATATTTTTTAAAGATTTTATTTATTTATATGACAAAGAGAAAGCAAGAGAACACAAGCAGGGGGAGTGTCAGAGGAAGAGGGAGAAGCAGACTCCCCACTAAGCAGTGGGGCCCCATGGGGGATTTCATCCCAGAACCCTGGGATCATGACCTGAGCCAAAGGCAGATGCTTAAACAACTGAGCCACCCAGACGCCCAGCCTTCCATATTTTTATTATATTTTTTTCTTAAGTTTTTTAATTCTTTTTGTTGCTAATATCAACATTATTTTAATATTTTATAACCCTTTGTGGTTTATGCATTCAAATAACTTTCTGTTTATTGGTTTGTATATACCTTTTTAATTGACATTCCTTGAGTTTTTAATATAAATAGTTTTATTTTTCCCTATAAATTTCTTCTTAAGATTTTATTTATTTACTTGACAGAGCAATCGCAAGTAACAGAGAGGCAGGCAGAGAGAGAGGGGGACTCAAGCTCCCTGCTGAGCAGAGAGCCTGATGCGGGTCTTGATCCCAGGACCCTGAGATCATGACCTGAGCTGAAGGCAGAGGCTTAATCCATTGAGCCACTCAGCTGCCCTTCCCTATACAATTTTTAAACCTTTAATTTTTTCACACTTTCCTAAACTTAGACTTTTGTTAAAATGCTGAATCAAGGGGCGCCTGGGTGGCTCAGTGGGTTAAGCCTCTGCCTCAGCTCAGGTCGTGATCTCAGGGTCCTGGGATCGAGCCCCGCATCGGGCTCTCTGCTTGGCAAGGAGCCTGCTTCCTCCCCTCTCTGGCTGCTGCTCTGCCTACTTGTAATCTCTCTCTCTCTCTCTCTCTCATTCTCAATCTGTAAAAAAGAAAAAAAAAATGCTGAATCAAAGGGCCAATAGCTGCTGTTCTTGTCTTGCTGCCATTCCAATTCATCTTTCTGCATGTTACAGATTTTCTTTTGCAAGATCTTATCTATGAAGGTAAGGACATTTCCTTGTGTTGCTTGTTTGCTACGTTTCTGTTTTTAATCACAGATGTTCAATTTTATCAAACAACTGATCTTCATTGAAAATGAGATTTTTGCCATTTTAACTGTTGTTATGGAGCATTATGTTAGGAACTTTTTCTATTATTAAACCACACTTGTATCCCTGGAGTAATTCCACATTGGTCATAAAATATTATAATTCTTATACAATGCTTGACTCTGAATTTTTATTTAGGATTCTTCACCTGTTTCCAAGTGACTCTAGTCTCTAATTTTCCTTATTTGTGCTATGTGTATCAGTTCGCAGTATCAAGGTTATACTAAATTCATTAAAAGATTAAAGGGTGTTTCCATGATCTCTGACTTCTGGAATATTTTGTGTGAGAACAGATTAACTTGATTATTAATTATAAGTAGATTTTATTGTTGAAACATCTGAATGTGTGTTCTTTATGGAACAGTTTTTACTATTGATTTTCTTTAATGGTTGTTGGATTATGCAGGTTTTCTATTACTTCCTAAGTGAGTTTTGATAAAATGTATTTTTTCTAGGAGTTTAATGATTTTGTTTTAAATTTTATTTGCACAACTCTATTTAATCATCATCATCTCAGATTATATATAATAAAACTATAAAATGCTTATACAGTATTTACTATATGCTGTATTGTTCTGCTTATCATATATTTTGTATTTAATCTAGGTGCCATTCACTGAGATAGATTCTATTATTTTCCCTCTTTTTTACTGATGGTAAAATTGAAGTAAAGACAATTTATTAACTTGACTATGATCATACATGAGTAATTTGTGGAGCTGGAATATAAACATACCCAATCCAGTGGCACCTGAATGGCTCATTCAGTTAAGCATATGCCTTCAGCTCAGGCCCTGATCTCAGGGTCCTGGGATCAAGCCATGTGTCAGGCTTCCTGCTTTGTAGGGAGTCTGCTTCTCCCTCCCACTCTGCTTGTCCTCCACACCTCCAGGCCTGTGTTCCCTCTTTCTCTAAAATAAGTAAATAAAATATTTTAAAAATAAAAAAGATAAACATAGCCAATCTGGCTATGAAATTTGGATTTGTGAGTGTATAAACTACATTGGCTTTTTACTCTCTACATCCACAGATGTGGTCATGACCTTTTTTCCTCTCTTAAAACCATTTATGAATACATGTATCCTTTATGTCTTGATCACTCTTACCAGAGGCTTGTCAATATTATTAGATTTTGGAGGGGCATCTACATTTGCTTTTTTGCATTGTACATTAGCTTTAATTAATTTGTTTTACTTACTTGTGTTATCTTTATAATTTCTTTCCTCCTCTTCTGGTTGGTAAAGATTTTATATTCCTGATTCAAGAGTTCAACAGTGGAGGGGGACCAAGAGTCTTTCTAATTTCAGAAATAAAAGCTCACTATAGGTATGGATAATCCAGTCGTTTCTGCTCTACTCCAACGTTTCTCAGTCCTGGCACCACTGACATCTATCACCAGATAACGGTTGAAGAATTTTCATGCATTGCAGGATGTTTAGCAGCATCTGTAGTCTCTGTTCACAAGATGCCACTCCCCACCCTTTCACAATAAACATCTCCAAACATTGCCAAAAGTGAAGGTGGAGAGGGGCAGCAAAATTTCCCCTAGTTGAGAACTGCTGCACAGAAAAAACAAAAAAATTCCAAATTTTGTAAATTAAAGTGGAAGCTCAACTTAATGTGAACATGTGGAATCATCTGTAAATACAAGGTCTTTTGGATTAGAGCAGTAATTCTTAATTGGGTAGTTTAGAAAAAAATAAGGAATGGTTGCATCAAATAAATTGCCCATTTTAAATAAAAATACCAAAAATATTTTATATGCTATTTAAATGTAAAAAGTTAATGATGTTGTTTATATCCATCAATGGAAATGTTTTAAAGCTGATCTAGAAAACAGAAAAGATACAGCAAGGTAGATTTATACCTTATATATTTTTTCCTTGTATACTTCAGTCTCTATAAAAACCATAGTACTTCATAAATTTTTTGCACATAGTTAAATATTCTTCTTTCCATTTTATAGTACTCTAATATTGGCACAAAAAGGTATTTTTAAGAATGTGCATCATGCATTTATCAACCAAGTAGAAACATCAAGTGGAGAAGATATTTGGCAACCCAGTTCTGAAAGATATTTCATTAATTTTACAAGTTGGGCAGGAAGAAAACTAGTGCATTCTGGCAAAGGGAGCTGCTAAAGAAAATATATTTTACCAGATTGTATTCTTCCCTCTGAATCACAGTTAAACAAATAAGTTCCCACGGAGAATGCTAGGACACATGTCGTGGTGTTTCATGACCAATTCTTTATTCTAGTAAATCCAAAACTGAAGTCCTGCCTCCCTAAAAATCACTGGGTGATTTTATGACATTTTCTTAACTCTTTGAGTATTTTATACATTGTAAAAGTTATCGTCACTTGAAGAGAAATCCACGAAATGGCACCAAGACATACTAGTGAGGAATATTTCAGTATGAATAAAGGCGTTGTGTATTACAGAGAATTCTTCATGAAAATGCAGTGATTTACTCTGAAAACCTGTTAACTGCATGGGAACTAATAAAGTACTACCTAGCTGATGCCCAAAGACTTTGATAGATGAAGGGACCAAAATGGTTTCCAAATGACAGATTCTGAATATATGAATAATTGGTATTTCTGAAATCCTTAAAACGCTTAAAGATAATATCTTCTCTTAGATAGCTTAATTAAACATTTCTCTAATACCTTAGATGCAAAAAATTTGGAAGGGTTTCTGTGTGCAAACACACACTCAAGACATCATCTTACAAACAAAGGAACTACTGTCCCTTATTGAACATCAGTGTTCCTATTTCCTCATGAGTTGTCTGCCTCACCAAGTCTTCTTTGTAGTACATATTTGCCTAGCAAAAGTTTTGCATAAATACAGAAAAAGTATAAATTTCATTATCATTTCTCTCCTTGTTAAATTTCTTTTTAGTAGTAACTGAAACTAAAATACAGTTTTGTTACATCATACGCTGGGATTTGTAAAGACAAACAAAAAATATATTCAGCATAAGCAGCATGTTTACTAAGATTAATAAGCAATTAATGAATAGTTCACAGTTTTCTAAAAGATTGAGCTACCTGCCTGCGTGGCTCAGTGGGTTAAAGCCTCTGCCTTCAGCTCAGGTCATGAACCCAGGCTCCTGGGATCTAGAAGCATAGGGCTCTCTGCTCAGCAGGGGGCCTGCTTCTCCCCAACCCCACACCCCCACCGCCCTGCCTGCCTCTCTGCCTAGTTGTGATCTCTGTCAAATAAATAAATAAAATCTTTAAAAAAAATTTTTTTTGACAACTTCTCACACATACATTGTTCTTTTTTTTTTTTCAACTAACTTTTAAGGCCCACCAATATATATCTGCAATCTACCTTCTCAGTCTTATCTCTCAATGCTAACTTTAGACATTCTAGCAGAAGCAAAGACCTATGTCTTCTGGTATAATCCTCTTTGCTTGGCCATTTCCCCCAGTTGAGACGTATCTTCCCTGTGTCTGACTTCTACTTCTAACTTCTACTCATTGTTCAAAGCTAAAGTCAGATACTAGTTCAATCTTAAAGCTTTTCCCAATCCTTCCAGATAGAAAAAATGCTTTTGCGCATCTCAAGTTCCATAAAGTTTTATATGCCATCTCATTTTGCATAGCTATTTACAGATGTTTTTCCTCACTTGCAAGATTATAAAGTGTTGAAGGATAGGGACTGTGTTTAATTAAATTTTTTATCATCTGAAAGGCAAACAATAAGTCTATAACAAATACCCATTATTAATGGAAGAAGAACAGAGAGATAGATACCTAAACAGTTTACCTAAATGATAACATGACACAAAACAAAAATTCAGGAGAGATGCTCAGGAGCTACTAATATTATGGTTACTGCAACAGGAATCTTTTAGAGCCTTCGCAGCAATAATTCCAAATTCAGTAATTTGCAAGACATATGACTTTGAAATCAGAGCTGTTGACTGAAGGCTCACAAACACAATTATGAGTTTTGCAGTTAGAAGATACTCTTTTTTTTCCCTCCCACAGTAAGTGTACCCTTACCAGCTGTTCTGCCTGATCCTGCCACCATTTCTGCCAAAAACAACATCTTCCAATAGTCCCCTGCTTCTCAGCTGTGCCACTCCAAAACAATGTTTGCTCCTCATTAAAAATCTGCAAAACCAACTGAGAGTCAACCCACCACACAGTCAACCCAAACCAAACTGGAGAAGAGAGACACGAAATCTGATCTTGGTTACCCACACCCCTGAGAGGGTGTGCTACTGCATTCCACACAAGCTGCAAGCAATGGAGAAGCCCTGCTGGGCGTCCTGTTGGGAAGCCCCGATGGCAATCAGACCATGTGGTCATGAGGGCACGTGCTGCTGTTACAAGGTCGCTGCAAAGCAAATAAACCACAAAATTAATCAGTTGCAGCTGGTGGAGACCATGCTACTGAAGAGGCACTTGTGGCACCTCACCCATGTAAATTGGACCATGGTTCTGGTCTATCTCCAAAGAATGAGAAAGGTTTTATAACCAGATGGGGCTCTAAACAAAGCAACTGGCCATGGATGCTGGGTTACTGGCCTTCACAGTGATCTACTGTAACATGGAAAGACCCAGCACGTGAAGTTAAAGCACTCCAGATGGTTTGAGAAGTGAAGATGTTTGGCTATTATTAGAGCTTCCAGCAAATTCACTGGATTTTGTGATTCGGTATCTCTTCTACCAATACCCTAGAGATCTGGTTATTACTGAGGTCCTTTCATGCTCTGAGCTAGCTGTTATTCAAAAAGAGAAGTATAAGCACTTTCGAAGTGCACTGTGATTCTAAGACATCTCTGCCTAAATGCTACACTCTCCTAACAATATCTATTTCTTTAACCATATATATCACCCTATGATTTTGTCTCAGAAATTACCAGTCCCTTCAAGGTTCAAACACTATAGGTGTTTAAAACTACTTACTGTAATTACTTCTTTGGTTAAACATGACAGATCTGACATTCTTCATTAAAAAGACAAGAGAGTAAATCAGAGATTTTCTTTTCTACAGAATACTTTGGGAAATTTGCACACATTGGCAAAAACCTTCCATGTGGTTAAACAGCAAAGATAAGAAACTCAATTGCGGACATTAATTTTATGAGATTAGAGGTTACACTGAAGGGAAAAAAAAAACTGGATAAGGTCAAGAAAACAATGAAATCTTATGTTATAACAGCCATCTAAACATTTGTATTATATGTCAGATTGGAAATATATCTTGGGATCATACACCTGAGTCTGGTTCATGCACAATGTTCTCAGAGACAATTCAGAGCCATCCAAAGGATGTGCAGACTGTCAAGTGTCAAGATCATTTCATCTTGCTGATCATCAGGCTCTAAATGTGCCAGATTAACCAGGAGTGTGAGAATATAAATGGAGAATAAGGAGACACTCCACCTGTCAGGTCACTCTGGACCCTTAGCTCCCCAGGACATGCTCAGGAATGCTCAACTGTCATTTTAAGACAACAACTTCCCATCTTTAATATGAAGAGTCTGAAAAGAGCACAACTTACTCACCAGGGTAAAAAGTAAGAAAATAAAGGTTGTAGATATTAAACGAATATATATCCAAAAATAAAGAAGAGCACACAGGAGAAGTATAAGTGGAACAAAATATAACTCATACATGACATTCTAGCAAGAATCAGAAGCAATGTTATCTGATGGTAACTTTACAACATACATGAAAATCAATCAAAACCAACAGGTATCTAACAGTCCATTTAAAATATTGAAAATGGAGAAGTAAGGCAGCTGAAAGGATTTTAGTCGTTTGTATACCTAACCTATTTATAATTTAAGAAGCATATCTGCAAATGGTAATTTCTGAGATGAGTAGCTTGCAAATGCTATGAGCTTATTTCTATGGTTACATGTCTATATTATTATTAAATAATATTTAATATATAAGTAACACTTTGAAACTATAAGTAAAGTATATATTTCCTTTATACTATAGCTACACTTGTAGAAAATTATGATTTATCTTCATGAGACTTTTCTCTTACCTTTGAATACTACAAATACATAAACACACATATTTATAAAATACATATGAACAGAATTATTTTAATTACTTATATAAGATGAATTGCCATATTAGAGAAAATAATTTTAATTACTTATACTTGTATTAATGTATGAATTTTGTATACAGCATAAATTAAATTTTTAAGTAAAATATTAATATCTCATAAGTTATATAACTTATATAACCAATCATAACCATCAATCTACTTATGCTATCCTAACAAAATACAACAATGCAAATATTTCTCAATAATCATGCCAACTTGGTTATAAACAACCTCTCCCAAATTTTGTTTTTAGAGAAATCATAAGGCTTTTCTACGAATGACCAAATGTTTTAACAAGACTTAGAAACATTTGTGTTTTCTTCCACAGAAATTCTTCACTCCAGAAGATAAACCAAATAATAACATATTTATGAACGTAAAGAATTGACATTCTCATTCATTATTTTATAACAAAGCAAAATAACACATTATTTTGCAATGACAATCTATATTTCAAGCAATATTATAGTCATCTCAATGTTAAACATAATAATACAATTTTAAATTCAACTGAACTAAATTTTCCTGTTAATTAAGAAGACCTTAAGAATTTTTTAAACCAATGAGAAAAAAAGGGAGTCACAGCCTCTCTCAAGTGAAAATGAATTATGTAAACATAGATTACATAGTGTGAGGGAAATATAGGAAGGCTATCTCTGCCTTTTCTCAGTTGCCAGGTCTGCATCTTCTCTATCACCAGCTATATGCACAAAACACCTTACAAATCATAAGAAGATAACAGACAAAATGTCATTTATAATTCATAATTATGTGTTTTCCTTTTTATTTGATATCATCCTTTCTCAGTCATATATGTATATGTGTGTGTGTGTATATATATGTATGCATATACACAGGCATATACACTGCAAATATATATTACGTGTATATAGAATATGTGACAGAAAGCTAGTTGTACCGGTTACCAAGCTTATATTAATGTCCATGGGTGTGTGTGTGCGTGTGCACACATGCATATGTATGTATGTGCGTCATTTGAGGAAGTATTAAGCAAGAACATAGCTTTTGATTTAATCTGCATGGTGAAAGGCTTTTGTAGGAAAATTTTTCATGTAAAATCACATCTAGCAACTTAGTCTGATGCTAGGTATCACGATTAGCAAAAATAAGATTTTGGGCTAGCTATTTAAATCCTGTATTCATATACCCATACATACACACATACATACATAATACACATGTTTACTAATTTAAGGAAGAAAGAAGTAAAATGAGTCTGAACTAGTTTCACCATCTGCAAGTCACTAGTGAGGAACAGAATGTTTTCATCAGTCATTATGGGTCAGATCTCAATGATTAAAAACCCCAGAGTTTCTCAAGGGTATAATTTCCTGGTTCTCCACCTGCACACTTCCCAGTAGACCTCATCACCCTTGACTCTAACCAAATTCTGGAAAAGCAAGTTAATTCTAATTGAGAGGTAGAGTTAAGCAATACTTACAAAAGGAAATTAGTTATGTTGATAACCAGATAAATTAGCACAGGATTTTGACAAAAATATCAGCAGGGAAAGTTTTTTGATTTTGTCTTATATCATCTATTATTAACTGACTGCAAATAAAAATGTTACAGTAAAAAAATAGAAATATTTTCTTGGGGTTTTACATCAAACATCATCAATAGACCAATAGCCACACTTCAGTGGTCTGACAAGCTCAATCTGACTTTTGAATACTTTGGAATCAATAAACCCCCAAATGATTTGGACCAATCACACATCCCTATTATTTAAACCCTTGAGCATTTCAAAGGAAATTTAATCTATATGATCTGATTCATTTACACTTTACTTATCAAAATGCTATTTGCAAGAGTTATCTGATGTTACAAAAGACTCCTTAAAAAAATACTTGAATCTGTACTTTTCAGTAAGAATGCCATTTCAAGAATAAGCTACTCCCCTACACCTCTAAATGTTTACAATTAGTTCGAAACTCAGGATATTTCTAGTTTCTAAGGGTACTGAATTTTCATCAAAGCATTCTATCTTTCTCAATCACGGCCAGATCACAGAGAGTTCTTTCTTAGTGCTTGTAATTCCAAGATGCCTCCATAATTACAAACAGTGCACTGTAGTTGTTCTGAGACAAAACAGCCCTCTCTGATTAAGGAACTTCTCAAACAATGGGTTGAAACAGTCTTCTTAGACTATTTCCTCTTCAATAAATAGTGCTAACATCAGAATAAATGGAATAAAATGTGGTCATGCTGGAAATTTTCAAAACAAATATGGAAAAAGAACTAAAACTTTTACTGGAAACCAATCTGGAAATAAAACCAGCAATTGATTCTATTCAAGATCTACTGTAGGGCTTTATTTTGTTCCTATTGTTTAATTAGAATTTGGTATTATTGTCTACTTTATCTACATTTATAACATGAGGTGATAAATATAAATCTGCCATTTCTCTGAAAAACTTAATTTAGAATAGGATCTGATTACAAAACACGATTTTATTTTATGATCATTTGGGAGGGACAATTTTTACATGGTTTGAGGTTATATAACATTGTGGAATAAATGAATCACTGGAGGAACCATACATGACATGAAAAGAATGGAACTTAAAAGAGAAATATTCTGGAGTTTTTGTTATAATTCAAATCTTACCTAATTGAGACTCAGGATTAGTCTATGTCCTGATACACTTAAGTAATATTAATGTGTGAGAACTTACATAAAATTTCACAGTTAATAATCATTGTGCCAGAAAAAGAATAGTAGAGACAGTAAGACAACAAAATCGTGCCACACTACTTGGGTTTGAATCCTAGTTCTGCAGCAGAACTGGTGGATGACTTTGCACAAGCCATTTAAACTCTCTGTGCATCTGGTTCCATATCTGTGGAAAAATAAAGATAATAATACTTATGTCTCAGGATTGTTGTGAGGACTACTTGAGTCCTTGAAGAACTAGAACTTCAGCAACATAAATGTTAGCTCTTCTGATATTTATCAACAAAATCAAAATCAAAAAAAATTAGTTTGATATTTGAGAATTGTTATTTTTCCCCCATGCCTTCTTTCCTGTCCATCACAGCACCACCACCACACACCACACTGTGTGCATATCCCAAAATAATATAGTAATATGGAACGGCTTTTTTTTTATTTAAATTTATTTATTTTTTCAGCGTAACAGTATTCATTGTTTTTGCACAACACCTAGTGCTCCATGCAATATGTGCCCTCCCCTATTACCCACCACCTGTTCCCCCAACCTCCCACCCCCGACCCTTCAAAACCCTCAGGTTGTTTTTCAGAGTCTATAGTCTCTTATGGTTCGCCTCCCCTTCCAATTTTTTTTTTTATAAACATATAATGTATTTTTATCCCCAGGGGTACAGGTCTGTGAATCGCCAGGTTTACACACTTCACAGCACTCACGATAGCACATACCCTCCCCAATGTCCATAACTCCCTCCCCCTCTCCCAATCCCACCTCCCCCTAGCAACCCCAGTTTGTTTTGTGAGATTAAGAGTCATTTATGGTTTGTCTCCCTCCCAATCCCATCTTGTTTCATTTATTCTTCTCCTATCCCCCAACCCCTCATGTTGCATCTCCATGTCCTCATATCAGGGAGATCATATGATAGTTGTCTTTCTCCGATTGACTTATTTCACTAAGCATGATACCCTCTAGTTCCATCCACGTTGTCGCAAATGGCAAGATTTCATTTCTTTTGATGGCTGCATAGTATTCCATTGTGTATATATACCACATCTTCTTTATCCATTCATCTGTTGATGGACATCCAGGTTCTTTCCATAGTTTGGCTATTGTAGACATTGCTGCTATAAACATTCGGGTGCATGTGCCCCTTCGGATCACTGTGTTTTTATCTTTAGGGTAAATACCCAGTAGTGCAATTGCTGGGTCATAGGGTAGTTCTATTTTCAACATTTTGAGGAACCTCCATGCTGTTTTCAAGCTCTATTACAAAGCTGTCATCATCAAGACAGCATGGTACTGGCACAAAAACAGACACATAGATCAATGGAACAGAATAGAGAGCCCAGAAATAGACCCTCAACTCTATGGTCAACTAATCTTTGACAAAGCAGGAAAGAATGTCCAATGGAATGGCTTTTTTAATTCCAAAAAGATGTACTATTTGCTCATGTCATTAATAGGGTCTTATCATCTAAAACTGAATATAAAAAATAACAAAGCCAGTTTTATGGCATCATCTCTCTAAGTCTTGTTAAGTTGACTATGGAATGTCGAATTCTATCTTCATTTTAAGCCAATTTTTTTTCCATTGAGGTGTTGAGCAGTTACTTCTAGGATTGTGTAATCAAATCTCATCTTCATCTTTTTTTCAGCTGCGATCCAACCATACAGTAATCTGAGTTCTCTTCATGTTGATGTGACTTTTTGTCTTTTGGCCTTACTAATTTATTACCTTTGTTTCCTCAAAAATATCTTTGTATTTCTCTTCTCCCTCTGTGCTCTAGACCTTCTCTTTACCTGAATTAAATAAGTATCCTCTTGATTCTCTCCCTGCCATCTAATTCTCTCTTTCGAATTAGTCTGCCCACCACAAGGAGAATCCTCTCCTCCTAGCACTGTCTTCCTTATGCTACCACAACTCTTTCTTGTCTCCAATATTAGGCCCAAAGTCTTCTGACTGATTTTCACTCAGCGTTTTCTGACTCCAGCGGTCTCAGTCTGTTTCTGCCTTTTGCACTGAAGCAGGTTTCTTCTGACAGTGGAATTCATCCTGACCATTCCTACAGTGAATTCTGTTTGTTCAAACTTCTCCTATCCTGAACCCCTCTCCTTTTCTTCTACACGTTTGTATCTTAAACATCTGGTTAAGGTCATTATATCAAGTTTTACTCTTTCCAGAGCCTGTTGGTGTCCATTCTGACAGCCCCAATCACTCCCTTATAGGAGTTACTATGGCACTTAGCATCAGTAGCTAAGAATTTAACATTTCACTTTGTGGTATTACTTCACCCACAAAGCCCAAACTGATTACATACTTCTAGATGTCTGACACAATCCATGCATTGTCCCTCAAAGTTCTGGCAGGTAATAGATAAGCAAAAAACATTTATTATAGAATGAATTGATTAGTAATTAAAATGGCACAGAAATTTAGAAATAACTTTATAAACACTAGCTCTTAAATTTCACCTCTGTGAACTAAAATCAGCAAACAACCCTCCATATGCCTTTCACTCGGTCTTACTGAGTCCCTCTTATCTACCCAAAACTATCTTTCTTTGTTCCAGTTTAATTTCTCTACCACCAACTGAGGCTTTCTGAATCAGTGGTTCTGTGTTTGTTCTCCTACATGAGCTCCATAGATTCCTCCCCTTTCTTTTCTTTGATTATCATAGTAGAGATTTATAAAAATAATACAAGTTACAGTTGTGAGAATTAAACTCCAAATTTGTCTAAGTGGCTATTCTGACATCAAGAAGAGTCAAAAGGTCATCAAAAGGAAAAATCAATTAGAATGGCTGATTTCAAGGGAAAAACTGTTTTGTTGTCCCACTACTATTCGAAATTCTCTATAGTTTTATAGCTTTATATGAATGTGAGAAAGTTATTGCATCATTACTTTAGTTGTTATACATATCTTTGATTTAGAGATATAAAAAGAATGATCAAAATATTTTTTACAACTCGCAGTAAATTGACTTATGATTGACATGTAGGTTTAGATACAATATGCAAATTGTTGATATTCAAAGTTTCCCTGAAACTTCCTTATCCTTCTAAGTTTATCTATCATTTCTGCCTGAACAAAAGTCTTTTATGCTGTTTGGTCTCCCCACTGCCCTTGAGCTTAAGCCCACTATTTCCCCACCTGGAATTGCCTTTTCACCAAGGAATATTTATCCCAGTTTAGATTTACATTTCTATTCTATCCTCCTCTGCCTCTTCCTAACTATTGATCTTCTCTCTTTAATTTCTAGAAACTTATTATATTAAATGAATGTTTCAAACATATGCCTATTATATCTGTACCTAGAATGTAAGCATGTAGTATTCAGGGACCGTATATTAACTCTTTCTTAAAATTATCATTATTATCAATTCACTCCCTGGTATGGTCATGATATGTAACTGATGCTGAAAAACTCCTTTTGAATAATAAACCAATGAATAATTTTGCCTGTTTTTAATAACCAACCATAAAGGCAGTTTAATATTACGTGACATTTATTAAAGACTTATACTCCAAAAGTCGATCGTTAGTCCTAGTATATAACAGCATTCTATGACAGTCGTATAGGATGACAACAAAGTTAATAATAATAATAATAATGCTCATAAACAAGAAGAAGAAGAAGAACTAACATTTAATAAAAGCTTAGTGGGTTCCCAGCACTCTTCTTTAACCCTTTTATGAATTAAATCATAAAAATCCTCATCAAATAGGCATGACTATGGTCTCAGTTTTACAGGTAAGAAAACTAAAGCTAAGAGAACCTAAATAATTTGCTGCAGATCCTACAAAATTAGATACCAACAGCAGACTCACAATAAACACTAAAGATCTCCCATGGACCAGGAATTCTGTTAAGTGACTTGCTTTATTCTTCTATGTCACACTCACTAGAGAGTACTATCACTTTTTCTTTATATGAGAATTGATAGTTTCTATGATTTGCAAATACTCTTCTGATTAGTATACCTTCAATACAATATCCAATATTCTTTATCTGTTTTGTTTGGGACTCAAGTCATATTTATGTTTATTCATATATTTAGCTATATAAAAGCAGGTGAAATTAAAACCTTCTAATGGTGGCAGGGCAGGATAAGCCAACAGGCAAATTTAGCCCATGCTTAGGCCCACCAGAAAAACAAGGGCTTCTGAGAACATTTTTAAGTTTGTTACTTCAGAAGAGCTATGGAGTGGGTATAATGGGCATAATGGAAAATTTATACAGAACATTCTTATAATTAGTCTATGTTTTAATTTCATCTGCCTCAATTTTCCATCCTAGGCTATATCCATACTTTCTGCTTTGTGACTTTTCAGATTCTCTTACTGAAGGGGCAGGATATATTCTCCTGCTGCTTAGCCTCAGGTTGGGCTTCAAGATTTGCTCTGAACAATCTAGTAAGACAAAGTTGAAGGTATGCCAGCTCTGCGACTAGACCATAAGAGTTTTTGCGTGCTTCATCTCCCTTTCTGAGACCCCGGCCATCTTAAAAGAATATGCCTGGGCTAACTTGACGGCTCCTGAAGTAGCATGAGTCACAGATGGAGTCTAGCCAAACGGCTCATAGCAAGACCAGCCTAGATCATCTGAGCTCCAGCTGACCCCCAGAGCAAGGCCAGCTGAGATTAGCAGAACCACCCCACTGTGCCAGGCTTAGATCAGCTGACTGCCAACTGTCTGGATAAACACCTAAATAAATGTTGAATACTGTAGATAGCTGAGATTTTGTGGTATTTGTTGCACAGCATGATTATGGTCAATAATATTGTTTTTGTTGGAAATTACAAATGGGGTATGGATGTAGCACCATCCCTTTTCATTGGTTAGAGCTACGTGAAATTGCAATCTGATGTTTTAGGATGGTAAATCAGATTGGTCTCCAATGTAAAATTGGAAGGTTTTAAAAAATCTGTTTGCTTGTGCGTATGTCTTATTTTCTTTACATTTGTTTTATTTGAGGAGGAAAAGATAAACATTTTTTTCTGATACTTCACTGACAAAATTAGACAGGAGTGCATTGAGATAAGGATGGGCATATGTGAGAGGCATCATTTTGAGTCATCTGTTTTTCTATATAGACTTTAGCTTGGATGTGTTCCTGCAAAGGCCTCCTGTCTTCTCAAATCTGAGTTAATTGTCCTCTTTTCTCTTTTTTTAAGGTTTACTTATTTATTTGTGAGACAGAAAGGGGGGTGATGGGTTAGGGGCAGAGGGAGAGGGAGAAAGAGAATCTCAAGCAGATTCCCTGCTGAACATAGAACCCACACCAGAGGGGGGCTCATATCATGACCTTGAGATCATGACCTGAGCCAAAATCAAGAGTCAGTTGCTGAACCAACTGAGCCACCCATGTGCCCTTAAGTTAATTGTCCTCTTAAGTATTCTCAGAGTATTCTTTTTTCCCCAATATAGGCTTTAGACTTTCACTTGCCTTTACTGGTCTAAACTACTGTGCCCATGAGGAAAAGGAACACATTTTCGTTGTTTACTATTGTATCTCCAACACTACGTATAGTTCTGGTCACATAGAAAGCTATCAATAAACATTTTTTAATATGAAATAACATTGATTTTTATTTTAAAAATACCTACTTTCTTCTCATTTGGCTTTTGCTAATTAATACTAATTTTAGATATTTTAATTTTGGATCATGAGAAAAATTGCTTCTTTTCTTCTATAGTGGTCATCTTATTATTATAAGAGTAAATAGTAAATAGACTGAAGACAACAAAGTTCCAGAATCTAGACATTTGGACAATGTCCAAATCTATACTTTAAGATTTTTCCCCAGACAAAACCATGTTTAATCGTTTCTATTGTTTTCTTCTTTGCTGGTTATTTAATTCAATAAGTATGCATATACTTTAATTTCCAAAATATCAATTTAAATATTATCAATAGTTTCACCTTCATAGAAAAATGAATTTTAATTACCTTAGCCACTACATCCCTTCTCCTAAAAAATGTAGAAAGATAATTTTTGTTTTTAAAATTTTTAAATAGTATAGTCAAACCTCTATTTCTTGATTTATCACTTCAGATAATATTTATTGACTCTCTAGTGTGTAAGATGTAAAAGTTAGGTTGCAGCAGGTCTAGAAAGTAAAAGTGTTATTATTATTAAAGCAGAAAATCAGACTCTGAGACAAAGGTCTTCAGAAGAAAGTGGATTTCAAAAGCAACTCATGTGATTAAGGAGCTCTGTGTCCACACTGATAAGGTACACCTAAATGCTGCTTCTTATAAATAGGATAAGAGAAAAAACAATTACAAATACCTGGGGTGGCAGGGGGAGTACTTTTATAATAACATCATGGGCCAAATGTAAGCTGAACTAAGATCTCATATGACTTAGCAATCAATTAATTACATTTCCTATTCAATGGGCCTAAGCAAATAAACTTAGTTCTGACATAAATTACATTTTATACTATTATATTTTGAACTCTATTTTTAATTATTAGAACCACAGATTTTTTAAAGTTTTTAATTAAACTCCAGTTAGTTAACACTGTGTGGTTTTAGTTTCAAGTGTACAATGTAATGATTCAATGCTTCCACATCACAAGTGTATTCCTTAACCTCCATCGCCTATCTCACCCATCCCCCCACCTATCTCCCCTCTGATAACCATCAGTTTGTTCTCTATAGTTAAGAGTCTGTTTCTTGCAGAACCAAAGATTTTTGAGATAAGAAAAGTGATTCTAGTTACAACAGGAGATATAATTATAATAAAAGATAATGCTATGACAGTAAGAGAAGTAGGTGACAAGGAATAAGGAAAGGTAGAAGAGAGTCAATGATAAAAATACTTATTTTTAGAAAAAAGAAGGTCTAGAAGAGTCATTAAGTTAAAATAAAATTAATATAATAACTATGTTTAATACTTCTGAGTTAACAAAAATCTCCTCAAAAATTATTTAATTATTAACAGATCTACCTTCCATAGTCCTTAATTACTTCTATTTGTGAAAATTAGTGATTTTTGCCTAACCAGAAGAACTTCCATAGTTTTATGCCGTGTCAAGCAAGTGAATTTTTTTCAGGGAAATTGGATTCCTTTTGTTCCATTAGGAATTCCAACTTAGAGAAACCTTACAAGTCCTTTCATAATACCAATACTACTAGTATTATTCATATATATGTATATGTACAATATTACTATGTAGTCTCAATTCAATGAAATAGAACACAGAACAAACAACTACAATTTCAAACAAACTGAGGTATTTCCACTCAGCCATTATTTTAAAAATAAATTAGGCAAGATCTTATTTTCTATTTTATAATTATAAAATATTAAAAATATGCAATGACTGATATTTGGTAACTCATACTACAAATGAAATGGATGTAAATAATCAAGGATTTCATAAAACCATCACCGTGCACTGATGTTGCACTGAGGTTCACATTTGTCCTGAGTATCATGAGACTGGCTGGCTGGGACCACCCAACTACATATTGTGCACATATGATTTGTAAGACAGGGACAGGTGCTTGTGGACCTGATACAGTTTCAGTGTATTCAAAACTTTGTAAAATCTTTTTTACAAAAACTTACATTTTCTTAATAGCACTATTTTCAAGAGCGTAAATTCCTTTGTGAGGATTGATGTTTGGAAATTAATACATGTCATGAGTCATTCCGTAAAAACTAGTTCTAAATTTGAATTTTAAACAGTACAGTATACTGTAAAGTCTGATGTGAGAGCTCTAGGTTTCTGTACCTTATGATTTCTATACTTCAGTAATCTCGTCTCCAAAACAAACCATGGATTAGATAGTCTCTAAGATCTCTTGAAAAAAATCAAACACCGCATTGTTTTTAAAGAATGGGAAGGCAGATCGAGGGTGTCATCTGGTCTTATTTCTCTTTGAAGGTCCAAGAAAGATAATTCCTTCTTTAATATTTTCTTTATTCCCTCTAGCCTTAAAGGAATTAAAAAGTAACTTTTGTCTCAAAAAAGTCTGAACATCTTAATATTAAGCAAATTTCAAACATTGTTTCAAATGATAAATTGTATGATTTGGACCAATAACAGTTAAGAAACTATAATTTTAGGAAATTATTCCATAAGATACAGATTTTATGTGTTCTACTTTGCTTTATAACAGTCATTAATAAATACATGGTTTCTCTTTGGTTTTGTGGCACTGTTGTCTTTAATACTGGCTTGATCATATTTATGAGGATTTATCATCATTCCTTAGGCAAGTACCTCTCAAGCAATGTAAATTCAATCGGTAAAAATTAGATAACCTTTTATAAAAAAACTTTTCTTATTGCAGTTTGAAGAACTTAACCTCAAAAGATGAAATGATTTTCACTCACACGGCATGTAACTAGAATTGTTTTCTTCTGATTCCAACTTTTCCACATGTAATATTAGAAGACACATTAAATTTCCATGATCCCAAAAAAAAACTGTTTCCTGGAATTCTTCAATGATCTTTTCCTTTTTATGCTGGAAAACAAGAGACATATGTCTGGGGGGGGGGGGAAGCCCAAATAAAAGAACCCCAATGCAAATGAAATTTTTGTAATTTTTTTTTCATTTATGAATATTTTATCTTATAGAAATTGGTTGCTGCAACAAGGATAGATTTGAAACAAGAAGAAAGTCTGTTGGATAGTTTTATAATAGTTTTGTTGGGAGATATAGTTTATACAGCATAAAATTCACTTTTTTAAAGTATACAACGCAGTGATTTGATAGGATTTTAACAATCCATTGTAAACTGCAATATTGCACCTAGATTTTAAAATGCTGCAAATATAAACAAAAACAAAAAGGAAAATAGAACTCTGGATGATGAATATGGGCAGTAGGGAGATTCTTAGCCATTTATAAAAGTTGTAGATTAAATGGGCTGTTTGAGATAAAGGGTTTAAATATCTCAAAGCCACAAGAAAATAAGAAGATGCTCATGACATAATAGTAGAGACAAATAACTCTACATAAAAAAAAATCCCAGTTTTGCAAATTTATTTTTAAAAACCTGAAGTGTATGTTTTTATTAATGAGATCTATCTTTAAGCTCTAAAAATATAAATGGTTTTAGATTTTTCTTTCTTCTTTTCTATAATTTCTATTATAGTGTTTTTATAGTGTTTTTCTGTTATCTAGTGTTTTTTAGTAATGAGGGGAAAAACGCTTAAAATGTGCACAGATATCATCACTCTTTCATAAAAAAAATAAGTAAAAGCAAAAAATAGTTGCTTGGCTTTTTTCCCCCCTCTACTTTTCAGGGCTGCACTTTTCAAAAAAATAGGTGGTACATGAAAATTTTGTTTTGCTCAGAAAGGTAGCTACTGTTGCCTTTAGAAAGAAATTCAAAAGACACATCCTTCACAATGTAGCGCCATTTTGTTTGCAAATTTATCTCCCAATTGTTCTTGCAGTGACTCTGCTCTTGGTTCTAATCAATTTCATGATCGTCCTTTGAACAAACCAAATACATTCTTTAATGCAAATGCTTTTTTTCAGGAAGCCCTCCCAACCTGTCTCCAAACAATTTATTCAGGTTCTATCCTCACTTTTGTCTCAAGATCAAATTTCACCTCTTGCCTCCCTGAGTACTTCCATTTAACAGTCTGTCTTTTCTGAACCTCTGTAGGACCTGTTTCTGTAACTCTTATTTTGGCACTCAATTGTGTATAACGCTCCCCTGTTATAGTCTCCATGTTTAGTGTCTATATTATTTCTTTCACTAGACTATAAGCAATTACAAGATTTGAATTCATTACTAAAAGTTGTGTGTTAATTGTAGAAATGCCTAATAAGGATTTGTTGATTTCACTAATGAACACCTAAAAGAAAGTATGAGTTAATAACTTTTAGAAGTATCATAACTGGTACTTGGGGAGAAAGCAAAAGTCATATTAAGAAAGGAAAGAACCATGTGGCCAGAAGACTTGCTTCAGGAGATGAGTAGAGCGTTGGACAATCACATGTTTCCAGCTAACAAACAAAACAAACAGACAAACAAAGAACATATTTGACAGTGAGAACTAGATGTAAAACAAACAAACAAACAAACAAAAAATACATCTACCAGCGAGAGTCTAAGGACTGAATTATGTTTTCCCCCCTTGTAATAGGGAGGAGTTGAGAAAAGCCCAAGAAGAGGACAGAGACAGCAAGTAGTATTAACCAGAATGGAAGCAGAGCTTAGCTCCAGGCTGTCCTTCAAGCAAAAGCAAGATAATCAACTAGTAAAGATCAACTAAACCACGAATAAAGGTGCCACAAGAAGGCTGTGACAGTGAGGGAGGCTGGATAACTATGGTCAGATTCCTATCACTGGCAATGTGGGGCTGGAGCCAAAGACTCGACTATGGAGAACTTGTGTAGGATACAGAAATCCAGTTATGGGGACCAAGGCAGCAAGTTCAAAATCCTGAGGAAGAAATCCAATATTTTCCCAAGCCAGGGACTAAGTTTATTTGAAAGGTTAGGTTGAAGATCAGCCTGCAGTTGGGGAACAAGCAGAGCTGGTTGGCATGACAATAGAAGGCAACTATGAAACCTCTCAGAGGAAGTTTCCATCTGCCAAATTTTAAATGCGCAAATTCATCTTGTTTCTCTATTCTGTGGTGAATGGTTTTGTTTTGTTTTGTTTTTCTCTTTCTCTTTTGCCTCACCCCTGATATCTGTATCTTGAGTAGAATGATGCCAGTGACAGAAACAGTAGGAATGGATTCATTCTGAAAGAAGTATAATGAAAGATTTTTCTGTAGTCTTTCCCTAGGTCCTGGGATTTTTCCAGGTACCTGTTCTTCCTAATGTAGACTATTTGTTATTGCTGATTCTGTAAGCTATTCATATTCATTGTGTGTGTGTGAGCTGAGAGTATCTAACTTTATGATTATTTTTTAATTTTATGTTTTTATTTGACCATGATTGACACACAATGTTATACAAGTGCCGGTATACTGAATAGTGGCTCTATATGTTAGGCTATGATCACAAGTATAGCTACCATCACCACACAATGCTATTATAATATCATTGACTCTGTCTCTATGCTTTACCTTTCATGCTCATGACTTATTTATTCCATAATGGGGAGCCTGTATCTCCCTCTGCCTGTGACCCATTTTCCCCATCCATCCACCTCACCTCCCTCCGGCAACCATCAGTTTGTTCTCTGTATTTATAAGTCTGTTTCAGCTTTTTGTTTATTGATTTGTTATGTTTCGTTTTGTTTTAGATTCTACATATGAGTGAAATCATATGATATTTGTCTTTCTCAGTCTGACTTATTTCACTTAGCATAATAGTCTCTAGGTCCATCCATGTTGTTGCAAATGGCATAATTTCACTATTTTTATGGCTACATAATATTCTTGTGTGTGTGTGTGTGTGTGTGTGTGTGTGTAATATATTATTTATCCATTTATCTATTCATATCCTTTTAAAGTTTTCCTTTTTGCAAAGGTAACTAGAATTGGAAGGTTGAACCAGTATCATAACTCTCGTGTAGTTTTAACACACAATGTCAAATAGTGCCCATTATTTGGGCATTAGTATCAGTGGTTAGAATTGTGTGCACCAAAGCATGTATGACTATAAAATACCACTAATTTTGCCAAATACAATGTATAATTTTGTATATAAGAAAATAAGGAAGCATCAACTTTATGTACCAGTTATTCTTAAACACAGTGCTATATTTCTTTCATCATCTAAGCTTTTTTTAATATCTGAAAAAAAAGTGCTTGCCACATAGGGAGACTTTGATAAATGTTTATTGAATGAGTGTGTTTCTTCCAGGAATACTTCCCTTTTCCATTGAATCCAACCACGACTTGTATTTCTGAGAATGTGAATCACACAGGTGGCTTTTACTTCAAAAGGCACTACCCACCCACTGAGAAGAGTTAAGGATATTATAATCAAATAAAAATGTTAGACATTCTTAAAAAATTATTTTTAACAATATATACTCTGATATGGAGACAGCCTGCCAGTTATAGAAAGAACAGGTCATGGAAATAAAATGTGCAGCATAGGGAATATAGTGAAGGTTAACCATTTTTTCAAAAGGAAATTTATAAGTGCTGAAAATATTTTAAAAACTGATCTTAAAATGATTGGACTGCCAATTTGAAATTTTGAACCCAAAGTGTGTGTGTGTGTGTGTGTACACACTTACACAGAAATTGTATATATATGCAAGAAGTGTACACCCCAGTGTGGAAGTATATGTCATGGGTGTATATTATACGTGTGCTCACCTGGAAAGTGCTAGAAAGCGTCAGTGATAGGGGTCTTACACACTGGGGTGCACACCTCCTGCCTACACACTCACTCTCCTGGCTTCCATTCCTCCGTTTAGAACAGGGAACTGTTAGTGGCAGCACTCTGGATGATATTAATTGCCATGCCCAGGGAAAAAGGCAATTTATCAGATAACTGGGTCCCAAGAAATACAGGGCCTTAGAGATTAAAATGATCACCTTGAATTGCACTCAGAAGCTAAAAGGCAATCAGCACAGATGGCAGAGCCCAGGTGTAACATGCTTCGTGTAGCCAATCTAGTTAAGCAGGCAGACCACAGCATTTTCAGGGTCTGAAGCTTCCGAGTGGTCTCTTAAGTGGTGTTCTACACAAAGCTTGGAGCTTGAATTGAATACAAATTTTTCACGTGTTTGAGGATTTCTCCTGGAAGAAATGATTTTTAAAGAGAAAACAAATGAAAAACCCTATGAAATAGGCTCCAGAGAATGTGCTAAAATCAAAGGGTACCAGTAAAATAAAACATGCTATTAAAATGGTGAGGAAGAGAGAGTTTTCAAATGCTATGTCCGACACATCCATAAGTTCTTTTCACATTCACACTCCCTTCCCAAACTGAAAAACCACGGGAGACATTAAGCGTGCTAGCTATGTCCACCTGGAGTTCATCCGCACTTTTTAATGTAGGAAATACTATTTACTATCACAATTGAAGTCAGCGCTAAACAAACTCATTTAATAATGGAAGCATGTGGAAAGGCTTCCACGGGGCACAGGGTCCTTCTAATATCCAGGGGTCAGTGTAAGAAGCACATTGGATAAACACAAGAGAACGGCTCGTAGTTTTAAGTATCAGGTTCGACATTTTGAGACTCCTTTGGACATTTGGTTTATATCCCCTCGTGGTTAGTGCAGTCTTTCAGTAGTAGATAAACTCAATTTGTGCAATGAACTGTGCTTTTCCTTTTATGATCTGCTGTTATATGCCTCTCTGTTTTACTTTGGTGGTACAAGAAAATCCCCTATGTACCTGTATCTGTGAGGTTAGTAATAGTGGTGGGAGGAGATGCCAGGGTCCTTAACAATCTACCTTTCGTTTGAAACTCATAAAAAAGAGAAAGTGTGCCAAAGGGTAGTTTTTTATTTCTAGAAAATAGAAGTAAGAACTTTTAGTTCAAATACTCAAAACCATCACACACAAAGGGTATTATTGAAATATGACACATTTCACAAGTACTGCTTAACTTGAAAGGCATGTCAATGTTAAGGAGAAACTCCTGATCATTTCTAGAAAATTCAAACTGCAATTTAATATATAATTAACAAAGGCAAAGGCAAGCAAGAGCAAAGTATCTACTATTAAAAGGAACTTCATATAGTCCTTAACTGATGAAAAGGGTCACCAAAAGTTGAGAAATGCAGAGGAAAGACACAAAACAAACAGGCTAACATGGAAAATGCTAGAGGCTTGAGCATGTAGATCTTTGCCAAGATAAGCGCTTAAAGTAGTTATTAACACTCCTGAAAGAAACTTCATGAAACATTAGATATAGATTCACAAATGGGAGACAAATTATCATCACACATGATAATTTCCAATTTAGTTAGAAATGAGTCATTTTTTTTGTTTTTTTATTGTGTTATGTCAGTAACCATAAAATACTGAGTTATTTTTGAATCACCTTTCTTAGTTAACACATTTACGTCAATCTTCCTTGTATTCAAATTTTACAAGTTGATTAATTGTACTTAGTAATTAAAATCTTGAAGTATAATTTAAATCAAAATAGTCTCCTAATGCTTGTTCACTTTATATCATTGCACTATTAAATCGGTCTTTGATTTCTTACCAGCTTTAGAGCTAAGTGTACTCTTTCCTTAACTTATATTTATCTAGAAGATTTATGTATTTGTCTAGAAGACTTGAGCCATTTTATGATGCTTTCTCAACAAAAGCTTGGAGCTAAAAAGAAAAAAAAAATTCACGTAGGCTTTGTCTCATTGACTAATAAAATCCAGCAGAAAAAAAGACTCTGACTTCTTCATTGATCTTTAGTAAGGAAAAAACTATGTACACAGCAAAACTACATTTGTAGTGGGATACATAGTTTTATAGTGTTTGTAGCTATTCAGTCATTTGATGTCAACTTTTACAGATGTAATGCTATATAGGTTAATACACTAAAGTGGAAACAGTATGAATATTCTAATACACTTATTCTCAGTATATGAACTTCTTAAAACTCCCTAGTCACATTTTTGCCCTATTTCTTTCAAGAGTTGCAAGAAGATCAAGCCCTTTCACCTCTTCCTTACCTTTCTATATCTGGGATATCCAGGTGCTACAAAGAAAATCTAGAGTAGTGCTGTCCAATAGTACTTGCTGCAATGCCAAAAATGTTCTATAATTTCTGCCATTCAAAGTGGCATTCATAAGTCACACGTGGCTATTGAGCACTTGAAATATGGTTAGTGGGACCGAGCAACTGAGCTTTTATTTTATCTAATTTCAATCTGTTTAAATTTTTAAAGTCTCATTAGACTCACAGCTTGCTTATGTAAATAACTTTTTATTAAAGCACACTTATTTCCTTTTAATTACATACTCTCTGTAGCTGCATTTTTACTGTGCATTTAGCTATGATAAACAGCAGAGTTAAATAATTTCCACAGAAATTGTATGACCCACAAAATAATAAATATTTATTACCTAAACCTTTACAGAAAAAAGTTTTCAGATGTTGCTCTAGAGGATTCCTTTTGGTTTTGGACTAAACAGAGAATTCTTAATACCTGATTGAGTTTTACGAGCTTTCCAAAACAGCAGAGAACCTCTAGCACAATCTTACCTGACTTCAGAGTTTAATTACCCTTGCTGAGATTTCTTGATGTCTCATGGATTCTACAGAAATATGTTCCAGGCCTATTTTGTCTCTCATAACCTGTGATGCACAACAACCCTGAGGTTTTCCATGGGGAAAGGGAAAGGCTTAGGTAATTAGAGAGCACTGACCTACTAAGAAAATAAAAGACATCTTTTATCCATCTGTGCCTCTCTACTGAGCACTTCAGAGGTGCTCCATAACTTATTGTTGAATGAATAAATGAATTAGTGAATGAGTGAATAAATGAGGTGCATGAATGAATCTCACTACACTCAAAAATATTACTAGGTGTTGGGGCACCTGGATGACTCCGTAGGTTGAGCATCAACCTCTTGGTTTTGGCTCAGGTTGTGATCTCACACGTGGATTTCACTTTCTTTCCCCTTACCTATACATACACACATTGTGAGGGGAAAGGGATACAAGTGGCATGTCCAGCTGACAACTTTTTTCTTGAGATACAAGCAAAAGGAAGAAAAACTGTAACAGGGGCTCTTCCCAGAAAACTCTGCAAAGATACACATCACACTGATTTAACATCATCTTTCCAGTTGCTAATCATCAAACATGCCCAAGTGTGAATCTCTCTTAGGACATCATCCCATTATTTCCCACGTATAAATTTCCTTTCCTTCCACATATACTGAGACAAATTCTATGTATTCTTTGAAAATAATCTCAAAAATCACTTCTTCTTGTGAACCTTACTCTACTTTTCATTAACAGCATTTGTGTAACTGTTGCATTACTCAGTCCTTTCTGCCTTTATTTGTGTTTTTTTTTGCATCCATGTCTAATCTCCCCTAATAAATCACATGTACCATGAGGAAATGTCATATAGTGCAAGGGTTCAAAGGAAAAACCACCAGTTAAATTCCATGAAATCACAGTTTTGAAGCAATGTACAACTATTAACTTTCTGAAGGAGAACAGTACAGTGCTATAGTTTGTGTTTGATTAAAGTAGCACTTTGGATGCTCTTTGGAAGGATTTTTCCCATTCTGGAAAAACTGAGGCAATACTTTTTGCTGTGTCAGCCCTACTCTCTTTCCCATACACTATTCCTGTCTCTGTTTCCCATTGCCTAACCCCCTTCCTCTCAAACCCGGGATTAGCAGTGTACAATTTAAAGTTATTTTTAAAAAGTTATTTATTTATTTATTTATTTATTTATTTATTTATTTTATCATGCTGTATGACCTTTAATTAGGTATAAAGACTTCCAATCACGTCACCTAGGGACCATTCTACCCGCTGCTCTGTTTGGCCGCCAGTCTCTTGTCTCTCTCTTCAGCAGTGGTGAGGCGGATACCCTTTCCACGGGGAAGAGAAATCCATGGTTTGTTGCCTTTGCCAATAACAAAAATGTTGGAGAGTCAGGTGGCAAAACTGTTGCCATTGGCGTCTTTCACGTGAACCACATCAAACGAACCAAGGTGTCTCTCTCTGTTGGTGATCACACCAGTTCTTCCCAGGTTAGCACCCCCAGTCACCATACACAGATTACCAGTGTCAAACTTGATGAAATCAGTAATCTTTCCAGTTTCCAAATCAATCTGAATGGCGTCATTGACCTTGATGAGGGGATCAGGATAGCGGATGGTGCGAGCATCGTGAGTCACCAGATGGGGGATTCCTTTTGTCCCCACAAAGATCTTTCTTACTTTGCACAACTTGTACTTGGCCTCCTCGAGTGTAATCCGATGAACAGCAAAGCGACCCTTGGTATCATAGATCAGACGGAAATTCTCTCCGGTCTTGTCAATGCTGATGACATCCATAAAACCAGCAGGGTATGTTATATCAGTTCAGACCTTGCCATCAATCTTAATAAAACACTGCATACAGATCTTCTTTACTTCATCTCCTGTTAGGGCATACTTAAGTCTGTTCCTTAGGAAAATGATGAGAGGAAGACACTCTCTTAGCTCATGGGGACCAGTAGATGGGCGAGGAGCTAACACACCAGTAAGTTTATCCAGCATCCAATGCTTTGGAACTGCTACATGCTTCAGATGTTTCTTGGGACCACAAGCCATGGCTGCACTAGGAACCTATTTTATTTATTTATTTATTTGAAAGAGAGTGTGCAATAGAGAGAGCACGAGCAGGGTGGAGGTGCAGAGGGAGAAGGAGAAGCAGACTCCCCACTGGGCAGTGAGACTGATGCAGGGCTCTGACTGGATCCCAGGACCCTGGAATCACAACCTGAGCCAAATGCAGACACTTAACCCACTGAGTCACCCAGGTGCCCTGTACAATTTCAAGCTTAAAGATAAACTGTAATGCAGTTTTAGAGACACACACTACAGAACCAGAAAGGTAAACTTATTAACCATTCTATCACCCAACCAAGAAAATGAACGCTTTTGCTTCAATCTGATCATTCAGCCACCATGAATATAAAGTGTTACCTTATAAAAATAGTGAAGAACAAAATTCATCCCATACTTTCAGAGTTCTTATAGATCCCCCTTGGAAATATGTATTGAGTGTTTCAAATGTATCTTAGAGGAATTTAGAGCTGGACCAGCCTTGCACAGTTTGGATAGGAAGAATATCAACTTCTATTGAATGTGCTGCCAGGCAGCTATTCTACTATATAATATAGGAGGATGTATCACAATCATCAAGTAACTTTGAAATTTGCCTCTTATTCGGTGTCATCTATAAGGAATAGTCAGCCTCGAGGATTAATTTTGAAAAATAATTCTATTAAAAAATTCATTGAAATTTTCTAACAGAAAAATTCTAGGCTAGTCAGAAAGTCTGGGCACATTGGGAGAATAAATAAACCACAGTGGTAACAGAAGAAAAATGGAAATTCACTTTCAACTACCACTTAGATATTTGGAATTTGAGTTTAAAATTTATATTTTCATTATGCAGATTACATATAAGAATCGGAGTCAGAAAAGCATGGTTTCAAACTCTGACTCATCCAATTCTATGCCAGATAATATTAATTTGCTGAAATTCCCATGCTTTAATTTCCTTCTATGTAAAATAAAGATAATAGCCAATATTGGGATGGAATATGATGATATATGTAAAATGTTTAGTGCGATATTTGGTGCTAACCATTCTGTCATGATGGAGATAATAATCACCTTTTCCTTCTTTTCCAATTTGTTTAATATTGCAAATCATTATTTACAAATTCTCTTAGAATATTTGTAGTATATATTACATTTGAGGAGTAACTTGTATTCCTTTAAAATAAAATTTACCATACAATTTCAAAGGGTTTTTATTCTACTGCTTAGCAAAATATTAAAGCCAGTTCAGATATATGGTCAGCTCTGTGATTGCTTAGTTAATACAGGTATTGTTATGATAGTATGACAATATAATTTTATTGAAAGCTAAATAAAATAATATTAGCTTAAATAAGGTATCTTGTTAGAAAAGACAAGAGCCTGTATCTCTGTGTATAGCACATTTTAACACTGGCCTGTGTTCTCACGAAGCAGCTTCTCTGAAGAGAATGATTTCAATAGAAATCATCTTGTGGTCTCAATCCATTTAAAATCTGGTTAGAAAGTTGAAACATAGAATAAACACACAAAAAATGCAAAATTCAAGCTGGTTCACGGAACACATGGACAGGTAAACGAGGAAAAATTTAGTTTTCTGTTAGGGATTAGTTTTGTGTGAAATTTTGATAATTATTTGGGAAGGATGGGAGGAGAGAATGGAAATGAGTAAAAAGACTACGTGGGAGATCTCATCAAGATTTTGCCTAGAGAAGGTGGTCAACGTTTGTGGATTGTGGAGATGCTGTAGCCTGAGCTAAGAGCAAACATGTCCCTCCTTATATATACTTTTCTTTTAGGAATTTGTGCTAAACAACGTTGATCAAGTCAGAATTTAAGAATTTCAAAGAGAAAATGTTTCTGATGCATCTTTTCCAGCTTTTCATGGTTGTATGCTTCTGTTTCTACAAAGAAGTGATGACAACAGACCAAAAAGGTAAAAGCATTAATTAGATATTCATAAATTTGAAGAAGTAGCCTAGTATGGCAAAAATACCATAAATGACTTAAGTCTTTATGCAGAAATCTGTAAGTGAATTCAAGAGAGAGGGGGAGGGAAAGAAAGGAGGGAGTGGAGGAAGAGAAGAGAGAATAGCTGATAAATGACTAGGTGGGGAGTGTTTGCTTTCATTCATAAATTAAATACCTAAATTTTATACAAGCATTTTAGTTGTATTCCTGAAAGAAGTAAGTTTACATAAGACTGATTTAAAATCCAAAATCTATAAAGAACTTATCAAACTCCACATCCAAAGAACAAATAATCCAATCAAGAAATGGGCAGAAGACATGAACAGACATTTCTGCAAAGAAGACATCCAGGTGGCCAACAGACACATGAAAAAGTTCTCCACATCACTCAGCATCAGGGAAATACAAATCAATACCACAATGAGATACCACTGCACACCAGTCAGAATGTCTAAAATTAACAAGTCAGGAAATGACAGATGTTGGCGAGGATCCAGAGAAAGGGGAACCCTCCTACAGTGTTGATGAGAATGCAAGCTGGTGCAGCCACTCTGGAAAACAGTGTGGAGGTTCCTCAAAAAGTTTAAAATAGAGAACCCAGCAATGGCACTACTGGGTGTTTACCCTAACGATAAAAATGAAGGGGCACGTGCACCCAAATGTTTATAGCAACAATGTCCACAATAGCCAAACTTATGGAAAGAACTTAGATGTCCATCAACAGATGAATGGCTAAAGAAGATGTGGTATATATATACAATAAAATACTATTCAGCCCACAAAAGAAATGAGATCTTGCCACTTGCAACGACATGGATGGAAGTAGAGGGTATTATGCTGAGCAAAATAAGTCAATCAGAGAAAGACAATTATCATATGATCTCTTTGATATGAGGAATTTGAGAGGCGGGGTGGGGGGTTGTGGGGAGTAGGGAAGGAAAAAATGAAACAAGATGGGATGCAGAGGGAGACAAACCATAAGAGATTCTTAATCTCATGAAACAAACTGAGGTTTGCTGGGGGGTGGCGGGGAAGAGATAGGATGGCTGCGTTATGGACATTGGGGAGGGTATGTGCTATGGTGAATGCTGTGAAATGTGTAAGCCTGATGATTCACAGACCTGTACCCCTGGGGCAAATAATACATTATATGTTAATTAAAAAAAAAGAAATTCTATTTCAAAAATAGGATCTCGGGGTTCCCCAATAATTTTTGTTTTGTATTATGTTATGGTAAATAATCTTTTGATTATTGTAAATAGTTTTATACTTTTGTAACTTTAGAAAGTAAAAACAACTTTGGTTTAATTAAGTCTTTTGATTTAAATCAGTGTAAAATGAATCTCTGAAAGCTTACTGTCTAGAATCCTAAACTTTTAATCAATAAATTAGATACATCGCATATTTCAAATTTTAAAAAAAAGACTGATTTGAAAAACTGTTGGTTGCTTTGCTAATAGAATAAATTATTTACATTAAAAAATATATTGCTGTTGAATAAGAAATATCAGAGATTTCCAGATAAGAAAGGGATTATGTATTTCAAGCAGAAACATGGTTTGTTACATTCTAAGTGTTCTTCCAAGAAATAAACAAACAAAAGTTCTTGGGACTAAGAATATTAAAAGGAAACATTTCCTTTTTCCTTTTCATTATGAGGGGAAAAAAAGCTAAAATCATTTGTGTGAAAGTGGACAGATAATTCATCCAGTGAAAATCTGGGAATAAAGGCAACATGTATGTAAACTAACCAGATGTTTATGATTAGTTCCTAGTTAACATCACCCAGCTGGCTGAGGATGATTTTCACGGAGGAGGAACATTGTAGAATGCCACATGTTTATATAAATCATGAGTACAGCAGTCATGATCCTGGGGCAAAAGAGCTACATATCCCATTTTGGGTAACCTCTTCAAATCACACCATATAACATAAGAACAGCCATTACTCCCCGACACAGTATCTGTTTCCAGTTTCCTCCAGCATTTTGATGGGTGTCATTACGTGTCAGCCTGCATTCTGTTTTCTTATGTTTTAACATATCCTATGGATTTTGTACCAGGTGAAGTCCATTACAATCTTTTGCATTCATATCACTGGGTTGGGAAAACACATAACCTTTTTTTTACATTAAATATTATCTTTGGAAATAAGCTGTTGACGTATTGATTAGATATTTGTATCAATGTTTACATTTCAATTTCAATTGAAAAACCAATCTTAACTAAATGTGATTCAATTAGAGCTTTATTTTTATCCCATTCAAAAGATGAATATTTACATTTGTACACCAAATATATAAATATAAGAATATATACAAGGAAGAAAAAGATAAAGAGAGGAGAAAGAAAGAAAGAAAGAAAGAAAGAAAGAAAGAAAGAAAGAAAGAAAGAAAGAAAGAAAGAAGAGGTGCTTGGGTGGCTCAGTGGGTTAAAGCCTCTGCCTTTGGCTCAGGTCATGATCCCAGGGTCCTGGGATCGAGCCCCATATCGGGCTCTCTCCTCAGCAGGGAGCCTGCTTCCCCATCTCTCTCTCTGCCTGCCTCTCTGCCTACTTGTGATCTCTGTCAAATAAATAAATAAAATTTAAAAAAAAGAAAGAAGAAAAGGAAAAAGGGAGAGATAAAGGGATGAAAGGAAGGGAAGAAGGAGGGAGGAGGAAGAGAGGAGAGAAAGGAAAACAAAGGAAAAAATGGCCATTTTTTATGGAAAAATAATAAGCTCCATTCAAATTATGGTTTCACTAATAGTAATCATGGTAAGTTTTCTCTCCAATATTTTATCACAAGCATTTTACTATGTTGTTCAAAACTTAATGGATATAAAATATTTCATTTTTTGAACTAGATAAAAACTAAAAAGATCTGAATGATGTATGCACTTTAGTTATTGTTCATTAGTTGTGACAAATGTACCATAGTAATGTAAAATATTATCACAAAGGAAAACAGTGCAGGTTATACCTGAACTTTGTACTCCCTTTGTAGATTTTCAAAGACAAATTTCCAACTAAAACAGTTCTAAACTAAAAAAGTTTATCAAAAACTTACTAAGCAATACTTCAAATAAATAAATAAATAAATAAATAATGAATAACAATTACTTCACAGTTCTTTTTTTAAAAATTTAATTCCAGTGTAGTTAACATACAGTATTATATTAGTTTCAGGAGTACAAAACAGTGATTCAACAATTCTATGTATTACTCGGTGCTCATCAAGATAAGTATACTTCACAATTCTTAAAATTAGACATTTAATATTTTTTCTAAAGCATCATTATGAACATGAAATTTTATTATATTTTAATATTTCCTATTTTTTGATGTGTAGTTATATAAAGGTATGAATATTATGAATATATGCACAGACTTTTGCAGGAAAGTTGTATACATTTACATTCTAACAGCATATAAAAATTTCCTTCATACTGTATTTTTCTACAGCCATTTATTGTGAAAATTTTCAAACACACAACAAAGTTAAAAGAATTTTCCACTGAACACCATATATCCACCACCCAGATTCTCCGATTTAATGGCCATTCCTATACCAATCTATCCGTCTTATTTGAATGAATTTCAAATAAATTCAGACCACTGTTCATGTGCCAAAAAAATACTTCAGAATGTATGTATTTACTCAGAGTTTAATGTTGTTTAAAATATTTTAACATGTAATTTACAATGAAATGCACAAATCTTAATTATATACACTTGACAAATGTATGTACTTGGGCAACTAAATCCCCTCTCAAGATACAGAGAATTGTCATCAATCTCAAAATTTTCCTTGTGCTTCTTGCTGGTCAATCCCCACTTTCATTTCAACCTCCACCCTGAGGCAAATACTGTTTTAATTTTTCCACCACAGATTAGTTTTGCTTGTTCTAGATATTAATATAAATAAATTCATACAATGTATATTCATACAATGTAAGGCTTCTTTCATTCTGCATAATAATATTTTGGAGTTTGATTTATTCTGTTACATGAGTTTGTTCCTATTTATTGATGAATACTATTCTATTACAAGAATATACCACAGTGTGTTTATCCATTTTCCCACTGATGAACAAGTAGGCTATTTCCAGTTTGGAGTGTTAGAAATAAAACCACTATTTATAATTATTTTGTGATTATAGATTTATAATTATTTTGTGAATATAGGGCTTAGTTCTCTTTGGGTAAAATTTATGGGTCAAAAGATACATGTAAATTTAGCTTTATAACTGATAATCAGAGCTTTGTCCAATATGGCTGTATCATTTTACATTCACATCAACAGTGCATATGACTTTTAGTTGTTCTGCATCCTCACAAATATTTCATACTATCAGATTTTGAAACATAGCCATTCTGGGTAGACATGCAATAATACTTCATTGTGGTACTAATTTGCATTTTCCTGATGCCTAACAATGTTGAACACATTTTCATGTCCTTTGTGACCATTGACATATCTATTTTGTAAACGTCTATTCAGCTATTTTGTCTTTAATTGGGTTATTTGGCATTTTTATTTTTTAATATTGAGAACTTGTTATGTCTCGGGTACCAGTCTTTTGTCAGATATATATACATATGGAATATTTTCTTTCCATCTAAATCTGGTCTATTCATTTTCTTAACAGTGACTTTTGATGAGCACAAGTTCTTAATTTTAGCGAAGTCCAAATCATCAACTTTTCTTTTATGTCTATTGCTTTCTGTGACCTAAGAAAACGTTGCCAATCAAAAGGTAGCAACGATATTCTCCTATATTTTCCTCCAAAAGTTTCACATTCTGAGGTTTTACATTTATATCTATAATCATTCACGAATTTATTTTTGTATATGTTACAAGGTAAGTATGAAGGAGATTCTTTTTTTTTCTATATAGTTATTCTTCTTCTTTTTTAGTTTAACTTTGCTATTCTTTTTCTACACACTTAAGGTGAAACCATGGGCCATTTAGACATTCTTATTTACTAATAAACAAATGTAGAGCTTTATGTTTTCCTTTTAGTACTATTTAGCTGCACAAATTTTGATCTGTTGACTTTTTATTATTACTCATTATATAATATCTTTTAAATTTTCCTTGGGATTTCTTTTTGATCCTTGGGTTATTTGGAAGTTTGTTGTTTAATTTTTAAATATTTAGTGTTTCCTGGAGAGTTTGTTATTGATTTGTAATTTTATTCCAATTTGGTTAGGTACTATATGTTTTATGATTTTATTATAAAAACTTACAGAGATTTGTTTTATGGCCTAATGTATGCTCTGCCTTTTTTTTTTAATATAAAGATTTTATTTATTTATTTGGCAGACAGAGATCACAACTAGGCAGAGAGGCAGGCAGAGAGAGAGGAAGAAGCAGGGTCCCTGCTGAGCAGTAAGTCTGAAGCGGGGCTCAATCCCAGGACCCTGAGATCATGACCTGAGCCAAACACAGAGGCTTAAATCACTGAGTCATCCAGACACCCCAGGCCCTGTCTTGCTAAATATTTCATACACAATTGAAAAGAATATGTGTTCTAAGTATCATGTTCTATAAATACAAATAGATCTAGGTGATTGAAAGTATTTTTCTGATCTTCCAGGTCTTTGTTGAATTACTTTCTAGTGTTCTCAATTTCTGAGAGAAAAGTGTTATAAAAATCTTCAACTTTGATTATAGAATTTTCTTTTTTTTTTTTTTTAAAGATTTTATTTATTTATTTGACAGAGAGAGATCACAAGTAGACAGAGAGGCAGGCAGAGAGAGAGGGAGGGAAGCAGGCTCACCGCCGAGCAGAGAGCCCGATGCGGGACTCGATCCCAGGACTCTGAGATCATGACCCGAGCCGAAGGCAGCGGCTTAACCCACTGAGCCACCCAGGCGCCCTGATTATAGAATTTTCTATTTCTCCTTTTATTTCTGTTGAATTTTGATTCACATATTTTAAGGCTCTACTATTAGGTAGATATATATTTGTAATTGTTGTATCTCCCTAATGAATTAACAGAATTATTATTATGAAATATCCTTACTTATCTCTGGCAATACTTTTATTTTGAAGTCTATTTTTCTTATATTAATAAAGCCCCTCCAGCCTTTGTTTTTTAAGATTTATTTATTTATTTATTTATTTAATAGAGAGAACATGTGAGCAGGCAGAGGGGCAGAGAGCGAGAGGAAGAGAATCTCAAGCAGATTCCCTATTGTGAAGCCCACCAAGAGGCTCAATCTCACTCACCACCTTGAGACTTGAGACTATGACCTAAGCTGAAATCAAGAGTTACAACTGAGCCAACCAGGTATCACTCCAACTTTCTTGTGTTACTATGTCTTTTTCTATTAAATTTATTTAGATATGTATTTTTATATTTGAAGTTCATCTTTACAGACAGACTAGAGTTAGGGCTTATTTTTTAAAGTTTTTGTTGTTTTAACCCACTTTAACAATCTTTGTATTTTTACTAGTTTATTTATTCCATTGACATTTACAATAATTACTTACCGATAATTAAACTTAGGTTTACCATTGTTTGGGGTTCTCTTTTTTTTTTTTTTTTTCTGTTTATTACCTCTGTTTTTTGTTTCTTTGTTTCTCCTTTCAGGCTTTTTTTTTTTTTTTTTTTTTGAGTGCTTAAATATATTTTAGATTTTTATTCTAATTTATCTTTAGGCTTTTTAGCTACCTGTCTGCATTACTCTTGTTGTAGTCTTGTTATTATTGACCTGGAGATTTTAATATGCATTCTTAACTTTTCATGGTCTATTTAAAGTTGATACTTAACTGTTTATGTAAAATATAGAACACTTACAATCATGTAAACCCACTTACCTCTCAATATTTTTGTTACATTTCTCATATATGTACATATACAGAGACTATAAATCCCACAGATCACTGTATTTATATATTTTTTTCAAACATTTCCTTTGATTTAATAAAATTAAAAGGAAAAAATAGTATTTTACATATACCTAGGTATTTACCATATCTGATACTTTTTTTGTTGTTGTTAACATATAATGGATTATTTGTTTCAGGGGTATAGGTCTGTGATTCATCAGTCTTACACAACTCACAGCACTCACCATAGTACATACCCTCCCCAATGTCCATCACCATTGCACATACCCATCCCAATGCTACCATGCACCCCATCATTCCTACCCACCACCCCTCCAGCCCTCAGTTTGTTCCCTGAGATTAAGAGTCTTATGGTTTGTCTACCTCTCTTATTTCATCTTGTTTCATTTTTCCCTACTTTCCCCTATGATCCCTGTCTTATTTCTCAAATTCCTCATATCAGTGAGATCATATGATAATTGTCTTTCTCTGATTGACTGATTTCACTTAGCATAATACCCTCTAGTTCCATCCACATCACTACAAATGACAAGAGTTCAGGTTTCTGATGGCTGCATAGTATTCCATTGTATGTATATGCCACATCTTCTTTAACCATTCATCTGTTGATGAATATCTAGGCTCTTTCCATAGTTTGGCTATTGTGGACATAGCTGCTATAAACATTTGGGTGCATGTGCCCCTTCAGATCACTACCTTTGTATCTTTAGGGTAAATACCCAGTATTGTAATTGCTGGGTCATAGGGTAGCTCTATTTTCAACTTTTTGAGAATCCACCATACCGTTTTCCAGAGAGGCTGCATCAGCTTGCATTCCCATCAAAAGTGTAGGAAGGTTTCCCTTTCCCCACATCCTCGCCAACATCTGTCCTTTCCTGACTAGTTAATTTTAGCCATTTTGACTGGTGTGAGGTGGTATCCCATTGTGGTTTTGAATTGTATTTCCCTGATGCCATCTGATCCTTTTTATTTCCTCTTGAAGATCCATAATTTTATAGGAATTTCAAGGTTTTAGATTTTATTGTATTTATCTTCACCTGCAATATTTTTAAAAATCTCCAAATACTGATAATTTTGTTTCTTCTTTTCCAATATTTTTATTTCTATTATCTGTTTTATTGTTATTGAGATGACTAGAATTTCAAGTAAAAACAGTATTATCAGGCATATTTATTTAGGTGTTTTTTTTTTTCTTGTTTCAGTTACCTATATGGCTACCTGGATTACCTATATACCTATGGCTTTATCCTAAGATGTATTGGCTTGAAATAACAACATATAAATGTTCACAAATCTTGAATTCGACTGGGCAATTCTGCTTCACATGTAGTCTGCCAGGAATGTGGAGGGCCACAATCTCAAAAGTTCCCTCATTCACATGGCTGACAGTTGTTTAAGTGATCAGCTATAGCTATTGTCTGATGGTCTTAGTTCTTGATTTTTATTTCCTTCACATGACTTCTTGGTCTTTCTCATAACATGATAGCTTGATTCCAAGCAGCAACATTTCAAGAGGCAAAAAGTGAAAGCTGACACCCTCTTAAGTTCTGGATTCGGCAGTCTCATACCATCACTGGCTGTATCCAAAGCCAGTCACAAAAATAACTGAGATTCAAGGGGAAAATTAAGCTTTGACTTAATGTGAAGACTAACTTGTATGTCAGGAATTGGGAATGTATTATTGAAAGCCATGATTGGAGACTAACACACCTTCTTAATCTTATGCCACTAATCATGATGTTGATATAGAGTAACCTTTTATTCCCATTACTTTAAAGAAGTACTATATGAATTTTTTGGTGGGTTGTTATAAGATCAATTTTGAGATCATACATGTTGGTAGATTTTGTAGTATTAAAACAGCTTTGAATTGCTTAAGGGTGAGTTTTAACAAATGTTCAAGGGGCCATTAATTACCATTTTATGTAAGTTGTTGCAAAAAATATAAACAGAAGAAATGTTACATAATATTTATAAAACCATAATGTTAATTTAGGATATCTTGTTTTATATGGTTGAAATGGTCTATTATTAAAAAAAAACAAAAACAAAACACACAAAAAAACTTAAGACAAAAGATTTGATGAATTTGATTAAAACCAATTAGGATTTCTCCTCAAAAAAGAAATGACAGTTTTGGAGGGGAGGGTGTGGGGGGTTGGGTGAGCCACGGAGCACTGGGTGTGGCGCATAAACAATGAATTTTGGAACGCTGAAAAAGAAAAAAGAAAAAAAGAGAAATGACAAATAAAATTAATATACAAATAGCAAATCAAGGAAGAAATGTTTAGCAATATTTAAAACTAACAAGGATGTTACCTAGAATTCACAAACTAACAGGAATAATATAATAGCCCTGTGGTAAAATGAAAAGGGAAGAAATAGTTAATTTCCAGAAAAAATGAAAAGCCTAACAGCCCTGAAGGAAATGCAAGAGGAAATGTAGGTTGGTGCAACCACTGTAAAGCGCAATTTAGATACTAGAACTTCATCAAGTTAAGAATTCAAAAATACATAATCCAAATCCTGCTCCTGAGATAATATCTTAAAGAAATGTTCACATAGGTTGGTAATGAAAACATTTATAAAGGTGTTTCTCATAGCAAGATTGCTGCAGCAAGGAGATCTGTGCAAATTAGATGCCCATGAGTGGAAGCATGGATAAAATTTGGTGAATCACTGTGTTTTGCAGCAATTCGATGCAATGGATGAATTATATATTAAGCAATATCAAAAGATCTATCATGTATATCTTTTATGTCCTTTCAGGTATGTGAAACAAAATAACAGCATATTAATAAAAAATACTCTCCAAATGTAATAGAATGTTGCTGACAGAGAGTGAAGAATAAGGATAAAAGGGAATAAAAAACTAGGTAAAAGGAGAAAGAAAATTCACAAAAATGAAACATACACAGTAGAGTGTAACTTGTTCCTTACTTTCCTTTTTTCATTCTATGGATTAAAAAAAAACCACATAAAGATTAAGATATGGCTAGAAATTTACATGCATTAATTTCCAAAAAAAGAAGAAAAAAGTAAAATTTAGGACATATGTTTGACACATTAATATCTGCTTATTGCATAAATAGTATCAATTACTTAAGTCTTGCTCTTTTGTAATGATTTTATCTCAATTAGATGATATAATTGATGGCCACTTAAGAAAAAGTAGCCACAATTGTTGTTCCTCAAAGAACACTCTTAATAGAGATACTAAAATAATTTTATTTTACCACTACCAAAATGTGGAGTTGTGTTATTATATTTTTTATTTCATAAGGCATAATGCAGATAGTTAGCAAACTAAAGTTAACTCAGCTGTAGTTAGATTTAATCATTATCCCATTATCCTCTTTATTGCAAAGTACATTGGGGAAAGATTTAGAGATGTTATTTTCCCAATATGTTCTTCTTTTTCTAATCAAGGATGTTAAAGCTCTAAAAGGAAAGATTATATAAAATGTTCTTAAATTAATTGGAAAGAATATTATATAAAAGAGCAAAAGAGACTAAGTGTTAGTATATTATTTCTTATCTATCTGAGTCTCAATCATTTTGAATTTTTCTTGCTTTAACATAATTTACTGGAAGTTTACACTTAAAACATTATTGAGTAGGCCATCTCCAATAAAAATACATAAATTTCAGGGGCACCTGGGTGGCTCAGTGGGTTAAAGCCTCTGCCTTCGGCTCAGGTCATGATCTCAGGGTCCTGGGTTCGAGCCCCGCATCAGGCTCTCTGCTCAGTGGGGAGCCTGCTTCCCCCTCTCTCTCTGCCTGCCTCTCTGCCTACTTGTGATCTCTGTCTGTCAAATAAATAAATAAAATCTTTAAAAAAATATGTAAATTTCAGAGATATTTGCATAGCTTAGCATTTCTTGTCTTTCAGTAGTATAAGAACACAGGTTCTGAAATTAGTAGTCTGTTGTAATTGTGACTCTGAAATACATAGTCTAGTTGAATCATTAACAATGTATGTTTCCTTTATGTGATAATACTCATTTTCCCAAAAATTACTACAAAAGGAGGAATTACCAAGCATATTCATATTCTGAGAACTAACTTTCTTGTATTTCTCAGGTCTTAAAGAGAGGAAAAATTACCATGAAATTTAATCTTAAGTAAAAATATTTTTGGGGCAGCTGAGTGGCTCAGTTGGTTAAGCATGTGCCTTTGGCTCAGATCTTGATCCCCTGATCTAGCCCCTCGTTGGACTCCACGCTCAGTGGGGAATCTGTTTCTCCCTCTCCCACTGCATCTCCCCTTGCTCATGTTCCTCCTCATGCTCTCTCTCTCAAATAAATAAGTAAAATCTTTTTTAAAAAGAAGAAAAAAGAAAAATATTTTGCATCACAAAATAATTCAATTTTATCCTTTCAAAGTATCATTATCTATCATTAGATTTCTAATCTTTCATAGTTGGTATAGGATCTCCATGGTACATGTTAGGTATTCGTCTTGGCTATTGACAAATAGAGTATATTTATAAAATTATGTCAGTAAATACTTCCTTCTCATTTTTCAATTTGAAATATACAAGCCTTTTCCCAGAATATAAGCAACATGTATTTGGGGGGGGTGGGTGAGGGTGGGCAGGGGATGATCTTCTGGAGGGAATTTAAAAATATGTTGGTTTTTTTTTCAGTGTTAGGGTTAGGTATCTGTTCTGGGAGAGTATAACAAAGGTTTGAATAGTAAGTGGTGAAATGTCATTGCATTATCTGCCTCATATAAGGAAAGGATTTGGTAATGGTGACAGCAGTAGATAGAAAAACCAAACAGAATAACTGGTTTGGATTTTTTTTTTTTTTTTTGAGAAATAACCCTAAACTTCTGATGCAAATAAAGTGTCTGAATTCTCAGTGATGGCCTAAGAAAAATGATTTATTGATATATGGAGCTTCCCAAAAATAGGTCCTAAGAGTAATCTCATGAATATACCTATATATATATATATTTTTAAAGATTTTATTTATTTATTTGTTAGAGAGAGAGAGATCACAAGTAGGCAGAGAGGCAGGCAGAGGCAGAGGGAGAAGCAGGCTCCCTGCTGAGCAAGGAGCCCAATATGGGACTTGATCCCAGGACGCTGGGATCATGACCTGAGCCGAAGGCAGCCGCCCAACCACCTGAGCCACCCAGGCGTCCCCCAATATATATTTAATGGTTACAAATAACTCCCTTTGGAGAAATGTGTTGAGGGGAAGGGGCCCAAAACTTTTAAATATATGTGATAATTTGGGGACCGTTGAGACAGAGAAAGGACAAAATGGCTTCTCAAGAATCATTGTAACATGAATAATGTAGCAAGGGTATGCAGAAAAGTATAATGTGAGAATAACATGAAAAAGAAAATGAGAGAGAACGCCTAGTCACTGGCACAGAGAGGATCGTTAAATGCAAAGAAAGCCAAATTCTTTTTTTTTTTTAAGATTTTATTTATTTATCAGATAGAGATCACAAGTAGGCAGAGAAGCAGGCATAGAGAGAGGAGGAAGCAGGCTCCCCGCTGAGCAGAGAACCTGATGCGGGGCTCGATCCCAGGACCCTGGGATCATGACCTGAGCCGAAGGCAGAGGTTTTAACCCACTGAGCCACCCAGGCGCCCCAAGAAGCCAAATTCTTAATTGGAGTCTTTTCACATAATTTCCCAGGAAGGTTTGGAACCTAACATCCCTATATGGGACAACTAAGATCTGTAATATCTCATTATGTTTCTTTTTAGCAGTTTCTAGCATTTGAGAGAAAGGAACTTGCAAAATCAGAGATGTGGTTCTCCCACTAAAAATAAGCTCTTGGAAAGTATCAGTAACTCATGAAACTAGTGCCAGTGTGTTACTTTAGATTAATTTCTGCCAACGCTCCTTGCCACTACTCTTGGCTCACTTCCTTTCCTACTGCATCAGCCCCATTCTCATTCCACTGCATAACCTCAGACTCATCCTTCAAACCTAATTATATAGCATAATCCAAACCAGACCCCATGAATCAATAAAGGCCACTTGTCACTTCTTCTAAAGAAAGAACTGAAGGGCTAATTTTACATTAAGTAACTGTCTTTTTTTTCCCCTTTGAATTTCAGAAGGGAGAATTCTCTGCTGTGGAAGAGTAGTAAAATTAGAGACATGGCATGGACTCAAAATTGAAACGTATTCTATCAAACTCTAATTTTTAAAATACTTTCTACATTATGATAAATTAAAAAGGGATTGATCTAGTAAAAAATATTATGCTTTGACACTTTCAGAATTAGAATATAAATGGCCAAAATCTATTTAACTTGCAAATAGTTTATTATATTAATACAAAATATTAATCTCTTGAGTTATAAACTTATTCCTGATAATCATCCAAATAGCAAATAAATGAAAGACTTATTGGAAAAAGCCCTATCCTTCTATCAAAAAGTGTCAAGGTTGCTAGGTAGCGATTATAAGTACAATAAAAATACAGCCCTCACTTTGTATAGTTCCAACATGCTTGGATTTCAGTTACCACAGTTTGGTTAAATAACACCAGTTCCTGTACAACACAGTTCATATTTCAGTCACCGCAGGGTATTAACTGTGAGTAACTAAAATGTACTAACTTCACCGTTAGCTCTTCCGCTTACAAATCACGATGGAGTAACAGATGCCCATCATGATCAGTGACTGAGCGTGTCACTTCTTTTGCTGTCTGCCACTGTGTATCTGTCAATCAGTTCATACTCGGACAGCAAAGAACAGGGCTATGTTGCCTCCATGTCTGCTACTGACAAGCCTATGTGCCATTTTACTAAAAAAAAAAAAGATAATTAAAAGAAAGAATGGTTAGTAAAGATGGAAACACAGCAAAGAAACAAAGATGAGAATCCTGGTGGTGAAACTTGAATCAAATACAAATGGAGTTACAGAAGAAATAGCCGGCCATGTTTCTTAGCAGTACTGCCATTGAGAAGACTCGGGATATGCAGCCAGAGGAACTTAGTGAGGGCAGATTTACTAACACAAAAGCAGTTGTGGGAATGTAAACTGGTGCAGCCATTGTGAGAAACAGTATGGAATTTTCTTAAAAAATTAAACTGTGGAGGGGCGCCTGGGTGGCTCAGCGGGTTAAAGCCTCTGCCTTCAGCTCAGGTCATGATCCCAGAATCCTGGGATCGATCCCCGCATCGGGCTCTCTGCTTAGCGGGGAGCCTGCTTTCTCCTCTCTCTCTCTCTGACTGCCTCTCTGCCTAATTGTAATCTCTATCTGTCAAATAAATAAATCTTTAAAAAAAAATTAAACTGTGGAATTTTGTTAAAAAATTAAAAATGGAATTACCATAAGATCCAGTAATTCCACTGCTAGGTATTCACCCAAAGAATATAAAACCACTAATTTGAAAAGATAGATGCAGCCCTATGTTGATAGCAGCATTATTTACAATAGGCAGAATATGGAAGAAACCCAAGTGTCCATCAGTACACGAATAAAGATGTGAGATACATACATATATCTGTGTGAATATATGATGGAATATGACTCAGCCACAGAAAGGGAAATCTTGTCAATTGTAATAACATGGATGGGTCTAGAGGGTATAATGCTAAGTGAAATAAGTCACTCAGAGAAAGACAAATATCATTTAATTTCACTAATACTGTGGAATTTAAGAAACAAAACAAACAAATAGAGATAAATGAAAAAACAGACTCTTAACTCTGGAGAACAAACTGGTGGTTACCAGAGGGGAGGTGGGTGGAGGGACTAGTGAAATAGGTGAAGGGGATTACAAGTGCACTTGTGATGAGCACTGAGCAATGTATAGAGTTGTCAAATCGCCAAATTTTATGTCTGAAACTAATAAAACACTATATGTTAATTATACTGGAATCAAAAAAAAAAGAGGGGGGAAGGGAAGGGAAGGGGAGGGGAGGGAAAGGAAGGGAAGGAGTTTTGATGAAAAGCATGAAAACTTCTCAGAGGAAGGGCTGCTGGCAAAAAGTCTTCACGTTAACGGAGCTCTCAGAGACATTCCATGACATTAAAAGTATGAAGGATAAAATTTGGAAGCTGATCCAAACTTAGAAAGAAATATGACATAGGGCGCCTGGGTGGCTCAGTGGGTTAAAGCCTCTGCCTTCAACTCAGGTCCTGATCTTAGGGGTCTGGGATCCAGCTCCACATCAGACTCTCTGCTCAGTGGGGAGCCTTCTTCCCTCTCTCTCTCTCTGCCTACTTGTGGGTCTCTCTCTGTCAAATAAATAAATAAAATCTTAAAAAAGAAAAGAAAGAAAGAAATATGACAGTACACCAAGGTGTAAAGAAAATATTCGCTCCATATCTTAAGCTATATGATAAAAAGTCAAACAGTATTCAATGTATTCTTGACAAGTTTTTTTTACAAAGATATAAAGCATTTTAAATCTCATGAATTCTAATGTTTTGAATTTGTACTAAATAAATGGTAGTTTCACTTTTTTATTTCCCTATTTTTTTAAATGGCAGTAAGAGAGCTTTTAATGTTTTCACACAAAAAGTGTTTAAATAAGGGGCAATTTTAATTTTTTCTCACTGATTATTAAAAATCAAGGTTTTAGCATGTACAGACACTTTCACAGTCTTAACTACCATACCAAGTGAGGGCTGCTTATATTTTATATATGACATTTTTATAGTTTTAAAATAAGTTTAATGATATTTAATTTATGCTCTTCAGCTATGATTATCTCTATGTCACAGTTAATGCAGCTAGAACCTTTGAACTATAGTTATATACCCAATATAAACACACTGGTAAGAACAGAAACAGACCCCATTTCAACCCGTAAAACCATAAAATTTTTTATTTGTATAATTACTCACATTTCTTTGAATATAGACTATGTGCTAAGAGCAGTGCTAGCTTAGGACAATATTGAATAGGACAAATCAAGGTTTCTTTTCTTCACATATCTTATTTTCATCTGTACATTTCTGTTCCTTACTTTCCTATAGAAAACAAATTCTGTAGGAGGGAAAAATTCCGGCAAGAAAATAGCACATTATATTGTCATTTCGTTAAACACATTCTACTTACATTTTCTCAATGTAAGATTTGGGACAGGTTTCTTTCAGTTCAAAAGCTAGTAACTGATTTAAGAATGATATATGCTTGATTAGAAGTACATAACATTTCTTTAAGATTTTATTTATTTATTTGAGAGAACAAGAGCACAAGTGGAAGGGAGGGGCAGAGGGAGAGGGACAAGCAGACTCCACGCTGAGCATGAGCCCAGTGCTGAGCTCAAGCTCAACACCCTGAGATCATGACCCAAGCAGAAATCGAGTCAGATGCTTAACTAGCTGAGCCACCAGGTGCCCCAGGAGTACAGAACTTTTACTCTCTTGCTGTCTGGATGTTTTTAAAGTGTAATGTGCCATACATTTTCATTCATATTAGAGATTGTATTATGTATCTGATCTCTAAATGTGAGGCACAATTATGTTCCAAAATGAATGATAACTCTTTGGAAACCTAAAATATCTGGTGCTATATATCATATTTCAGTTCAAGGATTTTTTTTTAAGATTTATTTATTTATTTGAGTGGGGAAGGGGCAGGAGGAGTGAGAGTCCCAAACAGACCCAGTGCTAAGTGTGGAGGATCCGGGGCTGGATCTCACGACCTTGAGATCACGACCTGAGCCAAAACCAAGTCCAACAACACTTCACTAACTATACTACCCAGGCGCCTCTCAGTTCAAGTTTTCGATATTGCCAGTTAAATGATCTATAATTACTGATTCTTTTATGTAAGAAATAAGCTATTTAAACTAAATTTCAACAGTGATGATTAAGCATATTTTAACAGATTATAAAATGTTAAATTATCATTGGGCTCTATAATAATGATGAATAACTTAGAATAACAATATATAATGTTGAGTAATTTCCTAGTGTCTATTTTCTGCTCAGAGGCACTATTAAAAGCTGACATCACTCAATGTGTTCAAAGTCATCACATATATAGTACATGTATGCTCAAATATATATATATATACTATATATAATTATTTGTATATATATATTAGATATGTATACATTTATATATAAAAAGATATTTCAACATACACATGTTGAAAAATCTGAATATAAGATTTAAATACACATGGATATGTCTATCTGTGATAGCTAAGCCCAAAATATTGTTACAATAAGAAATTATTTAATTTATGATCATTTTAAAATTGCCCTATAATGAATTTCTTTGCCGTTTACCTAAGCAAGTAATTATTTTTACTCATATTTTCTATCCAATAATTATAATTGCAAACTATTTTATATTTGTAATATTTATAAATATAAATATAAATATAACATATTTATATTCATAATATTTGACAAAGTAGTACTAAGATCCACATTTACTTTTTTTTTTATGGATTTTGTGTTTATTCTTGTACTCAGAAACTGATCTCCTATATCTCCATTAGTTAACCAGATGATAGTAACAGGAGAGTCAAATCTTGTTTTTCTATATTATATTTCAGTTTTAGAGAGTACCAGTATACTTTGATCCTCAGTATCAGGAGCATTATGTAGGATAAACTTTATGCCTGGCTAAGAAAATGAGTTTTAAGTGAAGAAAATATTTTAACTGATTATGCAATAAAAAACATTATCAAGTTAGAATCTTTTATTCTTTATATGTAATCCTGTAATTTTTATTTCATTATGTAAATCGGATTTATAATTATCTTATACTTTTGATATAAAAGAAACATTTAACACCAAACATTTATCTAAAAGTAGTTCATTTGTATTTGTCATACATTTATTTACAAATTCCTATCATGCTTCAATTGCTCTAACAGATTCTGAAAATACAAAAGTGAATAAAGTTCCTGCCATGTGAATATAATCTATAAGAAATATCAAAATAGAAATTTGTACAAATCCTCATGAAAGTAGACAGGAGGAAAGTTCTCACTGAGCTGAGGAGAGTTCTGAAAGTTCTTTTCACAATTTTGTAAGTTTGTTTAGCTTAGATAAGCAAAGCAAACTCACCTATGTATTGGGGATTATTCTTTAAAAACACTGTTGTGGTTTTTCTTCTTAAAAAGTAGAAATGGGGCACCTCCATGGTTGTCAGTTAAGCTACAGACTCGATTTCAGCTCAAGTCATGATCGCAGAGTCCTGAGATGGAACTCCAGGTTGAGCCTTGTATCAGGCTCTATGCTCAGTGGGGTGTCTGTTCAAGGTTCTCTCTTTCCCTCTCCCTCTACTACTCTCCCCCACCCCACCATATCTCTCTCATCTCTCTCTCTCTCTTTCTCTCTCAAATAAACAAATAATTTTTTTTTTTTAAGTAGAAGCATGGAAAATTTGGTAGTGAGAAAGTTTTGACAGAAAATGAATAGGGAGGGGTGCCTGGGTGGCCTAGTGGGTTAAGCCTCTACCTTTGGCTCAGGTCATGATCTCAGGGTCCTGGGATCAAGCCCCACATTGGGCTCTCTGCTCAGCTGGGAGCCTGCTTCCCCCTCTCTCTCTGCCTGCTGCTCTGCCTACTTGTGATCTCTCTCTCTCTCTCTCTCTCTCTCTCTCTGTCAAATAAATACATTAAAAAGAAAGAAAAACATGAGTAGGGAAGGAACATAACTGCAGATCACATCTTGCTTTGAGAACAACTTCCTCCTAAGAATAAACTCCAAAAACAAAAACAGGGAATCAGACTTCCCATAGTTGCCAGTCTGTGCATTATAGAATTTCCATCATTCCAGAAAACTGTGCTGGGGCCACTGGAGAATGGCTGTTGTGTTTGGCATTTATACTTGCCACTCTTATAGCAGCGGACACATGCACAGCCATGCGCACACGTGTGTGTGTGTGTGCCTCTAATTTTAGATAGGCTTCATTGACTTCTTATAATGCTTGTTAAGTTTTAAAAAGTTTTACTCCATCATCACCTCTTCTTTTACTTTTTTCCCCCTATTTTGCCAATATCTTTATTTCATAATTTGGTTTAGATTTTGTAATATTACTACTGTCGACTTCTAAGCCAAGTAACATGCCATGAATTACATTTTCTTTCTCTCACGGTTATTTTTATTTTTTTTTCTTCATTTACTTGGTTTTCTGGTATAGATACCCACTTTTCCCATATATGCCAATAATTCATCATATTCTTTGCAATAATTTCTTCATACTCAGTTGTATCAGACAACGCACCAATTTATGTGTGTTTTTAACCTAGAGATTCCCCACCCCAACCTCTATTCCTGTTCCAGTCTAGATGGTTTTCTCCCCAGGTTCACTGCTCTGTGGCTTCTGTAAATGATCCTTCAACCATTCTGATTTCAGGATTTTTTTTTTTAATGTCTTTTCTCTTCACTCTGTTCATCCTCTCTGGAGGTCCTATTGGTAAGATGAGGGGCCATATACATTGCTCTTTGGAATTTTCTTTTTCTTTTCTTTTCTTTTTTTTTTTTTTCTTTTGGCTTTATTTATTTGAGAGAGAGAGCGTGAGTGGGGAGGGGTAGAAGAGGAGGGAGAATCAGGCTCCCTGCTAAACTCAGAGCTTGGTGTGGGGCATAATCTGGGCATTCCAGGATCACGACCCGAGCCCAAGGCAGATGCTTAACCAATTGAATTACCCAGATACCCTGATATTCGGAATTTTCTTGAACAGCTTTTTCCCTAATTCTTATCTCTGTGTCATTTTGTTCTACTTTCTGGGAAATTTCCTCTACCTTATCTTCTGGACATTATATTTATTTCTTCTTAATTTCAATTCTCACACTTTTTAATTTCTAAGACTTCATTTTTGGAGGGAGATGGATTTGTTCTTAGAGCTTTCAGGGTTTTTGTTTTGTTTCTGATATTAGTACAACTTCCTTTCTTATCTGGTTGATTATTTTAACAATTTAATTTCTTTTATATTATCCTTGACTTAATATCTCTGCTTGATCCTATCTCTCTCTTTCTCTCTCTCTCTCTCTCTCTCTCTCTCTCTTCTGTTTTGATTTCTTTGTTTTGGAGATTTTCCTTAAGTATCTCAAGATGTTGTCTGTCTGTTTATAATTAGAGTGAAGACCACTGAACCTCTCTGTAGGAACTAGAGGAGTTGTTGGTCCATGCCCCTTTTCTGTATGATGTTAGCTGTTAAACTGGAATTCACCTGATGTGTCTGGGCACCTCATTGCTTGAGAGGATATTCTAGTTTCCTTCCTCACAAAATATGTGCTTGAATGCTGTCCTGGGAACAAGGTAGGGAGAGAGCAGAATGGAGATTTGGATCAGTCAGCAGTCAGGTTTTCCTCTAATCCCCTGGTGTCAACTCTCTGCCTCCCCCTTGCTTTCAGCTATACCTGTGTCCCCAATTTTCAGAGAATGAACATCTGGCTTGTGTGTGTGTGTGTGTTCTAAATAGGTTGATATAGGCTGGTAGCAGTTTCCTGAGCAGGGTGGAGAAGGGGAACTGAAGGCCAATTGCGCTGTCTATGGACCTGAACCTGATTGCCAATTGCAGTAACAGCCATCAGGCTTCTGCAAACACTTAGATTGGAACAGCTTTTGTACTAGTGAGTCAATTGCAACTCTTCAAATCGTCTTCGCATGTTCCTAAAATTTCTTCAAATTTATGCTATATTCTGTTGTTCTGTTGTTCTTGATGGCTAATACATTTTTTTCCTAATTTGCTAAAGTTTGATGGTGTTTTAGAAAGGAGTGAAGATGAACACATATGTTTAATCCACTTTGAATATGGAGAAATGCCCTTCAATATATTTTGAAGAAGACAAACCAAGAAGACACATCCCAACACAGTAAAAATCTCTCTATCTTCAGGCTTGAGAGGAGTTGAGAAAATTAGGTCCAAGAATTACCACTGGGTACGTTACATTACAAATTAGTCAGCCCCAAAATCTAGGGCTCTATCTTCACCCCTGACTTACTTCCCAATATTTCTCTAGTAGTTTTGACAATGGACTGAACTGGCTTTACATTAAACTCAGGAAAAGTGGGGATATCTTGAGCAGTAGGATATACAAGAAGAATTACTAAATGATGCTTTATTTTACTAATTATGGGCAAATTACAGTATGTTTATTTAAATATGCAGTACTTTTAATGTTTTTATTTTCTCAAACTATAGGAAATATTAGTATTTTATATATATGCACATAAGAGATAGACTTTTATTAATACAATGTTATATCTATATACAGATAGTTGTTTTCAAAATTCTAACTGAAATATTTTATTATCCAGATTTTAGAATGCAGATGAATCTTTTAAAGTTTCAAGATCTAAGAGATCTTAACTTTTAGAATTAATAAGTCAATTTTTTTTAAGATTTTATTTATTTATTTGACACAGAGAGAGAAAGAGATCACAAGGAGGCAGAAAGGCAAGCAGAGAGCGCAGGGGAAATAGACTCCCTGCTGAACAGAAAGCCCGAAGCGGGGCTTGATCCCAGAACCCTGAGATCATGACCTGAGCCAAAGGCAGAGGCTTAACCTACTGAGCTACTCAGGCACCCCAAAAGTCAATTTTCATATGCTTGATGCTTCTGAATGAAATAAGCAATTTTCCAGAGATATCAAATAATAAATCTGAATATACTGGTCAGATTCATAGGAATTCATAGAGTGTGGATCTGTCGGAGACCTAAGGAGCCCATCTGGCATACAGAGCAGATTTCTTTTTTTTTTGAAGTAAGATAGTATTCTATGCCCATTTTATAGCTGAGGTAACTGGAATTCATGATCATGTTTCTGCCATTACCAATGCAAAAACCTGTTTCCTGCTTGTCTAAACCAGTGCTCTTAAGTTTCCAAGGGAAACTCGATTATGATACAACTAGAGGAAGTACTCCCAACTAAAATGAGTGCAAGTTAGACAAGGTTGTTAAGAGTCCCTTAGAACTATAGAGTCTGGACCACTGATTGCTCAGTGACTGAGTCAGCTTTGGACATTCCCTGCCCTGGTTAAAATTTCCAGTTAATTACTCCTTCCGTAAATCTCAGCACACTGCCTCCCGAGAGCCCAGCCGGAGAGAGAACGGTCTTCCCTTTCCTTTCCAACGTGTAACTCATAGAGCCATAGTCAATGTGTGATATTTCAATTGCTAGTTTTCAAAGATGTGGGCAAATATCAACTGGTCTGGAATTGAGATACCACGATCACTTCATCTTTGATTTAAAGCACACTTTAACCTCAGGTGCCGCAAGGCAAAAGGTTAATGCATTGACCTGCTGCTGCGGGTAACCCCCTTGCCATAACGGTCTTGTTTTTTGCCCCAGCTTGGTACCTATTTCAATATACTTTACAGCTAGTAGGTAAATATGACATTCAGATTTTATTCCCAAGAGCACTGAAAGCTACTGAGATAGTACTATCTCAAATAATAGATGTTAGGGATATTTTCCTGTTTGAGGCTTATCTTTTTAAAATTCTTATTTTTTTTCCTTATGTAATAAAATCAGAGTGTGTTGCTTTTGGTATATGTAGGTAGGTAGAAACAAATTATGTACCAATTATGTTTAAACTTTCCTTTTATGAAGTTACTTAAATATTTACATCTCTTGGAAAACAATATTTTGCTATAATAATAAGTAGGTGTGTGCTTGGGGATAGTGGGGAAGTAGCAGAAATAGAATAACCTCAGGAATGGAAATTATACACTTAGGCTTTATGTAATTTAAGTGTATGATTATGTAATATGCTCTCACATGTCCATTTAACATAATTACATATTGTTCATCTTAATTGTATTGTGCTTTTGTTCTCATACATTCTATTTATTGTATTTTTCCTATTCATATGTCTATCCTTAATACATTTTCTCAGAAATACAAGTGTTGTTATAACCAGGAATATTCCCATACTTGGACAACCAAAATAGCAAGAAAATACTAATTAGCATAAGATCAGCGGAAATTCTGGTGAAAGGACATGAACCTAAAGCAAATAATGTGACTTCATTTGCTAATTGACTACTTAAATCCACATTCATGGGAGGGGTTTACCAAAATGTGTATTTAAACTGGCAGGTGATTCTACCACAATAATACCATCATCATCATTCTTTCAGGTTGATGGGAAAACTAGGGGCTACTTTTCCTTCCCAGGGTGTGGCAAACTGTGAAGCTTTAAGCTGATTAACAAAACAAAGGCATCTCTTTTAAATCTGGAGATCTTGTCTTCACCAAGTATGAAGCTAAGGTTTCTCCACAGCAGAAAAATTTGGAAGTGAGAAAACAGGCAACTTTTAACACTGTTACTGCCTTTCATTGTGTTATTAATTGTTGCTGTTTATTGTTAAGCTTTAAAAATTTAATTTCTTCTTAGTTTTCCCTTTTTATTCTTTTTTAAATCGGTACATGTAGGTAGCGAACGATCCAAATCTTGGATCTGTTCATTTTTTTTCCCTTTTAGTTTCAATATTGTGAGGAAATTGAGAGCCCAGAACATGTTAAGGCTGCATCCATTCCTTGAGCAGGTTACAGAATCATCCATCATACAGAAGATATGAGGCTAGCTACCTGGGAAAACATCCACTGTGGTTTAAGTTATGAATTGCCCCCATAAGTTTGTGTAAACATTTAAAAATATTGAAAGATCATCATGCTATGTGTCAAAAACAAAGGAAAAATAAAAGAGAACAATTCAGGAGGAAAAAGAAAATTACCTTCACCAGTATGAATTTTGAGGACACAAATAGACAAAAGTAAGGGGTACAAAAACTTTTAGGTAAACCTTTTCTGCAGTTGAGAGAAGGCAACTACAATTATACAAGATGAAAATATTTACTCCTTTAACCATTTATGTATCGCCCACCAATGATTTGTTTCACAAATCATTAAGATAGACATACTCAAATCTGGATGTGAAAAATTTTATCCCAAAACATAGGTTTTTGTTTTATTTTTCCTTATCGCTGCATGGGATCAGCTATGAATCACCAGCCAATATGTTCAATAATATCTATGGCAGGATATGTTTCACAAATGTCCTAAATCTCGCACCAAGCACCATTACTGAACAGGAAATGAGTGCTTTGGTTGAGCGGGTCCAGAGGAAAATAGTATAAATTATACACTTGCATATCAATTAAGAGCAGTTAGAGGTTATTTGTGTAAATGACTTCCATACCACTCAGTTCTGAATGATGGGGGTTGTTTGGATTTATCAATGATTCTCAATCACCTGCCCCTTAATTACAGACTGTTCTCCAGACCTATAGTTAGGAGTATTAAAGTGAGTGTTCCTGTCATTTGAATGATGGTGTGGAGTTATCTGGGTCACCACGTTGAAAGAGAATTCATTATGTCGGTTTCAGGGACTAATGTCGGTGATCAATTTCTCTACGTACTACTGCTGTATTGAGTAAATTACAATATACCTGCTTGGCACTTCATTGAATGGCTGAAGTTAATTTAAAATAAGTACTCCTATATAATGGTAAGAAGTGAAACTGACCTGATTACTCTTGGCCTTTCCTGAATCGCTTTATTGGGTAACGTTGTTGTAGTGTATAATCACTTGGGCATCACATCTGGAATAAAACTATTCTATTATGATAACTTTTGAAAGATTTTATTAATCCCAGGACATAACAAGTAAAACAGTTCTTACTTTTCAAGAGTTAGAAACATGAAATGCAACACACTGTTGAGAAAAATTTTGCCCAGGATTTCCAGGACTTATCAGAGCTATAACAAGAGAAAATATGTGATAGTGAGTTGATACAGGAATGTGAAATGATTTGAAAAACTTGTCTCGATTTGTAGGAAAATCCAGCTATTGTATAGAATGCAAACCAAAATATCCCCACCTTCTTCTCCATCCTTTGCCTAACCCACCCAAGAGACATTGAACACCGTGATTCTCACTTCTGAAAATAACTGAAAATTAGCCATATTGTCACTGTGTGTGTGTGTGTTTGTGTGTGCGTGTGCACATGTATATAAATACTTGCAACTTGGTTATGTTAACCTCTTTGACTTAATATTTCTTTTAATTCCTGTAATTCTGCTTCTTATGCTAATGAAATCAGTGTGTGCTTAAATAAACCACTCCTCAACAAAATTTAAAAACAGTGAGTACATTTATCTCGTTTCATGTCTTTCTCTATCTTGCCACTACCACAAATGCTTTAGATTTCTATTCGAAAACACAAGAAGATTAAAATCACACTGTGTCATACATATATTTAATAAAAATACCAAATTTGATTTTATTCAACAGTTACATAATTCTATGGATATGTTGTGTGATAATCATTGTTTTAAAATGTTTCAAATTATCAATAAGTCCTGTTGGAACTTGTGCTCCAGAAGACACACAGGACAATTGTCTCAGGACAATATTGAGATAGAATTCATGATGAGAACTGTATAAAACTGTATGCAGAACAGCAGACTTTTTCCAGGGTAGGAGGAGAAGAACAAGAGGTCTTTGCAACTGCATTCAGTAGTAAGCTCATCTCAAGGAAATCTTTTAGGGGATTATTATACCTTAATTTCAAATTCTAATTCTGAAAATTTAGAACCACTAACTACAAAGGGGTGGCTAATTGACCCCTACAGTTTTGCCTACTTCCTCTTTTGTTATAATTTATTTGGGGAAAAAAAAAAGCACAGATAAGATCTAAAGTTTCTGAAAAAATTGCCGAGCAAACCAACTATTCAAGTAAAATATACCATTAGGAAAACAAAGTAGAAAAATGGAAGTTCTTGGATATGTTGTAAAGTTTTTTTCTCACACTTAACAGCACACCAGATGAAAAAGAATGTGTGCATAAAAGACTGAGAGTAAGAGAAAATATATCATGAAACCTTAATAAATGTACTTAATATGTATTTTTTTCTTCTCAAGATGAAAATCTGCTGGATTCCCTCCCATAAATATTTTCACCTACCTGACGTATTTACATGTTAATTACATCCAACTGAACAGTATTTTTTTTTAAGATTTTATTTATTTATTTTACAGAAATCACAAGTAGGCAGAGAGGCAGGCAGAGAGAGAGGAGGAAGCTGACTCCCTGAGGAGCAGAGAGCCCGATGCGGGGATGCATCCCAGGACTCTGGGATCAGGACCAGAGCCGAAGGCAGAGGCTTTAATCCGCTGAGCCACCCAGGCACCCCCAACAGTATATTTTTGAGCATCGGGAAAATTTTTTATTGGACACTTCGGTGATAGAAAAGTGAACTGTTGGGGCGCCTGGGTGGCTCAGTGTGTTAAAGCCTCTGCCTTCAGCTCAGGTCACGATCCCAGAGTCCTGGGATCGAGCCCCATATTGGGCTCTCTGCTCAGCAAGGAGCCTGCTTCTCCCTTTCTCTCTCTCTCTGCCTGCCTCTTTGCCTGCTTGTGATCTCAGTCTGTCAAATAAATAAATAAAATCTTTAAAAAAAAAAAGTGAACTGTTTTCAAAAAGATTATTTCTTAGATATCTCAATTCTTAGTGAACTACCTTCTTGAACTTTTATAGTCACGTGGTTTTTAAGCAATAAAATCTTATTTCCAAATATATAACAACTTCAGTATCAGAATGGAATAATATACACTTTTCATAATTTATTTACTTTTTTAAGAAATGTATCTATGTTAAGTACGGTTAGTGTCTATTAATATTCATTTACAGATTCTATAGGTCCAGCTACAAATTTTTTAAATTTTTCTTCAGATATAAAATACCTTTACATATGACTCAAGCTTTATGCCCAAATTGGCTTACCATATTGTAATTAAATACTGGTTTAAATACTCAGACATGCATATTTTGTGAACAGAAAGACATAAATATTTTTACAAACACTGAATATGGTCACAATTTAGTACTCAGAAAATAGGTATATACAATTTTTTATTTTAATTTGGATCTGTAATCAAAGAAAAATAAACTTTAAATTTTCAATTCTGTATTATAAATGTTTCCATTTTAAATTACAAATGCTTTTATTCTTAAGCAAGCTCTTACAGAATATATTCAATATTGCTAGATTTCAAATGAAAATATAAACTTTTATGAGTAAGTAACTATCCATTTCAAAGTAACTACCGAACTATAAGGTTATATCAGGGAAAATATGAGCAAGAATATTTCTACCCCTTTTGGTTATAGCGAAATGTTTTCAAAATGCCTCTGTCTTGAGTTAAAACATTTAGGCCAAGTGAGAGCATAAAATTAAATAAACTGGGAGTCTTTGGGAAGAGGTATTTAATATTTCGCAAGCACATTTTAAAAAATAAAGTAGAATAAAAGGTATATCCTCTAAAAGTCTGTTGCTACTGTAATAATTCTATTCAATTGGCTGTTGGATTTCTACTCTGACTCTACGTTGACTCCACCCATCTAGAAAATGTTGGATTCAATTTCCAAACCATAACTCTAACCTGTATTCTCTTTTATTGTTGATCTTGGCATCCCAGCAACTCCACCACACTGCTCTTAACGTTCATCCCTTCTTCTACCATCATAAATACTCACAGCTGTTTTTTCCCTATGGTGGAGATCAAAATAATGGGATTTAATTTAATGTCCTATGGAATTAAGATATTTTCAATATTTATCCTGGAAAGTAGCACTGTATATCCCCTCTTGAATTAGAAAAATTGGATCCTGCATAGAGTGTGGTATTAAGAGAGAGAGACAGAGAGAGAGGGACTGAGACATATTGATATGATAATAAGTATTAACTATAGTCTGTGGCTTCCTGATTTATCCAGAGTCTTGCAAGTATGTCTCTGTGGTTGCCAAGGAGAGTTCAGGTGAAAACAAAGACAGCTTGAGCCCACAATCCGTTTTAAGGATTATAGGACTTATTAGTAAATTTAATAAAGGAGAGAAGTATTAGGCATGTATGAACACATAAAAATTGATTAAAGTATCGCCAATCACTGGTTCTAACAACAACAAAAAAAAGTAGAAAAAAATGAAGAACTTCACAAAGGTTATGCTAAGAAGTTCTGTTTTCAATGTTCAACTATAAATATTTTGTTTCTCTTTGTTTTAAGTGAATAGAACTAAACCAAACAACAAAAGACCACATTTTAAATATCCATTTTATAATCATGAATGCAAAACCTGCTGGAAGAGAAATAGGTTTTACAGAGCCTACAGAAAAATTACTTCGAAGCTTTTTAATGCCAGAATTTCAAAGTTTCTCCAAATGATCAACATAAAAATTGGGAAAAATTAAGAAAGCCAATTTCTTTACAGTATAGTTCATTACGTTATTGGTTAATATCTGTTCTATCTCCATTCATGATGTGCTTTGTTGGAAAAAAAGAGGAAAAACACACTTCTTATTCTTAGGAATTTAATATATATTTGGGTGAGTAACTCATGTCTATTAAGAAACCTAAGATTCAATTAATAGAAATATAAATATGTAGAAATTAGCTTCTTCCTATCCAGTGAAGAATAAATATGTAAGTGTTCTAAGATGTATATGCTACTTATGAGCGTCACTTTTCAGAGTAGGTATGTTTTTAAAATACCTGCATAAATTTAATTCATCTAAACTGAATAACATTTTAAAGCAGAAGGTGAGAGTAGCATTTAAAAAGACTCAAATCATTTTTCCTAAAATGTGGATATTCCTTTACAAAGGAAATAATTATCCTGAATTATATGATTTTCAAATTTGGATCTTTAATCAGTGTATTAGTATACATTTAATTAAAAATAAAGTTCTTACACGTTGAATCTATACATGTGTGAAAAATAAAACAATTTTATCACTATAACTTTGAAGTAAGATTATATTTTTCCATTTGATCTATCAAAAATATGTAATGATGAAGTATATAAACCTGGCGATTCACAGGCCTGTACCCCTGGGGCTAATAATACATTATATGTTAATAAAAAATGAAAAATTAATTTAAAAATATGTAATGAATTGTTGAAAAGGAGATTGTCAATTCAATAGCATGATTTTGACTTTCAATACTTCAAAGGCCTTATAATGCTTTCTTTAATATGTATCTTTAGTTTCATTGTCACAAAACACAGGCCAATCAGTTTTCATTTGCAAATGTAATTGCCACCACTGCATGCTCATAAATAACAATAAATAATACTTATAATATTTATTGTGATATCAAATTATTATGGATTAGGAATTCATACTTAAATAACATAGTACTTACCAACTGTTCTAATGCCTACTCTGGGTTATTGTCTATAAAATTTGTTAGACTTCAGATTTGCCAAGGATTCAAAGTTTTTGTCCCAAAGAGTATACTTGGAAGCATGAGACCTAATTAAGGCCCAAAAAAAAGATTGACTCTAGAATATGTTTTTACTGTTCGTGAGTTTTAACCAAATGAGAGGGAATGTACATTACTTCCTTTTCCTATCTAGATAATGTCAGCTCTGCCACATACATTATAACTGGTTTCCAGAATTAATTTGTTAATTATACCAATAGTTCTCCACCACTGACATGTGTTGGGACAGATGGGTCAAAACACAAACCCAGGCTTCCCCTGGGGAAGGATGTAAATCAGCTCCGTAAGCGCAGAGTTCGGGAGGTGAGAGACTATTTAAACACCAATTCTCAAAATGTAATATGCATACTATTTACCCGGAGAACTTGCAGAAATGTGAAGTCTGATTTTAGTAACTCTAAGGTAGGGCTTGAGATTTTGCCCTCTTAATAAGCTCACAGGTAACAGATGCTAAGTAGTCCATTGACTGTACTTCGTGTATAATCATTTTAATTTATAAATGAGAAAAACTGAGAAATCGGAGTCCTGGATAGGCTATTTTAGAGACGGGCTTGGTACTCAGCTGAGTGTAAGTCCAACAGAACCAAGAACTTATACCCTGTGGTTCATCTTACTGGAAGATCTTGAAGAACAGTAATCATGTGTCGAACATAATTTCATCAGCCACAGCACCTACCCCAGGGTTTGATCTGTAGTGAAGTTTATCGAACAAATATTCCCTGAAGGAATTAAACATCAGAAACTTTGCCTTTGTTTTCATCTCACTAAATCGCTACGATCCAGCTTTAATCCTTGCCCAAGCAGCTTCTCTTCCAGGGTTCTCCGTATCAGTAACAACACCTTATCCTCACAGCTGCACATGACAGAAACTTGGAAGACATCCACGACAGGGCCCTGTCCCAGACATCTAATATGTGGAAAATACTTATTGATTCCAGAAGAAAGAGATATCTTAAATGTGTTCACATCTGTCCATTGTCACTGTCACCTTCCCCTTCTAAGACTTTACCATCTCTCTACTAAACAATCAAAGCCTTCTTCATTGCTCCTCAAAATACCCGTTTCTTTCATTTTTCCCCCAAACTGAAAACCACCCAAATGTTCACTCAGTTCTGCTTTTGACACCCCCATCAATTCTTCTCATAGCATCTAAATAGATATTCTTAAATTATTAATTAGATCTTATCACAACCTTGCTTTAAACTTTTCAAAACTGCTCCACTGAACCTAACCTAAGTCCAAATTGCTAATATGGCTCAGAATCATGTTGATTATCTTGCACCTGCACACCTCTTAAGTCTCATGCTGAGGTACTCTCCCTTAACTCAACACTAACTCAGGCCTTTTTCGGTACCTCAGTCTTACATATCCTTTAAGAAACTCTGTCCGGAAAACTCTCTCGCCTATTTTTTTAACACTGCAACTTGTATGAGCTATTGTAGGAGAAGGTGTCCCACACTCTAATCTTTTAGTGATCATGTGAATGGCCAATTAGAAGATGAGGAATATCAAAGGTAAAGAAGAAGAGGGAGGAAAGTTTCTTTTTTTAAAAATTATTTATTTATTTATTTGACACATAGAGATCACAAGTAGGCAGAGGCGTAGAGAGAGAGGAGGAAGCAGGCTCCCTGCTGAGCAGAGAGCCCAATGCGGGGCTCGATCCCAGGACCCTGGGATCATGACCTGAGCCGAAGGCGGAGGCTTTAACCCACTGAGCCACCCAGGCACCCCTAGGAAAGAAGTTTCTTTATTACCTCAATCTACACAGTTAGGCACACATAGACTCACACACCATCACCACAACTAACAGCAAAAACAACCTTAACTGTAGTCAAACTCTGGGTGCTCTATCTAAAGAAAATCATCTAACTCTCTGGGATTCATTTTCCTCACCCACCAAATAAGAATTGTGTCAAATTATACTCAAACATTTGAAAATTTCTGAGTCTATATGCTAATGAAGCACATGGCTCTTTTCCATTCAACATTGATTTTACTTCTGTAACAGCTTTTTGTCTTAAATCTTAAAAAACATTTCCACTCTTCAGAACCACACTTTCAAGTGGAAATAACTATGAAGTATCATAGCCATCATTAGCAAACATTTCATAAATTTATTAAGTGACATCAGAGATAAGAAAGTGTTATACACAAGCATAGACCTGGGGAGAAATGATGCATGTCCTCCTCTAATTTGTCAGCTATTTGGCAGTTTGAAGTCATGCCTTCCCTCTTGAAACTCTCTCCTCCCTTGGCCAGCCTCCACTGGTTCTTCTACTTATTCAACCACTACTTCTTACAGTTACTTTATGCCAATTGATAAAAGGTACAATATTGTTTTTAGAAATCATGAGTAGTAAATGGTATGCATTACATTTGTAAATAAGTATTAAAAAATTAGCTTATTAAAAATTTAGTTAAGCTCTGCTTAGCAGGAAAAGAATTTGGTTCATTCTTAACATGTGGAAAGTCATCTGAATTTTTTGTGTAAATGTTGTATCACCTAAGTTGAGTCCTTAAATGACATATTATCTTTGGTATACATGTGAATAGTGAATAGTCACATATACTTTGTCCATGCTTAGAGATTTGGAATCTATACAAACCTGAGTATGCCATCACTAGGCCTGTGAGTCAATTGTAGAGAGGGGGGAAAAAAATCACTAAATTCAAACCTGAGACAGACAAGGTATGGAGTTTTGCATAGAATTAAAAGTAGTCTGGTGGGACACCAGGGTGGCTCAGTTGGTTAAGCATCTGACTCTTGGTTTCTGCTGAAGTAGTGATCTCCGGGTTGTGAGAGGGAATTTTTCACTTGCCTTGTCCTTAAACCCAAACAAAACTAATGGCATTAATCCTTACTTTAATGCCAAAATTAGGGAGGTTGGGGAAATGTGACAAGCCTGCATTTTGTCTAGATACTGAGCTAACGTGACAAGAGGGATCTTGTGACCGACAGGTAGTCTAGTAAATTTCACCTGGAAACTGCACAAAAGTTGGTATCAAAGCCCAGTCGAAAGTTAAGAAATCTTTGTCTGATTTGCTCAGCACACACATCCCCTGAAGATCATCTTGGAAGCGGCTGCACAGGGCAGAATGTTGGGCAAGAACTCATGGGTAGGCTTGGGCTCTTCACTATCTGTCTCTCCTTTTCACCATGTAGTCACCACAAATGGCCATCATGCCTATATAAAATATTTTCTTGGAATATCTTAATGTATGATCCCATTTTGATATTTTCTGTCCACAGTTGTAAATTGAAGTAGCAGAACATCACAATTTGTTTTACTGCTTAGAAGTTTTAAGACTCAAATATCCTTAATTACTCTATGTCCCTGTATGCCATAGTTATTTTCAGGCTTGTCTGTTTATTTGTTTCTTGCAAGGTCTACAAAGACAAATTTTATGCTCAATCCCACTCTGATAGGGAGCTATTGTTTGAAAATGTATATTTTTTCATTAAGTTTATAATCTAAGTAAAGAAAAAATAAACACATTATTTAAAATATTAAATAGTGTAAATAATATTAATTAACATTAAATATTAATATCAATAGTATTGATATTAACTATCAATACAAAATTGTTTATATTAGTATACAATGAGCAATCACATGCACACTGAGGACTTCAGAGTCTGCCACAGAAGACACTGCTGTGAAGGCTTATAGATGAGACGTGACTTGGTCTTGGCTTGGGATGAACAGGAAGATTTAATAACAGTCTGAGAAATAAAAGTATGTTAATTAGGAACATACAGATAATCATCCCTTGTTAATACCAGAATAATTAAGGTCAATTATTCATAATTTGCTTTACTTTATAAACATTCACGTTCTAACATGCCTCAGGACCTTTGCAATTATTCTTGCTAACAACAGTTCTCTTACTTCAGATTTTCCCAGGTTGGTTCTTTCTCAGTCTTTATGTCTCAGCTTATCATTTTATTCATGTCAGCTGCCACTCTCCATCACATGAATGCATTTTTTCATGGCATACATGAATGTCTAAAATGTACATTTGTTTTCTTTTTGCCTTTCCCTCCTACTGGGAGCTTTTATTTGCTGCTGTATCCCCAGTGATTTGATCGAGTAGTAAATACAGATGATCTCTGACTTATAATTGTTTAACTTATGATTTTTTGACTTCACAGTGATCTAAAAGCAATATGTATTCAGTAGAAATCATACTTCAAATTTTGAAATTTGATCTTTTCCCAGCCTAGTGATTCATGTTTTAATACTCTCCTGTGATGCTGGGCAGTGGCAGCCAGCCACAGCTTCTGGTCAACCACACAATCATTAGAGTAAACAACCCATTCACTTACAGCCATTCTGTGCCCATACAACCATTCAATTTTTCATTTTCAGTAGAATGTTTGATAAATTACATGAGACAGTCAACATTTTATTATGAAACAGGCTTTATATTAGATGATTTTGCCCAACAGTGGGCTAATGTAAGTGTTCTGGTCATATTTAATGCAGGCAAGGCTAAGCTATGATGTTCTGCAGCTTAGGCATATTAAACGATTTTCAACTTATGATGGGCTTATCAGACCTCAGTCCCATTGTAAATTGAGGAAAATATGTAGTCAGTAATTGTGAGGTGAATGAAAGAGTCACAATGACTATTACATTATATCCCATGTTGGGAAGGAAGAATCGTTCAAAGGAGAGGGCAGGTAGGAAGGGAGGAACTCTTGCAGAGCTAGCACACTATTTGACTCACAGAAGGTATTCACAGGCTGTCAGTCCAACTGATAATCAGTAAAGGTTTATTGAACCCAGCTGCATTAAAGAACTTACAATTGTAGATAGAACAGAGAGCTCTAGTAGAAGAATAATGCAGAAAAACAGAAGTTGGGATCAAATTCAAAAAGATCTTAAATGTTAAGCAAAGAAGTTTGTGATAAACTAATGTAGTGGGGAATAATGGAAGGTTTTTGATCAGTAGGGCGTTAAGGTAAAAATAATTTTAGGAATAAAAAAATGTCGGAAATTCAAGTCATGTGGTATGGTTCACCTTAGACTAAGAAAAGAAGAGAAGGAAAAAACAAAGTCAAGAAGGGACCTATTGCAAGAAACCAAACATATCATGATAGATTCCTGATCTATCATGAACGACATGGAGGAATCGGTACCTATAGAAGAACTGGCAGGACTTTTTACATAATTCACTATTAGAAACAGAGAAGACTAAGAAATGATGGGGTTTGAACTTGAACGATAGGGAAACTGAAGTTGTAGAAATACAGAATATAAAATAAACCAAGTTTTGAGAGAAAATTATGATATGAAGGTAGAAATAACTATTCAGCAAGTAGAAATACATAACTGGATATATGAGTCTGAGGTTAGAGTGGGACACATAGACTAGTATTTTCCAAAGTAAGTTCCATGGCATGTTATAAGGTATTCAATAACATATACAAAGAAAAGAAAAAGTAGGCATGCCCAAATAAGTAAAAATCTGAGAAGCATTGAGTCAAAACATTTTCTTACTGCAGAATGCCTGAGTCTTTAATATCCCATGTGCCTTACAAATATCAATACAGTGGTTTTATATCTGCAAAGTTTTCAAAATTTGTTCAAACACCATTTATTTATTATGAAATATCTATGAGGACTCCTAATCCACAGAAAAATAAAAGTGGGAAAGACATAATCATTGTTTAATTTGCTAAGGCTACCATAACAAAATACTGCAGACTGGGGGACTTAAACAGAAATTTCTTTTCTCACAGTTCTTAAAACTGGAAGTTGAACAACAATGATGTGTCAACACATTTGGTGTCTTCTGAAGCCTTTCTTTGGCTTGCTAATAAAGCTTGCAGATGGGCCTTGCAGAGAGCTACCTTCTCTGTGTGTCCTCATATGGTCTCTCCTCTGTACATGTATATTCTGTGGGTCCAAATTTCCTCTTTTTTTATGGACACCAGTCAGATTGGACTAGGGCTATCCTAAAGACCTCATGCTAACTTCATCACCTCTTCAAAGCCACTATCTCCAAGTCCACTCACATTCTGAGGTACTAGTGCTTATGGCTTTAACATGTGAATTTGGGGGGGGGCACAAAGTAGCCCATAATCACAATCAATACAATGAGCATGGGTAGAAATCTCCATAAAAGGAAGATTAAAGCCATAAGAAAGTGGGCCCACAGACTGACATGGAAAAGACTCACAGTAAAAATAAAGGAAAAAAAGCCATGGAAGAGCTAAAAAAGAACAGAAAGGTAGTACTGCCAGGATATTAAGCATCAGAGTGATGAAGTTTCCCTAGAAATGCCAATGTATCCGAAAGTTATAGAGAGCAAAGAGGAAGAGAATTTAGAAGAGGTAATGCAAGAGTGTTGGTGATCTTTGGGATCCCAGTAAGTAGTTTGAGATACAAGAGATTAAGAACTGATAATATATTTAATTGTGAGAGACTAAATGCCATATTTGAGAAATCTGGCATTAAAAGAAAGGAAATAGCCTGGAGGATGGAGTTACCATTTTAGATTGACTCCTACAAAATTGTCATTTTGGTAGGTCAAAAGAAAGTCAATTAGCAATTTCACATGATCCAACCTAAGAAATGATCTGTTTATTTTTAAAGAAGATTTAACATAGATAAGACAAGAGTAAGAAATACTGGGAAAAGTAATACTGAAGAAGCTAGAAGTAAATAATTCAAAAGTTTGAGGAGAAAATGGGAAAACATTCACAAAAAAATACTGAAGAAGGATCTTCTTGAAAGAAAATAATCTTTAAATAAGAAAATAATCTTTAAGTAAGAAAGTTTGAGGGGTACCTGTGTGGCTCAGTTGGTTAACACCTGTTTTCGCCTCGGGTCATGATCCTGGTGATCTGGGATCAAGGCCCCATGTGGTATTCTAGATGGAGTCCCTGTGTTGGGCTTCCTACTCAATGGGAAGCCTGCTTCTCCCTTTCCCTGTGGCCCTCCCTCTGCTCATGCTGTTGGCACCTCCCTCTCACTCTTAAATAAACAAGTAAAATCTGAAGAAGAAGAGGAGGAGGAGGAGAAAGAGAAGAAGGAGAAGGAGAAGAGGGAGAAGAAGAAAGTTTGAAAATGTAATGGAGAAAGTACGAGTAGATGGGCTCAATTTCTGAAATGCCAATAGAAAATTTAAAATGGAAGTCTCGACATCTACACATTTCATAAATGTTCAATAAATTTCTGCAAATGTTTCTTTAGTTAGACTCTAATTATTATCTACTACTTTATTATTATTATTTACTAAATTATTTTAATATTACTTTATTATTTATGCCATAGTCTAGTAGACTATAACCTATAGCTTAAGAAAATTAAAAGGTATAAGATTGCAAGTCTATTATTTTTCTTATAAAGACAGTGATTATATAATAGAAATACAAGGCATTGTTCAACATTTCACATAATGCAGAGCCTATGCAATTAGCCAATGACCTTACTCCTATCTGCTTGCACACCTCAGCAGGATTCCACAAGTTCTTACGGTAACTAAACTCAAGTATAGAGGAAAAGTCTGAAAAAATTCTGCTCCAGTTGATATAATAGGGAGATAAGACAAATAATTGGGTTGCTATCTAAATTCTCTGCTATCAGTCACTGAATGTGTATGAAATTCTACTGGCACAGCAAATAAATAGTCGTCGCACAAAATCTGAAGTGAAAAGTCATAGATTTTTAGAATCTTATCCCCAAGACAGGGAGGAAACACTGATATTTGTAATGCATTTTCAGTACTTTTTTCCCCAACCGGGCTGAGAAATATAAAGCATAATCACAGAAATAAAAATAGTATGTTCTGTGATTGCATAGTGTGTTCTGTGATAGCATAAATTTAATTGGACAGTTTTAGAAGGAGAATAATATTTTAAGTTAAAATAAAATATATTATTGGCTATAATACAAAATGTATATAAACTTTAATGATAAAAACTTTAAAATATTTATATGCAGCCAACCACATCTGGCTCCGCCTCAAGAACACACCTCTATAGAGAGCACGACAGATTATTCACATATTTGTTCTCCTCTGTCACTGGGCTTGCTTTCTTAGAACAATTTGAGAACTGACAAGTGAAAAAAATGAAAGGGTTATTGCCTATCTAAACATTCAATGTACTGTCAAGGAGTGATATTGGCACTAAATGAAACACTGTTCTTCATGTACAAGAAAAATATGTCATTTAAAAAGTTGTTCATACGAACAGATTATTAACTTCGGTTTACCTAATACAAAACTTCTATAGTCAGACATGCATGGACATGGTTTTTATAGAATGAGCATAGTGTTTGCAGAATGAACTTAACAAGAAACACAGTTAATCAAATCCAGTTATTCAGAAAAAGAATTTTAAATTATAGTACTTGAGGGGTGCTTGGTGGCTCAGTGGGTTAAGCGGCTGCCTTCAGCTCAGGTCATGATTGTGGGGTCCTAGGAATGAGCCCCATCCACCTCGGGCTCCCTACTTGATGGGGCGTCATCTTCTCCCTCTCTCTCTGCCCCTCCCCCACTCATGATCATACTCTCTCGCTCTCTCATTCTCTCTCAAATAAATACCTAAAATCTTTAAAAAATTGTAGTACTCGACCTTAAAATTTATAATCAGTAAAAACTGGAGAACCAGCTATAGGTAAAATGGCAGGCAAACTAACCGTCTGGATAATTCAGTCCAAAGTTTATATAGTAGAACCAATATTTTGAACTTGTCAGTGAAAAATAACAAAGTTTTTTTTTTTTTAATCTCCACCCTTTACAAATGTTTTGTCCTTTTACTTTTCTATGGTGATTTTCCTCCAAGATATTAAGAGAATACCTTAAATGGAAAATTCTTTTAACGTTTTTCAAAAAAGTCCTGCAGGCAGAAGGGCACCAAGAATCACCTCTATTTTATAGATGGGGAAATTATATTCATGCGGTTAAAAATTAAAATTTTAAGGGCCCTTGATAGGCTCAGTCAGTTAAGCATCTGCGTTTAGCTCAGGTCATGATCCCCGGGTCTTGGGATGGAGCCCTGCAGCAGGCTCTCTGTTCGGCAGGGAAACTGCTTCTCCCTCTCCCCTCAGCTTGTGCTCTCTCTCACTTTCTCCCTCTCTCAAATAAATAAATAAAATCTTTTGGGGGGTGAGGTGAGCCTGGTGGTGGGTATTATAGAGGGCATGTATTGCATGGAGCACTGGGTATGGTGCATAAACAATGAATTTTGGAACACTGAAAAATTAAAAAAACTTCAAAAATTTTTTTAAAGATTTTATTTATTTATTTGACAGACAGAGATCACAAGTAGGCAGAGAGGCAGGCAGAGAGAGAGTGGGGGAAGCAGGTGCCTGGCTGAGCAGAGAGCCTGATGCAGGTATTGATCCCAGGACCCTGAGATCATGACCTAAGCTGAAGGCAGAGGCTTAACCCACTCAGCCACTCCAACACCCCTCTTTTTAAAAGTTTTTAAAAAATTAAAATTAGATTCCTCTTTCCCAGTGAAATTAAGTAAATATTTATTAGGCTTTATACCAGTTTTCACTAACATGTTAGTTATCATAGACCCTGCATGTATATCATAAATGATAAATTACATGAAGAAATCAGAAATTGAACTATGTTCTCCTATTTATTTACATAAGTACATTTTGGAAAGAACAGATATTAGAGACTTCTGATTAAATAGGAGATAGAATATATGTGTCCAGCAGCAATAAATTAGATGCTCAACAAACTTATTTTCCTTTCTTCATAGGGACACCACCAGACTATATTTCTGAACCTTTTTTAAATTTAGTCATAACCATGTGTCCAAATGTGACATGTAACTCAGTCTGCTGTTACCTCCACCTGTAAAAAAGAATATGGGCTCTTTCCTTACCATGCGGAGGATCCAGTGGTTTGCCAAGGCCCTGTTGGGGGGTGAAGTGTTAAACTGAAAGGGGGCTGGATTCCCAAATGACCACGTTGTGAAAAGTACCCCAGTGCACTCAACCACCACCTCCATAGACTGTGATGAATTTACCTGTGTGAGAAAGGCAGGAATGAACTGTGTTTTAAGCCTGTGAGAATTGGAGTTTATTATTCTATTCAAACCACTCCACAGAACAAAATGTGTTTATCTGCCACTGCCTCCATAAACTATATTGAGATAACAGTAAATGGAAAAGAAAAGACACAAACTAAAAGGACAAATAAAACCAGAGAGGCAAAAAATGCTCAGCTCGTTATTTTAAAGTTAGAAAGTAGCGCAAGAAGAGATAACTTACATGACAGAGGAGACAGAATTGAACTGAAATGGATGGGAATAATGAAGGGAAATTGAGCCAATCTACCCTGAACTCATAAAATGCTTAGGTCTTGCCAGAACTAAATAACATAAAAGGACAGGGTTAGGTTGGGGTTCAAAAGATGGGATTGGTTGAAGGTTTTAATTATCAGGGGTTAGGTCACAGGTCTCTGTCTCCCACCATTACTAATTCTTCCAAATCTTGTGAAAAACCATAATTTTGCTTGATAAAAAAAATTGAACTACAGACATATCAGGGACAGTGGAAGAGGGAAGTCAGATGCCAGAATAAAAACAATAAGGTTAAATAAAATCTGCACATAAGTAATGAGGCCTCCCAGCCATTATTCCATGCTGCTTCCAGAACACTGGTATTTAGGTATATATTTCTAATACAAAAGAACAGTAGATTCTTCATTAGAGAAACCAAATGATAAAAGACCTACATAAATATTAATATTTGTCATATTTCAGGGAAAATGATAGAAATTTCCTCTAGAAAGTCTGTAGAAAGTCTCTAGAATTAACTATCCCACTACTACTTCCACCACCACACACATGTACAAATTATTTTTAAGATCTTTTTAGGTCACCTTCTTGAAGGTAAAAGATTGCTAAGGTTCTAAGGAAATTCTTCAAACAGAGAGACTAAAACAAATGAAAAAGAAAATAGATGAAGCAAAAATAATTCAGGTAGCATAAAAAAACTAATCATCCTCATTATTAATATCATCAGATAAAAAAGATATCAAATATGATCCAGAAATACAATGCTATGAATAAGATTAATCAGAGAACAAAATTAGATCCTATATGTTAAAAATAGAATTTTTTAAATTAGAAGATAAAGCTGAGAAGATATAGAAAGTTAAACAAAATAAAAAAACAAAATAATAAAAAAATATAACTAAAGGGGAAACATACAATAATGAGATCAAATTAAAAAAGCATTATACAACCAATATAAATTTCAGAAATTAAACAAAGTCAAAATGCAAAAATTACAAAAGAAAATTTTAAAAAAAAGAATAAGAAAGATAAAACTGAAATCATTGGCTTCCAGATTAGATATTCCCATTGAGTGGCTTCAGATTCGAGAGAGGAAAAAATGATTTTTAAAACTAGAATTCTATAATGATTGTGTTGGTTAGGCACATCAGTCCATAATCTCAGCTTAACCAAATCTAGCGTCAGCTCTGTGAATAAGGCAACTGCAAATGATTCCAGCTCAGCCATTTGACTCTTTCCCAGCCCTTTAAACCTTCCCAGCTCAAGTCTTAGACACCGTGGAGCAAGGATCCTCAAGTGCCTGCTAAATTACTGACCCACACAATTTGTGAACATAATAAAATACTTGTTACAATATGCCACTAGAGATCAGGGTGACATGTTACAGAGCAATACATAACTAGAATATCAGCTAGACCAGCAACTAAATGCTGAGATTTTCAGACATGCAAAGATTCAGCATATCTACATCCCCAAAATCATTTTTTAGGAAACTATTATAGGGTGTACCTTAGCAACATGATGCGTCAACCAAAAAAGGAAAGCAACATCAGATCCAGAAAACAGGGAATCCAGCACTGGAAAGAGGGAAGGTAGGCCTGGGAATTATAAACTCTGCAGCAGTACTTCAGAAAAAATTATCAAGCTTTAGTAAGAGTATGGAAGACCTTGGAAGGAAAGTCCCTTTGGGAGGGCAGTGGAATACTGAATTTATGGAAAATTTGAGCACTTTGTTTAAAGATTTTATTTATTTATTTGAGAGATAGAGAGAGAGAGAGGGTGAGAGAGAGCACAAACCAGCGAGGGGTGGGGGGAGGTAGAGGCCCATGGGGAGAGAGAAGCAAACTCCCCGCTGAGCAGGGAGCCAGAGAGGGGGCTGGATTCGCACCCCCAGGGATCATGACCTGAGCCAAAGGCAGACCCTTAACTGACTGAGCCACCAAGGTGCCACAAATTTGAGTACTCTGACTAATTATGGCAGATATTTGACAAATCTATTGGAACCTTTGGAAAGAAATGATGGTAAGCATATATGAAACTAAATAAATTAAATAAACAAGATTATGGTTAACCTCAAGAGTAATAAAAAATGTTAGAGAAAGAGGGAAAATATAAAAAGGGCTAAGTCTTCTACTATTAAAATGTAAAATAAATAGTTGACTTCTAAAATTGATTTAATAATAAATGGATAATAACATTATATAACAACTGGATATAAGAACAAGAAATAGCATATTTAGCATAACCAAATAATTGAAAGAAATAGCATATTTAGCATAACCAAATATTTATAATATTTGGTTATGGGAGAAGAAGAGTATAGAAGGTATGGAGCAAGAGATTGCTCTATTTGCAATAAAATCTTCTAGTACTGTTTAGTTCTCCTTGGATAAGGATAACAATCACATTCCAAAGTACAAAATATGCATATAAATCCTCATCAAGCCAAACGAGTAAATAAATTTAGTATAGAGTTTGTTACATGATTTGCATTCAGTCTCATCCACTTACTGCCTTAGGTACATTACTTACCTAGCCTTCCTTAGCCTCAGTTTCCATGTGGGAAAAATGACGGTGATATGTTCCTTATAGTGTTGTCAGAAATGTTAAAAAAAAAAAAAGACAAAATTCAAATGAGTAAAATTTAAAAATCTTATTGGCTTTACTCAATGATTCATGAATCAGGCAGCATTTCATCTAGTAGATAGAAAGAAGCTCCAAAGAGTTAAATAAAATGAAAGACTTCTATAGGTAGAAAGGAACAGAAACAAGGAAGTCATACTAGGCAAACATTAGGCTGTTTGCAGCAAGGTCACTTCCCTGTGGCGAATGACAGGAGTCTGTCAGTCAGATTACATCACTAGTACTGACCAGGAGATTCCTGATTGACTGGTTTAAGATTCCATTTCTGGGAGAGGCCAAAACTGTATTTAAGTTCATTCAATCTGTTTAGCGACATGGAGTTTAGCGTAAGTGACTCCATTTTGAGCCTGTCATCTTGTTTTTAATGGACATAAAAGATACAACAACTGTAAAGTAACTAAAATGTAGCAGAATTTTGGGGTGCCTGGGTGACTCAGTTGGTTAAGGGTCTGCCTTTGGCTCAGGTCATGATGCTTGCATTTATCTAAATAAATACATAAATATCTTGTACTCTTTAAGAATGTTCATCAAAATTAACTTAAATGTACAATATAAGTACCTGAGGTCCACAGGCCAAAACTAAAATGTATGCAATTCAATAATCTGGTATTACATTCATCCAGTGAAGGTGAAAGTCTAATACATTAGAATAGATATTCACTTTATATTCACTAAATATAATGCATTGTATGGTATATTGAGAAATAAACGATTATCTTTTTTGGTCTCAAAATTTCCACTGCACAAATAGTCTAAATCACCTAACTTTCTCAGGATTCAGATATTCTCTCCATATAGAATAAAAGAGGAAAAATGGCTCTGGTTACCTAACTGGTAAGAATGAATTATTACCTCTGTAAAGTGCATTGGCTTTTAGGAAGAGATTGTTGCAACACAAATGAAAATACATTTTTTTAATTTAATGGGAGACTTTGTGTTGTATGCACTGTGTAAAAAGGCCAACCCAGCACTTCCTTCCTAGAGGAGCCTGTCACCTCTCTTTTCGCAAGCATTAATGCTGTCTTGAATTAAAGAAGCACTAGAGAAATGACTTTTTCTTCTCCATCAAATACCCTAGTTTTATTGTAGACTTGAGTGCAAATTATTATAGTCCGTCCCTCTCTAAGAAACTGTACCTGGATAGCTAATGTGTGACAGCACAATTAGACACAAGGTTCCCCTCAATTTCTTAAACTGTAAAGTGCACAGGAATAACCTGGGGATCTTGTTGCCAGCAGATTTTGGTTTTGCAGGCCTGGGATGTGGCCCAAGAGTCTGCATGTCTACCAGCTTCCAGGAGATGTCCATTTGGTTGGTCCTCAAACCACATTTTGAGTAGCAAGGATTAAAAGAGAGTGCCCTCATACGAATGTGGTGTGGGCCATGTAAATAAATATTACTCATCGTGCTAAACATTAACCACTTTCCAATGTCCATGTTAAGAATTATAACCATAGTTCCCTGATTTGAAGAAACTAGTGACTTCTGGACCGAAAGAAGTGGAGAGTAAATTGAAATTGAAAATGCATCGTCTGCTGAGGTTATTCAATGCCTTGCTGAGCTCATTCAGGATTTTTTCATCCTCCATTACCCTCATTAGGCCTGTTGGGTTAGTGCTCAGTGTTGATCTGTATCTTAGTCAAGACAATTGCTGCTGATTAACTATAATTACTGTAATGGGGCCAGCTTTCTTTCAGAGACTAATGCCCTCAGCTCATCCCTGCATTGTTCTGTCATAAAAGGTCCCAATCTGCTAGTCACTTACTTACTTATTCTTTAAACCAACAACAAGTTGCTTCATGTGTGGGCTTTTAAATACTGTCCACTAGGTCTAAATACCTTAGGTATACCTTTTACTTTACCTTTTCTTTTTCTCCCTCCCCTTTCTCTTTTTTTTTTAAATTTTAGAATAAGAGAATGATGAGTCATAAAAAAATATAGGTAGTGTTTACATACAATTCTAGAAGCTACAAAAACAAAAATTTAAAGGTACATTAAAATATCACTTACTACTTGGAAAGATTACAAATTTTTTGCACATTATGCAGATGTGCATGGTAAATATAAGATGGTAAATATAAGTGAATTAAAACAATTCACTAATTTTACTAACTTGATGACCTATGGATATGATTCTTTACTTTTTAATTTTTTTAATTTGCTTATATAATAAATCTAATCCACAAACTCCTACATGTACAATGTATTTTGCTATTTTTGTCAGAAAGTTGAAATAATAAACAAACAATATTATATCTAAAATGCTCTAGTTTTAATAATTTTCTAACTTTACCCTCTATTGAAACACTGAGCATGGATATTTATCAATTACAATAGAAATCTAGTGAATGTTTATTTTTTTGACAGCGATATAATTTGGGAAAATAGTGTGGCAACTTCTTTCATGAAAATATCATGTCCCTAGCAATTATAGGGGAGTCCAATATAAAACAGGCTAATTTTGGAAGATCTATTTATAATATAATACAAAGTTCTTAACATAAGGTATATTCATAATTCCTAAGACAAGCAAAATACAGACATGATTATACAGTACTAGCAAAAGAACCAGAGACTAGTATTTGAGATGACTACATCACTAAACAAGACTCATGTATCAATACTTTCATTTACAATTAATTAATTAATAAAAGTCCTATCTACCTCAAATAGTTGTGAGAATTAAATAAAAATATATGTGATAATACTTGGGAAAGTTTGATGGTATATTGTATGGGTTGGGAAATTAAAGTTAATTCAAATTAAATGACCTGAAAAATTCTGGTTTGGTTAAAACTAGAATAAAATGCTTTGGGTTTCACGGGCTCTCAAAACTTTCATTACTTCCAGGTTGAGAATAAGACAATTTTTTTAGCATAACATTTAATAACTGACACTAGCAAATCAGTCTAATCTCATTCTCAATACATACGGCAGTCATCCAGTTCCATACAAATGGTTTATAAACAAATTGGTTGAAAATCAATTGTCTGAAGTGACAAACTAAGTGAAATGAAATGAACTTTACAATCAAATATTCAAACCTACATTTCTTTGTTATTTATTTGCAATATTTTGTCCTATGCTGTAGCCTAGCAATATTGGGTGTTTTGTTTTTTAGGTTTTTTTGTTTTGTTTTTTATTTTTTATTTTTTTGTTTGTTTCTTTTGTTTTGGTCTCAGGCTTTAATAGTTTTGATTCACAGGTTTTACTACACATGTTTTAGCCCATCATTTTAAAATCTTCCTCTTCTACTACTCCAGGTTTTATAAACTGAATTTTTAGCATTTGATTTTATTTTTTCTGAGGCTGATTCTAATTTTGCTCCTGAATTTTTTGTGCACTTGTATCAATTTTTAACAGTATCCCCAATTCTGACTGTCGAAGTTATGTGATTTTTTAAAAGTCCTTAACATAAGACAGTTTTACATACAAATGGATTCTCAAAACAAGCAAAAAGAGACACAACTATACATAGTAAGAGAAAAATACTAGTGAGGAAGAATCTTTCAAAAAACAACCACTACTTTGTATGTATATGAACATAAACAAAAAAAAAATCTAAAAACTATACATGACACTTAAAAGGATATAAAAAATTTCAAAACTACTTTCTTGTACCCAGAAATGCAAAAACAAAAAAAGAAAAGCCTCACAAAATTGCTGGAACATATTCATTATATGGTAAGGTATCACATGACAGTGATGATGATAATAGTAACAATGGTGAAGATCATGTCACAAGCTAATTCTTATAAATTAAACTGATAACCTTTACTATTTTAATTTTTTTTTTTTTTTTTTACTAATTTACTGATGTACCTTTTTTGGTGGTTGAAAACCTACTCATCTTTTACTAAAGGTCAGATGACACCTCCTCTGAGAATATACCCTCCCTTACTCCCATAGCACCATGCTAATTAGCCGATTCAACATCTAACACATTCCACTGTGGTTCTATGGTTATTAATCTACTTATTTAAGACAGAAACATGTCTTCTTAAAAGCTTATAGAAGAGTATGTGGCATACAGCAAGTACTTAATGATTGTCTGATGAACTAACTAATTCATATAAGCATACATTATTTTTCTTAAAATTACCAGGGATTATTATGCATAAAGAACTAAACTCTCACTATTTCTTTCCTAAATTACTAATGACATATTTATTACATTCCTAAACTACCAATAAATCACCTTGTCTTACTGGCATGCCTTTCTTTTCCACCAGCCATGCAACATAACATGTGAGTAAATATTATTTCTAATAGTATATGTGTTAGCAAATATTATGAGTAACTAATATGTTTGTACAAAGTGTTTACCAATATAAGGTACTAGGGACCAGTCAAAATACATAATTTTTTTATTTGTATTTTGTATGCTCTGAAGTCTCCTTGGTAAAATAGAAATAATTCTGGCTTAGGAATTAGATGACCTGATTTATAGTCTGATCTCTAGAGCTCAGTAAATGTAAGACCTTGTGGGGGACTTATCCTCTCTGTGCATCAGTTTACTGATCTATTAAAATGTCCTTCTTAACTACCAAGAATTTACATGGGCCAGTGGCATGTCTTTTTAATCTCTTTAAATCATGCGAAGAATACAGCAGAACTTTAAGGAACATTTCTCAAAGGATAAACAAAAAATTCTTGAGAATTAGTGAAGTATGTATATTTGTAGTAGTGTTGGAGAGAGATGGCAAGAGGTTGAGTTGATAGAGAAAACAGATATTTACATCAGTAACAATAATAGCAGACAATTCAAATAATAGAAATATATACAAAACCATATGAAATTTGGCATGGCACACCTTAAGGATTATAGATACACATGGAGAATATACAAGAAAAGAGAAGCTAGAAAAAAGAAGGAAAGAAAGAAAATTTCTTAGGGGTTTACTCTAGGAGAGTATTATTTCATTTAGTAATTACTCAATTACATTTAATATAATTATTATAATTATATAAGGCAACCATTATATATATTTTTTAATTTGAAAAGGCATCATAGCCATTGAAGGGCAGAAGGGGGCATTGAACAGAGTCAGCTGACTTCAAGGTCAGCATTCTCCCACAATTTATCACCCCCCTCAAGCCAGGGAGACCATCTAGGAGGTACTGCATTAATCTCAAGATCAAATAAAAATAAAATAGTTGAACTGAGGTGGTAGCCATGGAAATAAACAGGGAAAAGAGATTCAGGAAGCCCGTAGGAAATAAGCTGCCTGGATTTGGTGATTAGTTAGATACGGGGGTTAGAGAAAGAAGAAATTGAGGGTGCTTTTTTCTCAAATTTAGGGTTACTTGAAAATGCCCCCCAAAAGGATACAGTTGAAATTCTGATAATACTAATTCTAATAATACTAATTAGAGAAAGAAAAAAAACTTTTTTCCCTACACATGCATCTATAGAACACTATAGTAGTTTTTGTTTTCTAAATTGCTATTAACTCAATGAAGAAATAATATTGGTATTTCCATAATTGATTTGAGGTATAAATGAGAACAAGTTCAAATATGCATTGTATGTGGGGCGCCTGGGTGACTCAGTGGGTTAAAAAGCCTCTGCCTTCGGCTCAGGTCATGATCCCAGGGTCCTGGGATCGAGCCCCATATCCGGCTCTCTGCTCAGCGGGGAGCCTGCTTCCTCCTCTCTCTCTCTCTCTGTCAAATAAATAAATAAAATCTTTTTAAAAAAATGCATTGTATGTTTCTAATGATTACATTAATAATTACTGTGAACTGAATGTTTGTATCTCCCCAAAATTTGCCTTAAATCCACACTGTGACTATATTTGGAGATGGCGCCTGGGAAAGTGATTAAGGTTAAATGAGATCATGGGCTGGAGCTTTGGTCCAATAGAGCCAGTGCCCTTATAAAAAGAGGAAGGGATTGGGGTGCCTGGGTGGCTCAGTGGATTAAGCCTCTGCCTTCGGCTCTGGTCATGATCTGACCTGGGATGGAGCCTGAGTCAGGCTTTCTGCTCAGCGGGCCTGCTTCCCCCGCTCCCCACTTCTGCCTGCCTCTCTGCCTACTTGTGATCTCTGTCTGTCAAATAAACAAATAAAATTAAAAAAAAAAAAAAAGAGGAAGGGACACCAGAGCTCTCTCTCTTTTTCTCAATGAGAGGGCAGCTGTTTGCAAGCTAGGAAGAGAGCCCTCACTAGAGAACAACCACGCTGGCACCTTGATTTCAGACTTTCAGGCTCCAGAACTGTGAGAAAGTAAATTTCTGTTGTTTAAGCCACCCAGTCAACGGCATTTTGTTATGGCAGCTTCAGCTGACATAACAAAATGATGTTTTATTAATTAATTTGACATATTTATTGAGTACCTTCTATGTGGAGAGGCACTATGGTAGATGTTATTGAAATTGAATGGGACATTGTCTCTGACTTCAAGAAATTTACAAAGAAGCAGAGGAAATTAGAAACACAGGAAAAACCCACAGCTCCCAAATCTATAAAATAGACCTCATAAACAAATGTCAGTGATATCATTAACTGGTCAAATGATCTGGGAGCAATTCTGGACCTTGTGCAAATTTTTCATCATCAAGCAATTACTGTATTGCAATCCTACATTTCAGCACTTGATCCAAATTTAAGGAATTTCAAAAGCTAGACAAAAAAAAATCAGTTTTTGCCTTTGAAGGTCAAAAGAAACAGTTATGACAAATGTATACATAGGTCACAATATATCAATAGATTACACAAATGACAGTTACACAAAGGTGAACTTGTAGAATCAAGAAGTTACTTTCGATAACAAAGAGGGAATTCTAAAAGAGACATCTTTTGTGTTGTCTTGAATGAGTAATTTAGCAGTAAGTTACCCAGTATGGTAACCTCATGTGAAAGGTTATTTAAAAATATATATGTATATAGCAAGCCACTAAATATAAAATAAAAGATGATTCTGAATCATTTTCACCATTAGTGGAAATGGATATGATGCAGAAAGGAAAAGGATTTAGGAGATCACATTTCTGAGATTGTCTAAAGTTATGTATCGGTTAACAACTAAGTTAAAACTCGAAATAGTTTTCCACTGGAATTTGGCCAACTAACAATTCAGAAAAGCCAACAATTTGTTTTAGTATTGGTTTCAAACTATAGGAAAATATTAATCAAATCATATCATCCTATCAAAAATGTAGCAGATTTCATTCCAGTTGCTTACTTAATTGTCTATGAGCTTTTTAGAACTCACTGATAATCTCCAGGCACAAGGGATCTGTTTTCCTTGTTTACCAATGTATAGTATACAAGTAGGAATGAACATATATCTATATATATTTTAAAGATTTTACTTATTTATTTGGCAGAGGGAGAGAGCACACAGGCAGGGGGAGCAGCAGAGGGAGAGAGAGAATCTCCCTGCTGAGCAGGGAGCCTGATATGGGGCTCGATCTCAAGACCCTGGGATCATGAACTGAGCCAAAGACAGACAACTAACCGACTCAGTCAACCAGGGACCCCAGGATGAATATATTTTAGTTGAACAAATAAATAAATAAATCTACAATTATTTAACTCTTAAATGCAAGACCAGAATTTAATAATATAAACTAATTGGCTTTGCCACTTTGCCTAAGATTATAATCATATTTTAATATGAAGTGTTTAACATTTAAGCATTTTAACATAAATTAATATAAAATTATGTAACATTATTATTAATTAAAGACTATAAAGGTGAATAGTCTTTAATTAATAATAATGTCATTTAATTATTATTCATATGTTTAAATTATTTAATATGTGTACCTGCAGTTACTTAAATTCCTTTTGTAAAGTTGCAAATGATGCAGAGAATCATTGAGGACCAGAAACCACATTTCATGATATGGTAATGAAGCACCAGTCAAATGTTGCAGTGATGGGAAGGGCATTTAGCAGTAGTTCAAGTAACTATATCATGTAGAAATAGAGAGTGAAAGTAGTTTTATTCAATAAATTCTACAGGCATATTTAGAATAGTGTAATATATTGGGATTGGAGCAATGATTGTTTGCTCTCTTCTCAAGGATGTACAAATTATTAAGGTAATATTTAAATATTACTGACATTTGATTAAGGAGATGTAAGTCACTCTATTAGGCACAAAGCATTTTTCTATCATTTTTCATTTTTTAATGGGCAGGACAACAAATGATGTTACGTCAATCAATTTCATTTTGAGATCTGGAAAGATGCTGGAATAACCTAAGCAAATTAGAAGCTATGCATAAAAGATGATAGATGTATATGATAAAACAGAGAACAAGTTATGTAAGCTCAACTTATGTCTATGTAGGAGTACTGAGTATAAAAATATAGAAAAACGATATTTGTAATACCATTTAGCTCAGCATTAGAAATATTTTTGACTTTGTCTCTTATTTACTTTATTTACTTATTTACTTATTTTACTTAAATTTACTTAAAATTTAAATGTTAAATTTACTTATTTACTTATTTCTCTTATTTACTTTAAAACAAGCACTAAATTTGCTGTAATATCATTTTCAGACAATGGCCATCATTGGTTAGTTCCTAATATAAGAGAACACAAAGGGGTGTGCCTGTGCGGCTCAGTCGGTTAAACATCTGCCTTCCGCTCAGGTCATGATCCTATGGTCTTGGGATCAAGCCCCATTTTGGGCTCCCTGCTCAGCAAGGAGTCTCCTTCTCCCTCTCCTTCATCCCCTCCCCTCATCACGTGGGTGTTCTCTCTTTCAAATAAATAAATAAAATCTTTACAAAAAGAGAGAGAAAAAGAACACAAAGGACCACATAGGAAAATTACATTGAGCTTAGACTATGTCCAGGAGTAAGTAGTCTCTTGGTATTTTAGTAAGATGACTGGGAAATGGAGTATAAATATGACTATATTTGCTCATGGCACAATAGTGAAGTGTGGCTTGCTTTATAGAACAGAAGAAATTTAAGTAATTCTTATCTGTCTTTTACATAGTCAGAGGGGGAGGAAAATATTCCAGTTACCAGAAATACATACATAGAAAGCTGCTCACAATGGCCATGGTCACCAAACTGTGGAAAGATCCAAGATGCCCTTCAATGGACGAAAGGATAAGGAAGATGTGGTCCATATCACTATGGAGTATTACGCCTCCATCAGAAAGGATGAATACCCAACTTTTGTATCAACATGGACGGGACTGGAAGAGATTATGCTGAGTGAAATAAGTCAAGCAGAGAGAGTCAATTATCACATGGTTTCACTTTTTTGTGGAGTATAAGAAATAACACAGAGGACATGGGGAGATGGAGAGGAGAAGGGAGTTGAGGGAAATTGAAGGGGGAGATGAACCATGAGAGACTATGGACTCTGAAAAACAATCTGAGGGTTTTGGAGGGGCGGGGGGTGGGATGTTGGGCCAGCCTGGTGGTGGGTATTGTGGAGGGCACATATTGCATGGAGCACTGGGTGTGGTGCATAAACAATGAATTCTGTTACACCGAAAAGTAATTTAAAAAAATTAAAAATTAAAAAAAAAGAAAGCTGCTCAGCAAATTATCTCCATGTATATGTATGATAGTTAAGTGAAGATATAAAGGTACTTGAGATATACTGAAACACTGGCAGAGGAGGGGGGACTCTACATTCTTGTTAAATTTCCTAAAGAAAAAAAAAAAGCGCATGGTCTGTTAGAGAATTGGAATCTCTAATTATGTGGCCCAGACAACTGAAAATGGCTCTGTTATTCACCCAGGGGATGCAGGCAGGACCGATTCAAAGGGAAAGTAATAAGTTTTAATATGTCAATTATGTAAGTAGCCTGCTGGTAAATACACCCAGGCAGCATTTGGGAATATGATTCTAGCTTTCGGGGGTGAAGCCAGAATTAGACATATGCATTTGGGAGTCATACAAATATAAAAGCTTTGAAGTTGAAACCACAGTCAAGAATAAGAATATCTCGGTAGAGCGGGAGGATGAACAATGAAATGGTGAAGCAAACTCTAGATAATTCTAAGACTTATTGGGCACTCAGAAAAGGGTAATAGGACCCTCTCCATATATCTCAGTCCTATACTTCCCACATCATGTTATAGTGAACAAGCCTTCCCACTTCCTCCATTTTAGTCATTGATACATCATCTCTGGTTTTTACTCTTCCCTCTATATAACCCCCGGTCAAATCCTATCAGTTCCTCTTTAGGAACTGATAAGAATCAATTAGGAATTAGGAATATTTAGGCTCAATATTTCTCTTATATTCCCATATAATACTCAAATCCAAGGTCTTCATTACTGCATTAAACTCCTACATAATAATCCTGATAGAGATCCAGCAGCGTTGTCCAGATCAGCTTGGACACCAGCCATACCGTTTCAAATCCCTCTCTACCAGACCACAGTGCAGAGCAATGAAAGTTCCCTTTAACATTGATTTCTAATGTTCACATCATCAGGCAGGGGGATCTGAAGGCTAAAGATGAACTCAAATACTTCAAAGATCGGGAACTGGGTCTTCCATCATCATTTTCATTGTTGCTATATCCTACCATCAGAATGGGGGCCAAAATATGCTTCACCTCCACCAGGCTAGTTTCTTTGGTAGCTTCATCTCCACAAAATATAATCTAACTCATTTTTGAAGGCCTGCTTTTTCAGTTAGACACTCAAATCTAAATCATCCTTAAGGGTTGCAATTCCTCTAATCTCCCTAATTTAGAAATCTCCGTAATTTAGATAGCATTCTCTCCAATATCTGAACACCTGCAAAAATTATTACTATAATTATAATTTGGGTTTTTTCTGATTTATAGGTCTCAAATCTCCATAACTCTCATACATAAATACTATGCTTTCTTCCACTAAATTTCTCAAGGTTATTGACTATCACTAATACTCTGTTGCTCTCAACAGTGCAAAGTACAGTTAGATAAAACCCTCCAAAATGAATATGTACTTCTTTAAGTTGCAAAAGCAAATAGAAACCTAGTCTTTATTGTCTACTTCTTTGCATTCTATAGAATGACACCAAAATAATTGGTGTGTGTGTGTGTGTGTGTGTGTGTGTGTGTGTGTGAAGAATCTGAAGACTGTGAAAGAGAGCCTATAGTAAGTACAAAAGAAAAATGAGCACCTGATTAGTCTGCCCCAATTGATGACCTAAGAGAAGATGACATATTAAATGAATGAGGATAGGAAATTAGGCCTAGAGGTATGATCAATAATGAATACTTAGAATCTAAGAAATCTTGGGTCACCTGGCTAACTCAGTCAGCGGAGTGGGGTGTGTGACTCTCGGTCTCAGGGTTGTGGTTTCAAGCCACATGTTTGGTGTAGAGATTACTTAAAAATAAAAAATAAATAAATAAATTTTAAAAAAAGAACCTAAGAAATTTTGTCATCACAAACACGATGCACATATGGTGCACCTGTCCTTATTCAATACACTTCTTTAATCTTATATAAAATAAGATACCAAACATAGACACTGTTTCTGTTGAATGTTTCTGTTGAAACATTTCAACCAGAGAGGTCAACTGTTTCATAGAAATAAAAGAGGCAGTTTAACAAGCAAAACGAAAACATTAATTTGCACACAAAATAAATGTATTAAATTTATATCAGTGAGATGAATCATAAAAGTGGTTTCTATGGGTTTGTACCAGACAGCATTCTCTATTTCTCCTCTATCTGGTATTGGAGGTTTCATGATCAGAATGGGATTTTAAGAATACTCGCCCTAGGAGGAGGAGTCAAGATGGCGGAGAAGTAGCAGCCTGAGACTACATCAGGTAACAGGAGATCAGCTCGATAGCTTATCTAAACATAGCAAACACCTACAAATCCAACGGGAGAGCGAAGAGAAGAAGAACAGCAACTCTAGAAACAGAAAATCAACCACTTTCTGAAAGGTAGGACTGGCGGAGAAGTGAATCTAAAACGACGGGAAGATAGACCGCGGGGGGAGGGGCCGGCTCCCGGCAAGCGGCAGAGGAACGGAGCACAAAATCAGGACTTTTAAAAGTCTGTTCCACTGAGGGACATTGCTCCAGGGGCTAAACCGGGGTGAAGCCCACGCGGGGCCAGCGTGGCCCCAGGCCCCGCAAGGTCACAGAAGGATCGGGGGTGTCAGAGTGTCGGAGAGCTCGCAGGTATTAGAACGGAGAAACCGGCTGCAAAGACAGAGCCGAGGACTGAACTCTCAGCTCGGGGTTACCTTGAACTGGTCGCGGGCTGGGTGAGCTCGGAGCGCGGCTGGAGGCTGGGGATACGGGAGTGATTGGGTGCTGTCCTCTGGGGGCGCACTGAGGAGTGGGGCCCCAGGCTCTCGGCTCCTCCGGGCCGGAGACTGGGAGGCCGCCATTTTCATTCCCGTCCTCCGGAACTCTACGGAAAGTGTTCAGGGAACAGAAGCTCCCAAAAGCGAACCCGAGCCGATTACTTAGTCCGGCCGCCAGTAAGGGCGGTGCAATCCAGCCTCGGGCAAAGACACTTGAGAGTCACTACAACAGGCCCCTCCCCCAGAAGATCAACAAAATATCCAGCCAGGACGAAGTTCATCTATCAAGGAGAAAGCAGATTCAATTCCTAAGACAGCAGAGCAATTCCAGAGGAGGAGAAAGCAAAGCACGGAACTCATGGCTTTCTCCCCATGATTCTTTAGTCTTGCGGCTACTTCAATTTTTTTTTCTTTTTTCAATTTTTTATTTTTTTTTTCTTTTTTCAATTTTTTTTTTCTTTTTTCTTTTTTCTTCTTCTGCTAAATTTTTTTAAAAACTTTTACCCTTTTCTTTTTTAACGTTTTTTGACTAGTTCATCTAAATATATATATTTTTTCTTTCTTTTTTATATTTTTTTATTTGTTTTATTTTTTAAATTTTTTTCTTTTTTTTTTTTTTTCTTTTTTTTCAGAACCTGTTTTTTATCCCCTTCCCCCCCCCCACAATTTGGGGTCTCTTCTGATTTGGTTACAGCGCATTTTTCTGGGGTCTTTGCCACCCTATTAGTAGTTTATTTGCTCCTTCATATCCTCTTATCTGGACAAAATGACAAGGCGGAAAAAATCACCACAAACAAAAGAACAAGAGACAGTACCGAAGGCTAGGGACCTAATCAACACAGACATTGGTACTATGTCAGATCAAGAGTTCAGAATGACGATTCTGAACGTTCTAGCCGGGCTCGAAAAAGGCATGGAAGATATTAGAGAAACCCTCTCTGGAGATATTAAAGCCCTTTCTGGAGAAATTAAAGAACTAAAGTCTAACCAAGTTGAAATCAAAAAAGCTATTAATGAGGTGCAATCAAAAATGGAGGCTCTCACTGCTAGGATCAATGAGGCAGAAGAAAGAATTAGTGATATAGAAGACCAAATGACAGAGAATAAGGAAGCCGAGCAAAAGAGGGACAAACAGCTACTGGACCATGAGGGGAGAATTCGAGAGATAAGTGACACCATAAGACGAAACAACATTAGAATAATTGGGATTCCAGAAGAAGAAGAAACAGAGAGGGGAGCAGAGGGTCTACTGGAGAGAATCATTGGAGAGAATTTCCCTAATATGGCAAAGGGAACAAGCATTAAAATCCAGGAGATGCAGAGAACCCCCCTCAAAGTCAACAAGAATAGGTCCACACCCCGTCACCTAATAGTAAAATTTACAAGTCTTAGTGACAAAGAGAAAATCCTGAAAGCAGCCCGAGAAAAGAAATCAGTAACATACAATGGTAAAAATATTAGATTGGCGGCAGACTTATCCACAGAGACCTGGCAGGCCAGAAAGAGCTGGCATGATATATTCAGAGCACTCAACGAGAAAAACATGCAGCCAAGAATACTCTATCCAGCTAGGCTATCATTGAAAATAGAAGGAGAGATCAAAAGCTTCCAGGACAAACAAAAACTGAAAGAATTTGCAAACACCAAACCAGCTCTCCAGGAAATATTGAAAGGGGTCCTCTAAGCAAAGAGAGAGCCTAAAAGTAGTAGATCAGAAAGGTACAGAGACAATATACAGTAACAGTCACCTTACAGGCTAATAATGGCACTAAATTCACATCTCTCAATAGTTACCCTGAATGTTAATGGGCTAAATGCCCCAATCAAAAGACACAGGGTATCAGAATGGATAAAAAAACAAAACCCATCAGTATGTTGCCTACAAGAAACTCATTTTAGACGCGAAGACACCTCCAGATTTAAAGTGAGGGGGTGGAAAACAATTTACCATGCTAATGGGCATCAGAAGAAAGCTGGAGTGGCAATCCTTATATAAGATCAATTAGATTTTAAGCCAAAGACTATAATAAGAGATGAGGAAGGACACTATATCCTACTCAAAGGGTCTGTCCAACAAGAAGATCTAACAATTTTAAATATCTATGCCCCTAACGTGGGAGCAGCCAACTATATCAACCAATTAATAACAAAATCAAAGAAACACATCAATAATAATACAATAATAGTAGGGGACTTGAACACTCCCCTCACTGAAATGGACAGATCATCCAAGCAAAAGATCAACAAAGAAATAAAGGCCTTAAATGACACACTGGACCAGATGGACATCACAGATCTATTCAGAACATTTCATCCCAAAGCAACAGAATACACATTCTTCTCTAGTGCACATGGAACCTTCTCCAGAATAGATCACATCCTGGGTCACAAATCAGGTCTCAACCAGTATCAAAAGATTAGGATTATTCCCTGCATATTTTCAGACCACAATGCTCTGAAGCTAGAACTCAATCACAAGACGAAAGCTGGAAAGAACCCAAATACATGGAGACTAAACAGCATCCTTCTAAAGAATGAATGGGTCAACCAGGAAATTAAAGAAGAATTGAAAAAAATTCATGGAAACAAATGATAATGAAAACACAACAGTTCAAAATCTGTGGGACACAGCAAAGGCAGTCCTGAGAGGAAAATATATAGCGGTACAAGCCTTTCTCAAGAAACAAGAAAGGTCTCAAGTACACAACCTAACCCTACGCGTAAAGGAGCTGGAGAAAGAACAAGAAAGAAACCCTAAACCCAGCAGGAGAAGAGAAATCATAAAGATCAGAGCAGAAATCAATGAAATAGAAACCAAAAAAACAATAGAAAAAATCAATGAAACTAGGAGCTGGTTCTTTGAAAGAATCAATAGGATTGATAAACCCCTGGCCAGACTCATCAAAAAGAAAAGAGAAAGGACCCAAATCAATAAAATCATGAATGAAAGAGAAGAGATCACAACTAACACCAAAGAAATACAGACAATTATAAGAACATACTATGAGCAACTCTACGCCAACAAATTGGCCAATCTGGAAGAAATGGATGCATTCCTAGAGACATATAAACTACCACAACTGAACCAGGAAGAAATAGAAAACCTGAACAGGCCCATAACCAGTAAGGAGATTGAAACAGTCATCAAAAATCTCCAAACAAACAAAAGCCCAGGGCCAGACGGCTTCCCAGGGGAATTCTACCAAACATTTAAAGAAGAACTCATTCCTATTCTCCTGAAACTGTTCCAAAAAATAGAAATGGAAGGAAAACTTCCAAACTCATTCTATGAGGCCAGCATCACCTTGATCCCAAAACCAGACAAGGATCCCACCAAAAAAGAGAACTACAGACCAATATCCTTGATGAACACAGACGCAAAAATTCTTGCCAAAATACTAGCCAATAGGATTCAACAGTACATTAAAAGGATTATTCACCACGATCAAGTGGGATTTATTCCAGGGCTGCAGGGTTGGTTCAACATCCGCAAATCAATCAATGTGATAGAACACATTAATAAAAGAAAGAACAAGAACCATATGATACTCTCCATAGATGCTGAAAAAGCATTTGACAAAGTACAGCATCCCTTCCTGATCAAAACTCTTCAAAGTGCGGGGATAGAGGGCACATACCTCAATATTATCAAAGCCATCTATGAAAAACCCACCGCAAATATCATTCTCAATGGAGAAAAACTGAAAGCTTTTCCATTAAGGTCAGGAACACGGCAGGGATGTCCATTATCACCACTGCTATTCAACATAGTATTAGAAGTCCTAGCCTCAGCAATCAGACAACAAAAAGAAATTAAAGGCATCCAAATTGGTAAAGAAGAAGTCAAACTATCACTCTTCACAGATGATATGATACTATATGTGGAAAACCCAAAAGACTCCACTCCAAAACTGCTAGAACTTGTACAGGAATTCAGTAAAGTGTCAGGATATAAAATCAATGCACAGAAATCAGTTGCATTTTTGTACACCAACAACAAGACTGAAGAAAGAGAAATTAAGGAGTCAATCCCATTCACAATTGTACCCAAAACTATAAGATACCTAGGAATAAACCTAACCAAAGAGACTAAGAATCTATACACAGAAAATTATAAAGTACTCATGAAAGAAATTGAGGAAGACACAAAAAAATGGAAAAATGTTCCATGCTCCTGGATTGGAAGAATAAATATTGTGAAAATGTCTATGCTACCTAAAGCAATCTACACATTTAATGCAATCCCTATCAAAATACCATCCATTTTTTTCAAAGAAATGGAACAAATAATCCTAAAATTTATATGGAACCAGAAAAGACCTCGAATAGCCAAAGGAATATTGAAGAACAAAGTCAAAGTTGGTGGCATCACAATTCCGGACTTCAAGCTCTATTACAAAGCTGTCATCATCAAGACAGCATGGTACTGGCACAAAAACAGACACATAGACCAGTGGAACAGAATAGAGAGCCCAGAAATCGACCCTCAACTCTATGGTCAACTAATCTTCGACAAAGCAGGAAAGAATGTCCAATGGAAAAAAGACAGCCTCTTCAATAAATGGTGCTGGGAAAATTGGACAGCCACATGCAGAAAAATGAAATTGGACCACTTCCTTACACCACACACGAAAATAGACTCCAAATGGATGAAGGACCTCAATGTGAGAAAGGAATCCATCAAAATCCTTGAGGAGAACGCAGGCAGCAACCTCTTCGACCTCAGCCGCAGCAACATCTTCCTAGGAACAACGGCAAAGGCAAGGGAAGCAAGGGCGAAAATGAACTATTGGGATTTCATCAAGATCAAAAGCTTTTGCACAGCAAAGGAAACAGTTAACAAAACCAAAAGACAGCTGGCAGAATGGGAGAAGATATTTGCAAACGACATATCAGATAAAGGGCTAGTATCCAAAATCTATAAGGAACTTAGCAAACTCAACACCCAAAGAACAAACAATCCAATCAAGAAATGGGCAGAGGACATGAACAGACATTTCTGCAAAGAAGACATCCAGATGGCCAACAGACACATGAAAAAGTGCTCCACGTCACTCGGCATCAGGGAAATACAAATCAAAACCACAATGAGATATCACCTCACACCAGTCAGAATGGCTAAAATTAACAAGTCAGGAAATGACAGATGCTGGAGAGGATGTGGAGAAAGGGGAACCCTCCTCCACTGTTGGTGGGAATGCAAGCTGGTCCAACCACCCTGGAAAACAGCATGGAGGTTCCTCAAAATGTTGAAAATAGAACTACCCTATGACCCAGCAATTGCACTACTGGGTATTTACCCTAAAGATACAAACATAGTGATCCGAAGGGACACGTGTACCCGAATGTTTATAGCAGCAATGTCTACAATAGCCAGACTATGGAAAGAACCTAGATGTCCATCAACAGATGAATGGATCAAGAAGATGTGGTATATATACACAATGGAATACTATGCAGCCATCAAAAGAAATGAAATCTTGCCATTTGCGACGACGTGGATGGAACTAGAGCGTATCATGCTTAGTGAAATAAGTCAATCGGAGAAAGACAACTATCATATGATCTCCCTGATATGAGGACATGGAGAAGCAACATGGGGGGGTAGGGGGATAGGAGAAGAATAAATGAAACAAGATGGGATTGGGAGGGAGACAAACCATAAATGACTCTTAATCTCACAAAACAAACTGGGGGTTGCTGGGGGGAGGTGGGATTGGGAGAGGGGGAGCGGGCTATGGACATTGGGGAGGGGAGGCGAACCATAAGAGACTATGGACTCTGAAAAACAACCTGAGGGTTTTGAAGGGTCAGGGGTGGGAGGTTGGGGGAACAGGTGGTGGGTGATGGGGAGGGCACGTTTTGCATGGAGCACTGGGTGTTGTGCAAAAAGAATGAATACTGTTACGCTGAAAAAAAAAAATATTATTAGTATATTTAAAAAAAAAAAAAAAAACAGGCCATTGAAACATTTCATCAGATATTTGTCTTATGTTTTTTTAGCAAGGGGCTGTTGTCAATATCTTTATTTCCACTCATAATAACTATTTTTAACTTCTATCAAAAGAGTTTTGCTCCCCATTCAGTAGGAAGCAGAATATGTGATAGAGGGGCTCCTGGGTGGCTCAGTGGGTTAAAGCCTCTGCCTTCACTCAGGTCATGGTCCCAGGGTCCTGGAATCGATCACCGCATCTGGCTCTCTGCTCAGTGGGGAGGCTGCTTCCCCCTCCCCTCACTCTGCCCACGCTGTCTGCATCTCTGCCTACTTGTGATCTCTGTCTGTCAAATAAATAAAATCTTAAAAAAAAAAAAAAAAAAAAAAAAAAAAAAGAATACTCGCCCTACGCATTCTGTGTTCTCTCTCATTTTCTCTGTTGCTTCAATTTCATCCTTAATCTTGGCTTATGCCTTGTTGCTCTCCTGTCCATCATTCATCATGATTTTCCCACATTTAGAATTGAATTAAAAGTAATACAGAGCCGAAATGATCTGGCCTCTAGTTTCTTCTCCTTTTATCTCCACCATTATCCCTTTATCCAATGTACATCAGCCACATTGGTCTTCTTGCTATTCTGCAGTCAAGAGGGCTACGGCCTTAGATAACTTTATCCTTATTTTACCTCTGCATGAAATGTTCTTTGTGGCTTTTATACATCTCCATTTAATACTATAACTCAACATTAACTTTATCCTTATTTTACCTCTGCATGAAATGTTCTTTGTGGCTTTTATACATCTCCATTTAATACTATAACTCAACATTGTGGACTAGCAGCCCTACCTTCTCCTAAAGATCATGGTCAATTACTGTGCCAGAATAGTCACTTCTTTCTGTGTCAGCCCATTTCTTGGTACCAGGTACATAAAGTTACTGATGATAGCTATAGATTATAGCCTAAGTAAAATGAAACTCTCATATCCCTGGATGGAAAACTCCCCTCTCTGAGAATCAAGATCTCTGGGCCTGCAAAATCTAAACTTTCAGAACAGGGACTATAAATTCATCAAGTGTGTTATAGCAAATGGTGATCAAAGACAGCTCCTATTTCTACATGTCTATTTTCTTAGTCCCTGAACTCATGCATTTATCTGCTAAGGACACAGTACCATACAAAATGCTATGGATCTAGAGTAGACCATACCCTAGAGGGTGGTGCCCCAATCTGGCACCTCAGCTGTGCTTTTCACCTTTCTATAAAGTGAACAGCATCTGAATAAGACTGGTATATCCCAAACTCACATTCCCATTATCTTTACTGAAAGTTGTTTCTTACGGTCTAAGGTGATCATACATTGAGTCTCAAATTAGTAGGTCAAACACTATATAAATCTCCCACTAATGTTGCTGGCCAACACTTAATGGTCATGAAAAACAATCACATAAACAAAACTGTGTCAGTTTCAGTCAAGATGAGTTATCACCACTTCCAAAGCCAGAGGGATCTAATGTCCACTTGCCACAAGTGGCTGCATTGGTTTTTTTTTTTTTTTATTTTGGGGGGGGGGGCACAGTATTAATCTCTTTTGTTGACAGGTTAGACATCTGACAATGGAAGTAGCTGAATCAGTCTTATTGGAAATCCATAATGTAAACTGTGTATATAGTCTCCCTCCTTGTCTACATTAATATCTCATGCACATACCCATATTTCAACACTTGGGAGTAATTTACTGATGAAAACTTGCTGAATCACTCTTTCTACTTGGTTGTTCAGTGTCCATTCTATGGTGGATAATGTCTGGTGAGTAACATAAAAACCTTCACATATATCATCTATTCCCACCAATGATTTTCATAGACTGTTGAACACAATATTTTAATCTTTTCCCTTCCAGACTTACTAGTCAGCTAGACTACTCACTCTGCCCTATATTCCATGTATATTTTTGTCAAGGATAATTTCTCTACCAAACAGATGACCAGATGCACTGCCTAAAGTTCTGCCCCCTGGAAAAACTTCCTCTCATTGCACTCTCTTTGGAAAGTGCCCCTGAGTATGTTCTCATTGTACCATGGACCATTAACCATGGACATAGCAAGCTGAACCAATTGTGAAGCATGTGCAGCCATTTTCCACTGTCATGCATGATGATTCCAGTTGATAAACTGGAACCAGATTGACAAATTAGGGATATAGCTGAGATCACCATCCTCTTTAAATTTGAGACTTCTTAATTAAGATAACATTAATCTTTCCTCCCCACAGAATGCAGCATTGTTTTTGATTTATGATCTTGGATGAGTAGTTTTGCTTTCCACTTGGCTTTCACCTCTACAGTACCTCTTGCTGGACCCTTCTTTATCAAAAACTTGGTTTCAATCTGTGAGTTCTGGGTCTGAGAACTGGGTCAAGTAGATAAATTTACCGAGGCACTTTTTTGTTAAGGTGACTGCCTTCAGCTTTTTGATAAGCCTCCATTCTTGATTTCTTTTAAGTAAATAAATTAATCCAATCCATATTTTGGATTCCCATGTATCTTGCCTCTAGGAACACTGTGTTCTAGTAACCATTTCTAGATTTCTCTGGCTACCAAACAAATCTTCCTACTCATTGAGATAATAGAACTTATCCTTTTTTTCTGATAGTTAAGTATCACAACCTCGTCCACTGTTATGCATTCCAAGATTTCAGGATATCATTATCCCCATTGCTATTAAGAAACTAATTCCATAACAACATCTCTTACTGTTGTCCCTGCCTACAGAGTACAGAATCTACCGAGTTTATCAGTGCTTTGGTAATGCTCTCATCAGCATATTCTTTACCACTTACAGGGGAAAATATTTACCAGGCTCTTCTGTACAACATATCCAACCAGTTAGTGGGGAGTTCCAGCCTTACATGGTAGACCCACTATACCATACCCACTCTTTGAGCCTATCAAACCTCTCCTTCCTCACCTGCTATAGTTGTACCAACATTTCTACTTCAGTTTGTTTGTCCCCCCACTCCCAAGCTTCCAAGAGCCACCTTAGATACTTGTTAACATGGTACTCAAAGGTTCATGCCTAGGTGTTAAATTCTGTTCCATAGGAATGTATATGAATATTGATAAGCTTTCCTGTATTCAACTTTATATCTCTGCCCCCTTGTTCCTGCACCCTCAGGATCAAGTCTCATGCATACTCCCTAGATTTCTACTGATACATGTTAGCCACACATTGCAACTCCTTTGGCAATTGCCCCACTCCTCCCTTGCTAGGTTTAGCATAGTCCCAGCTGAGCTATGCTAGGATTGGATTCTTATTGTTTCTTTGGTTGCCAGGAAGGGAGGACCAAGTGTTGTCTTATAAGGACCTGGCTCATTTGAGTCTTCGCTGGTTTTCAAATAAGGATTTCTTACAGAAGGGCTAATTCTGCAAGGCCCAGCAGATTTAGGGGAATTGGGAGTTCAATGATCTCCTGTGCATCTTCCCAGAATACACTTTTCAGTCTCAGAATCCCATTCTCTCCCTATTAGGGCCCTGTCCTTGGCATAGTAGACATGTTTGGACTAAGAATTCGACTTTTTCAGAAGATCCATTACCCTTAGAAGCTAAATCCGAGACTGGTCCTTCATTCTTTCTGCTCTTAGCTACAAAAGATGAAAAATTTCCTTCAGTGCTGCCAAGGAGATCTTCTGGCTTTCACAAATTAGTGATTAATCACCCAATTATCCCCCTTGGTGCTCTTCACCAACTTTGCAGTTCCATGTTCTTTTTTTTTTTTTTTAAGATTTTATTTATTTGACAGGCAGAGATCACAAGTCGGCAGAGAGGCAGGCAGAGAGAGGGGGGAAGCAGGCTCCCCACTGAGCAGAAAGCCCAATGTGGGGCTCAATCCCAGGACCCCGAGATCATGACCCGAGCTGAAGGCAGAGTCTTAACCCACTGAGTCACCCAGGTGCCCCTGCAGTTCCATGTTCTTAATAGTTATTACTATTTGTCTCATACCTCACTATCTAGTGCAATAGCCTCCTCAGAATTTCATCTTGGATCACCGCCAATGGTGAAGTAAAGTACAAAATGCTTTAAAAAAAATGTAAATTCCAACCAGTCCTTCGATTCCTAGAACTGGAATGAATCTTCAGAGTTGTCCCAACTTGAAGCAAGTGGTCCAGACTCTTTTTACCTCATATCAGGCTGTGAGGGCACAGGCTGAGCCCTGCGAGGGCTATAACCTTGGAAGAGGTGTTACCCTGGGACCTTTTGCAATCCCCAGCAAGGGATATACTCAGCAGCAGATATTCCCACTATCAACAAGGGATTTGGGCAGAGCACTGATACAGTCTTCATTATAGCTGAACAAAAATTAACTAAATTGAAGAAAACAAAAAATGACCATATTTTGCAAGAGTTAGAGATGAAAAAGTGATGTGAAAATGGTGATTATTCAATTCCTTGTTTATTGCAATGTAGAAGTAAAATATCATTCACATCCAACAGTGTACAGTGTTACTGAGAATCACACAAAAACGTATCCATTAATTTAAATGTTTATTAAGTGTTAAATAATTTAGATAATTAGTCTATTAAATATTTTATATTATGCAGATGACTGTGAGAGATTGTTATGTAAGGAATTGAGTGTTTTAGGCTTTTAGTGCATTGGTACTCCCTATTTGAATCATGGCATATATGTTCCTACTCTCTGAACACATTTTCAGGAATGGATTGGATTTGGATATCTGTATTCTCCAAGATGAGAAATTCTACTAGTTATTAATATGTAGGGACAGTTCATAAAATTAGAACTCATTAACAACAAATGAGAGTTCTGACTGTGGAAAAAAGTAAAATAAGAGTAGGTCACTTATAAAGCATAGAACATTTCAACAGAGAGAAATTTCAACTTTTAGTTAATTTTGAAGCATCAGTGAAAGCCTACTGTGTAATAAATTTAATGCTACATTCTAAGTATACAAGAATAAATTAAAAGCTTTCCATCCAATGTGTGTGTGGGAACATAAGTTAAACAAATAGTTGCAATGTAATTTGTGAGATAGAATAATAGCAGAACTATTACTAACTGATTACTAACTGTGGTGCAAATAAGAAAATAAACAACTGTGGTTGATCGGAGAGAAGCAAATCCCTATTTGGGGACCTGAGGTTTGAGATGAGTTTTCAATGTATGTGGTTGGGAAGTTAGAGAATTTGAGGAATATGAAAAGAGAATTCCAATAAAAATGAAACCCATTTAAAGGTACCAGATAAGAGGGGAGCCAGGGTGGTTCAGTTGTTAAGTGTCTAGCATCTGCCTTCAGCTCGGGTCATGATCCCAAACTCCTGGGATCGAGCCCCAAGTCAGGCTCTCTGCTTAGCTGGAAGCCTGCTTCTCCCAATGCCTGCCTCTCTTCCTACTTGTGATCTCTCTGTCAAATAAATAAATAAAATCTTTTTTTTTTTTTAAGGATACCAGCTGAGAAATAACAAAAAAGGAAAATCTTGGAAATTAGGGCAAGAAAAGATTGAACAGGTGAATAATGTGGGCATGGAGTGAATTAGACTTAATTAAGAGTTCTTACTCCGTACTCTCAAGCATCCTGTTACTACATCTATTAAAGCAATTACTGTGTTTTACTGCAACTTCTCTGCATTACCCTAAGATATTTTTGAGGCTAGAGATTATGTCTTGGTCTCCTCTGTATCCTCTAACACTGTGACTGATACATAGTTGAGTGGATGTTTTGAATTTCACATAGACAAAATGCAATGTAAATGAATAATGGTAATTGTAATAATAACAGCAGTTAAGACTTTTCAAAGCATTTAGTACCATGCAAGGGTAAATTTTATCTAATTTTCATAACAATCTTATAAGTTAGATACTGTTATTACCCACAGTTCATCTACTGTGAAGAAATAGAGATCCAGAGAATAATAGATCCAGCACTACAGAACTAGTTAACAGTGGTCGCATCACTCAAAACAGAAAGCATGGGGGCGCCTGGGTGGCTCAGTGGGTTGGGCCGCTGCCTTCGGCTGGGGTCATGATCTCGGGGTCCTGGGATCGAGTCCCGCATCGGGCTCTATGCTCGGCGGGGAGCCTGCTTCCCTCTCTGTCTCTCTGCCTGCCTCTCTGTCTACTTGTGATCTCTCTCTGTGTCAAATAAATAAATAAAAAATCTTAAAAAAAAAAAAAAAACAGAAAGCATGCGGGGCACGGGGAAAGTTAGGAAAGAGGGTATGGATCTAGAAGAAGGATTCAGAGAAAAATGTATTTGAGGCTGAGGAGGAACTTTGGTTAGCAATGTTTCCTAGGTGGCTAGAACTGCTGCTGGGTGGCTAGCCTGCTCTCTGTCCTTAGGTTTCTGTAGCAACTTGGGCTTCTGGCCAGAACGCAGACTTGTTAGAAGTCTGCCAATGTCACCCCACCTCGATCTCCCCAATCTCTTCCCTTTCACACACACAAATCAGTTGATATTGTTCCCACTTCTCCTTACTCTCGCCTGCTAGTAAAAACACAAAGAAAAGGAGCGAGGGGTAAAGAATAATAGAAAGAGTGGAAGATAGAAACGTTTGAGCTCACACTACTGCTGTTGCAGGCAACTGCTGTGTGTGTTGGCGGGGGGTGGGGGGGGTGAAGAACCTCCTTGCACCACACAGACCTTCCACAGGTACTCTCCCACCTCTCTTGCCATCTCTACTTTAGTGACCCTACCCATGAGAGCTTCTATATTAGATGTCTGTAAAATTCCACGTGTTTGTTGGACTTTTTTACTTCACTTCTTTGGCATGGTTTCCTCACTTACTTAGTTTAGAACACTGCCTCTATTTCTGTTGACATGTTGTCCCATTTCAGAAGATTTTATTTATATATAGAACCCACAACCTGTGAATCCATCACTCCTATCCTTAGTCCTACCCATATCTACCCATATCTACAAGGAAATGAGCATGTTCTGTTTCGTAGTCTAGAATATTGTTTCAATTTCTGCTCTTTAAAGTATCTTCCCCTAAGGAGGGTGAGAATGGGTTACAGCAAAGTTGGAATGATGCTCTGCTTGATCCTGAGTCTCTACCAGATAAAAGCCAGAATTTGAGGGAAAAGAATGATTCATGTTAATGATGATTCCTTTAGCTCACCAGCTTCCTTCCTTCTTGACCTTCCCTCAGGAACCTATGTAGTGCCTACAAATCTCCCCCTTGATGTCAGCTCAATGAGAACAGGGATAAAACAGCCTTTATCTGGCAAGCAGAAAACTTCTCCCACATTTTCCTGGCAATAATCCAACACAAATCCAAGCCTCAAAGTTGTCCGGTCCATACTAAGTGGTCTTTGGAGAATAACATCGGAAGGTTTGGGATTTCATTCCAATTTTTCTATTGCAGAAATAAAGCTATAAGGCTGACTTCTGCAAAGTGGCAAACAGTCAGGTGGTAACCATTGCTTAATGCCCCAGAATATACCAGGACAGGAGGAGAAGACCGGAGTGCTTAAGAATAAACCTCAAGGTAAAAAAAAAAAAAAAAGAATAACCCTCAAGGTCACCACAGGTCTCATCCTTCAAGTCTCAGCTTAAATGTGAAATATTTAAGGAAATATCCCTTGACTTACCAGTCTGTGAATACTCTCACAGTACCCTGTGCTTTGCCTCTAGTAGTTACCATAATTGTAATTATTATTCTACGATTATGCTAATGCTTTCCCCACTAATTCCTGAACTAATAAAGCTGACCTGACATCTTAATACTGCAGACTGCACTCTTATGCCCATATTCCCAATGCCCCTTACCATGTCTATTTTCTTCTTTTTTTCTCTTAGCTCTTATCACCTAATATCATTCTATATAATTTACTAATTGATCATGTTTATTAGTTATCGTTTGTCTTCCACAATTAGAATAGATAATCTACAGTCACCTTTAGTGTATTTTGTTCATTGTTACATCCTAAGTTCCTAGAAGACTGTATATATAGAATGTGCTTGATAAATATTTATTGAGTGGATACATGGGGAAGGGGAAAGATTTGTCTAACATACTTCACATCCTTAATACCCGGTTGATTTTCTACCGAGGATTTCACACTCAATGCCTACTAATTTGAACATTAATGAAGACGGGAGATGAACCTAAATGAATAAATAAAAGATGCAAATAACTTGAAAATGTTATTTTATCTAGCTATAACTAAATCCTTCAAACCAGTATCTTACCATAAAACAGTCAGTTTTACTGAGTTTATTCTATAAACTGAAAGCAGCCCCCCCACACAAGATATCAAAATTATGCAGGCCTTGTGTACTCCATGTGATTCTCTTCTAGTTTGTGTGAATATGTATGTTCTGTATGCACGTGTGTACATCAGGAGGTGATACTTTTCTTGTGCCACAGACAAACTTGAAAACTAAGGAAAATGAAAACACAGGTGAGTTATTGTACGAGAATAATTTTCTTTGCCCTATCTCCATCCTTATTTCTGTTTCATCCCTTTATTTAGATGAAAATTTCTGAAAATCCAGATCATGTAAAAAAAGGACATCACATAAAGTTTATTCCAATATCATAGGTGTATGAGTATGTTTGGGGAGTTAGCATATATTTAGTTAGACATGTTATTCTACATAGAAAAATTAAGTAGTTTCAGTACTAAAATATCTAATAATTTGAGTTTTTCTCAGTTTGGAAATAACAATTTCCTATGAAAAAATTCCCAAAATATATGCTGTCTTTAACAATATATTTTTGGAAGATCTATCCAATACATACTAATAAGTCACTTTAGTTGAACCCTTCTATTTCTTTTGCTTTTATTTAATTTCATAGCCGAAAGTATACCTTAAAAAGCTTTATTGAGAAACTGGCAAATACATGTATTTAAAGTGCACAACATGATGATATATATAAATATATATGTGTGTATTTAAATTAAAATAACTTAACACATCCATCACCTTACATATGAAACATAGTTAACTCTTTTATGTGTGTGTGTGGTAACAATGCTTAAGATATAGTCTCAGCAACTTTCAAACAATATTATTAACCACAATTATCATGCTGTTTATCAGATCCTCAGAATTTATTCTTTTTATAAATGAAAATTTGTATCCTTTGACCTACATCATCCCATTCTCCATTCCTCCAGCCCCTGACAACCACCATTTTATTCTGCTTTTTATGGAATTGGCTTTTGTTTTTTAGATTTCACATTCAAGTTCTACCATATAGCATTCATCCTTCACTTTCTGATCTATTTCACTTAGCACAATGCCCAGCAAATGACAGGGTTTCCTTCAGTTTTATAGCTGAGTAATATTTCCTGTGTGTGTGTGTGTGTGTGTGTGTGTGTGTGTGTGTGTGTGTGTGTGCATGCTTGGCAGAAATGTAAAATGGTACAGCTATTATGGAAAACAGGATGACTTTTCCTCAAAAGAGTTAAAAATTGAACTACCATATGATCCAGCAATCCCATGCATGTGTATATATCTGAAGGAATTCAAATTAGTAGATTTCAATGGATGCTTTTTTAAAGAAATAAGAATCATTTATTAGAATTAATATCTTGGGAAATAGTTTTAGAATAAAGCTGTAGTCCTAGATATTATACGGACCTCTAACATCCTCTGAGGCCACCAGGATGCTGCCCATTGCATATTACCAAGTGGCTATGAATCCATAGGCTTCTGAGACATGACTAAGATCAACAATGGACTGCAATCATAAAATCTCCTAAGATTACATACTACTAATAAAGAGAATTCAGAATGTACATCGTGTCTTCATCAGTCATGTGCATTTCCATAACAAGTCTTTGTGTTTGTGTTTCTAGGTTACAACTGAGCCAGGATCCATAAGCCACAGAAAATCAAATGGGTGGCTGACCGGGATCCTTGTTAAGTGACTATGTAACTAGCACTTACGAGTGAGTGAAGAAGCAATACGATCAGGCTGATATTTTTAGTGAAAATAATACTTTAATTTAAACATTCAGATAGTAGTAAGATAATAGTTTAAACCAGATTATTAGGATTGTTATATCCATTTTTTAAAGAAAGATTTTATTTATTTTGAGAGAGAGAGAGAGAAACAGAGAAAGTTGAGGGGGGAGGGCAAAGGAAGAAGGAGAGAGAATCTTGAGCAGATTCCATGCTGAGCATGGAGCCCAGTGTGGGGTTCAATCTCACAACCCTGGAATCATGACCTGAGCCAAAATCAGGAGATGGATGCTTAACCACTGAGCAACCCAGCCACCCCTACTTACATCCATTTTTAATCAGGTCTTTCCACGTTTAAGTTTTTTTTATTTGGTATATAAAATTTTTTACTTTGTTATTTCACTTAGCATAATATTCTTTAGGTCTACCCATGTTGTCACAGATGTCAGAATTTTCTTCTTCCTCATGGTTGAATAACATTCCATTGTGTGTAAACCACATCTACTTTATCCATTCGTTTAGAGGTGGATTATACTGACTACTATGAATAAGGTTGTGGTGAACAGGGAGTACATATATCTTCTTGAAATAATGGCTTCATTATGTTCATCATGAACTTGGGTAGTGGCTGTATCCCTTTGTAATACCACCTAGAGTGTACAAGACTTGCATTTTCTTCACATCCTTGTCAACAATTGTTGTCTCTCATCTTTTCGACAAGGTGTAAAGTAATATCTCATGGTTTTAATTTCCATTTCCCTCATGATTACGAATGTTGAGCATCTCTTCAATACTTGTTGGCCATGTGCATGCCTTTTTTAGAAAAATGTCTATTCAGTTCCTCTGCTCATTTTTAAATCAGATTGTTTGGGTTTTTTCTTTCTTTGTTTTTGTTTGTTTTCTTTTGTATTGAGTTTTCTAAGTTTCTTATATATTTTGGATATTAATATATTAGTGTATGATTTGCAAATATTTGGTCCCATTCCATCGGTTGCCTTCTCATTTTGCTGATTATTTCTTTTGCTGTGCAGAAGTTTTGATATAATCCACTTGTTTATGTTTGCTTTTGATGTAATCCCACATGCCTATTTCTCCCTTTGGATTTGTTAGTACTTGCTTAATATATTTAGGTATGGAGATACACACACACACACACACATATGTATACATATATTTTTTACAATTATTTTTAGGTATGGATATATAGATATACACATACACACATATACATATGTACATACATACATACTTATATATATTTACAATTGTTATATCTGATAAATTGACCCTCTTATAATTTTATAATGACCTTCTTTGTCTCTTGATACAGTTTTGGCTTAAAGTCTATTTTGTCTGATAGAAGTATAGCTACCGTTGCTGTCTTTTCATTTCCACTTGCAAAAAATACCTTTTCCATTCCTTCATTTTGGGCCTATGGGTGATCTTAAAACTGGAGTAAGTTTCTTTTAGGCAGCATGTAGTTGGAGCTTGTTTTTACTTCCATCAGCCATTCTATCTTTTGGTTGGAGAATTTAACTCATTTACACTTACAGTAATAATTGGTCACTATGAATTTACTAATATCATCTTACTATTTTCTAGTTGTTTTAGGATTCTCTTTCTTCCTCTCTTACTGCTTTCCTTTATGAATTGATGATTTTCCATAATGGTATGGATTTGATTTCTTTCTCTTTTTCCTTTCATGAATATAGTGTAGGTTTTTACCTTGTGGTTACCATGAGGCTTAAGTAAAACATAGATATAGAAGTCTACTTTATGTTGATAAAAATTTAACTTCAACTGCACACAAAACCTCACTTTTTTATTCTCCCTTTTTCATGCTTTTGATATTGAAATTTACTTCTTTTTATATTCTGCACTTATCTACAAACTATTGTAGCTATGGTTATTTTAATTATTATTCTCCTTTAACCTTCTTTCTAGAGTTATGTGGTTGATATACCGCCATATTATAGTATTAGAGAATTCTGAATTTGATTATCTTTGCTTTTACCAGGGTGTTGTATGTTTTCATAATAATAGTCAAAACCTTTCATTTCAGCTTGAAGAACTGTTAGCGTTTCTTATAAGACAGATCTTTTGTTCTCTGGGAGTCTTTATTTCTCCATTTTGAAGGATAACTGCTGAATAGAGGATTTTGGGTTGGCAATTTTTATCTTTCAGCACTTTAAACATATCATCTCACTTTTCCTGGCCTGTGAAGTTTCTGTTGACAAATCTGCTGATAACCTCATGGGGATTCTCTTGTAAATTACAAGTTTTTTTTTTTTTCCTGTTTTTCAGAATTTCTCTTTATTAATGTGTTTTGGAGAGGATCTCTTTGAGTTTGTTTAGTGCTCTATGAACTTCAAGAACTTGTATGCACAAATCACTCTCCAGATTAAGGAATTTCTCAGCCATTTTTTTTTTAAATAATTTTTCTGCCTTTACCTCCCTCTTTTCTCTTTCTGGAACTCCGATAATTTGCAAATGGTTTCTTTTTTTGTGGTTGTTACCCCATAGATCACATAAGCTTTCTTCATTCTTTTTTTTTACTCTTTTTCTTTGTTTTCCTCTGACTAGATAATTTCAAAATTCCAGTTCTCTAAGAATTTTTTTTTTTTTCTGGTTGACCCATTCTACTGTTTATGCTCTCTATTGCATTTTCTATTTTATTCATTGTGTTCTTCATATCCAAAATTTCTGCTTGATTATTTTTAAAATTTCTATTTCTTTTTTTTCTAAGATTTTATTAATTTATTTGACAGAGAGGGAGAGATCACAAGTAGGCAGAGAGGCAGGCAGAGAGAGAGGGGGGAAGCAGGCTCCCTGCTGAGCAGAGAGCCTGATGCAGGGCTCAATCCCAGGACCCTCAGATCATGACCTGAACTGAAGGCAGAGGCTTAACACACTGAGCCACCCAGGCACCCCTAAATTTCTATTTCTTTGTTAAACTTTCATTCTGCCTATTGTTTTCCTGATTTTTGTTGAATATTTTTTATATTTTCTGTTTTTAATCTTTTTTTAATTATTTTAGCTTTACTGAGGTTTACTTGACATACAAAATTGCAAGATATTTAAATTGTAGTTGTGGTGATTTTATATACACTGTGAAAGGATTCTCCCATCTAGTTAATTATCACATCCATCACCTCACACATTTATCTTTTTAAAATAATATTTCTGTATTTTCTTGTAGCTCATTGAGTTTCTACATAATGCTATTTTGAGTTCTGTAACAGGTAAATCACAGATCTCTGGGTCTTTGGGACGGGTTACTGAAAAATTATTGTGATCCTTTGGTGGTGGTAGGTTTCCTTGATTTTTAATGTTTTTTGAAGTTTTGTGTTGCTGTCTTTGTATTAGAAGTAGCAGTTACCGCCAGCAGTCTTCACTAACTGTTCTCTCTAAGGATTTAAACTTGTATTTTTTTGCTTCAACAGTGTGCTTGAACTTCTCTGGTGGAAACCTGGATTTCCACAAAGGCTCTCTCATCCATGAGTAATTACCTAAGACAGTCTTTTCTAGTGGCTTCTGTACCATAACACAGAGGAGCTAAATTCAGTTCAGGGGCTACAGCAGAGCCAACAGCTGGGACCAAGATCTGTATGCTTGAATACAGGTGACAATATACCACCAGGTCCCCTGGTATATGCTGCTGGATCCTACAGCTCCCAAAAAGGCACTTTTACCTATGAATGTATCCCAAATTGTTATTGCTGAGAGAGGGAACACAAAGAAGGGACATCTTATTCAGTCATGATCCTATTTTATTTTAATAATGGTTACTTAACAATATTGCATTTTGTTACTAATAGTCAAATGCGAATTGGCTATGAAGAACCATATGTTATGCAGTTTCTTTATGCCATGTCTAGTAATAATTTTGAATATTTTACATGATTGTCTAGTTGATTAGGAAATATCTATAGTCTTCCACGTTAAAATGTAACTGTACTTTTAAAGGATTTGATGATTATAACTTAGAAGGATTTTTGAGGGGGGAAAAAAAAAACTAGATTATGAGTCTTCATTCTCTCCTGTTTGAAAGTTTCATGTCTTCTGAAGTATCTTCTCAGGAGAAATTTATTTTTCCAGTACAGAATTTTCAAAGTTATGTTCTATAATGTTGTTATATCATAAATAAATCAAAGCTTATGGACAGATAAAAGAAATATAGGTTCTCTGAACCACCCTCTTCCTCTCTCTAAAATGGTCTTTCTCTTTCCAATCAAGGTTTATCCACATGAAGAAAATATGACCAAAATCCCCAGTCATCCTGCTATGATAACTATATAACTGCTTTAACCCCAGCTTGGGGTTAAATGAAGCAAATATTCAAATGACTTTAATATGCTTGGCAACAGTGGTAAGAATATATTAAATATCATATACTTACAGGAACTATATTTAGCCTCTGCTATATATTTAAAAAAATAAATTCAACTAAATTTCCTAAACTGCTCTTACAAATGGCCATTTGAGATAAATCAGAATAGGGAAGAATAGAAATAAATATTTTTCTCAGTCGCTGGATCTATGCTAGCAGGAAATATAATGCAAACAAACTGAGACAAAACAGTAAACATTACGTTTCAAAATATACTTCCATTCTAATTATTTAGATATTTCTAGTAATTACACATTAAGTTTGAAGTGTTCCTATAGACACAAAGAAAATCTATCAAAATCCTGAAATACTACAATCAAAATTATAATACTGAGCAGGAAATCAGATATTATTTATCCAAAATAGAGTTGAAATAAGCTTTGCACCTATCAACAAAATGAATACAATTCCTTTCCATTTAATGCGTAAAACTTAATCAAATTCATCTGATACTAAATGTGTTAATTTCACGTGTTATTTTTTAGAACTTAGCCAGTTATAGTTAGCCTTTCAGACCTCTGTGACAACTTTGTGAACCATTGTGTCCTCTAGCTTTATGCTAAATATTATGCCATTATGTACCTATTTTTTAAAAATATTTTATTGGCAATATTTATTTCTAAATCTCTAGTTTATAAATATTTTATCCATGTTGGCTAACATTTACAAAAATAGACCTTACTTTCTTTATTAGTTGGAGTCATTTGTAAAGAATTAAAAAAAAATGTACAATTTTCAGATTTGCTTTGCTACCTACACACTTGCTTACACCACCAATAGCTGGAAATATGGGCCGTCCTGCATGCTTAAAGTACAGAATGTTCTGGGACAAACATACTATTTGGACACTTCATTTTGTATTTTTATCCTCACTTATTTTATTTTGAATTAATGTTTTATTTCAGGGACATATAAACGTTTTTACAGTGAAGCATCTCTATCTAACCATTGCCTACAATCACCGTGCATTACTGCAGCACCGTCATATGGGAGCCAATAAGTCAATCTGCCAAAACAAACCTAAGTCTTTATAGTCACCGGGAAATTAATTACTACATAAAGAAATAAAACTAGTCACATTCCAGATTATTCCAAAGTGGTCCTTTTATAATACTGCCTTCTAGGAGATCATTCTGATTGAGGACACCATTTCACCTGAAATTTCTGCCTCCTGAAAACCAGAAGACATCAGGGCAAAACTAATTTCATTCTATTTTAGACCACTCTTATTATCTCTACACCTTGTACTATTTTATTTTTCAGCCTAAATCCTAGGAAGTCCTTTTCTTAATTTTCCCACCTTTCCCTAACCAGGAATCAGACACTATGCTGTTAGCCCCAGCAAAGACGATTGATAAGGAACTACTGCCATCTTGTGGCTACTACTATTGAAGGTGAATAATCCTAACGCAGGAGGCAAAGAAAAAAAATTTAAAGACTCTGTTGTTATATGCTGTCTTTTACCCATTTACCTTCCATATACATCACTAAAGAGGCACTCTAATGCACATTTTTATTAAAATATGTACACCAGTACTATAACATTCAAATACGTTATTTCTTTTCCACACTTGGTCCAAATGTAAATGTAAAGTGATCTAAAATAAAAACCGGAGTCTGTACAGGGTAGAAAATTACATAGGCAACCAAACAGAGGCATTAATAATTTCCATTACCGACTGCCTTCTTCAGTAATTTATCTTCATTTTTTTTAATGTTAAGAATTTGTAAAAGGTCATAATTCAGTAGGTTCAAATATTTCCAACTCTGAGGTGACATGTTTGCCACACATCTCAATAGCCCATGTCAGCACCGGAAATTGGGCAAAACCTACTAATAACCAGAAACAGATTTGAAACGAATGCTTCTCTCAGATCTGTATGGCACATGTTGTCTTCAATATTCTGTCTCTTGACATGTGACAAATTTGTAAACTCTGTGTTTTTAAAATTCACATGACACAGTCAGTAAAACACTGGCAGTGAGGCAGAATGAGCACATCTAAGAACACTCTGTTCTGAAAGTATAAAGCAAAAACTCTACCCTGTCTCCCCATCGAGATATGCGAAATGCCATACAAAGTTTGATTTTCGAGCAGAAATTTCAAGGTGTGTGTATCTGCATGTACCTGATGGAGGGAAACATCTTACTAGAACTTGTTTTTCAAATAACTGGAGGTTCGAAAGGAACATTTTGTCCCCATAAGATCTGTATTGATTCTGAAGTGTGAAGCCTTAACTACTTGGTAGAAAACACTCCACCTGGTGGTAGAAGAAAACGGGGAGCCACTTTCTGCAAAAGACCCTCAGAAAAAAAGATGGAATCAATCAACAGAATACACGTCCAGTGAGAAACCGAGTAAGATACTCCACTGCAGTTGGTGAGCATCTTAAAAGCAAAATCCAGACAGAATCTGTCTCTCTATAAATCTTTCCACCCCTTTCCATTACTAGTTAGGTATTGTTGGCTCTAAGCCATCTGATTTTACTATGATTTATTAACTGCTATGCATTATATATGAGACTCAGGTTTGCTGAAGAGTTACCCTTATGGTCATTGTTGCATACAAATCAGCTACTGTTAGAGAGGTTTATTGCATCATTTTATGCTGCTAGCACTTTTGTTAGGCAGTAGTATAATATGTAACTGGAAAAGAAAACCCTTCCTGCTCTATTTTTCCAAATATGTTAGGAGCACATGCAGTGCATGTTAAGAACAATAGGCCTTTGTTCCAGTCTGTTTATAAACAGAAGAAAAAGCATCCAGAACAATGGATGCGGAGAAATAAAAACCTGTTGTCTAAATCAGAGGGATTGGTATTCTCCAAATCGTTGCTACGCCATTGAGTCATTTTCCCTGGTAAGACCAACTGAAACGTGAGAAAGAGCAATAATGTGAGCAAAACCAATTTACTCTCGGTAGGAAATTGGAAAAACGGTAGCAGAGATCTAAGCAGATCTGTCTCTGAAATGAGCCCCCACAAAACAGTGCTTCCACAGTCTTTTTACATCGAGACATTTGATTAACTAAGTAATTCAACTCAAGTTTCCAGCCCAGCACTCAGCACAATGACTCGAAAGCTTGCCTTTAGCACCTTTCTCATATGTTTCCTCCCAGCTGCCATAAACAATCCAGACGAAAGCAACACATTATCTAAATGGCCTTGGTTTACCCACAATCATAACAAAAGAAATGAAAATGGCTCTTGTCTCCCATATCCAACAGGAAGGGAAAAGGTGTGCCTGATCATATTTTTTAAAAGTGGGAAGGAGAGAGGGACGCTTTTCCTGCCCTCTACGGACTCACCATGTCCCTTTAGCCGCCAGCACTGTGGTCCACTTCAGTGTGGCATATGTTACGAAGTGTTTCTGAAGGAAGGTGTCTTTGTTCAGGAACAGCATTATGTCCAAGAAGAATAAGGCAGATATCCTGCAGTCTTAGCTTCAGTATGACTGCTCGAGGTCACTAGAATCATATCTACTGAGACATATGCAAGAGGGTTTTAGAATCTCCTGTATGCGGATTATTAAGGGTGTATATGCCTTTTAATTTTTGTCAAGGCCATCTGTGAATGCACTTAGTTTTTTTAATAGCATGATTTCCTCACAATTAATTGAGTAGTAATAACTATAAGACAGGTTCAACTGGAGTCCTGCTTAAGAAAATCTGGATGGCAAAATTTAGTTCAATAAAAAAGTTTCATTTTCTTGCATGCCCACTCTGTGTCTACTGAGAACTTTGAAGCGTAACAGAGATAAATGACAGTGATAAATAAACAAATAAATAGATAAACAGAGATAAATTCGAGATTCTCAGTCTCTTCAAGTCTTTGATTTTTACAAACATTTTTAATGTATATTGAGTATTATCCCACAAAAACTGCCAAAGAGATGTCTAAAAGGAAGATGAGGCATTGAGGAGGACAGGGAGAACGATCCAACAGAACGAGCTGTTCTCAGGTATGGGGGACTTTGCCAGGTATCTATAGGTTACACTAACCATACAGATCCATAGTCAATGAATCGAAACTCTCAAGACTATTCCATTTTCTAGAATCAATGGTTTGAGAAAATACCCTAAATCCAGGGTCACGGTTTTGTGTCATAATCCCACCCCCAATCTTCTTTTAATTTTCCTCCTCCAAAGGTATTATGATTCAGAAATGAGGAAAATTCAACTCCTGAAAAGAAACTATTAAGCATATTATATAGTTATTAAATGCTTTGTTTTCCTTCAGGGAGGGGAAAATACTAAAAGCACAAAATTTTCTGTCTTTAAAAGTTCTTCAAAGTGGATAATTAATCAAGTTCAAAATCTAGCCCCAAACCATTCTCCCATGCACTCGGCATTTATTTTTTATTCTTTTTTAAGATCAGAGTACATGCTACTTATTTTCCGCGTGACTAACATGAATTATAATGAACTACACAACCAGAGAGTACAGATAATGGGTATGCAATGTTTATTCCTGTTTCTCTTGCTTCCAATGACACTGTTTAAACTGATAAACATCATTTGGCCTTGGCAATCTAGACCCTCAGGTCTGCAGACAAACCCTAATTAAGCTAAGTGGTACCTTTTCCAAGGACATCTGCTACCAAAAGTTTCAAATATCCATAACAAAGCATGATTTTTCAGCCTCCAGAACCATTATGATTAATATAGAAGGCTGGTTTTTTGTTTTATTTTGTTTTGTTTTGTTTTGTTTTCCAAAAGGGTAGAATTACAAGTTGGGATGCTGCTTCCTTTTCCTTAGCACTGCAAAACCTTGACATACTCCACTTATTTCTTCTCTTTTTGTTTCTTCAGGTCTTGAGACTCTCTCTCCAGTTGGACAAGTTTAATAATTAAGACAATGTAAACAATCAAACAGCAAAGCATTACAATGCAGCAGAGGCCGGGAGAAAATCTAAGATGGTGCTTTGTTGTTGTACCTCTCAGTCTTCACGGATTTATGAAAACAGTTTCTTCCAGATGGCGTCTCTACAAGGCAAAGGAAAATAAGCACTTTTCCAGTTAATGTGTCCTATCTAATATGAGTGAAGTGGCGTAAAAGGACCCACAAATAAAGAAATGACACTCAAGTGACTGTTTTTACTACATCGCTCTAAATTATAAATGGCTTTTGTCTGTATGGCACCAAGCTTGCTGAATTTGTGTGATGGGTTGGACCAAGATAATTAACTAACATGAGCCTTTTCTTATGTCTCTAGACATACAAAAATTTGGTTTTGATTTATTTTATTTTTTAACATTTTTGGCGATGAGAAAAAATTGGAAACAAGTGGTTGTTTAGCCTGATTCTATTAAATAGACCAAAATGGAAATTGCCACATTTTCTGGTAAGCAAAGATTTAGGGGGAACAAACTGTTTTTTAAACACCCTTAGAGGTAGAAGTCCATTTTTGGTGGTGTTAACGTTAAAGGGCACCTCTTCCAGCAACACTGAACTCAAGAAAAAGCTGAATTTTTATTTGGTTCAACCAAGGTTCAGGCGTGAGTTTTAGTGATGATAGTTCTGGAATGTGACACAGGAGAACAGGTATTCCAAGCTGGAGAGATGGGAGAGGACTCCACAAGTGTTCGAAGATTTAGGACGGAATTTGATCTTTGTTTTCTAAAACCGATTGGATTGAGGTTACACAGATCTGCCTCCCCATCCCTTGAGCTCCCAGTAAGAACATGGAGCTGCATCCCGCCCACTATATAGCATAATTCGATTTAATGCATTTCATATATGTCATGCTGCATTATAATGCAGCTTACACATATTCAAAACCATTGCTCTGCATACTCGAAGCTACAGCTTTTGTCACATTGTGCATTATTCACAATCACTTGCAAATCCAGCAAAATACACAGGCAGAAAAATCGGAGCAGGAGGTAGAGCTTGTTTTAATGTGATTCTACTGGCATCTGATATGATGGTGCTTTGGACCATATTGACATGAGTGAGGATTCTATGTAGCAACTGTTCAATACCATCCGTTGGACTTCTCTGATAGACCACTTAACTATCTCAGCTTTTCCAGTGATCATCTCATTTATCTAGGATTATTGCACTGAATTTACTGTTTGGTTTTCTTCCAGAACTGAAATGTCAAGTCCAGTGTCCTGTATGCAGTAGCTTTGTGCCGTGAGAGCTTCACAGATCCCCCAAAAGCTGCTAGCAGTTGATCTTTGGATAGAGCTAGAAATAAATAAATCCTCTTTAGCAGATCAATATTCATCCCATTTAATGCTTGATGTGAAACTTGTGGATTTGTGGTGGTAATGCTGATGTACAGCTAATCGTTGAAAATGGGCATCAGGGCTTTTATAGCATGGCAACATATTGTCAGGCAGGAAGGGAGAGAAGTGGTGAGCCCGGCCTGGAAAAAACGTGGTACGTGTGTACAAATTTGCTGCACATTTGGAATTCACTTGCAGTGCTTTACTATGTAATACTAGAAATGAAAAATATGGACAACAAATGGATCCGCTATGTAAAAAAAAATAAAAATAAAAATAAAAGTAATCCCATGACCTTCCCTTGGTTTGCCACTCTTTATGGTACCATCTACACACACGAAGTACCCAAACTTGTTTTGGGTCCCTGGTGCTAAAGAAATTGATACTGAAATATTTTCCCAATGGTGATCGATGGAATTGCCATTGAGGATAGCATGGAAATGAGTTTAGCATAAAAGTCGGACCCTTTTGGGAGCAATGGGGTTTTTAATACCAGACATTCATACTGGAAATGGAGACACTCGAAGAAAGGAGCATAGCATCCCGAACAATTAAATCCAACTGAGAAAGAAGCCATCCTTCTAGTGAGCAAGACCTGAAACATGGTTCAAGTCAATAGTTAAGGTATTTTTTCTAGTCAATGGTGTGAAAGTCCCTATCAGACCTTTCTTCGACTGCAAGGGTTAAATTGATCCCTTTTGATTTAACAGCTTTCTTTTTTGCTGTAAATATATGATAATGCGTACTGTCATGCTGTTCGGGAAAGCAAGTCGGTGCCGGGCGTTCTTTGCAAGGAATAGCTTTCAGCTCGACCACATAATCTGTAATATAGACATTTGTGGTTGCCAATGGTATATATATTTTCAACCGTATTTCTCCATTATTAATTTAATATAATGCAAGCAAAATGTGCACATGATCTCTGTGTGAAAACCTCGACTTGTCAATGTTCTTACAGACTCGGGCTGCCCCCGTTGAATTTTAGCAAGCATCTAAACTTATTTGTACAAAGGGATGCCTTTGTGAATAAAGCATGAGAAATATGCACTTACTGAGTATTGAAACTAGAGAACCGGTATTGATTTGTTTTCCCAGGAGAAATGATATTCGTTCTCAAATAGTAGGTTTTCATTTAGGTTTACTGAGAAATGAAACATTATAATCTTTACATGGTGAGCGAGGGCAGTAAGCTTAAAACATGCAGAGTAACATCTGCTGGCTTCAGATATCCACTGCACTACTCAGAAGTGTCAGTTTCCCTGTGGACGGCCCAAATTTTATGAAAATGATAGTCCCCCCAACCCACCCTCCAGTAAGGATCTCGGGCGCTCACAGTTCCTTTGGCTGGCAAAGGAAGACAGGTCGAGGGCAGGTCATGGTCACAGGATCGTGTTTATCTGGTGAAAAGCAAATCAGTAAACAGGGGAGGAAAGGTATGTTTATGCTTGAGGCCATGCAGGTTGGGAAATAGTAATGTGCAAGGCCAAAGATGACAAGATGACAATTGGGAAAGTGTGTGGGTGTGTCTTTGATAGTATATGCTTGTGAATTCATGCACATACATGCAGAAATATGTTCAGTGAACCTGGATATGCAAAGAGGCATACTAATATATGAATACATCAATACCCAGAGACATGCTCTACCTATATACTGTGTTACAGTATATAACTTATATAGCATATATATAGATACAGATATAGATGTATGTGTATATATATAGTATGTAACTATAATACTTGTGTGTATGCAAGTATTGTGTATGTGTGCAAAGCACATATGTATGCCTTGGAATATCTTAATCCTACCCTAGAGCTTGAAAGGGCTAATGTCTTTGAAAATAACTTTCCTGAAAATGAAAATTTTAGAAGTTAGATGAACTCACGGCTAACAGAGTAATGAAAGGTTAGTCATAGAAACTAGGGTGTCTTCTCTCTCTCTCTCTCTAAATTTTGAGGTTGTTATCAGGGAAGATAAATGGGCCTTTGCTCTGCATGGCAAACGTTTCACTGGAAGAATGTTGGACTAGTAGATTACTACTATGACAATTCTTTCCTTGATTTAAAGTGACAAGTAAGTCAGGGATTTTCTGCTTCATTTTTCTATCCAGAAAACAAATCTTTTTCCAGGTTCTGAATGCTTGATTTTAAGAAGTTATGGTTAAGAACCTCACAGCTGGCACATCACTTGACAAATGGGGCCACTAGAAAGCTAATAAGAAAAAATTTTTTTCCATTTCCCATAGGGCTATATTCTCTTGTTTGAATTCAGGAGAGTACTACCTATGCGCTTCTTAAGAATAAAGAGAAAATGCACCCCCATGTACAAAATGGAACGACTTACTTCATGCTCCCTCCCTCAGCTACCATCCTTTCTGTCAGGAGAGAAAAAGACTTTGAAAAATAAAAGTCTGATTTTATGAGATTTACCATTTTGTGGGTTTATGTGTTGCTACTAAGAAACCAAGAGACAGACTGTGCGTTTTTGCCTCTTAAACTTGCCCTTACATTTATCATCCCTATTCATTCATTTCCTCAACAAAGAATGATTGAGCACCTTTTGTGTATTAAGCCAAAATGTAGCCCTTCATCTCTGGGTTGTTACACTCTTCTTTTCTTGTTTTTCCTTAGTCCCTGAAACATTGATGTATATTCTTATATATTTTCTAGATGTCCATACTTGTCATCAACTATACCAAGTTATTTTATGGAGCGAGGTCAAATATAAATAATACAAAGATTATTGGGTTGGTGTCTGCATGGACCACAACTGATAGGTATTCTCAAACCATGTTTATAGATATGTAGCTAGAGAATGGATAGTATGCAGGATAGTATGCACTTGGATAGTATGGACTTATGTGCATCTGTGCTCCTGGTTATACTCATAAACTACGGAGCTATGCTGTTCTCATAGAACAGTCTATCTGCTGAGCAACAGATTACATTCTTCTTCAGGAAACAAAACCACCCAGGCCAAACTCTTTCGTGAAAGTATTCCTGCACAACAGGCTCAGCTTCCTAAGACAGGAAAAATAAGACTTAAATTTCTGCTAGAAATTAGCTGATTTGGGCACCACCTAAATTTAGCTAGAGTGGAAAATAGAAGGAAAAACTCAAGGACTCAATGACTCAGAAACTTTCATCAGAGAGGGGTCATCTTAGAGTGAAAAATAGGTATGTGAAATGAATTTTTTTGATGCAAAATACTTGTGTTTAATACAAAACATTGTGTTAAAGTAAGGAGGTAAGTTTTATAGTCTGTCTCTCAGGATGACAGTCTTCGAAGGTAACATATGGCGCTAAAGAATGCACTGGCTGAAGATTATCTTCCAGAGGGTTTTAAATTGTAAAATGGTGGAGTTACATAATCCTTGAATATTTTTAGCCCAACTTTCTAAAAACTCTTACTATACCAGTAGTGAAATTATGGTGGTCTATGTGAGAATTACTTAATATTAACCGTCAGACTAGATGGGCCCGTCGTCAAGAAGATTTTCCTATTGTGACATGTCTTCCGTGGACTCATGCTCAACAAGAGAAACCTGGACTCGTGAGTCACTGCCAGACTGACGCTCTATCAGTGCATTCCATCTGTGCAAATATAGTCTGTGATATTTTAACTAAAATTTGCCAGAAAAACTATTTAAATGTGGAAGCTTATCACTTTACCTCCCTTCCTCTAATCCCTGTTAAAATATTATAAATAACACAGAGCTTAGAGTTGCAAAACAGAGACCCAACAAGACTTAATCCAAAATCTTTTTCTAAAAGATTCAAATAAAACCTTACAAGAGATAAACCACTTTGATCCATATGAATTATCTATAGTCCTAATTCCTCTTATCTTAAAAAAAAAGACAGAAAAAACCCTTCATATTTGAAGCAGATTATTTTATAGACTTTCCTTACAAAAAATAAAATAAAATAAAATCCATAAGATTTAATAATTTTTTTTAGATAACTCTTCTTCCAAGAAGACAGTGTTTGATTCCTTGTTAGTCCCTTCTTATTGCTGGAATATGCAGGGGCTACTTGAAATGCTCCCTGAAAAGACCTGGGCCCTCCTTTTTTTCCAAGACAATGAATGAATAGGATTTTACACACAGACAATGACAGGGAGACAGCGAGACACTTTGAAGTTAACTAATTTGACAAGAAGTTTGGGGATTCTTAAAAAATAATGAAAAGGATCTTTGCTGAATTTTTATTTTGTTTGTGTTCTGCCTTGAGTTCACATAGGCGGGTTCAGGCAGGAAGCACAGCCTGAAAAACTCAGCCAGATCTGGAGGGATTAGTTACAGCAAAGAAGGCTGTTGTGTGAATCTGAGTCATTTTTTTTTTTAATGGTAACAATTCTAAAGAAAAAATACATGCACATGTAAGCATGCCAAATCCTACCTTTATAGTAAGTGTATCTAGTCAAACATTTTAATATAAAATCACCTAAAAATCCTTTACACCAAATTAGAATGATTTTTCTATGGTAATGCTTTACTGGACTCTACATAAAGACATCAGTTGTCTTATTTCTAAATATAATGTGATTTTAGTCATAATTTTAAATATTTCGATTGGCATGGGCTTTGTACTCCCTCAATGTGGCATCGTCAATTGCTTTTAGAGACAAGTAATTGGTAAAGTCAGAAGATAGGAATTAAACAAGCAAAGTGAGAAAGACTTCTGGTCAATTTTAAGAACAATGAGGGGATGTTAAAGCTGAGCTAGTGATCCACATTTTCCACAATGCTTTGGGACTAAAAAATGGGTGAAATTAAAAAAAAAAAAAAATTCTCTTCAACTTTCAAAAACACAATTTCCTAGATAAATATATTCCAAACTGAAAGAATAAAAACCACCCTTTGAAATACACCACAAGCAAAGACCTGTTATAAAAGTATCATTAAGGGGGCACCTGGGAGGCTCCATTCGTTAAGCACTGGACTTTGGCTCAGGTCATGATCTCAGGGTCCTGGGATCGAGCCCCATGTTGGGTGGGCTCCTGGCTCAGGGGCCAGTCTGCTTGTACCTCTCCCTCTGCCCCTTCCCTGCTTATGTTCCCTCTCTCTCTCTCTCTCAAAAAATAGAATCTTTAAAAATACATATCATTAAGGATTTGTTTCTGCTATACCTAAATGGCAATCTTTAGCCTTGTTAAAGGTTAGATTGTACTTTCTGCACTCCAACCAGTCCCCAAACCTGGAATGATCATGTGACAAATGGACTAACTTAACTAAAATGTTGACTTTCCTAACTGTAAGCTTCATCTCCTGTTACATTATGTTCTCATATGGTTTGTTTGGAAATTTTCTCTATGGGGTAATAGATTTGTGTGCTTATAAAAATGAAACAAAAATGTTTTAATGATAATGGTTTTGCAATTTTCCCCAAATTCTGGTTCCAGAGCCACCACACAAATATAGTAGCGTCAGTGGTGCAAGGAATGTCTATGCTCAAGATGACAACTTTATGTAGCCAGACAACATTACACATGTTATTCCAAATCCCACAAGAGAACTTTTGCAAAAAATCTGTTGGCTTCGCCCACAAGATCCCCACTGTTGGTAGAGTTTGGAGTAGCCCAACTGACCTGACAGATCTGTTTCCTATTAAAGTGTTTAAGAGAATTTCTCTTTTCTGCTTCATCATTTATCCATTTAAGTAACATACCATAGATAGCGATTATTTATTATTAACAACTGGAAAATGCACTTGGCCAATTAGTAGAAAGAGGTCCATTATTATTGTGGTATTAAATCATGAATATTCCACTTATTGGGATTCATTACTAAAAAGGCGCTAACGGATGCTGACCTTCCAAGAGTTTCCATGGTTTTGTTTGAAACTGTGGCTTGTGTTTAGCTTGAGGTATAAAAGGACAACACAATTTCATTTATCAGTACATAAAACTAAGGCAAATCCAGGTAGGAAAGCAAAGAGTTAGAAGGTTTATGGGAAATTAAAATCTGTGTTATTTCACTAATTTGTTCATTGCTTTGCTACAAAAATTAAATATTCAGCATATAGCAAGATACATAGCAAGCTGAGAAAGACTTATTGGGCAATCACCCCACTATTTATTTTTAAAGTTATTTTAGAAATAAACAATTATCAACACAATTACCCCAATATGTATTCTTTCTACGTGTGCAAAACACATAAGCTCATTTATTTTTATCTTATTAGGTAAGTGGACAAACTAAAAGCTTGCTAAAACGTATTCTGTGGCTTTATATAAAATGAAAACTACAGATCAAAAACTCTAATGAAAACTAACTTGGATTGAAAGTAGCTGCAAGGTCAAGTTGGTAGTGTATCTTTCCTCTCTACCTCTTTGTCCGCCCAGCGTGTGTGCGTGTGCACACACACACACACACACACACATATTGTTTACTCACAGAGACATTTGCTCAGGTATTTTGATGCTTTCATTCATCACAATTAAAGTTCAATATCTATGTGCCATTCTCCCCTCTTAGTGTGTAATATACAAGTACCTTTGTATTTTTTATTTGCCTACCTAGTCATCTTAGAAAAAAGATAACATTTTCAGCATTTATTTACAGACGTATTTAACTAAGCCTTACCCAGCTTGTTTGCTATCTTTTCTTGTAATCCCATGGATAGTGAAGTTGAATAGATCTGCCATTACAACATCATGCAATAATATTTGTAATATAATTGCCCAGAATTTGTGAGGTTTTGGGTCGGTGAATTGACATCTTTCTGGTCTCTGGTCTAAAAGGACAGCAGAGGGAGCCCCTGCATGATTTAAGGAAACCAAAGGCAGGCAGGAGAAGAAAGACTTCTCAGGGTTGAAAGCTACCTATGGTGCCCTCTGCTGGAATCACTAGTAGAGTTCGGGATTTCAAAAAATTTGCAGGCGCTGAATTCCAAACTTGATCTTAGCATGCATTACCATCATCATATGGCGTGCAGCAGAACTTTCAAAATAAAACCAACATTATTTCATTTCAATTAAAAAAGTAAATACATGCTTTACATTTTTAGTATGAATTTTGATGTTGATAAATCAAATTTTGGTGGACAATCTCACTACTCTAAAATGTCTGTCATCCCTGAGGTGTCCAATAGCTTCTCCATAACAGTACAATTCTTACATATTCCAGAATCTTAATATGAAATGTAAAGCTATGACATTCATGTGGCTATAACGCAAGTATATCATTTTAATGTAAGCTACTTTTATACTGAGTGGAAGAATTTGTACCAACTTTGCATGATGTGGTTAAGTTTTCCTTGGCATAGTTTATCAATAATTCCAATTACTGAAAACCATTTCAATGCCTGCTTGCTTTTCAATTCCTTTGAAGAAACTTTTAAATAAAGATATCTTCTAATTCAGATTAATTGGTAATAAAATTATTTTCAATTTTAGGGTAAATATGTAAGCTTTAGTTATAAATAAAAAATTATTCAGTATAATTTCTACTGAGAAGCAATAAACTGTAAGGTAATCGTTTGCAAATTAGATGCCTATGAAGGTCACTTTGCAAACCATTTGTCATTTAACTCTTCCCATTTTTTTTAAATACTATGTAGAAAACCACTACTGCATTTTGATTTAAAAGCAAAGTTGGAAAATATTTCCTTCATTAATATTTTGTCACGATCCCAGGACTGTTAAAAGGGTCCATCTTTGGAAAATAAACCAGACATTTGATAGCAAAGAGTTTGATGTTTTGGCTTCTAATATAGACTGAATGGATTAGTCATTTTGATATTATATATTTTTAGTCTATATGACATTTCTTTCAAATTACACCTAAAAAGATACTAAGAATAATGAACTGTAATGATGAAATATAAATGTTGTATGAGTACACACAGTACTAACTTGCAAAAGTTATATTTTTATTCAAAAAAGGAGGATGTTAATGTTTTCCACAGCAAAAAAGAAAAATTTATTATTTGACACAAGTGAAAATAAGCAACTTTTCCTTCTTGTCTGCTCTGTAACATGAACTTTAACTTGACTGAGCCCAGCAGAAATGATACAACATGAAAGGAATGTTTCTTGAGCTTTTTCCTTATATTTGAGTTTACCTAGTCCATTAAAAATATTGAGCATTAAAAATGAACTACTGGGGGGCACCTGAGTGGCTCAGTGGGTTAAAGTCTCTGCCTTCGGCTCGGGTCATGATCCCAGGGTCCAGAGCCCCACATCGGGCTCTGGGCTTTGCAGGGAACCTGCTTCCCTTTCCCTCTCTCTACCTGTCTGTCTCTCTGCCTACTTGTGATCTCTGTCTGTCAAATAAAAAAATAAAATCTTTATTTAAAAAAAATTGAACTACTGGGACTTCATCAAGATCAAAAACTTTTGCACAGCAAAGGAAACAGTCAACAAAACCAAAAGACAACTGACAGAATGGGAAAAGATATTTGCAAACAACATATCAGATAAAGGGCTAGTATGCAAAATCTATAAAGAACTTAACAAACTCAACACCCGAAGAACAAAGAATCCAATCCAAGAAATGGACAGAAGACATGAACAGACATTTCTGCAAAGAAGACATCCAGATGGCCAAAAGACATATGAAAAAGTGTTCACCCTTATGTTTATTCATTTTGAAGTCAGCAAAATTTTAAAGAATAAAGGCAACTCAAGTATGAAAGCCAGGAAACCCCCAATTTTACATTGAAATCTATATCTACATTAAAAAAATTTTCAATAATTTAAGAAGAGTAATACTGAAACTAAATGTTCAGAAAGTTTAATTTTATGAAAATTTATACACACTTCTAGAAGGCAGAATAAGAATTAAACAATATGGACTTTTGATTCAGACTAAACATTCATCTGTTCATCAGACAAATAAATATTCAACAGCCCTTACGAATTACACCCAGTCCTAGATCCTGGTGAGGAAGCAGTGAACTGCCCTCATCAAACTTATACTTCCATTTTCCAGTAGCTAACGCTGCTCTGCCATTTATCACATTCTTTTGTAAAATGCTAACGGAACACACAAATATTCATAAAGTTCAAACACAGTTAATCTATCCAAGGAAGAACAAGGTTTTATGGAAAGTGTAGAAATTGTTTATTGTGAATAATTTACTCTCAAAGGTCTATGGATTTTTAATCTCAATTTTTTTTCTTACTGTCAAAGATTTCTGAAGCTTTCCCTTATTTTCCTTTCTAGCATCTTAGATCAACATGATGTGTTGATCATGTTTTCAAACAAATAACATCCTTGCTCATTTTTAGAGTAGATGTTACAAGATAGGGCTTACCAACCTTAAATCCTAAAGGGACAAAGACTGTAGCTAATACTGGATAATACAGGTGAACCCTAGAAAGTTCAAACTCAATCTAAAAGAGCTCAATATTATTTTAATTTCCATCTCTATCACAATCTCTCCTTGTTAAAATGGTGTATGGAAAAAATATAACCTTTTTCACTGAGCTAAGCCTATGGTGATTTTGCCGATGATTTCAGGCTCTCACCAAAAACAACAACAATGACAACACACCAAAACACAAACAAACAAACAAAACCAACTTTCTGACTGAGAACATGCATGTTGGGCTGTTGTAGGAGAGAGAAAATACATTTCATTATGTGAAGCCACCAAAATTTTGGAATTATTTGTTATAACAATTGGCCAACTCTAATACTGACACCTCACCAAGTCAAAGTCCACATAGAAGTGTACATGAAAGGATTACAATTTAAAATCTGGATTAGGCTACTCAAAAGCAGCAAACCTTAGAGCATGACAAATTCTTTTGCGTGAGATCCAGTTCAGTAAGAACAAAAATGTTCGTAAGCTGGATTTTTTCTCACAAAAACATTATATTTCCTGAATTACGTGGGGGGAAATTCTTATCTTTAAAAGCTATGTTCCAAAAAATAAAAAAAAATAAAAATAAATAAAAATAAAAAAAAAAGCTATGTTCCAGGGCGCCTGGGTGGCTCAGTGGGTTAAGCCGCTGCCTTCGGCTCAGGTCATGATCCCAGAGTTCTGGGATCGAGTCCCACATCAGGCTCTCTGCTCAGCAGGGAGCCTGCTTCTACCCTGCTCCCTCTCTCTGCCTGCCTCTCTGCCTACTTGTGATCTCTGTCTGTCAAATAAATAAATAAAATTTAAAAAAAAAAAGCTATGTTACATTTATTAGAAAAGTATCGCTGAGAAAACAGGAATTTAACACTAAAATCTTATTACCTAGCGTTACTTGAGTAACAACAGTGTGGAAATAGCTCTTGTCTTTCCTTCTAATATCTAGTAGCAACTTAGCGTTTGCAAAGAGAATTCCCGTATACTGTCTCATTTGTCATCAAAGAAAAATTTCAAGGTGGAAACTATTGTTAGGTCCATTTTGCCATAAGGAAACTGAGGGTTAAAATGATACCTCTAGATTGAGATAGCCAGTAGCAAGAGAATCAGGTAAGAATTAATCCATTCCAAACAATGCTACAATTACTATTTTGTGTCAAAAAAACAAAAAGCAAAACAACAACAACAACAACAAACCTCTCCTAGGGCCAGGCATTATTGCGAAGATAGAAAGATGAATAAGAGGTGGTCCATTGTGAACCATCCTGTCCTAGGACTATGCCATCTCTTCTTTATTTGAGCTAGTCAAGGTAAAGCACATTGCATATCTGAGTAGAATCTGACCTATTATTTTCCAGGAAGGACCCTTTGGCTTTTCAGAAACTTTGGGAAAGTCCTAGCAACCAGAGGCTCTAGCTCATGGCAATTCTCAATACCCTTTTCCTCACCTGCTAGTCGCCCCTAGAGAAAGTTCTAGCCCATCCGTCTCCCGATGGCCAGTTTTCTAACAGCAGCCCCTGCTCTAGCTTACTGCCTTGGAGAACATTACATCCGAAAAGCTCTACTACTGTGCCTGAAGTGATGACCTGAAAGGCTGTTCCACTTGTTCTTTCTATTCTGTTAGAGCTGGAAAAGACCTTGGGGAAATCAGGCACTATGTTGGCTATTGAGGGCCTTACTTCTCACAGTTGCTTTCAGTGAATTACAAAAGCATGCCTCAGACCAGTCTGATCTGCCTGCATGAACCACACATTACACAGAATATCCTGCTTGTGTTTTATACACAAAGGGTATTTAGTAGGCAAAGATTCAAATCATTATAATATTGAAGAACCTTGTAGGCTTAATAAATAGTATGTTAGTCATGTGTTATGTGCTTTTAAGTGTTTTATCTCATGTAGTCCTCACAACAAGCCAATGAGATAGATATTATGAGTAATCCTGAAAATTTAGATTTAGAGAAGTAGGACAACTGACCAAGGTCACCCAGCTGGTCAGTGGAAGGACAGACACTGGAAATCTCTTCTTCCTTGATGACAAAGTCCTTGCTTTTAGCAGGTATTGACTTTGTTATATATCTCTTCTTTGAAACAATGGCACTCCGTCAAAAGAAAAAAAAAAAAAGGTTTGAATTTAGGAAAAAATGAGCAGAAGGATATAAAAGAGTTCCCTACATTTAACATAATCCTTGCATTATGCATAGCCCTCTGTCTGCATGTCTTCCTGAGAGCAAATGGTATGAGCTGGCATTTGTAGTCCACCATAATTTTACACTGTTTGATACAAACTACTTATTTTTTTTTATTTGGGAAGGTAAGAATACAGAGAGACACATCTGTGCCTGCCTGGGCATTTATGACTGTGCTTTTTGAAATTTATATGAAAAATCCAGTATGTTTTATAATACTTTTCAAACTTCATGGTTCTTACTCTATTATAAATTGTAGGACAAGAGTTTACTCTTACTGGTATGTTCTCTTTCTAATAGTTAAGATACCAATTGATCAAGGATTAATGCAAAAATCCATGAAATTATATAATAAGTATCACAATCAACTTTAATTAAAGACTTATATTTGATGTGCCTATAAAGTAGGCGCAGGTTATACAGAAAGGGAACTCAGATTTGGTAACCATGGTTGAATAATTTTCCCAAGGACAAATTCATTGTGAGTAAGCAAAGATAAAACTCAATCATTCTGACACTAGACTTTGTCTTATAAGCCTCCCACATCTACACATTATTATGGAAAGGAATGGGGAAAGAATTTCTTTCATAGAAATGCCCATTAAAGTTAACCATGTTAGAAAACACTCAATTTGCTGTCTTGAATATATTAATTGTAGAAAAAGTTCTATCCCTTGAAAGGAGACTTGCTTTGTGTAACAAAAAGAACCATCTTATGAACGAATCTGATATTAAGCATAGAGAAGTGGCACAGAGGTCACACATGTATAACAAAATATAACAGGTATTAGACAAGTTAATGGGAAAAACTTAAACATAGTCACCATAAATTAAGCAAAAGGAAGGGAGGGGGTTGTTGAGTTGAAGTATTTATCTTCATCCAATCTAACATCATCCAAAGGAAATTGAAGTGGACTTTTAAGAGCTAACTTGATTGAATTACTTCCTTGGTGCTGAGCACTGTTTTAAATACTTTACCTGTATTAATTCATAACTCCAAACCATCCCAAAGGTTATTATCCCCCTTTTTCAAATAAGACAACTGAGATACAAAACAGCACTTTTTAAAAAATGTCGAAGTTCCATAGTCTAAACCAGGATTAAAGCCCAGGTTTGACTCTAGAGTCCTCATTCCTATCATTATGATTTTGTTGTCATAATTACTACTCAAAAGTGTTTATTATTGAAGTTTTCTGTCTTAAAAGTTCTGCTAAATTTTAAAGCACAGTAATATATTTTAAAAGCTAAATTAGGATGTAACATTCCAATATATCATGTCTCAGAAAAACATCTATACTGACTCTACTGAGGCTATAAGTCAAATGACTTTCTATCTGCCAACATCATAAACTCCATCTGGAATCTGAAAAGAAAACTGCTCTTAGCCTCTTGCATTGTCCTTAGTCATATAGATTTTTTGGTTGGAACTTGGAAGTAGGACAAGGTGGGAAACACGACGGTCTACTTGGGAAAGACATTCTTTTAGCGGAAAAACCTGGATGACTGCGTTCATGTTAACTCTTCTCAAAACTATTTTTGATTATGGGTCATATTTCTGCTTTGAGATCTTGCCCCGAGTCTAGTGCCAAGTGGAAGGACCACTAACATCCATGCAAATGACTTCTCCCAGACCACATGTATTCCACTTCCTGCTCACTTCTTCAGTTTCCTTCTGACTGCTCAGATTTGAATCCTGACTCTCCCCCTTACTGGCTCTGTGAAGCAAAGTAGTTAATTTTTCTCAATAACAAACTCCTCATCTATAAGATAAAGACTAAAATCATACATACGTGAAAGGGTTATTATCACAGTCAAGCAAGGTAAAGCATATAAGATGCTTAGAACAGTTTCCAGAATTCAGCAAGTACTCAATAAATATTCAGGGCATGCTTTAAAATTTTCAAAGCCAAGATTTGAAGTCTGATAATAAATGCCTGTAGATTAGACCTCAATTTTTCAAAAACACTTTTTCAAATATGTGGAATATGTTCTTGTTCCATTATGCTAATGAAGAAACTGAGATCCAAAGCAATAAATTGTCAGGACATAGTCCTTTAGGCACTATGAATGTATGAAAGCCCATAAACTACTAAGAACCAGCAAAGACCAACTGTGGGTTATTTCCAAAGTATGATTTTTCTTTCTTCTTTCAGTGAAAGATAAATGCTGTATCACAAGTTGTCCATGCTTTGAAGAAAATCTGATATTTCTCCTTACTCAGGTAATACTATTTTCTGTAGAGAGGGTTCTCCCTCTTCAGCAGAGAAGAGGAAAAATGGGTTTGGATTGACAAAATAAGTCCTAGAATCATGAGTGTCACCTATCTGTAGGAAAAAATATATATATATATGGAGGCTTGGGCTTTACTTTTAAGGTACTAAGAGAGAAACAGCTCTTAGCTACAGTCAGGGAACAGATGAGTGCAATGTCTGAATCTGGCTGACCAAAAAGCAAAATCTTCTCATATTCTTCAATGTAAATTGTGTTATAGACTCAAATAATCTGGTAGCAGTGTAAAGAATATTGCTTATGGAGACGTACAGGTAGAAGTTCACACATCTTGAATCCACCACTTATTAGGTAGCTATGCATTTTGAGGATGATTATTTAACTTCCTTGAACTGTAATTTCTTTTTCAACAACCCATACCTGATAGGAAGATTAAACGTGAGCATGTTTCTAAAGCACTTATTTCACAGCTCAGCAGATGGTAACTATTGGAATTTGAGTTGATTTAAGCATTAAATAGCAGGTTGAAGCAGAGGCCTTGAAACATCCCAAACATGAGATTCTTTAGGTCTATGAATCTTCAAATCCTGACATACAGCTTTTTCCTCTGAACACAAAATGTATGCCTACCTTGTGTAATTCAAAATCCCTCCCCTACACATGATAAATAGAATCGTCCAGCTGTTGTCAGTAAATTATGAAAAATCACTTAGTATTTTCTGCTAGAAGAGGTAAAGAGGTTATCCTAGATTCCATATTTGCCAAATATTATGCTCATCACCTTATTACATCTATTCCTTCTAAGCCTTCATGCAAGTGAAAAGAGTCTATTTCATCACTGAAGTGAAAATCAGCAGTAGAGTAACAAAACAACATTCTTTATGGAAATACGTTTTCTAACATAATGAAATTAATTCAAAGACTTTTAGATATCATGGAAAATGTACATACGTGGGTTAATACAGCCTCCCTGATTAATAAATTTAATGAACCAGAATAGGGAGGAGGAGAAAGAGGGAGGGAGAGAGAGTATGTCAGAGTGAAGAGAAAATTTTCTGGAATTCTTCTTATAATTTTTAAATGACCAAAAAGCCAATAGTGTTATATCTTTGATTCAAAACACTTTATGAAGTATAATCAGACATAGAGGGCCATCAAGCATTCTATAGTCTATGAAAATGAAATATAGGCATTTTCTCCTTACCTTGTTTGCTCTGGAGCTTGAAAAATAATTTTAGCCCAAAGAGCAAAACAAAAAGATGGGCTTTGCTATCCAGGAAAACCATTCACTACTTACCAATTTCGTCTTGAATTATTTTCTAATAATAGCTAATGCTTAATGGATTTACTACTGACATTGTGGACTATTATATATAAAAGGGAAAAAATCACTTTCCTGATGTCTTTCTTAACAAGACTAGCATTAAGTTAATAACAATCTGATGTTCCTCATTGTGCTTAAAAATCCTGTTAATTCTCAATAGAAATAAAAATTTTAAACTTTTGGGCGCCTGGGTGGCTCAGTGATTAAAGCCGCTGCCTTCGGCTCAGGTCATGATCTCAGGGTCCTGGGATCGAGTCCCGCATCGGGCTCTCTGCTCAGCAGCAAGCCTGCTTCCCTCTCTCTCTGCCTGCCTCTCTGCCTGCTTGTGATCTCTCTCTGTCAAATAAGTAAATAAAAAAATCTTAAAAAAAAAAAAAATTAAACTTTCTGTTGTCATCAGCTTCACATCATGAGCATTACAAAAAAGTAAGGAGGAAAGAATGGAAGGAGTGAGAAGGGATGTAAAATGAAGGGAAATGAAAGAGAGAAAGAAAACATCAATATAGATCTGAAGAAATTTGTTTAAAAAAGTAGCACTGAACAATACTTTGTTATGAACTTCCTTATATTATCTTATTTCTCTTATCTTAAAATATTTATTTTGACTTATTATCAAGATGATTTCACATCCATTTTCAAAAACCATTTTATTCATCCTAAGGCTAAGATAGAAAGGTGCTTCGCCCTCTACTGTCATTCCTTTCTTTTATTAATCCTTCCTTTTTTCTTTCACACTGTTGTCCCTTAAACTAGTCCTAAGAGTAACTATGTATCTGCAAACAGATACATAGTTACTCTTTTGTTATATAAACAAAACATAGTTACTCTTTTGTTATATAAACAAAAACTAGTATTCAAGACATGGATTCTGGTTGTGACTCTCTCATGGCCCTTTGTGTGAATGGAGGTAGTCCTCATAAACACAACATTTTCCTTCTCTGTAAATAATGGCTGCCAAAAATGATTATGTCTTGGCCACAAGGAAAGATTCTCAGAGATGATTGATCTAAAATTCCTTTAAGGAATATAAAGGACTTTATAAATTCAAGAAGTGCATTAAAATATACATATCCCAGCAAGAAACAATTCACTAATGACATAAGCAAAGATCTTGACTTCCCTGATTTTCATTTAGATTCCTAAGATTTGAGTCCATTGAGGCCATATTCAAAGCCTACTCTTCTGGAAGATATCATAGGATTTTTAAAATATGACTACAAAGAGCAAAAGAAGATTTGAGTCTCTCGAGAAAAGATCTCCGGATTGAATGCTGTGTAGAAAAAAATTTATTCACCTTATGAACATGAAAGGATGAAAAGACTGAAGGGTAATAAAACTTATCCATTTTCGGTGCCCTCAAGAGGCTGTTTTATCAGACTTGGTAGTTGGAAAGGTGTCTATAACCGCAAAGAAAATCCTAAGTAGTGTCCAAGGAAAGTGTTTAAATAGACTTTTAAAACTCCACTGTTTTGTGTTACCTCTCTACTCCTTTACTTGAGAAAAAGCCATTCAAAATTATAATGTCATTATTTTTATAGACTTATTCTTCATTAAAATAATTCCAAATTCCTAATAATTGATTATAATTACAAGGTGTTAAAATCCCTATGCCATTCTCTAAAAACAAGAAGGCTTTTATATTTGGAATATTTGAGTGTAATTAACTTTATTTTGTTAAAGATTTTTTGTTTATTTATTTGAGAGAGAGAGTGAGTGAGACAGCGAGAAAACACAAGAGAGTGGAGGAGCAGAGGGAGAGGGAGAAGCAGACTCCTTGCTGAGCAGGGAGCTTGAAGGGGGCGGGGTCTGATCCCCAGGACTCTGGGATCATGACCTGAGCCAAAGACAGTTGCTTAACCAACTGAGCCACCCAGGTACCTCAAGCTTAATTAATTTTAAGCCCCCACAGTCCCATTTCAGGAGACCTCTCTCAGTGAGTAGGGCTGATAAATTAATAGGCAACTATTTGGCTACTAGGTGTATATAATTTGTTAGATCATGAAATGGAACTAAATCAAAAAGATTTAAATGTATAAGAGAATGACAGGCAACCTTAAAGGAAAAAACAAACCCAAGAAGAATAAAGAAAAGTGATCAGAGAAATGGGGAAATAGTTAGTAAAGACCTGAGGAAAGAAAGAAAGTAGACACTGACCAAGAAATAGCCCAAGGAGGTGATCATTTCTGCCCACAGGTATTTGTCATCATAGAACTGAGGTTCTACTGCAATGAGCAATTTTGACCTCCCTGAACATAACTGAATACTCTCCTTGAGGAAATTTACTTCACCTGAGAAAAGAGTGAGTGGGACATGGTCTGACATCCCATGTATACTCTTGTCCATTCCCAGGTCACAAGGGTGACATCCATGAAATAGATGCAAAGCATTATGGACTTTCCCAAGAGAAAGCACATCATAGCAGTATACTGATGGGAAATTTTTGACACCCAAAAAACTTTATTGTAAATGAGAATATTCACTTTCATTAAAGAACTAGCAGTGGTCAAATTTTGTGACTTTGGGGGGACTTAATACTAAGGAAAACAAACAAACAAACAATAAGGTGTATACTCTATGGCTTTGGAGGACTCTCCATGGCCCACTGGGCAAAGACCAGGCCCATTTAGCTGCTGTGAAAGATATATATTTACATAAAGCTGTATATGGCAATGTTTTATTGGTATTCAGAATTATAATCAGAACCAGCTTAACTCTTGCTAGTCAATGTCAGGGAGGATATTAGGGGGTGGGGTGATTGACACTAAACACATATACTCCAAAGTATATCTTGTGGAATACAAAACTAGGTAGACACTCTCTCTCCTTGCAAAATGTTTTTTAAATCAAATAAACCTAGGGAACATTGTGTGTGGGGGTGTGTATATGTGTGTGTATGTATATACACATATATGTAAAACCTCCTTGGATGATAAAAATTTACATTAGCATATAATAAGTACATATATACCAATACACATAGTAAAGTCTCTGAAAACTCCCCCAAGGTAAAGCATTTCCCAAGCATTTCTGTCCACTGAGTTCATTGGCATATTTGGAAACACTGCCATTAAAGAATGTAGTTTGATGTGTGGGAGCCATGTAAGACTTGATGTAAACAAAATGCAGGAAAGGGTACAAACTTTCAGCTCCAAGATGAATAAAGTCTGAGATCTAATGGAAAACATTGACTGTAGGTCATAAGACTGTAATGTATAATTGAAATTTTCTAAGGAAGGAGAACTGATATGTTCTCACACACAAAAGATAAATGAGTGAGGCGATGGATGTTTAATTAGCTAGATGGAGGCCCTTCATCAGTGTATGCGAATGACAAATCACCACCGTGTATACTTCAAATGTCTCATAATTTTATTGTCCACTTATACGTCAATAGAGCTAGGGGGAAATTGCAGGACAAATGGAGTACATAGGTAAGAAATCACCTTAATAGGGGAGAGCTCTTCATATCTCAGCCCTAATAAGGCAGTCGTAAAGACTGAAAAGTTATACTCACTGAGAATTTTTGCCTTGCCTTCTGTGTCTCCTCACAGAGTGGTCTTCAACCCCGGCTGCACATTAGAATTGCCCAAGGATCTTTTTATACACAAAGTGTGACTTAATTGATTTGTGCTGAAACCTGAGCATCACCATTTATGGAAATTTTGCATGTGACTCCAGGGCTATTACATTGAGAGTTACAAATGTAAAAAAAAAAAAAGAAAAAGTGTGGAATCCATTTTGAGACCAATGAAAATGTTTCGTTTATAACGAGAGACTGATCAGCCCAGCAGGCTGTGGCATGGTCTTGCGTAAGAGATATTTGTAATTGATGCTGGCTTGGAAATCCTCTCATTCAATGCTAGCTCACCATCAGCCTTTCTCTCTTCCCTCCTATTCTGCTTTGTTTTGCCTTAATAAGTTAGCCCTCTTGTTAGGCTCTCTCCTTCAGTTTCCTCCCCAATGACTGCCCTCTTCTGCCTTATAGAAGGGAGTTTTACTGTTGCCTTCCTTTCCTGGCTGTGAGGAATAACTCAGAGATGAAAACAGCTTTGGTGGTCACGCAGCTGACAATAATTGGATTTGGTATCACTAACCATCTAAATGCATACAGGCCAATATAAGCCACACTTCCTTCTTAACTACAGTAGGAGGCGAAGAATAGGAGCAATTACCATGTAGAAAATCTCATACTGTTGCCCAAGGGGCAAGTAGCCCCTCCCTCTCTCACAGCACGCACTACCTTTTATGGATAATTTGCTTTCCTCCTCATTGAACATTCAGGTGGCACACGATAGTCTTCTGTCTTTATGTAAACAGGTTATTTGTTTGAAATACATATGGAGTTTGCACCAGCATCCACCTTTTTTATTATTATTGTTGTCAAAGGGTAGCTTACAGTTTTCTCCATGCAGCAATTCTATTTAATGAAATTGTAGATCCTACTGTCAACTCCCAACAATAGGAAATGTGGGACACTGGTGTTTATGTCTTTCTTTTTTTCTTGGAGGACAGGGGCAGAGTCGGGCTACGTGCTGGGCAGGGAGTGTGCACGAATGGAATAGGAAGGAATCTTCAAAAGATAGGTGTTTTTTGCTTCACCCAAAAAGTTCTATAAACATGAAACCCCAAAAATGAAAAAAAAAAAAAAAAAGCTATTATCTTTTAAGTACATATGTGAGAAGGAGGAACCCAAAGGGAAATGAGGAAGGGGAGAGAGAAGGAGGGTATGGTCTGGAAAAGGAAAAGAGAGAACAAGACAAGGACACTACTTAGGATACTTAGGATAAATGCTGAAAGCCCAGTGTCTTTACCCAAAATTCTGTTAGTAAATAACTTTGCAAGTGCTCCTTTCTTATTCTTCAAGCCTAGACACAGTTTTGCTCAAATCCCCATGAGATGATTTATTTAAAAGTGCTTCTTCCCAGAAAATCCACAAAATGGAGTCAAATGGTCTCATCCCTACTCCCACCATCAATTTTTGTTATCAGTACCAGGAAGGGAGTGATGTTTATGCTTTTCCTTTTTTTTTTTTTCTGTCTCAACTATGGAAAGAAGAAATCTGTTTTTTGTCAAACACTCATTGACTTTTTTGAAAATATCATAGTATAAAACATCAAAATATATAAACTGAGATAACTTCTTTAAATGAGAAAATCATCTTTACATAGGAAAATTAATCATCTCTCCAGACTGAACTGAACCCTTAAATCTAAGAGGTTGAAAGTTGGCAGGATATACCTTGGAGATGTTGCGAGTTCAGTTCTAAACCGCTGCACTAAAGTAAATATCTCAATGAAGTTTTTGGTTTACCAATGCGTTCGTATGAAAGTTATGTTTACATTATACCATAGTCTATTAAGGATGCAATAATATTATGTCTAAAAAATGTATATACTTTAATTAAAAAATACTTATTGCTAAAATACGCCGACCATTACTAAGCTTTCAGTGAATTTTAATCACTCATTACAGATCAGCAGAACAAATAAAATAATAATGAAAATTTTGAAGTATTGTAAGAATTACCAAAATGTGACACAAAGCGAGCAAATGCTATTATAAAAATGGTGCCAACAGACTCACTCAACACAGGGCTGCTACAAACCTTCAGTCTGTAAGACAAAACAAAACACAGTATCTGCAAGGTACAACAAAGCAAAGCACAATGACATGAGGTATGCCCATAATTTGTTCTTACATCTCGGAAGAATTAACAAAACTAACATATTTCAGAAAAGGAACTCAGAGAGTGTTAAATTTTTGAGCCAACGAAAAGAGTTCATGATGTTGCCTCCACCTCTTTCACATACTAAAAGGACATTTTCCCTTCCCATAAATTCACACCATGTTGCTGCACACCGTGTATTTGATCATTCTTCCATCATTTGGTACTTTGTTCAATTAGCATGCAAAACCACTTTATACATCGAAGGAAATTTTACAGAACATCCTATCATGACAAATCAAATAAGAAGGGGTTCTGATACCATGGCTCCATGGTTCTAAATGGACTTGGAGAAGAATGCAGTCCTTCATAAGAGACATCCTGGGAGAAGCTGTGAAAGGTTACAGCCTCCTCAGCCGGCACTACCCACCTCAGCAAAGTACACAAATTAGATGTTTTGCTCCTTCAAACACCTGGGAAATTTAAGCACCTGTTTTGCTGAACTGAGGAGAGGTGGTGAGCTAATGCAAGGTAATGACTTTAATGCCATTTGCAGCAGAAGTGGCTTCTCAAAGAACATCACAGGAGACCACATCCAAATGGAGACTCCACCACGATTTTCATTCTCACAATATTCTGACCTAGAACTCCTGTGTGTCAAATAGACTCTATCTTCTTATACTTTCTCAAAAAAAAAAAAAAATAAACATAATATACAGTCCCTTTGCTTGTTCCCCTTCCTTCAAACTAGTCTTCACCGGGCTGTAAGAAATTACGTAACTCAGTAGTTTCTCATTCATCACTTTTGCTGCATGTGAAAAGCATGGCTATGAGGGAAAGGGAATAAACCACATTTCATTTCCCCATTTTTCATTGCTCAGAAACTATGCTGACAGAATATCAGATGGAAATCCTATGACACAATCTCCTACTTGAATCAAGTCCAGGTGTCCAGGTATCACCACATCAGCCCCTCACCAGCCTGGTTCCTGTTGATAGTTCATGCTCCATCACCAGGGAGAGCAATGGACCTGCTGACAACATAGCATCCCTAAAAATAAGAAGGCTAAAGTCATGCCTACTGGCCAGACTGCCTGAGGCTAGGTTATGGAGGCTCCAAAACAGAGACATCAGGAAATATTAACCCATTAAAGACTTTTGAGCAAGGAAACAAGATGAACTTCCTTTTGAGTGAATAACCTGGGGGTCATATGTAAATTAGGCCAAAATACAGATTGGTGTAAGAGACAAGATGGTGGAATTTGTAGTATTGCTGGTATAAATGAAAATCTAGAATGGAGAAAGGAGAAGAGAGGGTGAATTAGGATGACCTTTAAGAGAAAAGTATTTTGAGAAATTAGGATCTTATTGGATCTAAATAATAAAACACATAAATACTTCTAAATTGAGTGCAAAAACAAAGACCTTCGATACTGGGAGAAGTTATTGCCGAACAGAGAGAAGATTAAAAGGTTAGTCAGATTGCTAGGAAGATGAATTTGGTTTTAAACATGCTGTTAAAATTAACTGGGTGTTATATAAGACTGATGAATCACAGACCTGTACCTCTGAACCTAATAATACATTACGTGTTAATTAACTGAATTTAAAAAAATTTTTAAAGATTTTATTTATTTATTTGATAGAGAGACACAGTGAGAGAGGGAACACAAGCAGGAGAAGTGGGAGAGGGAGAAGCAGGCTTCCCATCAAGCAGGGAGCCCCATGCAGGGCTCGATCCCAGAACCCTGGGATCATGACCTGAGCCGAAGGCAGACGCTTAATGACTGAGCCACTCAGGGACCCCTTGAATTAGCATGAATTCGAATTTAAACATGAATTTAGCATGAATTAGAATTTAATTTACTTAGCATAAATTAGAATTTAAACATTTTTAAAATGTTTAAAAAAAAAAAAGTAAAGGCAAGATATACAAGCAAATAAATCCAATAGGTGGCTGGTGATTCCAAAGTGACAATTTGGTGGGAAGACAGAACTAGAGCTGGCATGGAGGAGACAACATGTAGAGGTGATACATGAAGCCATGAGGGGGTGAGATGTCCCATAAGCAAGTGTGGAAGGAACTTCAAAGGGTAGAGATGCCAGAGGAGAGGAAGGAAGGAATCTGGATGCAAGGAAAGATGTGAGCACAGGATTCAGCAGATCAGAAGGCAGATCGGCAGGGAAGATAGCATGGTGTGTGGCAAGAGCACCAGCAGAGTAGTTACAGAGTCTAGATCTGGGTTTGGGGCCTTTATTAATAACTTTTACAACCTTTCCTGAGTAGAATTCCCCATATGTAAAATAAGGGATTAAGGTAAGATCAGTATTTCTTACAAGTTGCTCCACATAAGATTTTAAGTCCTAAACAATGCAAAAAAAGTGTCCAGTGTTCAAATACACTTGGGAAATGTTTGTTTAAAACACTGTTCAATAGATTTTGTTTATTGCAGGATTTATCATCATTTTTATAATACTGACAAACATCAAGAATCTCCAACAGAGGAGATTCAGTTCACAATGTTTCTTACATTATTCGACAAAAGAACTTTGCAGGGGGCATAACGGGGGAGGTATTGTGTGGCATTTCAAAGGGCAGCATCCCACAGAACTGTGGAAAAGAGCTCTCTGGAAGTTTTCTAACTTCCAACTCCAGAATTTTGTGAATCTTTCAGACATATAATCGTACTCTTGAAAATCGTACCTATTTTAATAACAACACAGAAATGCCAATGTCATCATTGAATGTTATCTTTAAGTTCAGATATGTATATTTATTATTTCAAACTCTGTTTCTGATCCATATTTATCATTGATATTCTGCACTGTCAAAAAGAACACATTCAGTTCTCTGAGTAAATTATGTTCTTATAAATGTATGGTTTATTTCTGTCAAATTACAAGATTTTTACCATGTGAAGTAAAAGATGTATTATTGTGATAGTTTTTCACAATATATATGTACAAGAGTTCATCACGTTGTATACCTTAAACTCCCATAGTGCTGTATGTCAATTTTATCTCAATAAACCTGGGACAGGGAAAAAAAAAAAAAAAGATTTTTGTGCTTTTGCACATTGGATAAAGAATCTAATCAAGGTTTCCCCTCAAAACTGAAGGATCCTAGGAACAGTAAGTTTTATAATATTTAAAAGTAAGGGGGAAAAGGATTTATACAAAATTCATGATATATTTATCTCTGGCTCTAATACTGAAGAAAACCCACTCTCCAGTCCTTCGTGACTACCATACATAATTTTTTCACCCAGCCTGCTCCTGTTCTTACTGATTCCTGACTGATGTTCAGTGATGCTGTTGCTCATGGCTGGAGCTGAAGGGCTTCTAGATATCGCCCTGCCCTCTCCGCGGACCACCCCAACACCCGGACAACTTGGCCCACGTGACAGTCTCGCTGAACTGTTCTCTTCCAACCCTCATGCACAGACGTATTCACTTGGTGATATTTTAAAACAAATTTTGTGTGCATTGCAAAATGATAAAAAAAATATTAAATCAAATGTTAACCGTAAAACTATTGATATTTCCTATTTATACCACTATTATTATTTCTACTTTTTTTTAAGATTTTTTTTATTTATTTGACAGAGAGAGAGAGAGCACAAGCAGGAGGGTCAGCAGGCAGAGGGAGAAGCAGGCTCCCTGCTAAGCAACGAGCCTGATGTGGGGCTCAATCTCAAGACCCTGAGATCATGACCTGAGACGACAGCAGCCGCTTAACTGACTGAGCCACCCAGGAGTCCCCTTATTTCCACTTTAAAGTTGCATTTATTTTATAATAAGAAACCTTTTAATGCTTTGTTACATGGCTTTCTAGCACTTAAGATTATAACAAACAGATGAAGTTTTGATAGTGGGAACAGAAATTTGGAGGCAGTTACTGGGACAGCAATGAAGGGACAGTCGACAGACTGACATCAAGAAAGGTGACAGAAAGAGGCACACACTGGGATCTGTTACTACCTGGGGATAGATTTTCCTTCAAAATGATAAACATGGGTGATCAAAAAAAGGTTAAATATAGTGCTACAGCCTATGGGCTTGTCAACATGGAAATGCACAATATATTTTATAAAAATTTAATCCAGAATGATAGAAATGGTATGACACACAAAAGGGTAAGCCTGAGTGACTAGGACAAGGTCAGTGCATGAAACAACTCTTTCTTTGATGCTGACTAAAGGGATGTCAATATGGTTCCACATAAATATGTACTAAGCCACATTATATATGTTCAGATATTTTCTACTGTTTAGTTTTCACCAAGGTATTATTGTTAAAGTTTGTTGACTTTTATTTGCTTAAGTGAAAATCAGCAAAGACACTTGCTTAATTATCTAACTGCACTAATTCCTAACAGCAAAAATGGTGCCCTTGGCCATCATGATACAGAGATTATGACAGCGAGGTAGGTTACCTGGATAAGAGGCCTCACCATCCAAGGCATCCCCTTAATGCAAGATTTCCCAAACTTTTCCAACAAAGATGTAGAAAATAGAAGATGCATTTTGTAGACAATGTGGGGAAATCTTATTTTCTAAATTTTAACCTTAAAATATTTTAATCACTTTGAACTTCAAATGAAACCCTGACTTTTCAAAAGATTATAATAATTTGCAGGTTTCCTCATCTGGACTAGAAACCATGAACCCCTTTTCAATTTAAAATCAGTTCTATAAATTTGATCTCAGTGAATAACCCATATCCTAGTTTTTCCTGATTAGTACAACATATATTTTTCTTCCCACAAGAAGCACCTGACAGAAAACATTGTCAATTTCTGAGTTGGCCTTTTAAAAGATAGCTTATTTAAAGGCACTGTATTTTTGAAATTAGATAGAACAATGTCATCATATTATTGTGGTTCTATATTCAATTACTCCATCTTTGGAGATAGGAACACAAAACCTTAAACCCCACTCACACTTTCATTCCCCTGTGGTCAAATCATAGGTGGTTATCTTTAGATCTCAATATGACTGCACCATCCAAACAGTGGTGTGGACGTACTCTCATTTCAACCCTTCATAAACTAAAGAAAAATTGGAGGCAAATTTTTAAACAAAACTCGAATGATACTTCTCTCCAGTTTAACTGATCCTGAGAAAATATAGAGCTCCTACCAGCTTGCCTCCAAGTAGGAAAAAGTTAATGATAGAGGAGTGATAAATTATAATCGGCCCTTATAGATCTCTTGGTAGGTGGTCTCTCCCTACTTTCTCTAATATAAAATGATTGCCATCCTAAATCTATTTTCTTTTCTTTCCTTTTTTTTTCTTCTAAATCTGTTTTCTTATGGAAAAATGCCAACTCAGGCCACGTTTGTCTTTTTGTGGTAAGAAATATAATCCAGACAATGAGAAGTTTCACATATAAACTGTTTACCTCAGAAAAAAAAGCCAAGCAAACATGCCTTACAACAAGAGCACATAATCATTAGCAGTGTTTTTGTTAGAAGAGAAAAAAAAAACAAACACAAAAACAAAAACTTGAAAATTGGAGTAAAAAGGATTTACAATTTGAAGTTACACCTGGCATCCTTAGAGTTACAAAGAAGAAGTAGCAAAACATTTAAGTACACTAAAATATCCTAAGGCTCATGTAATGCTTAAAATCCAAAAGTAATTACCTCATATTTAACCCAAGAAACAAAAACACTGTATGTAGAGAAGCCTTAAGTGTAGCAGCATCTTCCCGGTTTTCTGAAATTTTGAGTTGAGCTTTGTCCTCTATTTTCTTCCTACAAACATTTTAAAGCCACCATAATCTTTCTTTTACCCTATCATCCTCCACGAGCCGTGCTTTTAGGGCTTAAATAAGTATTCCACTTTGCTATCTAGAGATGGGCTTTTGAGCATGAATGACCTACTCTATTGGTAGATTAAGTTCAACATCTCATTTAGAGGAAAATCACACAGCAATCAAGAATATAACTCAATGGAAATAGTTTTTAATGCACACTCTATTTTTCAAAATGGCACATATAATCCTCATTATAAATAGATGACATAAAAAGAGAAATATTTTTTCCTGAAATATTTCTCTTTGACCAGCAAGGAAATGTTTATGCATTCCCTTATTATGCTCAGCTTTCTTCTAACTTTTGATATTCTGAAATTTAATTTTTGTTATAACAAGAAGAAAACTCTATCACTAAAATCAAAAGTCATGTTAGATTTATTTAACTGTACTTTACTTAAATAAAGAAAGGGACCAAACATCTGTCTTCCCGAAGCAAAGCACACAGAGCACACCTTTCCAATAAATTAAAGTCATTAGGTCTGGTTGTCTTCCCAATGGACCAGAATCAAGTCATACAGCCAAATGACAGTAAATGACACCACTGATTCATATCAACTTCACAAGACACATAAGGAAACTTCCCTTTGCAGTGGTTGAGTAGTGCTTAGATAGGTCATTCGAATAGTTTTCTTGCTCTTTGACCTACTATTCTACCAGCCCAAGTCTTTCTTGATTATTATACCCTCATTCCATTAACCTTTCAAATCCCACCATCAGGCACATATTCCAATATTCAGATTTCATCTCTCTCGATCCGTATGTTCAGTCCTGCAAAAATACGCCATCTCTGTTCTCTAATATTTTCCCGTATGATATAATCAAGTCATACATAGAAAGTGGAAGAACTAAGCCAGAAACAGAAACAATGCTGAGGTGATATAGTGGTCAAGAGTTTTAATTCAAGTTGAAATACCTAGTTTTGCATTCCAGTTCCATTACTTGCTACCTCTGGGACCCTGGATGTGATAATAGTACCGACTTCATGAGATTACTGTGTGAACAAAATGAAGGATCTACAAAAAATGCTTGACACGGTGCCTGACAGTATCCAACAGTGCCGTAATTAAAATTAAAAGGCAAAGTTGTCGTGTGATAGTAAGGATGGAGCTAATAATAACTCCAAAATTCTACTAGGTAGACATTTTAATTTCTTAAATCCTGAAGCTTTGCTAAAAAAGATATATGATTTGGTTCTCTTATAAGTTTCCTCTGATTCAGTTCAACAATAATATAATAACCGAGCGTTTACTATTTGCTCAGTGATAAGTGACAGAGAACAAAAAGTGAGGGTGAAAGGGAAAAAAAAGACAAGAACAAACATATATTAAACATTAAATAGGTGTCAGGTCTTATACTCAGTATTTTCTTTTTTCTTTTTTTTCAAGTTTTAATGTAAATTTTAGTTAGTTAACATATAGCATAATATTGGTTTCAGGAGTAGAATTTAGTGATTCATCGCAAGTGTCCTCCTTAATACCCATCACCCATTCCATGCCCTGTCCACCTCCCCTCCAGGAACATTCAGTACTTTATTTTTATTATTTTAAAAATTCTTAAAGACTTTATTTATTTATTTGAGACAGAGAGAGCGCACACACAAGTGGGGGCAGGAGCGAAGGGACAGAGGGAGAGGAAAAAACAGAGTCCTTGCTGAGCAAGGAGCCTGATGGGGAGGTGCTTAATCTAAGGACCCCAGAATCATGACCTGGGCTGAAGACAGACACTTAAAAGGATTGAGCCACCCAGGCACCCCAACACTCAGTATTTTAAACATTATGTCTTAACCAAGTAGATTGAGAAGTCACCAGACTTACAAATGGTAAAGCTAATATTTGAACTCAAGTTCTTTGGACTTCAGCCTGTTTTCTTTGATGAAAAAGGCAAACAAGTAAGCAACTATCCACAAGGCAATATAGGGTGCATTAAGTAGTAGGGAGATGAAGGAGAGAGTAATGACTTTCAACTTGGCAGAATCCAATCAGGCAAAATAGAAGAGGTGGCATTGAATTTATTAAAATATAAGTAAAAATAGCAATAATTAATAAAATATTCAGCATTTTTAAATAATTACTCTGTGCACTATTCTAATACTTTATCTATGCAACTGATTGATAAAAGTGAGAGAATATATTCTGACAGAAAGATCAAACTCTACCCAGAGTTGACATAGGAGATAGAAGGAGGTTCAGAGTCCTGAATATCCAGTGTTTTTGTACACACAGAAATGATGGTGATAAAATTAGAAATGCAGGTCAAATACAGGTTTTGGAGAGCTCTTAGTATGAGATGTCATACTTAGATGTCATACTATGAATTTTAGACTGTCTCCTAAAAGAAAAAAAGAGAGGGTAGAGTCTTAACAAAGGAGTCAGATAATCATATCTGGATTATTAGAAAAATAACTGTTAAAAAGGTAAAAATTGTTTGGAATTTGTGGCTCTTGAATAAACACAAATAAAAATAAATTAAAACCAAAAATACAGTGATACTCCTCAAATAGTTCAAATAAGAAACGGAAGAAGTTTGAACTGCCAGACTGAGGAGTGTGAATGGATCTAGGAGTGGTAGGTATAAGAGGCCCTCTAGAAATAGAATTGACCAAATTTGGTGGATAAATGGATATCAGTAGTAATGACAAAAGAGAGAGGTCTTTAAAATACTCAGGTCATACAGCCAGTAAGTATTTAGAAATCTATCTGTAGTTCCGAGAGAAAACAGAGCCAGAAACAATGATAGGTGATAGAAAGATGCTAGATCATTGATAGACAGATGGCTAGAGTTCATAATATTTCCATAGTCATGATGTATGCTGTAAGAAGAAAGTACTATGCCCTGCTTCTATACAAAAATAGGGGAAAGGTCAAGTCACGAGAATAAATGAAGGAAACAACATCCCTTGTCGGGGTAGAATATGAAGTAACAAGAGAAAGTTAAAGATGAACTTTGGGAGGTTGGCTCCACATAGGGGAGAAACAAAAGAAGAGGAAATCCTAACAGAGATAAGGATTTTCAAACAGAGAAGTCAAGCAGGGAGAGGAGACACAGCAAGAAACTCACAGGATTCCCTGAGAAGAGTGACTTCAAGAAAGCAGAAACACTCATCAGCGCCAAACACTGCAGAGATTAAACAGGAAAATGACCCAGAAGAGCCCGTGTATCAGACAGTTAGAAAATCTCTGCAGCATTATTAGTCTTTTGGAGACAATGGGGTAAGGATCAATGGTAGGTGAAGTTGTACAGGCAAAAGTTTCAAGCTTTTTTGAAAAAGTTGGCAGTGAAGAAGAATCTTGGATTTGCTTGAGCAGAAGAGGATTTTTTAGTTTTTGAAGAAGAGGATAGATTTTTTTTTTTGTAAATTTCTACAAGGAAAGAAGCAAAAGGGAAAGGAATATATTTTAAAATATCCTAGATAGGGAATGACAGACAGACAGACAAAGATTGGGAGAAAAATAAGAAGGGCCTTGATCAAGAGCACATGAAGAGAGCCCAGGAAAGAACACGAAGTCTCCTTTAGTTGAGGCAGAAAAGAAGGGACAAGCACAGTGCGGGGGTTCGAGCAATAGAAGAGGGAAGTTGAAGAATTTTAACAAGATGTGTGTGAGTGAGTGTGTGTGTGTGTGTGTGTGTGTGTGTGTGTGTGCAGTATAAGTTTAATCATTTTGCTTTGATAGCAAGACTGAGATGAGGTAATTTGTTTAAAGAGAGAGGAAAATCAAGTTGGGGGAGAGGTTTAAAGGAGGGAATAAAGTTTGAAATTTCTTCTTTGAGAGATAGAGAAATGAGTAAACTAGAGATAAGTACGAGGATTGCTGAACAGTCCTAAGGCTCAATTTTTAAATTCTGGCATTCCAGCCAGCAGAGGTGAATACTTTTCTCCATCATCACCATCTAATACTGGAGGAAGATTCAATTGTCTTAGAGCTGGGCATTGTTTCATGCCTGGCGTGGAAGAACAAAAGGACAAAAGAACTAAGAATGGCTTTTAAGACAATTCTTAAAATAGTTGAGCCAGGACTCTGAGTATAAAGGTAAAGAAACCAGAAAGAGGGAAGGTGGATAACAGTGATGATGATGGTGTTATGGCAGACACTGTGCAGCTCTGTGTGCCCGGCACTAGTCTGCGTATTTTACATACATTAACCTTTTCAATCTATGCAAGGCCATGTTATGCATGCAAAAAATAGGCCTATTTCCTAACCAGCTCTACACTCCACATCACACTCCTACTTTCAATGTGTTTTATTTGTAAATGCATTTGGATATAACACATTATTTCCAGGACACATGGGCAATTTGTTTCCACTTTTCTAATTCACATTCTAGATGGCTTTGGTTCAGCACTGGAATATTTAGCTCATTTTCCAAACATCACATTAATACATGATTTAGGAAGTAAACAAGAGTTGAAAATAAAATCCTCTTAGATATTCTGTTGTTTTAAATCTGAAGGGTTCAGTAATCCTTTAAATCTGTAATCACTAAAAAGACAGCCATCGTCACTAAATCACATGTAGCTCTACAGAAACCACATAATGCAAAGTTCTCCAAAGAATAATTATCGTTAAATGTGACTATGAAACAATAATAGTATGTTACAAGGCCACTTACACAAGCATGGTATTTTATTTGACAATATTGAAGTCTTTATTCTCTTGCTTAGAGTTGAGGTTATAGAAAATCCAATCATGGTAATCAAATTATCAGAGGTGAAAAAGCACTTCTCTACCATTTGAAAAAAATGTGAATATTCAGCAAGATGCATAAACAAGGAGACATATTTGAATTAAAGTTGGCCTACCAGGCCACATCTATCACGAAAAATTTTAAACCCCGAAATATCTATAACATATAGATATTTTAATGTATGATTTTTTACAACCACAAAACTATATATATAATCTCTGTATATTTGGTTATAGTATTAACATTAGTAAACATTGTACATTTCTTTTAAAACTTATATCTCATTGTAATCATCACAAAGAAAACTTACTTAGAACAGTATATTGAAAATTTATACTATTCTGAATTCTTTTATAGTGATCTTTTCTTCTTTCCCTATGCATATTTTTTTAAATTTAAATTCTAGGAAATGAGCCTTCTTTTAGGCCCAATAGGTATCACCCCTATTAGTAGACTTTCCTATTCCATCTCTACTTTTTGAGACTTTTTTTAACCTTAATGCTATCTACAGCATCTTTAGTTTCTTCTATTTTTATATATGAAGATATTTAGAAGACACTTAGAAATCTTTTGATTTTCAATAATTAAGTTTTTTGGATAAGGTTAAGTTCAGACTTCTCTTTGTGATGACATCAGTCTTTAAGGAATAATGTTATAGAAAGTTTCCAATGTGTTATGCTAATAACTATTACAATCGTGCTTTAATTTTTGCAGAATTGTTCTCTCCTCCTTAAAAACTGAGAAACTAGAATGATAGCAGGAGACTAAATGACATTCAGAGTCACAAAGTAGAAGATTGTGTACTGGGACCAACATCTCCCAACATCAGAATCTTACCCCATGAATCTAACACAGAGAGGCGGCTGTACCCCAAACCTCCCATCTTCATTCTTCAAAACTTCAGTCTCCCCAAGGTTATTTGTTAAATCTATCTAGGAAGACATTTGTAAATTGTCAGGACCTTGACTAGCCAACCACTATACAAAAAAAAAAAAAAAAAAAGAAAGAAAGAAAAGAAAAAGAAAAAAAATCTGTGTGCAAACATCTCTGAAACAGGCAAATGATAAATAACACAATGGCCATTTCTTTTATCTTCCCAGCTTCAGCTTTTTGCTAGCTTATAAATTTTTTTGAGAAGAACTATAATGCTATTGAATTGATGACAGCAACAGACAAGAATTTAGAGACAGTAAGATTCCTTCATACAGACATTCCCGAGACAAACTGATAGCACTTAAGAGTTTAAGTGACACCTCTTTTCTAAAATCCCCAGAACAAAAACCAAAAAGAGTCATCAGTTCTCATGCCATCAGGTTTGAACTGAAATACAATTCATCCCTTGGTTTATATCATATCACCCTGGAAGCCTCTACGTTAACAAATCATATAGAATATGGCTCCACTTCTTTTCCTCTGAAAAGTAATTAGGTAAAATCTTCTCTTTTCATTTATTTTTGGTTGAAAAACAGATAGCTGCCAGGAGGAATTTCCCATTGCATGTTCAACCTTAGAGTACTTTTATGTCAATTAAAATATTTTTTTTCTTTTGAAAATAACTGGGACAGATATATACATATTTAATTAAAATATTAATAAATCATGTATCATTAGAGGAAAAGTCATAAATAATTACAGGTGTCTTTGTATGTTCTTAATAACAAAAAAAGTAGTTTTCTACTTTATACTATATTGGCTTTCAAGGACTGGAGATGAGACTGCGGGCTATGCCAAAAATTATCCATGACTAGCAACCACGTGGCCTGAGTTTGAATTCCGGATCTGTCATATACCGTGTTTAAATACTTGCTCAAGTTGCTTTTCCTCTTAGAGCCATGGTTTCCTCATTTTTAACCGTGACAGAAAAGAGGCAGGTGTTTTTTTAGGCTCTTTTGAGTCTTATATTGTATGTAGAGAGATAACATATGTCTTTTTTTTTTTATTTTATTTATTCATTTGACAGACAGAGATCACAAGCAGGCAGAGAGGCAGGCAGAGAGAGAGGAGAAAGCAGGCTCCCTGCTGAGCAGAGAGCCCGATGTGGGGCTCGATCCCAGGAGCCTAGGATCATGACCCGAGCCGAAGGCAGAGGCTTTAACCCACTGAGCCACCCAGGCGCCCCGAGATAACATATTTCTAAATAAAGATCTATTTGTGTATTAGCTATGGAAGGGGGAATTGTCTCAGCCCTCAACTGGCCTGGGAGATGGCTGGACTTTCTACTAAGGCACCTCTGGCCAGGTGGGAGTTTTATGTAAAACTGATGAAGTCTTCTTCCTCATTCAAAAGACTCATGGGATTTCTGGAACCTCTTCAAACCATGTCTAACCAAACCCATTTTTGATGAGTTATGTCTACACCCACCAGAAACATATGTATTAATTCTCCCTAAGGTTTAAAAATTGAATGAAAAGAACACAACAAAATAAATTTTGAATTTTGCCAAAGCTAAAAAATTAAATTCTATATGACACTGTGGACAAGAAGCCACTGAGCTCTTCCCACTTTCCTGCTGAGCTCCTATTAGTTCAAATGGCTCCTTGGAGTATGATTAGGAGATTGAACATTCATGAGTTAGGGTCTTGTCTTTTTTCTTTTTCATTCTTCCTTCCTTTTTCTTTCTTTCTTTCCTTCCTTCCTTCTTTCCTTCCTTCCTTCCTTCTTTCTTTCCTTCTCTCTCTCTTGCTCTCTCTCTCTCAATTTTGGCTAGTGTTCAAGGAAAATCAGACTCAAACCCCTGAGTTCTACCTGCCTAGAGAGAGCTGTTATCATCAGCACTTCTTTAGGTCAGATGGCCTCCCTTGAACTTGTCAGTAGGCTTATAAATACGGACACTTAACTAAAGAAGGACAAGGCCAAAGGGTATGGCTGAATGAGATCTATCACTATCAAGTATGAATGACTCCAGGTATCCCTTCCCAAAAGAGAATGAGGACATGAAGGATGGTGGGATACAGTGATGCTATGTTCAGATACTGAATCCTTCAATATGGTAGCTGCCAGCCACATACAGTTACTTACATTTTAATTTAAATTAAATTTAAAAAGCAGTCCACTAATGGCAAGAGCCACATCTCAAGTGCTCAATAGCCACATGTGTCAGATGACTGCTGTGCTGAACAGTGTGGACATGGAACATTTCCATCATCACAGAAAGCTCCACTGGCCAGTACAAGCCCCAGTATAACACCTAGCATATATTAGGCACCAAAAGAAGTTAAAGAAAAACATGATAAATAAACTAATAAAGACATTTTGAGTAGCTAAGATTAATTCAGTAAAGTTTGCTTTCAAAGGACATACATTTCCTTTTTCTGCTTTTAGCATGTTCAAGGCTCATCCTCTGTCATTCTTCAACTTTTTGAGATATTTTAATATTTAAACTATGCCAGAAAGATCATTACACTGACCAGTTAATATAATTGAGGTGGTTTCTGACATTAATGATAAAACCCCAATTCAGCTATAGTTTTTCTCAATTATCGTCAATACTGCCTTGTATTTGCATAAACTTAATTACATGCAACAGTTTAGCACACAAAAATTTGCATCTTTATATCTGATTCACAGAATTCTGAGAAGTGAAGATTAGCATCTCTGTTTTATAGACATGAAAACATGCCAATAGTATCAAGTGACTTTTTAAGGTTATAGAGCTATATTCAAATTTAGGGGAAGTACATGATTGTTTACAGTAATGCAACAAATAACAGGAGCTAAAGCCTCATTTTTTTAAAAGATTTTATTTATCTATTGCACAGAGAGAGCGAGATCACAAGTACAGAGCAGCAGGCAGAGAGAGGGGGAGAAGCAGGCTCCCTGCTGAGCCGAGAGCCAGATGCAGGGCTTGATGCCTGGACCCTTAGATCATGACCTGAGCAAAGGCAAAGGCTTAACCCACTGAACCACCCAGGCGCCCCAAAGCCTCATTCTTCCGGTTTAACAAGTTCAGAGCTCTTGACACTAAACTATGTAACTTCTTAGCAGATCAATCAAAATACAATGTATATACTTAAATGAAGAAATATCTTTATAGCTTCTATATCATATATCTGTATAAACAAAGACAAGGACATGAATAATATAATCACTAAAAAAAATATAGATGTCTAGATGCTGAATTTGTTGTTTAGTCTAAAATGCAGGTCCGAATAGGAGACTCTTCCTGTCACAAAACAAACTGAGGGTGACCGGGGGGAGGGGAGTGGGGAGAGGGTAGTTGGGTTATGGACATTGGGGAAGGTATGTGCTGTGAAGTGTGTAAACCTGGCGAGTCACAGACCTGTACCCCTGGGGCTAATAATACATTGTATGTTTATTTAAAAATTTTTTAAAAATTAAAAAAAAAATAAAATAAAATGCAGGTCTGAGGTAATGATCTATAAATTTGACCATACCCTTTAGTCGCACTGCACAATGCTGGGGAGCATTCAGACTGTGGTCCATGTGGACAGCTGCACACTTTCCATCTCCAGTGGATTTCACTCCCATCAGCGACAGTGCGCATTGATTTCTGAAGTAGGGCAACATCGTAGACCTTCAACTTGAGCAAGCTCAACCTTCACATTTGGCATCACATCCTTTGCATATCAAATGGAACTAAATCTATTGAGTTATCTTGAAGCATTTTGGGAATAGTGGTATAAATACTCAGGGATATCACATCATTTTAAATGTTTTCTGACACTTTGTTATTTAGCAGACACTTTGGGGTGTTACAGAGATAAAGAGAGAGGTTTGGAATTTTACACTTCTATTTGAGAACAGTATTGTATTCCCTAGCACAGACTCTGAAGTAAGACTGCTTGGATTTTAATTACAAGCTATGTAATTTTGAAGCAGTTACTTAGCTTCTCTGGGCCTCAGTTTTCTCATCTATAAAATTGGGATAATACTGTTTTCTTCTAGATTTAAACAAATTAACACAAATTAAATATTAAGAAGAGTGCCTAACACCTAGAAGGGCCTAATAAATGTGTTTTGTTGTTACTCTTGCAGTGGTGACATTGATGAAAACAATAATGATTTGAAACCACCTACTGTTATAGTTTCCCAAGGCAGCCCCCAGCGAGCAGTAAGCTTCCCAGTATGTATGTCTTTGTGTAATGTGCTTCCATGTTGGCTACTGGGCTGACCTTGCGACTGGCTTCAATCAACAGAATGTGGAAGAGGTGACACTATTCTAATATTGGACCTAGGCCTTAAAAATACCTTATAGCTTCTTCTAACACACTTTTGGGATCCCTGGAACCACCATGTAAGAAGTCCAGCTAACCTGACAGAGAGAGACCATGTGGGGAAACCATGAGGAAAGTCTACAAGGAGAGAGTAAGGCCTCAGAGACTACACGAGGAAATAAAGTCTAGTCATCTACCATCCCAGGTGAACGCAACTTCCCAGCCATCCCTCCCAAAGCACTAGTCCCAGCTGCCATTTGACCACAGTCACGGGAGCTACCTCAAGTGAGACCATCAGAAGATTCATGCAGCTGAGCCTTAATCAATCAAGAGAAACATAAGAAAGAATTAAATGTTGTTATTTTAAGCTATGTGGGGAACATGGTCAGGTAGTTTGTCATGGATCAACCAATAACCAAATACCTATTATTAGTTAGAAAGTTACATATTAATTTTCAAGATTATTATAATCATGGATGCTATTTAAGGCTCTCTGCCCATTGCCTTCTACTTGTGATAGTAATTTTTGTTTATTGTATCTATCACATTTACCTCATACCTCATTCTTCCTAACACAGCTTCTTTACTATGTCTTAGCCAATCTACTTGACCTGTCCTTCATATAACCTTCTTCCATTTTTACATCTTGTATCTATAGCATTTTCACTACCTGTAATATGCCCCTCTTTCTTAGAAGCCAATCTGTTCTCATTTTCTTCTTCCAGAGACCCTTCCTTAACTCTACTTCTACTCTTCATTGGCTTACAAATACACAGTTTGTACTGCAAAAATGCACTGATATACATTTATAATATATGGTTTATTTAGGATCAAGTCTCACATGTGCCTCAATCTGATTTCCTCTTTGAAGAACAGCCGTCTATTTGCTTTCTGCTCCTGCTCAGGGTTTAGTTTACTGCACTCCACATATAGACGGTCTCCCCAAGACAGACCAGTATTACCAAGCCCTAAAAATAGCTCACTCTGATACTAAGGTTAGTTCATTAATTCATAATAAGAATAGTGATTTCCAAAGTAAATGCACACTAGACAATGGCTTCCTCTCATTATGGTATTTTTAACCTGTAGGCAATCAACATGGGAATCATGAGTTTGCTTGAAGAGGATGGAATGTCACTTCTATGATTTGAAAATGTAATGGCATCTATCTAAGAAAGTCTCATACATCTATATGCACAATATGGTTATACCTATCACCTGGGCTGAGCAAGTCCTCAGACCGGGAATACGGTTTTCTGGACTGTGCTGAATAAACACTCTTCAGCTGAATTTTTATTCATTCAAAAGTATTTAGTAAGCATGGACTATATGTCAGGCCAAATTAAGGATAAAGCAATGACCTAAAGAGAGAAAAACACTCATCCTACTGGAAGTGACATTCTGGTTTACTGCTAAACTGCCTACATTAAATTCTTAAAATATAAACATATGTTCACATATATGTGTGTGTGTGTGTGTGTGTGTGTATACACACATATATATACCTATTATTTTCTATATTAGAAAATACACATTTTATCCAGAACCTTGAACCTGTAATACCATCAAAATAAGCAAATAACCTGCTGAGGTTGAGACCAAGAACTGCATTTTGTCAGATGTATAAACAGTTACACCATACCTCCTGGCACATGAGTTGTAGAGCATTAAACCCTTGGACTAATATAAAAATCATTACAGTCCTTTAAAAAAATCAGAATTTTTAAACAAATCCAATGCAAGCACCTGTGCTATGTTCTCTGATACATGTTTTAAACTAATGATTGTTTCTTAAAATTTTGCCAAAATATCTAGAAAGTGAAAGGAGAATTTTATTTGGTATAATCTAATGTTATCCCACTTCTTAAAGGTATGAGCTTCATCCTCACTGAACAGGAAACAAACATGCTTTGCATTTAACTAACCTAAGAAAGTACCCAAGGAGTCATTTATATCTGAGGATTTAAAAATATATATATTTAACTGGCTTTGATAGCACTCCTTCCCTCTTCACTTCCTACTCTCTAAAAGTATAAGTAATTTAGCCTTCAGTAATACAGATTGAATGACCTAAAAATGTCTATAAACACATTTTCTTTGCTTATCTTGAGTTCCCCTCTGTTCATTGGGATCAATGTTTAGATTATTTCCAGAGAGGGGACAGCACCTTGTCAATGCCTGTAAAATGTCAAGAGGTCATCTGAGCTGCAATCCACCATTGGAGCCTGGAAGGAATGCATTTACTTTTAACAGGCTGCAGTTTTAGCCTGTGAAAAATTAGTATGTCAAGGGATAGCCATTTAAGGAAGGGTAGTGTAAAGTTACTCCACCATTAGGTCTATTGCCGTGAAACTATCAGCCCTTTAAGGAAACTCCAGAGCATTAATGGAAAAAAAAAAAAAATGATGACAATAGGGCAAATAGTAAAAACACAACCTGTGGTAATAATTATGCTAATAATAAAACAGGGCTTATAGAAGCCAAAAGTTTATAATGTTGAATTACTAGATGTGATTCCTAAAAATATTCCTTGTTGTAACATTATATTGCTTTCCCCTAATAAGTACCTCTGTAATAGATCTACTTCAATCAGCATGTTTTTAGTAACAGCTCACATTTTCTATTATGTAAAAGTCGGAGATACATTGCAGCTGTTTTTATTTTTGCCTCATTTAGACTCTTTCTACTTATCAGTGCAAACATGGGACGAATTTCTTGCATGAAAGTTTTCTCTGTGAGTCTTATGAAAAAATCAGAGCATTTATGATCAAATTCACCAACCCAGTCAAAGAGAAGGTTGTGCGTGGCTCAGTCATACAGGACTGACGGTTATTAGCTGTTCCTCATTGGATATGTACTTTACTTCTCTTTCCTCATTTACTAAAACAAATATAATAATACCGGTTCAAAAGGTTGTTATCAGATGGTACGAGGGTGAAATGCCGCTAATGTTGCCAAATCCATAAAGATTGGTTACATATTCATTATAGAACTAAGTGAAAGAACCAGTCATGTTACAAAGAGCCGAACTGAAGGAATTCCTAAGCACCCAAAATACTATTAATCATTACCATCATGCAACCCAACCAAGCTTCCTCAGAGAGCTAAGAGGGTCATCACTGGACACTAGCTTCAGGGGGCTAAAGGTAGTTTCATTTAGCAACCCAAGAGCAAAGGAACTGAATTTCCAAGGTGATACGGAATTATGGACTTAAGCAGAAGCTCCCTGGGCCCTCAGGGCTGGCTCCTGCTCGCTGAGTGACCCACCCTTTGGAGAGACAGCACTTGCCAAATACGACAGTACAGTTTGAGATGGAGCCTTGGGTGGAAGTTCCTGACCATCAGGTTTGTACAGCCAAAGCAGTGTTGACAGAGGAGTTTGTGAACTGTAAAGAAACTGGAAGACAAAGGCTTGATTTGAGAGCTGTTCTTTGCAAAATCAAGGCTGTGGGTTAAATGGTTTTCAAAGGGCAGAAAGCTGGATGAATTTTATGTTCCTTTCTTTTCTATTATCTTTCTAATCCATCATCTAAATCCCTACTGCTCCAGTCCCTTCCTCATCACTTCAGTGGAAAGAGAACAATTCGGAATTGGGTAAATTATTCCTAAGAAAGCCTGACCTATGCAAAATCTAGTAAGAGGATTAGTGCAGACGTCTTGCCCGCTATGCTTTTATTTATGCACAGTTCATAAAGGCACACTGCTGATTCGCATTTAGCTTGTTATCCACTCTAATCCCATTATTTTTCTGCTACTGTTGCTTCACTCTGAAAGTCTGTGTCCTTAGGATAGTTTTCCCTTCACAGGTGAACTGTTCTTTCTTGTCTTTATCATGCATCATTCAACTTGTCAAAAGCATTTTGAAATTCACTGCTCTTTTCCAGGGTCTCACTCACTAGGTGCAGTCAAAAGGCTGTGATGATCTGCATAACTGAAAACCAAAATTATTATCAATGCATGCTGAAAAAATATTATAAAACGCTTGTAATATTGTACAGGTCACAGTGGATAATATAAAAAAGCATAATGGGTTGTTCCTGTCCAAAGAGATCTGAACTGCCCAGGGGGGCCTGACATCCAGAAAAAAAACAACCAGAAATGCAAAGCAGTACATGGAGTTCAGGAGGTGTGAGCACAGCGAAAAGGAGAGGCCCGGTGGTTAACAAACAGCCTTGAAGAAAGGTTAAGATGTTGCTGAACATAGAAGGGGATCCCAATGACCAGGGCAAGGGACATGGTTTCAGCAAAGGCATAGAGGATTTCTGGAGCCTGCTTGGATCATGAAATCACCAGTATGCCTGAAGTCAAGACTTCACCGAGAAGCATAGAGAGAGAACACCTAGGGAGATGGGCTTATCCCAAATTATGGAGAGCATTCCACACCAAGTCAGGCTGTCAAAAATATTCAACAGGATGGTGGTTAAAGTAACAATCTGAAGAGCTAAGTCCAAATATGGGCTTTGCTTCTTACTACCTGGTTGTGAGTCCTCGGGGAGTTATTTCTATTTATTTTTCCAGGTGTAGAGTGAGGATCCGAGTAGTTCCTACTCACAGAGTATGTGTGGGAACATATGATGATACATGTAAGGTAACTGCTAGTACAGATGTGGTCCAGGCACTGTGGCGGCACCAAGGACATGGGTGAGCAAAACATATTTGATCCTCATCATCAGGAGTTGATGGTAAGGAGACTAGATTTTTTGGATTGGGTGAAAGATGATAATTTTTTGTCAGATGTTTGTCATTTTAAACAGAGACCTGTCATGATGAAAACTAACTTAGAGGTAAAGTCTAGTAAATTTGCAGTAGAAGATTTACACAGGGTAACAACAGCTATAGATAGATACCAGACAGGATTTTTATAGCAAAAACATTACAGTAACTTTCTAGCTAAAAGTTATGAAAGAGCAAAACTATGGATTAAGGGGCGTCTAGGTGGCTCAGGGTGTTAAGCATCTGCCTCTTGATTTCCATTCAGGTCATGATTTCAGGGTCACACGATTGAGCCCCACTTCCAACTCTGCACTGAGTGCAGAACCTACTTAAGATTCTCTGCCTCACTTCCTCTGCCCCTCCCCCACCTTTCTTTCTCTCTCTCCTTCTCCCTCTCTAAAAAACAAAACTAAACTAAAAAACAAACAAAACACACTGCAGATTAAAAGATATGAGGAATTTGAGAAACAAGACAGAGGATCATAGGGGAAGGGAGGGAAAAATGAAACAAGATGAAACCAGAGAGGGAGACAAACCATAAGAGACTCTTAATCTCAGGAAACAAACCGAGGGTTGCTGGAGTGGAGGAGGGGTGGGAGGGATGGGGTGCCTGGGTGATGGACATTGGGGAGGGTATGTGCTAAGGTGAGCGTTGTGACTTGTATAAGACTGATGAATCACAGACCCGTACCCCTGAAACAAATAACACATTACATGTTAATAATAATAATAATAATAAAAAGGTATACCATTCATTTGCGTGTTTGGATGAGCTCTGAATGGTAAAATAGAAACATCATAGTTATAAAGGCAGATATTCTTTCTGCAGGATTGCATAATCATTTATATTCACTAAAGAAATGAGAAATCAGTTATTAACCCATGCCTTAGTCCTGAGATTTACCAGTTGATTATAAGAACCGAGCAGCAAACTAGCTCTGTTAAGACGAAGGAAAACCCAGGTAACTCAGGATCATCTCTATGATGGGCTATTAATTAAGAAACAAGAATAAATTAATGGAAAGGACACTGAGCTGAGGCCCAGTAGATGCAGTTTGAGGCGTACTGCTGTCGTCGTAACCTTGCAAAAAATTATTCTTTTTGCTGGGTCTCAGTCTCTTCAACACAAGGGCATGAAACCAGAATCCTCCTAGCTCCCAGAAGCCAGGACTTTATGACATAGTTCAGAGTTGGTCCTCCCAAACACTATATTCTTGTAGAGAACATTATTATGTAATTAGTGCAATTTTTAATTAGGGAAGGATTGCCTTTAATAACATAGAAGATATATATATGTAACACAGTATTTTTTCTAGTGGAGTGGGGACGCCAGCCATTGCTAAAGCCAACTGCGAATTTTTTAGGAATATTAAAAGCCAGTTGACAGCAGGCTCTTAGTCTGGGGTTAATCATGGTGGGGCATTTATACCCTGGAAACTTGCAAATAATGCAAAGTATGTTTTTGTTTTTGTTTTTTTCCTGGAGGGCCAGTTATTAAACATTTGTCAGCATGTTAAGTGAGATAAGTAAGTCAATATTGTTAAAACAACAAATGTCTTCTGTTTTTGCAGTTTTTGAATTAGAATTGGCTTTATGCAAAAAATGGTAGGAATTGTTTCAAAAAGTAATTGAAAACAAATTAAGGACATTACAAACAAAGTGCAGCGAGATGTCATAAAAACAAGAGAAAACTAGTCTCTCATTTCATCTTTTTCCTATTATCTCAGGATAAATTTGATTTGTATAAATGAATGCTACAGAGAAGATGCGGACTCTAATTCCACATACCACTTGGAGAGCAGAATCAAGACTGCTAACTATTAATAGAGTAACTTGTCCCCAGCAGGACGTCCCGGGAAGTGGATTAGTTTTGCATTAAACATCGGGGATAAACAAGAAAAACTCACCCTCGAAGCATTACCCATGGCTTCACATCAACCCGCAGAAAGAGCTCAAGGCAAGCATTACTCCTAATAAATACCCTGATATTGAATCTAAGGGACTCTAAATTTGGTTTGCAAGATTGCCAACACATGTTACAATGCTTCCTGGGGCCCAGCACCACCACAGAATCATTCTAAAGAGAGCCAACAGTAGTTGGTGAGAGAAAAGCTTTAAATCTGGATTTAATTTCTCAGAAATGAAATAAATGTGTCTTTTTAAGTCTTTCCGCGTGCCTATTGACAAAAAAAGAAACATTGCAGATTTACAGGACAAGAAGACTAAAGTTCCAGGAGTCTTTGTTTAAGAAGAGTGAAATGTTCGAAGTCAATTCATTACAAAACCCTGTCAGAACACTCCAGATGTGAATTAGATTTTGCATTAAAAAGAGCAACCCAGTGTAATCGTCTCAGGAAGATTTTGCCTCTGGATTCTTTATTTTTCTTAGCACTTTTTATCAAAACGTGTTGTGTATAATGGTAAGAATACCAACAAAAATAACTGCCAGGATTACCATTCAGCATCTCACCTGACGTTAGGCAGTGCAAGTGATCTCAGATTGGAAGTGTACACCCAGATGTGAGTGCAAGTTCTAGAGAAAATTTTTAAAGAAAAATCGCTTACAGACCTAGAAGAGAAATCAAGGCATATATCCTAGAACTTCACTTCTACTAGGAACGTGAACTTCATATTCTCCAGTTGTGTTCAACACAGGACTCGGTTTTAATTTCCATTTGTAGGGGTAAGACCCATAAAATGAGCTGATGATTCCTTTATGGACCTATCAAAGCAACAACTGTCAGAACTATTAACAATAGCAAAACATTTCGAAGTGTTTGGTTTGGAAATCACTAGCGTTTACTAACTTGTCCTATAAGCATTCTTAGGAAATAAAAGAATAAAAAAAAAAAAAATGTTTCCTCCATGGACAAGAAAAATGAAAAAGAACTAGTGAAATCTTTAGCTTGGAAATTAATGTCCATGTCATATGCCTTAGCCTTAAATCTGCATTCTTCTTCTAATACCTATGTCTGTTGAACCCATAAGTAAACATTCCCTGAGGTAAGTTGAAGGACAGAAAACAGTCTTAAAAACAAGGAAGGTACCCTACTAAGTTTTCCAAGTGTAACCTTATCCACTTGTCGGTGTTGAATTTATTATTATTAATATTGCTAAAACAATGCAGTTGATGGACTCTTAACAGAAAAATAAGCAAAGCTTCTCTCAGGCTGATGTAAAATTTTCATAGAACATGAAATCCCTCTAAGTCTCATGAAAGAGAATCACTGGTGGTGTGTGGTGATTTTCATTTGTGTCGGAGTAGTCGTATCTGTCAGTTTGGACCCCCCTCCCCCCAAAATAGAACCATATTGTAAAGTAAAAGTGTTCACTTTGAAATTTCCATGCAAATACAGCAATGACCAAAAAAAAAAAAAAAAAAAAAAAAACCTGTAAACAATTTATGTCTAATGTAGAGGGTTCCTGCTGTGCTACAAAACAAAAAGTAACCACACCAAATACATTATAGACATCACACTAACCAAGCCTGACAGTGCTAGGATCAGGAATCAGACATAATCTTATTATTTGGCTGTAGTTTGGACAGCTTCTAGGCACGACTTTAAAAACAGAATTCAAAAGATTACTTTCTAAAATGGCATTTTCCCATTCAAGCTTCTGTTTCCAATTTGTATTCTCTCTCGCACTCCATTCCTCTCCTCATGCCCCTTCTTCACTCAGCCTCTTCTTCCTCCCTTGGTCACCTCCTTGCCTTCCCTCCCCACTTCTTGGCCGGCTATTGGTGACAGGGCCACACGCTTCTGCGGGATTTCCTGCGTGCAGATTATGAACTGAATGCGAACTGTCTCCACATTAGGCTAACTATGAAAGGCTAGGTTAGCAAATGATTCTCATGTGTGAAGTCACTGTGTAGGGAAATGCTGCTGTGAAGCCAGATTGTTCTTAAATGAATTGACCAAAGGCCATTATCAAGAAACTAGATCTTTGGAAACATTTATACAAAACACCGTGATAGTAGGAACCAGATGCTTTAGTTTCTATTATAACACTTTTGAGAGGTAGGTCTTATTTTTTTTCCTCCTGTTATAAAGAGCAAGTTTCCACACTTTATCCTAGATATGTTGCAGTAAACTCTATCAAAGTTTGCCTCCACTAATCTGGGGCTGTTATTAATATCAATGAGAAGAGCTATAAATTCCACCCTGACACGGCTTCAGTGGTGTGAACCCCCAGATCTTTTCTAATCCCGAGATTAGATACTCAAGTGCTGCTTCAACTGTACAATATTATCACATCCTATCACTTGGCCCCATTTCAAACCGGAGCATTTATTGACAATACTTTCCAAGCTGTTGCTAAGTTGTAAGCACTCCACCTTATCTGTCGCTCCTTTTACAGCCTTAACAAGCAAGACTCTCTCAGAGGAAGTGTCCTGCTAATATTATCACCAGATACAACCGGCTTGTTTTCACTCCCTTTAATACAAAATGTCCTCGATAAGCATAAACACTTATTTGCTCTCCATTACTTTTTACAGTGGAAGAATCAGTCTCTTTTTATTTTGCGGGGGGGAGGGAAGGGTTAAGGGAACCTAGGCTAATGTCACATTCCTGTCTCTCTCATTGGATTTCTTACTGACCTGAAAACCATGTGAGGATATGAGGAAATACTTCCTATTATTTGTGTGTGGGGGGGGGGGGGTCTGTAAAAGATTACTTATGTGCATCTCTTCAGTATGAATGGGGAATTAAGCATGTTATGTAATCAAGTAGAAGCAAGTGTCCTTACTATAGTAGACGATGAAGGCAGCAGAAATCCGTGGCCAAAGCGGATGGGAAAACACATCTTGTCAGCTGAAAACAGGACCTTCTAAACTTTCTGGATCACTGGAGTTTTATAAATATGCAATTACATCCACACACAACACTGGTTAATATTTAATCTACTTGGCATCTCTCCTTGGAGGTCTAAGTGGAGAGAAAGCATGAAGAATCTCAAACTCAAAAGGACCAAAAGTAAACTGCAGATCAGTCCCAGCAAATCCACCCTTGTGGCAATATTGCCCAACCTGGTTTCTAGCAATTCCCATCCTTCTGGTTGTTCAGGGCACCATCCCAGCATCTTCACTGACTTTTTTTTTTTTTTTTTTTTTAACTCTGCATCCAATCTTGAACAGACCTGTGGACCTAACACTCAAACCCAACCACTCCTCACCTCTATGTCTGTGGTCTAAGCCTCTATAGTCTTACTAGGTATGTTCTTACATGAACTTTTGCCAATAGCATCTTAATGAGTCTTTAGCCTTCCATTCTCTGCCCAACGCTTTTAAATCTTTTCTTGCCAGAGCAGGCAGAGTGATTCTTTTTAAAGCACTTCATGTTACAGCAATTCTACATCCAAAATTTTCCAACCATGTTTCTTCCCAGCAAAGAAAAAAAAAATGAAATCCTTTACAATCATCAACAAGGTTCTGCAAAAGTTGGCCATCTTCTCCTACTACTCTCCATATTTCCCACTTCATTCCAGAAACAGATCACTTTGCTATTTCTCCAACACAGTGACCAAGCTCCCCCGCAGGTCATGTGCCTTCGATGTTTGCTGGTATCTGAATGTCTGCAGGGGCGACCCCCTTGCCTCCTGTAGGTCTCTGGGCAAATGTCACCTTCTCTCTCTGTGATGGCTTCTCTGTCTGCTTACTTCATTTTTAAGCCCCACATCCTTCCATAGCCCCTTTCTCCACTTTCATTTTTTTTCTTAAAACATTTCACAATTAATTATGCATTTTATTATTTACTGTTGCCCATCTCTCCTCACTAGCATGGAAGTTCCATAGTTTGCTATTTTATTTGCTGCTTTACTCTTAGTGCTGGAAAATGCCTGGGAACATAGAGGCATCCAATATAAATTTGTGGAATATTTATGTGTCTCTGAATATATCACATGATATTGAGTGGGTTATCTGTGTGGTTTGTTGGCATGATAAATTTTTTAGGGGGGAGAAGCTGGTTAGAATTATTAGTATTAGAATGAAACTTGAGAAAAAGTAAAATCTGATTTCATTCATTTATTTCATCTATTAAAATTAGACCATCTCTTAATTTTATTAGAGAAAAACAACAAACAATATACATTTTTATAAACATACTATGAATTTCCTTAATAACTATTATGTAAAATAATACACAACAAGTCACGTATTTCCAGATATTAAGATTTCTTCGTATGCTTCATGTGTTTAAGGAAAGGTTGTAAAATCTGAGGAAGACAAAACTTTAAAAATTTGCAACTCAGCCTACATAATAAATTAACTGGAAAAAATAATATAATGAGCTAAAAATTAACTCCCAATCAATTTATCTTGATAAACAGCAAGAGATGTTACTACTCTAGTTGTCATGAATAAAAATAAAAATAAAAATGCCTAGAAAGGATTTTATGTAACTTGAAAATACTAAAACATATTTATATTTATATTTACACTTATATTTAACTGCTATAGTACAAATAAAAGTAGTGAGAAAATGTGAGCAAGAAATATGGTAAAGATAACTAAGATTTTTAAAAAAGTATCTAAGACACAGCCAGGAATAAGAATAGTATATACACACACACACACAAAAAAAGGAGTATATATGGGCATACCTGACTTTATTAAGGTTCCATCACCTTACAATACTCCACATAATTGCATTTTTTACAAAGTGAAAATCTGTGGCAACCATTTGTTGAGCAAGTCTAGAGGCACAATTTCTCCAACAGCATTTGCTCACTTTGTGTCTCTGTGTCACATTTTGGTAATTCTTGCAATATCTTAAACTTGTTCATTATTATTATATTTGTTCTGGCAATCTTAAAACTCACTGAAAGCTCAGGTGATGGTCAACATTTTTTAGCAATAAAATATTTATAATTAAAGTACGTACACTGTATTTTAGACATGATGGTATTGTACATTTAAAATACGATGGTACAGTGTAAACCTCATTTTTATATGCATTAAAAAAACAATTCGTTTGACTTATTTTATTGGAATATTCACTTCACTGCAGTGGCTGGATCTGAACCTGCAATATCTCCAAGTTGTGCCTGTAAAATGTCTACTGGGGAATAACCAACAAATCTAGCTTTGGGTTTGTCGATAGCCATTTCAAAGTGGGATCTTAATTCCATGATTCAGTTTCCATAAACTTAAAAAAAAAGAGATGTTTCTATCAAAAGTATAGAGATTTAAAAAATAAGACACTGTGTCATGAGGCAAACAAAGTTCTCAAAAACATCCTTAGAACACGAAAAATAGCGACTATAAAATAGTAAGCCAAATGCATTAAAGATAAGGGCATTATAATGAAACTAATTTTTGCCACCTAACTAGCATATGGAGTGCCAAGGAATGTTCGACATTAATTGCCTACAGTTCTCAAAAGACAAACGAGTTCTTGGGTCTCCTTTAGTTTGATGGTTAGTATAATCACTATGTGGTTATGGTCAAGTCAATCCAGTATCAATTTATTCTAAAACAGAAGATATTAAAACTACATTCTTTAATTAATTACATAATTTGGGACCTGAATTATCTGATATTTTAAGAATATAACCTTATACCAACTAAATATAAACTGAAAGAAAAGTCATCATAATGCAAATGAAAAACTGATTCTACCATGATAAAATACAGTATGGCAATGAAAGGTATTACCTTCCCTTGGTTTGTATTTTAATCCAGATACGTATGTTTAGAATTGCTTCCTGAAGGTGTATGAAGACATTTGCTAGCTCTTGTGAGAGACAGAGAAAGAGGAGAAATGAAGAGAAGTGTGCAGTGTCTAAGAACTCTGAATAAGATTAATTTAATGATTCAAATGTAAATAAATCTGAAACATATGTACTTATTTCCCCCTTAAAATGCCTATTTCTGAAACAAAACAATGAGATTCATAACTTCTAGTTTATGATATAATGTCCCCTCTCAATTTTAACCAAGTCTAAATTATAATTTCATTAAAGCCATGTTAGTCTAATATTATGTTTCTCCATCAGATATATAGAACTTAAAACTTTAGAATGGACTAATACGAAAAAAGGATCAAGGGTCAGAAGCTTAGTTTTACAATACTGCCTATAACTTTATGTTGGTTTTTTGGTCTCATACAACTCAAATATGAAGCAGGTGACTGAGAAAGAATGTATAAATTATTCTAAAGTTAAATTAACATGCCTTTACTGCACTTTCTCCCAAGCCTCTTACAAAAGTAGCAACATGGGAAAAAAAAAAAAAAGGTATAACCAACACTGTCATTCAGTCTGTTGTCACAGTTCTTTACTACTGATAATACTGGTTTAATTCCTTGTCTCATTTTCCCAATGTCATATGTGTTTTAAATATTTTGAATATGAACTCTAAATCAAATTTATGGTCAGCAGATATGAGTTATTAACACATATCTATGAAATGAAAAGTATTTGAAATTGTGTTGAAGGACAAAACAGACTAGAGGAGACTTAAACCACATTCCTTGAACAAGGGGCTTGCTGTGGAAGTCTAAGCTATTCTTTCAAGAAGAATCTTGGAAAGGTTCAGAACTACATCTTGGCAATGAAACAAGGAAACAGAAAAAGAATTAAAGAAAAACAAGTGTGTGGATTAGGGTAGCCTGTGGGGCTTAAATGAAGGTCCATTGTACCCACTCTTGCCCTGCAATTTTTATGGATAGACAAAAACTAGAGGTCTGCTCAGTTGAAAACTGAACCATCTGCCTAAATATATAAAAGTTGATGCATCAAGAAAACCTGAATAATTCTGCTTTTTTATAGAATCCTCAGTCAACTATTCTGCTCACCCACCTGAGACCACAAAGTGAAGATTGTCAGCGAGGCAATCCCAACAATGTATCCAGAATCTCCAGTCAAGCCTCTCATTTTTGAGACAGTCCACCAAGAACATACTCACCCGGACAAAAGAGAGAAAACACACAATCTTTCTGAAATAATTACCTCTTCTTTCATTTTCAAACACGAGTGGGCAATCAAGAACCTCAAGACATATGGGCAAAATCTACTTGAAAATTCATAGTTGATAGGTGAGGTTAGAGATTCCTGCCCTGAGCTAAGCCATTGAGGTCCTTTCCTGGGTATGGGGCCAAGAAAATTAGGTTGGTCTGTCTATAGTAATTTAAGACTGGGAGTTGCAAAACCCATAAGTTCTGTACCCATGTTCTTTTCGTACATGAAGAAAACAAATCTATAATAAGAAGGAAGAATATGGATACCCAAAGAAAAGAAGAAAGAGCTGCAATTTCCCAATTGATGTACCAACATCCAAATACACTGTTATAGTTATTTCTGAAGCTCAAATACTCCATGTTTGGTCAGAAGCTTAGCCAATGTAATTCTACTATATTCCTTTTCATCTTAAAGTTAGTTTGAAGTGATTCCCAACAAATATGTCATCTTTATGTATTATCAAAGAAGACATTATATATTTTTGTAATAATGTATCAAAATTAACTAATTCTTCTGAACATCAGGCATAAACATTAGATCTGACAAGTCATAAGACCAAACTGAGTTTATTTCTTTAACTTATATTTTCCCCTTCAAGCTATTAAGATGCTATAAATTTATCTCAATAACACTGGTGATTTCAAAGATTTTTTTGGAACTGAGCTTTTAGATTATCTTTTCAACATTTTACAGAGAGCATTACAGTGTTTCCAAAGAGTCGTGTCATTGAAGGCTTTTAATTTCACATCATTTCAATTTCCATTTTTATAAATTAATTAGTTAATTAGTTAGAATGTGAAATCTTCTTGGGCACACTGAATATGGATGAGGAAATAAAGATCAAAGGAGGATATTTAGCCTCAGTCATTCAACATCTTAATCTCTAAACTAAGTGCCAAAACCACTAGGATGTTTTGACCATTATGTTATATATTATTTTTGTCCTTAGTCATAACATAATTATTTATTTTGAATCAGTATTGGACCTTTATTCAAATATAATTATAAAGTAACAAAGAGTTAGTATTTGTTTAAATTAGATAAATTATGCAGTGGCAACAATCCCAAATAAACTAAGACATTTATGCCATAAAGTACACAGTAAAAACACGACTTAAATAAGATATCAGAGTTGAGGGGTGCCTGGGGGGCTCAGTGGGGTAAGCCTCTGCCTTCAGCTCAGGTCATGATCCCAGGGTACTGGGATCAAGCCCCACATTGGGCTCTCTGCTCCACGGGGAGCCTGCTTCCTCCTCTCTCTCTCCCTGCCTCTCTGCCTACTTGTGACCTCTGTCTGTCAAATAAATAAAATCTTAAAAAAAAAAAAAAAAGATATCGGAGTTGAGATCTTAATATCCAGGTAGGCTAGAAAGGAGTATTTAATATTGACAAAAGGAAGTGAGGACAAAACAACTTTACTACAGAATTAATGGTAAATTAGAAGCAGAATGATCAAAATATGTGTGATTCAAAAGTTAATTGGCATGAATTAAAGGGTTTAGATAACCAATATAAATGCAGGATGTGTAAGATCTTAAAGAAAGTTAAGAGAAAATAATATACACATAATATAGAGAAAGATGAACAAGATGAAGTAGAAACCCAACAAGATGATATGTTTGATATTATATACATGAATATTAGATATATTCATAATATCAATATAAGATATTACATACATGAATCTGAACGACAGAAGAGAAAAAATGAATCTGAAATTGAAGAGGATGGAGGGAAAAAAATGAGACAGTCTGGGACTGGTTTTGCCATAGAACTTCAAGGATTAAGAAAGAGTGATTCAAGCTTCTAGGCAGAGAGAGCAAGTCACGTATATGGATAGAAAAATCAAGCCAGCCTTGGACTTCACCATAGAAATGTGCAGTACCAGAAAACAGTTGCACAATGTGAACAAATGTGATGCAAAAGTATACTACCCAGCTAAGAAGTTATTCAAGTAAAAAGGTAACAAATACTTTTAAACGTAAAAAATTCAAGAAGTTTAATAGCCACAGAGCATTGCAATTTAAAAAAAAAAAAAAAGTTTAAATGGCAAAACCCAGTCATTTCAGAGATGAAGATTAAAAGAGATCATCCCTGGAGGAGTCAAGATGGCAGAGAAGTAGCAGGCTGAGACTACATCAGGCAGCAGATCAGCTTGATAGCTTATCTAAACATTGCAAACACCTATAAATCCAATGGGAGATCGAAGAGAAGAAGAACAGCAATTCTAGAAACAGAAAATCAACCACTTTCTGAAAGGTAGGACTGGCGGAGAAGTAAATCTAAAACGACGGGAAGATAGACCACGGGGGGAGGGACCGGTACCCGGCTAGCAGCGGAGCAACAGAGCACAAAATCAGGACTTTTAAAAGTCTGTTTCACTGAGGGACATTGCTCTAGAGGCTAAACCAGGGTGAAGCCCATGCAGGGTCAGCATGGCCCCAGGTCCCGCAGGGTCACAGAAGGATCGGGGGTGTCGGAGTGTCGCAGAGCTCACAGGTGTTAGAACGGAGAAGCCGGCTACAGAGACAGAGCCGAGGACTGAACTCTCAGCTCGGGCTTACCTTGAACTGGTCGCGGGCTGGGTGAGCTCGGAGCGCGGCTAGAGGCTGGGGATACGGGAATGATTGGGTGCTGTCCTCTGGGGCGCACTGAGGAGTGGAGCCCCGGGCTCTCGGCTCCTCCGGGTCGGAGACTAGGAGGCCGCATTTTCATTTCCGTTTTCCGGAACTCTACGGAAAGCATTCAGGGAACAGAAGCTCCCAAAAGCGAACCCGAGCGGATTACTTAGTCCGGCCCCCTGTAAGGGCGGTGCAATTCCGCCTCAGACAAAGACACTTGAGAGTCACTACAACAGGCCACTCCACCAGAAGATCAACAAAATATCCAGCCAGGACGAAGTTCATCTATCAAGGAAAGCAGGTTCAATACCTAAGACAGCAGCGGAATTCCAGAGGAGGAGAAAGCAAAGCATGGAACTCATAGCTTTCTCCCCATGATTCTTTAGTCTTACGGTTAATTCAATTTTTTTTTCAATTTTTTTTCTTTCTTTTTTCTTCTTCTGCTAAATTTTTTAAAACTTTGACCCTTTTCTTTTTTAATGTTTTTTTGAATAGTTTATCTAAAACATATATTTTTTCTTTTTTTTTATATTTTTCTTTATTTGTTCTATTTTTCAAATTTTTTTCTTTTTTTTTCTGAACCTCTTTTCATCCCCTTTCTCCCCCACCCCCACCCCCCACAATTTGGGGTCTCTTCTGATTTGGTTACAACGCATTTTTCTGGGGTCTTTGCCACCATTTTAGTATTTTATTTGATCCTTCATATCCTCTTATCTGGACAAAATGACAAGGCGGAAAAAATCACCACAAACAAAAGAACAAGAGGCAGTACCGAAGGCTAGGGACCTAATCAACACAGGCATTGGTAATATGTCAGATCAAGAGTTCAGAATGACGATTCTGAACGTTCTAGCCGGGCTTGAAAAAGGCATGGAAGATATTAGAGAAACCCTCTCTGGAGATATAAAAGCCCTTTCTGGAGAAATTAAAGAACTAAAATCTAACCAAGTTGAAATCAAAAAAGCTATTAATGAGGTGCAGTAAAAAATGGAGGCTCTCACTGCTAGGATAAATGAGACAGAAGAAAGAATTAGTTATATAGAAGACCAAATGACAGAGAATAAAGAAGCCAAGCAAAAGAGGGACAAACAGTTACTGGACCACGAGGGGAGAATTTGAGAGATAAGTGACACCATAAGACGAAACAACATTAAATAATTGGGATTCCAGAAGAAGAAGAAAGAGAGAGGGGAGCAGAAGGTATATTGGAGAGAATTATTGGGGAGAATTTCCCTAATATGGCAAAGGGAACAGACATCAAAATCCAGGAGGTGCAGAGAACCCCCCTCAAAGTCAACAAGAATAGGTCCACACCCTGTCACCTAATAGTAAAATTTACAAGTCTTAGCAACAAAGAGAAAATCCTGAGAGCAGATCAGGAAAAGAAGTCTGTAACATACAATGGTAAAAATATTAGGTTGGCAGCAGACTTATCCACAGAGACCTGGCAGGTCAGAAAGAGCTGACATGATATATTCAGAGCACTAAATGAGAAAAACATGCCGCCAAGAATACTCTATCCAGCAAGGCTATCATTGAAAATAGAAGGGGAGATCAAAAGCTTCCAGGACAAACAAAAACTGAAAGATTTTGCAAACACCAAACCAGCTCTACAGGAAATATTGAAAGGGGTCCTCTAAGCAAAGAGAGAGCCTAAAAGTAATAGATCAGAAAGGTACAGAGACAATATACAGTAACAGTCACCATACAGTAACAGTCACCTTAATGGCACTAAATGCATATCTCTCAATAGTTACCCTGAATGTTAATGGGATAAATGCCCCAATCAAAAGACACAGTGTATCAGAATGGATAAAAAAACAAAACCCATCAATATGTTGCCTACAAGAAACTCATTTTAGATGCGAAGACACCTTCAGATTTAAAGTGAGGGGGTGGAAAACAATTTACCATGCTAATGGGCATCAGAAGAAATCTGGGGTGGCAATCCTTATATCAGATCAATTAGATTTTAAGCCAAAGACTATAGTAAGAGATAAGGAAGGACACTATATCATACTCAAAGGGACTGTCCAACAAGAAAATCTAACAATTTTAAATATCTATGCCCCTAACATGGGAGCAGCCAACTATATAAACCAATTAATAACAAAATCAAAGAAACACATCAATAATAATACAATAATAGTAGGGGACATGAACACTCCCCTCACTGAAGTGGACAGATCATCCAAGCAAAAGATCAACAAGGAAATAAAGGCCTTCAATGACACACTGGACCAGATGGACATCACAGATATATTCAGAACATTTCAACCCAAAGCAACAGAATACATATTCTTCTCTAGTGCACATGGAACATTCTCCAGAATAGATCACATCCTGGGTCACAAATCAGGTCTCAACCGGTATGAAAAGATTGGGATCATTCCCTGCATATTTTCAGACCACCACACTCTGAAGCTAGAACTCAGTCACAAGAGGAAAGCTGGAAAGAACCCAAATACCTGGAGACTAAACAGCATCCTTCTAAAGAATGAATGAATCACCCAGGAAATTAAAGAAGAATTGAAAAAATTCATGGAAACAAATGATAATGAAAACGCAACGGTTCAAAATCTGTGGGACACAGCAAAGGCAGTCCTGAGAGGAAAATATATAGCGGTACAAGCCTTTCTGAAGAAACAAGAAAGGTCTCAAGTACACAACCTAACCCTACACCTAAAGGAGCTGGAGAAAGAACAAGAAAGAAACCCTAAACCCAGCAGGAGAAGAGAAATCATAAAGATCAGAGCAGAAATCAATGAAATAGAAACCAAAAAGACTAAAGAAAAAATCAATGAAAACAGGACCTGGTTTGTGAAAGAATTAATAAGATTGATAAACCCCTGGCCAGACTTATCAAAAAGAAAAGAGAAAGGACCCAAATATATAAAATCATGAATGAAAGAGGAGAGATCACAACTAACACCAAAGAAATACAATTATAAGAACATACTATGAGAAACTCTACGCCAACAAATTTGACAATCTGGAAGAAATGGATGCATTCCTAGAGACACATAAACTACCACAACTGAACCAGGAAGAAATAGAAAACCTGACCAGACACATTACCAGTAAGGAGATTAAAACAGTCATCAAAAATCTCCAAACAAACAAAAGCCCAGGGCCAGACGGCTTCCCAGGGGAATTCTACCAAACATTTAAAGAAGAACTAATTCCTATTCTCCTGAAACTGTTCCAAAAATAGAAATGGAAGGAAAACTTCCAAACTCATTTTATGAGGCCAGTATCACCTTGATCCCAAAACCAGACAAGGATCCCACCAAAAAGGAGAACTACAGACCAATATCCTTTAGGAACACAGATGCAAAAATTCTCACCAAAATACTAGCCAATAGGATTCAACAGTACATTAAAAGGATTATTCACCACGATCAAGTGGGATTTATTCCAGGGCTGCAGGGTTGGTTCAACATCCGCAAATCAATCAATGTGATAGAACACATTAATAAAAGAAAGAATAAGAACCATATGATACTCTCCATAGATGCTGAAAAAGCATTTGACAAAGTACAGCATCCCTTCCTGATCAAAACTCTTCAAAGTGTAGGGATAGAGGGCACATACCTCAATATTATCAAAGTCATCTATGAAAAACCCACCGCAAATATCATTCTCAATGGAGAAAAACTGAAAGCTTTTCTGCCAAGGTCAGGAACACAGCAGGGATGTCCATTATTACCACTGCTATTCAACATAGTACTGGAAGTCCTAGCCTCAGAAATCAGACAACAAAAAGAAATTAAAGGCATCCAAATCGGCAAAGAAGAAGTCAAAGTATCACTCTTCGCAGATGATATGATACTATATGTGGAAAACCCAAAAGACTCCACTCCAAAACTGCTAGAACTTGTTCAGGAATTCAGTAAAGTGTCCGGATATAAAATCAATGCACAGAAATCAGTTGCATTTCTGTACACCAACAACAAGACAGAAGAAAGAGAAATTAAGGAGTCAATCCCATTTACAATTGCACCCAAAACTATAAGATACCTTGGAATAAACCTAACCAAAGGGGCTGAGAATCCATACGCAGAAAACTATAAAGTACTCATGAAAGAAATTGAGGAAGACCCAAAGAAACGGAAAAATGTTCCATGCTCCTGGATTGGAAGAATAAATATTGTGAAAATGTCTATGCTACCTAAAGCAATCTACACATTTAATGCAATCCCTATCAAAATACCATCCATTCTTTTCAAAGACATGGAACAAATAATCCTCAAATTTATATGGAACCAGAAAAGACCTCGAAGAGTCAGAGGAATATTGAAAAAGAAAGCCAGAGTTGGTGGCATCACAATTCTGGACTTCAAGCTCTATTACAAAGCTGTCATCAAGACAGCATGGTACTGGCACAAAAACAGACATATAGATTAATGGAACAGCATAGAGAGCCCAGAAATAGACCCTCAACTCTATGGTCAACTAATCTTCGACAAAGCAGGAAAGAATGTCCAATGGAAAAAAGACAGCCTCTTCAATAAATGGTGTTGGGAAAATTGGACAGCCACATGCAGAAAAATGAAATTGGACCACTTCCTTACACCACACATGGAAATAGACTCAAAATGGATGAAGGACCTCAATGTGAGAAAGGAATCCATCAAAATCCTTGAGGAGAACACAGGCCGCAACCTCTTCAACCTCAGCCACAGCAACGTCTTACTAGGAACATCGGCAAAGGCAAGGGAAGCAAGGGCAAAAATGAACTATTGGGATTTCATCAAGATCAAAAGCTTTTGCACAGCAAAGGAAACAGTTAACAAAACCAAAATACAACTGACAGAATGGGAGAAGATAATTGCAAACGACCTATCAGATAAAGGGCTAGTGTCCAAAATCTATAAGGAACTTAGCAAACTCAACACCCAAAGAACAAACACTCCAATCAAGAAATGGGCAGAGGACATGAACAGACATTTCTGCAAAGAAGACATCCAGATGGCCAACAGACACATGAAAAAGTGCTCCACGTCACTCGGCATCAGGGAAATACAAATCAAAACCACAATGAGATACCACCTCTCACCAGTCAGAATGGCTAAAATGAACAAGTCAGGAAATGACAGATGCTGGCAAGGATGCGGAGAAAGGGGAACCCTCCTACACTGTTGGTGAGAATGCAAGCTGGTGCAACCACTCTGGAAAACAACATGGAGGTTCCTCAAAATGTTGAAAATAGAACTACCCTATGACCCAGCAATTGCACTACTGGGTATTTACCCTAAAGATACAAACATAGTTATCCGAAGGGGCACGTGTACCCGAATGTTTATAGTAGCAATGTCTACAATAGCCAAACTATGGAAAGATCCTAGATGTCCATCAACAGATGAATGGATAAAGAAGAGGTGGTATATATACACAATGGAATACTATGCAGCCATCAAAAGAAATGAAATCTTGCCATTTGCGACGACGTGGATGGAACTAGAGGGTATCATGCTTAGTGAAATAAGTCAATCGGAGAAAGACAACTATCATATGATCTCCCTGATATGAGGACGTGGAGATGCAACATGGGGGGTTAGGGGGATAGGAGAAGAATAAATGAAACAAGATGGGATTGGGAGGGACACAAACCATAAATAACTCTCAATCTCACAAAACAAACTGGGGGTTGCTGGGGGGAGGTGGGGTTTCGAGGGGGGGAGGGGGTTATGGACATTGGGGAGGGTATGTGCTATTGTGAGTGCTGTGAAGTGTGTAAACCTGGTGATTTACAGACCTGTACCCCTGGGGATAAAAATACATTATATATTTAGAAAAAAAAAAAAAAAGAAGAAAGGATGAATATCCAACTTTTGTAGCAACATGGATGGGACTGGAAGTGATTATGCTGAGTGAAATAAGTCAAGCAGAGAGAGTCAAGTATCATATGGTTTCAACTATTTGTGGAGCATAACAAAGGACATGGAGGACATTGGGAGATGGAGAGGAGAAGGAAGTTGAGGGAAATTGTAAGGGGACGCGAACCATAAGAGATTATGGACTCTGAAAGACAACCTGAGGGTTTTGAAGGGGCGGGGAGGGAGTTTGGGGGAACCAGGTGGTGGGTAACAGGGCACGTATTGAATGGAGCACTGGGTGTTGTGCAAAAACAATGAATACTGTTACACTGAAAAAATAAATTAATTAATTAAAATTAAAAAAAAAAAAGGGATCATCCCTGAATTTATCCCTGAATTTAAAATTAGAATTTCAAAACAATGTTGAATTTTAATTCCAGGTCTTTTTAATACTGCTTTGCCTCTCCTTAGCTTTTTTTTTCTTCCATTGTGGCTCTTAAAATTGCCATCTATATCTACCTGTTTTCTGGCACTGAATTTTACTACAGAAAAATCAGATTAAAGGGCCACATGAGGGACACCTGGGTGACTCAATCAGTTAAACTGCTTTTGACTGGGGTCATGATCCTAGGATAGAGTCTTGTGCTGGGCTCCTTGCTCAGCCGGGAGCCTGCTTCTCCCTCTGCCTGCTGCTATCCCTGCTTGTGCTCTCTCATTCTCTCTCTGACAAATAAATAATTTTTTTTAAAAGGCCTTCATAATTTTCTTTTAGAAGTTATACTTATTCTTTCCCTCTCTGGATGCTGAGAGCCCTTAGGTGTTCTGGTTGAATTGCCTTTTCTATTTGGTAACTTGCAACAAAGTTAAAATGGCTGTAAGTGTGCTTAGACAGAGAGTTAGCCTGAGCCACCCTTCGTGTTTCCTTGGCTCTCATATCACATGGAAGGGATGTAGAAGTTTCTGTATGCCCCTTACTGCAGGACCACCCAGTCAACCTTCTCTAAGAGCTGTCTATACAGGGAAGCTAAGAGTAAGCTGTTTGAGTACTTTGTGAGCTAGCAAGCCCACTACTAACAGAACATTTCTCTGTCTCTGCTCCTGCTAGCAGTTGGACCCCTTGCATGCGTTCAGTTCTATCCTAAAACACCAAGAAAGACCCTTTCTTCTCCATTAACTTGCATTAATGCTCTTCTAGTCCCTGGGTAGGAAAAAATCTCAGTCACTATTTCTTGTTCTTTTTTTAAAGGTAGCAGACCCAAGCAGTAGAGGAACAATCCTTCCCTTGACAATTCATACATCTCATGGGCCATGCTCCAAAAGCATCAGGAATCTGGTCTCCTCTCAAGACAGCCTGCCACCTCAAGTCACTAACATTCGGTACAAGTTATATGGAAGCAGAGCCCTGTACATATTCTCATTTCCCAGATTCTGACATAGAATAAACGTTTTGCTCTCCTCAAGCCCTAGCCCACCTTCTGGCCCACTCAGGAGAGGCGGTGACTTTAGTGATGGGGGAAAAAAGTCATAGATATGAATTCAGCCTGAGTGGCAGTTGAAAGTACTATATTCAGAGTGCATATCTCCGGCTGTGTAGATGGCCTCTGCTACCGCATCTGCCTCCAGCCCCACCACCATCTTTGCATGGAGGCCACAATTGCCAAAGACTACTCCTAGCCAATGATTAAGGATTGTGGGGAAACTACAGCAGGCTTTTTTCTATGAAATCCAATAATCTTGAGCATCATCGGCCTGGTCAGTTTGAGACCCTTCCTACCCAATCATTATCCCTTTCTTCTCTCCAATCACAGGTATCAGACTTGCATCTCTCCCTGTTTAGGGACGGCAGTGGGAAGGACACGGGTGAAACCCTGAAGAACTGGTTATTTATGAAAATAACAGCGGCAGCAACAATAACAATATCAACAATGAAGCTTATCCAAAAACTACTTTCTACTGAGTCTTATTACTGGAAGATAACATACCTGGCATGGTTAATTTTTTTTCCCCTGCCATACCATTTTATAGGTTTGAATATTTTATGAGAGTATAGGCAAAATGCATGAACCTTTGCCTGTGGTTAAATATAGAAGAATATAATTTTAAGCACTTTATATATTACTTTAAATTTCAGAAAGCTTTAAGATATTAAAATTACTTTCCCTATTTTACATGTGAAAAAAATGAGGCACAAAAACACGAAGGAATTTTTTCAAGGCCACACAGCTAGGAAGAAGCAGAGCTGGGATCTAAACCCAGATACTCTGTCTCCTCAGATGATAAGTCGTCATTCTGGCCTACAGTGTCTTCAAATACTTCATAAACTAAAGAGAGCTGCAATTTCCCAACTGATGTACAAATTAAGTACAAGCTATTTTCCCTTGCATTTAAGACTCAACAGGTTGTTTCAGATCTACTCTTCCTGCTTCATTTATTACTCTATTTCATGAGCTTTAATTATAGTCAAGGGAAATCGGATATTCTCTGTTTCTGATACCTAAATCTCTCTTATCATATATTCATGATATGATCTGTGTTCAGGCTTTCCCCAACAAGGACCCAAGTACACATACATGCATTTTATCACACCATAACTATTTATTGAACACCTATCATAATCCCAGTACTTGGTAGACACTAGACATAATATGATAAGCATGTGTCAAGCTCTTCATCCTCAACAGAGCTTATACTCCAGTGTCAAAGACTCGGTGGTTATGATGACTATATACCTCAGACAATACAAAAAGTATTAATAGAGAGGGGTAAGAAAGTAACCAAAGAAGAGACTTCTTGGTCAGATGGTATCTTAGCTGAAATCTGAAGGATGAGAAGAGACTAACTGTACAAATGGCCCAGGGAAAGGCATTTAAGAGAAAAGGGAAGCCACTAAAAGGCCTTAAGCAGGAGAATGATTTGTTGCCCTCTGGAAATGAGATGATGTTGCTATGGATGGATGAACTATAGAAACTTGGTCAGGGATTGGATCGGTGATGCTGACACAGGGGGCGGGGTAAAACAAGAAATAAAAAGGATACCTCCTGAATTTGGAAACTGAGCAATGAGAAAATTGCTGGTACCATTGATCATGACGTGAAAAGCTGAATACATGAGAGAAAACTCCAAGACTTCCATTGTAGATTATAAATAAGAAATTCCTAATCAACATCCAGTTGAAAATATAGGTGAGATATAGAAGTAGGTAAAATATAGAAGTATGTTGATCATAATCTGTCCACAAAGTGTTTCTGAGTCTTTCCGCCATCAATAAGATGTGATATGTGGATTCTCTGAGTTCTCACCAACTTTGGCTTTTCTTTTGCCATTGATTGCATGAAATCATCTGAAGAATATTCTGGCATGCATGGGAATTTCTGTTGGGTTATGCTTAAAACATGCAGACAAATAAAAAATGCTAAAGCTTTTCGTGTCTAAATCTTACAAATTAACCTCTATCAGTAAGCACCCAGGAGATGTGAGTTGTCTTTAGCCAGTTATAGCTTATTGTTGTTCCTAGTTATATTTCTTGCAGCTCCAACGACAATCATTTGTACAGAAATATTGTTTAATAATGTCATTATTAATGTAAATGAATATATGCCAAAATTTTTAAAAATACTTTTGCTTGTTTTTCTTACAGGGTACTTTTCTTTAGGTAAACATCAATCATTAAATGTTATTCAAAGAAAAGAAGTGACTGGCTAACAAGTTCTGAAAAGATATTGTACTGTGGGAAGAAAAAATTAATATCACCCCTGTTAAAGAATAAACATAAAGAAAACCTCTTTTGTGAAATTATTTGATAATTTATAAGCATCTGTAAAGGACATCAAAAGCAAGAAGCAGGGGGGAGGAGTCAAGATGGCGGAGAAGTAGCAGGCTGAGACTACATCAGGTAGCAAGAGATCAGCTAGATAACTTATCTAAACATTGCAAACACCTACAAATCCAACGGGAGATCGAAGAGAAGAAGAACAGCAATTCTAGAAACAGAAAATCAACCACTTTCTGAAAGGTAGGACTGGCAGAGAAGTGAATCCAAAGCGACAGGAAGATAGACCGCGGGGGGAGGGGCCAGTACCCGGCAAGCGGTGGAGCAATGGAGCACAAAATCAGGACTTCTAAAAGTCTGTTCCACAGAGGGACATCGCTCCAGAGGCTAACCCGGGGTGAAGCCCACACGGGGTCAGCATGGCCCCAGGTCCCACAGGGTCACAGAAGGATCGGGGGTGTCTGAGTGTCACAGAACTTCCAGGTGTTAGAATGGGGAAGTTGGTCACAGAGACAAGCCAAGGAGTGAGCTCTCAGCTCAGGGTTACCTTGAACCGGGCGCAGGCTGGGTGAGCTCGGAGTGCAGCCAGAGGCCAGGGAGACAGGAGTGATTGGGCGCTATTCTCTGAGAGCACACTGAGGAGTGGGGCCCCAACCTCTCGGCTCCTCCGGGCCAAGACTGGGAGGCCGCCATTTTCATTCCTGTCCTCCAGAACTCTATGGAAAGCATTCAGGGAACAAAAGCTCCCGAAAGTGAACCCGAGTGGATTACTTAGCCCGTCCCCTGGTAAGGGTGGTGCAATTCCACCTCGGGCAAAGACACTTGAGATTCACTACAACAGGCCCCTGCCCTAGAAGATCAACAAAAAAATCCAGCCAGGACCAAGTTCACCTACCAAGGAGAGCAGGTTCAATACCAAGGACAGCAGCGGAATTCCAGAGGAGGAGAAAGCAAAGCACGGAACTCATGGCTTTCTCCCCATGATTCTTTAGTCTTGGGGTTAATTTAATTTTTTTTTCAATTTTTTTTTCTTCTGCTAAGTTTCTTTTTAACTTTTACCCTTTTCTTTTTTAACATTTTTAAACTAGTTTATCTAATATATATTTTTTTCTTTCTTATTTATATTTTTTCTTTGTTTGCTTTTTTTTAAATTTTCTCTTTTTTTTTCCTGAACCTCTTTTTATCCCCTTTCTCCCCCCACAATTTGGGGTCTCTTCTGATTTGGTTAAAATGCTATTTCTGGGGTCTTTGGCACCCTTTTCATATTTTACTTGCAAGTTCATATACTCTTATCTGGACAAAATGACAAGGCAGAAAAGTTCACCACAAAAAAAAAACAAGAGGCAGTACCAAAGTCTAGGGACCTAATCAATACAGACATTGGTAATATGTCAGATCTAGAGTTCAGAATGACGATTCTCAAGGTTCTAGCCGGGCTCGAAAAAGGAATGGAAGATATTAGAGAAACCCTCTCTGGAGATATAAAAGCCCTTTCTAGAGAAATAAAAGAACTAAAGTCTAACCAAGTTGAAATTAAAAAAGCTATTAATGAGGTACAATCAAAAATGGAGGCTCTCACTGCTAGGATAAATGAGGCAGAAGAAAGAATTAGTGATATAGTAGAACGAATGAAAGAGAATAAAGAAGCTGAGCAAAAGAGGAACAGCTACTGGACCACAAAGGGAAAATTCGAGAGATAAGTGACACCATAAGATGAAACAACATTAAAATAATTGGGATTCCAGAAGAAGAAGAAAGAGAGGGGAGCAGAAGGTATATTGGAGAGAATTATTGGAGAGAATTTCCCTAATATGGCAAAGGGAACAGACATCAAAATCCAGGAGGTGCAGAGAACCCCCCTCAAAATCAACAAGAATAGGTCCACACCCTGTCACCTAATAGTAAAATTTACAAGTCTTAGTGACAAAGAGAAAATCCTGAAAGCAGCCCGGGAAAAGAAGTCTGTAACATACAATGGTAAAAATATTAGATTGGCAGCACACTTATCCACAGAGACCTGGCAGGCCAGAAAGAGCTCGCATGATATATTCAGAGCACTAAATGAGAAAAACATGCCGCCAAGAATACTCTATCCAGCAAGGCTCTCATTGAAAATAGAAGGAGAGACAAAAAGCTTTCAGGAAAACAAAAACTGAAAGAACTTGCAAATACCAAACCAGCTCTACAGGAAATATTGAAACAGGTCCTCTAAACAAGGAGAGAGCCTAAAAGTAGTAGATCAAAAGGAACAGAGAAAATATAGAGTAACAGTCACCTTACATGCAATACAATGGCACTAAATTCATATCTCTCAATAGTTACCCTGAATGTTAATGGGATAAATGCCCCAATCAAAAGACACAGAGTATCAAAATGGATAAAAAAACAAAACCCATCTATATGTTGCCTACAAGAAACTCATTTTAGATGCGAAGACACCTCCAGATTTAAAGTGAGGGGGTGGAAAACAATTTACCATGATAATGGGCATCAGAAGAAATCTGGGGTGGCAATCCTTATATCAGATCAATTAGATTTTAAGCCAAAGACTATAGTAAGAGATAAGGAAGGACACTATATCATACTCAAAGGGACTGTCCAACAAGAAAATCTAACAATTTTAAATATCTATGCCCCTAACATGGGAGCAGCCAACTATATAAACCAATTAATAACAAAATCAAAGAAACACATCAATAATAATACAATAATAGTAGGGGACATGAACACTCCCCTCACTGAAGTGGACAGATCATCCAAGCAAAAGATCAACAAGGAAATAAAGGCCTTCAATGACACACTGGACCAGATGGACATCACAGATATATTCAGAACATTTCAACCCAAAGCAACAGAATACATATTCTTCTCTAGTGCACATGGAACATTCTCCAGAATAGATCACATCCTGGGTCACAAATCAGGTCTCAACCGGTATGAAAAGATTGGGATCATTCCCTGCATATTTTCAGACCACCACACTCTGAAGCTAGAACTCAGTCACAAGAGGAAAGCTGGAAAGAACCCAAATACCTGGAGACTAAACAGCATCCTTCTAAAGAATGAATGAATCACCCAGGAAATTAAAGAAGAATTGAAAAAATTCATGGAAACAAATGATAATGAAAACGCAACGGTTCAAAATCTGTGGGACACAGCAAAGGCAGTCCTGAGAGGAAAATATATAGCAGTACAAGCCTTTCTGAAGAAACAAGAAAGGTCTCAAGTACACAACCTAACCCTACACCTAAAGGAGCTGGAGAAAGAACAAGAAAGAAACCCTAAACCCAGCAGGAGAAGAGAAATCATAAAGATCAGAGCAGAAATCAATGAAATAGAAACCAAAAAGACTAAAGAAAAAATCAATGAAAACAGGACCTGGTTTGTGAAAGAATTAATAAGATTGATAAACCCCTGGCCAGACTTATCAAAAAGAAAAGAGAAAGGACCCAAATATATAAAATCATGAATGAAAGAGGAGAGATCACAACTAACACCAAAGAAATACAATTATAAGAACATACTATGAGAAACTCTACGCCAACAAATTTGACAATCTGGAAGAAATGGATGCATTCCTAGAGACACATAAACTACCACAACTGAACCAGGAAGAAATAGAAAACCTGACCAGACACATTACCAGTAAGGAGATTAAAACAGTCATCAAAAATCTCCAAACAAACAAAAGCCCAGGGCCAGACGGCTTCCCAGGGGAATTCTACCAAACATTTAAAGAAGAACTAATTCCTATTCTCCTGAAACTGTTCCAAAAATAGAAATGGAAGGAAAACTTCCAAACTCATTTTATGAGGCCAGTATCACCTTGATCCCAAAACCAGACAAGGATCCCACCAAAAAGGAGAACTACAGACCAATATCCTTTAGGAACACAGATGCAAAAATTCTCACCAAAATACTAGCCAATAGGATTCAACAGTACATTAAAAGGATTATTCACCACGATCAAGTGGGATTTATTCCAGGGCTGCAGGGTTGGTTCAACATCCGCAAATCAATCAATGTGATAGAACACATTAATAAAAGAAAGAATAAGAACCATATGATACTCTCCATAGATGCTGAAAAAGCATTTGACAAAGTACAGCATCCCTTCCTGATCAAAACTCTTCAAAGTGTAGGGATAGAGGGCACATACCTCAATATTATCAAAGTCATCTATGAAAAACCCACCGCAAATATCATTCTCAATGGAGAAAAACTGAAAGCTTTTCTGCCAAGGTCAGGAACACAGCAGGGATGTCCATTATTACCACTGCTATTCAACATAGTACTGGAAGTCCTAGCCTCAGAAATCAGACAACAAAAAGAAATTAAAGGCATCCAAATCGGCAAAGAAGAAGTCAAAGTATCACTCTTCGCAGATGATATGATACTATATGTGGAAAACCCAAAAGACTCCACTCCAAAACTGCTAGAACTTGTTCAGGAATTCAGTAAAGTGTCCGGATATAAAATCAATGCACAGAAATCAGTTGCATTTCTGTACACCAACAACAAGACAGAAGAAAGAGAAATTAAGGAGTCAATCCCATTTACAATTGCACCCAAAACTATAAGATACCTTGGAATAAACCTAACCAAAGGGGCTGAGAATCCATACACAGAAAACTATAAAGTACTCATGAAAGAAATTGAGGAAGACCCAAAGAAACGGAAAAATGTTCCATGCTCCTGGATTGGAAGAATAAATATTGTGAAAATGTCTATGCTACCTAAAGCAATCTACACATTTAATGCAATCCCTATCAAAATACCATCCATTCTTTTCAAAGACATGGAACAAATAATCCTCAAATTTATATGGAACCAGAAAAGACCTCGAAGAGTCAGAGGAATATTGAAAAAGAAAGCCAGAGTTGGTGGCATCACAATTCTGGACTTCAAGCTCTATTACAAAGCTGTCATCAAGACAGCATGGTACTGGCACAAAAACAGACATATAAATCAATGGAACAGAATAGAGAGCCCAGAAATAGACCCTCAATTCTATGGTCAACTAATCTTTGACAAAGCAGGAAAGAATGTCCAATGGAAAAAAGACAGCCTCTTCAATAAATGGTGTTGGGAAAATTGGACAGCCTCATGCAGAAAAATGAAATTGGACCATTTCCTTACACCACCCATGAAAATAGACTCAAAATGGATGAAGGACCTCAATATGAGAAAGGAATCCATCAAAATCCTTGAGGAGAACGCAGGCAGCAACCTCTTCGACCTCAGCCAGAGCAACATCTTCCTAGGAACATCGGCAAAGGCAAGGGAAACAAGGGCAAAAATGAACTCTTAGGATTTCATCAAGATCAAAAGCTTTTGCACAGCAAAGGAAACAGTTAACAAAACCAAAATACAACTGACAGAATGGGAGCAGATATTTGCAAATGACCTATCAGATAAAGGGCTAGTGTCCAAAATCTATAAGGAACTTAGCAAACTCAACACCCAGAGAAGAAATAATCCAATCAAGAAATGGGCAGAAGACATGAACAGACATTTCTGCAAAGAAGACATCCAGATGGCCAACAGACACGAAAAAGTGCTCCACATCACTTGGCATCAGGGAAATACAAATCAAAACCACAATGAGATATCACCTCACACCAGTCAGAATGGCTAAAATTAACAAGTCAGGAAATGACAGATGCTGGCAAGGATGTGGAGAAAGGGGATCCCTCCTACACTGTTGGTGGGAATGCAATCTGGTGCAAACCCTCTGGAAAACAGCATGGAGGTTCCTCAAAATGTTGAAAATAGAACTACCCTATGACCCAGCAATTACACTACTGGGTATTTACCTTAAAGATACAAACGTTGTGATCCAAAGGGACACGTGCACCCAAATGTTTATAGCAGCAATATCTACAATAGCCAAACTATGGAAAGAACCTAGATGTCCATCAACAGATGAATGGATAAAGAAGAAGTGGTATATATACACAATGGAATACTATGCAGCCATCAAAAGAAATGAAATCTTGCCATTTGCAACGACATGGATGGAACTAGAGGATATCATGCTTAGTGAAATAAGTCAATCAGAGAAAGACAACTATCATATGATCTCCCTGAAATGAGGAAGTGGAGATGCAACATGGGGGGTTAGTGGCGTAGGAGAAGAATAAATGAAACAAGATGGGATTGGGAGGGAGACAAAGCATAAGTGACTCTTAATCTCACAAAACAAACTGAGGGTTGCTGGGGGGGGGGTTGGGAAAGGGGGAGTGAGGTTATGGACATTGGGGAGGGTATGTGCTATTGTGAGTGCTATGAATGTGTAAACCTGGCAATTCACAGACCTGTACCCCCGGGGATAAAAATACATTATATGTTTATAAAAAAATAATAAATAAATAAATAAATTTTTTAAAAAGCAAGAAGCAAATGTTATCAGAGAATTTTGCAAATTCATAAGTAGGCTTAAATTACTGTAATGCAGAATTTGCTTGATATTTTAAAAGCACTTCATATTTTACAGACATACCTTGAGAAATTTTCTACATATTAAGTCCATATATTTCACTTCAGGGACACCTCCGCGGCTTAGTGGGTTAAAGCCTCTGCCTTGGGCTCAGGTCATGATCCCAGCGTCCTGGGATCGAGCCCCACATTGGGCTCTCTTCTCAGCAGGAAGCCTGCTTCTTCCTCTCCCTTGCCCCTGCTTGTGTTCCCCTCTCTCTGTGTCTCTTTCTGTCAAATAAATAAGTAAAATCTTAAAAAAAAGAACTATTTTATCATCCCATATCTAATTATGTAAATAAATAAAAGCATTCTTTTCCTTTCTCTGTTGTTGCTTTTCATTTCTTTGCTATTTTTTCTTCCTTCCTTTCTTTCTTTTTCCTTTTCATTTATTATTTTTTTAATTTATTTATTTGACAGACAAAATAAATTTATTTATTATTTAAATTAAATAAATTTAATTTATTTATTGTGACATATCACAAGTAGGCAGAGCAGCAAGCAGAGAGGTGGGGGCGGGGGGAAGCAGGCTCCCTGCAGAGCAGAGAGCCCGATGCGGGGCTCGATCCCAGGACCCTGGGATAATGACCTGAGCCGAAGGCAGAGGCTTTAACCCACTGAGCCACCCAGACACCCCTCTTTTCCTTTTTAAAGTGAAAACTTTTCAAAGTCATTCTAGAAGTTCTACTGCTTTTAGGATTAATTATATAATACAGTGCTGAAAATAAAATTGATTTTAAAATCTCTGCCAAAGTGTATTTTAAATCATCACCCAAGCTCTAGGTTGAGAGATTGGAAAGGTGATTAAAGTAACCAACTTATTCTTTAAGATTATTACTTTTAAAAATTACTAGTGTTTGACTTCATGTGATGTTATGTTTTAACATGTGACTCCTAAGAAAGATTTAAAGTTTTGACATACTAAGAGGGCTGCTTAAGCCCAATGCAGTAGTACTGTTTTATATCAGTTACTATCAATCATATTTATGGTCAGCACCTACGGTGTGCCAAACAGCTGTACTCAGTCTTGTTGGAATATTTTGAACAAGTGTTATGGAACTATAAGTACTAATAATAATTTTCAACATGTATTGATAAAATAGAAGCAGATTTGTGGTCTTTATGACCTTTCAAACAAGAATGCCTTTTCTTATCTGAACACACATCCCCCTATCCAGTTTAATCCCTTAAAACAAAAGTCTAAACCTGAGCATCGATTAGCACTATTCTTCACCCAGCTGTGTACACTAATATATAGGAGGTGCTCTTTTGGATATAATAATTTTATCTGCCCACTGCATTCCCAGTCCTGTTACACAGCTGGATATTTCCCCACACATTTACATATATTCACTCTTCTTGGAGACATGAGAAGCCAAAGTTGGGTTATGACTGACAATAATAGTGATGATACCTTAAATCCATCACTATATAAAGATCACAATATTGAATATATAAAATAATATACATGAATTTGCAACCATCCTCAAATTAGACACTATTACATCTATTTTTGAAGTAAGAAGTCTGATGTTCAGGGGCCCAAAGCTATTTCTCTCAAGTCGAACAACCGAGAAGTGGTAAAGCCAAGATTCCTACCCAGGCTCATTTCATGGCACATATTTTCACCACACAATATCCTAACATTCAGTCCAAGCTCAGTTTATGATACTGACCAAGAGAATCAGAAGGTGCATATGAAAAATTTAAAACTTACCAGTTTGGGGGATTCGCATGATTAATTGCATTTCAAGTAACTTAACAGAAGTAGCAAATTTTTGGGGGGGGGTGCAAAAAGATGAATTGAAATAAAATTTTGAAATGCTAGAAGTATTTTAAAGAGGTCTCTGAAATGATATTTCTATTGCTTTAAACTCAAAACATTTTTTTCCTCTGTACTCAAAAGCAAGAACAAAGTATTTCAGGAATTTGCATTTCAAGAAAGGATACTTACAGATATCATATCAGTATAAATATAGCACAGGTGATGTGATGAAAATTAATCCCATAGACTAGGGCCAAAGTTTCCAGAGGCAATAAAGTTTTCATGCATGTAGGAAGACTGATTTTCCTCCCAACCATATCACACTACATTCTTAACACAAACAGTGTCCAAGTTATCTTGTACTCACTCCTACTTACTTTTAATAATATCCCTTGGGGGGCATCTGGATGGCTCAGTTGGTTAAGCATCTGCCTTTGGCTCAGGTCATGATCCCAGGGTCCGGGAAGCCTGTTTCTCCCTTTCTCACTCCTTGTTGCTCCCCCTGCTTGTACTCACTCTCTCTCTCTCTCTGTCAAATAAATGAATAAAACCTTTAAAAAAATAATAATAATATCCCTTGAAAGTCTCAGGAGTTTGCAAGAACGATTACCTTATTTAGAAAAAGCATACCATATAAGCAGAACTTGTGATTGCCTCTCAGTAAATGTTTTCCTACCTACTCAGTTCCTTGTTCTTAATGTATGTTTCTTCCCTTTACATATTTTACATACATTCTTCTTGTATCTCAGAGAGCAAATAAAAATGTGATATTAGAACAGATATAGAGACACATAATATTAAAGACAAGAGGAAGTTAATTCACAAAAATGTCCTCTCATTTCAATTAGTACTTTCTACTGTGAACAGTGCTGTAAGCAATAAAGGAAAAAAGAATCTGTGGCTGAATCTGCTTCAGCAAAATCTTTGATGAGAACCAAACATCAATCCAGCATGACTAAGCAGACTGACAGTCTTGAGTTTGTAAATAGAAGATAAAACTTTAAAATATGTCTCTTGGTTGGAATCTAATTCAGGAGGAATCAATGCAGCATGAAGACTTAAAAGATGCGAAAACAATCTCTTTTTCTTGTAAAAGATGAATTCGGCAATTTTAGGAATGCGCTAGACTTAAAAAGTGTTAAAGTGATGAAGTTGCCTAAGCTGAGGCTTGGTAAGCCAACTATGCTATAGAAGTTTGGCTTCTCCTGATGAAGGAAAATTATTTACATGTAATATGATTATTCATACATGTACATTTTATAATACCCATGCGTATATGAACACTGAAATGAGAACAGTGCTTGTTTCAAATTAAGATACCAGTATTTGCTGCATATATCACATAAAAAATACTGAGAGTAATATATTCTATCCTAAATATCTACATCTATATATTCTATCCTGATGTTTATATAAGTGTACCTAAATGTATGAGTACATACATATGTATAGATACACACAAATATACATATACATGCACACACACAGTGAGAATGATGTATTTACCATAACCCTTTATGTAACTCAAGTACTTCTGTATATGACAACTCCTTGTAACACCCCCATTTTGTCACCAGTTAGCATCTTCAGAATGGATGTCATTTGGATGTTCTTCCTTAACTCTTTTTCCTATGCTGAAATGGCTTATCATATTATTATGAATTTGGTTTTAAACCTTCATCATAGTCATCTAATCCATCTCTCTGGGGAAAAAATCTTCTTTCACAAAGATTACTACCCATTAATTTTAAGAATGTATTTTAAGAATATTCACACAGCAATGACTGAATCGTAAAATAAAGTGGCTCACACAGATAAGATGCCTATTAAGCTATCTTTTTTGAATTATCTTGTATCTCAAACCTTTTTGGTTTTATATGGGCATCAGACTAGCCATTGTGGGGTGTGATTTCATTTATAGTCATATCACAGAATAAGATTACTTTCGTTGACTGTGAGATTAGAGCCTTCCCTATAAATGTGTATTTGATAGCTACTGTTAGGTGTAAGCAATCATAGCTTAAAACTAGAAGCAAACACAGAAATCATCCAGTTGATTCAGGCTAGAGGCTCTTAGGTAAGTCACTCTTCATTTGCCCGAGTCAAGATAAGCAGTGTTAACATTCTCATTATTCATCAATAAAACAAGAAGGATGAAAAGAATGGGAGAGCACTAAATGTGATAAATGCCAAATAAAATGTTTGGAAAAAGTGAATGTAGAAGTCAGGTGGAGATTAAAATACAACATATCTTTGGGTCACTCAGTTAAAAGGGTGAGTACATTCATCAGAGAAATTGTACAGCATTTGGCAAACATGTTAATTATAGACCTAAGGGAATCCTGACACAGGTAATATAAACACCCAGTTCTTATCATATATCATCACTAGGTATTATAAACTATCCCCAAATAAAAAGTATGGGTTTTTATTTCCAGCATAAAAAAATGTCTGAAATTCGGGGTCATGGTACCAGCCTGATGTGGAGAATTTTTAAGCTAGTGGTACTCTTGTCAAGCACAACTTACTATAAATATTGAGATGAAAAGTTAAGTCAAGAAAATATATATTTTACTTATATGTTTCACTACCTAAGGAAAAAAAATACAACTGGTATCTCTAATAATTGACCAGGACATTCTATCAAAAACATAGCATTAGTTCTTTTGGAAAACAGCTAACAAAATAGATTGCGTTGTTTTAGATTTAAGGAAAACATGCATACAGCGGGAACATGTACGGATGTGCAACACGTGACACATTTAACATAGTGACTGCGAATATAAGAGTATGATGGCTTCACTACCACAGACCCGTCAACAAAGATCTGTACTGTAGGCAGGCCATCCACCATGCTTGCTTGTGCACTGCAAAATAGCCCAACCTCAGAGGAACTGAGAAGAGACTAGAAGAAAAAAACAGCCAAAGGGTTCCTTCTTGGCACACTTAATAAGGCAAGAAGAAAAAAGTTACTAAAACTTTAAGTGAGTTAAAGTAGCATAGCATGGCTGGTAACTTTCACAAAGTATTGTGGGTGTCATGTAGACCATGATAAAATGAAACAGAAGGAATTAGACCCATAAAGCATGGCCACCCAGTGGAGAATGACAAATGAAATTTGGATTTAAAAATAATCTCTGTCAGGGCGCCTGGGTGGCTCAGTGGGTTAAAGCCTCTGCCTTCGCCTCAGGATCCTGGGATCGAGCCCCGCATCGGGCTCTCTGCTCCGCGGAGAGCCTGCTTCCTCCTCTCTCTCTGCCTGCCTCTCTGCCTAGATGTGATTTCTGTCAAATAAATAAAATATTAAAAAATAATAATAATAATCTCTGTCATAAGTGTGATTTTACGTTGTTATCCAACAATGTGGAGTCAAGCATTTCAAAATTAGATCTAAAAATCTGCATCTTTAAAATGGTAGCACCGCATAAAGGCAGGTTTGCTGCAAAGCAGTTGAAACTTCAGCATCCCTCACGTTTATAAGACCTTTCCAGGATCCCAAAGGTTAGTAATATTCTAAAGTTAAATATTTTAGCCAAATTTTGTTAAGAAATCTATCTCCTACTCCAACTTTCTTTCCATTTCCATCTTTCATTTTGGGTAACAATAGAGTTGCCAAGGATATTTATGAGATCCAGCTAAGGGGAAATTATTTGGAAAAACATTTAATTTAGATTTGCTGGAGTACAGTTTTTGGGATTTACAGTGATTTCTGTGTATAATTAAGTTATTGCTAGCCAAAAATGGCTCCCACGAGTCCTCTTACCAACATATGACAGAGCCAGAGGTGGTACTATGATATGAGCATGTCTTTGAAGGCCTTGCTGGAAATATGTGTGCAGCAGAGAAAGAGAGAGAGAGGGAGGGAAGGAGGCAGGGAAGCAGGGAGGGAAGAAGGGAAGGAAAGGGAGGAAGGGAGAGAGGAAAGGAGAGAGAAGAAGAAAGAGAGGGAGAAGGAAAAGAAAGAAATGAATAACAAATGACTGGAGCCAGAAGCTAATCTTTGGATAGCTTTCCAATCACCAAACATGTAAAGTTATAAGTGAAAAATTTGCTTCTCATCAATGCTAGTCAATATGTAAGTTTTCCCTTATTAGGAAAGAAGTACACTGAATAATGCTGTGTATAAACCATAAATGCATCAAGTATTTTATTTATTTATGGGAAGTACATTAGAACTGTATCAGAAATTCTGTTTGTAGAACACAACCCAAACAGCATTGCTTCAAGTAATATGTTTGTGAGTAAAATTACTCACTTTCTGCATGCCAACATATTGGGTCATGTCTAAGTATAGCTGACTTATCATGGCCTACTGAACTCTGAAGTTTCCAGATGAAAAGGCACAAAAAATTTCTACACATGCAACAAGCCAATGTGAAGAAACAATTGTTCAGTGACAAGATTCCTCACATATTCATTAATAAAGCAGCACATGTAGCATCACAGTGTTTGGTTCTATTATATATGTAGCTTGGGACTCCTGACTTTGACACAATTGAAGGGTAATATTTTTAGTCATCCTAAATTTATTAATGAAAATAACTATGAAAATTCTGATTAAAATTAGTAGAATATGAATTAAAATGATAAAATGAGCAAAGGAAGCAATGGAATTTATTCTGCATTGAGAAGTAAATTATGACAAAAAATTAGAACACACCACAAGCAATAATTCACTGAAAGAAAGAAAAAAAATTTGAAAAGGAGTAATGACTGGACGCTTACATTATTTGAAAATCCAATTAACGAAGTAAAGGAATCTTATAAATACATTGGTAAAGACAATTTTTCTTAACTTGACACAAAATTTTGACATAAACAAAATAATACAAAATTTATAATAACTCTTTACAATGAGGACATAATAGAGAAAAAATTGGTTAATGCAAAGAGTATTTAAGATTACTTATTGTGGGGTGCCTGGGTGGCTCAGTGAGTTAAGCCTCTGTTTTTGGTTTGGGTTGTGATCTCAGGGTCCTGGGATCGAACCCCACATCGGCATCTCTGCTTAGCGGGGAGCCTGCTTCCCCCTCCCCCTCTGCCTACCTTTCTGCCTACTTGTGATCTCTCTCTCTCTGTCAAATAAATAAATAAAATCTTTTAAAAAAAGATGACTTATTGCATAACCTTGAAGTACCATGAAATCTTATAGTCCATACATGAAAGAAAGTTGATTCTTTTCCCAAATTTGAGAATAAGCCTAAAAATGTATTTGACATTGTTAAAATGATTTATGAAGCTGAAAGTTTTCAGAACCATCAATAAAAAAGGCCCAGAGATTTCCATCAACTATTCCAGAAGATAGATTGGATGATTGTTCTATGTAAAGAAATTACAAAATCATTGTCATATGAAGAGGCAAAGAGTATACAGTTTATTTCCTCCAACAAAATTCAGGATAAAAAGTATTATAGAAATACATCAGGCAGTTAATTATGTGAATTTGCAAATGCTATGTTTGCTACCTTTTTGAAATGTTTACTTCTTTTTATTTCTTTCCTTATTCTAAATAATCACTCACATTTAAATCTAAGTTTGTATTTTAGTGTTATGTTATTTTTCATTAGAAGTGCCCCTGAAATTGCATACTAAATTATGCACACGTCATAACCTAGATTCTCACCCAGAGTTCCTGGATTTGATATTATAAGAGATGAGTTTCACTTCTTAATTTGGTAATTTCCAGGAAAGGTGATATTAAACTATTAGTTGGGATAATAAGAATACTGCTATTACAGATAGTTGTGAAAATGAAGTGAAATATATATATTGTAGCATACTATCTTATTTAAAACTTTATAAGGTAAAGGTGTTACTTTTATTATCATACAATGAATTTCCTTTTAAAATGATTGTTCTTTGCATAGGACATGAAACTTAATCTGTACTGCGAGACAATCAAGAAAAATTTGCCAAAATCACATGATTTAACCTAAGTGCATGGAAGACTTTCCCAACAGTGAAAATTTTTAAATGTGTTCATGAACTGCTTTGGGAAATTATACAATCTCTTGAAATTAAATCTCTTTGAAGACCCAAAGTAAATGGTTCAAATTCTTCACAACCTGTATGAGCCTATAATTTCCCTTGAAAAGACGAGGACTTACTTTAAGAGAATTTGTATATTTTTTCTTACTACTCTACTTAATATAAAATATAAGGTCATTTGGGGAAATTATAAAATAATAAAGGACAAAATCACTATCATTTATAAACTGGTGATTTAAATTGATAAAAGAAGTTACATTATATATATATATAATACATACTCATTTATAAACTGGTGATTTAAATTGATAAAAGAAGTTACATTATATATATATATAAAATACATACTCAAGTGTATAAAACTTTATAACATATAAAAATACATACACATTAATAACTCTTGAAATGTGAGTCAAAAATCAACTCACGATCTGACCATGTAAAATCCCAATCCTACACACTTTCTCATTATAGCCAGTGTGCCCTGTCTCATATCTGTATTTCAATTTCTCATGTATCACCCACTTCATGTTTCATTATTATCTAACTCTCTTCTTTTATTCCAGTGTCTTCATTAGCTCTCTATCATCAACATATTTGAATTTTTGTCTTTAGGTCATTTGTTATGAAATTCTCATCTTATGTCTATGTCCTAAGATGTAGAAGACCCGATAGCCTCCACCAATATGTGACAATTGAGTTTTATATTTATACCTGTTGTCACATAATCTGTCAGTTGTTTTATATCTTCATAAATATGCATATTCATTTTCCAGCTGGACTGTAAACTTATTTCAGATAAAGAGCATATGAGACAATATTAGCTTCAACTACAATTAATACTACATTCTGAATTCACAATGGCCATCACAAGAAGTTTGTTTCCCACATATATGAATTCTGGGGATAAATGCACTGGTATAATGACACTACCCCATGAAGCCCTCAGGGACCCAGGTTCTAAAGCTGCTATCGTACTCAGTTCCAAGGGATACTATTCATAGGAGCCACGATGTGAATTTCAGCCCTCCAGGTTTCTCCAGGCACTGCTCTAACACTCCTAAGGGTAGCCTCATGCTTAGGCTCCAAGATGGCCTATGGGGCAGAGGTAGGGCAGCAAAATGAGAGAAGAGACAAAGACAAAGACTATGTTACTATCTCCAAAAGCTATCCCAGCATCCACCATAGAACATGTTAGAACATATGACTTCCACATGCCCATACTCATCTGGAAAGGGAGCTGGGAACTGCATCTTGTGTTCTGGAAAGCCCTGTGTCATTATAGGGAGAAAGAAATAGGAGCAAATGAGAAAATAAAAATAAAGTGAAGCTGCCATTGTGAGGAAGAAAACAAAGGGATAGATATTCTAAGACTGGGAAAGTTTTGTTCTATTTTGCTTAGATTATACATCAATATAAAGACTTACTAGAAAATAAACTCATGTGAGATATGTAAGTACATAGTAAACAGAAAATATGTATATTTGTATCTCTTCATAAGGAAAAACAAAACTATTTAAAGGCATTCCTAATTTTTTGTAAGGCAACATTACGTTTGCAAAGTAGAAGATGATGATTTTGAGGAAAAATATACATTATTTTTAAAGTTTCCACTATGTCAGTAATATCCGATTGTGGGCTAAGTACTCAATACATGCCAAGTACTATTTGTAAATCAAAGACTATTTACGATTTGTAAATCATGAATATGTCATGATTAAAAATGTGTATTTCTACATTATGTAAACTGTGCAAATTTCTCTTGGAAGGTGCTGGGGGGAAGAAGAAGAGACAGCAAAGAGTGAAAGGATGAAACTATGAATAGTTTTCATTGAAAGAGATGATTCGAAAAAGTGCTGGAGTATTTCAGACTTTATATCTTCTGGCCAGTGTGGCAAAAAAACCCCTCTCTTCAACTTCTTCACTAGGGCCGGCATAAACATTAACTTACTGAAATCACATATCCAACAGGACTTAAGTAAGGTGTGTCCAGAGATGTTTTGAAGTTAACCTTGAACCAAAGTATAAAATGGTCTATCCAAGTTTAAATATGTCAGGGGAATGGGGCGGGGGGGGGGGGATATGAATAAAATTTCCTTTGACATGAAGGAATAAAGCATTCTAGCCTTTCTATTCTGATGCTCTCTTCAATGCTCTAAAAAGGAGCCTGACTAAAATTAGAGTTGGAAAGGAATTTCAGTGACCCTTTACCAGCAAGTGGTCCAACATGCACCTGTGAGACACCTTTCCTAGGGCTGCAGACACAAGGAGGGACATGTTCATTGCAGCTTAGAACAGATGGAGCTAGTACAAGCAAAGAGTAATTTCTTATACAAGCTCAATGAATCTAAACCTGTCTGATGTTTTCCAAGGGTAATTTGGAATATATTCAGATAGTTCCAAACCACAGTATTTGGGCTTTAGCATGATCTTGTCTGGTAATGATTTAAATTTGATAACAAGCCAGAGTTCCAATTTTTTATCCTCTCTTCCCCCAAATTGATGTAGCGAGCTATGAATTTATCATGCACCAAAATCATTTTTATATTGGTGTCCTACCATTCTACAGATAGATCATATTTTCAATAAAAAGAAAAACTAATTTCATGTTCATATTTTCCATTTGTAGAACCCATAACAAATATTTAACTTTCTGATGGTTAACTTTCTACAAGCTTGTTTCAGTTAGTAGAAAGAAATGTGACTCTATCTGTGGCTCACAAAAGCCCCATGCATGGCACAACACAATTTTGAGAAGATACAGATGGAAAGAGTTTATTCTCAGTGTGAAAAGCTATAATTTATTCTTTGGTAAATAAATAAATTAAAGACGATTCACATTTGGATTTGACCAGAAACAAATGTGAAGGGCCTTCTCTAGTTTACAATGGTAGCTTTAGCATCCTTTTATATAAACACAACTTGAGCCAGCCATAGGCATTGGTATTTGGTGGATAATAAACAGTGGAGGGGCCTGATCCCTCCTATTAGCCATTGGGAATCTGCGACCATCTAGTAAATGTACCAGAGCCACAGTCAACACCACATTCACACTGACAGAAATAAAGGATGACAGTCTTTTTACTCTGAATGTTATCATATTATGTGAAAAAGGGAAGAAAGGATTGGTGAATACAAGTCTTCCCAACGTTATTATCAACAATCTATTTCTCCAATCCTTTGGCCAATTTTTCATATACCGCAGCTTCGAATCTCCCCCAACATCCTGGTCCTTTCTGAATAAATGACTGTCTATGTCTCCCTTCAAGTATAATGTCTAAAGCCCCAACCTTAGCATTATGAGTTGAGCATAACCTAATCATCGCTGAATAGTTGATCTACTACCAGTCTTTATGGAGATTTTACTTTTTTATCAAAGTAGATGCTACACTATTTGTAAAACACTAATAATAGTAATAACAAGTACAACAATAGCAACAATTATAATAATCAAAAAAGAAAAACACATAATCGCACAAACTTGCCACACGGCAAGCTCCACCTGAGACAGTTACGATGACTGATTCCTCTACTTCCCCAGCACCCACATTCTGCCTGGCAGATGGTCAGTGCTCAATAAGCATTGCTGATCGGATCCTACTGAAGGATAAAGGACTTAGATCAAATTCCTTATCAGAACTATCCAGATAAAATCGTTAGAAAATCAGAATTAGCAGTGATCTGTGGAGAAACAGGCTTTCCCAGACAGTGGCAAGCTGAAGGCTAAGAAACTATTCAAAACACCTGTGCACAGAGTCGTATGTCTTCTCAAGGGGCCACGTGGCCTTGTGAACACTGAGCCAGGGGCGAGATCCAGGAGAATCAAATGTTTGTAAACTTTCCCTGAAATAGACAAACCCGGTTTGTCAGTGTAAGGTGTACCAAATGGCGAGTATAAAGAGATGAGAACGGAGCACCTCAGATCTGGCATTTATAAGTCCCTGTCTTTGCTCTTCTATCAAGGAAAGCTCAGGTGAGATTGATCCCATGAATTCCTGCTCTGTGTGAACTTATTATGTTCAATAAGAATTTGCGTCTTTATCTAATTCAGTCAAAAGCTTTGTTTACCCTTATGCCCTGTGTGCTGTGTGTGTGTGTGTGTACACATAGGCATGTCAGTTGTCTCTTCCTAAACACCTGATGCTCACCAGAATTCATGTGGCTATAGATTTAAAAACAGGGTCACTAGGGTGGCTCATCAGTTAAGGGTATGCCTTTGGCTCAGGTCATGATCACAGAGTCCTGGGATTGAGTGCTACATCAGGCTCCTTGCTCAGCAGGGAGCCTGCTTCTCCCTCTGACTGCCTCTCCCCCTGCTTGTGCTCTCTCTCTGACAAATAAAATCTTTAAAAAATATAAAAATAAAAATTTTTTTTTAAAAAAGACAAGAAATAAAAGTGCTGGTAAGAATGCAGAGAAAAAGGGGGAAAAAAAAAATATATATATATAAATAAAAGAGGGCACCTAGGTGGCTCAGTCAGTTAAGCATCTGCCTTTGGCTCAGGTCATGATCCCAGGGTCCTGGGAGCAAGATCCACATTAGGCTCTCTGCTCAGCAGGGAGTCTGCTTCTCCCTCTACCCTTCCCACCTGCTCATGATCTCTCCCTCTCTCTCTTGAATAAATAAATAAATAAACCTTTAAAATAAATAAATAAAAGGCATATATATACCTGGTGACATGAAACCATTAAAAAAAAGATTTAAAAACCAATTATATCAATAAGGATCAATATCTTCTGCAAATAGGAGTCAAATAAAATTAGAAACAAAAGTTATAATATTTTACCTTAAAAAATTAAATGAGATATAGATGGAAAAAAATGTTTAAATGTAAATAATAATGAATAAAATGTGTTCATCTGAAACCAGAATAAAGAAATCAAGACTTAAAATTGTGCAAACAAAATACCATAAAACACAAAAAGGTCTTTTGGAATTTATAGAAACAAAATTCTAATGATCATCAATATACATGATAGATAGATAGATAGATAGAGGCACATATGCATTCCAAACTACATAAAGTTAAGTACACAGGGTTTCAGGAACACATGTACAAGTAGAGATGGGTTTTCATGAGTAAGTAAGATGAGAGCTAACACTGCAGATCTTGTACAAGAAGCCAGAACTTTGAAACCAAAGTGTACCCACAAATACAAAAACTAAAAGGAGCTGTCTCATCTAAGAAAAGAGAATTAGAGTTAGTAAACTCAAAAAACAAAATTGGCCTGGAAATGTAACACTGGTGTAGACCACATACTCTGGGCCATGAGTTAAAAAAGAATACTCACCCTTTCCAAAGATTGTAGAACTCAGATTCACACTTATTTATAAGGTACAGAATTTGTCAAGAAGCAAACAGCAGAATTGGGTCAAAAAACAATTAATCCTGTAGAGATAGGACAGAAATAATCCTGGGAGGAGATTGCTGCTTCCACAACCTAAGTCCATGCACAAGATTCTCACAGGTTAATGATTTTCAGTGAAGTATACACAATTTTATCTTTCAAATTTGTTCTAAAAAGTACTTTATTTTTTAATTTTTAATTTTAATTTTAATTCCGGTAGAGTTAACATAAAAAGAATACACATTTAAAATTTTTAAATAATAAGGGAAAGCATACCATGAGCAAGTCAATAGATTCAAAAACAAGAAATCTCATACTCAATATAGTAGGGCAATCTGAAAATGACTTTAAAATAAGTATTATTAAAATGTTTATGTGAATAAACAAAGTAATAAAATCAGTAGGAAGATCAAGATGTTCAGTAATTTTAGACATTGTTCAGTTAAATGTATAAATCAAATGGGGTAGAGGAGACGAATTTACAAAAAGAAAGAGCAGTAAAAACACAAAAACAGCAACAATCAATAAAAATCCAGGAAAACCATAGTCCAAGATGACAGAATTATACTCAACCACATTAGCAATTACAGTCAGTGAAAATAAATTAAACTTAACTTATTGACATAGATTATGAGATTGGATTACCTCACTGTATTTACCAAAGACAAATTTAAAACACAATAAACAGACATGTTAAAATAAAATTATGGGGGAGGGAAGAACAGGTAAATATTTATCAAAATAATGCTTTGATAAGGATATTAGTAAAAGACAATGGGGAGAAAATATAATATTATTCATTAATAAAAGAAAAAAATGGTCTAAGAAGTTCTAACAGCCATCAGTGTAAATGTATCTAAAAATATAGCCTCAACCTCTTTAAGGCAAAAATCTTGACAAAACAACAAGGAGAAATTGAAAAACCTGTAACACTTTAAGAGATTTCCAAGTACTTCTCTCTGAGATTGATAGACCAAACACAGAGACTATTAGTAAGGATGTAGATGTAAACAATGCAATCAACAATCTTGATCTAATACATAAATGTGGAACCATGATCTAATACATATATGTAGAATACACATTCTTTTAAGCATATATTGTTATTTCAGAAATGGATCATGTAGCACCCAAAAAGCAAGCCTCAATTAATTCTAAACATCAATACAAAATTCTATTAACTAACATAGGTTTTTGCAGACTGTCTATGGGAAACTGTTGGGGATTTTTAGCTCAGGAGTGATACGGTCCTTCCAAAGTTTTAAGGATCCCTGTGGCTGCTATATTGAGAAGAAATTGTAGGATTGAGGAAGGTTTAAGACAAAAGCAAAGAAACCACATTTCTTGATGAATGGAAGATTAAAGAAACCAGAAACAAAACTGGTGTAACAAAACAGTGCAAAATCATGGATGAAATATTTACCTCATATTTATTCAATATTTTATTTATATCACATAGAAATATGAGGTCAGTGTGGAAGAATACAATAGTCCAGCTCTAGAGTTAATGTATGAGTCAGAAGGCAATATATACAGGGTTTCTGAACTTTTTTTTTTAGTTTGAAGAAAAACACACTTAAGAGAGTTGGAATAAAGCCAAGAAACCATACCATTTTGGTAGTCTTGATGAGTCAAACTGCCTGATAGTGTCTCTCACCATTTTTGAAATTGATTACTATATGGGCTCCTTGGGGTCTTGGATATCACAATGGCTTCAAAAGAAAAAAAATGACTCACTGTTTACTTACCGACTTGAGTTAATTTATCAAAAAGAAGATCACTCAACAAGGTAATTTATCATCTTTTGCCACATATAATACTCATATTTCAAGTTCTCCAAAGAAAACACTAAAATCTACCATCTCCTAGATAAAAAAAAATAAAGAAAGAAGTGACCAAAGGAGAGGCAGTAAGAGAAAAAATACCCTTTGTTTAACTACTGGGCTTTGTATGAAAGACTGGGACAAAATTTTCTTGTTTGTCTACCTAAAGGGCCTGTTCCTTTTTTTTTTTTTTTTTGTAAGAAGCTGAGTGTTGACCGAGTTCTTAAATTGAATCACTTATATTTAATTCACTTTAATTTAATTTAAATTATAAAGCAATTAAGACCATTTCTTTTTTTTTCTTAAGATTTTATTTATTTATTTGAGAAAGAATGAGAGAGAGAGAGAGAGAGAGACAGAGTGCCCTCGAGAACGAGTCAGGGGCAAAAGCACACAGGGAGAGGGAAAGGGAGCAGGGGCAAAAGGAGAAGCAGACTCCCCATTGATCAGGGAACCCAATCCAGGCTCCATCCCAGGACCCTGAGATCATGACCTGAACAGAAGGCAGACGCTTAACTGACTGAGCCCCCTACGTGCCCCAAGACTATTTCTTTTTTGTTTTTTTTTTTAAGATTTTATTTATTTATTTGACAGAGATCACAAGTAGGCAGAGAAACAGGCAGAGAGAGAGAGAGGAGGAGGAGGCAGGCTCCCCGCTTAGCAGAGAGCCCGATGCGGGGCTCGATCCCAGGACCCTGGGATCATGACCTGAGCCGAAGGCAGAGGCTTTAACCCACTGAGCCACCCAGGTGCCCCCCCAAGACTATTTCTTAATCACTTTTTTTGTGCTTCTTCTTTGTCCCCCATCAGAGCATATACACACACATTCACACACTATATATATTTTTTTAATTCTCTGATTAAAAGTACTTTTTTTCCCACTCCCTACATAAAGCTTCCCTGTTATTCAATAAAGCTTTTATCCTTACTCTTAATATTTCACAATTTCCTATGGAGCCCTTAGGAAAGAAAACATAGCTTCTTCCACTGTGGAGTCATTTAATACTTTGGGATTATGCTGGTTTTTCCCTCAACTGTCCTATGTCATAGCATCACAAAGGGAAAACACTACCATCAAACTAAGAATTGTATATGCTCTTTAAACTATCTTATATTAGCAACTGGAGAATACACCATAGGAAAAAGTGTGACCAGGATACTTGAATAACATGACTATAAAAAGAAAAGGATTGGGGCGCCTGGGTGGCTCAGCGGGTTAAAGCCTCTGCCTTCAGCTCGAGTCATGATCCCAGGGTCCTGGGATCGAGCCCCACATGGGGCTCTCTGCTTAGCTGGGAGCCTGCTTCCTCCTCTCTCTCTGCCTACTTGTAATCTCTATCTGTCAAATAAATAAATCTTTAAAAAAAAAAAGGATTAAGATTTAAGCTGACCGATACACAGAGCAAAAGAAATGTTCGGATGTTGTTTGGGATTGTTCATTTCAACAAAGCCTGTCGTGCTCAATAAGTTCCAAATGATAGTGTGGGAACATGTAAAACTGAAATTGGACTGTTGGTGAAATCTGAGGAGATACGGAAAATCAGAACATGCTATCCCAGCTATGGCTTAGGCTAGCATTTTCACTATCAGTCATTTAAGCTTTTTCTCAAGTTATCTACTCCTAAATTGTTTTTTCTCAAAAATTGCTAACCTATCCAATAAACTTAACCAATTATATTAAATCAATATGCTTAGAACTTGAGTATTTATGAAAAGCACTCCATTCATGAAAAAAAGACATCTATAGTTTCAAAATATGTTAAATAATAATATGAGTCGTTTTCAGTTGAATTTCACATAGAGAATAGCCTTTTAAAAAGGAGTCATGAATGGATGTGGTTTTTTTTTTACAATTCATCACTCATTTATAGGTTTATATACCAAGGGGAATATCCAAATTATATTTAAATAAATGTATTTATATTCGTATATCCAACAATCATTTACTGAAGTTTTACCAAGTACAAGTCACTAAGGATTGTGTAACAATAGGAAGACAAATAAATTGCTATCTCTTCCCTCAAAAACTGTGCAACAAATAGGAGAGTTGTATACACAGATAAATCTTGTTATAGGAAAGCTGTTAAATTTGCCATAGGTGAGATCGACACTGTGTTATTTTTCATATATTTCATTTCTTCATTCGGTCTTTCAAGAAGTAATAAAGGAATTCCTCCTAAGTACCCGACACTCTTCTGGGGATGTTGGATATAGAGAACAAGTCCAACAATAAGAAAATTAATAGCTTCATCCAATTATCTCAACTATGTGTAATCAACCATTTAAAAGGGGGTTCTAGTAAGAGACAGGACGAGAAGGTAGTTTGTTGTCCTGTGCTGGAGATCCATGGAATTGTTGAGGCTCCATCACCTGATTTGAGAAGAAAAATTGTTTTGGTTTACATTTCATAGGGAAGAGCCATTCAAAGCCTTATCCCCTCTGTGAAATCATATCTGTTGCATTGTTATCATACAGCCTCTGAAGCTTCTCTTACCATATATCATGCAATTATTTTACACCAAGGAATATAGCTATAGCTATATATATAATCCTTTCTAGTTTCATCTTTTTCTGATCCCTCATAAAATACTGCTGTGTAAATGTGTCCAAATACCAAGATTCCACATCTTCTGACATTATGGAAAAAGTCCATTTTTCTCCAACCGGAGCATGCGCATGTGCTGTTTCACATTTAATTCATTTAAAACAAATAGCCTTAAAAAAATGGAGTACTGTTCAGCAGGAATATTCCCAGGTAGATGGTTAAACACTAGTCTCTTTGGCAATAGTTCTGTCCTGAGGCAGACATACCTATAACGTTCTCACAGAGGCTCTTGCCTCCCAGGACTCATGAAAAGACAATGAAAATCATGGCTATGATTTCTGCACAAATAACTCACATAAAGGAAATGCCAGGGTAGCTTTTAGTATCAGAATAATTCCACATTCCAGGAAAGTTGCATTTACCACAGTTTTAACTCTCTCCGTGCAGTAGATGCCCTGTTACTGCAATTTCCGATACAACCCCTTATATCTCTATGGCATTTCAGGCTTCACTCAATTATTCTTCCCCACTAGTTAATGAAGTAAATAGAATGGTAATTATTATCCTTATTTTCTCCAGAAGAGTAAACTGAAACTTAAGCAGAACACCACAAATAATTGCAGACGAAGAGCTCTAGTTTGTTTTTTTTTTATTTAATTCTTAGTCCAGTGTTCGTCCCTCAATGTCATAAAACCTTCATAATGATAAACTTGAAATACTGGAAGAATAATTCCTTGCACCTGAATGCAAACTGTAGATGTGCATAAAAATGGGGCCATTTTTCCATATAGAGGAAAATGGTAAAATGTATATCCAGATGTTTTTGAACTGTGATGTTCATGCTAAATTTCTCTAATGCACACTCCTAAGCACTCCATGTTTATTGTTCTTGTAAAAGGAAAATCAGGATGACATTCAAAACTGTTTTCTTCAGTGAAAAAATTTTACAAACCACATTATTTTCTAAGATTTTACAATATTGGCTAATAGTCAAATTAAAACCCTTTTTTTTTATATGCTATATAGCATTTGTATTGTTTTTACATTATATCTTATTTGATCTGTATAACAACTTTGGGAATTAGAAAATATCATCCCTGTCTTATAGGTGAACACCTGAGCATAGAAGGATGAAGTGAAGAGCCGCTAGACCAGCATTATTTTCATTATACTTTGCACAGGATGAGATTTTCTGGTACTGTTGAGACCAGGACCTCAACGCACTAATGTAGACAATTCAATCTACTTTGAAAAAAGTAAGTCAAAAAGTAGCTATTGGTCAAAGTGAAGTAACACCAAGAAATTGCGAAAGTAAAAGAAACTTCTCTGATTTTTGAAACTCCTCGATTGGGTTATGTTCTCATATCAAATGCTTCACTAATGTCTAATATACATCTCTGTCACTAAGTCACTGGCCTGAGGAAGACACTACTTTCTATTCGCGTGTGTATTTCTAGGACCAGCTTAGAGTCTGGCAATTATAGGCGCTCAGTGAATTCTCGGTAGATGAATAATAAAACTAACTATATATATGTTTTTATTTTTAAAACTTTTAAACAATGAAAAATTTTCAGAGAATAATGAAATTATTATATTTCATTATTTCATTATTATAAATAATGAAAAATTTATTAAATAAAAATTTTCAGTTATTAATCAACCCCACAAAAATAATCAGGAGACCTAATTTACCTGCCTAAGGTACACATACTGTATTTTACCCATCCTTAACCTTCATGTTTTCAAAATAAACCAAATAAAGGGATTTTTACAGTGTTTGCAATGATTTTTTTTTTTTTTTTTTTTTATTTTTATTTTTTTTTTTTCATGATATCTAGGGAAATATTTTTTTTTTTCCCTTTTTATTTATTTATTTTTTTTTCAGCGTAACAGTATTCATTCTTTTTGCACAACACCCAGTGCTCCATGCAAAACGTGCCCTCCCCATCACCCACCACCTGTTCCCCCAACCTCCCACCCCTGACCCTTCAAAACCCTCAGGTTGTTTTTCAGAGTCCATAGTCTCTTATGGTTCGCCTCCCCTCCCCAATGTCCATAGCCCGCACCCCCTCTCCCAATCCCACCTCCCCCCAGCAACCCCCAGTTTGTTTTGTGAGATTAAGAGTCATTTATGGTTTGTCTCCCTCCCAATCCCATCTTGTTTCATTTATTCTTCTCCTATCCCCCTACCCCCCCATGTTGCTTCTCCATGTCCTCATATCAGGGAGATCATATGATAGTTGTCTTTCTCCGATTGACTTATTTCACTAAGCATGATACGCTCTAGTTCCATCCACGTCGTCGCAAATGGCAAGATTTCATTTCTTTTGATGGCTGCATAGTATTCCATTGTGTATATATACCACATCTTCTTGATCCATTCATCTGTTGATGGACATCTAGGTTCTTTCCATAGTCTGGCTATTGTAGACATTGCTGCTATAAACATTCGGGTACACGTGCCCCTTCGGATCACTATGTTTGTATCTTTAGGGTAAATACCCAGTAGTGCAATTGCTGGGTCATAGGGTAGTTCTATTTTCAACATTTTGAGGAACCTCCATGCTGTTTTCCAGAGTGGTTGCACCAGCTTGCATTCCCACCAACAGTGGAGGAGGGTTCCCCTTTCTCCACATCCTCGCCAGCATCTGTCATTTCCTGACTTGTTAATTTTAGCCATTCTGACTGGTGTGAGGTGATATCTCATTGTGGTTTTGATTTGTATTTCCCTGATGCCGAGTGACGTGGAGCACTTTTTCATGTGTCTGTTGGCCATCTGGATGTCTTCTTTGCAGAAATGTCTGTTCATGTCCTCTGCCCATTTCTTGATTGGATTGTTTGTTCTTTGGGTGTTGAGTTTGCTAAGTTCCTTATAGATTTTGGATACTAGCCCTTTATCTGATATGTCGTTTGCAAATATCTTCTCCCATTCTGTCAGCTGTCTTTTGGTTTTGTTAACTGTTTCCTTTGCTGTGCAAAAGCTTTTGATCTTGTACAGGAATTCAGTAAAGTGTCAGGATATAAAATCAATGCACAGAAATCAGTTGCATTTCTGTACACCAACAACAAGACTGAAGAAAGAGAAATTAAGGAGTCAATCCCATTCACAATTGTACCCAAAACTATAAGATACCTAGGAATAAACCTAACCAAAGAGACTAAGAATCTATACACAGAAAATTATAAAGTACTCATGAAAGAAATTGAGGAAGACACAAAAAAATGGAAAAATGTTCCATGCTCCTGGATTGGAAGAATAAATATTGTGAAAATGTCTATGCTACCTAAAGCAATCTACACATTTAATGCAATCCCTATCAAAATACCATCCATTTTTTTCAAAGAAATGGAACAAATAATCCTAAAATTTATATGGAACCAGAAAAGACCTCGAATAGCCAAAGGAATATTGAAGAACAAAGTCAAAGTTGGTGGCATCACAATTCCGGACTTCAAGCTCTATTACAAAGCTGTCATCATCAAGACAGCATGGTACTGGCACAAAAACAGACACATAGACCAGTGGAACAGAATAGAGAGCCCAGAAATCGACCCTCAACTCTATGGTCAACTAATCTTCGACAAAGCAGAAAAGAATGTCCAATGGAAAAAAGACAGCCTCTTCAATAAATGGTGCTGGGAAAATTGGACAGCCACATGCAGAAAAATGAAATTGGACTACTTCCTTACACCACACACGAAAATAGACTCCAAATGGATGAAGGACCTCAATGTGAGAAAGGAATCCATCAAAATCCTTGAGGAGAACGCAGGCAGCAACCTCTTCGACCTCAGCCGCAGCAACATCTTCCTAGGAACAACGGCAAAGGCAAGGGAAGCAAGGGCGAAAATGAACTATTGGGGTTTGCAATGATTTTTAAATACGCTTTTTATTATAAATCATCAAAATAGCCCCAGATTCCTGCATTCCACTGAGACCATATTGATTCCTTAAAGAGAAGAAACTGGGATTTCTGTGATTGCATAGGAGACAAGTAAATGAAAAAATGAATGATTTTTCAGTTGGAGTTGTAGAAGAAAGAGTTGCACAAACTGTCAGACCCCTGTTTCAAATGCCATTAAGATGGCCAGTGAGGAGACGTAGACCTACTCATTTTTCCTCTAAGAATAGCTTCATAGGATGAATGTAAAAGGAAAGAAATTCGATACAAAACTGATTCTATTTGGCTTTCAATTAAGATACACTATGTGTTAAAAGTCACTTTTAAAGATTGCAGGACAAATGAAGCTGTGCTTTGCCTCCCAGAGTTCTCTTCCTCATTTATCCTTGACAGCAGAGACAGTGTAAGAACAATGTGACAGTGACAATTACCAATGACTGAACTAGGTTTCCAGCAACTGCTGAAAGTCTAGGGCAAGTTTCTCTTCGAATGACAATCATGTTAAAATATCTGCCCCGGCTTTCCTAATCCCCTGCACAAACTCCTTCCGTTACTGAGAGAACACCTGTACAGCTCTTCGAAGGACCTAGGAAGACATGCTCATCAGCTTGTGGATCAGAGAGTCCTAGAAGCACACGGCAGAACTCCGCACTCATCCACCATCACATTTGAGAGGGACTGGCAAGCCTAGCGCCATTCTACTCAGCAGCTGCAGAGGTTTATGGGATCCGTATGGTGGGGAGTGCAATCTTTCTGGAGAATACACATGTGATTTTGCTAAAACCAGGATAATGTAAGTCACAGAAGCCCCTTCATTGGTTTTCTAAAGAAGAGAAAGGCTTAAAGAAAGGATATAAGGAATAATGATGCTATCATTGACCTGTAGTTGTTGAATGTTTTATGTACTCTTTCTAATGATAAATGAATGTGAAACTTCTTTTTATAGAAATTTTAATTTTAAATAAAATTTTAATAGAAAAATATCTTTCAAGTTCAAAGTTGAAAGAAAAAGATGTAAATCTCTTTGAGCAGTATTAATTTCACCCATAATTAGGTAAAGAAAGAACGCAGATCGGAGCAGATATTTTAAATGATTTAGCACACCAAAGCAAGTATAATCTAAATTACCTAATTCTGGAACCATTTCCTACAGTATATGAGAGAGTACTAATCAAGGAGATTATGAACATGATTTAGGAAAAAAAAAAACAGTTTTCAAAGTTAAGACAACAATTGTAATTATGTCAGTTATCTTGAGGTGATGATATAAAATTTATAGGTGAGTTTGTAGGACACAATGTATGTCATAAGTGAGATTTTTTAGCTACCTACTGTGATTTATATCATGTTAATAGCCTAACATTTCAATGAAACCACGGCCAAAAACAGAGATAATAGGAAATATCTAGGCATTCATACAGAGCCAATAACCAACTAATATAACCAATAGAGAATCACCCAGCCATCCATCACTGCATGTGACTGACCGCCTGCTCCCCTCTTCAAGTACTAATCTACTCGAGAACCACCCTTTCCCTCAGATGCTGGAAAGCTAGTTAATGTATAGCTGTAATTTAGCATTTCCACATGTTTCCAAGGTCTCGTGTTTCCTCTTTTGAATAGAAACATAGATAGACTGGCAGACTGGCAGTCACACCCTTTCCACAGTTTTGGAAAGAAATTTAGAACAGTGGTTACCAAATGAAACTCAGTAAGTTTTCTTCAGTGTCTAGTGAAATGAGAGAAAAAGAAAAAAAAGGGGAACATAGTGAATTTTAAATAAAATAAAAAGTACTCTTTGTTTTGGTAATTTGCACTTTTTCATTGTTAAAATGCCCTTTAACTAAACAAAATGTGTTACAAAGGGTGATAGCTGCTTAATTTTTTTCTTTTTCTTGAAAAATAAAAATGTCAAAACTATGCTGCCTGATCCCGCAGCTTTACCTTATTCTTACTGATCTCTACAAGCCAAAAGCATTCAAACAACTGGTTCAGACTTTCACAAGGAAGTCAATGTGTTACTCATTAAAAAAATAGTTAATTCATATCATTAGTCTAGTCAATATAACTTTTTCCTCTCCATAACCTATATATTCTTCTAAAAATGTAAAGGCTCTACACTATTTTTGTGAGATGGTTTCTGACTGTGTACCCGTGTGTGGTTTTGCTTGTCTCTAATTGCCTTTTCCCATCTATGTCCTGTCTCTTGCATCTGACTTCTCCAAGAATCTGCCATGTTTTCATAAACTATCATTACACAACTCTTCAAACTTCGGAATCTGGGCTTTTCTTGTTTAGAACAGCCAGATGTACTGGGGCGCCTGGGTGGCTCAGTTGGTTAAGCGTCAAACTCTTTATTTTGGCTCAGGTCATGATCTCGGGGTCCTGGGATCAAGGTTGGGCTTCACACTCAGCAGGAAGTTTGCTTGGCTCCCTCTCTCTGCCCCTCCCCTTGCTCGTGCTCTCTCTCACTTAAATAAATAAATCTTAAAAAGAAAAGAACAGCTCAGTGCACTGGTGACGGAAGAAGGTACACATATTTTCAATCAACGCACTCTAAACAAAGCTTCGGATCACTTACTAATAATTAGACCTGGGGTCTAAGTTTGAACTAACACAACAAACTGCAAGCAGCAAAAGTGAAAGTGAGTTACCACCTCCATAAATCAGGGCTTCAAAGGACTTGAGACCACCATTCATAGTGAGAAATTCATTTCACGTGGGGACCCAGCGACCACGCTAGCAGAGACATAACCAAACATACACAGTTGAAGCGAAAGTCTCATGCGACAATACTTATCCTTATTTAGGACAACGCATGTTTTTTTATTCTACCGTTTTTTAAAAACTGACCACATTGCCGTATTGATTCCATGACCTACTAATGTGTCATGACTCACAGTTTGAAACTTGTTGCCATAAAGCAACGTAATCAGGTTGCTATTAAATTCCACAGCAATATAAAGTTGAAAACAACTTCCCTCCAATCAGTATAAAATTAGCAACTTACTTAGCAAATAATTTTCAAGTGTGTGGCCTTTGCATGCCTAGAGGAAAGAAACATATATTTACCTCATCGGTCTCAGCTCCTCATTTTTCATCCGCTCTGATTGGCTCTATCTCAACACTCCTTGATTTTTCTCCAGATAAATTTCTTCTAAACGGGTAGAAGAAGGAGAGGAAAGAAAATAAAAATGTTTTCTTCTTAAAGTAAACTTTGAGGATCCTACTTCAAGCATTGATGATGATTCAGATATTGGCTTAAGATTCTGAATTATATGTATAAACTTCTGAACACATGTTCTTAAAAAAAAATCACTAAAGAAATGAAAGTGATCTTAGGTTGCTTATTTAAAGTTTGTATAATAAATGCTCTGCAATGTTTTCTGATTTCTTTTCAAATAAATAAGTGGTAAGTAAAGTTTGAAGTTGGCATTTAGACACGGATGTGTGTGTGTGCGTGTGTACGTGGAGCCTCATACCCTTACTCAGGCAAGGAGACCAGGCTTTGCAATCTACAGATGAATAGTACTTCAAGTCCTCCCTCCAACTTCTTCAACATGGTGTCATTTTTAGATTTTCTTCTAAAAGTTCCTCCACTGCAATGTGGAGTAACAATCACATCTGCCTCACAAAGCTATTGTCAGGAACAAATTAAATAATGTAAGAAAAAAAAATCAAAGTGCTATTAAATTGTTCATTTTACAATAAATTTCAGGGAGTGAAATAAACTAAAGTTAGTGTCATTGACTATTTGGTTTGCTTTCCATGCATGATTCTAATCTTATAATTTACTTAAGGCATGTAAGTAGAGAAAAAGAGCCCCTTTAAGACAAAATTATAAAGAAAAGGTAATAATATATTTGAGTTTAGAAGAATATCAAATTTTGTGCTTACTGCCTAAAATCTTTAGATATTTGAAAATACTTGACCATCAGGTGATTGCTACTGAGAGAAGCACCTATATTCTGAAAAACGTGGTATTAGCTTCTCTTGAAAAAAGAGACAAACCAAAAAATAGACTCTTAACTACAGAGAGCAAACAGATAGGTTACCAGAGGGGAGGTGGGTAGTGGGACGGGTAAAATAGTTGAAGGGGATTAAACGTCATGATGAGCACTGAGTAACATAAATAATACATAGAGATGTTGAATCATCATATCGTATACCTGAAAAGTACAGAATCCTTGAGTCATTATATTGTACATCTGAAACTAACCTAACACTGTATGTTAACTATACTGGAATTAAAATTTTATTTTTTAAAATTAGCTTCTCTTGGTTCCTTTAAATTAGTAGCCATATAGAAGATCCAATCTGCGGACTGTTCTGTTGGCTCTACCAGATATCAGCAAGTTATGGTTCACAGGTCAAATCCAACACATGCCTCTTCATTTATGGCTTGGGAGTTAAGAATGGTTTTTACATTTCTAAATGACTGGGGAGGAGGAGCAGTTAAAAGAAGAAAAACATTTGGTGACAATGAAAATTAAATGAAATTCAAATTTCAGTGCCCATAAACAAAGTTTAATTTGAACACAGTGTAGGTCATTCATTAATATATTGTCTATGGCTAATTTGATGTTAAACAGCAAAATTTAATAGTTGCAATAGAGACCATACGGCCTGCAAATAAATATTTATTATTTGGTTCTTTACAGTTTGCCAATCTGGACTACACAGTGAAAAGAAATTCAGGGACAAAATGTGAATGATACTTACTAGCGCTATAATTAATCCAATAAAGTTATTTTAAAATATAGCAAAGATCATTCTTTTTTTTTTTAAGATTTTATTTATTTACTTGACAGAAAGAGATCACAAGTAGGCAGAGAGGCAGGCAGAGAAAGAGAGGGAAGCAGGTCCCCTGCTGAGCAGAGAGCCCGATGCAGGACTCGATCCCAGGACCCTGAGATCATGACCTGAGCCGAAGGCAGCGGCTTAACCCACTGAGCCACCCAGGCGCCCCTAAAATATAGCAAAGATCATTCTTAACCATAATAAGTATTTTATGTTTTAGACAAGAGTATGTATCTTTCAACACGAATTGCATAACCTGTTTCTGAACAGTAACATGGTGTTTTGCTTCAAAACCTAGTAAATAATATCTATAGTTTTTATTAACCCAATAGTTTATAGCACACACCCAGGCAATGAGATTAAATTGTATTACTATAATGAAATAGATGCCAGTTTATGATAAAACCCCAAACACTATGTTCCAAAGGTCTTACACCTATCATCATAAATGAAAATTCAACATTTCCCCAAATCAAACTAATTCTGATTAAGGAGCATTTTATTAATTCCTGGGTCTATAAAAACTACCAATTTCAGGGCACCTGAGTGGCTCAGTTGGTTAAGTGCCTTAGGCCATTATCCTGGGTCCTGGGATCAAGCCCCACATCCAGCTCTCCGCTCAGCAGGGAGTCTGCTTCTCCCTCTCCCTCTGTACTGTCATGCTCTCTCTCTTGCTCTTTCTCTCTCAAATAAATAAAATTTTTTAAAAAACCTACCTATTTCAACGTAAGGTAAGCACAAGCATTTGAAAGGATGAAAGGATTCTATTTATACATTCAACAGTACCAATTAAATAGAAATAAACACACAGTGACTTCTTATTCATTATTTGCTGACAAGTACCTAAGCAAAACAGTTAGAACACCAGTCAGACCAAGGAATTCTAATGGGCCTATGAGTCAAAAAAAGAATGTTGAATCACAGAAACATTTGCTTCTTCTGAATCTCAACACTTTCTAATTTTTATCAAAGAATGAATCATCACTAGATCTTGATTTAATTTTCAACACTGACAAGAAGAAATTGTAAGGTAAAAGTTATTACATAAATTAAAACATGCAATATTTGATCTTCAGAGTATAGATCAGTATTTTCTAGAATAGAGGGTAACCCACACCTCTCCCACCCCCACAATACAACACATTGGAGTGTGAAAAGAAAATATTATAAAAGTCCTATTTTTTTTTACTTTTGGCTAACTTTTTATGGTATGCATTAATACAATATTACTTGTGTATAGTTTATAAATAAATACATCTGTAATGACAGCGTATCATGAGGATGTTTTATTTACAGGTATACATAACTAAAATTACCTGAAAACTATTGAACTAAATTACTCTGTCAATATCTCTGATGAACATAGATGCAAAAATCTTCAACAAGATATTAGCAAATAAAATTCAGTGATCTGTTTAAAAAAATCACACATGATCAAGTGGGATTTACTGCAGGGATGCAAGCCCAACTCAACATCTGCAAATCAGTCAGTATGATAGGCCACACTAAAAAAGTGGAGGCTAAAAATCATTTGATTATTTCAACAGATGCATTAAAAAGCACTTGACAAATTCAACATCCATTTATGATTAAAAAAAAAAGACAACACCCCATAAAGTACGTAGGGAGGGAATGTACCTCAACGCAAAAGAGGCCATATATGAAAAGCCCACAGTTAATATCATACTCAATGGTGAAAAATTGAAAGCTTTTCTTCTAAGATCAGGAACAAGACAAGGATGCTCACTCTCACCACTTTTGTTCAACATAATGGAAAGTTGCAGGATACAAAATCAATACACAAAAATCTGCTGTATTTCTACACACTAATAACAAACTATCAGAGAAATTTGGGGGAAAATCCCATTTATAGTTGCATCAGAAAGAATAAAACACCTAAGAATGAATTTAACCAAGGAGGTAAAAGACCTGTATCCTAAAAACTATAAGAGATTAAGGGGAAAAAATGAGTGGAATAGGATGGAAAACCCAGAAATAAACCCATGGATATTTACATCAAATATTTTACAACAAAGGAGTCAAGAATATAAAATAGGGAAAGGATAGTCTCTTCAATAAATAAATGGTGATGGGAAAACTGGACAACCATATGCAAAAGAATGAAACGGGGCCACTATCTGACAGTATTCACAGAAATTAATGGGTTAAAGAGTGGATAAAAGACTTTAACACAAAATCTGAAACCATTCAACTCCTAAAAGAAAACATTGCTGGTAAGCATCTTGACATAGCTCTTGGTGATGATTTTTTTAATCTGACCCCAAAAGTAAATGCCACTAAAGCACAAATAAACAAGAGGGACTACATCAAACTAAAAAGCTGCACAGCAAAGAAAGCCATTAATAAAAAAAAAAAAAAAAAAAAAAAAAAAAACACTTTGCACATGAAAAGATGTTCAACATCTTTAATCATCAGGAAAACGCAAATCAAAACCATAATGAGATATCTCTTCACACCTGTTAGAATGGCTGTTATCAAAAAGACAAGAAATAACAAGTGTTAGCAAGGATATAAAAAGAAGGGAACATTTGTGCCAGGCTGATGGGGATGTAAATTGGTGCAGCCACTAAAGATACTCCTCAAAAAAATTCAAAGTAGAACTTACCACAGGACCCAGCAATTTATTGGTATTTATTGGAAGGAAATGAAAACACTAACTCAAAAAGATGTATGTAACCCCGTGTTTATAGCAGCACTATTTACAATAGCCAAAATATGGAAACAACCATAATGCCTATCAATGAATGGATAAAGAAATTATAGTACACACACACACACACACACACACACACACACACACACACACAGGAATATTATTCGGCAATAAAAAAGAATGAAATCTTACCATTTACAAGAGCAAGAATGCACCTGGACAGCATTATACTAAGTGGCATAAGTCAGACAGAGAAAGACAAATACTGTATGATCTCCCTGATATGCAGAATCTGAGGCAGGGAAAAAAAACAATATCATAGATACAGAGAAGAGATTGGTGTTTGCCATAGGTGAAGGTCGATGGTGAGAGAAATGGGTGAAGGAGGTCAAAAGGTAAAAAAATAAATAAAAATTAATAATAAAAATAAATCATTCTGGCTTGGCACTGAAGTGTAATTATAATAATTTAAAGAGTGTGATAACAACCTATGCTAAAATATCTTGCAGAAAATGTTTGGTTTCTCCAAGATTCAGCTGGGGTCTCTGAAATATGTTGCCCACTCTAAAGACGCTGGGGTCCTTAAGAAATATCTGATTCCACTCTCGGACTAGGAAGCACACAGGGTGAGCTTTGTCAATGAGCAAGAAGGCTGTCGGAACTCACTGAGGTTATGTCCAAAAAGATTCAGATGGAAAAGAGGTTTCCTGTGACCAAAATGAGGAAAATCTGAGCATCCATTAAGATATTAAGTGCAACAGATTGCCTGTTTAAATTCACACACGTTGGCCACTGTTTGAGGATGCTAGGGAACTAACTCATTTTGAAAACTGCTAAATTAACAGGAATGAAGTATTTATCCTATCCTTCACTTAAGAAAATAATCAAGGCAGATGCAGAGAAAATAAAAGGTGACATTGTGCACTTGAAGTAAAAAAACAGTACTTTCGGGGAGGTGAACCATAAGAGACTATGGACTCTGAAAAACAACCTGAGGGTTTTGAAGGGTCGGGGGTGGGAGGTTGGGGGAACAGGTGGTGGGTAATGGGGAGGGCACGTATTGCATGGAGCACTGGGCGTTGCGCAAAAACAATGAATACTGTTACGCTGAAAAAAAATAATTAAAATTCAAAAAAAAACAAAACAAAACAGTACTTTCTCTTAACCAATGATGTAACTTCTAGTCTTGTTCTCAGTATAAAAATACTCAACTGAAAGAAATATAGCATTATTTTTTCCAAGGAGTTGAGATTTTGATGTCCTGACTGGCTGATTTTTGCAAAGATGAATGATTCTGCTACCTACTTTAAAACCTTTTGGAATCCATACTTCAAATCAATCCTTTATAGATGGTTAAAGTAAAGAAGTTTTAATAAAATTGTTGTTCTTTTCAATGGTTAATCCTTAAGACCTGAAAAATCCTTCTGAGCTGATAATGTTTCTTTCTTTTTTTTTTCCCTGCCAGTAGAAATGAAGCCAAATAAAATACCCTATTCTGCAGCTCCCTTCAAGGATATAAATGAGGCTGAGAGTGTCCCGGCTTCGCCTTCTAAGCTGCCTAAAATCCCTATATTCATTTGCTTATCTAGAGGGACTGGACAGCTCCTTTAAATTATATTTTATATGATATGCCCCATATTTTAAGAACCCTCTGGGCAACAGTAAAATGTCTCATTCTTTAAAGTGGTACGTTGAAGATGCTTGCTCATTTCCCCTTTTGTGAGCTTTCCACACACTCAATGTATTTCTCCCACTGCTGTTTGTTCGCCTTTTGAGGTGAGGACAAGATGTTTTAGCCATAGCACAACATAATCTGGGAAATGAGCTATAAAAGATAGCATCATACTAATTTTTTTTCCTTTACTTCAATTTATTTATTTTTCAGCGTAACAGTAATCATTGTTTTTGCACAACACCCAGTGCTCCATGCAATACGTGCCCTCCCCATTACCCACCACCTGTTCCCCCAACCTCCCACCCCCGCCCCTTCAAAACCCTCAGGTTGTTTTTCAGAGTCCATAGTCTCTTATGGTTCGCCTCCCCTTCCAATTTTTTTTTTTTATAAACGTATAATGTATTTTTATCCCCAGGGGTACAGGTCTGTGAATCGCCAGGTTTACACACTTCACAGCACTCACGATAGCACATACCCTCCCCAATGTCCATAACCCCCTCCCCCTCTCCCAACCCCACCTCCCCCCCAGCAACCCCCAGTTTGTTTTGTGAGATTAAGAGTCACTTATGGGGGGGGTGCCTGGGTGGCTCAGTGGGTTAAGCCGCTGCCTTCGGCTCAGGTCATGATCCCAGGGTCCTGGGATCGAGCCCCGCATCAGGCTCTCTGTTCTGCAGGGAGCCTGCTTCTTCCTCTCTCTCTGTCTGCCTCTCTGCCTAGTTGTGATTTCTCTCTGTCAAATAAATAAAATATTAAAAAAAAAAAAAGAGTCACTTATGGTTTGTCTCCCTCCCAATCCCATCTTGTTTCATTTATTCTTCTCCTATCCCCCTAACCCCCCACGTTGCATCTCCATGTCCTCATATCAGGGAGATCAGCATCATACTAATTTTTAAAAAATCACTCTTTCTCTTTTTCCATGCTTATCACTATATACCACTGAAGAGAAAAATAATCTCGATTTCATATTCTCATATTTCAATTCTTCTATTTAGCAGTTACGAATGACTTAACATCTCTGAGGCTCAATTTTCTTATCTGTTCACAGGAAATCATAATCATCATCACCTTTACCAAACTACAAAATTGAAAACGGGAACATGAATATAAATTTGCTTGTGCAATAAATATGCAGTATAAACTGTCAACAGAATCATCATAAAAGCTCATTCAAAGAATAAAAAGTACTGGCTTTTATATGTCCCACAATATGTATATGGAATATACTGAATCACCTTACACAGACTACCACATTGGATGTCACCAGAACAATGAGGTATGTGTTGTATCCTCCGCTTACTGATCAGGAAACTGAGGCAGAGAAGCTAACTTGAAAGACATATATGGAGTAGGTAGCTCAGGGTTAAAGGTGAATCTTGATCAATCTCACTACACAATCAAACTCTTAACTCATATTTTCCCGCATTGCCATACAACCAGAGTGGGGATAATGACAGACAGAGAGAGAGAGAGAGACAGAGAGAGCAAAAACTAAATTAAAAAATAGCAAATGACAACATTTTTAAAAATTGTAAGCAACAGATATGCTGAGACAAATGGTACAGCAGTACTTGAAAAAATATACAAATCAGGCTACTTTTATAAAGAATTGCTTAATTTTGCTAGGCAAATACTTTTAGTACAAATGTAATAAATTGAACTATATCTATCATATGCGATTCCTTAATAATACCTTTTACTCGATTAAAGTAAAGATACTATTTTCTTGCCTGCTCTGCAGGGATTATTTCAAGTGCCTTAAAATCCCCATATCCCTGAAAGCCTTTTTGATAGAGACACACTTAATCCTCTTACAGTCAACCTCACCTGAATTCAGAAAAAAACCATTTTTAGAGTTTCTCCAAAAATACCATAGGAAGCTTATAATCCCCCATCATCATCATCAAAGTGCAGAGCTGTTGGCTGCACGTGCATACAATGGAAGGGACAGGCTTTGCCCCTTCAGCGTGCAGCTGCCCCTTCCGCTTTGATCTTCCACTGCCCTTTCTCCTGTCTGTTTTTATCTGGACCCCGCCCCCAACAACAATCCTTGAATTATTTGTGAAGCTCATTTCGTATTTGGACTTTCAGCTCAACTCTTCTATTTCTGCTCCTTGCAAAACAGAAATTTTGAACAAGACAGAGTTACCTAAATATCACTTCACTGTGAAACACATGCTCCATTTCAAGTACACTCGGACAAAGCCAAGAACTGAGACATTATTCTGTGAGTTAATAATCCTAAAGTTTGTTTGACATACTGGAAATATAAGTTAATGTTTCTTGGGTTAGTTCCTCTCCTTCTCTAGGACATCAGAGCGCTGCCCTCTAAGAGGGAAGAAGAGGAAAATGTTGCGTTCTTTGGAGTGGTGGTTTGATGCCTGCGACATGCACTTAAGTCCTCTATCCAAATCCCCAAACAGGCTGGTTTGTGCTCAGTGTCGTTAGGGAACTCTCCTAGCCTCCATTTCTCCGACATGATAGGCTTATCCCCAGGTGGCTGCTGGGGAGCATTCACCTGAAACTGATGGAGCCCCTAGTGTAAATGGACTCACTTCATCTGAGGATTAGTAAAAACAAGTCCATTTTTCCAGATCCCACTGAAATTCCATCTATGAAGCCTTCTTTAATCACTAAAATCCACAGCAGTACGAGGGAACTTATTGTCTGTATAATTCATAAAGAACCCAGAAATGGTTTTAGAATTGGTATTCAACACTTTCTTCGTTATGGAGCAGTTTCCTCTTGTTAGCATTTAGTAAAGAACTGAAGAAAGCAAAACACTTTAATATCTACTAATGGTATCACAAGTCAATAAAAATTAATGTCTATTAAAACATGCTGGGTCATGTTTTAACAGACAAGATAGTCTACCTTAAAAATGCAGAAAAGAATGAGATGCATTTTAGAACGATTTCCATTGAAATAAGGCATTTTAAAATTAGAACCCTTAGCAAATCATAGGTAACTGATACTCTCGGATGATGATAGAGATGCTATAGCAAATAATAATTAGTGGGAACATATGTAGGTGTTTTCCCCTTGCAAGACACTGGGCTATGTGCTTTACACTCAGCTCTTCCCAAAACACAACAATGAATACACTAGTGTAATTTACATATTATGGACGAGGAAAGTGAAGCACTGGTAATTTCTAAAAATTGCAAGTAAATTGTGGAGTCAGAATTTGGAAACCCAGTAGTCAGATGACAGAACATATGATCTTGAATTTCTAAAATTAGTAACTTTGGCTTCACAGGAAATATATTATGTATTCACTTTACTCGGACAATAGAACTACAGAATTTCATAAAAAATGATGCAATCTTGGATGCCTGGGTGGCTCAGTCTGTTAAGCATCTACTTTGGCTCAGGTCCTGGAATCGAGTCCCTGCATCAGGCTCCTTGCTCAGCGGGGAGCCTGTTTCTCTCTCTGCCTGCCGTCCCCCACTCCCCCTGCTTATACTCTCACACTCTCTCGCTCTGACAAATAAGTAAAATCTTTTAAGAGAGAAAGGAAAGAAAAGAAAGAAAAAAGAAAAGAAAGAGATGGGGGAGGGAGGGAGGAAGGGAAGAAGGGAGGAAGGCAGGAAGGAAGGAAGAGATGCAATCTGTCCTACTGACAGATTAGTGTATTTCAAAGTAACCCAACATTTAAAACATTGCATTGTAAAGTCATGTATAAACATGAAGGTAAAATGTGTATTTGAGTGTTTCAAATTAGTAGTAAACATGTTATTTTCCTGAAGAATTGTAATAATAGAGACATGTAAATAAACAGTTCCTAGTGAATTATACTATTACAATTCAAAAATAGTAAATGCATTAATGAAAGTTAAGAAAACAAGTCTGAAGTTTTAAAAAGTATGTATGATATTGTTTTATATATCCAACTATATATTATATATATATATAAAAAACCAGAATATTCACATGTGTCTATATGCCCACACACATACAAATGCACAGAAAAACTGGAAGAACATACATCAGAGTGGTAACATAGCCAGATGGTAGATTTATAAAGAATTTTTATTTTCTTCTAAGGACTTCTCTGTAAGTTCTATGCAGTTTAAAATAAACATATGTTACTTTTGTCATCCAAAAAAATGTTATTTTTAAGTATGTTCTTTTAAAAATATAAACTGATGCTTTAGAAAATGATTTATTAAAAACAAGGAGGTTTATAGGGAAAAAAAGGAAAGAAAACAATTGATCACATTCTCTGCTAACACATAAATCCCAAGAACTGAAGGGGTGAATGGAAGGAGCAGTTACGGGAACCTGGAGAGCGATGGGTCTGGCAAAGTCCCCCTGGAAAAGGCAAGCAGTCAGCCCACAGTGACCCCGTGGGGAATAAGTAAAAAGAATAATAACCTTACTTACTCTCCTCTTGCTATCTCGTCTGCTGCTATGACTTCCTTGGTCTAATCCAACCATTAAGTCAAAGGCAAGGGAACCCATGAATGCAGTCCATTCCAGGCCAACCAAGTAGATAGAGAGCAGGGTGAGGGGCCAAAGTGTACCTGAGACATCAGCAGAAGAAAGGTAGCCAGCAGAAGCATCTATGCATGTCTTCTCTTTTTCTAGAGCCTCCTTCTTAGAGTTGAAAATAATGTGGTTACATCTGTACCATTCTAGAATATCCTCCTTCATATTAAAAATCTAAATCTAAAGCAAAGGTATTAAAACATGCATAATAAAAACCTTTTGCCTTAGGAAACAATTTTATCTTTGCTTCTTGTATCCATTATGTCTTCATACTTTTATTGAGTAATTTCTGTCTGTCAGATATGGTGCTGGGCATCAGAGATGACAAGTAGGTAAAACATGGTCTTTGGAGAAAATGGATGAATAGTTACATTACTATGGTGACTCAGTAAATGAGTTCAGTAGTGTTGGAGGCCCATTGTCTTAGCAGTGCATTCCTGAAAAATACTTTTCTACTTCTCTATGTTAGTTTTGAATCTTATGAACAATGACACGGTGCTTAGATAGTGGCATTTGTGGTAAATAGCACTGTATATACTTGTTCTAGCTAGCCATATTATGAGAACCTGGTGCTCAGAATTCTGACCCCCGGCCTGCGATATTCTCAGGGTTTTCACTCCTTTTTTTTTATCAAGATGATTTGCAGCAGGGTTTCACTGTCCTTCCCTTCAATTTGTGTTTCTAGCGCTCCCAATGGGGTTTCCTGATCTTTGTAAATGCTTTGATTGAATGCAACGTAGGAAATGGACTTTGGTTCTTTTGTAATAAAGAATGATTAGTCTTGGGGTTTGAGCTCCTGAGATCTACTGAGATCTCTGTTTTTCTGGACCAGAAATAAATGTATAAAGGTACAAAAGAATGGGTTTAATGAAGTACAGTAAACAAATCCTTACCCACTTGCCTCAGGGGAGAAGGAATACAGAGAGACTGAGTCTGTCTAGGTTGTCTGAGTTCATCTTAGGCATTTTTTTTTTTTTTAGATTTTTATTTATTTATTTATTTGACAGAGAGATCATAAGCAGACAGAGAGGCAGGCGGGGGCGGGGGGGAAGCAGGCTCCCTGCTGAACAGAGAGCCCAATGCAGGACTCAATCCCGGGACCCTGGGATAATGACCTGAGCTGAAGGCAGAGGCTTCACCTGCTGAGCCACCCAGACGCCCCCATCTTAGGCATTATTAAGGATTTTTTTTAAAGAATCTCCTATTCATGGGGTCATTGATGTTTTATAATTCAGCAGTGTCCTATGTGTGTAATAAAGCTAAATCAACCCAAGGTCAGAGAGTTGTTGGGTAAAATGCCTGGGTGAGGCATTCAGAAGAAATATGAAAGGAGTTTTTCTCCTGAGCAAAAGTAAAATGGAAAGAGCATTTATCTTGAATCAGACAAATCTCTGTTCTAATCCAAGCTCTTCTCCTTCTTCTTGAGGCAAATCTGTTAACTTCGTTCATCTTCAGGTCCCTTCTTTGTAAAGAAGAGATTGGTTCTAATGAGACTTAAGTAAAATTATGTTTGTAAAGAATGCATTATGTGCTTCACACAGGCAGCTTCTCTATATTGTTACGATTGTTGCTATTCCTTGGTGCCCTGATCCCCAAACCACGCGAAGACCCCATCAAAAAGGGGAATTTCAGACCAATATCCCTGATGAATATGGATGCCAAGATTCTCAACAAGATCTTAGCTAATAGGATCGGACAGTACATTAAAAAGATTATCCATCATGACCTGGTGGGATTTACCCCTGGGATGCAAGGGTGGTTCAACATTTACAAGTCAATCAATGTGATAGAACAAATCAATACAAGAAGAGAGAAGAACGACATGATCCTCTCAATTGATGCAGAAAAAGCATTTGACAAGATACAGCATCCGTTCATGATTAAAATGTTTCAAAATATAGGGATTGAGGGAACATTCCTCAACTTCATAAAATCTATCTGTGAAAAACCCACAGCAACTATCATCCTCAATGGGGAAAAGCTGACAGCCTTCCCGTTGAGATCAGGAACACAACAAGGATGTCCACTATCACCACTGTTGTTCAACATAGTACTAGAAGTCCTCGCAACAACAATCAGACAATGAAAAGAAATAGAAGGTATTCAAATGGGCAAAGAAGAAAAGAAACTCTTCGCAGATGACATGATACTTTATATAGAAAACCCAAAATACCCCCCCATACTACTAGAATTCATACAGCAATTCAGTAATGTGGTAGGATACAAAATCAATATACAGAAATCAGTTGTTTTCTTATACACTAACAACAAAAATATAGAAAGGGAAATTAGAGAATCGATTCCATTTACTATAGCACCAAGAACCATAAGATACCTGGGAATAAACCTAACCAAAGAGATAAAGGATCTGTACTCAAGGAACTACAGAACACTCATGAAAGAAACTTAAGAAGACACAAAAAAGGGGCGCCTGGGTGGCTCAGTGGGTTAAGCCTCTGCCTTTGGCTCGGGTCATGATCCCAGCGTCATGGGATCGAGCCCCATATCGGGCTCCCTGCATGGCGGGAAGCCTGCTTCTCCCTCTCTCACTCCCCCTGCATGTATTCCCTCTCTCGCTGTGTTTCTCTCTGTCAAATAAATAAATAAAATCTTTAAAAAAAAAAAAAAGAAGACACAAAAAGAAAAGCGTTCCATGCTCATGGATTGGAAGAATAAACATTGTTAAAATGTCTATACTGGCTAGAGCAATCTATACTTTCAATGCCATCCCAATCAAAATTCCACGAGCATTTTTCAAAGAGCTGGAACAAACAATCCTAAAATTTGTATGGAACAGAAGAGACCGCGAATTGCTAAGGGAATGTTGAAAAAGAAAAACAAAACTGGGGGCATCACGTTGCCTGATTTCAAGCTCTACTACAAAGCTGTGATCACCAAGACAGTATGGTACTGGCACAAAAACAGACACATAGACCAGTGGAACAGAGCAGAGAGCCCAGATATGGACCCTCAACTCTATGGTCAACTAATCTTCGACAAGACATGGTACCCTAAAGGAAAAAAGAGACTACAATCACCACAAAGTCATCTACAGTGAGATAACTGCAACACAGCCCAGTGTGCTTAGAGGGAGAGAAGCAAATAGTATATGTAATTTTTGTACAATTCATAAGAAGCCAGGTTGTGACTTATTTTCATTCCTCTTGGGTATAAAATGTAAACGCTCATTAGAATAGAGCCTGAGTAATAATAAATGACCAGTGGCCTACTGAGTTCTTAGGGGTAGCCTACAATCTCATTTAGAAACTTCTCATTTACAGATGGCAACTCAAAGGCCAAAGAGATCACGCCCACAGCATTCCAACCCTACCCGATCCTAACATCTTAACAGCCCTACCCAACCCTACCATCCTAAACATACGCGATTGTACAATCACCTCACATGGGGCCAGAGTGCTCCCTCTGGAGTAGGTTCCAGACCTTTCAGAGTTTTATTCTTAGTTGGTAGAAAACATTTGGGTGGGCACCACTAATATATTTGTTTATTTTTAAAGTATACTCACTGAAAATGGAGCCTTCATTTATTGCTGGTGAAAATGAATGCAAAATGGTTTTGTCACTATGGAAAGCAATTTGGCCCTTCCCCCAATGTTCAACATAGAGTTACCACGTGAGCCCACAGTTCTACTCTTAGGTATATGCCCCAAAGAATTAAAAACAGAACAGTGTTATTCATGATAGCCAAATGGTGGAAACAGCCCAAATATCCATCACGGATTAAGGGATAAACAAATTCTAATAACACATGCAATGATATATTACTCAGCTATAAAAAAGAACGGGGTACTGACACATGCTACAAATCTCTAAAACACTGTATGAAATAGAGGAACCAGACACAAAAGTTCACATACTATATGATTGCATTTATACGTAATATCCAGAATAAATAAATTTGTAGAGACAGAATGCAGACTGGTGGTTGCCAAGAGCCAAGGGAAGGAAGGAATGATGAGAAACTATTTAATGGCTCAGGGAGTTTTTACTTTGCAGTGACAGAAATGCTTTGGACTAGACAGAGGTGGTGTTTGCGCAGCACTGAAAATGTATTTAATGCCACTATACTGTTCACTTTAAAACGGTTAACTTTATGCTATGTGAATGTAACTCAATAAATTATTCAAAATTTTGAGTGTACTCATTTAAATTAAACAAATACAATGTGCATGTTTAAATGTAAACAAAACAGAAATTAAAATAATAATGAGTTATAACTGAAATAAACAGTATTTTATGTATTTATCAACATTATTAAAGGTTCTTGCTTTCACTGAAATCTTGATTAATGATAATACCTTTAGGTAGAAATATATCATTAAATTTTCTTTCTAATTAAGTTAAACAGATATTTGATTTTAATGGCAGTCATAACCAAAAGAGATACTTCACAAAGGTAAGTAGATCTACATGGAAGGGCATGCACCAAAGTACATTGCATTTATCAAACCATGAAGCTATTTCTACAGTCCCTTAATATAAATAATCTCTAGTACAACAAAATACATAATATTACATACCATAGAATACATAATATTATTATTACCATGTCATTAGATCATATACAACATTGTTTTATAACATAGATGATATTATATATAATTACATATCAGTTGAAGTAGGATATAAATTTTGCCAGGAAATTTGTGTCGCTCCCAAATCAAGCATTATTCTTATAAACTATATGAAAAAAATGTTGCTTTTTAAATATTTTTTAACACATCATTCGAAACCTATTGAAACTCTTCATCTGGAAGATTTTAAAGAAGTTTGAAATTTCTACTTCCAAACTTAAAAAATTAAAAATTGTGTAATTCTGAAGGTTTTTATAGGTGATAGATTTTGACAATACATTTTTTTATTTGACAGTAAAATTACCCAATGATTAAAATTTTTCAAATTCAAATTTTCAGAATACTTTCTCCAAAATCACAAGTTTATTTTAAACAAACTTAATCTCTTAAGCACTGCTTAAGCCATTCACTTCACCTGGTATATTACTTTGATAATACCTGTTACATAACATGGTATCACCATCCTTTTGGTATCACAAAAAAAAAAGGTCAGGAAAACTGGAACGCCTTTACTTCAGTTTTGAAAAAGAATGCGTATAACTCATCTTTGACAACTCATGAGATAAGTGATGAATTTCTGTGAGGTAAAAAGATTTTCATGGTCATTTCACACGTGTCTCATGATACTGACATTTAAAAGTCTTGCTTTTATCATAACAAAATCAATGGCACCTTGTAACACTACAGCACCTCACAATAAAACAAAAGTGAACAAACACATGAGCAGGCTCCTGTCATAACACCTACCCTTCCTTAACATTTCAAGATGCACAGCTGAAGACGAGACACGGGGGAGCAGAAGTGTCAGGAGACATACTAAATATTATCAACTTTCATTCTTTTCCCGGTTAGATGAAAATCAACAGAGGGGTGCCTGGGTGGCTCAGTGGATTAAGCCACTGCCTTTGGCTCAGGTCATGATCTCAGGGTCCTGGGATCGAGTCCCGCATCGGGCTCTCTGCTCAGCAGCAAGCCTGCTTTCCTCTCTCTCTCTGCCTGCCTCTCTGTCTACTTGTGCTCTCTCTCTGTCAAATAAATAAATAAAATCTTAAAAAAAAAAAAATAGTTTTTATGTTAAACAATTTTTCTTTCATTTGTAATAGAAATGCTTCCTGTTCTAAAGAGTATAGTGATGACAGGTATTGTGAAATAAGGTTTTTGTTGTAGGCAAATACCTTGCAAAACCAAATAATAAAACACAAAGCCATCCATTTTTCCAAGCATCTTACAGAACACTTCTTTTCTAAAAGTGCATTGTTGTAATCTGATCTTTTGTGATTTCTGAAATTGTATTCAAATCTATTTTAAGATGTTAATAATGAAACAAAGTTCATGTGTGGTTACAGATACGGTGTTCTTTGAAAAAAACTAACTTATTTCCAAAAAACTCATCCTGAAATAGTCTTTATCCTGCACTGGCTCATGTGTGTGCAGGTTGCCCACCAGTCATCTAAGAGCTCTGGGGAGGGACAACCAGTGAGGAGAGAACCCAGACCTTTGTAAAACATTGTGTCACCAAGAATGCCATAAATCATGCCAATTAGATGCCCAACATCTGGTCAACAACTTATTACGAGGCACTAGCCCTTCATAAGTCTATTTTTTTTCCTTTAGTTAACTTACATATTTTGTTACACAGAACAAGAGGGAGGTCAGAAATTGTGTATTCCATTCCTCAAATAAATACTAACTTCTAAAATATTCCTGCCATAGAAATTTTTCAAATATTCTATCCTTCCATCCAACTGACTCTATGCCGACCCTCAAATAAGAATCCCATCTTTAAAATCTAGTCTTTCTCCCTTGTTCTTTATTACCTGTGATATCTCCATTAGATAAAAGAAATATTTCATCATCTATGCTCATACATGAAGATATATTCATATTCTATAGATTTCATTGATTCTGGTTAGTGATCGTCTTCCAGAAGAAAATTAAAAATCAGTCTCTTCAAATTGACAATGGTCATAGGAAACCTTTTTCACCGGAGGTATGAAGTTAGTCCTAAGTAGATAGAAACATTAACTGAATTACTTCTTTTACTAATAATTGTGTCTTTGCTTACTTTTTCCCCAAGTTTCTCCCTGACTGATGACTCCACATATTAATCTCACTCCTTCCTGCTGTCACTTAAAACAAAGTGCTTTCTCTAGTTAGTAACATTTCAGTCCTTCACCTAAGAACTAATGGAGTAGTAAATATATAAATATCTCCTCTTCAAGAAAATGAATGGTCTTAATGCACTGTAGCTCAGTTGATCTAGACACAACCATATCTGACAGTGTTAGTGACATAATAACTGTGAAATCACACAATCCCATGCCCCAAAGGCAAATGGCTCTTTCTGTCCTCTGATCCTGATGGTTTCTTAGTCACATATCTTATCATGGAATGTGTGAAGACATAGAAGCAAAAAATAGCATGATCACGTGTAAGCTTAGAATTTCAAGATTCCTCCTCAGCACCTTCATATATTTGAAAAAGTCAGTCTTCATTTCACTTATCTCTACTTTAGTATTCTCCATAGCACTTATCACCACCTGGCATGATTGTTATTTATTATTTATATTCATTAATATTTATTTATTCATATAAACTTCAAGAGGGTGGAGACTATTATTTGCTATTCTACCTCCAATACCTAAAATAGTTCCTGGCATATAGATGATACTCAATTAATAATCACTGCATGAATTTATTGACAGTTTAACACTGGAAATTCAATTATTTTTCTTCCCTCTATTTAGTACGGTCTAAAGAAGTTTTTGATACTAATGAATTTTTTCTTCTTCTAGCAGTATTTCTTTTTCTAATTAAATTATCTCCTTTTCATTTTTTATTGAAAGGCAACTCACACAAAAGATTAGATGAAGTGCTACATTTGTACTTCTTTCACATAAGTTGGTTCTATATTATTTTTAACCATCATATAATTTTGAATGCTTTTAAAGAGAGACTAAAATTCAAACTACCTCATGTTTCCTCCTTACAATTGCATACATATGGCACTTATCAATAACACCTTTACCGAGACACATAAAGTACGGCACTTCAGTGTCCAGCTCAATCTCATAAAAATGATTTTCAGAGTCATTCCATCTTTTAGATTTTTAGAGATTTGGCTTGATAGAGATAAATGCTAGGAAATTTTATTTTTATTCTAGATCTATCAATAGTTAATATCTCTAATGCTTATTTCTGATGCAAAAATAAACAAAGATTTCATTTTTCTAATACGCTTTATCTTTCTCAGATGGTTTGTGTAAGTCACAAACCTGGTACTTGAAGATTCTTAAAATACAGAGATTCATGGACCCTGACTTTTCTTTTTTTTTTTTTAAGTTTTTTTTTTTTTTAAGATTTTATTTATTTACCTGACAGAGAGAGATCACAAGTAGACAGAGAGGCAGGCAGAGAGAGAGAGAGAGGGAAGCAGGCTCCCTGCTGAGCAGAGAGCCCGACGCGGGACTCGATCCCAGGACCCTGAGATCATGACCCGAGCCGAAGGCAGCGGCTTAACCCACTGAGCCACCCAGGTGCCCCGACCCTGACTTTTCTAAACCATCACTTCTCCCTAAACTTGAATTGAAGTGAGAATAAACTGGTAAGCATTTTGGGTTTTGAAATTATATTATCAAATTTTGAATCCTGATTTCTCTTTTTAAATATGTATTTATTATGATATATAATTATTATAATAATTTTGATACAGATTTTTTCCTAAAAGTTCCTATCCAATAGACAAATGGACATCATAGCTAGTACAAAAATTTTAAGTGATATCGTGACTAATACTAATAATGATGCTATAGTTATAGGTAGAGCTGACTGTATAGAAAATATTTTTATATTTAAGAAGCAAATATTTTCCTAATTGCAATTACAAAGTTGACACATAAGCATGATATATTTATGATTGATTGAAAATGTCAACCTCTGCCTGTCACCTGGAAGTCTTCTTCTGCTAATAGCAGAATAACTGGTAAATCCCTGCCTAGTCTTGCCTTGCTTTTATTTGGTGATAATTTCGTTTTTGAAAATCTAAGGAGGTAAGAGTGGAGAAATGGTATATTGAGCTTAATTTACGAAATCCTACCACCATGGGTGATATTTACACTATTTCCTAAGCAACACTGAAGAGGCACCAACCATTCGGGTCCTAGTGGCCCTCCATGCCCCTGCAGTTACTCTGTTAGCTGGATTACAGGTGCCCTGGATCTGAAGAGAGGTTTGAGTATCCACAACTGGAGGGACACTTGGGTGTCTCAGGAAAGTGGTATTTATCAGTCAGTATTGCAGTACTATCACAACATTACCCATTATGTTATATATCTGCTTTGTTGATAATTCTCTCCCCCCTTGCCCTTAAGGATCTTGAATTTGTCCCCTACTCTACAACCCATGAATATATCTTTGTCTCTGAGCCTCATTGTTGCCTAATCTAAACAACAAGTGTCACCATTTCCACCCTCTCAAATAGCATTCCAACTTTTTCCCAGGCTCTAGAGGCCCTATTTTTCTAATCTATTTTGGCTTCTGCTGGCTGATTAAACTTTTGATTGACCTCTCCAGGTCAAAATCTTCAATATTTCTCCATTAGCAACACAAAAACCCCCAAAATTCATAGTCTGAACACTAGGACATAACTTTCATCCTATTCTAAAATATCTTTGCATATCTGTTTCCTTCTTTCAAGTTACCCTACAATCCAGCCAAATGACAACTTGTTTTTCTCTAAATAGAGGACACATTTCCACGCTCCTATTATTTTCTTTTGTTGTAACTTTGAACTGGAATGCAGTTTCCTTCTTTGTGCAACTTCTTCAAAGCTCACCTCACACAGATCTTTGTTATAGTCTTCAATGATCACTATGCTCATTTCAAGTTTTATAATGCTTTATATATGCTGTTGATGAGAGTAATCATTATGTTGTACAGTTTCTCTGGTTTATTTTTGCATACATCTAATCTTCCTTTGCAGACTATAAGGCTTTTTGTTTTTGTTTTTGTTTGAGTATGGCACATAGGTGATTTCTTTTTTGTATCCTCTTAGCTCTTAGCACATACCATACCCACTCAGCACCCAAAAGATATTTGGTGTTTGAAGAAATAAGTATAATAAAGAACAAGAGAATAAAGTGGAACTGGCAAGAATGTTTTCAAGGAGGGATTCTCATACCAGAACTCAACTAACTAAAAAAAAAAAAAAAAATACTAGCTATAGTAAATAATGTGCCCTGTTCTCTAACATGACATATCCTTACATTATCTAAAAGGTAGATAAGACTAGAAATCCCAAAACAGCAAATAACCAAGGGGGATGGAAGTCCATAAAAATTATATATGGTATAAAAGCAAACTTTAACAGTACCAGAGACAACTAAAGAAACTAATCTGCATTCACAGGAGTTATTGTGAACAGAAGTTGGAAGGGGACTGCCTGACTGGAAACTTTTGAATATCAAAGAACAGAACAGCAAGAACACAAACAGAACTGAGTCTTCTGAAAAATATCAAGGAAACAAAATAACTGTGGAATGGGGAGTAAGGAGTTAGTTCTATGTTTGTTTGTTGTTAGGTAGTTTTCATTTGGTTTGGTTAACAGATCAGTTATAATTCGTATTTTAATAAAGGAAAGAAAAAATAAATAGGGAGGAAATTAGGCCTACTGCATAGGGAAGGTAGTGAGATAGATAAATAGATCAAGTTGCCAAGAAACTTACAAAAATGCTTAGGTAAAACAGAATAAGAATGGGAGAATATATCTGCAAATGTCTTATCAGATGATGGGCTAGTATCCAAGACCTGTAAAGAACTTACCAAACTCAAAAGCCAAAGAATAAATAATCCAATCGAGAAATGGGCAGAAGTCACGAAGAGACATTTTTCCAAAGAGGATATACAAATGGCCAACAGACACGTAAAAAAATGTTCCACATGACTCAGCATCAGGGAAATACAAATCAAAACCACAGTGAGATACCACCTCATGAATGGCTGAACTTAACACATCAGGAAACAACAGATGTTGGTGAGGATGCAGAGAGAGGGGAACCCTCTTACACTATTGGTGGGAATGCAAGTTGTTGCAGCCACTCTGGAAAACACTATGAAGGTTCCTCAAAAAGGTGAAAATAGAGCCACCCTACGGCCCAGCAATTGCACTACTGGGTATTTGCCCCAAAGATACAAATGTAGTGATCCGAAGGGGCACGTGTATCTGAACGTTTATAGCAGCAATGTCCACAATAGACAAACTATGGAAAGAGCCCAGATGTTCACTGACAAATGAATGGCTAAAGAAGATGTGGTATATATATACAGTCATCAAAAAATGAAATCTTGTCATTTGCAACGACATAGCTAGAAGTAGAGGTTATTATGCTGAGCAAAAGAAGTCAATCAGAGAAAGACAATTATCATATAATCTCACTCATATGTGGAATTTGAGAAATAAAACAGGATCATAGGGGAAGAGAGGAAAAAATAAAACAGGGTGGAATCAGAGAGGGAGACAAATCTTAAGTGACTCTTAATCAAAGCAAATAAGTTAAGCGTTGCTGGGGAGTGGGGGCTTGGGGTAACTGGGTGATGGACATTAAGGAAGGCACATGATGTAATGAGCACTGGATATTATATAAGACTGATGAATCACTGAACTCTGCCTCAAAACTAATAATGTATTATGTGCTAATTAATTGAATTTAAAAAAATAAAAATAAATTTTAAAAAGATCAAAATAGAATAAAATTCCAGTTAAATCATGAAGAAAGCATCAGATAAACCCACACTGAAAGTCATTCCACAAGCTACCTGACCAGTACTCCTCAGATAGGTCAAGATTCATGAAAAATAAGGAAAGAATGAGAAACTGTCTCAGACCAGAGGAAAGTAAGGGGACATAATGACTAAATCCAGTGTGGTATCCTGGATTGGATCCTGGAACAGAAAGAGGAAATAGAAAGCTAGTGAAATTCAAATAAAGTGGTCTAGTGTCTGTCGGTTCTCCATGAAACTTCTATGCCCTGCTGGCTATGTGGGAATTTTCCTACTCTTTCTGAGCCAGGGGAAATTATGAAGAAAGTTAAGACATGCGGCCTCCTCCATGCTGTGATTAGGTGAAAGGGAATAGACACAGAAACACAACTACCTCCTTGTGGATTTTTCTTGTTAACTCTATCTCTTGGATGCTATCTTTCAAGTGAATTTAATGTCACTGGAAATGAGAGTGATCACACCTTCAGGGGTTCATGGGCACCTCTATTTTCTAGGTCTAAGTTCCTTCCGCTTTTAACACTATGAGTTTCCATCCCCACATTGAAATACTAATGACGTTACAATTTTTACGTATCTGACTGTTTATTCACTTATTTAACAAGTTTTTATTGTTTACTATGTGCCAATGTATCAGCACTTCCCTAAGAGCTAAAGATTCAAAAGACCAAGAAGGTTTCCTTACACTCATACAGTTTATATGTGGTGTTTATTGAATGCTTGCTTTGCCAAAGGGTATGTATATATACTTTACACTTAATTAGATTATGTAGCTATATAATTAAAGCTAAAGACTATTAATTTACTTATTGATATGAAGTTGGAGGGAAGATTTTACATAAGATCCCAATAGGTTGAAACATTTGGACCAATACTAGTGAGATTAATTTTAAAGTCCTAGAGATGGATTTTTTTAAAAGATTAAGAACTCAAATGAAGGGCTATTTAAACAGCAGCAGATCTTAATATATGTTTAAAAAAAAAAAAAAAAAAAACCTTGAGGCTTCTTTGACAATTCTCTACTTGAGTATATATGTGTTAACTAAGAAATGACTACCCAAAAAGGTAACGTACAATTTAGAGTTCATTAGATACAGATTTTACTGCAAGAGTAAAGTACATTATTCTGTATATACTACATATCGACTCTGAATGTTGTATTTTATATTAAAATAATGATGCATGTTCTTAGAGAAAAAATTTGTCCAAAGACCATTTCATTTGAGGAATGGTTGAAGAAAATAGGAATTTTCTACAAGTAGAAAACACGCTTTAGAGAAATCATGATAGGTTTTGAAGAACTGCCTTCTCAAAGAAGAACTCTACTTTTTTTGGACAGTGCCAAGACACCAAACTAGAACAATCGGGCCAAAGTTATACACCCACAGATGTCAAATCAATGCTAGTTAGAACTAGATAAGAATAAAGCTATTTAGAAAATCAAAGAGCTTCCTCAAGTGATAATCACACTGTCATGACGAAAATGTCAGGGATGGAATAGGACTGTAGTAGGTCAGATCATAAGACCTTTGTAGTTTCTCCCAGCTTCAGAATTCTACAGTTCTGAGAAGATAGAGATGTCATACTTATGATATAAATAAAAGCAGATGAGTTTGTCTTCTGTGGTTGCTCATGTGCTATGAGTTTTCATCTCTTGCTGCTTCTCTTATTTGCCCCAAATCAGCTCCCAAATAGCGATCTGATTAGACTACCTCATTTGTTACCCTTGGCAATAATTCAAGTTAAATTGCTTTACTCTATTCCCGCACCAACAGCAGATGACATCCAGCTATATTGAAGAAAACAAATGTTATTAAATCTTGGTTTGTTTCAGTGATTTTTGGACCCCTGGCCTACCTCCTTTAAGTTTTGATGTGGGAATTTGACAGTAATGATTTGTAAATCTTCCAAAGAAAGGTGAAAATCAGAGAAGCAAGAATTCCTCAAGTCCTGATGTTTCACAGATTAGTGGTCTGCCATTAAGAAAGTGTGGGGCATTGGGTGAGTGAGCTGGAGTCATAAACATTATCAGGTAAAAGTGAGGTTTCCCGGGGCTGCAGAAAGAAATGAGCTTGTTACTCCTTCTGGTATTAATCATAATAAGTGTTTTATCTAAGCCTGTCATGTTTAGTTTCTCCATGCAATTTACCTCTCAGGCACGCTGTTCACAATATCAGTTGCTCTTATCTTTTAACTTATAGTCCTCAAGTACCTAAATGTATTTCCCGGAAAGTTCCCACAGTTAACATGACAAAAGTCAACAGAGTGCTATTTTAGGACAATGCTGCTCTTGCATTATAAAAGACAGTTGCTTATGCCTGCTACTCCTATCATCTGTTGAAAACTATAACAGGCAGCACTGATTCTTTGCCTAATTGCAGTTTTACTGTGGGATTTGCAAGAGTTTAAACAGGGGTCCCAAGTGCTTTAAGATTTTTATTTTTATTTTTTTTTATTCTGCCAAAGAAATAAAATAGAGATGTGCTTTTCCAAGATCATCCTCATTTTGTATGAACCAACTCTTGTTAGCTGATACACTAAGTCCACAAGCTGCTTTCCAGGGATCACATTCGAGAAGTTCACCTTCTGAGATCAGAGAACACTGCTAGGAGCAATCCAACCAACCAGATAATCAGACAACAAAAAATTCAAACCAACAACAATACAAATACAGACTTTTGGCTAAAGATGTCAGGGGAAAAACCCGATAGAACTTATAAAAGCAGTCCGCAGTTTGCACTAAAGAAAGATGTCAACCTCAGAGAAAGACATGACTTGAAGATTAGACAGCTAATAATATTCCACTCTGCACGACCCTATTTCATTGTAGTCCTCTTATGATCTGCTAATAATCCTTTATAATTAAGCTTCCAGCATAATATTAAAATGTAATCCACACGAACACCAATAGCAGTATATTTCCAAGGCTGAAGTGGTTACGGCTTACAGCCATGCATGACAATTACTGCACAGCTTTAATTTCATAATTTTTCAATGGTTTGCCCCAAGATTTAAAGAAAAAAAAATATGATTCACTTCTATCCATAAGTGCAGAGAAATAGCTCTCATTTAAACTCAAACTGTTAAAAGGGTATCCAAGGTATAGGCCTTACGAATTTGCCTTCTTCCCTTTAGAACTGAAGCCACTGTTCCAACCCCACAGAAGCAAGGTCATCTTTTGATGTATCGTAGGAAATGTTTACAGTCAATGAAGCTGGTAGTACCAGAAACTGCAAGTGCTTGTCATGGGGCAACACATACATTCCACAGTACATGTCCTAAGACGTGATTAAACACTACTGCCCATATTCAACTGTAATGCCCATAATATTTTCTATTTCTTCTAATTTGATGCATTGTCTTCATCATATCTTGAAAAAAATCCGCTTTTATCCAATGACTATGTCATAATTTGAACAAAATAATAATCATTGGAAGGAACACATTCCAAAACACATTTCGTTTAACTGAGGTGGTTTTATATTCCATTACAGCTGGGTCATAAACATAATCTGCTTAGTAGATCTACTTCAGAACACAATTATTTTTAGGATGTTATTGGATTAGTATGCTTTCTTCCAAATAATGACTAGAAAGTTCTTTTGAATCTAGGAGATTCAAAAAAAATCTTTTCTGATTCCGACTCTCATTGAAACAAAGGGGGTTGGAATAATGTTAAGGACTTTCACATTTAAAATGTTGGTTTTGACCGGAATAAAGAAAAAAAACGTGAAAATTATTGCATGATCTTTTAAAAGATCGGAATGTATTTGTAATTTACAGTTAACAAAATGTTATTAGTGTAGATTTGTTCTGAGTCTTACTGCAGATAAGGAAAATAACGTTCTGTCAGATAGGAAATAATGACTTGCAATCATTAGGAGTCTATCTAGAATCATAAAGCAATGTGAAAAAAAATACTGTTTCTCAAATAGCTATTTGGTGAGATTACTAGGAGACGTTTGACTGAATTTATTTTTTACTCATTTTTTTGCATTTTGATTCATTGATGTAATATTATGTCATAAACTTTATCCATAATATTCACAATGATGATTTTAATAACTTACTAAAAATTCCATCAATTTCAAAATGATTATCTGAGCACCTACCCACATTGCAAAAAATTCAATGAAATAGCAATGCAAATATATCAGTCCTGAAAAGTGTAAGACATGGAACCCCATAGTACTTATACAGGACAACCCAAAGAGAAGGTACTTGTGCTTCCGGCCTCCTCAGCAGTGGGTGAGGTGAGAATGGTATACAAAGAGACATTTGACTGAATTTAAACATGTCTCCTGAGGGGAAATGTTTTCCTTAATTTGTATCTGTGTTGTTAAAAGCAAGTTCCAAGGGAATGATTTACAAGTGTCATTCAGGCCATTTTAAAATCCTTTCTGTGGAGGTTACTGATAATAATGTCCTTCCAAAAATTTCTTGGAAACATTTCATTAGAATGCCCCTATTTTTATAGAAGTTTTATATAATACTAAGCATTAGAAAAATAGACCAAGAGATTGTAAAGACATCTTGTATCTAACGCTAGCTCTATGGCAGATGCTGTGGCATGTGGTGATGGAAGTAAAAAGATGAAGAAGATACAGGGTCTGACTTCAGAAAGCTTTTAATCTAGTAGTGAGGTTTGGGGAGGGAGGTAAGAGGAGGAATGGAAGAAACACCAGGCAGAAATGAACTAAAATACACGAGCCACAGAACTCAGCTACAAGAGCCTTTGAGAGGACAGGCAGTAAATACAAAAATCAGAAGCTAGTTCATTACAAGACATGAGGGAGTGGTAAGAACTCTAAATAACCAGAGGCACACAAAGCAAGTTACTCTAAAACATTGTGTCAGAAAATCAAAACAGTCTATCAGCCGAACTCCATCTGCAATTCACAACCCTTGTTTTAAAACTGTAATACAGACCAAACTGTGACATGTTGTAGTAAAGGTACAAGTAAGATTTATGGAGAGCTTTGGGCAGTTGGATGGGTAAATCGGTTAAGCTTCTGCCTTCAGCTCAGGTCATGATGCCAGTGTCCTAGTTCGAGCCCCGCATCAGGCTCCCTGCTCAGCGGGGAGTCTGCTTCTGCCTCTCCCTCTCCCTCTGTCCCTCATTTATACTCTCTCTCTGTCTGTCTCTCTCTCACTGAGTCTCTCACTTGCTCTCAAATTTAAAAAACAAACAAACAAAAAATTCTTTAAAAGAAATTAACGAGAGCCTAAACATTACAGTGAGTAAATTCAGGTAAGGGATTGGAAAAGTCTTCAGAAAGAAGATAAGATTTAACCAAATCTTGACAAATAAGGAAAATTGTGGATACAGTATAATGCAGTGGCTCAGGGCCTGGGATTTGCAGTTATACTGCCTGGGTTCAAATGCTTGCTCTGTCACTCACCAGTCCTGTGATCCTGGCAAGTTACTTCACCACTATAAGCCTCATTTTCCTCATATATAACTTGGGCACCAATCTCGGTGGACTGTTTCAAAGATTAAATAAGACACATGTAAATTCTTGGTTTAGCTATTACATTTACACACACAGCTAAACATATTAGCCATTTTCATTAATCATTTCTAGAGTTTAGCAATCTTCCTGGGAAAATTGATTCCAGATTTCACCATTTCTCACCATTTTGTTGTGGTGTAGCTGTCACAAGCAAGCTGAGTTATTAGAACCGGAGCCAAAATAATCAATAAAAAGGCAAAGGAGATGGCATGGAGCACTGTAATCAACAAAACAGTAATTACCAAGAAGTGTTGCACCATATTTTATTACTCTTGAACGAGACGCCCAGGGAACAGACTTAGTATAAGTCATGCCATTTTTATAAACAGTGGGCATTTCATAACACAGTCATGTTACTACACCCGTGTTATTGCAACCTTAACAGAAAATCTGCAAAATACTCCAGACATAACAATTTCAGGAAATGCACCCCTGCCCTAAATGTCTGCTTAACCCAACATTTTTGCTTCTGTACTGCGCTTGGCAATTTTAGAAACTGGCAACAGGATGTGGTTTATGCCTTTATAAGTCTACCCCTGAACTCATTTGGGGCTGTGAGATTTTGGAGTGCATGAGCCTGCTCGCAGTCGCTGGCTTTTTAATAAAGACTCCTCAATTTGGCCTACTGAATGCGGTGTCCATCTGTATAACTCGCTGCTCTAGATATAACATGAGAATGGCTCACTATTTTAGGAACTGCAAGCTGAGGCAAGACAACCTTATCTTGTTCAACACTGGAATCATTAGTGAAAATGCACTCAATCAGAAATAAATGGTGCCGACTGGCACAAAACAATTATGCCAAGCACTTGCTCATTTCCTGCCATTTGGCTTTCATGTTGATTTAACTGTTGTAAGTATATTCCACCTTTCAAACTCAGAACAAGGGGTCACAAAGACATTTTCAATGAAAGAGCATTTCAAGCTTTTCCTCTCTGGGGATTTTCTATTGAAAGGGCAAAAGACTGGATAAGCAAATGGAAAATCATTAAAAGCAAAAATTAAGCACGTTTCTCTCCATGTTTATTTCACGCCTAATTTCCCACAACACCCTCCAAAAGGGTTCCTACACTCCTCAGTGCACATTCCTGAGCCTGATTCTAAAGGTCTTTTTTTTTTTTTTTAAGATTTTATGTGTTTATTTGAGAGAAAGCATGCAAGCAGGGGGGAAGGGCAGAGGGAGAAGCAGACTCCCCATGAGCAGGGAGCGCGTTGCTGGGCTCAATGCCCAGCTTGATCCCAGGACCCTGATATCATGACCTAGCATAAGGCAGACATCTAACTGACTGAGCTACCAGCGCCCCTCTCAAGGCCTTTCTTTTTTTTTTTTTTTCAAGGCCTTTCTTAATCTGACCTTGCAGGGATTCCCAAGAGCACGCCTTGCTCCCAGCAGGCCAATAGGATTTGCTCTGCCTTACAGTGTCTTCAGTAGCTCCAGGTCTCTCACAGTCACCGCCCCCCCACCACCCAGCCACTTACCCTATTCTAAACAAATCCTTTCTTTCTCTTAAGCCCTAATTCTGGTCCTTATGTGATTTCAACTGCTACAGGCCAAAATGGACTCTCCCTTGGGAGGGAGCAGGTAGTTTACTTTCTTTAAAAAAAAAAAAAAAAACCTTCAAAATGGACTCTCCTTCTGTCAAATTCCGTTTAATTATAGCCTATTTCTTTATAGCCTGTTTGTTTAAATCAGTCTCATTGACATGAACCATAGTCATTCAAATCTATGAGAACTACAGTTACTTCTAAAATTTGCCAGTCCTATGCTTAGCCTTTCTCCCCAAAACAAAATTTTCATAGTTATTACATTGCATTTATTTCTAGGTGTTTCCTTATTTTTAAACTATTTGATTTGGCATGACTTTTTATGGAAGACGTGAAATGTTAGGGCTCAGATTTTCTTTTCTTTTCCCCCTAAACAGCCAATTAATACCATTTACCAAATAAGCCTTCCCTTCACAATTCAGCTCTAATGCCTTCTTGAACTCAAGCGACCTATTTCAAGGGATCCTCTTGCATTGATCAGTCTATTCTCAATGTCACCTCTGAAATGTTTAAATTATTCATCTGCATTTTGTTTAGCGTTGCAATTTTTATGAACATACATTCATATGATTATTATTCTAGGTAAGTTTTAAAACTATTTTGTTTCATAAAACAAACCATAGGTTTTCATAAGAATTACTTTAATATACCTATTAATTGGGCCAGGAACATATTACTACTATATTTGATATGTCTCATAACATTTAGAAACATGCTAATCTTCTCATTTATATAGATTCAGCATTATTTTCTAAACTCTCCTACATCGTCTTTTAAGGTCTGTACAAGCTGAATTGCTCCCCGTTCTCTGAACAAACCTGGTACATGTCTACTTTTCCAGATCTTCCCACTTTCTTCTTCACGCTACAAATATCCTCAATATATCTCTTACGACTGCAACTCCCCTTCCAAAGAAACCCATCTCACATGACTGGTCTCCGTGGATCTTCTAATTACACAGTGAGAAATAATCTTTTGATTTTCTAGATTACTTTGTGGGGAGGTAATTCCATGGGTAAGTTTTGTCACATCAAAAATTTTGATCTGTTGTTACCCAAATGTCTGCTTTCCCCTTTTTTCTTTGGTTTCCAATATCTATGTAACCACTTCTGTTGTCACTTGGCTCTAGCTTGTATGCAAGTCTCTATGCTTTTCAGCACTTCCCAAAAAGTTCATTTGACAAAGTAACTGATGAGAAACAAAGTTGGGTGGTCTTTTTTTTACAGAAAATTTTACAACTTACAGGACAAGTGTTTTACATTAGAGATCCTCAACAAACAATATAAAAATTGTTTAAAATCCCTATCAACTATATTCCGTCTTACCCAAATCCCCATCTCCATTGGTCAGCCCCTGGCATTCTTATCTTCTCACATTCAGCCAACCAGAATGGTCACTGCACTGGCCAAATGTCCTTCTACGAGGCAGAGGGCTTTCTCTTCTTTGTAAGGTCTGGGCCCCTGGTGATAGTAGGATTTCAGAGTCTTAGCCTCTGTCCAGATGTGAAGTCATCAAATTATCATCAAAAACATCATTGGGAGGAAGGGGTGCTGGGGAGTCTCTTCATAAAATGAAGTTTTATACCAGCTGCTAAGAAAACAGAAATTTCTCCATATCTGTATTTACTTAATTACGACCACATGTAGTCTCTCTACTATAGACAAATTCTGTAAGTGCAAAATCACTTCATATTAACCTTTAAATACCCCACCACACTAGGTGTGTGACCCACAATACCTCGTGTCTTGTAGATGAATGTTTTTAGATGAACAAATTTCTTCGATAAACTCTTCATTAAAATGAGGAGACTAATTTTCACCACTACATAAACCTTATTTCCCACTTTCCTCCCTAGGTTTACAATACTTCATTCTCTTAGCAGAGAGTTATTTTGTTTTTTAAAAAGGAACAAATCCACCTCTAGTTTCAAGCTGTGCTTTTGTTTCTGTTTTATTTTTGTTTCTCACTTACTCCAAACCAAACTCTCTCAAATTCCCAGAGTATCAAAAAAAGACAAAGAGAAAAAATAAAATTGGTAGTACCACCTAAATCTAATGCAATAGGATATTGAATAAGATTTTTCGATTGCCCTAGAATTTGCAGATGGGACATAAAGATGAAAATAAAATTAATTAAGCACCCTGTTTTAAAGAGAAGAAAGGCCTGAAGTCCAAAAGTAGTCAAAAGTACAACCAGAGGCACCTGGGTGGCTCAGTTGCTTAAGCCCCTGACTCTTGATTTTGGCTTAGGTCATGATCTCAAGGTTGTGAGATAGAGTCTCTGCACTGGACATGGAGCCTGCTTGAAATTCTCTACCTCTCCCTCTGCCCTACCCCCTCTAAAAAAAATGTGCAAACAGTTTATTTAATTACAAGATATACCTTTTAAAATCCCAATTTAAGAGGCGCCTGGGTGGCTCAGAGGGTTAAAGCCTCTGCCTTCAGCTCAGGTCATGATCTCAGGGTCCTGGAATCGAGCCATGCATTGGGCTCTCTGCTCAGCAGGGAGTCTGCTTCCCCCTTTCTCTATATGCCTTCCTCTCTGCCTACTTGTGATCTCTCTCTGTCAAATAAATAAAATCTTAAAAAAAAAAATCCCAATGTAAATTTAATTTTACTGGGGCACCTGGGTGGCTCAGTCATAAACCCTCTGCCTTCAGCTCAGGTCATGATCCTGGGGTCCTGGGATCGAGCCCCCCATATCGGGCTCCCTGTTCCGTGGGAAGCCTGCTTCTCCCTCTCCCACTCCCCTTGGTTATGTTCCTTCTCTCGCTGTGTCTCTCTGTCAAATAAATAAATAAAATCTTTAAAAAAAATAAAAATAAATAAATAAATAAATTTAATTTTATCTTAACATAAAGCAAACTTACTATTCTGAGATAAGGTAAAAAAGTGTTATATATAATGAAAAATGTCATAAATGATTATTGTAGGAAATTTTATTTTTTTATTTTTTTTTTTTTTCACAAGGGTTTTCATGGGTCCTTTTCCTGGACTCAGAAAAGAGTCTACCTCCCCTCCCCCAACATGTGCCTCTTTTTTTTTTTTTTTTTTTTTCATTTTATTTATTTTTTCAGCGTAACAGTATTCATTCTTTTTGCACAACACCCAGTGCTCCATGCAAAACGTGCCCTCCCCATTACCCACCACCTGTTCCCCCAACCTCCCACCCCTGACCCCTCAAAACCCTCAGGTTGTTTTTCAGAGTCCATAGTCTCTTATGGTTCGCCTCCCCTCCCCAATGTCCATAGCCTGCTCCCCCTCTCCCAATCCCACCTCCCTCCAGCAACCCCCAGTTTGTTTTGTGAGATTAAGAGTCATTTATGGTTTGTCTCCCTCCCAATCCCATCTTGTTTCATTTATTCTTCTCCTATCCCCCTACCCCCCCCCATGTTGCTTCTCCATGTCCTCATATCAGGGAGATCATATGATAGTTGTCTTTCTCCGATTGACTTATTTCACTAAGCATGATACGCTCTAGTTCCATCCACGTCGTCGCAAATGGCAAGATTTCATTTCTTTTGATGGCTGCATAGTATTCCATTGTGTATATATACCACATCTTCTTTATCCATTCATCTGTTGATGGACATCTAGGTTCTTTCCATAGTCTGGCTATTGTAGACATTGCTGCTATAAACATTCGGGTACACGTGCCCCTTCGGATCACTATGTTTGTATCTTTAGGGTAAATACCCAGTAGTGCAATTGCTGGGTCATAGGGTAGTTCTATTTTCAACATTTTGAGGAACCTCCATGCTGTTTTCCAGAGTGGTTGCACCAGCTTGCATTCCCACCAACAGTGGAGGAGGGTTCCCCTTTCTCCACATCCTCTCCAGCATCTGTCATTTCCTGACTTGTTAATTTTAGCCATTCTGACTGGTGTGAGGTGATATCTCATTGTGGTTTTTTATTTTAGAGAGAGAGAAAGAGCACACATAAGTAGAGGAGGGGGCAGAGGGGGAGAGAGAGAGAAAGAGAGAGAGAATCTCCAGCAGACTCCCCACAAGGGCAAGGCCCAATGCGAGGCTTGATATCACAACCCAAAGATCAGGACCTGAGCCAAAATCAAGGGTTGGATGCTCAACCGACAGAGCCACCCAGGTGCCTCTATTATTATTTTTTAAAATGTAACAAAAGGAATACATAAATAATATATAAGGGCAGAGAAAATTAAGATACTATTATAAGGTTATACTATAACTGTGTACCCTATAGAATCTAAAATTAACTTCTTTTCAATTATTCATTGGATATTTTCAAAATATTATAGTACACACATATATATATACATATGTATGTATATATATATACACAAATATATTTATACAAAGCCATAAGAAAATCTCAATAAATCCCCAACTTCAGAAATTGTGTAAGCCCTATCCAAATCAGTATCTGACAATACAACAAAAAAGGAAAATTAATAACAAATTCTAAACCTCTTGGAATTTTAAAAACTTATGTAAATTATTATTCAATTAAATAATAACTTATAAAAGCCATAGTAAACACTCAGGAAATGATCAAATTGAGACCACTACATTTCAACCCTTGCGTAACATAACCAGAGCTTAGTGAAGAGAAATGTATAGCCTTAAGAGAAATGAAATAAAAATAAATGAAGCAAGCACTTAACTTAAAACATTACAATTATTGGGGCGCCTGGGTGGCTCAGTGGGTTAAAGCCTCTGCCTTCGGTTCAGGTCATGATCTCAGGGTCCTGGAATCAAGCCCAGCATGTGGCTCTCTGCTCAGCAGGGAGCCTGCTTCCCTTCTTCTCTCTGCCTGCCTCTCTGCCTACTTGTGATCCATCTGTCAAATAAATAAATAAAATCTTTTTAAAAAGTTACAATTATTGGGGCGCCTGGGTGGCTCAGTGGGTTAAGCCGCTGCCTTCGGCTCAGGTCATGATCTCAGGGTCCTGGGATCGAGTCCCACATCGGGCTCTCTGCTCAGCAGGGAGCCTGCTTCCCTCTCTCTCTCTCTGCCTGCCTCTCTGTCTACTTGTGATCTCTCTCTGTCAAATAAATAAATAAAATCAAAAAAAAAAAAAATTACAATTATTATATAAGCATTAACAATATCAATAGAAACTTCTGTTTTTTGTTTTACTTTGTTTTGTTTTTTAGGGGGGAGAGACAAAGCACGAGGGGGAGAGAGAATCTTGCATGGGGCTCAATCTCACAATCCTGAGATGATGACCCAAGCTGAAATCAAGAGTTGGACAAAGAAGCTTCTGTTCTAAACAACCACCCTTCTACTACAGTCTATTAAATGCTTTAGTTTAACTCTGACTTTCTGAGGTAGACACTGTTGTTTGAGTTTTACAGGTGGGAAACTGAGGCTCAGAGAGTTTAAGTAAGTTGTATAAAATCACACAGTTAACAGGTGCCAAATTCAGATTCACGGTAGAATGTGTGAGATACTAATCTGGAGGAATTAAATATTGAAAATAACAAATTAGAGAATTTTAAATCAAAATGGTATTAGCAATAGACTAATTAAGACATATATCAATAATAAAAGAGATAGACTTCTGATAAATAAAATAATGAAAAAGACTATATGAAAAGAACCACATATCAGAATGAGAAAGATGCATAACAACAAAAAATGAGATTTAAAAGATTTTTAAGCAATATTCTGTATATTCCAGTACTAATAAAAGTGAAACTTCATATAACTTTAGAGTATATGTACACTTCAAAAGTACATTCATAAAATAAGAACCTGAAGAGAGAAATAAAATGGAGGAAATTGAAAGTATATCAAAGATTATGTCCTCAGTTTCAGACCAAAATAATTTTCCGATGAGTTACTTTAATGATAATGCCAATGTTATATAATACTATCTAACGGAGAAAAAAAAGTTTCAAATGATTTTTTTGATATTACTCTAATCCTCACACCAAAACCTGACCAAGGGAGCTATCTACAAACCACTAAAACTCTGACTTACTTAGAGAGATATATACAGAAATACCAAGTAAATAAAAGAGTAATCCTAGATAAATGGCAGGAGAGAGGAAAGTAAAAAGAATTTTCAAAGATATAGCAAACAATATGAATAAGAGAATAATTGAAGGAAGAATATTATGTCTGTCTAAGAAAGTCATTTTAAGATAAAAGCAGTACAATCTATCTTAAATAAAAGTTTAAGTCATAAACTTTCAATAATTAATAGCAATTTCAAAATCTATAATGCAAATATTGCAAGTCTTTGGAAGTTTTTAGACACAATTGTAGTGAAAGAATTTAATTTACTATTCAATCTCTGTCAGATTGAATAAATGAAAAGGGAATAAAATATAAAATATCTGAATAATGTAAGATTAATCTATTAGATTCAATCTACAACAAAGAACATACTTTGTTTTCTAAGTATTCATGAAATGTTTATTTAAAAACGATTCTACATTAGGTCACAAAGAAAACTGCAATAGAATCCACAAAAGCAAAATTTTGAGAGGCCATAGTCTCTGATCATAATCCCATAAAACTAGGAATCAAAAACATATAACAATTGAAATGTAAAAAGAAGAAATAAACTTGACTATAGAGTTAACCTATAGTTTAGTTTCTATCTAAATATATCATATATTTATTTTATATCTAAATGAAGTGGAAAATATTTACTATATAAAAAGTTCTCACAGATAAATAAGAAAAATTCACAACTCAGTGGAAAAGTATGCAACAGTAAATAGAGGAGTCAAAAAAGGAAGGAAATGGACGAGGAATCTGAAAAGTTGTTCACTCTGTTAGTCAAACAAGTGCAAATTAAAATAATAAAATATCTGTTTTATCTTTTAGATTAAAAACCAATTAAAAATGAAAGTAATTAGTGTAATGGAATATAGATGCTAATAATCATATGCAGAGGATATTCAAGTATAAATCAATACATTCTTTTAAAAGGTCATATGTGCAATATATACTGAAGTTTTAAAAATAGATATAATCTAGTCTATTCACTTCACCCCTCAGAATTTATCCTAAGGAAATAATAAGTCTGAAACAATGCAAATATATTAAACATCTGAATGATCAAAATAGTGAAAACTTGAAAACAATCTCATCTTTCAAAAGGGAGATAGCTAAATATTTATTGGAACCTTCTACAAAAGAATACCTTTTAGGTAACAAAAGTAATGATGTTAGGATAAATTCTGAAAGTGTGTTACATATAAGTACTGTATGATCTCATTTTAAAAAAATCAAACTATGGGGAGCCTGGGTTGCTCAGTCGGTTAAGACCCTGACTTCAGTTCAGGTCATGATCCCAGAGTCCTGGGCTCCAGCACCACCTGGGGTTCCCTGCCCAGCAGGGAATCTGACCTTCCCTCTCCCTCTGCCCCTTCCCTTCCCTTGTGTGCTCTCTCTCTCTCAAATAAATAAATAAAATCTTTAAAAAATAATAAAAATAGAAGTCAAGCTGAATATGTATCAGACTTCTGGGGGCTGGGGAAGGATATAGAAATCTGTTCTTTAAAGGCTCCCATTAGTTTCATTGGCTCTATTTAATTTAGATCTTTCTTTCTTCTGTTTTTGAGTATTTTTGTATTTTTGAATATAAACTTAGAATTCATTCTATAAAAAGATTTATGTGTGGTCACTGAATGATGTGTGCTCCAAGCATTAGACAAATTTTTGTTCTGAAAGCCCCAAACCACAAAAACATTAAATTTTTGAGATATTTCACCCCAAATTGAAATCAGCCACATGTTATTCACAAGTTATTCACATGTTATTCATTATTATTTTTTTGGGATGATTAATAAACTTTATTGACCACCCTCCTTGGAGTTGCATGGAATGTTCCAGAAGTTTCAATGGGTCTGCCCCTCCCCCAACCTTCTGGAACTTCCTATATACCTCCGTGTTCTGGTACCCCCAGGGAATGTTCTTAGCTTTGACATTCACGGACAGAACACAAACTGGGGGGTCTCTATAAAGCCACCCATGAGAAAGGTCCCAGCTGTTATAGGCCACTAGTGTTTTTACAAACCCCCAAAGAACCCCATTCCTTTTTGACAGAAATTCTGACAGAATCATGCCCCAAGTACACTCCATTACTCGTCCAGGTGCCTGGTTGCAAACCACTGGTTTCTGGCAAATTCTACCAAGCCGAACACTTCCTGTTGTTTATATTCCAAGAAGGACTTGTTTTCCAAATATGAAACATAGTAACATTAAATGTTCTCTCTAAAAGTACATCTGCCCCTCCCCCCAAACCAAGGCTAACTGAGCCTACCAGGTCTGAATCCAAAGCCGGCTCAAATCTGGGTTCAAATCTTTACCGCTGAATCGTATGGTCACAGCAGAGTCCAAAGATTTTGCCCTGACCTCCAAGGCATCTTGGAGCCACATGTTATTCTAGGGTCATCTTATTATCCCTTGGCTGAAAAAGGAGTCAAAATTCTGGCCAATAATGGCCTCCTCATACTAGTTTTTGTATATGAGTATCATTCCTCTTTTCTGAAAAAATGACTGACTTAAAAAAAGCAAAGTTCAAATTTTATTTTCAGATTTGAACACTCTTTTTTCTTCAGGTAAATTATACTATCTCATTTACTTCTGGGCTGTGACCATTTCAGATTTTACCAGACAGCGAGACTGAGTTTAAGACTTGTTTAAGTGTGATCAGTCTTCCTGTTTTACTTCCATTTAGACCCAGATTTCAAAGGTCAGTGAATTAGGCCAGTATTGTTTAGTTTACGGACCAACTACAAACATACCATAGTGTGCTGAGCCGATAAGAAACATGATCAATAACCAGATAGTGTCTTACAATTGGTACTTTAGAGAGGAAAGATGATCAAAATGACATAACATTTTTAGCATCTGTTTACAACATATTGATCAATTATATGGTAGTCAATGTATTCTAAACTGCATAACGGCTCAAGATGAAGTAGCCTTATATAAACCAGATAGATACCCATGAAGCTGCTGTATTTCTCAGTGTGCGTAGTGATTTTTTGTAGTTCTATTTAATATATATACTATATATATAGTATATAATAATTTATATATAACTATATAGATATATAAACATAAAAATATAAAGATATTTGTACACATACACTATATATATACACACATGCTATATCTATATCTCTCTCCATATCTATATCTATATATAGATTTGTATCTATATATAGATATATATAGATATATATATTTATGTATATCTTTAATGATGCATCCTGGCACTTTTCTTAGTATTCTGAACATAGTGTGTTCTTCACTGAGTAAATAAGTCAAATACAAACAAAAAGTAGGTCAACTTAAGCCTTGAAAAATCTCAGGTCAAAGTAGTATATGAGGGTTTTTAAATCAATTTACTCAGTATCCCGAAGGATCAGAGCTCTTTTCTAAAGCTCTAAAGCTCCGGAAAAAATTCTGGTATAGAGATTCTAAATATTCCATCTTATATGAACCTTAAACTCAACATTTTCATTAACAAAATACCAACCTATGATTCCTGAGTAGATAATTCTTACACTGGAAGTTTAAACAAGATTTGAGTCCATTTGTCCTCAGGAATAACAGCTAAACTGCACCAAGCTCATTTTCTACACCAGGCTCCTTCTTAAGCACTACATACATTTTATTTCAAACAACCTGAACAGAAACATTACAGAACAGGTTGTCTCCATTTGTAGGAGAGAATGAAGCATAGAGAATAAATACCTTCCCACTTACCCAGCTAGTGGGTGGTGGAGCTGAGTCTCAGTGCCATAATTAAGTTGTCTTTTAAATACATTTTTCATAGTGATCAATATAATCTTATGGAAGTCTTTGAAGATTTTTACTCCAGTGACTAGTTTTTTTTCAATTTTATCTATTCCAACTTTATTTCCAAATCTCAGTTGAGTAACTGCCTACTCTCAGAAACAAGCTTTATCTTATAGGATGTGTTTAACAATTAATCCCTGTTCTCACCTTAACTACGAAAGTCAGCTGCTTTGTGATAAATTACTCTCTGACACCCTAGTAAACTTTACCACCAGTAAAACAAATAGGAATTTGAAGGTGTAGAAGAAAAGTAAGAATATGTGCCATGGAAAAAGAGAGGTGAAAAGGATGCTAACAAAAACAAACCAAAAAAGTTCGAAAAAAAAAAATTAAAGTTCCATTTTCAAATAAATACAAGGATTTATTACCTGTTGAACGGAAAAAAAAAAACAAAAAAACAAAAGGTTTGTTTTTAAAAACGATTGCATATTCAAAAAATAAAATGTTTGTTTTCTTTTCTACCGCACAGTTTTAACTTGTAGTTGTTTATACAAAAATACATCCATCATCACAAGGATTAAATAGAAATAAAATTTTTAATTTCAGAACGGGTCAGGTCAGAAATCAACAAGGGAGTGGTCTGTGTTTGTGTGATTAGATGCATACAAGTGCACTGGATTCACTGAGCCATATCTGGGTGTTTGTTTTGCATAACGAACCTTCCTCATCTGTCATCTTCTGCTCTGTGGGAGGGAGTAAGTGGGAAGGGGGTCAAAACTTGTCCTTCTTGCTCTTAAAGAAAAGCCTGCAATTAAATGAAGGAAGACTAAAGATTCTCATTAGAATCACAGTGATTCCCACCTCTTTGTGGTAGAGTTCTGTTTCTCTCCCCAGGAACTTGTCTATGCTTTCCTCCTCCCTGTTAACTGGGATATCTTACCTTCCCAACACTTGAAAGAGCTGAGTGAGGTTCTATTACATTTCTCAGAAGGCTAAACTTAGTGAAACTTAAGTGTGCCTTGGAATGCCATGTTCATGGAAGTTTGGTTTTTGGGTTTTTGTTTGTTTTGTTTTGGTTTTTGTTTTGTTTTGTTTTTTGTTTTTTTGGTTTGGACTGGTTTGTTTTTTTCTGCTGTGGATTGTTGTTGACACTGCAGGAGCAGATAGACTGATGTGCCTTGAATTCAAACACGGAGAAGGTGATGTGTTGTTCTTTTTGAATGAAGAGTGAGTATTTTTAAAAGGCTTTTTACTTCAATATGCTCCATTTTTATTCTTGATCAATTCTATGTGACTCATTTAAATGCCATGCAACATTAATTTATATTTACTCATTTGAAAACTTTGGTTATTTGCTCATATTGGAATCATTTGAGACCGATCTGTAAACAATATTCAAATTCAATGTCATGCAATAAGAATTAACGTGTGTGCATATACATGTATTGGGGGAGTCAGGGGATAAAGAGAAAGTAAATTATGGCAAACATTTCAGAAATTAGCAAAGTGTGAGTCTTTATAGATTACTGAATTAGGTGGGGTTTTTTTCCCCTTTTCTTTCTTACTCCTCAATCAGTTTTGATCTTATCCCGACAATTAGGAAGTATTTATAAGCAATGATGTGGTCTAGGGAAGTGATGTATATATTTTCACAGACTACTCTGGAAGATTAAGACCTATCTGATACCTCTGCTTCTCCAGGGCCCACATTTTGGAGGAACCGCCATGCGATTTTACGTAGGGATGTTCATAGCCTGAGTTCTTAAAGCTGCGTATGAAACAGATTTTAAAGGATCGAGGACTGATTAAAACAGTTAGCCTGTTCGCATCCTCCCTATTTACTGTGGATTACAGGAAGGGAAGTTGGGGTTAAATCAGCAGGTCTTTCTGCTTCCCCAGAGGTTAACCTGGCAGCCGGTTTGGCACCCACAGGAGGGCTGACAGGTAGCAGGATTTGTCTAAGCAGGCTGCCTGAGAGCCAACAAGGAAAACTGAATGCTCTGGATTAGTTCTGGATTATGTTGTCAGAGTGAAGGCTGATGGACAAACTGCAGAGGAATAAAATGCAATCTGTTTGGGGAAAGAGGCAGCGTGCATAGCTTTCATTTTTCAAGAAATGACAAGAAAAATCATTAATAATTTGTAAATCCATGTCCATTAACTTTTCTCTTTGTTATCCCAAGACAGCATTTTTAACATGAGGTTGCCACTGTCCTATATCTCTTCTGTCTAGTGACAGATGGCAAGATAGATATGAAATTGGATTCATAAAATAATACCCCACCTCCAAGAAAGACAGAGCCTTCATTCTCCTAACACTACTTTGTCTCCTCCCTATAGCCTTCACCTAGCAGGCCCCCAGGATGAAAGGAAACTCTGACATTGATAGCCAAATGACATGGGTTTGCTTTCTTCCCTCTGGAATAAATTTTTAAGACAATGGTATCACTTAATGAAATTTAAAGCCAAAAGGAAGTAAATAATCATGATTATATTAATACATTTATTACAATGATAAATGCAGAATAGGATTTTCTCTTTCACAAAAGGACTTGAACATCAGTTCCAGAACCATCTGAGCAAGTTAATAGATGTAAATACTTACATAAATCTAATACAAACAAATTTAGGTCTCGATAAAAGGGGTTTACGTTTTTCTAATCTAGGAGTTACCAAAATGCTTAGGGAATACTTGGTGAAATACAATTTTCACTTACGAACAAATCTAACATCCTATAGTAACTTCGGTTTTGGTTCTTTTCTTATGAGTTTCCTTATCTACTTCAACATTTCTTACAGTGAAAATTACCTTATTAGAAAAAAGCTCTCTGCTTAGACTCAACTGAAACTAAGAAATATTTTTAACTGTTTTCAAAATATCAAAATTAGGAAGTTCGGGTATTTGGGTTTATAGGTGAATTATCATTATGACTTCATTATTAGAAAAATAAGAGTTTTGTGGTCTACAAGAGATACCAGTCCTAGACCTAAAAGTAAGACGGCAGGACTCTCATTGATCCTCTCCTCTATGATTTCAAGAACAAATTCTCTTTCCCTTAGTAAAAGAGCTTGTTTATTTCTTTACAGGAAACAGTATAAATTAAATTTCAGTTCCTCAGGATAAACTCAGGCTATGTACTTTTGCATATATTATTACAAAAAGAAAGAATCCACAGTCCCAAATTAACATTGTGAGCTTGAAGAGAATTCTGTCTTGAGTTTCCATTGCTCTGACATCTCACTGTATCTGGCCAATAACAGGTAGTCAAAAAATATATATATATATATTTTTTTAATTCTTTACTTAAATTCAATTTAGTTAACATATATTGTATTATTACTTACTAGGGTAGAATTTAGTGATTCATCAGTTGCGTATAACACCTGGTGTTCATTACATCAAATGCCCTCTTTAATGCCCATCACCCAGTTACCCCTTCCCCCCACCTCCCTCCCCTCCAGTAACCCTCAAACCTCTCAGCAAACTCTAGTTTGTTTCCTAGAGTTCAGTGTCTCCTATTGTTTACCCACTATTTTCATCTTATTTTTCCTTCCCTTCCCCTAGGTTCATATGTTGTTTCTTAAATTCCAGGTAGTCAATAAGTATTTGATGAATAGATAAATAAGTCAATAGAAACATACTTAATGCAAAAATTATTGAATTCACTTTGATTTAGAAAAAGAGAAAAGTACCTGCTAGAAATTTTATTTTGTATAATATTACTCTAGTTGATGTTAATGCATGAAGCATAAAAGAATAATAATGACTAAAAAACATAGACTCAAACTGGCTATTTCATATTATAACAACTGAAAAAAACTCTTGGTTGGCCTGAAATTATATGATATTTTTAGAATTAGAATCAATTAATCCAGTCCTTATGTATAAACACACTTTCAATCTTGTGTTTACTTATCAGTTCAACCATTGACCATCATTATGCAATGTATTATTCAAAAAAAAATCCCTGATAAAATTATTCTCACTTTAAAAATGAACATCAAACTACTTGTACATGGAAATACACAGCCTCTTATTACTAGCCAATACTGTCAAAAACAATTTCGATTTCTTGATTTTTAATAAAAAATTATCTTTATTCAGTGTTCTGTAGTAATACAGACAGCTGCATAAATAAATAATTGGGATTTTGTTTTGCCCCATAACTGTCCTCAAGCTAAGTTTGGTTTTACTGTAAAGTAGTGCTTCCTGATTTTTTTCATATTGTAGAATACAAAGAAAATGGTCATATTTCCTTGTGCACTGGATTAACAGAGAAAGCTGCCTTTGATGCAAGTCTACCCTGCTTCCTTAGGGCTGAAGACATCAATCTTTCTTCACACCTTTAAGCCATGGGGCAAGAGGATTCTGTGCCACAGCACCCGGCTAGAAAGCTCCACAGTGCTAGATTTTTTTCTAAATCTCAAGACAAGCATGCCATGAATTTAGTTGTGAAAATAGAGAGACTTTGGCTTCTCCTGTTTCTGAAGAAATATGAACAATAAACAATAGAGAAGCTTAAATATATTTCTTCATTTTAAATAGCAAAATAGTAAGAAAAATAACTCCATGAATAATATAACTGTTTGGAAAACATTTTGAAATATAAAAGAAGCTGATGAAAAACATCATCCTCAAAGGATGTTTATAGAATAAGAGAACTTTATTTAACTGCCATTCATATTATGTACATAGACGAGTCAGTGTAAAAACAAACAAATGGGCTATGATTTGGAGTTATATAAAAACTCCAAATATTTACAATTTTAAATCTGTTAAAAGATTGGCAGGGGAAGGAAAAATTGTACAGGTATTATGTGGGTGGTAATTATTAAGTCATTCCTGTGAAGCCACCTACAGCATAGAATGTGGCCCAGCTCTCTAGGCTTTCCTATCTTGTTAAAGGGGAGGAAGCCACCAAATATTTTAGGCCAATGAATAGTTATCTTATCTGTGACTATGATACCTTATATGATATAGGCTTGGATGAATTATAAGCATTCAGTGAAAAAGATGAAGGGGTGGGAAGCAGAACCGAAACCCTACACAGTCTCTGAACTCCCTAAGCCAGATCACTGTCTCCTAACAGAGTAAAGATACTGCATTACTTCATTCCTCTTCTTTATAAAAAAGGCAGTCACTTCCCTATAATCCTATGGAATCCATGTTACGGTATTTTTCCCAGACTGGGTAAATTTATACTTTTTGTTGTGGATGACCTTACTGTTTTGTATCTTGGCAAACCTTGTTTTTTTGTATCCTTGCAAACCTAAATAAGAATATCTAATGGAGGCAATACTTAAGTTGTTGTGAATTTTCTAGCATAAAATAAATTTTCACTAAAAGTTAAAATAATTTAGTAATTTTGTAATATATGTCTTTTTATGTCCAGTGTCCACCCCAGTAATATAACTATGAATATAACTATGAGTAATATTAATTATACATATATTAATATTACAGTGTCAGCCCCAGTAATATAACTATGAGTAAGGTTAACTATGAAAAACAATTATTGGTTTTAGAACATTTAAATATATAGATGTCACCTTAATATAAAAATAAATGTTTCAATATGTGGTTAAAAATAAAATCCCATTTCAGAGAACAGAAAAATTAAAGCAAAAGTGAAAACTACTCCTTTACAAAGTGTAGATGAGAAAAGGAGAAGAAAAACTGAGTAATAACTGTAGGGGTTCAGGGTTAAAAATATTTTATTAGAATGGGAAAGATTTGATCGTTCCTACAGACTCATACGGAGGATCCTTTTAGAGAGGGTGAGTTTGAAGGTGGGGTTGGACCCTCAAAAAATGGAGTAAATTCCAGCAAAATGGGGATAGAATGGAATCAAAGGATCGGGTGGATAGATGTATCCTTTGAGTTTAGGAAAAAGACTTTAGTTTGGTCTAGATATAAAGAGCTTATAGGTAGAAGGACAAGTTACAATGAGAGTCTGCAAAACAGTTGTGAGAAGCACAGTTTTCTCAGCAAATCAAGAGGTCATTCGCTGACAGGAGGAAAACGTTAAACGTGTCACATGAGAAAAGTGGCCAATGTTCAAGTGATCAAAGTGACTGGACAAATTGGGAGGGGGCATGTTACAATGATTGGTCAAACTGGGGCCGGTAGTTTTGTAAAGGTTGATGTTCAAGTGTATGCGATTATTCTTTGGTAAATTCAGCTGCCTGGACACGGAAGCAGAGAAAGTGGATTGTGATGACAATCCAGGATTAAGAGCTTGTAATTAGAAGATGAATTTAAGAATGTTGATGTGGGAGTAGTCTGGGAAGCCCGTCAGAGTCCAGCCCAGACGAAAGAAAGGGAGAAGAGGAGGGACCTAGGCACTAGACTGAAGACAGATGAATCAAGAAAATGGGCACCATTAGTGCAAATAGTGGGAATGTCCTTGCTCAGCTGGGAGTCTGCGTCTCCTTCTCCCAAATCCCCTGTTTGTGCTCCCTCTGTCGCTCGCTCTCTCTGTCAAATAAATAAATAAAATCTTTTAAAAAGAAAAAAAATGTAGGTAGCATGTAAGATGGCCCATGGGATCCCAAGGCTAAGGAAGGCTAAGGACAAAATACTGGGGAAGCATTGAAGGAATAGGGAAGCATGATTTTGTTCTATTGCTGGGTATTAGAGAAAAAAAATTTAACTTTCAAAAAACAGCTAAAAATGAAATCTGATAAATGTATCCAGAAATACCTTCCAAAATGTTTGCAATAGAGATCCTAAAACAATTAGATAGAAGAACCTGAGTGACCTCAAGATTAGTTTCTGTCCAATTCTATAAATAAAACTATTCAGTCCCTACATAAACTTTTAAGGGAACATGACTGCATGAAAAGTTGCCATCAAGACATCTATTTGTAAAGAGGTTTATTCTCTGACCAGAAGTATTTTCATAGCTTCCATGGGAACTTCATCCAAAATACAAAACATAAAATGTCAAGATCCAACATCTAAATCCACCCTCCCACCCACCTTTGAAAAAGCCTCATGATTCTATCAAGGCAGAATAAGATGGCTCTGAAAAACTCCAGAAAGCAGGGCACCAGAGCTCTGTGCCAGTGGAGGTGGCAGCTCTGTTCATTAACAACACGAAATGAGCCGGATCGACAGACTTTGCATAAGACATTTCTTTCAGCTTCTCAAATTCTGTAGGCTCGCACACTCAAAAGTATTACCTTGTATAATTATAACAATTCCAGAGGAAGAAAAATCTGATTAAGATCTCTTAACCATGAAATTCTGATCACCTCTAACATGCAAAGCGAAACCTTCAAATCATGGATTCAGTTCAACTTGAGAAATATTTACTGAGAAAACACTCTGCTATAGACACTGAAGAAAATGTTGGGAAGTATACAAAGTTTAGGAAAAAAGGAATATATACTCTAACCACAATAAATCCAGGTGCTAATGGACAACAAAAGGCAATAGCAATAAATATCTCAGGGAATATACTTAGAAAAACATACATAGACACCGTGAGAAAATATTATTTTCCCTCTTGTCAATATTGCTAAGAGAGACTTGGCAGAGCAACACAGAAAGAGGTGTATGAAATTGAATTAATGCAGTATTCACACATGAACTGATAAGTGAATTTTACCATCCTTGCAAAGGCACATCATCAAAAGCCATGTTTCCAAAGACCCAAGGAAAGAACTGTGTGTGTGTGTGTGTGTGTGTGTGTGTCAGAGAGAGAGAGAGAGACCCCTTTGTAATGTAGTCCTCGTTGGACTTCAGGATGAACACCATCATCATGGGAAACTATTGCAACAATATATAGAACGGAGACAAGTTAAACAAACACGATTTTTTCCCACCTCTCTCTCTCTCTCACCATCCCATCTTAACAACTCAAGTATGCATGCACACGCACGCACTCCATCACTCCATCACCTTATCCTGCTCTATCTATCTTCATAGCACTTATTAGTACCTAAAATTATCCTTTGGGTTAGAGATTTTACCTGTCTCATTTCCTGCTGGACCCTCAGAACCTAAAACAGACGTGGCACATTGAATTGGGAGATTGAATGAATGAAAACACCTAGGCCAGTTCTCCACAGACACACAATATTCAATTACTGCATTGCGGCCCTTGATTTTTTGTTGTTCGAAACTTTGTTTTCCTTTTGTTCCTACTTCTTCCTGCAAGCGGGTTTTAGAACTTAAACATTTCTAAAAGACCAGAAGGAAAGAATTGAGAAATCATAATTCAAACCTGGAGATGTAACTTGACAGTCATATGCAGACACATGACAAACAGCTTTGTGTGGTTTTTATTTATTTTTAATTTTATTTCACTTTCATTATACTTTTATTAATAGCTTTTATTATAATTTTATTATACTTAAAAAATATTTTTCTGGAGCAAATATATATATATATATATATATAACACTAAATTTGGCATTTTACCCATTTGTAAGTATACAATTCAGTGGGACTGAGTCCATCCACACTGTGCAACCATGGCCATTATCCACCTCCAGAATTTTACATCATCCCAAATTAAAACTCTGCACCCATTAAATAATACCTTCCCATCACCCTCTTATCCTAGACCTTAGTAACCACTCTTTCTGTCACTATAAATTTGACTGCTCTAGGTATTTCATATAAATGGAATCGTACAATATTTGTCCTTTGTGTCTGGTTTATTTCACTTAGCATAATGTTTTCAAGGTTCGGTCACGTTTGTAGCATGTATCAGAATTCCATTTCTTTTTAAGGCTGAATAATATTCCATTGTTTATATGTGCAAAATTGTCCATGTGCTGGTGGGCATTTGGCTTGATTCCACCCTTTGGCTAATGTGAATAACGCTGCTGTGAACATTGCTATACAGGTATCTGCTTGAGTTCTTGCTTTCATTTCTTGTGGGTATACACTTAGAAGTGGACTAAGATTGTATACCTATAAATGGTCTTGTTTTTTTATTCAAATGAACTGGTGAAAAACTGAAAGTGTTTGAGCAGAAATAATCTGGCTTGTGTTTTACCGTTATTATCCTCACTACAGTTTGCAGACTTTAGGGAATTTATAAATCAAATGGAAAAATATTTAAATAATGGTGAAATTGGGGCGCCTGGGTGGCTCAGTGGGTTAAAGCCTCTGCCTTTGGCTCAGGTCATGATCCCAGGGTTCTGGGATCGAGCCCCGCATCGGGCTCTCTGCTCAGCAGGGGGCCTGCTTCTTTCTCTCCCTCTGCCTGCTTGTCTTCCTACTTGTGATCTCTATCTGTCAAATAAATAAAAATAAAATCTTAAAAATAAAATAAAATAAAAATAAAAGTAATTTAAATTTTAAAGTTAAAAGTAATTACTATTATTTGAAAAGAATTCAAATTAGAGGTTAAATTCAATTAGTGATTACAAAAAGGCCCACATAATCCCACTCCTCATAAATAACCAAGGTAAATTATGATCCTATTGGCCTAAAATTGATAGCTGAAGTCAAGAGAATAAATGAGCTCACCAAAAAAGATATGAAAATAAACCTAAAACAGAATAGGTAGGGAATTAATAATAATATTTTTTTAAAAAAGAGGATCTAGAAAAGGAAGGGAAGTAGAAAGAATCATCCAAATATGAGGAAAATTGGGATAATGACATGACCAGGAAACTGAAGAGAAAGAATTTGAGAAGGAGAAGCAAGTCTAGAATCTCAAATCCACAAGGAAGTCAAGGAGACGTGGACAGAAAAATTCAATTTGCTTTAGCCCAGTTCTTTGTCTTTATGATATGTAAGCAGTACAAATATCATGGAACGCTTATCTAATAATTTCTGCTAAACTGAATAATGTTAAAAGTATATAAAAACAAGTTCTGTCAGAAAAACAGACATGTTCTGTTCTTTTCATAGGCACAGACTAATTCCATGCATTGTACAAAAGTAGAACTTTTTGCACAAGTACAAATTACAACTTCGTGTTTGTCTACTCTTTTTTTCACTATATGCACTAATCATTTTGTGGAAACAATTAATCACAACTGACAGAAAGATTACAATCTCTTTTACCCTTTAGTTATTTTGTTTTTTTCTTTTGACTTGCTGAGAAGCAAGAATAGCTAAAAGTCTTTTAATCTATAAAAACATCTTTAGTATAAGCTTCCATATATACCACATTCAATGGGTTGAACTCTGACAAAATAGCAATGTCTTCTGTTATTTTTTCTTTTCATTTTGAGTTTCTATATATGAAATACAATGAGGACTGGTTCAACGTGCTACATACTTGCAGAGATAAAATGGCAGAGATTCCAAAAAGATTGTGAGCCACTCATGAATAAAAACACTACTGAACTAGGGAAGGAAATGAGTAATGATGCAGAAAGAATAGCGGGCAAGATATTGTTGAAAGAGTCATCTCTTTGGCCCTCCATTCACAGTGAATCAGAACCCCTGGTAATAAATATTTTTTGAAGTATCTTTAGGTACATTTAGACACATATGTTGAACCAATATAAGCCATTAAATATTGACTAATTCAGATAAACTTAATTGATGATAGGAATTTTTCACTTTTAGGAAAAAGCAGTAACAAATGAGTACAAGTTGGCTCACTTTATTGTTTCTCATATCCCAAAGTAACATACTGCTGTCCATAGAAAACTCATCAAATGTGGTAGTATATTTATTTCTTCTTAAAATGTACTTCCAGAGAATACTGATGATGGATTTCTTAGCTTGGTCATAGCATGAGTTGAGTTTCTCCTCTGGAAGTCACTTCTATGTATGGAGAAGCCACAGGGTGTTACAGAACTTGGCAAAAATAATACTGTATGTATGTAATACATATATGTTCCATATGAAGATTTTTGATTGCTAAACCCAGAAGGAAGCTCTAATAGTAGAAAGATTAGGAACTGGTTCACATTTTATCTCATAAAGCCTTAAAACCTTCAAAGCCCCTCGTGAACATCATTACTAGAATGCCTCCACATGAGGCTGGCCTAACCTGAGATAGTCTTCCTTCACACAATCACATATGTGGAGCTTTTACCAGCTTCTAAGTGGAAAGAATAGGGCTTTCCTATCCGTATTCCATCCAAATATTTGGAGTACTTAAACAGATGGGAAAATCAGGATCTAGATAGTTAGAAACTCTATTAAGGGAAGATATGATCCAGTCAAGAATGTAGGGCTTATTAGCCAGTTTTTATTTTATTCCACCTGATAATTAGAGGTTATACCAATGCTGCTTTTCTTTTTCTCACAACTGTTTTTCTTAAAAAAGTAATTTTTAATCATCTACGTATTTCATCTGTTACACAGCTTCATTCCTTACTGCCAAGGATAACTGAAGCTTCATTCCTTACTGCCAAGGATAACTGAGCGTTAACTACAGATTGAAATTTTAGGTATCATACACAGTAAGCTCAGTGAGAAAAAGGAGTCAGTCACCATTAGCTCTAGCCACGCTAAACTGTCAATAAGAATTCCTTATGAATTATCAGAAAACTGTAACCAAAATCACAAAAAAAGAGAATTCAAGAACAGGGAAATTTTTTCTACCTTCAAGTCTTTACATTTAACAGCAAAATGTCTGACACTTGTAAGCAATTATACAACATTTATAAATGGTATGTTTGTGCTTAAAATAAAATATGTTTTAAATAATTCCAGACAACGTGTTTTACTAGTAAATTAAAACATTCACTTGACAAGCAGAAGCTGGACACTTCTAGAATGTCTCTTAAATATGATTTCCCTTTGCACAGTCCTGAATCAGGGAAACAGCTCAGCTGGCTGAGAAAACAGCATCATGAGGCCTTTTGTGCGCCAGCCATTGTAGGTCATCTAAACACTGCTCAAGTAGCAGCTCAGAAATGCCCCAGTTGAAGAGGCCTTGGGAGGTTAATTCTGTCATTACTGCGTTGACATGAGGCATGTTAGAGCCTTCAGCGCAAAATGTTACTCATAATCTTTTAATCCCAAATTAGGTCAATATTTTATCAAGCTAATCTAGCATGAAGATTAATTGCATTAGCTACACACACATATACGCATGCAGGTTATTTGTTTTAGAGATACTTTTAATCAAAAAGCAAACCTTTGGTTACAATAGGCGATTTTTAAAAATCATCCGTTCTCCAACGGTATTTATCTTTATAAAAGAGACATTCATTCTTTTAATTGATCTTTAGTCAAGACTGATGATATAAGAGAAAAGATAATGGACTTATAATTACTAAAACAATGACCACTTAGAAAAGCTGTTTATGAAGAAATAATGAGTTCTGATTGAAATGTTTTTAATAAAGTATCTCATTATTAGCCTCTTATTTCAATTTAATTCTAGTTGCTTTCTTAAAATGTATGATTAGTCCTGCAAGAAAAGTCAATAGTTTTCTGTGTGTTTGCATCTTTGTAGGCATGTTAAAAAATAGTGTAACAAAGGATATCAACTAGAGTGGTTTTCTATAAAATTATTATCATACATTTTTAACTATGAAAACTGGGATCAAGCATATCTTCTTTTTTTCTGTTCTTTTCTTTTAATCTAAGAAGTAAGTGTAGGGGCAACGTAGGAAGGGAGAAACATATTGATCTAAGCGGCATAAATCTGCTAACAGAAGTCAGTAGGGTAGACAAATGCCTCTCTCCCTGAGTTTCTTAGATAAGACCTATCTCGTAGTTTAAAATTCCCAGGCGTCATTCGGGGTAGTATTACAGGTCCCCTGCATGGCAGAAGAAGAGTTCATGCCCTGTTTCATCAAATAGCCAATGACATTATCCAGGGGTCACGCTAATTATAGAAATTTTACAGCCAATGTTTGAGAATATTAGATCTCAAAAAGTTTAGCTCTGGTCTTCTAATATTAGTTTTCTGGCATTCTCTGTTAGGAAAGCATGATTAGTAAAAGGACCCAGAAACATTTTCATATGACTAGACTTTTGAACTAATTTACAGATTAATATCAAATCTTTCATGTGAAGAATAAGTCAACAATCTCAAGGTCAGACGCTTTCTAAGAAGAGACTGATTGAATTTGGAAGTAAAATTCACAATCCTAAATGTCAACCCTACAGTTATGAAGTTTAGACAAGGTATGTTGAAGAAACATGCCAAATAACTCTTTTTTTCCACTTACTACAATATAATATTCTTCTCATAACAAATATTAAGAAAAATTGACATTCAACTTTTTCAAAATCAGCTAAGTGTGTGATAAAACAAAAATGAATACTTTCAGGAGACTATAAAAAAATCCCAAATGAAACCATTAAAAAAAAATTAAGGTCCAAGATTCAATCTTTGTTTTTTTGTTTAAAGAAAAATTAAGCCTCTTCTTCTTTCCCTTCAATCTCACCCATCAGAAGCACCCAATATTAAAAATTTAGTGCACAGCCTCAATTCTTTTTATGTTAACTTAAAAATAATTCATAAGTATATACACACACATTTATAGTCTTTTAATTTAAAAAATGTACAAATGTTTTAAGTGTTCCTGGGTGGCTCATTCAGCTAAGCATCGCCTTTGGCTCAGGTCATGATCTCAAGGTCTTGGGATGGAGCCTTGAGTCGGTATCCCTGCTCAGCGGGGAGTCTACTTCTCCCTCTCCCAATGCCCCTCACCCCAATTTGTGCTCACTCTCTCTCTTTCTCTCCCAAGTGAATAAATAAAACCCTTAAAAATGTATAAATGTAAACACAGATAGCCATTTTAAAAATATATGAATATACACATTATTTTATTACAATATTCTGTATTTTTTAAATTAATAACTTTTTATGCACTACTATCTTCATCAAGACATATAGACCTAACACATTTTGAACAACCAAATTAGAAACTTCCCAGCCCTGAGAAAATGCTACCTAATCTCTATTAAATTAACCACTATTTCCTACCAAGAATTTATATTATGTGTACTGTCACAGGTCAGGTTTGTATAATATTCAACAAAAAGTATAGGATAGAATTTCTAGTAATATAATTTATAAGAGGGAAAAAAGAAACAAAACAGAAACATCATCATCAAGAGTGCAGTCTGGTAGTTAAGAACACAGACTCAGGAGTTGGGCAGATCTGGTTAGGAACTAGGACTCCACCATCTACCAACAGGGTAACCTCTGGGAAATTTCTTATCTGCAAAGCAAGAATAAAAATAGGGCTTGTTGAATGAATAAATAAAATAAGGAAAAGAGAACAATGTAGTGCTTAATACTTGGTAAGTGTTTGATGAATTTTAGCTAATATTATTGTCACCATTACTTAGATGGTCCACAAGAAAGAGAAAGGTTGAGAGTTCCAGAGGTGTGAACTGCAATGTATAAACTGGGAACACTGGGGAAAGTTTCACATAAAGGAGCCACTAGGTCAATCCAACTGGGCACATGTGAGTAATATTTCAGAGGATTAACATCTTATGCCCACAAGTTTTGCAATCACTGTAAGGAGACAGGGCTGAGAAGTGCAGGTCACTCAGGTGAGGAAGGGCTGCAGGGGATGGAGGCCCAGACATACGGGTTAAGTTTTCTATGGACTCATCCATAAGACTAGACTTTTGATCACAGCTATGTGGGATTTTAGAGTTGGAGGGAATTTTATGACTCCACCAGTTTTATTTTACCTAGAAGGAAGTGGGGACCAGGAGAGACCCATCCAAAGGCATCCAGCCAGCAGTGGTCAAGTCAGGACCAGAGAGTAGGCCTCCTGTCTCCCAGCTTATCTCTCTCTGCTCCATTCTGTCTGCCATATCAAGGGACTAATGTGATGACAGCAATGTTTTAGGAAGATTGATTCAGCAGTTGAGTGTAGGCTGAATTAGAGGAGGAAAGCCTGGGGAGAGGGGGTGAGGAAAAAGACTGTAGTGGTAAACCAATCAGGAGGTGATCAGGCCTCAGTGAGGGACATGGGAATAAGATGGAAAAGGAAAGAACAAACTTAAAATGATGCCAAAATCATGAGATGGCAAAGTTGGCCACTCTTCAATACGGTTCTCTTTTCCTTATGTAACTAAGCATCACCTTCTATAACTTCTTGTCTTAACACAAAGTAAGGAATCAGGCAGTTAAGCAAAGCTTTCTAGGACACTGCTGCTTTTCCATATGTATCCACACCCCCAGAACTCATCACCACCCCTCACACCACATATGTAGACTGGTTCATCCCCACTCCATCCAACATGTCCATCTCCACCTAGAGTCTAAATCAATGTGACACTGAAAAGTATGTGATAATTGCAATACTTTCATTTCTACAGAATTTTATTTCAATTTCTCCCCTTTTGAATAGGCATGTCAGTTACATGTTGCATTCATAACTAGGAAGATGTCCTAAAGCAAATTATTATTTTTCCCCCCACAGAAAGAGAAGTGAAATTTTAACAGCTGACTCAAAAACATGGAATGAGGTTGCAAAACACAACTATTGATGCCAGATTAATAAGTGTATTAAAAGGAATTTACAGGAAGTTGACATGGTTCATAATCAAGGCAGTTTAAGAATTAAGCTTTGTGGTAGGCAAAACATTAAGAAAAACCCTCCCTCAAGATCCTGCTCTCCCTGGTATACAGAAACCTTCTCTCAATTACTGAAACATTAATCTAGGCACTACTGTCAGGAGATTTTTCAGATGTAATTAAGGTCCCACATCAACTGATCTTAAGACAAGGCAATTATGTGGGTGGGCCTATCCTAATCACATGAGCTTTTAAAAGCAGGTTTTCTCCCCCTGGTTGCAAAAGAGGGTATGGGAGATTCACAACACAAGAAAGATCCAATGTACTATTGCCAGCTGGAAGATGAAGAGAGCATCTGGTGGAGAATGAGGGCAACCTCTTGGAGCTGAAAGGGGGTCTCAGTTGACAGACAAGGAAACGGGGACCTCAGTCCTACAAATGTGAGAAACTGAATTCTTCCAACAGCCCGTGAGCTTGGAAGATGACTCTGAGGCCCAGATGAGAGCCACAGCCCCAGTCAACATTTGGTTTTCATCTGGTGAGACCCTGAGCAAAGAATCCAATCACCCTATGCCCAGATGTCCAACCTACATAACTGTGAGCTAATACTGAGTATGGTTTTAAGTTTCCTAAGTTATTAATAAAGTATTACACAGGAATAGAATTCTAATACAGGTTCTAATCATTTACTTTTTTTTTTTTTATAATTTTTTATTTTTTATAAACATATAATGTATTATTAGCCCCAGGGGTACAGGTCTGTGAGTCGCCAAGTTTACATACTTCACAGCACTCATCATAGCACATACCTTCCCCAATGTCTATAACCCAACCACCGTCTCCCTACTCCCCTCCCCCCACAACCCTCAGTTTAGTTTTGTGAGATTAAGAGTCTCTTATGGTTTGTCTCCCTCCCAATCCCATCTTGTTTCATCTTTTCCTTCCCTACCCCCCAAACTCCCCACATTGCCTCTCAAATTCTTCATATCAGGGAGATCATATGATAATTGTCTTTCTCTGATTGACTTATTTCGCTCAGCATAATACCCTTTAGTTCCATCCCGTTGTTGAAAATGGCAAGATTTCATCTTTTTTTTTTTTCCATTTTATTTATTTTTTCAGCGTAACAGTATTCATTCTTTTTGCACAACACCCAGTGCTCCATGCAAAACGTGCCCTCCCCATTACCCACCACCTGTTCCCCCAACCTCCCACCCCTGACCCTTCAAAACCCTCAGGTTGTTTTTCAGAGTCCATAGTCTCTTATGGTTCGCCTCCCCTCCCCAATGTCCATAGCCCGCTCCCCCTCTCCCAATCCCACCTCCCCCCAGCAACCCCCAGTTTGTTTTGTGAGATTAAGAGTCATTTATGGTTTGTCTCCCTCCCAATCCCATCTTGTTTCATTTATTCTTTTAAGCTTTTCCAGCACATTCAATAGGTAACCCAGGCCCAAGAATACTTATTCCCTATTTGGAAGAACATATAATTTAAAAAACTATACCTGATAAATTAATTTCATTCAGAAGTATACAGCGCAATTCTTAGTGTTTTGTAGAACTGAATTCATCAAGAGACTAGGGAAAATTGATGGATTCAAATTTTCGAATCTCAATGATAAATGAAGCAAAGGCCTTTGTTGAAGAGAATCTATTGTTAAAGAGAATATTAGAGACAGAAGGCAGAAAAATAAAGTGAAGAATATACTGAAATAAATTTGTAGTTCTTATGTATGAGGAATATCACCTGTTCTGGAATATACATATATAGGTACATAAAGGTATGTACCTCAATTATTTGGCCAACTTGAGCTTAAAAAGGCCCCTCCCCCCTAAATATGATGTTGAGAGGCTACTTACTCTACCGGACATCTGGAGAGACTTGCTACTTTGTTTGAAAACTGCATTTGTGTTCACATGTGGCCAATGATTTTGCTGCTGAAATAAGCCCTGACAATTTCCCCATCCCACAAAATCCAACATTTCATGGGCTACCTCAAGAAATGCCGAGCAACTGATGGTCAGTAGTGCTCAGGTGGCAAAACACTTGCCAGTGATATTGCTGAGGGGGACGAAACCTTGTGGCGAGCTACAACAAAATGTTCATTTGTAAATTAGCATAAGAAAAAGGGTCCTTTATAAAGATAAGCTAGCTCAAATTAAAGATATATTCTAGGAAGCCATTATAGGAGAACTGAATAACATGTCCATTAAATCTGAAATAAAAAGAACATGTTTTCCCCATCTCCAAAGTCACTTGATGAAATCATTAGTTTAAAAAAAAAATTATAACCTTGACTCCCTCTCTTAAGAGACTTTAATGACCATTTTTATTATTCATCAACTAACATTAAAACTGCAACATTTTAACTTGATCGTACTATACATTAGTTCTCTACTCTTACTCTTATTATAAGAGTAAAATTGTTTCACCTGTATTGACCCCCCAAAATTTAGTGAGACTCTGAGTCCTTTTTTTGGAAATGGAAAAACAGTTTTCCATTTGCTCTCTGCAATTATTGTTAGTAAAAATCTATGCCAAGAACATAAACTATCTCCATGTATCAGTTCTATGAAGGACCAGATATGGAAAGAAATGTACCATAATTTAATTTTCTCAACTTAATAAGGGCATGATATGTTGAATTAAAATAGCATTGGCTTTTTAATAAATTTTATAAAACTTTAGAAACTGCCGTATATATTTACAAATACCTGAATTTTGTTATTTTTGTTTTGTTTTGTTTAATTAAGACAAACACATGACTTATTTTGGATACTTATCAGACTTGGCTGTTGCCAAAAATATCTTGGAGACTAAAGCTTACGTTATTCTCATGACTCATATAGTCTGTAGAAATCTGACATACTTTTTGGTGATCTTCTTAGAAAAACAAAATATTATAATAAAAGAGTATTCTTACTACAACTTTTGGCTTATCACAGCAAAAAATATGTTGCTTAAATTTATTTGGGAATTAAAATTTGGAGTTTATTGTGACCTAAAATAATTTTTGTTTTGTTTTGTCCCTTTCCCTTCTTTTTATTCCATCTGCTTTGGCTTTTTTTCAATAAAACTGAAATAGTTTTTAAAATGTTTCAACACTGTATTCAATAGACAAAGACAAGAATAGATAGAATTATGACAGAACTAATGGTAGCACACCGTTAACGATTTTAATGCATCAAACTTCTGAAGCATTATTGTCCACGTCTATTGTTTACTTGGCTCTGGGTTTCTGGGACAACACATCTTGTCTGAGACGTGTACAGAATCACTATTCTAAGCAGTGCACATATCAAACAAGTGAATCATTCCACTACAAAGCCACACTCTACCTGTTAATTTTAATTTACCCACTTCCCCTTAGCAAGTTTTCTGAAGTGCTTAATTTTTTTAGCCAGTAAATAAGGTTTCTTGCAAGTGTTTATGAGTATTAAATTACAAAGTAATCAGCTAGGAGAGGGCAGAGCCCCTGGCATCCATAAGCTGATTTAACTGTATCGTGTTGAGCTTAGTCTAATTAGTGTATAAACACCCAAGTGAGGGACTCAAGGCTATAATCCTATTTCTTTTTTATTTGTACCATGGTATATTTATGCATTTAGTAAAAAATCAATTTTGACTGAATTCACAATTCTGATGCATTTTTCCTCTAACATCTTATTTTGAAACATTTCAGGCCTACAGAAAAGTTGTAAGAGTAGTAAATAAGCACACAAACACCTTTACCTGGATTTATCAGTTATGGACATTTTGTGACATTTGCATGCTCTCTTCCATTGTACACACATTTGTATATGTATACTCACATTCACATCAATTACATATTTATATTTACATATATTAACACACACAGACTCTTTGCAACTATACATGAGTTTATATATGTATGTATAATATATACACACACATACACATGCGTATATGCATATATATACACACAAAAGTGTGTGTGTGTATATATATATATATATATATTTGTGTGTGTATATAGATGAATCATTTCAGAGTAAATTAGATATACATCCATAATCTTATTCCTAAGGCTAGGTCTTATCAAGTGACATGACTAAAATGACGTTTTTTACTACTGTGTTAACACTTAAACACATTGTCTTTCTCATGAGAATTTAACAAAGTTAATTCAATATATTTCTAAATGAAAGGAAATTTTAGGTCATCTTTTTCCTAATTACCACCAAGTTAAATCACATTTTATTATTTCACTTAAACGAATGTCAATAATTGGCCTGCTGGCTGCCACTCTTGTTTCCCTCCACCCACACCCCCAACTCAAGTCCATTCTCTACTCAGCAGCCAAGGATCCTGTAAAACTGGACTCAGATCATGCTATGATCTCCTCAGAGCCCTCTGATTTCCCACATTACTCAGAGTTAAGGCTGATCTCAAACAGCCTACATGAACATGCACTGACTCTGGATGCCCCTTTAATCTCACCTCCTGATGTTCCTCAAGGACCAGGAAAAACCAGCTTTGGGATCTCAGCTCCTGCTATTGTCTCCACCTGGAACATTCTTTCCTCAACATCCTCAAGGCTTGTTACTTTTTAGGTGATGACTTAAATATTGCTCTCGTATGGGGTCCCATCCTAGCCGACCTTTTTAGAACTGTAAAACAAAAACAAAAACACATAATCTATATGCAAGTGCTCTCTATCCCATTCCATGCTTAAGTTTTGTAAGTACTTACTGACGTCTAATATACCTTATCTGTTATTTATTTACCCACATGTAAGCTTCAAAAGGACAGGGATGTTTGGTGTATTTTTGCTGCTATTACCATAATGGTGTGTGGCACAAGAAGGCACCCCTATCTCCCCAGATTTTCATTGTTGTTGTTAATTAATGATACAAATACATAAGGAGCAAACAATAAAATAATGTAATTTAATTTTTTTTAAGATTTTAATTAATTATTTGACAGAGAGAGACACAGCAAGAGAAGGAACACAAGCAGGAGAATGGGAGAGGGTGAGCAGGGACCCTGATGTGGGGCTCGATCCCAGGACCCTGGGATCATAACCTGAGCAAAGGCAAATGCTTAACAACTGAACCACCCAGGTGCCCCTAAAATAATGTAATTTCATAGCTTTTTGTTTATATGACTTAGTTTCTTTAAGGCCACTATTAACAATATTAATACGTCAATTTTATAAGCATGTTGTGCATTTCAACACCTTCCACATATGTTAGCTTATTGACAGTATTAGTTACCTATTGCTACATAACAAATTACCTCAAAACTTGGTAGCTAAAAACAAGAAATGTTAATCATCTCAGTCTCTGTAGTGAGGAACGTGGGTGCAGCTAACTAGTGCTCTGGTTCCGTATCTCTCCTGCGGTCGCAGTCAAGCAAGTTATCAGCTGGGCCTCCAGTGACATCAGGCTTGTCGGGGTTGGGCATCTACTCTCAGGTTCATTCATGTTGTTGCTCACCCAGGGGCCACTCCATAAGCTGCCTGAGTGTGTCCTCATGACGTGGTAGCTAGTATGCTGAGAAAGACAGCTAAAAGGGCTTCTGAGACAAAAGCCGCCATCTTTTATGACCTAGTCTCAGAAGTAACATCTCAGTCCAGCCCACTTCCAAGGAGAGGGGATTACACAGGGTGTAAACACCAAAGACTGGGATCACCAGGGCCATCCTGGAGGCTGCCTGAATTTTTGACCATTGTCTAGATGTAGAAGTTGAAATCTAGAGATGGCAACTTTTCCCAAGGTATACAAAGTAAGGTAGAGTCATTCTGATTCCCTGCTCAATAGCCTTTTGAGGATCACTGGTAAATTTAAATAGAATAATCATTTTCAAAAAGTCAAGAGATACATTTTGCCTTGTTATGAGCCAACAAATTACATTGTTTTGCATATGTCATCACATCTATTCTATAAGACAACCCTATAAGGTAGGTATGCTTATTACACACACTTTACAGATGAGATAAATGAGGAATAGAGAATTAAAATAATTTTCTCAGGGTATACAGCTAAAAAATGTCAAGGTTGGCATTCTGACAGCATTCTGGATTGAAAGGATAGCTTCATAATCACACTCTATATCACAGGCCTCTTAGACACTTAAAAACTAAAGCATTTGACTGTCCTCAATTCATCAAAACTCATTTTGTAACTCTTGTCTTTTTGAACATAAAACGAGAGAAGTGTAGTGTCATTTTAAAATTTGTCTGGTGAGGAAACTTTCACACAACTGGCAAAAAGACCTCAGGTTAAATACCTATCCATTTTGTGTTCTGACCTGCCATACGAAGACAATCAGACAAGCACATGTCTGTGGTTAGATCTGGTCTAGATAAAGGGTCTCATGGCTATCTAGAACAATCACCTGATGTTCTCAGGTGGATATTGCTCCGCTCTTTCAAAGGCATAAGAAAACCACACACAGAGAACGCTGGGCAGTGCATGGGAAATACTGCTCTTTTTTCTTTCCAGGTTATAAAAGTTCCTCTTCCAAACAGCAATAAGTCACTTCAGAGAATGCATTTTCTAAAGGATGATTGCCCTTCTTGAGTAGTGACACACTTAAGGCAGGCATGCAGTAATCCTCAGAAATGTACCGCCTGGAGTGTCTTATTGCTTAATTAGAGCTGGCGCTGGGCCATTTCTTCTCAGTCTTGAACCAGTGCAAGAGCACTGGAAGGAGGCACGGGTATTAGAAGTGCTATTTCAGGGGGATATAAAGTAATGGCACCATGCCAGTCTGCAAAAACAAAGCCAAACACTCCTGCTACCATGGTAAAATGTCAAAACGCCTGGTTTTATTATAGTCAGAGATTAAATCCTTCATTGTGACCACGGTCAGGGCTTAAATATGATCTCTGTTGTTCTAAAAGACTTTACAAACCTTATTTACAATAAACATACCACAATAAACATAACTTCCCCTGAAAGAATCACTGAACAGAGGGAAGAAGCCATCATTATAATCAAGTAAATATGTTCTCTTACCTCCTTGAATAGCCAATAATCTTTTTGTGATATTTTGTTTGTTTGGTTGGTTGGTTGGTTTTTTAGCTGGCACTACATTTTATCAAATAATAAATGGCTAGTCCATACAACTGAATCATAGAATTCTGTGGCTTTATCTGATGCACCCATTGGCTTCCCCACATTCTCAAAAGACTTCTGAAGAAGTTTTACAAGCATCAGCATTACTTGACAATGACAGCAAATTTTACTTTTTTATAATCTCGGTATTAATAACTTCCTATTTGGGTATCAAGACAGTTTACTAGAGGTCACAGCACCTCAATAACTAGTTCTTTGCTCTCTCCTCAATAACTGGTTCCTGCTTTGTCTTCTCTCTTACAGAAGTGAAACTTCCTCCTGATTATTTCAGCCCATCCAGAACTGAATTTCTTGCCCCTGATTCTCTCTTTTCATAAACTGGTCCTAAACAACTACTAATTATCCTCATTGATTCTGAATAACTGTCTACTGAGAACTCCATTAATTACTTATTTTGAACTTTCTTGAATAGACATCGTGAGCCTTAGATCAAATTTGATTCTTTTGCTGATGGTACCTGTCTCTCACCTCTTCCCGTCTCTGTAGTCATCTTTCATTTTTAGATAACCAGTCACAGATTCTTAGACCAACAGTGGCAAGCCTGAAAATAATTGCCATTATTTCCCAGTCAAGTATTCAGATCCCTGCAGTTTCACCAGATGTATCTGCGTTCTTAACCCTGGCCTTCTCTTGGCTGGTCCTTGTTATCACCATCCAAAGCAAAGTCATGACAAATAGGCAGCAACAATAAGATATTTTCATAGAGATGATGGTTTCAGGTAGAAAGTTGGGGGGGGGAGCTCTTTAGTTCAAAAATACTGAGTAAAAATCTACTATAAAAGCACAAGTAAGAGAAGACCTCAACTGGAAACTGTTTTATGGACTGCTGGGAAGTTAGGTTAAACAAAACCTCAGTGGCCATACTTTAAAAAAAAAAAAAAAAGAACAAGAAGTTAATCAAATCTTAGATTGCCAGAAGGCAAAGCAGTTGGGGCTTCAAACCTATGTTAATTTTTTACTTTTTAAGATGGCATAATAAATTGCTTTACTTAAAGATCTCAAACTGAAGTATGTGAGGAAAACTGCAAGCAGATCCTAGAACACTGATGAAGGACATGGCAAGCTCCTTAATTTAAACTTCTCTTCACCAAAGGATTTCAAGTTCTCCACTGACAGAATAGTCCGTAAGAACAAATCTTTGCTTTTATGATGAAAGTCAATGGAAAAATGTATACAGTTATTCTTCATGAACAATCCTTCATGAACACTGGACACCTGTATTCTTCTTTCAAGGTCAGAGCTCCATCTAAACCAATGATTTACTGCATCCCCACAGTGTTTTCATGGACAATAACCAGCTTTCCCTACTAGTAGCAATGTACCTAGAGGCCAAAAATCTAAAAGAAATTATTACTGGATGTCAAGACCAGATATACAATTTGTGGGGTCCAGGGAGAAATCAAAATCCTAGGTACCCACTCCAAAACCCACTGAGAATCATTAAGAATTGCAAGACAACAACAGCAAGGCATAAATCAGATGGAAGGTCCCACTCAGCATGAAGTCCTATGGAATTGTGTAAGCGTCATGCCCATGGAGTTGGCCTTGCTGAAAGTCTAAAACACAGTATGTGAAAAACAATTAAATATATATGCTCTACACTATTGTTACATAGGTAGTTTTTCACGTATCCAAGTGGCCTATGAATTCAGTCCTTCCCAGTCAATTCAGCACAACAAACAACAATGTCTTTACTTCCACTACACTGACCAAAAAAACCAATATCTTTTCCTTACAAAAGGAAAATTCATGCTCAGATGATGTGCTCATGCCCCATTGGCAAGGCTGGTCAATGTTCTCAAACTAAAATAGAAAAATTTGAATATAATTATGCACGTGTTTTAATCTGTTATGTAGGAAGAGTTCTCAGTTTGCAAAACCTTTTTCAAAAGGAAGACATGGTAAGGAAAGAAAAAAAGGGTGTGTGTATGGGAGGCATCCATTTAAGTATTACAGAAGAAATCTGACAGAGATTTGGCATCCAGGTTCCAGTTGAATCTTCCAGGGCGTCATGTTTTAGAATTTAACTTGAAGTTTAACATTCAGTGTTCACTGTGCTGATATTCAGAAATACTACAAACCTCCAGAGCCATTTCTGTTTTTCTTTAAACAGTGTATAGTTCTCCACCATGCTGATCTGGGAAAACAATTGACATCGGTCTTGACAGTATTAAAGTGGCAGGTTACAGAGAGTCTCCTGGTGGAGGAAGTAAAGAGCAGATGATGCCATAGGCTGAGTTACCTCATTACTAATATATGCCCAACAAGGACTGGAGTTAGATTTATGTGCTGAGAAATCAAGTAATCATTGATATTCCAGGCAAGCGTCTCCAAAGCTTGGATTTTACTGGATCATATCAAATGAGGGAGAAGAAACAGATGTATCTTCCCAACTGGGAAAAAAAAAAAAGACAAGGTTATAGTCAGAAAGAAACTATGCGTGATGCATATGTGCCTGATTACACGGCGATGTCTTTCCTTTTTATATATATCTAGAATATGCAATTCATTTCAATGTTTATGTATTTCTTGATAATCTATCAGCTTGGGAAAAATGACTGTTCCTATAAATGTCATCATGAAATAGAATTATAACTTGTTTGTTTAGATAACTTTTGTTTATCTCTTTGAGTTATTCCGATAATGACAGAGATTCATACCACTCTCTTACCTCTATCCAAACATGTAGTCAGAAAAGACTCTTAGGAAGTATCTTTTTCTTGCTTAATTAGCACAAAATTCTATTTTCTCCTTTTGGCATCTTTTTTTAGAATCTCCTAATTTTGTGGTCACTTCATATTTTGAGAGTATTTAAAAAGCCTTGGAACAACAACAAAAAAGCCTTAGGACATAGTATTTTGTCAATGTTTAAGGCATGTATATGTATCATGGTAGAAGCACTATGATTGCTCCTTATTTTTAGGTATAAGTTCAGGGTTTATCACTGACTTGCCCAAATGAAAAACGTTACCTTTAAAAACAGAGCCAAAGACACTCATTATGAAATGGGAATATTGTACCTTAGTTCCTGTCACAGAGGCTGTGGCTGTCTTTAGGTTTCAGACCAGAGGAGTACTACGTGATTGTTCCTTCCCGCTACTCAGCAACCTTTGCACAGCATTTTTCTCTATATTCATTTTTAACCACATGGTCTACAGGTTTGGAGGAAACCGTATGCAGATCTAGGAATTCAGAGTAAAATTTTAAAATCCCTTTCTATAATACTATAAACCTAATCTGCTCTTACTCCTACTAATCCCATTGTCTAAGTATACAGAGAAAATGTCCCCCTTCCTTTTCTTCTAAGTATCACAAAGTTCTTGTGTATACTGGCACCACTAGAGCTGACATGCTTTCTAGGATCATTCTGGCTTATGCCTTGGTATCTAGGAACTTATCAATGAGATAAACAGGAGACTGGACATTATTTGCACTCTTCCTTAATTTATAGGGGTTATTGGATTGCTTACATGCTCTTTACTTATTCAGCATCCAAAAAGTCAACCACTATTAAATGGCATATTTCAATACATGCCAGTGAAGTAAGCTAAAGTCAAACAGTCATAAATTTAAGTTGGCAACTCCAACAGTGGTCCCTTCCACCTTAGATTTTCTTAAACAGTTTAAAAACAACTATTTTGTTCAGGCAGTAATATCTCAGTGCATGTTCTGTGTTATAATACTACTTGAGATGAAAATGAGTATGAATTTTTTTTTCTAGAGTAGCCATAAATTAATGAGTTTGTTTTTTTTCCTTAAGTCTCAAAATCCTGATTTGTTTGTTACACTCAGTTAAAAAATTATTGCTTGTTGCCTTTGTTTTGGGAGTAACACCATATCCTTACTGCATTTCTCCAGCCATATTAACAGTTTGTAAGATACTTAATCCAAAAGAACATAAATGAAGTACATCTAATTCTTTCTGTCTTCCTTCTGTTATATGTGCTACTGGATTTCTGGATTCCAATTGGAACCACAAAAACAAATGTGTTGAAATATATTCAGTTTTGTAAAAGGAAAAAAAAAAGGAACACTATTTCCAATAATCTTTATTATTCCTTTATTGATATGAATTTAGAAAATCTTGGCATTTGCAAGATTGTGACTTTAAACATTCAAGAAACTTAAGTGAGTGCTTCCTAATTATACCTAGAGGTCTCAGTTATCCTATAACATTTTGTATACTTCACACTTCATGAGGTAATAGGAATTAGCATTAGCATTCACTAGTTAGGTTTTGTCAGTCTGAGATAGTTACCGTTAGTAAAAATACAGCAGAAATGGCTAAAGTAAAAAGAATCTTTAGATGGTTACAGTAGAACATGAAAGGGCCCAGGTTCAGAGCCCTTCTAAATAGAGAACCATATGCAGCTGCACAAATCAGATGCCCATGGAGGCGGCCACGAATGGTGGCATAGTTCAGCTACTTTTGAATCCTGTGTTCTATCATCACATTTCCTATCAATAATCTTCATGGAAGATGTGCAAACCTCAAAAAGTTTGAAGATTTTATTTCTATGTCCACATAGCAACTGGATATATGTTTTCACAGATTATTTTGTCTAGGAAAGATTTTTTTACATTCATGAACTTTTGGGTTTCATCCAAATTGGTAAAAATCTTAGTAATATTCTAAGGTGGAAGAATTACAGTATCCCAGGTGAGCACACTATGAAGGGGGGAAAGTACATCCTTCAGATTTAGCATTTACTCATCTCATTAGGAATGTTTCCCCCTAAATTTGCATGATTCAGTTTTGCTGAGAAGACACAAATAAGATTTGCAAAATAATAACCTCAGCTTTCACTAATAAGCCAAGCAGTCATGCAGTTAGTCACCTAGTCTGGAAGCCCTCATTTTTATTCCCCAGGTGTCACACCTTCATAAAAAAGATGGTCCAAAAAAGAAAGGGGAGATAGTCTGTAAGGCAAATGCTGCCATCTAGAGAGAGAGAGAAAAGAACATACTGACTGATAATTTTCCAAATATAATCCAAGCAAAATCGAAAAGCTTCAGTTAGAGAATATGGACATTTTCCAGAAAAGTTCATCCCTTAGAAGAAATCAGTATTTCAAAAAAAGGAGCCATTGAGAATCCATTGAGAATCCATTTAACTAGAGATGAAAAGTTCTTCTACGAATAATTTCGTATAACAGAATCTATCAAGAGTTGTTTTTGGTTTTGTTTTTAATTTTAAGCAACAACCTTTAAAGATGATTTTTTCTAAGGCTGAAATTAAAATAACTGGGTGAGAGCTAATTGTTTAGAGCTAATTGTTGCTTAGAGCTAATTGTCTACAAAGTAAAGGAGTCTAGAGTTTTGGTTCAAATTTATCTTGTTTAAACACATGACAAAAATCCCAAGAAGGTTGAATTGTTGGTATACTGGTCAGTTTACCTTGTTTTCATGATGCGTACAAAGACACTGTTTACTCTGAGTGACTTTAAAGAAACACAAATTGTAAAAGAAACAGATAAACACTGAGGAATAGCTAAAAATACCTGAAAAACCAAGGGAAAGGCAGAGATTGTGTCTACGAATCACAGATATGGGCATTAAACAATCCACCTTCTAAGAATGAATAGTGCATACTGAGATGGTAATACTCAAATCCATTCACTTAGACACACCCCAAAACATTTCTAGTAACTCTTATTTGATTATACATTATCCAGATTATAAGAAAACAATGAAATTCTCATTTAAGAAATATCCTAAATGAGGTTGAAACTTAAGCGGTATGAACTAAAGTGGGTTCTCCAGTTCTCTTTTCAACTGCTCAGTATTTGGCTCTGTGAGAAGTTTTAAAATTGAACATTGTATTGTAAATTTCAAACTTTTCTGTGCTATAGCTTTACCTAGTATATATTTTGATGAGTTAATTATCAAATGATATCTATGATACTTATATATTAAGTACTTCTATATACAAATATAAGTTATACATAATTTATGCATATATAAGTATATGGTACATATACTAGATACATTTAAAATTATAAAAATAAACAAACTGAGATCTGACATTTAAATTTGTTTAAATGGAGGGTACATGCTTCTGATTATCAAATAATGAGAATAGTTATAATTAATTGAGCAATGTTATAAGCATTCATTCATTCAGCAAATACACGTTCAGTACCTATGATATCCCAGGCACGGTTTAAGTGGAGAGATACTATAGAGAACAAATATACATGCACAGTTCCATGAAAGCCTCATAATATTCTATAAGCAGTAACTGTTTGCTATTTCCCAGAATCTTACCCAAGGTCTTACTGCTTGCAAGTGAGGGAATGGATCTGAATTCAATTTCTGCTTACTTACGCATCATATTTTTTTATGGCACATTGTGCTGCCTCCCATATTGTTGTCCCTTTCTGTACTGATGGAAATTTTAAAAAGAAAAGTTTTGATTTCCAATAATTTAAGGAGCTGTTACAGGTGAGTATCAATGTGGCTCTTGCAAGGTTTATCATAATTTGGTCAAAACACTTAAATCCTTCACAAGCAATATCTCTAGTCATCAGGGAAATGCAAATCAGAACCAGGATGGGAAATTACTTCACACCCACTAGGATGGTTGGTACAAAACAAAACAAAACAAAAACAGGAAACAGTGGCAAAACAAGAACCCTTTTGCATCGCTGGCAGGAATGTGAAATGGTTCAGCTTCTGCGGAAAACACTTTTGGTGATTTCTCAAAAAGTTATATATAGAAATATTATATGACCCAGCAGTTCAACTCCTAGGTGTATATCCAAAAGAAATGAAAGTAGGGACTCAAGTAGAGACTTTTACCCCAATGTTCATAGCTGCATCATTCACAATAGCCAAAAGTGGAAACAACCCAAGTATCCATCAAAAGATGAATGGATAAAGAAAATGTGGTATATACATACAACAGAATATTACTCACCCTTAAAAATCAATGAAATCTTAATGCTACAACATGGATGAACCTAGGGTTCATCTTTATGCTAAGTGAAATAAGCCAGGCGCAGAAGGAAAAACACTGTATGATTCCACTTATACGAGATACCTAAAATAGGCAAATTCATAGAGACAACAAATAGAATAGAGGTTACTGGGATCTAAGGAAAGGGAAGAGTTGGGGAAGTTTATTGTTTATACAGTTTCTGTTTGGGCTGATGAAAAAGTTCTGCAAGTAGTGGTGTTGGTTATACGATGTAAAAGCACTTAATGCCACTTATGTGTACACTTCAACATAGCTAGAAATGACAAATTTTATGTTATGTGTATTTATCACAAATAAAAAAAAAGAAATCCTTGACAAGTAGTTATGGAGGTCTAGGCATCCCCAAAACAATGGGGACCAGAAAGGGCAGGCAAATGATGAAAAAAGGAAGACAAAAATATAGCACAGTGTCTCTTTTCACAGTATTTTTAAATAAAGAAGCAAATAAATGTTCGCTTATTTCAAAATTTAAATAAGATATTCCCCAAAATACATAGTTTAAAACAAACTTCTTATCCTTGCTATAATTTATCATCCATAGATGTTGTAAAAAGTATCTCCACATTTGGCAGCAAAAGACAAGATCAAACAGAATGCATTTGGTGTGATGGTTTATATTAGGATATTATTCTGAGTTATTTATTTGAAGAATGCAGCAATAGTTAACTTTCTAAAAAGATCACCATGTGGGAAATAGGGTTTCACTCCAAAGGAAGTATTCCAGGCCTTTTTTTTTTTTTTTATCTTCTTTGTTTTCTCACTCTCACATTGAGATACAGATTCTCTCTCACTCATGTGTGTGTTCTTATGTACATATTCTAAAAATGATAGAACAAACTAATACGAATTTTTGTATTCTCAATCTCACCTGAGGGATTTAACACTGAGATCCATGTGTACCAAGCAATTTCTTACAAAAATAATTTTATATCAGAGGAAGTTTAATAATTTGAGGCGAAATGTGTTGGTATCCTCTATAAAAATAATTATGAACAGGCAAAATATTATGAAGCATCCATGTCTGAGACTCCAAAAATTGTATATCCAAATGGTGCTCAATAAAAAACTGTTCAATCACCATCTTTGTATCTGGCACTTAAATGGCCAATATACATGCCTACTGTTAACATCTACCTGGTATTATATGAATCTAAGCAAGACCGCCATTAACTACATGTTAATACCCTTATATACAATTCACCATGAAGTTTAAATTTTCTTTTTTAGGCTTTTTTTTTTTTTTTGCTAACTCTTTCTACACATATTAATGTAGGCCCAGACTCTGAAAGCCTAAAATGAATTATGCTAAGTTGACAAAAACTTAAATTTCAGCTTAACTGGGAAGGATCTCAATTGTTAAACATTTTTAAAGTTCACCAGGATCAACATCACATGTTATTATTTTTAATCTAAGTCTAAAGGGCTAAAGAAAATTATGGAAGCAGATAGAGTTTTTGAACCTACATATAAATATGAAGCATCTACTACTTACTGGAGCATCTGTCTTAACCCTTACTTTATGCCCAGAAGGCCTCTAATGCAGAGGGGTTAAATGATTAAAAATAGATGTACTACTTCTCCCTTAAAGTAGCTTCCCTGGATTCAAATCCTGACTCTACTATTTATTAATCTACTAATTGGACAAGCTACTTTCTTTTTCTTGCCTCAATTTACTCATCTATAAAATGGGAATAATAATATGTTGACTTCATATTACTGTGAAAATTCAAGAAGGACTTAAAACAGCATTTGGCACAGAATGAGCAGTTACTATATATTACATATTACTATTAATCCTCTGTTTTAAAATAAAGGAGATCAAGACTAAAAACCTGGTACTTTCCTCACAAAAATTATAGTAGGACAGGAGGTCAGATCCTAATTCCCTATGAAACCGTGATATTTTGGAGGAAAAAAAGGAAATCATCTAGAGAACATTTCGTCACAGGATGGTTATGATTATTAAAATTACATCAATGGCATTCAGTCAAGAAACTCAAAAATTATGATACTCGTTGCTTCTACTTACCATTATAACAACAAAATTTTGTCGAGGAAAAACATTAATAAAATTTCAGAGTTAAGCATCCTTCTTCGTACAGACAGACAAAACACACAAGAAGATTTTTTGGCAATTGTTCGTATTTTATAACATTTTTTCTTTTGCAACTCTCTTTATAATAACTCAGGTTTAACCAAAAGCCAATTTTGAATGGTAAATAACATAACAATCAACAGATGAAGTTCTAATTTGGTTTGTAAAATACTTGTTGGTAAGCATTAGAGTAAAATCTTAGTAACAGTCTCTTCAGTTATAAGACATTCAGGGTTTGATGTTAGTAAAGATCTAATGCCCTTCCATATATTTTATGAAGTTTAGCATAAATCAACAAATTTGAAACCTTCAGTAGTTATTCTATCTAGAAAAAATGGACTTCACTTAAGCTTACTGATTAAAATGAGAAGTGCTGGAAAAATTTTAGGGTGAATAAAGTCAAGACGGACCTACTACCATAAACAGGGTGGCCAGTCTTTTCCAAAACAGAGGAAAGATATCCTTGCTCAGGGCAATTTCATGAAGTTATTTTCTTATGTGATTGACTAATGTCTTGTTTTGCTTGTTTTTTTGCTATGTGAGTTTAATGTTTGTTTTCTATCTGTCATGATTTTGCCCTCCTCCCAAATGATAAACTCTGCGTTCTACAAATAGTATCAGCTACAAAAAATTAACCAAGCTAACTTTTATGAGCTTGTTTTCTTCAACTACAAACATGAGATGAGATGCACCTCTGACCCCCCTGACCATCAAGTCAGGTCATTTGGCTGGAGAAACCGGCATCTATAGAAAGATACGTTGTCAAAGCATTGTTTAAAAACTAAGTGAGGAAATGTCTCTCACCTACTACGACAGAAGAATCAGTTGTTCTGTTGTTTAACATCTAGGCTAATATTCAGTAATTAATTTTCTTAAAGCTTTGTTAAGGTGAATTTTCCAGATATCTGACATTTAAAAGTATTTTATAAGCTTTAATAAGGTCTTCTTTTCTTTTTTTATCCCCCCTGTACTTTACATGTTTACCAAAACTCCTTCCAAAGAAAAAATAATGAACTTTTCTGTGTTCAAGTTTAAAAAAAAAATGACATCTGGATTGGGGAGGCCTAAGAGGAGGGAAGGAAGAAAGCAGATACAATATCCCAACTCCTAAAAACATCTAAACTGAAATACAAAGTAGCACCAGGAAATCAGTACCAGGTTTTGATAAAAAATGCTAATATAATGAAGCAAATGCTGAGCCAGATGTTACATATGAATGAGCCTCTTCTAAGAAGCACTGGGCACATTTGTAATATCCAAGGGGCCCAATCAGAAAGTTACCCTTCCTCTAAAGTTCCAGACTGAAACTCATAGTAACTGACTTATTCTCAGGGTTTGGCTTAAGAAAATTTTAGATTTGAAAAAACTACCATATTACTGTTTTTTATCTTTCACAAGTGATGAAATTTCTTCTAACAAATGCTTTTCCCCTGGAAAGTTTGTCATTTTCCTATTGTTACCTTTTGCTCATGTACAAAAACTCTTGCTATTTTAAAGTCCACAATAAGGCTTTATTTTGATGTGCTTTTGACTCAAAACTTAGTTATAACAGTTGGAAATGTGAATGACATTAGCATTGATCTGTCCAGGCATGCAGACAAAGACTAAATCAATTCTGGGATACAGTCATTCAGACTCAAGGAAAATGTCAAAATCTACCATACATATCTATTAATCAACTTACTTTCTACAGCCAAAACCAGCTCCTGAGAATATCTGACAAAAGTACCATAACTTTGGAGGAGAGAAGCTGACCAGTCTTATGGGAACCCCATTGTTGGAACTGAACGTGATAATGTTGAGTAAAATGCTTCATAGAACGTTTGCCAGTCTAACTAGAAAGTAACAAAGCAATTTCAACATTATTAAATCATTAGCAAATTCCTTTAGTGAACTTTGTGACATGAACTATAAGAGCAGCTTCTTAAGAATTCCCTGGCATGCAAAGCACATGTATCCTTGTATGCCTTCAACCAAGCTTATTAAGATCTACAATCATATGTTTTCAAACATACCATATAAACCCCTAGAGGGCCAAGGCCAAGGCCAGATGTGGTATTTTATCTATATTCTATCCTTGTCTGCCTCTTTGCTAACATTTCACTGAATACAGTACACAGTTCGGCACTCAGTGTCAAGTAATTGTTGACGAACAGAGCACACATATCCCTCTACATATCCTATACAGTACCACAAAATGAAGACATTTCAAATATTAAAAATGTTGATCAACTTTCTATAAAAGAGAACAAGGCAGGGGAAAGTAAAACGAAATTTACTTCCATTCACTTAATTTTTCTGAATTACTGAATGTGCAAAATCAACTATTTCAAGAAGAATCTACATAGAACACAAACTTTTCTAACCATGGAAATGAAAGAAACTTTCAGTTCATGGCAGTGACAAAGGATAGATGACCAAAGACAACTCATCTCCCTTTTTTCACCACTTCATCAAACACAACACTTAAAATTACTTAGGAAAGCATTGTGGTAATGCGTTGCTATAAAATGTTGCCAGTTAGAAAACACATTTTATCATCTGACAGGCCTTTATTTCCCCAGCCTTCCTTCATCATTAAAAATACTTCTATAGTTTGATGCATTTTTCCAGAGAGCAATGACTAGGTTAGATCAGCAACTTACTTTATCCACTGACACACAGACTGACTGATGGAAACTTCTAACGGCCTTAAGACCTTAAGCCTTGGTACAAGGGTTTACATCAGACCCTTCACAGAAGAGGAAAGCCATTTAATCCTAGAAACTTGCTAAACTTCCTACAAGACAAACCAGAGATTTTTGTGTGTTCCATTAATTCCCCAAAAAACAGCAAAATAATACTCTTATGTATCTGTGTGTTCATATTTCTTTTTTTCCTGTGTATTTGTGCATTAGAAAAGACAAGTGCTTAAGACTGAGCTTCGGGTGGCAACCCCAATTTCACTCTGTACCATGTGTCATGCTTCCTATTAAATGCTACTGCTTGCTTGGGTCCCAAAAAATAATTGCTACCACTTCATTCTGGAATGACATGCAGGTTTTAAAAAAAAAAAAAAAAATGAAGAAAAGAGAGAGAGGGAGAGAATGCCAACGGACACTGTGCTTATCCTCCTAAAAGCAAATTCAAAGGTTTCATAATTTAAATGGAAAATGACTCCAGGGCACATTCACCCACGTGCTTTTTATTAAATTATTGAAAGCTTTTTTATCTCTCTGCATTTTTTAATTCTCCACTCTAATGTATATTTTCTGTGTATTTGTACCGAATGAGAAAAAACTCCCAAAAGATTTGCATAGCAAGGAGCGGAGCCTCCTGTTCCCTGAAATTGATGTATGTTTGTGAGGAAATCCAGCATGTGATTTTCAAAACCTGCAGGTTCATTGTAAGTTAAACCATGTGGCCTCCACTCAAATCATTCCTTCCTTTCAAAATCACTCATAAGAATTCCCAATTGCCCTCCTCCCTTGAATCTCTCCGCACTAATCTACTCCCCCACCAAGCCCCCCACCGCCCTCCCCCCAGCTCCATGCCAGTGGAGCCACTGGGGGGTGGTGGTCCACTACCATCTGAGTGACCCCTTCATCACTGAAAAACCACTGCAATGCCCTCTCGAACACTGAGCTGCATGTGTGTTTTACTCTCTTATTTCAGATAGGAAGTTTTTAAATACAAAAAGGAAACTTGCTTCAGTAAGGCACACAGAGAATATTTTCAGCGTGTGTCAGAATGATCTGGAGGGCTTGATAAAAATAGTTTCCTGGCTTCCTTCTAGAAATTTTGAATCAGAACACTGATGGGTATGTAGGAATTTGTATTTTAAATTTTAGAACTTCGGGACACTGACAATATGTTTATGTCTTTACAAAAGCCAGAAAAATACACTTGAAAGAACATGATTCTTCTCATAACGAAACGTACCTATTTTGAGAGTGTGTATTGTTGAATAGATAAATTAAAAGCAAGAATATTCAGCCTCAAGAAGTTAAAATCTTAAGCACTATACTATGTGCCATCAGTAAATCAAAAAAGGGGGGTAGGAAATTTGGTAAAAAGGGCAGCTTTTGTTTCATCACCAGTTTTTTAGATTTTGCCACAGCAACCTGGGTAAAGCCTGAGAGTCATACATCATCACTGAAGATGACCTATGGCCTTAATTCTCAGACAAAAGAATTAAAATACGATTTCGGTAAAGAATTTGCTGTACATTTTAAAATCTTTTGTTGGATCATTTTCATTTAGCCTAGGCCTCATTCACCTCAGATTTGCAGGGAATCCTGCTGGAGGGTGTCTTCAGAGTTGTTTTATGACAATCTAAAAGCCGATATAGGATTAGCCCATTTAAGCAGGTGAACGAGGAGTTTCACCTTGATTAGGAAGCTGCAGCCCTGCCCAGAAGTGTGGACTGTGCACTGCACAGCCAAAAGAGCTTTATCAGTCCTGAGGGGAGGGTGTTAGGCGAGGATGAGCTCACACTCAGCGCTGGGATTAACTTCGGCTCAAACAACAACCTGCCAGTGCCTGCTGCCCCACCGGTCCTGGAGGCCAAGAACCCAGGACACCAGACCTGTAAACAGCAGTGACTCTTTCGTGTGTTAATTAGCACTTTCTAGGGGAGCTTGCTTTTGAGCTGTAAGACCTGCACTCCAAAATAATGGTGAAGAGGTGCACACATTCAGAAGAGTCCGAGCAGAAATCAGGGTGACTTCCAATCTGCAAAACCTGCCAGGATGTGTTATTTCTTAAATGCCAGAATGATCTGATTTGTTCATCCAGAGACTGCCCTGTTTTCCTTAGTAGAAAGAAGGAACACTTATGGTACATTTCTTAATAGTTTTATAGGGAATGTTATTTCTTTTAGTCAAAGACAGTGTTTTCCATCTGCCATCCCTTCAGTGATTTAAACTGTCCCTGTGTCTCATGACCACATCCAAAGAGTCTTTCCATGTCCTTGGAATTCCTGACAGCATTAAGGGAGTGGTTCAAAGAAATGTGTTTACTGGGGAAACTGGAGAACGAGGGATTTCTCTTCAAGGGCACTGAGATGTGGTTTTTGAAAGGATATGCTGTGCTTCTGAGAAGTTAATCACGTTCACTTACATTTCTGTAGATTGTACAAAACTCTGGAAAAAAAAAAAAAAGAGGTATACATGAAAGAGCACCGACAGGGGCACGTGGGTGGCTCAGGCAGTTGAGCCTCTGCCTTCAGCTCAGGTCATGATCCCAGGGTCCTGGGATGGAGCCCCACATCAGCTCCCTGTTCAGTGGGGAACCTGCTTCTCCCTCTCCCTCTGCCCCTCCCCCTGCTTATATGTGCACATGTGTGCTCATGCTCTCTCTCTCAAATAAATAAAATAAGGAAGGAAGGAAAGGGATGGGAAGAGAAGGGAAGGGAAAGGAAAGGAAGGGAGGAGAATGGACAAATTCAAGGGGCAGGGAAGGCAAAGACTGAAAAGGTGTAACGAGCACAGCAAATGACTGTTGGCTAATGTGATAAGGCTCTAGATTCTAGATTCTTTTTACTCCACAGTGTGGTACACGGGTCAGCGTAATCAACATCACTTGTGAGCTTGTGAGAGCTGCAGTATCTTAGGCCTTTCCTGAGACCTATTTCATCAGACTCTGTATTTTAACTCGATCTCCAAGTGGTTCATCGGCACGTTAAGGTTTGAGGTGCACTGTTCAAGAAAACTACAAGAGCGCATGACAGGTAGAGCTTCTGAGCCTTGAGCTTCAGAAGACATTCCAGATTTTATTTATAGATGAAAGAAGGTAAAAGAAGAGTTTGAGCTGGGGAGTTACTTTAGGAAGAGTAACATACTATTGTGTAATAGAATTTGGAAATATACACAGACATATTTGTATCTGTAGAGATATAGGATATAGGATATATAGAGATATAGGATATATAGCAGAGAGACAATTAGAATCCTAATGAACAGTTCGCTTGACAGCCATGCAGGATAAATGATTTAAGAAATATTTAAAGGGGGCACCTGGGAGGCTCTTGGGATTGAGTTCCATGTGGGCCCCCTGCTCAGCAGGGAGTCTGCTTCTCCAGCTGCCCCTGCCCCTCCCTGCTCATGCTCTCTCTCTCTCTCTCACCACACATGCACATGCATGTGCACTCTCTTTCTCAAGTAAATAAAATCTTTTTCAAAAATAGAAATATTTAAATATATTACACTTTAGCCTATATTTACTTTTTACTAATTCCTATCAAGATTCTTTGCTCCTAGTTTCCAGGAAGCTAAATGGTCAGAAGTGTCATTCCCAGGTAACATTTTATCAAGCAGCAATTCAACAGAGGCTAACTCCACAGATGATAAGTTCACAAAACACATGTCAACTCATTATCACCTTTGCAAAGGAACTAACACAAACCCGTGATAGTACCATGAAAAGTAAGAGGGGAAGTAGAAAGATGGAAGGGTTGGATAGAAATCTGTGTGTGAGAGAGGCAGAGAAGACCAAGAAACATACAGGTGTGCCCTGCTATCCAAATCCAAGAACTTGATGAATTTCATTAGCAGGGAATGTGTGTATTGTCAGAGAACATTAAGTTAGAGAGACCAGTAAAGGCGATATAACCAGGGCCATTTACTTAGAAGTTCACTGACAGAGAATTGATAGACCGTCAAGAAAAGATATACCCCAGCCATCCTTCTGTTAATGAATCATAATGACTTCCTGTTACAGCAGTGAGCATGGTCCATGACTCAAGAGAATGAAGTTGTGAGCTTTTTATCCATAGTTTCTTTTCTTCTGTGTCTTTAATGCTTTTCCTATAAGTCAGTCCTCTCTCATTTAGAGGTAAGCATAGCAGAACCTTCTGCAATTATGGATAGAGCTGGTATAGAAAACCATCTCTGAAGGACTGCTATCTAGGGTAATTATACTTCACTCAGACATCGCGTGGAACAGTCTTTCTTCCTCAACTGATATGCCACACTAATTCCTGCAACCTGACTTACTTACATGCAAGGCTGGTACTGGCTAGAGACAATGACAGCAGCTAATTTAATGTGAAACAAATACCCAGTTAACAACTGTCTCCCTACATCTGCTTTCACAATTCCATCCATTTCTCTTTTAAGAGTCCATACTGTAGAGGTTCCTGAAGACCCATTTCTTTGGAGCTAGTACACACAAGACTTGAGCTGTGTTGTTTGGGCAAGTTACTTAATGCCTCTTTGGGCCCCAGGTCCTTCATGTATAATATGGGGAAAATATCAATTTCTACTTCATAGTGTTGTTTAGAGGATAAAATGATAATGTGTATGGGGGGGTGTGTATACAACACTTAGCACATGCTAAGTGTCATGTAAATAGTTACTATTCTCAAATATTACTGACACGATCTGTTGTTGAGTTTATTGCTCACCCCAATAAAGAAAAAGAAAACCTTGGCAGAAACTTTGACAGTGTCGTGAAGCCGGGAGGAGGCAAGGTCAACATTTGTTGGGAATTGGAAACTGGTTTATGGTTGATCTTTTAGTTAAAGAGCTTGCTTACAGTTAAGTGAAGGTTAGGATACAATTGCCTGTCCCTAACTGTGTTTTGATGCTTTCCATTGATGATTTGGTGGCTCTTTAGGAAGTTCCTATAATGAACAGTAAAGCCATTTGTGTGGGTGAGAGGCTCATGAAACAGTGGCCAAACTAATACAGACAGTAAGTTGGTTGGCTTTTGGAGCTGTTACTGTTTTGGGCTTCTTTTTGTGTGGTAAGGGGAGGGAAGGCTGAGGGCCATAATAGGGGTGGTAAGTACTTTCACTCCTCAGTGTATGTAGATAGACAGTTCATGTGGTGATTATTATTATTTCTTCTTCTTGGTTCTACTATTGTTATGTTTCTCAGAAGAGGTGTTAAGTTAGCTAGCTACCACATTAACTAGAGTGGTTAAGATAATCTATTTTTCCCATAATCACCCAGGAACCATCAGGACTCTGAGAAATCAGATGAAATGGAGAGAAGCTCCTAGAAAGTCAGATCTGAATAAAGCAAAAATGTAGAGGACTGTAAGGGGAGTTGGGAAGGAGTGGAGTAAACAGAATGATCTATGAGATGGTATCAGAAACACGTTGCCTGGTAGCACTTTTTTTTTTTTTCCTGATATCATTCTGCTCCTTTCCAACATTTAATCACTTGCTTTGGGTCTGATTCTTAGAGGGCAACAAGAATCAACCACTGTATTGGTTTTTCCTTTGTTTTTCTCTTTGAAGCCATTAAGGTATCTGAACAATCCTTTGAAGAAGGCATTGCACACAATATTATTAGAAATAAGAATGCTATTTGTAGATGGATGCATGTACATATATTAAAGGGAGCCAGTGTGACTATGAGTAAATGGCAAGGGCTTTGAACTGGGTGGGTGTGCCTTCAAATCCTGTTTCTGCCACTTACTAAGTGTGTGGCCTTGGACATGTTATTTAACCTCACTTCACTTATCAAACTTCACTTTTCTTATTTATAAAATAAGACCACAATATCTACTTGTAGGAAATGTTATAAAGAAATAATTACTAGCATATAATTCTCAATAAACTGTAATTACATTAGAATGTGCTGGTAGGCTTAGTATTTTATAGGTTATATATGGACTCTGGATATCTGAATAGATCACTATATAGTAATGAATTATATACCAAATAAGTACAAATTAGTAATTGAAATATATTTTATCTGCTTTTTCTAGATAAAACTAAAATCTTATTATACAGATGCACTCAAAATCACAGAATTTAATTATAATCGCCAACATAACTAAAGTATAGTACCTAAAATTTCACCTACCTAACAAGTAATCTTATTCTTATTTATACTCAAGGCACTCAGTTTTTATGTCACTTATTGTCATTAATTTCCATGGAAAGAAATATTTGCTTTTGAGCTTTTTCCCATTTTTTTATAACATTATAAAATCTAAACTATCAAAAAAAAATCTGGAGTTATCCCAAAATCTGTTTTTTTTAAAATCACTATTGAAACTACAACATTTTTAAAAAGAAAACTTATATGGACTTATATAATCTATTTATTATAGCAAACAAATATCAAATCCACATGTTTGACGAAAAGAATCAATTGACGAAACAGGTTTCAAGGGATCTAATAATAAAAAAATTAAAAGGCAAACTATAATTCTTCCCCAAAGAGGTTTATAATAAAAAGAGATGAAAGTGGCATTGTAATGAATAACATTTTTTTAACATGCATAATGCATTTCATTTTAATACTATGTTGACACTGAAGAGCAATCGTGTCTTTTCTCTTCCTCTTCCTTTTCACGGTGCCAAAAGAGCCCATACATCCAGGTAGCCTTCAGATATAGTGTCAGAGAGCCCCCATTTCTATCACTCCCTGATGATGAATGAGGTTCTTTTTCTAAACAAATAAGCACTCCAGAGAGTTACCCTTGACAGGGTTGTTAATCCAGAGGCTTCCCTTATCACCGCAGAACTCAAGGGCTGAAGGTTTACAGGATCCCTGCACGGCCTGGCTCTTGGGCAGTTGTCCGGAAGCTGCATGGCACATGGCCACCCTTTTCAAAGAACAGCCAGGCTCTGCCCTTCTCTTCAATGTTCTATTTCCAGATCTGGTCCTCAGCTAACTTGGGCTGTTTCCTCTTAGCAAATTGAAATCATTCCTATTATACATGCAGCAATTGGCTAATGGGCTACATTAACCGTAGCTTTCATTTTCTTTCCAGAAAAGCAACTTACCAGCATAAAATTCTCCTGCACGCAAAGCATATTAAAGACAGGGAGGTTAACGACTGGTCCTGGTCTACAAAAGCAGATGTAGAACCACCGCCTTGGATTCCAGGATATGAAACAAAGAGACAATCTTCATCTCTTATCAGCGATGTATAAATTTCTTCCCAAAACTCGCTGGTCCTTGACTTTGCTTCCATTGACATCTAGACCAGAGGTCAGCATTTCTTTTTACATTCCAGAAGTTATTAGGAATCAACTTCATTTTATATTCCTGCTAAGAATTCATGAGTTGGCTTTAACTCAATGAGGTTCAACAAATCTCTTAGTAGCATCTCTAAAAATACCTGTCGAGATGATGATTAGGCAGTCAGGAAAAGGACTTCTCTAGATAATACATACCCCAGATATTTTTGAAAGTATCAACATATATGTATATGTGTTTGTGTGTGTATGTATACATATATATATATATATATATTTTTTTTTTTTTTTGATACAAGTGAACAGTTAAAATCGGTTTTCCTCTGTAAATGATTAGCGGGCACTTTAGACCTCCTTCTAACCTCCTCTATTCTTCGAATTCCACAATGTAGCACCGCAGGAGATATGTAGAAATAAAGAATGCATATTTTTTATCCCAGTCACAAGCCTTATGTCTTAAAAGGTTTAGGAAAGGCATGTGACATGGCCTGTTTGAAAAGCAGAGCATAATGTGTTTTCAGTTTATAAATTATAAAATATTCAAAAGCACAGACTAACACCAAGGAATTGGTTACTGCTCCATATCTGGAACTGTTTTTTTCTCTTTCTCTTATCTCCTTGCTTTTTCTTTTTTTCTCTCCCATTAAGAACAAAAGGCAAATAAAATGCAAATGAAACGCCTTAGGCCTGAGAAGATAAGAAGGAAAACATCTGTGCCTAAAAGAGAAAGAATGAGGGGGGTCTCTTTGAATGCTTATCAAACAAATTATTTAATCATGGGATTTTTTTTTTTGATTGACCAGTTCCTAGGATGTTATTTTCTAATGTGCGTGTTGCTTGAATATTAAATTTTACAACCCTATAGTTAAGCAAAACGGGGATACTATTTTGTATTTTGTTTTCAACTTCCTGCACAAAAAGCCTAAAAACTATAGTTCATAAATACCGCTGTTCAGTGCAGAAAGTTTGCTATTTTATAACAACCCCGAATTGCTGCCTACCAAATACCACACAAAATGAGGACTCTCAACCTCCTATTAGATTACGTCATTGCATTTGTTAAGAAGGAAGAGTTGGAATATGCTCTATCCCAGTGTAATAATGAGCTTTCTAAATACTCGGAATCTGTGTGAGTAGCCATTTAAGCCTTAAATTGGGATCTATAGGCCTTTCTGAAGATTCAGCATAAATGAAAGATAAAGCAGGCCACATTAAAATGGCTCAAGAAGATCCCACACTAGGAGAACCCAGTGTTTTCACAGTTCATACAAATCTTTACATGTGCATATCAGACCTAACTGAAAAGGCGAAAATCGAAGGAAGGATCAAAACCTGTGTAACGTTCCCAGGTAGGGTTTTTACATTCGCATAAAACCCATTCATTCAAATTCCGAGGCTGGTTTTTAAAATTCTCTGTATTTACCATGAACTACTAAAAGGGAAAAAGTTATTTAGAATCTCAACATAACTGAACCTTAGTAAAATACTGCAAGCAGAAAGTTACGTATAAGCAACAATCCCTCCCAGCTCCTACCTCCTAGATACTTTGTTTTGTGACTATGTCATACTTTTCTTAGGCCATATTCAATCTTTGTAGCAAGAAAAAATGTTCCCCTTACGTTGTAAGACTATAGAGAAGTACATAGTTGTGATAGTTACATTTATCAAAAAAATCTGTTAAATATCTTTTTGACCTAACTTGAGACTCAATTCAAAACACCACCATGATTTATCTATCATTGTAGTACTTTATATATTTCATATAAATTTCAATGAATAGATGAAAATATATTATTCCTAATGTCAAGTATATAGAAACTATATTATAATACAGCAAGTATTAAAAGGAGAAAGTACTTAATTTCTAGGAAGACTTTAATCAATGCCCCCTGTATCAAGATGGACAGTATTGTTGAAAGATAAATGTAAGTGTAACAAAACTAAATATACAACTGCAGACTCTTAACAGAGATTAGATAAATGAGAAACAATTCAAAAGAAAAGTTAAAAAATGAATTAGAGGATTTATTTGTCTAGTTTCAAAAGCCATGACTTCAAAAGATTCTGGAAAGGAGTATCGGTTCAAAAAACAAAGTAAACGGAGAAAAAAATTATTTGCAGAAATAGATGATTTTAAAAATTGAAGTAGGGAAGATGAAAATTAGGTGAACGAATCTTTTCTAAGTAATGGCAAAAATTTTGCCAAAACAAACCCGAGTTACCTTAGAGCTACAATTTAGAGCCTTCAAGTTTTGTAATGGAAATAAAAGGATATTTTATAAGAAGCTTATCTTTGTTCTTTCTGGAGTCTTATCTTTCTAGAGTCTTAGCTCGATTCTGTTGGATAAATTAAATCTTATGAGAAAATCTTGTTTCTTAGAAGAATTGCTATGTCTATCTGAAGTGAGTTTACAGCCCCTTATCTTAGAATAAATACGTGATTGGATAGTTGTATTGCAATCAATGACATTTTCCAGAGACATTAACTAGAGTTGCATTTGAGATGTTTGGATAGAGGAGAATCTTTCAGGCCTTTCATAGGATGTATTCATCTCCAATAATCAGGCAGATGTACATCTCAATTGCTCTTTATTTTTACGTATCTATTGACTGGGACCTTCTGCTGAGGAACAAACACAACAGCATCCATGAGAGAGCTATCAAGTGTGATGTAACCTCAGAGAGAGATGTGTCCTTGTTTTCCTCCCTCTGTTATCTCACTAGACAAATCTCTCCAGCCTTTAATTGCACCCTTGACTGTGCAATAATTAACAGTTTGGGTTGGGGGAAGGGAAGAGTCTTTTTAAAAAACTATGTAATAGATTAGCCGTTTTTACCATATACCTCAATTTAGCATGGGATTGATTTGTAAAATAGAAATTGCTTGGCAACTGTCATTTCATGTTCCGTTTGGACACTACCGGAAAGCATTTAGATTGATTGAGTGTTCTTTAAGATGAATGTATAAAGTTGATTTAACTGATACCAGAGTTTCTCTTCCCATTTATCGTTACATACAATCTGTGTAGCTCATTGCGTGTTATCTTCTTTTTGAAAAAGATCAACAGAAGGGAAAGAGAGTCTCTCTGTGTAGTTCCTCGGAAAATAAACAGTAACTCCAGCATCCAAGACGGGAGGAGGAGGCAAGGCTCCCAGTCTCCCAGTGCAGTCTGTAATGTACGTGAGGTAGATGAGGGCTGCTCCCCAGAAATTCCCATTAGAGAATCCCCTTTAATAATGAAGTCAAACCCCAGGCGAGATCATTCACTGGGCTTTCATCAGTTATACTCACATCTCATCTTACCACAGGACTAGTCAAGTAAATGAATTGAACAAAAAAGTTCTCCAAAATGGAGATGAGAAACTGAGTTCATACTCTTAACAACAGGACTCACTGTTCAAACTGCTTTACATACTCACAAAACAGAAACTGGCTTGATATTACAAAATATTTTAGCAAGAGTAAGTAAAAACTAATCCTATTCTCAATGAACACTTTTTAATGGTGAGATGATAATGGTTTAGGACCTTTATTTCAAATGAAGACTTTAAACAGCAGAGACATTTCCATAAGGAGATGTTATGAAGTTATTTATGTCCCTTTCTATATATGAAAACTTTAGGCTTGATTCAGTTTGTTTTTATATTATGAAATAAGATTGTGGTTTTTAAAATAACATGTAGTTTTAATCACTAAACATTCCTAGCTAAGGGGACACCTGGGTGGCTCAGTCAGTTAAGTGTTTGCCTTAGGCTCAGATGGTGATCCCAGGGTCCTGGGTTCTAGATCAGACTCCTTGCTCCGCACAGAGCCTGCTTCTCCCTCTGTCTGCTGCTCCCCGGCTTGTGCTCTCTCTCTCTCTGACAAATAAATAAATAAAATCTTAAAAACAAAATTCCTTGATATGTATTTGTAAATGTGAAGTGTGTGGGAGTATTCAAGTTTAGAGACTATAACAGAGTTTCTACTCAAGAACGCAATCCAAGAATTATTTTTTTAATTCTATCATAAACGTAAGGCGCAATGTGAAAATCTTCCAGATACGACAGCTTTTCATCAGTTGTAACCTTGCTTAAATAAACCCCCAAGCCTAGAGGAAGTAAAGGTAGGTCAGATGTTAGGCGGAAAATAGGCTAAGGGGTCTCTCCTCGCTGACCACTGTGATGACCGTTTAAACCACCCTGGTTTTGAGGATGGTGTGAACCTATGGTTTCAGAATTGAAAAGTAAAATGTCATGTACTCAAACATAAGAAATACAGGCACAAAACTTACAAGGTAGGCTCAGGAATGACTATATCACTTGTGGGACCCAGTGCAAAATGAGCACGTGGGAAAACAGCAGAGCGTTGAACGAGGGGCAAGTCTTGTGTGGCTCTACAGATCACACCATGCGTCCATGAAGCCAGCCCTGGTTACAAGGACTGCAACTTGTAAGGAAAGAATAGCTTAATTGGCTTTGAGTAACTTCTCCATGCTTCATGTTATTCTCCATCAACTAGTCTCAAAGCACAAAGCTACATGTGCATTGATTGGATATGCATTCGGAGACCTTTTACCTGGCCTCTGTTTGTGTGGCTTCATATCTTTATGACATGGAATGAACAGCTTGGCGCCACGTTGCTGTTATCCATTAACCATTCCTGTTTTCCTAATCATCTTTGACTCCATCTTTCTCTGTCCTATCTGTTATTGTCTTCGGAAAAGAGATGTGAGGTTTCCTTAGCCTGTTCTGGTTTACATGACATGATTTGTGTATCTGCCTACAAGAGTTTCTCAAATGAACCCTGTGCATTATCTTCTTCCCCCAGCCCCTCCTCCTCTGAAGAAAGAAGAAAAAGGTCGTACATCTGTAAAATGACAGCATTTATGAAAAATGAGAGTTTGGCCCACATGGCTCTCATCAGACACAGACTCATCTGCTGTGCCACAGACACTGCTCATTTCCTTCAGAATCAGACTACAGTTAAAAACAGGAAACACCTAATAAATTGCCGGGTCTATCAAATTAACAAAGCATAAAGAAACCTTCTAGGTAATCAATGAGTATTGCTTGCTTAGAGAAATCAAAGTGTCAAACATAAGGAACCTAGACTTATGACTGTATTTTCGTCTATAAAACTACTTTAAGATGTCAACCTTAATTTAAGAAAGTGTGAAAAAAATTAGACTTTTTATCTAATTTTTGGTCACAGATGGACTTGAAGTATTTCAAAAGCAAGAACTTTTATCATGTGTTTATTGTGCTAAGATTTTTAGGCACACATTTTATTTAAAAAAAAAAACAGAATAAATTAAATATACAACAATCATACAAATGACAGAATTCTCAAGGTGATCTCCCTTTGTGTGAAATTAATCCCATTTTTTAATGGGATTTATTGGGGATAATGGGATTTAATGGGGAAAATATTAGTATCACAAAGAGTATCATAGCAATATCTAATTGTTAAAAGCTGTTGTTTTCGTATATTTTTGCCTAGAAGTGAAATCAGTAATAAGCATGAGACAAGAGTATACTTTCTTGAGCTATATTTTAGATAATAAAAATACTAAGAAAATTTAAATTTGGAAAAGAAGATACACTATGGAATTGCAACCCTTCTCAACCCTACTCCTAAAAAAAACCCTTTCTTCTTGAGAAAACAGAGGGTAAAAGTCTGAAAAAAAACTTTGCCCTCATTTCCTTCAAAGCCTTTCAAAGTCTAATCTCTCTAATGCTTATGTGCTCTGGGTTTCATTTCGATCCTTAAAACAAGTTTCTAGGAAAATGTCAAGGAAATAAAAACTTTTCAAAATTGATAAGAAGACTATCCCTTACGTTCCTAAGTTTGAATATACTCATTAGGAAAACAACTTTTATTTCCAGAAAGAATTTAACTGCTCTGTCCTCAGAAGTCACACAAATGTTTCTACCACCACTCAGACATTTTACTATTCAAATCAAGAGTCTGTGTCACTGAGAGCATTATTTGTCCTGTGTATGAGTGACCCCTTCAGGTGCTGTATTGAAAAGACTATTCTATTTAAACAGTGGAAGAGGGTCCCCCTAACATAACTCATGCATGCTAAGAATTTTCAACAGACCAATTTATTCAAAAGTTCCTGAGAATGATGACTATAATTTTAAACAAAGTAAGAAAAAAAATGCTTCTTTTGACAATGCATTTTAGGCAGTATTCACACATATTGACCAAGAAACAAATTTTGAATACCAAATACAAGAAACTATGCTAGAAATAGCCATACAAGTCAGAATACCACATCAGGAGCTATGTCAAATAATCCATGCTCTGATTTTATATAAGATACCAGATTTTATTAAATCATGTATCTGGATCTTTTCCAAAAATATATGGTGGCAACAACAATAAGAGATATAATAACACGTAATTCCTGCCCTTTAAAAGTTTGAAATTGTATTGCAAACTGCATGAAAAAAAAATAATAATTAAGCTAGACTTGTCCAGGAAGACATAATAATGTCATTGTCCTCATTGTCTCAGATAAAATGTCTGAAGCTACCTGAGCAGTAGGCTGCCATGAAAAAGCAAGTATTCAGAACTGCAATAATTCTGAGTCTGTGAAAAGTGAAATGACTTTGGAGTTGGATCCAAGCAAAAGTACCAACACTAAACCTAATGCCTAAGGATGGTGGGATTCATGACCCTGGAGTTCCGCTCAAACTGACCATACATGAGGTACATTTTAGAAGGTAGGGTCATAATGACATGAATCTGGAAAGTGATCCCTGTCTGTAGGCAAGTAGTATCTTGATGTGAGATAGAATTAGAAGATAGAATGAGACAATGCCTCTGCCAGCGTGGCTGTGTGTTAAATACAGAATTCCAGTTCTCAGAAATAAAGGATTAGTAAGGGTCAGGCCCAAATCAGCCTGATATTCAGAGCAAGATGTCATTTTGGGTTGTATTTGGATTATAAACTAGTAATCATGGGATCCACATTTGGATAATAAAAATACAAGAAAACTTAAATTTGGGGGGGGAAAGATACACTATGCAATTACAATTGATATTCTTCTTATCAATTTTGAAGAGTTTTTATTTCCTTGACATTTTCCTAGAAACTTATTTTAAGGATGGGAATGAAACCCAGAAGTTAAGAAAAAGGCAAACTAGTGCAATCAGTGTTCATCTACTGAACGTCAGATTCAAAGTTGAGAGCAACAGAGATATTCCTTATCCCTTCCTCATGACAAGACTTACGGATCCTTAATGAGTAGTCAAAATTGACTTTCATTGCCTCAGCAACTGTGCCAAATATTGGACAAACTTAACAAGCAGGAACAGACCCAGTAGAAAATATTTGATGAAAACCATTGAGCAAGGGTTAGATTTTGAAAAAGAAGCAGAGGAATGTGGAGTTTGCAGGGGAGGAATGATATGTACTAATGTTTAGGAAATGAGACCTGTTTATTGGACATTCTGCCAGACATTAATATCAATAATCCATATTTTTATATATGAATGGTATAATAATTTTTACCATATAAAATGACATGGAGACAATAAAGATCTTCAAAGGCTACCTGAATCATTTTTAAATATTTTTAAAAATTTAAATTCCATGTTAAAAATATAATTTTTACATTAAGCAGAGGTAGATTACTTAAGCCACTTAAAGAGATCACAAGTCTATGCCACTTGATTCAGTGAACGGCTTTGTGTACTTGGCTTTATTCTGTTAACCATTTTAGTAATTACTTTGCTGAACATATAGAGGTATAAAATTTTGAAGCTAAGCAGATTACGTTGTATGCCTGATGTGTATTACACAGATGACAAAAACAAGATTAAAAAGTATCTTGGTAAGTATAAAAATGAGCCCAACCACAAATATAAAATTGGACAACGCTAGATATAATGTACTCCCTTGATGTTAAAAAATAATTCAACATTCTTAGATGAAAAGTTCAAAACTGTATAGATTAATTCTGTTTATTTTATACTTAATACAATTTAAATAAAAATAAAGCTTCTGGCAAAGGTGATGGAATATGACAGAGATACAGAATTTCTGAATGAATAAATACATAACTGACATTTTTAGAACAGAATGAAGCTGAAAAATTTGTTCTGTCAGCTAGAGAAATAGACTATAAAGCCACAGTAAATAAGCTGATACAATCAAGTTGGTGCATATACTCCTATTTTGGGATAAATTCTTAGAGTATAGTCAAATCTATTTTTTGACTCTGCTCAATAGCTAAATCTTTTTTTTTGAGCAGGCCTTATCAATGAATTACTATTTGCAATCAAATATTCCCAATAATAGGATAATGTACTAGCTAAATTAGTGAAGTTCTATAAAAAATCAGCTGGATACTGACCTTTTTGAGTCAGTCATTCTGCTGCCACAAACTAATTCTCTATAAGCCTTAAGAAAACATTTAAGGCAATGTTCACAACTGAAACAATTTACTTTGTAAGCTCACATCCCCCTTCTCCCCCCTTTTTTTTCCTCCATGACTTCTTCAAGAAAAAGTAAAAATAAAAATCATTTTCAGTAAAACCCTGACCTAGGACATGCTGAGTGCCTCCCACCTCTACCATGAATTCCAGAAGACAGAAAACAAGCTGTGGTTCAAAGAGGCTCATTATTTCTAGGGTGACATAGAGTGTGTCCCACAGACAGCATGTATCTTCAGAGCTAACTTTCCCATGGTCCAGCCTCTGCCTTGATCTGGCAGATAACAGCATGCACAGAGAGAGCGTTAAAGACAGAACTCTGAACGTTTACAAGAGAAACAACTCCATGATCCATGCTCAAGCCTTATGTAAGAAAACAAACCTTCCAAGGCAGTCAGTGAAGAAACCATACCATCAACTCCCATCTGACCAAGTATTCCACCCATTTTTAGTGAGGAAGGACCATCTTACCACCCTGTGGGGGGTTTTTTGTATTTTTGAACTTATAAGCATCATAAATTGTTACTTATCAGCTTATATTTCTCACTCCATTATACATGTTCAGTTATTCTAGCTAATTATTTTTATGAGCAATGATAAATTCCCAAGAGAAAATAACTATTTCTAATAAATATCTTGAATGAGAGTAGACATTATATGATTCAAATCAAGACTATTTTTTTTCTTAAAAAACTGCAGAAAAAGCAAGTATCACCCCTTGTAGGATGTCTCTTAAGAAAAATGATTTCTATCAGCATATGTCATGCGTTGCATAAAAATGCTCTAAAAATGCATTATCTAATCCTGTCATGGATTCAATGTACTCTGAATCAGTTTTTAAATTGGTACAGAGGAGGTGCCAGGGTGGCTGAGTCCGTTCAGCATCTGACTCTTGATTTCATCTCCAGTTGTGATCTCTGGGTTGTGGGATCAGGCCCACATTGCATAGAGTTAGCTCTGTGCTCAGTGTGGGATCTGCTTTTTTCCTCTCCCTCTGCTCCTCCTCCTGCTTGCTCACTCACTCCCTCTCTCAAATAGTAAATGAATGAATAAATAAGTAAATAAATAGAAATAAACTGGTACACAGTGTTTATAGGGCCAATGTGATAACATCAACACCTATTAAGGTACTGAGTTTAAAGTAACCAGCTTCTTTATGGACATGAATGTGGGCATGTGTGCATACGCACACACATACACAGATATGTAGAAGTAACAGGTAAAAATGGGAAAACTATGTTAATAATTTAGTGCCATCCATTACTACTTTTGGACAAAGAAAGCCAACACATACCATACTGAGTAAAAACATCCCATTTTTCATTTTAAGTCTAGAGAAATACCAATTTGAAGTCATAAATCATTTGACTTATAACACATCCCAATGAAATATAGATTTACTTCTCTGGGTACACATAGCAGCAATCTTAAAATGTGTCCTTTTGGGATTATTAGGAGTCTAACTTTAATGCACCAGGGATTATGACTTGCTGTGACATATGGATAGCTTCCCTCACATGGGAATATCCGGAGTTCTTGAAAGCAGGACTCTTCAGTGGGAAGAAAATTAGCCTGCATTACTAACCATTAAACATCAAGTCTGCGCAGGCACTGCTCAAGGGCTTCACCCCACATTTACAGTCAATCCTCACAATGATACTATACAACTGAGGAAAAAATAAAGTAACTTGCCAAATTACACAGACAGCATTTAGAAAAGTAGAATTGAATCTCAGGTACGTCTGGCCTCAAAGCTTAAGTTCATTAACATTTTCATGATGCGGGCTCATGAAAATACCAACTACCTAACCCACAGAGTTTTGTAAATTTTTATTTTTTAAATAAAGCATGTATCCTAAACAATGGATAAATTTAAATTTAGTTTTTGTCTCAAATCATTTGGTCCCATGTATTTTTTAACTATATTTTGTTCAATGTGGAAAGGAGATTGTCACTGAATTGATAATTCCCCTAAACAAAGCATCTATATTGTCTAAAATCATTTGTGGGAAAAGGGAGGGTAAAAATAACTACATTTATACATATATATCTATACCTGTACCCATAGCTATATCTATCTATAAAGATAAAGATGAAAATACTTGTAAATGTTTTTCTCTGCTACAAATAAAACAAGAAATGGGTAAGATGTACTTGGGAGCTATTAAAAAGAAATTTCCAAGCCAACACACCAAACGTAGCAGAGAGAAATGTGAAACTACGCACCCTAATCTGAACTCTCATCCCACTGGAATGCACGTGATTTTTCCCTTTATTATTGGGAGGATTCCCTTCCTCCCTATAAGCATCACAATGTTCCAGAGGTCCCATGCCATGTCAGTACATCAGGAAGGCTCCTCTGCTTTTTTCTCTGAACAAGTCGGTGCAGAGATGTCCTTTGTCCAAGCTTAGATGGAGCCATGGTAACCTGCTGCTCTTGCATCATATGTAACACAAGAGAGCCTTGGAGGAGGCTGGAAACCAGAGGCCAGCGACTCATCTCTAAGACCCATTTTGTCAGCATTGCCCTCTGAGGTCTTTCCACCTCCCAGTTGGAGGTTCCCACCTCCCAGTCCAGACCCACCCCAGCCTCAAAGAATGTCCTCATTCTCATCTCTCCCTCTTCAAAGAGCTCAAGCTTCTAGAAAACAAAATCCAAAAACACAGTTTGCTTGTGAACAACTTCCACTTTTGCCCTCCTAACAAACTTTCCAAGGGCACCAGAGTATGGCTACAGGTTTGGACCCAGGGAATAACAATAGAGAATAAATAAATTGGTTAGTATCTTCATAACTTGTCTTGTACACCAATAATATGCAAAGGTAAAAAAAAACTATTTTTGCCTCTTCTCTTTCTACCACACCCTATTTCTCATTTACACTTGTTTTATATATTACTCTTTCTCTAACTTTTTCCATTTCTCTCATGCTTTCATCTCTCTCTTCTCTTTCCAGGACCCATACTCCTTAGAGGAAACAGTGATGCTCAGATGGCTCAGTCGGTTAAGTATCTGCCAGAGTCCTGGGATGGAGTCCCACACAGGGCTCTTTGCTCAGCAGGGAGCCTGCTTCTCCCTCTGCCTGCAGCTCTCTCCCCCTCCCCCAACAGATAAACAAATAAAATCTTAAAAAAATAAAATAAAGCACCTCCGGTTGAATATGACACTAGCTTAGATTAAACCGGTAGGAGAATTTTTAAAAACATTTACCAATAACTAATTCTAAGCCTCAAGTTTTAGAGTCTGTGTGTGTGTGTCTGTATAATAATTTTTATTTTTTATTCTCAGCAAAGTTTGGCAGTAGAGGTCTTGATGGTCTGGAGGACATTCTGGTCAAAGTGCCCCCACACCTAAGGGGTGTTTATAATTTAGGTGATAAAATACCAGTTCCCTGTCTTTTTCAAACTTTCTTCAGACACAGGCACTTTACCTTTTTTAAGTTTCCAAGCCCCTTAACTGTTTAACTCATTGAAGTTTTAGAATGTTGCAAAGCGAAGTTGCATTTAACAGATGTTCATTTCAAGGAGCTTCGGAAGATTATAAATTATTGTAAATTAATTGCTCATTTTGGAGTTTGACAAAGCAGCTCTCAGGGCCACTCCTGATCTGTGCCACAGGAAGGGAAGAGGGAAAAAAGCAATGGGTTGGGATCCCAGGAAAAAGAGTGTCTCCTGTGCTTTAGTAAGTGACTTTGTCACATAAAACTTATGTTTGCTGTTAAGTGGCCAAGCCAGCTGCAGCCCATGTGCCACAAATGCTCAAATGCTCTGGCCTCTTATTTCTCCCGTTTAGTTATTGTGTCTATAAATTCAATGGGCCACCTGTGCAATGTGCTCATCCAGAAGAGCCCCAGAGGAAGCATTAATGTATCAAGGCTCATAAAGCACAAATCCTTAAATGTAAAAACCGACACTTTCATCCTCTCTAGGCTACAACTATATAGATTTCTTTTTAATGAAAAAGAAAAAAATGGCTTCTGTTTCTGCTTACAGTTAAATGCCTATGAATGAAATTTTATAATGAACGATTATAAATATTTTTAAGATTGCTACTATTCTAAAGCTCCCTGATGTTATTCACCTCTGAAGCTATATGTTGGACCACGATTAGAACCCCCATCAAGCTCAGTAACTCATCATTTAATCTAATCAGGAAAAGAATCCAGACCAAGCGTCTAACAAGTGCCCACTCACAGGACCAAATCAAAACAGAGCAGAAACTTTAAAAGTACCTGAACACATTATTTCTCCTTTTAATTCTCTCCTATTTTTCCTGAAAATCTGGGAAATCTAGTAGAGAATCCATTCCTCTAATTTGTCTTTTCACTCTGACAGTGCTCGCCAAATGCTTTAATGTACTTGGCAACGTTTTGAACATACCCCCTCTTAGTGCTTCCCCTGGAGGGTTGTAATTATTTATTCACCTCATCTCCCCCTCTATACTGGAAACTTCTAACAGCAGTTCTTCCTAATGGTTGGAGAGGAGGCATGTGGATCATTCAGAGACCTCTTTGTATATACACATTCACCTTCCTAGCACTTTCTACTCCATCCTGAAGACTTAACAAAACACAGGAAGGTAGGGAGTAGAGAATAGAAAAGAGAGGTCATGTGTATGTTGACAAAGTTCCCCATTCTAGGGAGGAGATATATTGCATTTATATTTGTGTGCATATCAGTACCTGGCACATCACAGGAGATTAATAGATTCTGAATAAATGAGTGAGTGAAACCAAGTAAAGCAAATAACTTCCAGTTTGAATAATTCAATACAAGAATTTTGAGTCAAATCATTCACCAAGCCCATTTTGAAAAAAAAATGATTTTGATTATTATTTATATCTGAGTATTATCTTCTAATTAACATTTGTACAGTGATAGGGAGAGGACACAGGGAAGTGATGGTGTTTAGGGGAAGAAGAGAGTCAGTATCCATTCATGAGAGTAAATCTAGTGTAATGCCTAAAAGACAAGAAGCTCTACGGTTTAACAACTGTGTTAAGCCTCAGGTTCCTGCATTAGAACCAGAACATTCACCTTTGAATATGTGCTTTTTGAAAAGCTGAACCAAATCTGCCACAAGCTTCCATTATTTCCCTACCAAGAAAACATTACTATTTAAGAGGAGGCAATAAAACCTATTTTGTGACACCTCTCGAGTGATCAGGACAAACGCCTTTCCCTATCAGGGAGTGAGAAAAAGAGACAGATCAGATATTTAGTCACTTAAGTTAGCTCAGCTTCAGAATCAATAGAAAAAAACTAACCTTACCCAAAAAGAGGTGTGGACTTTACCCATGTCTGGTAGATGGTCTCTAGAAAGAGCATCTTTTTTTAAACTGGGGGCTTTGGGACACAAGACTCTCTAACAATGTGACTTATGATGGGGGTTTGGGGCCATGTACATCCACTCTGCCTCAGTAGGAGCTTGAGACTAAAGACATCAGCTCTGCCTCCAGAGGGGCTGGAGATTAAAGATCAAACACTTGGGCAATCCACTCTATAATGGAACTCTAGGTGAATTTCCCTGCTTGTCAGTACTCCACGAGTGTTGTCACGTATCATCACCAGAAAAGTAACACCGCCCACGACTCCATGAGAAAAAGATACTGGAAGCTCCTTATTAGAACTTTTGCATTCTGCTCCATGAACCTCTTCCACTGGCTGATTTTTTAAAACATCTTTATCCCGGGCGACTGGGTGGCTCAGTTGGTTATGCGACTACCTTCAGCTCAGGTCATGATCTTGGGGTCCTGGAATCAAGTCCCGCATCAGGGTCCCTGCTCAGCAGGGAGACTGCTTTCCCTCTTCCACTCTCCCTGCCTGTTCTCCCTCTCTTTTTGTGTCAAGTAAATAAATAAAATCTTAAAAAAAACAAACAAACAAACAAAAAACCTTTTCCTTTCCCTATAATAAATGGAGACTCTGAGTATAACAGGTCTCAGTGAATGTAATGAATCCTTCTAGGGAACTAGCAAAACTTAGGGTGGTCTCTGGAACGCCCAAATTCTGCAGTTGGTGTCCAAAGTGTGTGGTCTTGTGACCTGTTCTCTAACTTTATACAGAGCTCTCTGATTTGTTGTTGTTGTTGTTGTCGTTATTGTTATTTGAGAGTCACAGACTCTCAGGCCACTGCAACATAGGAATTAAGTGAGCAACAGAATTGTCTGAAGTTAGAAGGGTCCTGTGTATCCAATGCTGGGCTATGAAGGCTGCATGATTCTCCAGAAATCCTGACTCACAGTCAGCAGTGTCTCCGGTGGTGAAGCAAACAAACCGTGGCTTTACAACTTTAGAAAAACCATCTCTCTAAACTATTTTTAATTTATTTGAAAGTTTACATAGTCATTTTCTAATTTCCTGCTGAAGAGTAGATGCACTACTTTGTTTTTTAATTCTTTCCTGATTCACTGTAGGGAATCATAGCAGGGCATTACTGTAATATTTAAATAAATAATAACAATTTTGACTATCATAATCATAACCAAAATACATGCATACACAAATAGTATTTATTTACTCTGTGGAGGGAATATTCTGAGTGCTTTAAATAAATTAATTCTCAATCAATCATCAACTCCTATTATGATTGCTGTTCAGCCGCTGATTAACTTTTTACATTAAAAAGAAAAATAAAGTCATTCAATCAACTAAATAGTTAAAAATCAACTAAACTTAGTTGACTGGTGTAACTAATTCAGTGGCATCTGAAAAGGCCACTTTGTTTCAGTTAGGTTGTCCTTCTAGCCCATTTTAGCTCAGAGCTACATCTAGGATTTTTTTTTTTTAAGATTTTATTTATTTATTTGACAGAGATCACAAGGAGGTAGAGAGGCAGGCAGAAAGAGGGAGGAAGCAGGCTCCCCGCTGAGCCGAGAGCCTGATGCCGAGCTCCGAGCTCCATCCCAGGACCCTGAGACCATGACCTGAGCCGAAGGCAGAGGCTTAACCCACTGAGCCACCCAGGCGCCCCAACATCTAGGATTTTTGGTGCTGGTGTTCTACAAAGAGCATCATGGGATCTTGTTTTCCCAGAAATACTATTGCTTATCCTTGCTACAAACAAGGACTTACAGGAATTCCAAAAGGGACTGGGAGAGCTAAGACATTGGAAAGTGCAAGTGGCTATAATCTTTAAAATGCTGTTGAGAGTTGTTAGATAAAGCAGGAAAACGATGTTCAGAGATGGCAATATTTCCTTATCTTGTCTAATCTGTGAGTTTCTGACCAACTTTAACCCTTATGAGATCAGGCTTTCAGAAGTATTTCATGTATGTGCAACAAATTTTTTTCTATCTCTAATTGTGTGAAGTGCTGTTCTAATTTTTTTTCTGGAACATATATTCTTTTATTTATCTATTGCTATATAACAAACCACCTCAAATACTCATTCTCTCATGAATCTGCAGTGGCCTAAGGGCCCAGAAGGACAGCTCATCTTTATTCCACTTAGCATCAAATGGAGTGGCTTGAAGGCTGGGGACCAGAAAACACGGAAAGATTCATTCACATGTTTAGCTGTTGATGTTGGCTGTTGGCTGGAGGTCAGATGGCGCTATAACCTGAACACCTAGATGAGGCTTTTACATTGTGGATCCTTGGCTTCCTCCCACCATCAATGACGAAAGACCCAAAGGAGAGAGAGCCAGGGGTAAGCTTTACCATTCTTACAACCTCACTTCAGAAGTCATGCATTCTGAAGTCTATTGCTCAGCTGCCTTTTGTTTATGGCTTTTGTTTCTTTGTTTTTTCAAAAAAGCTCACCTAATTTCAAAACAAGGGGAAAGAGACCTCACTTCTTGATGAGGGTTGACAAAGTTCTGGAAGAGCACATGGAACCAACAATTATGCTTGTGCCATCTTTGGACAACATCATCTACCACAGCAACTCCCTATGAGAAAGGAAAACTAATGACCCATGTTCATTGTTTCATAAGGAAATGAAAGAAACAAAATCACTGTAGTTTCATTCTATCTCATTAGTAATATGGCATGCAAGCCCATTAAGAACTTCAAATTAAAGTTGACAGCTTTTATGTTCTTTGTACTATGTGTCATGCTTTTCTCTGTTCTCCTATAGGCCCATCAGTAAGCAATTGATTTGGGTAATTCTCAAGGCCTGAATAAGAATAAAACTCTTGTATGTGTTTCAGTCTTGAAAGAGGCCAGTAAACAAGTAATGGCTCTTTCCTATTCTAGCTCATGCTAACCTTTGTCAAGTAACATTTCATGGAATAATTATTTAGACTTGAATGCCTTGGAAAAAAATAAGATATTCCATGTGATATTTTGCTAAAAATGGTTCTTTTTTGGCTTATAGAAAGAAGTCTTTTAGAAGTAATCAAAAGAGATTTCTGATAGACACTAAACATCAGACTAAATGGATTACTGGCAATATTTAATTTGTCAATTCCAATATTGCTAACCCATTTTTCTTAGCTGGGTGAGCCAGGAGTGGTGGCCTCCAAAACCACAGCTTGCTTAAACAGCAACTTAATTCAACTGATAATACACATTCTTTTCCCTGAAGATAATTTTTTAAAATTGTTTTAATAGCTGACTCTAGCTTCAGATCAAGGTACTCACTGCTGTCAATAAAATGTAAGATTATCTCATATGGTTTTTCCAGTTTTTCTCCATACGCCAGGTTTTCTGGACTTTTATATATTTTTTTGAACTCAGTAATTGAAGATTACTCCATATTCCACGATACCCCATACCAATATGGAGTGGGGCTTGGAGTCCTGAACACCAGTAAATCTCTCTGGTCCAACAGTAATATTTCTTCCTCTTTGCCAGTTATGTAAGAAACACAAACCAGAATCAAAAATACTAAAGATGAGTGACCCCTGGGTGACTCAGTAGGTTAAAGCCTCTGCCTTTGGCTCAGGTCATGATACCAGAGTCCTGGGATCCAGCCCCACATCGGGCTCTCTGCTCTGCAGTGAACCTGCTTTCTCCTCTCCCTCTCTCGCTCTCTCTCTCTCTCTCTCTCTCTCTCTGCCTGCCTCTCTGCCTGCTTATGATCTCTGTCTGTCAAATAAATAAATAAAATCTTAAAAAAAATACTAAAGATGAAACAAATCTTAGAGTTTCCAACTTTTTTATAATTGTCCGTATAATTCGGGATCCTAAATGGGATATGGAAGGAAGGTAGGAACGTAGGAGGAAGAAAGAGATAGAAGGAAACATTAAGAAAGAAATTTTGAGTGTGATTTACTCCATTGCAACATTTTGTAAATGTAAAGTTACATTAGAATCAATGTACTTTGAATGATCATAATTTTCAAAGTATAAGGATTTTGAATTTTAGCAAAGTTATCTATAGAATAGCTACTCCAAGGAAAAAATGGAACAAGGTACTACAGTTCTTTACTGAGGTTATTTTATAATTTTTTGAAAAAGTAAAATGTTATCATAGATATAAAGAAATCCCTTATATGTTTACCAGTAAATATTCCCATCAGTTAGAGCCCAGAAGCATATTATTATATCCTTTACAGTAGGCTAAGTATAGTGGAAAGTGAATGGGATTTCAAGAGGGCCCAACTTGCCACAGTTTTGAAATTTCATGTCACTCCTCTAAACCCTAGAGTTACAAGATTTTTTTTCCTTTAGTGCCATGGTTCTTGGTCACACTGCTTGGGAGACTGAAGAGATAGACCAGACGAAGAGTGGTAGGCAGCAAAGCAAAGTTTACTGAAAGTACAAAGTTCTGGAAGAGGGGGGCGACCTGAGAAGGTTGCCTCTGGGGTTTCTAAGTCTAGGGGTTTTTATGCGCTTGTTGGCTGGACTCTTTTAATCTGATTAACCTTCCCTTCGCCTGTCACCCAATTCAGGTTTTTGTCATCCACCTTTCCTTTTGTCACATGTAAAAGGGTGGAGGGTCTTCCAAAGCTCTGTAAAATCCTTTTAAGGGTGGTTTCCTCTTAGGATTGGGGGCAGGGCGGGGGTGTGGGTAGCCCTTGCCCTGCCTGCCTTTCTTCCAACTATCCTTCATTACTAGTATCTTCACCTATCAAGATATGATAAAAAGTAAATCACATTTTTATTTTATGAATTAAACAAAAATATGTAGGTGGAATTTATTTAAGGGGCGCCTGGGTGGCTCAGTGGGTTAAAGCCTCTGCCTTCAGCTCAGGTCATGATCCCAGAGTCCTGGGATCCCAGGACTCTGGGATCGAGCCCCGCATCAGGCTCTCTGCTCTGTGGAGAGCCTGCTTCCTCCTCTCTCTCTGCCTGCCTCTCTGCCTACTTGTGATCTCTGTCTGTCAAATAAATAAATAAAATCTTTAAAAATAAAATAAAATTTCCTAAAAAAAAATTAAAAATTGCTATATAAATTATATCATAATCATTATTTTTATCATTTTTGAATACCATACTGCAAAAAATGAGCAAATAGGAAATTGTTCTTTTTTCCAGATTTATTATTTTTTTTCTTTTTTCTGAAATTAGACTTGAAGTTACGAAAATTGGGAGATGGGAGAAACTACCTGTTAAAATGCCAACCAAAACCCAGTTTTGAAGTATTTTTATGACTAATCCTTAAATTTAGTATAATTAGTCCTCTGCTTCATTCCAAAACAACATTTTTCAGAAACTCAGGTACTTCACATTTCAATATATACATTATGGAGGCAAAATAGTAAGGGAATTGTCAGTATAATGTAGGCTTGGGTTTTTTTTTTAAGATTTTATGTATTTATTTGAGAGAGAGAGAGAGAAGGAGCAGGGGAGAAGGGCAGAGGAAGGGAGAGAGAAGCAGACTCCCCGGCTGAGCAGAGAGCCTGGGCTCAGTCCCAGGACCCCTGGATCATGACCTGATCTGAAGGTAGATGCTTAACTGACTGAGCCACCCAAGCACCCATGTATAATGTAGGTTCTTCTGAAGCACCTTTATACTTATTGATATTTTACAAAGAGAGGAACTTGATTATCCTTTGGTTTTGTGTTAAGGTTTTCTTTCCTTTAAATAAAAAAAAAAAAAGCAAACAGAAAGAAGAGTTAGGTAAACTTAGCAATAAATAGAATTCCTCAGGATTGTTTTCGAAATGGCATCAGCACAGAAACTAAAGCATGATCAGTTTCTCCAAATAAACGTTGTACATCATAAATTAAGTCACTTAATTTAACAATTCTGCACTGTGCCTTATTGCCCAGTGTGGGTTCATACTTTCAGCAGGGAGCCATAAATGCCCCTTACAAAGTGTCATCACTGCAATGAGAAAATCGTGGACGTGGCAATAAATCACAGGACCATTGTGGTGGGCATCTATCTCAGCAGAGAACAAGCATGCCCTGTTCGGAATCTCCAGATCCATGACGTGATTCTCTGGATTTGACAGGAATTACAGCTATGCTAAGATTCACATTTCCTGCCTGCCCGCTGAAGGGAAGTAAAATAATCTTGCCCCTTTAAGCCAGTTACTCCCAGAGCCGAGACCGCACTCACCAGCATGAAGTTGTTTGGCGAGAGCCTGAGTCTGTTCCCCAAACTCCCAGTCACCACAGTCTGAGTCGCTTTGACAAGTCCACGTGGCAAGCAGGGGATGGAAAGAATGATCAGATTTGGAGCAAAAGGAGTATGATTCAAGTCCAAATTCTGTCACTACGATTTGAGTGAGCTCGAGCCCGTCATCAACTTCCCTAAACTTAGATTACTCTCGAAAACAAACTCACGGTCCTATTCACCTAATGCCAAAGTGGACACTGTAGAGCCTCTAAGTCCTTTTCCGTCAAGTTCTAGGGTGCTCCCACATAGCTGAAGGGCTTGTTGACACACAGATGGCTGTGCCGAGCGGGGCCTGGCAACGTGCATTTTGATAAGTTCCCAGGTAATGCTCCTGCTCCTGGACCAGATGCCTCCCTTGGAGCACAACTGCCATAAAATACTACACGAATATAAGTGAGTAACAGTAGTATCGTAGTGAGCGCCAATGTAGCTGTTAAACGGTCTGTAGCTGAAACAAGTCTTCTGAAACAAAATACAGCTCGTTGCATTAGGCTGCAGCAAGGCTGAACGCAGCAGGCCACCACAGTAAGCAGAAACTTCTCACATCCCTGAGAGGATTACCACACAAGCCATGTACGTGTTGTGGTGAGATTTTTTCCAACCAGACACTGCTGTGCTCAACCATCTGAGAGAGGAGAAGGCCTCCGACACCCAGTTCTTTATCAAGCCTCAAAAGGCTGTCTTTTCTAGTAGAGACCAGTTCCTCTGTTTGGAAATTTGACTTTTTTCTTGTTTTCGCTTTTTACATCCTCCTCATCAACTGATTTCTTCAGTCAAGTTTTGACCAACAGCAACCTGGACTCGGTATTTAATAGAAATATTTGGTAAACAGTCACATACTTTACACAAAACAAATGAAAGCCCATGAAACCATGGTAGTGGGGACAAATGGTGACCCCATTCCTTCTCATCTAGTTTACTGCTAGTACATATAAAAATACAAAAATTATAGTCCTGAGACTGCTTTCTGGACAAAATTCAAAATTTAATTTAAAACTTTCAAGGACTCTGTGGAAACATATTGCTCTGTGGAACTAACTTCTTTTAAAGAAAGCCAGAAAATATGGTGTTTAAAAAAAAAGAATTATTAGTTGTAAAATTTACACACACACTGTGTTCCAAGGTAACGATGAAGTTACCACTTTCTTCAAGAGTCCCTCAAAATAACACGTTATTTTTCTAACTGGATCCTGGACAAAGAAATTCTGTGAAAGTGATCTACTTGCAACTGTGTTTCATGTCTTTTTAAAATACCTCAGGGCTCAAGTCTGTATCAAAAAGAATTGCTTTACTCCGCTCAATTTTACCCCAAATTATTACCCTGCAACAGGAAAATTGCAAGGCATTTTATTAACAGAACAAAATTACTCTTTTCCTCCATTAAGACTCTGTACTCTATCAGTATATTTTTATGGCAGATGTATTTGTAAAAACCAAGCAGTTAGAACTTGCCCTAGTCCAGAAGTTGGTATCAGATCCTGAGTCAGCTTTCTTACTAATTTCTGGCTTATTAGAAAAATGCAACAGGAGATTTGTGCATAGTAAAGTATAAATCAGATAATATTGAGAACTAAAGAGCATTCTTTCTGACATCACCAGCTAACATGATGAAAAATGAAAGTGATACTGTATCAATACCCTGACGATGTAGATGCATATAAGCTTGCTGAAATAAATGTATCTTAGAGGCTAAATTCATTAGACTTTTCCAATAAATTCTTTAATAGCTCTCTTGAAAGCTTTCTAACAAACAGACTTGGAGAGGAGACCTCATTTACCTTTGTTTGATATCTTACTGCAAAATTAATATCGACTATGGGCATACTTAAGGACAACAAATGGACTTGAGAACCAGTCCTTCCATGGGGAAGGGGAACAGAGGCACTATGAATAACTGAATTACAGAATTAAATTCTCAATTCCAAAATCCCCACAATATTCCCTTCTATACAATACGACTACAATTTGTGTTATACGTAGCATTAATAAGTCAAGACTTTACATTGCTAGCTGCTATTATACTGAATTCCAGGCCTGAACACACACCCATGGTTATTGCTAAAATGCAGAAATGATGTACAGTCCCAGCAAAAAGTACATGTTGTGGTTCCAACTGTATGCATTCTGGACATTCCACTCAACTTATCCTGTACCGAGGTAAAATAAGCAACTTGTCACTCTGATGAAGTCTCAAATAAACTATTTGATAGTTGAAAATGACCGAATGTGATGTGATAAGAAAAATACATCTTAGGAAATATGTAACAAACTTGTTCAGGATAAAGGGATCAAAGCAGCTAAAATAGACATAGTACCACAAAAAAGAGAGACATCTATGCCCTCGAGATCCATGGCCTTTCTCCATCCCGTTTTCTCAGGTTCTAAAGAAACATGCTTAAAAATGCTTCATGCTTTCCACCCCCCCCCCTTAGGAACAGGAAGCCTGTTAAGGAGGGAGTTTATCCTGATCAGATCACCTACACACTTTTATTCTGCCCCAGATTTTGAGTTATATTTGTATGGAGGAGAGGGGTGGCCCTCATACAGTGATGCCATGTGTTTAGCTTCCATAAACAACAAAATGTAAGATGGTCCAAGCCTTCTTTTCATATTAAAGTATATAAATGGCTTTAAGTCCCATTCCTCCTTAATGAATAGTGAAGTCATTCTACATGATCTTGTTCGCATTTTTTCTTTTTATTCTTTTTTCAAAATATGGGAGCAACATGTGTCCATAAAGAATAAACATTCCAAAAATTACTAAACTAAAATCAGTGGGATGCAAACCTTTTGGCACATTATTATATATCAGTCTTGCAAACTCTCAAGCTCTTAGACAGTTAATCTTGAATTTATCTTCATTTAAGTTTTCAACTAGCCCATTGCACTGAAAGTTATTTTACTATGAACAAAAGCCCAAAACAAAACAAAACACACCATCATATACATATACTATATTTAAAAAATATATAATTACATGAAATTATACATAGTATATAAGTCAATCCATACACACACATATATATGTATGTATGTACATACATACAATCCATACACATATTTATTTAGTTTTCCAATACTCACTATAGAGTATATAGATACTATGTAAGTATCTATATATTATATAAGACCCTATGTAGGTATATATATATATATACATATATATATATATATACTCTATAAGATTCTGTTCACACTCATTTGTTTTATTAATTTAATTAATAATCATTGAGGATCTATTAAGGTCAGGCGGCCTGGATACTGGATAAAGATAAATTAGATATGTTCAAGATAAATTAGATATGTTACCCGACTGCAAACCTCACACACTGGGGCACCTGGAGGGCTCAGTCGGTTAAGTTTCTGCCTTTGGCTGAAGTCATGATCCCAGGGTCCTGAGATCCAGCCTGCATTGGACTCCCTGTTCAGTGGGAAGCCTGCTTCTCCCTCTCACACTCCCCCTGCTTGTATTCCCTCTCTGTCATTCTCTCTGCCAAATAAATAAATAAAATCTTTAAAAAAAAAAAAAAAACAAACCACACAGTATTAAGAGAGATAGATTTGGAAAAAAATAGAAAATAAACTTCATTCATTAATAGATAATTACAATGTAACATGAAAAGTGCCATATTTGTGGGTTTGGTTTTTTTTTTCATTGTACTACAGACACTAAGCAAGAGGTAGCTCAACTGAGTTTCCCTAAAAGTTCTTGGTCTAGGTCTTTTTCCTCTGCATCCAAGAGTTTCCTCATAACTCATTAACTTGTAATACCATTCCCGTCTACCACCACAAACCACACACTCCACGTGTTAAATGTAAAAGTTAAGTAAGGCATTGCAAGCAGCAGTTTGTTATTTTTATCAAATGATTTCAAAACTGCCCCATTCCACAAACATATCCACCCATCGGCAAGCAAAATGCTTCTCCAGGCGCTTCAAAGCAAACGTCAGCATTTTACCTGTGCCACTGAGTGTGAATGAATGGCTTTAGGAGCCCAGGACTCAAAAGAACAAAAGCAGTGGCACGAATGCCTGAGAAGTTTCCTTCTAAACACAGATTTAATATCCCACCCACCAAGGTGGGATTTAATAACCCACCAAGCACCTATGGGACGGGCTTCAGGCTGGAGACTAAGGATTCATAAAGAAATGAGACCTGGTGACTGCCGGACAGGATCAAGTAATCTAACAATTGATAATTCAAATAAAGAAACTGGGATTAAGACATCTTGCATTGGTAACAGAATCATTACCAGCAAATTTGACCGCACAGTATATTTCTGTAAAACTGTGCTCCCTTATTAGCTACCAATTTAAAGTACTGAAGGTATTTTTAAATTCCAAAACTTAACCAACAATTAAGTTGCCAAATTACCAATTTTAAATATCAAAGATGTGCAAGAATTCTCTTTGCACTGGCACGTTAGCTCCAACATTGGTCTATCTACACTTACACACAACCTCTGATCATAAGATATTTTGAATCTGCAACTCCACTTACTGAAATAATTCCTCTTCTGTCTGAACTAGATGCATTTACCATTTAAAATACATTTAGGTAGCATTATTGCACTTCAGCAGTAGGTCTCTAGCAATTACCCAGTATAGGTTTTAGACTGATGTTTAATTCTTATGAACTGAGTAAGTTCGAAATTCTGCATAGTCTGCTACTTTCAGAAAGGAGACATCCATGCCCTAACTGCCATTAATTTACATCAAGGGTCTTTTATTTAACACGGGGGTGAGGGGAATTAATTTAATTTTTTGGCATTTGTGACTTCTTCCCATACTAACAGAGCTCGTCTAAGGCAAGTTCTAAAGCTCCCTGCTTGTATTTTGTTTCGGTGATTTGGAAATGTCTCCTAGCCAAGCAATGTGGAGAGTTCTTTGCTGTAGGGGATAAAAGAAAAATAACTTTTTTTCTTTTTCCACCACAAATCCTGACTGTAAACACAGGCCTGCCCCTCCATGACCCTGGGTGCTGCCAGTTACACACATGCACAGAGCATGGGAATCCTCTGCTCTGCAGCCCTCACCTGCCACTCCCATCACGCTGCTGCCGCAGCTCCAAGCAGGCAGTAAATCTGTCAGTGGGGCCTAGCACCAAATGGCACTGGGTTCCTATCTAGCCTTTTAAGACAAGTCTCCGAACACTTTCTTCCTTTCAGATTGACATAAATGCTTCACTCAGAAAAAGACGGATCCCCAAATCTTTACTCAAGTTGCTTTTTCTCTTAAAAAATTTTATCAATACAAACTGATAAGGACAAATTTCAAAGAATCATCTAAATGTATCCATACTTGAAAAATCAAGGACACTCATTTTGTTTTGATTTGCCCGTAAATACTGCCTAGTGCCTGAAGAGCTGAAGATAAACTGAGGGATATGCTGAGAGTGGATCACTTGGCTGTCAGGTCTGACGACTGTACTTGGGAAGCTCCATCAACTACTTCAAGCGAAGGGCCCGTGTTTATCCACCTTTAACTTGGAACACCACACTTTCAGCTTCTCTTTCTCCCATTAGTTTCAGGTCAGTGCTATTATCAATGATGTATTGAAATAGAAAGAGGGTCACAAAGTAATCTGAGAAGGGGAAAAAAACCAACAAGACTCTGCATTCTAAATATTACAGTCATTTGGAAAGGATGAGTAGCACAAAAATCCTCAAGCCTCACAATGAACTATATAGTTATTTTCCCCCAAATTAATTAATTTCTGGTATTTTAGATATACATTTCATATATAAAGTAAGTTTAATGGTTTGTTTTCTCCATATATATGTTATGTATCCATACATATATATACATTATATACATACACACACACACACATACATACACACTCACATATATATATTAAAAATGACTCTAACACTGTATGAGACAAACAAAAGTTTGGAGTTACATCTGAGTTCAAGTTCTGTTTTGGCTTTAGGATTATGAGGATTAAAGGAGAAGCATATATAACTGTCTTGAATATGACATGTGATAAAAAAAAACATATATTAGTCCTTACTTCTTCATTAGCCATAAAATATTAGGGCTAAAAAATACTTAAATTATGTTTACATGATCAATGTAAACTTGTTTTTAAATCCCCTCATAACTGTGACTTGATTTTGATTATTTCAGTACTATTCCTTTTGATTTTTTCCCCCTGTATGGACTGACATCATTATATTTATGAGAGGACAGAGGACAGTCTTCAACAAATGGTTTTGGGAAAATAGGATAAATGCATGCAAAAGAATGAAGTTTGACCTTTCCCTTACACCATATACAAAAATAAACTCTAAATGGATCAAAGATCTAAATGTAAAACCTAAACCCATAAAACCCTTAGAACAAAACAGTGGGAAAACTTCATGGCACTGGAGCTGGAAAATATCCTTTGATATGATACCAAAGCACAGGCAGCAACAGCAAAAACAACAGAAACAATAAACAGACTGGATTTTACCAAAATTAAAAACTATCTGCATTAAAGGGCACTTTCAACAGAGCAAAAAGGCAACACATTATATGGAAAAAATATTTGTAAAACAAAGGGTTAACACCAGAATTTATAGTTAACTCCTACAACTCAACAACCCAAACCCAACAATTCAAATAAAAAGCAAGCAAGTTGAACAAACATTTCTCCAAAAAAGAGATACAAATGATCAATAGGCACATGGAAAGATGTTCAACATCACTACACATTAAGAAAATGCAAATCAGGGGCACCTGGGTGGCTCAGAGGATCAAGCCGCTGCCTTCGGCTCAGGTCATGATCTCAGGGTCCTGGGATCGAGCCCCACATCGGGCTCTCTGCTCCGTAGGGAGACTGCTTTCTCCTCTCTCTCTCTACCTGCCTCTCTGCCTACTTGTGATCTCTCTCTGTCAAATAAATAAATAAAATCTTTAAAAAAAAAAAAAAAGAAAATGCAAATCAAAACCAAAATGATACCATTTTCTAATTAGGATGGTTATTATTAAAAACACAAACTAACAAGCAAGCAAACAAACAAACAAACAAAAAACAGGCGCTGGCAAGAAAGTGGAGACATGTGCCCTGCTGGTGGGAATGTAAAATGGTGCAGCTGCTATGGAAAACAGTATGGTGGTTCCTCAAAGAATTAAAAATAGAATAACCACATGATCTAGCAATTCTACTTCTGGGCATATACCCAAAAGAACTGAAAGCAGCTATTTGATATGTCTCCCAAAGCATGGGAAACAAACGCAAAAATAAATTATTGGGCCTTCATCAAAATAAAAAGCTTCTGCACAGCAAAGGAAACAATCAACAAAACTAAAAGGCAACCTACAGAATGGGAGAGGATATTTGCCAACGACATAACTGGTAAAGGGTTAGTATCTGAAATCTATAAAGAACTTATACACCCCATACCCCAAAACCAAATAATCCAATTAAAAAAATGGGCAGAAGCCATGAAGAGACATTTCTCCAAAGAAGACGTACAGATGGCCAACAGACACATTTAAAGATGTGTATCATCAGGGTGCCTGGGGGGTTCAGTCAGTTGAGCATCCACCTCTTGATTTCAGCTGAGGTCATGATCTCAGGGTTGCAGGATCAAACCCTGAATCAGACTCTGTGCTCAGCAGGGAGTCTGCTTATCACTCTCCCTCTGTTCTTTGCCCCCTCCCCCCAAAATAAATATTTATAATATTTCAAAATTTAAAAAGGCATTTGTCATCACTTACCTGCAGGGAAATGCAAATCAAAACTACAATGAGTTATCACCTCACACCTGTCAGAATGGCCAAAATCAACAACACAAGAAATAGCAGGTGTTGGTGAGGATATGGAAAAAAAGGTGCACTCATGCACTCTTGGTGGGAATGCAAACTGGTACAACTACTATGGGAAAAAGTATGAAGTTTCCCCAAAAGTTAAAAATAGTACTGTACCATCCAGGAATTGCACTATTAGAAATTTACTCAAAGACTACCAAAACACTAATTCAAAGGGATATATGCACCTTTTTATTTATATCGGCATTATTTACAATACCCAAGATATGGAAGCAGCCCAAGTATCAATTGATGAATGGATAATGATGTGGTATATATACAATGGCATATTATTCAACCATAAACAAAAAAGAATGAAATCTTCCCATTTGCAACAACATGGATGGAGCTATAGAATATAATGTTAAGTGAAAGAAGTCAGCAAGAAAAAGACATAATTTCACTCATCTGTGGAATTTAAGAAATCAAACAAATAAGCAAAGGGAAAAGAGAGACAAATCAAGAAACAGACTCTTAATTATAGAGAACAAATTGATGGTTACTAGAGGGAAGGGGGATGGAAGAATGAGTGAATTAAGTGATGGGGATTAAGGAATATACTTGTCTTGATGAGCACAGGGTGACGAATGGAAGTGTTGAATCACTATATCATACACCTGAAACTAATATAACACTGTATGGTAACTAAGTGGAATTAAAATTTTAAAAAGAAAGAAAGCAGCTGCTTGAACAGGTATTTGTAAAACCCATATTCATAACAGCATTATTTACAATAGACAAAAGATGGAAGCAACCCAAGTACCAACTGATGGGTGAATGGAGAAACAAAATGTGGTATATGCATACAATAGAATATTATGCAAATATAAAAAGAAGAGAATTCTGACACATGCTAAAAAATGGATAGACCTTGAAGATATACTTTAAGCCAGTCACAAAAGGACACATACTCTATGATTCCACATAGTTGGTAGAGCAGTCAAAATTTATAGAGACAGAAATTGGTATATGTGCTGCCGAAGTGAGCACTATAGAGACAGAAATTGGAATAGTGGTTGCCAGGGGTTGGGAGAAGAGAAGTTGGTAAGGGGTTTCATTCTGGGAAGATGAAAAAAGTTCTGAAGATGGATGGAGGAGATGTTTGCACAACAATATGTTCTTAATGCCACTGAACAGTACACTGAAAAATGGTTAAGATAGTAATTTTTATGCTAGATATATTTTACCACAATAAACAAAATCAATTACAAAGATCCAGCTGATTCTAACCAGATTCTACCCAGAGGATAGTTTTAATCCACATACCACCGCTTGATAAGAAAATCCACTCACACCTGGTCCTAGTACACTAACAAACTTCCCAGTGAGTTTTACTAATAGCAAATTAAAATATAAAAAGAGTCTTTGTTCACTTGAAATGCCATAGGGAGCCTATTTTAATGCAGCAATTAAGAGTCAGAAAGAAGTAATTCAAATTCTAACTCTACTTGTTAGCTATGGGAAACTATGCAAGTACTTAATCCCTTAGTTTCTTCCCTCTATAAAACTTTCTCCTTTTAAGACCACAATAAAATGTGCTATAAGATAAAATAAATAAATAAATAAATAAATTTTAAAAAGAAAGATTGCTATAAGGTAATATAAATATATATGTATATGTGACATACACAAATATATTTATCTATGTATATATTAAATATTAACATAATCTGAGTATTACATGCTAAATATATAGCAACTTACATTGTCATTATACCCAAACTGCCTTCTCACATATTCAGCATAAATATATCCACACATTGTTTTAGCTGAAAACAGTTATCACACAAATACTACGATGTCTGCAATGTCACCTACTAAGAGCAGTTCTCTCATTCAAGTATTCAAAGACAGAGAGGCAGGTAGAGAGCCAAGTAAGTAGCTCCAACTCGTGTCTGTCAACATTTCAGTAGAGGAAGTTTCATGTCTGCATTTCTAGACCTAAGACATTTATTTGTACCATAAAGGTTTATTTTTTCATTTCACATTTTATTATTTTGTCTTAGAAAAGAAATTCATGCGCTAAAATAAAAGTTAATGATTTCCCTCCCTCTTTTTCCACTCCTTGCACTGGGTAATCAATGTTAGCATTTTTCTCCTTGACTATACCAATATATACAAGCAAACATGTACATAGACTTCTAAAGATTATGTATTTTTATAAAAATGGAATTTTACCGAATACATTGCATTACTCATTTAACATAAACATTTCCCCAGTTCATAAATTTGAATCTAACTTACTTTAAATTATAGAATTATGCTCTCTGCTATGATATACCACAATTGATTCAGCTTGGACATTCATGGGTTTGTTTGTTTGTTTTGCTTGTAAATGTGTTTGTAACCCATTACAAAAAAAATTCTGTGATAAATAGCTCTGTATAAATATCTTTCCATAATAGCGCTTTTATTTATTATAAGCAAGATTTTCAAAGATCCAATGAATGTATTAATTTTTAATTTTGGAACTATTTGCTATGCATTGATCTCTATTCTATTTCCCTGATTTAGTTGTCTTTTTCTGGGGTGGTAACGTATTGTTTCGATATTAGGTTGTGGTAGAGATGATAATTGCTCATCAGTATCTGTGTTTTCCTCATCTTCCTGGGTACACCACTAGAACATATTTCTCATTCCTCCTGCATTTAGGTGAACCCACGTGATTAGTGACTACTCACCAAGGAAGTTTAGGAAAAGTGAGACTTCTCCATCTTTATACTAATGTCTGGATGAATGAAGACTTTCAGAAGGAAGGAAAAGCCACAAGACAGAAGGAATTCAGGTGTGCTGGTCTACAATATTTTGCTTCTCAGCACCAAATCTACCTCTCTTTGCCCTGCTTTGTTACATTTAAGTCAGATCCTATAAACAAACATGTCTCCTGTGCCAGGTGGCACAAGGCTCAGCTTGTCAGCAGAAGGTGTTAGCGGGACCCATTAAGGGGAATGGGCTTCTCATCCTGATTCTGGGGTGGTTTTTCCCATTGATTCTTGCAGCACCTGGAGACAAACAGTGTGCCCTACACCTAGTGGCGCTCACCCACCCAGCAAGCTTCTCTGGGACCCAAGCAGGAAGCTTCCTACTAAGTCTCACCAGCACAGCAGGATGTTCTCTACTTGCCAGCCCCACCCTGTGTACTCGGCAAACCTGCCCACCTTTCAAGTGGCAACAGCCACAACCTCTCCAAAGAGCTCCATCTCCCAGCATCTGGGGGCTAAAGGGGACGTTCCTCCAAGTCTGTTCCTTCCTTGAGTACTCTGCCTCTGCCCTAGAGGTAAAAACAACTTCCCATATCTGCCAATCCTCTATGCCTTAGAGTTCCTTCTAAAACTTAGTAGTTAATCCCTCTAGTTCACAAATCTCCAATTTACAATTTCCCTGTTCAAATTACTGATATAGTTTCTGTCTCCTAACGGATACTGCATAGCCCTGACTGGCTGTGGGGGAAAAGCCTCCCACCTCACAATACCTATTACAAAATATAAAATAATTATGTTTGGCCACTAAAATTTGAGGGTTGCTGGTTATAGCAATTAGACTACCCTGAACAAGCAACTGAATTACAGGATTACTGGAGTAGTTACTATCCAGTAAATCAGTACTCTAGGCCCTTTTTCAAAATGGCATAGCTATTCTCAGACCATAATACTTTGATATGAAATTTGGCTTCATTTATCTCATTCTAGTAAGTGAAAATTTCACTCCACTCTAATTCCAACTGAAATAATATTTTTATGAAATTTTGTGTTTTTATAGTATTAACTCTTTCCCCTGGGAAACATAACATGACTCTATAGTTGTTTAGACTTTATATAAATTTCTCCAATGGTGTAATTTTTTTCCATATAGGAATACCTTGCTTATTAAATTTCTTTTATTGTTACTTCAAATAAAATATCTTTCTGTTTCAATTTTTAAATTGTTCTTTCTAATGTGAAGCATTTTTTTTTTTTAAGATTTTGTTTATTCATTTGTCAGAGAGGAGGGAGAGAGAGACAGAGAGGAAGCACAAGCAGGGGAAGGAGCAGGTAGAGGGAGAAGCAGGCTTCCCGCCGAGCAAGGCGCCTGATACAGGATTTGATCCCAGGACTCTGGGATCATGACCCTAGACAAAGGCAGATGCCTAACTGACTGAGCCACCCGGGCATCCCTAATTCAAAGCATTTCTATAGATTTTTGTATATTGATTTTTTTCATCTAGCAAAATTATAGTCCATAAATTCTATCTGTAGTTACAAGGAACTAATTTGCCTTTGGACTATTAAAATTATGCTTCTTTGAATATTCTTGCACAACTTTTTAGGTTGGCATATGCATTCAACTTAATCGAACACATGTCTAAGGAGTGAAACAGAGATCTACTGAGCCAGGATCTTGTTGGTGCAGTTTCATGAATTAGACTTTGGTATACTTTGAAAAAGTTAAATGATTTTTTTTAATATTTACAAGTATATAGCCCAGATAAATATAACTGATCTAGTAAAATCATATGTTTATGGAAGCAAGTGATACGATTGTTGCTGAACAGTTCCCAATATTAAAACGGAAATGTCACTAGACTTGAAAAGGCAATTAACCAGTTATCACCGCTTGATAGGTCCAAATTACACAAAGCCCTGATAGGCTATGATATTTGCATTAGAAAATGGATGATGGACACTGAACAGCAGAGGGACCTGGTCTAAATAATACTTTAGGGAGACAGACACTCTGGCAGAATGGATGGCATAGAATGAAATGTGAATTTAAGGTAATGAGCTATTTACAAGCAGCTTGGAAGTGATCTCTTTTTGGAGATTTCAGAAAATGGGGAGACGCAAGAAAAGCTTCAGACATTTGTGCCAAAATAGATCCAGAAACTTGCCCTTTTTTGTAGTAATTTCATCATATTTAAACGCAACAAGAATGTTAACATTGAACTCTTTACAGGGTAAATTTATCTCACAATTTCGAGTCCAAATAAGTTTGGTTCCTACTCTGTATGAGTATCTAAAAACAAATTGATTGAGTTAAAAAAGAAGAAAAAAATGTTACACAATGATGACAATTAACAGAAGGCTCAGAAGAAAAAAGTTTACCCTTCGAAAGCACAGCAGACATGCACAGAATTGTTGTAATGATTTTAGTCATGCTAATAAATTCACTGGGTTTCTATTTTATGAAGGAGTTTCTCAAATTACTCAAAATCTTGCTTTGGATATTTTTGCTTTTAGAAACATAGGAGGTACAAGTGGAGGATAATTAATACCTTCCTGCAGAGACAAAAACGGAATCCTCAAGAGAATCAAATGAAAAGCAGAAACAGGGAGCAATCAGTGCCATGTGCCCTGGAAAATCTTCGGTTGGTGTGATGTCAGTTCACCCATGACGAATACTCACACCCTCTTTGAAACAGAAACTTTAAAAAAAAAAAATCACTTTTTGTCACGGCCAGGAAAAGGAAGTTTTGAAAACTATTGTCATCAGAGAAGGTAGTATCCCATCAGCACAACTTCTCCTCCCGTTTTTGTCATTTTCCACATCACGCAGAGACATCATGCAGAGATGCACATTTACAAGCATCTGTGTGTGGTATTATAGGAAGGGTTTGTGTTTCTATGTGTCGTTCTTCACCAACACCCAGATAGCCTTAGGGACCCCCGAAACTGTACCAGAATTTCAAGGTGTCAAATTAGTGCCCCAAAAGGGTTATCTCACAGGTTTTTGGACATGGTAAATTAGGGTCCAGAGGCCCCACTTGGAGCTATGTCATTCCTGTCAGGTAGATGAAGAGACAAACATATAACAACCAGGAGACTCCTTGGAGTTCTTTCTGTCAAAAATCACTCAGACATGATGTTTATTTGTAGTAGTATTTTTGCCTGGACTAAGGGAAGATGGATGAACCAAAACCTAGTTGGACTTGTCATTAATGGCCCAAATCAATCATTACCAAAGGCCGCTGCATTACCTCAAAAAGAGGACTAAAACCAAAAGTATTATGAAAAAATGAGAGATGACAATTTTACTTTGCTGATGCTTCTATTGATGATAATTTGTTAATGCATTCTATTAGTGACAGGCAGATTATTGATTTATTTCTATTAGTGTAGCATCACTGAATCAATTAACTTTATGGGACAATTAGAGAAATTTAACTCTATAAAAAGGTATTACACAAACAAATGTATTCTGTTTCATGTGATAATGCAAGAGATCAGCAAACAGGAAGTGTGCACCAAATTTTCCATAACACTGCTTTCAAAGCAGAGGAATTATACCTTCGTGAACTGTATTCAACACACAGATATTCAATTAGCCCATGAATTTAAGGTAAAATATGGTTATAACTTGTTCTTCAAGATACTATATTTACAGTTCAGAACAGCCTCAACTGAGAATTGCCCTTCATTTATACTAGGAAATAAACAAAAGAAGCTTCATGAATGTAGAATTAGTGGGTATCAACTCTGTATTACTTGGTTTCCTAGACTTTGGGGCCCATTGGTAACTGGCATTAGCAAAGAAGACAGCCTAAGCAGTGGCTAAAAGGTGGTTGTGTGCACACTCCCCTCTTGCACTAATAAAATAACTATTCACAATTATATTGAACACATCTAAAGAATGTAGGCCAAAGAGAGGGATGGATTATTTACTTTTGGGAAAACTCCAACATTCAGAGTATAAACATAACCCTCTCCCTTAGAATATGCCTACTTTCAACAATGCAGGTAAGCAAACAGGGCCTAATTGTTTTTCTACATTTTTGACTCCAATATGTTACAACTCAAATTATTGAAATAACTTGCAAATAAGATGGTAATATGTCTATCTCTATCAGCCGCTGGGTGAGGGTCACCGTGACCTACCTGATGCAGAAGATGAACCTGTCGCTCAATGACGCCTACGACTTCGTCAAAAGGAAAAAGTCCAACGCCTCCCCCGACTTCAACTTCACGGGGCAGCTGCCGGATTTCGAGCAGACGCTGGGGTTGAGCAGCCCATGCGACAACCATACCCCCCAGCGAGCAGCTCTACTTCTCCACGCCCACCAACCACAACCTGTTCCCACTCAATACCCTTGAGTCCACCTGAGGCTAGGGCACAGGTGGCAGGGGCCGGCCGCTCCCGAACCCACTCCACATCGCCCGCCCCTCGGGCCAGGTGGGCGGCCCACTCCTGCTACGTCCAGCCAGAACCCAGGCAGCCTCAGACGTGGCCAGTGCCGGGAGGACCCAAGGAGGGCAGGCGGCAGAGCTCCCCTCACCGCCTTCGGGCTGGTGGACCCCAAAGCGAGGCGTCCGTCCACAAGACTTTCTGGAGAGGCCCTGAGCTCTGGGACACATGGCCTCGGGAGGCCAGCGAGGCCTCATCCTTGTCCCAGGACACTCTATCAGCAGATGGGCCAGCCAGTTGGGCTGTTTTTTTAAAGAGCCACCCACAGACCTGAGTTTAGAGATCAAGAAATGTCTCAATTTACAAAAACAAATAAAAGAAAATGGAAGAAAATAAGAAACATGAATTGAGACAGGCCAGCTTTGTACTGTTCCTAATTAAGCATGTAAAACAGGCTATCAGTGAGGGGTTTCTGAGCATTGTAAAGGAGGTGGTCACAAGAAGCCTAGTGAATTCAATAAAAGGAATTCATGGTGTCCTCCCATTTCTTTTACTTTTAGGGTTACAAAAGCAGTTTCCTTTCTTTGGGAAAAGCACCTCCATAAAAATCAAATGCTAATACTAATTAAGTAAAGAAAACTAAAGGTGACAGTTCTTTGGCAGGGAATAGAAGTTTGGAATTAGTAAAAGATAGATTTGATGATAGTTTAGATAGAGGACATAAACAAATTCACTATGTGGTCTAGGCAAAAAAAAAAAAAAAGATACTTGCTTAGAGATAGTATTTGTTTCAGTAATATTTGTAAATTTGATTTTTACAAATCTCAAAATATAGCATTATCTAGAACATTAATTATAAATCTGATTTTTCATAGAATCAAAATTATTAGATCTGAAGTTTTTCTGAATTGGTTTTATTATACGACCATTAGTCTTCAAATTTAGAAAATGCTCCATCTTTATTTGCAGATAAGGCAAATGAGACCAATGCATTTTAAATGGAAATTAATAAATAAAAGGTGGAATTTAAAGTCCAGATCTCATACAGATCTATGTGCCACAATGTTAAATATCTATACATTAGGCTTTATTTCTATTTCCATTTTGCTTTCTCATGCACCAACTTCAACTCTTTATCTGTCTGCCCCTTACAAAGCTCCCTATGAAGGCTATAAAGGGAAAAATTAATGTATAAATTGCAAATTTAAAATTTTAGGCAAAGATTGCAAATAATAACAATTGGAGTGGGAAAAAAAAAGAAAAGTACTAGGATTTTTATATCAATTGCAGAGCCAAAGCTTTAAAATCTTTAAAAATCTCTTTAAATTTTTGTGCAGTGAACATTTATTTAAATTTCTGAAATGAAGAAATAATATATATAATGTGCTCTTATCTCTATTAGTCATTCTCTATTCATTTACTCTGATGTTTCTTCTCAGCATTTGTGATTTTCTAAAATTATACTATTTGTACATTTGTTTATTTATTACCTGTCTTCCCATTTGAATACAATTTTGTCTGTTTTTTCACACCTTTTTTGGTATCTGAAACAGTAAGATTTCAATATTTCCTAAAAGAATCAATTAAAATATCAACAAATACATATATCAAAACATGCACATATAATATGTGATACATATATTTGTTAGGTAAACTGCATTAATTTAACATAAGTGCATATTTGCTAAAATCCTATCTGAATATCTCTTTAGTATTTCTATCAACCTTCTCTGACTTGCAAGCTCTCTCTGTTTTCTAGAACACCAACAGAGAACTTTAAATCTCAAGGTGATAAAATGATGATCTAGGTAATGTCTGAATATATCAAATTTATCATGATAATCCTAGAAAAAGCGTGCATATTGTTAATAAGTAAACTTGGAAGCAAGTATTTATTTAAATGTGCATCCCAATCATCTTACTGGGGTCCATACCCCAGTATTTTAGGACAGTGGGGCTAATTTAGAAATAACAGAAACCTTAGCCTTCTAACACGACTAAACCTATAAAATAAAGTATGATATGGTGAGAAAATGGAGGCAAATGTAGAGGTCTGATGGAAAGAAAACAAATGAAAGTACAAAGATTTAATTTCAGTTCAACAGATTATTGATACAAGTGTAGAATTTAACTAAAAAAATAAAACATCAGAAACTTTTTCAGATGCTTCCACAGAAGCAAAATGTTCACCCTAGTGTTTGTCTTGTCACTATATATATCATTATCATTTCCAATTGGGTCCACATCAAACATCAAGCCAAACTCATTTTCTGAAAACTAGTTCCAGATTATGGCAGATGTTTGGTGTTGCATATTTTAAACTACAAAATACAATAGTAGCCATCTGTTTCAGAATTTTCTGTTTATTGTTTTCTATGGAGTAATGGGCAAAAATAGAAACAAATAAAAGAAAACAGCTGTCATGGAAAACATTGAAAGGCCAAAAAACTGTGCTGTTAAACTAGTATTGAAATTAACAGATTGGTTAACTTTAATAACCAGATTTGTTTTTAAAAAATGGTTTTGAATTTTTTTATTAAATTGTCCAGTTACATTGGTATCACTTTGCTTTAAGCCATTAATAGCTAAAGAGCATTATAAAATCTTAACACTTATATAAACTGAATATGACTTCCCACTGACATATATAAAATGTACTGACATATATAATAAAGATTTTATTTAAACTTCCATTTAAAATGGCAGTGGGTTGGCAGCTCCATGAATTGGCCTCTCACAACTTTACATCTGAAATGTGTTCATACTGACAGAAATGATACTGCTGAAATTTTGAAGTAATTTCTACAAACAATAAGATTGATCTGACTGGATGGAGAAAAAAATATTTTCCTATACAAAAGAACACAGGAAGAAAATATTTTTCTCTTCCACCATATTTCTATGGATTTAGAACTCAACAGCATGTACTTTTGTTTCCAGACTGTTCCTACTTCCGCTTCTGTCATATAAACCTGCTCTTTAAGATTCATGCAATTTTTTTTTTTTTTGACAGAGAGAGATCACAAGTAGATAGAGAGGCAGTCAGAGAGAGAGAGAGAGGGAAGCAGGCTCCCTGCTGAGCAGAGAGCCCGATGCGGGACTTGATCCCAGGACCCTGAGATCACAACCTGAGCCGAAGGCAGCGGCTTAACCCACTGAGCCACCCAGGCGCCCAGATTCATGCAATTTTATTATACTCTCCATTCCATTCTTCTTACCATCATCAAATGAAATGAAGGTCTTTGTCTTCTGGCCCAGTTTTCCTTCCGTGTTAAGTCCTCTCATCTGCCTGAAAAACTTTGCTGTTCTAACAAACCCAGCCCTTAAGTTTCCTGGCCTACTGGCCTACCAGTTCCATGTAACCTTCTCTTCCATTTCCAACTTGGATACCCACAACCAGATTGGTAGCCAGTCCTTGCCACAATCCACAATGGCTTCATCTTCAAAAATATTTAATCAAGTAACCTGCTTTCTCCCCACAACTGCTTCTCCTTCCACCTCCCTTGTTCAACCTCTTCCCTCAAGCAGTGCTTTGGCTTCCTTACACTACCAACCCATATCTACCACAGCTCTTCCAATGCATAAGTAATCTCCTTTCTTCACTTTCCTATCATCCAGGTATAACACTCCTTGCAAATTCCAATCATCATGAACACCTGTGTCCAAAACCCAAGCTCTAGATCCCAAAAGTAAAATCAATTAACAAGTCTAACAAAAAGGTTTACTGGAAAGAGAAGAAAAAATGAAAGGCAAAGCTTACCCCTACTCACCTCTGTATTCTGCACCTTCTTGTTGAGCATCTTCACAGTCCATCCTCACACATGTTTTTTGTTTGTTTTTGCTCTGATTCCTGCTGATAAATATGAGCCATAGCTTGTGGTACATGTCTCCTGAAGAGGTAGTCGTTCTCTATAAAGACCATGCTGAGGCCTGGCTCTATTGGCTTAGAGGGAAAAAGAAAAATAGTGTAAGTAGTGAAAGATCCTGAGGAGAATAAATTTTTTTTCAAGAAATCTATATCAGATAAGGTCTTTGCCTCCATGCAATGGGACATTGCTGTCCTCTAGCAAGAGGGAGATGAGCTAGACTCCCTCCTGAGGGATTCATGGGAATCTGTGGGTCCGTGGTTCTCAAGAGCTTCTACCCAAATATCTCCATTCCATGTCTTTGTCTTTAAGGAGACATAGACATAGGATACTAGCTGGGCCTATGAATTTAATCTCTTATAACTCTGCCAGTCTCATAATCAAAGTTCAGGCCTAATTTTCAGTTCAGGTGTCTCTCTTTAAATGCTACTCTGTAAACTTTTTGGTCTTCATAATATACCTTGGTAGCTGACTATTCTGAGCCTGTCATTCTTGTCCTGTGAAACTTTTGTATCAGTTGACAAATGAGAATCATCTCTGCTATTGTGATAAGAAACACTGCCCCCTCCATATATTTTAAGTGCTAAAGCTATCACATAAGCCAGTGCCTCCCCTTTCTTCTGTATCCATCCTTGTTCCCCAATTGCTACAATGTTAAAATTCAGTCATATAGTAAGGTGTCCAAAGTGAATATATCAATATATTTTATATATAAAAAAAACCAATCAGAAGATCTAATGGGAAAAATATTGCATTTACAATGCAATATTACAATACCATAAAAGATTTTTTTAATGCTTAGTAAATAAATTACCATTAAATTCAGCTACATGCAACATAAAGCCCAAATAAACAGTGGCTTTGATACAAATGTGGTTATTGTTTCATGTGCAAAGTCCAGTGGTCAGGGGTCCAAGACTAGAATAGATGTTCCACAGTTATTCTAGTTCCACCCTAAGAGTCCTGGCCTCCTTCCTGGTTTCAGCTCTAGCTAGACTGTCCCATTCTCACCACAAGAAAAAGAAAAGAGAACATATCTTCTCCCTTGAACACTCCTCAAAGTTGCGTATACCACTTCCACTTCCCTTTGTCCCAAACTTAGTCAATGGCTAGCTTACCTTCAATGAAGGCTGTGAAATGAAGACTTTATTCAGGGCAGACATGTTCCAGCTGAAATTCAGGTCTTTCACTTCACCGAAAGAAGGGGAGAAATAATATTAGGGGACACCTAGGAATGTTAAAGAAGAAAATATAAGATCTACAAAGAAGGATTTTCATATTGAGTGAGAGATACAGAAGATTGGAACAAATGAAAAAGCACACCAAGTTCTTGGGTAAACAAGAAAAGTATCTTGGTAATCCACAAATAAGTTGTAATACCATAATTTTAGTGCCTGAAATACTATAACAAAAACACGTATGAAACAAGACTGTTAAGTATATGAGTAAATAACAGAAACACAGTTATTGTAACAACAAACTTTGGCAGATCAAATAAATAAAAATAAGGTCATAATTGTTTTTAACAGTAGAATAAATAATTTTCAGATGTCAGTTAGGGTCATCTTTCTGTCAGTAAAATTGGTAAACACCCCCATTACACATCAGGCAATGGTAAAATGCCCCCCCTCCCCCGCAACACCTCTGGGAATTCCCAGGTCTTTCCTCCTCAAAAACCCCTCTAGCCTTATTCTTGCCCTCTGAACCTGATTAGATTCTTGCCTTCTGTTTCATTCTACTTTATCACGGTGCACTGGCCCAGACAGACATGGGACACAGACCCTTTTCTCCATTGATCTAACAACAGCTCACAAAGGCCATTTTCATGTGTAGTCAACTTAAGTGAAAGCTTGGGGCAGTTAAGTGGTACAATTACAGCCCTGATAAACAAACTACTTACACATACTAAGCAACTTGTTCCTAAAAGTCATTAGGGTTTGGCTATCCCACCACCGTGAAGTTCACCCATTTTTCTAGTAAATCTAGATTTTTGCCTTGTTACATATCTCTGCTTCTCCCAGGAAAACTGTCCTAACACTTCCTTGTTGCTGTTTTCAGGTCTACTTTGTTTTGCCTCATCTCCGAAAAGAATTATTCCTCTCTCTTTCCCAGAGATAGCTCTAACAAATAGCTGGGTAGAACATGTCAGAAGGGTTACAATAGCACCATAATTTCCATCCAACTCCATAGAGACATACCTGTTAAACAGTGAGGCCCTGCATCCAGCTTTTACTGACTTCCAGAGACAATTATGTGGACCTCTTTTCCTACTCCTTATTCAGTGACTAAATCCATAAGTAGATTGAAATCCACATGGTAAAAGTATTTACACCTTGGAAACTGACAAACACTACAAACACCAGTATTTTTCTTTTGGTTTAGGGAGGGGGGTTGGGGGGTTTTTTTGCGTGGTTTTCTGGGTTTTTTAGATTTTTTGTTTGTTTGCGTATTTGGAGGACAAGTTTATTAGCACCACAAAGCATATACTCCAGAAAGCTCTGTGTTTAATCTGCAAATAAAGATTCAAGTTTTTTGACTCCCTCTCACAAGAACCAGCTTAACCCTCCAGGACAGAAGTAAGAGTAGGGCAAGGACACTAAGTAACAAGATGATTCCTTTTCTTGGATTCTACACAGACCACAGGAATATGATATTCTGCCTTATTCTATTCCATGATTTTCTCCATGCAATAATATTGAATAGAACTCTTCAGGTAATGTGGCTATGCAACTGTATAATTTATTAATTTAATTTGTTAAGTACACTAACCTTACTGAGTTCAAACTTGAGGATTAAAACAATTATACCATATTCTAAAGAGTTTCGGGGCATCAATATCTCTCACAAGATCTAATGAAAGGTAGAAGCATCAGCCTACCACCCTCATCCAGGCCCCACCCCCACCACACCCCACCCCACACCAACCACCTATATAAAGAGTTGACTGGAGGGAGAGAAAGGAAGGTTGTTGAAGTCAGTGGGCTTGTAGTGTGTGGAGTAGTCATTGGAAAATGTACTGTCCCGGCCCTCAAGCCAAGACGGCAGGAGGGGATTCTCTCAGAGACTGTTGACTAGAACTTTTTTAGTTCCTCCAAAATGAGACAAGTGGCCTTGCACTGGGGGAATGGCTCTCTGCTAAGACTTGATGACGTGTCCCTATGAATTAAAGAGAGATGATGACAGTAAAGCAGCCACAACAGCATTCGCTGTTCCAAGAGTATATATATTTCTTATAGGTCCAGGGGACACCAGAAAAGGAACTGATCATGAGATCCTTCTGTGAATACCTCATCAAAGAAGGCGACCCTCCAGACTAAGGGACTCCAGAAAGGGGAAGCTATAGTATATACCACTGTGGATGGGAACTGAGCAGGAGAAATTAGAAGTGCTTGTGCCAGAGAGGATGCCCCATGCCAGAGAAAGAAGCCACAGGAAGACCTCACAGGATGGTGCAAAGAACTAACACATGCCCCTCCATGAGAGATCAATTCTTTCAATGCCTTTCACAGAGAAAGGCCACCATCAGCAACATGTCAGGATTAACCAGGGGAGCAGCATAAACCAGCACAAGCCAACAAAGAAAGAAGGGCAACATGCCCAGTTAAAACATTAAATTTTAAGCCTATTTTCCTCTTGTCTAGAGGTAAGGGGGTGCAAGAACTGCCCATGTTAATCTCCCACTTGAGACCCTTGAATCATGATTTTAAGAAGTGATTTGGGAAAGCAAAACTTTAGATCAATTACGAAGGTTATTTTAAACTTGATTTGATTGAGTGTTTAAATCTGAGAGCGTCCAAAGGTTATGGAATCTGTCTATAAAACTTTTAAAGAATGAAGTCAAGGATTTGATAAATGTTGAAAAAACACTGACTAGAGAAAAATAAGAACTTCATTTTAACTCCACCCAGCTGAGATCCAGCTTTTAATAAACAGTGCTTATTTGGACTTATACAAAACAAAAACAAACTAAAATGTTCTTCCTTTATTTCCTTTTTTCTCTCCACCCAAAAATCCCCTTCAGTGTTGCCTCACTGTGACAGACTCCCGGTTGGTATATTCCAGTTTACGCTACCCTTTTGGAAGCTGGCAGTGGCCTCTTCGAATGAAAGACATTGAAAAGAGTTGATTTCTCATGGATTTCCCTCATACGTGAGTTCTCCACGCTATCCTGTGGCTGCAAGCCAGCACTTCTTGGTCTTTTCCCTGGCATGTCTTTATATTATGGTAAGTGATTTGCTGTCCGAGGTATCTTATCTGGCAACAAAGGATTTTTTTTTCCCTTTAGAGAGCAGTCTATGTATTTGTAAAGTATTATTTAAACCTAAATACATATTGGCAAAAACTTCTCATCATTTTTACTTCTCAATAAAGATAAGCTGTCTAATTTCTCCCTCTACTCCCCTAAGTGCCAATCCCAAGCCTCACAACGATTTATTCGCACAGTACTTTAGCTTCCAAAAGTCCAAAGATTAGATCATATGCTCTGATAAGCAAATGAACTAACAGTTTGAGTTAAACATAGAAGATTAATAGAAGCCTTGAAAGTTCAATCTTTCCTTTCTCCTCCCATTACAGTCTCTTTCCCAATAAAATATATACATCATTCTTGCCTCCACTCAGAAAGTAAAGGCTGTTACAATTGTTTTGTTTTGTTTTTAAGTATTTTATTTCTTTATTTGACAGAGAGAGAGAGAGAGAGAGGGAACACAAGCAAGGGGAGTGGAAAAGGGAGAAGCAGTCTTCCCACTGAACAGGGAGCCTAACACAGAGCTGGCTCCCAGGACCCTGGGATCATGACCTGAGCCAAAGGCAGATGCTTAACAGCTGAGCCACCCAGGCGCCCCACAATTGTTTTGTTTTAAGTAAAATTACCCTTCCCAATAATTAGTCAGACTGGAGTATGCAAATTAGAGACAAGAAGCCAAATTAACTCTATAAACATACCTGAGTCTGAGGAATAGTATCAGTACTATATATATATATATATATATATATATATATATATATATATTTTTTTTTTTTTTTAATATTTGACTTTCTGTCTCTAGACTAGGTATGTAGTCTCCCTGCCAACCTCATTGGCACCACTTCCTAATGAATTACATTTGGCTGTTCAGCACATTCATATCACTTATCTGATTTCTAAAGGTGTTTGAATGTACTTGAAACAAATGTTGAATATATGGATGCATATATGTATGTTTCCCATTAACAGTGAATATGTCTTCTTTTCAAACATCCATAAAACATTTACAAATATTGTTTCAAGAATGGGCAAACAGGGGCACCTGGGTGGCTCAGTGGGTTAAAGCCTCTGCCTTCAACTCAGGTCATGATCTCGGAGTCCTGGGATCAAGTCCCGCATCCGGCTCTCTGTCAGCAGGGAGCCTGCTTCCCTTCCTCTCTCTCTGCCTGCCTCTCTGCCTACTTGTGATCTCTGTCTGTCAAATAAATAAAATCTTAAAAAAAAAAAAAAGAATGGGCAAACAAATCAACAGAATATTAGAGACTACCTTAAAAAACAATAAAATAAAAAAGATCATAACAGATGGAAAAGAAGCATTGGAAACTAATATGTATGAATTACCCAAAGGTTTGGGGGAAGTTATACTTTTGAGCACAATCTTAAACTTTCATCCATTAAAATAAATTTTACTTAAAAATAAAAGCAGAAAACAGATGGTAATAATGACTAACTGCTCTCAGAATGGATAAACGCTTTCTTTTTTTTTTTTTTTAAGATTTTATTTATTCATTTGACAGATAGAGATCACAAGTAGGCAGAGAGTCAGGCAAAGAGAGAGGAAGGGAAGCAGTCTCCCCCCTGAGCAGAGAGCCCGATGTGGGGCTCGATCCCAGGACCCTGGGATCATGACCTGAACCGAAGGCAGAGGCTTTAACCCACTGAGCCACCCAGGTGCCCCCGGATAAACACTTTCTAAATTTAGAAACAAACAGATCATTAGGATATATGTTGGAAGAGCAAAACCTCATAAGATCGTAAGACAATCCAAACTGAGAAAACTGTTTATATCAACAATGACACATTTAGTAATACTTACTGTATTAAAATAACAATAGTAGGGGCGCCTGGGTGGCTCAGTGGATTAAGCCACTGCCTTCAGCTCAGGTCATGATCTCAGGGTCCTGGGATCGAGCCCCGCATCGGGCTCTCTGCTCCGCGGGGAGCCTGCTTCCTCCTCTCTCTCTGCCTGCCTCTCTGCCTACTTGTGATCTCTCTCTCTGTCAAATAAATAAATAAAACCTTTTAAAAAAAATAAATAAAATAACAATAGTAATATTAATAATATATTAAAAATTCAGACTCATAAAAAGGACACCAAAACTTTTATTAAAAACGGACAAATAATATGAAAATAAAAATTACAGAAGTTGCATATAAATGACTAATAAAATATGAAATAAATATCCAAGCTATTAAGAGAAATATCAATTAAAAGAGAAAGAATCAGAAAGCAATTCAACAACATGAACAAAGATTAGTAAGTGTATTGCTGTTTAACCTAAAGGAAAAAGTCAAAGAAGAGAATAAAGATTTATACTGAAAGAAGTTCATGACAGTTTATACATAAAAGCAAATATTGGAAACAACCCTATTTCCAATAATAGAAAAATAATTAAATAATTTTAATAATATTAAATAACATGATCAATGTTTTAAATATAATATTAGATATAAAAGTACATAAGCCAACTTAAAAAAATTCTAAATCTTAGAAAACACAAGGGAAACAAAATATTCATATTTAGATAATATAAAGTTTTATTTTCTTCTAAAAACTATTCACTATTTCCTGTATTTGGCAATATTTGCATATTATAAACATTTTTTAAAGTACTGCTTAAGCAGTGAGTATGTTTTTTCAATAGTGTGGAAATCTCTAATGATAATACAGCTTTATATCACAATGGGTTTGGTACTGCTGTCACACTACAGAATTCAAATCCAAAGCTAAATCTAAGAGTTAGAGACAGATAGAGGGATAAGGAATTTTCTCACCCTAAAATAGTATTTGATCTAAATGAAGAAACAGAAGAAAGCCAACCAGTACTAGAACACAGTATGCTAAGTGCTGTAACTGAGGCATTCACAGCAGCCTGTGAAAGGTCAGTTGAAAAATAGTGAATTCAGCCTAGAGGAGAGTTTTGGAAAAACCTCCACAAAGAAAGTGAACTTTGATCTGAATCATTCTTCTTCCTCCCTCTTTTCTTCTTACAGTATATTAAAGATCAAGGAGACACAGTAAAGATAGCCTTCAAATTTGCCAACAAGGTCACATTATGAGGAGTTCTTAAAATCAGCTGGAAAAAGGGGGATTTATTTTGACTATCTTAAATCTGAAAATCTAAGACCTCTTCCTAGAAGAGGAAAATATCCCCTTGATTGAAACAGAAATTGGAGATATTGAAGACTTTGCTATATCTCAAATGTAGGGCTGAGATCCTGGGAGCAGGGTGTGGCAAAGAGATACTCCTCTTCAAGAAAGGACAGGCTGCTCAGCGGAAAGCTATGAAGTATGACTGACAGCCTCCAGCCATTAACTATATCAGGGTCTGTCTCAGGCTTATAGCTGAGGTCACTCTTATCTGAGGACAGGGGAAGACAGTATAGCCAATGACTGAACAACAAAGTGATACAGGAAGCTGGCTATTTTCATCCAATGTGGGACCCTCTACCCGGCAATTGTTGCTCCAGACTTCTCTTGAGCTTAATCCGGTCAGCATCACAGTCTGACAGCTCCTTTCTGCCTCCTTCCTCCTTTCCTTCCTCCTTTGCATTTTCTACTGAGTCTCCATATCTGCTTCCCAGAGAATCCAATGTTTGCAAGGAAGGTGAGTCAAAAAGGCCCAGGGAAGTGTGAGTAAAGAAGAGAAAAGGAACAGGACCAGAAGAAAAAAGAAATTTAGCCTCCATGAGACTAACTGGGCCAAGAGCAATGTAATTATCTTTCTGGTAATGTCCTCTAGGCTGTTGCAGATATTTAAAAGTATACAAGGAGCACCGTGAGAAGAAAATATGTACACCAATGAGGAGGAATTGGAACATTGGGAACTGTTGCCAGCTGGTTGGCTTAGATGAATAAAAAAGAAAAAATGTACACTGAGACATGGCAAGAAATTAAAACTGGAAAGTTAGGAGCTAGACCATGGAGAATGCCGCACTTTATGTTAAATAAGTGAACATCTTTCCTCTCAACTTTCTTAAACTTGTCCTTTTAGGGCTTCCATTATTTTTGTAGTCATAAGAGAATATAATGGAATTTATAACATGAACGCAAAGTGAAATTTATTGATATTATCATGTATTAAAAATCAAATCAAATATCAGAGCGGCACCTGGGTGGCTCAGTCAGTTAAGTGTCTGACTCTTGATTTCATCTCAGGTAATGATCTCAGAGTAGTGGGATCGAGCCCCGTGTTGGGGTCTGTGCTCAGCCGGGAGTCTGCTGGAGATTCTCTCTCTTCCTCTGTTACTCCCTGCCCCTACTCGCAAATGCTCTCTCTCTCAAATTAAAACAAACAAACAAACAAAAACAAGGGTGCCTGGGTGGCTCAGTCAGTTAAGCATCTGCTTTCAGCTCAAATAATGATCCCAGAGTGCTGGGATCAACCTCTGCATCAGGCTTCCTGATCAGTCTGCTTCTCCCTCCCCCCAACCTATGCTCTCTCACATGTGCCCTCTCTTTCTCTCTCTCTCTCAAATAAATAAATAAAATCTTTTTAAAAAATCAAATATTAGAGAATTACGAACTTTGCCAGGACTTCTAAATTTCTACTTACCCTTATGTCTGTCATAATATTTCATAGGCGTACAATTAGACTATTAACTCCAGTGGTCACAAAAGAAGGTCGTTATTTGAGCACATACAAGATCTTGCTAAGATATGTACTGAAAGTTTTTTTTTATCACCAGCATACTTTCAGAAAATAACAGTTTCTCTGTGATGTGGTCTTTTCCAGACCAAAGTTTCCAAATATCTTTACAAAACTGTACGTGACCACCCACTCAGAGGGCTGTTCTTTTCTGTGACATAGTTTGCCTTTCAGACATGTCACAATCACTTAACCGTGACTCAGAACTACTTTGTGAGCTAAATCTAATTGATTGTGGTTTACAAGGTCTAGGACCTAGACTAGTTCCTCATGGCTTTTACTTCACTGTTATCACACAATGACAAAATAGTAAGTACATAACCTTATTCTATTGCAAGTGTTACAAAGAACAGAAGAACTAAAATAGTCCACAAGGTATTCTCCTAAGTAGGTATTTTCCAGTGGCCCTCATTGGTTAACACTGCTCAATAAAACATTCCTAATGCAAATGTCTGTGTCCATAGTAATGACTCAAATGGGCTTAAGCTGAGAATCACTTGAAAACAGAGGTTTTTGTCTTATCTTTTTCTCTGTTTCTATAGTGCCTAGGGTGACCAGTGGATAGCAATTTTGGACTTTTAGTTTCGAAAATCAGAAATAACCTCTCTGAAACTAGAACAACATGCATTGTTCCAATGACTATGCTCATGGAAAAAGGAGCTAGAAAGGGGAAAAAAATTAGAAATGGAACTGAAAAAGAAAAAAAAATCCAGGAGTTTCATAAGTTAAAATTTTTAATGAAGTTCATTATGATAAAATGGCCCGAAAGAATCCATCCTCAGTGGTATTCTCTCATCCAGTCCTACATGTATAGAGTCTGCAAAGCCTGATAGGCCATTGGCCCAGCATGAACTTCATAAAGTGTAGATGGCTATCATTTGTAAATATACTGCACTTTCCTAGAATTAATTTTCTCTGATACTGATGAAAGTTTTTCAGTTGCATATGTTTATTAACAAATAGGTTTAACCCAGCAGGAGAAGAGAAATCATAAAGATCAGAGCAGAAATCAATGAAATAGAAACCAAAAAAACAATAGAACAAATCAACGAAACTAGGAGCTGGTTCTTTGAAAGAATTAATAAGATTGATAAACCCCTGGCCAGACTCATCAAAAAGAAAAGAGAAAGGACCCAAATAAATAAAATCATGAATGAAAGAGGAGAGATCACAACTAACACCAAAGAAATACAGACAATTATAAGCACATACTATGAGCAACTCTACGCCAACAAATGTGATAATCTGGAAGAAATGGATGCATTCCTAGAGACATATAAACTACCACAACTCAACCAGAAAGAAATAGAAAACCTGAACAGGCCCATAACCAGTAAGGAGATTGAAAGAGTCATCAAAAATCTCCAAACAAACAAAAGCCCAGGGCCAGACGGCTTCCCAGGGGAATTCTACCAAACATTTAAAGAAGAACTAATTCCTATTCTCCTGAAACTGTTCCAAAAAATAGAAATGGAAGGAAAACTTCCAAACTCATTTTATGAGGCCAGTATCACCTTGATCCCAAAACCAGACAAGGATCCCACCAAAAAAGAGAACTACAGACCAATATCCTTGATGAACACAGATGCAAAAATTCTCACCAAAATACTAGCCAATAGGATTCAACAGTACATTAAAAAGATTATTCACCAGGCCCAAGTGGGATGTATTCCATGGCTGCAGGGTTGGTTCAACATCCACAAATCAATCAATGTGATAGAACACATTAATAAAAGAAAGAATAAGAACCATATGATACTCTCCATAGATGCTGAAAAAGCATTTGACAAAGTACAGCATCCCTTCCTGATCAAAACTCTTCAAAGTGTAGGGATAGAGGGCACATACCTCAATATTATCAAAGCCATGTATGAAAAACCCACCGCAAATATCATTCTCAATGGAGAAAACCTGAAAGCTTTTCCGTTAAGGTCAGGAACACGGCAGGGATGTCCATTATCACCACTGCTATTCAACATAGTACTAGAAGTCCTAGCCTCAGCAATCAGACAACAAAAAGAAATTAAAGGCATCCAAATCGGCAAAGAAGAAGTCAAACTATCACTCTTCGCAGATGATATGATACTATATGTGGAAAACCCAAAAGACTCCACTCCAAAACTGCTAGAACTTGTACAGGAATTCAGTAAAGTGTCAGGATATAAAATCAATGCACAGAAATCAGTTGCCTTTCTGTACACCAACAACAAGACAGAAGAAAGAGAAATTAAGGAGTCAATCCCATTTACAATTGCACCCAAAACTATTAGATACCTAGGAATAAACCTAACCAAAGAGGCTAAGAATCTATATGCAGAAAACTATAAAGTACTCATGAAAGAAATGGAGGAAGACACAAAGAAATGGAAAAATGTTCCATGCTCCTGGATTGGAAGAACAAATATTGTGAAAATGTCTATGCTACCTAAAGCAATCTACACATTTAATGCAATCCCTATCAAAATACCATCCAATTTTTTTCAAAGAAATGGAACAAATAATCTTAAAATTTATATGGAACCAGAAAAGACCTCGAATAGCCAGAGGAATATTGAAAAACAAAGCCAAAGTTGGTGGCATCACAATTCCGGACTTCAAGCTTTGTTACAAAGCTGTCATCATCAAGACAGCATGGTACTGGCACAAAAACAGACACATAGTTCAATGGAACAGGATAGAGAGCCCAGAAATAGACCCTCAATTGTATGGTCAACTAAAGAATGTCCAATGGAAAAAAGACAGCCTCTTCAACAAATGGTGTTGGGAAAATTGGACAGCCACATGCAGAAAAATGAAATTGGACCACTTCCTTACACCACACATGAAAATAGACTCAAAATGGATGAAGGACCTCAATGTGAGAAAGGAATGCATCAAAATCCTTGAGGATAACACAGGCCGCAACCTCTTCGACCTCAGCCGCAGCAATGTCTTCCTAGGAACATCGCCAAAGGCAAGGGAAGCAAGGGCAAAAATGAACTACTGGGATTTCATCAAGATCAAAATCTTTTGCACAGCAAAGGAAACAGTTAACAAAACCAAAAGACAACTGACAGAATGGGAGAAGATATTTCCAAACGACATATCAGATAAAGGGCTAGTATCCAAAATCTATAAGGAACTTAGCAAACTCAACACCCAAAGAACAAACAATCCAATCAAGAAATGGGCAGAGGACATGAACAGACATTTCTGCAAAGAAGACATCCAGATGGCCAACAGAGACATGAAAAAGTGCTCCACATCACTGGCATCAGGGAAATACAAATCAAAACCACAATGAGATATCACCTCACACCAGTCAGAATGGCCAAAATTAACAAGTCAGGAAATGACAGATGCTGGCGAGGATGCGGAGAAAGGGGAACCCTCCTACACTGTTGGTGGGAATGCAAGCTGGTGCAACCACTCTGGAAAATAGCATGGAGGTTCCTCAAAATGTTGAAAATAGAACTACCCTATGACCCAGCAATCACACTACTGGGTATTTACCCTAAAGATACAAACGTAGTGATCCAAAGGGGCATGTCCACCCGAATGTTTATACCAGCAATGTCTACAATAGCCAAACTATGGAAAGAACCTAGATGTCCATCAACAGATGACTGGATAAAGAAGAGGTGGTATATATACACAATGGAATACTATGCAGCCATCAAAAGAAATGAAATCTTGCCATTTGCGATGACATGGATGGAACTAGAGGGTATCATGCTTAGTGAAATAAGTCAATTGGAGAAATACAACTATCATATGATCTCCCTGATATGAGGAAGTGGAGATACAACATGGGGGTTTAGGGGGATAGGAGAAGAATAAATGAAACAAGATGGGATTGGGAGGGAGACAAACCATAAATGACTCTTAATCTCACAAAACAAACTGAGGGTTGCTGGGGGGAGGGTGGTGGGGTTATGGACATTGGGGAGGGTATGTGCTATGGTGAGTGCTGTGAAGTGTGTAAACCTGGCAATTCACAGACCTGTACCCCTGGGGATAAAAATACATTATATGTTTATAAAAAAATGAAAATAAATTAAAAATTTTAAAAAAAGAATAGAAAAAAAAGAAATAAAATCTTTAAAAAAAGAAGCAAGGAACAATGGATCTACAAAACAAGCAGAAAATAATGAAAACAAGGGCAATTGTAAATCTTACCTATCAATAATTACTTTAAATGTAAACAGATCAAATTATCAATTCAAAAGACAGAGAATGGCTGAAGGAATAAAAAAGCAAGATCTAACAATATTCTGTCTATAAGAGGCTCACTTTAGCCTTAAAGACACATAGACTGAAAGTGAAGGAATAGAAAAAAGACATTTCAAGCAAATGGTAACCATCAAAAGGCAGGAGTAAGTGTATGTATATCAGACAAAATAGACTTTAAACTAAAAATGGTATAAACAGAAAAAGAAGGTGATTATATATACTGATAAAGGGATCAATACATCCAGAGGATATACAATTTACAAATATTTATGTGTCCAATAGCAGAGCACCTAAATATACAAAGCAAAAACTAAAAGATCCAAAGGAGAGATAAACTATGATATAATAATAGTTGGAGACTTTAATAACCCACTCTCAACAATTATCAAGAAATAATCAACAAGCAAACAACAGATTTATATAATACCTTAGACTAAATGAACCTAACAGACACATATAGAACATGCTATCCAACAACAGCAGAATACACATTTTTTTCAAGCATACATGGAACATTATCTAGGATAGACCATAGGTTAGACCGCAAAACAAATCTTAGAAAATTGAAGAAGATTGAAATCATGCTGAGTATCTTCTCAGACCACAATGGCATGAAACTAAAAATCATTAAGAGGAGGAAAACTGGAAAATTTACAAACTCAGGAGAATTAAACAGTATTCTCCTGTACAACCAATGGATCAAAAGAGAAATAAAAACGTTTCTTGAAACAAATAAATATGGAAACACAACTTGCCAGAATTTATGGGATGTAGTAAAAGCAGTTCTAAGGAGGAAGTTTATAATAAACTTCTACACTAAGAAGAAAGAAAGAGCCCAAATAAACAACCCAATGATGCCTTAAGAAACAGGGAAAGAACAAAGTGAACCCAAACTTAACAGAAGAAAGGAAATAATAAATATTAGAAAAGAAATTAAATAGAGAACAGAAAAACAATAGAAATGACTGACCAAATAAAGAGTTTGTTCTTTGAGAAGATAAAATTGACAAACCCTTAGCTAGACTAACGGAGCAAAACAAAACAAAGCAAAACAAAAACAAAGGACCAAAATCAACAAAATTATAAATAAAAAAAATAAAAGAGACATTCAACTGATACTACAGAGATTCAAATGCTCAGAATATGCTGACAATCTGGATGGCTTAGAAAAAATGGAAAAATTCATAGAAATATATTTCTTGGGGTGCCTGGGTGGCTTAATGACTATTAAGCATCTGCCTTCAGCTCAGGTCATGATCCCACAGTTCTGGGATGGAGCCTCGTATCAGGCTCCTTGCTCAGCAGGGAGCCTGTTTCTCCCTCTCCAGTTACCTTGTGTTTGTGTTCCCTCTCTTGCTCTCTCTATCACTAATAAATAAAATCTTAAAAAAAAAATACTACTTACCATGACTAAACAGGAAGAAATAGAAAATTTGAATATACTAATTACTAGTAAGGAGGTTGAATCAATAATCAAAAATCTCCCAATTAAGAAACCCTCCAAAAAATAAAAAAAGAAAGAACACTTCCAAACTCATTTTACAAGAACAGCATTGTTCTGACACCAAAACCAGAAGAGGACACTGCAAAAAAAAAAAAAAAAAAGTAACACCCACAACAAAAAAACAAATCTGCAGACTAGTCATTATTCCTGATGAATAAAGATGAAAAAATTCTTAATGAAATATGAGCAAATCAAATTCAGCAGGAAATTAAAAGGATCATTTACCATGACCAAGTAGGATTTACCCCTGTGATACAAAGATGGCTCAATATATACAAACTCATCAATGTGATATTAATAGGATGAAAGAAAATAATCATGTGATTATCTCAAAAGACTCAGAAAAAGCATTCAATGAAATTCAACATTGATTCATGATAAAAAAAAAAACTCCTAAAAAATTAGGCCTAGACGGAATATATTTCAACATAATAAAGGCCATATATGACAAGCTGACAGTGAGCATCATACTCAATAATGAAAGAATGAAAATTTTTCTTTTATGGTAAGAGACAAGACAAGGGTCCCCACACCTACCAATCCTGTTCAACATAGCACTGGAAGTCCTAACTATAGCATTCAGACAAGTAAAAGAAATAAGAGATGTCAGAATTGTAAAGGAAAAAGTTAAAATTGCCTGATTTGAAGATGACATGATTTTATATATAAAAAATCCCAAAGTCTCAACTCAAAAACTTTAAGATCTAATCAATGAATTCAATAAATTTGCAAGATACAAAATTAACATACAAAAATCACTGGTATTTCTATACACTAACACCAAAATTTCTGAAAAATGAAATGAAGAAATCAATCCCATTTACAACAGCATCAAAAAGGATAAAATATTTAGGAATAAATTTAAGTAAGGAGGGCAAAGATCTCTATGCTGAAAACTATAAGACACTGGTGTAACAAACTGAAGAAGATGCAAATAAATGAAAAGGTGTCCCACGTTCATGAATCGAAAGAATTAATGTTGTTAAAACATGAATACTTCCAAAAGCCATCTGTAGATTTCATGCAATCTCTATCAAGATTCCAATGGTATTTAATTGGATAATCACATGTAAAAGAATGAAGCTGGACCCATATATTATACCACTCACAAAAAATAACTTGAAATGGATAAAAGACTTAAATATAAGACCTGAAACCAGTAAACTCCTAGAAGAAACTCCAAGAAGAAAACAGGAACAAAGCCCCCTGGCATGGGTCTCGGTAAAAATTTTTTTGTATAAAATAACAAAAGCACAAGCAATAAAAATAAAAAATAAGCAAATGGTACTGCATCAAACTAAAAAGCTTCCATACAGCAAAAGATACGATCAATAAAGTGAAAAGACAATCTACAAAATAGGAAACATTATTTGCAAACCATGTATCTGGTAAGGGTTAATATCCAAAAAATACAAAGAACTCATAACAACTCAATAACAAAACAAAACAAAACAAAAGAATAAAAACAATTTAAAATACAGGAAAAGGACTCAAACATTTCTCCAAATAAAATACGCATAAGGCCAACAGTTATGAAAAGATGCTCAACCTCACTAATAATTAGAGAAATACAAATTAAAACCACAATGACTATTAGAATGGTCATCATCAAAAAGACAAAAGATAGCAATGCTGGTGTAGATGTGGAGAAAAGGGAATCCTCCTGCACTGCTGATGGAATTGTAAATTGGTACAGCCACTATGGAACACAGTATGGAGGATACTCAAAAAGATTAAAAATTAGAACTGCCATATGATCCAGCAATTTTATTTTGGGATTATATCCAAAGGTATGAAAAACACTGACTTGAAAAGTTATCTGTGCCCCCATATTCATAGAGCATTATTTATAATAGCCAGAACATGGAAACAACCAACCAAAGTATTTATCAATGAACGGATAAAAAAGTTGTGGTATATATATTCAATGGGATATTAATCAGCCATAAGAGATAAGGAAATCCTACCATTTGTGACAAAAATGAATGGACCTTGAAGGTATTATGGTAAGTGTAATAAGTCAGAGAACAACAAATAACTGAATGATCTCACTTCTATGTGAGAAAACAAAAGACAGGAAAAAAACCCCTAATTCATAGAAAAAGAGACCAGACTTGTGATTACCAAAAGGAGTAGAGGGAGTAGAGGGAGGGAGATTCAGGGGAAGTCCTGGGATCGAGTCCCGCATCAGGCTCTCTGCTCGGCAGGGAGCCTGCTTCCCTCTCACTCTCTCTGCTTGCCTCTCTGCCTACTTGTGATCTCTCTCTGTCAAATAAATAAATAAAATCTTTAAAAAAAAAAAAAAAAGGTACGAGCCTTCAGTTGCAAGATAAATAAGTACTGGGATGTAAATACAACATATTGACTATAGGTAATACCACAGTATAATATACACAAAAGTTGTTAACAGAGTAAATCATCAGAAGGAGATGAATTATCTCCAAGAATTATCATAAGGAGAATTTTTTCCTTTATTCTTTCTTTTCTTTATATTGTATCTATACAAGAAAATGGATATTAGCTGAAGTTATTGTGATAGTCATTCTACAATATATGCAAATCAATCATCATGTTGTATACATTAAACTTATATGGTGATGTGTGTCAATTACTTCTTAAGAATACTGGGAGCAAAGGGAAAATTTTTTTCTTAAGAGAATAGATGTTGGTAACACAGAGACCTGTTTTGACTATGTCTTTGACATTAACCATTTAAAGTTGTATATATTATTTAACATCTGCACTTGAGTTTCCTAACCTGTAAAATATATAGCATTTTTATTGTATTACTGGGAATAGTAAATGAATAAATGTATATAAAATGTTTGGTACAGAGCAAACCTTCAACAAAAGCTCATTTTCTACAAAACAACTTCCTCAAAATAATCTGCCAATACTGTATCTTTCTTTACAAAACAGTATCTTAATAATGGTGGTGAAAATTAATTTTCCAATCACATCTATAACTTAATTTTCTTCCAAAATAGTCTGGCCACAAACATGAGAATGATTCTTCTTTTTAATCAAGAAAAAACAAAGGTTTATTTGAGATGATCTTTTAGGTCACAAAATTCTAATACTGTTTAATTTAATTTTTTTTTTTTTTGCTATAGAAGAGTCTGTCTTCTCAAATATAATGAGCATTAATTTATAGGTCACCTAAATCTGGCATAGCGTTAATCTGTTTAAAATTTTAGGATTTTTTGTTACTATTCTTCAAAGAGATAACTGATTATACTGCAGTTAAATGGAAACCAAATAAGATTATGAATCTCAGTGAAATTCATGGTGAGAAAATGAAGAGACTACTGACACAGTCTAATCAAATGAGGGGTCCTCCTCACAGATAAGCAAAGCTAAGGGGTGTCAGAGGCACTGGTCACTGTGTCTACAAGCTGCAACACATTAATTGAGGTTTGAAGTCACTGGGTCTATAGCCTTCTTAAATCCTACATCCAAGGTTTCTCAATATACATTTGACCCTATTCTTCCAAAAAAGATTTAAAATAAATCCCAGGGGTGCCTGCGTGGCTCGGTGGGTTAAGCCTCTGCCTTCAGCTCAGGTCATGATCTCAGCGTCCTGGGATCGAGCCCCGAATTGGGCTCTCTGCTTAGCAGGGAGACTGCTTCCTCCTCTCTCTCTCTCTACCTGCCTCTCTGCCTACTTGTGATCTCTGTCTGTCAAATAAATAAATAAAATATTTAAAAATAAATAAATAAAATAAATAAATAATAAAGAAAAAAATTAAATAAATCCCAGTTCCTGAGGTGAAATACCATTCTTTTTTTTATTTCATTACTCTTTCTCAGTTTGTGTGTGTGTGTGTGTGGGGGGGGTGTTGTTGTTGTTGTTGTTTTGTATGGCTGTGTTCCAACAGTACACAAAAGAGCCACTGGTATAAACTGATACATAAGTAGTAGCATTGATATCTCTGCTACTTATATTTCTGCTTCCCATGGTATGGAGACTATCTCGACATTATGATTTAAGATTATTTTTAGATATTGTTAAAAAATAGGTTCCATTTATAGACACATGAGAGATGCAAAACAAGAAGAATGAAATAAAAAATATACCCTTAAATGCTTTTTGTCTTATCTTTCTATACAATTTGGGATCTGTAATAATTTATCATGGCCTTATAACCTAAACAAGACGAACATATTTGGAGTTTTGACCACCTCACAGCTACCAACCTGAGAAGTGCATAGAAAAAGACGCCAGAAAAGCAGTGCTTTGCAAGTATGCATTTTTCCTTTCCTAAACTTTCATTAGTTTCCACATCCTCTAGAGGAAAAAAAAAAAAACAGGAGAAAGTCAAATACAATATTTGATTCAAATTTAAACCCATAAATTTGTCAGTTTGAATTGCTGCTTTCTTTCCAAAGACATTTAAAACAATTTACTTTTCATATTGGCCGCAACTTGAGTATGATCTCAGCTTCCTTGAAAGGGGACCCTGTTAAGTCTGAGAGAATGTAGGTATGTGGCTCCCCCCAGCGGCCACTGGGAATATCAGCACAGTTCGGAGAGGGAGAGAATGTGATGCTTTGAATATCCCCTGCCAAGGCCCACTGTCCAATCTTCTTCACCACCTGGTAACAGCTGGTATGTATGTAAAGATGACCTGAAAAACAGGTAGAGGTCAAATCCAGGAGGAGTTCCCTTGTGTAGAAAATCAAGTTAAAGTAACGAAAGTACCAAGATAAAATTTCCAAGAACTTCTGAATCTTCAATAACACGGCTAAACTTTAGGGAGAAGAGATGGCCAAGGAAGAGAAAGGAGCAAGGCTTTATCCCACACAGCATTTCACTTAATAGTTTAATAGTTTCAGATTTAGAAAAGAGTAGAAGGAAAAAAACATAACATCAGGGGACAAGCTAATACCAGAATATTCAGAAGCTGCCATGCAATTTGGAGTGAAAACTGACACAATAAAAAGCTTTAATGTACTGAATATATTCCAGCTGAGAGCCCACAATATCAGCAACTCCCAGGGGCTGCAGGCAGACACTCAGAGATTCACTGCATCAGAATCATCAGAATTTCTCTGCCTCAGCCCAGGTTTCAACCATATCCCACATACAACATTGCCTTGACTCTCTTGAGGGTTTGACCTTCACAGCAGCCTCTAAATTGAAAGCACAGCTTCTGAGAAGGGAAAATGCTTTGGAATAAAGATGGGCAGATATATCTGCCTTTCAAATTTTTAAGCCTCCATATTCGGCAGCTCCAGTGAGCCCACAGGCACTGCGCACAGACAATTCACAACTATGGTGACTGCTCAGATAAGAACCACGAGGGAGGCTAGGCTAACCCCTCCTACCAACAAGTCTGACTCGCTGATTCTGAGAGCTTGTCCCACCTCTTAAATTGTCTCCTTTGCAAATTCATGCAAAAGAACTCCTCCTTAGCTTTGTCCCTTTTCTGGTTTCCTTTCTTCTATTTTTTACCTCTACCTGGCCTCTGGTCCCTAACAGTCACCTCTACCAGGTCACTTTCCTCTACCTCCAAACGCTGTTCTTTTCTGGGTTCAGAACATGACTTCTCCATTTCCCTTAATCTTCATCTAATGAACTTTCCTCAGCCTCCTGTTATTACTAACATGTGAAGCAATCTGTTAAGGGATAAATTACTGAAGAGGTTCTGCTACAAAGCATTACAGAGTCATAGAGCTTAGAGCCCCAAAGGGTCTCAAAATATAATGTGGCAGAGCTTTCAGCTTACAGGCTGTTAAGGTACCTCTTCGAATTTTTCAGATGATGAAATTGAGGCTTAAAGCAAGTAAGTGTCTTGCCCACTGATAATTACCTGGAATTTGCAGCTTCGTAAGACATAATATTTCCCATTATAAATACCACCTCTTACACATAACAACATGGAAAAAGTTTTGAGAAAAGGGTTAGGTTTTTTGTACTCATTGAACGTTGTCCTTAAATAAGAAGCCACCTGACAACACTTAACGCTGGAATCCCAGTACTAGAAACAATCTACTTTTTAATTATAACTATTTTGTCTTTTACATTCTTCCTTTTTCTTCTTCACTTCAATATGAATAATTAGCCCTTTTTTAGGTAAATGTCTCTTCTCTGACTATTGTGTATGAACACAAATATGTTCTCATTTTAAGGTATATTTTTTCACCTGCCAGCTGTCATTAAAAATTGCATCTGCAAAAAGCAAGCCTACCTCATGGTTTTTTATGTTCTGTTTTGCCCATGAAGGTTAATTGTAGTTCTGCTCCCATAGCTTCCTCACTGCTGTGGAGTTAACCATGGGTTTGCTGTGCTGGGAAAGGTTTATCAAAGGTCTGGAATGCAAAACAATGGCAACAATAAATACCAATTAGACCCAAGCCCTCTGCTCCCACTGCCTGCACAGGCTGAAGAAGCAGACCCAGTGTGACTTCAGTGAGACTGGAGTCTCCTACAGCCACTGAAGAGGCTGGAGACCTGTTTCCAAGACAACATTTAGATCACAGGTTTTTCTGCCTGATTGATATGATAACATGGACGGGCAAGTGAGCAGCATCTCAGCCCTCTACCTTCTCAAAACAGCTCCTCTTGAGGCCTTGCAATTGTATCCGGCCTTAACTAACCAATTAGGAATATAAGCGATATGGGCCTCTGTCACCTGGAGTTTACTTTGTCACGGGCTAACAATATGAGAAACTGAAATTGGGACTTGGTTGTAGGACAAAGAACACCTAAAGCGAAATAAAAACATACTTTCCAATTTGGACAGACTTACGCATTTCTCACCTGTCTTGTATATTTCCCTTTTTAAAATTATTTGCTTTTGAAAATGGAATGAAAAATCTAGGTAGAGTTATCTAAGAACATATATATGTAGTGATATATAAACTATTCTATCACATCAGGAAGATGGGATTCCCTTTAAAACACTCAGTTATTTAAATTGAACAGAAAATTTCTAGTGATTTAACCAAATCATTGAAATAGTGACACAAATACTAGCTACAGTGACCTCTAGTGTTCTAATGGCTAAAGAATCAACAGTTGTACAAGCTGCCTGCCCCATTCATTGCGATTAACAAATATCAAATCAAATTATAATTTCTGAAAATGAAAGAGCTCTAACCAGTAAGTCTTACTTTACTGGTTACCATCTCCATGAAAAGAATATAACAATAAAATTTGGGGCGCCTGGGTGGCTCGGACGGTTATGCATCTGTCTGCCTTCGGCTCAGGTCATGATCCTAGGACCCTGGGATTAAGCTCCATATGTAGTAGCTCCCTGCTCAGCGAGGAGTCTGCTTCTCCCTCTCCCACCTCTTGCTCATGCTCTCTCATTCTCTCTCTCAAGTAAATAAATCTTTCTTAAAAAAGAATATAACAATAAAATTAAATAATTTTAATTATTAACATTTCACCATCCTAACGCTGTCTCAATGTTGTCTTTAAGTTTCCAAAGCGCCTGGGTGGCTCAGTGGTTTAAGCCGCTGCCTTTGGCTCGGGCCCTGGTCTCGGGGTCCTGGGATCGAGTCCCACATCGTGCTCTCTGCTCGGCAGGGAGCCTGCTTCCCTCTCACTCTCTCTGCCTGCCTCTCTGCCTACTTGTCAAATAAATAAATAAAATCTTTAAAAAAAAATACATATCAATGTACTTAACATCATATATTTTGTCCCATTTAGTGTGGTTACCAATTTTTTGTAATTTTAGAAAATATTTTAGTTTCTTGACTCCCAATGTGGAAATCAGAAGTTATAAACAGAAACCTCAAAGGATTTCTCACTGGAAAAGGGTTAAGTACTGACACTATACTAAGTGCTTTCAGTGACATGAGTTTAGCTCCGTCTTCCAAAACACAGGTCCTATTAGCCAACAAATGAGATCACTAAAAATAAAAATTTACGTAGCTATGTAACAGCATTTAGAGAACAATAACCTAAAATACAGAATGCTTGGGATTCTGCTGTTCAGATTCTAGTCACCTGCAAGAGTGACAAATCTATCAGTCTATTTCCGTTTGCCCTAAGATGAACCTGGTATGTGAAACAGAAATTGTTTAATTAGGAGATATACTATTATGTCAGTTCTGATAACCTGGTAAGAATCCTGCAATTACGATTTTTCAGAAAAAAAAAACAAATTCTATCCACTCGGGTCCTACAAATTGATGAACAAGGATTCAAAATAAGAAAATAAGTGATTTACATTTCTCTTCTAATGAATCCTATCTTCCACAAAGAAATAGTGACTGAAAACAAACATTTCTATAATGTCCTCATTTGTGTCTTTCATTTGATCTATGGCAGGCTGGTCCTCTCATCTCATCTGTCCCATAAAGCAGGAGGCATAGTGATCTTGGAATAAGATGCTGAAGTGATAATGATGTATAAGCTAAGTTCTTGGAAAGTATGGAAAGTCCATACCTCATCCTTTTAAGAGGACACTGAAATCATTAGGTCATATTTCATGAAACATTGCATTTTTCATCTTTCACCCTTTTCATTTATGCTACTGTTGTGAATGGAGACATATAGATGAGAGAAATGAAAAATTAGGAGTAATTAACCTTGAACTAGGACTGTTTTTTATACACAGTACTTGAAACTATGTTTTTCACTTAGCTGTTAAGTCACTGAATGAAGTTCGATTTTTATTACTTAGGTATATTGGGATTTAAAAAAAAGGGAAGAAATATGTACGTGGATAGATGGGGGGAGCTTTTAAAAGGTACATAAATTGAAGATGAGTTCAACACTCATTGAGACACTAAATCACAAGAAAAATTAAAGTCAAAAGTTGAAGAAAGATTAGTTTTCCTCTTTTCCTCTTTAAGATTGACTAGTAAAGATCAGTATAATGCAAGAACTAAGCAAAAAAAAAAAAAAAAAAAAGAATGTTATATGGGAACAGTATAGTTACCAGTGATTCCCTAAAAAGCTAAACACCTATATAGCCCAGAAAAGAAGGTCACTGAACTTGTGATGATATCAGAGACTCCAGAAACTGGATAAAAGACATTTCCTATATCTTTAGCAACTCTAGTGTAAGTTAAGAGCATTCAAAATATTGTGATATTGGGGTCTCTGGGAATTGTTTGTTTGTATATTATCTGTTAACTTGATGCTTGTTATATTAAACCTCTTTTAAAGATTTATTTATTTATTTTAAAGAGAAAAAGCAATTGTGTGGGGAGGGGGAGGCAGAGGAAGAAAGACAAAAGAATTCTCAAGCAGACTCTCCACTAAACACAGAGCCAATATGCAGGTAAATGCAGGGCTTGATCCCAGGACACTGAGATCATGACCTGGCTGAAATCAAGAGTCGGACACTTAACCAACTGAGCCACCCAGGCGCCCTATATTAAACCTCTTTTAAAATAAACTTGTAACAAGAATTCAAAAAATAGAAAGGTTAAAAAAAAAGTCTGGCCATTTATACTTCAAGACAAAACTGTGCCAAGAAGATGGCATCTCTTAACTATGAGACCTTAAAGTCTTCATGGGTCTGGTAAAAAAGTAAAGTTTATACAATTTTACCCCCAACCCTTTTTTTTTTCCCAAAAGATGAGAAATCCTTAAGTTGTTTTAAGTTATTTTTTTCCATTTTATTTATTTTTTCAGCGTAACAGTATTCATTGTTTTTGCACAACACCCAGTGCACCATGCAATACGTGCCCTCCCTATTACCCACCACCTGTTCCCCCAACCTCCCACCCCTGACCCTTCAAAACCCTCAGGTTGTTTTTCAGAGTCCATAGTCTCTTATGGTTCGCCTCCCCTTCCAAATTTTTTTTTTTAATACACATATAATGTATTTTTATCCCCAGGGGTACAGTTAATTTTTAAATTAATTCTATAACCTTGAGATTCCATTTATTGTATAGTCATTTTAGTTAATATCACAAAATATATCTTGAAAATAACAAAACATTGATGAAGGAAATTAAATATACAAATGGAAACACATCCTATATTCATGACTGGGAAGACAATGTTGTCAAAGTGCCCATACTACTCAAAGCAATCTATAGATTCAATGCAGTCCGTATCAAAATTCCAGTAGCATTTTTTTACAGAAATAGAAATTTTTTTTTTAAATTCCACAATTTTATGGACATTGGGGAGGGTATGAGCTATGGTGAGTGCTGTGAAGTGTGTAAACCTGGCAATTCACATATCTGTGCCCCTGGGGCTAATAATACATCATATGTTAATAAAAAATAAAAATTTTTTAAAAACATGATGAGGCATAGACATTTCCTATTGTTTTTCCCTTCTTTTAATAAAACTCACTTTCTTGGGAAAAAAATTCCACAATTTATATGGAACCACAGAAGTCAACAAATAGCTAAATCTATCCTGAGCAAGAACCAAGCTGGAGGCATCACACTTTCTGATTCCAAAATATGTTATACAGCCACAGTAATCAAAACAGTGTAGTACTGGCAAGAAGACAGACTAATGGACAGAGAGCCCAGAAATAAAATCATGCATATACTATTGACTGAACTTGGATAAGAATACCAAGAACCAGCAAGGCAGACAGAACAGTCTTTTCAACAAATGGTGTTGGAAACTGGATATCCATATGCAAAAGAATGAAATCGGACCCTTAACTAACACCAAATACCCACACACACACACAAAACTCAAAATGGATTAAAGACTTGCATATAAGACTTGAACAATTCAATATAAGACTAGCAGAAAACATAAACGAAAAGCTTCATGACATTGGTCTTACCAATGATTTCATGGACACAACACCAAAAATGCAAAAACAAATGATCCAGTAATTCCAGTTCTGGGTACTTACCCAAACAAATTGCAATCAGGATGTCAAAAAGATACTAATATTCCCATGTTCATTATAGCACTATTCACAATCGCCAAGATGTGGAAACAACTTAAATGTCTATCAGAAAATAAATGGATAAAGAAAATGTAGTACCTACATACACTAGACTGCTATTACATCTTTTAAAAATTGGAAATTATGTAATATGGAACAATTTGGATGAAACTTAAAGACATTGTGCTAGTAAAAAAGCTAATAAAACCAGCTACCAAAAGACAAATACTGCGCGATTCCACTTACGTAATATATTTACAATAGTCAAATTCATTGAATCAAAGAGTGGAATGGTGGTTGCCAGGGCTAACAAAGCAAAAAATGGAGAGTTACTAATCAACAGGCATATAATTTCAGTTAAGCAAGCTAAATACAGATCTGTTATATAAGATTGTGCTAGTAGTCAACAATAATGTATTACACACTTAAAGATTTGTTAAGAGGTAAAACTCATGGGGTGCCTGAGTGGCTCAGTGGATTAAGCCACTGCCTTCCACTCAGGTCATGATCTCGGGGTCCTGGGATCGAGCGCCGCATCAGGCTCTCTGCTCCGCAGGGAGCCTGCTTCCTCCTCTCTCTCTGCCTGCCTCTCTGTCTACTTGTGATCTCTCTCTATCAAATAAATAAATAAAATTTAAAAAAAAACCTACTGTTTAAAAAAAAAAGAGGTAAAACTCATAATTAAGTTTTCACTATAATAAAATAATTTTTAAAAAATGATTCTTAAAAACGAGAGAATATAAAGAATGTGCTAAATCCCTATCTATAAAAAATATTAGTCAAATTATAATAATAAAAACACTTAAAATATTTTGCAATACCACTATTCTTATAATCTGATGTGAATGATATTACTGAAGAATGTAAATGATTTGTTCAAGGTGTTTCATCTGTCATTTTTCTATTTACATGGAGAATTGGAGAATGTACTAGTTATTGTATGGACATATAATATCAGGCCTTCTGTGCTCCATTTATAACCTATGTCTAAACAAATTCTTCTCAAAATATCTATTCCTCCTGAAATATACTGTCTTTTAAATGAGACTAATAATACCCACTTCACTGGGATATTTTTATCATTAAACATGACAACAGTCACACAGTGCTTGAATAATTCCTAACACAAAATAGGCATATAAGGAATGATATTGATTCCACTTTTCAAAAACAACATACTTTGACTACAATACTGCCTAGTTTACGGTACATATGACATCTTTTGTAAACTTCCCCAAATTCCTACAACTTCTTAATTAAGGTTTTACTTTGGGGTGTTTCCCTTTTACCCCTGAGTTTTATTTAATTTTTAGTCAACTTTATTGAGGTATGATTTATATAAAATAAAAGCTTTCCATTTTAAGTGTACATTTTGATGCATTTTAGCAAACATGCACAGCCATGTAGCCACCACCACAGTCAAGATATGAACACTAACCAGGAATGGAATTGTGAATCCCACAGTAACTATATATTTAACTTTACATGAGATTGTCAAATTGATTTCCAAGTGATTATATCATGTTATTCACCAGCAATGTATGAGAGTTCCATGTGCTTTCCATCTTTGCTAACACTTCGTATTGTTGGTCTTTTTATTTAGACATTCTAATAGGTGTAGAGTGCTATCACTTTGTGGTTTTATTTTTTTATTTTCCTGTTGATTATTAATGTTGAGCATCTTTTCATGTGTTCATTGGTCACTCACATATCTTCTCCTTTTTTGAAGTGTCTGTTAAACTCTTTTTCCAACCTTTTAAAGGAGGTGCCCGGGTAGTTCAGTGGGTTAAGCCTCTACCTTCAGCTAAGGTAATGATCTCAGGGTCCTCGGATTGAGCCCCGCATCGGGCTCTCTGCTCAGTGGGAAGCCTGCTTCCCCCTCTCTCTGCCTGCCTCTCTGCCTACTTGTGATTTCTCTCTCTGTCAAATAAATAAATAAAATCTTTAAAAACAAAAACCCTTAATTAACGTTATAAAATGATCTGATTCCTTCTGAATATCTAGGACAAGACTGATGAAAGCATCTTCCTTTATGGTGGTTCCAGTGTAAAAAGCTCCTGAGTCAAATTTAAGATTAAGTATCTGAGGTGACTGATGGAACCGTGGCGTAAAGAACAAGAGCACAAAGAAAATATTGAGAATTGAATACAAAGAAAAGCTTTAGGCAGAAAACACAACCTAGCTGGTGGTCAGGAGCATCAGGAAGGAATTAGACTTTAAAAATTGGCTAAGGAGAAATTTCAGAACAAAGACTGAACACTGAGTGTAAGGTAAAGTTCTTCTATGAGATACTGAGGAGTTTTGAGGAATCAAAGAAACTTTAAAAAGTCAAAGAAGATGGGACAGATATGAAATTATCACCTTCCTAACCTTCCCTCTTGTTGTTGTTTTAGGTTTTGTACTTTTAATATGCCAAGTTGACACTGACTCTTTGTTCTGAGAAATCAGCCTCTAGTTCACAGAGCAGGAGATGGAGTTCAGGAGATACGACATTTTCTCTGTGATATGTTTGTAATTAACAGCTGTAATCTTGCCAAAATGCTTCATCTTTTTGCATCTCAATTTCCCCCAGCAATTATATAGCGAGACTTTGAATTACAGAAGGCATATCCTTAATCTTTTATACAAGCAAGAGCAAACAAACAACAAAACAACCTGTGTTGATACCAAGGAGTCCCAGAAATCTTCACAGAAACTTGCATGAATGCTGAAGATTATTCATAGTCGTGTTAGATGTGGGGCCTCACCACAGAAACTGTGTGAAACAGTTTCTTTTTTTTTAAGATTTTATTTATTTATTTCACAGACAGAGATCACAGGTAGGCAGAGAGACATCCAGAGAGAGAGAGGAAGGGAAGCAGGCTCCCTGCTGAGCAGAGAGCCTGATGCGGGGTTCAATCCCAGGACCCTGGGACCATGACCTGAGCCAAAGGCAGAGGCTTTAACCCACTGAGCCACCCAGGCGCCCCGTGAAACGGTTTCTTTATAAAAATTTAATAATATGTGTGAAGTGAAAGATGCAATCTTTAAGAATCTCATCCAAAAAAAAAAAAAAGAATCTCATCCAAACATGCCTGCCTTTGGCACTGCCACATCAGGAAAACAGAGGTGTGATCACAATGCACTAGCTTCCTGATTCCTTTTTTTTTCCTACTACATCTTTGGATCCTATTCATATTAGCCTTCCTTTGTAAAAAAAAAAAAAAAAAAAAAATTTACAATGACTTAGGGAATGTGGAGGAGCTATCCTTAGAGCCTATTTGTACATGTCTCTCAGCTGCCTTGAAGAAATACGTCAACATTCACCTCTGAAGAAATGGTTTTCATAGGGTCTCTTTTTCAACGAGTGCATGTGAATGCTCACTCTGGATCCTGCAGCAGCAAGCAAGGCTTGTCTTGGTTTCGTATCACATTATTTTCCTTTTAGAGCAAACATGCTAGTACCATTGGCTGGCAGAAGAGAGCAAGATCTCTACAATACATTTCTCTTAATATTTTCACTTATATTGTGTCTGCAGTGAATTTTTATACCATAGATATTTCGTTACAGATTAGGGAGAAAGGAAAGACCTAAATTACTATCATTTCTATATGAAGTAGACAACAAAAATATGTATCTTAAAACTTAAGGTTAAGGGGCACCTGGGTGGCTCAGTGGGTTAAGCCGCTGCCTTCGGCTCAGGTCATGATCCCAGGGTCCTGGGATCGAGCCCCACATCAGGCTCTCTGCTCAGCGGGAAGCCTGTTTCCTCCTCTCTCTCTCTCTGCCTGCTTGTGATCTCTATCTGTCAAATAAATAAATAAAATCTTAAAAAAAAAAACCCTTAAGGTTAAAAAATCACTTGCTTGTTCAATAAAAAAATAAACTGAAATAAAATGAAATAAATAAAATAAAAATAAAAAAATACATTGAAATGTGATAACATTGAAAATTTAAAAAATAAATGAATTAGTTTTGCTACAGCTGTCTTCAAATTTAATCAACTTCACCGTATACAAAAAGAATAAAGAGCTATCATAGGCAATTTAGAAAAGAGAAAACCCAAAAAGTTAACAAGAAAATGAAGAGAGGCTCAATCTCATTATTAATCAGAGATACACAAATTAAAACCACAGAGAAATTTCAGTCTACACCCTAAAGACTAGCAAAAATTATAAAGCAATAGAAAGCCACACGTTGATGAGAACGTGATGATATCCGAAGAGTGGACACTGTTCATAGAAGCTGTCAGCCACCCTGAAGAACAGTGCACTGGCAGTATTCGGTGGAATTAAGGATTTACCTGGGTATGAAGCCCACTGAAATTTCAGCAGCTCTATAAATGGGAAAATATGACAATGTTCATTAGAGTGTTGCTGGTGGTGATAAAAAGTGAAGGCTACTGGCATATCCTTCCTTGGGTACGTTTTGGATGGATACAATGTGGTGAACATTACAAAGTATTAGGCAATAGTTAAAAGGAACACACCAGATAGAGTGTTGGTGGGGGTGGGTGGACAGGGGCGGGTGGGGCAGGGAATGTGCAAAGAAAAATGATAGCAAGAGCACAATACCATGTATGTGAATTCTTAAAAAAAAAAAAAATGTACACACTGAGGTGCCTGGGTGGCCCTGTCCGTTAAGTGTCTGCTTTCAGCTCAGGTCATAATCTCAAGAGTCTTGGGATCAAGCCTCATGTCTGGCTCCCTGCTCAGTGGAGAGTCGGCTTCTCCCTCTCCCTTTCCCTCTGCCTCTCTCCTCTGTTCATGCTCTCTCTCTCTCTCTCAAATAAATAAAAAATTGTTAAAAAAAATATGTAAATGTTAACAATATACATTTAAAAGAATCCGTATGTTCAAAAGGATAGATGTTAAATATACTAAAATGATTGCTCAAAAGAAACAGGTATGTAAATGGGAAATGAAAATATAAACCAATCAACAAAGAGAGAGAGAAGGGATTTATAGGACAATGCTGGTAGATAATATAAGATTATAAAAAAAAATCAAAAAAGAGAGAGACAAAGTGTCCTTATTAGGAAAGTACCAAAATAATTAACTACTGCTTCATTTTGGTCTCTGTACTCTTTTCTGTGAAAGTCATAGTCTTCTAGAACACAGATAAACTAGAAATACTTTTTGTAGGGAGAGAAACAAGCTTTCTCTGACGTATGAAAACAGAGAATGGAAGAGTTTGGAACATACTACCCCTAGGATTCTTCTTGCTATACTTGTGATGACCAACAGACAGGAAGAAAAGCCGTGGTGATAGCTGAATTAAGCTACTTTTAAACTAGATCCCATATGTGACAAACTTACAAGGAGTACGGCTAGCCTAGAGCACGTAGTACATATAATACATTTATGTTAGTCCTTGCAAAGGTTAGCACCCCCAGTATCTTAACAACATGCCAATTCTCTGGATCTATCGTTAGAAATATATTTTGAAAACTAAGAAGACATACTCTTACCTGTTTCTTTTAAAAAGTAGAAAACAGATCTCTGGAAATCTTCAAGAAAAATAATACTAATTAAACTTAACCTTAGAGAGTATATAGATGAGTTTGGGATTGGGGAAGAAATGGAAATGTTTCAAAATTTCTGTCCTCTATAAAGAATAACCTATCCTTTTATTTAAGAACAGCCTGATGAATTTCAGTTGTCTAACAAAGACAGAAAATTTGAAAGCAGCATACCAGCTCCTACATTTTAAGGGGTGTTAACAGCTGCTGTGGCGGAAATTGGGATTTCATGATTAAGTAGTTTGATAAACTATGGGTTAAACAAAGTTTCATGTTTCATAAACCACAGGACTTGGTGAAGCCTATACTATTCCAGATGTATATGCCCAGCATTTCCTAATCTTGTCAAACTGTGGGCACTGCTTATTATCGAGAACTTTGGGAGATTAGTGTTCTTCGATACATACTTCAAGAAATGCTACCCTAGATCAGGTGTGATCATATCCAATTGATCAGTAAAATCACCTAGATAAGATAGATAAATAGACAGACAGACAGGTACATAGACATTGAAATAGGCTGCATGTACCATTCATACTAACAGACTCAGAATTTCTGATGGAAATGAGGAGAGTGGCATAGGGATCCCAGAAATTTGTGTTTTTAATAAAGTCCAGTTAATTTTGTAATTAACTTAAGTGCCATGCACAGTAAAGACTCAGGTACACAGGGTATTCCAAAAGTCTTTGTGAAGTTTTAAGCTTTAATAAGCTCAGAAGTATAACATTACACAAACAAACAAACAAAACCTGTTCAAAATGTTATTTAAATTCGTTACACGTTGTTTTGTTCTTACTAAGATTTAACATAACCACTGTCTTGTAATTTACATTGTTGTAGCCAATTATCAAACTTTGTAAACACAGACACACACATTACACGGACTCTATTTGTAATCCTAGCCTTAATATCATTCAAAGAATGATGTGTTAAAACATGTACAACAGTTTTGATGTGATCTCACTAGAGTCTAAGGGAGAAAGATCAGGTTACTGGACAGGAAAAAGACTTTCTCTACCAGAATATATGGCATGAGAAAAGTTAAAATTAAAAATTTACTTTTTATTATTATTTACGTGATCTTTTACTTCAGCAATCTGTTATTGTATCTGAATATAGTAATATTAGATGTTAATGATGAATATTGTGAGGAATAAAAGTGCCCAAGTTGCTTTCTAAATTATCAAAGTAAATTTACATTGATGTAATTGTGATGCATATTATACTTTTAAGAAAAGTGGTAATCTGTGAACTAATTGATTATAATTTCTATGTTAATAAGATATTCAATTAACAAAAATATCTAATCCCCATTCATTGTAGGTAAGTGGGAAATTACAATTTTAATTTAAATAACCTTCCAGGAAGAAATATGTATAGAGTTATTTAAGCTCTTTAAACATGGTAATAAAACAATTTTAAATAATTAAACTTTCAAATTATGCTTTTTATAAGTTTATAGCATTTATATTTCTTATGTTATAAAACTGCATTTTAATTTTTAATTTTAATTTTAACTTTGGAACTCTGTATGAAGCATATATATTTAACTCATATAAATGGCAGTGTGGGTACACAGCTTAAAGCCATTTACTATTCATTCATTCAGTGAGACACCGTTATTCAAACAAATGTTTATTGAGTGCCAACTCTATAGCTGGTACCATTTAAGACAGAGTTTATTAACTAAAGAAACAGATAAGGTCTATGTCCTTATGCTGTTTATATACTACTTTGGGGGAGCCACATGATAAACAGATAAATACTTGAAACATACTATAGGCTAGATACTGATGAGTAAAATGGAGAACACTAAAGCAGGGAAGGGGAATAGAAAATTTCAGAAGGAGGAGCAGGGAAAAGTTCCTGTCCTATATAAGGTTCTTAAGGAAGGCTTTCTTGTTAAGTGACATTGGAACAGAGGCATGAGGGAAGATAGGAAGAACATTACATTATTAGCAAGAAAGGACAGTTCAAAACAGAGGAAACAGTAAGCAAAAATAGGGATTGTGCTTGGCAAAGGAAGGAACTCCAAGGAGCCAACATTGCTAGAACAGTAAGGGATGGAGAGAAGTGCTGGAGACCCACAGTAGGGTCAAGAGCAGTGGCATGACCTGATTTATAGTTTAAAAGGAGAGACTACTGCAGTAATCTCCGTACACGATGGTGGGCACATGGGCCAGTATGGTAATGGTGGCAGTGGTCAGAAGTGATGGAACAAGATAATGTACTAGACTGGATTTAGGCTATGAAAGAAAAAAAAAAACTAGAAGATGATTTGAGGCCCAAGTAATTGAAAAAAACAGATTTGTCATTTATAGAAACAGGCAAAATCACTAGAGGAATTAGATGTAGGGAAGTGGAGGTGAGAAATCAGGAGTTCGGTTTAAATTTGAAATACTTAAGAAACTTTGACACTGATTTGTAGTGTATGCCACTGAATATCAAGTTTCCAGTTTAGAGTAAAGGGCATTGATAAAGATATAAGATTGGCATTGTCAGCAAAATTAAAATTGTAATAGACTACCTTGGGAGTTACTATATATAAAAAAGGGAAGGCCATCAGGGGCACCCCAATGTTAGAGTCTGGGGAAAGAGGTGAAACTCTCCAAGATGTTTGGAATGTTTCTGGTGGCCAGTGTGACAGATGGGAATGAAGAGGTGGAGATACTCATACACTCCATGTATATGGATTTCTTAATGTTTTCCTCTAATAGGTGACTGGGATACCGATATTAATGATAAATAATAATGTGATTCAAATTTTTCCAAAATTCAAAGGAATATATAAAAATACAATTACATCATTCTCTCTATTTGATGGACAAGGAAGTAACTGAAAAATAAAGAAGTTAACATGAACGATTTTTTTAAAAAATCCAGATTAGTTCATGAACTCAATCTTGGTTTCTGTCAGCTTTACCTCCTATACCTTCTATGTCTGAAGAACAGTAGTATTTGATGTTCATCATGAGTATTCTGTGGTACTCAAGAGAACTCAAGAGGTGCTGTAAATTATCAAAGCAAATTTCATTCACTATAATTGCAACATGCATTATACTTTTATGAAAAGTAGCAATTCATGAACAGTGTAATTGTAACTTTCACATTAATAATATAGTCACTTAACAAAAATGCCCATTCTTCAATTATTATAGGTAAGTCATAAATTAATATTCTCAGTTAAATAAACTTACAGATAATAATACATGTAGAGGGGCACCTGGGTGGCTCAGTGGGTTAAAGCCTCTGCCTTCGGCTCAGGTCATGATCCCAGGGTCCTGGGATCGAGCCCCGCATCGGGCTCTCGGCTCAGCAGGAAGCCTGCTCCCTCTCTCTCTGCCTGCCTCTCTGCTTGCTTGTGATCTCTGTCTGTCAAATAAATAAAATATTTAAAAAAAAATAATACATGTAGAAAGGTAGTTGAGTAAAACTGTTTAGTAACAAAAATTGTAGAGATGATTTTTTTTAATGTTTTATTTATTTGACAGAGAGAAATCACAACTAGGCAGAGAGGCAGGCAGAGAGAGAGGAGGAAGCAGGCTCCCCACAGGGCAGAGAGCCCGATGTGGGGCTCGATCCCAGGACCCTGGGATCATGACCTGAGCCGAAGGCAGAGGCTTTAACCCACTGAACTACCCAGGCGCCCCGAGACGATTTTTTAAAAAGACCTCACTACATCTTTACAATACACATGCATGATTGCCTTCTTGTGTTATCACTGACAGATAATGAATGGAATGTATCAAACAGAGATACTTAGAAATTAAAACATATTTCAATCCAGAGTATATGGATTAAGTATCTACCTATAAGGAGGGACTTGAAAAGCATCAAAATCTGTAGCAGATGCAAGTATAATAGAAAGAGGAGGAATTTAGAAAGACCTGCATTTGATGGAGACTTACAAGCCGTGCTACCATAGAGAGGTGGGTTTACCTATCAGAGGCCTAACCTGTAAAAGTAAGGTCAGCCTCTCTGTCTGAACTGTTGTAGGATTATAGGAGACCACTCATTCATTTATTTATTAATAAATATGTTTAAGTACTGTTAGACCCTGGTGGTAATAAGAGGATGAGATAGTCATGTGAGAGAGTGATTTTCTATGATTTTCTACATTTGTGTAGATATGGTTAACTAGACAATGAAGCCCAAGATATTTGAGCTGAAATAGTAGTCGGCACATATTATGTACTCCAAGCATTTGTATTTCATCTTCACAAATGCCCCAATTTTGTCACCAAATATTTTTCACAAATAGCTACACATGGTGATTAAAAGAAATCTTGTTCCATTTTGGCATGAAGACCTGGTTTCAGAAAAGCCTCATTAAAATTCAGATGAGAAAATACTGTGAAGGGGCAAGTGAAGGGAGGAACCAACAGTTTCAAGAAGCACTATTACATTTTTTTAATTCAAGCATAGAAATTTAATTTTTAAAAAATCAAGGCAATTTGCACAGGTGTATACATGAATACGAACTAAATATAAATATATAATAAAATATAATTGAATAAAGTAGGTATAATGTTGATGCAACAGGCTTACCCTAATGTCCTCACAGTGAAAACCTGAAAGGTGATGGGAAAGGCCCTCATTTTTGTTTTTTTATTATGTTATGTTAGTCACCATACAGTACATCATTAGTTTTTGATGCAGTGTTCCATGATTCATTGTTTGCGTATATCACCCAGTACTCCATGCAATCCGTGCCCTCCTTAATACCCATCACTAAGCTAACCCATCCCCCCCCACCCCTACCCCTCTAAAACCCTCAGTTTGTTTCTCAGAATCCATAGTCTCTCAAGGTTTGTCTCCCCCTCCGATTTCCCCCCTTCATTGTTCCCTTCCTTCTCCCAATATCCTTCATGTTATTCCTTATGTTCCACAAATAAGTGAAACCATGTGATAATTGACATCCTCAGTTTGACTTATTTCACTTAGCATAATGTCCTCCAGTCCCATCCATGTTGATGCAAAAGTTGGGTGTTCATCCTTTCTGATGGCTAAGTAATATTCCATTGTATATATGGACCATATCTTCTTTATCCATTTGTCTGTTGAAGGACTTCTCTGCTCTTTCCACAGTTTGGCTGCTGTGGACACTGCTTCTATGAACATTGGGGTGCATATGGCCCTTCTTTTCACTACATCAAGAATTTCTCAAACTCAACACATAAAAAACAAGTCAAAAAATGGGCAGAAGACATGAACAGACACTTCTCAAAAAAAAGATATACGAATGGCTAACAGACACATGAAAAAAAGGTCGTCATCACTAGTCATCAGGGAAATTCAAATCCAGGCACTATTACTTTTAATGCTCAAAACAATTTACCGAGGTTGATACTGTTAATATTCCCATTGTAGAATTGAGCAAGATGTAGTCCAAAGAAATGAAATGAATTCCCTAAAGTCACAAAGCTAAAATGTAATGAAGGTGAAGTTTGAGCATGGATCTAACTCCAAAGTCTTTTCTTTGCCAACAGTATCACCAGACATGGAGTTATGGTGCACAAATGATTTTTAAAATTAGGGCTCCTTAACAACATGAGATTCTCCCAATGCCCTCGGAAGAGTCCTTAACAATATGGGTAAAGAATGTCATCCATACAAAAAATTTAAGATTGGTCACTGCACAAGAAAATTTCACACATCTGAAAACTTACTGCTTACTCATGAAAGAAATTTGATAGATTTCTCAAATGTAACAAGAATCTTGAACATTTACATAAGATTACCAATAAGAAGACGTGAAGTAGAAATTTTTCTAAACTGTCAGTAATAAAAGATTTGATTCATTATGCCAAAGAAAAGGAAAAATTACCTTTCCTTTTTCTCTATAGAAATTAATACTACAGTATTGCTGTAGCATATGAAGAAGCAATCAAAACATATGCTGCTGAATGTGGAGGGAAAAGAAATTCTCGTGTGATAATTAAAATAATTTTATTTTTCTAGCTTTTGTAGTGTTTGCCATATTTGTCACCTTTTGAAATCTTAAAATTTGTTAGACTTTTGCTCATTTAAAATAAATGTTTCGCTTTGTACTTAATTTGTACTATTTTTGCAAAAGAAGTCCCCCTAGGTTGTATAAACTTCCAGCCCTACAAAACCTGGACTTACCACATCCACAGTTTCCTGACAGAAGAACAGGTCCACAGTGAAACAGCCCAGGGAATGGCCCGGTATGTGGGAGATCACAAGACTGAGAGGAGCTAGGAAATAAACAATTTCTATAAGCCAGAGAAGAGTAGGAAGAAAAAAAAAAGCCACTTTGGGAAGAAACACCTACCAGGAGAAAATGGCTCAGTAACCAAATGCAAAAAACTATACTGCACGATCTTTTTCTATGGTACAGTGTCTTTTCCATGGTCTTCACTGTTTTGGCCATGTTCCAGAAACCTTCAGTACCTCATGTTTAGCTAGGAAAATACTCCATTTGTCCACTTTTCAGGAAACTTATTTAGACTAACTTGAATATTTAATTTGGGGCTGATCACAGAGAATCTAAGAATAAGAAAGAATCTTAGGAATGCTAGAGACCTGGCTTCATTTGACAAAGAAGAAACCTGACTTTCTCAACACCATAAAGATCATTGGAAATGAAGTTTCAATCAATCAAAGTTATCAAATATAACTGAATATCTATTCTGCCTTTGATAGAATGAACCAGTCTCATATGCTTAACATTTATGGTTAAAATATAGCATTTAGGGCCACTAATAATCACAAACATGAGATATATATTTGTATTTTATATTGTATATATAGGATGTATAGTATATAGTCAGTTATTTCAGAGAAATGAAATGAAAATGCCATAAAATCATAAGTAAGAAAATTGTATTAAATATCAGCATAAGAATATTTTATCATGCTTGAGAGAATTCCAGATGTTGATGTACTCAGTAATTGTTAACATTAATATTAACAGGAAAAGTGAAAAATATTTTTATTACTGCCTATAAAAAAGCACAAAATTAAAAAATGATAGAGTTGAACAATCTATTACTTATTCATATTTTCTAGTTTTATAATTTAAAATGTTATACTTCTTTTAAAATCAAATTATTTTTAAGTAAATGTTAACGAGGATTCTATATATCTGAGTCCTCAGAAATATGAGATAAATAAAATATGGATCTTGGCACTGAGGAAGTCAAAGGCAACAATTACTTTGTAAATTGCCTCTGTCCTTAAAACAACCCAAATTAGTTTTATCTTTAGCTGGACTCATGAGAGCAATGTTCCATCAAGTTAATCCCTCAAAAACCAAACTTCGAAACTCTAAAGAGATTTGTTCTTTCCTAATCTAAATTAAAACACTGAATGGGACAGATTAAAACACAAAGAGGTCACGGAAATTTCAAAATTATTCCATTCCCCACCACCTTCTCTCCCCTACCCCCATCCCACTCCACTCCCCAAAAAATCTTAAAAATGAGTCCAGAGGACATTAGCCTTCTAGTAATATCACAGCTGTCTAAAAGCTGGGGGGGAAACTCAGAGCAGGATTATGGTTTCTTCCCTTTCTGTTGTTGCTGTGTTTCAGGCTGTTCATTTGGGGGTTTTTGAAACCGATGAAAGAATGGGCAGCTGGATGGACAGACAGACAATTGCTTGAAGCCAGATTATTAGTAGCTTAAGTAATAATCTTTTAAGTGTATTGCCAAACATACCGCAAAGAGGTCTGAACTAGCTCTTGACTGGAAAAAGCTGAGAAGATGTGGTAACGGCACACCTCAAACTGTTTTTCTGATTGCCTGAGACTTTAAAATGTTACTTTCATCTAGCTAAAAGGTGCATAAAGTATAGTAAGTTTTGGAGCTCTCCTTTATTGAATGTGTCCCCATTGTTTTGTTCAACTGTCACTTGAATTACTTGAATTTTTTTGTCAATAATGGAAAAATATTACCGTCACAATTCAAGTTGTGTCAACATAAAAAATAGAATAATCCACTGAAATTATAATAAAAAACTATTTCAGCTCTACTTTTCCTTGCTTTACAAACCGTACAATGAACAAACTTGCAACTGTGTAAATTATTCCAATCAGGCATACTAGTTTATGCCATTAAGATTTCAGGGCAAGAAACCTTCAACAAAATAAATTTCAGTTCAAAACTAGACTAATAAAAATTTCCGTATGAACATCAAAACATTAGTAGAGCAAAACAAAAACCTTTGCCAAAATCTCATTCAGGACATAGACATGACCATTATTTGTATTTGGCATAAAAATAGAAACAGCAACTGAAAATAGATGTTTAGATGTTTGAAAGCATAAAAAATGCTCATGTGTATTTCTTCTGACAGATAGGCAAAATACATGAAATTATTTACATAACGTACTCTATTCCTTTCATTGCATTTTTTTCCTGCACTTAGGGGGCTGAGTGAGGAGAACATTGCAAAAATGAAACTTTAAAGTACTTAATTAATATATATTTATTTTAAAGAATTCAAACACAAATGCATGCATTGAAAAATAATGATCCCACTCTACCCCCTACCCCATTCCCCAAATGTTGACATACATCCTTTTTATTTTTTGTGTTTATACAATATATATGCAGTTAGATAATGCATATGTAATTAAACACATATATACCCTTTCAAGTATTTTTTAAGCTAACTCAAGAAATTATAAGAAAGCCACAACACCAGAGAGACTAAATATTTTTTGGTTTAAAATAAAACCATTTTGGGGGGTGCCTGTGTGGCTCGGTGGGTTAAAGCCTCTGCCTTCGGCTCAGCTCATGATCTCAGGGTCTAGGGATCGAGCCCTGCATCGGGCTTTCTGCTCAGCGGGGAGCCTGCTTCCCACCCCCCCCACCCCCCCACCCCCGCCTGCCTCTCTGCCTACTTGTGATCTCTCTCTGTCAAATAAATAAATAAAATCTTTAAAAAATAATAAAATAAATAATAAAACCATTTTTGTTAGCTCCAGTGCAAGATATAAAACTGTACAAAAGTGTATAATTCTACATTCTTCTAGATAATTTTTGTGGAAATGAGATTTGAATACCTTGCCCAGTAAAAGCAATCATAGTAAAAACCATGGAAACCACTAAATCAGAAAATCTTAAAAGAAGAGAATCAAGGATGATAAAGTATCTAAGTATCCCTATCCATTAAAACTCAAATAAACTAATATTGTAAATTTTCAGAAACAATGCCAGAAATACCCCTATTTGCAGTGTGTCACATAAGCACATTATCAGTTCTGGAATATATTTTCTTTTATTTCTTGTTTTAAAAATGTCTCTCCTTTAAGATCTTAGAACACTCTAATATGAAACAAGTTCCTCAAATATTGATGCTTTGTGAACAACAGTGTTTTGTCTAATGTTGTAAGTCCTCAACTATTTGTGGTTTTGTCTCTATTTATACCCAAATCTTGAGTGTGACACAAATAACAGTTGTCCTATTATTTGTTATGTATCATCGATGAGGCAACTGCAGTAGCTGGATTTCCCAGTGTCTTTGAGTGATTTAGACTGGATTTATACTGTATTGGTCACTAAGTGCTAATTGCTGGAACTCGTCATCATTGTGTGGTTGTGTGTGGTTGTATGATTCACTGAGATCCTAAATGTCCTACAGCCAGGAGTGTGCTGGTAAATGGTTAACGACCAGCTTCCTGGGACGGGTAGAAACCCAGCCCTGATTTGTAGGATTTGCCAGTTTCCATGGAGTAAATACTCCTACCATGGCCAATTTCCAGATAACTGAGGAAGTCCCTCACTTCAGAGTCAGGAAGAGCTACAAAAACCAGCTCCTGGGATCCTCCTCCAATACGCCACACAACTTCATAGCAATCTTGCAAATATAACTTTGAAACTCAGTGACATCCCAACTTTTCATTCCAAATGACCACGCTCACGAAGGAAAGTTCAAGGCACCCTAGTCATCACTCTTCCTCTCCTTTTTCCCATCACATCTATTCCTTCTCTGAAAAATGGAGTCTAATTCTCCACTAAGCTTTTGATATTAAAGCTCTTCTCTTGAATCCATGAGAGTGAAGACTCTCATCTTCCCTCTCCACTTTGCATATCTTAACAATGCCACAGTCTGAAAAAAATAAAATAAAAAGGAAAGGAAAAGACAACTTCCATGGTTATTCTTTAGGTCCAGAGAAGTAACCACTTCTATTTCCTAGCACCCTAAATAAAGTCAAAAGGAAGATGAATAACTGTAACTCTTCCCTAAGTTACATTTTAACATGCAAGGTTGTGCTGATTTCAGAACCTCCTATGAAAGCTCTTTCACACCTCCTTATGTCTAGGGTCACCACGAATGGTTCCACAGGGGAAGTGCATATCCAAGTGCCTGGCGCAGGGAGGGGATGGACATGCATTTGCTGAGTAAGTAAATGAATATTTATCTCCTCTCTCAATTTTGTGATACCTTTTTTTGGACAGTGCCCTGCAAGAAAAGAGCCATAATATAGCTGCACCTCCATAATGTATCCTCAGTTATTCTACATGTACGTCCTACAAAGGCTACTGATGGAAGGGAATACTACAGAGGCATTTCTGAATTTGGCAGGGAAGAACTAAATTGCTAAATTGCAGCTATGGGAAAATGCTATATTCTTAAAATTGTCCAAAATCAAAATCATTGCCATCTCTACTGTCACAATTGCTCCAAACTTGCTGGCCCAGATTTACTGAGGATAACCTGCCTATATTACAGGAGGCCAGGTGAGCATCTGAAAAATGGTAATAAATGAAAGCACCTGACTCAGAATCGCACCCTACAAATACTTTTTCTTAAAAGAACTTTCTACCTTCCCAATACTTCCCTTTCCTTTTTTCTCTTCACTTACACTATAATCACATGTTACCACTGAAATCATCTCTATCAGGAACCTTGCTTCAAGTGGGAAGACAGGCAACAAACAGCTTCATTTTTCATGTGTTTTGATAAATGCAGATCTGCTCTTCCTTGAGCTCATGTGGACAATAAGGATATTTTTGAGGAGGGGGATATTTCATAATTCCGTTTGCTTTATTAACAGTGCACAAAAATGGGTGCCTTGTGGCTCAGTCAGTTAAGCTTCTACCTTCAACTCAGATCACGATCCTTGGAGCCTAGGATCTATCGAGTCCCACATCAGGCTCCCTGCTCAGTGGGGAGCCTGCCTCTCCCCCCACTTATGCTCTCTCTCTCTCAAATAAAATCTTTTTGAAAACGCACAAAAGGATTCCAAATTGTATTCTTTTATTTTGTAAGCAGCATTATGATTATTTTCTACCACTTTCTTTGGAAATATCATAATTTCACCTATAAGTTAATGGTGTCTGATTAGCTAATCTGACCTTTAGCTCAAAAATTAATATGACAAATACATGCTGAAGAAGTTTTTCTGAATTAATGAATAAAGAATGAATGAATGGATATTGTAAGATCAAATCACTATTCTGGAATCTAAATGCATTTTGATGCCCAATCTATTTTGAAAACTGTTCTCTCAGAACACATCCCACTGCCATCTTGGAAATTGACCGTATTTTTTATTTTAAAGATTTTATTTTATTTTTTATTTATGAGAGAGGGAGAGAGAGAAAGAGAGCAGGGCAGGAGAAGGAGGAGAAGGACAAGCAGACTCTGTGCTGAACTGGGAGCCTGAAACGGGGCTCAATCTCACCACCTTGAGATCATGACCTGCATGGAAACCAAGAGTCAGATGTTTAATCAACTGAGCCACCCAGGTGCCCTGGAAATTGACTACCTGTGATATAATTTCATTCAACTCTGCATATTACTAAGGACCAAAAAATATAATGCTGTTTATCAACTGCCAGACCAAATCTTCATGAATTCTATGGTTATAGCTTTTGTTATAGTAGAATCAAATTCTGGTACCCTGATGAGCTTTCCCAAGTAAATTTTCAAAGCTGTGGTTAAATCTGTTTTTATCACTGTGCCTTATTTTAACTCAGTAGCTTCCTTCAGAATTAAAAGTTTCAAACATATTAGAGAAGGCAGCAGCTCCTCTGTTGTTCTTACTATTTTTAAGTTTGCCAAAACCCCAAATAGCCTGTAGAGGTCCTTCCAAACCTACAACTGCAAACAAAAACATCTCATCTTTATTAAGAAGCAAAGGGATCTTTAACAATTTACCAGGATAGAGAAAACTACAGCCTTCCCAGCTAATGGCTGTATTTCAAAAATCTTCCTTTCTATTGGTTCCAGGAATTTGTTTTTCAATTAAAAAAAGACAAATGCAGCTAAAGTCAATCTAGTTTTCAAGTGTTTGGTCATAGATGAATCTATAGTGGTACCTTCAAGATTCCTTCCTTCCCTCCTTTCTTCACTAGATACTCACTGACCAGCTGTCATATCCAGCAATTTTAAAAAATCAATATCTAGGACAGATAAAATTCTATTTATTAATTTGAAATAATATTTTGTTGTGTTCAAAAATACTACTAACCACAAAAACCTATATTCTTCAGTAGCAAACACTTACTCAGTGTTTGAAATAATATTGAAATTTGAAATAAATTTGAAATAATATTTTGTTGTGTTCAAAAATAATACTAACCACAAAAACCTATATTCTTCAGTAGCAAACACTTACTCAGTGTTATTGAGCCTTTTGGTTCTGTCTTCAATGTTAGATGACTTTGATTGTATTGGTGCTCACAGAAAACTGGTTTGTTTGCCATCCAACCCGCGTGCAAAATCCTCAGTGGAGCAATAGTGGAGTTTAAGTCACTTTGCTCAACTAGTGTCAGCTATTCCCGATGACAAGAGTGCCAGCAGGGTGGGGCAAGATTACAGTCAGATTAATAAGAAGTTTAATCCTCTACTTCCTCCATATTAATATAATGCAGCAGTTTCTCTTTCCACAGGGTACAATTAATAATCATTTCTCATTCAAGCAGCTGAGACACAACACTACCATTAGGCAGTGTTTCTGCAACAGCTGAGTCATCCCTTTCAGTTTGGTGTCAATTAGGCTAATTAGTGGTTAGCAGCTCAGACGGCCCTTCAATCACTTGGAAATAGCTCTCCACACAAGTGTCAGGCACTCGCTGTCAGATTTGCTCACAAACTGATGATATATTTTCTTGGCTGCTCAGACAGAAGCTACAGGCTAAAAAGACAGAATTCCACTGGCCACAATGCTTGTCTGTCCACTGTCACAAAACAGAGCTTTTGTTGGCTACCCACCAGCCCTGTGGTTTCTTGTCAGCCACAGCAGTGCGGGCACAATTTATTGGCCGATGATACAAACTGATTCCTGGTATCTTTTCATCTCACCAGCTAGGTGGTCGGGGTGTGCTTCCCCCGGAGGGCATAGGTACCTGTGAAAACACTCTTTCTTTTGGCTCTGGTTCTCAACCCGGGCAAAGGGGATTAGAAACCTGGCTTTTAATTGTGCTTGCCTTTTTCTTTTGCGAGTGGCAATCATTCTGTAGCACCTTTTGTGATATGAAAATGAACACTGGATTAAAGCATATTTTTGATTCCTCACCAACCATTGTAGTCAGTCAGGCACCTCACTTAAGCCTGTGGGTGTGCTTACAGGGTAGTCAGTTCTGGCAGCAGGCAAACGTGGAGCACTTTCAAAGCAAGCCTGGTTTCTACTCCTCAAGAAGACATTGCGAACACGTTTACAGAGATAACTCAAAGAATTATTTAGCATTGTTTATTTAGTTATCAAAGAAAATCCTGGAAGTTTTGACAGATCGATTTCCTTCATGAGATTTTAATAGCCATAATATATCCTCAAAGAGCCCACATAAATTGTACAGGAACATAAATGAGGTTGTTCTACAAATGGAATCTTTGTTTGAAAAAGATCTTTTCAAAATTAAGGTGGTGTTATGACTTTTAAAAAATGTGATATCTTTTAGTATACCTCACATGAAAATTTTTAAGTAATCCACATAGATGTCCTATCCTAATAGTTTAGATGTTTAACAAAAGTTACCTTATTCTATTCAATTAGTTATGCTATCCATCTTTTGATTCTAAAAAATTGAATTCTAGTAATAACATTATATATGTATATAGTTTTGAATATGGTCATTCAAAGATTTCCAAGAGTCAATATAAAATTAGAGACTATGTCAGTTTAATATTTATAATAACATAATAAAATAAGTAATGAAACTTGTACCAGATTTTACGTAAAAAATCTTCCAAATACATCACTGGCATGAAAAGTGTATGGATGGTTTAAGCTTCTCTGTGATGCAAGTTAAGTATAATCTATACTTTCACTTTATAAATGATATATTTTTATTCTATACATTAGAGCCTATATATTATGTAAAATGTGTTTATATATCATATACTGCCCAGTTATATATGAAGTTTTTACAGGAACAGATTTAAAAAAAAAAGAATTTAAAGCACTGAGATATTTTAAAATGTGGCATCAATTATAGCCATAGGGAAATGCAATCAGCAAATCTGATCAATAAAACGATCCATCTGGCTAAACATGACTCAGCAAATTAAATAATACAATAATTTGAATCGTGATATAATTTTGAAATATTTTTTAAAATGTATTTGGGGTAATTTTCATTTTTAAATTAATTATCTGAAGACATTAATATTGCATATTTTATATAAGCATTATAAATACTTTAAAATATTCAAATATTAGTGGTCTTAAGGTGAACTCATATAAAATAGGTATAGGCAGAATAGGTTTAGAATTGAACAGGCAGTGGCAGATGGAAATATCTTTGTATATATAGCAAGTTATGGATCAGAAACTTAAAAAGTTTTCTTTTCATTTGCCTACTTATTGACTAATGCTAAGACTCAATTTTAGATTTTTTCCCCCTTAAATATAAAATGAGCTTTGGTGAAATTTTTCTTAAGCAGTAAGAATTATATAAAAATCATAGAGCCTGCATATCTGGAACAAATTTTTAAAATACATCAGATATAGAAAGCAAATTTACTTCTAAAACATGGACATTAAGGAGAAAAAATAATTTCTAGTATTCTGCTTTGTAACAAATTACAAAGCTCCAACATTTTCTCTTTCACAGTGTTTCAGTAACAGGCAATGAATGCTCCCAGACTGAAAATTTCACCAACAAATACAATCCAAAAATAGTATAATATTGAAAAACATAGTCTCTTTTTGATACTTGAAAGATAATCTTTTCCACATTAAGTCTTTTAATTGCTTGTTAAGAAAATAAGTTTTATACCAATAATATTGCAATGCACCATAATAAACATCACTGTGAAAAATGACAGTCTAAAATGCATATTATCAAAATAGTTTTCAAAATAGAAATCAATGAAACAATGAAATAACATCAAAATCTGAGAGAAGAGACAGAATAAAATAGAAAAGTTACAAATTACAAATAAGACCAGAAATTTCAGTCACAGAAAGAGCAATACGTAAGTAAATGTATACATATAATAAGGAATAGGAATTTTTGTCGATTAAAAACAAAACCAACCTAGTTCTTTTTTTTCAACCATTCATCTATTTCTTCTGTATGAAAGGATGTAATCTGCACTGTCCAATATGGTAGCCTCTGGCCACAGTGGCTACCAAGCATTTCAAAATGTAACCCAAAATGAGATGTGCCTTAAGTGCAAAATACACACTGGATATCAGAGAGGTTTTATATTGATTACATGTTGAAATGATAATATGTTAGATATATTGTGTTAAATAATATGTAAGTAGGGGCACCTGGGTGGTTCAGTCAGTTAAGTGTCTGAGTCTTGATTTTGGCTGGGTCATGATCTCAGTGTTATAAGACTGAACCCCATGTCAGGCTCCACTCTGGGCATGGAGCCTGCTCAAAATTCTCTCTCACGTTCTCCCTCTGCTCCTCCCCTGCACTCTCTCATACACACACACACACACACACACACACACACATACATATATGTGTGTATATATATATAAAATTTATGTCACATTTTTTACCTTTTTAAAATATAGCCACCAGAAAATGCATAATTATATTTCTTGTATTATATTTCTAATGAGCAGCACTTGTACAGACTAAATATACATGGCACTAAGTAATCAGTGACTTCGATCAAAATTCTGATATGATTTCTTTTTTTTCTGAAGTGCCTAAGAGATACACTAAGCAAACTAATTTGTCTATTTTGACCATGACCAAAATTAGCGAAAAGAGAAAGAAACATGAAGTAAGCCTGAATGCAGGGGAAAAAAATAAAGCTTGAAAATTTTATAAAAACAGATATGATGCGGGTGTCTCTTTGGCTCAGTGGGTTAAAGCCTCTGCCTTCGGCTCAGGTCATGATCCTAGGGTCCTGGGATTGAGCCCCGCATCGCATTGGGCTCTCTGCTCAGCAGGGAGCCTGCTTCCTCCTCTCTCTCTGCCTGCCTCTCTGCATACTGTGATCTTTGTCTGTCAAATAAATAAATAAAATCTAAAAAAAAAAAAAAATAGATATGGTGCTAAGTGAAATAAGTCAGTCAGAGGCAAATACCACATTTCACTCATATTATCCTATTTTCTACTGATCAAAATCATTCAAATCAGGTCAATCTGATTCTTCCAACTAGAGAATACCTCTCATTCCTGTAACCCTCTCATATATATTGGTCATGTATTATTCTAAGCAACTGCTAGAATATGCAATTCAAAAGCAAAAGAGTGATAATGTACACTAGGCTTCTCCATAGAAAATATCTCCACAAAACCTACAATTTTAACTACATATTAATTATTTTAAAATGTAATCTATGCTTTCCATCAACAGTCAGTAGAATAGTTGTTTTATTGGCAAGTATTTGAGTATAACTGCATCATTATACATATTCGAAAGCTGAGATTTTAATCAATCAAGACCAGCTGTCTTGTTGTGTAATCATAGTCAACAGAGTGGCCATATCCAAAGGATAGACTGAAACTGATTTTGATATTAAATAACATGGGAAAAGAAATGGCAACTAGAACCGAAAATCTCACAGGTACATCAGAAATGAAACAAAGTTATGCTGCCTATACTAGGCTTCCATCTTACAGCTTGCCTCCTTCTCTCACACTCTGTTTCCAGTAGATTTGTCACTTAAAGTTCTGTTCACATGGAATTTGATGAAATCCCCAGCAGACCACAAGATTGGTAAACCTGTTCTAACTGCTCTTACAATATCATGGAACAGAGCTTGAATTACCAATCCACCAGAGAATGCTAATGCAATTATGAGTGTTTACTTACACCATGTGTTTCTCACTGAGCCTCCCCCGCTGTGTCAGGATAAACCAAAGGGAGCTAATGTTTTATAGATGGTAAGACTCTGTTTGTTTTCAGTAGGGCTAAGTCTCCCAAAGCACTCAGACACACTAATTAAAGTAAACTGCAGAGGCCCATAATAAAATATATGTGTTTGGAGACTGTGAGATGAACCCTACTGGCTTATTAAAAGTCAAAAGAAAAATATACATTATTTATGACTTCAAAGGGACACATTGTGAGCTCCAGTTTATTTAAAGGATTAACAAAGCAGTGGTTATTGGTGACCATCTGAATGGTTCTCCTTTCACAGTTCATTAGTTCTGTCATATATGTGAGAAGTCATCATTTGGGTTCAAATCAAATATTATTAATCAAATAAATTACAGAGGGTACACCAACATTATTAAATGGAATCTTTGTGAAAATAGCTGCTAATAAATCTGGTACTTACTTTTCAACAGTTGCCTAGTTGCAACAATGTGATTTAGGTTTTCAAAATGTGTTGTAAGTATTAAATAATCTAATCTTCATAAATTTGGCCATCCCAGAAGTAGGAAGCTGGGGAATGAACTTCCTAAGTCTATCTTTTGTAATGCTAAATTTAAAAGCTTCTCTAAGCCTTCACAATTCTGGAGCAAAGATGCTTCTATGCTTTTTTTTTTTTTCCTTAAAAAGATGCTCTATAGATCTACCATATACCATTTCAGAAACTATCACATGATGATTCTGTAAACATAAAGACTATCATTAAAAGGACCTACATCTTCTTATTTTTTTAATATTTTATTTATTTGACAGAGAGAAATCACAACTAGCAGGCAGAGTGAGAGGAGGAAGCAGGCTCCCCGCGGAGCAGAGAGCCCGATGTGGGGCTCGATCCCAGGACCCTGAGATCATGACCTGAGCCGAAGGCAGAGGCTTTAACCCACTGAGCCACCCAGGCGCCCCGGGACCTACATCTTCTTTAAAATTCATGCTGTTTTGAGCAGTGGCAAGCAAGCGATGTGGGTGTAACTCGACCATGTATGTGTAAACTCTTACAGGTGCCTTTAGTTTTGTCTTTGGCCAAAACTACCCTCTCTGCCCTTTGGCCCATCTTAACTCTCTTCTCTGCTTCACCGAATCAAGGTGTGCTTATTTCAGGACTGGGTTGAAAGTATTTACAAATACAAAAAAGGTCCTCCATTGTCAAATTAAATTCTAGTTGAAAAGCTATAGAATAGCTACATTTCTGTAGCACTTACCATGAGTAGTTTTGTTATTGCTGCCATTTGATAGATAAGAACATTGAGATTTAAAGAGACATGGGGTTTTGTCATCACACTACTAGTAAGCAGTAAAGCCTTGATTTTTTAAAAAATATTTTATTTATTTATTTGAGGGATTGAGAGTGTGAGTGAGAGAAGGAGCAGGGGAAGGGATGAGGGAGAGGGAGAAACAGACTCTGGCTGATCAGGGAGCCCGACATGGGGTCTGTTTCAGAGACTCTCCCATGAACTGAAGGCAGACACTTAACCAACTGAGCCACCCAGGTGCCCCAGTAAAGTCTTGATTTTTTTTTAAATTTTTTTTAATTTTTAATTTTTCTTAACATATAATATATTATTAGCCCCAGGCGTACAGGTCTGTGAATCGCCAGGTTTACATACTTCACAGCACTCACCATAGCACATACCCTCCCCAATGTCCACAACCCAACCACCGTCTCCCTACCCCCTTCCCCAGCAACATTCCATTTGTTTTTGTGAGATTAAGAGTCTCCTATGGTTTGTCTCTCTCCCGATCCAATCTTGTTTCATTTTTTTCCTCTCCTACCCCCCAAGCCCCCCACGTTGCCTCTCAAATTCTTCATATCAAGATCATATGATAATTGTCTTTCTCTGGTTGACTTATTTTGCTCAGCATAATACTCTCTAATTCCATCCATGTCATTGCAAAAGGCAAGATTTCATTTCTTTTGATGACTGCATAGTATTCCATTGTATATATATACCACCTCTTCTTTATCCATTCGTCTGTTGATGAACATCTAGGTTCTTTCCATAGTTTGGCTATTGTAGACATTGCTGCTATAAACATCCAGGTGTACATGCCCCTTCGGATCACTACATTTGTATCTTTAGGGTAAATACCCAGTAGTACAATTGCTGGGTCATAGTGTAGCTCTATTTCAACTTTTTGAGGAATCTCCATGCTGTTTTCCAGAGTGGCTGCACCAGTTTGCATTCCCACCAACAGTGTAGGAGGGTTCCCCTTTCTCCAAATCCTCGCCAGCATCTGTCATTTCCTGACTTGTTAATTTTAGCCATTCTGACTGGTGTGAGGTGATATCTCATTGTGGTTTTGATTTGTATTTCCCTGATGCCGAGTGATGTGGAGCACTTTTTCATGTGTCTGTTGGCCACCTGGATGTCTTCTTTGCAGAAATGTCTGTTCATGTCCTCTGCCCATTTCTTGATTGGATTATTTGTTCTTTGGGTGTTGAGTTTGATAATTTCTTTATAGATTTTGGATATTAGCCCTTTATCTGATATGTCACTTGCAAATATCTTCTCCCATCTGTCAGTTGTCTTTTGGTTTTGTTGACTGTTCCCTTTGCTGTGCAAAAGTAAAGCCTTGATTTTGATACTAGCACAGACCTATTTGAATCTAGAGTTGAAAACTTAACCAATCTGATAAATTTCCTCTCTAGTAATAGGAAACCAGTCATTAGTCTAAAGGTGAGATTTCTAGGCTTGTGATTGGTGCAATCAATGAATGATTGTACTCAAAAATATTAAGTTGAAAATATTTATAGTAGCTCAAAGTATTTGCTTAAAGTACTTCTATTCCCTCTAATAACAACAGCAACAAAAATAATAATAATAAATTATCTTAGAAACCAGAGACCTGACACAATGGAATGAATCTCTGGTCATAGCATTCCTTAGAATTTTAATTATTTTCACACTGTGCAGCCCTTAATTCTATCTTCTTAAGAACATTGTTTTTGGGGGCGCCTGGGTGGCTCAGTGGGTTAAGCCGCTGCCTTCGGCTCAGGTCATGATCTCAGGTCCTGGGATCGAGTCCCGCATCGGGCTCTCTGCTCAGCAGGGAGCCTGCTTCCCTTTCTCTCTCTCTGCCTGCCTCTCTATCTACCTGTGATCTCTCTCTGTCAAATAAATAAATAAAATCTTTAAAAAAAAAAAAAGAACATTGTTTTTGGAATTTATATGAACTTATATCCATTAAATATCCATGTTCAGATCTAAAATTTTGCCGTTATTAGGATTTGTTTCTGCTCTCCCCAAAACTATAGCTTTCAGATGGCATAAATTGTGCCTGATTCATGCTCAAAGCTCACTACACTATGAGATTCTGGTGTATATTCAACAAATGTTTATTAAATTAACTCATACTATTTTGTAGTATCCATAACTAGTTTCACAGTATAATATTAATTATAGTATTAATAAATATATTTTAGAAAAATGATGATCTTTTATGAAATGAAGATGGACATCTTCCTCAAAAATATGTAATGATATAGCAATATAACAAAAAAAAATAAAAACAATTACTTTAAGATTGAAACTCTTCAAACACAGGGTGGCCAAAATAAATCTGTTAGACTCCAAACTAAATGCATGGTTTTTATTAATACACTTAATCCAATATAACTTCTTTTTAACTTTGAACACAGTGGAGTAGAGAAAATATACAATAATTCTTTGGTCTAGAGCAATCTCAGAGACCATTTTTAATTTATAACCCCAAATCTGGAAGTTCAAGCATTTCTTTAATTCTATAAATATTTATTCAGAAATGAATTTATATTGTCAGAGAATTATAAAAACTACTGCTTTTTCAAGTTTACAATTTAGTATAGGAGCTGAGATTCAAACAATGAAAAGGTAAATGAAAGTGAAGTAAGACTTTTTCTTTCATACAACTTACTCCAATTTATATAATTATTATTAATATCTGTCTTGCCCATGAGACGGTAATGTCTATTAGGGCAGTGATCATATCCACTTTTCCTCTTGTATTATCCCCACTAATAACGACCGTGACAGAACACATGTGCATTTTTAAAAATGTACTAAATGTTTATTATTGAGTTGTAAATATATTAAGCCTTACAGGATAATAGAGAGGAAAAGATTGCTTCCAGTTGCTGTAATTATAGAAGACTATCTAAAGGAAATCGCTCTCCAGTTCCCTAGAAAATAAGTCACAATTTGAGGAAGTAGAGTTAAAAATGTGTGCTTGAGTGCTGGGGAGAAGAGGATAGGGTTGGAGAAGAAAGGATAGCATAAGTAAAGATGTGGAGGATAAACTATTACATATTCAATGATAGCAAACTGGCTGAAATGTGAGGTTTAGAAGAAGAATTTTGCAGAGAATAAGGAAAAAGGAAGCTAGCGTCAGAAGAAAATTCAGAAAGCCTTGAAATTCAGACTTAATTTAGAGAATTTCTGAACAGGAATGAAGTAGTATTTTATGAACCTAAATCCAGCAATGGACTATAGAATAGCTGTTGCATTAAAATTGTGGTAGCAAGGAAGCCAGTTAAAAGACAACTGCAGAATACTGTTACGCTGAAAAAAATAAGTAAATTAGAAGTAAAAAAAAAGACAACTGCAAAAATCTGAGTAAGATGTAAATAACACTATGAAAATGTATCTCCTCATCAATTTCTGCAAGATGTTTCCTTTAAAACAGCAAATTGTTTGGTTTGGAGTCTAAAGTGATTTTACAGATCATATTGTCCAAAGCCTATATTTTATCATTTGGGAAACTGAAGGCCAAAGAGACTCAATGACCTTCCCCAAATTGCAAAGCCAAGGGTGGATATGGATCGCCTCACTTCCAGTCCAATTGTTCTTTCCATTATAAATGTGCATCTCCCTCAAGGTGACTCTTTAAATTAAAAGGAATTAACAAAGCAACAAATGCAGAATTAGGACCTTTATTGCTATTTCACTAACCGAATAGTAACCTTATTTAATAGATCTTCCTTGCCACACAGACATCCTACTGAAGCATTGTAATAAATGTAATAAAAGGGGAGATTAGGGCAAACATCAGTGGGAAGACATTAATTAGAGGAGGACCTCACCAATTCTCAGTTGACTAATCTTCAAACCCTATAATTCTCATAAGAAAACTGGCAATCTTTCTTTACTTCTTATCAAAGAGAGATTCCAGCCAAAGAGAGTGGCAGGCTCAAGTAATCAGAATCTCATTAATTTTATTAAATATACCATAAAGTCCCATAATAAATAATTAAGCCCTATTAAACAGATATTTGATAGTACGTTTTATCCTTTCTTATTTATAGATGTAAATAAAATGACAGTGCTTACAATGAAAATCATAAGACATAATTGTTGTTATTGATGATAATAATACCTTATGTTTGTTTTAGAGATTTTAAAGCTTTTCAAGCATGACTGTTGCATCATAATTGGCATACAAATCATTTATGCCCTAATCTATATAAATAAAGTTTTCATCTGCTAGCTATTACAACATCACTTGAAAATGGTTAGACAGATTTTTCACCAAATTTGGCATGCACATTTGCGATGACCTGACTTAGGAAAATAATAATTGTTTAATATGTCCAATGGGGAGAGCCCTAGCAGGGTGCTCTCAAAGGGAGAAGTCATCATTATCCAGAAACTGACAACAGAATCTGAAGCTACACGAGGCAATGTCAACTGTGTTGCATAAATATAGTTTCTTACTAGAAAACAAGCTAAGGCATTTTTCTCTCTACTATTAAAAATGTTAAAAGACTTGGGGCACCTGAGTGGCTCAGTGGGTTAAAGCCTCTGCCTTCAGCTCAGGTCATGGTCTCAGGGTCCTGGGATCAAGCCCCACCTCAGGCTCTCTGCTCGGCAGGGAGCCTGCTTCCTCCTCTCTCTCTGCTTGCCTCTCTGCCTACTTGTGATCTCTCTCTCTCTTTGTCAAATAAATTAAAGTAAATTCAAAAAAAAGTTTAAAAATGTTAAGGACTTATGAAATTATATTTTCTTCTCCCTATATCATTCAGTTGTGCTCATATAGATGTTTCTCACCACTAGTAAAATTTATAGTACTGTAATTTTCTTTGTTTTGACTATTTGTAAGTTATAAATGCAACACAGAATTCATCATTTTCAGTTGAATCACAACACTTTGCATATATATAGCCATTAAATCATTGACATGGTAGGCAGAATAGCCCCCCAAAGATGTCCATGTCCTAATTCCTAAAACCTAGGAATATGCTAACTTGCATGGCAAGAGGAATTTTGCAAATGTAATTAAAATTATGGACCTTAAAGTAAATTACCATGGATTTTCCAAATGGACCCAATCTAATCACATGAGCTATTATATGCAGGTAACTTTCTCTGACTGTGTTAAGGAGATGTTACAGAGGAAATCAGAGAGATTTGAGAGAAAAATTCAGGTGGATTTGAAACATAATAGCGAATCAGTTCCCTACTGTTAAAGGGGGCTTCATGGAAGACATAAGAGAAAATGCAGGCAGTCCCTTAGAGCAAAGACTGGCCCCAGCTGACAGCTAACAAAGGAAATGGAGACCTCAGTCCTACAATCACACGGAACAAAATTCAGCCAATAGCCTGCAAGAGCTTGGAAGTAGATCCTTCCCCAGAGCCTCTGGTAAGGTATGCAGACCAGTCAAAACCTTGATTTCACCCTCCTGAGACCCTACGCAAAGAATCCAATCAAGTCTATGAGGACTTCAGACCTGCATAAATTGAGAAATAATACATCTGTGTTGTTTAAAGCTGCTAAGTATGTGGTGATTGGTTACAGCATCAATGAAAAACATATGCCTATGTTCTCTGGTTGATTAATTAAGAACATGCATGTGTAAAGTACTATTACACTAAATGCTTCCTTATCTTGCATGACATACAATCTGGTTAAAAGGTAAGATACATAGATCAAAAGATGATTAGTAAGTCAAACCAGTAGTAAGTGATGTTATAAAAAATAAATGCATACAGGTATAAAAATTAAAGAAACTGCCTATCTGGGTCATTTAATGAAGGCTTGAAAGGTAGATTTCTCTACATAGGGGATTGTTTCTCAAATTATTGCATAGATCAGGGTCACTTGGAAACTGCTGGAAATCTTATTAAATAGATCTCATTCAGAAATTCTCACTCTCAGAATTTCTGGTTTAAAGTCAGCTAATCCCAGGGATGGGATTTAAGAAGTTACGAGTTAAACGCGAGTTTCCAGGTAATGCTGATGCAGCTGATGTAAGAACCAAAAATTGAGGGCGCCTGAGTGGCTCAGTGAGTTAAGCCTCTGCCTCAGGGTCCTGGGATCGAGTCCCACGTCAGGCTCTCTGCTCAGCAGGGAGCCTGCTTCCCCTCTCTCTCTGCCTGCCTCTCTGCCTCCTCGTGATCTCTGTCTGTCAAATAAATAAATAAAATCTTTAAGAACCAAAAATTGAGAACCACTATGTAGAAGAAAAGGAAAATGATTTAAGTAAATATTTAAGGATTAAAAGTTCAAGAATTGTTTAGGAATCATAAGTAATCTAATATGAAAATAGTGCTTTGGGAAGATTAATGAGGCCATAAACATTAAGAAATATTTGGGGGGTGCCTGGGTGGCTCAGTGGGTTAAAGCCTCTGCCTTTCGCTCAGGTCATGATCCCAGGGTCCTGGGATCAGGCCCCGCATAGCGCTCTCTGCTTGGCAGGGAGCCTGGTTCGTCCTCTCTCTCTCTCTTTGCCTGCCTCTCTCCCTACTTGTTCTCTTGTTTTCTTCATCAGTCTTAAAAGGAGCTTTTCAATTACATTCATCTTTTCAATTAGCAATAATCGCGCCTCGGATAAACCTCATTGTGATCTCTGTCAAATAAATAAATAAAATCTTAAAAAAAAAAAGAAAAAAAAGAAATATTTGGAATCAGGAGATCTAAATCAGAAAAATTTTTAAAAATTAAGAAAGCCATTGCAGTAATCTGAGCATGAGAAGCCTAAGCCAATGAAGAAAGAGCAGAAATAGAAAAGAAAAAAAATGCTTGAGGATTAGCAAAAGCCTATGAGATAAGCAACTAATAGTTAACAATAAACAGAGTAATCTTGCATGTTATACTAAAGGTAATTGGGGCGCCTGGGGGGCTCAGTGGGTTAAGCCTCTGCCTTCAGCTCAGGTCATGATCTCAGGGTCCTGGGATCAAGCACCGCATCCCGCATCCCGCATCAGGCTCTCTGCTCGGCAAGGAGCCTGCTTCCGCCTCTTTCTCTGCCTGCCTCTCGGCCTACTTGTGTTCTCTCTCTGTCATATAAATAAATAGAATCTTATAAAAAAATTTTTAAAAATAAAGGTAATTGACTCTTCAAGCTTTGAAACATTTATTTTTCGTTCTGTCAATTTTACCTGTTTTTAAAGGAATTTATCTACTTCATCCAATCAATATTATTAATGTAAAAGCGTTCATAATGTTTTATTATCTTTTTAATGTCTGCAATAATATTGCCTTTATTACTGATATTGATAATCGTGTTCTCTTGTTTTCTTCATCAGTCTTAAAAGGAGCTTTTCAATTACATTCATCTTTTCAATTAGCAATAATCGCGCCTCGGATAAACCTCATTGGCCACGATACTGCCACTGCGCAAAGCTACATTCATCTTTTCAAAAAAACAAATTTTGACTGTTGATTTTCTTTAAGTTTACTTTCTCTTTTACTTGTTTTGGTTTTCATCCTTATTTCTTCCATCTTATATTTCTGTTCAATTGGATCTGTTGTAATTTTTTCTAATTTATTGAAATGGAAGCATTAGAACATTGATTTTCAGCTTTTTCTCTTTTTTATCATATGCATTTAATGCTATAAATTTCCATCCAAATTCTGTTTTAGCTGCATTCCATAAATTTGGATATGTTATATTTTCATCACTTCATTCAGAACTATTTTTAAAAGCTTATTATGATTTCTTCCTTTATCTACAGACCTTTATAAGTATTTTGTTTAATTTAAAAGATAACTATGGATTTTTTTATCTTTGTATTATTGATTTCATTAACTTTAGAGAAACATTCTCTGAATTATTTCAATTCTTTGAAATTTATTGAGGCTTTGTATGGCCCAAATTATACTAAATTTGACTAATTTCACATGCATTTAAAAAGAATGTGACTTCTCTCATTGTTGGGTTCAGTGTTCTATATATGTTAATTAGGTCAAATTTGTTAATTGTACCATTTGAATCTTCTAAATTATATATCTAGTATATCTAGTAATATTATATATATAATAGCTATTATATACATTATACCTGCTATATTTACATCCCACTAAGACTTTCATCTTCTTTTACCCTCAGCTATATGGTTACATCCATTTAAACTTAAATTACGGTTAAATTATGATAATGGATTTGTGTATTTTTCTTTCAGTTAATTTATGCTTTATGTTTTCTAATGTCATAAAATTACGTTATATATATGGTCATTTTCAGCAATAGCCAATGGTGGAAGATCTGATGGTGGTCAGAACTTATTAGGCAGGAGGAGCTAACAATGAAACAACGATGATTGTAAATAAAATAACTTCGTCCTGGAAACTGGAGGAATACTGGTTTACTACATGCTACTACTGGTTTACTACTAGCCTGTTGCACCTGAGGATGCTACAAGACATATAGCATCCTCAGAACCTGACAATATCTTGCATGTGACAGGTATATGAATGTTTTGGGAAAGATATCCATCTAGAGAGAAAAAGCATTAGATTGGGAATGGGAAGATAAAAATTCTATCCCCAGTTCACTAAATAAATTTTTAGGACTCTGGCCAAGTAACATAACTCCTATTAAGTCTCCATTTTCAATAATATCTACTGTGAGTACTTGGGTTGTAAGAAAGGTCAAATGAAAATGAGCATGACAAAGCATTCTTTTTGTATACTGTAGAATGTTTTACAGATATAAAGGGTTGATAATATTATTAATGCTGATAATGTTCAAACCTCCACATTTTATGTTGTGTAATTTGTAATTTAAAAAGTCAAAAAGTTAATTAAAAGTGCAGGTGAATTCAAAGGTTAAAGCCTTTGAATTATGATTTTTAAGAACCCTTAAGGTATAAATGAATAAGATTTATTTGGTTATATGATCCTTTATGGAGTTTACTATGAACTTACCAACTCTCCCTATGAACTTAACAATTTTCTCTATTTTCATCTACTTTGCTACCTTTTTCTTCTCTTTACATTCCTAGCACATGGATGTATTCACTAACTCAGAATCTCCCCAAAGCCCATCATTCAGCCATTTTTGTGGAGGTTTCATTATGCAGGCATAATTTTTTTTTTCCCTTTTTATTTATTTATTTTTTTTTTCAGCGTAACAGTATTCATTCTTTTTGCACAACACCCAGTGCTCCATGCAAAACGTGCCCTCCCCATCACCCACCACCTGTTCCCCCAACCTCCCACCCCTGACCCTTCAAAACCCTCAGGTTGTTTTTCAGAGTCCATAGTCTCTTATGGTTCGCCTCCCCTCCCCCATGTCCATAGCCCGCTCCCCCTAATTGATGGAATCATTGACCATTGGTGATTGAACTCAATCTCCAGTCCCTTTACTCTCCCCAAAGGTTAGACAGTAGAGCTGAAAGTTCTAACCCTCTCATTGCCTGATTGGTTTTTCTGGTGACCAGATTCCATTCTGAAGACATTCAGTCCCCACCCCATGAGTTATCTCACTAGCAAATGGCAGTAAATTCCAAGGGTTTTAGGAGCTCTGCACCAGGAACCTTGAAAAGAGACCATAATTTTTTTTTTAATAATGTCACATTAAGAAATGCACATCACTTCTGATATGTACATTCTGTGGTTATTCCTTACTTAACAATAATTCATTTAGCAGAGAAATTATAATATATCTCAAAAAGAAAATCTGAAAATATTGTATCACCTTGTCCTTACTAATAATCTAGCTAAAATTTTAGCAACTATACCCATGGCTAAACTGCATTTTCAGCTACTATCTGAAGAGATTAGGACTAAGAGGCTTAATGATATAAACTACGAGCTGATTTTTTAAATGTATTAATTAGAAAACCAGATTAAGGAGAATATAATCAACATAAGTACAGATGTGTCTATTTGCTGATCATTTCTCAGTGTTACCAAATAGTCAACAACTAAGCTGTATAGATATGTAATTTTCATCCATCACATTGATACAAATTAAATTTAGTGTTAGTAAAGGTAAGGGGAAATAAATATTCTCATATACCTTAATGTGATAGGGCAAAATAGTAAAGAATTTTGGGATTTCATTTGCCAGTATCCATCAGGGGTGGGAGGTTGGGGCAACCTGAGGGTTTTGAAGGGTCAGGGGTGGGAGGTTGGGGGAACAGGTGGTGGGTAATGGGGAGGGCACGTTTTGCATGGAGCACTGGGTGTTGTGCAAAAAGAATGAATACTGTTACGCTGAAAAAATAAATAAAATGAGAAAAAAAAAAAATTTAAAATGCAAATATACTTTAATCCAGTAATTCCTTCTAGGTATATACTCTAGAGCTATATTTACACATGTGCAAAAAAGGCTCCCATAATAATATTGTTTTTATTAATTATGTTTGTGAAAATGTGAAAACACTCTAAGCATCCACCAATAAGGGAATGGTTTAAATTAATGCTTGTACTCATTTGGTATATACTTATCAGTTAAAAAGAATGTGATAGAGAGTTCCTTGTCAATATCTAAAAGACATACAGCCAAATGAAAATTCAAGCTGCAAATATTGTTTAGAAAATGATCCTCATAGGGACACCAGGATGGCTCAGTCGTTAAGCATCTGCTTTTGGCTCAGGTCATTATCCAAGGGTCCTGGGATCAAGCCCCACAGCAGGCTCCCTGCTCAGTGGGAAACCTGCTTCTCCCTTCCTACTCCCCATGCTTCCCTCTCTCGGTGTCTCTCTGTCAAATAAATTCATAAAAATACCAAAAAATAAATAAATAAAAGAATATGATACTCACAGACTTTAACAAGAAAAGAGATAAATCCACATAACTATCTGCAGAAATGGATTTCATAAACATTTATGTATATATATTATACATATATGTTATACACACATAATTATTAAATTTATTATCTCTTTTGACTCTGCGGGGCAAATAAGGAAGACTCACTTTTTATTGTGTCAATGTCTTTTTTGTTAAATTTGTATAATGAAACTATATTCATACATTGCTTATGTGAGACATACACACCTCTGACAAAGTAATCCTCAGATCCGTTCAACTTATTCACATTTAGGCAGTGCCCCCTGAACTCCTGTGAACATGACTTTCCAATGGGGCAGTACGACCTGTCTGGACTCTGCCCATGCAAACGCATCAACAAATCCTGGGATATCAACAAATTTCAGCCATCTGATATCCTGTCCATAGCCTCTGAGACCGCCCTGCCACCCGCAACCTGCACAAATTGTTATGAAGATAATATCTGCCTTCCAAGATAATTGTTAGGGTACAGCATAGTTCTGGGCTCCTATTTATAGCATAATAAATAATAGCTACTATTATTATCTTTATTTCTCTCATAAGGCAATTTCTTCCCTTGTTCAAGAACCCTGTGATCTGTCATTCCAAACTTCTTAAGCACTTCATACCTACTTCATGCCTCCTCTTTAGGAACTCTGCTGACCCCAACTTCTATCAATGGGAAATAATGACAGATACTTTCTACAGGGACCTCATTACTCAGTCATAACCGCTCAACTTCTGTAGCAGCAGTATCATTATATACAGTGTGTTCCAGAATCTAAAATATCAAAAAATATTTCCTTATAATCAAAATAAAATACTGGATCATGAGCATGTCTTGTTTTTATCCTGAGTACCAGGAGAGAGACATGCAGAAGAGTGAGCAGAAAGTTAAACAAAATCTTTCTTACAAGCATAAAAGAAGAAATGATAGTAGGATAAAGAGTGAATAAGTATTAAGAGCTACTAAGATGAATAAAACTTTCACCCTGGATCACTTCATATGAAGGCATATAAAATTCTTTTTGAAAGACTATTTACCTAAAACCACATTATATGTATGGATACCACAGTCCACCACTTTTGGTGACATACAGAAACACATTTGAATTTGATTCTATAAAGCATGTAATTTAAACATTGGCGTAATGCTCTGAGTGGGTCCATAAAATCCTTGCTGCAGGATCTAATACATAAGTAAAATCATGTCATAATGGAATTTAATTAATCAGGTAATTTACCTCAAACCATGCTATGCTTACTATAATATTAAAGTGCTACTATCCAGGGGCACCTGGGTGACTCACTCATTAAGTGTCTGCCTTCGGTTCAGGTCATTATCCCAGGGTCCTGGGATCAGCCCCACATCGGGCTCCCTGCTCCACGGGAAGCCTGCTTCTTCCTCTTCCTCTCCCCCTGCTTGTGTTCCCTCTCTCTCTTTGTCTCTCTCTGTCAAATAAATAAATAAAATCTTAAAAAAAATAGTAACAGTAAAGTCCTACTATCCAGTGAAGTACTATTTCTCACGGCTTTTTGTTATTTTAATTTTAAATAAATTCAAGAGCACAACCACATATAAATTGGTATGTTTTAATGTTTTATTTAAAAATCCATGCTTAAAGTAACGTTGACTTTCTTACTGCCACTGTAAAAAAACAAATTTACAACTACATAAGTGGACACATATTTAACAAGAGAGGCACGGTTCATAAATACTTTAAAGCCAAACATGAATTCTATGGGCAAAGTGTAGGGGTTCCCAGTCAAAACAGATGCCATCCTTCATAATGCCTGCTCTCTATGTTAGTATTCTTTATAATGTTATTATAAGAGCTCTTATTAGTCAAAGATATTTTCATCTAGAGCTTTCTTCTAGAAAACATATCTTATATAATAAATTAAATCTAAAGCTCTTTAAACTGTTTTGGATTTTATTCATCTTAAATAAATTTTGCATAAAAATCTAAATCAGAAGTATTTTATCCAGGTAAAGACATAGAAATAAAATGGTCTTTCTCTCTTTTTATGTCTTCATATTTCCCCATACCCCTCCTAGGTATAATAACCTATTTCTGAGGTAATACATATAATTCTGTGACAAATCCACTTCAGCCTTGGTAATGCCCTTCGTTTTGACTTCAAAACATTCACTGGCTCTCATGGATTTGTACTATTTAACACCCAGATAAAGGTAAGCTGCCTTTTTTAATAACGATGGATTACATTTTCTCGTTACATGCTCTTATTCAATTGGATTTTTTCAATTTAAGCACATCTATTCTAGGGGAAAAATGTAATGTCAGTCTGAGAATAATTGTAGTTATTAGAAAAGTAAACATGATGAAATACAAAGTACCATAAACTGAAATTATCTAATTAAATTGCTATGAAAAAGTAATATTTCAATGGGAAAATGAAGTATTTATGTGTTCTACCTATTACCACTTTTTTTTGTTGTTGTTTTAGAACAACCGTTATAACTTATACCTTCTCATAATCAAATATATATGGAGGATGTGGGCATATTTTTAAAAAGAAGTGGAAGTTTGGGGCATTTGCAATTAGAGGAACTATGGCATTATATGTTTAGTTCCTGATCTGACAGTTCCTAGGCTAACAAATGTCTTACTTCTTTTATAGATGTTCTTCTGAATACCAACTTCAGATTAAGCCTAAAGGTTTTCATTTGTACTAGTCCTTATATTCAGATAATATGGCTAAATCCATTAAACTTATTTTGATAGTATATTGTAAACTACATTGCATATTACATGATTGCTCATGTAAACATAAATAAAAACTACTTTATTGAGACCTTTGAGTTTGAAACCATTAAATGGTTTCAATATGTTCCCATATCACTAATCAATTATTTTAAGTTGCTTACTTAAAAGAATTAATTTTCTCAAAACTGGAATAAATCTGTGTCAACACCAATAGTAAAATTATCTCTGTCTTCAGCATCTATATGATATACATAATACTAATCATTTCACCTAAGTTTTATATAAACCTAACAGGTGTCCTGCAGGATAGGTATGCTGACCTCTTTGCCAGGGGGAGACTGAGGAAACTATAAGACTCTCAGATGTGAAGTATCTATCCTCAAACTGCTCAACCAGCTAGTATAAGTATAGTTTAAGTGTATCTGAGCCATGGCCAACCCAATTCTAAAGCACATCATCAGCCTAGTACACCACTTAGCTTCTCACATTCCTGGTATCCAATTCTGAGACCTAAACCTTAGCATTATCCCTGCTCACCACCTAGCACAGTGTCTGACATCTAGTGGATGCTTAGTAAATGTTCAGTGAATGAATGAATGGATGAATACATAAAATATTAGGCTTGGTAGAGTATAGAATATGATTCATGAGTTTGAAATGTACCAATTTATCAGAGGTTCTTAAAGCCAACATGCAAATTTGTGACAGTATATAATCATTGCTATAAATTTCATTAAAATCTCATTGACAGCAGCATCTTTCTATTGAAAGAACTGACACATTACCCATGCTTTAAAGTACCAGAATACATGGTCTTTCATATTTATTATAATCTGAGAAATTAGGAATATCAATGTCTTCCACTGTTTTCACCCAAGTTCAAATTTAATTATGACTTATTAATGGAACATTCTCTTATTTGCTCTATCAGAATTAAAACAATGCATTTTATCTTCATTCTTTTTTTCAGAAATACCAATGTATAAATCCGATATTTGGGTTTTAAATCATGTTTTTATGGGCAAAACTCTAAAGAACAGAGTGCAATATTCCTTATTTCCTATTTGGGGGCAGATCCTACAGCAATGAACCTGAAAGTCCAGCAGGATGCAAGAGTAAGAGCTCAGAAGAGACAAACTAAGATAGAGAAAGAGGAGAGAGAGAGGAGAAGGTCAGGGATAGGGATGAGGAGGATAAGAGAGAGAGAAAGAGACAGAGGCCTGTATTTGTCTTACTGCCTTATGACAGCCATATAGAATGACATAATCCTGTTTTTGTAGAACTCTTTTGTTAAAATAATAAGAATCTTGTGTTCGTCTTCTTTAAAACATTCCATAACAGTACACGAAAAGAAAGATATGGAGACCCTCCTGTTTCATTTCCTGTCTTCATAGAATGTTGTGTTACTAAAATATTTTTATTAGAGCAGAACCTGAAGCAATATAAAATGTTTGCTTGAGGATTTATTTTAGTCCCTTTAAGCTGAACTTCTGTAATGAAATCTATTTACAGACATTCCACAGTGCCCTTTGGTTACTAGCTTATGTAAATGAAGTGTGACCCTGGGAATAAACCTCTTGCCCCCACATCATCCTCCTGGCTTCAAAGGTCTCTAGGCAATCACTTTTTTAAGTGAAGAGATTTTTAAACTGAATTGAAATAGAAAGAGAGGGAACATAACTTGATGTCCAATACTCATACAACCCACCAACCATTTACTATCAACTATTTTCACATAAATATTTAGACACTAATTTATAAATCCATTTGGGATAAGTGTATTAGTGTGTAATGATTTTTTCTTTTTTTTTTTAACTTTGAATCCTAGAAACTAGAAACCAATATCAATCAATAGTCATTTAGTCTAACTTGTTACTCACTAGAGACCAATATTAATCAATAGTCATTTAGTCTAACTTGTTACTTAAACTAAGGGTCACTAGATTGGGACAGAATTGGGTTAGTGATAATAAAATCATCTCTGCTGATTATATTTCACTGAAAATACATTTGTGCTGAGAATCAGAATAACCAAAATAATCAGACAGAGTTATACAATACTATGAGGACAATAACTACATGTATGTTTGATATGTTACTTGCATATATTAGTATTAAGATTAGACTATATTTGATTAGAAACAATTAAGAAGGAAAATATTAGGTCTAATTCTTAGAGAAGGGTAATGAAACTAGATAATTGATTTTATCTTCAGATGTATGAATGGGAGGATCTGTCCAAATTTTCTGAATGGCAATCATCATAACAAACTCTAATTTTAGGGAGTTCCTTCCTACTGGACAACACTATGGGGGAAAAAAAGTAATTTTAATATGAGATAAATTGTTTAAAAACATGATGCCCAGTGGGTTCAAATCAGCTCTTTGAAGGCTCCAGGGATCTCAAGGTCAAGGTTCACCTTAGGATATTGCCAAAATTTTAAAATAAATCAAGGGGACTTGTATTTGTAGGCCAAAGGTCTTCTCTGCAACAATTCAAGAGATGGCAAACCACAGATGGACTAACTACGTAACCTGGCCGAATTGCATGGCGAAGACATTGGAAATGCCCTATAAATGAATGAATGAATGAATAAATAAATAAATAGACTTTAATTGTATAATATAATTATACAATTATATAATTATATAACATAATATAAATAATATATATAGACTTTAATTCCCTATTTAATTCTGCTAAATCTTTATCATCTTTAATGAAATATAAAGGTTTATTAAAATTAAATGTTACCATTTAAACTGTTTTTCATATTCTGCTTTTTGTAAAAAAATCATCAAATTTATGTCATGGGATATCATTTTAAGCCTTTCTATTTGAATATTTGAATATTGAATATTTAGTTTTGCATAGGTGACTACTGAGGTCTTGCAATGTATAAGTCTCTGTAAAACCCTTACTCTCAAAGGCGTAGGATGTCAACACCACAGCCATCTGCCTGGAAAGAATCTGAATGGGATCTAGAATGGGGCTAATGGTCCTGAATGCCTTGCCAGAAACAAATGACTGAAAGGCAGGGGACTAATAAATGACATTCCCAAAATAGGTGCCAGAAGTGGAGGCTAAAATCAGGAGGTCACAGTGAGTAATGAATCAAAATAAGTTTGTTGCCCTTGTAAACACTACTGATGTTGAAGAAGAAATATACATAAAGACTAGAGAAAGAGAGAACGGTGTAAGAGAACTAAGAATCAATAATTTAAAGGAAAACATAGTAGGGATGCCTGGGTGTCTCAGTCAGTTAAGCGACTGCCTTTGGCTCAAGTCATGACCCCAGGGTCCTGGGATGGAGTCCCACATCAGGCTCCTTGCTCAGCAGGGAGCCTGCTTCTCTCTCTCCCTCTGCCTGCCACTCTGCCTGCTTGTGCTCTCTCTGTGTCAAATAAATAAATAAAATCTTAAAGAAAAAAAAAGAAAGATTTACAAGAAAACATAGCATAGCAAACCAGAATCATAACTAAAATGAACTAACAAATTGTAATGCTAGAGAAACTCAAAGCCCAATAGAAAAAAAAACCAAAACAAACAAACCAGGAGCCTCAATCTGTAAAAAGTAGAAAACCAGTGGAAACATACAATAATTAAAGAAAACACTCCTTAAAAAATATTTAAAAATATATAATTCCAACTTAATATGCATACAGACCCAATTCCTTTTAGAAACATATCCCCAGACATACTTAACTCTTAACCTTTTAAACTTCAAGGATTGAGATAGATTTGAGAATAATTTCAATGGTGAACATTGGTTTTCAGACTAAAAAGTAGGTGGGAGGATGATCAAAGATCAAGAGCTACTCCGACAGGAGTAGAAAGTAAAGAACTTTCAGCAAAGAAAGTAAAGAACAGAATAAGAAATGGCAATATCCTTTGGGAAGATGATAGAAAGTCCAAGTTCCATAAAATAGTCATGATAGCTAACTTTTTTTTTTAAAGATTTTATTTATTTATTTATTTGACAGACAGAGATCACAAGAAGGCAGAGAGACAGGCAGAGAGAGAGGAAGGGAAGCAGGCTCCCCGCTGAGCAGAGAGCCCCATGTGGGGCTCGATTCCAGGACCCTGAGATCATGACCTGAGTCGAATGCAGAGGTTTTAACCCACTGAGCCACCCAGGTGCCCCTGATGTCTAACTTTTTAAGGTCTTGGACATAACTACAGAAAATACATCTTGTTTCTCACTTAGCTTCAGAAGTGCCTGCTCTGAACCAGACTTAACTCAAGTAGCAATACAGGATCCCCAGCAGCAAAGCCCTGGAATGTGTCAGGCTTACCAACTGTATAAACTAGTCATCACCACATTATTCACCAGAAAATAACCTGGGCTAGGAGTGGGTTAAAAATCTTAAAGAACAAAGTCAGAGGAAATAGTAAAAATTCACAGAAATGTGTCATCAATGCAAATGGCTGAAATATAATGGCAGTAAACCGAGGAGGGTATTTTGATCAAACTACGAGAGGCCAGTATACCTGGGCATTTCAGCCCAATCCCTTTAGCAAGCCAAGAGTCTTCTGATAATTTTGGTCAAGAGGCATCACATAAAGACCACAAGAAACCTAATGTTTTCTTCTCGACAAATACATATATCCAAAATATGGCTGCTCTCTGCATAGCTGAATCCTGGCCAGCTATGGTATAACAGGACGTAAATATAATATAATGAGGCACCCAAGGTCCAAGGAGATTGATACAAAAAATAGCTTGTGTTTTTTACTACATTAGAGAAATATGCCCCATTCTTTTATAAGTAGAGCTACTACTAAGGAGATGGTACATCATTTTTTTAATTTAATTTTTTTCAGTGTTCCAAAATTCATTGTTTATGTACCACACCCAGTGCTCCATGTAATACGTGACCACCACGAGGTAGATCATTTTTATAGGAAGTCCAGGCCCATGATGGCTCTACCAGGGTCTGGTAAGAGTAAAAAGCAATGATTCCCTAAGTGAAGGGGAAGTCTAGGTGTTAGCTCAAGTTTAAACAAAAACTAAAGTCATTTCTGAGGGTGATATGTAGGACACTATATGTGATTGACATAGGAAGACTTTTCAGACTCAGCTCCCCTGGCCCAGTGGTTGTACTATAGTGACAGTGACTGTACTCATCACTAAGGAGTAGACAGGTATCCAGCAGAAAGTATAAATCCTGACATGGTAACTATTTAGCCAAGGGAATCAAAGACATTAGTGAACTGAAAGAACTTTTATATTCCATCTAAACATAGTAGTGGAAGTAAAACTAGCCCCCCCCCCCACCTTAGCCTTAATGATTCTCAGGGCTTTGTGGGCACTTAAGAAGAAGGTGTACTTAAAAGGCAGATAAGTACTTGATTGATTAAAATATAGCTTGGGTTTGTGGAACAGGACATACTACTTAAAGAAGACTATCAGTCCCAGGTACCTGGATGAATCAGTCAGTTAAAGGTCTGACTTTTGATTTTGGCCCAGGTCATGATTTCAGGGTTATAAGACCGAGCTGGGCATTGGGCTCCACACTGAGCACTGGAGCCTGCTTAACATTCTCTCTCTCCCTTCTCTCTCTCCCTCTCCATCTGTCTCTCCTCCCACCATTCTCTCTCTCCCTCTCCATCTGCCTCTCCTCCCACCGTTCTCTCTCTCTCACTCTCAAAAAAAAAAAAAAAAAGTTATCAGTCTCTCTTCTAGTCTTTTATCATATTCATCAGAAAGTTGCACACTCATTCTCACATCTTTCTGTTTCCATGGTTGTGTTATATTCTATTATGTGAGGTATCTTTACCTAACTGTACTCATTTTTTATCATTTCCACACATAATCAAATATCCACTTTTTTTTCCTAAAGATTTTATTTATTTATTTGACAGAGAGAGATCACAAGTAGGCAGAGAGGCAGGCAGAGAGAGAGGAGGAAGCAGGCTCCCCGCGGAGCAGAGAGCCCGATGCGGGGCTCGATCCCAGGACCCTGAGATCATGACCTGAGCTGAAGGCAGCGGCTTAGTCCACTGAGCCACCCAGGTGCCCCTCAAATATCCACTTTCTAATAAGAAACTACTGGTAAAACTTTCATTAATAGTCATCTTACCTGTTTATTATAGTATCTAATTCCAATTGATTATTTTCATTTGGTTACATTTAATTCTAGTTTCCAACTAATAATATCTTTCAAAATCTTGTTTCACCTTCCCACAAAATTAAATTACTTTTAGTTTAGCTTGAAACCAATTGCATTTTCAGAGGATATTAAAACACAACAGAAATCATATTCTGTTAAGCTATCTCCTTTTTGGAACAAACTTGTCTTAAAAATTAACTTTAGAAGACATATTTATTTTTTTATATTAAGACACTGAGTTGTACTTTGATGTCATTAAAAAAATTTTTATTTACATTTATTGTCATTTCATTATTAAAATTTTCATCTGTTTTAGCCAGCTTAAGCTAAGGCATGCTACAGTAACAAATGATCTCATCATAAGAATTAAACAATAAAAGTTTATTTCTTGCTCACATTTATGCCTATCCCAGATTAGCTGCATCTCTGCTCAATGTCCTCTTCATTTTGGATGCAAGTCAGAAAAAACAGCCTTTTGTGGGACATGCAGGTCTTGTGGCAGAGGGAAAAGTAAGATGAGAATGAAGCAATGGCTTTTAAAACTTCAGCATGGAAGTGGCATATATTATTTGTACCCTTACTTATTTCACTGTAACTTATTTCATTGCTGAAATAAATAACTTGGCTAAGCCTGACATAGTCAAGACCCCTGGTAGAAACAGGCCAACTAACAAACTGTCCAGTACAGAAAAGTACCAAATATTTTGACAATCATATAATCTACCACAAATTTCTTCTTTGTCTACTACTCAGTAGTTGGTAATTAAATAGGAGCAAAATAGAAGAAAAACTTTTGAATTTTGTAGATTCCATAAAAAATGTAAAGATTAAAAATCTATATAAAGATTATTTTCAATTCTAAGTGTCTTTAATTTTACAGTAACACATAACATCTATTTTTACATTAATAATTTGAAGCTATGCCTATTAAATGCATTCAGTCCTTTAGAAAAATATCATCTACATTATGGTTATTATTCACATGGTTACTAACACATTTAATATAATTCTTTCTAATTTTAGTATATGTGCTGCCAAAGTGAGCACAATATAATTCTTTCTAAAAGAAAATCGTGGTTTAGTAAATAATTTTTATCTTTGAAAAATAAGAATAATATGATCTGCACTAGTTTTGATCTTTTAGATTTTACTAATTTTATCTGTTTTTATCTTTATTTTACCTACTCACTTCACTTTAATTGTTACATTAAAATGTATAACAAGCATGGAGTTTATATATGGAGAAAGGAAAGAAAGAAAGAAATTATTTATTTTATAACTCATATCCAAGAAAGACTATTTAAACTATTCCTGTAGATCCTGGAGAAGGAAACTCCAAGACTTGATTTAACATAGCACAGTGTCTCTCTATAACCTGATTAGAAAATCACCATATTATAACCCATCCACCAAAAAGATAATTTTTCAAAGACTATGGCTCATCTATAACAAAAATTTATCATGCCTGTACAGGTCTAAATATAATTGTTCTAAAAACAATTATGTACATGATTATTAGATATTACAACTAAATATTACATATATTAGATTTATGCCAAACACATACCATTATATGCAATTCTTTAACATAAAGTAATCTGAGTATGAAAAATAGGATTATAGAAAAGGAAGCCAATCACAATTTAAGAAATATAATTTAAAGCAGGTCTCCTCAGTAATAAAATAAACAACAGTAACTACATTACATACAAAAAGTCATTATATTTTAAGTATATTTTATTTATCTTTCCAGTTCTTTGTTAATGGTACTGGTCATCCTCAAAGCAATTATTTTTCATTAGTATGTATGTTGATAAACATATACATGCAGCATCCATTCTTGATAAAAACCCTTAGCAAAGTAAGGGCAGAGGGAACACACCTCAACATCATAAAGGCCATATACAAAGGACCCACGGCTAAGATCATCCTCAATGGGGAAAAACTGAGAAACCTTTCCTCTATGGTCAGGAACAAGACAGGGATGTCCACTGTAATCATTGTTCTTTAACACAGTACTGAAAGTGCTAGCCTCAGCCATCAGACAACAAAAAGAAATAAAAGACATCCAAATAAGCAAAGAAGTGAAAATTTCACTCTTTGCAGAGGACATGATACTCTATGTAGAAAACCTAAAAGACTCCATCAAAAAAGGACTAGAAATGATACTTGAATTCAACAAAGTTGCAGGATATAAAATCAATGTACAGAAATCTGTTGTCTTTCTATACACTAATACTGAAGCAGCAGAAAGAGAAATCAAGGAACCAATCCCATTTACAACTGCACCAGACACCATAACATATCTAGGAATAAACCTAATCAAAGAGGTAAAAGATTTGTACTCTGAAAAGCACAGAATACTTATGAAAGAAATTGAAGATGACACAAAGAAATGGAAAAAACATTCCATGTTCCTAGTTTAGAAGAACAATATTGTTAAAATGTCTATATTACCCTAAGGAATCTACATATTTAATGCAATCCCTATCAAAATACCTCCAGCATTTTTCACAGAGTCAGAACAAACAATCCTCAAATTCATATGGAACAACTAAAGACCCAGAATAGGCAAAGCAATCTTGAAAAAGAAAACCAAAGTGGAGGGCCTCACAGTTCTAGAGTTCAAGTTATATTACAAACCTGTAGTCATCAAGACAGTATGGTACTGGCACAATGTAAACACACAGATCAACGGAACAGAATAGAAAACCCAGAAATGGACCCACAACTATATGGTCAACTTGAAAATCCTTGAAAAGCAGGAAAGAATATCCAATGAAAAAATGACAGTCTGTTCAACAAATGGTGCTGGGAAAACTGGACAGCAACATGCAGAAGAATGAAATCGAAACACTTTTTTACATCATATGCAAAAATAAATTCAAAATGAATGAAAAGTCTAAATGTGAGACAGGAAATCATCAAAATCCTATAGGAGAACAAACTCTTTGACCTTAGCCACAGCAATTTCTTACTAGACGTATCTCTGGAAGCAAGGGAAACAGAAGCAAAAATGAACTGTTGGGAGTTCATCAAGATAAAAAGCTTCTGCACAGGGGTGCCTGGGTGGCTCAGTGGGTTAAAGCCTCTGCCTTCGGCTCAGGTCATGGTCCCGGGGTCCTGGGATCGAGCCCCGCATTGGGCTCTCTGCTTGGCAGGGAGCTTGCTTCCTCCTCTCTCTCTATGCCTGCCTCTCTCCCTACTTGTGATCTCTATCTGTCAAATAAATAAATAAAATCTTTAAAAAAAAAAAAAAAAAGCTTCTGCACAGCAAGGTAAAGAATCACCAAAACTAAAAGCCAGTCTATGGGTGAGAGAAGATATTGGCAAATGACATATCATATAAAGGGTTAGTATCCAAAATCTATAAAGAACTTATCAAACTCAACACCCAAAGAACAAATAACCCAATTAAGAAATGGGGAGAACAGCATTACCCAGATCCCCAAACCAGGCGAAGACCCTACCAAAAAGGAGAATTTCAGACCAATTTCACTGATGAATATGGATGCTAAGATTCTCAACAAGATCCTAGCAAACAGGATCCAACAGTACATTAAAAAGATTATCCACCATGACCAGGTGGGATTCATCCCTGGGTTGCAAGGATGGTTCAACATTTGCAAATTAATCAATGTGACAGAACAAATCAATAAGAGAAGAGAGAAGAACCACATGGTCCTCTCAATTGATGCAGAAAAAGCACTTGACAAAATCCAGCATCCGTTCCTGATTAAAACGCTTCAAAGTATAGGGATAGAGGGAACATTCCTGAACTTCATAAAATCTATGTATGAAAGACCCACAGCAAATATGATCCTCAATGGGAAAAAGCTTACAGCCTTCCCGTTGAGATCAGGAACACAAGGATGCCCACTCTCACCACTCTTGTTCAACATAGCATTAGAAGGCCTAGCAACAGCAATCAGACAACAAAGAGAAATAAAAGGTATCCAAATTGGCAGTGAAGAAGTCAAATTCTCTCTCTTCACAGATGACATGACTCTTTATATGGAAAACCCAAAGGACTCCACCCCCAAACTACTAGAACTCATAAAGCAATTCAGTAACGTGGCAGGATACAAAGTCAATGTACAGAAATCAGTGGCTTTCTTATACACTAACAATGAAAATACAGAAAGGGAAATTAGAGAATCGATTCCATTTACTATAGCACCAAGAACCATAAGATACCTGGGAATAAACCTAACCAAAGAGGTAAAGGATCTGTACTCGAGGAACTACAAAACACTCATGAAAGAAACTGAAGAAGACACAAAAAGATGGAAGACCATTCCATGCTCTTGGATCAGAAGAATAAACATTGTTAAAATGTCTATACTGCCTAGAGCAACCTATACTTTTAATGCCATTCCGATCAAAATTCCACCAGTATTTTTCAAAGAGCTGGAGCAAATAATCCTAAAATTTGTATGGAATCAGAAGAAACCCCGAATTGCTAAGGAAATGTTGAAAAACAAAAACAAAACTGGCGGCATCACGTTACCTGATTTCAAGCTTTACTACAAAGCTGTGATCACCAAGACAGCATGGTACTGGCATAAAAATAGACACATAGACCAGTGGAACAGAGTAGAGAGCCCAGATATGGACCTTCAACTCCATGGTCAAATAATCTTCGACAAAACAGGAAAAAATATATAGTGGAAAAAAAACAGTCTCTTCAATAAACGGTGCTGGGAAAACTGGACAGCGATATGTAGAAAAATGAAACTCGACCATTCTCTTACACTGTACAAAAAGATAAACTCGAAATGGATAAAATACCTCAACATGAGACAGGAATCCATCAGAATCCTAGAGGAGAACATAGGCAGTAACCTCTTCGATATCAGCCACAGCAACTTCTTTCAAGGTATGTCTCCAAAGGCAAAGGAAACAAAAGCGAAAAATAAACTTTTGGGACATCATCAAGATCAAAAGCTTCTGCACAGCAAAGGAAACAGTCAACAAAACAAAGAGGCAACCCACAGAATGGGAGAAGATATTTGCAAATGACAGTACAGACAAAAGGTTGATATCCAGGATCTATAAAGAACTCCTCAAACTCAACACACACAAAACAGATAATCATATCAAAAAATGGCAGAAGATATGAACAGCACTTCTCCGATGAAGACATACAAATGGCTGTCAGACACATGAAAAAATGTTCATCATCACTAGCCATCAGGGAGATTCAAATTAAAACCACATTGAAATACCACCTTACACCAGCTAGAATGGCCAAAATTAGCAAGATAGGAAACAACGTGTGTTGGAGAGGATGTGGAGAAAGGGGAACCCTCTTACACTGTTGGTGGGAATGCAAGTTGGTGCAGCCACTTTGGAGAACAGTGTGGAGATTCCTCAAGAAATTAAAAATAGAGCTTCCCTATGACCCTGCAATTGCACTACTGGGTATTACCCCAAAGATACAGATGTAGTGAAAAGAAGGGCCATCTGTACCCCAATGTTTATAGCAGCAATGGCCACGGTCGCCAAACTGTGGAAAGAACCAAGATGCCCTTCAACAGACGAATGGATAAGGAAGATGTGGTCCATATACACTATGGACTATCTGCCTCTATCAGAAAAGATAAAGACCCAACTTTTGTAGCAACATAGACTGGAAGAGATTATGCTGAGTGAAATAAGTCAAGCAGAGAGAGTCAAGTATCATATGGTTTCACTTTATTGTGGAGCATAACAAATAACATGGAGGACATGGGGAGATGGAGAGGAGAAGGGAGTTGAGGGAAATTGGAAGGGGAGGTGAACCATGAGAGACTATGAACTCTGAAAAACAACCTGAGGTTCTAGAAGGGGCAGAGGGTGGGAGGTTGGGAGAACAAGGTGGTAGGTATTAGTGAGGGCACGTGTTGCATGGAGCACTGGGTGTGGTGCAAAAACAATGAACACTGTTATGCTGAAAAGAAATTTTAAAAAAATAGAAAAAAAAAAAAGAAATGGGCAGAAGACAGGAACAAACATTTTTCCAAAGAAAACATGCAGGTGACCAACAGATACATGAAAAGATGTTCATCATCACTCGCTATCAGGGAAATAAAAACCAAAACATAATGAGATATCATCTCACACTTATCAGAATGGTGAAAATTAACAACACAGGAAATAACTGATGTTGGCAAGGATGTGGAGAAAGGGGAACCTCTTACACTGTTGGTGGGAATGCAAACTGGTGCAGCCACTCTGAAAAACAGTACAGAGGTTCCTCAAAAAGTTAAAAATAGAACTACCTGAGACCCAGCAATTGCACTACTAGTATACAAAATATACAAAGTATACAAAAATACTGATTTAAAGGGAAGCATGTATCGCAATGCTTAGCAGCATTATCAACAATAGCTAAATTGCCCATTGACTAATGAACACCTCTCTCTCTCTCTCTCTCTCTCTCTCTATATATATATATATATATATATGGAAAATGAGAGAGAGAGAGACATCTCCCTCTCTGGGCTCAAACCCAGGACTCTGAGATCATGACCTGAGCTGAAGGCAGAGGCTTTAACCCACTGAGCCACCCAGGCACCCCCAAAAAGAAATCTTTTAATTTTGATACAAGAGCAACAAGTAAGAATAAAACAATTCCTACATCCTTCTCAATGAATAGACAAATCAACCAACCAAACAGGTGAAGAATTATGTGTGACCTAATAGTTTGTATTCTGTAACACCAACATCATTATTACCCAACAATTACGGAACATTACCGTATGCTTAGCGCTGATGATACAATGACAAGCAGAGGAGAAGTTCACGGGAAACTTCCCAAAGGAGTTTAAATTTCAAAGAATGAATTTTAAAGAATGGATGTGATTTTGCCAGATGTGTAATGGAGACTAACAAGAACAGAGAAAGATGGTAAGGTATTCCAGGCAGAAGGAATATCATAGACAAAAGCACAGAGGCACAAAACTACATAGTAAATTATTGAAGCTCTGATTAGTATCTTATAGATAGATACATATTGCTAGGGAACAAGCTGTAGATGAGATCATCAAAGGGCATGGGCAGGAACCACTTTATGGAGGGCTTCATGCGCCTTGCTAAGGTTTTTAGATTATCCTGTGGTCAATGGAGCATGAGTGAAGAGTCTTAATGAAAAAAGCCACATAATACATATACATTTTGGAAAAAGAATTCCAGCCAGTATATGAAGGATGCATATACTGTGTGGAGGAAAAATATCAAAAGATATTTTTAAAATCCATGGGGGAGAGATTTTTTTAAAAGGTCCCAACAAGGGCAAAAGTGGTGGGTGTAAAGAGGCTAAAACAATGCATAAAGGTAGAACTAAAGGGGCTCAGGTATTTATCAGATTTGGGTTTTAATGGAAAAGTCAAGCCTGATTAGGAGAGACACAAACCTAGGAGGATGGGGGAAGACAATGAATCCAGTTTGGGATTTGTTATTCATGAGGGACCTATTATACATCCAAACATCTACTGGAAAGGAGCTGGCATTTTTCACTATCTAAAATATCTCTGTTTAAAATTTCTTTCCCCAGGGCACCTGGATAGCTCAGTTGGTTAAGTGTCTGACTCTAGGATCTGACTCAGGTCATGATCTCGTGGGTTATAGGATCGGGCCTCACAACAAGCTCCCCACTCAGTAGGGAGCCAGCTTGAAGATTCTCTCCCTCTGTCCTTCCCCCGACTCCAGTGCCCTCTCTCTCTTTCTCAAATAAATAAATCTTTAAAAAAAAATAAATAAAAATTTCTTTTCCCCTAACAGATACTTTGAAAGGAACTAAACCTCTTACAAGATAAAATACCTTTTTATAAGTCATCTTAAAGCTGTTTGAATGCCTATGTATAGAATTTGTTTGCTCCTTCAGGAGAATTGCACAAACCTCTAATTCCTTGAACTAGGTAGGGTTCACATGCCAGGTTATGACTATTCTTTTAAGTGACAAATAATTGTACTTTCCCCTTGATTTGGCATCTCATTCCTTCTTTCTACTGACAGCATGTATCAACTTCATGCTTTTGCTTCCCACCAAGATCAGACTTGCCCATGACCTGTAAAGTAACCTGAACTGTTTTGTATTTTTAAAGACTAGTAGAGGAGACAGCAATGATTGGATGTCCTCAAGATTTTACCCAGTGGTCTGACATCATCATAGATATTCTCTGGACCCATTTCAACATCTGACCAATTCTTCTTCCCATTAAGTCATGCTAAAACAAAATACATTATAAACATTATCTCAATAATTACTATCTTCAGCAACCTAAAATTAAGCATATTATCACAATACTGTGGTACAATGAGAAAGAAATGATCTCCTTTAACAAAGTTAAGGAGATACTGGTGATAGAGAAGTAGAAGAAATTTTTAGAAAATATTTTTTGCAATTGCAGGAAAAAGTGTATCATGCCTCAAGAAACAACAAAGCCCTCCTTTATTCCTTTCCTTTAAAAAAAAAAAGCGGAAAACTAGACATAGTCTAAATACTGCCATTAAAAGTTGCATTTATATTTTAATTTTTGCATAGTTAACAGTGCATTCATTCTTAAAAACACACAAATTGTCACTACTAAAAATACAGTATCTCCCTAGAAAGTGATTTTTAACAATGAATAGCTTGTTATAACTAGCTAAAGTTGCTCTGTAAACCCAAAACCTTTTAGTAAGTTTACATAAAAACACTGATAAGGTCTTCAAAACATCTGTGATTAAGATCCCACAAAGCAATAAGAGAACTGTCTACAGTAGGGGAATTGTCGACAGTAGCTTCTCTATGCCTGCCAAAGTCTATGACTCTGTTTTAAGATTATGAAAGGAGATTCGTTTTGTTTTCATGAACTTAAAGATGACTTAACCAAATCCCCTAACAGTAGTTAATGGTTCTTAATTATATGATAGGATAAAAAAGAAGAAAGCCTTATTCACTGAAAGGCAGTATTATTACTAAAATTGCCTAATTTTATCTGACAGTAAAATTAAAAGATGACACAGCAATGATAGAAAAATACACCATGAAGTGGTTAAACAGGGTCCAAGTTTTCACTTCCTATGCCCAGTTTTTCTTCAAAGAATGAGTCCCTGTTGTACACAATTTAGGGAAATATTGAATTAACTTTTGGGAGCAGATTCCATAGCTAAAGAATTTCATCCAAAAACTCAATTCTTTATTAATTTATGAAGAAGTACATTTTTGCATCATTTCTTGAATTTGCTAGCATTTCCATGATTAAAATTTTGGCTTCAAAGTTGAATGGCAGTATAGTATATTTTGAGTAATCCTCATTGTTATACCTATATATCCAATAATAGTTTCAATAAAAATAAAAAACAATCCTTGGCTTTCAAGGATTGTATAGGCCTTAGAACATGAACATTATAAGCATACCTAAGATTGCCTACATCATTTCCTTTGATGTATTGGTATATTCCTCTATTTCTTTAAAACCTATATAAAGACACTGGCTATTCAATAGTTTCCCATCCTCATCTGTCTGGTGACCTAATTTATTGGATGTCAAGTATGTGTTCACCAAAGTTTCTTCATTTGATATTCCAGAAACCCTTTGAGATTGATTTTTTATGCTCCATACTAACAGTGTAGAATTTGAGGCTCATAGAAGTTGAACTATATCCTCAAAACACATAGTCTAAGAACAGAAACAGGATTCAAATGCAATTCTAGGTGACTCTAAATCTTGGGCACTTCTTCCAACCAGGGCTTCTTGACATATATCCTACTGTCCATTTAACTGTTCCACCTTAAGCTAAAGTGATCATATATCCATCCTGTGTAATTTTTATATGGCTTAAATATTAATGGTAGTTATATGACTTAAATATTATATTCATTTACAAAAGTGTCCCAGTTGGACCATAGTTTATAACGTCACCCCACTTTAAGTCAATACATCTATAACTAAATACATACCTGTCTGACAATCTCCCAAAATGTGCTCTTATTGTGATATCCCTATCATAGATGGCACCATAACATCCATTTACCTGCAAAAGCCAGAACACAGAAACAATTCTTAACACCTTCTTTCCCCCTTTTCTCATATCCAATATGTCCCCATGTCTTTTCCTATCTTCCACTTACTATCTTTCAAACCTAGGTTTTCTCCAGCTATACTTCCACTATCTTAGTTATGACCCTCATAATGTCTTTCCTGGACTATTTTAAAAGTTCTCAACTGATACTCATACTTACAGTGTAACTTATCTCTAACCCAATCATTATATCACAATTAGTGTGAGTTTTCAAGAAGACACATCTTATATGGTCATCTCAACTTAAAATCCTAAGCAGTTCCTTAGAGCCTTCAGGGTAAATTCTAAAGCCTTCTCAGGACTCTTAAGCCCCTTTGTTAATTATCCCTTGCTTACCTACCCATCCTAATCTCTCACTACTCTTCTCATCACAGATTACATCCAGCCCCACTGAATGTTCTGTAGTTACCAAACTATGCTGGCTTGTCTTTTGTCTTTATGCTTTGGCACAGACTACTTCCCTACTTCTTCCTCTCTCCCTACCTCTGCTAATTGTCACATCCTCAGGATGCATTTCTAACATCCCCGCCTCTGATTATTCCTTGAATAAACTCTTCCTTGGCACAACACTAGACCCAAAACACTCAAGGGATATATTGTTATTATCAAGTTGAGCTTTGAGATCCCTCCAGTTCTGCCCATTTCTCATCTCCAAAGTGTCATCTCCATGGGTAAGAGATGATGGAGTAACTATCTGCCTCTTCTTTTTTACAATGTTGACACATCCTTTCCCCATTGCCTCCAATGTCTCCCCAATTGAAATTAAACTCTTAAAAAAAATCTCTTTGATTATTTCCCAACTCCTACTCAGTTTCTGTTAGATGGTATTTCTTATAGCTCCATAATATCCAATGCATAATGACATGATACTGTAATGTTCTGGTTATTTGTCTGCCTCATTGTATAGGCTATAAGCTCTTTTTTTGTTCATCTTTTAATTCCAATATTTGTGACAAGATCTGGCACATAACATATATACAATAGATTTTTATTGTTGATAATAGAATATTTATTTATTGAGTAGGATTAAATGAAAGATGATAATGACAGCATAAAGAAAGGCAATATATAAGGTCTAATGTACCTATGATTTTTACAAACACAACAGAAAATTTCTGAGAACTAAAGGTATTCTATATAATGAAATTATAGGTTTTCTTTCGTCTTAAAGCCATGATATGTAGCCTTGATTTAAAACAATATCTACTTAAGGGGCACCTGGGTGGCTCAGATAGTTAAGTGTATGACTTCGGCTCAGGTCATGATCTCAGCATCCTGGGATTGAGCCTGGCATGAAGCTCCCCACTCAGTGGGGGCTCTGCTTGTCCCTCATCCACCTCTTCTGCTCCCCCCAACTTGTGCTCTCTCTGTTTCACTCTCACATAAATAAAATCTTTAAAATAATTAAAAAATAAAACTTAAAAAAAAATATCTATTCAAATGATAGCAACGCAGAATTTCAGAACATGAAGAAAACACAGAATCTAGTCTAGTGATTTTCAATCCACCATTTAGCATTAGATCAAAACCGTATTCAGATCCCCATTCCCTAAACAATTTACTCTACAGCTATTGCCTGAGAGTTGAAGGGAAGGTAATTGCCAGAATATGAAGGGTCTGGATGCTTCTACTTCTATGCTCCTCAGTGGGCCTCTAGAGGTTCTAATGCTCCAAACAGCACAGCTGTACAAACTCTAACCTAGTTCAAAATCTTATTTGACGAAAAGGATGCTGAAACCTTGAGAAGGCTGTGATATTCCCAAGAGGATCAAGTGATGTAAGGCTGGACATGAGTTTCTGGCTCCTAGGCCTCCACTCTAAACCTGGTTTCACACTGCTTCTAACAGAAAAACAACCTAGCTCTGGGAGCACCAGAAAAATACTCCTATTGTCCAGGCAAAACAGCAGTACTAGAAAATGCGGACATCAAAGAACTGTTAGAGTGAATTTGTCTTACAAAGCATATTGCCTGCAATGCTGATATTTTACCAGACACTGTAACCTGCAGGCTGCCAGGTACATTAACTGTTTCCTTCTGTCAAGGTGTTAGCATAATTTCTTATGGGTTTATTTCCCATAAGAGTCAATAAAATGTAATAATAATATTAATTTGATAGAATCCCATAAAGGTATGCTCTCTCTGAATCATTTTAGAGGAAAAAATACAGTATGAGGCAACAACGGGAGGTATCTCTATTAAAACTGGTTATAAACTGTATTGGCTCTTATTATAGGTTGAATTGTGTGCCCCCAAAATTCATATGTTAAAGTTCTAACTCCTAATACCTCAGAATAAGTCCTTATTTGGAAATAGAGGCATTGCAGATGTCATTAGTTAAGATGAGGTCATACTGGAATAGAGTGAAACTAAACCAATATGACTGGTGTCTTTATAAAAAGGGGAAATTTGGAGATACACACAGGAAGAATGTTATGAAAACATTGGAGTAATGTTTCCACAAACCAAGAAACTGACAGAGCCTAGAAAAATTTCCGGAAACAATTCTTCCCTAGTGTGTTCAGAGGGAGCATAGTTCTGCTGACACCTCGATCTCAGAACTTGCTTCCAGAGCTAAAGCAATAAATATCTGTTATTTAAGCCACTCTATTTTTGGCACTTTGTTGCAGCGGTTTTTACAAACTAATATAATTCTAGATCTTTAGTTTCTCTCAAGGGGAATTTTTCTCAATCATCTAGTTACTAAGTCACATGCCAAAAACTAGATCTCTTTATTTAAATGTTCCAGTTGTTAATAACTTGATCCAGAAAAAAATAAGTAAAATAGAATTACAATTAGATAATGTCTATATACAGAGGATGAACTGAATATAAAATACAGAATCATAAAAACATAGCTCAGCATGCTACAAAAATCAACCACATCTAGAGCCTGGTCATATGGCTCTATTATGATTAAGCTTCACATAACTAGACACAAAACTTTATGGCCTTCACATACTTTTTCACTTCATTTTATCATGATCTAATTGCCAAATTTAAAAAATTTATTTCTACCTATAGACTATAATATTCGAACAAGTATAAAAATGTTTCAACATAAGATTTCCTTTATCTCTACTCTCTATACTATCTTCTGGTCTCTCTTCTTATTTATGAGTTTATATAGAAAAAGTGGCCCCCACAATAACACTTGCAGAAACTATGTTAAATATTTTTAAAGGCTTGTTTCAGGTCCAGCAGTGTTCTCAAAGGTAAACATTTTGTATGTTCCCACAAATTTAGCTGTCTGTTAATAGACTACTGTCAAACCAAATGTCAAAACATAATCAAACTCACATTTTATGATTTAACATGTCATAAAACCATACAACTAGATTTTATTAATGTGAAATTAGTTCTCTGAAAACTATCAAATATATCCTTACCAGTGATTTCTACCTTCTTTCAAAATTAGTAAACACTACTCACTTCATAAACTTCACATATACTCTGGAGAAGATATTTGTATCTTAATCAGACAATGAAATTAACTCTTTTATAAACAGAAATGATATTTGAGTACTCATTTTTCCTCCTTGTACAAATATAAGAACAGGAAAGAGGACTATTACCCTTCCAAATATCATCTGGAAGTTGGAATTTGGTTCTTTGTATTTTTTCAAGAGACATATCTGTTCTCTTTGCAATTTTTACTTCTGTCCTATGTTATAAATATGTCAGTGTCACCGCCTTCATACCAAGAGAAGATGGCCAGCACTGTGGTTCAACTCTTTCCAACTCTTCAAGAATTAGTTGATCATTGCTTTCCTACAGGCCCCCACCTCAACAGCACAGGGATTCCGAACCTCCCAGTTATTACATAATGAGCTCACAAAGGAAAATGGATGAGTTTAGGCAAATCATTTGATTTAGTTCACTTCAGCATACATATTTATTGAGAGCCTACTATGTGTCATCATTGTGTTAAGCATGGGAGTAACAGATATAGAAGAAAACTCTTAAGGAACTTATAGTCTAGAGACGATAAACATATTAACATAAGGTGGTAAGAAAATAGCCATCCGCCTAAGGTTCTATGAAACCTAGAGATGGGTGTTACGAAACCACTTGGCCTATCTGAGATTTGTTCACAGATTTCCTGGAAAAGATCAGCCTGTGCTAACTTTGGAAAAGATGGATAAGAGTCCAGCCAACAGGGAACTTGGGAAGGTTCTCCCAGGCAATGGAGCAAGATGAAGTACAACAAAGAAGTGTGGATTAGGATATTATTAGGGTATTTTTAAGAGAGGAGGTATAGCTCAATGGTAGAGCATTTGACTGCAGAATATTATTAGGATCAATACCTGTGGAAGGGAACAGGAAGAAGCAGGATTAGGCAGCAGGGGAAACTGAACTGAGATATAGGATGTTCAAGCCTCCGCCAGCACTATGTGGAATTCTGGAGCCAGACTTTATATCCTTGCCTCCCTCTGTCAGGATCCTGATACAGCATGCCAGAAGGGTGTGACTTTGGGTGAGGCAGCACTATGAAGCTGAAGTAGTCAGAAAAAAAGACTGAGCTTGAGGTAACTGGCAACAGATCCTTCCAAGATAGGATCTGGGCAGACCGTGTCCCCCATTTGCCACAAATGTAAATCTAGTGGATGTCCGGTATTATTAGACAGTAAGTTTTCATGTGGACAGTAGGAGAAAAAGAAGCTGAAAAGGTTGATTTTTGAAGACATGTTCTCACAACGATGTGCTACACACTGGAGAAAGCTGATTGTGCACCTTTTTCCAACTTTGCATTCAGTGACATCACTTTGGTATCTTGAAATCATCCTTGGCAAATGTATTTGTACCACAGAAATCATCAAAACTTAAAATCAGCACTACATTTTTCTGAGAACCTGTTCACTGTCACTATTTTCCTTCCTATGTCCATAAACACAGGTTTAAATCATAATGAATAAAAGCCATGGGTAAGACAGTATTCTACAACATGCTCAAAATAGGAGAGGACATAGGCCAGTAAGTCCCATCTTTTTATACTGACAGAAGTAAACACTCTTCCCTTTTCCTTTTCTTCTCCTGCCACTAACCTCATCTCTTCCTTGGTAAATTGCAGTAGCCTCATGGGATAATTCATTCATTACAAGTATTTTGTTTTCATATGTATTCAAGAATATGTACTGAAGGCTTACTATGTGTCAAAAACTAAGTGTGAGAGGGGCGCCTGGGTGGCTCAGTGGGTTAAGCCGCTGCCTTCAGCTCAGGTCATGATCTCGGGGTCCTGGGATCGGGTCCCGCATCGGGCTCTTTGCTCAGCAGGGAGCCTGCTTCCCTCTCTCTCTGCCTGCCTCTCTGTCTACTTGTGATCTCTAAATAAATAAAATCTTTAAAAAAAAAACAAAAAACTAAGTGTGAGTATTTGATGGTGAGCAAACAATAGATCTAGTTCCTATTCTTAGAGCTTATACTTGAGATACAAATATTAGTATAAAAACATCATAAAATAGGGGCACCTGGGTGGCTCGGTGGGTTAAAGCCTCTGCCTTCGGCTCAGGTTGTGATCCCAGGGTCCTGGGATAGACAGCCCCGCCCACCCGCATGGGGCTCTCTGCTCAGCGGGGAGCCTGCTTCCTGCTTTCTCTCTGCCTTCTTCTCTGCCTACTTGTGATTTCTGTCTGTCAAATAAATAAATAAAATCTTTTCAGAATAATAATAAAATAAAAAATAAAAACATCATAAAATAAATGCATAATCACAAATGGTGACATTTTATGAAGAAAGAATGGAAAATAAAAGATATTTAAATAATATCCTTGATGTGTTAACCTTCTATATCATTTAAATAGTATAAAATAAAACATCAATGTCATTAGACACTAAGAATTAAAGTAATGATAGTTTCATCGAAATCCAATTGTAAATGTTTTTAAGAAATTTTATGCTATTTATTATTATGAAAAACCCACTAGTGATTTTTTTTCCTAAAAATGTCCATACATGTCCCTTGGCAATCACAGTGTCTCTCTTTTTTCATTTGTTATATCATTACATTCATATGCTGTACCATTGCAAAGACAAAAAGAAAAAATTTGAATAGTATTGAAAATTGGAAATTTTTTTCCTCAGGCCACTGCTACTGACATTGTAAAGAATATCTTATGTAAGAAGCATAAAATTATATTAAAATAAACTCTAGCTGTAGCATTCAGTTTTTCTAAATAACTGTGTTGTTGAACGCTAGTAAAATTCTCTGGTTAGAACAAAAGTTTTGGTAAAGAAAATTCAGCATTTCACCCTCAAATTTGCATTCCTGGACTGATTACTTGAAAAAAAAATCTGATTTCTATTTGCTAACATTACTTTAGGGAAAAAATCATATTTTGTTCTTGGAAAAGGCTGAGACTTATGCCTGATCTATATCTAACAATACGTGAAAGAGAAATTTAACGTCTGTTCATGATATCACATTTCCTATATGTATTCCTTTCCATAATATGCATTCAGTTAAAAGCACATATCAAAATCCTGTTTCAGAGGATTTGGAAGTAACACTTTCTATTTGGGACACTTCAATTATGTGCTTGTGAATTTTGATCAGATAAAAAAAATAATTAATCCATGACAATCTGCCTCTACTTCCTATGGTCAAGATTTAGATTGAACAAGATTTTGTCATTTTTAATATCTATTATCTTCACCCCAAAGTCATTACAAAATACATCTCTAGAATCAGATAAAAATTTATAAGTGTTACCACTGTGGATTGCACCAAAGAGTTAAAGCACCCCAACACATTATACATATATTCATACATAGGGCCAAAGGGATACCATTCTCATTTTTCATCATCAAGGCATTTATAAGACTCCTATCTTCTTTTGCTTTTGTGACCTCTAGTCAGAAAGGCCAAAGTAAATAAAGGTCAAGATAGATGTCAAATCAAGCAATTACTAAAGAGGGAACTTGGCTGTGACCCTCAGATTAGAAATGGTGACCTGTCACAGCAACAGGGGAAAACCTTCCTGCAACTCCTTCTCCTGTTTTATGAAATACAATCTAGATTTGCAGCCTAGACTGAAAAAAAAAAAATTGATATCCTTCATTTGCGTTTTAATCTTTTCCACCCTTCATATTGAGGTTGTCCTCCCATTTTCTCCTTGGTTATATGCTCTGAATTGTAGACATGTGAGAGGAAAAATTAGCAGGAACCTGGAGTGAGGAGGTATGGCATACCCATCATAAAAAATGAGAATGAACCAACACAACACAAAAATGATGTCATATCACTTTTATTCATTTAACTTTACTTAAAACTGTATAAAATTTAGAAAGTTTGTGTAATAGCAGTGATCTCAATCAACAATGCTCATACTTTTTCTGCAATGGGCCACTTGTAGAAATGAATTTTTGAAATATTTTACGGGAGGTAACTAAAATTTGCAAATTCATTTATATACCTGCCTTGATTTATCTAATCTCTAGAATCTCACTTTCCTCTCTACACCCAAGAAGCTTCCATTCTTCACTCCGGAGGCTGTGTTGGAAAATATTGGCTTTCCTGTGTTAACACTACAACCTACATTTACTCCTGAATTCCTCCATTCCTTAAACTTTCCGTCCTTAAAAAGATCTATAATAGTCCTTTTGTTGTCGAAAGAGAAAAAGAAAAGATTTACCACCTATGAATTTTGAGTTGAGATAGAAAAAAAAAGAAGGGAACTATAAGTTATGGAAACAGTTTTGATAATGTAATCTTACAGAGGTTTTTTGCTTTTCCTTTTCTTGCTTGGCTTGTCACAGCTTACAAGGGAATATTATCATTTTTTAAAAAATCTCAGCCATGGGGGTGCCTGGGTGGCTCAGTGGGTTAAAGTCTCTGCCTTTGGCTCAGGTCATGATCCCAGGGTCCTGGAATCAAGCCCGGCAATGGGCTCTCTGCTCAGCAGGGAGCCTGCTTCCCCCTCTCACTCTCTGCCTGCCTCTCTGCCCACTTGTGATCTGTTTATCAAATAAATAAATAAAATCTTTAAAAAAAAATTTTCAGCCATGTTTTCTAGTAAATTATTAGTTGAATTGATGGATTTTGGCTGTCAAATAAAATTATTTCCAATAAAATTCTTTAAGTCAAAGAACCTCATTTGAAAATCTAACTTTGAAATAAGCTGACAGAAATAATAAGAGAACTGAAGATTAATTTGAAAACAGACAAACCAGAAAAATGACATAGCCATCATCCTCTTACTAGAAAACAAGCCTGGAGTTCCACTAAGGAAGAATTGCCCAGGAGAGGAAAAAAAAAAGAAAAACTTTTGAAAATGAAAGTCTTACTTTTCAAAGTCCCTTACATTGGCAAACTTTAAATGCTGTCCATATAGGAAGAATATAAGTATATCACTTTAAGGTAATTTTCATTTCAAATTCCCCTCAAATCCAAATCCTCAGTGGAAAAAAAAGAAGAAAGGAAGGAAGGAAGGAAGGAAGGAAAGAAGGAAGGAAAGAAAGAAAGAAATTAATTTAAAAGATTTTCTTAGTTGCATACTTCAGAAAACCAAAACAAAAGGAATGTTTCCATACAAAGATGACAGCCAGAGGGCTTTAAATTCTATGTAAATGACACATTTAAGTCTAATTATGTTCTGACCTTATGCTATTTTGCTTCTTTGTTCAAGGATTCTAATCAGAGATCCTAGTGGAAGTTTGGCATATTAGTATTGTTATTGCAACTGGTTCTTCTAAATCACCAAAGAAGCTAACTTAGCATATGTGCTTGGCATGGTCAGTTTGGAAAGCTTTATAGCCTCAAAGGGTTCCTTCATAGATTATATTAATTTTGCAATATTATTTCTTCCAAAAGCATCAACACAGGGTTGGGGGTTGGGGGTTGGGGGCGGTGCCAGCAGGAGAAGGAAGGAACTCGTAGAAATTCCAAATTGTCTCTTTGAAAAAATTCATCTTCACCTCTACTGCATGTATTTTTATTTACAAAATTCCAAGAGGGGTGCCTGGGTGGATCAGTAGGTTAAGCATCCAACTCTTGATTTCAGGGATGTGAAACTGAGGCCCACCTCAGTCCACGCTGGTTGTGGAACCTGATTAAGAGTTTCTCTCTCCCTCTCTCTCTGCCTCTCCCCCACCAAAAAAAATTTCCAGAGCTGAAACTAAAAAAACAAAACAAAAAAACCTCAGCTAATACCTCATTGAATTGTATATCTTATTTCTTCACTGTGTTTGCAGTTAACAAAACTGTGAATGAATAAGACTGAAGAAGCAACCTGCAATGGCTTGAGGTGTTTTCTGTTTCCCAAGAGGTGTGGCCAGATTTGAAAAAAAAAAAAGGTAGTGGGGGGGGCGGTCGTGTACTGAAAGATAATTGTCTAGGAGTGAGAACCTGGCATTTAAATAGGAGTGGATTCCCTCTAAATTTTACCCCAGTGCTCCAAGATATGAATCACAGAAAATGGGCAACTCCCTGTGGCTAACATTCCTTCTACCCACCTTCAATAATGCCAATTAGCCTGGGGGGGACCAACATGGAGGTAGTCTTTCATACTGGACTATTTTAGCAATATTTTTTCCCTTTGGGCAGAGGTCTGTGTCTTTCAGGCAAACTAAAAATAAAACTAAACAATTTAAGAATAGGGAAAAGTTAGATTTCAAAGTTAGAAAAATTAAACTTTACTAAATAGTGTTTATTTTTAATGTCTCCTTTATTCTTTATGAAAACTTTAAAATGGGTCAAGAAAGTATAATCTTCTCTAGAATTATCACTAAGCACTGAGAATGCCAAAAGTTTGTTAAAATGTTTATTTTAAACACTATCCTTTCTAGAATTGCAGTTCTCAAGGTACTAGACCAAAAAAATAATAATGATTATAAAATAAATATAGAAGATTGAATTTTTTCATAGTGAGTTTAGTATTGTCTTAAAGAAATATATTTGTTAAATAGCACCTACAGTAAGTATAATTTTATATAATTATTTCCCCAAAGTTCTGTAAATGCTATAGAAATCAATGCCTAAACTTTACCAAAATATCCTAACAATCATATACACAATAGACTATTATTCAATTGTGAGAAAGAAGGAAATCTTGCCTCTTACAACATGGATGGACCTTTAGGGCATATCCTAAGTGAAATAAACTAGATAGAGAAAAAAAAAATACCACATAATATCACTTATATGTGAAATCTTAAAAAAAAAAAAAAGTCAAATTCATAGAAATAGAGAGTAGAAAAATGATTGCCAGGGGCTGGGAGGTGGGAGAATTAGGGACAGTGTGGTAAAAGGTACAAATTTCCAACAATAAGATAAATAAGATTTGAAGATCTAATGTATAACGTGGTGACTGTAGTTGATACTATATTGTATAACTGAAATTTGCTAAGAAAGTAGAATTTAAATGTCCTCACACACGCACAAAAAGATATATGAAGTGAATATATTCATGAGTTAACTAGATGGTGGAGATACTTTCACTATGCATCCATGTATCAAACCATCACAACGTACATTTTAAATATCTTACAATTTTGTCAATCATACCTCAATAAAGCTCAAAAAAAATCTTATCAACCAACAAATCAATATATAGTAAAAACATGTACATGTAATAATCCAGGACAATTTCTGAGTAAATGAATTTGGTCCTCTAACAACCTTATAAAATGGAAAAGAACTAGTAATTCTCTTATTTTTAAGATGAGGAAACAGTCAGAATTATTAGGTCTATGGTCTCAAGCTAATTATTGGAAGAATAGGTTAGATTCTAGGCCTCTTGGATCCCCATATACTAGTTCATATTCACCCTCCTTGTATGTAATTTAGCCTCCAAATTTTTATGTAATCTAACTGTTCTTTAGAAATTCAGAGAAGGCATAAGTAAGTGGGTTAAGGCTTCCTAGGGATGAGGGCTTTGAGCAAAACTTTAAAAGTGAACCAGTAAGGGTAGGTGGAGGGAAAGAAGAAATAAATGTATGCCAGAGAGGAGAACACAACAGACAAGAGAAATATAATAACAATACTTATTAAGCACATATTATGGGATACTGTACTGAGCACTTTACCTATATTATCTCATTTACTCCTCAAGATACATGATTAATTAAGTACTTCCTATGAGGAAACTGAGGCTTACAAAACTAAGGAACTCACCTGGGTCACAGAGATGGGAAAGGACAGAAGCAGGAACTTGATTCCAGCCCTGATCTGTTTGACTCCCAAGGCCATGCTTTTAAACTTTATTCTCTACCACCACTGGAACAAAGCATGAAAAGAAGAGCGTGAGTGACAATAGCTTGACTAGAAAACAATCATGTTGAGAATGGAAGAAAATAAACTTGAAGAAACATCAGGATGGAGTTATAGATTTCCTGAAAAATCAAGAAAGAGTAGATCTGATGTTACAAGCAATGGGACTTCTTTACAGATTTGTGAATAGGAAGAAAAATAATAAAGGGAAGTATTCAAGGAACATTTGTCCTATGGCAGGAAAACTTGAAGGAGTAAAAAGTGAAGGTAAGGGGCCAGTTAGAAAATTAATCTAAGCTCAAGTATGAAATGATGAAGGTCTAATCCAGAGTGGTCAGCATGATTGTGAATCAGAAGGAAAGGATACAGAAAACAATTAGAAGGAAGAATTAATGTAATTTCATGACTAATTAGATGCAAGGACTGAAGCAGAGAAATGATGAGTCAAAGATGACTGGATGGTTTCAAGCCTAGGGGACTGAGGACATGGCGCCACATGAATAAAACTGAAGGAGGAAACTGTGGTGGGAGAAATGAGTTTGTGTTTAGGCATGTCGGATCTTAATGACTGATGAGTAGGGACTTGGACATGAGGACTCCTTTTCAGATGTTTGTTGAAAGGTGATTAGAAACAAGGGCACAGCATAGTAATGAAAGTTGTGGATTCTGAATTGCTACTGAAAAACATGGAAAGAGAGATGGTAGAGTTGAGGATTTAAGTGAAGGAATTTCCATAATAAGGATACCTAAGAAGAATGAGGAGGCATTCAAGCAATACGGAAGACCAATCAGTTTCTTCCTTGTAAGGAGTTTGCAATTTACCTGGGGAGGTATCATTAGCATGCATGAAGAAACGTCAGTGGACTTACTTATCTCAACTGGAATGTAAGCTCCATGAGGGCAAGAACTAGTACCCAAAACAAGACTTGGCATAGTTTAAGAATTCTATAATATTTGCTGAACTGATGAATAAATCATTGTACCCCATATCTCAGTAACTATCACAATGCCTGGCCAATAGCTGGTGCTCAATGAAAATTGTTGAACTAAATTGAATTAATTCTATCTTTACTCCAAAGAGATCTCATCTTAAAGTTAGTTATAAGGTTACAAACAAGTTCATTAAGACTTCAAAGAAAAGGGGGGCACCTAAGTGGCTCAGTTAAGTAGCCCACTCTCAATTTTGGCTCAGGTCATGATCTCAGAGTTGTGAAATTGAGCCCCTCGTGGAACTCCAAGCTCAAATGGGAGTTTCAGGTATACTTTATAGTGATTCAACAATTCCACACATCAACCAATGCTCATCATGATGAGTATACTCATCATATCACCAATTTCACTCATCCTCTCACCTACCTCCCCTCTAGTAACTATCAGTTTGTTCTCTACAGTTAAAAGTCTGTTTCTTGGTTTGTCTCTCTCTCTTTTTTCCCTTACTCATTTATTTTCTTAAATTCCACATATGAGTGAAAACATATGGTATTTCTCTTTGACTTATTTTGCTTAGCATTATGCTCTCTAGCTCCATCCCTGCCATTGCAAATGGCAAGATTTCATTCTTTTTTACAACTGAATAGTATTTCATTATATATATTCCACATAATGAAGATATGTTTGATTTAAAACGTAATGCTCCAAAATTTCCATTAGAGATCATTCAAATGAAATTCTCTCACACCAGTTCAAGTGAAAATGGCACTCATTAAAAATAAAATACAAAATTTTGTAGACATTAGAAAAATGAAAATATACAGCTTGGTCACATAAAGGCATGCCACATGGAAAATCAGAAATAAAGGTGATAGTCCTTTTCTCAATCATTACATTGCATGGCCTCTCATGATTCTGTGTCTCTGGTCCATTTTCCAGCTAGCTCTGTTTTTATAAGGCATTTCTCTCCCTCCAAAACTTTTAGCTCGGACGTCACTTTGGCTTTCTATGATGCCAACTCTACATGAACATCCATGTTTTGTGCTTCGTTTTGAAAACAACATAAAAATCTCTCACATGGTTTCATAAGAAAGTCCTATCACTGCTCTTTTTTTAATATAAACTTATGAAGTCAATAACAAATTGTGTAAGCAAATTTATGTTTATTACCAGTTCACGTATACATACTGATTAATTCTCCCTTCAATTTTATGCTCATTCATTTATTGCCTTAAAAGCCTACTTTCCATATCCCATGTCATCTAATGTCAAAATCAACATATATTACTCACTGCCTTATCGACCATAATGGCCTAAATTTATCAGAGAAATGGGTAGTCAGTGAACTGTACCCCCAAGATATATTGAGAGATAGAAGAAAAATGACAAAACTGGTTAGTTCACAAACTGGAATATCAGATACTGAATAAAGACATGCTGAGAAGACAATTTTAATTTATTAAGCTACAAACTGCTTGCAAAAGTATTTTTTAGAACAAAAAGTAGTTTTGTATTATTCTATAATTTGTGGTATACAATACCATCAGACCCAAAATTTAAACTAAGAGAAAAAATTCTCCTTTAAAATATATTTTTCAAACTGGGGTACCTGAGTGGCTCAGTCAGTTAAGCATCCAACTCTTGATTTCAGCTCCGATCATGAACTCAGGGTCATAAGATTGAGTCCCACACTGGGCTCTGTGCTCAGTGAAGTCTGCTTGTCCCTCTCCCTCTGCTCCTCTCCTCCCCACTCATGTTCACTCTATCTTATAAATAAAATATTTAAAATATGTTATATATATATATTATTTTTATTAACATATAATGTATTATTTGCCCCAGGGGTACAGGTCTGTGAATCATCAGGCTTACATATTTCACAGCACTCACCATAGCACATACCCATCCCAATGTCCATAATCCAGCCATCCTATTCCCTCCTCCCCTACCCCAAAACAACCCTCAGTTTGTTTCATGGGATTAAGAATATCATATGGTTTGTCTCTCTCCCGATCCCATCTTGTTTCATTTTTTCCTTCCCTACTCCCTACCCTGCCTCTCAAATTTCTCATATCAGAGAGATCATATCATAATTGTCTTTCTCTGATTGACTTATTTCAGTCAGCATAATACCCTCTAGTTCTATCCATGTCATTGCAAATGGCAAGATTTCATTTCTTTTGATGGCTGCATAGTATTCCATTGTATATATATACCACATTTTCTTTATCCATTCATCTGTTGATGGACACCTAGGTTCTTTCCACAGTTTGGCTATTGTGGACATTGCTACTATAAACATTTGGGTCCACATGCCCCTTCAGATCACTACATTTATATCTTTAGGGTAAATACCCAGTAGTGTGATTGCTGAGTCATAGGGTATCTCTATTTTCAACTGTTTGAGGAACCTCCATTCTGTTTATATATATATATATATATATATATATACATATATATATATATATATAAAATTAAAACTTTATGGCTTCAGTCACTACTAATGTTTAATCCCCCTCCAAATAACCTTTTCCATTCTTCAAATATGTATTCAATAACCCCTATAGGAAAGAAAGCAAAGGACCACACTGATGTTCCCTAAATATGAAGGAAATAATGGATAATTAAAATAAGTCCATTATCAACCACAGACTAAAATAAACACTATATATATAATAAACACTATATATATCTATATATATATAGATATCCCCAGGTAAGACCTACTTTGTTGCTTTATATAGTATTCCACAAATATAAAAACTTTCAACACTTCAACACTTAGTCTGGTTCATTGGTTCATTTATTCTCTTATTTACCTCTTGAAAATTTCTGATTTAAGGTGTTAAAATTTTTCTGAAGATAAAATTTTATTTGGTTTAAGTTAATTTTTCAAAGTATAGACAATTCTGCTTATTGTTTTTTTACTAATTGCAACAGTAAGGAACACAACTATGCAGTCCTATTTTTATATAGATAAGTGTGCAAATATGGACCATGATATAAGATTTTTTATATAAGATAGTCATCAAGTTGAAACCAGAGATTAGTTCTTCATTTCCCACTAATATTCAGATATTACTGGCAATTTTAATTGTAGCTACTCAATGAGAAAAATCTAATTATATTATGCAAAATTATTTGAATTACAAAGCATTCTGTGAAGTAACTCCATAAGGCAAGTGTGTATTAGTTTGATAGACTCATTCCATTTTAAGTAAACTTTAAACCAAGTTATAAGATTTGTATTACCATCTATTATATGTCTTCAATTCCATAAATGTAGCCATGAAAAATCTTGTTATATCCTTTGATGTAGTTGTAGTACCTGAAAAAGTCTTACAGTAACTCTGACCCTCTCTTTTCTTACCTATTATTGGAGACAGCAAATCACAGCATTTTTCTGTATATTAAACAATATTAAAGTATCTGGTACACAACAGATTTTCAGGAAATAATTTGCCTTTATTATTATAACTAAGAAAATAAAGTATTTCAGGGGAAGAAGAAAAGCAATATGATAACACTTAAATCCAGGCATTGAAATCACATTTATTCTTGGGCTATCTTCTTCTTCCTTACCACTATCTAGTAGCCCAGGTAAATCCACTGGATTCCTGTCTTCTTAATTATGTATTTGACACTACAGATACCAAACCTGGAATTTCAGGATTATGCACAAGAGCCATACTTATGACTTTAATTAATTTAAACTCGGAGAATGAAACTTTTGAATGAATTAACTGAGCCAAGATATTAACTCTTAGAGGGTGATTACTTGCTTTTGACCTGGGACTGCTAGGAAGATTTGGTCCTATTCTAAGACTAGTCCCCAGATTGTCTCCCCATTTATATGAAGTAATAAATACTTTTTTTCTTTCCAGTCCCCTTCTCCCTCCACTCTGATTTTATCCTCTGATAAAATGGTGGATGAATCCTACCTCTCTAATCTTGCAAGCTATCAACTCCCTCCTCCTCCCACACCATTGCAACAAATGACCCTCAAGCATTTATTATGCAACTTGATCATCTGATTCTATATTTCAGTAAATTAAAAACCTCACTTTGAAGGATCCTTCTCTTGAAATTCCTTCCCCTGGATCTTTCAACTGACATGCCCTATGGTTCAAGCCATGACCTGGATGGTGTCCAGAATAGTGAGGCTGACCACTGTAACTCTGGTATTTATGATCAGCCAAGTGAAAATAATATAGGCCAGGACAAACCTTAAAAATCCAAAAACAGACAAAACTATCTGTAAGCACAATGCAAATGTTCTTAATAATAAAGCTCAGACAAATTGAAAATGAAAACAATTTTTATCCCTTGTAATTTAACACTAGTTCTAGGCTTTAACTGAACATGTTTTCTTATTTTATAGCTTGGTAGAACTTTGAAGAAATAAGGGAAATGTTAAAAACTATGTCCCCATAACAGCTAATTATCCTCAATGGTTTTTCATAGGACAGAGTATTAACCTAATTAACCCATCTTTCATGAACATGTTGGAGAAATGGGGCCTGTCCAACCACTCCTGCATATGTTCAGTTGCCTGAACATGCTTACTTTTGTGGTTGAAACTAAAATTCTTCCTCCCACACAATGTATAGGAAAATATTTTCATGTCCTTGAAAAGGTTAAGAATCTGCAAAGTTCCATATTTATTTGATACATGTTTTTCTTTTTGTAAGACTTATATTTACTTATTTAATAGATTTATTTTCTATCCTAGCAGAATCAGAAGTTTATATTTATGTAATCAGTTTCTCTTAGGTTTGCAGAGTATCTGTTACATGTCATTCAAAGCTACTCATTCACTCAACTTCTCTGGTTTTTGCCTAAATTCTGTAAATATTTTATGAAAATAAACACAATAAGCTAAACAAATCTGTATTATATTTTGTGACTGTAGACTCAGTATAACATATACTTTGAGAAACAGTTCAATTTGGTGACAGTATAAGTTTATGTTTCATGCTATATATAGAGAAAAAGGCAACGTTTTAACATTTGTTTATTTTAAGCTTCAATATAAAAAAGATTTGAGTAGATTCACAGATACTGAGCAATGTAATAGCATAATAATACACACACACTATATTATATATCAGAGAGTGTTAGAATACCACATGCATTATCTTGTTTATTTCTCAAAACAATCTTAAAAAGTCAATCTATTGTTACAATCTTCATTTGTTATAGATGAGAAACTGAGACTAAGAGAGGCTAATGAATTTGCCCAAAGCTCCTGAATTTGCCCAAAGCTCCAAAATTAGGAGCAGGGGGACTGGGACTTGAACCCCAGGTGATCTGACTCCATGTTCTTTCCAGTAAGGATAGAGAAAGAAAAGGAAGCCAGAGCTAAAGTTAGCCCAAGAAACGTGCATTGAAAATTTTGTTCAATACAAAATGTGAACCATGAGTGTGGCTCTGATTTTCTGGTTGCAAAAGAAAGAACACAATACAAAACAAAATCCACACTGCCCATATAATAGAAAGGCACACCAACAACTCAAAAAAGACAGCTTTTCCTCTGGTGGACACTATGAGAAAGAACAAAGAGTAGTCTAAAAAACAAAACAAACGAACAAAATGGCCTCTTCTCATATTTCTCTTAAAGGAAAACCTGAGGAATAACTCGGAACATCACTCAAAAAAAAAGCACATTCTTATTGCTCCAAAGCAATATTATCCATATATGTATGCCCAAAGGTATGGCTTGGTTCCAGAATAAAATCAAAAATATCTCAAGGAATGCAAAGACTACATCTTCTGTGGGCAATATTCCCATATATAACACTGTAATATCTCAGAAATAATTAAACATTTAATGAAAGTTGGGAATCAAATATTAATATTATATTCACTGGTAAGGAGCTGAGATGTATCTGTTTTATCTAGCTGATTTAGAAAGTATGTTATTTATTTAATTCTTCAGTAAGGTAGAAGATAGAAAGAACACAAATCACAACCTAAGCTTCAGTCTCCTCAGCCGTAAAATAGGGATAATAATAGTACTCCCTCATCTTGTTGCTTTGAAGATCAAATAAAATAACACATAAAAAGGTCTTAGTGCTTGCTCGTGCTATACGCTGATTAAAAAGTTGACTGTTAATATTTAAAAAAAATTTTTTTTTTTAATTTGACCGACAGAGATCACAAGCAGGCAGAGAGGCAGGCAGAGAGAGAGAGAGAGAGGAGGAGGAAGCAGGCTCCCAGCCAAGCAGAGAGCCTGATGCCGGGCTCGATCCCAGAACCCTGGGATCATGACCTGAGCCAAAGGCAGAGGCTTTAACCCACTGAGCCACCCAGGCGCCCCTGTTAATATTTTTTAAATATTGATAATCCATATTTAGAAGCTCTAAGATAGCTCTTCAAAGCTTTTCGGAGCACAGTGAATCAAAAAGAATATTTTGGCTTAAGAAATTAAAAGTGGAGTATTCATATTATCCTAGGAATCAATTAATAGTCGAGTCAGGCTATGACTGAAAAACTACAGGTTGAATTTGTGATCTTTGCCACTTTTTCAAAATGTTATACATTAGGCTAAGTTTTTGTGGAAAAAAATTTTGTTTTACTTTAGTTGTGTAGACAAAATTAAGCCATTGGATCTTTTAATAAAGTGAGGATATATTTCTGTCCAAATGATGTATTTCTATTTCATTTCATTAAGAATGAAAGGGAGGTGCTGAAATAATTAACAGGCATTAACCAATCTACAATAGGTATAAACCAGGATATTCCAGGGTGTCTAGGATGTAAGGTCACCCTACCTAGTCTTCTACCTTCTCTGTTTCAATAATATAGAGAAGAACAAATGACTATGCACCCTCCTACATGCAATTTTAAAGGCCAACTAGGCAGTATTTTTTTTGGAAAACCAAAGTTTCATTTCATTTCAATGTATATCTCCAAAACAAATCAAGTATTACCAATTGTACTCAAACATATTGTAACACTTTCTGCAAAAGTTGGGACCTTATTATAAATTCTAATGGATTATGGTGCTCATTAGTTTGATATTATAACGTCATTTAATATTTTGCAGATTTTGACATATCTTTCTATTTGTAGATTTGTGGACAAATAAATACTCAACAAACTCCTTCAGTGTCAATGTAAACACATTTAATAGATCAAACTTGTTCCATTTCTTCCTGTTTTGTTTTGTTTGTTTTGTTTTAGAAAGACATGCTAATACAGCGGGTAAAAAAATGTTTCGATTCTTTAAGTCAAGTATTTTCCTTTCACAAAGGATTTTTTGCTTGTCTTGACATCCCTCTAGTTTATTCTTCCTAGGGTCTTCAAACTCTCATTATCATGTAAAAGAAAGAAAGAAAGAAAAGAAAGAATCAATCTAACTTTTCAGATTAGTGATTTTCTTTAAAAAATCATTATAAAATGAAAATAAATGAAGGGTTAGAGAAGAGGACAGTGGAGAAACTAAAAGAAATATATGAAACCACTGGGCATACTGAAATGTTTCTATGCATAGCATGAAAACATAATTCATGTTTAAGTAGTTAAAATATCTTGTTCAGAGTATCAATAATAAAAAATAATGGAATAAATAAAGTGTTCCAACTGAATGAAATTTTACTAAGTGACAATATAAATTAATTGACAAGGGGTTTCTGGAAGAAATTGATAGTTCCTTTTTTTTTAGATTTTATTGATTTGACAGAAAAAGAACATGCAGGGGGTAGCAGTAGGCAGAGGAAGAAGCAGACTCCCTGTTGAGCAGGAAGCCTAGACACAGGGCTCAATCCCAAGACCATGGAATCAGGACCTGAGCCCAAGGCAGATGCTTAATCAACTGAGCCACCCAGCCCCTGAGAAATTGGTATTTCAGGGGTGCCTGGATGGCTCAGTCGTTAAGTGTCTGCCTTCAGCTAAGGTCATGATCCCAGGCTCCTGGGATCTACCCCACATCTGGCTCCCTGCTTGGCAGGAAGTCTGTCTCTCCCTCACCCACTCCCCCTGCTTATGTTCCCTTTCTTGCTGTGTCTCTGTCAAATAAATAAATAAAATCTTTAAAAAAAGAAAAAGAAAGAAATTGATATTTCAAGGAGAAAAAAATGTAGCAAGAAAAAAGTTAACATGGAATTATTCTTATAAACCATGGATGCCTCTCCCCACTTTATTTCCAATCTTCGAACCAAGTAGCATTAACTCCATGCTCATTACTTGTAGTGTTGTTCTTTTCTGAGAATCTAAGTTCTGTGAGAGAAAGAACTGTTTCTATACTATTGTGTTTCCTCAGAACATTATGCAGAAGCTGCCATTTAATAGGTGCTCAATAAACATTTATTGATTAATGAATTATTTGTTTCACACTTCCGTATTTAAAGTCCAGGATTATAACAACCAATTAAAAAATCCTAATAACCTGAATTAAGAGTAGGTTTACTATGATCCAGAAGTGTGAATTAGTTTCAAAACCTAATGCAATCTTTGGTTATGTTGGTACAGATAAAGTACAGATCAGGGACTAGTAATCCTGCTTTATTCTGTACTCATCAGATCGTAAATCCTAAGAAAACTTGACAAAATGGACTCAATTAGAAGGGGGAAAGAGGGTACTGAAGTCTATAAATTAATCATTCATGCATCATTAAAAGAATTAGAGAAAGACAAGTTGGGACACAATCACCCTTTTTAAATTTTTTAACCACCCTTTAAATATGGATTCTTACTCTATGGAAGAGGAATTTGCAAGGTAAATTATAACTCTATAGTAAAATAATGTTTTAAAAATTAGAGATGAGAAAGAGTAGAATGGGTTATCTCCTTTTGAGGTGCTATGTTCTCCATCTATGTTGATAGAGTTCTTCTAGAAAAATAGACTTAAGTCCATATTACTTCCAAATTGCTATTATATGTAAAATACAAAATAGCTAAATTCCAATGCTTTGTATAGACAGCTTTACATTTGTAGCTTTTAACAAATATAAAATAATATTTGCATATATAGTAAAATGTTTTCCATTATTCCCATTTTAATTTCAGAGATATATACCAACCAAAACAAAAAGAAAAGAATTCTTAATGCTTTTTACATGTATTTAGTTGTTAACATCTGTAAGATAGTGAGTAAATAATAATTGGTATAGTATAGAGTCACTCTTTCTGAAGTACTTCTGAGTTTATTTTATTTCTATTTCAATGGAGCAATTAAGAATTTGTGATAAACATACAAAAAGATGCTCAACATCTTATGTCATCAGGTAAATGCAAATTAAAACAATGAGATATCACTATACACCTACTGGAATAGTTACGATCCAGAACACTGACAACACCAAATGTGGACAAGAATATGGAGCAACAGGAACTCTTATTCATTGGTGGTGGCAATACAAAATGGTATGGCCATTTTGGGAGATTATTTGGCAGTTTCTTACAAAACTAAACGTGATCTTATCATGCAATCCATTAAACCTATTCCTTGGTATTTACCAAAAGGAGCTGAAAACTTGTGTCCACTCAAAAACCTGCACATGGGTGTTTATAACAGCTTTATTCATAGTTGCCAAAACTTGGAAGCAAACAGGACAACTTTCAGTAGGTGAATGAATAAACAAATCCTGGTACATCCAGACAATGGAATGTTACTTAGCACTGAAAAGAAATTAGCTATCAACGCATGAAAAGACACAGTGGAAACTTAAATGCATATTACTAAGTGAAAGAAGTCAATCTGAAGGCTATATATTATATGATTCCAACTATATGACATTCTGAAAAGGGAAAACTACATTTATAGTAAAAAAAAAAAAATCAGTGGTTGCCAGGTGCTAGTGGGGAGAGAGGGAAGAATAGGTGGAGCACAGAGGATTTTTAGGGTAATGAAAACACTGTATCATACTCTAATGGTGGACACATGCCATTATACATTTGTCCAAAACCATAGAATGCAAACACCAAGAGTAAACACTAGTGTAAAGTATGGACATCGGGTGATAAAGATTTATCAATGTAGGTTTATCAATTGTAACAAATGAACCATTCTGGTAAGAGATTTTAATGACAGAGAAGGCTATGCAAGTGTGGGAACAGAGGTATATGAGAAATCACTATACCTTCCTCTCAATTTTGTTGTGAACTTAATATATGTGCCGCTGAAGCGAGCACTTGTTGTGAACTTAAAACTGCTCTTAAAGAATAGTGTTAAAACGAACAGGGATTTGTGTTGCTTTACCATTATGTCATATTTAGTAGAACTGCCTACTTAAAAAAGCAGAACAAAGACCATGTAGAACAGTTAGCAGCAAAATTCTGTACTAAAAAAAAAAAGTTTTGTAGAAAAGTTTTGAAGAAGTGCTATAACCCAGCAGTTCTGAACTCTAGTTTTGCACTAGAGCATGTACTACAGATCCAAGCCAACAAGCCTAACACAGTGCAGATTAGAACATCTTTTAAAGAATTTGCCAGTCCTGAAAGTGGAACTGATAAACTATAAATAAATATTCATGTGCCTGACCTATTAGATAATAAGAAAGTAACTTAATAGCACACTGCCTTCTCCCATCCTCCATCCATTCGAGGAGCCAAGTTGTCCTTGGATCATCCATTTTCTCTTTCCTCCTGCTTCCTTTTTTCTACTTTTTTTTACCCTACTTCTTCCTTTCTACCTCTCCAAGATCAGACACACACACACTATGCTTATCATTTAATTTCCCTTCACTACTGGAAACTCATGTATATGTTATATGTGTGTGTATATATATGATCTCACATAAGGCGTATTTCCTGCCCATCGACACATCCAAATTATAAAAAATAATTATTCATGACAGCCATATATTGACAAATTAATAATTCAAGAAATTACCTTTAAAAATCAAACACAACTTTTATTTAATCAGATTCTAAGTAGACTAACAAGGAAATATGAAAATATATTACTGAGGAAGAAAATATGCATTTAAGTTGTCAATAGCTAAATTACCAATGAAAAGTATATATGTATATATTTTAATATATACATATACATGCTTATATATATATACATATACCCTTTAAAGTGTGGATATTTATGTATATTATATATATATATATATATGTGCACCTATGTCCTTTAAAAGTATGGATATTTTAAACTTCACTTCTCTTTTCCTATTCTTGTTCATTTATCCTAGGAAAATCAATTTCCCGTTTTAGTTTAGATTTTCTCTGATTTGTAAGTTGTGGGGACTCTAATTCCTGTTGAAAAGCGTTGGTGAACTAATGGAAAATTGCCAAAAGGAAAAGCATTTTTAGTAAGGTATTTAGATTTTTTTAAACATATTCTCCATATCTGAAGTGCCCAAAATTGCCTCAAGTTGCCATCAACATCACCACATTCCTCTTACCAAGCTGCCTCTCTTCACACTCCAACTTTCAAAATAAAGAACCCAAAGAGTTGTATGATTTCATTGTTTTTCTGTTTTAATTAGTTGTGCTGTTTTTCCTTGGCTGACCACAATCCACTGTGAGTTAACTCTGACTTAGATTATTTTAAAAACCCAACCCTGTTTTCCTGTAAAAAGGCGTATAACCCATTTTAATAACAAGAGTGTTCACATAAATTCTAATTATAGCCACTGTCCTCTGCAAACCTTTTTTCTGTGTAACAATACCTAAGTCAGTCTTTTTCAGTTTGTGTCTTTGTGGCTCATGCTTCGCTAACGATGCTTTCCCCTATGTTACACTAAATATTATCAATATAAAGTAAATTTTTTTTAAATTTTTAATTTATTTATTTGACAGAGAGAGATCACAAGTAGGCGGAGAGACAGGCAGAGAGAGAGGAGGAAGCAGGCTCCCCGCTGAGCAGAGAGCTCGATGCGGGGCTCGATCCCAGGACCCTGAGACCATGACCTGAGCCGAAGGCAGAGGCTTTAACCCACTGAGCCACCCAGGTGCCCCAATATAAAGTAAATTTTGTTTTTAACATTTTTTAAAAAGAAAATATAGTGTTCAAAGACGTCATAGCTTTCTGGGTGTGTGTATGTATATATTATGTTACAGTATGTTCTATATTATATAATTATATATTATATTGCATTATGTTATATATTATATATAATTTCATTCAAAAAATTTCAATTAAGTATTATTCTATTCGGTCTAATTTTTCAGCACTGGAAATACCCAGAGAGACTCTTAATCTGCTGGGTTAGTGAGAGATCTATGAATAGTTCTTATTCATCAGTCTCAAATAGGATAATTGACCGCAGAACTCAAGACAAAAAAGGTTTGAAAGAGGATGTGGCAAGGTGGTAAAGGAAGTAATTTAAGATGTTCATAGGGCTCTTGAATAGCAGATTTTTGAGAGGAGGAGTGAAAACACCTTTGTAAGTTCCTAGGATAATCTCTTAAACATGCAAATAAGTGACTAAGAGAAAAATCAATGTAGCAATGGATAGGGCATTTTTCCGTGGCATTTGGGATCATGTTAAAGCTGGTGAGAATTAAACCAAAATCTCAAGGGTCTCATCTACAAAGGTAGGGGTAAACGAAGAAGAAACCAAATGACTGAGAAGACTACTGAGCTAGGATTTTAATCACTGGTACCATGTAAGATTTTCTTTTGCTCTATTATGCCATAAGAGGATTAAATGATTTCTGTCTTCTGAATTTCATGGGCTCCAAGTGGATTTTAATGGATTTCAGATGATTTCACTACAGTGCCGAGAAAACAATCCACATTACTTGAAGCACAAAACCAAATGGACAGTTTTACAGTATATTTCCATTCATTCATAGAGTACTATGACAATGCCACTCATTGTATCCCTTCAAATCTCATCTAGAAATAATTACTTGTGACAATATTATGTTGACAAAATAATACAACAAGCTATTTACCTTTTAAAATATGTATGATTTTTAAAATCATATTCTAAAAGGAATATCAAGGAAATGTAAAAATATACCACCATGAAAGAAAATAACTCTTCATTTTAAGTGGCTGAAGGCAAATTATAGATAAAAGATTTTCAAACTGGGGGCGCCTGGGTGGCTCAGTGGGTTAAAGCCTCTGCCTTTCGCTCAGGTCATGATCCCAGAGTCGTGGGATCGAGCCTCGCATCGGGCTCTCTGCTTGGCAGGGAGCCTGCTTCCTCCTCTCTCTCTCTCTCTGCCTGCCTCTCTCCCTACTTGTGATCTCTATCTGTCAAATAAATAGATAAAATCAAAAAAAAAAAAAAAGATTTTCAAACTGATATTATTGCTAGTTTCAGGGGAAAAAGGATTCAAGTTTCTAAATTCACAGATATAAATGGGCATGTATAGAAATGGTAGTTGCAAGAATCACTTCCTCATTAGTGGGCTTGTTGCTTTGAGGGAGACCATGTGTATACAGCCAGATGCTATAAAATCTTGTGTATTCATTAATAATTATCACATGCCCAACTATCTATTCACCAGGTTAATCTTTGTGGTAATACATGACATACTCTTGCTCTTCATCTGTTAGGGAGAAAGGGAAGAGAGCAGTGACTAGGGGATGACAATATAGTGGTATGAGTGTAATGGAAAAGTTAAGTACAGGGTACTGTGGGAGCAATTGAGGAGTGCCTTGTCAAGAGTGGTTACGGATGGGGAGATACTGGAAGTTCAGCAAGGTTTTCTAGAAGTGTTCCTGCTAGAAGAATGAGAGTGATTACTTACAGAGGTCAATATTTCCTGCCCATCAACAACCAAATTAAAGCAAATGGACTCAATCTGGATTTAAAATGTTAATGCCAGGTTAACAGAATATGTGAAAGTACTAGTATACCAAAATCATCAAGAGCTTGGTACATCTTCATTTTTCTCAAGAAAAGGTGGTAAGCTGATCTTCCCTAAAGATCCAGTTCAATACAAAGCAAACTATTAATCCGGTGAATTTCTATATAATAAAAGACCAATGATTATTATAGTATTTTAAATGGCTATTCAAAACTCTGTATCAAGCTATAAAAATTCTTTATTTAAAGAGACTCATTGAATAACTGTAACCATTTGTTTTTTGTTTATTTAAAAAAAGAAAAAGCAATTTCATTACTACATTTCATGGATATGTTTAACGTTTTTTCACTCAACTGTAATCAGACATACATTGTTCTTTCTTTTTTTTAAGCCATCCCAATATTCTGACCAAACCTCATCCCTAACATATGTATACATATTTGTGTGTAGTTAAAAACATACAAACAAATATAGCAAAGTAATGGTTATTAACTACACCAAAATATGCCACCTGAAATTTGCATACATTTTAGTTTTTGTTTTGGACAGTAAAGCTTTAGGACTTCAGTTTACAATTAAATGGAGTAAAGATGATATTTTCCAGTGTATATGCAATGTTCTTTATAACTTAATTTTTTTAAAAAAATGAGCAAGCAGCTTGCTTATAATAAGAAAGGTTGACAAGATTAATTCTTACTACAGCATCTTTGAAGCTTGATTAAACATCATAATTAAACCATCACATAACAGTGAATTAAAGAATAGATATGACAGGATATGTTTTATTCACATTGGGGACTATCTCACCTGTGGTTTAGAATGACTTTAAACTTGGTGACCTAAAATTTTCGAGTTAAAAATATAACCAGACATGAATATGACTGTGTTATCAAAGGGAACTGTTCGGTGGGCAGCTTAACTAAAACACAAGGAAACAGAGAAAATATTGAAATTTTTTTCTCATAAAGAGTTCACACTGAATCCTAAATAAGCAAGGTTTTTAAAAGTTAACGTGCCCCCTATCCGTCTTAAAATATTACATAAATAGGAAGCTCCATTCCTAAAGCAATCCTAGGGTTATAAAGCATACATGTATAAATGTGAAAAACGAGGAACTATAAAACATTAAAAAGATTTAGCAACTGTACACTAAGAGTGACAGTAAATTCCTTTCAATAAATATGTGAAGGGAGAGGTTAAAAGAGGGGATATAGACACTCATTCATTTTAAAAATAAAACTACATAACAGATTGCTACAGAAAATATTTCCTTTGGATCACAAAACAGCTCTAAAGCATTGCTAATATACATCTGAAAGATATGTGGGTTTTGTTTTTTTTTTTCCTGCATGCAGTTTCTCATATCTAAAAGGAAAATCAATAGGAAAGATAAATATGATAGCCATGGAAAAAGAGGTATCAAGCGCAATTAATGGAGGATCTCCACCATGAACATTATATAATGAACTATGATCACTATGACCAAAAATGAGGCCATGGAAGAGTCAGAGGATAACAGAATAAGGACAACTGCTAAGGGTTCTTTTAAGATATTAATTAAGCTACCATTTGCAGAAATAGGACTTCAAAATCGTAACTTTTGTATAATTTTTCCTTAATTCTTTGGCATTTTAAAAACATAATGTCTAAGCTTATATTTCAAACAGATTATAAAACAAAGTCTAAGGATAAAGGAAAGTTTCTTTTTTTGTTTTTGTTTTTTTTTATTTTTATTTCTTTGAAATTTATACACAAAGATGTTTATTAAAGGAAAGTTTTAAAAGGCTGTAAACAAGAACAAATTTCCAGATGCTGGCGGCATACTCTGCATGAAAACTTTGCAAAGAGCTCCATCTACAGGCCATAATATGCCATGCTCGGTTATAAAGGTGTCTATTCCCACTTTTCCTAAACAGTTCCTCATAATTTGTTCTGTTTTAGCACAGAAGATGTTACATTGAATAAACACATTGAATAAGACACAAAATTTCACAATTTTATCTCTCACACTATAATATTTCTTCACAGCTGAGGGTATTACTCAAATATGTCTATACATTGAGGACCCACCAGTGGGAGACAATTAGTTCCAGTTATTCCCTGAGGTTAATTCTAAAGGTGGGCTAAAAGAGAAAAGATTCTTTACATTTTTTCATTTTTTCATTTTAAAAGCAACTTTATATTTTTCATTTTCCAATTTCTCATATTCCTTAATAGAGTTTAGTTTTTAAAATACATTTACAATCTTGCAACTGAAGCAAATCAGAGATTACTTAAGCCAGATACCTCTTTTTTCCCCTGGCAAAAATTACTTCTTCCTTTATCCAATTACTTCTTACCAAACTACTACTAAAGTCAGAGATAGTGATATACAAAAGAACCTGGAAGGAATTATGTGGAGCAAACAAATCCAATATATCTCTAAATCCTTACTTTTTAATCTCTAAAGCCCATGTAAGTCATTTGACATCTTATCTCAGGGAATGAGACACATCCCCAGATAGACCTGATTTCAAATCTCACATGTCTGAAAATTACTATATTTATTCATAAGCCAAGCAACACCTAGAATCAGGATGTAAGAGAAAAGAAGAGAAACCTCCAAAACACTACTCTTCATACCAAGGAGGGCAACAGAGAGTGATTTAGACAACCAATATTAAATATTTATGTACTTTAGAATACAAGTTCACCACTGGCCACAAATTTTGACCACTAAAATCTCAAATAGAAGTTTTATGAACACACTGTAATGGCTTCCATGAAGATATTTCCATATAAAGATTACATAAGTAAAACAAGATGATTTGATTCTTTGATTTCATACCTGGCCTGAAATAGTAAATATCTTACTCATATAGACAATTATGGGATTGCTGTATTAAGATATACAGTAAGTGTACAAATCTCTTTAAAAAAAAGTAAAGACAACAGCTATTCCAGACCTCTGCTCTTTAGAACAAATCTGACACAAGGTTAAAACAAATTAAAGGCTCTCACGTTTGGAAAGATTATTGAAGGTAATTAAATCCAACCACACCCCTAATGAAAGAGCCACCCCTTGTCAAGCAGTTATCCAGGCTATGCTCAAACCTCTCACTACATCTCAAGTTGTCAATTTTTTTCTTTGAGCAGATCTGACTGATATAGGGAAATTCGTCATTATATTTAAACTAAATCCTTCCATTACAGTGTCAGTTAGTAGTTCTGTGCTCATTTTTAGGTCTATGCAGAACATATTCAACTCTTCTCCAGGAAAGAGCCCTGAGATAGCTGACAAGCATTGCAACCATTCCCCTGAGGCTTTCCTTTTCCTCATAAGTGGTGACAGTTCTGTTCACTCTTCCTATATGGAATGGTTTTAAGTCTCTTGTCTTCCTGGCCTTTTCTCTAGAAGAAGTATAATTTGATATATTCTTGAAAGTATGGGAATGCCTGGGAGGCTCAGTCGGTTAAGCCTCTGCCTTCAGCTCAGGTCATGATCCCTGGGTCCTGGGCCTGGAGTTCAGCATCAGGCTCCCTGCTCAGAGGGGAGACTGCTTCTGCTCTGTCTGACACTCCCTCCGCCTGTTCCCCTCTCTCTGATGAATAAATAAATAAAATCTTTTTTTAAAAAAAGCAAAGTAAAAGAAATTATGATGCCCTGGGTACAATCCTCAAGAAGGGTCCTTAACACAGTTGGGTGAAGTCATCTAACACCTTGTGCATAGTAGGGGAATGTATTTTTATTAATATAAGTTAGTTCAATTAAAGTCATTTTAACCAGGGTTGGGGAAACTAAAAAGGGTAGGACACCAAAAGCTTATTGCTTGCTAACAAGGTGCCTGTTTTCTATTCTTTCTTTTTTCCATCACTGCTGTTCCCATAAAGAAAACTGTGTTCATAAGAAGACTCCCCAGAAAACTGAGTGTTTTGAGATATAAATATGTTACTCATACAAATATATTTTTTATGCTGAGCTCTTAACCTCTATGAGAAGCTTTTATAGGATTTTATGTAATTTATAGAGAAATATAATAAAAATCTCATTTCTTTTGTACAAAAAGAGTTATGCTTGCTAAAGATTTGCATGTAAAATGTGATTCCTGAAATGAAAGAAGTTGTCCTAATCTATCACCATATCAAGACTATAAAACTAAACTGGAAGAAATAACAGGATACTTCAGCTTTATTATTAAAAAAGAATAATACAACCAAACGTTGCTTTTTTTCACTCATCAGTAATAACATAAATTCAATCCAAGTATAGTCTTATATTCAACTTACAAAGTCAATAAAATCTTGCGTACAAATATATATGCGTAAACATAGATATGGATTATATAGGTATGGATGGAGATATATACATCTATATATATAATAATGTATATACAAATATATAAAATACTTTTGTAATATTTTAGAAATAGGTTGTAATGCAAGCAAGCAAAACTCAAAATGTGAAAGTGAAAAATATGGCCCACTTTATCTTTACCTTTCCTTTTACACTTTATGTTCTAGAACCCCTTTTATACGTTATATTCTAGAAACCCCAAAGTATTTTCCTTTACTGCATTTAGATGAGCTTTGTTACCATCAAAACCAATTTCTAGATCTATATTCACATCTACATCTATATATCTGTATAGTCTCTTCAAGATGTAGTAGGTGATAATTCAGTGTCTTCTGACATGTCATTTATGAAGCTAGAATTATGTGGGCCCTTAGTTAAAAAGCAGAAAGAACCCCATTACCTTCTGTTATTTGTGAAAACAAATAATTTCTGGGCCTCCCCCTCCAGTAACACAGGGACTACATGGAGCGTACTTCATACTCAAGAAAAAGGAAGTTAGGGAGTGAAGTGAGTACCCTAACAGCACGCTATCTGCTGGGGCAGAGCTCCCTGAATAACCAGTTCTGCAGCGTGAATGAGGGCTGTGCTGCTAATGATCCTGTAAAACAGAATAAAATATCATCTTTTATGTAGTCTAACCATGCTATGTAAATATATTTTTTTGAAATGAGTAGAACCAAGTTGTTATGATTTCTGCATTGGTCATCAGAAGTATCTCTATCAACAATGAGAATTCTTCCCCAGTTTATGGGAACTGCTTGAGTCAAAGCTGTAAGTCAAAGACCTATTTGATCATATTCAATACTACAGACATTTCAATCAGCTGAGAATAAAACAATAAAAAGAGAAAATAAGGCTTCTCAATGGAAATGATGATACAATTTGTAATTTTAGTTATCTAAAAAATCTTTTCTCAGTGGAGACTTAGGCTCAAATATATGTCATTAAATTTAATTTAATCACTCCATTTTTAGCTGGGAAAGGAAAATAATTTCTCATAAATTTATGATGAAACAATAAATGATTTTTGTATACCACATAGGTTAATAATGTAATCGATAATAATATTTTCAACCACTCAGTTAGGCACTAATATTTAACTGGGAATCTCTATAGTTAACCAGAGTAACTGAATTTACTCCACACATATCATAGATATTTATTTCTTTATTCCTATTGAGAAAAATCAGATTTCTGGTAAGCAAAATCTAAAGAAGCAGGAAAAGAAAAACATAAAATAAACCAGAAAAGTACTAATCTTTTTGTCTACAAAAATATAACTACATGGGCATGGCTGCATAGATATATTTTTATAGACAAAAAAGAGAAGTATAAATTTTAAAGCAATTCTAAATAAGTTAATAAAAATATTAAAAGTTTATTACATTGTCATTAAGAAACAACATGTTTGTTAGAATTATTGGTTAGCTAAGAAGTAAATATTAAGAGAAAACAATACTATTATTATATATCATTATCATCATAATAAAAACTATTACCCTTTTTGAGTCCTATGTTCTCAGCATTATATTGGGTGCTTTACAAACATTAGATAAGTTTATCACCACAACAAATGTTATGTGCATTTTCTCACGTGCATTTTTCAAATGATAGAGGTGTAGAGAAGATTCCACATTCTCTGCCCAAGTCTAACCCCAAACGGATGATGTGCGATCTTGCCTCCCTGCCTTTAAAACACCACATGTAAAAAGCCACACTCTATGCCAATCATATTGATACATGTGTCCAAAGAATTTTATTTTCATTTTTATAATTCTATATTCTTGTACTCATAACACACCTTTTAAACTAGAAATACAGCATATTTTTATTTTTATAGAATAATATTTTATTGATTTAACATTAACAATAGAATTTCATACATACAAAATTTAATCATTTATAGTTTTGTTATATTTTAATGTTATACTGGATCTTTCGATTCAGAATCAAATCAGAGTATTAAATTGCATAGTAGAAGCCAAATTTTGAGGACATTAAATTGGTTGTGAAGCATTGAGCGAAAGATGGAATAAAAGTTTGATTTTCTAAGTTAAAAAAAGAATGTTACAGCAATTTCTAAGAAGTAAAAATATCTTGACTTGTCATTAATTATTGACTATAATACTTTACGTATAAATATTTAGGAAAAAATATAATGGAAGATAAGGAAGAGTTCCCATAAATCAATACTTTAATTTTCTTAGTTTTCTAAGGAAAGTAACATGTATGCATGTTACTTACTTACATGTACTAAGTAAGTACATGAATGTGAGTGGTTTAAAATGAATAAATTAATTAATAAATTAGTCTAGAACATTGCATTATTATTCTCTATGTCAAATGAAACAGCAGTTTTGAGAGCAGAGATGAATTTAACCATGTACTTACTTTTTCATAATTACTGAAAAACATGCAGTTTTAACTTTAAAGATTAAACTAACTTTACTACTAAAAGTTAAGTTTTCATTCTCTCTCTGCTGAGATCATATAAAACGATACTTGCTGTGAAATTAAAAGTTTCTTACTGAAGGTACACCCAACAAGGTTATATTTTTCTTAGTCTGAAATGTCTCTCACTTAAGCCTGTTAGTCTGAAATGACCCTCACCAGGAAAGAATGGTTGACCCATTTGCAATTGCCACTAGGTGGAAGTCAAGACATTCCCTCAGTGCAAGCCCTGGTAATATGGAAGCTGGTCTTGCCAGCACTTCACCCAGAGCCCTAGTGTGGAAAGAAAGGCCCATGCCCGCCTCACGGCCATGTGTAGGCCCCATGCCCTCTCGGATGCCCACACAGACGCTGACAGCTGTGTGCAGCCTTAACTGCCACCTCTCAGAATTTTGAATGTCAGCCAGGAATGTAAAAGAAAAGAGAGAACATCTTAAAACCACAGCCAAGCTTGTGATGGCCTGATCACTCCAAAGCCTCTAAATCATTCTGAAGACTATCCACATAATCATTGTTGCAGATAAGTTTTCTTTTTTTAATCTTTTCTGCCAATGTATTCAAACAGCTCAACAGCTCTTGCTGTCACTCCTCATTCTAATCAGCCTTCCTCATACTTCAGACATCAGAGGTTTGTTCAAGAGCATATGAATTTGTATTTCCACCCAAAGTTAAGGCACAATGTCCAGGAGCTAGGCACTATGGAGTGCCACGTACTACATCTATCTGAGAAAAGCCGACTGCTGTGAATTTCTGTGCAGAACACAGATTTAAGATAGCATATTCAGGTGTTACCATGAAAGGGGGCAAGCTTGGGAGATTCACCATCAGAATTCTGACCGTGAGAGTCAAGGTAGGGTCTGGTGTGCCCAATCCAGAAGGATAGGTCAAGGCACAATAGCTCAAAGTATCTTTTAAGTCTGGCTTCATGAAGAAACTGAAGAGAATTACTGAATTATCTCTAAACCTACAGTACTGAATAAAGTATATTTATAATTGACCTAGTTATAATTTGGGGAGTCAAAACTTACACTGGGATTTTTGACTGTGCAGTGAGGGGTGTGGGTGGTCAGAGCCCCCAATACTCCTGTTGTTCAAAGGTCCAAAACTACAACTCATTTGCAGTAAGTCTCCAAGATAAATTTCCAAATATCTCCTCTCTCAGAATTGGTGAAAATTCTTAGCAAAGTGAGCAAACATACAGTCTCTATTCTGGTGCACATCAGTCTCCCTTCTCTCTTTGCATTGCCCATTTCTTTGACCTCTTCTATGTACTTCAGTCCTTTTCATGTCATATGAAAGAACCAAAGAAAGTGGTTGTTGTTTTTTTAATATTAGAGCCATCACCTAAAACTCTGCTAATGAAGTTAGTGTGAACTTCTAGTACAATCACTCTCAGTAGATCCCTATTTAGGCTTGCTCCCTCCATTTGGTTCTGAAAAAAAAAAAAAAAAAGCCACCAATGTTTGCTCTCTATTAATGTGGCTCCAAGACCCGGCACCAGCCCATCTGAGGGCTTTGCTGGGTACTCTGCAACTTACTTCCTTGATTAAGCACCCAGGATGATTACAATTAGGAACAGACACTAAAACCAGGTGCTCTCGATCTGAGTCCTGGCTCTGTCACTAACTACCTATGAGGCTTTAGGAGATCTAGTGAGCCTTTTTCTGCTTCAGACTCCCCATTGGTACAACAGGGATAATTGGACTCACCCCTACAGTTCTGTGGGGATTAAATTACTTCACTGATGCAAGATATTCGAAACTGGTCTTACCATGTGGTATTTTATATTACCTACTTTTATTCTGCCGAGCTGGCCTAGTGTAATGGTTAATTTTATGTGTCAACCTAACTAAGCCATGGTACCAAGTTACTTGGTCAAATGCCTCTGTATGATGCCATGAAAGTATTTCTTAGATGAGATTAACATTTCTATCAGTAGACATTTAATAAAGCAGAATATCCTCCATAATGTGGATAGGCTTTATCCAAACAGTGGAAGGCCTTGAAAAAATGACTGATCTTCCTCTGAGGAAGACGGAATTCTACCTGCTGACTACCTTCAAGTTCGAACTGCCAACATCAGTACTTCCATGGGCATCCAGCCTCCTGGCCTACTTTGCCCATTTTGGACCTGTAAGCCTCATAATCACATCAGTCAATTTCTTAAAATAAATCTCTTGTCAGATGATATAGAGACAGAAAGAGTCAGAGACAGAGATGAGATGGAGATAGAGATAGACATAGAGATAGAGATAGAGACAAATACATCCCACTGATTCTGCTTCTTTAGAGAAGCCTAATAAACTGAGCTTCCAAAAGTAGATTCTTGAATGCTAACAACCTATACTAGGTCCAGAGGGAAGAGTCACTCACGTCTTCTTCAATTTCTCTTGAGTGGATACAGAGACACATGTTTTGTAATTGCTTTTGTGAAAGGTCAGGGACTGCCCAGCTGGTGGGCCTCCATCTAGTGAGAACTTACCCAGCCCTGAGAGTAGTTTGGTGAATTTACAACAGCAGCACTGGATTCACAAAAAACAATGCAAAGATATACCTTCATTTTGCCTCTTTTCAAAAAGCATGAGCTGCAAACCTATGAAATTTTGAAAGAACTGTCTGCACCCCTAATTTTTATTTTGTAAAAATACAAATTTTCATTCACTTACAAAATACCAAAGAGGTAATTTCTTAAATTTCAACTGCATCGCACAACACTTTTTCTTTAGATCGCCTCCTGTATCCATGAACAATACATTTGGTGGCAAGTACCCATCTAGTGTGCTAGATGAATTATAGGTGTGTATACAAATGAATTATAGGTGTGTTGTGACTATTGCTCCCATCAGCTCTTGGATAAGCTGGGGAGAGTCTGGGTGGTCAGAGTTCCTGGGCCAACCACCTCTAGCCAGGAGTGTCTTTTTCTAGAGCTACTCAAAGGACAGCTCCAGTAGAATGAAAATTGATTGCGTGCCTCCTGATCACCATGGATAGCAAAAACCATGAGTTACATACAGCTTTATTCATTGTTCTACCATGACATGCTAAATATAAGCCACATATGCTATATTACCTGAATATCCACTTCAATAGCTAGCCCACGACCCACTGCCCGCCATGGATACAGGGCCCAAGGAGCTACTGAAGGCGTTCATAATCCAAGCACCATGAAGCATAGCATACAGTCTAAGGTTATAGCTACAAAGGGCTGGCTGATTAGCTGAAAGGGACGCTGGCACACACACCTCTAGGCAGTGGCTCCAATCTTCACTTCTGTTGATACTTCTCTTTGATGTTTCTTATGTGCTGTCATAGCAGTGTACAGGTAAGTTGCAGGCTGACTGTTCTACCCACCTATGCCTTTCTACAGATTATAGCTTTATTATTTTAAATACACTTGATATAAAAAATGATTACATTCTATATCTCTTTACATTATAAGATATTTTAACATTACATCTGTCACTCAAAGACAATTAGATTCTTAGATAATAATTTCAACTGGTATAAATTTTTAAATGGTAAAAGTATGTTTTAGAAGTATTCTCTGCTGTTGGGACATGTAGCTGACTTAGTTAAGTGTCTGACTCTTGATTTTGGCTCAGGTCATGATCGCAGGGTCATGAGATCAAGCCCTGCATCAGGCTCTGCACTAGGCATGGAGCCCAAAGACTCTCTCTCCTTCTGCCCTTCCTCACTCATGCGCACACTCTCTTTCTCAAAAGAAAGAAGTATTCTCTGCTTTTTAAGCAAATAACTTCTCATCAGTGATTATTACCAAGAATTTGAGGAGATCATAATTTAAAAATCTTGTAAAATTTTTTCATATTATTTATCTGGATGTTTGTGCAATTAGATACTGAATTTTTAGTAAATTAAATATTGATTTTCTCTCATGGCACCCATGTATTTTATTATCATCATAAATTCCCTGAAGATTATCTCAGTGTACATTGCAAACTTTATCATTGTCTATGTGTACTGTGATTAGATACAAGATAAGAAACACTGGCTTAAATAGACTATTTTGCAGCATATCCCAATAAATCCCCAGATTTTTGCAGCACTATCTACTCTTTGAAACCTCCTAAAGATAAGCTTATGCCTACTTTATTATTATATCTTCAGTTTCTTGTCTGGTGACTAGCTCAACAGATATATGGTAAAGGAAAAAATAACTGGTAAGTAAAAGTTATTTTCTTTTCTTTAAAGATTTTATTTATTTGTTTGACAGACAGAGATCACAAGTAGGCAGAGAGGCAGGCAGAGAGAGAGGAGGAAGCAGGCTCCCTGTGGAGCAGAGAGCTCGATTCGGGGCTTGATCCCAGGACCCTGGTATCATGACCTGAGCCGAAGGCAGAGGCTTTAATCCACTGAGCCACTCAGGCACCCCAGTAAAAGTTATTTTCTTTCAAAATAACATTTCATAACTTCAGCTATTTAGTTATGGATAGGAGACACTTCCAGAATTCCTTAGGGGAAATTCTTTTTTTCTTCAAAGAAACACTTTAAACTTTGAGTAAGAATCCATACTACTTAGCAAGGAAGAAAGAATTCCAAGTCAGCATTTCAAAAACCATTAGTAATGAACAGTATCAACTCTGACCCTGCAGTTTCCCTCTGATCTTCTTCCACCATAAAATCTGCCCTACCCCCACATTCTCCCTCTTTTCTAGTCTGACTCCTAAAAGTAACTATGTCAAACATCTTAAGTTTTTCCTCTTTAAAATAAAAAATAAAAATAATTTAAAAATGAAAGGGTCTTCTGGTTTTGTTTCTTTGTGGTTGTTTTTTTAAGATTTTATTTATTTATTTGACACAGAGAGAGAGATCACAAGAAGGCAGAGAGGCAGGCAGAGAGAGAGGAAACAGGCTCCCTGCTGAGCAGAGAGCCGGATGCAGGGCTCAATCCCAGGACCCTGAGATCATGACCTGAGCCAAAGGCAGAGGCTTAACCCACTGAGCCACCCAGGCGTCCCTTTTTGTTTGTCTTTTTTTTTTTTTAATTTTTTTAATTTTTTTTAAAGATTTTTATTTATTTATTTGACAGACAGAGATCACAAGTAGGCAGAGAGGCAGGCAGAGAGAGAGGAGAAAGCAGGCTCCCCACTGAGCAGAGAGCCCGATGCCGGGCTCGATCCCAGGACCCTGGGATCATGACCTGAGCTGAAGGCAGAGGCTTTAACCCACTGAGCCACCCAGGCGCCCCCTTTTTTGTTTGTCTTTAATATGTGAGTCCTTACAATAGTTTCTATAAGTCAGTGACCAGCTACAAAGAAAGATTTTTCCTACTGTTGTTAACAACATTTTTCACAAAGGTTTCCACCCTTCAATGACTTTGCCACTCTGTCAACTTTGCTGAAGTTTCACTTTAGGTCAAAATACATTCATGTATTTATAAATTACCAGTAGGTGAAATAAAAGGAAACAGATAAGCAGAAAATACGCACAAAGCTCTTATTGCAAGAGTAATAGAAAAACATCAGTTAATAAAGTAACACTAGATATATTTACCAAGCTTCCTGGTATGTCTACCACCTTCACCACAATCAGAATCAAGTGGAAACAATTTTCCTTTCTAAGAGTAGCATCTACTCTTAGATACTTAAAAGCTACAGTTGAAGAAAATTTGATTTTGACCTCAGGTAAAAATTCCAGCAGGAATATAGGAAAAACAACAGGCAAACACACAAAGGAATGGCAGATATTTTGGCTGTGAGGCCAAAGCAATTTACCATTTTACCCACACACACACATGTATCAAATTTGAACAATTGGAATATGGTTCATTTATTATGTGACCAAGTATAACTTTTCCTAAAATCTATGGCCCATTATATCTCCCAGTAGTAGAAGCCAAAATGGTATGCCACCTGAGGGAAAATGTAGATGGGTTTAGCAAGGCTGGATTTACCAAAGCCATCAATTACATACTTCTTGGGACCTGCGTGGTTACTCTGTTTCTAATTGAGCTCCACTGTTGGCATATATTTGGTAAACAAATGGGCATAAGTGCAAACATCATGATTGTTTTATAGCACAAACATCATGCAGCTTGCAGTTTTGGAAGACCCCCTTTGACAAATCTTTTTTTTTTTTTTTTTTTTTTTTTTTTTTTTTTTTTTTTTTCTCATTTTATTTATTTTTTCAGCGTAACAGTATTCATTCTTTTTGCACAACACCCAGTGCTCCATGCAAAACGTGCCCTCCCCATTACCCACCACCTGTTCCCCCAACCTCCCACCCCTGACCCTTCAAAACCCTCAGGTTGCCCCAACCTCCCACCCCTGACCCTTCAAAACCCTCAGGTTGTTTTTCAGAGTCCATAGTCTCTTATGGTTCGCTTCCTTTGACAAATCTTAAAACTAAAAGTGTTTAATGTTCAGACGTATTCTTGTCTTTACACTTCTGCTCATGATATTCTTGTTTTCTGAACCTCACAAACCCAGCTGTTAGCTCAAGTGACGTGGCAGCTGAATGGACATACCAAAAAGCTCTTATGAAACAGAGATTCTTTCTGGTTCCAATTTATTTCTCCACTAAACAAAAGGTAATTTCACACTTGCCTGGGGGGAAAAAAAACACTTTGATTACTTTGTGATGAGAAATTCTCGACTATTTGATCAACAAACAGATTACAATTCTCTCTCTTGCACAAGTCTATTCTCCCACATAAAAGGTATATCACAAGAAAAACGAAAATTTCCCTACCTTGCTTTTGAGGCATTACTAGTGCTGAAATTCTTTTTAAATAATAATTCTAAATAGCTGGATGCCAACTACTCCTCCTCATTCATATCTGAGTTTGATGTCCTTAAGGGAAAAAAAAACACTGATTATGTCTAACATTTTCCCCAAAACCTTAGATCCCCTAGAAAAAAAAAAAAATATTATAGTACATCCAAAGATATCTTTTTGTCTGTTGTTCTCAAGTAGCTTGGAAATATGACCCAACTCAAGAAAGGTCAGTACTATACGCATTACCAGCCTAATAAATTAAATACTGAAGATAAAGAAAGTCCTAAGACTTAAAAGTGTAGACAAACATACTACTCACTTGAATTTCTCATTACAGAATAATACGCAATTACCTGATGACCCCAGCCCAGTAAAGAGTTTGTAAGTTTTCAAAATTCCCCAAGCTCCTCTTCCTTTTGCTAAATTTCACTGACTATATATTTGTGTAACATATAACATGATACAACAGAACTAGAGGCTTTTAGAGCCAGTAGCCTTTTAGAACTGACTGTTGGATGTATGTCACAGGCAAAGCAATGTCTCCAATACTTAATATGCTAGCAGTCTTAAGGGACTTGCTCAAGGTCACACAGCTGTTTAGTAAATAAAGCAAGACTAGACCCAGCCTCTGGAGTCCTAGTTCAATGGCAAGTGTTTCTCATTTGCTGCTGCTTGTTTAGCATGGAAAACTGGGAGAAAAGAAGTGTCGATTGTCAGTGCTCTACTATTGAGGACAAATGTAGCATCACTTAATCAGAATTCAGTCCTTCATTGAGCAAAATCTCAAAGTGACATCTTCTGGAATACCCACTCTCTATGGAGAAATTTAATTAAACTTCAGTCCCTTTATTCCAGCACAAATATTGTGAGGGAAAACAACTCAACTCCTCTGACATTTTTGCAAATAGGTTTAGTGGAATCCATTCTGTTTACTTTTTCTGACATTTGTTTTTCACTCAATTATCCCACATGGTTATTTTTTTCTTTTCGTAATTTATTTCTAGCAACTTAGCCATAAGAATAAATACAAGTAATTCCTTTCTTTGGTACAAGCACCAGAGCTTAGATTCATAATAACTGAAGAAAATAAACACTCATTTTCTCATTTTACCTCTCCCCTTTCCTCTTCCTAATAGTTCTGGTTTACTTATTAGTCAGACTGGTGACAGCACCAGAATCCAACCAGGAAGAATTTAACCTCAAACACATCAGGGTTTTCTCCTCACATAGCCCTAAAACTTTGGAAAATAATACACTTTACTGGATTAGTCATCTGCCAGATAACTAAATATGACAAACATTTTTTTATCTTGTACCCATTTCCAATCTTTGCACACCTTTATTTTGAAATTTTCTGTGCAGTCTTGCAAATTTCAGAAAGCCTTCAATGCAAAAAGTCCTCTTCCTTTTTTTAATCCATGAAGTGTCATTGAGTAGACATGAAACAACTAATTTTTAAGAGGATGAAAAATATGTAGTGTAGAGCAGTAGTGCTCAAACTCTACCATGAACGCAAATCCAACTGGAAAACATCATAAAATGCAGATCCAAATTCAGTAGATGTTGAGTGAGGCCTGAGAGTCCACATTCCTAACAAGCTTTCAGGCTAGACATTAGTCTGTGCTTTAAGTCGATGTAGAAGAAAGGGCATTTATCTTGGAACTGGGGATATCTGGATTGAAATCCAACCTCATTGGTTCCTAACCGTGAGAAACTGAGAAAGCTCACCCCACCCCCAGAATACTGCTTTCTCCCTCTACAACACTGGTCTTTAAATACTTGACTCAAGTGCTCTACCATTCATACCAAATATCTCTAGTCTTTTATTTATTTTTTTCCAAAGATTTAATTTATTTATTTGACAGAGAGAGATAGCAGGAGAGATAGCACAGCAGGAGGAGCAGCAGGCAGAGGGAGAGGGGGAAGTAGGCTCCTCACTGAGCAAGGAGCCCAGTGCAGGGCTTGATCCCATGACCCTGGGATCATGACCTGGGCTGAAGGCATACCCTTAACTGACTCAACCAATAAGGTGCCCCTCTATACATTCTTTTAATCATGGAGGCTGATATTTTATACTCTCTCAAGATCTCAATACCTCTCCTCCCACTGTTATTCTCAGCAAATAACCTGGCTTTGTATTTTAATGAATTTTTTAAAAAATGGAACCAGTAAGAAAAATAATGCCCACATTCTTTCAACAACACATCTACCACATGCCTACATCAGCAAACATCTTTGCCTTCCTGTCTGTCACCATTGTTGAAACCCTGGCCAACACCAGAAGGCAGACTCCTGAGAGACCCTGATCCAGATTCGAAATTTCTGACCCATAGAAAGTATGAGTTTAAAAATGTTATTGTTTTAAACCACTAAATTGTGGGGTGATTTGTTAAGAGCAATAAACATAATAAATGAATGAATGAAATGAGCAATCACAAGATCAACATCATATCCATCAGTTAATTAGGAAGGATTTAAAAACCAGTCAACTGAGGAGCTAATTTTCACATACCAGGAGGGGACGTACAGCATGTAGTTCTTCTAGATAATAGGGGCTTATAAGGGAAGTTGATATGGAGAGGACCCTTTATACAGAACTGTAGAGTATGAGTAAAACATCTTCCATTCTTCTGAACCTCAGTGGGAAAGAAAAAGAAAGCTCTCTAGCCAAAAGAAGAATATCTCACAATTATGGATGCCCACTCTCCAGGCAGAGGTAAAATCTATTTTCAGTACAGTAGGGTAGAAAGGGAGGTCCTAACACCCATGAGGTCTCAAGAAAGCTGAGTCATTTCTTACCTTTCCTGAGGATGAATGGCATTTACACCAGCTAGTCCTAAAGGGTACAGTGGCAGCAATATGTGTCACTGCTGTCCCTTTCTTATGCGGCCTGCCAACTTTTACAAATTCTTATTAGAGTGGTCATCCAAGCCAGAAGCAGACAGCATCACATTGACAGCAACCAAGTGTTTAGGGGTCAGGCTGCTTACTCATCACTGATAGCCAAATGTTCAGGACTGGGAGCTCCCAGGTTGAAAATAACCCACCAAGCCCCTAAAATCACAATTAAAATACCAATGATACTTTCACATTTGTAGATAATATGGGAATCTAAATTCAAACTCCTATTTGATGAAGAATTCCTCAGCTAGTTTTATATCTAAACCCGTAAGTTTTAACTTGAGGAAAAAGTTTAATGACCAGAGGGCAAATAAGTATCATTACAAAGTAGTTTTTTGCTTGCAGGGCATTAGGCCCCCAGAAATTCCTACCAAGACATGTGAGAGTATCTATGTATTGATAAATTGATTAATAGATACGTAGACAGACACACACACATTTCGTTAAATTCATGTAAGTACAATTTTTAAACTTAGCAATAAAAGGTATTTTGCAAAACATAAATAGAAAAGTATCAAATAATTAGAAAATGTTTCCATTTATTTTAAATTTTTTCCTCTGTCAGCAACTTCAAACCAAAAAACAGAATGCTCTCAGGCTTTACAAAGCATCCAACAATGAGGGTGGTCAAATCTTTTACCTATAGTTTAGATGTTCCAACAGAGAAGTATCAAATTTTTTAAGCACTTCAATTTGTTTTCAGAAAAGATGAGTTTGAATATCCAGTATTCTAAGTGAAAGATTTTAACTACCATAAAGCAGTCGATGTTTTCATATAATTTGAATATACCCAATATTAATTATATCTGTGGCCATGATAAATACAGAAGCTATCAAGTCATTTGTACTAACTCGTATAAAACATGCTCTTTGAACTTCATCTTCCCTCTGGCTCCACTCACTCCCATGATGATCTCATCCAGTTACTTGGCTTTAAACATCATCTATACCCTGATGATTCCCAAATTTATATCTAGAACCAGACAGCGCCTCTGAACTCCAGACTCATATATCCAACTGCCTATTTGACATCTCCATTTAGAGGCCTTACATGCATTTTACAATTATCTTGTCCTAAACCAAACTTCTGATCTTTTCTCCTAAACCTTCTCCTCCCACTGTCTTCTCCATCTCGGTAAATAGGAAGCCTATCCTCCCACTTACTCAGGTCAAAAATTTGGGAGTTATCTTTGACTCTTCTCTTTCTTTCATGAATGACCTTGAATCCGTCAGCAAATCCTGTCAATTCCACCTTCCATATCACTCAGAATATGACCACACTCTCTCCACTGCTGTTGTGTTGATCCAAGGCACCACCAGCTCTCACCTGGATTACTCAGTAGCCTCTTTACTGGCCTCCTGCCTTTGCCCTTCTCCCTATACTGTTAGATAGACAGTGTTCAAAGTGATTAACACACAAGTGATTAAGAAAAGCAGGTCATCACTTTGTTAAAACCCTAAAATTGCATCTCATTTCAACAAACTAAAAGCCAGTTCTATGGGGTCCTACATAATCTCCATATCACACCCTCCACCTCCCCTACCCTGTTACTTTTCTAACTCATATCCTATTATTATCTCCACTGCTCACTCTACTTAAGTAGTTCAGGCCTCTTTATTGTTCCCTAAACTCTCAGGGCCTTGGCAGTAGCTCATCTATTGTCTGGGATGCTTTAGACCCAGTCAGTCACATGGCTCACTCCCTTACTTGCTTCAAGTCCTTGCTGCACTGTAACCTCCTCAGGGACTCCCTATTGAAAATATAATCTCTACCATATTCAGCAATACTATTTTCCTTTGCTTTATTTTTTTCTATAGCCCTTTTCATCTAACAGTGTAAATATTCATTTTTTTTCTGATTATTTCCCTCCACAAGAATGTAAATTCCCAAGGGCAAAAGCTTCTGTCCATTTTCTTTACTACTATACAGCCCATTCTTAGAATTTGCTTAGCAAATAGTAGGCTCTCAATAAGTACTCACTGAGGCACCTGGGTGGTTCAGTCCATTAAGCATCTTGCTCGGCTCTGGTCATGAGCTCCAGGTTCTGGGATTGAGCCCCCTATAGGGCTGCCTGCCTAGCGGGGAATCTGCTTCTCCCGGTCCCACTGCCCCTCCCCCACTCACACTCCCACGCATACATATACATTCCCCCCTCAAAATTAAATTAAAAATAAATAAATAAATACTGATTATATTAGTACTAAAGAATTGGAAAATTACTAGCACAAATATTTTATTATCAATAATTCAATAATTAGTCACTATCCTAGCTGGTACAATGAAAGCTCAATACAGTAGTATTCATTCCTCCTGGCAAGAAACAGTCCTTATAATAGAGTTAATGCCTCAGGTCTTTTTCACCTTGGCCTTATGAATTTTTGCAGCAAACCTAAGCTCCGATGTTATGACTCTTTCTGAAAACACTGGTTTCTGACTATATCATATCTTCTCACATCTGAAAACCCCATTAGATCTGATGATTATATCACTCTTTAAAGTTAGATGGACAAAGTATGTGTGGGTTTAAACCCCCTCACCCTTGCCAAAGGCGACCAGAGAAATATTTTGCAAGAACTGAATGGTTATAGAGTAGGGGTCTACAGACTACCGCCTGGAGACCAAAGCCAGCCAGGACTGCCAGATAAAATACAGAATACCTAATACAATTTTTTTTTAGTATAAATGTATCCTAAATACACACTAAATGCTAAATCTGGAAAACTTAAATCTGGCTCACCACCTGTTTTTGTATAGCCCACAAGCAAAAAATGGTTTTTCCATCTTTAAATGGGAATTTTCCATCTTTAAATTGGGAAAAAATTAAAAGAAGAATATTTCTTTTAATAGTTTAATAAGAATATGGCATTGGTAGGAATATGGCAACTGAAAATTATATGAAATTCAAATTTCATTGTCTATAAATAGTGCTATTGGAACATAGCCACTTGTTTTCTTGCTGTCTATAGCCACTTTCACATTATAGCAGCCCAAGTAAATTGTTGCAACAGAGAACATATAGCTGCAAAGCCTAAATATCTACCATCTGGCCCTTTACAGAAAGTTTACCAACCTGTTTTAGAATGTTTACTCTTACTCTTCTCCTTACCAAAGACAAAGCAAAGTAGTCTCTTTCCCTTTAGAATTCTCTTCCCACAGGAGCACTTCTGATGCTTTATCATTATACTGGAAAGAGAAGTAGGAAGCAAGCTGAGAAGAGGACATGTGATGAAAGGTGTGGGCTGTGGATCCCCATAGAGCTGAATGTGAATCCTTTCTGCACCCATCACAGCCTGAGTGAGTTACTTACGTGGGGGCCACAGGAATGCCACCACAAAGGGTGGCTACAGAGTTAAGAGATAAAGATTAAAAGCTTGATTTTAAAGGACAAGAAAAAGGTCAAGTTTCTATATTGCAGCAGAGGGTATGATTGTCAAAAGGACAAAAAAAAACAGGGAAAGAAGAAAAGTAAAAAGATAAAAATTGGGACTAGAAGGACAGACTTCTTAATCACTCACCAAGAGGAGAGCTTAAGTGAAAAATACAGACTTTACATGGATTCAAGCAAAAGTATCATGACCAAAATTAGGGAAGTATGGATAGATTTATTTGGACTAAGTATGGCAGTAGTAAAACCCTTTTCAAGGTAAATAAATTTTAGATTGCTTCTACTTAGTACACACAGATGATATAAACCCCACTTCCAGAGTAGTAGTATATTTGAAAGGAAAGCTCTATTACTATGAGGGGAAAGGAGAAAAGACAGAGCCACATTTACGTGGCGGTGAACTTCCTCAGGTTCTTAAAGGGGCCAATAAAGAAAGTAGCATCCACAGTCTCTTCAGTCATTCTTTCCAGGAAATATTTTCTACTCTGGCCCTTGGGTTAAAGTTATAAGGTCTCTGTTTTTAAAGTCTAGAAAAATGGAAGTGTATAAAATAAAGGGGCAATATACAAGAGTCATCAAATGACTGTATCTGTGACCCACGACCCCAGGCAGTGGTTCTCAACACGTGAGCCTCACATGTAAGACATATTCCCAAACACAACTTCTGACACTAGATACAGTGCACTTCACTCCTTCTAAAAGGCATATCAGCATGGAAGAGAGTGACAGTGATGTTATCACAGAGATAACCTTGAGGCTGTTCTAAATATATTTTCAAATGTAAATTATTTGCAAGCTTCAACTGTATTTGGTAACAAAAACAGCCTCATTTCTGACCGTGTGATTTGTACTGTTTCATGTCACTTCCCAAGAACAAAATCTTCCTGAAATATAGAAGTCGTTACTAATATTGATCACAGCAACAATACTATCAACAATGCTTCGAATCAATCCCCAAGGTTACTTCCAGAACTGCGTTTTTTAATTTGACTTTTGTTCACGAAATATGTTGATGTGCTTTATAGCCTTATACTCAGAGCTGGCCAAGGTATTCATTAGTTCATTCACTAAGTTCACTTATTCTCAACGTATGAGACTCACATGATGAGAACCACTGACCAAGTATGATAGACTATAAATACACATCTGATATATTTCAATCAACCAATATGGAATGAGATCCTACTCTTTGCCTGATATGGTTCTGGGAGTAAAGATGAATAGTGAGAGCCCCAGCCCTCTGGGACCTCAAAGTCTAGCAGAGGTGACAAAACAATCTCAATGAAGTATGATTAAATAAAATGGTAAACATGAACACAATACATGATGAGTTCAAGGAAAATGAACTGAATCCACAAGGGAATGATTAGGGAAAGCTTTGTTAAAGAGATAGTACATTGAGCAGCTGCCCACTGTCAGTAATTATACTGGGCGCTGCAAGCCATAGATAGCTAATGTCAGCATGGTGTCTGACATCAGTGAGCTCACAGTTTAATATGAAAGGCAAATCCATTAACTAATCGCAAAAGCAAATGCAGTCAATGAACTACATTGGTGCCCTTGACCCTTCTTCCTTTTAACCAGGCCTCTTACCTTCACCAACCTGTTCTCTCTTACTCTTCTGTGGCAGATACTTCAAGAAATAATTTCTTAGCCCAAAATTCTCTCCCCTTTGGGAATGACCACAAACATAGATATAGGATAAGAGGCCACATCTTTTTATGACATGGATCCACCAGAAATAGCTGATGGTTTCAGAAGTAGATATCTGACCCAAACTGGACCATTCTGTGATCTCTCATTAGAATTTGAAATTCTAACCTAAGATGCACAGGGACCGATGAATCACATTAATTGCAACACTCTATAAGGAGTGATGACAAATTCCTGACACACAGGAGACCCATCCTGCTTCTACTCTCTCCACATGTTTCTTGTTGGACTCCTTTCAATTCTATAAGAATTCTCCTAATTTCCTTCCAACTGCTTAGGCTGGCCAGAGTCGATTCTTATGCTTATAGACCAAGAAACCTTCATACATGTCCCTTGCCCACATATTCTCCCAACTCTTGTACCCAGCCTAATGGTACTTCCCTGTGATCAAACAATTTGCTGTGAGATTATAAAGCTTACTATGTTATCTACCCTCCAGAGAGGTAGTTGTTTGGGGGTTCTTGTGGAGATACAATGCTGGAATCCAGAGAATTTACAGCAAGGGCATTTCAGGACTTACTGAACCATGATAATCCTATAAAGGAGATATATTGGCATACAGAGAATTATCATTAATGTCCCTCAAATTCCACCAAATATGGTTCCAAATCTCAGCTCTGTAATTCACATAACCAAGTTTACACAGCTTGTACATGACAAAGCCAAAATTTGAAATCAAATCTGGCTATTTTCAAACTCATATATTTTTGATACCACAATGTATCTGTCAATCCCTATTTTCATTCTTCCTTTAAATCAGTGGTTCTCAACTGGGAGCAATTTTCTACACACATACCCAGAAGACTTTGAGCAACGTCTGAAGACATTTTTGGCTATTAAAACTATGAGGTATAACTGGCGTTCTGTGGGTAGAAGCCAGGGACGCTGCTAAATATCCCATAATGCACGGAACACATCCACAGCATTAACTATTTGGCCCAAAATGCCAAGAAAGCTGAGGTTGAGAAACTCTGCTTTAAATCAAATAAATGAACAAGTTTCTGAAGAATATACAATTCAAATATACAAAAACAAAGAATTAAGCAAAAATTCCATTTTATGCAAGATATTAGACTAGTATGCATTCATTAACTATAGATTTATTGATATAAAAATATTCACATTTTTAAATGAGAAAGGCATGCTTCATAGCAGTTATGTAGAGTATGATATCATTTTGTAAAATAAATATATATATATATATATATGCATGAACATGTGTTCATTTACATGTGGGAAGAAAACTGGAAAACTGTAATACCACTAAGTTAATACTGTCTAGCCCTAAGGGAAAGAGAGATTTAATGATTTTTGTTTTTCTCTTCTTTTTTCCTTGAGATGCATTTCTGCGTTAAAAGTTACCAGTATTTATTTTAAGATATAACTCTTCTTGTCAGCCTCATGCCTGACCTCAGTTGGCTCAGACTGGTTCCCACTACCACATATTTTGCTTCGCCCACCTACATACTCAAGAAAAGAGGCACCGTTTCATTAAAAAAGGCTGAAAAACAACCTGAGGGTTTTGAAGGGTCAGGGGTGGGAGGTTGGGGGAACAGGTGGTGGGTAATGGGGAGGGCACGTTTTGCATGGAGCACTGGGTGTTGTGCAAAAACAATGAATACTGTTACGCTGAAAAAATAAATAAAATGGAAAAAAAAAAGGCTGAAATGGCATCTCTGTTTATGAGGTTCTGGTGCATGTGTGAAAACATTCATTGTATTCATGCAAGATCTCATATTTTCTCAAACCTCCTTGCCTTGTACTTAGGTGACTTAGTCCTAATCCATGTTGGTGACATCCCCACACCACTCTTCTTTCTGCTACTGAGTCAGTTTTTGTTAAGATCCCCTTACTTCTCAGTAAACCTTAGATAAATGAAACATCTTTCAGCTCCAACTCTTTCACCTCTAGCATTTAACTGAGGGAATGGAATAAGAATTTTAGAATTTAAGTTTTTATCTATCAAAACAAAATCACTAATTGAAACACATTTTTTCCCAAATAGTTCTAAGTACTCTTAAAACTGACCCTCACAAAAAAAAAAAAAAATGACCCTCATAGCCCTTCTAGATTCACTTCTTTCATGAGGTACAGTAGCTGTAGCCCTAGCTATAGTCGTAGTATGTTGTCTTCTTTCTATTCCTATCAAAGTCATAAGAAAGACAGACTTGGCCTTCATTTCATTCATTTGAGGTGTTAACTGAATAGGGTGGGTTAGTCCAGAACTACCCTCTTTCAGGTGCTAGAAGATGAAGTCCTTTGCTATAGCTACATACAGCTTTTAAAAATATGGACAACTGATTAGGGAAAATCCTCTTTTGGGGACAAAGGAGCAACTTTTCAGTAACTGAACATTAGCTATCCCAGATTATCAGAAAAGCATTTTCTATCATTTTCCTTCTTTGTTCTCAGTGCTTGTTACTACTGCAAAGACATTTTTATAAAACTCAGACTAAAATAGAATGGCACATCACATTAAATTATATTCCAGTTACTTCTTTTTTCCACAGAGCATTCAAACCCACTGTACACTCTCAAGACCTTGCCTCTAAACAGGTTCTCTTTCCTCCAGTTACTGCACACCTCAGTAGGGCATGTGTGCTTGTGTGTGTAAAAATGTGTGTATGAATGTTTGTCTGTGTGTGGGTAGGGTTTGCATGTATGTGTTTGTTTTATTCCATATGAATGGAGTAAGACATTTACTGAACACCTCAAAAATGAAGCTGGAAAATAATAGCAGATACTCCAAAAATATGTGTTAAATGAATGACCAATGAATAAATAAGCTCTGTAATACTTTAAATAAAACTTAAAAGTGATATATTGTCCTTCTTCCTGAGAAGTTCATAACTTTGTAAGAGAGGGAACTTGCATTACCAGCAACTATTCCTGAAAATTCACAGCATCTTCATCATTTCAATAAATACATTAATTGCTTGAATTGGTATCATGCCTTTCCATGAAGATATCAATATATTTGAGTGTTTTAGCTCCTGGAAGAATGAATTAAGTTTTTTAAAAAATCTGTTTCATTGAGAAATTTGTCTGCTAAAACTTCATTTAGATTATAAGTAATTGAGGATTTTATATACTCATGGGAAGGTGTTACTTTTAGCTGAACTAAAAATAGAATTATAATGAAACAGATGATATATTTCATTTTTAAATGATGGGAATGACTGATCATTAGATTAAACCTAAGTTATTTTCACATGTAATAAAATGCAAGCTGTTTTCGTTACCATATATGGCAATTTCTATGATTAAGGCTAATTTCTCTGGCAATTGTAATTAATAACCTCTGTCCTACTGTTTCAGGAAATTTCATCCACCAAAGGAAAGGGCCAACTGTTCATTGCAAACAATAAAAGCTCTTTTTCATGGAAAGATATTTTAAAACAAGAAGCAATTAATGAAAAGTATGCAAGTACCTAGAAATTGCAAATGCTCAATTTCAAATGACATATCCTTTAGCTATCCAACCAGCAAGAGAAGTCATTTAAAAGCTAAAAACTATTGGCAGGAAAATTACAAGAAAGAAATTAATTTCTCATGAATAAAATTCAATATAAATGTTAGAAATATAAGTTAAAATAATAATATAATCATAGAACAATTAGAGAAAGAATAAATTAAGAGAGTGTAATGGAGACTATATTCAATTTTGTCTCTAAACTCAAAGCAAGTAATTTATATATCTCATACTTTATATAATCTCATACTCTATATTTATCTCATATTTTACATTCATCAGAAAAAGTCGGTATGTAGAAAAACTGACTTATATTTAAATTGTCTCCTACACTAAAATCAGATTTTTAATTTTGTGAAATCATAATTTCTCAAGTACTGGAAATACTTCCCTATTATTAAAACTAATTTTCACCTCTGTTAAAGGACCTTCTTAGATTTGGATTACAAACTTATGTTTGTATTATACCAGAAACTTTAACTGAATAATTTTTTAAAACAGTCACTATCTGAGAAGACAATGACAGCATTGTGATAGATCTAAATAGAAAACAATTTCTACTGTTCTCTCTGACTCTTTCTGCAGTAACCCTGGTCAAGACCTCCTGTTGATCAACTCTCGCACCGGCTCTACCAGTCAGTTCTAAAGGATTCCCTTTCAGTTCAAACCCATTAGCAATCGTAAATGTCAACAAAAATCAAAATTAGGTGGTGTTATATCCCAGAAAATCACTCAACACATCAGACTTTTGTGAATTACTTTCTATGATAGGCAACAGTTTGTCTAATATGCTACTTATCAAAAATATACCTTATATCTCTAAATATTTTTATATCTCTGAATTGTATCTTATTCAGCTTATTTGATTCATTCATTTTCACAGGCCTCAGTTTAAAGCTTTTTTCCCCCACATGGACAAGCAAATCATCTGTAATGAAGACTCTGCAGGGTGTTGTCGCAGACATTTTTGTCTGCCACATACCTCATCTGAGATGTCTATTCTGTAATAGGTCTTTCTGGCATTCTTCTGTTGACAGAGCATCAACCTACTGATGAAAATTAGGTTATCACCCCATGGACAAGCATCACTAACTGAAACTCTAGAAACCAAACCATGGAATACTAAGAATAAAAACAGTAAGAATAGTTTCACATGCTGTATATGACATGCAAAATACAGCATTTGTTCTCACTCTTATTAAAACAGAATTATTTTCCTTCACCTGGTCAATGCCAATTAGTTACAATTAAGCCACAATCTTTTATGAGATGTGACATGTCTGTCAATAAAAGGAAAAGTATATCATAAGCCTACTTCTTAGCTGTGACATGCTGTCTAGGCTTTGGTATGCCTCAAGTTGGAAAATACGCCTTTCCCTTCACAAGGAGAAATACCACATGCCACAAAGACTGTGAACCCTGTAGGGTTAATTACTCATGGTTTTCTGAAACTAAAACCTACCTGTTTTTAAATCATATGTTAGTAATATATTTTTATTTAATTATGTATTGAATTTTTTAAAAAGGCATTCTTCTAATAGCAATTTACTTAGTGTTGGGACAATGCCAAGCAACTGTTATTCCTTCGACTACTCTATGATATTTTATTTTTAAATCTCAGGTAATACGTCCTTGAGGTGAATTGCTATAGCTATCTAGTTATCTTCAGACTTTGGACTATCTAAAGCAGTGATTCTCAAACTTGTCTTCACATTGAAATCATCTAGGAGATTCAAAAACATACCAATGCCTATCTTCTATCCCAGAGATTTCAAATTAACTGGTCCTAGAATGACCTAAGCTTGGAAATTTTTTTTTTAATTTTATTTATCCATTTGACACAGAGAGAGAGAGATCACAAGTAGGCAGAGAGGCAGGCAGAGAGAGAGGGGGAAGTAGGCTCCCCGCTGAGCAGAGAGCCCGATGTGGGGCTCGATCCCAGGACCCTGGGATCATGACCCAAGCGGAAGGCAGAGGCTTAACCCACTGAGCCACCCAGGTGCCCCCTAAGCTTGGAAATTTTTAATATATCCTGAGATGATTCTAATGTGCAACCAAATTTCGAAACCACTGGTATATAGGAATATTGATTAACATACCACCTTGTGGATATTAGATAATATTTGCTATCACCATTGTCTGACAAAGTCAAAGAATGATATTCAGAGTAATTAACCTTACTAGTAATTGTTATCACATATTAAAATGCCAAGTATTTTACCAACATTTTATCGAATCCTCACAACATTCCTGCAAGATAGGTATTATTATTCTCACTTTGTACATGGAGAAATAAAGGTCAGAAAGTTTAGGTTGTTTCCCCAATCTCACCAACTAATCAATGGCAAGGGTGCTATTTGAATCCATGTCTATTTGACACTAAAAGACCAATTTTGGGGGCGCCTGGGTGGCTCAGTGGGTTAAGCCGCTGCCTTCGGCTCAGGTCATGATCTCGGGGTCCTGGGATCAAGTCCCGCATCGGGTTCTCTGCTCAGTGGCGAGCCTGCTTCCCTCTCTCTCTCTCTGCCTGCCTCTCTGTCTACTTGTGATCTCTCTCTGTCAAATAAATAAATAAAATCTTTAAAAAAAAAAAAAAAACAATTCTGGGACGCCTGAGTGGCTCCGTCAGTTAAGCGGCTGCCTTCAGCTCAAGTCATGATCTCAGGCTACTGGGATCAAGCCCATTGATCTGAGCAGGAAGTCTGCTTCTCCCTCTCCTTCTATGCTCTCTCTCTCTCAAATAAATAAATAAATAATCTTTAAAAGAGAAAAAATAAAAGACCTATTCTTTCCACTATGCCATACATTTTCAGTGGGGGTAATAGCACCTAAAGAAGTAAAAATTAAAGGAAGTGAAGATCAAAAGATTCTTAGATATTGCAATGGGTTTGGGCCCTCCAAAGTTCAACTCTGCTGAGGAAATCTTATTCTTTAATATTTAATTTCTCTTTTTGAAAAAAAATTAAATTTAACTTTATTTCTCTACCTAGGAGGCTAATAATGAAAAAAAATTCAAGAGACACTCTACTATACCATATTCTGCCTCCAACCATTTTGGTTTTAATAATTAGTTAATATGTATACTACTACATACTATGTATATGTATGTCTATTACTTAATATGTACTACTTAATATGTTAATATGTATACTACTACATACCAAATACATATTATCTACTTATCTACATTATATAGAATGCCTGTAAAGAAAGTGGCTCTCCCCTCAATTTTATAATTCCCAAGTTGTATTTATAATTGAAAGAACCACAGTATAAATAAAACTACATATGTTATAGGTCCTCAAGATGCTAATGATAGGAGAGGAAGTAGTAACTCCATAGAGCATTATCAAAGACATTTGTCTGTTATATTGTTACTCCAGCATTATAGCAGTAGGTTGTTGGTTCAAAACCTTGGGAATTTCTGGATTAAATCTGAAACTGGCCCAGTACATAGAGGGCAAGGAGAGACCAAAGAAGAAAGATAGAACACTCCAGATTCATAGGTGGCAGGTTTAGCAAGGGAACTTACTTATAAGGTTTGTCTTGGGTGGCCACAAGATGAGTTCATATCTACACCCACCCACCAGAATCTTTAATGGGTTTTTTTTTCCTCTTTTTGCCTTTTTTTTTTAAGATTTCATACATTTATCTGACAGAAAGAGAGAGCACAAGCAGGTAGAGCTGCAGGCAGAGGGAGAGGGAGAAGCAGATGCCCCATTAAGCAAAGAGCCCCACACAGGGCTTGATCCCAGGACCCTGGAACCATGACCTGAACCGAATGAAGACGCCCAATAGCCACCAAAGTGCCTCACAATCTTTAAGATTTATACAGAGGCCTTAACTGGATTCAGTCACATATTCTGTGCTGATGATCTCAACAACACATTACTTTCTCAAGGTTGTGTCCTTGAGGCAGCCTTTAATGCTGGGAAAGCAGGCAGAACAGATATTTCAAGTATACGGGGGAGAGTAAGGAGTCTCCAAGTGCCAGGTCTCCAAGGGTCCAACTTGAAGGTCAACTGATATATACCAGGGTAAGCTTTCTGTGATATGACATGAATATATGTCAAATTATTCAAAGTTTAAACATCTGGAGGCAAGAATCAAATCATTCAGCTTTGTATCTCCTATAGCACTGGGTGTCACATAAACTAGTCAACCAACAAATATGCATAAAATTAAAAAGAAAATAGAATTTCCATTACCATACCATCACATAATCCAATACACACAATAATAAAACAATGTTAAGCAAATTTTAATTAGTCTTTATGGCTTCAAATGTTTTTCTACCTTCTTTAGAATCATTAATTTTAAAACATTTTTTATTCTATAAGAGGGGATAGTGTAGGTGCCTGGGTGGCTCAGTGGGTTAAAGCCTCTGCCTTCAGCTCAGGTCATGATCCCAGTGTCCTGGGATGGAGCCCCGCATCTGGCTCTCTGCTCAGCGGGGAGCCTTCTTCCTCCTCCTCTCTCTCTGCCTGCCTCTCTGCCTACTTGTGATCTCTGTCTGTCAAATAAACAAATAATTAAAAAAAAAAAAGAGGGGATAGTGTAGCACAGAATAAGTATCAAACTTTAATTGAATATCTTCTTTTAAAAACTACTAATTTGATGTACCAAGTTGTCACCATTGCCCTATGAATAACACATAAAGAGACATTTCAGGACACTGGCAAGTGCTCAAATACTGAACTCAGACTTTGGCTAAAGTCAATGATAAAGGCTACCCTACAGCAACCTATAGATGCCCTCTTGGGAAGATATATTCTAATTTAAGCCAATCAGTCAGCATGTATATGCTCATATTAAGGAAATATAGAAAAAAATTGAAGTGACAATCAGGAATATAGTGCCATTATGCTTATTTGCCCAAGGCAAAAAGGGCTTTTAACAATCTCCTCAAAGGAGTTATTGCTTTGAAAACTAACAAGCCAATAATCAAGGAGGACTCCTTTGTGAGCATTCTAGAAAATTACCCTGAGGCTTCCAGCTAGTGAAACAAAAATACTTGAGTATGTTCCTGGCAGACAACACCACCAAGAGAGTCCTGTAAGCTATTTGCTGGGAGTTGCTATCCTGACCCATGGCCAATGGACTGTACAGAACAGAATTGAGGTAGAAGAGAAAATCCAAAAGCTTTCTGTAACCCTTCATGCACCTAGAGCTCCTACCTAGACTGAGCATCTTTTGTTATTCATCTCACTGAGGAGAAAATTAGGTCTATGAGAGGGAAGAAAAAAAAACTAATTAAAAAAAAACTAACTAAATTTGTATTGAGAACTCAAGCCAGTTACTTAGACTCAGAAGGGTAAATTAGAATTCAGATCCCTGTGTAAAGGGAATCTGCCTTATCAAAGGAGCCATAATAATAATATTATTAATAACAATAACAACAACAATGATAGTATATAACATTTATTGAACATTTGCTATATGTAAGTAACCATGTTTGGTATTTATATTCATTTTTTCATTTAAAACTTTCAAAAATCTCATGAGAATTTTTTCTTTTTATATACAAAGAAAGAAGGCTAAAGAGTTTAGGTGTATAAAATGCCAGACAACAGAATTTGTTTTGAGTTTTCCTGTGTTATAAGCTATGTTATAAGCTATGAACATGCAACCTTAATCCTCTCACAAAAACCCTCCTTTTCTTCCAGCCATGGGTGTTACGGAGAACCTGTGCGGCCTTTGTTAGGGACAGAAACCTAACTTAAACTAGGCAAAGCATAGATCCTGTTAAAATACAGATTCTGATTCAGAAGGCCTGAGGCAAGACCTGAGGCCCTATATATCTAGCAAATTCCTAGGTGATGTCATAGACCACACTTTAACTAGCAATGCACTAACCTTCTTTCTATGCATTGCCCACGTATGTTTAATGCAGTAGATGCTCTAAAGCTTAGGACTCACCAACAGGAATGAATGCAATCTCACATGCTTGTCTGAGTATGATGACTTCTCAGGACCAGCTGTGTCCCCGTCACAACACTGAAATAGCAGAGGTGTTGCATGTCAAGATCGAGACATATTGGCAGAACTCTGTGATAAAAACACTTTACTATTTCATAGCACCTTTCATTCCAAAGTGTTTCAGAAGCTATATACATTCAGCACCACAGAAAGATGATAGAGGCAGCAGACTCCATGGGGTGAAGGAGGTGTCGAGGGATGGAGTGGGGGTGGAGGAATAAGTAATCCAAGGACAGTAGGACATTTCTCTATTAAAGGCAACACAACACCAAAAAATTATCAATGGAAAAAAATCTTTAAGGTTCATGTTCAAAGAATGATAATGCATAAATGTTCAGAATCACTTTCATAGGATCATCTTCTCTCAATAAATTGCTTATTCATATGGGTGTTCTGTGAGAAAATCAGAAATGAGCTAAACAAACTAGATTACAAAAATATCGGGAAATCTATAAGGTCTGAATCCAATAACTACAGCTTGAATAGACTTTCCCAGTTCTTGATTTAACAATTAAGTCCTAAAATCTTAGAAGACAGCTTTCCATAACATATTCTCTGGCACGGGAAATAGCTTTTTATTTGCATAGCACTTAGTAGAAGAAATGACTTTTCTAAGTACTACAAAATGCAAACATCTAACTTAACTCTAATATACCTGATGACAATGTGGGTAGTTTGTATTTGTTCTGGAGGGGAGAAAAAAAAAGTCATTATATGACAGAACTTGAAAATGGAAACTTTTTAATGACTCCTAGAGTGTTTGCTTTTAAAAGAAATCCATTTTCTAGCTGCTGTTTCCCATTTGTTACCAGGGACTCTTGGGGGGCTTCCAGTGACTTGGAAAGAGTTCTATTTTCACTTCTGCTGGCTCCTGTGACTATATCCAGATGATAAATGAGGACCCACAAACTCCCACAAGACAGTTTTAAAGAGTCTGTTCTCCAGGCAGTATGTGGCTATCTGCCAGGAAAGCACATACCAAATTAAAAGGGCGAGGAGAGAAATCCTTTGCTATTTCATATTTCCTGGGGTTTCCAATGAAGTCATTGCATTAGTCTTCTTTGTGAAATGTTTTAGTAAATGCGCTTATTTATGAACATTCACAAAAACTTCAAGATAACACAGAAAAAGAGAACAGGGATTCTTAGCCCAGAAATCCATCTTTCCAGTCTTTTTTATTCACTATCCTCCTGTCTGTTCTCCTCCTACTTTCACTTGGGACAAGGTGGTAAAACCTTCCCCCAACGGCAGATAACAGTGGTCAATCCATCAGCAGTATGTAATCTTGAATCACAGAGTTATTGTTTTGTCAGAGAAAAAATCATGCTGCTCTTATCCCACAAAGGTATTTTCCTTTAGGAAAAAATCATTGAAAATGACCCACTACTCTTGTGTCGTCACACTATAAATCTGGGCACAGGCAAAGTTCTGCCCAAACTCCTATTATTATAAATGATGAAAAGTAACTGATCCATCTGGTTATCTCTCAGAATTTTGTCAGTTTCACAACTAGAAATGGTGCTGCCAGGCTCACTCCAAAGGAAGCTGGTGGTGAAGTGTAGGCTTCAGATAAGGATTTACACTGAGAGTCCAGTGCTCGCTTCGGCAGCACATATACACTGAGAGTCCAGCTCCAGAAACTGCACAAAAGATTATGGATATGAGACAGGCAAAGAGAAAGGAGCAATCATAAAATTAGTTATTGCAATCTTGCAGATAAATGAATATGTTCCATTTTGGATTGCTGTACATTTGACAATAGCACAGAAACAAAACTGAATATACACCTTGTGAATTATAATAATCTAACTTGCCAGCTTGGAATAACAGTCTAAAAAGAAAGGAAAGTTACCAGTTAGATGGCATATTTTAAGCAATGAAGTCTTCAGAATTATATCCTTATTTGACTCATCATTTGACTTACTGCTAGTCCATTTGTTTCTCAAAAATTTAAGTTGCCTCAACATTTAATTAATATCAACTATATAAATATCATTTGAGGGCTTATTCCATTTAGGCACAGTTTTAGGAATTGGGGATTCTTAGTAACCAAGACAAATATGGTTTTGCCTCTCTCAAAGTTTACTCTCTTTAAAATTTCAGTCTGATTGAGCATGAAGAATGTAATTGTCCTAGTATGAACTACTGAAACAAGAATAGTAGTATTGAGACCTATATGATCCTTACATTACCCACTACTTTTTAAACACATATTTTTTTAAGGGAAGTCTTTGTCTTTAACACAAAATTTACCATACAATCTGTAAAATCTAAAAGTTCTCTTCTGCTGTCTGAGTCCATACTCATTAAAGATACTTTAACATGGATAATGAAACATTTTCAGAGCTCAGATGAATACTGTAACTGAATTTAACTCCAAAAACACCTACTGATGGTCTCTGAAGTATAAAGCATATTGTATGCCCCTCCCCCCCAACCACCAAGGAGCAGAAAACCACTTAAGACATGGTGCCCACTCTTGGTTGTTTTGATGGCATTCAGGAAATATTTACATGAAGAAAAGGAATAGAAAGTAGAATGAGATGGATGCTATAACATAGGTTTAAACTTATGCTCTAGGTGTATGTGGAATCAAAAGGTTAACTTTAGTTAAGACACTAGGAGAAGACCTCCACAGAAGCTGCAATTGCAAGACTGCCATGAAGAATGCGTTAATCTCATCAAGCAGATAAGGTGAGGGCAGAAGAGTACAGTGGTGAAGAAATGGCAACACAATATGGTGGTCAGAATTCTGGTACTCTTTCTTACTAGTTGTATGACTTGGTTAGTTTCTCATTTGTAAACAGGGACAATGTAAGAGTACATCATAAGAGGGCAACTGGGTGGCTCAGCTGGTTAAGTGTCTGCCTTTGGCTCAGGTCATGATTCCAGGGTCCTGGGATCAAGCCCCACATCCGGCTCCCTGCTCGGTGGAAAGCCTGCTTCTCCCTCTCCTTATGCCTGCTGCTTGCCTACTTGTGCTCTCTATCTCTCTGTCAAATAAATAAAAAGCCTTTAAAAAAAAGAGAGAGTACATCATAAGGTTGCTATAAATATTAAATACAATGATTCATGTAAAATACTTTACACAGTGCCTGTTACATAATGCTCAATAAATATTAGTTTCTATTACTATTATAGAGTAAAAGTAAAGGAAGAGGAGCAGGGAAGTATAGATTATTCTTTTTTTTTAAGATTTTATTTATTTATTTGACACAGAGAGAGAGAGCAAGAGAGGGAACACAAGCAGGGGGATTGGGAGAGGGAGAACCAGGCCTCCTGCTGAGCAGGGAGCCTGACTCAGGGCTCGACTACAGGACCCTGGGATCATGACCTGAGCAGAAGGCAGACACCCAACCAACTAAGCCACCCAGGCACCCAGTATAGATTATTCTTAACAAATAGCTGAAGAGGCACATGTAGGACATATTGAAAAAGGGATCTTGAGGGGCACCTGCGTGGCTCAGTGGGTTGGGCCTCTGCCTTCAGCTTAGGTCATGATCTCAGGGTCCTGGGATCGAGCCCTGCATAGGGCTCTCTGCTTGGCAGGGAGCCTGCTTCCCTCTCTCTCTCTGCCTGCCTCTCTGCCTACTTGTGATCTCTCTCTCTCTCTGTGTCAAATAAATAAAATCTTTAAAAAAAAAGAAAAGAAAAGAAAAGAAAAAGGGATCTTGAGAGATAGATTATTGAGGGCCTTAAAATACAAGAAAAGTAACATGGTCTTTATTATATAAGTAATAAAAAAACACCCAAGGGTTTGGCACAAGGGAGTAAGTGACATAACCAAACCATAATTAAACTGTGTTTCACTCTTACCAATTTTAAAATATTTCTAAAGCCTTTTTAAGATGAATAGTTTTACAAGGATCAGGATTTTGAGTAGTGATAATAATAACTACTGTTGATCAAGCACTTAATATATGCAAGCATTGTGCTCAGTACTCTGCATACTTTCTTATTTAATCTTTACCCCCAAAAATCAATAAATCTTGTATAATCAGATAAATATAACAGAAAACTAAAGCTCAAGGAGGTTTAAAAAAAAACCCAAGTTCACACAGCTTAAAGAAAAGTGAATATTATGAAACAATAAGTGCTTCAACAAACTTAATAGCATGGTTCTGGTTTGTTCTATCCTAATATATATCACACTCCATTGTATCTGACTGCTTAATTATCTGCTACCCCCATTAGAGTGAAAGGTCTTTGAACATCAGTCACTGTTGTGATCTAGACAATTAACAATCATGTCAGGAAAAAACAAATGAATGGATAAATGTAATTTTATGACAGAATTTTCCTTAAATGGCATATTTATAAGCTTCATCTTACTTATTGCAAGCCTGCTAGAGCTGTTTCTAGAATATATGTAGAGTTTATATTTTCAATTTTTTATAAACTTTATATCAACAATTTTAGGAATTTTTATGGTCTGATTAATGTATTAGAGTCTTTAAAATCTAAACAAAACAAGACTTTCAGAGTATTTGATTACTGCACCTTGTATTTGTGCCATCAACAAATTCATGTTTTTTTGTTAAATAATTTACATTATCCTAGACAAGGAAAGCTTCAAATTTCTATTCTTTGAATAAACTTTTCCATGAAAAGGAAATAATTGTTTCTTAAAACTAGACTACATTTAGGGTCCTCTAGAGTCAATTTAAGCCATATTCATGCCAGTCAAAAAATAAAAAGTACAAAACAAAGATAGAAACATGAAACACAATAACTCTAAAAATGGGCAATCAGTGAGGTTAAAAAGAATACAAACACTTCAGATCATTTAAACACTTTAGATCATGGGTTTTCTCTGAATGACTGATATTAATTCTCTGACTCCAAACTAACATGACATAAACAGAAGTTATACTGTCACTTGTTCAATACATTAAAACTGATATTATCTGTTACACATTACTACAGATAATCTTAAATGGCTTGCAGTTTTAAAGAGGAAAGCCCATAAGACAACTTGATTTTTCCAGAAGATTTATAACCTAAATAGCTTTTTCTCTTTGGTTCACCACACAAAATGTGAGACTTATGATGATTAATAAAGGTTAAATAGTAGCTAGAAAAATCAAGTCCTAGGACTTTTAAATTACCAGAAATAATCCAGACAGAAAATAAGCATGTAAATGTATCTGGATTGGGTAATTACCAAAAATTTTAATTTCTGTATTAGGATTTCTTTATCTTCCATGTTTCCTATAGCAGTAATAAAGAGTCTGATTCCATTTATGATATTTGACTATAAATAGCTTTTAAGGCCCATCACCACCCTTGTTCTTCTGCCCCTCAGATGGCCAAGCTGGTAAGAAACCCCAGATGCTGCCTTCTTTGGTGCAAATGGGAAGCTCAAACCCTATAATCTCTTGGCCATGCACAGGAACACACACCCTTGACCCATTCCCTAATACAGTAAAAAGGTAAGCCAGTCTCCTTTCCATATTCCTTCAGACTATCTCTGGACCTGTGTGGGAGCCAACCTTGCACTTCACAGAATGTTCCTTTGCAAGTAATAAACCTTTTCATACCCACTTGTTGCATGTGGTATCTCATCAGTCTCAACATCAGAATCAACCTTTGGATTAGAATTCATTCACCTCTACAGAGTGGGTGACAACTGTCAATGTATATTATTTTCATAATTTAAAAAGCACATAAAAATGAACAAAATTTAGGTGTGCCTGGCTGGCTGAGTTGAAAGAGCATGTGACTCTTGATCTTAGGGTTCTGAATCAAGCTCCATGTGGGGTATAGAGAGTACTTAAATAAATAAAACTTTAAAAAAATGAACAAGGCTTAAGGGTGTTGAACTTTATCAGCCTTCACCATGTCTCTCATGCATACACACATCCATGTACACACACACACAGCAAAATATATGTCACTTTTCAATGCGTATTTCTCAGATATTTTGCAAAAATAATTTTACATCAGATTATGGAAGAAATTATACTACTGCTTTCAAATAACCTATGGAAATATTATATAGTATGAATAACCGACAAAATAGACACTGAGGAAATTTTGATCACAATATACTGTGAAAAATAAAGTATTAAAAGTAAACATTTATCAAGTGCTATTGTGAACTAGGCTCAGTGATAAAAGTTTTATACGCATTTACTCCTTTAGCCTTCACAACAACACTGTGCAGTAGATATTTCAGGATCCCATTTTGCAGATGGGGAAACTAAAGCCCAAGGAGATTAAGTAACTTGCTTAAGATCACAAAACTAAGTGGGAGAGGTGAGATTTGAATAACCAGAAAACATGTTTCCATAGTTATGTCCCATAAAATCTCCTAAACCATTTTCTCTATAAAATTAAATATAACTGATTATTAGGGAATGATTCAAGATGAGGGTGTTAGGAAGATCCTGAACTCATCTCTTCCCACAGACACACCAAATCTACAGTTACATATAGAATGAATTCCCTTTGAAAAAGATCTGAAAACTATCTGAACTCCACCTTCAAAGCAAACAGTAAAATCAAGATGGTTAGGAGAGACACAGCCTTGCCAAAAACCCTAGACCCAGCACAGCATCCCTCAATCAGGAGGGATCTCACAAACTGGAGTTTTCTCTGAGGAGTAAGGTGTTTGTGCCCCACAGGCACTCCAATCCTGGACCTACAATGGAGAAATGAGTCCCCAGAACATCGGCTTTGAAAACCAATGGGGCTCACATCCAGGAGACCTACAGGACAGTAGGGAACTGAGAAACTTCTCATAAAAGGCTTGCATACAGACTGACTCACCCTAGGGACCAGTTTGAAAAGCACCTAGACTATATGTGAAGATGATTCCTTTGGTAACCTTATAACATCTGCCAGAGGGGCAGAGGCCTGTTCAGACACTCTCCAGAGCTGGAGACACTGGCAGGCACCATTTTTGTGCTCTCCCTCTACAATGATAATTTTGATGGATGTGTCCAGCCACTTTTCTCTTCTACTGCCTCACTAAAGAAGATCCTAGCCCTGCATTTTCCTAACTCCCTGTGAAAGCAGGCAGGCAGAGCCCTGCACTGCACTCTCCAGCTGAATTGCTAAAGCCAGAGAACATGTGCAATGCACAGTAAGAGCTACCCCTTGATCACCTGGCTCTACTGGCCAGGGAGAATCTTCCATTCCTGGGTCCCACCAGACTATAACAATCAGAAAGACCAATTTTAGCAGACTATCACCACAGAACACCACACAGACAATAGACTGAAACACATCGCCGGACTTTTTGTGAAAAAGACATATTTACTTGTCCTGGAGCTTAATCCTGAGGGGAAGACTTCAGGTTTGCCACATATCTATAGGTTACAAAAGTGCTCTCACGGAATGTAGGTGGAGGGACACCATCTTTGTGCTTTCCCTAGGCCTCATTACAACTCATTGGTGTCTCCCAGAAAGGAGTTTATACACTTGTTTGAAGCTTCAATTTTTGCAACTCTTGCCCAAGACACATCTTTAGATTGGTCTGAACTGGAGGCTGGCAAAGTTTAATTGTGATGGCAAAGAACTCTATATATTTGTATACTTTAAAAGTTCTTACCTGGTTTCCAATTGGCCTGAAACTAGGTGCTGATTGAGAGTCCTCTCTTTGGAACACTGGCTGATCTTGGCATACCCTCAACACGTGGGAACTATTAAGAATAAATCAAGCTGTTTAGGCAATTACAAGGATTTGAGAAACAACCAAGAACTAGGGCCAGTTTGAAAGATAAGGTCCATCTCCTACACAAGGCCATTTCTTAAAAACTGGAAGAGATAACTGTTTCCTAGTACATAGAAACAGAGAGTCAAGCAAAATTAGGAAACAGAGGAATACATTCTAAATAAAGCAACAAGAGAAAACTATAGAGAAAAGCCTTAATGAAACAGAGATAAATGATTCATTTGATAAAGAATTCAAAGTAATGGTCTTAAAGATACTCATGGAATTTCAGAGAAAATGTATAAACACAATGAGAACTTCAGCAAAGAGACAGAAAAATACAAGATAATACCAAATAGAAGTCACAGAGCTCACTGAACTGAAAAATACACTACAAGGGTTTAGCATCAGACTAGATGAAGTAGAAGAAAGGATCAATAATCTATAAGACAGGGCAGCAGAACTCAAACAAACAGAACAACATAAAAAAGTTTTAAAGGTAAAGATACCTTAAGTGACCTCTGGAACAATTTCAAAGAAAATAACATATGCATTAGAGAGGTCCCAGAAGGAGAAGTGAGAGAGAAAAGAGCAGAAAACTTATTTGAAGAAATAATGGCTAAAAACATCCTTAACCTGTGAAAGAGAAAAGACATCCAGATCCAGGAAATCCAGAGAATTCCAAATAAAATGAACCCCAAAAGATCCATACCAAGACACATTATAATTAAAATGTCAAAAGTTAAAGATAAAGAAAAAAACCACAAAAGCAACAAAAGAAAAGCAATTTGTTACATACAAAGTAACCTCCACAAAACTGAGCAGAATTTTCAGGAGAAACTTTTCACATCAGAAAAAAATGAAATTATATATTCAAAGTGCTGAAAGGAAAATCTCCCAACCAAGAAGGTTATTCAGAATTGAAAGAGATAGGGTTTCCCAAACAAGCAAAAGATAAAAGAGTTCTTCACCACTAATTCAGACTTTAAAAAATGTTAAAGGGACATCTTAAGCTAAAAAGAAAGAACATTAATTAATAGCAAAAAAAATGTGAAAGTATAAATCTCACTGGGGAAAGTAAATATATATTAAAGGTAGTGACTTGGGGGTGCCTGGGTGGCTCAGTGGGTTAAACTGCTGCCTTCAGCTCACGTCATGATCTCAGGGTCCTGAAATTGAGCCCTGCATCAGGCTCTTTGCTCAGCGGGGACCCTGCTTCTCTCTCTCTCTCTCCCTGCCTCTCTGCCTACTCGTGATCTTTCTCTATCAAATAAATAAATAAAATCTTTAAAGGTAGTGACTTAATGACTTATGAAGCTAGCATAAATGTTAAAAGACAAAAGTAGTAAAAATAACTATAATTACTATAATCAGTTAAGGAATACACAAAATTATATAATGTAAAATGTGACATCAAAACATAAAAAATGGGAGAGGAGAGTAAAAGAGTATAGTTTTAGAATATATTCAAACTTGAGTTTCTAGCCACTTACAATAAACTAGTTAATCTTTTCTATGTAAGTTCATTATAAACACAAAGCAACAATTTATAGGAGATTAAAGAGGAAGAAGAAGGAGGAGGAGAAGAAATAAAAGAAGAAAAGAAGGGGAAAGGGAAGAAGGAGGAAGAGGAGGAGGAGGAAAGGAGGAGAAGGAGGAGGAGGAAGACAAAAAAAGAAAAAGAAGGGGAAGGAGAGGAAGAAGGAAGAGGAGGAGTAGGAAGAGGAGAAGGGGAGAGGAGGAGGAAGAGGAGAAGGGGAGAGGAGGAGGGGGGAGGAGAGAAATGAGGAGGAGGGGAGAAGAGGAGGAAGGAATTTAAGTATAACACTAAAGAAAGTCATCAAACCATAAGAGAAAAGAGCAAAATAAAAACAAAGGAGCAGAGAGAAATTACAAACAGTCAAAAACAAAATGGCAATAAGTCCATACCTATCAATAATTATTTTAAATGTAAATGGACTAAATTCCCCAATCAAAAGTCATAGAGCAGCTGAATGGATAAAAAGCAAACAAACAAACAACAACAACAACAACAACAACAAAAGCCAAGACCATATATGTGTTGCCTACAAGAGACCCATTTCCAACGTAAGGACGCACATAAACTGAAAGCAAAGGGATGGAAAAAGAAGTTTCACAAAATAGAAATCAAAACAAAGCTGGGGTAGCTATACTTGTATCAAATAAAATTAGTCTTTAGAACAAAGACTGTAATAATAGATAAAGGAGAACATTACATAATGATACACAGTCAATCCCACAAAAAATAAACCTTTATAAATATTTATGCATCCAAATAGCAGCACCTAATATATAAAGTAAATATTAAGTAAATATTAACAGATTTAAGGAAGAAATTGACAGCAATAAAAATAATAGCAGAGGACATTAATATCCCACTTACACCAATGGATAGATTATCCATACAGAAAATCAGTAAGGAAACAACAGCCTTAAACAACACATTAGGCCAGAGAGACTTAAGAGATATACAGAGAATATTCCTTCCAAAAGCAGCAGAAGACACATTCTTCAAGTGTACATGGAGCATTCTCCAGGATACATCATATGTTAGGCCACAAAACAAGTATCAATAAATTTAAGAAATGTGGAATCATATCAAGTGTCCTTTCTGACCACAATGGTATAAAACTAGAAATCAATTACAAAGAGAATCCTGAGAAAATCACAAATACGTGGAGATTAAAAAACATGCCACTGAACAATCAATGGATCAATGAAAAAATCAAAGGAGAAATCAAAAATTACCTTGAGACAAATAAAAATGGAAATACAACTTACTAAAATCTATGGGATGCAGTTAAAGTGGCTTTAAAAGGGAAGTTCATAATGATAGAGTCCCACCTCAAGCAACAAGAAAAATGATTTCACTTTACACATAAAGGAACTAGAAAAAAAAAAAAAGAAAGAACAAATGAAGCCCAAAATTAGTAGAATGAAGTAAATAAGAAAGTTCAGAGTGAAAATATATAAAACAGAGACTAAAAAGACAATAGAAAGGACTGATAAAGTGAAAATCTGGTTCTTCAAAAAATTTTAAAAACTGACAAACACTATTAGCTGGATTCATCAAGAAAAAAATAAGAGACCATTCAAATAAATAAAATAGAAATGAAAAAAGCTACAACTGATAGCACAAAAAAAAATACTGTAAGAGACGACTATGAACAATTATAAACCAACAACTTGGATAACCCAGAAGAAATATATAAATTCCTAGAAACAGACTTCTTCCAAGACTTAATCATGAATAAATAGAAAATCTGAATAGACCATTTTCTACTAAGAAGATTAAATCAGTAATAAAAAAAAGAGAACTCCCAATAAATAAAAGTCCAAGACAGATGGCTTCACTGGCTAATTCTATCAAATACTTAAATGTTTAATATCTATCTTTCTCAAACTCTTTCAGCAAATTGAAGAGGAGAGTATTTTTCCTAATTCACTTTATGAAGCCAACATTACCCTGATATCAAAATCAGTCAAGGACACTCCAAAAAAGAAAATTATAGACCAACATCCTTGATAAGCACAAATGAAAAAATCCTCAAAAAATATTAGCAAACTGAATTCAACAATACAGTAAAAGGATCATTTAGTATGATCAAGCACAGGGATTATTATTCCAGGGGTACAAGAATGGTTCTACATCCACAAATCATATATCAGTGTGATATACCACATTAACCAAAATTAAAAAGAAAAATCATATGACCATCTCAATAGATACAGGAAAAGTTTTGACAAAATTCAACATCCATTTATATAAAATCTCTGAACAAAATGGGTGTAGATAGAATGTAACTCAACATAATAAAGGTCATATACAACAAACCCACAGCTAATGTCATAGTTAGTGGTGTGAAGCTGAATTTCTTCTAAGATCAGGAACAAGACAAAGATGCTCAATCTTGACACTTCAATTTAACATGGTATTGGGAGTCTTAGCCAAAGGCAACCAAACTGGGAAGAAAGTAGTAAAATTGTCACTATTTTTGTGGACAGCATGATTTTATATATAGAAAACCATAAGAGACTCTTAACTGTAAGGAACAAACTGAGTGTTGTTGGAAGGAAGGTGGGTTGGGGTGATAGGGTAATCGAGTGATGGGCATTAAGGAGGACATTTGATGTAATGAGCACTAGGTGTTATATCAACTGAAGACTCACTAAATTCTACCCCCTGAAACTAATAATACCCTATATGTTAACTAACTTGAATTTAAATAAACTCTTTAAAAAAAAAAAGAAAAGAAAACCCTAAAGACTCCACCAAAAAAATCTGTTTAAATAAACGAATTCAGTTAAGTTACAGGGTATAAAATTGACATACAAAAATATGTTGCATTTCTATACACTAAGAATGAACTATCAGAAAAAGAAATTAAGAACACAATCCCATTCAAAATTGCAACAAAAACAATAAAATACCTAGGAATAAATTTAACCAAAAAGATGAAAGTTCTGTCCACCAAATATTATAAGACACTGATAAAAGATTAAGTTAATTAAAGATTAAACAAAATTAAGTAGAAAGATATTCTGTGCTCACAAATTGGAAGAGTTAACACTGTCAAAATGCCCACATTACTCAAAGAATTCTACAGACTTGATGCAATCCCTACCAGAATTCCAATGGTATTTTTCACAGAACTACAATAAATAGTTCTAAAATTTGAGTGGAACCTCAAAAGACCCCACATAGCCAAATCAATCTTGAGAAAGAACAATACAGGAAGTATCATTCTCCCTGATTTCAAGCTATACTACAAAGCTAAAGTATTTAAAACATGCTCTTGGCATAAAAGCAGACACATAGATCATTAGGACAGAAGAGCAAAACCAGAAATATGTAGTCAATTAATCCATGACAAGGGAAAATATTTACAGTGAAAAAAGGACAGTCTCTTTAATAAATGGTGTTGGAAAAACTGGACAGCCATGTGCAAAAGAATGAAGCTAAACTACTACCTTACACCATACACAAATATTAACTCAAAATTCATTAAAGACTTGACCATAAGACCTGAACAATAAAGCTCCTAGAAGAAAACATAGTTGATAATCTTGACATTGGTCTTGGTGATGTTTTCTGGAATTTAAGAGCAAACGCAACAAAAGCCAAAATAAATAAGTGGGACTGCATCAAATTAAAAGCCTCCGCACAGCAAAGAAAACCATCAGTAAAATGAAAAGGCAACCTATTAAATGGGAGAAGATATTTGCAAATCATATATCTATTAAGGTTAACATCTAAAATATATCAGGAACTCCTATAACTGAATAGCAAAAAGATAAGAACAATCTGATTTTTTAAATGGGCAGAGGGTAGTACTAATTTTTTTAAAATGGTCAGAGCAGATTGAATAGACATTTTTCTAAAGAAGACATACAGATGGCAAACAGGCACATGAAAAGATATTCAGCCACACTAGTCATCTGGGAAATGCAAATCAAAACCACACTGAGCTATTACTTCAGACCTATTGGGATAGCTATCATAAAAAAGACAATAGATAACAAATGCTGGTGAGGATGATAAATGGATACATCATGCACTGTTGGTGGGAATGTAAATTGGTTCAGCCATTGTGGAAGACAATACATAGGTTCCTCAAAAAATTAAAAATAGAATTACCATATGATCTAGCAATACTACCTCTAGGCATTTATTTGGAGAAAATGAAAACATACATTTAGGATCTGTACTCAAGGAACTACAGAACACTCATGAAAGAAATTGAAGAAGACACAAAAAGATGGAAGACCATTCCATGCTCTTGGATCGGAAGAATAAACATTGTTAAAATGTCTATACTACCTAGAGCAATCTATACTTTTAATGCCATTCTGATCAAAATTCCACCAGTATTTTTCAAAGAGCTGGAGCAAATAATCCTAAAATTTGTATGGAATCAGAAGAGACCCCAAATTGCCAGGGAAATGTTGAAAAACAAAAATAAAACTGGTGGCATCACATTACCTGATTTCAAGCTTTACTACAAAGCTGTGATCACCAAGACAGCATGGTACTGGCATAAAAACAGACACCAGTGGAACAGAGTAGAGAGCCAAGATATGGACCCTCAACTTTATGGTCAAATAATCTTTGACAAAACAGGAAAAAATATACAGTGGAAAAAAGACAGTCTCTTCAATAAATGGTGCTGGGAAAACTGGACAGCGATATGTAGAAGAATGAAACTCGACCATTCTCTTACACCGTACACAAAGATAAACTCGAAATGCATAAAAGACCTCAACGTGGGGTGCCTGGGTGGCTCAGTGGATTAAGCCGCTGCCTTCGGCTCAGGTCATGATCTCAGGGTCCTGGGATCGAGCCCCGCATCGGGCTCTCTGATCCGCAGGGAGCCTGCTTCCTCCTTTCTCTCTGCCTGCCTCTCTGCCTACTTGTGATCTCTCTCTCTCTGTCAAATAAATAAATAAAATCTTTAAAAAAAAAAAAAAAAAAAAAAGACCTCAACGTGAGACAGGAATCCATCAGAATCCTAGAGGAGAACACAGGCAGTAACCTCTTTGCTATCAGCCACAGCAACTTCTTTCAAGATATGTCTCCAAAGATTCCTCAAGAAATTAAAAATAGAGCTTCCCTATGACCCTGCAATTGCACTACTGGGTATTACCCCAAAGATACAGATGTAGTGAAAAGAAGGGCCATCTGTACCCCAATGTTTATAGCAGCAATGGCCACGGTCGCCAGACTGTGGAAAGAACCAAGATGCCCTTCAACGGACAAATGCATAAGGAAAATGTGGTCCATATACACAATGGAGTACTATGCCTCCATCAGAAAGGACGAATACCCAACTTTTGTAGCAACATGGATGGGACTGGAAGAGATTATGCTGAGTGAAATAAGTCAAGCAGAGAGAGTCAAGTATCATATAGTTTCACTTATTTGTGGAGCATAACAAATAACATGAAGGACATGGGGAGATGGAGAGGAGAAGGGAGTTGAGGGAAATTGGAAGGGGAGATGAACCATGAGAGACTATGGACTCTGAAAAACAACCTGAGGGTTTTGAAGGGGCGGGGTGTGGGAGGTTGGGGGAACCAGGTGGTGGGTATTAGGGAGGGCGCCTATTGCATAGAGCACTGGGTGTGGTGCAAAACAATGAATACTGTTACGCTGAAAAGAAATAAAAAAAATACATTCAAAAAGATATATGCATCCCTATGTTCAGTGCAGAATTATATACAAGAGTCAAGATATGGAAACAACCTAAATGGCCATCAATGGATGAATGGATAAAGAAGATGTAATATACACACAAATAAAGGAATATAATTCAACCAATAAAGAGAATGAAATCTTGCCATTTGCAACATGGTGGACCTAGAAAGTATTATGTTAAGTGAAATAAGTCAGACATAAAAGGCAAATACTCCATGATATCATTTATATGTGGAATCTAAAAAAAAGGGCAAACTTATGGATATGGACAATAGAGTGGTGGTTACCAGAGGATAGGAGAGGTTGCTAAAATGCATGAAGGGAGTGGGGAGGTATAAACTTGAGTTGTGAGATGAATACGTTATGGGATATGGTGTGCAACAGGGTTACTATAGTCAATGATATTGTGGTGCATATTTGAAAGTTGCTGGGAGAGTGGATCTTAAAAGCTGTCTTTATGGTGTGTACCTGGCTGGTTCAGTCAGTGGAACATGTGATTTTCAATCTCGGTGTTTTAAGTTCAAGCCCCACATTGGGTATAAAGATTACTTAAAAACAAAATCTTAAAAAAATAAAAATAAAAAAACTAACTAAACAATGAGATGCCTGGATGGCTTAGTCAGTCAAGCATCTGCCTTCAGCTCAGGCCATGATCCCAGAGTCCTGGAATCAAGTCTGGAATCGGGATCCTTACTCAGGAGGGAGCCTGCCACTCCCCCTGCTTGTGCTCTCTCTCTCTTTCTCTCTCTCTGACAAATAAATAAAAATAAAATCTTAAAAAAAAACGGAACTAAATAAAATAAAATTTTTAAGTTCTCATCATAAAAAATTTTAACTTTTTATGGTGACAAATGATGACTAGACTTAACATGGTGATCATTTTGCAGTGTATACAAGTGTTAAATCATTACATTGTCCCACTGTAATATAATGAATATCAGTTATACGTCAATAAAAGCTTTAATAACTCAATTTTTATAATAATTACATTTTATACATGATTTATCTATTCCCTTTAGGTGAACATTTAAGTTTTCAGCATTTTTCCAGTGACTAGCCCTAAACTAAACACAAGCTCCAGAATGACAGTTATCATAGGTTAAATTTTTAGAGCATCCATTCGCACTCTTCCTTTTCCTAATAATGGCCCAAGTTTCCTTCCTGCATTCATCTCTTCCCCCATACAACCCAAATGCATAAAGGGTAATTACCACATGGTGAGCTCCAGGAGTAAACCTGACTGGTTTAAGTCACCTCTGCAACATGAAATCAGAGAGGGAAACAAATCGTAAGAGACTCTTAATCATAAGAAACAAACTGAGGGTTGGTGGAGGGGAGAGGAGTGGGAGTGGGGGTAATGGATGATGGACATTAAGGAGAGTATGTGACGTAATGATCACTGAGTATTATGTACGACTGATGAATCAGTGAACTCTACCTCTGAAATTAAATACATTATATGTTAATTAATTGCATTTAAATTAAAGCTTAGGGTAACACACATACATACATACGTACATACGTATGTACATACATCACCTCTGCCACAATGACTGGGTCAGGAATACCGACATAAACCAATTAGCATAGGTCACTGACCTAGCCACAAGAATTAGTTCAGGAATGGACATGTTATCTAATTTAGATCAATAAAATGCAAAGACAGACTTATATAGAACTCCTGGGAAATAATTTTTCTCATGCTTAATAAAACAAGCAAACAAAAAAACAGAAAACAAGTTCTCACTTCCTCCAAAAGTGATGAAACAGAACTATAAAGCTTAAAATAACTGCACTCATTTTACCTCCATGAAGGAAGTCAGCCTGAAGATGAAGCCAATACACAGAGGGTACAGCTGAGCAAACTGGAGAAACAGCCAGAACGACTGGTTTAAACTAGCCTGAAGCTCACCTCCTCTGAATTTTTGAACATGGGAGCTGATGATATTTATGTTTGTTTAAGCTAGTTTAATTTTGTTTTCTGCTACTTACAGTCCTAACTCACATATGTAAAATCAGACTCCCTCTAGTGATTTTACACTACTCTATCCTTTCAACAAACATCTATATAAAACACCCTCTTGGTACCAGTATAAGAGTCTTTATTCATGTGAAATGGGACATTAATAACTTTTCTCTAAGACTTGAGGTTGTAGATCTGTATTTTTCATTTCCAGAAATGTTGTTAACTCCTTTACTTCACTATTTCTCATCAAAGCTACTCCCAGATACTACATTGTAACAGAGATCAGTAGGAGAAGCTCACAAGAGCCTCAAAATTGTTTTCAGTGTTTTATTCCTTACACTCCCTGAGTAATCCTTCACACAGGACCCTGATGCAATGACTGAGGGTCACAGGGAAAGTCACTGAAGAATGAAATAACATTGATCAAATTGAGCATTCATGGCAGTGAAATCTCACACATTGAAAAGTGGGGAGTGTAGTGGTACCTGAGTGGCTCAGTCAGTTAAGCTCCTAACGCTTGACTTTGGCTCAGGTGATGATCTCAGGGTCGTGAGATCAAACCCCAAGTCAGGCTCGCACTGGGCGTGGGGCCTGCTTAAGATTTTCTCTCTCCCTTTCTCTCTGCCCCTCTCCTACCCTCTCCCTCTCCCTCTCTCATTCTTTCTCTCTCTCTAAAAAAAGAAAGAAAAGAAAAGAAAAGAGAAAGAAAGAAAGAAAGAAAGAAAGAAAGAAAGAAAGAAAGAAAGGAAGGAAGGAAGGAAGGAAGAAAGGTAGGTAGGTCAGATGTATGGAACAATTGGTCAATGGTTGAGGTTTAGGCACTTCAAGAAATACTACATAGTTTGCAGGGTTTTTTTTAATTATGATTGTAGAGATTATGGTAAAACATGAAGGAAAAAGTTATAATACTAAGTAGAGAAAGAAGATACAAATTTGTATACACAATATTTATTGTTATGTAAGAGTCACAAACCAAAATGACAAAATGAAACATAATTTTTAAAACTCTGAAGCACATTAAAAGTAAACAAAACAAACACCAAAAATACACTAGTGGTTATCCTGGGGACTCTAGAAGTTTTTCCTGTTTTTTCCTTTCTCATTTTTTAATGATCATAGATGACTCAATGAAGGAAATTTTTAATGTTTTAACATAGGAATGCTAGCATCATTTTCACTAACCACTTTTTTAATTGGCAGACTTGTTTGAGATGTACAAAGATAAGAAAGTTAAGGAGGGAACATTTAGCATTGCAGAGCTTGAGGGTCTCAATGTCCACTTTCCCAAAGAAGTTTTCTAGGCCAAAGGAGATGTACAGTATCCAAAATAGGACCTCATTCGCCATAAAATTTAAATACTGTCCCTCAGGTGCTAAGAAACAAAAGACCACCAGTCAGGTCTTCTGAGTCATTTGGCAATCTCTCAGCCTCCTCTAAAGAGTAGTATCATCCAAAAGAAATAATATAGCTGATGAAGGAACAAAAAAGGAAAGGACAGAGTTGTGAATCAGTCCAACTTAATCAAACTATGCAAAGGGAAGAAGAAAGAAGCAAGGAATTAGATAACACCAAGCTATAAATCTGTATATACCATTATTTTCCAAAAGTGAAACACAAAGTACAAAGGGGAAACAAAAGGGAGACAGAGGAAAATGAAGTGGAAGGAGATGGAATTGGGAAGATAGATGCCAGAGATATGTATATAAAAGAATATACATACAAACAATAAACCAGAATTATGGAGAGAGATAAAGGAGTTAATAGAAAGGACAGAAATAAAGTGAACAGGCAACCAGAAGAGAAAGGATAGTCCCTGTGGTGTCAGAACTGATGATGGAAACCTTAGTGAGACCCTGGGAAAGGAAAGTGGAGGTGAATGACAAATGTGCAGCATCAAAATAAATCATCTTTTCTAGATCTTCTGCAGGAACAAAATTTCCAGAGATTTAGATTTGGTAAACAGATGAACCTGGATCACAGTGAGGAACGTACAGGGGACTTGAGATGTCAAACACACAGAAGTTAAAGTTTGCCTGTAATGTTCCAAAATAACACCACGCATGGCCTTTTAGTATCAGGATTGTTTCAAATAACTGCAGTACAGAGAGACTTCCGTAAACACCTGAGACACTATGTTAGTTTTTCTTTACTTGTAAGATATAGCAACATTCATATTCGATTTATACAGCCTTGTTAGTTTTCCTCACAAGTTGAAAACTATGTAGTGTGTTCATGTATGTTTTGTATTATTTAACATATTTACATTTAGTATTTAAAATTATGAATTGCATGGAGCACAGGGTGTTTTACGCAAACAATGAATCATGGAACTCTACATCAAAAACTAATGATGTACTGTATGGTGACTAATACAACATAATAAAGATAAATAAATTAACTAAAAAAAGAAATTGACTATTTATTATAACATGAGAGAATTGTCTGATTGAAAGAAAACACATTTGAAAACAATCTCTATCTTCTGATTTTTAAAATTAAAATTCTTAAGGCACAAACTGTTAACTGGGGGTGAATTTTGTGGCCTGAAGTTACTTTATTTATTAAGCCAGAAAGACAAGCACAGAGATTAAGAGAGTGGGCTTAGAGTGAAAGAGGCCTGCCCGGGTCCAGGCTCCAGTTTATCAGCATGTTAGGACTGTTTCCTAAGTTCTCTGACCAGGAATCTCCCCATTTATGAGATGACAATCTCAGTAACCGTCTCATATGGCTATAGTGAGGATTCAATGAAATAATACATATGAAGTACTTAGCATAGTACGTGGCACATAGTACTTAGTAAATGCTGTCACTAGTTTTAAAAGTCACAATACTGATTGTCAATGTCTTTGCTAATGTTATGGCCAATATTGTTGTCAGTGTGAGTGGGAATTTTGTTAAGACAGGAAACATCACTTCTTGCTTACTTTGTTTTGCACTGTATCTCAAATCCACTGAGGTCCCTGATCTTGTACATGTAATTTCCTCTGCCTGGATCCCAGGCCCTGCCTCACTCCCACTCATCCCCCACTCTTAGCTAAAACATGGCCTCCTTCTAGATTTCAGCCTTCTCTCACTCTGAAGGATGGGGTTGGTACCTAACAACCTACTCTTCCCCTGTGCTGTTGTGATCCCATTGCAATGTAATGCCATGTCTATTTTATTGATATGTATTCCCCCTTATATCACATACACACAAACACTCACTCACAATTTTAAGCTCCATGAAAACATAAATCTCTTCTTGACTTTCATTTCTAACCCAAACTTGTACTCAAAATGTGCCTAAGTTTCTAACAAATGTTCTTTTAAATAAATAAAGGACACTTAGCAAATGGATGTTAAGAAGTTTTACAAACCCTATGTGCCAGGCTGAATCATAAAATATCTATTAATCAGAAGCACTCTGTAATTTCTAAACTATAAAGTTCAATGACTACTTGCGAAGAGTATCCTAAATAATTTGACAGTAAATAAATAAAGTACCTTGACATATTTATATAGATCTTTGAAGTAGTAAGCTGAAGAAAGCAATTTAAATAATATGCCTTCAAGCAATTTTTACAAAATTTAGTCCTTTCCTGAGCCCAGCTATTTTAGTAGTTTGGAATAGAAATTACTTTTTTTGGAAGAGTGATGGAAAATAGCTATCAGAACTAAATGAAAAATTCATCTAATAAACTTCTATACCTGCTATGTGTTAGGCACATAGGCAGATCAAAGAAAGATGAAACACATCCCTTCTTCTCAATAAGTTGACAGTTTAAGTGACATAAATAATAGAGAAATTTTTCCATCTATTAACCTCTCCCCACCAAATTCCTCAATTAATGACATTTATTTGTAGTTCATATACACTTACTTGGTTTTGAATGTAAGAAAGGTCATTATTAGACATAAATATGTATATTTATTTCCTTTGCAACTGATGTGTACTGATGTATTTGAGATAAATTAAGCATGCCAGTTTATATCACAACTTCATGATTACTTTAGTCTTTTGAAAATAAACCAATTTTCTCCAAGAGCACATGCTCATACATCCATCAAATAGACAAGATGATTTGTATATAGCCTCTAAAATTTTACCCTGCAGCAGCTAATTGTTTTTCCTTTTGGCAAAAGCTTTTGAACACCTGTTGAAGTCATTACTGTTCAGTCCTTTGGGGGCAATAGGAGAGCTCAGCTCCCTCACACACTGCATATTTCTCAAGATTCACCAGGAACCTCATTGACTTGCTGCTGCACAAGCTGAGCCATTTAACAGGTGGCTGGTCCTGCTTCTACTCTCCACCTTCCCCAAAAATGATATACTAGATTTCTTTCTTTTTTTTCTCATTTCTTTTATTTTCCCTAATGGAAATATTCAAAGTAGTGGGGACAGTCTCAGGAGCAGACAGAATTTAACCCAGAAGATTAACTTCATGAACATGGAACTAGAGCTTTGCTTGTGAAATAGGAGATAGATAGGTCTTTTCCTTTCCTCAAAGCTGAGAAAAATTGGTGAGGACTATAAAGATATCTGTCCTTCCAAAATATAATAGGTTAAAAAAAAATCATCTCAACAAAATGATGGATACTAAATGGGTTACTGAACACTGTGACCATTTCTTTTAGAAAATTAAGAAACTCTTTTTTTTAAAGATTTTATTTATTTATTTGACAGATAAAGATCACAAGTAGTCAGAGAGGTAGGCAGAGAGAGAGGAGGAAGCAGGCTCCCTGCTGAGCAGAGAGCCCAATGCGGGGCTCGATCCCAGGACCCTCGACCATGACCTGAGCTGAAGGCAAAGGCTTTAACCCACTGAGCCACCCAGGCGCCCCAAGAAACTCTTAATTTATAATTATACATTCTGCCTTTCCCTCCCCAAGGCAATGCTTGGAGCAGCACTTGGGCTCTATGTGTTTATAAGGAAAGCTTTTGTTTTAATGTGCCAAGGGACTAGAATGTAGTTGTTCCCAGCATCTGGCTATTGAGTATTACCATCCTTCCTTCCTGCAATGCAGTTCATTCTCAATTGGTCTTATTTCAAATTTTGAGACTATGATTCAATATTCCATTGTCCTAAAAACTATTGTGTCCATCAGGATCATGGCAGGAAACAGATTCACTCCAAACCATTTACATGAAAGGACTCTAATGAAGCAAAAATTTACATAAGTTTTAGGCAGGGTTAAGGTAATAAGGAAGAATGGTGAGGCACCTAGAGACTTCAGTAGTGGGAAGCCATTACTACCAGTAGTGCTGAAGGAAGAAAGGGAGGAAAATAGTGTTCCAGGAGGTCAGAAAGTCCTGATACTAAGGAGGAAGGACCATGTGGTAGGAGCTATAGCCACAAGAGACATTACAGGAGATAGAGGAAGTATATATTCTGACCCTTCTCTCCTCTTATTCTCTCATTTATTTCCTGTTGGCCAAATCCAACTGGATCTTGGAAATCAGCTACAAGAGAATCTAGGTCTAGAGAATAGCCTCCTGAAAGTGTAGCACAGGGTAAAGAAGGGCAACAAATAGACCTAGAATGAAACAAATATAAAGAAAAAAGGTACAGGCATATCCAAATAGAACTTGTTACCAAGTTAGTAAACTGGTGCCACAGTATTTATCCCCCAAGTGGTCTAAATAAGAGAACCATTGAGAGTTGTCCAGATAAAGACTTTGCAATGCATTTGTATGAAAAACAAAAAAATGAAATTAAGGGTCCCCAAAAGAACTTCTTAAAAAAGAATTAAAAGATGCTCTCCAGAAGGGCAGATTGCCTAGCAGTAACCTTGCTGAGGTACAGAAGCTCATATGTCAACTCTCTACTACTACTGGTACAGAGCAAGAGAAGGTTCTTAGCTTTTGTCCTTGGGAGTTTGGGGGCATAGATCCTGATATCTGACTGCATTTGGAGAAATGAGGACAGGCTGCGGGCTAGAGAACATTCATGACAACTGGGTGAAGAGAGAGTAAATTGGTGGGATCATCCTAAGTTTCCATGGACTACACTGAGGAATAGATAGGCATAAAACAGGTAGGAAAACATTGCCCAAGATGGCTATTTTTCAGGGCCATGAATACCATCAGATAGAGGCTCTGTGGGTAGACCACAGGATGGGGGCTGGAGAGGTAAGAGAGGCAAGCACAGAAGAGGGTATGATGCTGTGTCAAGTTCTTTGCAGGGGGAACTACAAAACACCCAAAAAAAGGTGGCCCATAAGGTACTCTCTCTTTCTTCCACCACCTTGACGGAATTTGAAGGAGAGAGAGAAGAGGAAGAAGAAGAAGAAAAAAAAAAAAACTGGAACAACAGCTTACTAGATGCCCCTTGTCTGTTACTGACCACTGAGTCACTCAGCAGGGAAAAGAGAGAAGCTTTGTTTTAGATGAGGGATTGAGAAAGATTTTCCTTTGGATTGTAGTGGGCCATTTAATACCTAAAAGTAAGACTGGGTGAAACCAAACACCTGAAACTGACTAGGCAGAAGACTGCATAACCTCAGAAAGATGAAGAAATTGGAGGAACCAGTTCCCTCTAAAGTATAAATGAAGATTGGGGCTGAAAACAGGCAGTTGTATTTAAGTCTTTATAGCATACTGACCCCTAGATTCCCTTCATACTTTCTATCCCAGTCATGTGACTATTCCTCCCTAATCCCAGCTGAAGACTAAAGTAATAGTGTTCCCTGAAACCAATGAACCAGAGAGGTGTTTAAGTTCACACAGCTAAAAGTGGGAGCAAGGTGTCAGAATGAAAAGAGGGAGTTATGACAGTTGACCTACCTGACACTGGAAAATCCTAGCCCTTTTGCCCACCTGGGACATAACTTACACACCTCCCAGCAGGCGCCTAAGATCCTTATAAAGCACACTTAACAATCTAAAAGAGAAGACTTTGGGGTTAGCAAATTGAATGGCAGTTGTAAAGGGAGGAAGAAAGGCCCACTTACCCCTGAATATCTTTTTATTGTTGAGCAGTTTACCATGCACATGTGTTACTTATTAAAATAATAAATACATAAACATTTTAAACATGAACATTTAAATATATGAAAATTTAAACTGACAAATGCCTTAAAGAAACATAAAAAGATAGTTTGTGAAACAGAAAAGAGATGCTACAACTAAAGAAAGTTTCTAAGATGAAAAAGAAAAAATTTGAGATGAAAACATGACAATATGATCACAAAAATAAAATATGATAGGATAAAAGTTTACATAGAGATAAGGCAAGTTACATAAAAATGCTTGGGAATCAAAGTATCATCTTTTCAGCAGCAAAATTGGGTAATGGGAAAATGCCCTCACAGTTCTGAGGGAAAAGGTTTTCCTACCAAGAATTCTTAACTTAGTCAAATTAATAATCACTTTAGGGAGTAAAATTTAAAATATGCAAATTTAGTTCTTATCATCTTTCTTCAAGGAACTATCAGAGGACATGATGCAACAAAATGAGAGTAAAAAATCAAAATATGAGACTGAGAAAACAGAAGACCCAACACAGAAGAAAGAATGAAGGCCTGTCTAGGGTTCTAACAAAGGAAAATTTGAGCCTCAAAAGCAAATATTCAAAAGTGAAAAGGGAGACAGAAAGCTCCATAAAGGATGTATGCAAAAAGAAAGAACAGAAAGACAGGGAGGAAGGAAGGAAAGACTAAAGGAAAGGAAGGAAGAGGGGGCAAAGTATGGAAGAAGAATATATTTGTCTAAATTGAGAGGATATTCATAATTCTCAGAAAGTTGTAGAACAGATGTTTCATTTTCAGTCTCAAAAAATCATTTTTAAAAAGGCAATTTATCAATAGCCAGACTATGGAAAGAACCTAGATGTCCATCAACAGATGAATGGATAAAGAAGATGTGGTATATATACACAATGGAATACTATGCAGCCATCAAAAGAAATGAAATCATGCCATTTGCGACGACGTGGATGGAACTAGAGCGTATCATGCTTAGTGAAATAAGTCAATCGGAGAAAGACAACTATCATATGATCTCCCTGATATGAGGACATGGAGAAGCAACACGGGGGGGTAGGGGGATAGGAGAAGAGTAAATGAAACAAGATGGGATTGGGAGGGAGACAAACCATAAATGACTCTTAATCTCACAAAACAAACTGGGGGTTGCTGGGGGGAGGTGGGATTGGGAGAGGGGGAGTGGGCTATGGACATTGGGGAGGGGAGGCGAACCATAAGAGACTATGGACTCTGAAAAACAACCTGAGGGTTTTGAAGGGTCAGGGGTGGGAGGTTGGGGCAACCTGAGGGTTTTGAAGGGTCAGGGGTGGGAGGTTGGGGGAACAGGTGGTGGGTAATGGGGAGGGCACGTTTTGCATGGAGCACTGGGTGTTGTGCAAAAAGAATGAATACTGTTACACTGAAAAAATAAATAAAATGAAAAAAAAAAGGCAATTTATTAACTCCAAGAAATAATGTAATTAGAGTAAGCAAATGGCTCAACTGTGAAAACTATTTACTCGGTAACACTGAATATTGTTAACAAAAGAAGTGTTGGGTATACTATACTGGGGTACACAGGTGAAAGCAGTGTGGGACTGTGGGTGGCAAGGAAGAAGAGTATGTTACAGGTTAAAAGAATTAAGTCCTCATCTTTCACAATACTTAATCTAAAACTGGCAAATCAAGGCAGAGAAGAGTAAGGATGTTGTTTTATATATTTATATACAAATACATATGTTTAAGATTTGAAGCAATACAATATACAATACAATAACATACACATAAATGTTAAATACATATTTATATATATAGCATATATATACACAAATGTTATATATTCTGTGTATACATATACATTACTTTGACAGAGATTGAAATCTATGTTAAAAATAAATAATCAGCAATAAAGTACATGGTTACACTTTACAAGAGTAAAGAAACCAGTTGAACAATGCAGAATAATTAGAACTCCACATATGGGCCTAATAGGAGATCATTTAACCCACAGTGAAGAAAAGGAAAGCCCTAAAGTTCACCACCTAGAAATCATGTAAAGCAAAAAACAAGTAACACCAATAAGATAGTTTCCATCTCTGGCTGGAGTGCCTTAATTGTGTCTCAAATTGGATATATTCTGGAATGCTTAATTTTAACATAATAAATGACAGACTTTGGCCCTTCTTTATACATGGAAAGGGTTAGACAGTATTGACTTAACACTTGTATAGACAATTAAATACAAAAATCAATGACGTCTCCACAACTCTTTTGCAAAATATAACCTGATGGTAAAGGGTTTTTAATGTGCACCCAAAGGTGGAAGCAAAAGGGAAGGGCCAGTGTCAAGGTAGTCAGAGGCAGAGAAGCAGCCAATCACAACTATAAGGGTGAAAAAAAGTCACACGTTCCAATGTCTAGTTGGAGGGACTAGAAAAACACCATAAAGATTCCTATTCTTTTGCTACTTATCAGAAATGCCCTAACTCCACACACATATAGTCAATTGCTTTGTGAAAAAGGAATCAATAATATACAATGGGGAAAAAAAAGAGTCTCTTTAATAAATGGTGTTGGAAAAACCAGGCAGCCACATGTAAAAGAATTAAACTGGACCACTCTGTTTTCCACCATGCAAAAAAATTAATTCAAAATGGTAAAGACTTGAATATAAGACCTGAAATCATAAAAAACTGTACAAGAAAACATAAATGGTAAGCTCCTTGACATCAGTCTTGGCTATATATATATATATATATATATATATATATATATATGTTTTGACACCAAAAACAAAGGTAACAAAAGCAAAAATACACAAGTAGGATTATATCAAACTAAAAATCTTCTGCACAGCAAAGGAAACAACAAAACAAATGGCTACATACCAAATGGGAGAAAATATTTGCAAATTATATATCTGAATAGCAAAAAAAAAAAAATCAATTAAAAAATAGATACAGTATCCAAAGAAAACATACAAAGGGCCAACAGAAATATGAAAAAGTGCTCAGCATCACTAATTATCAGTGAAATGCAAATCAAAACTACAGTAAGCTATCACCTTACACCTATTAGAAAAGCTAGTATCAGATAAGAAACAACAAGTGTTGGTGAGGCTGTGGGGAAAAGGGCATTCTCACATATTGGTGGGAATGTATATTGGTGCAACTACTGTGAAAAACAATATGGTGGTTCCTCAAAAAATTAAAAATAGAACTACCATGTGATCTAGCAATTCCACTCAAGGGCATTTATCAGAGGAAAACAAAAATACTCTCTCAAAAAGATATATACACCCCCATGTTCATTGCAGTACTATTTACAATAGCCAATATATGGAAGCAAATGAAGTGTCCATTGATGGATGCATGGATAAAGAAAATATGGGATATACAAATACAATGGAATGTTATTCAACCACAAAAAAGAGTGAAATCTTGCCATTTGCAACAAGATGGATATACCTAGAGGACATTATGTTAAGTGAAATAAGTGGAACGGAGAAAAACAAATACTGTATGCTCTCACTTATTTTTTTTTAAAAGATTTTATTTATTTATTTGACAGAGAGAGATCATAAGTAGGCAGAGAGTCAGGCAGAGAGACGGGGAAGCAGGCTCCCCACTGAGCAGAGAGCCCGATGTGGGGCTCGATCCCAGGACCCTGAGATCATGACCCCAGCAAAGGTAGAGGCTTAACCCACTGAGCCACCCAGGTGCCCCCTGTATGATCTCACTTATATGTGGAATCTAAAACAAAAACAAAAACTGAGCTCATAGATACAGAGAACAGATCGGTGGTTGCTAGAAGTGGGGATGGGGAATGGGTGAAATGAGTGAAGAAGCTCAAAAGGTACAAACTTCCAGTTATAAAATAAAGAAGTTATGAGGATGTAATATACAGCATGGTGACAATAATTAATAATACTGTGCTGTATATTAGAAAGTTACTGACAGTAAATCTTAAAAAGTTCTTATCACAAGAAAAAAAAATTTTTTTTTTGATGGTGACAGAGGAGAAATTATAGTTCTTTGCTCCAGAGGCGGAAAGGTAAGCCAATGGGAAACTCAGCAAGCTCACAAGTAAGCTTCAATGAGAATGGTGTATCATAAGGAATGTTCATATCCTGTAGATAAACTAGGAAAGAACCCATTCATCCTCTGAATTAAACAAATGTTTATATTCTAGCAGTAAAATGTCTACAGAAAAATGTGTCATCAGTGAAAAATGTTTACATGCAGATATTTTTACCCAAAGAGAATGTACATTAGTCCCAAGCACAGTTCATGTGGTATGTACAAGTGCTGCAGGGAAAACTAGAACACCTGCATGAACATTTGATTACTTAACCAGGCCTTTTGTCTAGTCTGTCAAATCCCTCTGTTAGAAATCTCTCTTTCCACACAATAACAAGAGAACCAGTTTTTCAAATGAATGTTCTTTTACTCCAAAGAGCAAGCCAGGACTCATACTGTCTGTGTGTGTCACCAGCCCCTTTCAGGAGACCGTTGGTAATTACTGCAAGGCTTCACTCTGCAGAGGGTTTGCCCCTGCAACTCTCACTGATTTGTTTAACTAGCAGTGAAATGTGATTTACATGCCTTTCTCCCAAGGTGGTCTTCTCTAAAAACCACAGCAAAATGATCATCTGCAAGCTGAGCTCATGGTAAATAAAACCAAGGCTCTTCTTTTTCTAAAGTGGAAGGTCTAATCCTATAGTCTTGATTGCTTTCCTAATTACAGACTCCAACCATTGCCACAGTACCCAGTGGTGGCAAGAACTCTGTAACTGGTTATATATCCCATCCTCATCACGAATCTTCTCATTTAACTGCAATATAGAACAAACTTAAACCCACAGGTTTCAGGTACTGAAAACTTCACTTAAGTGAGGGTTTCATTTCCCTTTTCATTCGTTCTTCTTTCTCCCGATCATAGCTTTATCTTTCTCACTATTGTGTCATTAGGAAAATTTGCTTTTTTCTTCCAATAAAAAAAAAAAACTAGTCCAAAAGACTAGTATCATCTTCTGTGAGTAAACTACTGAGGAATAACAAAGCAACTCAGATCCTAAAATCAAAAGGGACTTTGTTTTCTCAGCTCATTTCTCAAATATAGGATGAGTGGAGACAAGGAAAGTATGTATCACAAATAGATTCCCCCCTCCACCCAGTTTGGCTGGATTGTGGACAGATACAAGTCTACCAAGAATGCAAAAGTTTTATAATAAAATGAGAGATCCAGGCAACTATTTTCAGGAGAAAAATTCCCAGAAAAACGTAAGTACCTCCCAGAAGACCTCATATGTATGAAACACTGGCCTCCATCTGCCCACACTCTTTTACCTAACCATATAAAAAACTCATATTCCCCTGAAGATTTGCCTTTGTCCTGGGCACTACTCCAACTCAAATCTGGAAGGAGATACAGCAAAAAAAAAAAAAAATTTAACTGAAACTTTGGTATAGAATTTAGTACTTTGCAGTCCAGTACTACCACTTCATATGTCTAAAGTGCTTTGCAAGTATTACATATTGTATTTTTTTATTAAACTCCTTTTCAGAAAATAAGAAAGAAAATTGAGTAAAATACCCAAGTCTAAACTCAGCTCACAAAGCAGTAATAAATTGAGGGAGGAGTCCAGAAGCCCTTACTTTGAACCGAGCCTCTGATGTCTTTAAGACACTGCCAGTCATCTCAGTTCTGAACCACCCCAAACTTAAGAGACAAGGTAATATAGCTATTTCTGAAGAGGATTAAAAAGGTGACAAGAAAAATCTCATCAGTGAAGAGGTCATTCTGAGGTCACTATCTACCACCCAACCTTGGAGATTAAGGAAGCAGGGAAGGAGAAACCACACCAGCTCTCCCACACCCAGGGGAAGGTCTATTGCTTCACTGAATAGCAATATTATGATGCTAACTCAGCTGGTCCAGACAAAAATGTATGTGAGGCTAAGTAGTGAGGTTTAATTTCTGTAATTACTAACTCAGGCAAGAAATTATCCACCTCCCAGTTTTCTTCCACAAAAAGTGAGTGTGAATAAGGTAAACAGAGTCACATCTTCAGTTTCATTCTCCCCAACGAACTCCACAGTTAATTTTATACATTTAAGGTGTTTTCTGACCATTAAAAATAGGTTAACAAAGGCACTTTCTATTTTCAAGGTAGAAAAATTATAAAATTGCTAACATTAATAATTAAGGTATTTCTGTCTTCATTCGAGCAAGCTTCTTCTGACCCTCCTCCCCAGCGAAGTGTACTGAACCGGCCAGATCCTGATGTCCTAAGGAAGGCTACACAGAACCAGGAGCTGACTAGCACCCACTTTCAGAGAATGTATTCACTTATCCCACATCTTTGCCTTGTAGGCAGTAATTCCTTTCTAGCCAATTTTCTAGAAAAAACCTTTCTTTTTGACTGCCAATAATTGGTTAACCTGCCCAGTATCAATGAAGACCAAATTTCATCTAATGGGATATATCAGAAAGATCAGGCCTATTGGACTAGTTTTATGTTCAAGGTCTTTGTTATCCAAATCATGGCCCACATTCATACATAAATATATACAGCTTAAACAAGAGACTATAAAAGAGTATATGATTTAACCTCACTGTATCTAGAGATTCTAAAACATTTATATTTTACCACTTACTATTCTTTTTTTTTTTTTAACCACTTCATATTCTTACTATATTTCTGGGCATCACATGCATTCTTTTGAGCTGAGCTACCCCAAAACGAATTCTAATTTACAGATAAGGAAACTGAGGCACTAAAACAGATGTTAGATCTATCATTGTTCTTCACAGTTAGGAGGCTACTGTTGACAGTATTAAGAGAGACAACAGAGCAAGTCAAATACTGAGCTGGATTAAACCTTCAAGATTTCCTAGGTTTATGCTTGATCAAGGAACCACCTTGTCATTCCCACATAATCATGGAGGTCGGTAAGCATTTTATAATGTCACCAACTTTAAAGGAGTGCTATCTTTTGACCCTTTATCTTGGTCCTTCCTAGTTCAGATCAGCTGTCTGCCATAGTTCCATGTTTTGAGTATACTCAAGAGCAAGATTGTAAAGAACACAAAAATAAATCAGTCCATAAAGATTATCAGCCTGAATGCCACTAGGAGACAAAAGAAGCTGCCACAAGGAACAAGGGAAATTAACATTCTTTCCTACCACCTGGCAAGAACTGAGATCAAACTGAACCTGTTGGCAAGCTCTATTAAAAGTTTGTCTAAAATATTCTGGAGCTAGCAGTACTGAGGCTTTCAAGGACCTTTTTATCATTTCTCATTCCCCATCCACCCACCCAACTAATACCATGTTTTGTGAGATTCTCCTTATCAAAGGGCCTTAATTCTTTCTGAAAAAGAATACAAAATGAATTAATGGTTGGATGAATGATAGAATATATGCAGGCTTTATAATTAGAACTTTGACACTGAATACCACATTTTGCACTGATATTAGGTGACAGTGAGCAATTTGCTGAGCTTCTCTGAGCCATCTAACTTCCTGAACCCCAATGTTCTCATCTGTTGAAAAAAAAATGCATAATAATGCTTTCTTTTATGATTGAAAGAGAATGTACATAAATCACTTGGCACATAGGAAACATTCAGTAATTGGCAGCTATTAATTTTAAGCTTCTAATCAGCCTGAATTACCAGTAAAACCATTCTATATCAATGTAGCTGCAATTAAAGAGAGAGAGGTGGTATTTGAGTTAGATTGTCTACCTTTATCACATGCAAATAAAGCATTCTATATAGGTATTTGGGAAATAGTTTGCAGGTGGCCATTTATGATTTTCAAGATTCAATGGACATGAAGGGACTACAAATAGATCAAATACAATGTTAACATTCCTTATCTCTGTGCAAAAAAAATTAAAAAAAAAACCTGTCATCAATGCCTTTGAAAAAAAAGAAGTTCAAAAGTCTTTAATCTAATTCTCTGAGCCTATTAAATTATTTAATGTAACACTCAATCTTAAATTCTAGTTACTATAAAGTTTTTTTTAAGAAATTAAAAATTCCTCTATTAGAATGTGAGTTCCTAGACTCAATCCGTTGAAGTTGCATGATGTTAAATATGCCATTTAAAACCTTTTAGCTATGATTTCTCACATGCCTAATGAAAGGACTGAAGCAGGTTTTTTTTTTTTTTTTTTTTTTTTTTTTTTCCCTTTTTATTTATTTTTTCAGCGTAACAGTATTCATTCTTTTTGCACAACACCCAGTGCTCCATGCAAAATGAAGCAGGTTTCTATTTGAAGTGTTTCCTTTTGCCACATCATGCATTTTGTGCATTAAAAATGGGCAGTGGTATGTGCTATGGTGAGTGCTGTGAAATGTGTAAGCCTGATGATTCACAGACCTGTACCCCTGCGGCAAATACTACATCATATGTTAATAAAAAAAATAATTAAAAAAATGGGCAGTGGTGGGTGATAAATACTATTGTAGCAGGAGAAACAGATAAAAACTAGTAAGTTATTGTCCTGCAAAATTGAAATATGTTATCAAGGTCATGCATTCAAGTTCTAAAGTTTTATGGTTCTCAGAAGATAAGGATAGTATCATACATATCTTTTTAGTCTTCCCTACCCCAACTCAATATAATACTTTTCCTATAGTAAATATTTAATAATATTTGTCAATAAGGAAACAAACAAATGAACACATAAACTTTGTTTTACATCTAAACACCATAGCCTAATACCCAAAGAATTATCTAGGATTATGCTCTTCTTATATACTTTGATTCCAATGCATGAATACACAACAACCATGATTTGTCTCTGGAAATATCTCCAGGGTAATCTCATAAGAATGGAGGACTACGGAAAATAGCGGTGACGGTGATTGATCAAAAAATGGAAGAAATGCTAAAATTTTCTAAAACGGGAAGCAATTGACATTTTCTGAGTTTCTATTTCAAATGAAAAGGCAGTGGAACAATCAGCAAAATGCCAAGAAAATTAATTCAATATGCATGGAAGATAGAACACCAAACAACCAGCTTGAAAAATTTATATAGCCATGTGGTAGGGACTTAATAGTAAAAGACCAAGGACTTCTGTTTTAGTTTTACACTTACTTCAGGAAAAGCCACAAACTTTGCAAACCATGTGACAGATACTTTCTGCTGGATATTTTTAATCTGATCAAATTGTTCTCGACAGTTCCTTTTACCACATCATGCATTATGCACATTAAAGATTAGCAGTGTGTAGGGAAAACTATTCAAGTGGGAAAGGGAAACAAAAAGTTACATATTATTTTCCTTTAAAACTTAAATAAGCTACCCAGATGATGCTAAACTGTATGATTTTACCTGCAAAAGAAAAGAAATGAAGTTGGGAAAAATCACATTAGATTCAGTGTTGCGAGTGTTAGCTTAATTACCTTTTGAATAATTCAGTAGATTATCGCACCTAAGTGAATTTTACCTTTTAAATTATGTTAAATCGGTAGTCAAATTTTACTAAGAATTAAGGTAGAGTTTTATTGAAGCCTTCATTTGAGTAAGCTGCATTTTCACTCTGTGATCAAAAGAGACTTATTAACATGTTTATACTTCTAGGTTTGTCACCGTTCTCACCTCCTCGCTCAACACCTCTAACAAAGCACTGGCTTGGTCATTCAACTTCATCTTCTTTCCTACCCTCAACTTGCCAGTCTAATGCCCCTGCTCATATTTTACTGAAGATCTTCAGGGATACTCTCAGAGTAACCTGAATATCTCCTGGGCACCTTTAGTTATAGGTCCTGAGTGATACTGATTTCTCGCTAGTTGACCCTAGGTTGATAGAGACCAGTGAGTCACATAATAATCAGACCAGCTGCTTGCAGTACTGAATACATCTATTAGCTTATCTAATATTCTCTTTTGGATAGGCCAGCATGTGTTTTTAAGTGGTCTATCCAAGTTTTTTTTTTTTTCCATTTTATTTATTTTTTCAGCGTAACAGTATTCATTCTTTTTGCACAACACCCAGTGCTCCATGCAAAACGTGCCCTCCCCATTACCCACCACCTGTTCCCCCAACCTCCCACCCTTGACCCTTCAAAACCCTCAGGTTGCCCCAACCTCCCACCCCTGACCCTTAGTCTATCCAAGTTTTGACTCTGATTCTAAAATATTCCCTGCAAAAATACCCAGGATATCAAGGCAAGTTGGGATTCCAAACCCAAAAGAGGTCATAGAATTTGACCAGTAAATAATAATAATGTAAGAAAAAAGTAATACTACCATTAAGAAAAGTTTCAGTGGTGGGATATTAGGAATCAAAGCTGAAATATAAATAAGAGAGCAGAGTGAAAAACTAGACGATGTGGGTATATTACTCAAACAAATTTATGAAAGACATGGGATAAAAGTTGCTAGATGATAAAAAATAAAGTGTGACCTTAAACCAGCAAATTATGGTCCACTGCCTGCTCTTGTAAATAAAGTTGTATTAAAATATTTCCACATCAATTCATGTGCATATTATCTATGGTTGTTTTTGTCCTCTAAGCATAAGTTGAGTACTTACAATAGAAATCACATGGCATACAACACCTAAAATATTTATTACCTGGCCCTTCATTAAAAAAAGTTCAACAAACTCTATTTTAAGCTTTAACAATCTAATGACTATGTTGTGAGCCAAAAGACTCATCCAGTTCATACAGTACGTTCACACTTCAAATTATTTCACACTTCAGACTATTTGAATGATCTTCATTTCACCATTTGGTTGAAGTGATAAATTTAGATAAATATTTTCTAGATTACTTATATCATTAAAACTACTTAGATAACTACTCTTGTAAATTATTGAAGAACAATATTTCTTTGCACATCTGAATTGTAACATTTTTCAAATAAAACTGAAGCACTGTAAAAGAATTTGAGAAGGATGAAGAAAAAGAAGAGGTCTTTAGTGATGTTTTAAATAAGGGAAACATTCTGAAGGAAACTAGAGAATGAATAGGTATTGTCAAAGATATTTATAATAAAAAATTTCTAATAACCCCACGTTCATTGCAACATTATAACAGCCAACATATGGAAACAACCTAAGTGTCCCTCAATGGATGAATAAGTAAAGAAATTGTGGTGTATATATATATATGCAATGGAATATTATTGAGCCATAAAGAAGAATGAAATCTTGCCATTTGTGAAAATATGGATGGAACTTAAGAGCATTATTCTAAGTAAAATAAGTCAGGCAGAGAAAGACAGGTACTGTATGATCTTTCTTATATGTGGAATCTTTAAAAAAAAAAAACAGACTCACAGAATAAATTGGTGGTTGCAAAAGGCAGGGATTGGGGTGGTAGGAGAAATGTAAATAAAGTTGTATTAAAATATTTCCACATCAATTCATGTGCATATTATCTATGGTTGTTTTTGTCCTCTAAGCATAAGTTGAGTACTTACAATAGAAATCACATGGCATACAACACCTAAAATATTTATTACCTGTTTTTTAGTTTTGTTTTTTTTTGTTTTTGTTTTTTAGTTTAAATAAATTAAATTTTAAAATGTTTAAAAATCTGGTAACCATCTAATTATCAGCTAATTATGACAACTACTATACTGGCTTCTGTTGATTAAGTGGTGCAACTGGGCCTTGCCAGGCCCAGATCCTGTGGTCTTCATTGAATTCAGGAAATCCATGTTCATCTCCAGCTTAGATAGAACTACTACAACTACTGTAGTACTTCAGGAGGCTGGTGTAACCTTTAGCAAAGCATTTCTCAATTTGGGGTGCAAAAGAGTAAACTCCAAACCTTTTTGGATCCCAGGACTGAAGTAGATGAGCAACCCAATAACATCTATAAAATTAGGGAGAAAAAAAAAAAACTCTAAATCTGACAGACAATTGACTTATATGACCACACTGGAAAATCTTGGCCCTCCAAATTATTATCAGCTCTTACTCAGTTTCCAAACCCACAGGCTCTTGAATGAAAGAGGTATGTATGACAGGTAGAAGGAAGGGTGGGGAGAGCCTATGATAGCATCAGCTGTTAGGACAGTAAATCTCCCCTTCTCCTAAGGGGAACTGGAACCACTTACACATTCCCACCCATCCCAGGATTTGTTTTGTAGCTTATTGATAAAACAGAACATGTTTCAAAACTCGGTTTCAGCCTCTATTGTGAGGAAGTATTTTTGCAAGTTATGGGATGCTCTAGCATATGGTGTGCATTCTGAACCAGTGCCAAATATACAATACTATTTTTCACATAGAAATAATACATGGATCCAGGGACCAAAAGATAAAAAGAAATGGCAGCCTTCACTCTAAATCCCAATGAGTCATTATCAAACTTTCTGCCTCTCAGTACTAGAGGTCCGTGAGACATGTTCAACATGTGCACAAGTTCAAAGTATTTTCACAGTTATGCTAAGATATTATTTTACTTTTTCACTGTGTTAATATTTACACTGATGGTATATAAACCAGAGCCAGATCACCAAACTGTACTAGTAGCCATTGTGTTTTTCACGTCCTTGCATATGTATTCCACATATACTATATTTTACCTCCATTTACATATATATTCCACATCTTCCATCTTCTTTATCCTTCCACCTATAGATGGATACTGAGGTTGCTTCCATATCTTGGCTGCAATGTAAATAATTGTAATAATTGTAAATAATGTTGCAATGAACATAGGAGTGCATATACCTCTTCAAATTTGGTATTTTGTTTTTTTTTAAATACCCAGAATGGAATTACTGCATCATATAATATTTCTATTTTTAATTTTTGAGGAACCTGTTCCTCATACTTCCTCCAGTTTCATACTATTTTCCATAAAGTCTGTAAACCCCCTTTACATTTCCATCCAACAGTATATAAGAGTTCCCTTTTCTCCACATCCTCGCCAACACTATTTTTTGTCTTTTTGATAATAACCAATCTGATAGGTGTGAGATGTATCTCATTGTGGTTTTAATTTGCATTTCACTGATGATTAGTGACGTTGAGTATCTTTTCATGTGCTTGTTGGCCATATTTATATCTTCTCTGGAAAATGTCTCTTCAAGTCCTCTGCCCGTTTTTTAATTGGATTTTTTATATTAAGTTGTAGAAGTTCTTTATATATTTTGAATATTAATTCCTTATTGGATGCATGATTTGCAAATATCTTCTCCCATTCAGTAGGTTGCCTTTTTGTTTTGTTTATTGGAGACCAATGGATTTTAAAGTAAGAGTATTAAAAGTTTACTGTTACAGTATCAAATTCTATATTGCAAGTAACCTACAATAAAAAATACAACTTGCCAAGTTTTAGTGGGTATTAAAAAGGATATTCACAATTATATGAAAAGACTATTGAAATACTCTTTTTCCAACTACATATCTGTGTGAGGCTAGGCTTTTTGCTATACTTCAACTAAAACAATGCTTGAAATATTAAATATAGAAATCCAGCTGTCTTCCATTAAGCCAGACATTAAAGAGACTCGCAAAAATGTAAAACAATACCACTTTTCTCCTCTATAGTTACTTTTCATTAAAAATATGTTCTAAGGAATCTCCACAGTTTCCCTAAGTGGCTGCACCAACTTGCATTCCCACCAACAGTGTAAGAGGGTTCGCCTTTCTCCACATCCTCTCCAACATTGTTGTTTATTGTCTTGTTAATTTTGGCCATTCTAACTGGTGTAAGGTGATATCTCAATGTGGTTTTGATTTGAATCCCCCTGATGGCTAATGATGATGAACATTTTTTCATGTGTCTGCTAGCCATCTGTATGTCTTCTTTGGAGAAATTAAAAATAGAGCTACCCCATGACCCTGTAATTGCCTACTGGGTATTTACACCAAAGATACAGATATAGTGAACTGGGTATTTACCCTAAAGATACAAACGTAGTGATCCGAAGGAGCACATGCACCCGAATGTTTATAGCAGCAATGTCACAACAGCCAAACTATGGAAAGAACCTAGATGTCTAGATGAATGGATAAAGAAGAGGTGGTATATATATGCAATGGAATACTATGCAGCCATCAAAAGAAATGAAATCTTGTCATTTGCGATGATGTGGATGGAACTAGAGGGTATTATGCTTAGCGAAAGAAGTCAATCAGAGAAAGACAGCTATCATATGATCTCCCTCATATGAGGGTTTGGGGGGTAGGAAAAGAATAAATGAAACAAGATGGGATCAGGAGGGAGACAAACCATAAGAGACTCTTGCAGTCACAAAACAAACTGAGGGTGACCAGTGGGAGGTGGGGGAGAGGGTGGTGGGGTTATGGACACTGGTGAGGGTATGTGATATGGTGAGTGCTGTGAAGTGTGTAAACCTGGCGATTCACAGACCTGTACCCCTGGGGCTAATAATACATTATATATTTATTAAAAATTTTAAAAATTAAAAAAAAAGATACAGATATAGTGAAAAGAAGGGCCATCTGTACCCCAATGTTCATAGCAGCAAGGGCCACAGTCGCCAAACTGTGGAAAGAGCCAAGATGTCCGTCAACAGATAAAGAAAATATGGCCCAAATATACAATGGAATATTATGCCTCCATCAGAAAGGATGAATATCCAACTTTTGCAACAACATGGATGGGACTAGAGGAGATTATGCTGAGTGAAATAAGTCAAGCAGAGAGAGTCAATTATCATATGGTTTCACTTACTTGCGGAGCATAAGGAATAACACGGAGGACATTGCGAGAAGGAGAGGGTAACAGAGTTGGCGGAAATCAGAAGGGGAGACAAACCATGAGAGACTGTGGACTCTGAGAAACAAACTGAGGGTTTTGGAGGGTAGGAGGGTGGGGGTTGGGTGAGCCTGGTGGTAGGTATTATGGAGGGCATGTATTGCATGGAGCACTGGGTGTGATGCATAAACAATGTATCTTGGAACACTGAAAAAAAATTAAATTCAAAAAAAATATATGGTCTATATGTTAGCATGTAATGAGCTTATTATCATTTTTAAAGAAGTGAAAGATATGTCAAAATTATTTTCAATTTAATTTCTAATATGGTAAATGTCAGCTATTATAACCCATATAAACAATGTTCTTTGGGAACTTAAAACTTCTAAAAGTATAAAGGGGTCCTGAGACCTAAAGTTTGAGAACTGCTATCTTAGAAACTCTTCTCTTGGTTTTTTAAGCCATAATTAAATGCTGTCTGATAATTTCTATCAGTTCCTAGTTGACAAGAATAAAGATATTTAAGGTAGCTATAAATTCATGCTGCTTCCAGTCGGCGACGAGGGGAGAAGAATTAGGCACAAACAAGCCAGCTTCAAGAGACTGGGAGCACGGGGCAACAGTCGAAAAGACTGCGCCCCCCAGCAACTCCACAGTCTCCCCTTTATTAGATAGAAACAATAGCCAACAGAAGAATTGAAGAAGGTAAAACGCTAGTCACATGTCTTGTGGACAAGCAAGGGAGGAGGATAAAGTTTATAGTTAACCAAGCACATTCAAAGGGCTCATCTAAAAGACAACTGAGCGCTTCTGGGAACAGAAAGGAGCGATAACGGAAAAGGGAAGCGGGTGGTATTTCGTTCCACCCTGAGCTGACCGGTTATTCCCGGGTGCCGCTTCGCTGCAGCAGGCGGCATTCTGCCCTGGGCGGGCCGGGCGTTCCCTGCTGCCGGGCTTCTGTGAAGCGGCGGCGTTCTGCCATGAGCAAGCCGGGCATCCCCAGCTGCCCAGCTTCACGGTAGTATATCGTCCTTCTCCCCAAAGACCTGTTGCCAGTATATGTTTTTCTTAAGGCCGGATCTAAATGTGCTTGGCAACTAGTAAAATCCCCCAGGGGCTATAGTTTAAGCAACAAATTGTTCCGAGGGGCAGTAGCAAATTCATATAGGAATTGAATCACAACTTCAAGAAGTTTGCAATCTCATATTTTATAAAAAAACATTTTTATAGTTACTGCTTTATCAAAGCTAATATTTCTATAGGAAAAAAAAAGAGGTATTTTTAGTAAGCTCCTTGGGATTTATTTCCTTGAAAGCTGTCTCCTTACGTACAAGCATATTATGCTAAATATGTCCTCTCTTTATTTAGACCTCAGAAGTATGAGTAGCATGTTATCAGGACCCACTTAATCTTCACTTAACTGAACACATTTAGCTGCCTTAATCTCTCCTCACAAATCAATTCTTCAGTTCTATTTACCACTATTATTTCTCATTTCTGGATCTCCTCTAATGTCTCTTTTCTTTTCTTTTTTCGTTTTTATTTTAATTCCAGTTGGTTAGGAGGTAGTGTCATATTAGTTTCAGGTGTACAATATAGTGATTCAACAATTCCATACATCACCTAATGTTCATCACAACAAGTAACTCCTAATCCCCAACCCTATTTCACCCATGTGCCTGCCCACCTCTCCTCTGGTAACCATCAGTTTGTTTTCTATAGTTAAGAGTCTGTTTCTTTTTTCTAAGAGTTCACAAAACAGTAAATTCCATTCCAGGTATGATCTCTCCACCACCTTGTGGATGGAAGTGATCTATTTCCTGTTCTCCTGATACAAAGCACCAAACAGTTCTGGATTCTCAGTCATCACCACCAGACCTTATCTAATTTTTTTTTGTTACCTTGCAATTTCTATAGTATTCACTGGCTTCCAGATTGTTCTTTCTTACCGACTTCCTAAATTGCAGATTACTTTTCCACATTTCAAGCAAAGTACCTGTACAGACACCCTCAGTACTATAAAACTAAAGTAGGCCATAAAGAAAAGAAAGTTTAGTAAGAATAAGAATAACATTCAGCTGCAATAATTGTTGTGTGTATGTTTGCACACATGTTTAAGAGTTGTGAAAGATAATTATTTTAGTTTTATGAATGTAGCCATCAAAAATAATATAATTTGATTCAAATATTTGATCTTCCTTATCTTCAGGGTACATCAGTCTTTCCAGCATTTCATTGTTTTCATTTTTTATTTATTACTAGTTTGTTGGTGTTTTTTGTTTTTGTTTTTGTTTTTGTTTTTTTAGGAAAGAGAGGGATAGGCATATTTTAGAAATTATTCTTTTTAAAGAAGTCACATATTTCTTGTGGATTTTTTTCTTTCACATACTAGGATTCAGAATGTCTCTGTATATTTAATATTTTTCCATCTATCAGTCAGTGAGGTTTCAAAATTCTCAGCCTCATCAGGGAAATACAAATCAAAACCACAATGAAATATCACCTCACACAGTCAGAATGGCAAAGATTAACAAGTCAGGAAACAACAAATGCTAGTGAGAATATGGAGAAAGGGGAACCCTCTTACACTGTTGGTGAGAATGCAAATGGGTACAGCCACTCTAGAAAACAGTATGGAGTTTCCTCAAGAAGTTAAAAATAGAGTTATCCTATGACCCTGAAATTGCATGGCTGGGTTTTTACCCTAAAAATACAAATGTAGTGATCCAAGGGGGCACCTGCCCCCAGTGTTTACAGCAGCAATGTCCACAATAGCCAAACTTTGGAAAGAACCCAGACGTCCAACCAGTCGTCAAAAAGAATGACATCTTCCCATTTACAATAAGCGGATGGAACTGGAGGGTATTATGCTAAGTGAAATACATCAATCAGAGAAAGACAATTATCATATGATCTCACTCATATGTGGAATTTAAGAAACAAAACAGAGGATCATAAGGGAAGGGAGGGAAAAATAAAATAAGATGAAATCAGAGAGGGAGACAAACAGTAAGAGACTCTTAACTATAGGAAACAAACTGAAAGTTGCTGGGTGGGGGATGGGGTAACTGGGAAATGGGCATTAAGGAGGGCACATGATGTAATGAGCACTGGGTATTATATGCAATGGATGAATAACTGAACTCTACATCTGAAACTAATGATATACTATATGTTATCTAATTGAATTTAAATAAAATAAGTTGAAAATAAATACATAAAATTCTCAGCCTCTTTGGAGAAGCACTATTAAGGTGAAATAAGCCAAGAGTCACCCAAATTCAAAAATAACTGCATAATTAATGGAAAAATGTATAGGCATTTTCTGGTGACACCCTAGAAGAAAATAATACAGGAGAAAATTAAAAGCAAGTATTACTGATATTCCTTTGATTATTTCTAAAATGCATTTTATAAAATGCTTATTTGAGAAATAGAATTAGAAAGGAGAGATTACACTGGAGCATTGTATTAGATGTTGATATTCTCAATCAAGAGAAATTACTCCAACTGTAACTCACATTTATCTCTGTTTTCCAACATCAGTCAAAAGCATTGAACTCTCATTATGATCTGCCCACTATTCCAAGTTCCATGAAAAATAGCTTTCAAGAAGCTGATTTTTATATAATTACTTTGTAAAGTTAATGTTGTTAGTTAGAAGCTAAGAAAAATAAGAAATTATAATTCTATGTATTCTAAATTCCTTGGGAAAAAGGAAAATTAAGATTAAAGAGATTCTGATTTAAAACATGCATAATTCATATTAAAAATTCCTATACTGAAAAAAAAATTCCCAGAAAATATGCTTTTATTACTAAGGGACTACCTTTTAAAAGTTGTAAAAATCTATTCCCTTTAAAAAGAAAAAAAGAATAAAATCTTTAAAAAAATACAATCTTTAAAAAAAAGAAAATGAAAAGAAGAATTAATAGATATTATTTAGTGAAAATTACTAATTCTGCAATTTCTGTATTTTGAGAAAACATAAATCTTTCTAACCTTGCTTTTTGAGACAAGTATCACATATGGAAAAAAAATCTCAAACATAATTCAGTTCCCTTTAGCTTTCAAAATAATAATACATCCTATAGAGCTTTACAGATATTGCTTAGTCAAGCAAATCAAAGAGTTTATTGTGCACTATAAAAATTCTGTTTTCTCACAAAACAAACTGGGGGTTCCTGGGGGGAGGTGGGATTGGGAGAGGGGGAGCGGGCTATGGACATTGGGGAGGGGAGGCGAACCATAAGAGACTATGGACTCTGAAAAACAACCTGAGGGTTTTGAAGGGTCAGGGGTGGGAGGTTGGGGCAACCTGAGGGTTTTGAAGGGTCAAGGGTGGGAGGTTGGGGGAACAGGTGGTGGGTAATGGGGAGGGCACGTTTTGCATGGAGCACTGGGTGTTGTGCAAAAAGAATGAATACTGTTACGCTGAAAAAATAAATAAAATGGAAAAAAATAAAAAAAAAATTCTGTTTAGAAAATTTATATAACAAAATAGTTTCTTCCTTCTCAAAAGTTGGTGCTATCATGTCAAGCTTCTAATGACCTTTTTCAACATAATGACCAAGTACTGTCTTTTATTATCTTTACAAAATATCTCCATCCAACTCTCCCCCATAAGTATTTTTTAATGTAGTTAATCCCTAAATTTTTCTCTAACAAATCTTTGTTTTGTCTGGATCTGAGTCTGAGTCTTATTGTTAATTCTCTACAATTCAAGATATATTTACTGAGATTCTCAAATATGCAAAGCTTTGGGTTAAGCACTATTAAATCCCTGAATCCTATTGCAAAATCTTGTTTTTGCCTACATCAATGAATCCATTTCACAGAGTAAATAACTAAAACAACATTTTAACTGGTCCTTATGCTTTCAAATTATTCCTCTCTAATAAGCCAGATGAATTGTAGAATAGAAATTTAATAACTTTATTGGGGGAAAAACGCACTAAGCTTCACTTTTCTAAAGAAAGTTCACATATTATTTTTTAGTTATGGAGCCCTTTGTTTAAAGAAAATATTTGAAAAAGCCCAATACACAAAACAGATGAAGGCAAAGTTATTTGGGTTAAGGTAGGGAAGGGAGAGCAAAGGATTCATGGTTTCCAAGAAAAATGTTTAGGCTTCTTGTCTTGCATTGAAGGTGTTCCACAAAATAACCTCTGTACTCTTTAGCCACTATCTCCCTCACAGTCTCCATTCCTGAAACTTCTGGATCATCCAAACATAATCATTTTCCCTCAAATAAACTCTAAACAATGCTACCTCTGTTACCTTTGTTTATGCTATTTATCTTACCTGAAATAACTTTCCTCCCACTGCTGAACATTTCTGTAATTTCTAACCATCATTTGAGGCCTAGTAAAATTCTGCCTGCTTCCACGCCTGCCCTAATGCCACAAGAAATAGTGAAAATTCTCTCCTATGCTTATCACATGGACTGCCATTTGGCATTATGATACAATTACATTAAGGAAACTTCTATAGAGTTTATATAAGTTTAATAGTTTAAAAAATATATACAGTTTTATACAGTTTCCTAAGTTTTCTACATTGATTTATAAGTATCCTCCTGGTTAAATCACTTCTAGGCAAATATTGTAAAAGAATCTGTTTCTTAGATCACATGGATGCTGTCAGTTTTCAGTTTCCTGCAGGTTGGTGGACCAAGAACACCTATTTCCTGCTGGCTTTAAGCCAAAGGCCACCCTGGTCTCTTGCCATATGACCTTCTTACATAGACAGCTAACAACATGGCAGCTTGCTTCATCAAAGCCAACAAAGGAGAGAGTGTCTCCTTGCCAGACAGACATTATAATCTTATGCAACATAATCTCACACACAAAAATCATGTATATATTATCACTTTTGCCATAGTTTACATATCTAGAAGCAAGTCACTGGTCCTACCCACACTCAAGGGGAAAGGATTATACAAAGGCATGACTACCAGGGAACAGGGGTCATGGGAGCCATGAGTCTCTCTCCCAATCTGCTAAAATTACTATATCAGTGAAAGGATGCTTAGATTATATGAAGTCAAGAAGACTTTTTTTTTTAATATTTTATTTGTTTATTTGACAGAGATCACAAGTAGGCAGAGAGGCAGGCAGAGAGAGAGGAGGAGGAAGCAGGCTCCCTGCTGAGCAGAGAGCCCGGATGTGGGGCTCTATCCCAGGACCCTGAGATCATGACCTAAGCCGAAGGCAGAGGCTTTAACCCACTGAGCCACCCAGGCACCCCAAGTCAAGAAGATTTTTAAGTTGGTTCCAGACATCTGAAAAATCTGCACACACATTAGTAAAAAGGGCACACATATTGTAATATAGTTAAGCAGTTTTATCAGTAAGTAGTGTTAGGACAAGAAAGGAAATTTTTTTAGCACATATATCAAATATCTGGCCAAAATTAGGCAGATTAATCTGACTTTGCTTTCCAGGAGACTGGAAATGGCAAATTCCATGAATTCTACTTACCAATACCACTGGGTTTGGAAAAGACTAATTGCTTTAGGACAGACTGTAACATATCACTATAGTGCCTCACAGAGACATAACTGCAGATATCTTCTTCCAAAAAAAATGTCCAAAAGCAGAGGACCATGATTCTCCATAACTGCAGAAAACAGGGTTCAGTGAAAGTCTGGGTCAAACTCAAAGGCTAAGACATCTGATGAGAGAAGATCTGAGGGGAATTCAGAGGAAAAAACAAAGTGGAGAAACTGTCCCTAACATGTCATCAAGTCAAGCTCCACACATAATTCTAAATTCTCAATCAGGAAATCTGTCAAGTAAATTAAGCAGAAAGACAAAGAGATAGTTTTGGTTAAAATATTATCCAAAAGTTGAACTAGGTATAAAGTCAAGTTCCAATATTTGTTTCCTTTGGTATATCTCAAGCTTGTGCATCAGAGTCATCTATTCATTCATCCTTAGAAAGACATACACTAAATATATATCCCAATGGGGCACCTGAACCTAGTCACCTTTTCTTTAACTTCCTTGATAAGAGAAGAGATTTGGAAATTTTCACACTAGAACACATTGGAAAGGCTACATTAATATGAGGTCAACAAATTTAGGCCATTTTCTAGAATTAAATCTATGCAAAGATTATATTGAGAAGACTCATAGAAATTGATCTATTGATCTGTGGGGACGCCTGGGTGGTTCAGTCAGTTAAGTGTCTGTCTTTGGCTTGGGTCATGCTCCCAGGGTCCTGGAATCAAGTCCTGATTCACGCTCCTTGCTCAGCGGTGAGACTGCTTCTCCCTCTACCTGCAACTCTCTCTGCTGTGCTCACTTTCTCTCAAATAAATTAAATTAAATTAAACTTAAAAAAAAAAAAAAGAAGAAGAAACTGATCTGTGGTTGCTTTTTTTTAAACAGATGTATTTCAAGTGCCTAAAGCAAAATTTGGAATATTAGATGTTCAACAAATATTAGTTTAATTAATGAACAAAAATTAGAACTAGGAGTAATTTTAAAGTTCATGTAATTCAGTTCATGTTTCACTCAGTTTAATGTTCCTGAAATTTCCTAATTTGTAGAGCACTTTAGAATTGACAAAGTTTATTATTCTATAATAATTATTGTATTCTTGACAAAATTTATTGTATTCTTGACAAAATATGCTATGATCCGTATTAGTACCTTTAACTCAACAGAAGTAAAAATAGATTCCAAAAAAGTGAAGTGATGTGCCCAAGATAACACAGACAGAAGTGGAGTCACCAACTATTTTGTCCCATTAATCGCAATTTCGTGTACTTGGCATCATTTTGGGTACCCATATGATAAAAGCCACCTATAATGTCTCAGCCAGGCTGAACCTTCTTCTCTTGGATTATAAAATCATCCCTTTGCAGATGAGGGCAGGGCGAGCCAAGCAAACTTGAGCAATACTAAGGCCACCAATTTTCTGGAAAGGTTGTCAGCACCCAGGCTGCTCTGTGCCAAGTCCCTCTGCATTGGGAAGAAAGCCTGCCCTCTGTTCTAAAGATTCTGACAAAGACCTTGCTATGGTAGTGCACATTACCGCAGCACCTCATCAGCACACTGTCAACCTAAAAAAGAAAGACTGGACTTCTGGGTGGCTCAGTTGATTAAGCGCCTGCCTTCAGCTCAGGTCAGGATCCCAGGGACCCAGTCCTGCATCAGGCTCCCTCCCCTAGGGGAGTTAGCGTCTCCCTCGTGATATCTCCCCCTCTCTCTCACTCTCTTGCTCAGATAAATAAATAAAATCGTACAAAAAACTAAAAATAAATAAAAATGAAAAACTATAATTGTTTATCAAGACCTTTGCTTCACCGCTTGCTGGGAGCCGGCCCCTCCCCCCGCGGTCTATCTTCCTGTCATTTTAGATTCACTTCTCTGCCAGTCCTACCTTTCAGAAAGTGGTTGATTTTCTGTTTCTAGAATTGCTGTTCTTCTTCTCTTTGATCTCCCATTGGATTTGTAGGTGTTTGCAATATTTAGATAAGCTATCAAGCTGATCTGCTACCTGATGTAGTCTCAGCCTGCTACTTCTCCGCCATCTTGACTCCTCACCTGTTTATCAAGACCTTAAATCTAAGGCAAGAATGAAGAGAAGAAAGACATAAAATATTTTCACAATCACTGCAATCCAGTACACATTCAATGAATATTATGCTAATTAGTTAAATAATTATCAACTTTGTCAAATATGGGTTTTTTGAAAGCTGCTTTTACTACAGTATTCTTCTTTCACCCCTAGAAATCCAGGTGGGGTTCTTAGGAATAGAGATCAAAACCAAAACAACAACAATAACAAAAACCCCTGTGTTTTAATTGTGACAACAACATGAAACTAAAAAGAACTAAAGTTCATTCAAATATAATCCAGATGTCAGCTCTTCCACAAGTCTTCCAACATATTAGGTCAACCAGCCCTTTGTCTGAATCTTTTTTATATTTATAGTGGAACATCCAGAGTTCGGCCCTCTGTTTCTTCAGAAATTCAGGCCAAGGGGCTAGATCAGGTAGATTCTAAACAACCTCTGACTCCCAGTTACTGCTCTGTCATAATTCCCTAACTTTAATGCATGTTGTAACTTTTCCCTATTCTGCTGCTCTTTTGAGACTACCCCACTACCAATCGTAGGATGCCAAGAGAAATCAAAGTTTTACTAAAGCTTTAAGGCAAAAGAGCACTATACAGGAACTTCAAAACTTAACATGGATGTGTCTTTAAATATTATTTGGGTGGCTCTTTTTGAGCTTTATTTAAAAATGTTACCATTTAGTATAAAATCTTGTAAGACTTGCTTTTCATCATGTTTCTAAAATTTATCCATATAGTTGCTGCTTCAACAGTAATGATAACATTCTCATTCTTAGGCTGGGTGGTGAGTTCACAAGTGTTTGTTTAATGATTATGTTCAATAATTAAATATTATTATAGATTATTTCACATGTATCAAATATTACATCTTAAAAACATTTTAACTAAATAATAGCCACCTTAGTTCTTTAAATTCCAATAACTATTAACACTTCCAGGAACTTCTCCATTGTCCGTCCAACTTCTTCATCTGTTGCGTGGGGCTCATTAGAAGACCAGGTTACTTAGCTTCAATCTCCCTTCCGTTGTCTTCTCACTTGCTTTCCTCTAATTGAAGCTCTTAATCTTTGGATTCCTGTTACGAATTCTTCTAAATGCATTATTCAGGGGCGCCTGGGTGGCTCAGTGGGTTAAAGCCTCTGCCTTCAGCTCAGGTCATGATCCCAGTGTTCATGGGCTCTCTGCTCAGCAGGGAGCCTGCTTCCCTTCCTCTCTCTCTGCCTCCCGCTCTGCCTGCTTATGATCTCTGTCTGTCAAATAAATAAATAAATCTTTAAATGCATTATTCAATATTAACTTGTAATAAACAAGTTATAATAACAAACAAGTTATAATAATAAACTCCAAATCCCAATACCACAGTGGTTTAATTCAAAACTTTTGTTCATATAAAATACAGAGCTGAAGTTCCTGGCCAGGAGAACTCCTGGGCAACTCTTCCAAATAGTCAGGTTTCAGGTTTCAGGCTCTTTCCATTGTGTGCTCCACCATATCAAAATCTTTCCCTTCCTGCTCTGTGATGGGAGTAGGGGGGAAGAGCAAAAAAGATTGCATGGCACCTTTTTATGGCCAGGCTTGGAACTGGCATGCATCACTTCCGCTCACTGTCTATTCAAAGAGTTCAGTGACACAGTTCACCCAGACTCCAAGGACAGCTGGGATATATATGTCTTTCTGTGTGTCCAGGAGAAAAATTAAACAGTTTGGTAATATCATTGTAAAGTCTCTGGTCTTTTGCTTCTCCACCCTGTCCAAAGTACTGTGGGAGACTGGGAGGCAGAAGGTAGGAAATTTAGACAGATAGATGATAGATAGATAATTTCATATACAAGTAGAATATCGGGTTATTTTCTATATAAAACAGAACTCTTTATATGAGTGAATCAGCTATGACCATATTACAGGGATAAGGGGCATTCTGAGATAATAACAAAAGTTTTCTTTAGCAACACTTATTTTGGCACTGACATTTTTTTCATAGGAAAAGAGATCAGAATGAAAAAGTCAACTGAGGTTCTGAACCCATTTATTTTTTCAATTTGTTTCAGATCCAGTTTCCTTGAGAACCTAGAGAGAACTCTAAGAGTGAAAAAGGTATCTTGAATTTAAAAGTTTGGTTTTGCAGGTGCCTGGGTGGCTCAGTGGGTTCAAGCCTCTGCCTTCGACTCAGGTCATAATCTCAGGGTCCTGGGATCAAGCCCCAAATCGGGCTCTCTGCTCAGCGGGGAGCCTGCTTCTCCCTCTCTCTATGCCTGCCTCTCTGCCTACTTGTGATCTCTGTCTGTCAAATAAGTAAATAAATAATCTTTAAAAAAAAAAAGAATCACAGCCTAGAAGACCAATATGGAGTTTGTGCCAAAGCCTTAGAGTACGGGAAATTTAATCATGAAGAAAGAGAAGTTATATCAACTCCAAAAGGGGGTTATGTCACCCAGTGGACAGGAAAGGAAGAAACGAAGGTGACTTACTAGAGTCTAAATGTTGGTAGCTACTTGAACTCCATCTCCTTTGGTAAACAACAGTTGGGAAGAATGATAGACGTGAAGGAGGCATCTCTGGATATACTGAGAGAAATCTGAGATAAGAGTAAAGAGATCCCAGAACAGAAGGATCATCGCCTGGCTATCAAGAATATAATCCAGGAGCTGGTAAAGAAGTCCCCCATCCAACATGGCACTTGAAGTAGTGGTGGCTGAAGTGAGTGCCTGGATGGATAGGCTTGCAAGCTTCCTCCTAAGATTTTAAGCACTCTAGAAAGGTATGGATGCAGCAGCCAAGAGTTCCCTAGCAACCTTAGCAGAGTTCAAACAAGACTGAGAGTCAAAAGACCAAAAAGTCCTTGCGGTGGGAATAAAAACTGGAGGCCATGATGAGGTGTGAATTTAGTATCCAGGACAGAGGCCAACATCCAAGACCAGTAGAAATGAGTGACACCCCTACGGAATCCAAAATATAAAAAGGTCCAGTAGGCCAACTGGCCAGCTCCTAATACCAAAAGGAAACACAAGATAACCACCATCACCACCCCCCAAGAGGGCCAGAATTACAGAATCATAACTAGCTAAGTTGTTACCCAAAAGAGACTTTTATTAAAAGTTTAACTGAAAGTGCTAATTAACTTAAATTGGCAATTATGTGTTGCCCCTCGTTATCAAAAAAATGGGAACTTGACCTGTAACAGTGGTTTTAACCACCCATCTCCCCTGGAGACTAGCTATACAAGATTAGGCAAGACATTCCACCCTGCTAAGCCTCTGTTTCACCATCTCTAAAAATGGGAATCAAAATATTCATTTTCTTTTTTTTTTTTTTTTTTTTTAAGGAGTTCAGCTCATTTTATTTATTTTTTCAGCGTAACAGTATACTTGAGTCAATTTGTGTCAATTATAGGCAGACAAAGAATATTGTTTTGTTGGTTTTTTTTTTTTTTTTTGCACATCTAAGTTGTAAGGTTTAACCATTTAGAATTTTATCCCTTCCTTAAACAATCTTTTCTTTTTGACAGTATATTGTGTTTTAGGCCCTATGCTAGGTGTTAAATATACAAAGATTAGGGGCGCCTGGGTGGCTCAGTGGGTTAAGGCCTCTGCCTTCAGCTCAGGTCATGATCCCAGGGTCCTGGGATTGAGCCCCACATCAGGCTTTCTGCCTGGCAGGGAGCCTGCTTCCCTTCCTCTCTCTCTGCCTGCCTCTCTGCCTGCTTGTGATCTCTGTCTGTCAAATAAATAAATTTAAAAATCTAAATATATATATATATACAAAGATTAATAAATCTAAGTTCCTTAACTCCTTTTATAGTCCTAGAGTGGAGTGAGTATGTTAGCTAGACTCCAGGACTTGTTGTATTTGAATATTTGTATTAGAATACAAATATTCTTTAACAGGGGCTTAAACAATAAAGAAGTTTATCTTGATCACACCAGGGTCTCACTGTAAGCAGTTCAGACTAGATATGGTAGCTCCATAGTATCAGGGACACAGGTCTCTTCTGCCTTGTTGTTCCACCAACCTGAAGTGTTGTCCGTATCTGCATAGCCAAAAGTGGCACACCATACCCAGATTCCAGTAAGTGAGGAAGAAAAAAGGGGTAAGGAAAGAATCTTTAAAGAGCACATCGCAGAGCACCTGGGTGGCTCAGTTGTTAAGCATCTGCTTTCAGCTGAGGTCATGATCCCAGCGTCCTGGGATAGAGGCTGTATGGGGATCCCTGCTCAGCAAGAAGCCTGCTTCTCCCTCTCCCACTCCCTGTTTGTATTCCCTCTCTCACTGTCTCTTTCTCTCTGCCAAATAAATAAATAAAAATATTTTTAAAAATAAAATAAACATAAAGAGCATGTCTCAGAAGTTACCCATGCCATTTTATGCACAAAGCATTGGCAAAGAGCTCAGTCACATGGCCACACATACTGAAAGAATGTCTGGGAAATGTTCTCATGGGCAGCCACATACCTAATTAAGTCCTTGTACTACATGTGGACAGACCAGACATCGGAGACAACTGTAACATTTACTTTAGTCTGCCTCTCTGACTTCTCAAATATACCTGATATGTGATCCAACAAGGGAAAGACACTAACTTCTCAGATAAAACAGAAAAAATACAGAGGGAGGGAACAGCATGCTTAACAAAGTGGGAGGTCTTCAGAAAAGAACTGATGCTTGAACTGAGTTCAGGTAAGTAGAAATTCACTAAGAGGACTAAGCAGAGTAAGGGCATTTAGTGTGAAGGAAAATAAGAACATATGCAACATCACAGAAGTATGAACTTTGCAGTTACATTTAGAGAACTGCAAATAATTATATGAGGTTAAAGCATAAGGAGGAATCAATAGAGGTAAGAATGGTTAGATATAAAGAAATCAGATAATAAACAGTCTCCTATGGCTAAGAAGGATTTTGGCCATTGTTCTGCAGGTAAAAGGGAAATGCTGATGAATTTTAAGTAAGGAAATGACATAATCATATTTGTATATTTAAAAGATTGTTCTTGAGACAATGCAGAGAATAAATGAGCCTGAAGAATGGGAATAAGATTTAGGAGACAGCTACAATTGTACAAAAACAAGATTATGAGGGTGTAAGTTACGGCAGTACCCATAGAAATAAGAGTTTAAGTGATGGATTCTGTACAGCTTGGCAATTAACTGGGAGTAGAAGTGAAGAGGCAAGAAGATTATTGGATGCCTGGATGGATGCAGCTTAAGATAGAGAATTCAAAACGAGATTATGATATATCGAGTTTGAAGGTACTGTAGATGCTAAGAAGCATCTAAGTTAAAGTGATAGGTATTTATTTTAAAGAATAAGGATCTGGAGCTCAAAGAGGAGGTCTGAACTGAAAATGTATATTTGGGAGTCATCAGCATGATACGGTAGTTGAAACATTTGCTATCAATCAATGAAAATACATACCTTAGAAGAGAAGATATCTGAGAGTGAAAGGTTGTTTAGTATGCAGTGCCAAGTAGTATTAGAGACACTGTAAATCACTTCTGGAAGTCAGATTTCAAGGTTCTGGTCCACATAAGTAGTTGTTGTATTCAAACATATCAAAAGTCAGCATAATTGGTAACTGACAATGAATCAGTAAGGAAAACAGATTCCGTTGTGTTGTGTTATGTTAGAGGAGAAAGAGCTTTAAAATAATTGTTAAAATAAAGTGTGAGTTAGAAGATCTGGATGCAAATCCCAGGTTTCTTACTGCAGAGTGACCATGGGCACAGAGAAAACAGACCTCCATAGAGAAGGAAAAATCATGTGCAGAAAGAAACAATGACAGGAAATTGAACGAAAACACTGTACTTTCACCATGTTCTCAGTTACTGGCTTTCTTCAGGATTCTTTCATTCTTACCTTGAGTTCCATGAAACACCATAATAATTTCTAATAGATTTCCATCTTCCTTTCAGTTCAGAGTAAAATGATCTGTTCCTTGCAACAATAAGAACCTAATACACATACAGAATATCCTTTTGGAAGGAGAAATTTTATTTCCTCCTACATGGATATATGGTTTGTCTTAGTCCAAAGCTGCCCTTTTGGATTCAAAGCAGGGGAAAAGGAAATGCAAAGAGGAAAGGGGATAGGAAAAACTAACCCAAACTGTAGCGGAGATGGTTAATTATCACCCCATATGCATTACTTCCCTCAATAAGAAGCACATATTTTTTTTTATTATGTTATGTTAGTCGCCATACAGTACATCATTAGTTTTTGATGTTGTGTTCCAAGATTCCTTGTTTACTTGGGTATTAAGGAGGGTACATATTTCATGGACACTGGGTGTTATACGTAAACAAAGAAACGCACATTTTGATTGGTAATTACTTGGAAGCACTTTTGCAGTCTCCCTTGTAGCTAGGCATGTTTTGTGACAAACAGTTCTGGATGCGAGATACAAGTGGAAGATGGTGTGCAAAAAGAAAACTGCAAAAAGAAGATTAACTCACTTAGTAATATGCCTCTATCAGAAAAGATGAATACCCAACTTTTGTAGCAACATGGACGGGACTGGAAGAGATTATGCTGAGTGAAATAAGTCAAGCAGAGAGAGTCAAGTATCATATGGTTTCACTTTTTTGTGGAGCATAACAAATAACATGGAGGACATGGAGAGATGGAGAGGAGAAGGGAGTTGAGGGAAATTGGAAGGGGAGGTGAACCATGAGAGACTATGGACTCTGAAAAACAACCTGAGGGTTTTGAAGGGGCAGGGTGTGGGAGGTTGGGGGAACAAGGTGTTGGTATTAGCGAGGGCACGTGTTGCATGGAGCACTGGGTGTGGTGCAAAAACAATGAACACTGTTATGCTGAAAAGAAATAAATAAATAAATAAAAATAAATAAATAAATTTTTTAAAAAAAGAAGATTAACTCACTTAGAAAATACTGTTGTCCTTTCTCCTATCCTCCTTCCTGCATTCTGGGCAGCGGCCATGAGGGCAGGAGTTCCAACAGCCATCTTGGACCAAGAGGTGATTTTGAGAACAAAAGCCATCCACTGGACAGTGGAATAGGATGGCAGAAAGAGCCCTGGTCTCTAAAGACCATAGAACCACCATAAAAGCCCTCCACTCTTTTCTCTGTTTTATTTTTATACGGAGAGCAAATAAATCTCTATCCTATTTAAGAAATTTGGGGTTTGCTGTTATGTGCAGTTAGACCTAATTGTAGCAGATACTTTATAAAATCAATATCCCTTTGTATAATTTATGCAACTCCAATTCCTAATACTTCTACTGCATTTGTCACTGAAAGTATTTTCTTAAACTAAAACATTATTTAAGAACTCTTCCTCCTTACATTTCTTTGTAGGAAAAATTGAAGTGATGAAGTGGGGGGAAAACATCAGCCAGGAAATTAAGAATCCTATATTTAGATACTAGTTATATTACTTTATTAAATAATAAAACTTTAGGCACTTTTAAAAAAACTTTAAAATGAGGGATTCGAACTATAAGATCTCTAAGATCCTTTGCAACTGCAAAAACTTCTCTTATCCTGTATGTTTTTCTTTCATCACAAGGTTATTGAAAAGATCAAATGTATAATCGTTTAACAAATACAAAGCACTCTCCCAGCCACTTTACAAATATTAATTTAATCAACATAACAAACCTATTAGGTAGGTGCTAACCATTTTACAGATAAGGAAATGGAGGTATAGAGAGGTTAAATAATTTGCCCAAAGTCACACAACTTGTATTTGTCAGAAACTGAATTCAAACCCAGAAAGTCTAAGGAGGTCTCTGATCTGAACCCTACCCCGCCCTACTTCAAATAAACAGAGCCGTAAATAAATTCTCCTTAACCAAAAGACCATACCTACTGAAATGCAAACTACTCAAAAATCTAACAGGACCTGTCCATTTTATTTATAAAATATTCCCTTTTTTCTTTTTTTAAGATTTTATTTATTTACTTAAGAGAGAGTGAGAGTGAAAGAGAGAGAGAGAGCACAGAGGGAGAGGGAGAAGCAGACTCTCCGCTGAGCAGAGAGCCTGAAGCTGGGCTGGATCCCCAGGACTGATATCCAGGACACTGGGATCCTGACCTGAGCAGAGGGTAGCCGCTTAACCAACTAAGCCACCCAGGCGCCCTTATAAAATGTTTCTAAACGTGATTTCTTCCACCCTCTATACTCATTATTGGTAGGAAGTTCCTAGTGCGACAGTGACTTTAGAAGTGACTTTAGAATTGGTAGGAAGCTCCTAGTGTGACAGTGACTTTAGAAGTGACTTTAGAAGGGAACCAGTGCACATGCTCTGAACTGCATGCTCACTGGTTCCCTGTGAAGCAATTTTCCTGAAGAAATTTCCTCAGAATAGCCTGGGGCGGGAGAGTGCTCATTCTTTCTCCTACATAATATTTTTATTGTAAATAAGTAGATAAGTGAATAAATAAACCATTGCCAACCATTGTTTCAAGCTGGGGTGCACCATTGATCTTGCCACCGCCACGCAGCAGATGGGCTGTGCTCTGGCATGCCTGAGGCTGATGTTCTTCATCTATCCGAGGCTCCTGCCACTATTCCTCCTCATTTCCTTGGCACGTGAATATTGGGTTTCACATAGAAATGCAAAAAATGCCTTTAAGCTCATTTCTACATGAAATACAATATATTTGCCAGATAAGCTGGACCTTCATATTATTCATAAATCAATTATGTTTATCCTTAACCAAGAAAGTACTAAAATCTTCTTTCCTCATTTTGAAATCCAATCTGATATTCACAGTAATTATGCTGCCTTTCATATGAATCATTGTCTCATACTGTAATCGTTAGTACTATGGCTGATTCATTTTCTGCCTTATAGTATTTGAAATGATCGTTTCACTTGCGGTAGGATTTGGGGAGTCATTGAAGTAAACCCTTTTATTCACTAGACTTTCCTTTTTTTTTTTTTTAAATCTCATCTTCAGTCCCTTTGTTCAGATTTTACACCAAAGTTTGCTGAAAGCTGTAGCGAGTAGAAGAACAAACCATTAAATCCTACTGAAGCCAGCAAAGCCATACAAATGGATAGTGAATCCTCTCTCCCCACACTTTTTCTTGATCCTGCTCTTCTTACCAGAATCACACCACACCAGTCCTCTTGTTTTCCCCTTTCATCCCTCTAAAATACTGCCCTGTTAATATTATGTGCTGGAACGCTTTCAGAATATTGAAGTCTTTATTTCTTATCATTATCCAAATAAGCACAAATAAATGTGTTATTTTCTAGGTATCATATACATCAGCATTTGAAAGAACCCCATTTAAAGACAGATTTCTTTTGCCCTGACACCCACAATAGCACATTATTCCATGCATATTAAAAAGGTGTCATGGGATCATGGCTGGTTCAGATCCTCTGGAATGTAAGGCTTGGTCTTGGGATTATGCCCTGCTGTCCTTTCCACATTAAATGCTCCCCTTTCAGGATGAGTGGAAACAGGTGGAACCAGCACAAGGAAGAGCATCTAACTCAGACTGCCAGGCCCCAGGTGGAATGTAAGGAGATGGAAAAGCAAGAACCTTTGTCATCGCTATAAGAAAATATCATTTTAAAAGGGGGGGACTTATGGCTGCAAATATAGGAAAGGAGAAACTCCTTTCCATGGCCACAGTCACAGCAGATTCTATTTCACATCCATGAGAGCTTTACTTTAGGAGGAGTTGTTTATATTATACACCATTTAAGAGCTATCCCTTGCCTAGAAAACTGACTGAAGCTTATCCTCTCTTTGCATTTGAAGTACTGGGCTTTTCATTTTAAAATATTAGGTATGAAATTCCATCTTCATAATGAGAGGAGCCATTTATTGAATGTTTACAATGTGTAGGACACTGCTAAAAACTTTATAATCACAGTTCCATGTGAAACTTAAAACAACTTTTTGAGGCAACAATTATCAACCCTCCTTCCGTAGATGAGGAGATAAAACATCACACTAATATTAAAGGGAAGATCCATTTCAAAACCCAGACTTTGGGGACTCCAAAACTCGTGTTTTGAACTAGCATCTCTTGATGTATTTGCCTTTGCAATCATACACGTACTGCCCAAGAGCTATGCCCAGTTTTACCCCAGGTCATAGCCAGCATGTCTTGCTGTAACCAACTGGTTTTTAGAAACTTCCTTTTGCTTTCCTTTTTCAGTGCTCGCTGTGCTGTTTTTTTTTCTCTTTTAATGGAGTTAGAGTAAGTATAGAATAATGACAACTATCTAAAAGCAGAATTTCTTTTAAATGGTTGAATTTCAATCATTTTCCGTATCAACACGCACATAAAAAGATCTAAAACTGGCTGGATTTTTATATTGGCTGAATATGATCTTGCATTTTGTAAAATGACTGGTTTTATAAGACAAAGAATGACAACAGAGCAACAGATCCCCTGCTCTTAAGATGGATAAATCAGTTGTCAACCCCTCCCCCACCCAGGCCTTCTTACATGGAGTTGCCATGACATCTAGTGGCCAAAGATTAGGGGAGCTATTCTTAATCCATAAAACATGTAGGAGCTCTAATTTAGAGACGCATTTATAATATTACATACCTGGTAAAATTTTAAATTAATACAGTGCTTTACAATTTTCAATTCACTGTTATATCGATTACTGGTTTGTGGACTTGAATGCAATGTCTTTCCTATATTTAAATTTTTAAAATATTTATTATAATTATTATACTAAAGCCATGGTTTATTCTGAGTACAGGAATGAATCCTAGGATTTGATTCTTTGTGTTTTCACTTCTACAAGAGCAATAACTCTTTAGATTAAATAGCAATGATTAAATCAAGCTTAAATTTTAAATGAGAGTCTAAGTAAACAAGTAATGCATTTGTATTGTCTCAAATAAATTAAATGATTAGCATACCAGTCAATTTTCTATGTCTTTTGCTCAGTTAATTGAAGGGTGATTTTTGTCTAATTAAAATATATTTAATGCCACTATAGGAAGAATAGAAGACCAGATAATGTTTTTTTTAATATTTTATTTATTTGACAGAGAGAAATCACAACTAGGCAGAGAGGCAGGCAGAGAGAGAGGAGGAAGCAGGCTCCCTGCAGAGCAGAGAGCCCGATGTGGGGCTCGATCCCAGGACCCTGGGATCATGACCTGAGCCGAAGGCAGAGGCTTTAACCCACTGAGCCACCCAGGCGCCCCCCAGATAATGTTTTTAAAAGAAAACAACTAAAAATGAATAACCTGTGGTTATTTTCTGCAGATTTTTACATTTCAAAGTCATATTCACTAGCAATTAAGTTTTCTGTAGTTTAAGCTAAAATAAAATAATTCATGGAAACCACCATAATGCAAATGATTAGAAGTAATTTTTTAAAAATATTCTTTCTAATGTAATTTCTCCTCCTAAGAATGCCAAAAGCAGAGTCTGAGAGAAATCTGATGCATGAGTGGTTTATTAGAGATTATAGTCCCAGGAGCAGAAGTGAGGAACAAGAAAGGCAAGAAAGGACAAAAGTTGCATAGAAATTAGGGATAGTCAATACAGAGCTACAACAAGGATTCAGACACTACTGGGCATAAGCAGGTGCTAGATCTCTGGGACCTTCTGAAAAGACATGGGATGCACTGTATCTCCAAAGCATCTGCTGGAAGAATGAAAGAGTGAAGCATTTTTCTGTCAATATACATCCCACATCGGTCAAGATTTACCCTATCAGTCACAAACTTCCACACTTCCAGGTTGCTCATGTGTGTTCAAGCACCCCAGGATGTAAGCATCAGAGAAGGTACATATGGGTTGAGGCAAGGCACTACTGGTTACCAATATACAAAGCACGGCAAAGTCTATGCAGAACTGTTCCCTGCAACCATGGCTGGAATGAAAGACAAGGCTACATGGACCTAGAGTGCCACACAAGGGATGTCCAATGCATTTATATACAATATCTGTGTTATGTTCATAATAAGTAGGTCATTCAGATTCATTGATATGAATACTTTTATAATTTATGGACACTATTAAATATGTTGATTAATTGATGTAATCATCACTTTGGCCAAGGCACAGCAGGAGTCAATTACAAAGAGATCTTGAATTAACAGTAAAATCCATTCATCTTCATTGGCAATTATTTTCAGTGCTAGTCAAAATAATGTTCCTAGTAAGAATTGTTAATGTGAAAATATTTTAATCTTATAAAAAATATACATTTAAAATCAATTTTCTCAATGTGACGTCCTGATATGGTGGGAATAACTGACTCTGGGGGAAAAAATTCTGTTAAGCTTTCATAGAAGTCCCAAGAGCAGAGGTTTTCCAGAAAGAAGAGAAACATAAAAGGAGAGTGAGAACAGAAGAAAATTAAAGTTCTCCTTCAAATAATGAAAAAGATCTCCCAAAAGATAAATTTAGATTTTGCTTGACAAAGGAAGATTGGTGTTTTGTGTGTCCTTATAGTGCTCAAACCGATTACTTTATCATCCTGAAAAAGTTAAGCTATGGTTGGATACTTTTCTTCATTACTGCTATCAAATTCCATTCAAGCTAAGTCAGAGACTTAAATGTAAAAATAAATAAAACCACTAAATTCCTTGACAACAACATAGGTGAATTTTTTTTTAATAATCTTTAGTATGAGGAAGGCTTTTTCAGCCAGAAATCTTAAAAGATGAGTAAATTTTCTTGTCAAACAAAAAACCAAAATATTTGTAGCATATATGACAGACAAATAGTTAATACCTGCAATATTAAGCTCTCTCGGGCACCTGGGTGGCTCAGTGGGTTAAGCCTCTGCCTTGGGCTCAGGTCATGATCTCAGGGTCCTGGGATCAAGTCCCGAATCTGGCTCTCTGCTCAGCAGGGAGCCTGCTTCCTTCTCTCTCTCTCTCTCTCTGCCTGCCTCTCTGCCTACTTGTAATCTCTCTGTCAAATAAATAAATAAAATCTTTAAAAAAAATAAATCAAAAAATAAATAAATAAAGCTCTATCAAATCAAGAAATAAAACATCAAGAAATAGATGAAAAATAGAAGAAAAATCAAGAAATAGAACATCATAACAGAGTATACCAAATAACTTGAATATAAATTAAAGAATGGAAAAGTAAAATATCAGGTAACATAAAAATATACCAATAACTAACATTTATTGAGAGTAAGTTTACCAAGAAATGTTGTAAGAACTTTTGGCCTATTAATCCATTTAATCCTCAAAACAATCCTACAAGGGTAGTAGTATTATTACCACCATTTTTCAGATGAGTCACCCAAGACATTGAAAGATTAAATAACTGGCACAGGTCAAAAAGCGGGTAAGTTATGAAGCTAGGATTTGAACTCTCATAGTCAGACTCCAGAAGCTGGAATCCTAACCAACTGCACACCTTCATTATTAATACAAAATGCAAAAGTAAACAATGATTTACTACTTTCCACCCAGTCAACTGAAAATGATCTTAAAGATTTTCAGCCCTCTGGACATTCATAAATTGGTGATGGGAGTGTCAACAGATACCTTTCTGGAACAAATTCTAACTATATACATTGATGTTAAATGTTATCTGTGTCCCTGACACCTTTCCTCTAATAGTATATCCCAAGAAATAAAGAATCAAACAGATGTATAAACAAAAATGTTCTTCAAGGCATTATTAATAAAAAGAGGAAGAAGGAAATGGAAACAAACACAATGTTCAGTGGAACAGTAGTTAAATAAATTAAAGGATAGCCATATAATCAACAAATATACGACCTTAAAAGGATGATCTATTCACTGACATGGAGAGTTCTGAAGAACACTGAGTACAAATTCTAATAACAAAGCAGGATATAGACAATGCTTTTCAATATTTTGCTGTCATATATCATGAGAGATTTTACACAATCCACAATTAAAAGTGGCTCACTGAGTCAACAATTCTCAATTGGTTAGATAAAAGGAGCATAGTCCCCAATTATGAACCGTTGATGTATAGTATGAGCATATACATAAAGATACACATATATTTATTTATACATACAATTATATCACTTTTGTGCATGTTTGCCAAAAAAATTAATCTGAGTGGGTTGTTTGAATTTTCTATGTAATTGAATATTCTCTAACAAATTAGAAAAGAAAGTCATTTTTCACCTGGAAAAATAATTAATGGTTTTGATATGTTATTGTTAAGCTGAGGAAGACAAACAATCTTTGTTTCCCCACAGGTCATCTAAGTTTATAGACATCTTATGACCAGATTTCTCTTCTTTCATCTACTGGGTTACTTGTTAGCCTTCAAATAAGGGCCAATATATATAAAATGAATGCTTCCTTTATGAATGACACCGTAAATATTAAAGTTGAATACTGAAAACACAGAAGGAAGGAATGTTGAACTGCTTTGTGACTTTCAAAGAGCCAACTTCCTCCTCCCACAAGAGGTAACTCCTTACATTCCTTACGGCTTTAGCAGATCCTTGCTCCCTGGAGGAAAAGCAAAGTGCACCAAACTTCAGGAACCAATGCCTCCCTTACACATTAAGAAGTCAATAACTCACTTCCACCAGGATTAGATCATTGATTCCAACGTGATCTTCACAGAAGTGTTTAATGCCAACTCCCTCCCTGCTAAACTTCTTAGTATATGTTCTTAGGACTTATCCTCCCAAGAGAATAACAGAGTAGATTCAAATTAAGAAAGCTAACTGAACTCATCTTGGTCAGTAGCTCAGCTACATGGCTTCTGAAAAAGAAAAAAGTCTACATTGCAAAATGGGAAATCCTGTACCTTGAATCATACCCTCCCCCCACCCATTTCTAATGAACCTAACAGAACCTGTAAAGCTCCTGATGTAAGATTAGGAATAAGAAATCATGTGCCATGTAAAAACAGAGCTACACAAAAACACACTACAATAAACCCAATGAAAATCCAGAGCAGAATCTCAAAAATCAACAATTTTTTCTGTGGAAATATGCATTAAATACACATATACATACACACAGAGAGATGGGATGGGGGAGAGACAGAGAGAAATTAAAATGGCAAGGGGTATTTGCGTGGCTCAGTTGATTAAACATGGAAAAAGGCAAATAAATGTAGAAGTTAAAATTCCTAAAATTAAGAACAATTTCCTTTTCTGGAAGCTATATATAATTCAACAGGGTTTAGTAAGTCATTTAGTAATGACCCTCATTTAGACAAAAGTTCAATGGCAATACAATAACTATTTACTAAACATAATTTTATTCTACACATAAAAAAAATCACTTAGTCTTTAAACCAAATGATCTAGAAAAAGATGTGTGGGGGCACATGGCTGGCTCAGTCAGTGAAGGGTGCAACTCTTGGTCTTGGGGTTGTGGGTTTGCCCCCTACGTTGGGTATAGAAATTACTTTAAAAAAATTAAATCTTAGGGGCGCCTGAGTGGCTCAGTGGGTTAAGCCGCTGCCTTCGGCTCAGGTCATGATCTCAGGGTCCTGGGATCAAGCCCCGCATCGGGCTCTCTGCTCAGCAGGGAGCCTGCTTCCCTCTCTCTCTCTCTCTGCCTGCCTCTCTATCTACTTGTGATCTCTCTCTCTCTGTCAAATAAATAAATAAAATAAAATAAAAAATTAAATCTTAAAAAAAAAAAAGAAGGAAAGAAAGAAATAGATGTGTGGCTGAAGAAATCTAATTCTAAATCCAAGTAAGAATTTTGGTTGTGCTCTCGTGATGTATATCTATTCTGAGTAATATATATTATTAATAGCAATCTGAGAGGTGAAGACCGAGACTAATAAATATTAACGGACTTGCTTAAAGTCAAACAGTAAGTAAATGGAAGGACTGGAACTAGTCCCTACCTCTTAACTTTGAAGTTTGATTTTGTTGTAGCTGCATCATGATTCCTCCAAGACACTACAAAGAGAAGTTTATCATTCAGGTGGCTGAGAAAGAGCCATTTATTTGTTTAATTTTAAATATATAAGAACATAATATATAATTTCTTCAAGAAAAAAATAGTATTAGTACGTTCGGAATATTATTCATTACACAGAAAGATGTTGTTGCCTTTGAGTGAGTTTAACTACTAAAGTAGTAAAAACAAAACAAAACAAACCCACCACTATGGGTTTATTCATCTTCATAAATCCTGAGGATAGTAGAGAAGCTACTCTGCTGAAGCCTCATATTGGGGCATTAGTTGACAGTAAGGAAGGACATGGGACCATCAGTTTTCCCCAGGCAACAGGTCCCAACTTAACTATAAAATAGAATGTGTGAGTCCAATACAAGATTTCTAACAGGTCTGACCCTTGAGGGAAAGATGTGTGTGGGGATGCCTATTAAAATCATTGGAACCATGTTGGGAAAGGAGCCTATTTAGCAAACACAGAAATTATGATGTTTGGAAAAGAAATGAGGACTCATCTGGCTTGCAGGAGAGATATCACTGCACTATCCCCAGGCTTCAAGGCTATATGAAGGTCCTATAAATGGGAGACCTGGCAGGACATCAGAACTAAAGCCAGTGCAAAAAGATTGGCTCAGGAAGCTACAGAGGAGAATTACAACAGCTCCTGAGAAGAGTTTGTGAGCCACCCCAAGATCTGCTTAGGAAAGAGAAAGACTTGAACAAATAGGGATTCTAATAATTAAGCTGCTGGTACTCAGAGCCAAAGGTTAGAGTGAAGCTTATGTTGATGAAATAACTAGGTCTATAATTACAGTATGTCAAGTCTCTAATTCACATGGTCTATGAACCAAGTTTCTTCCACCTTGCTACCCCACGATCCCCTAGAGCATTTTCCCCTTTTGCCTGGATGAAGCTGGGCTGCAGACACATCTGTCTTTCAGCTCACTAGATGCTGTAAGACCCAAGCTCGGAAATGTCACACCTAACATGTCTCAAAGATATGTAAGAATTTAAACACATGGACATGTCCAGCTCTGAGAAAAAAAAAAAAAGATACAGTATTTAATTTAGCTAGAAGAACAAATTTTGGTGGATAATCAATAATTTCTATAAACTAGTAGTCTTTTATTTTCAGTTTTGCATCTTTTTTCACATGCCCATTATTGCAGCCAACCCCCCCCCCCCACACACACACACACCGAAAGCTAGAAGTTTGGAGAAGAGTACACTTAATGTATGTACATGATTCCTACAGTCTTTATGTATGTGGTATACAATCCACAGAGCAAGTTCAGTTTTTCCTCAATAAATTGCTTTGTTGTATTCATGAAATTCTAAGTTAGAGTACAGTATATTCCTTGGGTGAGATATGTGAACCAACACCCAGGACATCAAGAAGTACCCTTCACGTAAGAGAATCTAAAGTTGCATATAAAATATATTGCTGCAGGGCATCTCTGTAAGTGTCTCGTCTTTAGTAATTAACTTTTACACATCAATGAAAATTTGCAGAGAATACTTATTAAAAGAACAGATTACACTGATAACTGAACATTTTTTCTGTAAAAAAGAAGATCCAACACAAACCATCCCCAATTACACAGAATACCTGGCTGAAAAAGTTCCAGTTCTATTTAGCATATAGCTGCTTTACTAAGTTCGACCATTGGAGTGTTGATTTTTATTAAATTCATTCAAATAAATTATGCACACAGACTATCCTAGAGACAAAACAAAGTATGTATATAGCCCTTTTAAACAGCATCCTTTCAGGGTACTGTGTTAAAGACTAACAAATTATAATTTTAATACTTAAAAGTTTCAAAATGTGGCTGAGACTATAAAAATTCATATTGGCTTGGCCATTTCATTTTAAATGACTTGACATAATTTTCTTAAAACAGCATTAATTAAATTTAGTGAAATAATTTTAAATTGTTAAAAAGTGCTTCCTTTTCCAACAAGTTAATTTGGTGTCACAGAGTTGTAATTTTAAAATTGCCTCCAACATTTCACAGTCTACCCTATAGTACTATTGTGTTCTTTTTTTTTTTTTCAAAGATTTTATTTATTTATTTGACAGAGATCACAAGTAGGGAGAGAGGCAGGCAGAGAGAGAGAGAGGAGGAAGCAGGCTCCCTGCCAAGCAGAGAGCCCGATGCGGGGCTTGATCCCAGGACCCTGGGATCATGACCTGAGCGAAAGGCAGAGGCTTTAACCCACTGAGCCACCCAGGCGCCCCAGTACTATTGTGTTCTAAATTACATTTTAATGAAATGATCCTAATGAACATGATTAAATAATAATTTTGAGACTGTATTAGGAACAAAAGAGATTAGAACAAACAGGGATTCTAATAAATAAGCTGCACATCCTCCCTGCCAAAGAAGAGTTAAAGTGAAGATTTCCTAGTCCATGTGTTCTCAAGAAGAGCAAAACTGTGATAGTACAAGAATCTTTGTTTCAACCCACGAGCAAAATATAAAGTATATAAAATGAAAGACTATACTTAGAAGAGAAATCAATGAAGTATCTGAATTTAATACTAAAAGTCTGTTTCAAATAGCATTGAATGTAAGGTTTAAAAAATTAGTTCTTGAGAGTTTTGTATTTCTGAAAGGTGTTTCAACACACACACACACACAAATGTACCAGTTTGGTGAATTTCAAGTACTTCTATTTTTGCACAGAAAAAGAATCAGGTCAGCAACAAAGTAGGCTCAAAACACACTGTGCCAGCAACGCCTGGATCTTAAATTTAAAGAGAGAAGAAACAGACTGGAGGATAGTTGTTAAGGAATTCTGGCAGAATCTCTGCAGAGAGAAGTTAATAGGTGTAATAAATGACCCAGGGCACCAGGAGGAACACATTATATAAATAAACTTAAGAAGAAGATATACAAAAACCTGGACCCAAACAAACGCAAACCTGTAAGATATAAATGCAAACTCAGGATGGCACAGGCCATTAAAAGCTGTTTGACTAGCCGCTCTATTCTTTTGTCAGTTACAGGAGAATCCTCTTAAGTTGTCACTTTTACAAATTTAAGCAAAATAATTTTATAAAAAAAGTTTTGTCTTATTAAACCCTGTCCCCAGTACATAATCCACATTTCCCTCTTAGCTTGAAGGAAAAGTGAATGAATATTGGAGCAGAAGGTTTACATTAAAGTTTTTATTTAAATCATCATTACCATGGGGTCTTAAATCATCTAATGATTCGTTTGCTTTGCAAACCTAAAACAGAACTTTTTAAGATAAACTTTAAGTTGCTGCAAATCATAAAATTATTTCCATATAAAGTCTGTTTATTAAATGTGTTAAGCTGTTATATGGTCCTTTTAAATTTATGGAAAGCCAAAGAATTGCCTGGCTGGAATACCTGCAAAAACAATATACATCATTTAAAAAAAAAAAAAGAAAAAAAAAAACACTTTAGTACTTTAAAAATAGAGAATACACACGGAATATCTCAAATATCCAAGGCTGGGAATTGAATTACTATCTAACATGAGCCAAGATGATCTCATTTTTATGTGGAGCCATCCTTAAGTCAAAGATTACAGCTCTGAACTTTATCTATTAGACTTTCATTATTTTGGCTAATTCTAAGAGGAGGCATTTCAGACTTCTTCATCTTCTGATTATAAGGAATTTAATGACTGATTGGGGTTCAACAGCACATAGCCCTGTCCCCATTTCTGGATGCAAACAAATTTCTGAAAAAGATAATTTTACAAATTACCATATCTCCCAGCAAAAGACGATAAGGTTAATGTTTTAGCCTCTCTGGGATGTACCTGTTTCTTGAAGAGATTTTAGCCATAGACACAATCATAGCCCTCCTGCAAGGGAACTATCTATGGCCCGTTTAGCTTTTAACACCTTGCAACTGGCATGTTAAGCCATTACAAAAATTATTAGTGACAAATGCCCTGTTTCTGTCAAACAACAAAAATTCCCTGAAGTCAAGTTGCACTGTTGCATCAATAACCAGGCACTATTTTTTTTCATGGCAATCTCATGAATTAACAACAGCAGAAGCTCTGCAAAGTGTCAGAACTCCAAAGGGACTATATGGCAGATTCTAGAAAGGTTCTTTATGAGTGAGTAACTATAACTTCTATTTACTCTCTGCTTATCATACAGAAAAACGAGACAGAGAGACAGAGAGAGACATTTCCATGACTTCATTAGTCATGTCAGAGTTAGCAGTACAAGAATATCACTTCAGAATATTTTATGTCAAGTCTTTGGTCCATAAATCTGTGGTCATTAGACATTGATCTTCTTTCCATATTTTCACAACCACAGTTCAAAATGAAATCATTCCTAACCTCCTGCTACTCACTAAGCCAAATACCCTTGAACACGCACAACACAGAAAGCAAGTAGTGTAGTCATCTAGAATGTTTTCTTTTTTTTTAATTTTAATTTTTTTTTCAGCGTAACAGTATTTATTGTTTTTGCACGACACCCAGTGCTCCATGCAATACGTGCCCTCCCTATTACCCACCACCTGGTTCCCCCAACCTCCCACCCCCCGCCCCTTCAAAACCCTCAGGTTCTTTTTCAGAGTCCATAGTCTCTTATGGTTCGCCTCCCCTTCCAATGTAGAAGGGGAGATTCTTATAGATTTGCCACTTTCATTTATTAATTAATTTGCAACAAAGAATATATTTTCTGATTAAAATTAAGCACTTACAAGTCTGTAATAATCCTTATCTCTTTGGATACAAAAGTACCCACACATGATATATCTAAAATAGCTTCCGTTTGTGTCACACAAGTTTCATAGGAGATAAAGACAACACTACAACACTACACGTGGCTGTCTTGACGCAGTGACAGATTTCTTCATTGTCAATGAGAAGTAAAGGAAAAAATATGTGTAACAGGCTTCCATCTGGATATTATAGAACCTGAGGTCTAAGTATTACTCTGAACAAAACTCATCTTGTAAGTGGTTAGGTTTTTCTCATTGTTGTCATTTTTTGACAGGTGTGGCATGATACTGCCAAGTAAAATATATATTTAAATAAAGTAATGCAAGAATAATGAGTTATATAGTTTGTAATTCACAAACACAAATCCATTTGATATGTATGTGTCCTCCTCATCAAGATCTTAAAAGCAGAATAAAACATAATTTAAAGTTTAATTAATATCTAGGATACACTTTGAATTGCCATCTCACTTAATCCTCAGAAATAATCATATGATATAGATATCATTTTTTAAATCCCCATTTCCCAGTATGTTGACTGAAACTTAAAGGTTGAGTAATTTTCCCAAAGTTATAAAGCTAGTAATTGATGGAATCCAATTTTGAACCCAGGTTTTGGGATGTCAAATCCAATTTTTTTCTACTACACCATGTTGCATCATTACACAACACTCAATATTATTTTCAGCTAAAGGACAATACTGAGAAAGCTCAGCATATGACTCAACAGATGACTCTAGGGTATCTGTTTGCATTTCTTTTTTTTTTTAATCTTTTTTTAAACATTTTTTTATTTATTCATCTGACAGACAGAGATCACAAGTAGGCAGAGAAGCAGGCAGAGAGAGAGAAGGAAGCAGGCTTCCTGCGGAGCAGAGAGCCAGATGCAGGGCTCGATCCCAGGACTCTGGGATCATGACCTGAGCCAAAGGCAGAGGCTTTAACCCACTGAGCCACCCAGGCACCCCCTGTTTGCATTTCTAACTTAGGACATTCATTGAGAGATAAAGAAACAGCCAGGAGAGCAGCAATAAATCCCTAAGTGCCATTCAACAGAAAACACCCCAAAGCCATTCATCTTAACCATGGCAAAGGTGTACTGACTTTTGGGTTAGTTTCCCTTTCTGGATTTCATTAAAAGATGGTGCATGTATAAATCAAAAAAAAAAAAAAGAAAGAAAGAAAGAAAGAAAGGAAAACTGGATGGGTAAAGGAGACCAGTAATTATTTCACAAATGCAATATTCTTTATGAAACAAATTATTTCTGACACATTTTATGTAATTTATATAAATTAAATTTTATTTTAATTTTTGGAGGAATACTCAAAGGAATACTTTGATGTAATTTTTTAGCAAATAGTCATCTTGAACATACAAATCTGTAGGCAATATAGCGCAATGCCTAAGAGCAGGGACTTCAGAGCCAGACTTCTAGGATTTAATTCTGATTCCTCCACTCAGCCATGTTGTCTGCAGCAAGTTACTTAACTTCTCTGTAACCCAATTTCCTCATTTGTAAAATAAAAGGCTGATCAAAGCAATATTCACCTCCAGGGTTATTGGGAGAGTTAAAATGAATAGGTATATACGTATAAAAGTACCTGAAACAACAAGTACTGGCACGTATTAAGTACTAAACATGTTAACTGAAGTATCATTTATATTGCCTAAAACAATGTACACTTTTGTTAAAAATTGCTGCTTATTAGGATCTGAATAAACACTGTATAAACATGTAAACATAATGCAGAGTTATCAAAACCAAATTAATATATCATTGACTACTATACTGCGTAGTCTTTGGTTATTAGCTAAATCTCCATGACAAAAGAGACAGATCAGTTTCCAGACACGTGGAAATAAATATTGAGGAAAGCATAAGTAAGCCTATCAAGTGAAATAAAGAGATAGATGGAAAGATAGATAGATAAATACCATATGCTTACAGAGTTAGAGATATATACACATTAGGTGCACACACACATACACACAATTATGGCAATGATTTGAAACACACTGGAGCACTTAAGTGAGATGGTAGTTTGCCTACCTGAGTGTACCAAGAAGATCTTGAGGTCTTAAAAATTGTTCCCGCCCAGATGCCAAGAAGTCCAATGTTCCAATACTGAAAGATTCATCTTATTGAATAAACTTCCAGCAATTTTTTAAAATAAAATTCCTCCTAGGAGTAGTTCATTACACATAAACTAATTCATGTAAGGTATTAGTGACTGATCAGATTCTTTTTTTTTTTCTAGGAAAATGGAGACGCGCAGGGCAGAAGAGTTCATTCTTGTTTAATACTTGTGCTTGAAAGAGGAAAAAGAAAGGGCAGACACTGAAAGGAATAAATTAGTAGGGGATCCACTAAAAGAGTGTAGAACCAGCCCTAGCTCTATTTTCTTCAATTCTTATCTTCTGAACCAGGCTTGGCAAACTTCTTCTGTAAAGGGTCAGAGAGTAAATATTTTATTCTTTTTTTAAGATTTTTTATTTATTTATTGACAGAAAGAGAGAGATCACAAGCAGGCAGAGAGAGAGCAGGGAGCTGGGCAGAGAGTCCGATGCAGAACTCTCTCCCAGGACCCTGAGATCATGATCTGAGCCGAAGGCAGCGGCTTTAACCCACTGAGCCATCCAGGAGCCCCGAGAGTAAATATTTAAAACTCCACAGGCCGTTCAGTCTCTGTCATAACTACTCACCTCTGCCACAGCAGCACAAAAACAGCCCAAGATAATACTAAACAAGTGGGTGTGTTTGGTTTCAATAAACCTTTACTAAAAATACAGGTTGAGGGGCGCCTGGGTGGCTCAGTGGATTAAGCCGCTGCCTTCGGCTCAGGTCATGATCTCAGGGTCCTGGGATCGAGCCCCACATCGGGCTCTCTGCTCCGCAGGGAGCCTGCTTCCTCCTCTATCTCTGCCTGCCTCTCTGCCTACTTGTGATCTCTCTCTCTGGCAAATAAATAAATAAAATAAATAAATAAATAAATAAATAAATAAAAATACAGGTTGAGGGCCAAATCTGGCCTACAAAATATAATCTGCTGACCTCTAATCTAAACTAGTAACTACTTGAGATTTTTCTGATCAAACCCCCTACTATATTGCCCCATTTAAAATTAAGTTAGTGAGAAAACTCTGAAAAAAGTATTTCTGTAAAATGTGTGTGTGTGTGTATATATATATATATTATTTTATATACTGTATACTATATATATATATGTAACATGTATAAATCTTTAATCCTTTAATCCAAGTAAAATGCAGGGTAAACCCAAAGCCCTTTTACACATATCTGTATTTCAACTCCATAACAGAGAGAACACATAAACCTCAGGTAGTCTCAAACTGATATTCTGGAATTCATGAAGGTTGTTCTGACTTGGTGTTTTCGTTCTCTGGACTGGCCACACAAAGATTTCTCCATTTTAACAAATAAGGAAACAAATTTTGCTAAGGAACCCAAAATCATGCTGGCAAATGGCAAAGTCTGGATTGAAAGATAGATTGGTCTAACTACAAAATCCACGCTAAAAAAAGAACTTTGACTTATCCCACCAAAGTAAGAGTTATCTTCACTAGAGCCCATAAGATAAAACTGATAGCACAAGTACCCATCCAGAGTAAAGCAGGATTATTGCAAAACGTTTTCCACTCTGAAGTGTTTTGACAAATGCACCTGTTACTGTTGGGCATTTTAAGAAAATGTAAAGTATATACACTCAGCCTACATTTTTGTTACTCTAAATATTTTGAACAATTCTTTGTATTTTGGGAGAACCCAAACATAAGTTGAGTGTCATTTTTCAGAGTAAGATATGTTATTACTTCATTTAAAGCTATATATTTAAAAAGACATATCCTAGAAGGGGGAGGAAAAAATCTTTTTTTTTTTTTGCTTCTTTTTAAGTAATCTCCACACCTAATGTGGGGCTTGAACTCAAAACCTGGGCTCAAGAGCTGCATGCTTTCCCAACTGAGCCAGCCAGGTGCTCCCACAAAAAACATCTATTTAAATTTTGCTAAACACCAGGGGAAAACAGAACTGGTAAATCCAATTCAGTTATTGGTCTCTTACTCAAGTAACAGTAAATATGTATACAAATTAGCTTGGGGAAATTTCATAATGTAAATTTGAAAGGAATAATCAGGAGAGGTAGATGGGTCTTCAAATTACAGAACTCCTTCTCACAAAAGAGCCACTCGTAATAATTCACACAGTGAAACATGTGACATCTCAGTGTACATTTTATTTATAAGGGATTAGTTGGTTATATCCTGAGAATAAATACAATGCACTTCGGATTTTCAGTAGGCCCCTGAGATTATATTATGACATTGATTTCTGCATCTGTCATTAGACTGTAACCTTAAAATATATTGCTGACCCAGTGTAGACTATCTCAGATCTTTGAGTAGGGTTACTATAGCACTGAAATTACAAAAGAATCATGACAAAAATATTGCCAATTTATTACTACCAAAACTCTAAAAAACAATTCCAATTTAGTATCGTTTTTCCTCTGACATTCAGAGAGTTTCTAATGACCAAATTAAATACATTCTATGTAAGACTTTTTAAAACATGGTGTAGCAACCCAGGAATGACAAAGTAGGTAATTTAGACAAGCACTTGCTAGAACACCTGAACAAAATATTTTTTAAAAATACTCTCCAAGGCATCAGAAGAACAAAAGACAGTGAAGAATCACCAGGCCAGGATCTAGGGAGGATTGGGGACCAAGGAGGTAAGCTTGGTATTTGAAACTACTTATTTCCTGGGGTATTTGACAAATTCAGAAGGGGCAATTCAGTGACTAAGAAGCTGAACAATACTTCCAACAGTTTTGTAGAGCTAGAAGGAAAGGGCTTTCTTTGGGTTAATGCTTGCATAGCATATCTGGATTTAAGCTCAAATAGATGAGTATTTACATTAAATGAAAAATAAATTTGGGCTCCTTGGTGGCTCAGTTAAGCGTCTGCCTTCAGCTCAGTTCATGATCCCAGGGTCATGGGATTAAGCCCTATATTGGGCTCCCTGCTTCACCCTCCTGCCTGCCCCTCCCCCTGCTTGTGTACATTCTCTCTCTCTCAAATAAATAAATAAAATTTTAAAAAAGAAAGGAAGGAAGGGAGGGAGGGAGGTGGGAGGGAGAAAAGAAGAAAGGGAAACTCAATTCCAATTAAGAGAAAAATTTTATCAGATTGAATTTTTAATTATGTGCTACAATAGACACACCTAAAGCTAGAAGATACAGAAAGTTAAGAGTAAAAGAATTATGTGCATGCAACTCTAACCAAAAAACGCAGAGTAACTGTGTTAATACAAAATACCATAGATTTGAAGATAAAAAGTATTACTAAAGATAAAGTAGCACACTTTACAATGATAAATAATGAAACCTATGTCTAAATGAGTTTTCCCCTGGTGTTTTCCAAAATTTAAATATGCTAGGAAAATAAAATAATTCAAAATTTGTATACACATTACAGCACAGCCTCATGATATATAAAATCAAAATTGACAGAACTACAAGGAGAACTAGACAAATGGGCAGTCACAAATGAAGATTCTAAAATATCTCTTGGTAAATATTAGAATAAACAGACAAAATATCAGTAAGAACTTAGAAAAATTGAACAATATAGTTAATAAGTTTGACCTCATTAACAGATACAGAACACTGAAATCAGTAAGTGCAAAGTAGGCATCCTTTCTTAGCACATATAATTCATTCATAAAAACTGACCTTCTTCTGAGCCAGAAAGCAAATTTCAATAAATTTTTAACAGGCTGAAATGTACAGTGTGGTTTCTGACTAATTAAGTTAAAATGCACTTAAAACATTTTTGAAAAACTCCCTATATGAAACATTAATCAGTACACCCTAAAACTGTTTAAAGATTCACTGCAATCCTGATAAAAATCTTAACAGGCTTTTGCTTTATTTGGTTTTATTCAGTTTTGTAGCATTTGACAAGCTGATTCTAAAGGTTTATAAAAGTAATGAAGGCAAAAATTATCCTAATATCAAGTTTTGTATAGAACTACATTAATTCAAACAAAGTGGTAGTGGCACAAGGATAAATATATTTTTTTAAGATTATTTATTTATTTATTTGACAGACAGAGATCACAAATAGGCAGAGAGGCAGGCAGAGAAAGGAACGGAAGCAGGCTCCCCACTGAGCAGAGAGCCCGATGTGAGGCTCGATCCCAGGACCCTAAGATCATGACCTGAGCCAAAGGCAGAGGCTTTAACCCACTGAGCCACCCAGGTGCCCCTACACAAGGATAAATAAAAAGATCCATGGACCAGAACAGAGCCAAGAAACACCCACTCATTTATGCACAGTTAATTTATAACAAAGATGGCACTCCAAAGCAGCAAGGAAAGGATGATATTTTCAACAATTTGTGCTGAGACAATTGGATGCTCACATGGAGAAAAAAACAAAAATTGACCTTCACCTCAAACCATATACAAAAATACAAGGGGCAAATTTCACTAACTTCTGGAAGATAATATTAGAGACTATATTTATGATCTTGGGGTAGGGAAATATTTCTGTGATCGAATAGAAAAATCAATAAATTAGACTATATTAAATCTAGCCCCATCATAAAAGATTATGAAAGAAAGGATTCATAAATTGGACTGCATTAAAAGTTCAAAACTTCTACTTTTCAAGACACCATGAAGAGAGTGAAAAAGCAAGGCACAAACTGGGAAGACAGCTATAATACTTATAACCAGCTGCAGATGCAGGTCCACCACAGATCAATGAAAAAAGTCAACAAAATAGTCATGGGCAGGAGACTTAAACAACTTCTTCACAAAAGAGGATATCTAAATAGCCCAAGAATATGAAAGGTGTTCAACTTCATAAGTAATAAGAGGAATGGAAATTATAGCCACAGTGCAGATACCACATGACCCCACCAGAATGAAAACATCCCATAATACCTGTATTTGAATGTATGTGGAACGGTGGGAATTCTAACACTGATGGCAGGATTAGTATTAATAGAAATAACATGGAAGACATTTTAGAACTATCTTTTAAATCTAAAGATGTGTAGATCCTGGCACCCACAATTTCCACTCCTAGATATACAGCCAACAATAATATATGTATACGTGCTTCAGGAGATATGTTCAAGAATGTTCGTGGCAACACGGCTCATATCAAAAACTGGAAACAGCACAAATGCCAAATAATGGGAAATGACAAATTATAGTATATCATGCAATGGAATTCTATGCAGCAATGAAAATAAACTAACTACATTTGGACAATAACATGAGTGATTCTTACAAACAAATCTATCAAGATGAAATCAGAAACAAAGAAATTTATGTCAACTTAACTTACATAAAGTTTTTCAGAGACAAAACTAAACTATGAGGATTATCAAAAGGCAATTGAGTTCATCTATAAGGAAAAGCAAATGATTATAATATTAGTCAGGGTATTAATTTTAGGAGGAATAGAGGGAGCATGGATTGAGAGGGGAGGGGTTGTAGCAGGTGGTTTCTTTGGAATTGACAACATACTATTTCTTGACCTCAGTAGGTTACATGGGTGTTCATTTCGCAGTACATCACTAAGCTATATTTTTATTTTGTGCACTATTCTGTACGTGTGTTACATTTCACATTTTTAAAAAGTATTTTTTGAAAATTACCTCCTGCATTAGAACTAAAATTAAAATTCAAAATATTATTTTGATAACTATTTGATACTGCAATGATGTGCTTGAAAGTGAGTAAAAAATAATGGACATTGCAGGGAATATTCACCAACAATTAAGACAAGCAAATAATAATGACAATAACAATAAAATATCAATAATGGCTAAGACATACAGCACTTACTCCGTGTTAGGCACTAAAAATCCAAGCACTTCATGTATATGAACTAATTCAATCTTACAATTCCTGTAAGACATACAAAACAGAAACACCTGAATGTATACCCTCTCTTCGAATCTGAATCATAGGGATACTATTTGTGAAGAAATATATGACACAAGAAAAACAGCTCAGGATAAAATAGCTACCATTCCTCCCAGGAATGAATCCTTCTGAAAGTCAACAGGTCACAACAAATAAACAAAAACACTTGTCAAGGAGTTGATGCCAATAAATCAAGAAGAGATTAACTATTTTAAAGGGATCAAATCCGTCCGTCAGCTAAGCGTGGAGTCAGTTGGGAAGCATTGTAAATAAAGGAGTGAATTAAGCGAAATATTTTTAATCTAGATTATCGAATTAATCCACCCATTTTTGGATATCTCTTGCCTTAGATTCTACCTCGATAATTGCATATAGTATGTACCTCTTTTTTATTTCTAAGACCCCAATATAATGTTGAAATAACGTTTTCTTAAATCAACTAACATCCAAACGAAATTAAACTGAGCTTGTAGGGTCATAATAAGAAGTAGCCATCAGTGCTTCATAGCTGAAATTATGTGTTCCACCAAAAAAGGCACCAGTAAATATGTAAATGCCGTAGAGCCTCTGAGTTGCTAGGAAGATACTTTGATCCATTTTAAATTCTGAGAATGAAATCTCACTGAGAATTGTGTTTTAGTTTGTGACAACTTAAATATCCAGTCTACTATTTGGTAAAATCAGTTTCCTTAAACACAGAAGGGCATGATCGACTCACTCAAAATTAGTTGAATATTTCACTTTTCAATTCTACATGTGTGTTTGGTATAAACACACTGCCTGTTTGAATTCCTTGGCTCTCTCAATATATTTAAAAAAAAAAAAACTACAGATGTAGAAAACTGTTCCTCCTCTAACTCTGATCAAAAAATGATCAGTGTGGGCCTTCTGCATAGTAACATCACTTGAAAAGGCATGATAATAGATACTATCAACATATAAAAATTTTGTTCTGCTAACTGTGACTTAAAGTTCACTAGAGAACAGTTCTATTGTATCTGGATTTATTGAAAAGTTGAAAGTAATATTATTAAACTATGGTGCTGAAAACACACACAACATAAAATAATTTTACCAATATCTATTTTCAGAGTGAATTAAGTTATTGTCCTCACAAAGAGAAATATAACCATTTTCACAATAGAAATATTACAATGATATAGTAAAAAAATAATTCTAGTAAGTTATTAAATTTTCTCTCTTTTTTTAATTGTATCTCTTTCACAATCAGGATGCTATATAGTATGATCCAAATTTTTAATTTGTTAACAGACTTAATTTAAATAGGAAAGTTTAGGATACAATCCTGTGTACATTCATCAATTCAGCTCTGAGTTTTCTTTTGTAAACCCTACTATATGTTTTCAATTAAACTATTATATTGAGATAATTCTATATCACATGAAGTTGTAAGAAATAATATAGAGAGATCTCATATACTGCTCACTGCCTGTGTCCCAGTGGTAACTTCTTGCAAAACTATAGTACAATATCACAACCAGGAGAGTAACATTAATACAGTCAATATATAGGCCATTTCTATTACAAGAAGGATTCTTTATGTTGCTTTTTTATAACCACACCCACTTCTCTGTCCTTCCCTCATGCTAAATCCCTGGCAACTACTAATCTGTTTATTTCTATAATTTTGTCATTTCAATAATGCATATAAATGGAGTCATCCTGTATGTAACCTTTTGGCACCGGCTTCTTTTACTCAGAATAATTCTCTAAAGACTCAGCTAGCTGTTGCATGTAGTTTGTTCTTTTTATTGTTGAGTAATAACCCACAGTATGGCTATACCACAGTATATTTAACCATTCACCTGTTGAAGGACATCAGGGTTTTTGCTAGTTTTGGGCTATGACACATAAAGTTGCTATAAACATTCATGTGCACGTTTTTGTGTAAACATAAGTTTTTATTTCTCTAGGATAAATGCCCAGGTATATAATTGCTAAGTCATATTATAGTGGGATACTTAGTTTTTTTGGAAACTGCCAAACTCTTTTACAAAATGGCTGTACTATTTTACATTCCCACCTGCCATGTGTGAGTGATCCAGTCTCTGCACATCTTGATCAGAATTTGGTGAACCCCACTATATTTTTTAATGTCAGCATATTGCCAGGACACAAATATTCACAAAATCCATTTGTGTAAGTAATTCCATTTCATTACAAAATGATTTTTTCAAATATAAAGAAATAAAAAATGGCAAGTTACAAAAAATTAAGAATAAAATTGAAACCAATAAATTGGGTAACAACTACATGTCCAGTATTACTTCACATGGTTCTATAATATAATTTTTATGAGTCAATGATTTATCCCCTGTAAAAAATCATTCGGACTTCACCATCTTCACCAACCACATTTTAAGTTCACAGTTTCTTATATATATACAAAATTCATATACATATATATCCATATCTATATCTACATGCCAAAATCCAGTCAAAAGAAATCAACCTATCAGCCTGAATAGATGGCTAAAAACAGAATATTATCACATGCATTCACTTTATTTTCTTTTTCTTTTTTTTTTTTTTGAGGGGGTATTTATTTTCCCTTCAGATTATTCATCTCAGCCAGTTGCTACCTTTCAAATACAATTGTCCACAGAAGTGTTGCTAATCGTTTGAAAAGATGCAGGAAAAAAAAAAAAGTTATTCAATCCACCTACACTGAACTCACTACCTTAAGAAATCCATGGGATTATACGCCTATTCAGTTATTGAGGGAATTAAACCCAGGCTTAGATATAATAAAAGCTTGCTAAATTGTCTTTTGTCCTTTTACTGGAATACACAGTCTCACATGCAAAACAGAGAAGCAGGAAGCAATCACAGGAAGAGGAAAGATAGCACTACAAACTGAGAATAACCAGAACTTGTTCTCTTGTGTTTTGAGTTAGCCTCTGCTTTCCATACCTTGAGAAGCATCAAATTAAAAGAATGTGACTGGAGACCACCAAAAAAAAAAAAGTAACCACATAGATTTACAGGCATGCTCATAAGTCCATGTAGTTACATAGCTCCAGGCAGAAGGTTTATGTCCATTTAAGAGTGGAAAATTTTCAAGTTCTTCCAGAAGCACCATCTGTTTCTACTGGCTGGTCTTGGTTTGGATTATTTATTACAATAATCTCAGATTTATCAGGTTAACCTTTGGATTGCCTCCTAAAAATAACTATGGAATATTTAGAATTTTTGAGTAATACAGTAGACAACAAGAATAAAATATAACATTTTATTGAAAGAACTTTAGGTCTTTATCATAACAAAAAGACAGAAAAATCTGTATCACTTATCACATTTAATAGGTTTGACCCCTACAAAGAGATAATTGGTCCACAAGATGGCGCTAAGGTAATTAAATTTTTTACAGGATTATTGGCGTAATTTCAAATAACCGGAGGGAAAAAAAAGAAGAAGAAGAAGAAGAAGAAGAAGAAGAAGAAGAAGAAGAAGAAGAAAATTTCCCACCATGGTTATCACAAGATATCTGCCTTATCAGTCTGTTAATGAGAAATAGAAAAAAAACAGAGTTCCCAAAAGCAAAGCCAGGACTTTAAAAGCTGACAAACAGCTTTCTATGAATCTTTATGATCTGGTAAGTCTCAGTATCTTAAGAAAAATATAAGTGACTTCTTACAAGCAAAGTTAAAGATAAACTGTATGCTATGAAGGGATTAAATATAGAAACGTTGAGGGGAAGACCATTTTCAAAAAAGCAGCAAAGCTTTCTCTAATGCAGTTATACAAAAAAAATAAAAATAAAAATAAATAAACCACCTATATGAATCTCCATGAGAGTTATTTTTAAAAATTGGAGGGAGAAAATTTAATTTTCACATATTTAAGAACTCCACTTACACCTTCTTGGGTTTTGTAGACGGGGACAACAAATTTGCAGTTAAAATAGACACATTTAGTACAGCTGAGTTAAAACCTAATTACCATACCAAATTGATTAGTCAATTCCTATCTTCTTAGACCAAAGTCACAAAGCTCCGCGCCCGCAGGCATTAATACCATCAGTCTAATTCAACTGCGTTTTCTCAAGCCCCGGCACAGGACAGCTTCCACCTGGCTGACTGCACTAGAGAACAGTGGAGGTACAGGACTGCAGTTTCTTCTAAATGAAGATATCAACCTTTCTTTTTCTATTTCTTCTGGTTTTGTTGAGGCTGCACTTTTCTGCTTAAGCCTTTCCAGGACTCATACCTAATCCTTTTTTCACTATTTGGGACCAGCAGGACTGAGAAGCAATTATTTCTCATTTTTTGTTTGTTTGTTTGAAAGTGTCACTTTAGCAAATATTAGACATTTATAATAGTATGGATAAATTTTTAAGTTCATTAGCACAAAGTTACACATGAAAAAATAAAGTCCTAACAGTTTTTGAAAGCATAAAAAAGCAACCTAGAAGAGAATATCAAGTCCTATAAGATCGGTTTTTCCCTAATGGAAAGCACTTCAGAGTATGAGTCCTGTGTAACTTAGCTAGCAGTTTTAAATCTTTAAATCTTAATCCTTTGAATCTTTATGGAGGAGCATCCTTAAATGGAAAGCATAAGCATTCCATAACTAACTGCTAAATGGCCTCTTTCAGATTAAAGTATAGAATCAATTATGCACTTCCATATTGTAATCATATATTACCGAGCAAAATTTTCAAAATTCATCTCTTAATTACCAAATTAATAGTCAGTGGAAGGAAAAAAACATAACCCTCTCTGGGTTAGTATTCAGTTTGATGGTTGTTCAGTAATATTTATAGCCAAATGGAAGAGGAAATAATTGCATGGTAACCTCTCCATCTTTATTTCTTTGCCCAATGAACAGTGTTGAAGATTAAGATTTAAAGATTTTAAAACCCTGGCTTTTTTCTTCACAATTACACACACACAAACAAAAAGAGAACAGTGAGTGTTAACCTAACACAGGCTCTAAATTATAGATGCTCAGAAAAGTGAGAATCTGTTTAAGTAGCAGCAGTAGAAAAAAGATTAAAAGAGAGGCTATTTAGTTTCTATCCTCTCTACCCATTGAAGCTATACTTTTCAGGGTCCACAGTTTTCTGGAGGGACAGCCTGCTTTACCTTTCCTTACGTTATTCTTTCTCCATCTCCCTCACCACACCCAGCCAAACGCCAAACCCTGGAGACAACTCCCCAGTGTCTCTAACATCCATCCATCCCTTCTTTCAGAGTTTCCCCTAAAAATTACCTGCACATACCTAGAGGATTAACAGAAGAGAGTCGAAGGAAGGAACTACTTACAGAGCCCTAAGGGATGGTGAAGCATCAGGACTTAGAATAGCTGGAAGCCATTACCACCTCAAGACCTAAAGCAGCAAGAGGAGTTTTGCTATCAAACTTCTGTGTGCTTCTGAGAGAGGGGCCACCTGACAAGAAATGTGGTTGCAAGGGGAAGGAAGGCAGCAATTGCCAACACCATAGCCCAGAGCTACCGATGTGCAGTAAGGATATGCAGTAAAGAATAAGTATTCGGGCTTTTTCTCCTTTCACCTTTCAGTGTCCTGTTCTTTTTTTTTTTTTTTTTTTTTAGATTTTATTTATTTATTTGACAGACAGAGATCACAGAGAAGCAGGCAGAGAGCGAGGAGGAAGCAGGCTCCCCGCTGAGCTGCTTAACCAACAGAGCCACCCAGGCACCCCCACATATATCTTTCTTTTAATCTATAACCCAGATAACTGATATTATAATCACAAGATATTTAAAATTTTCTAAATGTGCAAAATAAAATTTTCTGAACATGCTCTTCAAATGAGCATTTTACTCATTCATTGTGAAGGTGTTACGGCAACTTTTAACATTAAGAAGCCATATTTTTTTCATTTCCTATAAATTCCACAAATGACTAAAAAAAATCAACAACAGCAAAGTTGTTCTCTAACAGTTCTCTAAAAGTTGTTCTCTAACAACAGGTTCTCTAACCTGTTTCAGGATATTGATTTTGGTATTTTATAGAAGTCTTCAAGTCATGAAGAAATAAGCAGGATATATAAATGTTCAAGTGTTTTGATTTAAATGTTTTATTGAAAATTCACCCCTAATTCGTTAAAGGAGAAGATGGAAAGCCTAAAAGCAGTATTTTAAAAGGGTCTTTAGAGACCAATCATTTCTAATCTAAAACCACAGAATTTTCAGTTCAGTTCAATCAGGTGAATATAAAAATATCCCTTATTATTGGCTGGTCAACACTTAACTCTATATCTTATCTGAGACACCATTCTTACAATTTTTTTTTATAATGTCATGTAATACATTTTTTTCTATTTTTTTATTATTTATTTATTTATTTATTTTTAATTTGTCAGAGAGAGAGAGTGCGAGCAAGCAAAGGCAGACAGAGCCGAGCAAGGAGCCTGTTGTGGGACTTGATCCCAGGACATTGGGATCATGACCTGAGCCGAAGGCAGTCACTTAACCAACTGAGCCACCTAGGCGTCCCCATTCTTACAATTTTTTTAAATGGTTTTATTTATTTATAAGAGAGAGAGTACACACAAGCAGCAGGAGTAGCAGGCAGAGGGAGAAGCAGGCTCCCTGCCGAGGAAGGAGCCCAATATGGGACTTCATCCCAGGAACCTGGGATCATGACCTGAGCCAAAGCAGACGCTTAACTGACTGAGCCATCCAGGTGGCCCCCATTCTTAAAATTATAGCACAACAAAGCTACAGAAGAAAAGAATTCAAAAGGGGAAGGGTTATATTTAGGTTACATATAGGGTCATATTTTATATTAATAATGATATAAAGTACTGTTGTAACCCACCATTTGTAGGTCCTGTTAGTCTTATATTAGCCTTTGATTAAGAGCCTGATTCTAAGTCCAACATTAGTAATTAATGAATTATTAAGAACTAATAATTAAGGTGATTTTAGGAATAATATTTTTCATGAAAAAATTCTTCCATTGGTAGAGAGTGATTACAGAGTACTAGAAGTTAGATAAATAGAATATAGATAGAGATAGATGATGATGATAGACAGATATTCAGATAAATTGAAAGCTTTATGATATAGTACTGAAAATAACACTAATTTTCCTGGACATAATTTCCAGTATGGTGAAAGTTGAAAAATACTTCAATATACAATTTCTGCTATTTATCTCAAGGCAAGAGGAAACCACTGAATGGTCTCCAGTATAAAGACAGTTTAAGTCATGTCATTTACTTATTAACTTGTACAAAGCACAGGTCAGCAGCATATAATACACCTACAAAAGTAATTACTGGTCTTGGTTTGTAACACTTCAGGGTTTCTCTCCTTATCTTGAAGAGTGTCATAAAATTATCAAAACAAAATTATCATCTTTGATTTTTTTAAAACAAGTCAAGACTTTGCAAAAGAACTCAGGGAATATAACAAAGTAAAAAATGAGATATTGCCACTCAAAATTGCAGGAGATCAACAATCTTTGCCTATAATAACTAAAGAGATTGATGGCTAAAGTCAGGGAAATTACTCCAAAAATCTATGGAGAGATTAATTTGCCTGGTGCTATAGCTCCATCCAGTGGCAGTTAATGCTAACCTGGGCCATGAGGATTATAGCCAAATATTAGAGCAAGAGAAGAAAGATATTCACTGTGGAAATGAGTCTTCTGCAAATGATCAGGTCCCAATCACACTAGGACAGCCTTGTACCAACATGAATTATTTCACATTATTCAGAGTCTCAAAGCTGCAAGAACACCTAAAATGAGGAAATTAAATCGTTCAAGACACCACAGTTATGTCTACAATGTGTAAAGAATCCAGTGGAAAGTGAAAAATTAGGTTAAGTGTCCAAATATTTGCCTGCATAAGTAAGAACCCTGAGGCCGACTTTTCCACTATATTCCTGAGTAACATATTTATTTCTGAGATTAGAATCTAACTAAGCATCTTTCCTTCACTGTTTTCTCTGATTTCCATGACGTTTCTTGTGAAATGTTTCTCTCTTTGGTATGTAACTTCAATGTAAAAGAATTTATCTGCCAGGTCACAGCTGTATCCCAGCCTCAAAACAGTGCCTGTCTCTCATTATATTTTGAATACATATTTATTGAATTAATGAAGAAATGTGATTCTTCTAAAGATACTTTAGAGATGTGGTCATTTACTCTTTATGTTCATAAAAACCTTTGAGAGTCTGATAAAAGCAATAAACTCTCCCTCCCAAAATATGCATATATAATTATGCATACAGTTTCAAGGGTTTCTTGGACGCTGTCACTCATGTTCATGGGCCAAAGGTTAAGAAGTTCTGTTCTAAAAAGAACTTTAAGATCAACTTCGTAATTGGGAAATTGAGATGATCTATTGAATGCATTATTTTTGCCTGCATTGCTGCAATGGTTAATTGTCTCAGATCCTGGTCTGAGAAGAGCTGGACTTACTGGTGGTGAAATTAAAATTAATGGGGAAACTGGGATGCCTGTGTAGCACAGTAGTTAAGCGACCGACTCTTGGTTTCTACTCAGATTGTGATCTCAGAGTTGTGAGATGGAGCCCAGCATCTGGCTCTGTGCAGAGCACAGAAAATGCTAAAGTTTCTCTCTCCCTCTACCTCCACCTCTCTCTCTCTCACTCAAATGAATAAATAAATCTTTAAAAACATTAATGGAGAAAAATTAGTTCTATTTGAAAGCCATACTGAACACCAAAAAAATGAAACACAGAAAAAAAAATTAATCTGATAGATTAATAGAACATTTATTTTATGTTTGTCCCCCCCCCACCGACACACACACACACACACACACACACACACACACACACGTATTCTTCACGGGGATGTGTCCAAAATTATCTGAATAATCAACAGCCTGAGAAGAATGAGATTCACCAGGTCCAAGGACACTGAAGAATGCACTCCTGGGATTTTACCCCCATCTTGGCGAAGGGTCAAGTCTGTGCCCAGACACTTCCCCATAAGGCAATAATTCTGCTGCTCAAAATGCCTTGACACCAAGAGAGTACCAGGCTCTGGGCCCTGAAATCTTTCCTGCACCAGTAGTTGTACAACCTCCCTTTCCTGTGCCCTAGGTTCTGCAACATTTTCACACCAGTACTTTTGTTGTAGAACATAAGAATTTTCCAATTATTCTCTCACAGAGTGTTTCTATGAGCAGAGCTGGTACTGGGTCTCAACGTTGGGGGTTGCCTAGGTGAAATTTAAAACTGGCCCCCATATACAGAAGGCAGGGAGAGACTAAAGAAAGAGGCAGGCCACTCCAGTTTGGTGGATGGCAAGTTGCAGCAAGGGAACAGCCCTCTGCACCAGTGTGCCAGAATCTTAAAAGCTTATATTAGAAGCCTTAACAGGGTTCAGGCATAAATATAGTCCAGGTGGCTTCAACAATACATTACTTTCTCAAGGATGCATCATTTGAGCTAGTATGGGAATCGAGATAGAACATACATTCCAAGGACAAGGGATGGAGTAAGGAGCCTGTGATTGCCTGGGTCCTGCTTGTGGGTCAGCTGGTAGTCAGAGGCTCTCGATGACTTCCTCCAAACCTAGCCAAGCTCATGACAGCACCTACTTTAATTCAGTTGAACCATTATTTATTGATACCTCCTATGGCCCAGACTCTACTAACCACAGTGGAGATGGTGGGGGTCGGGGGGGAAGCTCAGCAGTTCCTGAGAGAATTAAAAACATATGCTTACATAAAAATTTGTTCATAGTGTTAGTGTTCATAACAGCCAAAAAGTGGAAATAACCCAAATGACCATCATCTGATGAATGGCCAAACAAAATGGGTTGAATTGCTAAACGACTTCATGCAACGAAATACTTATTCAGCCATAAAAAGGAATGTGTTGACATATGCCATACAACATAGATGAATCTTAAAAAACATTATGCTAGGTGAATGAAGCCAAACATAGGAGGCCAAATATTGCTGATAACATTTGTATGAAATGCACAGACTAGGCAAATCCATAGAGACAGGTAATAGATTAGCAGTTTCCAGAAAAAGTTAAAAAGAAGGAATTGGAACTAACTGCTACTAAATGCAGGATTCAGGGGAGGAGGATGAAGAAGTTCCGGAATTAGATCATGGTGATGGTTGCAAAACATAATAAATACACTAAAGACAACCAAAGCGTACACTTTAAAGTGGTGAACTCTGAGCTGTGTGAAATAAATCTCAATTTTTAAAACATTATTTTAAAAAGTCAAGCAGCCAGTGAGCAACTTTGGTGAGGATAGTGATTGAAAAGGGTCACACAGGGGGTTTGAGGGATCTGGCTGCGTTTTTCTTTCTTGATTTGGGTGGTAGTCACACAAATGCTTGCCTTAAGATAGTTTATTAAGCCATGCATTTGTTTTATGTATAATTCTGAATGTATGCCGTATTTCACTACAGAATTTTTTAAGAGAAAGTAAGAGACATTAAACTAATATCTCTACAGTATTATTTCCAAAAAGAAATTAAAGTAACAAAATTAACATAGAATTTTATTTCTTTGAAAGTTATATAAAGGAATATGTATATTTAAAACAGTGAATTTTTATACATACTGTATGTATCGGTATCATTACATATTCATATACTTCAAATAGGTCTCTTAGTAGATATGCATTGTTGAGGAACCTCCTTTCTGGCCTCAGTGTTGACCACCCTGTGTCCTTTGATCACAGAGCCTTCTCTCCCAACATGCTTCCAGTTCTCTGTATTCAACCATCAACAGACCCTTCCCCTGTCAGAAGTATTCTTCACCCTGTCCCTTTCTATCCCCTATCTTTCTTGCACGCCTCTTACTCCTCCCTCAAGTTTCAGTGGAAGTGTCTCTTCCTCAGGAACCAAGTGATAGCCTCACATTATTGTCTCACAGCACTCTATGCTTCTCCTTCATAGCACTTAGCAAAATTGAAGTTGACTATTTGTGCAAGTCTTTATCTAATACTTCTTGCATCTACTAGACTGTAAGCACCATGAAAACAACAAGCATCAATGTCTGATTTGCTACTGTATCCCAGCAACTAGCCTGGTACATGGTACAGAATAAATGAAGGAATGAGTGGACTTTTATGTATTTATTCCCTTGCATTCCCTTAAGTTAAAACTTAAGAAATTTTATGATGAATGTAGATGCCAAATAAGACAACTGACGTACATACTTAGCCTAGGACAGTGTCAGACTCCATAAATATTTATTGCTTAATAAATATTGAACAATATTATTATGAGTCAATAGTTGGCCATAAAGTCATGAAACATTTACTGTAAGTTGAGACTATTCTTAATCTCTCCTGATATACTGAATTTCCATAAATAAGAAGAAAATTTAAATGTAAGTTCTCTGTTTTAACATCTGTGGCATTTAATAAAAATTCTATAGCAATGAAACCGGTACGGCCCATATCACTGGCTTGGGATGTTATATTTGGTCACATCTTGTATTTTCCACTGAATAGCTTTCCCACCACCTGCCTTCATTAATTGAAGGCCAATTATCTCTCTCTTGAGAGCTACCTTTCCCACTTTCCCAGAGGCTTAATCATTCTAAATGCCTGCAGAAAACAAGCTCCCTTAACCCAACACAGCTGTTGTTTCTGTCACTGCCACAAGATGTCAGTGTTGAAAACCAGGTCTTCACAATCTGAGGGATACATGTCTTCTTTAACCTGTCACAAAACCCTTTACAATCCTAGTACCAGAATAACTCCACACTTGAATATAAATTCACAGCTCTCTAATATCCTATTCAGGTTCTCGATTTTTTTCCCCCAAGTTATGACAATGAAGCCAGAGTGGCTGAGTCTAAGGGATTTACAGTCTCAACTACATACAATGTCACAACTAGCCTGCTTGTGACCGGCAAATCAGGTGCCTCCAGTTCAAATACATCTCCTTGATACGTTTTGTTAATCCACACTCTTTGAAAATTCACAGAAGGTTTTTCACACAAATGAGAAGGATGTGGGGGGCCTGGGTGGTTCAGTCGGTTAGGCGTCTACCTTCAGCTCAGGTCATGGTCCTGGGGTCCTGGAATTGAGCTCCGCATCAGGCTTCCTGCTCAGCAGGAAGCCTGCTTCTCCCTCTCCCTCCGTCCTCTCCCTGCTTGTGCTTCCTCTCTCTCATTCTCTCTCTAATAAATAAATAAATAAATTGCAGGATTTCCAGTGTCCCTTGAATAATATTGCAATATTGAGCTCTTACCTGACACAGGGGCAACTTTCTAGAGATGAGTTGCAGGTACCTCTTTCCAACTCCTCCATGCCAGATTACACAAGGCACGCACTTCTCTACAGTCTTATCCACTCCAAATTCATTCTTTGATACTGGCTGTTACCTGCCACTGAATTTATGATGCCTGTTTTAGGCCCTGATGTTTATCCAAGATTGATAGTATTAACAATGCCAGTCAGTGCCAAATTTTCCCATCACAGAAGTCTCCAAGGCTCTTCCTCCCACAAGACTCATTGACTCCCCCACTCAAACATCCAGCAGCAAACTGAAGACAAGGCCAGCTACATAATTTGTAAAGCCCAGTGCAGAAGGAAAATACGAGACCTCTTGTTCAAAAGGCAGGGGGGGAAATGACAATAAAAATACTACACTATAAAACATTTTCTTTTGTTCTACTGTCCTCCTCTCACAGTGTCATGGTGGCTTTTATTTGATATATAGTGGCAAGTTCCCTCAGACATGGGAATACTTACAGTACAAGTGCAGACCCTCACTGGTATCTAAGGATCCCACCTGCGATTCTGTGCATATGGCCAACCAACAGCAGGATTCGTCTTCCTGTAGCTGCCAGGTGCCTGCCACAGCCTTGGGCATGGAAGACATCTCCCCTTCTCGTGGCCCTGCTGTCCCAGTCCATGGTGGATAGGCAACCATCAAGGGCCCATAACCTCCGTGCCATGATGCATTTGGTACTTGGATGAAGAGGGCAAAAGACTCTCCCCCAACAGTTCACCCACCAAATATACCATGCAGTTGCCAGCCCAGGGAAAGGATGTCTACCACCTTGTACTGCTTCCAGATGCTATGACGCATAAGCTGACCATGAACTTCCCATGTTTGCTCACATGCCACTACTCGGGCCAAAGAGGGACAAGAGAATGTTTCCTACAGCATCCCCCCAACCTCCTCATTGCCAACCCAAGCTGGTTGCCACCTTGCAGAGGGCTACAGCAGTCAGGAAATGCAGACAGGGTGCAGAAGGCTGAGCATGGCCAGGATGTCAAGGACTGGGGAGCCCACAGCTATGAACCCAGGCTGGGGAAGTGATAGGAGGGACCAGGAGTAAGCTGGGGCTCCAGTTCCCCAACATATACTCCTTTGTGCCGTTATATGCGCATACAAAATACAAATTCTAAGACAAAATTAATAAGAATTTCATAATAGCTACAGAGCATCAGACCCCAAATGTGGGGCACTTCTGAGGAGGAGATGTACGATTGCACTGATCCCACACCTGTGAAGCCAGCTCTGCCAGCAGACCATGGAATTTGAGAAGTATCTTTGTCAAGCCACAGAAAGTTTGTTACACTTTTCCTCTAGGGCCATGGGTGCCTACTCTTTATGTTTCATAAACTAGTAGTGTACCCGAGGTACTCATGTCTCTAGGAAAATCTGTTTCAAGAAAGGTTTCCTCTATCCACTTAGGTATAGAGGTAGCTGGCAGCTTTTTACCAAAAACAGAACAACAACAACAACAATAAACTCTATATCACCAAGCACTGTAGTTAGGAAAAGCATATGCTCTAAGAAATTGAAACTTTCTGAGGAAAGCAATTAAATCATTAGTAGGCTAAAATGGCAACAATAATGATAAACACATAGACAACAGCCACTTCGATGGTATCTCAATAAAAGAAAGGATTTCACAAGCACATTTGTATTCATTCAGATATGATTACTACTCTTCACTTTTAACTGAATTTGGTAGCAAAGAAAACTAATATAAATGCATATTTTTTCAAGTGTTGGAAGAGAAAAAGGTCCTCCACATTCCCTCTCCCTGCCCCTCACAGAGTGCCTTAAATCCTTGGAATTTCCTACAAGATAACAAAGATAAAGTTGTCTCAGTATTCTTAACAAACCGGGTTCAACCACACCTGAGTATATGTTAATGAAGTGACCTTCGGAAAGGGCCTAAGGCTGGGGGCTGACCTTGGGGAGAACCAACCGTGTGATTAGAGGGTTGAAACTTTCAGTCCTATCCCAGATCTCTGGGCAGGGAAGGGAAGTTGGAGATTGAGTTAAATACCAATGGCCAATGATTTAGTCAATTGTGCCTATGTAATGAAGCCTCCATAAAAACCCAGAAGGACAAGCAAGGTTCAAAGAGCTTCCAGGTTAAAGAAACCGGCGTTTCCACATGCCACCTTGCTAGGCCCCAAACTCTATGAGGACAGAAGCTCCTTTGTTTAGGACCTCACCCTATTTATCTCTTTACCCGGCTATTAATTCATATCCTTTGCCACCCCATGTAATAAACTGGTAATCTAGCAAGTAAACTGGTTTCCTGAGTTCTGTGAGCCACTCTAGCAAGTTAATCAAACCCTAGGAGAGGGTAATGGGAATCCCTGATTTATAACTAGTGGGTGACAATCTGGGCTTGTAATTGGCATCTGAAGTGGAGGACAGTCTTGTGGAATTGAGCCACTAATCTGTGGGATCCGATCAAATCTCTGGACAGACAGTGTCAGAACTGAGTTTTGTTGGACATCCAGCTGCACGGTGGTGTGGGAAATCCCATACCCAGCCCACCATACCACACTGTAATTGGTGGCCAGAATCATGATATGGTATGTTTTATTAGGAGAAGTTACCGAGTCATATTGGCCAAAGTTTCCTGATGATCATCAAAAAACAAATATTAATTGGGTTATGGACATTGGGAAGGGTGTGTGCTATGGTGAGTGCTGGGACAGACGTGTACGCCTGGGGCAAATAATACATTATATGTTAATAAAAATAATTAATTTAAAAATCTTAAAATGAACAGCCTACAGCTTAATGAGGAGGCTCCGCTTTACTTCTTAATTAAACAAGGGCTGGTAAAGAGCAGAGAGAATTCATTTTCTTTCTTCGTCTCATCTCCTTTCTCTGTCTCATCTCCTTTCTCTTTCCATCTATACACATCACATTCCAAGTATCTCTGAACTTCACCACCTTTTCTCTGTTTGAGAGGAAGCATATCTGACTATGACCTTGATTCATATGATTTGAATTTAATGCTCTGTTTATGTTGTAATGTCAACATGGAGGTTACTATGATTTCATTACGTATGTATCAGGCATGTGGTGGTCACTGGCTCAGGTTGTAGCAATAAGGATACTAGAGAAACAAAAATGTATATTAATTTTATAAGAAATAAATCATTGTGAAAACATTCAATTTTATTTCATGGTCTGTTTATTATTTCAAAATTCCCTTCCATAATGTCAATGGTGTTAATTTTAATATCTGAATGTCTACAATACACAAATGGTTTTGTAACCATTCCAATAAGAAAACTGACATTAAATGAACATGAAAGGGAAAATTTTGCTATCTACTACTCTGGAGGATTATCCTATCAATATGCTTAATCTAATCAGTACATGATTATGTGATTTTCTGCCACTGTGTTTCTTTGCTATCTTTGGGGGGAAAATTCCTTTTCAAATCCTAGTTTCAAAGAGCTTTGATAGGTCTTCAGGGCTTCAGTATACTTTAGTATACTTTAGTAATTCTGACCTCCTCCATTCCAGAGGCTTCCGTACATTTGAGTAAACCACTTCCATGGCCCCACGTTGAAATTTGTCTTCAACCAACTCTAATGCTTAGTCCCAAAATACCTGGGACTACAGGTTTCTATCATGCCAGTTCTCTCATTTATCCCCCACTTTTAGTTCTAGACTACGCGTCCTTGACTTGTCCATTGACCCTGCTGGCCTCATATCCTTCCCTATCTAAATTGAACCCTATGGTTTATCTCTTGATGACCATTTCTCTCCACCAAGTTTAACTCCCTAGATTTTGTGTCTAATTTCATAAGAACTTCAACACAATTTATAACTTTTATTAGTCCTTTGTTTTGTCTTTCATGTATATACTTAACATTCACCTGTGCTCCTAATCTCACCCTAACCTCCTCATTTTCCGCAGATGTTCTTGCCTTAACTGCCACTGCATAAGTTAAGTCTGAATCATCTTCCTCCTTTTCTTCATGCTCAGAGAAAGAGCATGGTTAATTCTCTACCCTTATCATCACCTCGTGCCTCCCCAAATTTCCACTTCCTTGTAGACCTTGCTCCAACTATTTATCTCTCCTGAATGTTCATCCTTTCTCTCTCTACTAGGTCTTTTTTTTTTTTTCAGATTATAGTATGCCCAACTTTCAGCCATTTTTTTAAACAACTCAACAAAAAACATCTTCTCCTGATCCCATAGTCATGACACTTTTTCCTACCTAATGCATGGGTTTTCCTACCTAATGCATCTTACTTATCTTTACCTCATTAAATCCAAATTACAGTGCATGTATAAATTTCTTAAGAGAAATCATTCTTGCTGCCCAAGACTGATCATTTCCTTTGTCAAACCCTTTCAATAAACTGTGTTCCCTTCACACAGAGAATTATCTCAATTTGTAATTATATATAATTTAGCATGATTCATTTATAAATTTTCCTCCTCACCACTCTCAAAACTTTGGGAGAACAGGCATGTGTCTGTTTTTTGTTTGTCTTTTTCTACATAAGAATTTATTGTTTTCACATTATAATATTTTTGTTTCCAGTAAAATTTATTTTTTTGGTTTTCTTTTTTTATATATTAGTCACCATACAGTACATCATCAGTTTTTGATGGAGTACTCCATCATTCATCATTTTGATAAACATTGTCCCTCCAATATATTACACAGAACCTAGAATGTATTTGGTGTTCAATAAATGTTTATAAAGGAATGGGTAAGTTTATTGACTATTTCTCATACATCCCTCTTTTAAAAGCATATCATAGCTCCTTAATCCAGAAAAACTAATATGAGTCTTTCAGTTGAAACAAAACACCTAGTTTTTTCTTCATATTGGCAATGCTAAAAAGAAAACAGAGCATATGTAGAGAAAAAAAGCAGTCATTGGCTGGGGAAATGGTAAGCCAATTCTCTGCCATTGTGGGAAATGAATTTTTTGAAGCTTCTTTCTTCCTCTGAACCATTTAATTTTCATATTATTGCCCACTAAAGTGAATAATAGGCTAATTCTAAAGGAAAACTTTGAAAAGTTTTGGTTTGGGCACCTGGGTGGCTCAGTCATTAAGTGATTGCCTTCGGCTCAGGTCATAATCCCAGGGTGCAGGGATGGAGTCCCAAACTGGGCTCCCTGCTCAGCAGGAAGCCTGCTTCTCCCTCTCCCACTTCCCCTGCTTATATTCCCTCTCTCACTGTGTCTCTCTCTATCAAATAAATAAAATTAAATTTAAAAAATTTTTTGTTTTATAGATCTACAAATATTTTGAAATCTCTCCTATTTATAAAATGCCTATGTGACAAATGTTAATTTGGCCTATTGACTTTTTTCGAGGCAATATACTATGTAATAGATCATACATCCACAGTGATCTTCATTCCTGAATATGACTACTTCAATATGCCAGAGAAAAAGTTTTCTTTGACAGAAGGAAGATTAGCCAGCCCAACTTCAATTTCACATTGAAGCTAGGACTTTGCTGCCCAAGACTGATCATTTCCTTTGTCAAACCCTTTCAATAAACTGTGTTCCCTTCACACAGAGAATTTTAAGTCCCCTAATGAAAAGATGATGAATGCGGTATAAAAATATGATAATAGACTATTTTTAGTGAGAAATTTTAATAATCTATCAATGATTAATTTTTCGTTGATTTTACATGTGCTTTTTTTCCAGAAGATATGATTTTGGTTCTTTCCCACAGAGATTTAAATTTTGTCTTTTTCAATACTCTTCTATTCTTATAATGCATTGTCCATCAAAGTATCTGCCTTGGATTTGTCTAAAATAAAGGATGAAAAAATAACCCTTTAAAAATGTTGTATTATGGGGGCGCCTGGGTGGCTCAGTGGGTTAAAGCCTCTGCCTTTCACTCAGGTCATGATCCCAGGGTCCTGGGATCGAGCCCCGCATCGGGCTCTCTGCTTGGCAGGGAGCCTGCTTCCTCCTCCTCTCTCTCTCTGCCTGCCTCTCTCCCTACTTGTGATCTCTATCTGTCAAATAAATAAATAAAATCTTTTTAAAAAAAAATGTTGTATTATGAATTTACCAAAATAAAACTGCCATCAGAGAAAATGTATTCCTCTTCCTCTCTTTATTTTTTTCTTACATGAATACGAAGTAGTAGGCTTTGCTGGTCCTCCAATAGTTCTACCACAGAATAAATTTAAGTTAAATTCCTGAGATAAGTTTTAGCTGGTATTTCTATTTGTACAGACATAATCATGTAGACAGATGTCTAAACTAATAATAATTTAAACCTTAAGGAAAACATTTAGCTAAACATATGTAGCTGGCCTATCGATAAAGAGTTCAATTATGTGTTACTATATTAGAAGTAATGCTACTAAGCAAAAGAGAGTCCTCTTTGTAAGTCCTCATAGGTAAGTCCTCATTGTGTTACGTTCTCGTTAAGTTTTGTGTCCAAAGGACTGATATTTACTAAGGCTTCCTGATGATATTTAGCAACAATGCTAACTGTAAGAAAGGAGACATACCTCAGCAAAATATTTGGCTTATAAACATTTAGGGAATTAAGGAGTTTGTAAGTGATTATTAACACAAAGAAATGCATAGCTAAGTAAAGGAAAATGAAGTAGGAACTATTAATGTTTCTCATAGTTAGCATATAAGCCTAAAATGTGGATTTAAATTATGGTGTATGCATAGATGAGTCTTTAAAGACACATTGTGGTGTCAACATCAAAATAAGCTCAGAGCACTGGAGTACACCCTTTCTAGTGATAGCTATAGACCATTAACTTACTAACAAAGGTACCACCTCAACTTGCCTTGAAACTCCTAGTTTATGTCAAACAAGAGTCTTCTTTGAAGAGTGAAACCAGGCAGCATATGTTGATGTGCAAAACTAATACTGTATGGTGATTCCTCAAAAAAAAAAAGGTTAAACATAAAATTACCATATAGTTCAGGAATTTCAATTCTAAAATTGGGCATATAGAAAATAATTGAAAACAAAAAATCAAAGAGATATTTACACACCAATGTACAGCATTACTCAAATGACATTATTCACAATAGCTGAAAGATAGAAAGACCCAAATATCCATCAACAAATGCATAGATTTTAAAAAAGGGATACATTCATTCAATGGAATATCATTCACCCTTAAAAAGGAATGAAACTATGAAACATGCTACAACATGGATGAAATTTAAAGTAGTGCTAAGTGAAATAAGTTGGTTACAGAGTGACAAAGATAAATGATTACATTTATATGAGGTATCTAAAGCAGGCAAATTCACAGAAACAGGGAATAGAATGACAGATGCTAGGGATGAGGAGAGACAACGAAGGAGCTATTGTTTAATGGATACAAAGTTTCAATTTGGAAGATAAGAAAGTTCTGAGGATGGATGGTGGTGATGGTTGCACAACAGTATGAGTGTACTTAATGTCACTGAATAGTACACTAAAAATGATTAAATGGTAAATTGTATGTTATATATATAACCATTTTTAAATCTCATAAAATAGATGTTAGGCATATACCATTTAGAAAATTCAGATAAGCAAAAAGTTCTTATAATTTTACCAATTTCATATAACTACTGTTAACATTATGGGGGGAAACCCTAATACTAACAATTACACTAAATGTGACATGACTATTCACACCCCTTAAGGAAAAAGTAGAACAGTTTAAGCAAAACCAAGTTGAAATGAATCTTAAAGTGCATCTTTTACATATGAAAAACAGAAACAGAGTCCTAGAACATCTAAAGAGCTTCCTCTAACTTCATAGAATTCAAAATACAACTTGACTCTTAGCTAATATTCATTAACAAAAAATATCTGTTGCATAAATATTTTATCCTACCTGCGAAAGAGTTAATTGAAGAGTACCTGGGTAGTTCAGTGGGTTAAGCATCAGACTCTTGACTTCCGCTCAGGTCATGATCTCAGGGTCATGAGATCAAGCCCCACACAGACTCTACACTCAGCACGGAGTCCACTTGAGATTCCCTTCTTCTGCCTGTCCCCCACTTGCATGTACCCAAGCTCTCTCACTCCCTAAAATAAATAAATATATTCTTTTAAAAAAAAAACGTTGAGTCCTAAACAAACTAAATCTATCCACATCCTGGTAATCAATGTGTTTCAAAATTAAAATCTTGCTGAATAAATACAGACAACACAAGGCTTTAGCACTTTACTAATTAGCAGAAAGGTTGAGGAGAGGATAATTAGTATGACATCAGAGCTTCTAGTAGGTATATGAGTACCAGAAATGATGACATTTGAGTCCAACATGATTATTACTGCTTTGTGTTTTCATCTCTTTTTTCCCTATATGTATTGATTTCTCATTATCAGATGGTTTCTCAAAAGCTTAAAAGTTAATCTTTGGTGTTGAAAGGGAAATTGACACACTAAGCATGAGCCATGGCCCTGACTCATACCTCATGTGGACTCACTGGAACAAGAGGAAAAATCTACTTGATCTAGGACATAGTCCTGGAAATTCAACATGGCTTGAATTTTAAGTAAATATATATACACACTCCATGAATGCACCAAAGTTGAGATTTATTAAGAATATGTTTTTAGGGCACCTGGGTGGCTCAGCTGGTTAAGCGACTGCCTTCAGCTCAGGTCATGATCCCAGGGTCCTGGGATAGAGTCTGGCATCTGGCTCCCTGCTCAGTGGGGAGCCTTCTTCTCCCTCTCCCTCTGTGCCTCCCCTTGCTTGTTTTCTCTCTCTCTCTCTCTGTCAAATAAATAAAATCTTTTAAAGAAAAAAAAGGAGTATGTTTTTATTACTCACATGGTCAAAAAAAGAGTGTAGGTTTGTTTTTTTTTGTTTGTTTTTCGTTTTTGTTTTTGTTTTTTTGTCATGTATCATCCTTTATACAATTTTCTTTTTCAATCCAGGGCCTCTACAGGTAAATATATTTGGAAAATCCAACCAGAAGATAAATCTAAACAAAGAAATTATGAGCCTTTGAGATAACTGAGAACCTGCAGAGAGATTAATTAACACACAAGTCTGCTAATTCAGTCTTTGATTTACAGATGCAACTTTTTAAAAATCATGTATCATCCAAAGGTTATAGTTGCTTGAAACTTTTCAATTTGGGGATTTCTCCAAAACTGATTAGAACTTCAGAAATTAGTTTTTATCATTACTGAGGTATTAGGATCTTACAAAACCTTTATCTCCCATGTTCAAATAAAATATACTTTGAAAAATAAACAAATCTGTGTCTAGAGGTTATAGTGACAAGACAGAGGAAAGTAAGTTTTTCTTCCCAGTACCCCTCAAAATGCTTGAAAAAGAATAAAATTACAAAAAACTGATTTGAAATTCAGATGCCTTGAATGTGTCAGAGTTGACCCCTCTCATTTCAGAAAAAAATAAAAACAGTAATTTACAAAAAGTTATTAATTTTAAAGATAAATAAAGTTTAAAATTAAGAATGACAGAAAAAAATTAGAAGGTCCCCAATTTGCTTGCTTTCTTATTCTTATTCCAATTTATTTGATTTAAACACATGAATGAAATGAAAAAAACCCAATTGATAGTACCCAAAAAAATAATAATTACCCAGTCATTGTGTTTCAAACCCAATACCAACACAAAATTATCGTTTATTATTATTATATGTCTAAGCATTCAGTTTTATTTAAAATTATTTCATCCTTTAATTTTATGTTTAAAGTTCCCTTGCCTTACTACTTTCACTTTAGTACCTGCTAAGTTAATCCATAACCCTTAAATTTATCTAAAATAAACTGGCAAATTAAATTGAAGTAGAATGATATCTCAGGATTGGAGTTACACAAGGAATGCTTCTAATGCTTGAGTCTTTCTGGAAGGTTCTAAAGACAGAGGGGGCATCTTTACTGTACACGTTCCAACAGAAAGTTCTCTCTCTACAATGAATGGACTGGACCCTCTCACCACCAGCTTTCTCCTATATATCTGGATTAACAACGGCCAGCCCTTGATATCCATTCCCTTACTTCTACCCTTACCTTCACACAAACACATTTCTGATATTGGAACATATAGTATTTTAAAACTTTTATGTTAGCTAGCTTGAATTTTAGAAAGCAAATGGAGAATTATAGAATTCAAGGGAAAAATAAGAAAAAATAGGCTTTGTTTCTTCTGTATATAAATTAAAGGTAAGTTGAATTACTAAGTCATAAAGTAACAGTGGCATTACAAATGTGCCAACATTTAGGAAGATATACTGATAAGTAAAATGCAGTATGAAAAGGTATGCATTTCAAACAAAATCATCTGTGTAAATTGGTAAAAAAAATTAATCGATTGGATTTATTACATCATGCATGCCTATATTTAGTTTCTTTTTTAAAAAAATTTTTATTTAATTTTTTTTTATTTTTTTATAAACATATAATGTATTTTTATCCCTAGGGGTACAGGTCTGTGAATCGCCAGGTTTACACACTTCACAGCACTCACCATAGCACATACCTTCCCCAATGTTCATAATCCCACTTCCCCTCTCCCCACCCCCCTCCCCCCAGCAAGGGAGTGTAGGTTTTTTAAGTACACACACTGCCTTACTTACCTCACAAACTCACCCAACCTGTTTTTTGTTGTGTGGATAATCCCATTCACATTTCTCTCTCTCTTTTTTAAAGATTTTATTTATTTATTGGTGGTGGGGGCAGAGGGAGAGGGAGAAGCAAACTCCCCACTGAGTAGGGAATCCAATTCAGAGCTCGAAATCAGGACCCTGAGATCATGACCTGAGCTGAAGGCAGGCGCAAAACCAACTGAGCCACCCAGATGCCCCCTTTTACATTTCATATCCCAGAGAAAGGCTAAGTAATTTGTTATTTTTAAAAAAAACTGCCCCTCTCAAAAACAAACAAACAAAATATCATGGTGACATTTCTTGGTAAGTCCCAACATTCTTAAGGTATAAGAGAATACAATAGTAACTTATCCAGAAAGGGAATGTGCACTCTTTCAGTGATCCTTGACCTGCGACTGTTTCCTCCTTCCCTGAATGCTTATTATCCCCATGACCCCAAAGGAAAAATGATTCATCCCATCAAAAATGAACTTTTCGGGGGACGCCTGGGTGGCTCAGTTGGTTAAGCGGCTGCCTTCAGCTCAGGTCATGATCCCAGCGGTCCTGGGATCGAGTCCCACATCAGGCTCCATGCTCGGTGGGGAGCCTGCTTCTCTCTCTGTCTCTGCCTGCCACTCTGTCTGCCTGTGCTCACTCTCTCCGACAAATAAATAAATAAAATCTTAAAAAAAAAAATGAACTTTTCGGGGTATTTATTATTTGAGATTTGGCTGACTCACACATACAATGGAATGTTTTGTTTTTCTTCCTTTGATTTGTTTTATTCAGAGGTTCCCGATCATGGTCTTTGTCACCTCCCATGACTCGTACATGCTTTTCCTTAGGAAGAAATTCTCTTCCTCAAACACCACTTTCTTGATGAGCACCCATGAGTCCTTCAAATCCAAGTTAATAAGAAACCTCCTCTGAGAAGTTTTCAGGCTCATTGGATTTTCTTTTCAACATTTTACTTACTCATTTGAAAGAGACAGAGAAAGCACAAGCAGGAGGAGGAGCAGAGGGAGAGAGAGAAGCAGAGCCCTCGCTGAGCTGGGAGCCCGACATCGGGCTGAATCCCAGGACCTGGAGATCATGACCTGAACCAAAGGCAGACGCTTAATCATCTGAGCCACCCAGGTGCCTCTCTCATTGGATTGATCACATGTATCAGGGTGTCTTGACACAGGCATCTATTGTTCACTTACTCCACTATATTGCAAGATTTTCATGTTCACAGAGGAGAGAAATATGTGCTCTTCTACTTACTACACCACTGCTCTTCTTTCAGGGAGAAAATTTTCTTCACCTCTGTATTAACTGCACCTAAAACAGTGAGTGTCATGTACTAATAGTTCCCCAATTAGCTTTACTTCAATGTTGATTATTTCATTCCAGATTCTAAAATTTAATCTATTACCTTACTAGAGGAGCTGAGACTCAAACTTAGGTCTGTGTCTAACGCCTAAGATAATTCCCCTTCAATATGCTATCTGTTTATCTGTTCACTAAACCTCATTTTTTTTTTCAGCTTCTTGACCATACAGCTAGACTTCATTTCCAACAATACGTAAGTAGAAGTGAAATATGACACTTTAGGGCCTGGTCCCTAAAAATTTTCTACCACTTACTTCTTCTCCTCTCTTCTGGCTAGATTCAGTAGAGGAATCCAAGACCCTAGAAAACGGCAGAGCCACGAGATAGGTCCCTAAGTCACCACATGGAGAAGACCAGATATACCCAAGTAGAACCACTGTGAGAGCAAAACCTACTTTTATATATCTTTAAGCTCTTATTTGAAGATTTTGTTCATCAACTTGCCCACTCGATGCACTTCCAGAATTGTAATTTTCATATTTTTGTTCCTGAATTTTTAAAAGATATATATATACATACACACATTGTGGAAATTTAGAGACAGAAAAGGAATAAAGAAGAGAAATAATCCTCACCATTCAAAGATAAACACTATTTTATTTTTGTTTACATCTTCACAGTTTTCTTTCTGAGGAGTCCAGGGGGATGGCAGGTGTGGATATAGTAGAGAGAACAGAGATCTTATTTGAAAGATGGAAGTAGAGGTTTTCTTATGAAGAGAACTATTTTTGCTTCTTAACGGATTATTTCACTGTGAAGTGATCACCCCCCCAGTTTATAGTATAGAAAGCAGAAAAATAAAAAATTCTATTCCTCTGCATAATAAGTAAAAGAATTTTGAGATTCCCTGGGCAATGTAGCAGCTTAAGAGAGGAGTGAAGGAGCCAGGACCAAGAGAGAATAAAAGGAGGCTGGTGAGAAAGGGAAAGTTTCCATCAGGATAGGATAACACCAGGACCTGGAACAGCAATACCCCTGAGAAGTTCCCAGCACTGGGGATTCCCAAGACACACTGAAGAACAGGAATGTCTACTATTCACGCTTACATTGCTGCCACGTTGTGCCTTGCTAGCCTAGAATGCAAACCCCCTTCTACCCCTAAATATAACCCCATTAGACCCCTGGAAGTTTAAAAAAGTCTCACCAAGGGGCACCTGAGTGGCTCAGTGGGTTAAAGCCTCTGCCTTCGGCTCAGGTCATGATCCCAGGGTTCTGGGATCGAGCCCCGCATCGGGCTCTCTGCTCCGCGGGGAGCCTGCTTTCTCCTCTCTCTCTGCCTGCCTCTCTGCCTAGTTGTGATTTCTCTCTGTCAAATAAATAAAATAAAAAAAAAAAAGTCTCACCAACATGAATGCATGTATGAGTTGTGTTTTAAGAAAATTAAGGGAAATGGCAAGATGTAAGATACAATAGAAATTAGAGTCTCTGAGGAAGCAGGACATCAGAGGAAGAGAGAACTAGGAGAAACATAGGGTTCTTCCTTCCTACATAACATGACATATACATTTGCTCAATCTTTAATGTCCCTGAAAATATGCTTTCTAATGGCTGAATGCCATTCCAGTGTATGACAACACCACCTTCTTAATTTTGCCCCATTTGGTGTGCTTAGATTATTTCCAGTTCCCCACTATTACACATAGTTCCTCAGTAAACATCCTCTTACATAAAATTTGGGTTCCAATCCATTATTTCCTGACTTAGTCAAGGCTCCTTTTGTTGTAATGAACAAAAATCCACTCAAATCTGCTTAGGTTCATTTGTAATGAATAAAAATCCACTCAAATCTGTTAAGAAGTGCAACTTAACATAAGGATCCAGGATTACTGCACAAAACCACAACCTCGTGTAATCAGTCTGAGAAACAGGGGAGCTGTAAAATCACCAGCACCTGCATCTCAGTGCTTCTTCCCAAGGACACCCATTGTCACATATCTCTGTCTCTCTATGCGTGTATGAGAGAGAGAATTTACTATTAATATTAATATTACATAAACTATAAAAGATATACAGCAGGTTCTACTCCATTCCTTCTAAGAAATTGCTAGATGCCCTATAACTAACTACCAGGCTACTTTCCTTACAAGTCCTATGTCATATACTTTTTAGGTCTCTTTTTCTCACATACATTCTTACTCCATGTGTTTACAATGGGAAACTGACTTTGGGACCACATTCAGTCCTACTCATTCAAAGTTTACAAATTATAGAAATGGCCACTTAATACATGCACTCTTTCTCACTTGAGTGCTCTGTCCTTTGAGAATGCTTACTACATTCTGTCTGCAGAAGGAGGCTTCTTCAGTATAAGGAGTGGGGAAGGGACAGGGATCTGCATCTTCTCCACAATCCTTCACCGTTTCTGCCCTTGTAGCCATATTGGGATCTTGAACCTAGCAAGCATTTGACTTCATTCTTTTTCACTTCTTTGGTTTTTCTATTCTTTTTGTGCTCCGTGGAGGTGTCTGTCTTGTTTTTGAGTTAGTCCTGTTCTTTCAGATATCTCCTTAAAAAATTATCTATCATTGATCTTTGACACAGAGAATATGTATCATAGCCTGGAAGTCCCCCCACTTAACACTTCTCTTCCTTGTACCTATTGACTTTCTCTCCACCTAAAACATTCTAACATGGGGGTCTTCCCCCAGGGTCTAGAGAAGGAGGGCATGGGCTGGGAAGTACCACAAACTATGTGTGTACACATCCTTAGAGTAAGTTCCTAGAAGTGGAATTTCTGTCTCAGAGGTATAATAGTTACACATTTTGATATGTATTGCAAAATTATCCTCCAGAATACTTAAATCAAGTTATGCTTCTACTAGCAGTATGAGAGAGTAGCCAACACTATGTATTCTCAGGAGCTATGATTTAAATTGGCATTTATTCAAGATTACATCTGTCAAGGTCAAAGTCCTGCATTACCTTCCCCATTTGTCATCATAGTCATACTTCAGGGAAAACAATGTTGAGATAATAGCATGGCACTTCCTGGATGCCAATCAGAGTTCTCTTCCCATCAGTGTGCATCTTTGGACTACCTTCACGTTCTTGCATGAATGCAACTGAGCATATGAGATGTGTAATATTGTGATTTATAATAAATATGTATTTGATCTTCATCCCTGTTTCTGGCACAGAGTTCCTTTTAAAACATTTGAAATTTCCTGAATGATAAGAGCCACACAGGTGTTGATATTCATAACAAACCCCTTTTCACCACACCTGAGTTTATATTAAGTCACCTGAGGTGACTTTTGGAAGCCACATCAGGATAAGGGGTGGTTGCCAGGGGAACCAACCATGTGATTAGAGGGTTGGAACTTTTAGTCATACCTTCAGATCTCTGGAGACAGGGGAGAAGAACTGGAAGTTGAATCACTTGCCAATGGTTGTTGATTTACTCAATCATGACTGTGCAATAAAGCCTCCATTAAAAAACCAAAAGAAGGGACGCCGGATGGCTCAGTTGGTTGGACGACTGCCTTCGGCTCAGGTCATGATCCCGGAGTCCCGGGATCGAGTCCTGCATCGGGCTCCCAGCTCCACGGGGAGTCTGCTTCTCTCTCTGACCTTCTCCTCGCTCATGCTCTCTCTCACTGTCTCTCTCTCAAATAAATAAATAAAATCTTAAAAAAAAAAAAACAACCAAAGAACATGGTTCAGAGAGCTTCTGAATTGGTGAACAGGTGGGGCTTCTGACAGAGTTGCACACCCAGAGAGCATGGAATCTCCATACCCCTTTTCACATACCTTGCCCCATGCATCTCTTCTACCCAGCTGTTCCTGAGTCATATCATGTTATAACAAACTGGTTGTAGTAGGCAAAATGTTTCTTTTATTTCTTTAGCCTCTCTATCAAGTTAATTGAACCCAAGGAAAGTATCATGGGAACCTCTCATCTACAGCTTCTCAGTCAGAAGCATAGGTGACAACCCGAACTTGCGACTGGCATCTGAAGGGTCAGAGGAGAAGAGGGAGTCTTGTAGGACTGAGCCCTTAACCTGCGGGGTCTGATACTATCTCCAGGCAAATAGTATCAGAATCAAGTTAATTGCTTGGTAGTGTTGGAAAAAATATATACTGTATAGGATGTCTAGTTAGTATTACATAGAATCTATGGACTAAGCATTAGTATTTTAATACAAATTTTACCAGGATATCTGACGCTAAATCCAGGTCACTTCACTTCCTAAAGGCACATAAGCATGTGTTTATTTTTATTATTTATTATTTGTTATTTATTACATATTTTATAAGTATTTATAATAAATAACATTATTTATTATTTATTACTTCTAGACTAAGCACTAAAATTTTTATTAGAAAAAAATAAATGTTATTAGAATATACCATGTCAAATTCAGGTGAAATGTCTTTCTTTTTTTTATTATTTTTTTATAAACATACAATGTATTATTAGCCCCAGGGGTACAGGTATGTGAATCGCCAGGTTTACACACTTCACAGCACTCACCATAGCATATACCCTCCCCAATGTCCATAACCCCACTCCCCCTCTCCCTATACCCCTCCCCCAGCCCCCCTCAGTTTGTTTTGTGACATTAAGAGTCTCTTATGGTTTGTCTCCCTCCCAATCCCATTTTGTTTCATTTATTCTTTTCCTACCCCCCAACCACCCCCATTGCATCTCCACTTCCTCATATCAGGGAGATCATATGATAGTTGTCTTTCTCCGAATGACTTATTTCGCTAAGCATAATACCCTCTAGTTCCATCCATGTTGTCACAAATGGCAAGATTTCATTTCTTTTGATGGCTGCATAGTATTCCATTGTGTATATATACCACCTCTTCTTTATCCATTCATCTGTTGATGGACATCTAGGTTCTTTCCATAGTTTGGCTATTGTGGACATTGCTGCTATAAACATTCGGGTGCACGTGCCCCTTCGGATCACTACATTTGTATCTTTAGGGTAAATACACAGTAGTGCAATTGCTGGGTCTTAAGGTAACTCTATTTTCAACTTTTTGAGGAACTTCCATGCTGTTTTCCAGAGTGGTTGCACCAGCTTGCATTCCCACCAACAGTGTAGGAGGGTTCCCCTTTCTCGGCATCCTCGCCAGCATCTCTCATTTCCTGCCTTGTTAATTTTAGCCATTCTGACTGGTGTGAGGTGGTATCTCATTGTGGTTTTGATTTATATTCCCTGATGCCGAGTGATGTGGAGCACTTTTTCATGCGTCTGTTGGCCATCTGGATGTCTTCTTTGCAGAAATGTCTGTTCATGTCCTCTGCTCAGTGAAATGTCTTTCTAAAAGCAATGTTTACAACCATCCAAAACAATTACGCAAGGGTTTGAAAAGACTGTGTTCAGAATATAAGAGACTTAGTAGAGTCCCTCTGTTATTTCCCCTAACCTGCAGACCACCTCCTGGATGCACATGGCCAAAAACTCACACACTTGTCCATAAGGAACTGGGAAGCGATGCTCACTGTGTATACCCAGCCTAACATTTCCCGATTTGTTTTCTGTTTTGGGTGGGGTTTTTTGGAGAATGTGTTCTTTTCATTTTTCTCAATACATTATAATTTTATAAGAACTAGGATCAAAGGACTCATCTCCACCTAGCCCCCATGGAACCATTATAGTACTTGTACATACATTATGTCACTGAATACTCATAACAACATTTGAGTAGATATTATTATTATGCCCATTTCACAAATGAGTAATCTAAACTTATAAAAGTAACCAATATAAATTGTCGTTTCTGCCCTCAGGCTCAATTTCTCCCTGCTAGTGATGTTTAGCCTAGATTTTGTTTTGTAGCAAGTTTTTCTTGTTAATCCATGGAATGAAGGTAGTATGGACTCCACATTACTTTGGGGGGTGTCTGCGTGACTCAACATGGGTTATTCTGCTATCTTCTGGTCACAGAGAATGCTTCAGGGATAGAAAGGAATAACTTCTTGTCACACTTGATCTTTCCCTTATGTTTTTTTTTTTTAAAGATTTTATTTATTTATTTGATAGAGAGATCACAAGTAGGCAGAGAGGCAGGCAGAGAGAGAGGAGGAAGCAGGCTCCCTGAGGAGCAGAGAGCCCGATGCGGGGCTCGATCCCAGAACCCTGAGATCATGACCTGAGCCGAAGGCAGCAGCTTAATCCACTGAGCCACTCAGGCGCCCCCTCCCTTATGTTTTGAGCACATTCAAATATTGTAATCAGTTGTCGTTTTCCCCTTCCCTCACTCCACCTAAGTAGAGGTGCGGAGATTTATCTGATTGTTACAGCTGAGAAAAGAACACAGGGCATGTTCACCTCAACAACTTCAAGGATTCTCTGAAGAGTTGGTTCTGTGAGAACACAGAGTCTGCTTTGCTCCCACAGGGACAGGTTGAATGAGCTCTTACAGTGGAAAAAATAGCTGCAGGAAAGGTCTGGGCCACTCTATAATTGCCATGACCTGGTAGTTAATCTGCAACACCTTCAAGTTTAGTTATCATACCCATTTTACCATCATACTAGAATAATCCTCTAAATTATCTTTCCCCACTAATAAAGTAATGTTTTATTTCTCTGCCTTATTAGGTCAAAGAGGTAAATGGCCCAATAAGAGCTAATCCCCAAACTAGGAGAAGGGTAATAGGGAGGAGGGAAGCAACACTGCTCTTTCCCACCGGACTTGAATGGGGGAGGATATGAGCCTGTAAGTCTGTAAAAGGAAGGCAGCCCAAATCAAGGATAAAAGCCAGGTTCTGCTAACATCAGGTGAGTTCCTAAAATCAGTTACTCCTGAAGATCATTCTACAATTTAGACTTCTAGATTAATAATCCAACATATTTCCTTTATTAGTTAAACTGAGATGAGTTGGATTTTCAATTACCTCCAACAGAAAGAGTCCATACAAAGGAATTAGCAAAGGAATACTAAGTAAGAAAACATAAGATAATTGATTGGGGAGTTTGGAGATGGAGGTTCAGGCTGGAATGAACTTCCTAGAGAAAATCTTAGTTTTTGGATCAGTTAAAGACACAATCAGTGAATGATCATTATTACATGCTAAACACAATGATGAATAACACAAAGTCTCTACCCTCAAGTTATTAACTCTAATTGACTGGGGGAAGGCGAACACTAAAAGCCTCTCTCCATATGAAGTGGCAGTTTCAACAGCAGAGCCATTCTCACAGTGAGCTATGAGGGTCCAGGAGAGAGCCTCCATCCATGGGGACTGGCGTGGAGATTATCAGAAGCCAACACCTGAACTGCTCCCTGAAAGGAACAGGACTAGGAGTTGGCTGTGAAAAGATGGCAGCATAGGGCTTTCCAGACCAATGGAAATGAAGTTGCTTAAACAGAGAAGTGTAAAGTAATAGGATATTAGCGGGTAGGAGAGGGGTATTGACTTAGGGTTGTTGGACCCTAAAGGATGAGGAGGAAGATGGAAACGTGTCACATATCTGGAGCATAAGATGCACATGGAGGAAGAGTTGAATCCATGTCAGAAAAATAGGTTGTCAGCAGACTTCAGAGGACCCAAAATGCCATGAGGGACAATGAAACTTAGCCCTTATGATAAGTAATGAGATGAAACTGAAGCACAGCTTTTAACAGAGAATTACATGACAAAAGCCATGTTTAAAAAAAATAATCTGGCAACACACTACAGCACAGATTGGATGCCAAAATACCAATTAGGAGACTATCATATTGGTCAAACTGAGAGGAGGTGAAGACCTGAACTATATAGAACTAAAGAGGGAATTGATGAAAGAAGTAAAGCTAACTACCAGTATTTGCTCTAATCCTATAGTAGTTGGCTTAAAAGTAGGTATTATGAAGAATTTTTTCATCTCCACTTGTATAATGGTTATATGTTAATATGTTTTTCACCATGTCGTTTGCAAGTTCTCAAACACAGGGTCTATGGCTGGTTCTTTGTGATTCTCTTGGCACATAGTAGGTATTTAAAAAATAGTATAAGCTTTAATTGAATTTTCAAATCCAGTTTTGCTGGTTTTATTATTTTTTGTCTTCTTCAAATATGAGTCTATGTTTATTTGATAAGGTTTTATGGTTTGCATTGTTATAAAAGTAAATAGGAAAATGAGTTCAGTAGGACACTGGTCCAGGAGAGAGAATATACAGTGATCCCAGTATTGTTCACAGAATAACCACAAGGAGATATTTAATCCTATTTATCTACTAAAGTTCACCAAGATAAAAAATGAGAATATTCTTTTTTTTTTTTTAGTGGTAAAATTTTGCCATTTTATTTATTTTTTTAGCATAACAGTATTCATTGTTTTTGCACAACACCCAGTGCTCCATGCAAAACGTGCCCTCCCCATTACCCACCACCTGTTCCCCCAACCTCCCGCCCCTGACCCTTCAAAACCCTCAGGTTGTTTCTCAGAGTCCATAGTCTCTTATGGTTCGCCTCCCCTCCCCAATGTCCATAGCCCCCTCCCCCTCTCCCAATCCCACCTCCCCCCAGCAACCCCCAGTTTGTTTTGTGAGATTAAGAGTCACTTATGGTTTGTCTCCCTCCCAATCCCATCTTGTTTCATTTATTCTTCTCCTATCCCCCTAGCCCCCCATGTTGCTTCTCCATGTCCTCATATCAGGGAGATCATATGATAGTTGTCTTTCTCCGATTGACTTATTTCACTAAGCATGATACGCTCTAGTTCCATCCACGTCGTCGCAAATGGCAAGATTTCATTTATTTTGATGGCTGCATAGTATTCCATTGTGTATATATATACCACATCTTCTTTATCCATTCATCTGTTGATGGACATCTAGGTTCTTTCCATAGTTTGGCTATTGTAGACATTGCTGCTATAAACATTCGGGTACACGTGCCCCTTCGGATCACGACGTCTGTATCTTTAGGGTAAATACCCAGTAGTGCAATTGCTGGGTCATAGGGTAGTTCTATTTTCAACATTTTGAGGAACCTCCATGTTGTTTTCCAGAGTGGTTGCACCAGCTTGCATTCCCACCAACAGTGGAGGAAGGTTCCCCTTTCTCCGCATCCTCGCCAGCATCTGTCATTTCCTGACTTGTTAATTTTAGCCATTCTGACTGGTGTGAGGTGATATCTCATTGTGGTTTTGATTTGTATTTCCCTGATGCCAGTGATGTGGAGCACTTTTTCATGTCTCTGTTGGCCATCTGGATGTCTTCTTTGTAGAAATGTCTGTTCATGTCCTCTGCCCATTTCTTGATTGGATTGTTTGTTCTTTGGGTGTTGAGTTTGCTAAGTTCCTTATAGATTTTGGATACTAGCCCTTTATCTGATATGTCGTTTGCAAATATCTGCTCCCATTCTGTCAGTTGTATTTTGGTTTTGTTAACTGTTTCCTTTGCTGTGCAAAAGCTTTTGATCTTGATGAAATCCCAACAGTTCATTTTTGCCCTTGCTTCCCTTGCCTTTGCCGATGTTCCTAGGAAGATGTTGCTGCGGCTGAGGTCGAAGAGGTTGCTGCCTGCGTTCTTCTCAAGGATTTTGATGGATTCCTTTCTCACATTGAGGTCCTTCATCCATTTTGAGTCTATTTTCGTGTGTGGTGTAAGGAAGTGATCCAATTTCATTTTTCTGCATGTGGCTGTCCAATTTTGCCAGCACCATTTATTGAAGAGGTTGTCTTTTTTCCATTGGACATTCTTTCCTGCTTTGTCGAAGATTAGTTGACCATAGAGTTGAGGGTCGATTTCTGGGCTCTCTATTCTGTTCCACTGATCTATGTGTCTGTTTTTGTGCCAGTACCATGTTGTCTTGATGATGACAGCTTTGTAATAGAGTTTGAAGTCCGGAATTGTGATGCCACCAACTTTGGCTTTCTTTTTCAATATTCCTTTGGCTATTCGAGGTCTTTTCTGGTTCCATATAAATTTTAGGATTCTTTGTTCCATTTCTTTGAAAAAAATGGATGGTATTTTGATAGGGATTGCATTAAATGTGTAGATTGCTTTAGGTAGCATGGACATTTTCACAATATTTATTCTTCCAATCCAGGAGCATGGAACATTTTTCCATTTCTTTGTGTCTTCCTCCATTTCTTTCATGAGTACTTTATAATTTTCTGTATATAGATTCTTAGCCTCTTTGGTTAGGTTTATTCCTAGGTATCTTATAGTTTTGGGTGCAATTGTAAATGGGATGGACTCCTTAATTTCTCTTTCTTCTGTCTTGTTGTTGGTGTACAGAAATGCAACTGATTTCTGTGCATTGATTTTATATCCTGACACTTTACTGAATTCCTATACAAGTTCTAGCAGTTTTGGAGTGGAGTCTTTTGGGTTTTCCACATATAGTATCATATCATCTGCGAAGAGTGATAGTTTGACTTCTTCTTTGCCAATTTGGATGCCTTTAATTTCTTTTTGTTGTCTGATTGCTGAGGCTAGGACTTCTAGTACTATGTTGAATAGCAGTGGTGATAATGGACATCCCTGCCGTGTTCCTGACCTTAGCGGAAAAGCTTTCAGGTTTTCTCCATTGAGAATGATATTTGCGGTGGGTTTTCCATAGATGGCTTTGATAATATTGAGGTATGTGCCCTCTATCCCTACACTTTGAAGAGTTTTGATCAGGAAGGGATGCTGTACTTTGTCAAATGCTTTTTCAGCATCTATTGAGAGTATCATATGGTTCTTGTTCTTTCTTTTATTAATGTGTTCTATCACATTGATTGATTTGCGGATGTTGAACCAACCCTGCAGCCCTGGAATAAATCCCACTTGATCGTGGTGAATAATCCTTTTAATGTACTGTTGAATCCTATTGGCTAGTATTTTGGCGAGAATTTTTGCATCTGTGTTCATCAAGGATATTGGTCTGTAGTTCTCTTTTTTGGTGGGATCCTTGTCTGGTTTTGGGATCAAGGTGATGCTGGCCTCATAGAATGAGTTTGGAAGTTTTCCTTCCATTTCTATTTTTTGGAACAGTTTCAGGAGAATAGGAATGAGTTCTTCTTTAAATGTTTGGTAGAATTCCCCTGGGAAGCCGTCTGGCCCTGGGCTTTTGTTTGTTTGGAGATTTTTGATGACTGTTTCAATCTCCTTACTGGTTATGGGCCTGTTCAGGTTTTCTATTTCTTCCTGGTTCAGTTGTGGTAGTTTATATGTCTCTAGGAATGCATCCATTTCTTCCAGATCTCTAGGAATGCATCCATTTCTTCCAGATTGTCAAATTTGTTGGCGTAGAGTTGCTCATAGTATGTTCTTATAATTGTCTGTATTTCTTTGGTGTTAGTTGTGATCTCTCCTCTTTCATTCATGATTTTATTTATTTGGGTCCTTTCTCTTTTCTTTTTGATGAGTCTGGCCAGGGGTTTATCAATCTTATTGATTCTTTCAAAGAACCAGCTCCTAGTTTCATTGATTTTTTCTATTGTTTTTTTGGTTTCTATTTCATTGATTTTTGCTCTGATCTTTATGATTTCTCTTCTCCTGCTGGGTTTAGGGTTTCTTTCTTGTTCTTTCTCCAGCTCCTTTACGTGTAGGGTTAGGTTGTGTACTTGAGACCTTTCTTGTTTCTTGAGAAAGGCTTGTACCGCTATATATTTTCCTCTCAGGACTGCCTTTTCTGTGTCCCACAGATTTTGAACTGTTGTGTTTTCATTATCATTTGTTTCCATGAATTTTTTCAGTTCTTCTTTAATTTCCTGGTTGACCCATTCATTCTTTAGAAGGATGCTGTTTAGTCTCCATGTATTTGGGTTCTTTCCAGCTTTCCTCTTGTGATTGAGTTCTAGCTTCAGAGCATTGTGGTTTGAAAATATTCAGGGAATGATCCTAATCTTTTGATACCGGTTGAGACCTGATTTGTGACCCAGGATGTGATCTATTCTGGAGAAGGTTCCATGTGCACTAGAGAAGAATGTGTATTCTGTTGCTTTGGGATGAAATGTTCTGAATATATCTGTGATGTCCATCTGGTCCAGTGTGTCATTTAAGGCCTTTATTTCCTTGTTGATCTTTTGCTTGGATGATCTGTCCATTTCAGTGAGGGGAGTGTTAAAGTCCCCTACTATTATTGTATTATTATTGATGTGTTTCTTTAATTTTGTTATTAAAAATGAGAATATTCTTTTACAAGATACATGGAAACTTCACATTAAAAAGACTGAGGGGGGATAAGAAGCAGGCCTTGTTGTCAAAAAAAGCACAAGGGAAAATGAAGACAGTAATAACTATTACCTAGATCATTTTCTTAAACTTAGGATTCAGACACCATAAACCCAGGGAGTTTTAAGGTTTTTGGAAGAGACCTAGAGTTTAATAAATAAATAAGTTGCCATTCTCAAGGTTATTTTCTTTTACCTAGATTTTTTTTTTCTAATTGAGAAACCTGATTAAAAGAAAATCAATTTTTAAAAAAGTAAGCTTTGGGGGCACCTGGGTGGCTCAGTTATTTAAGGGCCTGACTCTTGATCTCAACTCAGGTCATGTTCTCAGAGTGCTGGGATCAAGCCCTGTGTCAGGCTCCACACGCAGCATGGAATCTGCTTAAGTTTCTCTCTCTCCCTCTGCCCCTCCCCCATCTTTCTCTCTCAAATAAATACATAAATCTTTTTTAAAATGATAAAAGTAAGGTCTGGTACCACTACCATTAACTACACCACCAATAACTGAAGCCAAACCCTTGATCTTGCTAGAGCTATGAGTGCTCTCACCTTCTGGCAAATATCTTGGGGATTAACACAGTTCATGAAGAAATTGCCATTTCAGGTAATGTCTGGAATTTCTGCAACTGATAAAGCAATGGTTCTCATTTTTAAAGGACAGAAGAGACTTATCTACAGTATTTGTTTTACTGACTTCAGACTGTACCCCCCGGAGATTAGGATTCAACAGACTTGGTGTGGGAATCTTTCAGTGATCACACACCCTTGATGACTCTGAGATAAGAGATCCATGGGCCATGTTTTGAAAATCATGTACTATCTATGTTTCTTATGTCATGAATATCTGGATTAGGGTATGAATCTGACTATTTACTTACTATCTACTTAAAATATAGTGGCACAGATAAAATTTTACTCAATGAAAAGGGAAGGCAGGAAGTGGGTAAGAGAAATACTCTCCGAAAGTAGGTGATGTTTGATTAGAGATTTAAAAGATGAGAAGAAATTTTACAGCTGGAAAGGGACAAGGAGAGAAACAAAGATGAAGAAGGAAAATATATGCAGAAGAATGACAGGTAGATATGGCAAAATATAAGACTATAGATGTAGCTTGGGGTTCCGTATACAGAGCCTGATGTCCTCCGAGGAGCAGTGTACCCTGCAGGTTTGTGGTTCCCAAACACAACACCTGCACCTGGAATCTCCTAATGTTTTTATCAAAATATAGATTCCCATAAATCTAACCAAAGAGGTAAAGGACCTGTACTCAAGGAGGGCCATCAGTACCCCAATGTTTATAGCAGCAATGGCCACGGTCGCCAAACTGTGGAAAGAACCAAGATGCCCTTCAACAGACAAATGGATAAGGAAGATGTGGTCCATATACACAATGGAGTATTACGCCTCCATCAGAAAGGATGAATACCCAACTTTTGTAGCAACATGGACGGGACTGGAAGAGATTATGCTGAGCAAAGTAAGTCAAGCAGAGAGAGTCAAGTATCATATGGTCTCACTTATTTGTGGAGCATAACAAAGAACACGGAGGACATGGGGAGATGGAGAGGAGAGGGAGTTGAGGGAAACTGGAAGGGAAGATGAACCATGAGAGACTATGGACTCTGAAAAACAACCAGAGGGTTTTGAAGGGGCGGGGGGCGGGGGACGTTGAGGAACCAGGTGGTGGGTAATAGGGAGGGCACGTACTGCATGGAGCACTGGGTGTGGTGCAAAAACAATGAACACTGTTACGCTGAAAATAAACAAATAAAAAAAATAATAAAATATATATATAGATTCCTAGGGCCTCCAGCAAACCCGCTGGATCAAATCCCTTGAGGAGAGATCAGGATATGTGGACTTACAAGAAAGGCTCCCAGGCACTCTGATTAGCAGACAGTATGGGAACTACTGTTAAACCAAAGGCTTGTCCAAACTGAGACTCTAGGTCCTTAAGAGAGTATAGCATTTGAGAATTGATATCAGGAAACATCCAGCCAGCAAAGCAAAATATAGTCAAGTAGAAGTTCCAAAGCCAGAAATAAGGCAGTCAGAAAATTTCTATTGAGTAAAGGATATATTATAAAGATGAAAGATAAATGAGTTGGACTAAAAAACAAAACAGAAGATGTGGACACAGAAGGCAGTTTCTAGAATAAGGACAATGTGAGACAGATAAGTGTCCTATGAGAGAGGAAGCAGAGGTGAACTTCCTGAACTGTACAAGGTACTGTCCGCAGAGATGGTTTAACAGCATCCTTAGCTGATGATGAAAAAATATATGGTTCATATCAGAAGTTGAAAAGACAAAGCTAAGAAAAAAAAATCTGGATTGCAGTTTGTGGAGATTTTGATTCAATAGGAACCTGACTTTTAATCAACAGAATAGAGAAAAGAGGCACTGAATCATCAGAGGAGAAAAGGTAGTGTGCTGTCGCTGATAGTTTTTAAGTTACATAGGCTTGGGATTCAACTCAGTTTCCCTTCAATTACCTAGAACTGTTCTTAAAACTACCAGTAGATGGTGCCAGGGTTTTGGTAAAGAATAACAGTAACACCAATGACTGTAAATTCAATACCTTGTTTTAAAAAAGAAAAACTTGTGTTAAAGAAAGACTAAAACCAAATAAGGAAAAACCAGATCGATATCCGAAGACTTCTTTCTTGTTCAAGACTTATATTACTCCGATTTTTACACTACTCTAGTTTTAACTTATGACCAAAAAATTGCATAACCTAGCCAGAAATGAAACAGATAATGAAAGCCACAAACATAAAAACTCTGAAGAATGTTGAAAATAGTTGTCACTTAAGAAATCTGTATTTGCAAAGGAATAAATGTCACTTAAGAAATGTGTATTTGCAGGGGCACGTGGGTGGCTCAGTGGGTTAAAGACTCTGCCTTTGGCTCAGGTCATGATCCCGGGGTCCTGGGATGGAGCCCCGCATCGGGCTCTCTGCTCGGCGGGAAGCCTGTTTTCCTCCTCTCTCTCTGCCTGCCTCTCTGCCTACTCGTGATCTCTATCTGTCAAATAAATAAATAAAATCTTTAAAAAAAAAAAAAGAAAAGAAATGTGTATTTGCAAAGGAATAAATGAAACAAGATGGGATCGGGAGGGAGACAAACCAAAAGAGACTCTTAATCTCACAAAACAAACTGAGGGTTGTGGCATGGCAGAGGTGGGTAGGGAGAGGGTGGTGGGGTTATGGACTTTGGGGAAGGTATGTGCTGTGGTGGGTGCTGCGAAGTGTAAACCTGGTGATTCATAGACCTGTACCCCTGGGGCTAATAATACATTATATGTTAATAAAAAAAATTTTTTAATGTGTATTTGCTATAAAGCAGCTAGCTACTTTCAGTGTGTGTCATCATTTGTGGGCTTTAGGCACTTTTACTTTTATGGGCCCTTCCTCCATTATATTCATATTATATGTAAAATAAAGACAAATATGTTCCAAACTGGATTAATAATTTTTTTCCAAGTAGGCTCCACACCCAACATGGGGCTTGAACTCATGCCCCTGTGATCAAAAGTAGCATGCTCCACCAACTGAGCCAACAGGCACGCCCAAACTGGATTAATTATTAAGTACCATTATTATATTCAAATTTTCCTCCAAATTTAAAACAAAATATTTTTGTAGGCCACTAAAAGTGTCGGATGTCCTATACACTGTGTCTGTTATGCCTAATGGATAAGTCTACCCTGCCTACTTTAAGTTATCCTAAGAAACGAAACTTGGAGAGTAAAACCAGTGGGAGAGAACAAAGGTGAGAAAACAAAGTAGCCCACGCTGACCACTGCAAACATAAAATTCCTTTAAAGCTTTATAAGTTATCTTAAAATTATATTCAAATATTTCAAGAAATGTTTTAAATTACTTCCCATCAGGGAAAAATAAGAAAAACGAAATTTCTTAGCTGATTCATTAGTTGATGCGTAAGTTTCAATTGCAATGAATCTAAAACTCTCAGGAATTCATTGCTGAGGGAAGCACGGCTCAGTGTGCACACAAGACATGGGTCATGTGCAGTTGCAACAGGAAGTAGAACCAATTTATGAGAAAATATTATTTTGAGAGATCTAGGTTTCTCTTTTGTCAAGAGGGGAAGGATGGAAAAGCAGAAGAGAGGTACTGTTCTTTTTCTCAGGATCTAATTCTGAGAAAGGAAGTTTATGACTGCAGTATTCAAGAGTCTACAGTTTTCAGTAAGGTTCTACCTTGCACAATAATAGCAACTTTAAACATAATTCAAAATCTTAAGAGTCAGAGACCTGGAAAGAAGAGCCTGTAACTGGATTCCTGGGGAAGCAAGGAGAGCCATTCTAAGACATTCTGAGAGACAACACAGCACAGTGAAGCAGTGTGGGGTGTCCAGGAGCAGGGATCACAGTCAGGAGTACAGGGCGACTCTCCTACTGGACTGACGCCTTTGACCACCATCCTTGCTGTGGAATTTCCTTTAACTGAGCCAATCTCTCACAAATTTTTGTTAGACTTCAAGTACAATTTGGTGGAGACTATTTTCGTTTTCAATTTGTCCTTCATATTTTACCTGTTAAAATAATAACTCATCAAAAACTTTCTGTATTGGCAAACAAAAAAACTCTTCATTCAAATTGGAATGGCATGATTTGCTTTTTTTTTTTTAACTCTAATTTGCTTTTAATGTTCACACTTCATAGAGATTATGGAGAAAAAAAGTATTCATCTATATAACTAACTCTCTCCATAACCTTTTTCAAGAAGTTAGACCTATCCAAAGAAGAAAAAATCTCTTAAAAGTGGAAATAGTGGATTTCTGGATTTCCTGCTTTAAAAATAACAAGCTAATGTCAAGTTGGAATTTATACAAATTCCAAAACAAATAATTATTTATACTTAACTTAAAAACCTTTGACACAGAAGTACCTGTATAGGGGAGGACTTCCCAGAACCTGCTATATACATGATTCAGGAGAAAAAAAAAAAACAAAAACTTGAAGGAGTATAGCCTTTTATTGAGCAGTGATTCTCAGGGGATTTTAGTCTTGCACAAGGTCCCAAAGAGATGGTGGTGAAAGTAGCCCAGAGTATCCACTATTTTTTTGAGAGATTGTTACCTGCTCTCCCTGCCATATTACCCCATGAGAGGTAGAAAAGGAGGGACCATTGTCTGTCCACCAGCGCCTGCTCTTTCAGAGGCCAGGGGAACAACACCACAAAATGACTTTAGAGGCAGCCCTCCGGTTCCAACCCCCAAGTCTGATCATGAGATGTGGGGAAACTGGGTGGGTGTAGGATTCCTAGCAAGTACCGTAACACGGAGAAGAAACAATATGGATTGTTCATGCATCTCCAAACAATCCTGACCTATGGCATCTCCACTGTCACTTCTATCAATCTAATGCATGTCACACAGCATTTGGCACTTCTCTTCCATTCTGTCCATTAAGCTTGCACTATAGCCATCGTGGAGAGCAAATTCCCTGATCACCAGCCATTAAGAGTAGCAAAATACAGTTTACAATCAAATTGCCTGGCTTCAGACCTGGTCTCTGCTGCTTACTAGTTATTTGTTATCCATCAAATGGAGACGATGATAATAATACATCAGAAATATCTAATAAGGATTCAGTGAGATCATTCATATAAAGCTCTTAGTTCATAGCACCTGGCACAGAATAAGTTCAAAGTTATTTGTTATTCCAGGAAATAACACTTCAAGATATGTTTGTTAAGGATGGCTGAGGTCCCGTGTACCACATAGAAAGAGCTGGGGCAGAAAAGCATCCCCTAGTGCCTCAACCAAAAACAACCTGGGAGTTATACTTTTGTTTTTGAATCGCAGAGGTTCAACAGCAATGAACAAGACATAAAGGTCAGCAGCCATTTCCTCTGGAATCTGGCTAGCAATTTGTCCTCTAGGAATTGGCTCAACTTGTGGGCAGAAATAAATCAATTTTCCACCACCTTACACCAGTTAGAATGGCCAAAATCAACAAGACAGTAGGCAACAAGTGTTGGAGAGGATGTGGAAAAAGGGGAACCCTCTTACACTGTTGATGGGAATGCAAGTTGGTGTAGCCACTTTGGAAAACAGTGTAGACATTCCTTAAGAAATTAAAAATAGAGATGACCCTGCAATTGCACTACTGGGTATTTACCCCAAAAATGCAGATATAGTGAAAAGAAGGTCCATCTGTACCCCAATGTTCATAGCAGCAAGGGCCACAGTCGCCAAACTGTGGAAAGAGCCAAGATGCCCTTCAACAGATAAAGAAGATATATATGGTCCGTATATACAATGGAATATTATGCCTCCATCAGAAAGGATGAATACCCAACTTTTGTAACAACATGGACAGGACTGGAGGAGATTATGCTGAGTGAAATAAGTCAAGCAGAAAGAGTCAATTATCATATGGTTTCACTTACTTGCAGCACATAAGGAATAACAGGGAGGACATTGGGAGATGGAAAGAAGTGAGTTGGGAGAAATCGGAGGGGGGAGACAAACCATGAGAGACTGTGGACTCTGAGAAACTGAGGATTTTGGAGGGGAGAGGGCTGGGGGGGTTGGGTGAGCCTTGTGGTGGGTATTATGGAGGGCACATATTGCATGGAGCACTGGGTGTGATGCATAAACAATGAATCTTGGGACACTGAAAATAAAATAAAATTACAAAAAATAATAAAATAAATAATAAATAAAAAAGAAGAAATCAATCAGTCTTCCTCCCTGCAACCTTATATAACTATATAGGGTTATTCTAACTCTCTTCTTTACCTAATCCCCACTTCCCAAAAATGTATAAAATAACTGCCTTCTGTAAGCTCTGTGGCACTTTATGAGGTGCGATCTTAAATAGCAAGGACACATATTATTCTGTTGATGCTGAATACTTTTTCCATGATAGAATTTAACAATAATGGTGGAGACATGCTCTGTACTGAAATAATAAGGAACCCCTTAATGTCAAAATTTGGCCTTTATTTCCTTTCACAGACCACTTCTTATTTCACAGTGAATTACTATACTATTATTTATAAAGCACACTTAGTCAAAACTTGGTTCAAATCACTGTGAAGAATAGAGTTATCTCCTGTAATTTTAGTTCTACAGGTTTTCCACCATAAGAAATTTGTTTCAACAAAATAGAAAAATCCCTATCTGCACAATATCATTGCTCTTTCTTAAAAAGAATAAGTCATTTCATACACATTCTTCAAGGTCTCTCAGAGATGAAGAATCAAATAGCATAAGAAATGAAGTCTGTTCCACAATTTGTATCTAGCTCATATTCACTGGGACTAGTTGGAGAATTTTAAAAAATCCTTTGCCTCAAGCCTGTGCTTCTATCCTTTAATTTGTGCTACATACCACCTAAATTGAAGTTGCTTGGATATCTGTTTTCTAAATTATTCATTCTCTCACTCACTATTAGTAGCCTAGTCACAGAAGTACTATGAAAGTTTTAGCATAATCAAGCAAACACCTTGATCTCTTCATTGATTCAAAAACAGACCCATTGAATACCCTCTACCTCGGGCATTGTGCTAGGTGTTGCTTATATAGTGACAAAGAAAAGTTACTACGTCACCCTCATAAGGCTTACCGGTAAGTGGAAGAATCACATATGAGCAAATAAACTATATATATATACATATATATATATATATATATATATATATACACACACACACATATATATATACATAATTGCAAATTATGAGAAAAAAAAGAAGAAGAAAGAAAAAAAGGAAAGCATATGTCATTACAACAAGGAGGCACCCAACTGATGCCAAGGGATCAGAAAAGACCTCCCTAAAACAGAATATGTAATTTCAGACCTGTGGTATTCCACAGGGGGTTAGTTAGGTGACGATTTGGGGGCGGAGGGTGGTGTGTGACTGTTCTAAGCAGAGCACATGCAAAGTCCCTAGGACAACGAAGAACTTGCCACATGAAAAAACTGGAAAAGTCGAAAATGGTGGAACTTAGTGAACAATGGGGAGAATCCTATCATAAGGACTTAACCTCATATAACTTCTTTGAATTCAATTTTTTTTAATAAATGTCTATTTTAATGTTTTTCACAATAGAATAAATGTTTCTCTTGATGACTGCAGATACGTAAGGCTGTTTGGTAGTATTCAGAACCGCCACAGGAATGGTTGTCTTCCTGATTGGTGTGTAGTCTTCAGTAATTATAAGGAATACTTGTCTGAAACTGCTGTCAAACCAGCAGGACTGCATTTATGCATCCATCATTTTCAGGATTGTTGGTAACCTGGGCATATTTTCCCCAAATAACTTTGCCTCCTTGTGTCACAAGGCCCAACTCGCTCATGTTCACCTCAATTACAGCACCTTTGGTAAAAACACCCAAAGTTGTATATAGTGGGGATGAAAGATTTTTTTTTTTACACCAAGTATTGGCAGGCAAAATGTGGCTTTCAATTCAGGATGTGTTACATGGGCCTTTTTGAAACGTAAGCCCATTGGCCTAATGAATCTTTCATATTTCGGTGGTTTTCGAGTAAAGCCATCTGCAACAAAGCAGACTTTAGTGACCATTCTCTTCCATGCTTTCTTCTTTCTCTTTCCTGTTCGAATAACTTTTAATACTTCTGTTTCTCCCTGGGCACGAACTTTGGGTAAAGGAACTTCCCATTTTCCCGCTTTCTCTTTTCGTTTTTGTTTAATCATATTAGAAAGTACTTTAGCTCGAGACTGTCCCTCCCTGTCCAGTAGATACGCAGGTACTGCTCCTTGTGGACTCTTTTCATCATTCTTTTGTTTGGTGTTCCTCTTTTCATGCATCTTGATAGTCTTTTTCATCTGTATTTTCTCAGCATGGCGCTGTTTATGGTAGAGCTTAGCTTTCAGACCAATCATCTTTTTTGCCTTCTTTGAACATTCATGAGCCTCTCGACCTTCTTTCCTTCTCTTTTTCTCATGGTAATCCAAACGATAGCCATAGCGCTTCCGGTGTAACTCAATATATTCATTTTGTGGCATGGTGATGCCTGCAGAGCTGTGGGGAGCAGCTGTCAGGGCGCAAAGATGTCAGTTTTCGGATCTCCCAGACCCACGAGCTAACTCCACGCCAGCTTCAACGGAAAAGAGTCATAAAACCACCTGAATTCAATTTTTTAAATCCAGAAAGTCAATTCAAAAAAACATACTGCCATAAAATTTACAGTGTGAATTTAAATTCAAGTTCCCATTAAAATTATGTAAATAAGCCTATATTCCAACCTGTCATATTCCACAATCTCCCGTAAGCCCTCCCTCTGCTACATGATGCCTACGTCCTTTAAATTATTTATCAAATGGTCTAAAATTAGTGCAGTACAAACATGAAATTACTTTTGTTTTTCTCTTCTTAACCATGCTCTGTAAAATCTCTTGTCTATTTTAACATCTTAAAGCAGATTCCAGTCACATTCAGTTTTAATGTCTAACCTAGTCTAATCCAAATTTTAAGACTTCAATTTCAGTCCAGTTCTGTATTGTTTTCTTTCCCTCCTGGCACCTGCCATATTTGGCCTCAATGATTTGGGAAAGAGAGGGCAATTTCTGCTCACCCACTCCTCCTGTCCCATGCCTGGCTTCCTTTTTACTCTAATGCGTTGGTGAGAAAGAGGTAGGGACTCAAAAGTTGGCAAGGACTAGATCCTAAAGAATCCTCTATGTCAAACTAATGAACCTGGGCTTTTTCTCTTAAATAAGGTATAGAAAACATTAAAAGGGAATTACACAGTTACAAGTTCATTTTAGAATCGTCCATTTGCCACAATGTAAGGGGTAGGTTTGAGGAGACAAGGCAAGGATTTGGATTACAAAGAGAACTCTGGTCTCCTGAAATCTCACTGACTGTTCCCTTCACAAGTTTCTTCACACAACTTTTCTCAAAATGCCACGCAACCTTTGTTGGCTTTGAAATATCCCTAAAAATTCTTTCTCTGGACTTGGGCAAGCCTAACCAATCATTTTTTTAAGATTTATTAAACACCAGTATGGGAGAAGTGGCATTTTTGCTTGATCCAACTTGGCTGTAAGATAGCCAGATATTACAGTGGGACTCTTTTGTCTTAAAGTTTCATCAGTGGCCCAAAGTCTGAGAATAATGTCTAAATTGAGGTGCTAGACAACTAAAGCAATATATCCTAAAGATTATAAAACTGATTCTGCCAACATTGTTCAATCTTCCACTAACATTTCAGTAGATGTTGAAACTAAAGAAGCCTACAGAGAGAACGCCTTCGGAAAGAGTTCTGGGTGCTATTGTTGCACTGACTATTGTCGTGTAACAAATTACTTCCAAATTAGTAGTTTAAGACAAGCATTTTATTATGCTCACTGTATTGATTAAATGTGGGTCACATGCCCACCCAGAGTTTTGAGGAGGAGTTATAGGCCCTTTATAGCTACCGACAGGAGAATGTCTGATCACTAAAAACAAAACAAAACAAAACACGTATCTATTTTAAGGAAATTTACGTTATAGGACATATTGTAAAAGACTGCCTGGGAGAAAAAAAAGCTTCTTGTCTGGCTTTTGGTAAGAAATAGAAACCAGACTGCATGCAGAAAAGAGAACTTCATGTAGGGCTTACTCTGGCTTACTAGTGCCATTTCATCTACTGGTCATGTATGTCTCTCACAACAGAGAATAGTTTATGCTTTTTAAATTAATCCCATATTGCTTAAAATTCCCTGGGCTTCCAGGAATTACCAAAAAAAAATTCCAATATGTTTTTAACAGAAAAGCATAAAATAAAGGGAAGCAAGTATAACCCAGCTTTTCTTTCTTCTGTTTTTGTTTTTGTGTGTGTGACTTGTCTTAATGATCATATTATCTAGTTTATTTATTTCATACAAAGTCCTAACCCTGAGCAGGCCAGGGATTTTAGCTTACCTCAATATGGTCACCAGATAGCTTTTTTCCTCTTTTTTTCTTTTTTTTTAACTAATATATAATGCATTATTTAGTTTTTGCTTTCTATGTAATTCCTGCTTTCTGTTGATTCCATATCTCTTGTTTTGTATCTGCTTCAAAAGATATTATAAATTGTGTAGTCATTTTATCAAACAACTTAGACTCTGTAGTGTGTGTTTTCTGTTCTTTTCTTTCAAAAGCTTGCTAGGTCTAACAGGTTTTTGTTTTTTGTTTTTTGTTTTTTTTCTAACAGGTTTTTGATTACTTCAGTCAGTGAGGTGGAAATGACATTACATGGCTTCCAAGGCTAGGTCACAAGAAGTGTTAAAGCTCCCACTTTGCTAAGATACTACCTTTGAGACCACTGACTGCCACACAGAGAGGATTGCTCTGGTGTCACTATACTTTCAGGAAGCCCAGGTAATAAAGAGAGGCCTTGTGTAAGTGTTCCAGTTGATAGCCCTGTTGATGCCACAACTGACAAAGACCATCAACCACCAGACAAATGAGAAATGACATCTCCAAATGATTCCAGCTCTGAGTCACTCCTAGCCATTACATCTTCCCAACTGAGGCCCTAGACCATGAGCAGAAACAAGCTATTTGAATTATACCTTGTTCAAATTCCTGATCCACAGCATCGGTGACCATAATAAAATGTTTATCTTAATATTTGGTACAACAACAGATTTTTTTGCAAAATATTGGCTGATCTGGCTAATATCTAGAATACCAACTTCACCGGTCTCTTTAGCCTATCAGCCCAATTTTCCCTTACACATCTGTTACATGTTGAGTTGTGTCCCCCAAAATTTCATATGAAGTCCTAGCTCCAGTACCTCAGAATAGTACCTCATTTTCTTATTTGGAGATTAAGTTTCTACAGAGGTAATCAAGTTAAAATAAGATCATTAGAATAGGTCCTAATCCAATATGACTGGCATACTTTTAAAAGGGGGACAATTTGGAGACAAGCATGCATACAAGGAGAAAGACATGTGATCATAAAGACAGCCATCTATCAGCCAAGCAGGGAATCCTCAAACAGACCCTTTCCTCACAGCCCTCAGAAGGAACAACTCTGTCAATGCCTTGATTTCTGACTTCTAGCTTTCAGAACAGTAAAACAATAAATTTCTGTTGTGTAAGCCACACAGTTTGTGGTGCTTTGTTATGGATCCCTAGAAAACAAAACAGCATCCAAACTAGAGTCAGTAATTGGAGAATTCTCTCAGTCCAGGAGAGATGCAAGACTGCACAGAGTCCCGTAATCTATTGTTGGCACTATTCTGATACAGGAGTATCACCTACAGTAGTCCCACCATATGATCTGCTGGTTGAAGTATTTTGTCATCTGTGACATCAACAGAGATATCAATTAGAACCTCTCACAAGGTCTCACCTTATTGCCTGGGCTTCTTCAAAGTATGACGACCTCAGGACAATCTTCTTTGTAAGGGTAAGGATATTACTGTGCCCCCAAAGCAGCCATTCCCTACTTAACTAACTCTATAAATAATTTATTTCGTAAGCCAAAATCATCTTGGGATCAAGCAGATTGAATTTAATCCACCTTATAGTCTTTATAGACTTGTCCTTTACGTATTCTCAGACGGCTGCCTATTTCACCTGAGTTTATTCTTCAACAAAAAACACTTCCCCAGTCTCTTACAGACATTCCTTATGTGATATTATCCCATGTCCCTTCACCACCCCAATTATTCTCCTCTGAATTTAAGCCCATTTATGTCAAAATAAGAAAGAATTTTTTAATAATAAAAACCATCTGGCAATACCACAGACTACCTTAAATGTCAGTGAGTTTACTCTCACCAACAGAAGAGCATTGAAGATTCACTCAGAGTTATTATAGAGAGACAACTAAATCAGAGAAGATATTAGATTTGCCTGTCTTCAACGATATTTTTCAATTTTAGGTTTTTTTATAACATATTAGACACCTAAGATTCTGTTACATTCCCTCAGAAGCCTTAAAATAACAAAAAAAAATGAGGAATTCTTTTCTAATCTTGAAATGGGAATGGCCTTTATAAGCATGGCCCCAAATACCAAAGTCATAAAAGAAAACTGATAAGTTTAACTTCATAAAATTCTAAAACCCTGAATAGCAGTAAATAAATAAAACAAAACTAATGGCAACAGAAAATGATTTCTTACAAAATTTACAAAAGTGAATAAAAATTACAAATGTGAAAAATGCTTAATTTCATTCATAATTTTAAAAATGGAAATGAGGGGCACCTGGGTGGTTTAATCAGCTGAGCACCCAGCTCTTGATTTTGGCTCAGCTCATGGCTTCAGGGTCCTGGGATCAAGCCCCCCACCTCATGCTCTGTGCTTGAGGATTCTCTCTCCTCCTTCCACCATCTTTTTTAAAAAAGATTTATTTATTCTAGAGAGAGAAAGCAAGTACCAGTGGGAGGTGCAGAGGGAGAAGAGAGAATCTCAGGCAGACTCCATGCAGAGCAGAGCCCAACATGAGGCTTGATCTCAGGACCCAGAGATCACAACCTGAGCCGATACCAAGAGTGGGATGCTCAACCAACTGCGTCACCCAGATGCCCTAGCATTCCTTTTTAAAATAAAACCCAGCATCGTCATGAGTTGAGGGAAAAAGAGCTTCCAGATAAGATCCCAGTCCTGCCAACACCTTGTAAGATTCTAAGCGGAAGACCCAATAGAGCCACACTGGACCCAGACTTCTGACTCACACAGCTGAAGATTTAAAAATGGGTCTTGTTGGGGCACCTGGGTGGCTCAGTGAGTTAAAGCCTCTGCCTTCGGCTCAGGTCATGGTCCCAGGGTCCTGGGATCGAGCCCCGCATCGGGCTCTCTGCTCGGCAGGGAGTCTGCTTCCTCCTCTCTCTCTGCCTGCCTCTCTGTCTACTTGTGATCTCTGTCTGTCAAATAAATAAATAAAAATCTTAAAAAAAAATGGTCTTGTTTTAAGCCACTAAATTCATGCTGACTTTCAATGGCAGCAGGAGAAAACTAAAACACCCACCAAGTATCAAAAATAGATCCATAAATAGACCTACACATATTGCAAAAGTTACCCTGAAGGGCTGAAGTCTGTCCTTTTAAAGAAGTTGTGCAGGGTCCATTTGATTTCTCTCCTTTAAAAAAGGGTGTCGAGAAGACTATTTCACACCATATACAAAATAAATCCCAGACAGATTGCAGATTGAAAGTGAGGAGGGTGAGGTTAAGTTTTTAGAAAACACATGGGAGAATACCTTTGTAAACTTTTTTCTCCAGTTTTACCATGGTATGAGTGACAAAACTTGCATATGTTTAGCTTGCACAATGTGGTTTTTTTAAAGTTGTACAATGTGATGATATAATATCCATATACATTGTGAACTGACATAATCAAGATAATTAGCACATCTATCGCCTCACATAGTTACCATTTGCATGCATATATGATGAGACATGTAAGATCTACTCTCAGCAAAATTCAAGTATACAATACGGTGTTAATAAACATAAACAAGGGGTGCCTGGGTGGCTCAGTGGGTTAAGACTCTACCTTCGGCTCAGGTCATGATCTCAGGGTCCTGGGATGGAGCCCCACATCAGGGGTCTCTGCTCAGCAGGGAGCCTCCTCCCCCTTCTCTCTGCCTGCCTCTCTGCCTACTTGCGATTTCTCTCTGTCAAATAAATAAAATCTTTAAAAAAAAAAGTCAAAACACTGTACAACTGATCCCCAGAATCTATTCATCTTATAATTGAAAATTTGACCAAGATCTCCCCATTTTCCCACCCCATCAGCTTCTGGCAAGCACCATTCTATGAATTCAACTTTTTTAGATTCTGTATATAAGTGTAATCATACAGTATTTGTCTTTCTCTGTTGCCTTATTGCACTCAGCACAATGTCTTCTAGGCTCCTCCATGCTGTTGCAAATGGCAGGATTTCCTTCCTTTATGGCTGAATAATATTTTATTATATATATATATGAATGACATATTCTTTATCCATTCATTTGTAGATGACACTTTTGTTTCTAGATCTTGACCGTTATGAATAATGTTGCAGTGAGCATGGGAGTACAGTTATCTCTTCAAGATACTTATTTTGATTCCTTCAGGTATATACCCAAAAGTCATATATGAATCATATGGAAGTTCTATTATTAATTTTTTAAGAACCTCCATACCATTTTCTATAATGACTATGCCAATTTATATCCCCACGAACAGTGTACTAGGGTTCCCTTCTCTCCACACCCTTGCTAACACCTATCTCCTATCTTTTTCATAATAAACATCCTAAAAGTATGAGATCATAGCTCATTATGGTTTTGACTTTCGTTTCCTTGATGATTACTGATATAGAACTCTTTTCGTGTACCTGCTGACCATTCATATGTCTTCTTTGGAAAAATGTCTATTTAGTTCTTTGCCATTTTTTAATCAGGTTATTTGGGGTTTTGATCTTTGTAATCTTGAAGTAGCAAAAGATTCCCAAAACAAGTTTCAAAAAGTACAAACTATGAAGGAAATTTTTGAAAAAAATGGGACTATCATAAAATTAATAACTTTTCTCCATCAAAAGATATTAGTAAAAAAAAAAAAAGAAAAAGACAATCCATAGAGTGGGAAAAGATATTAATAATGCAGATATCTGACAAAGGACTAATATCTGAAATACATTTTTTAAAACTTCTGTAAATCGATAAGAAAAAGATCAAACAACCCAATGGAAAAAATAAACAAAAGACCCAAGGAAACATTTTATAAAAGAGAATATCAAAATGGTCAATAAGCTTATTAAAGTGTGCTAAGCTTCATTAGTTGTCTGGGAAGTGCAAATAAAACCACAATGATGCTACTACACACCCACTAGAATGGCTAAAATGATAGCAGAGATGTGGATCAGCTGGAACTTTTACATACTGCTGGTGAGAGAATAAATTGGTATAACTTTGGCACCATTTAGCAATATTTACTAAAACTGAACATAGGCTTAGTCTGTGACCCAGCAGTTACACTCCTAGGTATAAACCTGATAGAAGTATAAGCATATGTTTACCAAAACACAGGCACTAGAATGTTCACAGCAGCATAACTGGCAATAAAGCCAATTTCTAAAACCTGGAAATTACATTTGCAGTTTCCACCTACTGTTTCTCAGCTCCAAAACCATCATTTCTGTACCCTGCTTTGTAATGATGAAATTAGAATTCTGCAAACCACATTTCTACTTTGTCAGATAAATCTATGTATAAGTTCTGCCAATGGAGGTGCTGAAGAGGCTCTCGAGGCCTGGAAGGGGGAGAAGGAACTGGATTTCTTCCTGTTTTGCTTCCTGTTTCCGACAGCATCATCCCAATGATGATCCTTCATTATGGAATTAACAATTTTTGCAGTTTTCAGTTTTTCCAGTCTCCTAGAACTCCATCTCTGTCTCCCGCTCCTCCTCAGAGATATCAGCACCATCCAGGCTTCTTGAAGGACCTCCTCCTCCAACGTCCGATGCACCAGCACCTGTTGACCAGCAATCCCTCTTCAGATGTCCTTTCTTTTTTAAGTTTTAATTTAAATTTCAGTTAGTTAACATACAGTGTAACTTGAGTTTCACGTGTACAGTATAGTGATTCAACACCTTCATATAACACTCTGTGCTCAACAAGCACCCTCCTTAATCGCCATCACCCGTTTAACCCATTTTCTCATCCCCTCCCCTCTACTCACCATCGCATTTTTCTTTATAGTTACCTCTTTGGGTGTCTTGATGCCAGCTCTGTAGAACAACTCCTTCAAACTTCTAACTTCCAATAATCTTAACCTTTCCCCTTTGTCTAAGAGCCTTACAGGTGCTTCCTTCAGTTATTAAATTTACATTGCCTTAATGTTTACTCCCTTTGAATTTTCAGTCCTCCAATACCTACTAACTCTTTTTTTTTTTTTCAAAAATTTTATTTATTTATTTATTTGACAGAGAGAGAAATCAAAAGCAGGCAGAGAAGCAGGCAGAAGAGAGGGGAAAGAGGCTCCCCACTGAGCAGAGAGCTTGATGCGGGGCTGGATCCTAGGACCCTGAGATCATGACCTGAGCCAAAGGCAGAGGCTCACCCACTGAGCCACCCAGGCCCCCCTAACTAATTCTTCATATTAAATTATTTGTTTTGAAACAACTGATATGTTGATAGTCCATCAACAGTGGAATGGATAAAGTATAATATATTCTCAAAATGGAATTCTACACAAAAGTGAGAATGAATGACATACCTAATGATGCAGATGAATATCATTAACATAGATAAGTGAAAGAAGCCAAACACAAAAACTGGGTACAATGATTCTATTAATATAAAATCTAAAAACAATGTATAGCGTCTAGAAGTCAGGATAGTAGTTGCCTTTTAGAAGATGGTAAGGGGGGGCCCCTGGGTGGCTCAGTGGGTTAAAGCCTCTGCCTTCGGCTCGAGTCGTGATCCCGGGGTCCTGGGATCGAGCCCTGCATCAGGCTCTCTGCTCGGTGGGGAGCCTGCTTCCTCCTCCCTCTCTGCCTACTTGTGATCTCTGTCTGTTAAATAATAAATAAAATCTTAAAAAAAAAAAAAAAAGAAGATGGTAAGGGTGTTGGCTGATGGCTCTAATTTGTTTTATTTTTTATTTATTTAAAGATTTTATTTATGTATTTGATGGAGAGAAAGGGAGAGCACAAGCAAGGGGAACAACAGAGGAAGAGGGAGAAGCAGACCCGACCAACACAGGACTCGATCCCAGGACCCTGGGATCATGACCTGAGCCAAAGGCAGATGCTTAACAGACTAAGCCAACCAAGTACCCCTCATTGGTGGCTTTAGAGCAGAGAAGGACTTCTGCAGTGCCAGTAATGTTCTGTGTCTTGATCTGGGCTTCATGACACAGCACTGTTCAGTTTGTGAGAATTCACTGAGTCTTATGATTTTAATATGGTCACTTTTCTATATGCTTATCATACATCATAAAATATTTAAACAATGTAGCTACTGGTTGTAAGTTGATGTTTGCAGTCTAGTTATTTTTTATTTGCAATCTATTTATTTGCAATCTAGTTATTTCTAGTTATATTGTCAGTAACTTTATGTTATAAAAATTTCTTTATACATTCAAAAAGGTGGTAGAATTGAGTAATTTATATTTTTAAAAGTAAAATGGTTTAAAATTAAAATATTGTAAAAAATAGGCACAGTACTTTTTCTTAACAGTCTTTTTGCATAATGCTGCATATTTGGTTTTTGTAGTCTTGTCTCATTTCCTTTAGAAACTTGTAGAGTACCTTCAGAGTACTTGAGCTCGTTTTATCGCCAGAGTTTTATAAGAACATGAGTAAACCAGAGATGACTTAATTAATGAATCCCACATATCTTCTTGAAAACCTGCCACCACTTTAGATCTTGGTTCCTATCTTCCCTTTCAATATATATGCCCTAATATCTACTAAAATCTATAACTGCTTCTTATCTGCTTTAGTTATAGCTCTTTTTATTCCTTTCCCACATTCCACCTGCTTGATTGTACTTAATACCTCTTCAATCTCCGTCATGCAATTTATAACATTGGGTCGGACTGTTTGTTCTCTGCAGTGATGCCTTCTGTATACCATGATCTAATTGTAGGCCAGCTTTCCCGTAGCGTTCCCTGAATGATCATCAGTTCAACATCTTCTCCATCTACATTTCCAAGTTCTGACGCTGCCTGATCTCCCAGGACCTGTCCTCACATAAGAAATAACCAAAAATAACCTGTAAAATGAGAGCCCAGGTAGAGACATCACCTGGATGTATATTACCAGGATGTCTCATGGGGTAGTTCACTCAAAGTCTAGATGAGAATCTGTTAAAATCATTTATTTATTCTATCCATATTTATAGTACATCCATAATGCCAGTCCTACATCCAGATGCTGGTGTTACCCTGGAAATCCATAAAACCAAATTTTTAGTCCTGGCTCTGCCATGTTCTAGCTATTTGATCTTAACTGGATTATTTAATATTTCTAAGCATCAATTTCTTTGTATGTAAACAGTATTAAAAGATTCTAATGTTTCATAGTTATTTAGGATAAGCCTTACTGGGAAAATATGAGTTAAAAGAGGAAAGACATAGATGTCCAGTAAAGCATAATTAATTGTGCATGTTTCTATTCTTTTTAATAAATCCCATTAAAATGAGTAAAAAGAGAAGAATTTAAAGGAGATATAAGAAAGGAAATTAAAGGAGTATAAGAAAAAACAAAGATGGACAAAAACAAATGAAAACTATTTCGACAAATTTACTGGAAAAGAAGATAGAGATAACTAATTTAGCAAAGTAAGCTGTAACCTGTCTTCAAAGAGGTAGGCAAGTAAACTAGCCCATTTTTCTCTAAAGGCTCAGGGCTAGGATATTTGAGTTCCCATAGAAAACTGGGGAAGGGAGGGGCACCTGGGTGGCTCAGTGGATTAGGCCGCTGCCTTCGGCTCGGGTCATGATCTCAGGGTACTGGGATCGAGCCCCGCATTGGGCTCTCTGCTCCACAGGGAGCCTGCTTCCTCCTCTCTCTCTGCCTACTTGTGATCTCTCTCTCTCTCTCTCTAATAAATAAAAAGAAAAAAAAAGAAAACTGGGGAAGGGAAAGGGTAGCTCAAGCTAAAGTCAGGGTCTAGTCAAAGTCTGCATGTTTGTATACAAAGCAGAATTCTAGGACCCCATCCCACCTCACTCATAAAGGACTAGAAATGAAATAAAAAAGAACCATATGGGGAATAGAATTCACTTAAAAGGACTGAATGAAAATCTGAATACTGAAAGTTGAGACTGTCAGCCACTTTTTTGTACCCTACTTTCAGAACAGTAGCCACACATACACACCAACTCCCTCACATTTGCCCCCATTTCCCAAGTCATGCACTTAAATATATTCAAAATGTTGCTGACAGGCATACAACAGAGGTGTAACACTTGGAAAAATTAACAAAAGGATCTTAGCAAACTTAGTAGATGAAAAGATGAATTATTAACTGCAGGAAAATTATTATATGAGAAAGAGTTGTGGCATAGTATGTAAGACGGCTTAATAGTGCATAACATTTGCACAGTCATAATAATGTTAACACTGAGTATTGATTTAGCCCAAAATTATCATGTAGCTACCTTGAGGGTAGGGAAAGGAGAGTGGTTGGTTGGACATGGGAGTGTGCTGGGTATGATCTGTCCTCAGCATACATGTTCACCCTTTCAACATACCTCCTTAACCACAGAGGCTGGGAAGCTAAAAATGACCATATTTTCCAAATGGCCTTGAAGCTACAGTTCTAGATAAAATTTAAGTTATAAGATGCACTTGCTTGAGATTTGGAAGGCCACAGTGTGGCAAAGACCATTTCCTTGTGGCTGTGACTGACTACTGGTAAACAAGGCTGAACAGATTAGAGTTTGCAGGAGACAGACTTCTATTTAGGACTTTAGGGGTGTGCCATGCACTCTACCTGGTATGCCATTGAATCCAATAGTCCTGTGGTGGCCTGTACCTCCCACTCAATTGTTGCCTGCCCCACCCCATTCCCAACAATTTGGTAATCACCTAGTTCCCTGATCTGAATGCCTAGAACAGCTGCAGTTTCCAGAACTGAACACTGGTACTGGGAGAAAACTAAATCCGAAATGACAAATGGAGAAACAGCAGTATGAGCACATTATTTAGAAATCTAGAATTTCTTGCCAGGGAAATCAGCTAACAGCGTGTGGAGCTGAGTAGCTTTGGAAATACATAGAAGTGAATATAATTTTTAAATTGTACTGCAGGTATCCTAAAAAAAATAAGGCCTCATACATCTAATATTATTGTTGTAAAATTAAATATTACTGTAGGGCAGTTTTAAACATATACATATGCCTATTCTCTTCTGTAGATTTTTTTCCTATATTGGGTTTATAGTATTCATACAGCCAAGGGAAGAAACATATTCAAGTATTTCACAGTACGTCTCACCATACATCCCTCCATTGACCTCTGAAGACAGAAGAATCCCTATGTGTTAATACATACAGTGTTTTGATGCGTTCTTTGTAACCCATATACAAGGAGTCTTACACCTCGCCTCCCCCAGATCTCTAAGAACTTTCAGGAAGCTTATGTTTCTATGATCATTTTTGGTTCTGTTTCTAAATGAATTACCATTTTGCGTTTGCTAATTCTTGCAGCCTAGATGGGTTCACATAAGGAGCTTAGCTCCTTTCCTTGCTTTTCTTTATCCCAACCATCCCTTCAACCATACACACACACACACACACACACACACACACACACACACACAAAACCACTCATTTGCATACTTTCACACATGCTTATGAGAGGAGCTGTCAAAAAATTGGGGAAAATAGAGGAATTCTACTTTGGAGAAATACAAGCATCTAAAAAATAAAGGTTTACATTTTTGTTCCTAAAAGCCCTGTGATCTTTTCTACACTTGGCCTCCTGCCAGGTTGTTCAGACTTCTAGGTTTTCCATCCCAGGCCCCATCCCTCAGAGGAAGAAAAAAGGCATATTTTCTTATAGGGAAAAATTTAAGTTGTGCCAACTTTCTCCTTCAAACTCATCTCAGGGCTTCCCATTACACAGTGTAGGAGTCAGCAGAAACTTTAAAATTACAGCCATCAGGTCAGCCACAGCACATTTTCAGAAGACAGCCAAAACTTTTCCTAGGGTAGATTTCTAGGAAAGGAGGTTTTTTTTTTTTTTTAAGATTTTATTTATTTATTTGACAGAGAGAGATCAGAAGTGGGCAGAGAGGCAGGTAGAGAGAGGGGGGGGGAAGCAGGCTCCCCGCCAAGCAGAGAGCCCGATGCGGGGCTCGATCCCAGGACTCTGAGATCATGACCTGAGCTGAAGGCAGAGGCTTAACCCACTGAGCCACCCAGGCGCCCCTAGGAAGGGAGGTTTTAATTCACATTGCATAAAGAAAGATTTTCTGATTATCAGAAAAGTAAAATAATGAAAGGAATGCCAAAAGGATATGATAATGTGTCATACTTGAAAATATTATGAAAAGATAAATAGTAATCTCTCCTCAATGGTTTATAGAAGGTTTTGATTATCTTTTTGTCACTGTGTGATAAATCTTTATTCATTGCCTCCCTTAGGAGTACACAAAATAAGATTAGGTAAAGAAATCCAAAGTTAACCTTGAAAATAAATTCCTCACTCTGTGTGTGTGGTATGTGTTTTTATTTAACCATGTCTTTATATCATTAAAATTTCTTCTGCTTTGGCAAGCATGTCACTGGCAATATCTCTCAATCTTCTCTGTGATATTTTGATCCATATAAGGAGACACTGGATTATAATGTCATTCAAAAACATTTTCATTCAGCAAACTAGTTTCTAAAACTGCAGAGTGGTGAGTTTCTTTTTTGTTATTTAATGTTTGTGGACCCACTTTCCTCATTAAGGATTAAAGCCAGCAGATGAAAGAAGTCGAAAACTGAAAATTTAAATCCCCTGAAAATGTATTTATTACCTTCATTTATTAGTAAGAAATATATACATGAATTTGTGATTTTTCAGGCTTGTTAAATCAACTTAAGTTATAATTTACATGTCACAGAACTAGTCTGTTGTAAGTATACAATTATTTTTAACAAATTTATAGAGCTGTGCAACAACCCCCACAATCCAATTTTTAAACATTTCCATCACCCCAAAAAGTTTCCTGATACCTATTTTCAGTCATTCCTATTCCTACTTTCAGCCCCACACAACTGATTTATTTTTTGTCTCTAGAGATTTATCTTTTCTTAACATTTCTTATAAATGAAATGATACAATATGTAGTCTTCCGCTTTTGGCTTCTTTCATTTAACATAATATTTTAAGGTTTATCTTTATCATAGTAGGTATCAAGAGCTATTCCTTTTTATTGTTAAATAATATCCCACTGTGTAGATGGATATACCATATTTTCTTTATCCATTCAGCAGTTCATGGACTTCTGGGTTGTTTTCACTTTTTTGGTTATTATAAATAATGCTGCTGTAAACATTCATGTGCAAATTTTTGTATGGATATAACTTTCCAATTTTCTAATTGCTGGGTCATATGGCAATTCTATGTTTATCTTTTTTATTATTTCCAAAGCAGCTGCACCATTTTTGTATTCACACCAGCAATGTATAAGAATTCTAATTTCTATATAGCCTGACAAAACTTGACATTGTTAGTCTTTTTTTATTATAGTTATTTTAGTGGGTATGTAATAGTATCTCATTGTGGTTTTATGTTGCACTTTCTTAATGATGAGCATCTCTTCATGAACTTATTAGCCATTTCTATATCTTCTTTGTGGCATGTTTATTCACATATTTTGCCCATTTTTAATTGAGTAGTTTGTCTTACAATTAGTGGGTTGTAAGTATTCTTTATACAGTCTGGATGCAAATACTTTACCAGATATATTATTTGCAAATATGTTCTTCCAATCTGTGACTTGTCTTTTAATTTTCTTAAGACTTTCAGGTTTTAAAATACAGAAAAAAAATAATTAAATTCAATATTATGTAAGAAAGATACTTAATCTCCTAATAATTTTATTTTTTTAAATCCTCAAACACAAACAGTAGAGCTTCTGGGTAATAATGCAGAATGAATTTCACTGGAATTAAAGTTTACCTCCTAAAAGATAAACTATAATATAAGAAACACGTTTTATAATAATACATTTTAAAATTAGTGGTTTACAGCTAACCGGCCTGCAGGGGGAGGGGGTGGTGGGGGATGTGTGTGGAGATCCTGATTTGTAAGCATTTCCAATTTCCATGGGGTAAATACTTTCCCCTGGACTATTTCAAGGTACTAATGGTTTAACAGCCAGCTCACAAAATGCCTGAGTATTTAGCTATTGTCTATTGTCTCTAGAGACCCAGAAGAAGCTAGCTCTAGCACACTACTGAAAATTTATGATTGAACTTATAGTAAGTGTTGAAGAGAAACTCCTTTTTAAAAAAAGGTAAAAAGCAACTGCTTTGGAGGAATTTGCAGATTACGAAGAAGTCATTGATACTTCAAATAAGAAAAACAGGAAGATGAGTTTTTAAGAATCCAAGTCTACAGATTATAAAATTTATAAGTCAATTCTACAAAGGATGAAAATGAAAATAGATGTATTCTCTGGAGCAGAAAATGGAGAATATTTTGTAATAGTGGAATCGCTATTATGCAGGCAAACCAACTGGAGTGAACTATGAGAGCTGCATGGAACTCATTCCCTGTGGTTTGAGTGGTGCTGACCCTTCCTGTCTTCCAACAGCTGCAAACACACAACCCTGGCCATCGGAGTACTTCACCTGCTTATCCTCTATGACTGGTTCATTTAAGCAGATGAACCAAATCTAGAGTTCTCCCTTGAACTTTTGCTGGAAGGAGCAAGAAAGAGGTTTACTCATTTCGCTGCAGTCACAGGGCATTGAGAAGCCTGGAGTTGTAGTTTTCTCAAATGGCAGACCACACTTCTCCCACTATTTAATCATGGGATTTGGGAGGGTTTAAAAAACATCATCTGTCCGTCCCATCTCATTACACAGCAAAGCATTCCCTCTGGCTACAGAGCTGGTCTAGAAGTAATCCATTTAAAGCCAAGTTCAAGACTTTTCCATCAGAGATAGGGAAGTTAAATGCTCTCTTTCCCAGCAAGTGACCTAGTGGCCTCTAGCAATCTAAGAAAAGTCAGCCCAAGGATAAACCTAACACAAGAAGATGGCAAAGCCTAAAAATTCTCAGAGAAAGATCCAAAGTCCTAATGAAGCTATTGTTGAAGATGGTATGTGAACAAATAAGTCTTTTTTTTTTTTTCTTAGAGTCAGTTTAAAATCAATGTTATTTTACTTACAACAAAGTTTCCTATCTGGTTCAACATTTTCTGCCCTGAGTTTTGTTTTGTTTTTTCTTTTAGTACCATTGCTCATGATACCACTGCTAATACCTTTTGGAATTTTGTCCTCCCCAGATTCAACCTTTGACTCCTCTTCTGCTCTTTAAAGGTACACAGCATATTCACGGAAACAGGCATGGAAAGACATAAACAGCACAGCACATTGCTGTTGATCCGGGATCATTTCTCCTCTGGCACCAGCAACCGCTTTTCACGCAGGCTTATGTGACCCAGTTTTGGACGGTATGCTCGCTCTGACCTTGCACACCATCAGAACAGAGCATCTGCTAACTACCCACTGGCTCCCTACAGAGAACTGTGATCCCTCAGGTAAGGAACACCCTGCCTTGGAGCCAAGCCCAGGCTCCTGAGACTCGAGCCTACAGGACACCCGTGTCAAGACAGGGAATCACACATCTGTGCCAGCACATTCTATCACCTCTCTTTCTGCCTTTGCAACAACTCTATTTCAATTCTTTTCAATAGCTCTACCTTCCATGCCTACTTAGCATTTCCCCAGGTTCCAGTGCCACATAGTAATCCCAATTTTTATAGTCAAATAAAACTAAATCCGCAGAAATTGAGTGATCTGAGTCCATAGTGACAAAAACGGGCTTGGAATTCAGCTTTCTAAAGACTTCCCAGGGAAGTGTTTTTATTTACTTCTACAGCAGGTGGAAAATTCTATGGAGCGCTTGATATTTGATCCTGGGGGTGAAATTTTAACCAGAATATTAATATTATAAGTCATTCTAAGAAGGAAGGATCCAAAAGCCATTTTCAGGTGAAGAAATTAAAGGAACCAAGAATGTGTCTCTCGGGAAGAAAATTCACAGGAGAGCTGTCTCAAATATCTAAACATCTGGGCTGTGTAAAGAAAATCAGATTTGTTTCTTGCTTCTTATGAGGAAGATTAGGAACAATGAACAAAAGGTACAATTAAGTCAATCTGGGTGAAATATGTAATTAGAGAAATTTCTAATAATTAGAATTGTTCCCAAATGTTACCTTGTAAGGTGGTGAGCTCCCATCAGTAAAAGATGTCAAACGGAAGTTAGATGCCAAGAAGTTGGGGGTATAGGAGACATACACTCTTGATTTGATCAGATGGCTTTTAAGAGTCCAGATCCTTTTTAAATTCTAGAATGCTTCTCAAGTGCAATGCAATCACTAAATTTCAGCTGATGCTCCTTAAACTTCAGCGTGCATAACAATCACCTGGAGATCTGGTTAAACCACATACCCAGGGCCTCGCCCCCAGAGATTCAGATTCAGTCAGTCTGGGGGGGGGGGGGGCAAGAAATTTGCTTTTCTAATAAACTCCCAAACGATGCCAATACTGCTGTCCAGGGACCATGCTTTGAATAGTCCTACAAATCACAATTATTTATTAGGTATAATTATGATTTGTAGGGCTATTCAAAGCATGGTCCCTGGACCAGCAGTGTTAGCATCGTTTGGGAGTTTATTAGATATTGTGAAAAGATGAAAGAAAATAAAGAGGCTTTGGCAAGCAAAAAGGGAAATAAAAAGTAATGCGTAGTTGGCATTCATATAGGAAATAAAACATTGTAATGACTACTTCAAAGGAAAGAATCCTTCCAAAACATAGGCCACATCTACCCGGCAGTATAAAAACATTTGGAGAGGAAATTAATTGGTACATATGGTTGTGGGTGTTCATTTCTAACCATACTAAACATTCCATCAAAGCTTTTCTTTTACTTGTTTAGTTAAGTAATTCCAATGAGAAGACACCATATAAGAATTTCCTATTTGGGGGCGCCTGGGTGGCTCAGTGGGTTAAAGCCTCTGCCTTCGGCTCAGGTCATGATCCCAGGGTCCTGGGATTGAGCCCCGCATCGGGCTCTCTGCTCTGCAGGGAGCCTGTTTCCTCCTCTCTCTCTGCCTGCCTCTCTGCCTATTTGTGATCTCTGTCTGTCAAATAAATAAATAAAATCTTTAAAAAAAAAAAAAAGAATTTCCTATTTGGAGTCAGATAGCTACTCAGACCCAGGGATCTCTTCTGCTTATCTCTAACACCCTCCTTAGAAACTCCACCTGGACCAGTAATAAAACTGAGGGTGAGCTTGTCAGGAGTAAGGGAGAGCTGTTTGGGACAAACGGTATAATTCAATTTGTAAATGTCTTTACCTTTGAAATGGAAATCTGAGACCATCATTTTAAAAATATAAGCTCTCCAATGGCAAAAGGAAATCCTTATCCATCCTTCAAAGTTCATCTCAAATTGCATTCCCTCATAAATTCTTTACAGATCTTATCAACAGGCTGTGAGCTCCAAATCCTCATCTCGTGCTCAGATCTCTTAAAACACTATTTCTATATTCTGAGTTGCAAATGTTTTTTGTTGCAATAGTGTAGGCCCAATAACACAGGGCGCTAAACAGAGAATGTGTAATATAAATAATTAAATTCTGATACTTGAGTATATAGGAATAAGTATAAGGAAACTATGCGGTACCTTAGGGCCGAGGGAAAGTAGCCAATGAAGAAAAAAGCTGAAAAGGATTCCCCCCCCCCCCCCCATGACTGGGGTTCTGACTTCATTAGAGAAGATACGGTTTAGCCCACTGGGTAAAAAAAGGAGTTCACTGGTTTGCTCTAGCAGGAGCTAATTGGGGTCATGGAAAGCAGGAGGCATTCCTCCAGAGTATGGGGTGATGATAGCTGATCAGCAGCCAGAGGTGTGGGTATGTACCAGGGATGGGGGCCCTGGGAGCAGGCAGTCCACACGGGCTGGAAGAGAGAGTGATGGCTCCCAGAGTGAAAATCCTCCAGACTCCTGGCAATCCACAGGCAGGCCTGCACAGGGAATTAGAGCACTGATGTGGGCAGGAAGCCTTCAGGACACCAGTCTCTATGTCAAGGACAGGGCTGCTGTGGGAATCTTATTGCCAGGCTAGGCTGACTGCAAGATCACCTACTGATCACACATTCCAGGGGTGTTGCTAAAGCAGAGCTCCACCAGATGACCTCACACACTCCACCAGCTGGAAAGAGCAGGCGACACCCTTCAAGCAGCCTCTATTGAGAAAGCTTGGCATTATGTTTACTATAAAAAGGGGTACTTAAAAGAATTCTGCCCATTTCAAAGAGCATATACTAAAGAACAAGTTTGGAGCTAAGAGGTAGTAAGTTGGTAATTGACACATTTGTATCATTCCTAGATTCTTGGTTCTTTTAAGATTGAGAGCTGTGTTTCATTTTAGTAGTCTCTGTGGTGCCTAGTTTTTACAATAAACTATGCCTTAGCAAATATTAAGAATTTCCAGGGCAGGGGCGCCTGGGTGGCTCAGTGGATTGAGCCGCTGCCTTCGGCTCAGGTCTTGGTCTCAGGGTCCTGGGATCGAGCCCCTCGTCGGTCTCTCTGCTCCGTGGGGAGCCTGCTTCCTCCTCTCTCTCTGCCTGCCTCTCTGCCTACTTGTGATCTCTGTCTGTCCAATAAAATCTTTAAAAAAAAAAAAAAAGAATTTCCAGGGCACCTGGGTGGCTCGGTGGGTTAAGCCTCTGCCTTTGGCTCAGGTTGTGATCTCAGGGTCCTGGGATCAAGGCCCACCTCAGGCTGTCTGCTCAGTGGGGAGCTTGCTTCCCCCTCTCTCTCTGCTTGCCTCTCTGCTTACTTGTGATCTCTCTCTCTCTCTGTCAAATAAATAAAATCTTAAAAAAAAAAAAAGTATTTCCAGCTGCCCCCCCTTTTTTTGCAGAAGTTAACGAGGTGATCCTAAAATTCATATGGAAATGTGAGGAACCCAGAATAGCCAAAACACCCTTGGGGAAGAAAAAAAAAGTTGAAGGACTCTTACTCCTGATTTCACAACTTATCACGAAGCTACAGTAACTAAGACAATGTGGAGTTAGCACAAAATGGAACTATAGACCAATGGAAATGAATTGAGACTACAGATATACACCATGAAATCTGTGATCAATTGATTTTTGACAGAGGCACCAAAACCCTTCAAAATGGGGAAAGAATATCTTTTCAATACATGCTACTGTGACAAATGAATATCCACACGCAAAAGAATGAATTTGGGCTCCTGTCTCTCATCATATATAAAAATTCACCTTAAATTGGTCATAGATCTAAGTGTTTGAACCAAAATTATGAAACTCTTAGAAGAAAAGATAAGAGTAAATCTTCATGACTTTGGATTAAGTAAGGGTTTCTTAGCTATAACAACAAAAGCACAAGTGACAAAATAAAAAACAAATAGGATTTCATCAAAACTCAAAACCTATATGTTTCAAGGACATCATCAAGAAAGTGAAAGACAGCTTACCAAATGAGAAAAAGTATTTGTAAATCATATATCTGAAAAGGGACTTGTATCCAGAATATATGAAGAACTTTTATAAATCAACAACATAAAACAAATAATCTACCATTAAAACTAAGCATCGACTTAAACTTTTCTCCAAAGAAGATACACAAATGGCCAGTAGACATGAAAGGAGGCTCAATATCATAGTCATTAGGGAAATGCTTATCAAAACCACAATGATTACTGCCTCATACCTACTAGGACTCCAATAATCAGAAAGACACTGATAAGTATTGGGGAATATGTGGAGAAATTGGAACTCTCATGTATCGGTGGGGCCGTACAATGGTACACTCCCTTTGAAAAATAATCTCACAGTTTCTCAGATGTTAAACATAGAGTTACCATACCACCATGAATTCCATTCCTAAGCATATATTAAAAAAATGAAAAATTACACCCATACAAAAACTTGCACATGAATGTTTATGGCAGCATATTTACAATACCCAAAAAGTAAAACGACTCAAGTGTCCATTAACTGATGAATGAAAACAAAATATGCTATATCCATGTAATGGAACACTTATGGTATAATTAAAAGGAATGAAGAATTGATACATGGTAAACATGGGTGAGCCTTATATACATTATTCTAAGTGAAAGAAGTCCCACACAAAAGTCTACATATGATTCTATTTATATAAATGTTCAGAATAAGAAATGCATAGAAAAAGAGAGTAATTAGTCATTGTCAGGGCTGGAGGGGAAAGGAGAATGGGGTATAATAATGGATATGATGGGGAGAGATGAAAATGTTCTAGAATTAGGTAGTAGTGATAATATTCATAACATAGTGCACATACTAAAAACTACTGGATCACACACTTCAGAGTGAAATTTGATATGTGAATTATATCTCAATAAAGCTGTTATTTATTTTGAGAGCTAAGATTTCAATACTTACTTCCATTTTCTTCTTTCCTTTCCAAGTACAGTTATAGCCAAAGAACCTGTAATGAAAACCTAAAATTTCTCTTTCTTTTCTTGGAACAACGAGGATACATAGAAAATTGGGATGTAACAATCAGTCACTTCAAGTTTCAGACACTCTTACTAAGATACGTAATTACAGTTATTGGTTGTCATGAATTTTGAAAACTCATAAAAACCCCTGAGACAGTGAAGAGACTATGGGTTTAAATAACAGATGGAAGAAGAATTGAGCAAGCCACACAGTCTCTCTCGGGGTTTCCAATTGCTCACTTGTGAGATACGGAAATTGGGAGAGATGACCTCCAGCATCCACACATCTCCCTAGAAAATTAACTTCAGAATCAAATTTTCACAGACCTTTAATGTTTATGAATTAAATAAATAGTAATAAGGATTATTTTCTAATAAAAAAAACTTAAATATAGGTAGAATTAAACATTATGCTTTTCTGTTTCTCTTGATGAAGCCTGTGTCTCTTTATCACTAGGCCAAAATACATACTTCTAACCCTGTGTGCATGTGTGTTATATTATAATATTTGAATTATTATGTATTCCTTGGAGGAATCTTTATCCACATGACAACTTGGGCCTTCTAATTTCTATATATACTTATGCATACTTTGATTACATAGATTTCATTTTTCTCTGTATAAAGTTAAAATACAGTCAGCTAAAAAAAGCATGAGCTATTTCCGCCAGCCCTCTCCTGGGACTTTGTTCCCAAGTTAGGCAGTTATTTAAAACTGAGCAATTGTACTGTCTTTTTTTCTAATGGTTATTTAAAAAAACTCAAGGCACTTAAAAAAAAAAAAAGAAAGAAAACAAAAAATAAAGCAAACCTCCTTCAACTGGTCAGTGTACTCCCTTGAAACACAGCAGATACTCTCCTATCTATCTATATTTGGATTTAAGTATATATTTAGACTCTTTATCCTAGGGAGCTGAGTGCTTTGCACTCTAAAACACATGCTCCTCTATTAGTCATATTAGAAACCATTTTATCCTCCCCTCGTCAAAAAAAGTCTTAAGGCTAAGAAAAAAATAATTGGATCTAGAGCAGAAAGGGAGTGTAACCAGAAAGAGAAAACCATAGCAAATCATGTTTCTTGAGTCCTTATGTCCATCTGCTTTCCACAAAAGATCACTGCCTACTCATTGATCGCTGCATCAAAATTAACCCTGCCTTTCCTTTGCATACCCACGGCGTGTTACTTGAGACTCATTTTACTGCTTATTTTATACTGCTATGCATTATATTACTTAAATATAATATTTAAGCCTGTCTCCCCCATCAGAATTGTATTTCCTTGAATAATGTGTCAGAATACCACTAAGTCACATCAAACATAGAAAACCTACTCATTTCCCAATTTAAATCTCTCCAAATTTCCCTAAAGTGGGGAAGACTATCTACTCTATATTTATATTCCTTGAATAGCTCCTTGTACCATGATTTCATGAAGGGGGTTCTCAACACAGGTGGTTGAATAAAATTCACCTGTGAGATGATCAGTTAAACCAAATAAAATGGCCATTTCCTTCACTCAAAATTTAGTAAGAATTATTTACCCTGGCCCAAATACATTTCAGAAACCCACTGTTCAGTGTTAGATTTTCTTTTCCTGTAGGTGGGCTCTCTTATCAGGTGCTTCATATTCAAGTGATTTTGTCAACATTTCATGTGGGCCAATTTAATAATTTTCACCAAAGAGTTTTAAATTTATAGAAGTATATTCAAGCACTGTTTGAAATTTCCCCCTATCTCTTACAGATTTGATATTTAAAAAGTATAATAGGTCAGGGTGCATGGGTGGCACTCAGCATAGGGCCCTCTTGGGATTTGCTCTCCTCTGTTGCACATTCTGTTCATTCTCTCTCTCAAATAAATAAGCAAATCTTTTTTTTTTTTTAAAGGGTAACAGGGCAACAAGGCCAGCTACTTGTGAATGAAATAAAGGTGGAGCAATGGTTCTTAGTCAATGGTTCTTACTTTTGAAAATACAGACATGCTTCCCAGAAAAATACACCCCCACACACACACACATGCACACACACACACACACCATATTGCTTACAGTTTCAGCAGGTTAATAGATCTTTCCCTCCCCACAAAGCCATCAATTAATACCTTCTCTTCTAGAGAACTGCACTCAGAAGATTAAGAAAGTGTTGGGTAACTGTCCAGTAATTCCAGCCATTTCCCAATTTTAGAAGCAGAGAAAAAAAGTAATCTGTTTTGGGATCTACCCATTCCACAAATTACGAGATCGTTGCTACTCTTTGCCTGTATAAATACAATTAAAGTGGAAGATGATGTAATGTATTGTCTAAAATGAGATACTTTTGAGGGTGAAAGGAGCATTAATAATTACACTAAGACAACGGAAACATGATCTATTAAAAATATCATTAAATATTAAATACATCAGACTTCTATTGTCCAAATGACCATCTCATTTTTTCCATTTTCCACAAAGAACTAATGTCCACCACCATAAAAGAAGACCAAATTTATGGATTTTTCTTCCTTTTATATTTCAACTGGAGTAAGTTAAATCTATAGGACTCAGTCTCCCCACCAGTAAATCCATAGGTGGAATAGATGCTTTCTTAAGGTTTTTAACCGATTAAAAGTCACTAATAGCTTACAATCTACCAAAATCTAATTTTGAAGCATAAATTAACATGTATTATTATCGATAACCATATAACTAACATGTATATTTACTATATGTCAAGCACTACACTAAGCACATCATGTATTTTTCTCATGAAATTATCACAAAGAGGTATATAATTTAGTTCCACTCTGCAGACAAGGAAAACAGAACTTAGACACTTGAGGTTACACTGCTAATGAACAACAGAATAAAGGTGAAAACCCAGTCTGACTGCACAGCCTGGGCACTTCACTGCTAAATTAGGCTAATGAATTTACTAAGTAATGTCCTTGCTTTGAACTTAGTCATTCTACCAGTAGCCATGACATTAAAAAAACAAAAAAAAAACAAAACGACATTTCCAAGGTACCTTAAAAGATACCTCTTTCACAATAGCTTAATTGCTTATTAAGACAGTAAATCATAAAAGCCACTGTCTTGGTTTAGAGGTGGAGAACATAGCATATTCAATTACTGTTAGTACATATTAAAAATATCAAGTCTGTTGAAACCAATTATCTAAAGTATAATTCATAATGGACTGCATTCTTGAATATGAAATAGCTGAAATTGTGAGGGATATGGCTCCATCTCAAAGGATTTTTAAAATGCCAACCTAGGGGCACCTGGGTGGCTCAGTGGGTTAAGCCTTTGCCTTCAGCCCAGGTTATGATCTCAGGGTCCTGGGATCGAGCCCCGCTTTGGGCCCTCTGCTCAGCAGGAAGCCTGTTTCCCCCTCTCTCTCTGCCTCTCTGCCTACATGTGATCTTTCTCTGTCAAATAAATAAATAAAATCTTAAAAAAAAATTAAAATAAATAAATTAATTAAATGCCAACCTAGAAATTACATTCTATATTTTTATATGGGGTACTTAAAACTAAGTCTTATCGAAATATTTTTTTAAATCTTAAAATATAATTTAAATGTGAAATTGTCAATTGCTTTCAGTATTGAGAAGCTACATTAGCACAACATATGGTTTAATGCCATTTTAAAGTCCCCACCTTATATTACCTAAATACTACCTTAAAGAAAGTCATAGATCTTAGTGGATTTTTAAACTTAACAATAGATTTGTTTTATTTTATTTTTTTAAAAGATTTTATTTCTTTATTTGACAGAGAGAGAGAGATCACAAGTAGGCAGAGAGGCAGTCAGAGAGAGAGGGGGAAGCAGGCTTCCCGCTGAGCAGAGGGCCCAAAGCGGGGCTCGATCCCAAGACCCTGAGATCATGACCTGAGCCGAAAGCAGAGACTTTAACCCACTGAGCCACCCAGGCACCCCAGCAACAGGTTTTTTTAAACCATGTTTAAACCATGTCTTAACATGAAACTTAATATTTTAAGTTAACACGCAAGATTGTAATGCAGATTTTCCTGGAGATATAGGGAAACAACAAGCAAAATTTGGTAAAGGACATTTCATTAAATAATGAAAATGAATCACTTCACCAACACTTAAATAAAATTGCTGAGGACTATGTCATTTTATATGCTCAGGACTACACAATAACTATACAGTTAACAAACATAAACCACTCTAGGGTATCTGCCTATAACTGCCCTCCTGTCCTTACATGAACCAGTCAATTTAGGTCTGGGACAAGGCATAACGAAGATTTTTTTCAGAATAGAAATCTTTGAAGACCTTAGGGATGTCCCACTGCCTCATTCTGACATCTTCTGAGCTCTAAAACATTTATACTTAGTTGTATAAATGCTTTGTATTCCCTATGAGACTGTAAGCACTCAACAACATGGAAGATCTCTTAAGCAAATGTGTGATGCTAGCAAAATAACAAAAATAACAATAGAATTAGAAGATGCAATTATTAGGGGCGCCTGGGTGGCTCAGTGGATTAAGCCGCTGCCTTCGGCTCGGGTCATGGTCTCAGGGTCCTGGGATCGAGCCCCGCATCGGGCTCTCTGCTCTGCGGGGAGCCTGCTTCCTCCTCTCTCTCTGTCTGCCTCTCTGCCTACTTGTAATCTCTCTCTCTGTCAAATAAATAAATAAAATATTTAAAAAAAAAAAAAAAAGAAGATGCAATTATTAAATTAGTCTATATTCTTAGTGATCTTTTAAGAAATATCTTAGAAAAGACTTAAGTGTTTTGTACCTTTCATTTAGCACATAACTTAAGGTCATATAAATCTTAATACTAACATAAATTATAACCTATTTATTTTCCTCCTACAATTATGCTGACAGTAGTATAAACTTCCCCCAGAAGGTCATTGGATGTATACCAAATTACATAATTAAAGCTAAAAATAGTAAACATTTGTGCAAAATGTATCTAATAGAAATCCAAAACTGGAGATAAACTGACTCGTAAATTGTATAAAAAAATAGGTCCAAATTCAAAGTCATCTTTAAACAGAGGCCAGAATTCCTACTAAATCAAAGGCAAAACTTGAAGGTTGTTATAGCACTACTACCCAGAAACTTAAAGCCAGCTGGATTCAGGAAAAATAGAGGGAGGTTTCTTCAAAACAACCCACACAGTGGCTGTCTTCCTCATCCCAGGTCTGCCCATGGAGACCAGCTTCCTGATCAAGCATGAGGAGCACACAGTGCATATGGAAAACTGTGGAGTCAGCCAAACTCCCACCCACCTCAGTTCCTATCCTCAGCATCTTCCTGACAACCCACAGAAACCAATCAGTTCAATGTGATGGCAAGATGAAAGCCAGGACCCACTTCTTTGGTAAATGAAAATCTTTAGTTACAATGCAGAGACGCAACCAACCCCCAGAGCAGATAAATGAAACATCAAGAGTTTTTTTTGTTTTTTTTTTTTTTTTTTTTTTTAAAGATTTTATTTATTTATTTGACAGAGAGAGATCACAAGTAGCAGAGAAGCAGGCAGAGAGAGAGAGGGAAGCAGGCTCCTTGCTGAGCAGAGAGCCCGATGTGGGACTCGATCCCAGGACCCTGAGATCATGACCTGAGCCGAAGGCAGCGGCTTAACCCACTGAGCCACTCAGGCGCCCAACATCAAGAGTTTTAAAAAGCAAAAGTTGAAAAGGTGCATTTTATTAGAAAAGGAGATTTGAGTCATGAAGGAATGGAGTTTTCCTTATTATAAATGGAGGAAGGAGCAAAAGATATTAAAGTACAGTTGATCTTTGAACAACATGGGTTTAATTGCCCAGGCCCACTTATACACAGATTTTTTACAGCGAAGTATGATAAATGTATTTTGTCTTATAATTTTCTTAACATTTTTTTCTCTAGGTTACTTTATTGTAAGAACACAGATATAATACATATAACATACAAAATATGTGTTAATTGACATATTATCAGTAAGGCCTCCAGTCAACAGTACGCAATTAGTAGTTAGGTTCTGGGGAAGTTAAAAATTATATGAAGATTTTTGATTCCACAGGGGTTGGTACCCATAATCCCTGCATTGTCCAAGGGTCAACTATAGTCACACAAAGAAAACTAACATGAGAAATGCAATTCCTTTAAAGGCATTAGGACAGTAAGAAAATAAATTGAGTAATGTGAACAAAAATTAAAACCTCATCTCTCCAGAATCGTTAATGAATGAATTAAGGTATGCAGAGTTTTTGGAGAAGTATATCCTTTATACACATTTAAAACAAATTTAACCATCTAAGGGTGCCTGGGTGGCTCAGTCAGTTGAGTGAGTTGACTCTTGATTTCGGCACAGGTCAAGATCTCGGGGTCATGAGATTGAGCCCTGTATTGGACCCCAGTGTGAAGCCTGCTTAAGATTCTCTCTCCCTATTCCCCTGCCCATACCCAGCCATCTCCCACCACATAAGTGCATTCACTATCTCTCTTTAAAAAAAAAAAAAATTAGCCATCTTGAATGCAAATATTTCTAAAATTTATTGTACATTACCTTGACTTCTTAAGTGGGCTTATTCTTTAAGGTTATGATAAGAAACATTTGTGCAAAACACAGATTGTGCAACTCCAATCTGAGATCAGGTGGTAGACTGACTCATAAGAATCATTTAGGTCACCTTGTGAAAATACAGAGAGAAGATGGGGTGCCTGGGTGGCTCAGTGAGTTAAAGCCTCTGCCTTCTGCTCAGATCATGATCCCAGGTTCCTGGGATCGAGCCCTGCATCAAGCCCCACATCGGGCTCTCTGCTCAGCAGGGAGCCTGCTTCCTCTTCTCTCTCTGCCTGCCTCTCTGCTATTTGTGATCTCTGTCTGTCAAATAAATGAATAAAATCTTTAAAATATATATATATAGAGAGAGAAGATTCTGATTTTCTAGGGCAGGAGTAAAGCCCAGAAATATGTGCCTTTAAAAAACTTTCTCAGTGATTCTAATTCATAGCCAGTTTCATGAACAGAGTGTAAAAGGAAGAACACTTACCTATTAGTATTCAGGTAGTTTTATTTCTAGTAGTTGTTCATGTATTCAGTCACATTGACTGGGCATCTAATATGTCCTAATATTGAGCACCTAAAGTGAACTTTGGTATATAAAGATGAATAAAACATGATCTGTCAAAGAGTTCATATTCAAGGAGGGGAGCCAAATACATATTTATGGTACCATGGGTCAACCCAATAACAGGATGCCATGAAAATCAATCACTGGATAGTGAAAGATCTTTTAGCTTAGCCAGGGTTTCCTGGAGGAGATGGCATCTGAGATGAATCCTCAAGGTTGAGATATTAGCCAAGTGAATTTGGAGTGAGAATGAGAAGGGAGAAGGGGGCAATGTACCAAGTCAGCCCTTAATTACACATATAGTATCAGGAATTGATGGTAGAAAGAAGGGAAGGAGTGAATAAGAGTTCAATGTTCATCCTGCAGACAGTGGAAAGCTGTTGCAACATAAAGTCAAGAGTGTCACCATCACACCTGCATTTCCGTCAGATGTCTCTGGCTGGATAAGTGATATATAAATTTAAGAAGGATAAGAAATGGAAGGACAAAGAGGATTTAGGTAATTGGTGAAAGAATTTCAGGCACAAGATATTGAAGGTCTGATACAAGGCAGTGAAAACTAACACGGAAAAAAGAATACAAGTTTGAGGAAAATACAGACAAAAAGACAAGGTGATTGATTTGGTGAGGATGGCAGGTGGGGAGGTTAGAAAAGGACTGGAAAAGAGAAAAACGGAGTCAAGAATAACTCCACACACCAGTAAGACTATAAGGCAAGAACTAATCCTTTCTAAATATCATTAATAAAATGTAGAGCCTAGGGGTGCCTGGGTGGAAAGGAGCTAGTTAGTATCCACAGAAAGCCTAAAATTTGCTTGTCTAAAGTCCCCCAAGTCTACTCCCAACTTATATTCTGTCCTACATGAACTCTAAAAAAGAATTTAGCTAGCAGGGGCTTCTGCTTCTCTATAATGATTAAAGTTTGGCAAACACGTTTTTTGGTCTTACCTTACTTGATACAAGATGGGAACTTTCCACAGATGATTTTTTTTAATTTTTTTATTTCTTATTTTTTATAAACATATAATGTATTTTTATCCCCAGGGGTACAGGTCTGTGAACCACAGATTATTTTTAATTGGAAACAAAGCAGAGCAAGAGGCCTCAAAATGAGCGTAGATATGGGATGAGTTTTACAGAGTAAGCCTTTTATCCCAAACCTAGTAAAAATTTAGATATGGCTGAATCAGCTCAAACATTGATTATGTACCTATTACATACCCGGCACTTGGTGAGGCACAACGATTAACAGTGGATCTTCCCTCTAGAAACATATAGTTCAGAGAGAGGAATATATAAACAAAGGAATTACTATAAAGTGACAAATGCTAGAATAGCCATAATCACATATTATTGGTTTACTAACAGGCTTGTTGGAATATTTTTTTTAAATCTATTGATTTTTACTCTCCCCTCAGTCTTAATAGTGGTTTTTTTTAAGATTTTATTTATTTGACAGAAAGAGAGATCACAAGCAGTCAGAAAGGCAGGCAGAGAGAGGGGGAAGCTGAGCAGAGAGCCTGACATGGGGCTCAATCCCAGAACCCTGAGACCACGACCTGTGCCGAAGGCAGAGGCTTAACCCTCTGAGCCACCCAGGTGCCCTCTTAGTAGTATTTATTAGCCTGTTGTCAAGGTCATGCCCTATTGATGAAACTTGCCTTCTTTGTCTTTCATACGTAGATCAAAGATGATAAAGACAGGGCACTGGTACCATCGCTCATATTTCCCTTACCATGGCAGTCATTCTTTGCCAAAAAGTTCTCAAAAGCCACCTTACGCAGTACACCAGGCAGTCATTAAGAGTAACTGGCACATGAGATGAAACCCATCTTCTTCCCTTAATCTGGATTTACTTCCACTAGCACCATATTTGCAGATGCTGTTTGAAACTCTCAGCATGGGGTTGTTTGCCCAGCCAAAAACACATATTCTTTAATTTCTTTTAAAGTTTTTTGTATTCCCTTTTGGGCCAACCACTAATTTATTTCCTATGTGAGGAAACTCAAGGTCTAAGCTCGTCTATAGAGAAAAAATAACTATAGGTTTCCCATATGCAATGAAAAATCACACATACCTCATATTAGTTCTACTCACATAACATTAATACTAATTAGTATGTTTTGATTGTGAACTTGAGTGCCAATAAAATCTGTATATTGCAAATACAAAAACTGAGAATTAGAGAGTCGGGATTAGAATTCAGGCAAAGTCAAGACTCTTAAATTACTAACTTGTACCTTCTACCACCTCCACTCAATCTCATCTCTGGATCCTTCTAAATGTTCCCTGACAAGGGTAGCACTCTTCTGAAAAGTCCTTATTTTTTTTTATTTTTTTAAAGCTTTTATTTATCTGAGAGAGAGAGAATGTGTGAACGAGAGAGCAGGAGCGGTGAGGGGAATGTCAGAGGGAGAAGGAGATTCCCCACTGAGCAGGGAGCCTTGATGCAGGACTTGATCCTGGCACCCCAAGATCACCAGGATCATGACCTGAGCTGAAGGCAGTCACTTAACCAACTGAGTTACCCAGGTGACCCGTCCTTAGTTTTTTAAAAAGTCCTTAGTTTCCTTTATACACTATTTTAAACATATACTGAGAGTATAAACATATACATTTTAAACATATAAACATATACAGGAAAACACAGAGGAAAGCAAATATTATGACAAAACATTAACATCTTGTCAATCAAGGAGAAAGCTCTCTTGGTATTCATTATACTATTCCTGCAACTTCTCTGAAGGTTTGAAATCTTTCAAAATAACAAGTTGGAGACAAAAGGGTTATGGACCTAATATTTGCTGAGTAAAGGGTCTTAAAATTATAGATGCCTTAGAATATTAATAGGACAATTTATATGTTCATAAAAACATTTTTAAAAATTTGAGGAAGGTGCAGAAAATAACCTTAGGCAATTTGAGTGATAAAGGAATATGCAGCATAAGAAAATTGTTTCTATCCTTTTGTTTTTGAGAATTAATCTCCTAATAAGAACAGCCTGACCAACTGGAATAAATGCAAAAGACAGCAGCCAGGACACACAGGCTAGATCTGGAGGCAAAGTCATATGGAAATCATACAATTTTTAAAACAGAGGTTTTTAAAATTGTCTACTTCAATCTGCTCACTTAACTGATGATAGAATTCAATACCAGGCTTTAAATGAACTGTCCAAATTTCTGCAGTCTAATAGTGGCAAACTACTCCTTTCTTCTTCTTCTTTCTTCTGTTTCTCATTTAGAGCCTGTGTCATTCTAATTCCTTTATTAAGTGATGAAGCCATCCCAAGATGGCCTATGAGAAAAGGGGTGAGGGAGCAGTGAATATTATGATGATAGATTCATTGGCCAACATGCCTGAAAAAGGCATATAGGGGTCACTTAACTTTTAGTGGAACTGGCTAAAAATGTTAATCTCTCAGTCATGTATCCCACTAGGTCAGCTTCATTATTAGGCTATAAGGTGGTTCTCCTATAATTCCGAGTTCTTATCATCACACACAAATCCTGTAGATAAGATTTTGCTTTTCTTGTAATATAAGTCCCAGAACTAAATTTTATTGACCCTGATCAGCCTGACTTGGTCGTGATGTGTCCATCCTTTAACAAATCTCTGTGGCCATGGGAGGAAAACAAGGTCAAATGCATTTGATTTACTTAGTAATGGTTATATTCCCCAGTCCTGGACTTAGGAAAAGTCATATTCATTGAAATCACAGACTAAGAGGGGGAGAGAGTTGGATCAATTAAAAAAAAAAAAGCTGGGCTACTGTTAACACAAGAAGTAGGTACAGATAACAAATGGCAAAATCCAAAAATTCTACAACATCTATCCATAAGCAAAAGTTGAAAAAATAAAGGTTAAGAGAAGATAAAAATTGCTTTTTATAAAACTCCCAAAAAAACTATCTTAAGGGGAAAAGAAAGACCAATCTGTTTTCTTATACTTCAGGAAAGAATAAAGACCAATAGGCAGAGGAGAAAAGGATACAGATTCAATTCAGTAGATGTGAAGAACTTTCTAACAATTAAAGATATCCAGTAACGGAACAGGTGGCACTATGAAGTAATGAGTTTCCCATAGTTGGAAGCCTTCAAGCAGAAGGAGGGTGACCATCTGTCATGAATGTTATAGAAGGGATCGCTATATTGGGTGGGAGGTTGCTCTAAACTGACTGTTAGATTCCTTCCAACTCTAAGATTCTAAATTATTGAGAACAGCATGAATAAAAGATCCAAACCCATTCAAGAACTAAATTATTCAACAAAAGGTGATAGAACTTTCAGCTATGGAGTTGAATCCGCCAGACTTTGGGTGCCAGCTATCCCATTTTATAAGGAAAACAGACACAAATCTTTACAAATGCTTAGTTTTAAATTACAATAGTAAAGTTAATTTTATAAGGCAGCATACCATCCCCCCCCATTTAAAAATTTTCTCTTTCAGATTTGATCAATGTTACATAATTTCACTTCTATCAGACTTATTCCCTAATGGAACAAAGCCAACTTTTGTATTACTCTTTTAATCTTCCCAGCTCGTGGGATATAGGATAGCTGGGTGGCCCTGCTACCACCAACCTGTACTTCTTCATTCAGCATTATAGTAAATATATGTACTACATTGAGACAAAAATCTCCATTGTTAACATCTTAACACCTTACGCATTCAGTTGTGTTGGTGTATCAGATATACTCAGCCATTTCCCTGTTGGCATTCAGGCTTCTTTGAAGTCTTCACTGTAGTTCTACCGTAAACATCTTTATACAAACAGGCTTTTCCCCTTTTGAATTATTTCCTACATCTGGGGTTACTAGGCCAAAGGGTATGGATATTTTTATGGTTCTGAATATGCACTACCAAAAGAATGTTAGCACTTTGCAGTGCTACTGGCAATAACTGAGTTTAACATTTCCTCAAGGCACTGTTCATACTAGATCCAATTCAACATTTTATAAAAATTGGTAACATATTAAGTGGTACTTTATAATTACCTTTTTTTCCCTCTACTAATGAATTGGAATAGCAATCTCAACATTTTTTTTTAAGCTAAACACAATTCTTACTTTGCATTCCTACTGTAGGGAAAGAACTCAGTAGCACATGTAGATATAAAGTCACACCAAAGAAGAGAATGAACAGTGTTAAAGTAACCAAATTAGGCCTTAGTTGGAGTCCACTCATGTTAAGCCCCACATTAGCAAACCAAAACTTAATTTTCTCTATTAGGTTCCCCCAGGAAATGAAGGCCTAGCTCAATCAGTCAGCACTTGCCTGCACAAGACAAGTTACCTAACCCAGCTCCAAACTTCCCTTTGCTCCAGTCAGCAAATGCCCAGTATAACTTCCCTGCTCCTCCTCACTTTGGTCTTGAGTTGAACAATCCTTTGGAGCGCCTTTCTGTCTGCTATACTGGATATTGCTCAATCCATGAATCACTGAATAAGCCAATACGATCCTTAAAATCTCCTCAGTTGAATTTTGTTCTTTAGCAACAGCAAGTCTAAAAATTAATTCCAAGAAGGGCAAATGTCTCCTCCTCTGAATCAGAGTGGTCTCTCTGGGAAGGTTAGAGAACATTGAGCAAGCATTGGTTCAACATCTCTCTGATATAGCTTCCTGAAACTAAACAAAGGCTAAAGAAAGTGCATGGTCTCCATAAGTTACTTTTCCTTTAAATTCACATATATCAATCTATAAACCATACCTTTTCCTGGGATTTTTGGTTCAGATTCCAAACATCTTGAAAATAATTCCTCATACCGAAGGATCTGCTAAACAGATTAAAAAATCATATAGGAAGCAAAAATTAAAACACAGGAAACATCATAAATTAACATCATAGTAATATGAAAAAAATCAAATTGAAAATGAAGTTTCCACAAATAACTGCACTTGTTATTTCTAAAATTATAGTACTAAATGAGGACAGATCACTGTGATTTGTTCATTTTCCTCTGGCAAAATGTCTAAGAGTGAAGAACATTCCCCTTTCTCTGCAGAATCACCATGGTGGCTGGGACCCTGTACACATATCCTGAAAACTGGAGGGCCTTCAGGGCTCTCACTGCTGCTCAGTACAGCGGGGCTCAGGTCCGCGTGCTCTCCGCACCACCCCACTTCCACTTTGGCCAAACCAACCGCACCCCTGAATTTCTCCGGAAATTTCCTACAGGCAAGGTTCCAGCATTTGAGGGTGACGATGGATTTTGTGTGTTCGAGAGCAATGCCATTGCCTACTATGTGAGCCATGAGGAGCTGCGGGGAAGTACTCCCGAGGCAGCAGCCCAGGTGGTGCAGTGGGTGAGCTTTGCTGATAGCGACATAGTGCCCCCAGCCAGTACCTGGGTCTTCCCCACCTTGGACATCATGCACCACAACAAGCAGGCCACAGAGAATGCAAAGGAGGAAGTGAGGCGAATTCTGGGCCTACTGGATGCTCACTTGAAGACGCGGACTTTCCTGGTGGGCGAACGTGTGACACTGGCTGACATCACAGTTGTGTGTACCCTGTTGTGGCTCTATAAACAGGTCCTGGAGCCTTCCTTTCGCCAGGCCTTCCCCAATACCAACCGCTGGTTCCTCACCTGCATTAACCAGCCCCAGTTCCGGGCTGTCTTGGGGGAGGTGAAATTCTGTGAGAAGATGGCCCAGTTTGATGCTAAAAAGTTTGCAGGGAGCCAGCCTAAAAAGGACACCCCACGGAAAGAGAAAGGTTCTCGGGAAGAGAAGCAGAAGCCCCAGGCTGAGCGGAAAGAGGAGGAAAAGGCTGCTGCCCCTGCTCCCGAGGAGGAGATGGATGAATGTGAACGAACAGGCATTGGCTGATGAGCCGAAAGCCAAGGACCCCTTCGCTCACTTGCCCAAGAGTACCTTTGTGTTGGACGAATTTAAGCGCAAGTACTCCAATGAGGACACACTCTCTGTGGCGCTGCCGTATTTTTGGGAGCACTTTGGTAAGGATGGCTGGTCTCTGTGATACGCTGAATACCGCTTCCCTGAAGAGCTCACCCAGACCTTCATGAGTTGCAACCTCATCACTGGAATGTTCCAGCGGTTGGACAAACTGCGGAAGAATGCCTTTGCCAGTGTCATCCTCTTTGGAACCAACAACAGCAGCTCCATTTCTGGAGTCTGGGTCTTCCGAGGCCAGGGGCTTGCCTTTCCACTGAGTCCAGATTGGCAGGTGGACTAGGAGTCATATACCTGGCGGAGACTGGATCCTGGCAGCGAGGAGACCCAGACGCTGGTACTTTTCCTGGGAGGGGGCCTTCCAGCATGTGGGCAAAATCTTCAATCAGGGCAAGATCTTCAAGTGAACATCTCTTGCTGTCGCCTAGTTGTCTGTACCTGCCCTTCAGGGAGATGGGGGTCATTAAAGGAAACTGAACATTGAAAAAAAAAAAAAAAAGAGTGAAGAACATTAAAAATAAGTTATTAAAGGTATGAAAGTGAGAGATTAAAAGTTCTTATTCCCACAGCAACTGCACAAGACACATTAGCACTACATAGGCCACTCCTTAAACAGGCATCTGTTTCTTGCCACTTACTAATTCCTGTGAAAACTCAAGGTAAATACACTAATAAAATCACAACTAAACTACACACAATTTGAGACTAACAGGTCATATTTGCCTAGGTAATAGCAAATATATTTGCCACAGATAACTGCAATAATAGCTTTTTATATATAATATCCATATTGTGCAGTCCAGTGAAAACAGCCTTCCCCTCCCATAAGATGTGGTTGAAGGTGTGCTGTCTGGGATGTAACCTGAATAATGTTTTTTGTTTTTGTTTTTGTTTTTTTCACAAAATGCTACCATTAGAATTTTTTTAAAGAAGTGATTCCCTAAATCTCCAGGAAAGACCAAAGTCTTTATGAACAAAAGAATCACAGTTCAAAGAGAAAACTCATTCACTAAATGAAAGGTAGACAACACTAAGACAAAAGAAGAAGTTGTGACATCAGTCCTGGACGAGGATCAGAAGATTTTGGCCACTCTTTTGTGGAAGTTCTTGGATTTTGCCAGATAAACAGACCAGAATTTGAAAGAGAATAAAATGGAACCTTCTTACGAGTAGGGACCTAAACCTGGGCCTAATGCCTAGTGGTGTTCAATAAATACATGTTAAATGACTGAATACAATTCTTGAAGAAAAAGCCTGAATCTCTGAAAGTCCAGAGAGTATATTCTAGAACCAAAGGACTTCTGTAAGACTTGACCCCCAAGATGAACAAAACTAAGCTCTATATTACTCTTTTTACCTGCCCTACTATATCTATTCTACGACTTCTGAATCCTCATATATAAAAGGAATTTCTGTTCACTCTGTAACCTGACTAAAGAGTGCATAGCTGCTTGACTTATCAAGTTGTCAGACACAGGCCAAAAGAGGGGGAACTTTAAAATGTGTGTTAAGCTCCACAGAGTTGGCAGTAAAAGGCTGATGTTCTCTGTGCCACAATATATAATCATAAAGCTTTTTGTAAAATATTTATAGGCCATTATTTATAAGAAATACTACTAAGAGCCAAAGCAAAATTTTAAGAATGAAAATGTTGTTCATTAGAGCAAAGCAAAGAGGCCCATCAGGTATAATTTTTGGCTTCCCATGGTGACATATGTTTCTCATTATATATATAATACTAATTACTTTCCTCCAGGTCTTAAAAGGTTTTTAAGAAAGGAAATAAACCAGATTAATTTTCTTTCTAATTTGTGATATCCAAAGGCATATTTTCTAGTTTCTATAGTCCTAATTACCAAAAACAGGAAACAGGTTTTAAAATAAGTCTTTAAAGGATGTCTGGGTGGCTCAGTCAGTTAAGTCTCTGCCTTCGGCTCAGATCATGATCCCAGGGTCCTGGGATGGAGCCCAGAGCAGGGAGCCTGCTTCTCCCTCTCCCTCTATCTGCCACTCCCCTGCTTGAGTGCTCCCTTTCTTTGTCAATTAAAAAAAAAAATCTCTTTAAAAAAATAAATAAATAGAATAATTCTCTAAGTTTCTATTTTACTTCTCTGGGCCTGAAGACATTTTTATAGGAGATCCCAAATAATTCATTCTTCTCCATACATAGACATATTAATTTTCCTTTGACAAATAGCCTGATATTTTATCTATACAATAGTCTATAATTTTCTCAAAGAACAAGTAAAAGATATACAAAGTTTTTTGGTTTGTTTTTTTTTTTAAATACCCTCCAACTTCCCTTCAACAAAATGGGTAGGGTGGTTTAATGTGTGTTTTCTAACACCATCAAGCAGTTAACTCAGTTCTGACGCTATCTATCCGGAGCTAAGATCACAGATCTCACACCTTGAGAGCTCAGTACCACAGACTAACCTCCTTTTGATGCCAATTGCAGGTCCAGGTTGTTACCTGTGCTTCTGACCAACTGGCTCTAAACTGGAGGTTTCCATGACCGCATCCTAGGTTCAGTGAACTTGCTGGAACAGCTCACAGAAACTTTTACTAGTTTATATATTATGAAGGATAATATAAAGGACACAGATGAACAGCCAGATGTAGAAGTACATAGGACAAGATGTGTTGGAAGGGGCACTGAGTTTCCATGTTCTGTGCAAATCACGTGGCTTACATGTTCATGTGTTCACTAACCCAGAAGTTCTAGGAACCTCTGTCATTTTGGGCTTCCAGTGGGGCTTCATTACATAGACATGATTGATTAAATCATTGACCATCCTTGATTGATTCAACTTCCAAAACCTCTCTACCCTCCTGGAGTTCAGGGGATGGGACTCAAAATTCTAACCCACTAGTCACCAGGATTATTCTCCTGGCAGTTAGCCCCCATCCTTAGTTAACTAGAGGCTTTCCAAACGTTTCCTCGTTAGCGTCAGAAAACACGTTTATCATTCTCCTCCAGTAGGAAATTCCAAGGTTTTAGGAGCTCTGTTCCAACAAGGATGAAGACCAAATATATGGTTGACCCTTGAACAACACAGGTTTGAACTGTGCATGTCCACTAATACTTGGATTTTTCATAGAACAATTAAGTATTTTCTCTTTCCTATGATTTCTTTTTTAGTAGCATATTCTTTTCTCTAGTGTAGTTTATTGTAAGAATACAGTATATAATACCTATAACATACAGAATATATTAATCAACTATACAAAATATATTAATCAACTATATAGATAGATAGAAAGGTATCGGTAAGACTTCTTTCCAGTCAACACTAGGCTAACAGTAATTCTTTGAGGAGTCAAAAGTTATACATGGGTTTTTGATTGTGCAGGTCAGTGTCCCTAACCCCTACAATCTTCAAGGGTCAACTGTATATTTCTTATAAATCACAATATCACAGGTAGTAAGGAAAAGACTAATGAATTAGTTGTAGCCCCCTTACCATCCACTGAGAGAGAAAGACATATCCCTGCCCATTTACAGAAATATACACAAAGGCAGATACACTACCAAATACTCCCAAGGCTCCAACAACCAACACACATTGGAGAAACACCTAACAGAGACAAAGACACAGACCTTCAGAGAGATACTAGACAGAAGACAAAAGGAACAAAAGAGAGAAATGTGTATTACTTGCAAAGGATGGACGGCTACTCAGGACAGGCATCCAGCAGCACACCCAGGCACAGCCCCCGTTCCAGGAAAGAACAGTGGTACCCTGCAGGGGTGTAACTGTGTATTACACACACACCCCAGCACACATGCTCCCCTCCCTCCCTCACAAACACACTTTCTTACATACACACCTTATTTCTCGCACACACTGCTTTTCTAACACTTTTACACACACACTCTCACACATACAATCTCAAAATCTGTTATGTACCTAGTCACTCTCACACACTCCAACAGTCTCACACACACACTATCTCATACACAGACTCTTCACACACAATCTCTCACACACACATACATACAGTCTCTTCATGTACATTCTCACACAGTCTCACAAACACGCGCGAACACACACACAGTCGCTCAGTTCTCTCACACACGCCCCCGTTGGCTCCGCCCCCGCCGTGGCCCCTCCCCCGGGTGGGCTCCGCCCCGGAGGCCGGGGCGGGGCGAGCCAGTGACAGGAGAGGCCGGGCAGGGCTGGTACTTCTGGCACCCTGGCCAGCGGGGCGCGCTGCGGAGGCTCCAGTCTGTGGCAGCGCGGCCGATCTCCGGACGGCCCTCGGGTGGCGACCGCTGCCTCGCGTTTCACGCTCGGCCTCCTCCGGCGGCCGTCCCGGCGGCGGGAGTTGGCGACGGGATGTGCTCGGCCGGGGAGCTGCTTGGTGGCGGCGGCGGCGGCGGCAGCAGCGGTGGGGAGCGCGACGAGGACGGGGACGCGCTGGCGGAGTGGCCGGTGGCGGGGACAGAGCCGGAGCCCGGAGCGAGCCCGCGCCGACGCGGGCAGCGTCCGCTGGAGGAACGCGAGCAGGTGAGCGGGGAGGGGCGGCGCGGCCCGGCCGGTTTCCCTAGCCCCACCCGGCGGCGGAGGGAAGTAGGCGGGCGGGCGGCGCCTGTGCTCTGCTCGGCGTGGGGCGCTGGTCGCTGCGGCGTTCGGGGAAGCTGCCGGGAGGAGCGGTTAGACTGGGCCGGGCTGCGGGGCCATGCGTGCGCGGTGGCGAGTGCCCTGCGATCGCGTGTCTGGCAGGGTCAGCACAGCCCTTCTCCTGCTGTGCGGCAGAGGAGGCTCAGGCCAGCACCCAGGGCTGTGTGGAAGTACCTCCATAACGGTCACTTGTCTAAAAGCCTTACGTGTAAACACTTTTTTTTCCCCCAACTTCAAGTCAACACCCCTGTGCTGTGTTTTAGGGGATAGTTGCTCCCTTCCTGCCCTCCATCTTGGCATTTCTGAACACACACCTAGCGCCTCTGAAAAGGTGTGGGTGTATTTCTCTAGATATGCAATCAATGTCTGAAGGCATGTGTAGGAGCGAGTATTACAATAGATATCTTGACAGGGACTCTCCAAGAGTAGGTTCGTCACATGAACACAAAAGAGATCTAAACTTCATTTTAAAAGTGAAAAAGCAAGAAAATTGCTTTCTGTTAGTACCAAACGGAAAGAAGTATTAGTAAGGGAAAGGAGAAGTTGGGTAATTTTTGAAACCCTCTGAATTTTTCCTCACTACATGAAGTATCATAATAAGCATTACAACATATCAGTTGTCTTCAAAGGTAGGCAAGAAATTTAATAAAAGAAACTGAGTTATATGTAGGACGGATCTTCACCAGCAAAAACAGTAATTAGACTCTCGAAAATACCTGAGATCAGCCAATCTTCAGAATCACATTAAGGAGCAGGAATTCAAATGATTATCTCTGCCTTTGCTGAAGCCTGTAGTGTTGGGACAAGGAATTGATACCTGTCTCCTTTAATTATTCTCCATCTGTCCTTTTTGTAACATCTCACAGATTCCAATATCATCACTAAATGTATTAATAGGTAAAGTATAACTTCTAGGATTTCAATATTTCATTCAGAAAACAGAAATACCATTGCATGGGACATACAAAATATGCCTTAGCATTAGGCTCGCTCACTGTGTAGAAGAGTAATTTTTCATCCTTATGACAATATAAGAAATGGCTTGGTGACTGAAGCAAATAATTGGTTGCCAGGAGATCTTCCTGATTCCCTTCCTAATGCCACTCTTCTTCCCAACTATACCAACTATACCATGACTCAGTAGCTAATGACTCCTCTTGCTTTAGTTCAACTGGAAAAGTGAAGAAAACAGCAACAGGAACTCCCTGAGTGGTGGTGGTGGTGAGGGGGATACATTTGAACTAAGGTTCTCAAAGTAAATTTTCAAATGTTGTAAAGGAGCATGTAAAATATTATTTCATTTACACTTCTGTGGATTTTACATCATCAATATCTCCAGTCTTACCAAAATTGCTTATGGTACAAAGAAAAAGGATGAAACAAAAAAAATGAAATATATATACTAGAAAACATATATCCCAGCACTTTGCATACTTACTTCTTTCATTCCCTGTCATGGAAAATTTTTTTCCTGTACTCCTTTAAAATGTTAAAAATGTTTTTTAATATATATATTTTTAAGATTTTATCTACTCATTTGACAGAGAGAGAGGGAACACAAGGAGAGGGAGTGGAGAGAGGGAAAAGCTGGCTTCCCGCTGAACAGGGAGCCTGATGAGGGGTTTGATCCCAGGACACTGGGACCTCGGCCCAAGCCGAAGGCAGACACCTAACAACTGAGCCACCCAGGTGTCCCAGAAAATGTTATTTTTTATTGATGATGTATTTTTGTACTGTAAGCCCACACACACAATAATTGAGAATTACACCTGAGATATGCACTTACCACAAATGAGCACCAAAGAAGAACTTAGCAAGAAACCAAAAATGAGTGCTTGCTTCCATAGCGCATATACTAAAATTGGAAAGAAACCAAAAATGAACAAAAAAATGGGGGCAGTGTAACCCTTTGTATAAGAAGCAAGCTTTGGTGATAAATCATTCATTGATAATATTATCACCAAGGCTTCTTTTCTTTTTTTCTCAAGTCCTACAAAGGAAATTTAAAATTTTTATGCACTCCCTTGCAATGATGATAACTATAGATATAAAAATGTTTGAGGAAGAAGTAAATGAATTCAGTGACTATAAAATATATCCTAAGGAGTTGTTTGATTTAGTTTTTCTTTAGGGGATGGTATGTGTTTGTTTGTTATTTTTTTTTAATATTTTATTTATTTGACAGAGAGAAATCACAACTAGGCAGAGAGGCAGGCAGAGAGAGAGGAGGAAGCAGGTTCCCCGCGGAGCAGAGAGCCCGATGTGGGGCTCGATGTGGGGCTCGATCCCAGGACCCTGGGATTATGATCTGAGCCAAAGGCAGAGGCTTTAACTTACTGAGCCACCCAGGTGCCCCTGTTTGTTTGTTATTTTTAAGAGCACACAGACTCCAAATTACAAGAGAATATTTTTGAAAACTTGTTTTGCAGACTGGTTTTTAGAATTTAAAGTGACTTTTTCCACAGAAACAATGATAGACACAGAAACAAAATCAACACTAATTAGCTGAAAATGAGGCAGAGTCCCTCTTCCTGATGTCCTTTCTTCTTAGCATACTCACTTGGTGTTCCACAGTCGTAGCCTCACGGTTGTTGAGAGAGAACTGGCGGCATCCGTGGGGGCAGCAGCAAGAGACAGCACAGATTCTTTTTTATTTCTGGATCAAGGCTATGGTGGTGCTCTTGAATGCAGTAGCTCCAGAAGACACCTGACTTTTGCTCCTGCAGCTTTCGGTGATTTTTTTTCAGCCCCTAATTTTTTGTATTAAATATCTTTCTATTTCTATTTCCTTCACTGAGTTTTGCCCTTACCTGATAACTTGATGAAGCAGGTTTCTTCCGTTAGCTATTCCCCAGGCTAAGGATCCCTCTACATGCATCCTTTCCTTCACTGATTTTTCTTTCCATTCCTGTCTGAAAGTTCATATGCCCTTCCTTCAGCCAGGAAGTCTCTTGTATCAGCTTTGGCTGTACAAAACCTACCTTTAGGGCGCCTGGGTGGCTCAGTGGGTTAAGCCGCTGCCTTCAGCTCAGGTCATGATCTCAGGATCCTGGGATCGAGTCCCACATTGGGCTCTTGCTCAGCGGAGAGCCTGCTTCCCTTCCTCTCTCTCTGCCTGCCTCTCTTGTGATTTCTTTCTGTCAAATAAATAAATAAAATCTTAAAAAAAAACAAAAACCTACCTTTATCTCATTGGTACAATACCAGCTCAGAATATATCTATAGCTTGATATTTATTTCATGTAATACTGAAATAGTAATATAGGTATTTTCTTAATAACTAAGATTGTCAGCATTGCTTTTTTTTCTTACTATTTGTTCTTAAATGCCACTCCATCTGAGAGAAAACGAAGGTTCCTTTGTCTCTCCTGGTAAGACGATGGACAAAGGAAGCCTAGTTAAATTCAAGTATCCTTGAGGACTTGAAAGGAAGACTTGAAAGAATAGAACAGGTCCTTTAGATGAAAGAACTGTGTCAAGTTTGAAGTAGGCATCAGACATCTCAGAGAGATAACCAAGGGAAAGAGACAAAATGCCCAAAGAATTGAAGGGAGAAGGTATAACTATCCCACGAGTGTGTTGTTCATTGTATGTGTGAGAGATGATTCAGTGATATTCATAACTATGACCATCAGATGGCTTTATATAAGAGAGTCTCTGATCTACTACATAAGTAAGGGACTAAACATCTCTAGTCCTTTTATTATATACCTACAATGTGCATAGCATCTGTTTAGATGTGGCAGTTCACAACTTAAATAACCTAAGATGGCCCTTCGTACCTCCTAGAGCAGAGATCCTATTATCCTCAGACTGACTTTAGAATCTTTATCTTTAGCTCTAAGGTCATTATGGTTATTGAAGTAATATACTTTGGAAACTGTGGGAATAAAGAAAACTCTAGGGAAGAAAACAAAAGCATTTGAAATCCCACTCCAAGTAACATTTTGTTAAAAAATACCAAACGTTTAAAAAATATATATCTCATACAATGGTATTTCTATATTCATCTCTCTCTCTCTCATATATTACTATACTTGTATATATACACACATATATCTTAACATGTTTTAATGTAATACTGAATTTGCTTTCTTGTTTTAGCTACTTAGTGTGTTGTTTCATTTTCCCGTGTTATGAAAAATTATTTGTAAAAATTATTTTAAGGCTGCCTAATAGTCCATTTTCCTACTACACATGAAGGTACAAACTTTCTTTTTAAATAATGCTATAAGGAAAATCTTTCCTTGTAAATCTTCACAGTTCTACCTTGCAATAGATTCCTAGAAACGAAAGAACTAGGTCCATGTGTCAAACTCATTGAAGCCTTTTGGAACATTCTAAAGGATTGCTTTCAAAAAAGATCACACCAATGTACACTCCCAGCATTGGTGTGTGAGAGTGCTAATTGGAAACCATCCATGCCTCTAATGAATGGTATAACTTATAGATTAATCTTTGCCAATTTAGTGGGTCAAAATTATCTTATGTTATAAGATATTGCTGGAGAGGTTTACTAAAACTTCATATATTTATTGAGCATTTGCATTTCTTTTTAATCATGTTCTTTGAACTTTTTTGACACTAAAATGTTAATCTCTTACGTCACATTGATTATAAATATTTTCTGTGCTTGCTATTGACTATAATTTTGTAAATGATATTTTTGATTTAAAAATGCTTTAAATTTTTATTTGCTAAAGGAATTTATTTTAGTAGTTTCATTTGCACATACCACACATATACACATGCATAATGCATATACATATCTATATCTGTTTCAGAGCATTCTTTCTAACCCTACAATCAGTTAAATATCCAGTATTTTCTTGTGTGTGTGTGTATTTATGGTTTTATTATTATTTTTTAAATTCTGTATGTTTTGTCTCTTTAGAATATCTTTATGTATTGGGTGGAGTTATAGAGCTAATTGGTTTTTTTTCTCTGCCAATGATTGGATAATCCACTTTCTCCCTGGCTTATACAATCCTTTATAATAGTTATAAATAGTAAAATCTATATTAAGCTTTTACATTTTTGTTGGTATTGTGAACAGGATTTTCTTCCCCACAAATCATCCTTTTGTTGCTGGTTTCTAGCTACTGGCTTTTATATATTTAGTTTTTATCTAGTTACCTTTCTGAATTCTTTTATTAATTCCAATGCTAATAAATAACAGTATCTCTTAGACTTGATTCCTTTGCATCTTCTAGATATATAATCATCCAGTCTATAGATAAGGTTGATTTTGTTTCCTTTCAAATGCTAATGCTTCATTTGCCTTTGTGATATCTAGAACTTTCAGATCAATGCTCATTTACAGATATGTAGATGAATAAATGAAGAAAGCTCTATAAAACCTATTGCCTGGGACACTTGGGTGGTTCACTTGGTAGAGCTTCTGACTCTTGGTTTCAGCTCAGGTCTTGATCTCAGGGTTCTGGAATCCACATTTAGCGTGGAGTCACCTGGAGAAATTCTTTCTGTCTCCCTCTTCCTCCTCTCCTCCCCTTCATGCATATGTGTGCACTCTCTCCCCTAAAATAAATAAAGTAATTAAAAATAAAATAAAAGCACTTGCCAGAGTATATGTTCCACAGGATTATCTGTTTAAAAAAAAAAAAAACTGCAGCAGAAGGAAGGCTTAAACTTCCTCTTTGATCTATTAAAAATATGGTCAATAGTATAAATTCTAGATCCAGAATACCTGTATTTGAGTCCTAACTCTGTGACTCACTAACTATAACTTTGGGCAAGTTAATTAACCTCTCCAGACCTCAATTTCTTCACCTATATAAAGGGAATAATAATTGTATCAACTTATAGGATTGTTGGGAGGATTCCATGAGTTAATGTGTATAGAGTGCTTATAGCAATCCGTAGCACATAATAATCATATAAATGTTAGCTTTGAGGCCTAATTTTCAGACAGAATCCACACTGAAAAGAAATCTAAGAAATAGAGTTTTCAAGTTTCCTAGCCTCTGCATTTAGAAAGTCACCATAGGAGGAAGGTGCTCCTATGTTTTAGTGTGCATACGAATCATCTCTTATTAGGTGCAGATTGTGATTTCCTTGGTCCAGGGTGAGGCCCAAGATTTTGCATCTCTAATAAGCACCGAAGTGATGCTTGTTGGGTTCCCCAATAATGGGTCCATGGTCAAAGGAGTGAGACTGATACAAAGCGAAGGTCAAGCAGTTTTAATTCGAGTCATGCATCGAGAATCAAACCAACCGTCAAACCGACCGGTGGGGGATGCACCTTACAGAGAGGGTGATGACCCCTCCCTGCCTCACAGACTAACTTTTATAGAGCAAAGGCCATGTGGTTGGACCTGGCCACACACAGGTGGCAAATGAGATTGTAACACACAGAGAAAGCTGCACAGTCATGCTAGGTCACACATGGGTGGCCAATTGAATTACAATTCACCCCTTAGTAGCTATTTGAACTAGCCTATCACCTTGGTCAGAATTGGCACCCAAAAGGCGGGGCCAACACTCCTTGGTAGCTAGAGAGACAGTATGAGCGCTTTACTGATTGGATGTCTCCACCTGACCCGACTCATCCCTGCATTCGGGCTGTTATCTCCACCTGACCTGACCCAACCTTGTATTTGGGCTTTGTTACCTGGGACTTGTTTCCCCGATTTGCTTTTAAGTAAGTTCCCCTGGGGGAGCAGGGTCAGTTTAAGTTTTACTGCATAAACAACAAAATGGCTGTTCAACTGAGGTGGGGCCGCTCTGGCTAAATAGGTCCTTACAATGCTGCTGCTATGTCCATGTACTGCATTTTGAGTGGCAAGGGAATAGAGAGGATAAGCAAGTCAGTCCATAATATTCACCATACTTGCCTTTCAACATAGTAAATACAGGTAAGGAAGTCATTTAACTCTTCCCTAGAAAGATATATTTGAACTCTTGGTGAGGTACAAGAAGACAACAGTAATTCCTCAAACCAGTGATTTGTTCTAGGTCCTACAACTAACTAGTCCTGGAAAAGACCAGATCCCAGGTCTCCAAATTCTAAAGCCAGTGTTTTTTCATTTACTCAAAGAGCCCTCCCACATAATGGGAGAATAGTCCTGACAAAACTGCTGGTCTCCCTTAGACTGTGTAGTTCAAAACTAGATATCTGTTTATACCTACTTCTTTTCACATTGTATTTTTTTTATATGTGTATTATTTATCTAATAGAAGAATGTGGTCTTAAGGAACTGTGGAAACTAGTTAAGCAGTCTGTAAATCCCTTGAATCATGCCTGATGCTGGAGCTTGAGGTTCACTGGGCAGGCAGTTAGGAAGGAAAGATGGATATAAATAATGGGTTAAATCAGGAGCAGCCTAGATCTCATAAGCATGTGCTAACCCATAACTATGAAAACTTAACTGGATCCTTGACTTTCACGGCTTCCCAGCTTGCCAGTGTGGATGACCTGCTACAGCCAGGGCCTTTTCTCAAGTAGCTAAACCCATACATCTATATGAGGAGTTGGAGAAGCTAGAGGAGGATCTGGGGAAAGGGGAAGCAGTCACAGGCCCAAAAGCTGTGTTGCACTGACCAGGTGAGACAACAATCAGCAACAACACATGAGCTACAGAGTGGCTGCTGCCCTTCCATCCTCCAATCTTCCAAGAATCCCATGGTGCACCCTAACTTTGTGTTGAGCAGGAGTCCCACAGTCATGAAGATTTAAAGCCAAGGCTCACCACGGTGTCTTGCTGAATGGTATGTTCTAGAGAGTGGTTCAGTCAACTGGGTACGGGTGATGCTGGGGAAAAGGAAGCCCCAAGGTCTGGACTGAAGAAAATGGATGATGTTTTCCCAAGATTTCCAGGGCCATGAGTCAGGACTTGTCATTAAAAGGAAAAAAAAAAAAAAGCCAAGGGCATGATTGTGCCTCTTGTTAAAATACAAGTTCTGATTCAGTAGATCAGAGGTGTTTCATTCCTCACAAGCCCTCAGATGATGCTGATGCCACTGGTGAAGGGACTGCACTTTGAGTAGCAAGATCTCTCTTTCATACTTTTTTTTTCTCTTTCATACTTTTTTTTTGTTTTTGCTTTTTTTTTTAATTTTATTTATTTGACAGAGAGAAATCACAAGTAGGCAGAGAGGCAGGCAGAGAGAGAGAGAGGAGGAAGCGGGCTCCCTGCGGAGCAGAGAGCCCGATGCGGGGCTCGATCTCAGCACCCTGGGATCATGACCTGAGCCGGAGGCAGAGGCTTAACCCACTGAGCCACCCAGGCACCCTGACGTTTTTCATTTTGAAGACTAGCAGGATACCACTGGCATCTAAGAAAAGGAGCCCAGGGATACTGCTAAACGTCCTATAATGCACAGAACAGTCCTTTACAATAAAGCATTACTTGGCCCAAATGTCAAAAGTCCAAATTTGAGAAACCCATCTCAGAATGTATTAAGGTTCCAGCAGTTTGACTTGTCAAGAATAATTACTCTGTTAATTGAGATTTCAATGGATAGTAAAAATTATTTTCTGAAGCCTATGTGCCAAACAGGTAGTCCCTCAACTGATCATTTCTCTTATCTCATCTTGTAACAACTTCTCTTAACATTCTCTATTTTGTTCTCTCTCTCACATCCTTTTTCCGCCCCACTTTCCTACTACCACCTCCTTTCTCACTCTTCCCATTGAGGGTCTCATTCTCCCACTGTCTTTTATTCTTCCCTGACCTCTCAGCTACTTTCTCTTTTTCTCCATACAGCTCTCTACTACCTCCTCTCCTCTGTAAAAGCTAAGCCTTATGGAACGATGAAAAGGGTTTTGGAGTATGACAATTCTAAGTTTGAATTCTGGCTTTACTGTTTTACTAATCACTTAATCCCTCAGAGACTCAATTTCCTCATTGTAACTGGTATTTTGCTACCCACTTCTTAAAGTTCTTATGAGGATTTGGTGACATTATGTATACAGAATACCTAGCATATAATAGACCTTCAATGAATATTAGCTCCTTATTTTGTCCTCACCTTTCCTCTCATTTTTCCCTCTGGTTCCCTTCTTTTTTTTTTTCCTCTCAACTAACCACATCATAAAACTGTATTTTTAGTATATGCAATACTTAGGTTTATAGAGTAAATATTACTTATGTATTGAATAAAGTATTAAGATTTACTAATCTAAAAATTAACTGTTTAATATTTCTCTAAAAAAAATTAACTCACCAACCTAAAATATGTTGCGTTTTGTGGAGATCTTGAGTGGATTTTTTTTTTCAACTGTGCGTCACTTAACCTTCCTAGGAAAAAGAATATAAACCTTCCTCTGTACAAGTTATTCTCAATTTCCTATTCAACAGAAGAAGTAAAGCAAGGTTAAAGGGAAAAAATAAAAGCACCATGACGTTAGCTTGTCCTGAGAGGCCTAAGTAAAAACTCTTTATCTTTATTCCCACCTTCTTTAAGCCTTAGGACACTATTCATTTTCTGCCTTCTCTGGAGTTGTAATCTTATCTTGCTGTAGCAGCTTCAAAAACATTAGGAGTCCTTACTAGTCATGTTTTGGTTCATTAAGTGTGTTGTATGTTTGTGTGAGGTGTGTGTGTGGGTATATTTAAGGGAAAATATTAAGACAAGCAAAAGAGTAGTTTCATTTCAGCAGAGAAACTGAATTTCTAGTTAACTTGATGCAAAAGATATTTTCTGTCTTCTGATCTATTTTTCCCTCATATGCAGTGGGTTTGTTTGTTGTTGTTGTTGTTGTTTTCCATTTAACCTCATTGGCTACTACACCTTTTCTTGGCAAAGGAAGAGGAAATGATTGGCTTTATTTGTTGTTACTGTTTTCTTACAGCATCAACTATAGCTTATTGGTATTCTGATCAAAGAAAAAGCAAAGTGTAAGTGTTTTGAACTTTATGGGAAAATAGGTTAAAATTATTATTAATACTTAATATCTATACACAGTGTTATGAAAATTAAATTTCTATTTATGGTTTTTACTATATTCTCTTTGATATATTTTCTAACATCTCTGAGAGTTTTTAATTCTCTTTTTCAATTAATCTGAAAAAACTGATTTTTTTTTAATCTTCCTGATAAAAATCTTACTTGAACATATGTAGACCATCTACAGAGTCAGGGAACATACATATGATTTCTCATAACTGGCAAATTCCATCAATCTGATTGAATTCAGAATACCTTATTTATGGTGCTCAGAAGTCTTCTAGTGACATATAACAGAAGCTATTGTCACTTCCCTAAGTTGAGAGTTTAAAAAGAGTGTCAGGGCACCTGGGTGGCTCAGTTGGTTAAGCGTCTGACTCTTGGTTTTAGCTCAGGGGATGATCTCATGGGTTGTGGCGTCAAGTCCTTCATCAGTCTCTGTGCTTAGCAAGGAGTCTGCTTTGGGATTCTCTCCCTCTGCCCCTCCTACGGCTCATGTGTACACACGCACACACACACTCTCTCTCTTTCTCTTAAATAAATAAATGAATCTTTTTAAAAAGTGGGGGGAGTCAATTTTAAGGAAACATGTTTGATTTTGACTACTATCAGTAGACAAGCTATCCCATCTTGTAGTAACATCTAGTGCACATATAAGATATTCATGTTTTTAAAAATATGTAGATATTAGGAAAAGTACAAATTGTGGAAATTTTTAACCTACAGCTTGAATTAATCATATTCTTCATTTCATGGCCTAATACTATCTCTCATTAGTTCATGCATAGCCCTTTTTTTCTTATTTAATTATTTTTTCATTATGTAGCAATTCTCTTCCTCTACAATAGGTAACTTTTTTAAAGTGATCTCTACCCTCAAGGAAGGGTTTTAATTCATAATCCTGAGATCAAGAGTCACATGCTGTACTGACTGATCAGCCAGGTACCTCATAGGCAACTTTCTAAATATGTTTAATAACTTTGGCTAAAATTGTGTGTTACTTTTTTGAATACTTGATGATTTCAATAGGGTATGTTTGCAAATGTGATATAACACATTGGATCCTAACTCTTAACTATAGAGAACAAACTGATGGTTACCAGAGGGGAGGTGGGGGGAGAGATGGATAGAATAGGTAGGTGATGGGAATTAAAGAGTACACTTTTCATGATGACGGGTGAGTAACGTATAGAAATGTTAAATCACTGGGGCACCTGGGGGGCTCAGTGGGTTAAAGCCTCTGCCTTCAGCTCAGGTCATGATCTCAGGGTTCTGGGATCGAGCCCTGCACTGGGCTCTCTGCTCAGCAGGGAGCCTGCTTTCCTTCCTCTCCCTCTGCCTGCCTCTCTGCCTACTTGTGATCTCTGTCTTTCAAATAAATAAATAAAACCTTTAAAAAAAAATAGAAATGTTAAATCACTATATAACACTGTATGTTAACTACATTGGACTTAAAGTTTTAAAACTTAATAAAATATTGGATCCTATTGGTTAAAATGGAAATGAATACAAATTTTAGTATTTTTCAGTTTATAATGATTTAACAGACCAATTCAATAACTAGCCCGTGGTACACCTGAAACTAATGTGTGTGTCATTTATACTTGAATATTTTTTAAAAAACAACTTACAGTACTATATATTAAAAGGGTTACTTGAACGGTATTTAAATTATACCTTAATAAACCAAACCAACTTAAAATAAAACAAACAAAAAAGAACTAGCTGATAGTCTCATTGATTTTCTCCTCAAAAAGTTTTTTTCTCCTTTATTGGATCTACATAATTTCAGGAGATAAGTGAAAATAAATAATAAATGCTATAACTTTGCATTTAGTTAGAAATGGCAAACTAAGAGCACCTGGGTGGCTCTTAATTTCTGCTCTTGATTTCAGCTAAGGTCATAATCTCAGGGTCATGAGATTGAGCCCCACATTGAGCTCTGCACTCAGTGGAGAGTCTGCTTCTCTCCCTCTCCCTCTGCCACTCCTCCACCTCTAAAATAAATAAATGAATCTTTTTAAAAAATGGAGAAATGGCAAACAAGTATAAATCTAATAATAAACATGTTATAAGTTATAATATATGATACCACAGTTAGGTGAAGCTTTATATGGTTGGTAAATTTTTTATGTTTGACATTATTTTGTACATTTTGTAGGAAACGAAAATTGTGATTATATTTAATATCCAAGGAGCAGGAAAAGTGTACAACCTCACTAGAAATAAAAGAAATGCAAATTAAAACTTAGGAATTATTTTTCACCCATCCAGTTGTTAAAGATTAAAAAGATAAGTGGTTATGTGTTTAAAGAAATTATATAACATAAGAATATACTCCAGTTAAAAATATAAACTGGTTCAGTGTTTCAGAAATCTGGTATCAAACCTCATGAGTACATACTATTATCGCCCCTACTTTAACTTTTTTTTTTTTTTTAATATATTCTTATTTATTTATTTATTTGACAGAGAGAAATCACAAGAGAGGCAGGCAGAGAGAGAGGAAGGGAAGCAGGCTCTCCGCTGAGCAGAGAGCCCGATGCGGGACTCGATCCCAGGACCCTGAGATCATGACCTGAGCCGAAGGCAGCGGCTTAACCCACTGAGCCACCCAGGCGCCCCTCGCCCCTACTTTAAAGATGTAAAAAAATGTAGTACAGGGAGCTTAAGTAATTTATTGAAAGTGTCACAGCTAGTAAGTTGTGGAATTGAGATTCAAACCCATGCTTAAAGCCTGAGTTTTTAACCACCAAGATAGTGTTGGGCCATGAAACCAGTTTAGTGGATTGTGAACAGGATAGGATAGATAAATTTTTTAGAATCTATCACACATGGTATGAGTGTCATTTTTTAGATCTTTAGTTTATATGTACCAGTTCAAAGTATAAAACATATTTTTCATGTAAATCATAGTCAAGATCCCAAGTCAAGATCAAGATCATAACTAGCTCCTTACTGTCTCAAGGTTTTTGCCTAGACTCTTTTCCCCAGCTCTTCCCTTGACAGAACTTGTATCGTCAACCTAGCTGTTACCTCTCAGATCCCAGCTCTGCTTACCACATAGAATCTCCAACCCACCCAACTTCTTCTGTTCCCCTATTATGTTATAGTTTCTTCATAGCTTTTCTCACTATTTGAGATTATCTTAATAATTTGTTTGTTAAAATATTTATTCTCTGCCACTCTCCACTCCCCGCCTCGCACACTCAGAAGAACATGAGAGCAGAGATCATATTTTGTGGGAAATGCTTCAATTATTTTAGCATCTCTGGGGTGTAGCATAGTCTGTAAAACCTTCTATCCAAAACAACACTGCTGGTAAAAATCAATTGATGCTTTGGCTGAAGTAATGTGGCTTCCCAATAGCAATTATGACAAAAATTAATTTCAAAAGAGAGAGGACTTTGGAGCGTCAGGGTGGCTCAGTCATTAGGCAGCTGCCTTTGGCTCAGGTCATGATCCCAAGGTCCTAGGATAAAGGCCTACATCGGGCTCCCTGCTCAATGGGAAGCTTCTCCCTCTCCCACTCTCCCTGCTTGTGTTCCCTCTTTCTGTGTCTATCTTTGTCAAATAAATAAATAAAATCTTCATCAAAAAAAAAGAGAGAGAGAGAGAGGACTTTGTGTATAACAGGAACATTCTCTATTGTCAAAATCAACAGAAAAGAAACCAGTAGTGTTAGTTGTGCATTGAGCTAAGGATCCTGGTAAGATACTTGTAAGAATTTAGGCAAGGATTATCTTCCTTGATATGCTGTATTTTAAAACCACCCATTACTGAGAAGGTGAAAGGGTAATGAGCATAGGATTTTGAAATACTAACTGATATTAACTTATGTAATTGGTCAAAATTTGCAAATTTATTTTTAATTTTTCTTGAGCTCGACATAGGAAAGATAGTAGATAAAACCCAGAACTAACATAAATTAAAAATCAGATCAGTCATTTTAATAATAGCACTGTTAAAGGATAATTTTCAAGAAGAGGTAAAAGTATAGTGCTCACTAAATATAAAATGATCACACATTAAGGATTTTACTTAACTCGACCTTAATGAGGGAACCAAGCAAATGTTACAGCTGATTCACAGGTGAAATAAAGAAGTCAAAAATGTATATGGGGAAAAGAAATGTTGAAATAAACTTACAAGTGGAGTTAAAACTGGCTTTTTCCCATAGGCAGGGGAGGGAAGACAATTGAACTCCACTAAAACAGAATTTTTTTGTGTGTCTATAGATAAGAATTGTTTTTCAGTCCTATTGGTTATCTAATTATAGATGTAAAATACCTTAAAAGCTATGAAGGCTAAGCAATATTCTAAACAATGCAGAATTTCCACAATTTTTTTACTTATTCTTAATTTCTTTATAGTAATAAAGAAACAAAGTAATTTCTAAAATTTGCTACATGGATAGATTAATTGTTGGATAGTGAGGGTACTTGATCTCTCCTCTTAGAATGCCTCGTGCTGCTAGAAAATATTAATTCTATTCTCATCTTTTCCCTTGACAATATTTTATATATATATATACATACACACACATTCAATATGCATATGAAAATACATGACTTATATGTATGTGGAAAGCAAGGATTGATTTATATTTGAAGTTCTTTCTGTTGAGTTATATAGCTAGACTTCACCTGATACTAAGATAACTACTGAAAAATTTTGATGAGAACAACATTGCTGCTTTCATATCTATGATGAGTTTTTATTCAGCACACAAATTCCAACTTCTTGTTCCTATCCTAGCATGTGTTGAGTGGTTATTGGTTTCAAAGACAATTCAACTCAAGAGTTTCACAGGAGCATAGAAGTACATTAGTTTGCATTTTTAGTGCTCGCTTCGGCAGCACATATACTAAAAAAAAGTTTTCATTTTTAAATTTAAATAAGGGTAAGAACAAAGTGATTTCTTATAGAGAGTTAACCACTTAGTATGACCATCCATGGATTCAATAAAATTATCCAGTATAAAACACTGGAGAATAAATATATGAAGAAAAAATTAAATACCAAACTTCATTATTCAGTATGTATACATAGTCTATTTAACAGTAATATAATTAAAGGAATATAATGAGGGGCGCCTGGGTGGCTCAGTGGGTTAAAGCCTCTGCATTCGGCTCAGGTCATGATCTCAGGGTCCTGGGATCGAGCCCCACATCAGGCTCCCTGCTCAGCGGGGAGCCTGCTTCCTCCTCTCTCTCTCTGCCTGCCTTTATGCCTACTTGTGATCTGTCAAACAAATAAATAAAATTAAAAAAAAAAAGGAATATAATGACTCTGCTATTTCTGGATAATAATATTTTCCCTGGAGTTTAAATGATTAACTATTTGGAAATCTGTCTTTGGACACTTTATACTTAACTACTGTATTAAGACTTCAGTTGCTTTAACAGCCTAGCCGTATCCTGAAGGTATTTTCTTTATCCATTTGTTTAATATTAAACATCAATTGTTTTAACAACTGATTATAGTTATTGTATTATTGACAATATTATTATTTGTCTATTATTTGTCTATTCCTTATTTTTCTGTTTAGCATATACTTTCTCGATAGCTTTTTATTCATTCATTTACTCAAAAACTTTATTGAGCTCCTATTTTCCAGGCACTGTTCTAGGTATCTTTGTATCTAGGATACAAAGAAACAAGCCCAAATTGTTTTCCTCATTAAACTTGCATTGTAGTAGGGGGAGATACAATGAATAAATTAACAAGTAACTGGGTTATAAGTGTTATGGAAAAAATAAAAGGAGGAGAGTTGGTAGGGAGTGTGGTCATGGCGTAAGGTTGCTGTTTTAAATGAGGTGATCATGGAAGGCCTCACTAAGGTGACATTTGAGCAGAGAACTAAAGGAAGTGAGAATTACTTGGCTGTGCCCCTTCTTTTGCTTTGACTTCCTAGGAGGGTAGAACCAAATTTGAGGTTTGGTTTTAGTAATTGTGGTAACTTATCTTTCCCCAATCTAAATTCTCAATTCTTTCCCACCCATCCCACCTTCCAGTACTCTGTTTTGTTTTGTTTTTTTCATTTGTTCTTACTGTAAGTAAATTCAAACTCTTTGTGGAAGAAGAGAGGGAAAAATAAATTAATTACGGACTTACAAATTTTGTTTCTTAAAAAATACATTTCTTAAGGAGTATCATATAATCGCACCTTATAATGAATTTGTTTAAATTTTTTTTTCAGTGTCTGGTTCAGATCTTTTGCATAAAGGTTTACATCACAGTTTATTAGAAAGTGCTCAGATTTATATTCAGAAGTCTACCTTTAAATCCTGGCTAGTTGTCTGATTCTGGGGAAGTCACTTGACCTCTAAAGTTTAACAACACACTTAATGATGTTTTTGCAGTACTATAGGCTTGGAATGTGTGTGTTTAATAAGTTTATTGAACAAATGGCTAGTAAGCAAATAAAAATGGGAGAGGATTACATTTAAAAATTGGGGACAAATAAAATTAAAACTACAGGGATTTTTTTTTCCTGAAAAGATTAAAAAATACTTTGCTAATTGTTTTCTCTTGGTAAGGGTGTAATTAAAGTGAGAGTCTTTAGCATATAAGCTATGTAAGCAGTAATAAAATCATTAGAGTGCATGAAATCTTCAACAGGAAAGACTATAGAGTAAGAAGAGAAGATGGCCTACAGATAAGTTCCTGGGGAGTTCTAACATAAACTCAGAGGGAAATGAGCCAATAAAAGTAAACCAGAAAGAACAAAGGAGGTGAAGACATCTACAGTGACTAACAGGCTTCTTTTTTTTTTTTTAATATTTTATTTATTTAACAGAGAGAAATCACAACTAGGCAGAGAGAGAGGAGGAAGCAGGCTCCCTGCAGAGCAGAGAGCCCGACGTGGGGCTTGATCCCAGGACCCTGAGATCATGACCTGCGCCCGAAGGCAGTGGCTTAATCCACTGAGCCACCCAGGCGCCCAACTAACAGGCTTCTTGATTACACTTCTGGTTGTGCCGTTCTCTGAAAGGAGATAGGAGACCCTGGAGGAAGACCAATTTTAGGACAGACGATTATGAATTTGGTACAGAGCATGTTGAGTTTGAGGTTCCTATAAGAAATCTCCATGGAAATGTTGAATATGGAGTTGAGCATACAAGTCTAGAAATCTGAAGAGTTGCCTGAGCTGAGAAGTAATGCTCAGAAAAATAAAAATATATATATGAACATTTTATAAAAGTGCAGGTCATTTTAATTAGCAAGAGAGAGTACAGCAGTGATTTAATATGGTCATTTGAGGGGCACCTGGGTGGCTCAGTGGGTTAAAGCCTCTGCTTTCAGCTCAGGTCATGATCCCAGGGTCCTGGGATCGAGTCCCACATCGGGCTCTCTGCTCAGCAGGGAGCCTGCCTCCCTCCTCTCTCTCTCTGCCTGCCTCTCTGTCTACTTGTGAGCTCTCTCTGTCAAATAAAAAAATAAAATCTTTAAAAAAAATATGGTGATTTCAGTACATATCCTTCCTTATATATTAAACAGCTTAATGAGACAGAATATGGATAATTTCTTTTGTGTATTCCATAGCACTTGCTCATAGTAGGCATTCAATTATTATTTACTGAATTTAACGAAATTGACTAAAGCAATTATTTTGCAAGGCCAGGCTGTTCTGCAAGTCAAGGATTGTGAAATATGGGAGTTGGAGTTAAGTAATCAGAGGTTAGTGGTACTCAGAGAGGACATGACACACACCGAGAACTGGAGTGTGGTTTCCTGAAAGTAAGCTGCTGTCGGTCTGGCAAATCAGTCAGGTCTGTGCAGATTTGCCACAAATAGGGCACAACACATCTTGCATAAAATGCAGGTGCAAAACATGATGAGAGGAGAGGATCCTAACTTTTTAGAGTAAATACAGACTTTGTTACAGTAGGCAGAAAACTTCTAGTCATTTTCACTATATCACCATTTACATAACTTTAAAACAATATTATACTTCATTGTAAGATAAGGTGGCTTTATGTACAGATACTGTTATTGAAGTATTTTTTCCAGAAGAAATGTAATAAGCCCACATACTTTTCCTTATTTATAAAACCAGATTCCTACAGATTCTTTAGTACCATGAATATAAAAAGCAAACTTTTCCCCCACTTCATCTGAATGGTTGATTAATAATTTAGTAGGCATTTCATTTCAAAAGAATTGCACCATTATGGTTAAATCAGAACTGCAAAGAAAAGTATCACCCAAGTCACTGGATTTGACAAAAAGTGCGCTGTATAAAACAAGGAGCTATTATTGTACAAAACAAAATAAACAACTCCCAAGCATTGTTATATGTGGCATTTTCATAGCTTTTTGAAAAATTGTCATATTCATAAGTACTGTTAACTTTGCTATGAGACAAAATCTCATTATAGACCTTAGAAAGTAATGATAAAGAGTTAACTTTAAAGGCAACTTAATTCCAACGGGGATGGTTCATTTATTTGCATAGTTCTGTTAGACATAACAGTCATGTTTACCTTTTACTCTTCAAATATAATATGGAGAAGATACAGCATAAACAAGTGGAATTTTCAGATTTTCATAAAGCTATACTTTTGTGGCCTAGGTACAAACTTAAAACTCTTGTCCTAAACTCTGATTTTTTTCCTAACATTTCAAGTTATTTAAATTCTAGTTAGTTAACATATAGTGTAAAATTCGTTTCAGGAATATTAGTGATTCATCACTTACATGTAACATCTAGTGCTCATCACAAGTGCCCTCAATTACTGATTTCTGCTCAGGTCATGATCTCAGGGTTGTGGGATTGCCCCACATGGGGCTCTGTGCTCAGGGCTGAGTTGGCTGGAGATTCTCTCTCCCTCTGCCTCTCCCCACAATGTGCACATGCTCACTCGCTCTCTCAAACAAATAAATATATTTTTTTAAATCTCTTATAGTTTGCCTCCCTCTCTCCCTTTTTTTTCTTTTCCTGTGTTCATCTGTTTTCTTCCTTAAATTCCACATATGAGTGAAATCATGTGGAATTTATTCTGCCTTGACTGACTTACTTTAATTAACATAATACCCTCTAGCTCCATCCACATTATAGCAAATAGCAAGATTTCATTCTTTCAAAATCTAATTTAAAAGAGGTGTTCACGAAGTCAGAAATGTTGATGATTCTCTCAACAGAATCAAGAAACTAGAACAGTGACCTTCAGTAATAGACCTGGTACTTTTAATAATCCATCTTCATCTAGTTGGTGTTTAGATACTGAGCAGCGCCCTAATTTTGTAATATCTTTGCTTTTCTTGGTTTTGTTTTTTTTTTTTTTTTTTTTTTTTTTTTTTTTCCCCCTTTTATTAATTTTTTCAGCGTAACAGTATTCATTCTTTTTGCACAACACCCAGTGCTCCATGCAAAACGTGCCCTCCCCATCACCCACCACCTGTTCCCCCAACCTCCTTGGTTTTGTTTTTTTAAAGTGTGGCTTGCCTAATACGTACGTGGTATAATTCCAATCAGGATCTCTATGTTGTTTCTTTTGTTTTAGGAGTAAAAATAAGCGTTACAGTATAAAAATTCATTTCTGTACTTAGATGTATGGGTGAAAGCATTTGGAATTATGAATATAGGTCAACCTTAAAAAGAAAAGCAATACCTCTAAGGAAGGAGAAGATAGGAGAGTAGGAAAGATTTGGAACAATAAATATGAAAAATTGGATTAACAGTTAGCAAGAAGTAACTGAAAGGAGTTGAGAGTATGGAAGAGTACTAGGACACTGAACAAACATGGTTTTATAACAAGGCATCTGAGCACAATTTTTACCTTAAGACTTAGCAGCCTAGAAAAAGGAGCAGGGAAATTGGAGTCTACTGAAAGTCAGGGAGTGGGAGAGAACATGGGACTATGAATTCATAGTTAAAATAGTAGGCAGTGAGTTCTAAACTGCAAGGAGAAAGTTAAAGCCAAAAGAGCTAAATCTGTAACTAACCCAGAAGTTTTTCTGGTTTGGGAGGGGGGCTTTTTTTTTTTTTTAACCATTTCCAATTACTACTTTCTTAATATTTGTTTTCATGTATTTGTTTATCACCATATGATACTATCTCTTGTTGGTGTTTTGGGAATGTGAGACTCCTGTCCTTTTGAAAGAAAGTAACAAGATCTTTAAAAAAAAAAAAAATGTCGTGGGGCACCTGGGTGGCTCAGTGGGTTAAGCCTCTGCCTCTGGCTCAGGTCATGATCCCAGCGTGCTGGGATCCAGCCCCATATCGGGCTCTCTTCTCAGCAGGGAGCCTGCTTCCTCCTCTCTCTCTGCCTGCCTCTCTGTCTACTTGTGATCTCTGTCTGTCAAATAAATAAATGAAATCTTTAAAAAAAAAATGTCCTCATTTGAGAGGCTGGGTGGGATAGTGGAGTGGATTGAGTGAAAAAGAATTCCAGTGTTTGGAAGTGAGGGAAGACTTTTCAGTCTAAAATGCCTGTGAAACTGACTCCCAATTTATTTCTATCATTGTTCTTCCTTCATTTTTATGGGGAATTATAATTGTATTCATTCAAAGTTACGTTATTTATAAAGGCAGACTTCCTATGATAATTGGATCACATTCTACTATGTTGGTACTATCGTTCATACTACTAAGGCAAGCAAGTTTCAGGGGGAAATAAAAGGTGGTTATTTTCTGTCCAAATAAGATACATTTTTCTTTTTTAACTGAATATAGCTAGAAAAATGAAAACCAAAAAATCTGCCTCTGAAGTATTCTATATGCTTAGTCTTTATGCCAGTTGATGTTGCTTTTCTTTTGGGGGGGAGGCAGTGGTGGTATTAAGAATTAGAGATTGGTTTGGCATTTATTTTTCACAAAGACAAATTTTAAATCCTGGTCAAATAGTATCACATTCAAGACCACAGGTTATACTGTAGAGTGAACCAAAGGTAAACGCCACAAAACCATTTATAAATAATTTAATATTTTTGCTAAATATAAATGAATCCAGACAAGTGTAACTGTTTGAACTGCTGTTAAAAACTGATATATTAAAACAAATAGAATGTGAATAATTACCAGATTGGTTTTTTTTTTTATAAGAAAGCAGATAGTGTAGGGCTTTAGAACATGGTCTTTAGAGCAGAATGCCTGAATATATGTCTTCACTTCACCAGTTACTAGGTGACCTTGACAAAATTATACAATCTCTCTTCCTAGGTTTCCATTAGGTTTTGTTTGTTTGGTTTTTTTTTTTAAGATTTTATTTATTTATTTATTTGACAGAGAGATTGATCACAAGTAGGCACAGAGGGAGGCAGAGAGAAAGGAGGAAGGAGTCTTCCTGCTGAGCAGAGAGTCCTATGCGGGGCTCGATCCCAGGACCCTGAGATCATGACCTGAGCTGAAGGCAGAGACTTAACCCACGGAGGCATCCAGGCACCCTCTGTTAGGTTCTGAAGACCAAAGTACTTAAAACACTGCCCAGCATATAATATTCAGTAAATATTAAGATTTTTTAAATTAATAAATATGTTGCAAAATTCATTAAAAACTTCACTTAAACATTATTTAGTTGTTTATAAGGCTTATATACCTCTACATAGGACATCTCTACATAGGACCAGCCTTAAAAATGAAGAGGAATAAAAAGCAAAAATGAGTCTTTGCCGATGATTAAATGCTGAAGTGAAGATATTTTTGATAACTACAGAATCAGTTTATAGTACATCAGCTATAACAACTGTTCTGTTATATAACTAGACAAAAGCAGTTAAACACACCATATCATTGTTTTAAAACATCATTTAACTAAATATTTGAAAGCATTATGTTAGTGATTGTTTTGGGTGGTGGTAGTTTTTTGGCCAACTCTCCTGATTTAATTTAATTTAACCTTTTTTGAACTAAAGGCCAAGCATTTTACAATGCTTAAACACATATTTAACCTTAAAATATACTTATTTTTACATAAATAAGTATGTAAATTCCTTACCAAATTTCTTATTTTCTTAAAGTTAAGGATGTAGTCTCATTTATCTAATATAGGCACCAGAAAAATGTTTGTTTTTTGTTTTTTGGATTTTTTTTTAAGATTTATTTATTTATTTGAGAGAGAAAGCATATGCGTGCAAGTGGCGGGAAGGGAGAAAAGGAGAGGGAGAGAATATCAAGCAGACTCCTTGCTGAGGGCAGAACCTGATTCAGGACTCAATCCCTAAGGTCATGACCTGAGCCAAAACCAAAAGTCAGATGTTCAACCAACTGAGCCACCCAGACATCCCCAGAAAAATGTTTGTCGAATTGAATTGGTTATACAAATAAAAGTGTTTTTACAGTGAAATGATTATAAATGTTATATTGGATATGCATAACTTAAGGTAGTTTTATTCTTATATGTATTGGGGATATTTTCTTCTTTACTCATTATTTTCCTTTCTGGACTGCCAGGGATTTAATGTGGAGAGTAGGAAGAAGGCAGTGATTTTAATGCTCAGAGCATTTTTTTTTTCCCTTAGGGAGAGAGGCGGTGGGAGAGGCAGAAGGAAAGAGAGTATCTTTTTTTTTTTTTTTTTTTAAAGATTTTATTTATTTATTTGACAGAGAGAGAGATCACAAGTAGGCAGAGAGGCAGGCAGAGAGAGAGGAGGACGCAGGCTCCCCGCAGAGCAGAGAGCCCGATGCGGGGCTCGATCCCAAGACCCTGAGATCATGACCTGAGCCGAAGGCAGCGGCTTAATCCACTGAGCCACCCAGGCGCCCCAGGAAAGAGAGTATCTTAAGCAGTCTCCATGCTTAGTGGGGAATCTGATGTGGGGACATGGGCCTGATCTCACAACCCTGAGATCATGACCTTAGCTAAAGTCAAGAGTCAGACATTTAACTTGACTGAGCCACCCAAGCACCCCGATGCTCAGAGAATTCTTGATTTACTTCTGACATTTCTGCATCTTTTAAAAATTTTTCTGGGTGTTATAAGTACTAATAAAAAAGTATTTTAGGGGCACCTGGCTGGCTCAGTGGGTTAAAGCCTCTGCCTTCAGCTCAGGTCATGATCTCAGGGTTCTGGGATCGAGCCCTGCACTGGGCTCTCTGCTCAGCAGGGAGCCTGCTTCCCCCTCTCTGCCTGCCTCTCTGCCTACTTGTGATCTCTGTCTGTCAAATAAATAAATAAAATCTTTGAAGAAAAAAGTATTTTAATTATGCTAAAATTGTTTTTAAAAACAGATTTGGGTGTGAAATTTAATGTATTGATAGAAACTAAGGAAAAAACAGGACTATTCTGAGCTTTTAATTTGTGGTTGATTTACCTTAGGCATACTTTAAAAAATGAGTTAAATCATCTAAAGTACTTGCTAGACTCTGCCGAGAAAAGTAGGAAAATTGCTTCTTTAATGTTGGGTGTGAGAGGAACTGAGAAAGGAAGAAAAGAAACCCAGTGATTTTTATTTGTTTAAACTTTAAATATAAGTAAATAAAGACTTTTTTTAAGTGTTAGTAGAAGAACCATTTGATTAAATAAATCCTCAGAAGTTGAGCTTTTATACTCAGAACTTGACCATTATAGGACATATGAAAAATAATAAATACTCTTCAAAGGCTTAAGATCTGAGGATTGAATCAAAAAAACGGGCCATCAGGTCATGATCTTAGGATTATGAGATAAAGCCCTATGTCAGGCATTATACTGGGCATGAAGACTGCTTATAGTTCTCTTTCTCTCCCCAACCTCTCCTTCACCTCGTCCACCCTGCTGTCTCGCTCTCTATTTTTTTTTTCGCTTTTTTTTTTTCGGGGTTTTTTTTTCACTCTCTCTTTATAAAAACAAACAAACAAAAAAGCCCAGCCATCCACCATCCAGTATCATCCAATTCACTCTTACAGGAACTGTACCTCAATTCATCAGTTCAACATCCAAAACAATGAACGTCCAGAAACAACCAAGGTAGGACTTCTAGAACAATGAAGTAAGGAACTCAGTGGGCTTTCCCCCCAGCAAAATAACAATTTAACTGGTGGAAATTATTCAAAAACAACAATTATTCAGTCTTTGGGGGAATTATTCTAAGGGCATACAGCAAATCAAGAAACATTCTTTTTTTTAAGATTTTATTTATTTATTTGACAGAGAGAGAGAGAGAGAAATCACAAGTAGGCAGAGTGGTAGGCAGAGAGAGAGGGAGAAGCAGGCCTTCTGCTGTGCAGGGAGCCTGATGCAGGGCTCAATCCCAGCACTCTGGGATCATGGCCTGAGTTGAGTGAAGGCAGCTGCTCAACCGACTAGCCACACAGGCTCCCCAAGAAACACTCCTTAAAGAAAATCTACTATATGTCAGAACAGTGAGTTTTTATGGCATTTGAGACACAACCCGTTACTTGTCCCTCATAACGCCCCCTTCACAGTGTTTCAACCCCAGCATATTAGCCAAGAAGATGAGGTTTCCTCTCTCCCTAACCCCGGCCATCTAGAGCTACAGGTTGACCATAGAGGAGTGGGCATCTAGTGTTTCTCATCACCCTGCACCCCAAATCAACTCCATGTTACAGAAATTCTATTCCACATAGACATGATTGAGAGGACAAACTCTCTCTTCAACCAGCCCCTACTCTCAGCAGAGCAAGCTGAGAACACTGTGGCCCAATTACCCTGTCCTAACTCGCCATAGGGTAGAGGTTCCACGTGAAGAGAGGCAAGCCAAGACCAGAGCTGCTCCCCCACTTTCAGTGTATACTTGTAGAGCAGGGTTGTCATTGGAAAAAAAAGGGTCTCTGTCCCCAAACTCCAGTACATTGGTGCAGATGTTCCACCCAGAGGTAAAGGCAGCTTATATGGGTAAAGATCTCTACAAATCTGAGAGGACTAACTTTATTTGTAAGGAGGGTAGAATTCCATGCCTAAGGGTGTACAAAACAAAACAAAATTTTAAGAGGAGGCTGGTAGCTCCGTAATGCATCAAACCAACAGAGCAGCCAAAAGTTTTAAAGGACCAGGGAAAGAGTTAGCCAAGAATAGCCCTCCTGGCATCATAATCAACTGTGATGATCAGGAAGGTAATATGCATGTGCAAGGCTGCACCCACTCAGGAGCAATCAGAGCAGGATGTGGGGCAGACTTGAAAGCATTCCCCAACCTACATACAGACCCATCAACACAGGGCAGAAGCCTCACAGGAACAAGGGGCTTCAACACAACCTGTGATCAAACACTTAGCTATATATAGTAAGTTACTCTGACCCAGGGGTAACTCCCACAAATAATATGATCACTCCTGGAAGTCTGAAAAACTGCACATGTCCAAGGCTGTGCCCTCAGGAACAGTCAGAGTGGGAACCTCCAAGCTGCTAGTCCCTGCTGAATGTGGGATAAACAAGTAGAATCCTCGAACTAGGATAGCAGTGTCTAACCTACAGATACAGCCAATAATGGAGAGTAAAATTGACTGGCAAAGGAGGCATAAGCACAATCTTTAACCAATGGCTTGTGCTGAGGAGCAACCCCTAAATAATGAGCCTAAAAGATCAAAATAGTGGTAGAATATATGAGTAGAAACATCAGAGGCTGCACGCTACAGGGAAAAAGACTTTGCAGAATTAGTTCAAGCAAGTCACTAAGCAAATAAACAATCAAGGAAACAACAGCAGCCACCTCTAGGATAGGGGTAGGGGATCAGTATCTAGCGTTGCTAAAATATATTATCTACAATGCCCAATTACCAACACAAAATTACGAGTCATGGAAAGAAATTGGAAAATATGACCCAGGAACAGGGGCAGAAAAGGAAATAGAAAATGCCTTTGATGGGTCCCAGATGAGGTACTTCATGGACAAAGGCTTTAAAACACTAATATAAATACATTCAAAGAACTAAAAGAAACCAACCTAAAGAATGAAGGAAAGTATAATGATGGTGTCTCATCAAATAGTCATAACATTGAAATTTTTTAATTAAATGGAAATTGTGGAGTTGAAAACTATAATAAACCAAGTAAAAATTAGTTGAGCTGGCAAAAGTTAAAAATCGGTAAATTTGGGGCACCTGGGTGGCTCAGTTGGTTAAAGCCTCTGCCTTCAGCTCAGGTCATGATCTCAGGGTCCTGGGATCAAGCCCCGCATCAGGCTCTCTGCTCAGCAGGGAGCCTGCTTCCCCCTCTCTCTCTCTGCCTGCTGCTCTGCCTGCTTGTGCGCTCTCTCTTTCTCTCTCTCTTTCTGTCAAATAAATAAATAAATAATAAAATCTTTTTAAAAAATCAGTAAACTTGAAGCTAGATTAATAGAGATTATACAATCCAAAGAACGGGAAAAAAATGAGTAAAACTTCAGAGAATTGTGGGACACGATTAAGCACACCAATGTACAAATAATGGGAATAACAAAGAGAGGAGAGAGAAAAAGTATTCTAATATCTAATGGCTGAATTTTTTTCAAATTTAACGAAAAGCATTAAGTCACACATCTAAGAAATTCAGTGAAGTCCAAATAGATTAAACAAAAAGCAGTCCACTACCAGACGCATCATAGTCAAAATGTTGAAAGACAGGGAAGAAGAAAATCTTGAAAGAAGTACAGGAAAACAACTTATCACATACAAGGGAACCCCAGTAAGATTAGTAGTTGACTTCTCATCAGAAATATTGGAGAGCAGAAGCAATATGGCAACACATTCAAAGTGCTGGAAGTAAAAACCTGTCAATGAACAAACTACAAGCCAGGGTTCCGGCTTGTAGAAATTAAGGATGGATTTCATTTCTGATAATCAGTTCATTGAATGAAGGCTGGTTTTGAGGAGGGAAATCATGGGTTTGGCCTTGGATGTGTTGCATATTGAAGTATATTCAAGATATGCAAGTGTAAATGTCAAAAAAGTGGTTGAATGTATGGGTCTAATGTGCAAAAGAGAGGCCTGAGCTGGACATAATATTTAAATAATTGATTTATTGGTAGTAAATATACCTAATTTTCAAGGGAAAAAAATGTGGAATGAAAGATGAGGGCTGAGAACCAGAGGTTGAGGGCCAATATTTAATGGTGGTTGAGGGTGATAAAGCCACAAAGGAGACTGAGAAGGCATAACCAGATGGGTTAAATAGAACCAGGAAAAGGCGATATCATAAAATGCAAAAGAAGAGAAAAATGGTCATCATGAATGTACTTAGGAGTAGAATAAATGAGAACTGAAAAATGTCTATTTAATTTATTGATATACAGTGTACTGGCAACCTTTTCAAGAGCTTTTTGGTGGTGTGATGGGGACAGAGCCAGACTGGAACAAGATGAGATATGATTGGATGGAGTAATTCTGCATGGATCTCTTGCACTAAGAGCTTTTGTTCAAGACTGTTTTTTCAAGGGTATTTGTTGTTAAGTGAAAAGACTTGGTAGGTAGAGACACCGTGTCCTGGAACAGAGAGGAAATTTATTTGTGGTCCAGTATAATAAAGATAATGTCTCCCTCTGGGACAAAGGTCAGGAAGGTTTCCATGTAGCCCATATTAAAAGATTAGAGTTCTCGAAGTTCCGAGTTCCTCAGCTGTGATATAAACCCATTGCCTGCAGCATCTACCTGTGCCACTCTGTGTCATCTGATGGGACTTAGGTGGAAAGGACAACCAACATCAACATGAAACTCATGCTGCTTTATGTGGCCCAAGTAATAGTCTTTTGCCTCTAACCCAAAAATCTTTATGTCTTCTGCCAGCATCCATGAAACTGTGATAGGCTAATTTGTTCACTTACAGGTAGGATAAAATGTCAGTCTCTTACAGTTCTTGGTAACCATGAAATTAAAAAAATGGAAACAAACCAAGTGAAATGTTTCAAACAGCTGGGCTATGAAAGAGAAGAAAAGGCAAGGCAGTACTAATAGAGGATGTGGCAAGGAGGGAGCTTGTATTTAAGAGTGAAGATGTAAGCATGTAGAAATATTGACGAGGGGCCAGTTGAGAGGGAGAGATTCAATATACATGAGACAGAAGATAATGGTAGAGGGATAATCTAAGGTAGGAAAAGATTCTGCATACAAGTAAGAGGAATTGGGACAAAGAAGGGCAACACTTCCTTATTTCTTTATGTGTAACAAAAAAGAAGGTAGGGAAGAGAGATATAAAATGAAGTAGTTGTTACCTTTAGTATCACAAAATTAAGGAAGCTCTTTTCTGACTGCTTCTCTTTTCCCTGAGAAGTAGAAGCTCAGGTAATCTGCTGGAGGATGAGGGATAGAGAAAGAGAGAAGAGATTTGAAATAGACTGGAGAGAGCAGAAAAAATGAGCTGAGCAGAGAAATGAAGTAGGAATGCAGAATATTTGAAGATCTGGTGGGGGTTAATGGTCAAAACACCCAATGTTATGGCTTTCTCGAGCACCATTCAGGTGTGGGCAGAAAAAATAGTTAAGTTCCTCTAAAATTAAGGTTTTGCCCAATAAGACAATGGAGTTTAAAACTTTATTGAAATTCTGGGCCATAGAACTCAAGCAGAACAAGGATAGAGAAGAAAGGAATGGACTGAGCTAGTGGATTGAGAGAAGTTAGAGATCAGTGGACTACAAGCCCAATGAGAATGAAAAACAGTCAGTGGGAGTAGTTGAATAAACAAGATAAAAGGAGAAAAGGTTGCAGTGAGAAGATTTAGGAGTTCATTCATTCATTAGTTCTATCATTCATTCAATAAAAACCTCAATTCACAGACTAATATGTGCTATTTAAAGATTATTTTCCTTTTGCTTGGTATGCATCTTGAGATGTATACTTGAGATGTATAAATTTATCTACCCAGTTATGATTTCCTTAGGTTTGCTTTATTGTGGCTGGCTCTCCTTAATAGCTAGGGAAGGACAACCGAAAGTAGCAAGGAGAAATCAGCATTTTAGTTTTTATCCTATATTTTCTTTTGTTGTCTGAATAGGTACAATAATAATTTATCTACATGTTCTTACATAGTTTTTTAAAACAACTTTTAGGAAGTTATATCTAAAAATGTCCACTTGGATTATTATTATTGGAACCCCCATTAATTGTTGTTTTTAATATTATGAATATATTTGTCATATTAGTTATTGCTAGTAACAATAAATCCCAATTAATGAGAAAGTAGTTGAGCACTATAGTGAAAAACACAGGCTTTGGAATTAACAATACTTACTGTAAAAAATGGAGATTAAATGCCATTAAAGAATGTAAAGTACTTAACACAATATCCAGTAATTAGTACACATTAAGTTAATAACAGCTATTATTTTTATAATCGTCATCATCATCATCATCTATAGTCAGAACTCTTGGTTCCAAGTGACAAAAATTCAACCCCCCCTAGATTTTGCAAAATAGGAATTTATTGGCTCATGTAATTAAAAAGACCAGAGGTTGAAGCACTAGCTGGTTTTAGGTATTGAAACTAATCAGCTATATCATTTCTTGGCTTTACTTTATGTTGGCTTCATTTAGGTCAATCTTTCCCCTCATGATAATAATATGACCTGCATCTTACCAGCTAACCAATAGCAGTGAAAGAAAAATGTCTCTTTTTTAATAATTGTAGTGAAAGTCTTAGGTAGAGGTGTTTCGTTGGCCTATCTTAGGTTACATGCTCATTCCTTAACTAATCATATGTCCAAGGAAATGGAATGTTCTGATTGGTCAGGCTTCGAACTGGGGGATGGGAACGTCTTCAATCAAAACACGGGGAGTAAGATGGAGTGGATAGTTTCTCCAAAGTTAAATCAAGGTGCGTGCTTCTAGCAGAAAAAGGTGGAATAAATATCAGACAGGCAAAAACAGATTTCCAGTACTGCATATGTAATGCTGTGCAGTAATACAAATGTAGTACCGCAAACGGGAAAACAGTTGAAAGTACATTTTAAATTGTCACCCACTCAGCAAAAGCCTGTTTATAGAATGTAGCCTACACTCTTCATAAAGTGAATAAACAGAACCCTTGCCATACTAATGCGCACGGATTGTGCCATAGGTCCATACCTAATTCCACAGAAAACACAATAATTAACGCAATATGCAGTATATAGCCACAATAATTAATGGGAGTTATCCTTACCTGTTCCATAGAAAATATCCCACCTCAACTTCTGTATAATTAAATTGTCATAACACTTGAAGAAAAATACAACTGAAAATAATTATTATGACAAAGATGATCCCTAAGGTATTAATTATCTCAAGCAACATGGCACAATAGAAAGAGAAGTAAAAATCACAAGATATAAATCTACCAAAAATATAGTAATAGTAATAGTTACCATATATTGAATGATTAGTGTATGTATTCTAAGAGCTTTTTATCCATGTCTTCATTTTAGTATCACAACTCTATGAGTTAGGTATTATTATTTTCCTTTAACACATGGGGAAATGGAGGTTCATTGATTACGTAATTTGCCCTGTAGGCGTGCCGAGCAACATTTGAATCTGTCCTAGTTGCTTCTAAAACCTGTGCTGTCATTAATAGGCTGAGTGACTTAACCTCTCATTCCTTGTTTCTTAAAGTAGGAGATTTTGTTTTAATTATCTTTAAGGATACTTTGCTCTTAAAAAAGTCCTATGATTATGTAAGCGTTCACCTTCAGTTTCTCATCACTAATTTTGTGTATTTTTAAAGAAGATTTTGAATCAATCTAACACCTCTTTGTTTTTATGTATGTCTTTAATCATGGATGAAAAAATAATAATGTCACTATCTTGGTAAGAATACTTCAGTGCACATGTCATAGCATTATTGTATGATCATGAAGGAAACTGTGCTTTTGACAAATGTTCTTTCACCAGGACCTCAAATACTTTGGCAAATACACAAAGTGATTAATGTTAGAACAGAGGAAAAAGCACCATCTGAATTTCTGCACTGCTGTGCCACTTTATGTATGAAATGTTCTGTATGGTTGGTTTTTTGGTTTTTGTTGTTGTGGCCTTACTGCAATTCTGCCAAGTATATCCTTGCATTTTTGTTTGTAATCTTTTCTTCCCTACTTGAATCTAAACTCTAGTCAATACTGAAAGGGCTATGAAAAATCCACTAAATTGTTGCAAATAGCTTTGCCTTGTCTACATTTTTATATATGATAAAAATAAAAATTTGAGGGGCGCCTGGGTGGCTCAGTGGTTTAAGCCTCTGCCTTCGGCTCAGGTCATGATCTCAGGGTCCTGGGATTGAGCCCCACATCGGGCTCTCTGCTCAGCAGGGAGCCTGCTTCCTCCTCTCTCTCTGCCTGCCTATCTGCCTACTTGTGATCTCTGTCTGTCAAATAAATAAATAAAATCTTTAAAAATAAAATAAAAATTTGAGTAATTTTTGGCTTGGTAAACTTACTTTTGATATGCTGTAAATCTCTCTGTCAAATAAATAAATAAAATCTTTAAAAAAAATAAAAATAAAATAAAACAAAAAAAGATGCTGATGTTCATTTCACTTTGTTAAATGTATTCATTCTGTGACAAATGGAAATGTGTTTATATAGCTTTTCTTTTTGCAGAGTTCAAATATGTAAAATTTACTCTGAAAACTAAACAGCATTAGACAGAGGCTCATTATTTATATAATAATAACTGGAGGGAGTATAGTATAGGGATTAATGGAGTGGTCTCTGGAGTAAGAGCTACTCCATTTGCTAAGAATAAGTCAATGGCCAGACATTTAATACCTGTGAAATTTAGTTTCCTTATCTGCAAATGAGGGAAAATAATAATTCCTCCACAGCTTGTGGAAAGAGCAAACAAGATAAAGCATGTAAAGCCAGTGCCTGGCACATAGTAGGCACTCAGTGTTAGCTTTTCTACTGTATCATCAATAATACCACCACTTATTACTATTACTCTGAAAATTACAAACATGTGAAGGAGTCAAGGACTCATGAACTCCTCTGTTTATATTATTCTCCACTGTTCAAATACAATGGTTTAAAAATTGAGCTGAGCGTGTAAATCTTTTTTAAATTTTTTTTTTTTTTTTTTTTTTTTTTAGAGAGAGAGCATATGGGTGGATGGTGGGGAAAGGGGCAAAAGGAGAGGAAGAGACAATCCAAGAAGGCTCCATGCCCAGCATGGATGTGAGGGACAGGCTTGATCTCACAACCCTGAGATCTTGACCTGAGCCAAAACTAAGAGTCAGATTCTTAACAAACTGAGCCACCCAGGTGCCCCCAAGCATGTAAATTTTAGCTAGCAGCTACCATAACTTGTAATCTAATAGAATTTATTTATAAATATTTGAACAAATTCACATCTGTACTCATAGAGGAATAAAATATTTGATGTTACATGTAACTTTTTTTTATTTTTTGTGGGCTTTTTTTTGTTTCATTGCCTAACATGTTGTTATTGTAAAGTACTACTGTTCATTCAACAAATACTTATAATGAGCCTACAATAGGCCAGGCACAGTGCAATATACTAAGTACGAATGTTAAAATTTATAAGACATGTTTCTTGCCCTTAATGGCCTTACCCTTCCTATCAAAGCTAGTGACAGGAAATAGATATATAAAGAAATAATTTTTATAATAAAATAATGCGGTAAACAGAATAATGCCTCCCCAGAGATGTCCATATTTTAATCCTTAGAATTTGTGAATGTGATACCTTACATGGCCAAAGAGATTTTGCAGATGGGATTAAATTTAAGGACTTTGAGATGGGGGATTATCCTGGATTATCCCATTAGGCTACACCTAATCACGTAGGTCCTTAACACCAGAGAACCTTTGCCTGCTGTGGTCAGAGAGAAAAGTTAACTACAGAAGAATGGTGAGAAGAGCTGCAACATTGCTGGCTTTGAAGATGGAGGAAGGGGGCCAGGAGCCAAGGAATATAGATAGCCAGTAGGAACTAGTAAAGGTAGGCAGATTCTCTGCAATCCTGCTGACATGACTTTTAACCTAAAGAACAATAAGGTGATAACTCTTGTTGTTTTTAGCCACTACATTTATAGTAATTTCTTATAGCAGGAATAGAAAACTGATAAAAATACAATAAATTGTCTTTACTTAAAGGATTATTTATATGTGGAGAAATAGAAGAAGATAAGGATCACTTTCCAAAGTTGTGTCAGAAGGGTTAGGAAGACTTTTCCAAGAAGACCCACAAAAGTCATTGTTCCAAAGTGGATCACATGCACTTTCCAAAGCCGACTTCCAGTAAAGAGAAGTTTATTACTCTTAAGACTTGTCCTCTCTGGACCTGTAGGTAGGGTCTGCCTCACCTGAGGAATGTGGGCTGGAATAGGTTCTAAAAGGAAAGAGGGAATGGATGCTTAATAATTTTCCAAACAGAAATATTTGCTTTGAAACTACTATAATAAAAATACTTCGGGAAAAAAAAATCTTTTGTTTGGCAAGAAGTGAGCAATGGAAAATCTATCAAGATATTGCTCTAATGCTTGCCAGACACATGATAAATTTTCTCCATTTATTCAACAAATATTTATTGAGGTCCTTCTATGTGCTGCTATTCCCAACACAGCTCCTGCTATACACTGATATTAGAGGATAAATGGTCAGCAAAAATATATACTGTCCATATCCTCATGTACAGTGATAGAGACATTCATCAAATAATCATACATACATCTACACTGATTTAGAATACACTGAAGGAGCATTATAAGGTGCTATGAGGTTGAGTCGAGGCTTACTTAGGCTGAGGCTAAATGAGGAGCAGGCATTAACTGAGCAAGGGAAGGAGGAGAGCATGGTAGGCAGAGAAAACAGCAGGTGCAAACAGCACGCAAAAGCATGGCCTGTTCAAGAAGTTAAAGCCCCGTGTGGCTGAAACAGGAAAAGACAGAGGGAGGCTCATGACAGGATGAGGCCAGAGACCCAGAGAGAAACCAGACTAAGCAGGGCCTCATAGATCACATTAAAATTTGGGCGTTTATCCTAAAAGCAGGGGGGAGTGATTGGATCTGCATTTAAAAGGATCACTTTGGCTGCAGTGTGGTAAATAGCTTATAGGGGAGCCAAGGAATATATGCAAAAGCAGCTAGGAAACTACTGGAATAGTCAAGACAAGAGATGTTCACCGATTATTTTGAGATTACAGCAGCAGATGGAACAGCAGTATACACAATAAGGAAATATCTAGAAAGTAAAACAAAGAGGATATGTTGATGAGCTTCATGTAAAGGGGAGGGAAGTAGGAGGAGTCATGAAGACCCTTGGATCTGGCATATGGATGGAGGTGTCATTCATGCAGCCAGAGAGCACTGAAGGAGCACTACTTCCTCACAAACCATCCAGGCTTTTTAAATTTTATTGTAAATAAGAGTTTATAAAAAGTATTGAATTGAATGAACTCTTGATATCAGTATGACACAGACCAGAAAAAGCAAAATTCTGTTAATTGTGGTAGTTTTGTAGCATTACATGTATTTCATTTTATCTACCCTATCTACTACTCAAATCATAATACATTTAATACAATTTTCCTAATTTCAATACGTTGTATTGCAGTAATTCTATTTAACTATCCTAGCCTAGCAACTTTGTAAACTTAAATTTGCATTAAATGCACTAATTGATGGAAAGAAGGGAGCAATCAAACTAATCAATTATAACCATGTGGGTCTTTATCTCAACTACTGTACTTACAGTGGAGTACTGATGGCAGCTCCTACCAGACCTCAAGAGCCAATTGTTAAATTTTCAGGAAACTTGCAAGCTAGGTGTCAGAAGCTTGAAATTGACCACAGCGGGAGGACCAGCTACAGAAACTGCAAAAAACTAAGCAACTGGCAAACAATTCCAGTCAGAGATCCACCCAACTCCCACCCTAGACAAAGCCTACTGCTAAACATTTAGCAGTGCACCAATGTTTGTACCTTTTAGAATAATGTATTTGTGGTGGATATTCTGGGTATAGAAAATACTGTAATGAAACTAACTATAATCTCACTGATTTAAAAATGCTGCCTATTTTCTTTTCCATGTTCTTAAATATCTTTCCTTTAGGATTGTTTGAAACCTATCTCATTCTTTGCTGGATATTTTGGATGTTTCCATAGGACTTCATTTGTGAAGATATGCCACTTTGAAGCATTCTCCTAATGATTTCTACTTTTTCCTCTCCTTTAGATAGTCCAGATTAAGAAGTGCTGCTGTAAAGTGGCAAACTTCTAGTAATTGTTGAATCTGATTATAGGTGTACAGGGGACCACTGTACTGTTTTTCTCTAATTTCGTGTTTGCTTGAAATTTTTCATATTAAAAAACAAAACAGGCTGTAGCACCCACATCTAGCCAAGACCGGTCCTTACTTGGTCTTCTACTTACGGTCTCAATCCCAGCAGGTATTCTCAGGATTTGAGATGATGTGATCCATTGCGGCCTGCTTGCTTGGCCTCTAGGAGTTAGCTAATTCCTTGTTTTGATTGTTTTGATTTCCTTGCAACACCGACTTCTTCCCTGAAAAACCCACAAGCATTCTGTAGAAAAATTTAAAGCGAATCTTCAGAAGGAACCATATCAGATTAGGGTACTTTCTTTGTACTACAACCACAAAAATGTTGAAAAAAATAGTTTAAAAATCTTCGGTAACAACAGAAAACCCCAAAGTACAATGAGTATGTAGATTAAAAGAAACTGGAAAAAGTAAAAAAGAAAACAAAAAACTTTAATAAAAAGTAAAAAAAAGGAGGCTAGAAATGATTATCAACAATATAAGACACTGGTGGAATAGAGAGAAGTGAGGTACCAGAAGAATTACAAACTAAATCAAGTAGTCTTCAAGTTCTGTCCTAAAGAGAAGAATGGGCTTGATCTCAGGCAAGAACAAGATTTTTTTTTTCTTTTATAATGTAGAATATCATCATGGAACACATAAAAGTATGAGAAGCAGAGAAACATAAAATTCACCCAATCATAGCACATCAGTGAGAAATAAACTAGTTTAGAAATGAAACACGGGGCATCTGGGTGGCTCAGTGGGTTGAGCCTCTGCCTTCGGCTCAGGTCATGATCTCAGGGTCCTGGGATCTAGCTCCATATTGGGCTCTCTGCTCAGCAGGGAGCCTTCTTCCCCACCCCCCGCCTGCCTCTCTGCCTGCTTGTGATCTCTCTCTCTCTCTCTGTCAAATAAATAAGTAATATCTTAAAAAAAAAAAAAAAAAGAGGGCGCCTGGGTGGCTCAGTGGGTTAAGCCACTGCCTTCGGCTCAGGTCATGATCTCAGGGTCCTGGGATCGAGTCCCACATCGGGCTCTCTGCTCGGCAGGGAGCCTGCTTCCTCCTCTCTCTCTGCCTGCTTGTGATCTCTCTCTGTCAAATAAATAAATAAAATCTTAAAAAAAAAAAAGAAAAGAAATGAAACACAAAAATTAAGGAAAGGTTAACAAGTAAATTATAATTCAAGAGAAAATTATCATCATCAAAAGGAATCATGTAAATCCATTTTGTGGATTAGAAAACTGAAGCTCAAAAAAAAAAAAAAAAGAAAACTGAAGCTCATAAAAGTGATTTGGTCAAGGTCACTCAGTTTAAGTGTTGGAGCCTGGATTTCAACTCCCTCTATAGCATTTTGTTTTTTCCACTCTTTTTGATAGAAATGCAAGTCCAAAACTAATTTTTAAATTGTATGTAAATATAATTCTGGCTTAAAAATAATAATTCAAAAATATTTCTGGCTTGGGGCACCTGGGTGGCTCAGTGGGTTAAGCCTCTGCCTTCAGCTCAGGTCATGATCTCAGGGTCCTGGGATGAAGTCCCGCATCGGGCTCTCTGCTAGGCAGGGAGCCTGCTTCCTCCTCCTCTCTCTCTCTCTCTCTGCCTGCCTCTCTGCCTAATTGTGATCTCTTTCTGTCAAATAAATAAAATCTTTTAAAAAAAAATTTCTGGCTTAAACTTAAAATATAGACTTAACAATGATGCCCCAGTAAGTTTAATTTTTCTACTACTTCATCAATGATACTCTGTGTTCTGCATAAGCTGCTAGTAGGTATTCGGTAAATAATTACTGATTTGAATCATGACTCCTAAATGGAATTAGGTTTAATAAATTACGATCAGATAACTATGTCACCTATATGACATAGTTTTTCTTTTGTGGCTATATTAGGGTCTAGTGAGGAGAAATTATATCAATGATTCCAACAAATATGATTTAATTTAAAAAATTGTTAATTAGGCATTGAAGTACGGAAAAGGCAGAAAGAGAACACTAAGGCAGTGATTTCTCAAACAATGGTCACCAGAGAGGCATCATAATCTTCAACTGGAAACTTGTTAGAAATGCAAATTCTGACTCCAAGCCCTAGCCCCAGTTTATGAATTAGAAACCTTGGTAATAGGCACAACAGTCTGTGCTGTAATAAACCCTCCGGGAGATTACACAGTATGCTAAAATTTAAGACTCATGTAGGTAACAATACCTGGAAGCAGCCCCTACTCCTAGGCCTGGCCTGGGGCAGCCAAGAAAAGGGTAGACTTACTAAAACTGAGAAGATTGGGGAAAGGCCCTGTGGAGCTGAAACTCAGACTTTCAAGAACCCATCGTTGCTCTCCCAGTACTGATGTCTCTTCACTCAGAAGGGGGATCCCATAGAACCTAGAACAAGATAGCTGAGGAATAGGCACCCACAGGTTGGATCTAGTCTTAAGAAGGCACATTGAGGGGCACCTGGGTGGCTCAGTGGGTTAAAGCCTCTGCCTTCAGCTCAGGTCATGATCTCAGGGTCCTGGGATCGAGCCCCGCATCGGGCTCTCTGCTCCGCAGGGAGCCTGCTTCCTCCTCTCTCTCTTCCTGCCTCTCTGCCTAGTTGTAATTTCTCTGTCAAATAAATAAAATATTAAAAAAAAAAAAAGAAGGCACACTGAGGGGCGCCTGAGTGGCTCAGTGGGTTAAAGCCTCTACCTTCAGCTCAGGTCACAATCCCAGAGTCCTGGGATCGAGCCCCACATCAGGCTCTCTGCTCAGCAGGGAGCCTGCTTCCTTCTCTCTCTCACTCTCTCTCTCTCTCTCTACCTGCCTCCCTGCCTACTTGTGATCTCTGTCAAATAAATTAAAAAAAAAAAAAAATCTTTAAAAAAAAAAAAAAAAAAAGAAGGCACATTGAGATTGGTTCTTCAAGTGTTGGGAAATCCCCAAGTTGAAACCAGTGGGCGCTACTAGAAGAAATTACTACTACCAGATTGAAGAAGTGTTGCTAGAGCAAAACTGACAGCACCAACAAACCCTTCAGAAACAAACGAGAGCAAATTGCTTTCCTTCTCCAGCTGTGCGATGTTTCATTAGTCCCTATATTGGCAAAAACTAACAAGCCAAAATGTTTCTAGAATTCCAAGGATTGATTTCAAGCTGAGAGACAGTAGTAGCTCAATAACTGGCATAAAGGCCTTACTTGTAATAAGACTGGGAGGTAATAGAAATAGTAAACTTTTTTTTGGAAATATTATTTGGTATGCATATTGGGTACACATGGACATTTTCTTAGGCGCTGACTTCTAGGTGGACTTTTGGACTTACTGTACAAAATTATTTCTATTTGTAAACTATTTGTCTCTTCTGATGAGATTAATAAGACACACTTAGGACATTTCTGGGATCTGGACAAGAAACTATGCAAGGACCTACACTGAGGTCTCCTTAGCCAGGGCTAAAACTGAAAGATCACAGCAGTGATGGCTGAGAAACGCTCAATAGTAGCAACAAGACAAGTCAGCTCAGGCTAGGTACATTAAAGTCTCTGGGTCCCCGCCTCAAAACAGGAGGTTGATAGAGAAGTTTTTTGAAATAATGGTAAAGAGGAAGGGTAATACAAACATGACTCCTCATTTTAAGCAGCTGTTTTTATAATCCCAGGAAACTAGAAAATGAATGGAAATGAATCAGCTCCTTCCTTAATCTTATAAATCAGTGTTGAGGGTCCATTGTTGTTTCTACAGAAATCAATAAATCAGTGCTTTCCAAATTCTTGAAAGGTGGGCACAGACATAGTCATTCTATATGTTAATCAAAAGGAACAATCCCAAATATTTACTGTATGATTATCAGAATTACGCCCAGTATTTTGGGAGAACAGTGAGATATTCATTATTCTACGGACATTCACCTATTTCTCATTTTATGTTTATGTTTTGTTTTCTGGTTTTTTGTTTTTGTTTTTGTTTTCAAGGATATTGAAGAATCACAAAATCTCACTGGCGAACCTGTTGGAGATGACTACAAAAAGATGGGAACACTTTTTGGTGAATTGAACAAAAGCCTCATCAAGATGGGCTTCACAAGGATGTATTTTGGAGAACGAATTGTGGAACCAGTAATAGTCATGTTCTTTTGGATAATGCTGTGGTTCCTTGGCTTACAAGCCCTTGGACTAGTTGCTGTTGTTTGCCTTGTCATTATTTATGTGCAACAGTAAAATATGGCCAAATAAGCTGTTGTTTCACATTTGGTAGCCGTATATGTATTGGTGAAGTTATATATTTCACTACATGAAAGCTGAAAAAAGTTTGCCTTGTTTCAAATTATGTGCTGTTTTGTAATTAAATTTATAAGTGGACGTTGTTTAAAACTAAACTCAACTCTTGATTATCACAGGGTTGGATATACATTTGGTAGCTTATTCAAAAGTCTTGTTTTATTACTGTGATCTGTGCCCACTCTTAAAAACCCCACCTTATTCCCATTGTCAATCTTAACACACCAAAAAGTGAGCAGGGAAAATAACAGGATATGGAATTCAAACCAGGCAATATAGATCTTGTAAGGAATTCCAATAAAACATTTTAGAAGAAAAAGGATGGAACAAGGAGCTAAAACAAAGTTTTAATGGGAGAATTGTCCCCACCCATACCCACCAAATAACCCCTTACTATTTGGGAAATAATTTGGGTATCTATGTTCCTGCTCAGCCCAAACCAATATAAATGTAATTACTATACACTACCTTAATATTGTGATGAAAATCAGTAAAGCTAGCACATTTTCTAAAGATTGAAAAGGATATATTTATTATGACTGATGAAAGTTAAATGTAACTTTTTTATCGTATAACATTTGGGTCTGGAATCACTTCAGTATATCATTTGAAATTTTAGACAATTTTGGTGCTAATTACCTTTTGTGAATTTTTTAAGACTCTTAAGCCATGTCCATTGCTGGCTGTACCCCATGGTAATGTTATATTTTCTTGTATCTAACAAGTTGTGTATTTTTTTTCTAGAGAGACATTTTCCATGTATTTTTTTCCAGAAATTTACATTTTATAGTTCTTTTATAACAATTATTCTAAGACTTAAAAAAATCTATTTCCTATCTTGGCATGGAATACCCCCCCAAAATTGATTTGTATTATGGCTAAAATATTTTACTATATCTTTAAGGAAAAAAAAAATCAGCTTGGTCTCTTTGATATCTGTATTGGAAAATACAATATTACAGTATAAAACCAAATGCTTAAATTTGACATTTAACAGCCAATTTTAATAATATTCCTCGGAGGCTAAAGCCACATCAGTAACTGGCTGGTCATGATATTAATGTGTTTTAATTCAGCACTTTGGGGTTTTATATTTAAACAAACATTTCTTTAAATACACTTTAAAAACAAAATGGCTTAGTGATATTTTGGATTTTGTTAAAGAACCTAAAATTTGTACACTTGCACCTCAGAGACCCTCTATACAGACAAAGAAGGAGCACTAAAAATAATTATCTAGAAATTCAAGTTAAATAAGAGGGAAATGGGACAATGGGGTATTTTTATCTTTGGCAGGGCAGTAACTAAAGTGTATAAAGTGTTTAATATTCTGCTTTGTAAAGTTTTTACCCAATCCTGTTTAAAAAAATTATTCTGTAAGTTTTCAATGTCTTCCATGCTGAAGCAGAAAACTGATGAAAAGTGTTCAACTTTGATTTCTAAAATCAGATAATCCTGAAAAAAAAATACCAGTCAGAGGGCACTAAAAAGTACTGTGGATTTATATAAATACAGACCTTTTAAAGTTTGACAAAGAAAAGACTTTGTATTATATTATTGTGTTTTTATTGGGTTTGAAATATTTTTATAGAAACCTTTATGAATTTGGCATTAGGGCAAGTTATTTGAAAATGTGTCTTCATTTGTGCACAGTAGAATTGTGAGGTTTTTAATAGAAGTCTTGAGATTTTTGTATATCTGCATTAAATATTAAAAAGGGCATTCTTTTCTAATGCTACCAAGAAATTTAATTTTCCTTTGGAATATAAAAAAGATACAGTATGCACAATAATAGCTCTAATTCCACCAGTGCTAATATTGAAAAAAAATTGTAAAGTAAGTTTGAATAGTAATTATTTAAAACACACGTCAATTCTATGTATCTGCACACTGCTGTTGGTAGGACATATATTAAATCACATAAAGAGATATTTTGCTGCTATTCTTACTGAATTTTTTAATTGGTTAGAGCAACATACCATCAAATTGTTTGCTTTGATAGGGAAAAAACAATCTTTGATTCTTTGATGGAAATAATATATTTTCTTTTGTGAAATATATTAGACTGTAGATTATACTTGTACCCTGAAATGAAAAGAAACTGGCCATTTCTTTGGTTCACGGTATAAGGAATTAAATGGAAAATGGTTCTCAATTATTTTAATTTCAGATACAAGCCAATTTTAGACACCATTAGTGATTATGGATAAAGACATGGAAGTTATAATACTAAAGTTATTAGATTATTAATATATACATCATTTATACCACAGCTCTCAATTCAAATGGAAAATGTTAAAATATACAAATAAACTGGCCAGAGATGAATAAGTCAATTTTCCTTAAAGTGGAAACTCAGTGTCTTGTAGAGTTCAGTCCTCTTATATCTTAAGCTGTGATATGCAAGGTATTTTCCCATTCCGGGCCACCAGTCACATCATACTTGGTCCAGTATTGTGCCAGGGCCAGCTTGCACTGACCTGCAAAAACTAATTGTATACCTTTTTCCCCCCAGCCCACCTTCAGTGGCATCAGTTGGTAGCCTGAGATTGTCTATGAGGGGACTATTCAAACTATCAACATTGGCAAACACAACAAATCAGGGCTCTGTTCACCTGCCACGCCAGTTGTTAAAACATTAGCAGCATGCCACCTATTAGCCACCCTACAGGTCACAGCCCCATTTCGACTTCTGTGGATCGAAAAGGAAGCATATTGAAGCAAATCCCCATCAACCCATCCAAAATTGTATTTGGATCTTTTCCATGTGGGAATGATGAATTATGGTTGTCTTCTGACCAACAGGTCCCTACGTAATCTCATGTTTTGATCAGACAAAATCTCCCTGGGCTGTCACTGAGCTGCATATCCATTGATCCAGATTATCAGGAAATAAACAGTTACAGAACTGATGGAAGGCAAATTCCAGCCTATGTAAAGACTTGTTGTAAGAAGGCTCAGATGGTCAAAGCCAGATATTGAGCAATTAAGGGCTGTTTGTATGGTTTGTAGATTATACTTAACAGTTATTTTACTAATGTTTACTGACTTCAGGTTATTTTAAATGTTTTTCTTGTCAATATATGGTTTCAACAGGTCAAAGAAGAGAAAAACAATAAGACTTTCATACCTGTTAATGCTTCTAGTAATAGACTTGACCAAGGATAATGTAAAAATGACACAACCTACTCTCTCCCTACCCTACACATTGCCTCAGACAATGTGTCCTCTCCACGTTTCAGTTATCATTTCATACTAACAACTGCAGTCAGTATCTCCAGTTCAGAGCACTGTACAGAATATAAAGTCCATACATTCAATTGCTTGCCCAACATATGTACTTGCTTATGCCTTAGTACCTCAGGTTCAGTATATCCAAATCGAAAGGAACTCAGCATCCTTCTCCCAAACTGTTTTTTTTTCTTCCTATGTTTCCAATCTCAGCAAATGACAGTTGTCTTCCTACACTGTCCACTTATAACCAATCACCGTGTCCTGTCTATCTTGCTTCCTAAAAAATCTTTAATCTTTATACTTCTTTTGATTCCCAGTATCACTAACTTAGTTCATACCCTATCATCTCCCTAAATAGCTATCACGGAATCCTACTTGGTCTCCCCTGCTTTCATTCTTCCCTCTACAATCAGAATACTCTTCCTAAATCATAACTCTGATCTCCTGCACCTAAATCTTTTCAGTGGCTTCCTGTTGCCATTATGAAAAAGTGCTTGCTCCTTACTATGTTTTACAAGGCCCCTCAAGAGCTGGTTCTTGTGTACTTAATCTCTCTGCACTATACCTGTCCCTTTTCAACACTCAGCTTTACTGAATTTCTTTTTTCAGTTCCTTGTGAGAGACATGCCTACTCACTTCCAGAACTCTGCACATGCTTTAGCTTCTCTCTTTAGGCCCTCCCCCAGCAAACTGACCAACACATCCGCAGCTTTAAGACCTTTAGACATAAGTTCCCCCAGGAAAATTTCTCTGTTAAGTCCACTTGGGCTATTTCATGTGCTTTCAGAGAACCCTGCACTTACCCTATCAGTACTTGTCGTGCTATATTGTAATAGTTTGTCAGCTCCTTCCTTTTCTTAAAAAAGATTTATTCATTTATTTGAGAGAGAGCACACATATGCACATGCACCCACTCAAGTGGGGAGGGGCAAAGGGAGAGGGAAAGAAAGAACCCCAAGCATCCTCCATGTTGAGCACAAGCCAGAGGCAGGGCTGGATCCTTCCAACCCAAGATCACTGTGTTAGCCGAAACCAAGGGTCTACCACCCAACCTACCAAAGCCATGCAGGTAGCCTTGACCCTTCTTCCTTTAGACAATAAACTTCACAGGCAGAGAGCATGTCTATCTGGTTCACAAATTGCATTGTCTAACACAGTGCCTGGCACATAATAAATGCTCAAAATATTTGGCAAATTAATAAATCAACTTCATTTACTCATGTACTCCCTATAATGCATTAACAAAGATTTAGCACTGGTTGTATTTTAGAGTTCTTTCACTCCAAAAGTATGCTTACAATGCATAAAGAAAGCGAATTAATGTATACATTATATTTATAAAGTATATTCACTTTTGATGGAAGAATATTGCTACTATTTGCATATGCAGGATTACTATCATACACTTGCATATTTTTAGGAGACTATGTATTTTCAGTGTTGTACTTGATGAAATCACTGTTTCTTCAGAAACAATATTTTAGAATACATGTGGCCATTGATGCTACCTAAATTTCATATTTTTCCAGTATTTTTCAATAGACTTTTATCTACTAAATTTTGATTAAAAAAAAAAAAACTCAGAAGTTGCGATCTGGGATTCTCAAGTATCTAAGCTTGGGTATTTCAGGCTACAGAATAAATCCACTACTAGAATGTTCGAGTCACCCAGATCATATATGTTAAATAACATGTATATAAAGTACTTTGTTATTTTTTCCAATAAATAATACTCTTTCACAACCCTGCATCTTTAGTTTCTTTTCTTACTCTCTATATCATGTGCCATATATCAGTTAATTGCTGCCACACCAAGTTTAGAAATTGCCAAAGCAACAACACACCTGAAAGACAACCATCCCTAATGCTGCAGCAGAAAGCTAAGGCCTGATGTGTATATGGCTTCCCAGGCCAGAGAGTAGTAGGAAAACCTAGCTCAAAATCAACCTCTGCATCCAAATTGTATTTCTCCTTTGTTGTCTTGACTATTGTGTAAGTTAGAATTATTGAATGAGCTCTGCAGGGACCTGCTAAGATCCAGAACTTAATCGTACATATGCTTATTAAATTTGAGTTATCTGTTCAGCAGTTAACATTTTATCATTTAGCCTTCCAACAACTTAATTAGTTGGAAATCTCCTTGATAACTTTCCAGTCCACCACAGAACACAATGAATTTTATCATAAGGCCCTGCTTCTTTTTAATTGGTTTACTCCTTTATTATAAGAAGCTAGTTGACAGTATATTTTTTAATGTGAGTTTTTTAACAGAAGAATGAAAATTCTAATTACAATATCCTTATTTATACCACAGCTGTTTTAAGACAAAATCTTAAGAGTTATTCCTTGAGGGGAAGGGATGAGATATGTAAAAAATCCTATCGATATTTGAGTATATAAGCCACTTACTGAATGCCCTTCTCTGGTCTGCTAAAATTGCTTCTGTTGTATAGTTTCTTGGTTTTATATATGTAATATCAAAAATATTTATGATTCCATTATTTGGTGTATTTTCAGCTTTAATAGGCACAGGAGTATTTATGTAAATGCAGCATACAAATAAAGGCTAAGAAGAAACAATCATAAAAGCAAAACACACTCTTATTGTTGGTTTGGAAGGATTAACTTAAATAAATTGGCCTTGCACAAAACTATAAGGATGATTTTTCATATAAGGTGAAGCATTTGTTTAAAATTAGATCCGTGGCTTTCAAAGATTTTTAGTTTGGTTTGCCCTAAGTGAAATCTTACATGAATAGCCAATATTTTTCAGCAATAAAAGCAGAGCTGCTATAATTGATTTTGCAGTAGGTCCAGTTCCCTGGGAAACAGAAGAAATTACGATGCAGGAAGTTTATTAGGGAGTGCTCTGGGATCAGCAACTGTGAAGGAAGTAAAAGAAACAGGATTAGACAAAGGGAGGCATGCAATACAGTCACAGCAAGGCCTCAGCAACTCTATGGGGTGCCCTCAAACAGAGACAGCCCTTAAGCATTGACCTGTGTTGGGACAGGGGAGCTCTTCAGCCAAAAGCAATTCCCAGAGAGAGCTGACAGCTGGGGCTTGTCATCTGGCAGCACTCCCAGCAGTTAACAGAGTAAATTCTTTGGCTCTGAGGAGAGGAGCTGAGCCGCCCAACACAGCATCCACTATGGACTCTTGTTCTCACCTTGCCCTCCATGATACCTGAGTCACTTCCAAAAGCCCCCACTCTTTAGAATACAATATGAGGATGACTAATTTAAATCATAAACTCATTGGTTTGGTCAAGATGGATTTTTTTTAAAAGTAGTGGTAGAGCCTTTAGTCTTCTATATTGCCTGCTGCTACTGTGAGATTCAGGTCTTCGGCTTTGATAATGTTTTAGTTGCCTAAACATTATATCCAGGATTCAGCAAAGGCTTGAAGCTACTAGGAACAGGTGAAAAAAATGATTGACAGAACAGCCCATTACTTAAAACTAGGAGTAGGAAATCCACGAGATTTTTGTATATGTAACCTGCTTAGATCAACTATAAGCTAATAAATCCCTGAGATAGGGTCACGCAAGACATCAGGACAAACCATCCTTAGGTTGGGTATGTTCAAGCCTGGACATACGTAAGTCTGCTTTGTGCTTTCTGGCCTCTTTCCCAAGTTCCAAAGCAGTTTTACTTCTCAAACTTTGGGGGCATGTTTAAAATAAAATTTTTAAAGGCGGAGCAGAACTCATTTGTAAAGAAACTGTATCTTCCCCAACCCCAACACACAATCGCAACTGATTTATGACTTGGAGATTTGGTCCTAATCATGACTTTCCTATTTAATTTTAGCACAAAACTTTTCAGCAACTGGAATTGGTAATTGATAGGCACTTAAAAAGAGCTTTCTTCAGTCTTGGTCCAGAATATTTTGGGGGCCCCTAAGTATAATTTTAGCTGCTATTTTTATCCCTGGAATCTTAGGAGGTGGCAAGATCAAGCAAGACAGTGGCTGTAAGCCAAGTATATATTAAAACCATAGCAGTGTTTAGGCATATTCCCCCCTTTGGTTATAGGAAAATATTAGAGCAATAAGCAAATCAACTTTCAGATAAAAAGATCTCTTTATGTCAGACCCGAATTTAAGACTTGGTGCTGCTATTGACTAAGTGTACAGTTTGTATAAGTCTTACCCACATCTCTTTAAACTCCAAGATCCTCATCTCTAAAATGGGGGGACTGTTATGATTAGTTAAATTATTGCATATCGGGGCACCTGGGTGGCTCAGTGGGTTAAAGCCTCTGCCTTCAGCTCAGGTCATGATCTCAGGGTCCTGGGATCGAGCCCCACATCAGGCTCTCTGCTCAGCAGGGAGCCTGCTTCCCTTTCTCTCTGCCTGCCTCTCTGCCTACTTGTGATCTCTGTCAAATAAATAAATAAATAATTAAATAATCTTTTTAAAAAAATTATTGCATATCTTTTTTTGTGCCTTACACATAGCAAGCTTTCAATAAATACTGGTCGTTATTATTAAATACAAATAGCCACATGCAAGAGAGGACATTTTTCACTATCCATGGAAAGCTTGTACATTGAAAGCCATAAAAGTCCTGAATTTTTTTTTTTTTTTTTTTTTTTTTTTTTTTTTTTTTTTTTAGGGCGAGAGACAGGCAGAGAGAGAGAGAGGAGGAAGCAGGCTCCCTGCCAAGCAGAGAGCCCGATGTGGGGCTCGGTTCCAGGACCCTGGGATCATGACCTGAATGAAAGGCAGAGGCTTTAACCCACTGAGTCACCGAGGTGCCCCCCTGATCGTTTTTATTGTTGGCAAAAGACTGATAAATAAAGCAAATTCTACGCTGTGATCCCAATTCCTCATGACTGAAATCTTTCTGAGTTCTCTTATTATTGTCAACTATTAGTGCTTCATGAATCAAAATGATCATAAAAAGAAGGAATGAAGAACCTAAAAGAGTTGATGAAGAGAAATGAAATAAATGTGCTCTATGCAACCACACCTTCTTTAATGAAATACTGTTGTTTTCTTTAAACATCTACTTACTACAATGCCATGCATTTTCCATTGCTCCTTTGCCTTAATAAACCTAGGTGCACAATTACACTCACCAATGCATGGGCAATTCGGCTGTGCATGTGAACAAGTCACAAAATGAAATCAATTCCAAAAATACTTTTCTGTTTTACTCCAATTGCATTAGGCCAAGAATATTAAGCTATGTTTATAGAATCACAAATATTATCTTGCTTTGATTTCAAAGCAAAATTTGAGACTAATTTGTTGGTCTGTTACATTATGGTATTTATCAATACACACTAGAAATGTTTCACTGAGATAAATATAATTATATATTAATACTCTAACAAAAAAATCCTGTACCTACTAATACACATGGATACATTCTGTGTACAGCTATATAGAATGAGCTAGAATACTATTAACATGTAATGCTTATAGGAATATTAATATGTTCATAAAGTCTTATCTTTTTAGTCTGTGAAAACATGCTAAAAGCATAGTATGAGCTTAAGTAAACTTTGTTTTAACAAGTCTTCATTTACATTGTTCTATCCTCCATTCCTCTATCTTATTTCCTTTTCTTTCCAACAATCCTCCCTACCTGAAAAGTGGAAGTTCCTCAAATCAGATGTTTACAGACATGAATGTTTTATAATAAGCTGTGGCATATCTTTAGTGCCATCTCTTACTGCATTTCAAAACTGGTTCTCCCACATTTTCCTTACCTGTCAATTTATGCTTTCGGATATTTTAATAAGATGCTCAGATAGAGCTGATGCTGGCCAAATACAGGTCTCCCCAGGCATTTCTCCCTTTTTCAAGTTGTAAGAAACATTTCTTGAGAGCTCCTTGCCCAGCTACCCTATCATCACAATCGCCTCCTGCTGTAATGGAAATATACTGTGCTTCTCCTTCCCTCCCCCTATCACTGACACCCAAGTTTGATGGCATGGGCTTTTTTTCCACTAACTTGGCTTGCAAAGGCCCTAGGCCAACAAAGAAGACATTATTTTTGAATGCAGAAAGATTCAGACACAACAAGACCTAAGCTTTCACACTTGTGTTAAATTACAGGCACCTTACTGATACCATTTACTAGTGCTAGGTGCTCCTGCCTCATCTCTGCCAAGTCAAGTAAGACAAACTACCTCGACCGGATGAGTCACTTCTCTTCATCAGTGACTGTCAGAAATGTTCATACTCGGAGAAACTATAATGCTGACGCCTCAAAGTATATCCATATTTGATATTTCATATCTCCGTTGGCATCTAGTCAAAGAGCAAAACTCTTGCACCCTTTGCCTGCCTCTTGTATTTCCCCAACCGTCTACTGCACTTCCAGTCTGATGCAGTGCTTTCTTCCCAGCAGAAGTGTGCTTTTCAATGCAACCTGATCTTCAGAGGAGGCCCAGAGAATGGACAATGATTTTTTGAGTAGATTTGGCACATACAATCAGAGCAGGACTGAAATAAAACTCGCTGTGAGACACCATCTGTTGCCAACTTTTTCCTTTAAATACAGAACAAGGGACATCAGTATGAACTCATGTTCAGTTTAATATAGATACAGATAAAAGATATGGAAATAAGTACAGGTTTTATATATATATATATATATATATATATATATATATATATGTCATTTTTATTGAAGGAGTTCATGACATGCCATCCCAAAATATGCCACTTTGGTACATTGATTATTTTGAACTGAAGGCACTTGAAAAATAGCAAATGCAGGGAAAGGCTTTTTCTGAGCTCCCCTTATGTGCCTAAAGAAAGATGTTCCAAAAGGAACTCATTGTCATAACCTGCCTGCGAGTTTCACCAACCAGGGAACATTAATTCTTACCACAAGAGAGGAGACTGGAAGTCGACACCACACCCAAACTCTGTCATAAACCATCATACCTCCCTCCTATCTATTCTTCAAAGAGTCCATTCATCTCCCCTAAAGATCATATATTGCCTCCTAAATCCTCCATTCCCACTCCCTTCCTCTCTCAAAATAATATAGAAGTTCTCAAATCTCACTGATTTTGGGAGCGGGGGGTATTCACTTTTTTTTTTTTTTTTCTGTGATACTTCTGTGCACCTAATAGCAATAAATTTATATACCTTTTCTCTTGTTGATCTGCCTACTGTCAGTTTATTTCATAGACCCAGCCAAACAAACCTAAAAGGGTAGATAGTCTTTTCCCTACAATACACAATCTTGTATATGCAAGTTGAGATCACTTAGAAATAACACACCCTGGTAGTAACCAGCACACCAGCACCCAGACCTTTGTGTCTAATACTATTGCCCAATGAAAGGAATCTAAGGTCCCTGGAAAAATGGCCAATTCTAGGGCTGGACAGGGAATATACAAGATGAGCTTGGGATATCTTGTAGTGCCAGAAAGTGCCAGAAAGAAGGTGCACACGTGTGCGGGCGTGCTCACACACACACACACACACACACACACTGTAAGAGCCTATTGAAAGGGTTCCCAATAACAAAAGCTGGAACAATTTGAGCAAGAAAATACATAAAGTAGTATTGGATTATAACCCAAAATATAAAATACATATCCATGGGTTCATCCTGATATAAATAAATGATGACATCAATAAATTAATGGGAAAAAATAGACAAATCTCCTGTCAAAGAAAAATTCCAAATAATTTATGAAGATAATGCCTCTTCAAGAAAGTGGAGCATAACTCCCTTAAATGTAAGCTTTTACTTTCTAAAGAGTACAGTATGGGAGGGAGTAGAGGGAGTAACTTTATATTGAAGAAGTCTGACAAACACTACCTCAAACAGGTCATCAAGCTTAATGCCATCAGTGATAAGTCATGTTGACAGCATATGCCCTTGATAGGATATGGTGAGAATGTCACTTCCACTTCCACTCAAGAAACTCTAGAGTTGAGCTGCTTATGAGAAAAACATCTGATGAGCCCAAACTGAGCATCATCCTACAAAATATCTGACTAGTACTCCTCAAAACTGTCAAGGTCATCAAAAACAAGGAAAGTCCGAAACGCTGTCCCAGACAAGTAGAGACTAAGGACACATGATGATTAAATGTAATGTGGTATCCTGGAAAGGATTCTGAAACAGAAAAAAGACATTAGGGAAAACTAAGGAATTTTGAATAAAATATGGATTTAATTAATAACAGTGTATCAATATTGGTTCAATAGTTGTGTGAAATGTAATATACTGTAAGTATAAATATTAATGCAAGATGTTAACAATAGGAGAAACAGGATGCTGGATATACAATGTCCTTACGTATAATCTTTGTAACTTTTCCGTAAATCTAAAACTATTCTAAAAATTAAAAGTTTAGGGGTACCTGGGTGGCTCAGTCCCTTAAGCAACTGACTTCGGCTCAGGTCATGATTGCAGGGTCCTGAAATCGAGCCCCACATCAGGCTCCCTGCTCAGCAGGGAGTCTGCCTCTCCTTCTCCCTCTGCTCCTCTGTGCTTTCTCTCTCTCTCAAATAAAGTCTTTAGCAACAAATAATAATAATAAAATTAAAAGTTTATTTTTTTAAAAAGTAATTTAACAAATTTCAACTGAACTCTTAGTCATGTCAGTAACTACATATTATCCCCTTTACAATAAACATAATTTGTGTTATCTGACAACATGTGTTTCTAATGACTTCTGCTTTTTCACTCTCCTTTTTATGGATTATTTTACAGCAGCAATATAAAATTCACTTTAACTCACTCTCCTTTGTAAAATCACTGATCTATAATTTTCCGTGTGAGCATATGATCAACGTTTAATAATTTTCCTGGGGAGGCGGGGAGAGAAATAATAGGAATCTACTTGTTGTAATACAAAAGCAATTAGCTCACTCCCAATAGAGTCTTTGGGTTTGACATATACTCCCATACTTCTATAGGTTCCTACTAGGTATGGGTGTGTCTCCAGAACAGCCCGGAAGTGGGCAGGCCGGAACAGTGACATTTGGCTTAGGGAACCTGAAGAGCCTCACCACTGTTGAGTTATTCCCTGCTCAGGATAACACTGTACGGGAACACCATCTCCTTTCTCCCCAACACTCTAAGAACAGCTCAGTCTCAAAGACAGTCTACTCATTAGAGTATGGAGGCCCCAAAATATTTTAGAGAGTCTTTTAGGTCAGTTTCCCAGGGTTGATATCAATGTAAAATACATGTGTGGCCTTGGAGGACCCCAAAGAGGAAGCAGCAGGAAGAGGTCCTATGAGCCTGGCAACCCCATTTGCACTCCTGCCTAGTCATAGGACACCCTCAATATATCTGCATCTCACTGAGAGGCCCTCCCAGGAGGAAATAGTTGGTACTGTGTACTCTCTGGAGCGTAAGGTTTTACCAGATTTGATAACTGCTGCTGACAGCAACACCTGTTTTCTTCTTATTACGAGACCTCTGGCTTAGGATAATTTGAAAACATTTCTGCCTAACTATCTCCAGTATACTCTTGACCATATTTTGAAGGTCAGCTACTCCAACTATCCAATGTGATTATGAAGACTATCTGTACGTTGAACAGGTGACATGACAGGGAAAAAAACTGCACTTTCTTTTTTTTTAAGATTTTTTATTTATTTATTTGACAGAGAGAAATCACAAGAGAGGCAGGCAGAGAGAGAGGAAGGGAAGCAGGCTCTCTGCCGAGCAGAGAGCCCGATGCGGGACTCGATCCCAGGACCCCGAGATCACGACCCAAGCCAAAGGCAGCGGCTCAACCCACTGAGCCACCCAGGCTTTCTATGTATTCTTAATTCCTGCCCTCTAGGAATCAGACTGTGTCTTGTCTCTCTTATTTGTAAATGCCAATTTGATCTAACTCTCAAAGAGGAAAACATTATCAGATAAGGTTTAAAAAACATCTTGAGTTGGGTTAAATATTAAATTTAAATTTACTTGGTTATATTTATGTATCAAATTTATATATAGGTATTATGAATGCTTATTATATTTATTTTTTAATAAACATTTTCCAGGAATATACTAAGGAGCTAATAGTAGTGATTTCTGAGTGGTGGGCATGTTTTTATTTAATATTTTTTGTTTAATTTATATTCTACACTATATGTACACTAATAATAAAAGGTTATTGTTTTTCATATATGCGAATTTGTGCATTCAGTGCATTAAACTTCTCTACTTTCTACCTGTTCTCTGCCTAGCAGAAAAGTGGTTTTTAAAAGGATAATCTATTTAATAAAATAGAAAAGTTACAAAAATATACACTAAGAATATTAATATACTGAGTTCCTATTAATAAATAAAATGCTTCTCAAAGTTTTCCATGAAGTGTTGGCCTCCAAGATGGAAATTTCCAAACTATTTTCACTTGCTACTATAAAAATTGCATGAGTGGTCAGGCCTAAACACAGATGGGAACACTTGGTGATGCCTGGATGACAAAAAAGATAATAAGGGCCAGATGCTGAGCTGTTTTCTTTACACTGAACCTGGTCTATGGGGGCCCAAAGTGCCCCAAAGGTGATGGCATAATTGGTTGCTGAGAAAACGAACTTAATGTCATGGAAAGGTCAGTCGTAACACTGAAAACCATTTGAGAACTGGTTACTGCCAGTTACTTTGAACCTAATTTCTACAGTTATTTCTTCAACTGTTTGCATGCCTGGAATTAAATTCTAGAACCCTGAAAACATGTTTCATAAAGTTCCCTACTTCTGCTGCTTATTCACTCCTTCCATAACAGAATGCCAGGAAGGAAAGGAATAATTTCGAACCAAGTCCGAAAGATGTTTCTTTTTTTTTTTTTTTTAAAGATTTTATTTATTTATTTGACAGAGAGAGAGATGACAAGTAGGCAGAGAGGCAGGGCAGAGAGAGAGGAGGAAGCAGGCTCCCTGCGGAGCAGAGAGCCCAATGCAGGGCTCAATCCCAGGACCCTGAGATCATGACCTGAGCCGAAGGCAGCGGCTTAATCCACTGAGCCACCCAGGCGCCCCTGAAAGATGTTTCTTTTGAAACCCCCATGGGTTGTCTGCTGGAGCAGTCTGTTTTTAACCTCAAGTCAGCAATAATGCTTATTTTAATATAACTGATCAAATAAATAGCAGGCCCGAAATTCTTATTTCTTAAATCTTAATTATTTCTTCTATGATACCCAAAGTATCTTGCAGACCTGCTCAACCTGGCTTTCCCATAATCTGGAGAGCCTGGGAATTAGGCATAGCCCTGAAACCAAATAATCTGATCCTGCTCACAAGTGATTTGCTGATCTATGGACAATTGTCCATCCGCCAAGCTCTACCACTGCTTTCCTCTGTCCCTTCATGTAAACGTATAACTTAAACACTGCAGACATAAAAATAAAATCTAAATAGAGATTTTTAAAAGGTTTTATTACTTCTTTCAACATTTTCTCAAAACAATGGTCAAAGTGAAAATTTCTTACCTGTATGTTATCCAGACATTTGCATCGAGAAGAGAACTCTTTGGAATCAGTTTGTAACTTTAGTGGGCATTTGCTTCCATACTGAGATTTTTGTTTTATTTTGTTTTGCTTTATTGGTGAAAGTTTTAGAGGTGTGCTTTTTCTTTTGAATCACTCCATCCACAAACCGTTCCTAAACACCTACATTCTGCAAAGCAATATAGACATCGAATGCTATAAGAAATTCAATAAACACTAGTGCTTATTATTACAGTTTATAATCCAGCTGAAGATATCAGAAATAACTCTGAAAGCTTTAATAGCAACAGCAAGAGATAGAAATAGATTATAAATCCAATTCTGTGGTGGAATATGATGAAGTTAGAATACTATTGCATGGGAGAGTGACATCAGCAAAATGGTGGCAGAGGGATTTCTAGTGCTTTTACAGAGCATACAGTAGAGGTAAACTTTCTTAGGAATATCATTTATAAAAATTCAATGCTTACAGTGAATTTGGAATGTACACAAAGTGATAATCTTGCAAAATAATAGGCAAAGAGTAGTATCTATAGAAGTGGAACAAGCAAAGAGCAAAAGAAAGCATATTGGACTGGAAAAGAAACCATTGTCTTAACCCATCCATGATTTATAACTTTCACCAATACCTTAAAGAGGGGGAATTTAAAACACTTATGTGTGTATGTATTATGTATTTGTATGTAATATCTCTAGAAGATTATACCAGACACTGATAATAGAGGTTGCTTCTGGGTAGAAAAACTGGAACACAGGGGAGAAAGAGATTGAATATATCACTGTGTGCCCTATTGAATCTTTTTATTTTGTTCTATGTGTATGCATTAAGTAGTTTAAAAAAACAAAGCAAACAATTTTTAAATGCGTGCATATAATATCTAAGAGGATTCTTACCAGTATGTTAATACTGGTTGTTTTTCTTTTCTCTTTTGTATTTTATAGTGTTCAAATTTTCTACAATAAATGTGTATTTAATTTATAATCACAAAATACATATTTTTAAATTTTTCTAAAAACATGGAAAAATAGTGAATCAAAATAAATAAAATTAATAATGTCAATATTCCCACTGTATAGCATTACTGGTTCTTGGATATAATTTCACTTAACAATATAGAAAACTAAATGTAGTTCTCATTAAACAGTACTCATTTTTAACTAACCTTTTTTGTTTTCTTCATTAATTCTACATCTTAAAGACCTTATCAGGTATTCTTATAGATTCTTGGATTAAGAGGTCACTGCCCCTGGATATTTAGGTGTCTGGGAAGTACAAAATTGGATAAGGAGCAGTCCAAACATGCTTGAACACGACTAATTTCTATGTATTTCCTACTCAAGACTGGTCCTAGAGAAGCAGATGCAGCTAACAAAGGATAATTTATAAATGAAGCTTTCATATATAAAATGCCTTTAAAACTTTTATACCTATACCTATTAATGTCTGGATTAATAGGCGACATGAGAAAGTTTTCAATTTTTTCATTATGACATTTCTCCAAAGAAAATGTACAAATGGACACACAATAAGTTCTGAAATGATACTCAACGTCATTAGTTATTAGGAAATGAAAATAATAATGAAGACCCTACTTCATCCACAAGGATGATGATAATACGTAACAGATAATAACACATGTTGGCAAGGATTTCGAGAAATTGGAACCCTCATACGTTGTTGATGGAAATGTAAAATCGTGCAGCTGCTTTGGAAAACAGTTTAGAAGTTCCTCAAAAAGTTAAATTTAGAATTTCCATATGACCCAGTAGTTCCACTTCTACATATAAACACCAGAGAAATGAAAACACATTTCCACACACAAAAAAAAAACTGCACATGTTCACAGCAGTATTACTATAAACAAAAAGTGGAAACAACCCAAATGTCCATCAGTTGATGAATGGCTAAACAAAATGTATATCCATACAATAGAATATTATTTACCATAAAAAGGAATGAGGTACTAATCAATGGTACAATATCCATGAACCTTGAAAATATTATGCTTAAGTGAAAGAAGTCAAACACAGAAGACCACATATAATTGCATGATAACATTTATATGACATGTCCAGTGGTAGAAAGTGGATTAGTGTTTGCCAGGAGCTGAGGGGAGGAGAGAATTGAGAGTGACCACTGATGGATACAGAGTTTCTTTTAGAGGTGATGAAAATGTTCTGGAATTAGAACAATCCAGTGGTGATGGTGCTAAAAACTACTGAACTGTATATTTTCATGGAATGAGTTTTATGATATGTGAATTATATGGCAATGATTTTTAAAGATTTCATTATGAGCTGCATGCCCAAAATCAGGGTATAAACCTGAGTATCAACCTAAGTTTATTGACCCAAAGGCATAAGCATAATGAGACTGATTCTTTGGGAGACCATAATGATATTATTACTTATTAACTAATATGTTTAAACTATTTTAATACAGGCCATATTTAAAATCTCCTCAAAGATAAACTAATTCTTAAAGTTTACCTTGGAACTTATTGCTAAAAGAAAAGTAATATGACACACAAATAAAAGAAAATTTACTATTTTTTCACAGAATTTCACTATAAAAGCATAGTGGTTCTGGTTGTTTTTAGTTTTATCACCAAAAATCAAATTGTACTTATTACAGCAAGTGTTTGATAGCATATATAAATATGACCAAAGTCTGACTTCTAATATTCATCAATATATTTCCTTCTATACAATATACAAAGATAATGCAATCTGTGTTTTCATTAAAATGAACTAAAATTATTATGACTGATTTTAAAATTAGAATCCTTGGGGCACCTAGGTGGCTCAGTGGGTTAAAGCCTCTGCCTTCGGCTCAGGTCATGATCTCAGGGAGCCTGCTTCCCTTCCTCTCTCTCTGCCTGCCTCTATGCCTGCTTGTGATCTCTGTCTGTCAAATAAATAAATAATAAATCTTTAAAAAAAAAATTAGAATCCTTTTCTAATATTGGGAGTATACTGCAGTTATTCAACCTCTATGTATTTCAACTATTTCAATGAAAACAACTGAATTCTCTTGGTTGGTTATTTGTTAATGTAACATTGTAAGAGCTGAATAACTTTGCCCTCTTCATCCCCTATACACATGGAGTACTCAAGTTTTACTTAAAAGTGTTAAAATGCTAATTAAAGTATTTTTAACATTTCATTAGAAAATTTTTAATGAGACAATAAAGTAGGACTTTATTTTATAATGCTGAATTAGCTATTTACTTCTGCATAACAGATTACCCCAAATCATCGTGACTTAAAACAAAAGCATGTATTATCTCCCAGTTTTTGTGGGTTTGGAAGTTCATAGCAGCTCAGCTGGTGCCTTAGGTTCAGAAGGTCCCATAAGATTGTTGGAGCTACATTTATCCAAACGCTTAACTGAGACTAGAAGATCCACTTCTACAATAGCTTACCTACATGGCTACTGGCAGGAGGCCTCAATTCCTCACTGCACATACATAGAGCTGTCTAATGTATCTTCAAAACCTTTCAACTGGCTTCCCCCAGAGTTAGTGACCCAAAAAAAAGGGCAAGGAAGAAGCCATGATGCTTTTTGTGATCTTGTCCTGAAAAATCACATATCATCATTTCCACCATGTTCTATTAACAAATAAAGTGAGTCCAACCCACACCCAGAGAGATGAATTAGGCTCCACCTTTAGAAGAAAGAAATGACAAAAAATTTGTGGACATAATTTTAAATCTCCAAAAGCCCTTTAAAATCAATTGATTAGCATGAGTATAATTAATGAATCGAAAATAAACCTTGTATATGTATTTGTTTGGCTCCAAACTTCACTTGACTCATATTGAAAATTCCACAATAGGACTCTAATTCTTTTGTTTGGAAAAATTTTCATCTATTTCATTATCCCTATTTTCTGAAAGAGAAAGTCAAAGAATAACAATAAAAGCAATGTGACAGAGATTATTAATTCTCCTCAAACATTTCTGGGCTTCTGCAAATTTCATAGCCTTCCCTAGTTTGATTGGGGCCATATAAGGTTCTGAACAATAAAATGTAAGTGGAAGTGATGAATGTCACATTCATGCTGAGACAGATAAGGCTGAGTTGCCTTTTTATAGCCCTCTTATTCTGTCCATTGGCAACCATGAACAGCACACGTTCCAGTTGGTGGATCTATAAGAAGGAAGGTGTCCCAGTTGCTATTGGACTGTGTTGTAAGTAAAAAGTAATCATTTATTGTGTTAAGCCACTAAAATGTGGGAATTTTTTATCCAGCATAGCAGAGCCTAAAGTGACTAATTCATACTGTTAACACTTCAGTTAAATATTTTAAAGTACAATTCTCTTATGTCCTAAACAAATGTGTTTGTCTTCACTGAAAATTAAGATGTTCCCTTTCAGGAATAAATAAAAGTAACTGATACCAGAATACTTAAATCCAGTCAATGGGACCTCATCTTGAATCCCTGTCAACTATGATCTAATTGTAGACATAAAGAAAAATAGCCTCAAGAACAAAGAAACTTTGAGGAATGCATTTGAGGATGGAAATTCAACCTCAGCAAAACAGAGATTAAGAGAAATGATGAAAGTTTATGCTTTTATGTTGAATTCACTCAAATACTTCTTAAAGCTGAATCTGAGACTTAAAAAATTATTCATGGACAAGCAAAGGCAAAAAAGACAAGTTAAATAAGCATATCCCTAATCTTTGGAGACTAAAATCTAAGATAAATTATTGTTTCACATGTCACAAAACCTAGAGCTATTTACATACTAAATAATCTAAAATTAAATTCTTAAATCCAATCACTATTGTTTAGAAATCCAATCAAAAGTATCTTTTGCTATGAACATTGGGGTACATATGGCCCTTCTTTTCACTGCATCTGTATCTTTGGGGTAAATACCCAGTAGTGCAATTGCAGGGTCATAGGGAAGCTCTATTTTTAATTTCTTATGGAATCTCCACACTGTTTTCCAATGTTTATAGCAGCAATGGTCACAATTGCCAAACTATGGCTCTATGGAAAGAGCCAAGATGCCCTTCCACAGACGAATGGATAAAGAAGATATGGTCCGTATATACAATGGAGTATTATGCCTCCATCCAAAAGGATGAATACCCAACTTTTGTATCAACATGGACAGGACTGGGGAAGATTATGCTGAGTGAAATAAGTCAAGCAGAGAAAGTCCATTATCTTATGGCTTCACTTACTTGTAGAACATAAGGGATAACACGGAGGACATTGGGAGAAGGAGAGGGGAAGTGAGTTGGGGGAAATCAGAGGGGGAGACAACCATGAGAGCCTGCGGACTTTGAGAAACAAACAGGGTTTTGGAAGGAGGAGTGAGGGGATGGGTGAGCCTGGTGGTGGGTATTAAGGAGGGCACGTATTGCATGGAGCACTGGGTGTGGTACATAAACAATGAATCTTGGAACACTGAAAAAATAATAAAATTAAATAAAATTAAATAAATAAAATAAAATAAAAAACTGTCTTTTGGTCTACCAGAAAATAGATTAAGGGAGGTGAAGAGGATGATGATGTTCAAAAGAACAAGTGAGAATTGAGAATTAAGAAAACTAGCAAAAAAGGAAAAACCATTTAATCAGTAGAAGAAAGAGGGAATCAGATTATGTTAAATTAAGAAAAACAAGTACTGATAATTAATTCAATTTCATTTAAAAAGAAAAAAGGACAGTGATTTGTTATTTTATTTTTTGTCCGCAGGTGGCAGCTCCTGCTAAATATATAACAGAAGTATTTCTAAATAATTTCTACACCATCATCAAGTCGGCTCTCACTTTAAAAAGGGGTGGGGGGTGGAGCCTGGGTGGCTCAGTGGGTTAAAGCCTCTGCCTTTGGCTCAGGTCATGATCCCAGGGTCTTGGGATTGAGCCCCACATAGGGCTCTCCCCTCAGCAGGGAGTCTGCTTCCTCCTCTCTCTCTCTCTCTCTCTGCCTGCCTGCCTCTCTGCCCACTTGTGATCTCTGTCTGTCAAATAAATAAGTAAAATCTTTTAAATTAATTAATTAATTAATTAAAAGGGGTGGGGGTGGGGGGGGACAAAATTATATTTCAGTTACTTCTCATATAATACCGAAGAACCAATTTTTCAAAATAGCTTTAATTCTCAAAAAATACAAAACAAATACTTTTCTGGGTATATTAGAAACAAAATAACAAATAGATGTACATTTCTTCCAACGTAGCAATTCTCAATTATTTCTTAAGCCTTTTGGGTTTGTGTCTTGTGTTGTTGTTTTTGTAAATTTTGAATTGTTAGAACTCATTGGTGTATTCTAGCTCAGATCATGAAATGCCAGGACTGGGTGGATGGGATAAGCACTATACATTATACTCACTATACTCATTACATTAAAAAAATGATAAATATACACAAAGACCACTGTTTATTTTTTCAAGGGTACATACATTTCTAAGTAAGTATCAGGAGAGTGTATTGAAAGAGGATATATTGCATGCACTAATTCTAGTGTCTATAGAGGAAAGGGAATGGGATTGGGGACAGAAAATGAAAGGAAAAAGGGGCTTGTGGGTGGCTCAGTCAGTTAAGCATCTGCCTTCTGCTCAAGTCATGATCTTGGGGTCCTGGGATCCAGCCCTGCATTGGGCTTCCTGCTCAGTGTGGAGTCTGCTTCTCTCTCTCCTTTTGCCCCTCCTCCTCCCAACTCCTGCTCTCTCTCTCTCCCTCAAATAAATAAAATCTTTAGGGAAAAAAAAAGAAGGAAAGTGAAAGGAAAAAAATTAAGTACATTTAAATTTACCCTAAGTAGTTCATGGTTTTGTTGCTTTGGTAAATAGCATGTTGTTTATTTCATTTTTCCAATCACTTGTTTTTAGTATATATAGAAATATATTTTATTTTTGTATGTTGGTCTTATATCCTGGAATTTTGCTAAATTCACTTAGTGGCATTACTATGTTTTTTGCAAATTCATTGGGATGTCTTCTATTGGGATTTTCTCTATTTCATCAATGTAGATGATTGTGTCATTTATGAATAAAAACAAAGAATGTCTATTTGCCAATATGCTTTACTATTATTTCTTTTTCTTGCCTTATTTCATGATCTACAACTTCCAGGTTAATAGAAATAGTAATAACTGATATCCTTACCTGGTTCTTGATCTTAGCAAGAAAATATTTACTCTTTCATCATTAAATATAATAATAGTAGTAGGTATTCAATATTTAATAGATTTTATTAATCTATTTATTATAATCTAGTAATCTATTTATTAATATTTAATGGGTATTTAATAGACTCCATTTATCAGATTGAGAAAGTTCCCTTGTATTCTTAGTTTGCTGAAAATTTTTATCATGAATGGATGTTAAATGTCAAATAATTTTTTCTGCATCTAGTGAGAAGATCATATGTATTTTTTTCTTTTTAGTCTATTGATATGTGGAATTACACTGAGTAATTATTGAACCGAAACCAAGTTTACATTCCTGGGATAATCCAACTAGGTTGCAATGTATTATTCTTGTTTATCTTACTAAATGTGATTAGCTAATATTTTGCTGAAGATATTTACATCTATGTTTATAAGAGTGTGTATAATATTGGTATATTTCTTCTTGAAATGTTTGGTTGAATTCACTAATGAAGCCATCTAAGCCTGGAATTTTCCTTGTGGGAAGGAGGTTTTTAACCACTAATTCAATTTCTTTAATAGATACAGGACTACTCGATCTATTGCTTCTTTTCTTTCTATCATTATTTCTTTATTATTATTATTATTAACATAAAATGTATTATTTGTTTCAGGGGTAGAGGTCTGTGATCTGTCTCATCTTGAGTGAACTTTGGTATTTTGCATATTTCAAGGTATTCTTCCATTTCTTTGAAATTGTCAAATTTATTGGTATACTGTTGTTCACACATTAGCTTATTTTCCTTTTAATGTTTGTGAGATCTGTAGTGATAGAATTTATTTCACTTTGAATATTTGTAGTTTGCCTTCTTTATTTTTTTATTAGTACAGCTAGTAGGTTAACAATTTTGTCCATCTTTTCAAGGAAACATCTTTTCTTTTATTGATTTTCTTTATATTTCTCTGTTTCCTATCTCACAAATTTCTGTTCTATTATTTCCTTCCTTCTGCTGATTTTGCTCTTCTTTTCTAGTTTCTTAAGGTAAAAATTGAGGTCATTATTCCTTCCTTTTTGATACAGACATTTAATGCTACACATTTCTCTCAACTGCTTCAAATGTCCCACAAGTTTTGATATGTTGTGCTTTCACTTTTATTCAACTCAAATATTCTCTAATTTTCTTTATAATTTCCTTTCGATCTAAGGAAGCCATTCAGAATTGTGTTATTTCATTTCCCAATATTGCAGGATCTTTCCAGATACCTTTCTGCTACTGATTTCTAGTTTACTTCTTTTGTAGTTGAAGAATATATTTTTATGACTACAATCTTTTTTTTAAGATTTTATTTATTTATTTGACAGAGAGAAATCACAAGAGAGTCAGGCAGAGAGAGAGGAAGGGAAGCAGGGTCTCCGCTGAGCAGAGAGCCCGATGCGGGACTCGATCCCAGGACCCTGAGATCATGACCCGAGCTGAAGGCAGCGGCTTAACCCACTGAGCCACCCAGGCGCCCCCAATCATTTTAAATTTGTAGAGATTTCTATATACAGTCTACTTTGCTGAATATTCTATCTGTACTTAAAAATATATATTTTGCTGTTACTGAATATAATACTCTATAAATATCAATTAGATATAGTTGATTGCTTTCTAGATCCTTAACTGATTTTTGGCCTGCTTTTTCTATCCGTTACTGAGATAGGAATATTGAAATTCTAATTATATTTGTGAATTTGTCTACTTTCAGTTCTATCAGTTTCTGTTTCAGTCTTTTAAAATTGTGTTATTAGGGGGCACCTGGGTGGCTCAGTGGTTTAAGCCGCTGCCTTCGGCTGGGGTCATGATCTCAGGGTCCTGGGATCGAGTCCCGCATCGGGCTCTCTGCTCGGCAGGGAGCCTGCTTCCCTCTCACTCTCTCTGCCTGCCTCTCTGCCTACTTGTGATCTCTCTCTGTCAAATAAATAAATAAATAAATAAATAAATAAATCTTTAAAAAAAATAAATAAAATAAAATTGTGTTATTAGGTGTGGAGATATTTAGGATTGTTATATTTTTTGATACCCTGATCTCTTTATCATTATGTAATATTTCTCTTTATCTCAGGTAAAATTTCTTGCTCTAAAGTCTACTTTCTCTGATATGAATAATAGCTATGATATGAATAATAGATATGAATATAGCCACTCAAACTTACTTTTAATTAGCTAATGCAAGGTTTATTTTTTGCAAACTTTTTTTCTTTTAGCTGGTCTATGTCTTCAAATTTAAATTACACTAATTTTAGGCAAAATATAGTTGGATCTTGTTTTTATATTCAGTCTAACAAATTCTGCCATCTACCTGGGATGTTTGAAGCATTTTTATTTGATGTAATTATTTATATAATTGAATTTAAATCCACCACCTTGCTATTTGTTTCCTTTTTCCCCAGCACTAGACTGTCATTGCTTATTACTTGATGAGCAATTCACAGTAGGATAGAGAGGGTTCTCATTTCTCCTGTCCATCCTCAGGCTTAGGCAGACCATGAGTTCCCAGAACTCTGGTTATGGGCTTTTTCAGTATTTCTGCCTCTACCCCTCCCAGGAATCAAACTCTTGGAAGTCAGGCTGGAGAGAGATTTCTGTCACTCCTCCAGACCCCCTTTCCTATTTACCCAATACAAGGTTCATGGTAGCGGCAGAAGGGTTTCCTATTCTAATTTCTGTGGCAAATGGCTTTTGCTTCTACCCTTGTCCACAGCAGAACTGTATCTTTACCTAGATCCAACAGTCCCCACCCCACAACCCCACCCTGACACACACGCGCACACACACACACACACTGAGGCAATGGATCTTGGACTGGGTCTTAAGAGCATAATGGTTTCCTGGCCCTCCCCCAGAGGTTTACAGCTTTTGTTTTGCATATGAGAAAAGCCTAGAAAGTGGACAGATTTTCATGTCTGTGTGGCACTAAGGGGTATGTTGTCAGATCTCTCTACTCGCACCCAATCTTTCTTGTAAAGACCAGGTAGAGACAATGAAAAAGCACTGACAAATGAATGAAGACTCTAGAACTCCCCAAAATCCTAACATGTCATAAAATTGCTTCACCTTTGGCAGAACACAAAAGGAAGAGGTTGCTGCTATAAAAGAAAAAGGAAACAGTTAACATACAGTGTTATATTAGTGTCAGGTATACAATATAGTAATTCAACAGCTCCATACAACACCCTTGCTCATCCCCAGTACATCCCTTAATCCTCATCACATACTTAACCCATCCACCCACCCACCTCCCCTTTGGTAATCATCAGATTGTTCTCTATAATTAAAGTCTGTTTCTTGCTTTCTCTCTATTTTTTTCCCCTTGCTTGTTTGTTTTCTTCCCTAAATTCCACATAGGAATGAAATCATACAGTATTTATCTTTCTCTGACTGACTGACTTCACTTAGCATTATACTCTCTAGCTCCATCCAAGCCATTGCAAATGGCAAGATTTCATTCTTTTATGGTTGAATAATATTCCATTGTGTTTAAATACCCCATCTTCTCTACCCATTAATCTACCAGTGGACACTTGGGCTCTCTCCATATCTTAGCTATTATAAATAATGTCTCTGTGAACATAGGGGTGCATGTATCCCTTTGAATTAGTGTTCTTATATTTGGGGGGTAAATATCCAGTAGTGCAATTCCTGGATGGTAAGGTAGTTCAACTTTTAACCTTTTGAGAAACATCCATACTGTTTTCCACAGTGGTTGCACCAATTTGTATTCCACCAAAAACGCATGAGTGTTCCTCTTTCTCCACATCCATGCCCACACATATTGTCTCTTGTGATATTGATTTTAGCTGTTCTGACAGGTGTAAGATGATTTCTGACTGTAGTTTTGATTTGCATTTCCCTGATGATGAGTGATGATGGCGACTTTTCATGTGTCTATTCATCATCTGGATGTCCTCTTTGGAGAAATGTCTGTTCATGTTCTCTGCTCATTTCCAATTGGATTATTTGTTTTTTGGCTGTTGAGTTTTAGAAGTTCTTTATATATATGGATACTGGCCTTTATTGAATATGTCATTTGCAAATATCTTCTCCCACTCTGTAAGTTGCCTTTTAGTTCTGTTGATTGTCTTCTTTCCTGTACATAAGCTTTTTATCTTGATGTAGTCCCAGTGTTTTATTTTTGCTTTTGTTTCCGTTGCCTCAGGACACATATCTAGAAAGAAGTTGCTATGGCTAATGTCAGAGAAATATCTATTTCTGATGTTTCAGATATGGCTGAACACAGAGAAATGTGTTCTTTTCAGGATTTTTATGGTTTCAGGTCTCATATTTAGGTTTTCTATCCATTTGGAATTATTTTTCTGTATGATGTAAGAAAGTGGTCCAGTTTCTTCTTTCACATATAGCTGTCCAGTTTTCCCAACACCATTTGTTGATGAGACTGTCTTTTTCCCACTGGATATTCTTTCCTGCTTTATTGAAGGTTAATTGACCATACAGTTGTGGGTTTATTTCTAGATTTTCTATTCTGTTTCATTGATCTGTGTGTCTATCTTTGTACCAGTACCATACTGTTTTGATCATTACAGCTTTGTAATATAACATGAGGTCTGGAATTGTGATGCCTCCAGCTTTGCTTTTCTTTTTCAAGGTTGCTTTGACTATTTGGGGTCTTTTGTGGTTCCATACAAATTTTAGGATTATTTGTTTCAGTTCTGAGAAAAATGCTGTTGGTATTTTGATAGCATTTGCATTAAATGTGTAGATTGCTTTGGGTAGTATAGACATTTTAAAAATACTTGTTCTTCCAGCCCATGAGCACAGACTGTCTTTCAACTTCTTTGGGTCTCCTTGGATTTCTTACATCAATGTTATAGATTTCAGAATACAGGTCTTTCACCTCTTTGGTTAGGTTTATTCATAGATAACTTATTTTTGGTGCAACTGTACATGGGATTATTTTTCTTAATTTATCTTCCTGCTGCTTCATTATTAGTGTATAGAAATCCAACAGATTTCTGTACATTGATTTTTGTATTCTAAGACTTTTCTGATCTTGTATCCTAATTCTTTCTTGAATTTGTTTTGAATACTAAGCCTTTACTCAGTTCTAACAGTTTTTTGGTAGAGTCTATATATAGTATCACACCATCTGCAAATAATGAAAGTTTTACTTCCTCTTTACTGATTTGGAGTCATTTTATTTCTTTTTGTTGTCTGATTTCTGTGGCTATGACTTCCAGTACTATGTTGAATAAAAGTTATGAGCGTGGACATCCTTACCTTGTTCCTGACCTTAGGGGAAAAGCTCTCAGTTTTCCCCCATTAAAGATAATGTTAGCTATGGCTAATTTTCACAGATAGCCTTTATTATGTTGAGATATGTTCCCTCCAATCCTATTTTGTTGAAGGTTTTATAATGAATGAATGCTGTACTTTGTCAAATGCTTTTTCTGCATCTATTGAAGTGATCATATGGTTTTTAGACTTTCTCTTCTTGATGTGATGTATCACATTGATTATTTGCAAATGTCGAACCACTGTGCAGCTTCAGAATAAATCCTCACTTGATTGTGGTGTATGATTCTTTTTTTTAAAATATTTTATTTATTTATCTGACAGAGAGAGAGAGAGAGATCTCAAGTAGGCAGAGAGGCAGGCAGAGAGAGAGTGGGAAGGAACCAGGCTCCCTGCTGAGCAGAGAACCCCATGCGGGACTCGATCCCAGGACCCTGAGATCATGACCTGAGCTAAAGGCAGAGGCTTAACCCACTGAGCCACCCAGGCGCCCCGGTGTATGATTCTTTTAAATGTATCGTTGAATTCGATTTCCTAGTATTTCATTGAGAATTTTTGTAGCTATGTTTATCAGGGAAATTTGCCTGTAGTTCTTTTTTAGTGGTGTCATTATCTGGTTTGGGTGTCAGGCTAATGCTGGTCTCATAGAATGAATTTGGAAGTTTTCCTTCTTTTCCTGTTTTTCCTTTTTTTAATAGTTTGAGAAAGCTAAGTATTAACTCTTTAAAAGTTTGGTGGAATTCACCTGTGAAGCTGTCTAGTCCTGAACTTTTGTTCTTTGACACTTTTTTGATTATTGATCCAACTTCTTTGCTGATAATTGGTCTGTTCAAATTTTCTATTTCCTCCTGTAACAGTCTTGGTAGTTTTTATGTTTCTGAGGATTTATCCATTTCTTCTAGGTTGTCCAATTTGTTGGCTTATAGTTTTTCATAATATTCTCTTATAAATGTGTGTCTGTGGTGTTGGTTGTTATTTCTCCTTTCTTATTTGTAATTTCTTTTATTTGAGTCCTTTCTCTTTCTTTACTTGTTAAGTCTGGCTAGGGGTTTATCAATTTTATTGTGTTGTTTTGTTTTTTTTTTTCAAAGAAACAGATTCTGGTTTCATTGATCTGTTGTATTTTTTTTTAATTTATATATCACCTATTTCTGCTCTAATCTTCATTATTTCCTTCCTTGTGCTGGTTTCGGGTTTTGTTTGTTCTTTTTCTAGCTCCTTTGAGTATAAGTTTAAGTTGTATGAGATTTTTCTTGCTTCTTGAGGTAGGCATGTATTGCTATAAACTTCCCTCTTAGAACAACTTTTGCTGCATCCACAGGTTTTGGACAACATTGTTTCACTTTCATTTGTTTCCATGTACTTTTTAATTTTTTCTTTGATTTCCTGGTTGATCCATTCATTATTTAATAGCATGTTATTTAACCTCCATGTATTTGTAATCTTTCCGGATTGTTTCTTGTGGTTGATTTCTGGTTTCATAGCATTGTGGTCAGAAAAATTTTTTGTGGGTAATATATGATCTATTCTGGAGAATGTTCTGTGTGCACTTGAAGAGAATGTGTGTTCTGCTGTTTTAGGATGGACTGTTCTGAGTATATCTGTTAAATCCATCTATTTTAGTATGTCATTCAAAGCCATTATTTCCTTATTCATGTTCTCTTTAGATGACTTGTCCATTGATGCAAGTGAAGTGTTAAAGTCCCCTACTGTTGTTGTATTATTATAATTGATTAGTCCCTTCATGTTTGTTAACTGTTTTATGTATTTGACTGTCCTATTTCAGGTGCATAAATATTTACAATTGTTATATCTTCTTTTTGGATTGTCCCTTTATTATTATATAGTGCCCTTCTTTGTCTCTTGATTTCTTTTTACCAGTCATTGCAAATACTTGTAGAGTCCACTCCTGGAAGGAAGGACCTCAATTATGAAGAAATTTTATGAAATATTCCAGTCCTTAATAATAAGAGTCCCCTATTTTTTAAACCTCTCTTGATGGCTTATTTTTCTCTGCCTAATTCTAATCTTCCTCAACCGCCCAATCATTCTTAGTAGGGTTAACTGTGTGTAAGGTGCACAGTATGTGCCAGACACCATGGTAGAAATTTTATGTATATTATCTTCTCACCACACAGCTTCTCTTTCCATTTCTTATTGCCTTCATCTTCTACTCTGTCCTTATTCTCAGTTCTAGTCTCTCCAGGCCTGATCTTTGTCCACAGGTTGAGCAGCACATTTCCAACAGATTTCTGAGGGTTTTTTTTTCCATGTTGTCCTCACTTGCCCCTCAAACTTGACATGTCTGACGTAGGAAGCATACTTTTATACTTTTTTACATACATTTATGTCATTCCAGCTGCCATTTTACATCACATCAGAAAATATGTGCTAACAATTACCACAGAAAATATTACAGCTTATTTCAAGTCACTCTAAATATTGAAATAATTTATACCTCAAACCCTATAAAATTGTATTTTTAATGATTTGATATTTCTTACCTATTTTATTGATCATGCTGAAAAGAAAATAAAAGGCAGCCAAAAAAGCATCAAAAAATATATTAAGTACCCACTTTAATTTGAGGTTGTGAAAATATAATTCCCAAAAGGATGGATTTCACAAAATTTGGAAGAAGAGATTAATAAAAATCATTCTCTGAGTTAACTTTTACAATGCTCCCTGAAATTCCATCAGAAAGACTATAATTCTTCCTTAATTTCATCAAAGAGAATAAATATTAAAAAACTTTGGGTATTTTTTATTGTTGTCTACAATGGTATAATGCTAAGAAGCTGAAGGGTAAAGATCCTTATAGAGTCCAAAATAGAGAGTCAAAGAACATTGATTTCTCAGTATTTATACACTTTATCCACAACAGAAGGTATCTTGATTGATCTGGATAGCATCTGGGTCAGTCTTACTATGTCAGAATGTAAGAAGCTATTGTAGTTCAATAACTACTTTCCACAGGCTCACTAGCCACTTTTGCTTTTTAGTGTACCATGTAGTTTTTCTTACTGGGAAGAACTACACTCAAAAACCACTCCCAGATAACTAAAAAATTGAATTCTTATGTCTTGAAGTTGAGACCTGGGCCTTTAATCAGAGGTGACTGACCTATTTATGACATAGCCCCTTCCTGTGGCTAAACAAGCAGAATCTAGTTTCTAATTTCCCCCACCACATCCTACAGTCAGTTTCATTTGTATAAAATTTTGTTTGGTATGACCTAGCGAAGTTTTTGTTATTGACCAGAATTTTGTTCTCCATTCAAGTAGTAAATCCATTTGCTTTTGCCTGAAATACTTGAATGAATTTTTATAAAATTAGTTTTAAGAAAAATTATCAAAGTCTTCTCTAAATACTTAAAAAAAATTGTAAAAGCAGGGAAAATTCTGTAATTTTATTATTTTAACACAACTATTTTCATTTTTTGGTTTTTTGTTCTGGTCAGATTGCTTTATAGAAGAGTGATAACAACTGACAACTCAGCAATATAGGTATACAATGGCAAGTTTTTGTTTGCTTTGTTTTGTTTTTTGTTTTTGTAAATGGCCAGACAGTAAATATTTTAGGCTTTACAGCCCATATAGTCTCTGATGCAACAAGTGAACTCTGCTTTTGTGCACAAAAGCAACCAGTATGGCTCTGCTCAAAAAACAAAAATTTGAATTTCATGCATCACAAAATATTATTCCCCTTTGGGTTTTTGTTCAGCACTTGGAAAGGTAAAATGAAGTCTTGGTGTGTAGGCCATACAAAAGTAAGCAGCAAATTGGATACCCATGTACCACAGCTGACGCACCCTGTTTAAGACCCTATCTCTAGTTTTGACCTATATCCTGAGCTCCACAGTCCTCTTTTCAGCTTTTTCCTGTCCGTCTTGATATGAACATCCCCAGGGCACCTCAAACCAAAATCATTCAATACCTAACTCAGAACAAATGCCTCATTCAAACTACCTGCTTCCCTGAAATCTCCCACTTCTTTCTGTTCTTGGAATACCGTATCTCAGTCATCTAGACCTGAAATTTAAAAATCACCCTTGTCAAGTCCTGTCCTATCTCAAATATGTCTTCAACTTGCAATTCCCAAACCCAGCATCTCAGTTCATCTCTTCCTCACTTAGCCTACATTGTGGCTATGGCACTATAATTGGTTTCCATGTATTCCAATGTTTCTTGTACTCCAATGTATCTAATATACTGCTGTCAGACTAAGCTTCCTAAAATGCCTCTAATTATGTCAGTATGCGACAATATTTTAAAGCCTTGTACAATTTTATTGCTTGCCAAATTATATGCAAACTCTTCAACAAGCATTCAAAGCCATCCAAAATATTATCCCAAATATATTTCTAAATTTGCCCCATCCTAAGCCTTTGTTCATTCATTTGACAAATATGAATGAGCATCTATAAGATACCAAGGCAGTGTGCTGGATACACAATGGGATAAAATGATGAACACAAACCAACCGCATGACCCCTGCCTTCATGGGGGTTACAGTCTCTCTATGGAAAAAAGACATTAGACAAATAATCACATAAAAGCTACAAGAATAAAACTGGTATGCAAGAAGAACACGAAAAAAATATTTTTTAAATATTGAAATAAAGGAAATTTGAACTTAGGATTTACATGAAACTAAACTAAGTGTGTGGCTAAAATATACATTCAGGCAGATAAGGCATCAGAACACTCATCACATAAAGACCCACTGTGGAAACATATATTGGTTGTAAAGTTACTTAAAACTTTGATATGGCCTGATTGTGGTGATACTTTGTATCTGTGTACATATGTCAAAGCTATATAGAATCATATACTTTAAATATGTGCAGGTTCTTCTACATTAATTATACATCAATAAAACTGGCAAATATTCAATAACAAAATTTTAAAGAATGAGTATATAAACTTTAAAGTAAAAGAATAAAAGAAGGGGCACCTGGGTGGCTCACTCAGTAAACCATCTGCCTTTAGCTCAGGTCATGATTTTAGGGTCCTGGGATCAAGTCCCACATCAGGCTCCCTGCTGGGCAGAGAGTCTGCTTTTCTCTCTGGCCCTCCCCCTGCTTGTGCTTGCACTCTCTCTCTCTCTTTCTCCCTCTCTCTCTCTCAAATAAATAAAAATAAAATCTTTTAAAAAAGAATAAAAGAAACACCTGTGTAGCCAATATATCAGTTATTTTTTTAAAATTACTTAGTAAGTATAAAACTATGTGACTGGTGCTATAAAGAAAGGTAGAGGGAGTCTAGAATGATGATGGTATTTGACTTATTTGGGAATGAGGGAAGCTTTCACTGAATAAGTGAGGCCTAATCTGAGATAAGTCAACTAACTGAAAGCCAACACTTACATAGTTACGCTAAACGCCAGGTACTATTTTATGTGTTTCACATGTGTTATTAACACATAACCCTTACAACATTGCGTTAGGTGGTTCTTTTGTTCCCCCATTTTTACAGCTGATGAAATTAAGGCACATCATAGTTAAGTGTTTTGCCCTGAGGTCACACAGCAGGTAGTAAAACTGAGATTATAAAACAAAGTAGTCTGGTCCTAGGGTCCACACTCTTAACTATAGAATTAGTAAAAGAAGAGAGAGGGAAAAAAATTACAGGCAGATGAAACAATACATGAAAAGATCCTGTGGATGTGGTGAGTATGAGGGACTTAGAGTAGGTCAATATGGTTAGGGCTGAGAGGGGAGAGAAACATAAAGATGCCTCTGGAGAGGATATAGGGACCTATCACGCAGAACCTTCTGAACCAGATTGCAGAATGCTGTCTTTATTTGTAGGGTGATGGAATGCCATTTAAGTATTTTAATTGGGGGTAATAGAAACTTTGAATATATTGAAGAAATTTTGAAATATTATTCAGGTTTTAATATGGAAAAGAGATTGGATAGAGCGCTAGGGTTATTTGAATAACTGCAGTTGGACACACAAGATATGCTCATAATTGAACTAAAGTAGTGGCTGTGAAGAGGGGGACATGGATGCACCCAAGAAATATTCCAGAGAGAAGATGAACAGGATTTGGTGAAGTAATTGAATATGGGACCGACATGGGGATGAAGGAGAAGGTAGGATTCATGAATGGCTCCTGAGTACCTGTGCACTAAATTGATGGTGGAGACATTAATTGAGAAGGGGGTCACTGGAAGAGTCACAGGCATGGTGTGTATGTATCAGCATAAGCAACTGAAACCAATTTTAGCTATGTGTATTAGTTTGGCTTTCCCTGAAAGCAGGACTTGAGATAAGGACTTGGGTACTATTTATTTGGGAATTGATTTGAGTATCATTTATCTGGGAGTTAATACCAGAAAGCAGGATTGATGGAGGGGAAAAAGTGTGATAGAAAAGGTGAAAAGCCAATTTAAAGGCATGTTATCAGGTCTTTACCATGGGACAATGCTCACCACCAAGACATCCTAAGAAGTATATAGAACACTTCCCCACATTATCTGCCTGAAGGTTAAAAAGAAGCATTTATCCATCTGCTATTTCCCTCACTGGCTGAGGGTTACCCCTAGGAGCATTAATGGTGCACTTCTGAGATGTGCTATATGAGAGTAAATGGACTCCAGCAGCATCAGAGAAAGCCCTTGGGCAGAAGTTGTAAGACAATTGGCTCCCGCTTGAGGGATGCTGTCAGAACGAGGAGAGTATGACCTTGCATAGAACACATGACCTTGGGGGCGCCTGGATGGCTCAGTGGGTTAAAGCCTCTGCCTTCAGCTCAGGTCGTGATCCCAGGGTCCTAGGATCGAGCCCCACATTGGACTCTCTGCTGGCGGGGGGTGGGGGGGGCCTTCTTCCCCCCCACTTCTCTCTGCCTGCCTCTCTGCCTACTTGTGATCTGTCTGTCAAAGAAATAAATAAAATCTTAAAAAAAAAAAAGAACATATGACCTTGTCATGTCAGCTGCAGCTGAAATCAGAAATGGATCAAGGAGATGTAATACAGGGCACCGGGGCAACATCTATATTAGCTTAAGAAAAACAATCAAAGTAAAAGCAAAAGGATTTTACAGAAGGGATGTAAGGTTTTAAGACCAGACTTGGAAAACAGATATAAATCAAGGTCATTCCAGAAGGATAAAAAGCAAGATGCAGAGGCGCCTGGGTGGCTCCATGGCTTAAGGGTCTGCCTTTGGCTCAGGTCATGATCTCAGTGTCCTGGAACTGAGCCCCACATCAGGTTCCCTGCTGGGCGGGGAGTCGGCTTCTCCCTCTGCCCTTCCCCCTGCTCATGCACTCTTTCTCTCTCAAATAAATAAATTCTTAGAAAAAAAGAAGAAAGAAAAAAAGAAAAGAAAAGCAAGAAGCACTGCAACTACCTGTTGGCAGAAAAAGTCTGACAAGTGAGCTGCTGCCACCACGGGACACCACTGCTGCCACTATACTGTGAATGACTTCTCACCCTCTCTTTATCTTTGCCTTTAAATCTTATTCCAGATGTAAAGCCCTGGCAGGAAGGCCCCGATGGTGAAGTCTAGGTCATATGTCCATGTTTTGATTAGAAGAGAACATAAAGAAGGAGGAGCTGGCCTCTATGGCTTCTAAGCTTACAAATAGTGAGGGAAAAAACCAAAACCTTGCCCCCCAAAGAAAAGATGCTCACGGGGGGAAGAGCATGTGTTCAGTTATGGATATGCTGAGATTGAAACTTCCAAAGTAAGAGGTCAAGTCGGCAGCTGCAATTCAGGTCTGGAGAGTATAATCTCCTCAGTAGCCTCCTCCAGCTCAGGGACAACTGGTTCACCCATCACCTAGAGAGTGCCTCTTACATGGTTGACAGTCATTAAATATTTGTTGAAAGAAACCAATAACCCTACCATATTCCATTCTGTTCTCTGAGCTTCCTTCTATTTTACATGATATTCCTTCAACCTGGCATGGCCTTCCTTCACTCTTTCTGCCCAATTAGAATATCAAATTCTATCCAACCTGTATTGAGGAATGCAGTCTTTTTTTTTTAAGATTTTATTTATTTATTTGAGAAAGAGAGAGAGACAGAGTGAGAGAGCATGAGAGGGGAGGTCAGAGGGAGAAGCAGACTCCCCATGGAGCTGGGAGCCTGACGTGGGACTTGATCCTAGGACTCCGGGATCATGACCTGAGCAGAAGGCAGTGGCTTAACCAACTGAGCCACTCAAGTGCCCCAGAGGAATGCAGTCTTCTTATCTTAAAGCTACCTCTTCATGAAAGTTTAGTGATTCCCCACACAGGTTGTGATTGTCTCTACTTTGAAACTCCCTTGTAGGTAATTTATAAGTAAGGTACTTATCATGTTCTTTCTTTCCATTTTATCCATTATTCTTGAACAAATACCATTATGTCTTTAAATATACCTTTTTGTTTTATTTTAAACTACTATGAATATGAAAAAAAACTAATGAGAACTTGTAGCTGGAAATAAAATCTGCTCAGGATATGAATACTTATATATTTACCATTGAAACCTTGCATAAAGAAGGTGGCTTGGGGCACCTGGGTGGCTCAGTGGGTTAAAGCCTCTGCCTTCAGCTCAGGTCATGATCCCAGGGTCCTGGGATCGAGCCCCACATCAGGCGCTCTGCTCAGCCGGGAGCCTGCTTCACCCTCTCCCTCTCTGCCTGCCTCTCTGTCTACTTGTGATCTCTGTCTGTCAAATAAATAAATAAGATCTTTAAAAAAAAAAAAAAAAGAAGGTGACTTATCATGAGATATCAAAAATTTTAAAAACTGCTGTGTATAAGTTATCACAAGCACCTTCAGGCAAATAATACAATGATGATGTAAAATTTTATTTGAAGCAACTGTATTATCATTGATAAGAAAGTTAGCAACTAGAGCACCTAGGTGAATCCATACTACAATAACATCAAAGTCTATTAAAGTTCTGATAAAAGTCAGCTTGTATAATAAATAATACAAAAGAATGAAGAAAATAAGACAAATTAGAAATAGAATGTTTTACTGCTTAACTCAGAATTTCTTTTCTAAATTCTATTACAATTAGAAACAGATCGATATTGAGAGGGGATGGATCTGCTCTGAAGCTCTCAGGGCATAAGACTCCAAAAATGGTAGGTGACAGGGAAGCCTGGAGAAGACTGCTAGAGTGCCCTGCTCACCCTAATTGAAATTTTAAAGATAGTTTACCCATGTGGAAAAGCAGAGAGCTTTTTCCCACAGAGAAAGTGCTAGAAAAACATAGATATTTATATCTAAGAATAAATATTGTTCAATGGGGGCCAATTGAAATTTTATTATGTACTTGCTCTAAATCTTTTCCATAAGAACACATCTCCAGTCCTAGAATGGAAGTCAACAGGAAAATAAATTCCTACAAACATATAATTTGGAAGAGATATTAGATATTATCTAGCCATGTTCTTTTTTATAAATGAGGAAACCTAATGCAAGTAGTGAAGTTAATAAATTCACTCAATAAACAATAAAATAACTTGAAAAATACCCAGCAGAACATAGTGCACAGTCTCTCAATAAGTGGTATTTGTCAGTATTATGACCAATATTGCTATTTTTAATAAATACTATTATGTTAATAATATTAACAATTCAATATATTTTTATTCAGTGAGTTCTATGTGCCAAATGTTTGTCTCAGCTTGGGATATAAAAATGACAAACACAACCCTTGTTTTGAGCTTAAGGTGTTCACATCTTACCAGATGATTAAATAGAATAAGTAAAAGGATAAATTACAAATGGGGAATAATTGCAACATAGTAAGTATTGCAAAGATATTAATAAAGTCTTGTGGGAATTCAGACCTTGTTATTCACAGCCTCTCTCCTCCTTCCAGTCAATCATTTTGTCTATTCCTATGGCCCAACACACACACACACGCACACACACTCAGGCATGCAGGATCAGAGTCAGACTAAAAAAAGAAACACCTATATTCCAAATAAGAGAAGCACTGAACTGAAAGTGAAATAAGTCTTTTCACAGGCATTTTTCACAGCTTGGATACTGTGAAAATCAGTATTTGAAGCTTAAAAGTTCTGTGGTTCAAAATTCAAAGAAATGTTGTTACCTCATAGATTTTTCCATTTACTTTAAGACCTTTCTATCTCAAAGAAATGTAACCCCTGTAATAATAAACTATAAATCTAAATTATATTTGCAGCTCTATGATTAATTGTGAGACTCCATCCTTATAAAGATTATTTTTATTTAGATTAAAATCTCAGCATCTTCACATTAAGCAAAGTGTTAAATACATTAAACCCAAAAAAGTTCCTGATACGTGTGGTAGAGGACTTTTGTTTTTCTACTCAGCACACTTTCCTTTGGAAGACCCTCAGCCATTCCATATTAATGTTTTCAGCTCATGTGAAGCAGGTGGGATTGACATGACTTAAGCAAAACCAATCAAAATGTCTTTGAATCATCAGAGATTCCATATGTGGTTATTGGGAAGATGTGGGATGTTTCTTTTCTGGAAAAATAATTTGTAAAAGCTAATAAAGGCATCTCTCCATTGTAATATTCTCTTTCTGAGAAGGAGATCAGGCAGGGATCGGCAATTTGAGCAACAGACAGATACAGAGCCCTAAAGCATTTCAACCCTTGTATCTCCATATGTCTTTTTTTTTTTAATTATTTCTTTTCAGCGTAACAGTATTCATTGTTTTTGCACCACACCCAGTGCTCCATGCAACACGTGCCCTTCCCAATACCCACCACCTTGTTCCCCCAACCTCCCACCCCCCCCCCCCGCCCCTTCAAGACCCTCAGGTTGTTTTTCAGAGTCCATAGTCTCTCATGGTTCATCTCCCCTTCCAATTTCCCTCAACTCCCTTCTCCTCTCCATCTCCCCATGTCCTCCATGTTATTTGTTATGCTCCACAAATAAGTGAAACCGTATAATAATTACTCTCCCTGCGTGACTTATTTCACTCAGCATAATCTCTTCCAGTCCCATCCATGTTGCTACAAAAGTTGGGTATTCATCCTTTCTGATGGAGGCATAATACTCCATCGTGTGTATGGACCACATCTTCCTTATCCATCCGTCCGTTGAAGGGCATCTTGGTTCTTTCCACAGTTTGGCAACCGTGGCCATTGCTGCTATAAACATTGGGGTACAGATGGCCCTTCTTTTCACTACATCTGTATCTTTGGGATAAATACCCAGTAGTGCAATTGCAGGGTCATAGGGAAGCTCTATTTTTAATTTCTTGAGGAATCTCCACACTGTTCTCCAAAGTGGCTGCACCAACTTGCATTCCCACCAACAGTGTAAGAGGGTTCCCCTTTCTCCATATCCTCTCCAACACATGTTGTTTCCTGTCTTGCTAATTTTGGCCATTCTAACTGGTGTAGGTGGTATCTCAATGTGGTTTTAATTTGAATTCCCTGATGACTAGTGATATGAACATTTTTTCATGTGCCTGATAGCCATTTGTATGTCTTCATTGGAGAAGTGTCTGTTCATATCTTCTGCCCATTTTTTGATATGATTATCTGTTTTGTGTGTGTTGAGTTTGAGACAAAAGGTTGATATCCAGGATCTATAAAGAACTCCTCAAACTCCATATGTCTTAAAGCTCTAGCTCCTCCTACAGATGTGAGAGAAATTTCCATAGATGTGAGCCAAACCAATACATTTTCTGCTTAAGTTTGTATAAGCTGAGTTTCTGTTGTTTGCAGCTAAAAGGTACTGACCCCTACATGCAAGAAGTAAATAACATTTATTGCTGTTATTATTTAACAATTATTCAACATCTGCAAAACATCGTACAAAGTATTGCATATATAAAACATATGCTTAGCACCACAATTCCCAACATCTAGGAACTCACCATTTAAGTTCCTAAGTTAAGTTCCTAAAATCTAGGAACTTATCATTTAAGTTTGGTGATGACAATGAGAAAGATATTATTCATTTGCCAGGAAAGAAACCAAGGTCAATAGAAAGGGAAAGATGGTGATACTACATTGATCTCCCTGAAGTGCTTTTCGTCAGACCTTTCCCTTGTTGGGAAAAAAATCCTCAGAAATTTTGCTGATTAAATCAAGTGCGAAAAGGTAGATTAATGTCCAAAAGGAGGATAGTTAAATTACCATATGCTCATAAAACTAGAATATTAACAGCAGTAAAAAAAAATGAACCATAGCTTCACACATTCATATTGCTGAATCTCAAAAACACAGACACAAGGTTGAGTGATAGAGCAATTTCATAAACCCTTAACAATATACCATTAGAAAACATATTAATATAGAATATGTTATATATTAATATTTATAATAATAAATACTTATTAAGGATATCATATATTAACATGTAAATATTGATGGCTTATAATATACATGGTAAAACTACGATGAAAAGTGAGGAAAAGATAAAACTAATACTCAGAATAGTTGTTTCCTTTGGTAGAAAGGGAGAGGAATGTGACTAGAGAAAGGCATACAGGTGTTCTCAGAGGCATGGTTTATGTTCCGTTTATGTTCCATTGCTTAACCTAGGGTTCTGATACTCGGGCACATTAGTTCTCATTGTCACTATAACAGATTACCACAAATTTAGTAGTTAAAACAACACCAATTTACTACCTTACAGATTTCAAGCTCAGAAATCTGAAATGGGTCTTATGGGGCAAAAATCAAAATGTAGGCAAAGCTAAGATCTTTCTAGGATCTAGGGGAGAGTTTTTTGTCTTTTCCACCATCTAGAGTCTACTGCATTGCTTGATTTCTGCCACATTGCTGCAATCCCTGCTTTTATCATCAGATCTCCTCTGATTCAAACCTTCCCTTATGATTACATTAGGCTCACATATCATCCAGGACAATAGCCCCATTTCAAAATCTTCAAGTGAATCATATCTGCAAAGTATCTTTCACATGTTCCAGGGATTAGGACATGGACATGTTGGCAGTTGCATTATTCTTTCCAACATACTGGCTGTTTGTTTTATTCTGTATGTTTCATTCATATGTTATACACACACATGTATTTTGGGAGATCCTGTGATGTGCCACCCAGATCTCAGTTCAGACCTAGGGCATTCCAGGAAAATTGGGCAGCTCACAGTTTCCAGTTGAGTTCTCTCCAAGACTTGCCCTTAACCAACCTCACCCAAGGCCTTGTCCCTTCCCCAGAATAAGCCTGCATCCCATGATTGGTAGATATAGGAGTACAAGGCATGATCTCCAGAGCTACTTAAGTCTTCCCTTTCTTCAGCATACTTTTTGTGGGGGGGTGGGGGGTGGGGTGGGGGAAATGTCTGAAGATTTTTTTAATGATTTTTTTTTTTAATTTTAGTGTCATTGACATACAACATTACATTAGATTCAGGTGTACAACACAGTGATTCAACAAGTTTAAACATTATGTTATGTTCACCACAAAAGAAGCTACCATATATCACCATACAATATTAGCATAATATCATTGACTTATGCTATATCTTTTATTCCTTTGACTTATTCATTCCATAACTAGAAACCTGTATTCTCCCACTCCCCTTCACCTATTTTGTCCATCTCCCAACCTCCCTCTCCATGGCCAACCATTAATTTGTTCTCTATGTTTATAGGTATGATTCTGCTTTTTCTTCATTTTTTTTTTAGATTTCACATATAAGTGAAATCATATAGTATTTGTCCTTCTCAGTATAACTTACTTCACTTAGCTTAATACCCTCTAGTTCCATCCACATTGTCACAAATGGCCTGATCTCATCCCATTTTAAGGTTGCTTAATATTCCATTGATATACACACACAAACATATTTTATCTTCTTTATCCATTCAAAGCTGTGGTAATCAAAACAGTATGGTACTGGCATAAAGATAGACACACTGATCAATGGAACAGAGTAGAAGACCCAGAAATAAACCCAAAATTCTACTATCAATCTATGACAAAGGAAGCAAGAATATACAATGGGGAAAAGACAGTGTCTTCAACAAATGGTGTTGGGAAAACTGGACAGATACATACAAAAAATGAAACTGGACCACTTTCTCACATTAAAGACAAAAATAAACTCAAAATGGATTAAAGACCTAAATGTGAGACCTGAAATCATAAAAATCCTAAAAAAGAACACAGGCAGCTATTTCTCTGAGGTCAGCCATAGCACATTATTCTAGATATGTCTCCTAAGGCAAGGGAAACAAAAGCAAATATAAACCATTGGAACTATATCAGGCTGCCTGGATGGCTTAGTGGTTTAAGCCTCTGCCTTCAGCTCAGACCATGATCTCACGGTCCTGGGATCAAGCCCCACATTGAGCTCTCTGCTCAGCAGGGAGCCTGCTTCCCTCTCTCTCTCTCTCTGCCTGCCTCTCTGCCTACTTGATCTCTCTCTATATATCAAATAAATAAACAAAATATTTTTAAAAATTATTTTTAAAAAACTATTGGGACTGTACCAAATTAAAAAGCTTTTATACAGTGGAGGCAACCATCAATCTGAAAAAGGCAACCTACTGAATAGGAGAAGATATTTGCAAATGATCTATCTCATAAGGGGTTAATATCCAAAATCTGTAAAGAACTTATTCAATTCAATCTACACACAAAAAGAAACAACATAAAAATGCTCAGAGTGGGGCACCTGGGTGGCTCAGTGGGTTAAAGCCTCTGCCTTCGGCTCAGGTCATGATCCCAGGGTCCTGGGATTGAGTCCCACATCGGGCTCTCTGCTCAGCAGGGAGCCAGCTTCCCTTCTTCTCTCTCTGCCTCCCTCTCTGCTCACTTGCGATCTCTGTCTGTCAAATAAATAAAACTAAATTATAATATTTTTTAAAAAATGCTCAGAGGACCTGAATAGATGTTTTTCAAAGAAGAAATCCAAATGGCCAACACATGAAAAGATATTCAACATCACTCACCATCAGAAAAAAAGCAAATTAAAACCACAGTGAGATATCACCTTACACCTGTCAGAATGGCTAAAATCAAGAAGACAAGAAATAACAAGTGTTGGCAAGAATGTGGAGAAAAGGTAACTTTTGTGCACTATTGGTAGGAATGTAAATTGGTGCAACCACTGGAAAAAAGAATTGAGCTTCCTCAAAAAATTGAAAATAAAAATACCGGATGCTCCAGTAATCCCCTCACTGGGTATTTACCCAAAGAAAATGAAAACACTAATTTGAAAAGATACATGCACCCCCATATTTATTGCACCATTATTTACAATAGCCAAGATCCAGAAGCAACCTAAGAGACCCTCTCCCCAAGACTCTCTTCACTTCCCTTAGAGGTGTTTGACCCCAAGAGCATGTCCCAGTAAACTCCCTGAACATAAGTCTCCCTCCCAGGGTGTATTTCCTGATCTAAGATAATATTAAATTATAAAGATAAAATATTTCATAATCATTTTAAAAATTGTTAAAGACTACTTGGCATACTTAGTAGAGAATAAATAAATTCAGAAACAAAACCAAGATGAATTGGAGTAAAAAGAAACTAGATGCACAAAGTCCAATTTAAAATACTATAGATTTGGAGTACCTGGGTGGCTCAGTCAGTTTAAGCAGCCAACTATTGATTTTGACTCAGGTCATGATCTCAGAGTTGTGAGATCGAGCCCTACATTAGTCTGCCTGCTCCGCAGGAGTCTGCTTGAGGTTCTTTCTCTTCCTTTCCCTCTGCCCCTCCCCACACACATTCTTGCTCAAATCAATCAATCAATCAATCAATAAAATAACATAGATATCCAGGAGTATTAAATGCTTGGACTGAGAAATTAACAGTGGACTTGGAAAGAATTAGATCAATCCAACATTTCAAAATAGTTTTCAATAAGAATTAGCAACTGAATTATTTAAGGAAGTTGGGGTTAACATTCTTAATTTGGACTTCTGAATTTAGTTCTAACTCTACTTCCTAACTTCTCTGGGTTGTGGTTTCCTTGCTATGAAATGAGGTGATTGGCTGCTAATTTTTGGTATAAATAGTTCTAGAAGTCTTTTTTTAATTTAAATTCAATTAATTAACATAATGTATTAATTAGTTTCAGAGGTAGAGGTCAGTGATTCATCAACCTTATATAATACCCAGGGCTCCGTTACATCACATGCCTTCCTTAATGTTCACACCCAGATATCCCATCTCCCCACCTCCCCACCCTCCAGCAACCCTCAGTATGTTTTATGTGATTAAGAGTCTCTACGGTTTGTCTCCATCTCTGATTTTATCTTATTTTATTTTTCCTCTCTTCCCCTTTGATCCTCTGTTTTGTTTCCTAAATTCCACATATGAGTGAGATCATATGATAATTATCTTTCTCTAATTGACTTATTTTGCTTAGCATAATATCCCCTAGTTCCATCCACATGGTTGCAAATGGCAAGATTTCATTTTTTGATGGCTGAGTAGGATTCCATCGTATATATACATCGCATCTTTACCCATTCATCTATTAATGGACATCAGCTCTTTCCATAGTTTAGCTATTGTGGACATTGCTGCTATAAACACTGGGGTGCAAGTGCCCCTTCAGATCACTACATTTGTATCTTTGGGGTAAATCTCTAGTAGTGTCATTGCTGGGTTGTAGGGTAGCTCTATTTTTAATCTTTTGAGGAACCTCCTACTGTTTTCCAGAGTGGCTGCACCAGCTCGCATTCCCACCAACAGTGTAGTATCCCCTTTCTCTGCATCCTCACCAACATCTGCCATTTCCTGACTTGTTAATTTTAGCCATGCTGACTGGTGTGAGGTGGTATCTCATTGTAGTTTTGATTTGTATTTCCCTGATGAGTTCTAGAAGTCTTTTAATCTAGTCACAAGAAATACAATTTATACCAATTAGAAGCCTGCAAAAAGAGAGCAGAAGTAAACCAAACAATTTGACTTTGGAATAAATACTGTATCTTTTGGTCTGACAGCTATCAGATACTCAATGGTTCTCAAGATCTGGAAGAAAAAGCATGGAAAAAGCATGGGGGAAAAAATAACCTTCCATAGAGAGTCAATGATAGTTTAAAATCTGCATTTGAAAATATTTTCCTCTACTGATAAAAATGTGAACAAGTTCTGACTGCCATGTTTTATATTGTGTAAATTTCAGATATAACATAATTAAAGATTAACTCAATTTATCTCCTATTATTTCTTTTAGAACACTAATACTGTTTTACAGATCCATGAATGAATGTATATATTGTTTTAGAATAGTAAGTTTCTTGGCTAGTATGTCATTACAGGTAGTAAGTTAAATATTTTGTATTGTACATAGCTACTACCCACAACAGTGAGAATTCATTTGGCTGAGGACAATACATTATTTGAACTGACAAACATGGGCTCATGTTCCCTGTAATCGCTGAAGCACTGATTTGGAGCCAGCCCTAGAAGCATAGATCTAACCATCATGAGCTCACAGACTGGAAAGAAGTCCACTGTGGAGTAAATGATTGTTCATTAGCAAGTAAGCCATGTGACAGACACTGGATGTGTATCTGGAAATCTAGCCCTGCCCTAAAGCCACAGCACAATTTTAGAATTTACTAAGTACTCCAAACTCAAAATAACAAATCCGAAGCCTAAGAACCAGCTGAAAGTCAAACAAACAAACCTCCTAAGATCATGAAAAGTATTATTTCAGACTTGCTCCTTAGTTTCCTATGTCCAACCTGTTGTTAGTCACCTAGAACTCTACATAAAGAAAAATGATTTTGAAATTCTAATTAATGAAGTTCCAATAGTTTACTTTTACACTTATTTCCCTAGCCTCGGGAGACATACCTAGTAAGAAGTTGCTACAGCCAGTGTCAAAGAGGTCACTATCTGGTTCTTCCTCTAAGATTTTGATGATTTCCTGTCTCACATGTAGGTCCTCCATCCATTTTGAATTTATTTCTCTGTATGGTATAAAGTATCTTGGGCTTTGTAAGCCATACGGTCTTTGTAGCACCTAGTCTACTGGTGAGGCAGCAATGTAGACATAGATGATGCATAACACATGAGAATGACCCTGTTTGTTCCAATAAAATTTTATTTATAAAAAGAGGCAGTTGCAGGGGCTATTTGCCAAGCCCTGCTGTTGAACAGTGGTTCTCTTCCTTGGCGGCACATTAGTGTTACTGGGGAGCTTTTTAAAAAAAATACTTGAGCTGGGTACTGAGACTAGACTGATTAAATCAAATCTCAGAAGGTGCACCCTGGCACTTATGGCTCCCTCTCCTTTTCTCAAGAAATTGCAAGATGCTATTAAAAATATTTTACGATTGAAATTATCTAAATTAATATAGAAATCAATATATTGATTCACAGATTAAAAATGTACTTCACTTTTCCCCCAAATGAACTATATTGTAAAACTGCTTGTTAGTAATGTAAGTTGCAATGTGCATCATTCATTAAACCATTCTACTGATTTCCAAACCATTTACTGAATTTTGTAAGTTGCTATTGTAATCTTTTAATTTACATAGGTGTCCCTACTTAAATGACACTTGTCTCTTCATCATAACTTGATATAGGAAACTACATCAAACTACAATTTTAATAAATTCCCCACAAAATTGAAAAAGACTAATCACTTGTAATCTCAATGCCAGAGAGGTCTTTTAATAATTTTAATTGTTAAAATACTGGCCTACAGGGGCACCTGAGTGGTTTGGTGGGTTAAACCACTTCCTTCAGCTCAGGTCATGATCTCAGGGTCCTGGAATCAAGCCCGAAATCAGGCTCTCTGCTCAGCAGGGAACCTGCTTCCCCACCTCTCTCTCTCTCTCTCTCTCTCTCTGCCTTCTGCTCTGCCTAAATGTGATTTCTCTCTCTGTCAAATAAATAAATAAAATCTTAAAAAAAAATACTGGCCTCCATCAGATTTTTTTCCTAAGTCTTATATTACTAAGATCTTTTCATAGTTCCTATCTCTATTATCTCTTACTGAAATATCATACTTAATTAGATTGAACTTAATCCTACAACCCAGAAAAAGAGCATAACATTGCAATGATTGCAACTGGCTCTGTGTCTAGACTTTCAAATCCCAACTCTTCAACCCAAATTTTTATTATCTTCTTTATGTTTTAGTATTGCCATTTGTAAAATGAGAGTGATAGTGATAATTCTATTATCCAAATGCACTAATATATATTTATAGTGATGCCTGGCACAGAGCAAGCAGTACATAATTTAGTTCTGATTTTTATTATAAAGACAAATGTGATCTCTCTGAGGAATTTGAGAGGCAGGGTGGGGGTTTGTGAGGGGGAGATAGGGAAAAATGAAACAAGATGGGACCAGGGAGGGAGACAAACCATGAGACTCCTAATCTCAGGAAACAAACTGAGGGTTGCTGGGGGCGGGGGCGGGGGCGGGGAGGGATAGGGTGGTTGGGTTATGGACATTGGGGAAGGTATGTGCTGTGGTGAGTGCTGTGAATTGTATAAGACTGATGATTCACAGACCTGTTCCCCTGAAGCAAATAATATGTTATATGTTAATAAAAAATAACAAAAATTAAAAATACATTAAAAAAAAAGACAAATGTGTGCCTGTGAGAGAGGGTATAAAACAGACTTTAGCAAATAAAACTGAAAATCAGTATGGTAATAAAAAGGGCATCCTCTAGCTCCAAACCACCCATATGGGTCTGCCCATCCTCCACGGCCTCATGTCTGTCACAGAATGTCTCCTATGCTGGAAGAACTTGTAACACCTGCCAAGGGCAAAGGTGGCCTTTGTTATTGGCTGTTAACTAATTTTTCTGTTTCTTCATGGCTTCTCAGAGTCAAAGTCCTAAGGAGATTACAATTCCTTTAAATGGCCTTTCAAAGGTGAATCCAAAGGAGTATCAGCCTGCAGTAGGTGGCCACAGCATTGGTGACGGAGCCAGAATGGTGCTGGACATTTGCCCCTCAGGGTCCAAGTGCTGCTACAATAGAATAGAGGCCTACTTTAGCTGGAGAACATTGCATAGAGCTAACACATGGCCACCACAGCAACCTGGCTTGCAGGCCTGCACACACTTTCAGTGACCCACAAGGACAGCCCCCCCCCCCCCCCCGCCCCACGCCCACCACCAGTACCAAGTGATAGGCTCAGGCGAGGAATAGGCCAGTTCTTCGGGGGTTCTCCGAACGTGCGATGGTAGTATGTAGGATGTAGAATTTGGCAGAGGCAGGGTCCTACCAGTCAGGATAGACACCAGTTACAGGGCTGGAACAAGGTGCGGGGAGACTCTTTACATGCCAATCATTAACCTTCTAATGGCTGGATTTTAGAGAGAGGAGAGGGAGTGTCTTAAGGGATACCTAAAGCCCTCAGGGCAAGAGCTATTTACCAACAAGTATGAAAGCATTCCAGTATCATAATAGTAAATGCCACAGTTGTATTGCTTTCTATATAGCAGAGAAGACATTTACTTTGCTCTCACTGCTGAACAATATTTTAGTTGGTTATTGGTTTATTTCCTCTCAGCACTTCGAATGCATTATTCCATGATCTTCTGGTTTTTATTATTGGTGTTGAGTAGTCTGCTGAGGGTCATGGTTCCCATAAATATGTTTCTTTGCTGGGCTCTTTTGAAGATCTTTATGGATCTTTATGGACTTGGATAGATGTTTATTAGTTTTGATACGATGTGTCCATATATGAATTTTTAAAAAATTTTCCTGAGGAACTGCGTTTTACAGATCTGAAGATTCATATCAACTGTTGATATTACTTTAGATATTATTTCCCTGAGTATTTCCAAACACTATTCTTTCTTGCTTCTCCTTCTAGAACTCCTATCATACTTGCTCATTCCATATCCCAGTCTACTAACTTCTCTTTCATAGTTTCATTTTTACGTACTAAATCTTGGGCAACTTCCTCAGAATTTTTTACTAGTTCATAAGTTTTTTTTTTCTTAAAAATATTTATTTGTATCAAAGTAATGCATGCAAATAGTTTAAAGTACCAAGGATGCAAACACTTTAAATTTTTTTTTTACCAATTCCATAATTATGATTTTCATATCACTAAATAATATGGTTTTATTGCTAGTTCTTGATTTTTCAGATGTAGGTAGTATTTCTATTATCTATTGCTGCATTAAAAAACACCCCCAAAATTAATGCCTTAAAACAATTTCTTGCTATACTGTGAGGCAATGGGATGTCTCTTCTGTTTCATATGATATTAGCTAAGATGTCAGACCAACTAGAGGGACTAAATGATCTCACTTATATCCCTGGCCATTTGTCCTGGCTGCCAGCTGGAGGCTTAGCAGGAGCTGTCAGCTAGAGCATTTCAGTTCTCCTCCAAATGGTCTCTTTATGTCAGCTGGAGTCTCAGATTCAATTATTAGATATATACGTAAGTTAGGATTGTTATGCCTTCTTAATGAATTCACCTTCTCATCATAATGAAACATCTTTCTGAAGAGGCTCAGAAAGTCCCCCCAATATATGCCACTTGGGCATGGGGATTATTTTAAACTAAAGGCAATCAAGGCCCAGTGGCCTCAGGAAAAGCTCTTTACTTCCCTCTTACCTGTATGAAAGAAAGAAAAATTTCCCTATTTATGGTGAAATTTTGCAATTTCTGTACCAAAAAAAGAATTACTGCCACAGATAATTTTTTACCTAAGAAACAGACATGCACAACAGAGCATGCTTGGTTTCCCAAACACTGCCCTCTCTCCCCTTCCTATGAATGGCCTTCCTCCCCTTGGTAGCCCCAGACCTCTGCACTTTTCCTTAATACAGGATGTTACGGAAACCTCAATTGTCTGGATGCCTTTTGAGTTTCATCTCTTTTGGGGGCTCCCATACATAGGTTATTAAATTTGTGTTTCTCATGTTTTTCTCTGTCTTTTGTCATATTGTTAGACCAGTCACAGAGCCTAGAAGGGTAGAATGAAAATTTTTCATTTTCCCAACACCTCTTTATCACTAGTCATGTTCTTTATATTAATGTCTAATTTGTCTGATACTAATATAATCACACCAGCTCTATGATTATAGTGTTTGCACGGTTATATCTTTCTTCATTCCTCTTTTCATCTATGTTTTCACATTAAAAGTGCATCACTGTAAACAACACATGGAGGCCTTTTTTATTTTTAATAAACTCTGAGAAAAAAAAGCCCTCCCAGCTTTTAATTGGTGTGCTTAGCCCACTTACATTTAAAGTACTTATTTATAGAGTTGGTTTAAGGCTACCATCTTGTAATTTTTCATTTGTCCTATCAGTTCTTCCTTCTTTTTCTTTTACTGCGCTCTTTTCGATTGAGTTCTTTATCATGTTTCCTTGATTTTTAATATTCCCTTTTACCTCTTCTATTGGCTGTATAGCTGTAACTCTTTGGAGGTGTGTTTATGTGCATGTGTATCCTTTACTGTGTCTTTTAGTGATTGCTCTAGGGCAGTGGTTTTCAACAGGGGAAGATGATTCCCAAGGGACTTCTGGCAACATCAGAATAAATTTTGGTTATCACATTTGGAATGATGGGTGCAAATGATCTAGTAAGTAGAGGCTGGGGATGCTGCTAAATATCTTAAAATGTACAGGATAGGCCTCCGGGACAAAGATTATCTGGCCCAACATGATAATAAAGCTCAGATTAAGAAATCCTGCTTTACAGATTATATGCATCCTTCATTAACCATAGACTACCTTGAAATTATATTAAACCATGTTTCCATTAAGAGAAGAATCTTAGAACTACACATTTCCATTTAACTTCTCCCTTCCTTTGTGTTGTTATATATTTCACTTCACATGCTACAACTCCTATAATACATTGTTTTTATTTTTGTTTTATAAGGTCAACCATCCTTTTAAAAATTAAAATAAAATAGTATTTATATTTATCTTTATTTCCAGTGCTTGCCATTCTTTTTTGTAAATATGAGCATCAATTTGATTTCATTTTCATGCAGCGTGATGAGCTTCCTTTAGCATTTTTCCCTTAAATTCTAGGTTTATTTCCTATACCCTAGTTATAAAGTTCAGAGCAGATTTTCAGCATTAAATAGTGACACATATCAAGTTTCAGATATTTATTATTCAGTGTAAATCCCAACACAATACACCAACATGATTTCACAAGGTTAGAGGGGAAATATTTTCTGGGTAAGTGGAAAACTGTGCGAATGGCTTCTGGAAGCTCTTCAGTCTAAGCAGCTTTATACTGAAACGTTTCATTGAGAAATCTGGATCTTCTTTCTTCAGTTTGCTGTAACCTACATTCACTGAGCAGAACTTGTGTTGATCAGTGGGATCCAGTTTGTTCCAGAGTTCTGGGTTATTCTTCCTATCGCGACTGACGTCTGGATTGAACAATGCCAGACACAAACTACAGCACTGCTCTAGTACCTCCTGCCCCAATAAATACTAAAAGAGGGATCAAGCTCAGATGCTCCTTGGCCTGACCAATGATCTGGCATAACATGGTTGTGGCAAAGGCTTCTTGTCCAGGAGAAGAAAAAAAAACAAATCGGCAAGGCCCAGCACTTGCAGAGTAATCCCTACACTGGGAATGAACCCCCTTAGCACTTTTTTTTTGGTAGTAGAAATCTGTTATATTGAATTCTCTCAGTGTTTATCAGAAAATATCCTTATTTTGCCTTCATTTCTGAAAGTTATTTTCCCTTAATGTAGAATTTTTTTTTTTTAAGATTTCATTCATTTGACAGAGATCACAAGTAGGCAGAGAGGCAGGCAGAGACAGAGAGAGAGTAAGGGAAGGAGGCTCCCCGCTGAGCAGAGAGCCCGATGTGGGGCTCAATCCCAGGACCCTGAGATCATGACCTGAGCCGAAGGCAGAGGCTTTAACCCACTGAGCCACCCAGGCGCCCCACCCTTAATGTAGAATTTTATGTTGACAATTGTTTTCTTTCTCTTTCTTTTTCTGTCCTTTAAAAATATCATTCCTTTGGCTTCCATTTATTCTAAGGGGAGGTCAGGTGGAGTTCTTATTGTTGTTCCCCTGTAATGTATTCTTTCTCCCCAAGGTTTTAGTTTTTTTGTTTTGTTTTGAGATATGCTCTTTATCTTTTGTTTTCTACAATTTTACTATGATATGCCTAGGTGTAAATTCTTATTTTTCACTTTGAGGATTTATTGAGATTTAGGAGTCCATGTTTGGTTTTTGTTTTGTTTTGTTTTTGTCAAAATAAATATTTTTTTTTCTTTTGCCATTATTTGTTCTTCAAATACTTTCTCAATCCAATTCTCCCTTTCTACCCCTTTTTGGAACTTAAAGCACAAAAGTATGTTGGACCACTTGATATTATCTCATAAGCTGTTGACGCTGATTTTTTTTAACCCTTTTCTCCCTGTATTAATTTCAACTAAACTGTTTCCAAATTTGATAATCCCTTCTTCTATCAAACCCGCTGTTAAGCCCAACTGATAATTTTTTTTTAAAGATTTTTATTTATTTGACAGCGAGAGTGAGCAAGAGAGAGAGACAGAGAGCAAGCACAAGCAGGAGGAACTGCAGGCAGGCGAGAAGCAGGCTCCAGCTGAGCAAGGAGTCCGATATGGGGCTTGATCCCAGGACCCTGGGACTATGACCTGAGCCGAAGGCAGATGCTTAATTGAGCCACCCAGGCACTGATAATTTTTTATTTCTGATATTGTATTTTTCAAAAAAATTTTAAGTTCTAAAATTTGTTTGCTTCTTCCTGATGTTTCTACTTCTTTCCTGAAATACCACATATTTAAATTATTACATCCATATTTTCTTATATATGCTTTCAATATTTATAGTTGTACTAAAGTTCTCTATAAAGTCTAATAAATGGGTTATCTTCTCTAGGTCTACTTTCATTGTTGTCTTTTTCTTGATTATGGGTTCCATTTTTATTTTCATGCCCGTTAAAAAATTAATTTATAGAGATTATATGTAAAACAACAGTGAAGCTAAAGCATAATTTTTGTTCTGTTTTGATTCTTCCCAGAGCATAAGCCCTTTCCTCAGCTAGGGTAAGAATGATAATTCAGATTCTTCCAAGAGTCATGTTGCACACAGCCAAGCCATATATATATTTTTAAACTCAACTGTAATTAGTCTTTGATGATAAAGATTTTTTTTTAAAGTATTTGAGCTCGGAGTAGGTCAGGTTACCTTCAGGTAATTTTGGCTCATCTTCAGATTCAACTCCAGCAGGACTCATAATCCAAACATTGCAAGGATGCAGAGAAATGTACAGTTTATTATGGTTGTCAGTCTTTCCTCCATTGCAGCTTTCTTGGCAATATTTGGATGTGAGTGGCATGTGGAGAGAGAATTGTCAAAATAATATTTTCAAATCTGGAGCTTATTCTGGTTATATATTACACTAAATTTACCAGTTTAAACATTTGAAATGAAGATATTTCAGTTGAAACAAAATGATAATATTTGAGGGGTGCCTGGCTGGCTCAGTCAGTTAACCAACCTGCCTTCAGTACAGGTCATGATCCTAGGGTCCTGGGATTGAGCCCTGTGTCTGGCTCCCTGCTCATCAGGGAGTCTGACTGTCTCTATCCCTCTGCCTCTCCCCCAAGTCTGCTCTTTCTTGCTCTCAAATAAACAAAGTCTTTTAAAAAAAAGTAATATTTGAAATAAAAATATTTTATTATGGGGGTACCTGGGTGGCTCAGTCAGTTAAGTGTCTGACTCTTGACCTCTGTTCAGGTCTTTATTTCAGGACCGGGAGTTCTAGCCCCATGTTGGGCTCCACAGTGGGTATGGAGTCTATTTGAAATTTAAAAAAATAAAAATTATTATGTGGACCTGGCTGGAGGTAACCCAATGGCAAGGAACAAAAATTATCTTGAGATGGTCTAATTACAGGCCTGTTGGTTGGTATCAACTATTGCCTGGGAACTCCACTTGGGATGACCAGACCATCCCCACACATCATATCACACATGGACTCCTTACATTGAACTCAAGGTTGCAAAATCATGTGTCCCAAGAAGGTCAGAAAGAACTGTCTCACCTTTATGATTCAGCCTCAAAAGTCGTAATTGTTTCCACCATTGTTGAAACCTGACCAGATTCAAGAGGGATCATGGACACTACTACTTGATGGGAAGATGTCAATGTCACATTGTAGAAAAGAGAATGTAGGATGGACTATATGGTTGAGGCCATTTTGAAAACTCAATCTGCTATAGTCTACCTCAACATTTCAGTGTCTCCCACAAACCCACACTGCTGTCTAAAGCTTAGTTGGTTTTTCCTGATCTCCATCTTTGGTGGGCCAATTCTTCAACTGCCCATATTTTGATTAGCTGGCTACTCCCAAGTATGAATTTGTTCATTTATGAATATCTCATTTCTTCCTGAGTATTAGTTCATTTAGGCTTTCTTCTGTTTATTGTACTTTGCTGATCTCATAAAAAATGATTTTAATTTTGTTAATGTTTTTGTTACCATGTGCCTTTCATGTCCTATATTTTAACTGGAAGCAGAAATCATTAATGTTTAATTTCAGTCTTTTTTTTTTCTACTTCTATTAGTTGCTTTACTTTAATTAACTTTTCTTTCATATTTCCTTGTTTTCCTTCTTATGACATTAACTATTTTAAACATGCTTATTTTATAGTGTCTGACTGCTTGTTTATATTTGGTCTGTGAAACCCATGTTGTTTTTTTCTCTGCTATTCCATGTGTCTGCTTTGTACCACGGTAGTTTGTTTGTAATATGTGATTGCAGGCTCATTTTCAGTGTTGTTTTTTATCTACGGAAATCCTGTGCAAGCTAGATGGAAAGTATGTGTGCCCCCTCCTCTCTTCCAGTGAATGTTTTTGCTTTACAACAAATCTCAAGAGTATCAATACCTAAAAACCACTTTTTATGTTAATTTCTTACCCTGGGGTTTCACGACTAAGGTTATTGTAAATCCCAATTCCTTAACAGAAAAAGAGTATTTTTTTTTCTAACCCAGATCACAACAATATTAACAAATTTGCTTTTTGTCTCCTACCCTTCCTAGCCCTACTTTCCAATGCTAGAACTGGAGTCAGCAAAATACTTTCTCTTCTGCTAGCAGGTGCTATGTTGCGATCTTCCAACGGGGGTACTGAACGGATAGTACAAGATTTGAAAAAGCAACTTAATTCTTTTTTTGCTACTTTGTTCTCCATATGATGGCAAATGGATCAGCAGCAAGGAGTCCTGGCAGTATTTACCACAGTGGCCCCAGCCCTCCTGCTCCAGTGGTAAGTGCCCCCAGGTCCACAGAGGTGGGCGCACAGGCAGATAACTTCCATCTAGCTTTTCCATGACCATAATGGCAGAGCATATTTCTATGGCATCCACAGTCTTTTCAGAGTTCTGAATATGTACTTTGTACGGCTGTCCTCTAAATGTCTAAATTCCTCTTCTGTTTACTTTTCCTCAGTCCCAGGGTGATGGGACTACACCTGTTTCCTTCTAGCACTAACCACCATTTATCTATTTAATAACTTCCAACGTTCCTTGTTCAAATTACTATCTCAGTTTCTGACCAGGCAAAAGAGATCTGGAAAAATTCTGCTCAGTGGAAGAACTCCGTATGAATTATATAACTATTTTTATTAGTTCTTCTGTTTGTGTAATGTAAATGTAGGGTGAGCAAAAAAGGAAGCAAATCACTTAATGTGCACTGTACTCAAGAGACACTGACCAGCTAATGAAGCTCATCACATACCCAAAAGTCGGAAGAAATGGGGCACTGGTGATTCGGCCAAGAAATTAAGTAATTTCCTCTTGACTTTCCCTTTTCTCTTTAAGCACATCTTTGCATGTCTTTGTTCTTGGAAAAATCACTTAAATGTTTCATTGAGCTATTTAGTTATTCAAATGTAAAGTAAAAGACCATAGCAGAAATAAAGGCATTTGAGAGCAGCAATTTTCAAAGAGCTAAACCACTCTGCATAACAACACAAAGATTTACATTATAGGCAGAGTTGGTTAACTTGGGACTTATTTTTGGAGAAATACTTGGTTTTTACATATGAAATTGAGCTATGATGTGCTTGCAAAGTGTTATTCTTACGGAATTGTGTTCATCGTTGAGCCACGGTTTACCACTTAGTTACTGCAACCAGCCTTAGTGCACCTAAATTTTCACTTTATAATGTACATAAATATGTACAAAAGAACTAGGCAATTCTGGATCAAGTCAAACCTGGACTGGACTATAGTTCTTTCACATATTACTTAAGACTGAATATATAAAACTTTAGGAACCATAATGATACTGGATTATTATATTATGAAGGTGGCCAATGAAATTTTAACATGTGGCCAATGAAATTGTAACACACAGAGAAAGCTTTACACACAGAGAGATGCCAATGAAATTGTAACACACAGAGAAATGCTAGGTCACACATAAGTGACCAACTGAATTAAAATTTACCCTAGTAGATATTTGAACTAGCCTATCACCTTGGTCAGAATTGGCACCCAAAAGGCTCCCAAAGCGTGGGGCCCCTACTCCTTGGTAACTAAGGAGACTGTATGCATCCCCCCACTGGTCGGATGTCTCCACCTAGCCTGACCCACCCTTGTATTTGGGCTTTGTTACCTGGGACTGGTTTCTGGGACTTATTTTTAAGTATGTCCCTGGGGGGAGGGGAGCAGGGACAGTTTAAGGGTTAAACAACAAGGTTATGGTTTAACCGGATGGAAGCGCTCTGGCTAAATAGGTCCTTACAGCTGGTAGCGGGTGAGGTCTCCCCGTAAATCAGTGAATAATCTTATATTCAATCATCCTGAAAAGAGGCAGATATGGGACAGACAATGCCTGAGAGATGGAGAATTCTTTCCTCCCTGTACGCCACACTTTCTTAGAGCCTGACTTCACGAAGTGGTGTAAAGTATGCCTGAGTGCATGCCGAAAAGGTAGAATTTTTTAAAACTTAGTGTTTTTTCATAGGAAGCTAGAGATACAGCTACAAAGAATAAAATAACTTATTGATGACATCTCCTTCAATCTGAGGACAATAAAAAAACAGCTAATATTTATATTATACTTAGGGTATTATAGGTAATTCTAGTATGGTATATATAGTACATTATGGAAATTGTAGTATAATCATATTATACTAAGCAATGGTTTTTAATATTATGCTAAGCTCTTGATTAAATAATCATTTATCCTGACAGCAAGCCCAACAGGTAAATTTTACTATCTCATTACCTATATATGTTATAGCCATTGTATCTTGTATCCTGCTCCATGAATTAAAAGAATGAATTTAGGGGCACCTGGATGGCTCAGTGGGTTAAAGCCTCTGCCTTTGGCTCAGGTCATGATCCCAGGGTCCTGGGATCCAGCCCTGAATCAGGCTCCCTGCTTAGTGGGGAGCCTGTTCCCCCCCACCTTCTGCCTCCCTCTCTGCCTACTCGTGATCTCTCTCTGTCAAATAAATAAATAAATTATTTTTTAAAAATCAAAACATTAAAAAAAAAAAAGAATGAATTTATGTCCATTCTTGGACCAATGTGGTAATGGAGACCACAGAATTCTTCCCTTTGCAAGAACCTCCTAATCCTGAGAAAAAACATGATTGTAGCAATGGATCTCAAGACAACAAAAAGTGATTAGTAGCCAACAAAGGAATTCTGAGCAAAAAGAGATTCATATTTGGAACCACATAATCCAGAAGACAAGTAGAGGTACAGATTGCATGTTGACTGACTCCAGAGTATTCATGAGAAAAACTCTTCACTTGACTTCAGAATAAATCCCTAAAGGGAAAGGAATTTTGCAAGGCATGGGGAAGGAAAAGGTCCTGCTACCTGGAAGGTGGGTAGGTGGGGTCTCTAGCAAGCTGATATTAAGTGGCCATCACTGTAGATAAGCTCTGTGTCTCCTACTGGCAAACTGAATAGTCTATCTGGCAAACTGCCATAGGTATGAATGCGCTAGCCGTGAATATATCTTTCTGGAATATACTTGACTATTGTTTTTAATGATTTCATAACCATGTCCAAATGTAGGACTGGTGACACAATACTGTGCCATAGCAGAAGCACAAGCCTTGTTGTTCAGAGACCTGTGTTTTCTTCATCTTATACCTTTGACTCTGGAAATGTGACTTCCAGAGTGTGACTCTGGGAAAATCATGTAATTCCTCTAGAGGTCCTCTTTCTCATCTGTAAAATGAAGGAGCTCATCTGCTTTACAAACATCCCATCCAGTTGTAGGGTTTCTCCTTGCTAATTCTGCTTAACTAATAGTAGATCATTCAACTGAATGTTTACAAACTTTTAAAGCTACATCGCAGTGAAGATAAGATTCTTGATGTCAAATTTGTTTAAAAAAAATTGCATAATAAATTCCAGGAACAGCCTATATTAGCTTCATAATTTATTTCCAGAAAAAAATTAAGTAGCTCAACTCAATTTATTAGAATCCACCCACACTTATATCCTCATCACTTTCTAAATGTCTACATTTGTTATAAAACTTAATTAAGCTGGCTATCAATTAATCTTTCCTGCTGATAGGCCAGATTAAAAAAAATTTTTTTTCTGATCATTTTAAAAAATTGAGGCAATACAAAAAAAGAATCTCCCCAAATCCACATTCTTGATATAATATTATTAGTATTGTTATTTACCAACTAGCTTTTATTTTCCCCTAGGAATATATTTAAGAAAGAAAGTATATGGGTATTTAAGAATGTATATGCTTTGTTTTAAACATGTTTTGGAACACACAATATATAATTTTCTATCCTGATTTTCGACATTATTCAGCAGCATTTTGTCATCTATTAGAGTTTTTTCAAAATATATTTCAGATGGTTATCTAATATTATAAGACCATACCAGCAAATTTAACCATCTTTCAATTATTGAGCATTAAGTTTGTTTCTGGCTCTTGACAAGTATTTCCAAATGATTTTTCAGAATGAGTTTCACTAGCCCCGGTTCAGGAGAATACTATTTCATTGTCCCCTTGCAAAAACTGAACATTTTATTTGTAAATTTTTGTTGACCTGGCAAGTGAACAATGACTTCTCTTTGTGTTTTAATTTGCATTGTTTTGATTAGTGAAGTCATTTTTTTTTTATTAGTTAAGTCAATTTTTAAATGTTTTAATCATTTGTACTGATTCTGAGGATCATTCATATAGATCTACTTTTAATAGAGGTTTATAAGAATGCCTATAGCAAAAAGTATCCATCAAGTGTCCATAATTGTGGTGTCACGTGCAATTGTGAAAAATAACAGAGAAATCACCACATATACACTTTACCCAGTTTTCCCCAATGGTAACATCTTGCAAAACTGTAATGTAATATCACAAATAAGATACTGACCTTGACACAATCCAGATACACGTTTTCCATCACAAGATTCCACTCCTTACTCCCTGACCCCTGGCAATCATGTAACCTACTCACTGTTCCCATAATTTTGTCATTTCTGGAAAGTTATATAAATGGAATTATACAATATGAAAGCTTTTCAGACTGGCTTTTCAATTCTATATAATTATATAGAATAATTATATATGCAGATTTATTTAATATGTGTGTTATACCAATAGTATGTCCTTTTTGTTGTTGAATAGTATTCCACAGCTTTCTTTATAGCTTTATAGTTGAATTTTAAAGATTATTTCAGAATATATTTGCTTGACTTTAGGGGCTGAAGAAGGGATAGAAAATATAGCTGCTATTTAGGAAGTCATTCAGCCGTTTCACTAACATCCACTGACTGCAGACTACTGGGCTAAACATTCTTATGCACTTGGTTACAAAAACGACTAAGACCCAAATTAGGTCAAAATTATTTTTGTAGCAGTGCTAAGATTGAAACCCAGCTGGGCCCAGATTTCAGGAAACAAGAAAATGACTAGGTCAAGAACATTTTTTCATTAATAACAATTTTCTAAAATGTAACAACTGTCCTAGGTTAAATCACAACTGGTTATTAAAAGACACAGTTTAAAAAAAAAGGCATTTTATCCAAAGGACTAGGCGCTTATTAAGCCACCCCTTATATCCGAATTTTCCCCCCTTATATTTGATTTTAAGGCCAACTACAAAAATCGAGTTTTACAGGAGCACTTGAGGATGTAAACCAAGCCGCGTCTGAGTAGCTATCTCTTCCTATCTACTACAGTTCCCTGCAACACGCTTGGATCGGAAAGGCTGGTGTCCCTGAAAAACTCTAGCCCTTTACTCCTCTGGACGACAACCACCTATCCGAAATTATTCGAAGGTTTGATTTTAAACAAAACAAAAAAGATGCCAGTTGATCGCCATTAAAGTTCCTTTACAATACTGACAATATAGAGATAGAAATGCAAAGTAGAGACCGGAAAAGAAAAATTTGGGGGTGCGTTCAAAACTTCAATCAGTCCCTTGACACTTACGGTGCGGTATTAGCAAAACCTAAGCACACACTACACAAAGAAGTGCCCCTTCTCATACCCGATGACTCACGGCCTTGGGCTCTAAGCAAGCCGCTCACAAGGCTTTGGTACAAAGTTCGAAGCTTGAGCTGTGACCGTTGCGACACACGGAAATAGTCGGGAGCCAGAGGCGGGAAATGCTAGGAGAAAAGGAGGTTACTAGTTCGGTCAAGGTCCAACGAAACAAACGCAAGGGGGAATTGGACTAACCGCAACGTGGAAGTGGCGGACAGCTGAGCTTGTGGAAGTGACGTAAGAACCAGTGGCCGGAGGAGGCGGGGCCGCAAAGGGAGCGCGCCCTATTGGGGCCCGGGAGAGGCCGGGGGTGTGGCAGCGCCGGCCGCGAGGCGTCGGCCCGGGCGCACGGGAGGGCGGGGTCTGCGCGCGGACTGGCTTCTTTCAGGGGCTGGAGGCGGTCACTTTACCTAGATTGCGGTCCCGAGGCGAGCGAGGGGCCATGAGGACGGCGAGGGAGTCCAAATCCCGCAGCCTAACACTCCTCCCTCAAGCGGCAGCGACTCGGTGGCCCGTGGAGTAACCGCTGCCTTTGTTCCGAGCGCCTGTCCCTCCTGTCACCTCAGCCCCTCACGCCGTCGCGCTCCAGCTGGCCCGCCCTTGGTCCCCGAAGCCTCATTCGGCTCGTGCCGCGCGGATGCGGCTGCCGGGCCTGAGTGTGGGCTTTGAGAGGGAGGAGGAGGAGAAGCGGCGCCTGGGCGGCATGCGATGGGGAACTGCTGCTGGACGCAGTGCTTCGGGCTCCTCCGCAAGGAAGCGGGGCGGCTGCAACGTGTAGGAGGCGGTGGAGGGTAAGCCCTCTGGGGGAAGGGCCGGGCTCCTTCTGGCTCCTCCCTTTCGGCCCTTGCGGGGAACCCTCTTCACTGTCTGAGCTGCGACGGCTTAGATTAGGCCGGGAGCCCCTCTGCCCTCACCACCTAACGGGCGTCGAGCTGGTGGTCATAGTGGAGGCCCTGGTCGAGGGGTGCCTCCCAGGGAAAGCTAGAGAAGTGGGCGGGCATCGCTCTTGCCGCCTCCTGCAAGACTCCCTCAGATCGCGCTGTCACGCGGGGTAAGAGCCATGGAGGGCATCACCTCTGGGAAGCATGAGGCACCCTCCCACGAAGGGGCAGTGGAACGGGCTCCACAACAACCCGGACACACCCTACGTTGAGTTTGGGCTTGATGCCAAAGGTTGTAGCTCTGTATTTGACCCTCCCTTTGCTCTGATGGAGCCGCTGAGAATCTGTCTCCAAAAAGTTGATGCCTCAGAGGGAATTTTAGTAAAAGTCATTGGGATGCTGTAGTCAAATAAGTAAGGTTCCAGACATTGAATAACTGACAATGTACGAAGACTTGCCGAATTGCTGGGATTCCAGTGGGCTTTCGGATTCTTAGTATTGATAATAAGAGAAGCAGTGTGTAGCTTTTCCATATTAATATTTTGGTTATTTCCAGAGGAATGCTGTACTCGTTGAGTGCTACTCATAAGCTCTGTAATCCTGGAGAAATAACAGCCCTTCTGAACCTTACTTCTCTTTATTAAAACTGGTATATGTAAAACTGACACGCGTAGGTTTTTCAACCCACACCATCCATAAGATAATAGAATTTCATAATCCATTTTTTGTGGGTTTTTTATTTCTTAGGGTATTGAAAAAAAATTGAACAAATTCCTTTGAAGTTGGCTTTGTTGTAAAATATTTCCCAGGAATTCAAACTTAGAATCAAAAATCTGAACCAAGCCACTTTCTGTACAGAACAAGACTTTGCACTTTATAGAACAGATTGCTAAGTTTTCAGATCCCCCTCATTTAACCAACATTAGCAGGTCATAAGGTGTTCATAATACATAAACTGGAGCCACATGATTTATAATCTGGATCTTTGGTGATAGAGATCTTCTATATGATTCACTCATTGGTTCATCAGGCACAGATTGGTTGCGTTCATTGAGTCACCTCTCTCATACAAAGTAGCCAAAAATGTATATTAAGTATCCCTGAATGGAGAAGTAAGGAATTAAAGATTTTGTGCCTAGTTTAGTATTTTGATTTCCCTCACTTAAGGGCTGTTACTGTCAAAGGGGAACATGACAGCTGTTTTTAACATATCAGAGAGAATCATCTAATTTACTTCTAATTTTTGTGTGCAGGTGCACCTGTGTAGTCAAGTATGCTTAAATAGGTTTGCCTAAGGACAAGATGCCACAAAGTCTCTGGCTTTGTTAATATTTTATTTGTAGTTGTGTTGTAGCATATTCAATTCTAATTGTGGAAATCGGGTCTTATACTCTAATTGGGTAGACAAAAATCACTTGTTTCTGATTTTTGAGTACAGTGGGGTATCTGGGATTTTGTTTTGTTCTTTCTTTGTGATTTGACAAACTAAGTTTTCCTTAGAGGGTAGCATTAAAATTGTAGATTTTATTCCCTGAGCAGGTGAGGTTGGCAGCATAGGGTAGGGGTTTGGAGAGATCAGTGAATTAGTGTGTTAATTGTCCGTAAATACGCCATAAAAACATAATAGTTGGATCTGTATTCTTCTGTTATGGGCAAAACTTGAACAAACAAATCTTGTTGAAGCAGTGAAGGTCTGTGGGTGTGGACACTGTCATCTAAAACCTTATAATGGTGATATTGGTACTGTTTATTTCAGTCCATAAACATAGGTGTAGACAGTTTCCTTACTTGAATATTCTGAATAACTTATTGTTTTACATTAATTTTCACATTGTTTTAGGAGCTTCCAGTAAGCATGCAGAGACAGGTGGATATAGTTCATTGTTATTTACAGAATAAAGTTAAACTTTACCTCATTTTAGTTGCTTTTCTTTTTCTTTTTTAATCACCTGGGAATTCTGAGTCTAGAGAGTTAACTAATAGTTCATTAGTTAACTAGAACTAGAGAGTTAACTAATAGTTCAGAGAGTCTAGAGAGTTAACTAATAGTTCATCTAAGGGCAAAATATTGAGGGGTGATCACAAAGACTTGATCTGATTTGTATTTTATCACTGTAGTGGCCACAGATAGAATAATCCTGGGCTTTCTTAGACTGTTTTAAGCTGGACATCACAAGGGTGCTTTATGATATAGGGCCTTAGCCTGACAGATTTCTCAAAGGCATCTCAAAAGTCAGATCACTCAGTTTTCACTATCCAGTTTCAAAACCAGAATTACTAATGTTTTAGTTTATAAAATATTAGAGAATTCTGGATTTTATATTCTAGAATATCTGTCAATAGTCAAAATATTAATATCAGTATTGAGATATGTCAGAAACCTTTCGACTAATAAAATTATCTGGGGATTAAAGCAGAGGGAGCTAAATATCTTTAAGCAGTAAGATTCAGACATCCTAAGGAGTCATCCTTTTCTACTACAGGGAGTTTTGTTTACCAACATGTTCTAGAGGGCTCCACCTACTGGTTGGTTCTTGGTCAGTACTAGAAATCTTTTGTACAGATAATTTTGGTGTTTTGTTTTTTTTTTTCTCAAACTGAAGACCCATTTATGTTTTGTTGTATTTTCTCATTTTTATCTTGCCATATAATTCCACACAGTGGTTCCAGTTAAAATGTACTATAGTTTTTTATAAATGTATGATCATGTTTTGTATCCTTGATATTTAACATTTGTTGGCTTTTTGGCTCCAGTAGCAAAGTTGCCTTCAGGCAGTAGTTTACGGTGATTTGCTATTTTCTTTCCTGGTAAGAAATATTTTAGTATTAGCTGCCAACATTCAATTATTTCCCATATGTGCTGGCTGTTATAAGTAGTTTACATTATCTCATTTTTTCCTCACCACAATCCTGTGAGGAAGATAAGTACTATTACATAGATCATAGATTAAAAACTGAAAAGTTTACCTTGCTCAAGACAGCTGAACTGGGATTGATTCCAGGTCACTCTGAATTCAGAGCCTTTACCCTTAACTTCTAATGGCTCGTGGCTTTTTATTTTGTAGGTAATGTGTGCATACTTCTGAAAACTTTGACTTTATTCTGTGTGATAAAACTGTTCTTTTCTTGCAACTATGCACTTGACCTTGGCAACATTACTTTTATTATTTTCCTGTTTATCTCCTGACTAGTTCTTACTCTATCTACCTATTAAATACAACATTTTTCTGTCTTGTCTTCACTTTATTTAGTTCTCTTCACACGTATACCCAAGCCTGAAGAAATTTTATCCATTCCTGTGATTTCAGCTACCGTGACTTCCAAATCTCATTTCTTCTAAACAAACTCTTGAGGTGGCTGGGTGGCTCAGTTGATAAACGTCTGCCTTTGGCTCAGGTCATGATCCCAAGGTCCTGGGGGATTGAGCCCCGCATTGGACTCCCTGCACTGGGCAAGCCTGCTTTTCGCTCTCCCTCTGCCTTCTGCTCCCCCTACTGTGCTCTCTCTCTCTCCGGCAAATAAATAAATAAAATCTTTAAATAAATAAGCAGACCTCCTTTCAAAGGTTCAGCACTATATTTTCAGATGCCAACTGAATACACTGGATACACCTGAATATACAAAGGCTCCTCAAATCAACCTATCTAAAATACCTAAGAAATATCTAGAATAGGTATTTCTCTCCCCCAAGATTTCTTCTTCCTCTGCTTCATGTATTCTCTCATTCCCATACCAGCTACATTCATAGTTTTCCAAGCTACTAACTCAACTTCATAGTCCTGTACCCCTCTCTTATCTGCTAAGTTAGTCTCTCCTTAATACAAACTGAACTAATTTCCTTTGTTGGTATTTGTGCCTTAAACCTTGTCTTTCAAATCACCAGGTTTCCCCTTCTTAACTGTTCTCCGCTCTTGTATCTCTCATACTTCAATCCCATCTTCCCTTTCTGTCATTAGAGTTAGGCTTTCTAAAACCCATATTGGATCATACCATGCCCTTGCTTAAGCCACTTTGTGTTCCATTTCCTGCAGGTAACTTGCTCAGTCTTTTTTCCCTTCTGTGACAGATGATAAGTTCCATGGCATTCAGATGTGCAACATAACATCCATTTGTATGCTTGGGATTTTATGCAGCTTCTGCATTTGGGGGTGAAGAGTGTAATCTCACTCGTTCAGAAAATCATTTCAGAATACAAATCAGTGAGAATAACATTGAAAAGAAAACAATGAATCTATTCTAATTTCAAAAAACTTAACTCATTCATAAACCTTAATATCTTAACTTTTTTGATAAATAATACCTTCATAGAAAGTATCAAAAATAAACTCCTGACAAAAATAAACTCCTGGCAAGGGGCATCTGACTCTTAATTTCGGCTCAGGTCATGATCTCAGGGTTGTGGGATTGAGCCCCATCAGATTCTTTATCTCCCTCTCAATCTGTCCCCCCACCCTCCACATGCATGGTCTCTCCAAATAAATAAATAAACTCCCAACAATATAACCATATCCATTTTACCAGCCTAATTGTGTTTTCTAATTATATTTGTCTTAGAGTATACCATTTAAAATTGTAGATTTTACTTTCTGCTCACATGAACTTGGCAGCATAGGCAGGGAAGATCAATGAAAGTATTCTCTGCCATTCTTTCACTTGCCGTATCCCCAATATGCTATATACTAGATGGGCTATACGCATTCCTGTTTTCCTAAAGTACAATGTTCTCTCATCCTTGCCTTTGTGATATTTCTTCATTTCCTATTCTTCGTGGGCTTTAACTTATCCATTGCTTTTTCTCTGAAACCCGCTCTAGCCCCCTGCGAAATTATCTCCCTGAGGAAATGATATTTTCTATAGGCTTAAATCTGTTTTATAATGGATTGGCAAGCTTTCTGTAATGAGACAGATAATATATCTTAGGCTTTGCAGGCCATAAGGTTGCAGCTTTGTTGCAACTGCTGTACTTTGCTGTATTAGTTAAAAAACACAGGCAATATATAAACAAATGGATGTGACTATTAAAATAAAACTTTGCCTTTCAGAAACAGGCATTGGGCCAGATTTGGCCCATGGACCACAGTTCGCTGATTTTTAGTATCTTCTTTGGTAGAGGGTTAAGAGCTCCTCAAGGTCAGGGTCTATGCTTTATCTTTATTGCTCTCTACTCTCAGTGTCTCATGTTTGTTGAATGAATAGCCAGAGAGTATTATTTTTGAACTTGTAAGATTTAAAAAACAGAGTTTTTTCTTTTAGATGATTGTCTAACTTTGGCAAAAATGTCACTCATGCACAGAGTTAAACATAAAACCTACCAGTTTAATGTTGTTTTACTTAAAAAAATCATATAGAGTACCAGTGAGCATTTAATATTTTATCATAATGTATGCTGTTAAAATGGTAATCAGTAGTGTCATTGAGAGATTCAGTTTACTTTTCTACATCTTTGTCAGTTTTGAAAAATATACAAGTTTAAGATGTTTCTTTTGAAATTTCAGAAATTAGGAAGGAAAACTGTAATAGCTTTAAATGGATATGAATTTTCTGAATATTCTGTATTTTACCTTAAAGACTTCCCAGGGCTGTGTTCTGAACCTTACTCTATTCTTCCTTAATATATTTTTTTTCTTCTTTAATGTACTTTTCCTGGGCAGAGGCATGAAAACACATGTCTTTACCTATTATGTGCATGCTAATGAGCCTGGTCATCTCAGTGTTAGCTCTGAAATATCATATTGCCCACTCAGTATTTCCATTTGGGTATCAAACAAACTTCAAAATCAGTTTACAAAGCCAACTCATCTTTCTTTCCTTCTCACAGGCTTTTCTTCATTTTTTTTTTCTTTTATAAAGCACCAACCATTTTTGCTACTTTGTGCCTACCTTGTGAGTGGTAAACAACGTATAGTCACTTAAACCATGAACCTGAGAATCATGTTAAACTCCTCCCTTTCGAACACCCTCCAAATCCAGGTTGTTAAGGTTCTGAATGGCCTCTACATCTTTCCAACTTCTACATCTTACCTGCCTTCATACAGATCCTTTCATCTTCTATATATTTGTAGCTCTACCCTCTTGCTGATACCTTTTTGAGCTGAAAATCTAAAATCTGAAAACCAAAAAGAAACACTAAACCTTACTCAGACTCCCGCATCTCCCTGTAGCTACTATCCTATTTCCTGTCCTTTCCCTTTAACAACCTTAAGAATTGTCTTGGTATCTCCATTTCCTCACTTCTTACTCAGTCTTCAAGGCAAGCTAATGTTCATTATCCCTGCTACTACTGCTGACGTTGTTTCCCACCACCAGCATACCATCAAAACAGCCATCATAATCCAGTGGATATTAGTAATCCTTATTGTAGGTGATTTTTTAGCTGCGTTTATTGCTGTTGGCTCTCCCTTCACTCCTGTAATTTCATACTTACCATATTTTCTATCTGCCTCCCTGGGTAGTGGATTTAAGTTGATCATCTTCCCTATCTTCTGTGAATGTTCGTTTTCATCACTTCAGTCATTAAATGTTGGAGTCATTCAAAACTGAATTAGACTCTTATTGTACTACACTTTCCTTAAAGCATGGCGTGCATGTTGTCACTAATCAAGGAGCATCTTTAACTCTGTTCTCACATTTCTTAGCCCATCCCCAAAACCAGATATTTTTTGTACCTCCTAGTTTTTCAGCCTACCCATTTCTCTCACCACTGCCACATTAGTCCAAGCTGTCCTCATAGCTTACTTAGATTTCCAATATCCTGTGTTAAAATAACACTCTTCCTCATTCACCATTTTCTGACACTGCTTTAGTCTCTCATAGCACTTCCCACTCCATGACTTTGTAAACTGTTTGTTGTCTGTTCCCCTTTAATATGGTATAAATTTCATGAGGTCAGGAACTTTTGTTTATTCCTATGAATCCAGTATAGCAATAGTGCTTGCCAGTATTAGGCACTAAATAAATACTTGACTGAGTGAGTAGACTACTCACATGTACCCACATCTATTCTTGACCTTTTTCAGTTGGTCCTATATTTTGGAGTCAAAGTAATCTCATGCAAATCCGTAAGACAAACACAACTTAAAATTCTTCAGTGCCTTATTGTACGTTTAGAATAAACACTGAAATCTTTAACTTCCATTTACTTTCATTAACTTTAATTTTCAAGGCTTTGCATTATCTATTCCTTGCCTTCCTTTTGGGGGAGGGATGGCCCTCATCTGTGTCACATTCTTCCTTGAATCCATTTCTTCTCTTTTTACTTATATAACTTCTCTCATTTTAGATGCCAGCTCAAGGATTACTTTTCACAGAAGTCTTCCCAAACCACCACCTACTCTCAGGGGATAAGTCCTCACACCATCATGGAATCATCTTCCTTTTCTTTTGAGCACTTCTTCAGGTTTTTATTATACCTAAAATAGTGTGATTAATTAATATCTGTTTTTTGCTTTCAATGTAAAGGAAGCAGTCCATGCTTGTTTTTGCTGACCGTTGAACACTCAGCTCCAAGTTATATGCCTAATATGTAGTATTTAGGCAATAAACACTTGTTCACAGAATTAATGAGTATGTTTCTTAAATGTATCTTGCTCTTTTCATTCCCCCTTGCCTTTGGTACCTGCTATTCCCTGAAACATTTTTTCTCACTACTTGGGGCCTGGCTAATTCCTCCTCCATCTGATTTTTGATGCCCCTCATTTGAACATATGCCACTCAGAGTGTGCCGAGTTGTTAATGTAGTTGTTAATTTACCTGTGTATCTACCCTCATTAGATCCTAAGCCTCTTGGATACATGGGTCAGCTTTTATTTGCTTCTGTATTTTAACTACAAAGCTATATATGTCTGTCATTCAGTAATCCAGGGAACTTCACTTAGAATTAGAAAGTTCAATATCATAGATAAGTAGCAACAGTTTCTAAAAGAAGAAGGTGGTCAGCAATTTCAGATGCTGCACACAGATTACAGAGGATGGATGAGAAAGAACCAAAAGATTTCTAAGGTCCCTTTTAGTTACTAGTTTCCTCTAATTCAGGCCCCTTTAAATAGCAGTGACCTTCATACCATGCATCTTTTTTGGACACAGTGCTATAATCCTAGAAATCACCCACAAGAAAAAGTCTGGAAAGACCACAAATACATGAAGGTTAAATAACATGCTACTCAACAGTAGGTGAGTGAAGCAAGAAATCAAAGAAGAAATTTATAAAATTACATGGAAACAAATGAAAATGAAAACATGACGGTCCAAAACCTCTGAGACGCAGCAAAAGCTGTTCTAAGAGGGAAGTTTATAGCAATATAGGCCAACCTCAAGAAGCAAGAAAAATCTCAAATAAACAACCTAACCTTGCACCTAAAGGAGCTAGAAAAAGAACAAAACCCAAAACCAACACAAAGGATTAATAATAATCAGCAGAAATAAATGATGTAGAAACTTAACAACAATAACAAAAGAACAGATCACTGAAACCAGGACAGGGTTCTTTGAAAAAAAAATCAACAAAATTGATAGGCCTTTAGCTAGACTCATCAAGAAAAAGAAAGGACTCAAACAAAATCACAAATGGGAGAGGAGAATTAACAGAAATACAAACAATTATAAGAGAATATTATGGAAAATTATATGCCAACAAATTAGGGCCTGAAGCCAGAAGAGGTGGATAAATTTCTACCCAAAGCCAGAAGAGATGGATAAATTTCTGGAAATGTATAATTTACAAAAGCTGAAGCAGGAAGAAATAGAGAATTTGAACAGACCAATTACCAGGGAAAAAAATTAATCAGTAACAAAATAAAACTCCCAAAAAACAAAAGTCCAGGGACCAGACGGTTTCACAGGGCAGTTCTACCAAACATTAAAAGAAGAGTTAATACCTCTTCTCAAATTAGCCCAAAAAATAGAAGAAAAACTTACAAATTCATTCTATGAGGCCAGCATTAACAGGATAGCAAAACCAGACAAAGGTGCCACCAAAAAACAGAACTATATGCCAGTATCTCTGATGAACATAGAAGCAAAAGTCCTCAACAAAATACTAGCAAACTGAATTCAACCATACATTAAAAAAATCATTCACCAGAATCATGAGATTTATTCCTGGGTTACAAGGGTGGTTCAGTATTCAGAAATCAATCGTTGCGATATATCACATCAAGGGGAGAAAGGATAAAAACCATGTGGTCGTTTCATAGATGCAGAAAAGGCATTTCACAAAGTATAACATCCAGTCATGATAAAAACCCTTAACAAAGTAGAGTGAGAGGGAACATAACCTCATGTTATATGGAACATAACCATATGTTACGTATGTTAATATATATGTTATATATGTTAATAAAGGCCATATATGAAAAACCCACACCAAACAACATACTCATTGGGGAAAACAGAGCTTTTCCCCTATGGCCAGGAACAAGACAATACCACATAGTACTGAAAGTCATAGCCACAGAAATCAGACAATAAAAAGACTCCAAATTGGTAAGGAAGAAGTAAAACTTGCACTATTTGCAGATCACACGATACTATATAAAGAAAATCTTAAAGACTTCACCAAAAAACTAAAGCTGATAAATGAATTCAATAAAGTCTTGGGATACAAAATCAATGTACAGAAATCTGTTGCATTTCTGTATACTAATAATGAAGCAGCAGAAAGATAAATTAAGAAAAACAGTCCCATTTACAATTGCACCAAAAATAATAAAGTATGAAAGACCTGTACTCTAAAAACTATAAAACACTGGTGAAAGAAATTCAAGAAGAACCGAAGAAATGGAAAGATATTCTATGCTCATGAATTAGAAGAACAAATATCGTTAAAATGTCTATACTACCCAAAGCAATTTACACATTTAATGCAATTGCTATTAAAAGACCAAGAGCATTTTTCGCAGAACTGGAACAAATAATCCTAAACTTTGTATGGAACCATAAAAAACCCTGAATAGCCAAAACAACCTTGAAAAGCAAAGCTGGGGGCATCACAATTCCAGACCTCACATTAAATTACAAAGCTGTAATCATCAAGACAGTATGGTACTGGCACAAAAACAGACACATAGATCAGTGGAACAGAATAGAGACCCCAGAAATGGACCTTCAACTCTATGGTCAACTAATCATTGACAAAACAGGAAAGAATATCCAATGGAAAAAGGACAGTCTCTTCAACAAATGATGTTGGGAAAATTGGACAGCCACATATAGAAGAAAGAAAGCAAACATAAACTGAAGACTGCAAAACTACAATGAGAGATCACCTCACACTTGTCAGAATGGCTAAAATCAATAACACAAGCAGCAACAGGTTGGTGAGGATGTGGAGAAAAAGGAACCCTCATGCAGTGTTGATGGGAATGCAAACTGGTGCAGCCACCAAGAAAAACAATGTGGAAGTTTCTTTAAAAGTTAAAAATAGAACTACCCTACAATCCAGCACTACTAGGTAACTACTCAAAAAAATATAAAAACACTAATTCAAAGAGATACACATGCCCCTATGTTTATAGCAACATTTACTATAGCAAAGTCGTGGAAACAGCCCAAGTGTCCATCTATAGATGAATGGATAAAGAAGATGTGGTGTATATATTCAGCCATATAAAAGAATGTAATTTTTCTATTTGCAACAATATGTGTGGGATTATAGAGTATAATGCTAATTGAAATAAGGCAGTCAGAGAAAGGCAAATGCTGTAAGATTTCGCTTATGTGGAATGTAAGAAACAAGCAAAGGGGGGAAAAGACAAAGCAAGAAACAGACTCTTAACTACAGAGAACAAACATGGTTACCAGAGGGGAGGTAGGTGTGGGTATGGGTGACCTAAGTGATGGGGATTCATAAGGGCACTTATCCTAATGGGCACTGGGCGATGTATGGAATTGTTGAATTACTATATTGTATACCTGAAATTAACACTGTATGTTGACTGTACTGCCATTAAAAATTAAAAAAAAAAAAAAAGGCAGTGACCCTTTTTAACCCATGTTTTCTGTCTTAAACATGTTTAACAGAAAGAGTTGTCTTTCCCTTCCAAGGCATAAAATAAATTTTCTGAACATCCATTCTTCCTAAATTTGCCCTCATTAATGAGGGACTTAATAAACCGTAAATATTATTACTTTATTTTAAAATCAGTTAAGCGTCTGCCTTTGGCTTAGGTCATGATTCCAAGGTCCTGGGATTGAGTCCTGCATCAGGTTCTCTGCTCAGCAAGGAACCTACTTCTCTCTGCCTGCTTCTCCCCCTGCTTGTGCATTCTCTCTCTGACAAATAAATAAACAAAATCTTTAAATTAAAAAAATCACCTATGTTGACACTATCCCCTCCTGGAAAATCTATTGATGGGATCATCCCTTGAGATTTGAATTATTAAACCTCCATTGAAGTATTTGATAATAATTGAAAAATGATGTGTCTATCATCTTTATTGTAATCGTCTGAGAGACATCTGATTTGTAACCTTTCCAATCTTCTGTTCAGAAGAAAAAAAATCTTGGGAAGCTTTTAATTTTTAATATACTTTGAAACAATTTACCATGGTTCTTCATTATTTATTTATAATGTTAAACAGAAGATGTAGGGAAAGACTTTCCTATTTTATTTTAACATATAGAAGAGTATGAAAAAAAAGGAACAATGCCAATGTAGGATTTGTGAAAATTTTTCAGTTATCTTTTAGTTAAGTCACTTTGGTGTAAAAGAGTATCTGCTATGCAAAATAACATGTAGAAGCATAAAAAACTGCACTTTTGGTCTACTCTTTATGAGAATGATTTATTAATAAAAGATTGTCTTGATATCTGCTTTTGATAAGATTGATAAAGATATATACAAGAATCTTCACTTGTGTAATACATTTACTTTTAAACTCTCCCAAATTCTTTTAAAAGATTTATTTATTAGAGAGAAAGAGAGAGCCCTCAGTGGGGAAGGGAAAGGGAGATGGACAGAGAATCTCAAGCAGACTCCCTGCTGAGTGTGGAGCCTATGGCAGACCTTGATCCCACAACCCCGAAGATTATGACCCGAGTTGAAATCAAGAGTCCGAAGCTTAAGCAACTGAGCCACCCAGGTGTCCCACTCGTCCAAGTTTTTTTTTTTTTTTTTTTTTTTTTAAGATTTATTTATTTGACAGAGAGAAATCACAAGAGAGGCAGGCAGAGAGAGAGGAAGGGAAGCAGGCTCTCCGCTGAGCAGAGAGCCCGATGTGGGACTCGATCCCAGGACCCCGAGATCACGACCTGAGCTGAAGGCAGCGGCTTAACCCACTGAGCCACCCAGGCGCCCCTCGTCCAAATTTTTTATGTGCCACCATCATTCAGAATATGTTAGCTTATCTTTTCTCCCTCTTTAATATCCTTTACATGTTTGAGTCCACTTTCACTTTTTTGGCAGTAGTAGAATGAATGTACAGAAACTTTGTTTAGAGACATAAGGGATATAAACATTATGTACAAATGAATGTCCATGGATGACTTTGGGGTGTTCTAGACTGTTATGGGAGAAGAAAAATAACCTACTATTTTCTTTAAATCATTGTTTTTAGAGCCGCTTTTTCCCAGCAGCTCAGTTTTCACCATAATTATACACCTGAATATATATGATCTTATATAGAACAGTGGATTGTTGCCCACATTATTTCAAACTTCCCCTTTCCCTCCAAGGCTTATGGCTGAATTCATAAAAATTAAATGCACACATGTGACCTTAATCATTTTCTTTAGAGTTAAGCTTTACTTTTTGTGATACTGATGTATTCCTAGAGGACTCTTCCAGCTTCTCATATCACTTGGTTCTTTATTTTCACCCCTGGCATTAAGTCTTATACCTTGAATTTGTCACATTTTTTTTTTTCCTCTCACACCTTCATTCTTGACTCCTGCTTTCATACTATGTCCCTATTATGATTCTGATCTCCTCTCCATCATACCATTTTTCCAATCCATTCTGCATCCAGATGATTTTCATTTTCTAAATGTTTCTTTAATCTATCAATTTTTCTCACTGACTCCACTATATACCTAGACTCAAATTTAATTGCAAACTATTATTCATGTATTCCCTTATTCTTTATGCATTTATCTCTACTTATTTCTCTAGGAGTCACATAGTTCCTGACACTTGGAGGAGCAACTTCTTATGTGGACCTAAGTTTACTCCCAGCTTGAAGGGCAGAGTGGTGTTTTTATTCCCCTGTAGTCATTCTGAATATAGTAAACATTGATTGATTAGTTCTTTGACTGAGGGTATTGATTTTACCTGGAATATTTATTCAAATTTTCCACTTTCATCCATGCAGTTCTGGTTCATTCATTCATTTATGCTCCTGTGTAGTATGTCATTGTATAAATAGGCTATCATTAATTTATCCCTTCTCTTGTTGATGAGCATTTAGATTATCTTGAGGTTTTTTGCTATTACTACTTCAGTTAACATTCTTATAAATGACTCTTTGTATGTGTGTATGAGAGATTCTTAAGGTACCTATACCCAGGAATGGAATAGCTTTGTCATAGCTGACATACATCTTCAAACTTAATGGAAAATGTCAAACTTTTCAAAGTAATTTTACCAGCTTATACTTTTACCAACAGTGAGTTTACATTGTTCTACTTCCTAATACTTGGTGTTGTCAGAGATTTTTCCCTATCTGTTAATGTGAATGCTGTCTAATATTTACACTAAAATTTTATTGTATTCCTATATTCTAGCAACAAATAATACATATTTTAAAAATTATTTTCCATGTTAGCAGTGAAAAATAAACTAGGAATAAGTCAATAATAGATGTATAAAATCAAAATAGCATTTAAAAACGAGAAACAAATGGAGGATAGTGACATGTTTATGGGTAGAAAGATGAGAATTGAGTGCAATTCCAGCAGTTGCACTGAACTTAACAAACTGATTCCAACAAATTTTATGAAAGAACAAGAAACCAAAAATAGCCTGCAAATTTTGAGGAAGACAACTTGCCTTATCAGATATGTTCTAATAATCAAAACCCTGTTGAATGGTCCAAGGCTAGATAAATAGATGAGTAGAACAGAATATAATACCCAGGCTCTGGAAATCAACCTGATGGGGGAGCTCAGGAAGCTTCAATTTTTTAAGAAGGTGACTGTTACATGCCAAAGTATAAGAATGGCAGATTATTAAAACAGCTGTTAGAATTAAATATGTATTATTGGAGGTATTTTCATGTATTATGTCTATTTCAGGGACTCACTTTTTTTCCCTTTCTTATTTCAGCTCTCAGAGGTGTACTTCAGTTTCCTGTCAGTAATAATAACTTAATAATTGATTTTTGTCCCAAGGTAGGAAATGGATGCCATTTCTAGATTTACCATTGCCATTTTCTCATGTTGTTTTCTCTGATACTTCCAACATTCACTCCTCCAAAAATCTCTGGTCTGTATGAGCTTGGGAGTTCTCTCTTGGAGTTTTGTTATTATAAATGAAACAAATTGAGATTCTTTGAGATTCAATAGCTTAGTCACGAGTTACAAATATGAAAGTAAACAATATGGTTTTTAGCTGCCTATTTTGATTTTTAAGTAGTTATGTTTGCATAATGAAAAATCTTAAATTGTTCTGTACTGATTTACTTCAAATTTTTTAGTGACTTTAGGGAACTTTGTACAACATGACCCATTTATATGCTAACAATAGGTCTACAAAAGTAGGATGGCTATTCTTTATTTTTAGATTCTTAAGAAGTTAATGAAAGTATTAGACCAGATTTTCTTATAATTTCAAGTGTTAGCAGGTTTATTTACCCCTAATATTTAGTGAAGAACTTTTTATGAATAATAGAACAAATGCTTTATGAATGCTAAAAGCATATATTGTAAGCAGTGTTGTGTATAAAATCAGCATATGTTAGGTTCTCAGCTGCACACAGTATCGGAACATGCACATCAGTGTTTTCAACTGAAGAACTATGATCAGTTGAACTTGGAGGAGGAATTGAGGAAGATCTAAAAGACGTTTGTGTTTGATCATGGATATATGTTGAAAAGAGCTTAGTTATTGGAGTTAGATCATTTTATTTTTGTTGTTGGTTTGGTTTGGTTTGGTTTGGTTTGGTTTGGTTTTGGTTTGGTTTTTTTTTTGGTTTGGTACTAAATCTTCAAAAATCCAGTATCTATTTGAAATATTCAGACTGAATTCTTAATTCAGACTAGCCAAATTTCAACTGCTCAATAGCCACACCTGGCTAATGGCTATCATATTGAACAGTTCAGATCCATAAGATTGTAGTACCTCATAGAATTATTGTGGAGAGGAAATGTATATAAAAATACATATAAAAACTAAGTTCATTTAAAAAAAACCCTAAGTTCTTAATACATTATAATAGCCTGTTATAGGTACTGAATAAATGTAAATCTCTCTTTGATCTCCATTACAGTAATAGCTTGTTATACTTCGGTTTTTGTAACATTATGTATACTAGGAAGCTTCAAGTCAATAAAATGTATTGAAGAAAGCAAAGTGTTATTTCTCTAAACCAAGTAACAGTAATCAAGAGTCAGGCCTTTGGAATAGACATTGCTACTTTTTTTTTAAAGATTTTATTTTTATTTATTTGAGAGAGAGAGAGATCACAAGTAGGCAGAGCAACAGGCTCTGCTCCGCGGAGCAGAGAGCCCGATGTCGGACTCGATCCCAGGACCCTGGGATCATGACCTAAGCCAAAGGCAGCCACTTAACTGACTGAGCCACCAGGTCCCCACACATTACTACTTTTAATTATTTTGTTTATCTTCTAACATTTAACTTTGATCAAAGGTAGTTTAATTAGTTGATATCGAATCTGGTTTTAAACTGATCCAGTTTCTTTTTTATCTTATTTTCCTCTGTTCTTTTTTTTTTTTTTTTTAAAGATTTTATTTATTTATTTGACACAGACAGAGATCACAAGCAGACAGAGAGGCAGGCAGAGAGAGGAGGAGGAAGCAGGTTCCCTGCTGAGCAGAGAGCCCGATGCGGGACTCGATCCCAGGACCCTGAGATCATGACCTGAGCCGAAGGCAGCGGCTTAACCCACTGAGCCACCCATTTTTGAGGAAAATATTCTCAAATAGGAACTATGTACTATAATGAAATATTACTGCACAGGACTTGGGAGACCTGGATAAAACAAGTCCTGTGATTTTTTTTCCTATGGCTAGCTTTGTTGTTTCATTAACACATAGCAATTTTGTTTGAACAACCACATTGATGATTTCTCCTTGTCCCAGGCTCTTGCCTTCAGCTTTATTGGGTCAAATAGAGAAAAACAGAAGGCATATTTGGTAATTAAAAGTGTGAGATAAAACTGTGCAGGAACTGCATAGTACTTGTATCTTCAGATAAGGTCATTCTTTCACTGTGAGTAAAGAATAATGGGGTGGAAGCTCTTAATGAGTACAGATTTAGAAAAAGTTAGGCAATTCAAATAACCTGTTACCTGGGAGCACAACCGACCGCTAGAGCCGGACAGATCAGTTCCTTGAACCAGGGACTGCTCTACATATAGGCTTTGGATTAACTCTGCTAACATCTGTTTCTGTGTTTCCTGTACTTCCATTTCCTCTACTTTAACATATGCTTCTTTTAGATGTTAACTACTTCTGTTTAAGTCTCAGAACCCAAGAGCTATTCTGTTTCTTTAAGGTAATTTAGCTTGTCAAGGTAGCAGGTGTATTAATGGTATATTGCTTTTATAGTTTTAACTTTTGTTTCTTGGTATTTCACTTTTGGGGAAATAACTCATTCTTCCTCTCTTTCCCAGGAATAAGCTTTACTTCTATATCTCCATAGTGATTGGAAGTAAAATTCTTAAAAATAATAACCATGTGTATGTATTAGTAATAACATGAAGCAGATGTATGGGAGAGGAAAAATTGCTGGCATTGCATCTTTGTTTATAGGAAACCTTCCTTGAGATAGGAAGAGAAAACAAAGATGAATTTCCTGGGTTTGAAGCCAAGAAGAAAAGAATGGTGTTCTTAAAGATCGGGAATTGAGAAGTAGCCCCAGCGTTAATTATAGAAAATATAAGAGCATTTTGGACTGATGTTTATCTTAATGTGCTACACTTGGAATTTGAATAGCGAACTCTCATCTAGAGTTCTAGAGAACTCTAACTATGTGTGGATGTCAAGCTTAAGGAATCTAAAAACACCAGGCCTCTCCTTTTCTAGCTTTTTTCATCTCAGTAAATGGCAACTTTTCATTTTTCTGGTTGTTCGGAACAAAAACTTAGGAGATATCCTTGATTCTTCCTTTTTACATACATTCCTACAACTAATTCATTAGCAAATTCTGTCAGTCTTTTCTTCAGAACTGCTTCTTAGGACTTCAACTTGATGATCCATCCAAGCTACCATCATTTCTCTGTTGTGATATTACAAAAGATTCCTAATTGGCCTCTTAAAACTTATATCAGATCATCTGTTTAGGATCTTCCAGTGAAGTGCTTATACAGCTAATAAATTCTTAAAGAATGGTAGATTTAGAAAGTCATGATTTTGTACCTTCTCATGAAATAATGGAACTAAGTAGTGATTAGTAGTGGATGCTGAAACCATTTGGTAAAAGGTTGATGGGAAGCTTTATAATAGATGAATTAGGCTGACGATACCTGAACCTACAAAGCATTCTTAGAGTCAGTAAAAGTAAGGTAGACAAAAATAAAATTCCTCATAATTTGGTTCATACGAAGCGTTCTTGCCTTAAAAAAACTGCCCTCAATTTAAATCAAATTGTCTGTACATAGGAAATAACAGAGAATAGAGGAGGCAAACAACACCAAGAGGAAAAAAGTCAGCCAAACCTAGGAAGTAAGAAATTCTACGGACAAATGACACAATGTCTCTAAGAAACTGGGGCATGAAAAAAGGTGATGGCGCAGCAAGAAGGGCTGTTATAGACTTTAAAAGAGACTTAAATGGGACCTACCTACAAGCAAATGCAGTAGGTAGACCTTGTTGGAAATCTGATTTGACCAAATCATTTGTAAAAAGATAGGGAGATTGAAATATAGACTGGCTATTAGGTGATGTTAAGAAATGATTTTTAATTTTGTTAGGTGGTAATATGGTTAGGTTGACAAAAATGTTCTTAACAAATAGAGGTAGTAACTGAGGTAAGGGTAAGATAACATACATGTCTGGGATTTGCTTTAAAATACTCTACCAAAACAGAAGAAGGGAATTGTAGAAATAAGACTAGGAAATTGGTAATTTTTTAAGTAGGGTGATAGGTACGAGGAGGTTTATGATGCTTTCCTCTCTGCTTTATTGTATATTTCAAAATTTTCATAATAAAAGCTGAAAAAAAAACCCAAAAAACGGTGAATGCCAAAGACCAAAATATCTTTTGTGAATTCTCAGCTATTGAGAAGAAACTCCAAAACCCTCTCCATGGCAAACAAAGCCCCAAAGACCCTGGCTGTTTCCAGACCCTATCTCTTTCTCCTCTACTCCAGCCATTTAGGTCCCCCGCTCATTTAGAGTATGCCAAGCACAATTTTGCCTCAGAGCTTTTGTTTGTCTTTCTTCTGCTCAGAATTCTTTTCCTCCAGTTATCTAGCTAGCTGGCTTTGTCATGGCCTTAGGAATCTTTGTTCCAGTTTTTCTTTAACAGAAAGACTTGCTCTGACCACCCTATGTAAAATAACCTCCCTCTCCTGGTCGCTATCTTTGCGTACTCTGAGGTATTTATTTTTTCATAGCATTTCCCACCACCTGATCATTTACGTACTTATTGTTATTCATTCCCAAGAATGTTAGCTGCAAGGCGGCAGGTTCTTTGCCTGTTTTTTTTTTTTAAATATTTTATTTATTTGACAGAGAGAAATCACAACTAGGCAGAGAGGTAGGCAGAGAGAGGAGGAAGCAGGCTCCCCGTGGAGCAGAAAGCCAGACGCAGGTCTCCATCCCAGGACTCTGGGATCATGACCTGAGCCGAAAGCAGAGGCTTTAACCCACTGAGCCACCCAGGCGCCCCTCTTTGCCTGTTTTATTGACAGTCATATTGCCAGCACTTTAGAGCTGTGCCAAGCACTTAGTTAGGTATTCAGTAAATATTTATGAAATAAAAATGTAAATGCTTGAGGCCACATTTAATAAACAAGTACTCCCCACCCCCCACCCCCGTTGTTTTACTTACCTTTCACTTGTATTCTCATCTATACCTAGAAGCAGAGGAGGATTGCCAGGAGTCTTGCTCCTTACTCTAGAATAAAGCTGTGAGGTAAAAAATACAAAATATCAGGGCAGTTTATTACAGGAAACACTGAGAAAGTTATATTACAAATGTATTAGGATTTTAAGGATCCAATAATATGGAAAGATTTTAGTTTTAATTTCTTTCATTTACTGCTTAAGTAATGGAGAGCTCTGTGAATCTAAAATGCTACTTTCAAACAGCTGGCTTTCCAATTACTTGTAAAATGTGTATCACAATATTTCTCGACTTCCTTTCAGATAAATCCCAGGATAAAGCTCTTCTAATAAAAAATGTTGCCTCTGAGTTTGCCAAATTGAGTATTTACTTTAATCTATTAATATAATCTTGGCATTTATGATACTAGTAGCCAATATATGCCATTTGTGAATAATAAGGTCACAATCTAATCTATCTAAGGAAAGCTTAAATGTTTTTTTCACGTATTTTGCTTTTCTGTTTACCTTCCATTTTCATTGTTTTGGTTTTAGTAGGTTTTTTCCTATTAATTTGCTCTTTTGCCATTCTATTTTATAGACTCATGTTTATTTATTAGTTGGGGCTTTGGTGGTGGGATGGAAATCCAGATCAAACGATCTTGGGCAAAAGGTAGAATTTCTTATAAGAATACTAGGTTTCTCAACTACTGCCAAATCATGGGCAGATTGGGGATGTAACTGATTATTAGGGATGACTTCAGCACTGTCAATCACAATCAGCACAATCAAATTCATTTGATTGATTTCAGTACTCTCTTTGCAGATTTTCAGAAGCTTAACTCCTAGCACCACCCTAGAGCTCTGAGGAAAATATTGTCTGTCTGCTCAGTTTCTGTATAACTGTGAATCAATCAAATGAGGTCTGGGGGTTGGCTATGGTCTAGTTTGGTCAGATAATCAGAAAGTCAGTCATGCAAGAGCATGATCATCCTCACAATAGTTAGATGTTAATAAAAGGGACAGAAAAGTGAGACATTTACCACAGCCAACACCTTGGAATTCTAAGTTTAGTCATGTATCTCTGTATATTTGGAATAGAACATAGTGCTCTGCCATCTAATATAGTGTAGTGCAGTAGTTACTTCCCTTGGTTTGGACAATGTTACCACTCGGCTTTAGGTTCTGCTTCAGCAGTGAAATCACACTGATGATTTATACTGAGATACTTAGTATTACTAAATTTTATTTCATTATCCATCTACATCACTCAGTAAATCTGGAAGGAAAAATCGACTAATCAGAGACAACTAATTCATTCAGGAAAGAGAATGGTGGTTATAGGGAGAGAGCATACAGTATTTTAAGCATGAATCCAAATGCTAGAACACAGTGCTATTCGAAAGCTCAATTCATTTCTGTTTTGTCTCTGAAATAAGGAAAATAGAATAATGGGACAACTAGATGCTTAGAGAATTAAGGGTATTTTTTAAATACTGGATATGTTCTATAAATTATTAAATCTGGGAAATGACATTACCAAATCCTCTTGCTTTATTAATGATCTCTTAATGGGCAATAAAACTGTTTTGCATTTGTTAGCAAATAAAGATTGTACTAAAAATGGGGCCTGTGATTTCATTGTTCTTTCTGTTCTTTATAAAAATAAAAATTTAATCATGATAATATAACTTTCTCTTTCAATAAACCTATATGCCCCTCCATACAAACATATACACATAATACAAAGCATTCTTAACTGTCCTAATCCAGGATTCTTCTGATCTCTTAAGGGGGTACTTTCTGTCCAAGGATGCTGACACATCGGGAACCCTCAGTGTGAATTTTGATCTCTGTGGGAGCATGGAAGTCCTTTCCTCCATTAATTTAAGCAGAATAACAGGAACCACATTTTAAGTTAAAGTCTTATAGTCTCCTGGCACTTCTAGTACTAAAGAAATTTGTGTGCTTCTGCCCTACAACCAACTTTCATACTATAATAGAGGACATATAGTTAATAGAGTGCATACATGTCTTTGGAGCAGCTATAACAAAGGTTCTCAGTTGATTACATGTAAATTTCACTAATAGGCATGGAAGAGAATGATTAAAATTTGTATGGGCATATGGAAAGAATAGAAAGCACCTAGCTTTATATAAACATGGGATTCCAGCATCTGGAGATAACCACTCTTAGCATATTGGCATATATATTTTCAGATTTTTATTGTTTTGCAAATGTTTAAGAAAATTGGAAATATACTCTTACACATTATTTAACACATCGGTATTTTAACATGATGCTTTCCTTGATGTAGTAAAAATAATGAGATAAATTTTAAAAATTCTGTTCTGTGTAGTAAATACAACAAATTTATTATTACAGGTTTAGTAAATATTAGGATTAGTGGAAAAATATTGGTTGAATACTTCTAAACTCATAACTTAATTTGAATTCTCAAAAATGTTTTTACGGAAATGTTTTTATGCTACTATATTGGCTCAGTTTTGGGATTAATTGTAGTTTTGTAAAGTTTTTCTGCTTTTCTTCCCAGATCCAAGTATTTTAGAACATGCTCAAGAGGTGAGCACTTAACTATAGAGGTGAGTAGAGTCATGAATCTGATTGGATTAAAAATACCTTCAGGACGACAGGAGGGACATTTTTCTTTTCATTAAATTTAGTATGGACTTTTTATATTTCAGTATTATTGATGCTAGCCAAGAGGGAAAGAATTGGGGTGAGGAAAGGAGGGGTGAATAGAGAAAAGTTTGTAGATTAAGGGCTTGTTCTAATAGAATTGCTGTTTCTACTTAAGAAGTGGTGTTTTTGGTTTTGTCTTTTTCACTCTGCACAATTCAGAGACGGGTTACTCTTCTTGCAGTTATAATGGCTCAATAGGTAGTGATTCTAGAGATAGATGGTTGGCCTGCCCTGGTAGAGAGGTGAAGAAGGATCAAAGCAGAAAGCTAATTTTAAGCAACTTTACGATTCGAGTCACTGAGTTGCTTATTCTCTGTATGTAAAATATGATAATAGAATCTATTCAGCTCCTGCTATGTATTACTTACTTCACCATATAGGTTATAAATGTCATCAACATAATTCTTGATACAGTTGCGTTGAACAGGTGGCAGTCATCCCATTTTAGGGATGAGAATCAGAGGCTTAGTTAGATAGGTGATGAAGAAGTTGGGCTTTGTTACAAAGCCTCTTAAGTGGCAGAACCTAATTCTAGTCCCAATCTGCCTGGCTTCAAAGATTGAACACTACTTTACTGCCTTCTATATTAAATAAAGAAGCATATAAATCAGAAACTAGTTTTTTTTTAAATCTCAAATAAAAAAAGTTCAAGATGATTTGAAAAATTTTTGTCATCTCTTTAAATTCTTATCTTTCTAAACCTTTTGAATTCATTGTTTTCTTGATCTTTAAGTAATAAAACAATGTTAACAATAAAACTCTATTCTTTCAGTGGTTATTTAGTAAATTATTTATATTTAAAATATACATATATTTGTAATATAATTTAGTAGTAATGACTTTCATCCAATCATTTGATGTACTCCTGTTTATCACATCATCATCTAATGTTTACATTCCTTTATGCAGAAGGACACTGTATTTGGGAGTAGTGACTACCATCTGGCAGATATTCAGTAAATAGTTAAATGAATGAGTAGATGAATAAATATAAAATTATAAGATAAATTCTTATTTGGGTATCTTTGAAGTCCCTGTTTCTTGAGTAAATTCTCCTTACAATATTTAATTTGTTCAGAGCTCAAATGGAAACTGGTAGTGTGAGTTTAAAAAACCCATATGAAATAATTCAGATGAAAGTTTTAGTTTATAAATTTTAAAAAGTTTCTGATTGATGAAGAAAGTTGCTGTAATTCTCCTTTTTTTCCACATAAAATCATAAATTATAGTATATGCTTATCTTGGCTATCTTACTGGATTATTGGATATATCAAATGAACTCATGTATAAAGGGACATGACTCAAATATCCTAAAAATATAAAGGTATATTATTTTCGAAGGGAAAAAAAGTGACAGTTTTTTCTGAGATACGTACCTTAGACAAATATCCCTCCTAACACTTACTTTCTTATTCTTTCAGTTTGAAAATCTAGTAGAAAGTGATGAAGTAAGTATTTCCACAATAGTACAAAACCCATATTTGTTCTTATGAGTCATCTCATTAATTCTAGCAATTATTTTTGAAATGTTTATTTTATTGTCTTTATTTTAGAATTTTTATCTTTTGGTTTTTATTTTGTCTTTTTAGTCCTTTACTATGTCCTTTTACTAATTTATATTAGTATATAATTCATAATTTTCTCATATATAATATACATAATGCTGTATATATGATATGTATATAGTTTTATGTATTAGTTTCATGTATTCTATATATGTGTGTGTATATAGACATACTTAAAATATGATTTTAATATTTTATATAGAAAATATATATTATATAAATATATAGAATATATTTTAAAGCATGCTATAGAACTCCAGGAACTTTAAAAAGAGCTATTTCTAACCTCTTGCCACTAGGTAAGTAAAATTCCTCAACAATCCAGGGTAGATACATTCTTTAACCATAGTTTTCATAGATTTCTCCGGGTGGAATTTATACATGTCCATTCTACAATCACTTTCTGACTTTAGTCATTATCTTTTTTAACAGTTATTCTTTTTGTTGATTTTGTTGCATTTCATCTCATTTAAAACTGAAATATGAGATGCATTGCAAGTACAGATATATGAAAATAGGGAGAAAGTACGGTTTAGAATTATGAAATGTAGTGTGTATCTCTGATGCCCTGCTTGTAGTTAGAAGAGTTTTAGTCTATGAGCTAAGTTTCAACTTAACTTAACTAATTGTATGAATTTGTACAAGTTACTTAGCCCTCCTTGGGCCTACCCTATACAACTCTAAAATGAGTTCTACTGGAAGAACACTGCAAACTCTGACCTTTTATCACTTTTGTCTCGTAAGGAAAGAGGAAAACGTATCAAACAAATTTAAATTATTCTTTAACCCAACGTTTCCCACAGTGTGTATGGAAGAATACTTGTCTCAGAATGTAAATTAGCACATTAAAGCTTCTAAGAAGAACTATTGAAGAAACTGTTAAGAAAATTATTTAAACCTATTTAACTTAGCACTTCCCAAATTAATTTGGGTGTAAATCCTTTTTAAAAACAGTAATACATGTTTATTATCATCTGGTAGAACACATTTGAAAACTAGCTTAGCCTTTTGTTTCCCAGTAAAACTTCTGCCAAATATTTTAATGTTTCCTAGAAACTAGTTTCTTTCCCATTTCAAAGGTTATTTTAATTCCATGTATTTTTTAGAACTAGTATAAGCAAACACTTAATGTAGTATTTTTAAAGTTTCTAAACTTCAGAAGTGCTAAATGTAAGAGCTCTTTCAGTCTTTTTACAGTTCATCCCAGCATCACAGTGCTTTTTAAAAGAATATGGTTCCATGGGGCGCATGGATGGCTCAGTGGGTTAAAGTCTCTGCCTTCGGCTCAGGTCACGATCCCAGGGTCCTGGCTCTCTGCTCAATAGGGAGCCTGCTTCCTCCTCTCTCTCTGCCTGCTTCTCTGCCTACTTGTGATCTGTGTCTGTCAAATAAATATAATCTTTAACAAAAAATAAACAAATAAAAGATTTTGGTTCCATATATTTTCCTAAGGTGTTTTTTGTTTGGTTGAGTTTTTTGTTTGCTTTCATTTTTACTAACCAGTCTTTTCCTCTTTTGTGTCATCTTTTGTGTTTGTTTTAATTGAACATCATCTTGTTTTATAGTGCTATTTCTTATCATTTGGAGTTTTATTCCTGCTGTTACTTGGCCATATATTTTAACTATCACATATGAATAGCTTAAGTGTGTAAGAAAGATACATAAATCTGAATCAGTCTTGAAAGTAGTTATAGTTTTTTGGAGGAAAAAAAAACTCTAGGTAATTTCATAACCATGTTAAAAAAAAAAGAAAAACAATTGATTCTCATTAGTTATGGTAGTTATGTCCTATAAAGTTGCCATGAATGCTGAATTAGTGAATACCAACTGGTTCATTACTCTCGGGGAATAGAGAGATTCCTCTAAGCTTTTAGTCATATTTTCATAAACCAATCAGTAAATAACCTTGTTTCAAGTGTCTGTTTGACAACTTATTTTAATATATATTATTGATTCATTAACTTTGAACTCAAGGCCAGCAGCACTATAAGTCATACCTGAAGTCTGTCTAACACACACATTTTCTCCCTAAGGCTTGCTTCAGCCTCCTTGGGACAAGAAACATTAGACAGCACTTCAACACAACACAGGGGACTCATTTTAAATAGTGGAATCACCAACAAAAAAGCACCAACATACAAAAAATATGGTCCTCAATAGTCTGTAAAGAGGACAGTATGAGAACTGAAACGAGAAGGCAGAGCATTACCATGTTCTACCTCCACTGGGAATATGCATTTTGGGCAACTCAAAGTTTTTGCTGCTTTGTGGAATTCTATTCATGATCACAAAAGCACGGGGATTATTAATTTTGATGTTACTTAGGTGAATTTGCAAATATGGAATTTATAAATAATGAGGATAACTGTAAATGATGAAGTCCTAGATATCTTGTCTAATACTATCCTGACCCCAGATGTTCATTTGGTATAGAATATATATTAGTTAGAAAAAATTAAGAGGGGTGCTTTGGTGACTCAGCCCATTAAGCGGCTGCCTTCGGCTCAGGTCATGATCCCAGGGTTCTGGGATCGAGCCCTGCATCAGGCTCCCTGCTAGGTGGAGAGTCTGCTTCTCTCTCTGCCTGCTGCTCTGCCTACTTGTGTGCACACTCGCTCTCTCTCTGTCAAATAAATAAATAAATACATAAATCTTTTTAAAAAATAATTATTGGACATTTCTTATTTTTTCTTTAAAGATTTTATTTATTTATTTGACAGAGAGAGAGAGAGATCACAAGTAGGCAGAGAGGCAGGTAGAGAGACAGGAGGAAGCAGGCTCCCTGCTGAGTGGAGAGCCTGATGCGGGGCTCAATCCCAGGACCCTGAGATCATGACCTGAGCCGAAGGCAGCGGCTTAACCCACTGAGCCCCCCAGAAGCCCCCCAATTAATTGTTATATAATTTAGCTAGATATTGAATTTTGCTCTTGAGAAATAGTAAAATTTTAAAGCTTTTTAAGATAGTTTTAATAATAGAATTTATTTACTGTGATAAAAATAAACAGGAAACATTTTGATTAAGTAAACATTTTGTTGACTTGCCTTACGTAGCATTCAGCAAGTGAAATTTCTTTGTTTAATTTTTGCACAGGGGGAAAGCCCAGGAAGCAGTCATAGGTAAGGCTTTTTATTTTTTAAACAATGTCTGTGTGAACCATGAGAAGCTAAGAATCGAGGCTCTGTCATTTGCTTGCTTTGAGGCATTAAATAGTTTACAATTCAGGACCTTAGTTTTCTCCTTCTACAAGTTTGAGGCAAATAATATCTCAAAGTATTATTTTGAACATTAAGGAATTTAATGTACATAAGTACCTAGTGCTCTCCTATTGGACCTAAGTCACGTATTTTTTAGTTTAAAAAAACTATTTAATATCAATAAATACATTTCCTTGAATTTTTAAAATATTACCCCCCTTTTCCTTCCTCATGACATTCTAAAACTTGTTTTACTAATAGGTTAACTAGAACGTTGATATTCTAATTTATTTAAGCAACCTTTTTAGATTCTTTTGAAATTATATGAGCTACTTGAAAAAGAACCATCTGTCTTTAACTGGAGAGTTCTTAATATTAAGAGAATATTTTCATACACTGTTTCATATTTTGAATGCATATTCTTTACCTTTTTTAGTTTAGCATACATTTATTAGGCAATTATATGGCACTGTGCTAGGCACTGGAATTAAAAAGTCAAACATGCTTCTCTACATGAGAAGAAATAATATCCTGGTCTGGGAGGTAGTTCATGTAAATGACTAATTTCAACATAAGATGGAAAAAGAGATTAAATAGCAGTTATAAAATACGCAAGGAAAACCTAAAGGACAGAGCATTTGCCCAAAACATGTTAGAAGAGGTGTTTCCAGGTAGACTTTTTTAAGGAGATGACACTTAGGTTGATCCTGGAAGTGTTAGCTCATGAGAACTAACCAGTAGAGGAGAGCATTTCAGACAGAAGAAATTGCAAGAACAAAGTGGGTTGAATGAAAAGAGGCACAAGAGAACTTTGTGGAGGGATGGATATGTTTGTATCTTGCTTTGTGTGGCAGTTACACAAGTGTATGCAATTGTCAAGTGACCTTGAACAAGTTAAGGAATGCCACCTCTTCAGAGGATGGAGGGGAAAATAGAGAAGATCAACTTTAGGTAAGAGGAGGAAGAGAAACAAGTTGAAGGAGTTGCTGGTTGGTGCTCCCCATGTCTCAGAGTGGGATGGAATTGACTTCTAAGAGAAAAGAGTTTGAATGAGGAACTTAGAGTACTTGAAGATTTGAAGTAGTTAGCTTAAGATGTGAGAAGGAGTTGACCAGGTCTAAGAAAAGGGTTATTGCTAATGTTAGATTTTCTCTAGCAGCTCTCAGGAGAAAGGGCTAATTATGGAATTGATCCAAGGTCAGAAAGTAAGCTGGGTGAATGAGGTATCATGATAGGAGTGCAAGAAGGTGAGTATGTTGGTAAGAAAGTACTTCAGATTTGCCACGGTGTCCACATTGGTTGTATGTGAAGCGTGGCAAGGTAATTAGGATAAGTAGACAGGGAGGAAAGGGAGGGAAGGATCAAGGCCCTGGGGTAGCCAGAGCGACTGAGCAGGATAAACAGGAGAGTGGCGTGTATGTGAGTTAAGAGTTCCAGAATGGTAAGAGGGCTATCAGAGCATAGTGTACTGAGGTTTATACTTCATGGCGAACATTTTGGGGTATGGTCAGATGGCTGAAGCAGAGCCAAAGTGACAAAGGTAGTCCTCATTTCTTAAAAGTGGTTGTAGTGCTGAAAAGTACTCTGATGACATATCATCCTGTTCAACGTATATACCAAATTATTGCAAATGTTAGAATGTATACCTTTTCACTCTTAACCATTGAAGTTATAGCATCAAATTGCTTTAATACTTTTTTGACAATACAATTTTAGTATTTTCATGGTTGATCAGTGTTTTATTTGGACTTGTTCTCATCAAAAATGTTTTTTCTTTTCTTTCTTTTTTCTCCCTCATTTTTTTCTGTAGGCCTCTTACTGAGGAAGAAATTGTCAACCTAAGAGAGAGGCATTATGATTCTATTGCTGAAAAACAGAAAGATCTTGATAGGAAAATTCAAAAAGAGGTAAATAGTATTTTTATGTTGCTTAAGTATATGTTATCATAAGACCTCTGTTTATGTTATGGAGAAAGTTTTCATTAATATGGTCCTTATGAACAGTCACTGGATCTATATTTAGATATTATACAGATGAAGATTATTTAAAATTTTAAAAAATTTATTCTATGATAGTGTGTAATTCACAAATAGAGACTCTGACAAGATACATGTATTTTTATGTTTAAAAACAACTTTTAAAAAGTCTGTTTAACAATAAATATTTTTTAAGTCTTTTTGTTTGTCTTGACTTATTTATTCTTAGTAAGTGAACCATAAACTATAATCATAAATGTTATAGTTAATGTGTTTATAGGAATGGTCTGTAATTATAGTTTTGCTATTCACTAAATGGAATTAGTCATATTCTATTATAGATTTAAGAATAGTCTTTTAAGTATTAACTAGTGATTTCAGCAGCATTCATTTAAGCTATGCAATAGATGCTAATATTGGGCTAAAGAGAAAAAATGTTGAAATTTTTTTAAGTTTGATATGACATGCAATGAATTACCACTAAAGCAGTTGGTATGCTATTATGAATGGCAAGAACTTAAATTTGAAAGTAACTTTTGATTAACTTGATAGAAATAAAATTCAGAACACATGTACATCAATGAGACATGAACTTTGTGAAAGCTTGCTTCACTTTGATAGATGGTGATATGATTGGCCTTAGTTTAAAGACCTTGGACTTACGAACGCCAAAACCATTAAACTAGTCAGGGTGATAGGCATTGGAACAATTGGTGAGAATGAAGATCACTGCATATTCTAAAGGAAGAAACAGTTTTGTATTTCTGCAAATTAAGTGCTACTACTTCATAATTCAGCTTCTAAGGAGTTTGATAATATGTTTGATATCATTGGAATTATTTTATAAAAGGAGAAATTGAAATGAGAAATCACAAAAATTTTGATTCTGTTATGCTTTGTAGAGATCATTTATTTTTTTAATAATTTATTTTTAATTTTACAAACAAACATTTTATTTTTAGAGCAGTTAGACAGGTTCTGATTTTTGTTAATCCTTATTGTTTTGTTCATGTACAGTTAGCCTTACAAGAAGAGAAGTTAAGACTAGAAGAAGAAGCTTTATACGCTGCACAGCGTGAAGCAGCCAGGGCAGCAAAGCAGCGAAAGCTCTTGGAGGTGAGGGGAAAAGACCCCAACATATATTAGGGCTGCTTTTCTCCTGATTTTCTCTGACAAATCCAAGTTGAGATTCTTTCCCCATCCTAGAATCAAGGGCTTCTTGTTGAACAACGAATGTATTTATGTATATATTCTTAGGAATTTTAAAGACAGTTAGCTTGTATTTAAAAACTAGAAATAACATCAAAGTATGTGCTTGATATTGAATGTTGTTTCGCTTTAAATAAGCAGAAGCTAATTCTTGTTTATCCCAAAGATGAAATGTAGTTTTCCAATATCCAGTATTCTTTTGGAAAAATAAATATACTCGTAGGTGGAAACATTGTAAAACTACTCTTTAAACATAATTTCTGCAGCATTTTTTAGTTTATTTTCGTGAGTATTTTTTTAAACAATTTCTTGAACTACTGCAATTTCTTATACTTCTTTGAATCTTGTAAGCTGGGCAATGTGCCTCTTTTTCAAATATTATATATTTCTCGTCTTTATTCTTGTGTCTTTGGGAGATTTGGGGGTTGAGTCTTGAGAAATCTTTGGCTTATTATCAGAGAAAGCAACAGATTTATTATATCTCACCATGCTACATGCTAATACGGCATTACTATAATGCCAGACCATTATTAATAACAGGCACTTACGGTATTACTGCTTTAGTTAGTTTACAAGTTTTACTTTGTTTAATACTCGCAACAATTCTAGCAGGTAACATTTTCAATCCTCATTTTATAGATGGGGAAGCCAAAGGACAGAGATGTTAAATAACTTGCTTAATAAAATCCTAGTTAATAAATGGTAGAGCCAGCATTCAAGCACAACAGTGCTTAGCCAGTTATCCTACTTAGTATCCTCCTCTGTATCTTGCCTATGTGAACTCTCTACCATAACATTAACTGAAGTAGTACAAAGATCATGTCACATTATAATTATTGTAGCTTAGAGAAACTGAAAAATCGTGTCCTACTGCTATGAGTTTATATGTAACCTGCACCCTTTTTCTCCCTCTCATTCTCCCCCTGCTCCTCTGTCATTTTGATTAATCTGTTTCAGCAGACTAATTAGATTATATGGGAGAGTGGGGGGGGGGTTGTTTTTTTAATAAGTTCTAACTAGTGGAAAAGTTTAAAAATTAACTCACCTTCTACTAAGAAATAAAAATATTTTTCTGGCTATAATTTGTATAACTCTTTTTATTATAATAAATTCTCTACTGCTCACCTTTTAAAGACAAAAGCATTCCATATGCAGAATCTGTTTGGGTCCTCTGAGTTTTTCCCGAGTTCTCTGAGTTTTTTCTTCCCCGAGTAAATACTGATGCAGGAACATATAGCAGTCTGTACAACATCCACTGGCACAGAAAAGATACACAGATATATACAGGTTCATCTGATTTTCACAATAGCTCTGTGAGTTTGCTCGGGCAGTATTATAGTCATTTATAATTTACAGATGAAAAAAAAAAACAGAAAGTAAAGTACATGCCACGGGCACATAGCTAATAACTGTCAGAGCCTTAACTATCTGACAGGTCTTCTAAATCCTTCGTTCTTATTATTTTTGAGTCAGCTTAGCCAGGTCTTGTAGATCTTTGGTTCTTTTGCTACTTATTTCAGCCAAAATAGAACTTCATCTACTGTTTTAACTATTTTTTTTCTTACCATTCGTCCTTCCAGTTATTAGAAGTTCTTAGGGGTAAGATTATATATCTGTTTAAAAGTTAGTTTTTAATAACATTATGAATATTCTGACCCTTAACAATTATACACTGAAAAATCGGGAGAAATTGCAACCATAAATAAGAGGATATAGAAATGAACAGTGATACATTTAAGGAAAAAGACTTAAGTAGAATAACTTTTAAAGTTTTTTTAGGAACTAGAAAAAATATCTTTTGGTGTTGCATGAATGATTTTTTAAAGTATAATTTTGCAACGGAGAGTGATTTTGTATTGCATTATGTTTCCAAAGCAAGAAAGGCAGAGAGTTGTGCAGCGATACCATCCTTCAAACAATGGAGAATATCAGAGGTAAATAGTGAAACATACTACTTCCCTTTGTGGTAGAAAATGTAATTTCCAAAGAGAGTACAGTTCAGCTCTGGGTGTTTGTATACATATTATGTTTGTGTGTTCCCTAAAAAACGTAGACACTATCTTGTAAGAACACTGAGAGCATTTGCTCTCTTTATATTGGAAAGTGATCATTATTTAATTGAATTGATTTCATTGCATTTTTAAGAATGGTCATATCTTCCATATAGAAAATGATGCAGTAATACACTGAATGCTTTTGGATAAATTGCTTATCTCTTGACTTGCTTGTGTTTTCCTTAGCACATCTCTCTTTCTTACAATAAAGTTTATATGTGATCGTTTTTTAGAAAACACATTCCAGAGTCATATTTTCCACTCATTCAAAGAACCTTATTCATGATTCATTATTATAAATTATGAAGATGGGCTTACTACTAAACATTGACTTCAGTGTTAACCAAATTCTTATCATTTTCAATTTACTCCTAGCATTAAGAAAATTAAGACCCATTTTCATTAGGTTACTCTAATTGTATAGTAATTATAAATTTGTGTGGGATAGACCTTCAGACTAAAATGCCATAAATTAACTTAAGCATGCATTATGTTGCATCTATTACAGATATATTTCTTTTACTTTACTTACAGTTCAGGACCAGAAGATGACTTTGAATCTTGTTTGAGAAATATAAAGTCACAGTATGAAGTTTTTCGAAGTAGTAGTAAGTCTTTTAAAATATATGCATACTTTTTTACTTCATGCCACTGTAAACAGATAATTGGAGATCTTGGCTCTGTTTCGGTAGAACTTTCTGCCCTCTAAGTTTGTATTTTCCAGATAGGTCAGTTAACTAGTCCTTAATTATACAATTTTATCTTTCCTTTTTATTTTTTATTCTATTTATTTTTTTAAGTAGGCTCCACGCCCAGCGTGGAGCACAACAGGGGGCCTAAATTTGTGACCCCAAGATCAAGACCTGAGCTGAGATCAAGAATTGGATGCTCAGAAAAAAAAAATAATTGGATGCTCAACCGACCAAGCCACCCAATCACCCCCTATCTTTCCTTTTTAAAAAGGAGTTGGAGCAAAGAAAAATCTCAGGCTATTACTGCAGATCTGGACGGAGAGTCAAACACTCCTTTTTCCATTTCTGCTGTGGTTACTACCTCTCTGCCTCCCAGAAAAAGGGAAGGTGGAAAGAAGTAGTACAAAAGTGTACTTATTTTACTTACCACAAATTGAGTTATAAGATCACGAACCATAAGAGACTATGGACTCTGAAAAACAACCTGAGGGTTTTGAATGGTCAGGGGTGGGAGGTTGGGGGAACAGGTGGTGGGTAATAGGGAGGGCACGTATTGCATGGAGCACTGGGTGTTGTGCAAAAACAATGAATATGGTTACGCTGAAAAAATAAATAAAATGAAAAAAAAAATTGAGTTATAAGATCTAAGTGTTTTTCTCTTAAGTTTCAAAAGTCAGAACTCCTGTACTTCTAATAATAGAAGCATAGTAGTGTTTCATTTTGAAAACAGACTTCTTTCATTTTTATTTTATCATTTATTTTTTGTTCCTCTTTGTAATTGACTGTTACCTAGAGTTCATTGTATTGGAAAAGTTTATAATTCATTTAAATCTGCGTGTTTATGATGCTGTATGGCAAAAAAAAAAAAAAAAAAAAAAAAGGAAAAGAAAAAAGGGAAAAAAGCGCTATGTTTTTCCTAACAAAAACTTACCAGTGTGATGATTTCAATAATTGTTTCTTAACATATTAAAAGGAATAATAATAATATATATTATTATATATATAATATATATATAATATATACCAAGTGGTATATATTAAATAATAAATTATATCATTATAATAATATTATAGATAATATTACAGAATAGATGGCTGTGATAAAAGAGTACAAATGACCACATTTGTGGTATAGTATAATGACCACATTATATTTGGTGTATATCCTAGGACTCTCATCAGATGCCACAGTTCTGACACCAAATACAGAAAGCAGTTGTGATTTAATGACCAAAACTAAATCAAGTGGAAATGATGACAGCACATCCCTAGATCTAGAGTGGGAAGATGAAGAAGGTATTTTATATTCAGAGTTTTACCTTACATTTTAATCCATGTTAGCCTATAGAAATCTACTTGGTATTTTACTTTATATTGAAGGGAGTGCAAGGCCTTAAAAAAATCAGTATAAAAATTTCTTGGTCTCTTACCTTATTAGTGATTATCATTTGTTGATAAATGGTTTAGAAAATAGTGTAATTCTTGGTGTTTCTTGAGCTTTTAAAAATAAATGTTAATTTTTCACTTTAATATTTCTGTAATCCACCCATTTTGTATTACTCAGTAAAAAGAATTACTGCCCCCTTGTGGTCAGCCTAAAGCCAAAATTTTATTATCTTTTGGTTGATTATAAATTTAGCCATTTGTTAGGAGTTTTTTGTGTAGTACAACAGCTTTAACATGAACATAGACTTTAATTTTAGCTGGCATGTTTTCCTAGCTGTAGTACTTTAGGTAGATTTCTTACTCTCTTTAAGCTGCAACTTGTTCATCATAAAAAGGGAATAATAAGTTTACTTTAAAGGATGATTATTCACCATTGTATACCCAGGGTCTAAAAATGACTAGCACATAAAACGGTTAGTAAATATTGAACAAATAAACATATGAATGTTGTGAGGATGAATGAAACTTACATAAAACACCAGTACAGGTGTAGGAGATAGCAAGGCCTCTAATGTGGATTTTTTTTTAAGATTTTATTTATTTATTTGTCACAGAGAGAGAGAGAGAGAGAGAGAGAGAGATCACAAGTAGGTGGAGAGACAGGCTCCCTGCTGAGCAGAGAGCCCGATGGGGGCCTTGATCCTAGGACTCTGAAATCATGACCTGAGCTGAAGGCAGAGGCTTAACCCACTGAGCCACCCAGGCACCCCTCACATGTGGATATTTTTTTTTTTTAAGGCCATTTCACTGAATAAGGCTCACATTTTCATTTTCATTTTAAGAACTATGTGATCCATGAAAATGAAGAACCAATTACAGAATGTAGGACTTTAAGAAGAATAGTAAGCATGAAATATTTCATAGAATTTTGGGATGGAATACCTTAGTCCTCTAGTTGAGCCTTTTTTTTTTTTTATCATAAACTGATACAGGAAGCTTGAATAACTTTATCAAAGATTGCATTAACTTAATTAAGTCTTCTTCTCAGCCAAACAGTATTACCACAATCCTGTACTCATGTTATTTCCTATCTAGATCCCAATCAGCAGACTTTAATAAAATATATTTTTATTGAAGCATCTTGTTCAGTTTGATCTAAAAGCCTTTCAGATCTTTTAATTCCTGATTCTGTCATCCAGACTATCCGTATGTTAATTAGATTTGTAGATAACATGACTTTCAAGGTTATTATTCAAGTCATTAACAGTTATTAAACTAGACTATGTAGAAGACAGAGCCCATCAGAAACCTTCCCATAACCTCCATAGGACTGACTCTTTAAGTAAATTTACAAATCAAGTCTGATTATTAAACAGAAACTACATTATTAAACCGTAATGTCTTTTAATATAGCCTTTAAACTTTTCACTGAGATTTCTAATAACTCCTTCCAAATAACAGGAATGAATCGCATGCTTCCAATGAGAGAACGTTCCAGAACAGAGGAAGACATTCTCCGAGCAGCACTTAAGTATAGCAGCAAGAAAACTGGAAGTAATCCTACATCAGCCTCTGATGATTCCAATGGCCTGGAGTGGGAGAATGACTTTGTTAGTGCTGAAATGGATGATAATGGCAATTCCGAGTATTCTGGATTTGTAAATCCTGTATTAGAACTGTCTGATTCTGGCATAAAGCAGTCTGATGCAGATCAACAGAAACGATAGGGTAAAATTGTATGACCCTGTTTATCAGTTGTGACCAAATGTTAAAAACCAACTAGAATGTATCAGTGGTTGTGCTGAGCCTTTTTTTAAGAGGGAGATAAGAAATCATGTTGTAAATGCTTATTAGAAAGGAATAGGAATGATAGGCTATATCTGAGTTGCTTCAGAATTAAGTGCAATTTCATCATCTGCCTTCTGCTTTTCAAAAACAATGTAATGGTTCTGTCATGTTATCAGTTAAATTTATTTTAACTCTTCTTCATAGCTTTGTGTTTACTATTTGTAGATTTTCACTTTTAAAAATAATTTTATTAGTTTTACTTTGAATGCTTTCTTAAGCCTATTTCAATAGTTAACTGTGAAAATATTAAGGCATTTTGTGTTAATTCTCAGCAGATGTGAAGGGAGCATGAGGAGGGACTGCCAGATCAGATTTATAAGTGTTCTCTTTTCCAACATTATTTATTCCTGTGACTTATTTAAATTTTATTATCTAATAGTAAGCACAATTGAGTTGATGACCCTAAAGAAATATCAGTTTTTTTCTACACTTAACTGCATATCCGAGTATAATAATGTTGATTCAGTCTGAACAAAGGATATGAGATGTTCAAATAGGCTTTCAGAGTTCAGACACTTGAAGCTAGTATTCAAAAGTAATATTTAAGAAAATATATATATTTAGGTTAAGTGCTGCCACTATAAATGAATATTGACTTTAAGTTAATTGATATATTAAATTTCTAGGTGTCATTTTTTTAAATTCTATATTTCCAATGAATGGTCATAGAAAGATTTTACACAGAACATATTCTCTGTGCATGATTTATAAGAAAGGAAAACCTAAAAAGGCAATACGGGTATTTCAAAATAAAATCCTTTCTGGTGTAAAAGGATTCATTGATTTTATTAAGCTTTCCTTTGCCTTGTAATACAAGGTACTTTAATGGGATGGAACTAAGCATATCAGTATAAATAACTGCATTCGTGATATACAGTGAACTCTTCTTTTCCCTAAAGCTTGTGTCTCACTTTGAAAGGCCAAGGCTATAAAGCACTCCCTAATTGCTTAATTTTGCTGAGGATTGAATATGATTTTAGTAAGCAAACTCTTTTCTGATTTTTCCTTGGTGTTTTTTTTTTCTTTTTTTTCTTGCAGCGATGACAGTGCATGTTCTCAAAAATATAGGAAGGTCCAGATATAAATAGTAACTTAAAGTTCTTGCTGTACTTAAAAAAAAAATCTTGTGGCCCTTTCAATATTTGAACTGCTAGGCAATGACATCTATAGTTTCATCTTCTTTTTATCTCATAGAAATAAATATGATGCTTTAAATATGTAAATATATTAGGTAATGCTATTATTTATGACTGTCTTAACATAATTTAAGTTGTAGCTTTGTCACTGGAAATATTTTAAAGGTAATCTATATTCACATTGCCTGTGTTATGCTTTTTAAAGTTTGTATACATCAGATGTATATTTTTGGTTTGGCATAAGCTACTATTGTAATTTTTCTTGGCATTTTGTTCATAAAAAATTTTTTGAAGGAATGGTAACTTCTCAAGGATTGTGAATAAACACATTTTTACATTTAAAATAATAAATTATTTGATCATTACTAGTTTTAGTCTACAAACATAACCATAATTATGTCTCCTTAGGTATAATTACTTTATTAAATCTGTTGTGAAGACAAAAAGGAGCGAGTGAGGAAAGCAGGATGGAACTAAATTTGAAAATATTTGTGTTTTAACTGCTAGGAAAACATTAATTTTCTTGTTTTATATATTTATAAAAAAGACTGGAAATAACATTTTTTTATTCAGCAGATATTTGAGAATCTACTGAGTCTGATAGCTTGTTAGGGACAGAGTAGTAAAAAGACTTACAGTGCCCAAGCTCTTGCCTACATTCTGATGAGAGAGACAAGACAATAACAAGTAAACATGTAAATAAGAAAACAGATCACAATTAGAAAATATACGAGGTGATAGGATGCAGGATAGCTGGGGACCAAGTGACTGCTTTGGTAGTTCAAGAAAGTCTTCTCTGAGATGATATTTGAGCTGAGGACCTAACTGTTGAGCAGGAACCAGCCAAGTAAAAAGCCTGTATGTAAAAAGTATGTTTATAAAACTCCTGAGGTGTAGGAGAATTTTGGTATGTTCTGAGAATGAAAAGACCACGGGGACTGAAGCATCATGAGGTAGAATAATATATGATATTGGAGGGGTATTTAAGGGCCAGATCATGTAAGGTTTTGTAGACTATGGTTAACAGTTAATTTTATTTGATGTATAAAGCCACTGACTTTCTGTAAGCCAGAGTGGACCGTGATCCAATTTGCGTTTTTTAAAAAATTCCTCTAGCTGCTGTGTAGAGAATGGGTTATAAGAGGACAAGAGTGTATGTGTGATACTTGCCATGAGACATGATGTGACTTGGGTTGATAAGCGTGATAGGAATGCAGAGCTGATAAACTTCAGAGGTAGAGTTAACAAGATTTTCTGATGGGCTAGATGGGGGGCAAAAGTAGAGCTGGAATCCAAGAGAATCCAAGAGAACTGTAGGATAATGCATCTAGCATGGTGCTCTGGCGACCTTGCTCACTGCACATCTGTACCGCAACACTCAACCACACTCCTACTGAAATCTTGACAAAGCCCTGTGATCCTCCCCAGAACATGGCAAGATAGGCAGTCTTCCAGGAGATGGGACAAAGCCATTTATCATCTGCTCCCCTATCTTGCAGAAGGCTGCCATGAGGCAACTTCTCATCTCACTCCCTGGTTCTAGTGTAGCAGAGATTTCCACCTCACTCCCCTTCACTACAGATGTAGGCTAATAGGCTGGAGTTTAGAGTTGGCTCTTCAACAACAGAGCTGCCCTCCATTTAGGTGTCATTTGGCCTCCCTGGTCCAATGTCCAAGGGATAGCCCTAGGGACCAGGGATGTGGAACACTGACTTCATGCTGACCTTGCTTTTGTTTTCTGTGGAAGTAATTAAGTCTATTTGAGCTTATTGTCTCCCTGCTGGTTAAATCTGGAAATATGAGAGCCAACCTAGCAGCTACAACTACACTTCACAATAACTTTGGTTTCCAACTTGACAAATGTAGTGGGAGGAACAGATTTAGGAATGTGAAGGAAATTGAGAGTTCTGTTTTGGAAGTTAAATTTGAGGTTTTTATGGGGAATTTATATCAAGACATTAAGAAGGTGATGGGATACATATGTCTGTAGTTCAGAGAACAGGTCAAGGTACAAGTTTAGAAGTCATTAATAAGTAAATGGTATTGTAAGTCATTATACTTGGTAAGATCACCCTGGGGCAGCATATAGGCAGAGCAGCCCAACTAAGTGTTGATATTTAGAGGTCAGGGGTAGAGAAACTGCCAAAAGAAGCAGATTTAAGATGGATGCAGGAAACCAAAGAATGTGTATCACAGGAACTACTGGTGGCCATGTGCCACCACGTGGAGTGATGTCTGGAGATTTGGAGCCAATACACATTGAGGGGCAGAGCTAGAGCCATCTTAATCCCCAGTCACAGCCTCTGCCTGAGGCCTATGACACTCCTTCCTTAGAGTAAGCAGTCTAAGAACAGTTCTTTCCCTTCTTCAGAATGAGTTTCAAAGAACATGGTTACAGAATTAAACTTTGACTTTATTATATGCATGAATGTTGTTAAAATTTCAAATTCATGGAATTTAAAAATGCATGGTACATAAAAGTCAATGTTTGGTAAGAAAACTGAAAAAGAATCCTAAACATAGCAATGGTTCATTAAAACGTCCAAAATACTGGTTTTAGATACTGAATATATACAAGGAGAACTCTATTTTTGGGAATAAACACTATTATTCTACAGAAAGGAAATCATAGAAAAGGTATTATTGCTCAGATAGGGCTTCCTATGCTAAAACCACAATGATGCACTGACAGTTCTCCAAAACACACTACGCTAGTACTCTAGTACTGCAGGTACCAACAGGCTACACCACCAGTAAAACATGCCCACAGCCTTGACCTTGAAAAACGGCTACTTGTGAAATAATATGACCAACCCAAGAGACTGTTCCTTACAAAACAAAACATGGGACTAAAAGCAAGCATAAAAAGAAAATAATCCTACTGAGAACACTATCCCTTCATCACCATGGATACTTCTTGTACATTAACCCTCACAGATGTACACTTAAATATGCTTAATAATTCTTAATAATACACAGTAATCCAAAATACATCTAGGAATGTAACAAATGACTAAACTGATAACTAATACAATTTAAAACTTCAAAATGGTAATGAGATGCCAAATTTGATAACAGATGACTGTAATATACTAATAAACTGTGAAGTATCCATAAAATGTCTACAGATTTCTTCATCCTTCATGATTCTCCTCTCAGCCCTCCGTGTTCAAAATTCATTTTCATCCATTTCTGTAGGAGAAGTGTTTTGGGTGGAACAGAATGAGTAACAACCATGCTCAGGTATGGGCTTCTTGAGCAGCCAGTTGTTTTCTTGCAAGAGTGATCTTGGAGATAAAATAAATTGAGTCTCAAAAAACTCTAATGACTCTCCATCTTCCTTCTCTATCAGGAACTGATAGTCACCAAATCTGACCATGCACTTGTAAGGCAGGTCTATTTTATTTAGGTAGCACAGCTCCTTGTTGTCCACAAGCAGACTGGTCTTCTTACTCATATTTTTAATTTCAAAAGAGAGAACAGAACTATCAAACTTTTTAAATAGCTGCAGAGAAAACTGAACTCGGGAAACCTGTTTGTCCTGAAAGGTATAATGACAGATGTTGGAATTTCGGCCAAATTTCACCACTTCACTGGAAGGAAGTTTTTCTCGGTTATAAAACCTTATTGATTGGAATACTCCACTTTGCTGCTGGCCAGGATGGTAAACAGTTATCTGGAGACAAGTCACTGTCTCTTCCGTATCAGCATCTTCGAAACTGGACATGATGCGTCTTGGAATATAACTTGCCTGCAAGAATCAAACCGGCATGTTAGTACACTCCCATTTTTTAGGCACCGAAATCTTTAATTCTAATATTTTGATGAAAATCTGATAGGGATTTATTCAGACTTTAAGAAAATAATACATAGACTATGGTGAGTGCTGTGAAGTGTGTAAACCTGGCGATTCACAGACCTGTACCCCTGGAGCTAATAATACATTATGTGTTTATTAAAAAATTAAAAAATACATAGGTGCTCAATTTATTAGCACCTATGTGAAATTTTATACCAAGTCCCATGAGATCTGGTGTATTACTTTTTCTTTTAAAGATTTTATTTATTTATTTGAGAGAGAGAAAGAATGAGAGTGAGCGAGAGAGAGCATGAGAAGGGGAGGGGTCAGAGGGAGAAGCAGACTCCCTGCCGAGCAGGGATCCTGATGTGGGAATCCATCCCAGGACTCCAGGATCATGACCTGAGCTGAAGGCAGTAGCTTAACCAACTGAGCCACGCAGGCGCCCCCTATTACTTTTTCTATCTCTTTTTTCACTTCTAGTTTGACAACAGACCATACACACAATCTAGACAATAACAAGAAACACTTGTTAATAATAAAGTGATTTGAAAGGGGCATAAAGAAACTTCAGTTCCATTCTCATTTAAATATAGTGACTTGGCCCATAGAAAATATGACAGTTATATTTTAAAAATCAGGAATAAATAATCCCCTTGGTTTGAATGCCCTCAGAGGATATACACATAAAGAAAGCCTACAGTTTATTAATTAAATTGGAATTAGATGTTATGAATTATAAAACCTGATTAAAGAAATTTAAAAATTATAAACAATTGCAACATTTGTTATTTACATACTCATATTTCTAGTAGATAAAGGGTTAAATACAATAAATACTTAGCTAAGATAGGGAAGCAAGCCTAGTGTCCACTGATAGATGAACAGGTAAAAAGGATGTACACACACACACACACAGGTATATTATGCAGCCATAAAAGGAAATGAGATTGTGCCATTTGCAATAACTAGGATGAACCTAGAAGGTATTATCCTAAATTAAATTAAGTCAGACTGAGAAAGACAAATACCATATGATTATACTCATATGTGGAATCTAAAAACAAATGAACAGACAAATAAAAAGCACAATATGACCTGCAAATACAGAGAACAAACTGATAGGTGCCAGAGGGGAGGGAAGTTGTTAGGCAAAATGAGTGAAGGGGAGTGGGAGATACAGGTTTCCAGTTACAAAATGAGTAAATCACAGAAATAAAAGGCACAGCATAGGGAATACAGTCAATGTTACTGTAATAGTAGTGTATTGTGACAGATAGTAGCTACTTTTGCAGTGAGCATAAGTATAGAAAAGTTCAATCACTATGTTGTACACCTGAAACTAATATAACATTGTACATTAACTATACTTAAAAAAAAGTACTTAAGTGCTTTAAAAGTTTTATACTTATAAAATTAGACATTAATAAGTTAGTTCTAAATACCATAGTCTGTACTCCTACTGGAATTATTTATTTTTATCAATTGTTCCCTAATGACTGAACAAACTGTCATTAGTCACATTCTAACTGCTATTAAGAGCTAAATCCCTCTCGAGCTCTTGGCCCTGTGGTGCCTCCATCTACACTTGCCTACATGCACCTTTGATAATCAGTGGAGTAAAGCAGTATAATAGGACCGGAGAATTAATTACCAAACTCTTGGAGAGATTATTCTGACACAGAACTGCCATTTTAAAACTAATTTATTTATTTTTTAAAAGAATTTATTTATTTATTTGACAGAGAGAGAGATCACAAGTAGGCAGAGAGGCAGGCAGAGAGAGAGGAAGGGAAACAGGCTCCCTGCTGAGCAGAGCCCGATGTGGGGCTCGATCCCGGGACCCTGGGATCATGACCTGAGCCGAAGGCAGAGGCTTTAACCCACTGAGCCACCCAGGCACCCCAAAACTAATTTATTTTAAAAGAATTAAATGCACACAATTTAAAAACTGATATGGTAAAAAAAAAACAAACCACGATTTTTAAAGAGTATCTTCCCTCCACCCTAATTCTTCTGGAGTCAACCACTGTAAAAGTTGCTCCTATCCCTATAGAAATTTTCTTTCTACAATAAACATAACTATGTGTGTGCTCATACATACAAACACTTATGTTCTACACATAGAGAAATTTTTTCTGACACAAACAGGAAAAACCTGTATTTAGTTCTAGACCTTGCATTCTTAAATTAATAGTACAAATGGGTGATTTGTTTCCATATCCACACATATACATATACCTTATATTTGAGTGGCTACGGAGAATTCCTTTAATCCAGCATGGTGATAAATTACATCAATAGAGTGATGTTGACTGTTCCCTGCATTCCTTAAAAACTGTTCATTGGAAATCAATGATCTTAAGTGAAGTTGATTTGTGGTTTTGTTTGCCATCTATATTAGATGTTGGTATCGGAATTATTATGCTGCTTAAAAAAAAAACAAAAACCAAAATGCTTTCCTTTTCTTTCTACACTTGCTGCTATTTATTTCTAAAATACAATCTTTCCTCCTGTTTTGCAGCTATGGTGCTATTTTTTTTCTACTATTAAAATTTTATTTAAATTCAAGTTAGTTAACATATACTGTATTATTAGTTTCAGGGAGAAGATTTAGTGATTCATCATTTGTATATAACACCCTTGGCTCATTTACATCAAGTGCCCCCCTTAATGCCTATCACCCAATTATCTTCCCTCCACCCACCTCCCCTCCAGCAACCTTCAGTTGCTCAGAGTTCAGTGTCTCTTATGCTTTGCCTCCCTCCCTATTTTCGTCTTATTTTTCCTTCCCTTCCCCTACGTTCATTTGTTTTGTTTCTTAAATTCCACATATGAGTGTATGCTAAAAATCAAACTCTCAATTTATTCAGTTTTCAACAAATGATAGAGCTAAGCAAAATTTCTTTAAAAAAAAAAAAAAGACTTTATTTATTTGACAGAGATCACAAGTAGGCAGAGAGGCAGGCAGAGAGAGAGTGGGGGAAGCAGGCTCCCGGCCGAGCAGAGAGCCCAATGCAGGGCTCGATCCCAGGACCCTGAGACCATGACCTGAGCCAAAGGCAGAGGCTTTAACCCGCTGTGCCACCCAGGCGCCCTGAAACGAACATTCTTGTATTGTCATAGTTTTGCTTTTCTTGAGAAAACTGTCAAATATTTGCTGCCCCTCCCTACCAGGGCTTGCCCCTTCAGAGACATGATACTTCCCACTGCGGTGACAACCACGTCAATGAAACATGAATGGAAGTAACATAGAAGCTTCTTTGCAAGCAGAAGCTTTAAAAGCCACTGTGTAGTTCCACCAATACTCTTGGCCTCTGCCACCTCAGCTGTCCCCCAGAGCAGCTCAGCTTCCATCCTAGAGGGGAGAAGGACCAAAGACAGAACCAAAAAGGATGTGTAATATGAGCATGAAATCAAATCTTTTTTTAAGTCATTTGTTCCTGAGCCCTAATATTGCCTGGGCTGACATACACCCACCTCTCCAGTGAAGGTACGAAAAGACCACAGACCCTGACAGTTAACAGGGTTACTACTTACTGTATGCCCTCCACGTGCCAGGTACCATGCTAGCCATTTACACATATTGTCTCATCTTCAGAATAACCCTATCAATCACCCTTCACAGATGAGGGAGCTAAGTCTCAGAGGGTTTAGCTGAGTAGCCCAGGTCACAAAGCCAGTATCAAAGGCAGGATTCAAACAGAAAAGAAATACACCCTCTCTGACCCACAACAAATAACTACTTCCTGTTACCAGCTACTCCACAAGCGATAGCAGTTAATCTGTAGAGAGGAGGGCCATGGAAGTGTACTAAAACCAGCAAGACACCAACTTAGACTCTAGTGTTTGGGAGGGAAATGTGCTGTTACTGCTGCCTCATAGGAGAAAGAGGCTTTGAAGCAGGAGGTTACTGAGAGTATTAGTTATCCCTAAGTCTGCTTGTATGGGTATTCGCAGGGACCCAGTACTCACTAGGAATGGTGGTGGGTTGTTTGTGGAGCTCCAAAGTTGAATAAATCATGGTCTCTCAGCTCAAGGAACTGAGAAAGTAATTTATTTGTTAATTTCTAGAGCGGCAAGTTCCCTCTACCAAGTGGCCTGTATCTCTGCCATTTCTGAGTGGTCAGTAGAAAGACAGGAAAGACTGAAACTAACAAAAACCTTAAAGTAAACTAAAATAAATTGGTAGGGTTTTTTTTTAGATCTTATTTATTTATTTGAGAGAGAGAATGAGTGAGAGGAAGCATGAACAGGGGGAGGGGCAGAAGGAGAAGCAGATGCCCCACTGAGTAGGGAGCCCAATGCGCCAGGATCCTGGCTGGGATCATGACCTGAACCAAAGGCAGACGCTTAACTGACTGAGCGACCCAGGTGCCATGGTAGATCTTAAAAAAAAAAAAAAAAAGATTACTAATGTGCAAATGCTCTAAAGCAGCTTTTTGAAATGCCTGGCATAAGTTATGAAAGATAGAAAAACAATGAGCTTATATAGTCATAAAAGTGGTTACCTCTGGAGGGAACCTGGGGTCAGAGGTGGAAAGGAGACTTTTCATTGCACATTCTATACCTTTGAAATTGTATACCATGTGTACTTAATGTCTAATCAAACATTCAACAAATATTTTCTTTACAAAATTACAAACCATCTGATTCTTATGGAATTAAATGGAAGTGGAGATTAGCTAAGTATGAAAGGGGCTAACTGTGATGATACCTGACATTAAAAAATTATAAAACGTGCTTTCCCTGGTTGGCTCAGTCAGTAGAGCATGCAACCCCTGATGTCAGGGTCATGAGTTCTCACTCCACCATGGGTATAGAGCTTAAAGAAAAAGTTCCAAAACACTGTGGTGATACATAGTAACATCTATATTCACAAATGAACCACAATAAATAGATAAATATAGAAATGAAAATGAGCAAATGAGCCCTGCAATCAAGAACTTTATCACAGAAAGCATAATACATACAGTGAGGGCCCCATTCTTGAGTGTCAGAAGAGTAAACCTCTCCTTTGCTGGACACGAAGAAGTAAGTACATACTTACCTGGGAGTCTTTGAGCTGTCAAGAGAAGGGTTAGACTCTGAGATTGCCTTCTGACTCCTCTCAAAGGAAATAAAAATAGATATGTACAGAGGTGGTGTGAGCAAAAATATGGTCTCTAGGGGCCTGCTCACACTCCCACATCCCCACCCCTGCCTCTCTCTCTCTCTCTCTCTCTCTCACACACACACACACACACACACACACACACACACACATACACACACACACACCAGCTATCCCTCCCAAAGTTGGGCAAAGCCAGTAAAGAAACATACTACCTGACCTTGCAAAAAGGCTGTTTGGACCTCAGCTGTCATGAGCAAAAAGATATTTCTGCTTAAAGGAGCAGCCAGGTGTCCAAGCAGTTTAACAGAAAGTTTGGTGCCCCTGGGTGGTCAGGCATGCCAAGAGGATTCTCAGGCTTTAAGTTTGTTTTTTAAGGTACAAGTTTAACAAACTCCTGGGCCATGTGGTAATAAGCAAGGTATTCTAACAGTTTTATTTTCATCCCTCCTCAGCTCCCACCCTATGGATAAGCTCAAGAGAAAGTATGTCATCGGTCGTTGCAAGTAGCCTTTTTTAAAGGCCCTCTCCCTGACCAACACCCAACAGTGAGCTAACAAGAGGGAAGAGAAACCCGAAGCACAGCCAAAGGCAGGGCTATCCCCGCGACTAACCTCCCTCGCCGGTCATCACCCCTAGTGAGTCTTCGAAGACATCTCTGAACTCTACTACCGTTCAGCAGAATCAATTTTAAATAGGTTTCTCAAAAGGAGTGGTGAAAACCAAAAAAAGCAAGAGGAAAACCTTATTAAGAGAGCTCACTTTTGCTTCTGAGACAGGGTCCTCCTTCTCCCACTCGATCTGGTTAACCTGTTACCCTAATTAGATCTGCAGAGTCCAGCTTCTTGGTGGCTGTGGACATCCGCTACGGGGTAGAGCGTGGGTTCTGGCTTCCGGAGGCTTTGTGAAATTCCTCCTTTCAAGCTGAAAGCTGGGGAAAGTCCCAGAAAACAGGAGACTATTGTACTTTTCTAAGAACTACTGAGGCCAAAAGGGCAGGTCCAGAAGAACCCTCGGCAGAGAACCGGAGTTCCAGGGAAGCCCAAAGCCCCGCGGAAAAGTCCCCTGGGGGACGCCGAGAGGTCCACGCACAATTGCTCTGTGAGCTCCGCTTGATATGGAATTCTTTTTTGTTCTCCGATTAGGAAAACAAACAGAACTCTTGCAAAGCACACGGAAAATTAGAAAGAAAACGCATCCCATTTCTAGTATTTCCTTTCAGTATCACCCCCCCCCCCCCGCATTTATAAATACTCCTAAATTTTATAACGCTGGGGCCGTGCCGCATCGAATTGTTCGAGCGCGCCGTGCGCTGAGCCCGCAGGAGCAGTGGGTGTGACTTTCCACCGAGCCCCGCGAAAGACTCCGGGACAAAGCTTCCCTCTCCGGGCGATGAACAGACAAGACACACTCCCCACTTCACCCCCAGCCCGCAGCCCGCCAAGTACCTTGGAGCCCGGGAGTCGGTGAACTAACTCCCCAGAGCGGCTTCGCTTTCGGGGTTCCGCGCGACACTAATGGAGGCAACTCCGCGGAGGCTGGAGACGGGAGACGGTCCCGCCCACCGCCCCGCGCCCTCAGCCACACTAGAAAGCGCCGGCCTGCCGCCCCGCAGCTTCTGGGGGAGGGACAGGGCGGGAGTGAGCCGAGGGGGCGGGGCCGAGCTGGGGAAGCGGGGGGCGCAGACGCGTGCGAACCCGGGGAGCTGGCGGCTGCGGGCCACGGGTCCTCCGGCGCGCCACCTTCCTCCGGCTCCCGGCTGACTGCGCCCCCTAGCCGGCCGAGAAGCTTTTATAAAGCCCGAACTCAAGCCCCGCGCCCGCGCCAGATCCACGCGAGGCCCAGACCCCCGACCACCTTGCTACGCTTCCAGGCATGGTCTGAGGCGCAGTAAACTGGTGGGACCTCACCGCCCCAAACAAGAGGCCCCTCCGAAGAGGATGTGGCTAGTGGGCTAGATTTTTTTTTTTTTTTAGTTTTTTTTTTTTTTTAAGATTTTATTTATTTATTTGACGTACGGAGATCACAAATAGGCAGAGAGACAGGCAGAGAGAGAGGGGGAGAGAGAGGGGGAGAGAGAGGGGGAGAGAGAGGGGGGAGAGGGAGGGGGAGAGGGAGGGGGAGAGGGAGAAGCAGGCTCCCCGCTGAGCAGAGAGCCCGATGCGGGACTCGATCCCAGAAACCTGGGATCATAACCCTAGCCGAAGGCAGAGGCTTTAACCCACTGAGCCACCCAGGCGCCCCGTGGGCTAGATTTTTGAAAAAGGAACATCACTTCAACGTCGAGGACCCCTCACCTCTCCCCGCCCTTCCACCTCCTCACTTCCAGTGTAGACCTGGGACCGGCTAGGGGCAGGCGGAGAGTTGAACTTCCTTCCTAAATTAGCCAGGTGCACGGCTTGTATTATCTCATTTAATCCTCGCAGTAGGGAAGGTAGGTCCCCCTTACAGGTGACTGAACTGTGGCCTTGAGAGTGGCTAAGTGTCCTGTTGAGCAAGAGCAGAGAAGGGATTTGAACGTGCCCCAGAGCTCCAAATGAGCCCGTGGCTACCCATGATGCCCTCACCTTACACCAGACCACTCCAGGGGCTTCCGCTCCCGCCCCAGCCACTGGACGGTACCCTCACTCAGCATCCAGATTCTGGGGTTCCAGAGGTACAGGCTGGTACAAGATACTTGAGAAACACTTAACCTCCCAGGAGTCCTTTATAGCCTCCAGTGAAATAGGTGATAGTTTTTCTGACTCAGGGAAAAGGTTTGAAATGAACTAAAAGTGAAGAAAACCTCAAGACGGTATGTGTCAAGAGCAGGGTAGGAGTGGGACTCTATAAGGAGCAAAACACCGAGAAGACTGGAGGAAGGACGTGACATGGAACAGGCCCTCTACCCGCCAATCCTGGTAGGTGTCGGATGGAAGCCGCTTATCTGTCTGGATTCTAGCCCTGCCTTGCAGAACAGTTGCTCTTTGCAGGTCAGTTTCCTTGACAATAAAATAACATTAACACTTGCTGCTTCCCCATCTGATAAAGAGATTCTGTGAGGGGTTAAATTTTGACCTCTCAGTTAGATGTGATCAGGAACGGTAAGCCTGGGGAAGCAAGAATACAACGACATATGAGGCTGATTTCCTGTAAGGCTGCATTTTTGTTTGTTAATCATCAACATTTATTATCTCTTCTCTGGAGTGGGGATAGCCAGAGTATCTTCTGAAGAACATTAGAGCATGTAGAAGCTAAGATATGTAACTTGTCAATGCCGATAAACCTATACAATAAAATAATATTATCAGAACTGGAGTTTCTGATCTCCAGCCTTTAAAATTAAGTAAGACTTGGGGGCGCCTGGGTGGCTCAGTGGGTTAAGCCGCTGCCTTCGGCTCAGGTCATGATCTCAGGGTCCTGGGATCGAGTCCCGCATCGGGCTCTCTTCTCGGCAAGGAGCCTGCTTCCTCCTCTCTCTCTGCCTGCCTCTCTGCCTGCTTGTGATCTTTCTCTGTCAGAATAAATAAATAAAATCTTTAAAAAAAAAATAAATAAACCAGGTGGTGGGTAATAGGGAGGGCACGTACTGCATGGAGCACTGGGTGTGATGCCAAAACAATGAACACTGTTATGCTGTAAATAAACAAATAAAAATTAAAAAATAAATAAATAAAATAAAATAAAATTAAGTAAGACTTGGAAATGCTTTAAAAGCTATAAAGGACTGGTGTAGTAGATGTTATTAATAATACTAATAAAGAAAATGAAATGAAACAATTGCCAAAATTTAAGATGCTGAATATCATTTCATTTTTCTGTTTCCTTTAAGTTAGTATTCCTAGGCTACGGATTTAGGAGGAGATTAAAAGGAACCCTTCAGAGAAATGGATACCCCAAAAGTGAGGCTAGAATTGTTTATCAAGGCAAAACAGTGGAAAACAGTAGGCAGGTATTTTGTTGATACAAAAAAAGAGGTATTTACTATTTGAAATATCAGTGATGAATCATTTAGTGTAAAAATAACATAAAATGCCCACAATCTAGTTTATTTTTCCATGGAAAGATTCTCAAAAGTAGTTTTTGGATATTTTCAGTAACCCGTAATAAGCAGATATACCTGAAAGCCTATTGTATTTCACTTAAGATCAAAAATAGAGGACGCTAATTTGTGATAATACAATCACACCTTATAGAAAAAAAAAAAGAAAAGTGTTGCTTGTTTGTGTTGCTTGCTAGTAATTGGGTTATATGGAACCTACCTTCTTTTCAATGCACTCTATGCCCATTGGATACACATTCATCCAAGTCTCCACTGCCCAGCTCAGATGCTCAGATTTGGGGTAACTCAGCTCAGGAGTGCCTCATTTCATGGCTGATGTTTTCTACCAACTGGTGAAAATACTCAAAATTACTTGAAATTTCTCATTTAACTCTTTTTCCATTATCCTCTAAATGGGAGACAAGTGGAAGCCCGAAGTGTTGGGATTGGGACAAAGGAAAGCTAGTGTGGACTTCTCTTCCTCCTCCCTATTGCTGGAGTCACTTGATTATAATTAACCGGAACAACTTAGATCTATGTGGAAAGATCTGCCAGATGCACTACTAAAGAAAAAAACCAAAGTGCTGGACAAAGATGCTGCCATTTGTAGAAAAAATAACACAAAAACAAACAAAAACCTGTCTGTAAATGAATGAACTATCTGCAAAGAAATCCAAGGAACAGAATAATTAATCTGAGAAAAAGAATTTGGGAGAGAGAATGCAGAAGATCCATGTGGGGAGATATTTTTCATTATGTACTTTTTCATGTTGTTCAGAATTTTTTTTGTTTGCCTGCATTGTGGTTACACACTCAAAAAAATCAGCTTTTAAAAGAAGAACCAAGTAAGAGGAATCTCCCAGGAGACAGGTTTCTACAGGGCTCTAATGCCCTAGTATTTCTCATAAGATAGAAGACTACAATAGAATTCAGGTTCTCAAGAGAGTGGTCAAATGGTGAAATGAAAATTAGAGCCTGTAAAGGCAGGGCACCAGAAGGTGAAGAAGGAGTCAGCCTGTTTGGGGCCATCTGTTCTGCTCCTTCCTCGAGGTAGTTGTGAGAAAGTTCTGTGGTAAGATAGCCCCCAACAGCCCCCACTGGTGTATGCAATTTATATAACCTCCTGCCCTTGAGTGTGGACAGAACCTGTGACTATGGTAGGATATCACTCCTATGACTAGGTTTCTAATCATTTGTCTTTAAGATAATCCAAAGGGAAATTATCTAGCTGGGCTGGACCTAATCACATAAATTCTTAAAAGGGACTGAGCCCTACAGGAAGGCAGAGACATATGCCCATGTTAGCCAGGAACTACTGGTGGTATCTAAGAGGTAAGAGTGGTCCCTGGACAACAGCTAGCAAGAAAATGAGGACCTCAGTCCTACAACTAGAATTCTGCCAACAATTGGAATGAGCCTTGAAGGAGAACCAAACCTCAGATTAGGATTGTAGCATTCTCAACTATAATGTGCCCAGACTTCTGACTGCTGGGAACAGAAATAACAGATGGGTGCTGGTTTTTGTTTTTTTTTTATCATAGAACCTTTATTATTTTTTCTTCTAAATTTTTAAATATTACATAGCATCCATCTTTTAGTTATGATACCATTTACTGACATTTAAAATGTATCTTCATGGAGCCCCTGGGTGGTTCAGTTGGTTGGACTCCCATTCTTGATTTTGGCTTAGGTCTTGGTCTCAGGGTAGTGAGATCGATCAGTGAATCAGGCTCCTTGGTGAGCAGGGAATCTCCTCATTCCTCTTCCTCCCCCTGCTTGTGTGCATGTGTACGTGCATGTTCTCTCTCTCTCTCTCTCTAAAAAAAATGAATCTTTTTTAAAAATAAAATAAAACATATCTTCATTTACAAATATTTTATGTTTTATCTATGGAACAGATTTTTTAATGGGTGCTGCTTTAAGCTGCTAAATTTGTGGTAATTTTTTTATGTAACAATGGAACAGTCTACTAGTAGAATTTTTTTGTTAGAGGATCTCATTGGATTATGAGAATCCCCAGTAGATCCAGTCCTAATAACCCATTATGAGATCTAGAGGCTTTGTAAGTGGGGAAAAAAGGGTCAGTTTTGGGGGGGTGCATAATTTCTACCTATCACATGTCCTCCAAACCAAATAACTTAATCTTTCCCTTGTTGAATCTAAACTTTGTCATATAGTACTCCTCACTGGTATAATTTTTAGGAAAAAAACTAAAACAAAACCCAAAAACCTCACCTCTCCTTTAATATTATACTTAAGTATTTACATTTGTTAGTGCTTCTTAAAATTTTCAAAATCTAAGGAATCATTAGCATTCTAGCAAATAACATTTTATACTACTTAGAGATCAGGAGCTATACATTAAATAATGTATAACACAATACTTTTCTCATTTTTAAAAAAATATTTTATTTATTTGACAGAGATCACAAGTAGGCAGAGAGGCAGGCAGAGAAAGAGAGGGGGAAGCAGGCTCCCCGCTGAGCAGAGAGCCCGATCCCTGGACCCTGTGATCATGACTTGAGCTGAAGGCAGAGGCTTAACCCTCTGAGCCACCCAGGAGCCCCTTATTTTCTCATTTAAAAAAGAAAACATTGCCTTAGAGAAATGCCATACCTGGAATAAGTTCTCCATCTGGCCTCCATCTCTAGTTTCCTGTTTATGTTTACCATAATTGTGCTGCCAACTAAGTGCATAATTCAGGGGGAAAAGTCCCAGAGTAACATTCTGGCCATTAACACCTTGCTGTTGGTGGCCCTCACGTTTATTATATATTTAATTATGGGATACAATAAAAGGGTAAAGTTAGTCTTCAGATCATCTTGCTCTAACCCAGAAGTAACTTCAGAAGTGTGTGCACACTTTATGTAATCTAGGATGGAAAGACTTATCTAATCCAAGATGGAAAGACTCTTTCTACTCTACTTAGTTATCTTCTTAGGATTTAAAAATATTCCATCTGCTTTCTGCCACCACTTCACTGAATTTGCCCTTGTTAAAGCTATCTCTGACCTACTTGCCAAGCGTCCAGGAGGCTCATCCTTTGTCACTTCCCCCTCACCTTTTAGTACTGTTGACCACCCCCACTTTGAAATGGAGTCCTAACACGAGTTTGTGTTTTGATAATAGATCAAAAACAATGTCATGTTCATTGTTTCTTACTGACCTTCTTTATCCGTGGCCCTCAGGAGACTGACTCCATCCTGACTTCATTCAAATAAAGAGTTTCCTTGCACTTTGTTTAAAAGAGGAAACTCTCTGTAGTAATACAACTCCCAGAACACCCCTCACCAACGCCATCCCTAAAGGGGTGTGTCTTATGGTGCAAAACTGCTGAAAGTCCCAGACTTGAATTACACAATCAGATTCTGGGACAGTGAAAGACTTTTTCTTTCAAATTCCTACTTCCTGAAACCGAGGCTGTTTATGAGAAACAGTGTATTTCAGGGAGATTACACTAAAATTAACCTTTTTCCGAGTCAGATTTGCTGGTCTTAAAAGTGTTTATCCTCTTCTTCGAGACAAAGGTGAGTATCAGCCTTTAAATGACAAAACAGTAGATGTGGATACAAAAGATGGCATAATGTATAAGAAAGTATTTTTTCTGAACTGTGACCTTGTTTCAACTTCCTGATCTCGTCTACATTTAATAACTTTAAAGCTCTAAAAATACTTGCACTTCCAAAAAATGCCCCAGAAGGGGGGTGAGGGGTGGGAAGGGGAAGGAGCAACAGACTTCGGTTACTGGGGAAAGGAAAAAGGAACCTGTTTTTTAGAAGTTTTGTTTTGTTTTGCTTTGTTTTTTATAGAAGGTTTTAGTAACAAAGTCCTTATGTCAGGTAGCTTGCTATTGAACATCTGGCTTTGTCACTGAATTGAGGTGTTTGATTAAAGCATTAAAAGAGATGGGATTGGGACACCTGGGTGGCTCAGTCGGTTAAGCGGCTGCCTTTGGCTCAAGTCATGATCCCAGGGTCCTGGGGAGGGACCCAGAAGCAGGGTTCCCTGCTCAGCGGGGAGCCTGCTTCTGCCTCTGCCTGACTCTCCCTCTGCTCGCTCTCGCCCTCTCTCTCTCTGTCAAATAAATAAATAAAACCTTAAAAAAAAAAAAAGGTGGGATTACTTACATGAAAAATTAACCCCAGGACTTTTGCCTGGAGCACATAGGTAATCATAACAGAAACTATCACTTGTACGATGACCTCAGTGATTGTGCCAGGAAACAGATAAGAGTGGAGAATGACTCTTTTTGTTTGGGAAGAACTGACGGGAATTCTGGGTGTGGTGAAGCATTATATAGACAGAAAGCATCTAGAAAAATTAAATTACTTCATGCTTTATGCAAAGGAGTCTTTTCATTAACAAATTTTATCATTTGGAATTAGGGCTCTAAGACTCACTTGGAAAGCCACAAATTGTGAGCTTTAGAATAGGTTGGGACTTGCAGGTGGGCAGAAAGGAGGGGATTTATGTGGCAACATAATGGCACCACTGTAATATTTGCTTCTAGCTCTCGCTGCCTTTTCTTTTCTTTTTACTTAGTGCAGCTAGTGCTTTTATGAGACGCAATCTCTGCTTTTGGCTGATACTTCATTGTTAAGAACCTTTTAAATTCCTTACACATAATCACTGCTGCTGTTCAAGTCTACACATGATACTTCAGCATAGTCTCCATGCTCCTTTGTTTCTCCTATTTCCTCCTTTGCCTCGAATACATTTTTAGTATTGAACTATATAGAGCATTTGTAATTGTACTACGGGAGCTGTGCACCCCTGTCTACATGGGGTGTCAGCAGATTACATGTATGGTGAGCACAATTTTGGATAGGGCTGGGTGTAGGTTCACTTACCACCTGAGAGACACACCAGACCTAAACAAATGTCAAGTCAAATCTTTATATCCAGTGACCAAAATCATTTACTTCTCTCTTTCCACCTCCCCCTTCCAAACTCTGTCAACTTGCAGCCTCAAGAGAAACAAAACACTTAAAAGTATTCTGGCAGTAATTTTACTTTCCACTTCAAATATCTTTTGAATTGGAGTTGAAGGAATTCAAGGTCTTCCCTCACAAGACACCAGAATGTTATAGTATCCTTCACTGGCATGAGTAAGGTTAGGGTGGCTGGTGATGGGGGCAGCAAAAAATGTACAAAGAGTAGAGCAACAGGCAGGAGACAGTTTATTCACTCTCTAAAGGAAGATAAGGGCCGGACATCAAGACAGATGGCAGCCTGAGTTTCTATTAGGTTGGGCTTTTTGAGGGATTTTAAAGGATGTGTGAGGGTTTCAGCTATGCCCGTGGGGGTGGGGTGTGTGTGACATGACTCTTGGCCAGGTAGAGCGGGAGGTGACAGGTATCTCCAGGAGCTCTCTCCAGGGCTTGTCCAGGATGTGCATTGTGGTCAGGCCAGAGAAGAGTATGTTTTGTAGTGGGGTCTATTTTCTGAGAATAAAGCGTACCATGACATAGAAAAACAGAGTGAGGGCCAGGTATAAACAGCTATGAGTTTTGTCTGTAAGATTGGTTGGGGAGGGGGCTTTAAATAGATTCCTTTCCAGAAGGGAGCCAATAATTACTTTAAATATATATATATATATATATACATAATTATTTTTAGAGCCATATGTAAATCATGATGGATGTTATAAAATCTCACATGAAATAATACTGTATAATGAGCGCACCTGACATATTACGCTCTAACAATCTCCCCTTGAGTCCTATGTGATCTAAATTTGGGTTTAGAACCTGTAATTTTCTTTAGGAATAAGTGTATTCATTTCAAAATATTTTCTGAAACTGTGGTTCCTCCCATTTCAAAAGAATTTCACTGACCCCTTTCCCTGAACACAGTACACTGACTACTTTTACTGTCCCTTAATCTATTTCAGAGGATGATAGCTTTTTAGCATAAAATGTTCATTGAAAATGCTTTCCTGAAATTTTAAGTGCCTAAGTTTTGGAGAATTTTCATAGGAATGTGCATTCAAACTTTTGATGTAAACTCATGCCATATTTTTGTTATTGTATCTGTTGCCTCTCTATAAAAGGGAGTCTGTTTCTTATTATTGACAGTGACATCAATTTTTGCAGGATATTGTGGCTTCCTGTGTTCATAGAGTTCTGTGAGATAGACAAATTAAAAAGTAAGAATGTTATCTGGTGCCACCATTCTATGTGTAAGGAACAGAAAGAGATGATCATAGCTTTAATATCAGTTATATATTAATACAGTTTTCTCAAAGTATGGTGTACAAACTACTGATTTTAGCTGGCATATATTGAAACTTTGAAAATTTGAATTTTATCTTTGGTTTAATGTGAATTAAAACTATAATTAGCTCGAGACATCTAGGTGGCTCAGTCGGTTAAGCAACCGACTCTTGATCTCGGCTCAGGTCATGTTGTCAGGGTGGTGGGATGAATCCTGGTGTTAGGCTCTGCACTCAGGGCAGAGTCTGCTTGCGATTCTCTCTCTCCTTCTGTCTCTGCCCACCCCCCTGCTTGCATGTGCTCTCTCTAAATAAGTAAATAAATAAATAATTTTAAGACCAAATAATTAACTCATAAAATTTATGATTTAATTAATATTATTGCTCAGGAAGATGTTAAGTGAAAAGAAAGTAAGGTGTTTACTACTGATTTTAAGGAAATGAGGAATTACTCTCACAGGTAATATGCAGATATGGTAAAAATTATGAAGAGGGAATGTAAATGGCTAAAGTTTTGGAAATATTGAACTAATGTGTTTGATAAGTGGATATTTTCTAAATCACTGTAGAAATTTGAACCTCACTGGTCCTTGATTACATAGCTCAATTGATAATAACAATCTGTTAAATTCCATAATTACAGATGTACAAAATAGTTGATAAAAAGTGCTTTATCATTTTATCATATCTTCAGTCCTCATGAATTGCCATAAAATTGAAGGAATATAGAAGGTAACCAGTATTTTTTGAAACAAGAATCATAGAGAGGATAGGGGCATCTGGGTGGCTCAGTCATTTGGGCAACCAACTCTTGATTTCCACTCAGGTCTTGATCTCAGGGTCATGGGACAGGCCCATGCTGGGCTCTGCACTCAGCGTGGAGACTGCTTAGGATTCTCTCCCTCTCCCTTTGCCCTTTCCCCGGCTCTCTCTGTCTAAAATAAATAAATCTAAAAAAAAAAAAAAAATTGGAGAGAGGGTGAATCAACCCCAAACAAGCACTATAGTTCTATTCTTCCTGTTTTCCCACACACTGATATCTTTGCAGGGCGGAGAGGGGTGGTATGGGCTAAAGGGTGGGAGAGGAGGAGGGAACCATGAGTATCATCTAGGTCAAGGGTCATTAATGTATCATGAAGTATGCCAATGGTCCTTAAAAAAATGATCATATTGGTCATTTCTTTTAGGGAATCCATTCTAGGGAGGATATAATTCTTAATATGGAGAAAATTCACAAAGATGTTTATCATAAAGGTATTTATGGTAACAACAAATTATAAGCATTCTAACAAAAGGGAAAGGTCAAGCAAATTATAGTACAGTAGTCCCTCCTTTATCCATGGTTTTACTTTGCACTGTCTCCATTTCCTGCAGTCACCACCACCAGAAGCAGACGATCTTTTCTGACACTTCGTCACATGCCTGCCTTGTTCACCTGACTTCATCTCCTCACATAGGCATTTTATCAGCTCACATCACCACAAGAGAAGAACGTGAGTACAGTACAGGCATATCTCTTTTTATTGTGATTGCTTTATTGTGCTTTACGGATACTGAGCTTTGTATAAACAGAAGGTTTATGGCAACCTTGCATGGGGCAAGTCTGCCAGTGCTGTTTGTCCAAGAACATTTGCTCACTTCATGTCTCAACGTCACATTTTGGTAATTCTCTCAAATGTTTCCACCTTTGTTGTTATTGTTATGTGTGCTATGGTGACCTGTGATGAGTGATTACAACAACTTACGAAAGCTCAGATGATGATTAGCATTTTCTAGCAATAAAGTATTTTTTCATTAAGCTATGTACATTTTTTAGACATAATGCTATTCCACACTTAACAGACTAAAGCATGGTGTAAACGTAACTTTTATATGTACAGGAAAACCAAAAACGTTTATTTGACTCACTTTATTGCAATATTCACTTTGTGGTGAATAACCCAAATATCTTCAAAGTATGCCTGTACAGGAGTGCCCGGGTGGCTCAGTCGGTTAAACATGTGCCTTCCGCTCAGGTTGTGATTCCAAGGTCCTGGGATCGAGACCTGCATTGAGCTCCCTGCTGGGCAGGGAGCCTGCTTCTCCTTCTTCTCCATACTTGTGTGCGCACGCGCTCTCTCTCTCTCCCCCTCTCTCTCTTGCTATCTTTGTCTCTCTCTCTCTCAAAAAAAAAAAAAAAAAAGGTATGCCTGTACAATAAGGTATTTTGAGAGAGATACTACATTCACATATGTTTTATTACAGTATGTTGTTATTACCATTTTATTATTATTGCTGTTAATCTCTTCCCGTGCCTAATTTATAAATACATACTTTATGTATGTATATATGGAAAAAAAATACGGTTTATATTGGGTTCAGTATGGCTTCAGGCATCCATGGTCTTGGAATGTATCCCCCAAGGATGGGGGGGTGACGGCTATGGTATATCTGTAAAACAAGGTGAAGAATAGTACCAGCATAGAAAATACTTAGTGAAAAACAGATTCAGGATCAATTAACTATTATACTTACAACTACACAATTCATATACAAAATATAGAAAGATATATATAAATTTACAAATATTCTAAAAGTGGTTGTTGTCTTACAGTGTTAAATTAATTGTTCCTTTTCCTTTTTCTTTGTCTGTATATTTATTTTTATATTGACTTTTTATATTACTATATAAAATAGTAATATATATTATATAACATACTTGTATTACTTTTTGACATAACTAATAGAATATGTTAAATAAAACTATGCTGTTGCCTAGTTAAAAACAACTGTGCAGTCTTTGAAAAATAAATCTTACCTTTCCTTTATTTGGCATATAAATAACTAGCTGTCTGAAAAAGAGAGGACTGAGTCTCAGTGCTAGAGAGAATGGGCATAGCAGAGTCAGAGAACATAGATGAACATATCCATTGAAACACTTACTCTCAGTTGATTTTTCTTGCATTGATTGCTTCAGTCTCAACCATGGTTTTTACTGCAGTCAACTTATTCTTTTGAAGAAAGGAAAAAAGGAAGAAAAGAGGTGTGGAAACTTTACATGATATGCATGCTAATAATTTCCTAATTAGTTTCTCATTCTTTTGGATTCCCATAAACTGGAGTTGTACATTTATGTCTATATGTGTTATACTTAACATTCATTGTTGCCATATCTTTGCATATACTCCTAGCACCCCTCAAAGTATATTGTGTCACTGGCTTACCCAGGAAACTTTGCTTAGAATCTTAACCCTAGCATATCTAGTTACTGTGATACATTCCCCATGAGTGCATTATAAGCACTAAAAAATATGAAAAATTTTCAACAAAATTCTTGTCCGTTCATAAGTGATTTTCTTTTCTATAAAAAAGAAAATGCTTAGGTCCTCATCACATGTCCTTTTATTTGACCACTTTTTCAGAAGAACTTAATCTCTGATTGTAGTTTGGATGCTGCAGATCATCATTTCCCAAGATAACTGTATTCCTACCCAGAAATTTGCTTCCCTAAATCCTGCCCCATGTTATTGTGAGGGATAATAAAATGTGAGTGAATAACATCTCTGAGATATTACTCAGTCAGGTTTGATTCACATCTCCAAAAGTTGCAGGTTCTTTAATAAGAAACATTTGAAGCCTTTTGAGCCCAGATTCCCCGGGCCACGTCCCACCTCCCCTCTTCCCCAGTGGGCCAGAGAATTGGGTGGAGGACACCAGGAACTAGGTGGAGCTTCTAAAGGCACAGCTTGCCAGGCAGCTAAGAAGCAGACAGAAACAACCCTATACCGTCAATTCCAGGCTGCAGGCTCCAGCCTCTTAATGTCGATGTGGCAAAGCATTTCATCTTTGTAGTTCTTCTTCAGGACTTTTTTTTTTTTTTAAGATGTTGTTTATTTGGGGCGCCTGAGTGGCTCAGTGGGTTAAAGCCTCTGCCTTCGGCTCGGGTCATGATCTCAGGGTCTTGGGATCGAGCCCCGTATCGGGCTCTCTGCTCAGCGGGGAGCCTGCTTCCTCCTCCCTCCCTCTCTCTCTCTGCCTGCCTCTCTGCCTACTTGTGATCTCTGTCTGTCAAATAAATAAATAAAATCTTTAAAAAAAAAGATGTTGTTTATTTATTGGCAGAGAGAGACACAGGGAGAGAGGGAATACAAGCAGGGAGCGTGGGAGAGGAGGAAGGCAGGCTTCCCGCAGAGCAGGGAGCCTAACATGGGGCTCAATCCCAGGACCCAGGGATCATGACCTGAGCCAAAGGCAGATGCTTAATGACTGAGCCACCCAGGCACCCCTCCTTCAGGACTTCTAGAAGCATATTCTTTAAGTATATATCCACTCAGTAAAATGACCTCTCATTACTTTATTCAAATCCAAAGGTGATTTTTAGACTTCATCTTTCTCTGTCTTTGCAATTTTGACACTGTTGACTTGTGTGAATTTTCTTTTTTGGTTTCCATATCACCGTGCATTTCTGACTTCGTTCCTACTTCTCTGGCTGCACTTCCTTTTTATATGCTCTTTCTCTGCCCACGTCATATACTGCATTGTGCTCTCTGCCTCCTCTCTCTCTTGCGTGTTCACATTGGATGAATGCCTGTTGCTGCACTTGTACCAGCTTTCACTAAAGGTCCTGCGGTTCTTCTTGCAGAGTTCTGGACTCACATCCAGGTGTAAACATCTATTACAAGGTATCTGTATTCTACATCCTGCAGATCAATGCACATTGAGCATTTTCAACACTGGATTCATTTACCACCTCCATGAGCATTTTTTACTATCGGTATCTGGCACTAAAAGCCGTGGACTTGCTCAAGCTAAACACTTGGGGCTCTCCTAGACCCCTTATTTCTTAATCAGTAATATCTAATCAATTTTGAAATGACATTGATTCCATTTCTTAAATGTCTTTGGAAACTACCCGTATCTATGTATTCCTGCTTTAGGCCCTCAAGATCACATAGTGTATCCTGATCTCCTCAGCCTCTAGCCTTTGTCCTATTGGACAAGATATTTCCAAGGGCCCAGAGCATTCTTCTACCCCAGAACTTTTTTGCAGTAACCATTTTGGAAAACAAAGTCTGTACCTTTTATCTCTGAATTCCCATTACCCATTGGGCTATTATGCAATAGCCCAATGCATGACACACTGTAGATATCCAATATGGATTTGCTATATAAGTAAAATTTCATGGATTCCTACTTCTCTGCCCTATTTCTTTTGTTTAAATGAGACTTACCACAACTTAACGCTCTCTAACTCACAAAGGACATAGTTTTTCTCCAGAATTAAAATTTTTTTTAAAAATCCATCAACTCAACACTTGAAGAATTACATCTGCTTTCCCACACACATAATGATGTCTACTCAACGAGAGGCAGTAGAAGGTTGAAATATTTGACAAGTTGTGGACCCTGCCAAATGTGTCTTCTAATTTGTTTTTTTTTTTTTAATCTGATAATAGCTCTTTTGTGTGAGATGACATACTTGTCAGACGAGATTTTCCTCATCTGTGTCTATAGTAGCTACAGAAGTGTCCGCCCTTCAAGGAGGTTCTGGCCCGACTCCAGTCTCTTCCATCCTGCTGTATCTGGATCATGCCTGTCCTAGACACAATGTGAGGGACCTTTTCCTTAGATAAGATGGGATAAAGGTAAACACACCAGGATGAAGTTTGGTTACTGGGATTCATCATTTGTGTTAGGTAGGATTAAAGAGGGAGGCAGAGAGGTGAGACTGTCTAGTTCCAAAATAAGGCTGAAAGAAAATCAGAAGATAATACATGCAAAAAGCATCCCTGAGTTAACCATAAGCCTTGAGTGGAAAGGAAGTGCCACTAACATATGCACAGTGTCACAATGCTTGGTTAAATCACTTCTGACTACACCTAGCTACCTCAATTGAGAGGCAAAAATCAGACTGCTCAATAATTGTCAAAGAATACTTAGTTTAGGGGCGCCTGGGTGGCTCAGTGGTTTAATCCTCTGCCTTGGGCTCAGGTCATGATCTCAGGGTCCTGGGATCGAGCCCCACATCGGGCTCTCTGCTCAGTAAGGAGCCTGTTTCTCCCTCTCTCTCTGCCTGCCACTCTGCCTACTTGTGACCTCTCTCTCTGTCAAATAAATAAATAAAATAAAATAAAAAAGAATACTTAGTTTAATTTTGAAAACTTACGCTTTTAAGTACTTTATTATAAATATGAAGATATATGTATATATAATAAAATATTTATATAAATATTTAACTATGCAAAGAAACAATGATATCAAAATGTTTATAGTGCTTATGTCTTAGTGGTACTTTGGGTAATTCTTATTTTCCTTTTTACCATATTTTTTCTCCACACTTTTAAAATAACACCATTTTGTGTTCATTATAATGAAATGTTTCAAAAAATCTAGATCTTTAGGGGCACCATGGTGGCTCGGTGGGTTAAAGTCTCTGCCTTCTGCTTGGGTCATGATCCCACGGTCCTGGGATCGAGCCCCACATCGGGCTCTCTGCTCGGTAGGGAGCCTGCTTCCCCCTCTCTCTCTGCCTGCCTCTCTGCTTGCTTGTGATCTCCGTCTGTCAAATAAATAAATAAAATCCTAAAAAAAAAAAAATTAGATCTTTAAAAATACATCAGAGGGGGTGGCTCAGATGGTTAAAAATACATCAGAGACCACTATGGTACAATCTTCAAGACTTTCATGACTTAGATACTTCGTGATGGAGGCTACTGGAAGATATCCAGTAGACTGGTAATACCTTTCACTTGCAAGCCAGAAGCCGCCAAGTATGAAAAAGCAAGTTACAGTGAAAGGAAAGAAAAGCACTACTTATTATGCAACACAGGTTACAGAAGTCTTACAGTATCTCAACACAGTCTTTCCCCAAATCACAGTTGTCAAGGAAAAGATTTTTGACCACAGCTGTACATACACAACGTGTGAAAGTCTGAGGGAACATGAAGGAATTAGGAATTTCTCCTGGCCAAGTTTTCTCCAAAAGATATATCCCTTCAGAGGGGGGGGGGAAGTGTGGGGTGGGGGGACAAACCATAAGAGACTCTTAATGGTAGAGAACAAACTGAGGATTGATGAAAGGAGGTGGGTCAGGGGATGGGCTAGATGAGTGATGGGTATTAAGGAGGGCACTTGTTATGATGAACACTGAGTATTGTATGTAAGTGATGGATCACTGAACTCTATTCCTGAAACCAATATTGTACTGTAGGTTAACTCACTAGAATTTAAATAAAAATTTGTAAGAAAAAAAATATCTATATATCCCTTCAGGTCACCCTATCTGCTCCCATTCAGCCTATTCTGAATGCACAGCTCAACTAAGACCTGGCCTTTCATTTCACTTTCCCGGAAAGGTAGAGACCTTAGCTGAGACCCGTTTGAAGTTCAAAGTGGGCATGTTGAGAATGTGATGCTTACTGGGTATCCAAGGGCAGATATCCAATAAACAGTTGCAAATATGCATCTGAAAATTTCAAGAGAGAAGTTTGGGACTCAGGAACATGAGTTTCCTCTATTCTCTTATCTGGATGTTTCAAGGAGCAATCATGCAACAATGCCTATGACATTATGCAGGAAATAAAGAGTAGAGATTATGCCTTATTCTGTTCATTCTCTTCTTATAATAAAGTCCTCTGTGTTCGATATTATTTTAAACTGGAAAGTTCTAAATTAGAAATGGATCAGAATCTATGAAAATCTATTTTGGGTGTTTTCATATGAAGCTAAATTAGAAATGGATCAGAATCGGGGCACCTGGGTGGCTCAGTGGGTTAAGCCTCTGCCTTCGGCTCAGGTCGTGATCTCAGGGTCCTGGGATCGAGCCCCACATCGGGTCCTCTGCTCAGCAGGGAGCCTGCTTCCCTTCCTCTCTCTCTCTGCTTGCCTCTCTGCCTGCTTGTGATTTCTCTCTGTCAAATAAATAAATAAAATCTTAAAAAAAAAAAAAGAAATGTATCAGAATCTATGAAAATCTATTTTGGGTGTTTTCATATGAAACTTTTGAATTAATTCATTTTCCTAATTATATAGCTACACATAGTCATTGTAGAAATTATGAAAAGAAGGGGGAAATAATTGAAAAGTATCACTGAGAGCCAAGACTCTTAATATTTTGGTGTATTTTTTTCTGATTATGTTTCTGCCATTTTTAAAAATTGTGGTGAGGTGCACATAAAGTTTGCCATCATAATCATTTTAAGTGTACAATAGAGTGGTGCTAATTTACATTCACACTCTCATGCCCCATCACTCCCATCTATCCACAGACTTCTTTTCATCTTGCAAAACTGAAACTCTGTACCATCAAACCATAGTTTCTCATTCCCTCCCCTCGCTCTCCTCTTGCAAACACCATTCTACTGTCTGTCACTATGACTTTGACGACTCGAGTACCCTCATGCAAGTAGCATCGTGCAATATTGTCTTTAGTGACTGGCTTATTTCACTTTGTATAATGTCCTCAAATAGCGTGTGTCAAAATTTCCTTTTTAAGGCTGAATAATATTCCATTTATGTATATACTACATTTTGTTTATTCATCTGTTGACGAGGGCATAAGTTCCTTCCATCTTTTGGCTACTGTAAATAGTGCTGTTATGAACATGGGATACAGATGTCCCTGAAAGTTCCTGCTTAGGGTTATTTTGGACATGTTCTCAGAAGTGGGATTCCTGGATCATATGATAATTCTATTTTTAATTTTTCTGGAAATACCATGTCTTCCATAGCAGTTGTACCATTTTCTGTTCCCACCAACAGTGTGCTAAGATTCCAATTTTCCACATCCTGGCCAATACTTTTTAAATTTTCTTTCTTTCCTTCTTTCTTTCTTTCTGTCATGTAGCCATCCCTGTGGGTGTGAAGTGGTTTCTCATTGTGATTTTTGTTTGCATTCCCTATTAGTGATAATGAGCATCTTTTCATGTACTTATTGACCATTTGTATATCTTCTTTCAAGAAAAGTCTATTCAAGCCCTTTGCTATTGATTAAATTAGGTTGTTTGTATTTTTACTGTTGAGTGGTATGAATTCTTTATATATTCTGGACATTAACTTTTTATCAGGTATATGATTGGCAAATATTTTTCTATCCCATGGATTTCCTTTTCACTCTGTTTAATGTGACCTTTGATGCACAGAAGTTTTTAAAATTTTATGTAGTTCAATTTATTTGGGGTTTTTTGTTTGTTTGTTTCTTATCTGTGCTTTTGAGATCATACCCAAGAAATCACTGCAAAATTCAGTATCATAAAGATTTTCCTCTGTTTTTTTTTTCCTAAGGCTTTTATAGTTTTAGGCTCTGTGTTTTTGAGGTGGTTGTTTTTTTAGATTTTTATTTATTTATTTGACAGAGATCACAAGCAGGCAGAGAGGCAGGCAGAGAGAGAAGGAGGGGAAGCGGGCTCCCTGCTGAGCAGAGAGCCCGATGTGGGGCTTGATCCCAGGACACTGGGATCATGACCTGAGCCGAAGGCAGAGGCTTTAACCCACTGAGCCACCCAGGTGTCCCAAGTTGGCTTTTTTAATGGTGTAAGGTAAGGGTCCAACTTTATTCTTTTGCACATGCATATCCAGTTTTTCCAATGCCATTTATTGAAAAGATTGTTCTTTCCCCCATTGAATGGTCTTGACATCCTTTTCAAAAATCATTTGACTGTATAATGAAGGTTTATTTCTGGGCTATCTCTGCTATTTCATTGGTCTGGGTATCTGTTTTTATGCCTGTACCACACTGTTTTGATAAGTGTAACTTTGTAGAAAGTTTTAGAATTAAGAAGTGAGAGATCTCCAACATTGTTCTTCTTTTTCAACATTGCTTTGACTATTTGGCTATTCAGCATTTTTTTAGATTTTATATGAATTTTAGGATGGATTTTTTCTATTTCTGGAAAAAACTTTATTGATCTTCATTGACTTTTTTTTAAAGATTTTATTTATTTATTTGACAGAGAGAGATCACAAGTAGGCAGAGAGGCAGGGCAGAGAGAGAGGAGGAAGTGGGCTCACCTGCGGAGCAGAGAGCCTGATGCGGGGCTCGATCCCAGGACCCTGAGATCATGACCTGAGCCGAAGGCAGCGGCTTAATCCACTGAGCCACCCAGGTGCCCCTTCATTGACCTTTTTTTAAACATAACAGCTATCACACTGTGTGGACAATGTGATATTCTGCTTTTTTTCCTTAACATTATATTTATCTTATTATTAAAAATAAACATTACTTCTTAGGGCACCTAAATGGCTTAGTTGAGTGATCGGCTCTTGATTCCAGCTCAGGTTGGGATCTCAGGGCTGTGAGATCAAGCCCAGCATGTGGGCCTGCAGTGGGTGTGGCATCTGCTTAAGATTCTCTTTCTCCTTCTCCCTCTGCCCCTCCCCCCCTTGAAAAAAATAAAAAACAAATAAAAATAAATAACCATAACTTCTTTAAATTTAAATACTTTGTAAACATACTTTACAATGACTACATAAAGGAAAATGTACAAATGGAAGTATAACTGAAAGATTAGAAATTTTTATTTCTAATTAAAGATTAGAAAAATTAGAAAAATTTATACCTCAAATTATGTGACTTGTATATGCATTAGATACTATAAACATAGAAGTGGGAAAAATTTGATTCAACGTTGTAATTCTTATATTATTTTTGACCAACTACAATTCTGGGATTCATTTATTTACTTAGCAAACTTTACTGAGCCTTATAGTTTTTCAAGCCCTGGAAACCTAGACATAAATTTGATATGATCTTCACCCTCAGCGAAAGGGAACAAATACTAAAATTTTGTGAAAATCTAGTATGTGTCATGAGTTTTCACTTTCTATTTTAATGTTTGCCTTAATCTAATGGGGAAGTGGTCTTAATCCCATTTAGAGATGGGGAAAATAATGTTCATTTCAGAAAGGCTGAAGCCACCTGTCCGAGGTGACACAGAGTGAGTGGCAGGGCTGGGACACAGCTCAGGGCTAACTGCTTCCAAAACTCATGCCCTTTTCCCTCTTCCTAGTTGCCTTTTGGCACTTAGGACCTCGAACAAGAGACAATACATACAGCTAAATGTAACATGAACAAAACGCTGTTATAGCTATTAATTGTGCTGGAAGGGAGTCAACAAGGGCTTTAGAGAAATAACATTACAATTTAAGACTCGAAACCTGAGAATTTCATTAGCTACAATGGGGAGAGCAGCATTCACTGACTTATCCATTCACAAACCTGCACTGAGCTTCTACTGTGTGCTAGTCCCCCAGGTAGCTCCAGCTGTGCTCCAAAGACTTGAAAGGGAATAAGTGTGACACTGACCACCCTCAGGAGCCAGTCTCTTGGGAGACTAGTAGGTAACTGACAAATGACAGAGCCTTGCACCAAGTTCTGCCACAGAGTCAAATACAGAGTTCTGGGGGCCACGCTTCCAGGGTACTCAGGCCAGAAGCTATGCTGTGTTGCAAGTGTGCTGAGCACGGCAGACTGGTTTCTCCATGCCAAGTTCAGATGCTTGCACTTAATTTGATAGGCAACAGCAAGTCAGCAGAAATTTTTAAGCAGGGAAGTGACAAGGTTAATTCTGATTTTAAAAAGCTATCTGGGGACGCCTGGGTGGCTCAGTTGGTTAAGCGGCTACCTTCGGCTCAGGTCATGATCCCGGCGTCCTGGGCTCGAGTCCCACATTGGCCTCCTAGCTCAGCGGGAGCCTGCTTCTCCCTCTGCCTCTGCCTGCCACTCTGTCTGCCTGTGCTCACTCTCTCTGACAAATAAATATAATCTTTAAAAAAAAAAAAAAGCTATCTGGCAGCGTGTGAAGTACAGAGTGTAGAAACGTGGGAAGAGACAGGTGGCAAGACAACCCGTCTGGAGGCTAACGGTGCCAAATAGAGATGGAGAGGACCCCGTCCTGATAACAACAGAAGAGACTAGGAGAGTAGAGACCATATTTATAAGAAGATGGCAGAATTCGTGGACTGTAGGATGTATAGCGAGAATCAAGAGAACAGCATCTACAAAAGCTTCAGGTCATATATATGTTCAGAACCACTGCGTTGTTTACAAGTGAAGGACTCATTCAGCATTTTATAAATAAGTAATGAATTCTTGTTGAATTAACAGTATTCATTTTAAATATTTAGTCATTCTAAAACACTAATAGTTTAATATTTGTTTTTTTCTTCCAAGCAGTTTACACATAGCCTACAACGCTATTTACACTGTTAATTCTGTTAGCAAACTCTTCCTACATGGATAATATAAGTGAAATTTTTATCGTTGTTGTTATATTTAAACATAAATTTTGAGAAAATGGGTTAGATCATTTTTTTCTATAATGAAATGCAAAAGATTAATTGACTTTGGACTTTTTTCAGAAATGTGGTTCAGAAAAGGTCAGAAATGGTCAGGTAAATAATTTGCAACACTATTTTAATGTTTCACAAAAGTTTTCCATTTTCTTAGGTCATTATTAAGTCTTTTAATTTATTTGGTTCTTTTTCGTTTTGTAGAGCCACATTTGTTTTCATTAATAAGCAAAAATATACATCTGGTTAAAAGTGGAAATCTCTTGCGCCTGTGCTGTTATGTGTGACCAGAAGAGGGCGGCAGTGAGGCACTACAAAGAACGAACAGGCCCTTCAATTGCAGAGGCAGTTAAGACCATACTGTAAATGACCTAACCATCCGTTTGGGCTGACATCTTAATTAATTGATTCATTTTCTGAGCCAGAGATTATGACATAAATATTGTCACAGAATTTTCAGAACATCAGATGATGTCCTTATAATGCAACAGAGTAATAAATTTGTGGAAATTTCTGTTAAGATTGATGACCATTAATGCTAAGACATATTCTGAAAATTTTACATCAGAAGGGAAAAGATTAGAGGATGGATTAAAAGTAAACATGTTATTTCTTGTTCAAGAGCATAGGCAGAAAATTTAATAGTTTGCAAAGACAATAAAAGGAATCTTATTTACTTTGAACATTGCAGATACTCTTGAAATAAAAAGAAATATTTCCAATTTATCAAATATATGGTAAGCAAGCATAGGATTAAGCAACTAAGAGAGGTTTCCCAGATTCAGTAAATATCTCCTCTTATAATCAATTACTGAAAACAAATATATTTTGAGTACTTCATATGTGCTCGGAATTACTGCAGGCTATAGAAGGGATAAAACAGACAGGCCCTGCCCTATTGGAGCATATATTATAGTGGGGAAGAAAAACAAAAAGCAAAACCACAATTAATTCCTAGTTTTACAACTGAGAAAAAAATGAAAACCAGTCTACCACAGGGCCCCAAGTAAACTAGTTTACTTTCATTCTCAAAATTGGAAATTAACTAAAATTTAAAATTGCACTTAAGAACAACTCATTTGAAGTTCTTAATACCAATTTGTATCATGTATTTCCCTTAACAATAAATAAAATGGGTAAGGAGGAATTTACATATTGATAAAAATATCGTTACGTAAGAGTATTTGAGTCATTGATACACGGCAATAAAACACTGCCAATTAAGTGTCATAAAATGCCGCAAGCCTTCTCTGGTGGTCTGAATTTGATTAAACACCATGTCAGTCATCAGGCTGGCTCCAGCTGCAACTGAGAATCTGTCCTTACTTGATCCGCTCTACATCCTAGGTCCCAGACCTGGAGAACACTTGTGCAAATAGAATCCCCTACCTCCTCTTTTTCATTCATCTTCATTGGCATCTCTGACATCCCGGATTTCCAGTTTTCCCAGGTTATGAGCCCACTTGTAGGCCCTCCAGCCTTTCTCTGAGCAGGGACCCATTGGCTCAAAAGGTTATCTATATTTTTAAAGGCACTTTCGACTTTTGTTATGTTCCTTCCCTCCACTGTATACCCTTTCCAGATGTGGGTTGACTGAGACAGCCAGCCCCTCAGCTGACTCTGATGAGATCCATTACTGATGAACCATGGCTGGGCCCTCACTGATTCTTTTATTCATCCTTAATTGATTGTCTTTCTAATTCTGTACAGTCCCTGTTTCAATCTAGGATCCCCCTTTTCAAGCTAAACTCACTCCTGCCGCCCTACCTCACAGATCTCCATCTGTATGACTTAGGATACTGGGTTATCTGCGGTGAACTCTCAAATTTTCTCCTTCCCTTCTGCCTCCCAGAGACAATGTTCTCCCTTGTATCTAAGCCTTCTCCTTCTGACTTCTTAAACCAACCCCTTTTTAACTTCTCTTGTGATTTTTCTCATTCATATTCCCTCTTTCATCTTTTTTTCCTCTCTGTTCCTCTTTCTTTTCTTTCTCTCTCTCTCTCTTTTTTTTTTTTTTTTTTTTTTTGGCCTTCTGACATCTTCTTGGCCTACACACGTGTTCAAATCTAATGATTCCTATGAAATATTCATTTCTCCTGAGACCGTATTCCATCTTTCTCCTTCCCTTAACAGCAGTGCTTTTCAAAGTAGGAGTCCGTATTTATCCCTTTCACTTCCTTGTTTAACACTTGTGCATCCATTTCTTCTGGTCTTCCCTCTTCTGAAATGTCTATTTATGTGATCAACAAGAACTTTCCCACCACTTGATCTAGTCACCTCTTCCTAGTGGCTACTCTGGGTCTTCCTGTGGAACTTGTTGCCCATTGTCATGCCTCCACTGTTCTTTGTTCTCACATTTCTAGCTGTTTCTCTGGAGGCCAGTATATCATGATCTGGCTCCCGGGTAGAGGCATTCTCTAAAAGGCCATGCCTTCTTCAGATTCTACCTTTGCTTCTTTTAAGCTAGTGTAATGGCTTCTATTATTGCCACACCCCGCCCTTGTGGACGCACCCCAAATTCCTCTCCAGTCCTAATCTTTTTCCTTAGTTTGACTCACATTTCCCACCTCTTACAGAGAGCTTCATTTCTCTACAGGATTCATGGGTGCATCAAACAGACTGATCTGAACTCATCATCTCTCAGTGGTGCTCCTTGCACCCTAGACTACCTACCAGCTGATTCTGATCACGATCTGTGAGGTCCTTCCTCTTGCTCTTTGCTCCCCTCCTCACCCCATCCATCTGAAATGCATCTCTTCGTACCACTTTCCTTTTCCCCAGACCCTGCCTCTCCCATTTTCTCCATTTGTTGAAGTCCTATCCATTCTCCAGTTTAGTTCATATTTGGCCTTCTTAACAAACACTAGCTTAACTGACTCCCCCGTCCCCATTTTTCATCCATTCTTTGCTTGAAAGGCAACTACACCTGATCCCCGTCACTCTTATATTTGAGATACACATTCCTGTTTGTCACCTCTATTAAGCCCTGAGGCCTGAAACTGTTGAAACTGTGCCTTATTGATCGTTATATCCCTTGTAGGACCTGACACATAGGAGAAACCCTAGAAATTTCGGTTAATTTGCATTGTTGGAAGGGAAACCTCACAAACCTTAATTTTTTCAAAGATTTTATTTATTTATTTGACAGAGAGAAAGAGAACACAAGTAGGCAGAATGGCAGGCAGAGAGAGAGGGAGAACCAGGCTCTCCTCTGAGCAGGGCACCTGACATAAGGCTCGATCCCAGGACCCCAAGATCATGACCTGAGCTGAAGGCAGATGCTTAACTGACTGAGCCACCCAGGCACCCCACAAACCTTAATTTTTTAAAGAATTGTGAAGAACACGATATTTGTAATATGCAGGCTACACATTTGGGAGACTATAGGAAGTTAAAAAAAGGAAATTTACATCAAATATGGTTGACATTCTTGTCTCTGTCCTACTTCAGTTAAGGCAGATTTTTAGAGCATTACATAGAATTTCACTTTGTAAGGGAGTTTTTTTAGGAGTGAAGAAATTCTTGGAAATTAAGATTAAGTCTCAAGCTCTGGGATTTTATTTAACTATCTTTAGAGTTAATAAATTGACCTGCTACTGTTTCATGGATACTGACAAAAGACATGAGACTCTTGGGTCAAAGACAGAGGATGTTATTATTCAAGAGCACAGAAAGAAGCATGAGCATCATGTACACATTAGTTTCTCATGTCCTCCAAGTCTCAAAGGAGTGACGCTGAGCAGTCCAGGTGAATATGGGTAGGTTTGTGTTGCAGCCAATGAACATAGATATTGAGAAAGCTACTGCTTTTGTAACAAACCTGTTCTTGTTCCAGAGGGAGACATTACCTCATCCCTCAAGGTTGCTACAAATACAAACCTGATTAATTGCCAAGAGAGGAGGAATTTGGTGTGTATTCTTGACATACTCAGCAAGAACTTGTAGTGATGCCCACAGACCATGGTGGATGGCCTCTCCCAAAAGCATTCTGTGAGAATAAGACTTTTGATTATCTTAGTGCATCAGAGGGACTTAATAAATATTTGTTGAATCAAATTAATTAATTAGTGAGAAGAAGGGGAACCACAGAGGAATTTAAAAAGTCAAAAAGAGTGAATTCCTAAGGGAACAGTTCTAGATTTCAGATCTGATTAGGACTGGTATGAGGTGGTATCTCATTGTGGTTTGATTTGCATTCTCCTGATGATTGATGATGCTGAGCATGTTTTCGTGTGTCTTGGCCATCTGGATGTCTTCTTGGAAAAATGTCTATTTAGGATCTCTTCCCATTTTTTAACTGAATTGTTTGTGGTTTTTTGGTGTTGAGTTATATAAGTTCTTTATATATTTTGGATATTTACCCCTTATCAGATATATCATTTGCAAATATCTTCTCCCATTCACTAGGTTGTGTTGTACTAAAATTTTGTCTTTGAGCTAAGGATACTGAGATCTAGTTAGTTTCTGTTGAGGATTTCATTCAGGAGGTCATGTAAAGCCATGGTAAGTGGATCAAATAAGGATGATCTATAGAGAAGAATAGAACAGACCTTGTATGTTCTGTTTGCTTGTATACTCTTACAACCTGGCGTGGTCCCTGATACATAGTAGGCTCCTAGTAAGTCTTGCTGGAATGAATAAAACAGACTCTGGAGGGGGAGGGAGAGAGAGAAAGAGAGGGAGAGAGATTACTTTTGCTCCCAACAGCTTTCCATTCCTGACTGTAATCCCTCAAGAGGACTATCTGCATTTTCTGTCCTTATGTCCATGAGAGATCCTTGTGTCTATCCAATAAATTCCCCTTTCTGCTAAAGTTAGTTTGGGCATGTTATATTCCTTGCAGCTAAATTAAACCTAAGAATCTCTAAATATAAGGTTCCCAATCATTAGATTTTAAAGTCTTCTCATCACCAGGGAGCTGTGGTTCCCCCATGCAAGTCAGAAATCTTGATGGCTTGTCCAGAAATCACTGAATTCCAGAAGTAATCATGCCTCTACTTTGCTTAAGTGTACCTCACATTTTTGGGACAAGGAAAAGAATACAAACTCAAATTCACCTGAAAATAAAGAAATTACCTCCAAAAATAGAGTTTGGTGATCTTTTTTTAAAAAGCAACTTCTCAGGGCACTTGGCTGGCTCATTCAAAGAAGCATGTGACTCCTAATCTTGGGATCATGGGTTTGAGCCTCATCTTGGCTGTAGAGGTTACTAAAAAAAAGATTTTTTTCTAAACTTAAAAACAAAAGTGACCTCTGAAGAAAAACTCCAGAAACTGCAACTTGAAGATCCTTTTGTAAAGAGGGCTGGGCCTTAGGCATTATTGATTGAATGTGACTTTATTTAAGGTCCACAGGGAAGATTAGGCATGACCTGGAGACACCTGCCAACCTAAGCTCTGGGAAGAGTAGCAGGTCACAGCCTCACTTCAACTTCTGGAATTCTGTCGGACTAAACTTGGTGATGCAGGAGACTTCTTTACAGTTTCTGGTTGTACTCTCGATTATTGTGCAGCACGTGGAGAAGAAAAGTTATTCTCTCCCACTCACTGAAGTAGCAGGGAGAAAATGCCTATTTGGGAGGGCACATATAAACCTCTAAAGTGGGAGGGAGGTAGTTGAAAAAAGCCACAGGCAATCATTCTCAGTTTGAAAAATAGAAAAATAAAATACCTGGAGGCAGGGGCCCCTGGGTGGCTCAGTTGTTTAAGTATCCGCTTTTGGCTCAGATCATGATTCTGGAGTCCTGGGATGGAGGCCAGCATCTGGCTCCCTGCTCAGTGGGGAGTCTGCACCTCCCTCTCCCTCCACCCTTCCTCCTACTGGTGTGCTCTCTCTCTCTCTCTATCTCTCTCCCTCTCTCTGTCAGATAAATAAATAAAATCTTAAAAAAAAAATACTTGGAGGTAGTTTGATGGGTTTGCCAAGAACATTGGAAGTGAGACAGATCTCCAAAACCATTTATCCAACTTACTAGCTTAGCTCTATGCCCTGGGTTAAGCTGTCCAAATGCTCATAACTTCAGATTTCCCATGTACAAGATGAGAATAGTAATTCATACATTTGCTATAACTATTAAGTTAGATAATGTCTAACTTAATAGTTAGATAATGTCTAACTTAATAGTTATAAACTTGTAAGTTTCTTGGTCGATGGTACCAAGCTAAGTGCTCAGTACACGGTAGGGATGAGTAGGATTGTTATTGCTTAGTAATTCAAGCATTAGTGAAGAGTGTGTTGTTTTTTTGTTGGACAAAAGGGAGATTGATATTTTTGAAGCTGAAGAAACATGGCACTAAAACATATAATTAATAGCTCTTCGCTTTTGCTTTTGTAACATAAATCTCTACTGATAGAGAAATGTAAAAGAGACGAGTAAACATCTTCCTAAGATGGTAGTTGTACAGTAAACAACCCTTGATTGTGGTATCAATCAACAGTTAGAAGTATAAACTTCCTTAAAAAAAGGAAGAAAGAGGAGGAGAAGAAAGTCCCTAAATAGGAGTTACGTGTGAATTCTCACATGCAATCTTCTGACCTTAAAAGCAGTTGCGAACTCTATGACCTGTAGATGGCGAACTTGGATAGGGTGAATACTAAAGAATGACTACCTAGAGAAGAAAGCAATGGTTTTTGTTTTGTTAAAGGAAGGCCTAAGTAAAATTGATACATTAATAAAGGCTGCACACTACACTAAGCCAAGAGAATTCTTTGCTGACACATTCTGTTCCTTCCTCTAAATGGACAGTCCATCTACTTGTCCAAGCAAGTCTACCATCAGTCATATGTGCTGTTGAGGGACAAGACTGTTAGTTTCTGAAAGACATGTTTTGGTTCAGCATTCACGCTGGCTACTAGTCACTGATACAAGAGAATAGACTATCATGTAGGGGACATAAATAGATTTCTTAAAGTCTCTGGAGGAATACAGAAATGTTACCCTCTCAGAATATCCATATGTAACATTTTAATTATCTGAACCCATTGTACATGTCCAAAGTATCCACATCTTTTGATGTATATGAATAATTATATCCTCCCTTGCTTCTTTATTGCCGCTCTTGAGCATTTGTTCTGTACACTTCCCAAGGGAATCCTTTAGGGACCAATTACCATCCTTTATTGACATCATCTCACTGGCTGATGGAGATTTCTATGGAGTACCACACTGGGCATTCAGGAGTCCTAAGGGAGCTTTGTAATACTTTACATATCTATGTGCCCTGCTTGAGAAACATATTTTCTTACTTAAAATTCTACCCTGGGGTACTAGTTTTATCATATTTACTAGTTTTATCAGATCACAACTACATATAATATGTGAATTAGTGGGAAAATTCATGTGACTTTCCAAAACTATGGTTACTCATTCAGTGACTTGAGATGTTTTGTTGGTTCTTTCAGTTGTGTAAAAGCCTAGTAACTCACACAACATGATAGATTGATGACCTTTTGCTGCCTTATAAAAGGGTCACTGTCCCCAAAGAGCCTCTCAGCTTGTGGGTCAGGTGAAGGGACATCTTTAGACTTCTATGGTGCCTCTGTCCTGTCATTTATCATAAGGTTGAAATTATTGCCCACACATTGGCCTCCCCACAATTGTATACTTCTGAACTCCAGAAAATATACCATATTCATCTCTTTATTCTTAAGCAGACTGTGTCTGGCACATAGTAGGTACTTATGAAAATGTTGACTGGATTAAAGAATAAGTATATGGCTTTGGAAGAACAAGAGAAGGCAGGATAGAAGAAAGATCAATTTAGGGGGAAAAAAGAGGAAAATAAGCCAACCATCCATGAGGAATTGTACCTATGTTAGACAAATATTTTTCCAAAAGTATAGAAAAAAAGAGAGAACAGCAGTAGATTGTGTCCAGCCCAATACATTTATTTTTACTAACCAAACTCTCAAGAGGTTGACTTACAAACTAGCGTGCTATTTTACCATCTCTGGGAGAGAACACATCCCTTCAGAGATTACAGTGTTTGTGTCGAGCTTACACAGTCCCTTACCCAATCCCATCTACTTCACATCTGCATTCATTTCAAAATGAAGAAAGTCCTTAACTTTTAGGATGAGACCATTCTGGTTTTCCAGTAGCTTCTAAAAGCTTCTAAAAAGTTGCAGGTGCTCTAAGATACGGTGGAAAAAAAAGTTATCAGGAAGTTTAGAAATCGTTAAGATCTTGGGGCGCCTGGGTGGCTCAGTGGGTTAAAGCCTCTGCCTTCGGCTCAGGTCATGATCCCAGGGTCCTGGGATCGAGCCCCGCATCAGGCTCTCTGCTTGGCAAGGAGCCTGCTTCCCTTCCTCTCTCTCTGCCTGCCTCTCCTGCTTGTGATCTCTGTCAAATAAATAAAATCTTTAAAATAAATAAAATTAAATTTAAAAAAAAGAAAGAAATCATTAAGATCTTATCTAAGAGTAGATTTGGATTTAAAAGTCCCTGGTGAAAGCCATCTCCTGAAAGGTGGGAGCAAAGAACAAACAGAAACAGGTTCCGAAAGACAGTGGAAATAAGAGGAGCCACACATGATCCCATGTTACAATGGAGTTTACCATGGGGCATCTCACAGGAAATAATAGGGATGGCGGAGGACATGAGGACCATACACGGTGATGGAGAGTGTAGGACAGTCATGCCTGCACATGGTGAGCACTCAGTAAATGCTGACTGAATGAGCGGGCCATTGTGGGCCTGAACTGCTGCTCCGGGAAGTCATGAATTGCTTGGTGAATGGCAGGGTTTGTTTATTTATTTACTTACTTATTTACTTAGGTACATCTAAAAAGGAATTGAAGTGATGTGCACTATCAAAATGTACATAAACCAGAGTAGAAAAAGTTAAAGCAGAAACCATTTAAAAGAAAGGAAGAAAGCAATGTGCTGGAAACTTGAGACTAGAGAATCATGACAATGCAGCTAACCGGAAGCTCTGAGCTTCCTGGCAACTAGTTCAAAAAAGAAACATGCTGGATTATACAGTCTCATCAGCCAGTAAAGGGACGTTTGTAAACTTATCTGGAAATGGAGACTTGTACTTGGAGCTTAATTCTAGAAAGAGTTTATTGCATGGACGCTTACATGAGGAAAGAAGACATTTAATAATGTTTTACAAAAGCTACATACATGTGGGGCGCCTGGGTGGCTCAGTGGGTTAAGCCGCTGCCTTCGGCTCAGGTCATGATCTCAGGGTCCTGGGATCGAGTCCCACATCGGGCTCTCTGCTCAGCGGGGAGCCTGCTTCCCTCTCTCTCTCTGCCTGCCTATCTACTTGTGATATCTCTCTGTCAAATAAATAAATAAAATCTTTAAAAAAAAAAATTTAAAAAAAAAAAAAAAAAAAAAAAAAAAAAAAAAGCTACATACATGTAATTCATAGACAAAGCTCTAAAGGTAACCACCAACAGTATACTGTATAACATAGTAGATGACAAGGAGAGGGGGAGAAGGGGTTAATGTATGCACACATACACTACCACTCAAGCAAGAAAATATAAATATTGACTACGGTCCCCATGTTTGCAACTAATTGTGAGGCACATCTATAACTTCCTTAATACCTACACTTGGTAAGGAGGAGGAGGGTAGTCTAGAAGATTCTTCTTCTACTTCCCTACACTTTCTGGACCTGTGTAGTCTGCACGTGGGTGAAACAACACCATATATTGGTTCTTTTTTTTTTAATATTTTATTTATTTATTTGACAGAGAGAGAGGTCACAAGTAGGCAGAGAGGCAGAGAGAGAGGGAGAAGCAGGCTCTTCACTGAGCAGAGAGCCTGATGCGGGGCTCGATCCCAGGACCCTGAGACCATGACCTGAGCCGAAAGCAGAGGCTTAAACCACTGAGCTACCCAGGAACCCCCATATATTGGTTCTTGATTTAAAGCATATACCATTTTCTCTAGACCAGTACCGCCACCTCATAGGATGTCCTCCAGCTGGCTTTGTAACTGAGTCTTCAATAGACTATTGCTTTGCTCTAAAAGCCCAGCTGCTCCTGGGTTATGGTAAGACCAGTGAATCCTGTGGGAAATGGCCTATACCATCCTGACCACAAGCCATGTTACATGGATTACCGTTGATGAATTAAGCCTTTAGTGAGTCCACAGAAGACATTGCTAATAGAAGCATAGCGGGAAAGTCAAATCTATATCCAGAACAAATACCCATTCTAGTGAGAAAAATTGCTACCAAGTCCACAGTAAAAGGGGTTCAGTATAATCAGTGAACTAGGAGGCTGACCATGCCACCCGCATCACACACATTTGGAACTGTATGCAGGGCTCAGCGTGGGTCTCCGCTCCTGGTAATGTAAGCATTCAGTGGTGGTGGTGGCCAGGTCTGCCTTGGGAGGGGAAGTTCATGAGACTGAACCCACGAATAACTTCCCTCTCTGGCACCACGGCCACTCTGTTCCCGAACCCAGTGAGTAATACTCGTGAGGCTGGGTTAAGAGGACAGCTGACATTTGCAGTCCTGGTCTTCTTGCCCATCTGATTCTGGAAAGTCTTCTCTGCTTGTTGGTGAGCTTTCACGAGGCACAAGCATTCTCACACCATCAACCTATTTTGAGAGGTCCATGAGCGTACCTCTACCCTAGACCTTCTTGTAGTCCAATTATCATTCCTTTCAACTTCCTCATCAAACCAAACCTTTAGGTTCTATGTACAAATCTTCACTCTGATAATCTTCCCTTCTAGATAAAGTATGTTGTTTGATCTGCTTCTCAAAGTTCTGCTTATTATAAACATTTATCTTCTACTTGTCCTTTGTGACCAACAGTGTGAAGAGCTCCAATGCTATTATCAATTTATTTATGGCTGATGCCAGTATATTATATGCATAATCATTACTAACTCAATCTTTAATCTTTTTTTTCCATGCCTATAGGGAAATCCCTTAAGGCTAAGTTAATAGATGTAGGGAGAAATGGCATTATAGGAGGATGAGGTGCCATGAGAGTTGGAGTTATTTGCTCATGAAACTTTCTTGTGCTTTTAGAACTTTCTTGAGTCTGCTCTTGTATATGCCACTTCAGGCTGAGGATGGGAAGCTGCTCCTCACATCCAATTTTGAGAACAGGTCAATCAAATAGCATCTAATTTGGAAGGCAGCTCAGGTCTCAAAACCAGTTCATTTCCCATGTCCAGATATTCAGTCTTTACCAGAATCCAACAATGAAGATCAGGAGATGTTTCCCAAGGAAAATAGTTACTTGTCAGAGAAGCATGGCTTTGCTCTCAATTATGGGGCAGTGTTATGATTCTCTTACTGGGGAATTTCACAGGCTCGATGATCTGTTATAGATAATTTGTACACAGTAGATTTTCTGAGTCACAAGATCTAAGTAGTTAGAGTGGCTTATTCTTTAAACTGAACTGCTAAAGAATATTCTTTTGCTGTTGGCCTTCCTTAGATGTAGAGCCTTATGGTTTACTCAATAAATGGGAAGGAACAACACCGGTGTAATGTTATTTTGCCTCTATAATGCTAAAAGCCCACCAGATGTGTATGCCTCTTTCTTCATGGAACTGGGTACAAGGTGCAGCAAATTGTCTTTCACTTTGGAGGGGATACCTCTAAATATTCCGGATCTCTAGACTCCCAAAAAATCAATGGATTGGTAGATCTCTGAACTTCCATGGAATTTATCTCTTATTCTCAGTCAGATATGTGTCTTACCAAGGCATCTTATGTATTTGTTACTTTCTGACCAAAATGTGATAACAAATCCCACCTAGTACAACTAGCACAGTGAACCCAGAATCTCTGGTAAAGGTACCCATGTTAATAATTTTGATCCAAAGGAGCTATGTTGCTTTTTTCCTCCTTAGTCTAGTATTTTAGAATTCATTTTCACACATATTCTCCTGACTTCTGCTATATAAGTTAGAAGTCATACAAGTCTTTTGATATATATGCTATCTCCTCTAGGTATAACCTGGTCAGACTCTCCTGATACTTAGATGCCTCAGCCCCATAGTTCCCAGAAGTATGACAATGAAGCTCCTTGATTCTTTTTTTTTTCTTTTCCTTTTATTTGTTTTATATTTCCTTCCTTCCGTTCTTCCTTCCTTTTTTTGAGTAAACAGCATATATTGTCTTTATTTTTTATATTTTAACTTGATATACAGTAAAGTTGACCTTTTATTTAGCCTTTATTTTGTAATTTTAACATATCTATAGATCTGTGTAATAACTAACATCACAATTAGGATATGGAACAAATTTTCCTCTAAGTACTGCTTTAACTGCTTATCATAGTCCCAAAGGGAAACAGTGTTCCCAGTCCAAACTACCAACAGTTGAAACTTTGTGAAGACCATTGTTAAAATTGGCAAGTGTTAAAAGAGTGATTCAGATAGCATAAGCCTTGAGGATATTATGTTTCAGAAAGTGATCAGCTTGGTTCTGGATATATAGGAATTTTAGTATATTAACAGGGGCTATATATGTCAGAGTGGAAAGTCAGGATAAGGATGAATATTTCTTATTATTTTAAACCAAGGAACTCAGAGGCTTTCCTAAGTTTAACTGAACTCCTATGCGATAGGCTCCCTTTGGATCTGAGTACTCCACTGTAAGTTGGATAAGAAAAAATCTTGGGATAATTTGTTTTCTAAATCTTTATTTCTTGCATATAGTTCCTGCTAGAACCAGGGAGGCATCCTGGATAATGAAAATCTTTGCATTTGCTTTTGCTAATCCTGTCACATTCCAGAGAGAGGCAGGGGAGTCATCATAATAGTTATAGTAAGAATCAGGAGAAAACAACTATTTGCTTTAGGGGGGTTGTTGTTGTCATCTTAATGACTGAGATGTAGTTTTGTCTGAAAGGAAAAAATAATCCAGATGGTTAAGTTTCTTTTCATTCTTCGAAAGATGGATGCTACTACTTTTGAGGTATATGGGATTGTTGGGGGGTACTGGCCTCCTGGAATATTGGATGGTTTTAGCTGGAGTGGAAGCTGGTGCCTTCTTGGGCAGAAAGGAGTGAACTCATTGGGGTTCTATTTGAGGCAGGACAGAAGGTAATATCAGTATGAGAGTGAGTCTCAGAATCTCAGCTTTGGGAGAGCAGCGTAGTGAATATAATATATTAAAGCCACATATTCAAGAGGCAAAAATATAGTTTCTTATACTTTTCAATGACTTAATATAATCTCAATATTAACATGTCATTTCATCTGGATAAGGGAAAGCTTGACCTAATTAAATCCAAGCAGATTCTAGAAACAGGTTTCCCTCCAACAATTCCAGGTTTTTTTGGACTTCTGAGGGTGATAGATACAAGGTTTTCACAGACGGTCAGTCAAACATCTTTGATTAGCTCTTGGGATCTTTATTCAACCTGAATAAGTGGAGAAAATGTTTACTGTTTATAGTCCTTTGCTATGAACTTTTCATGTGGCTTTGCATTTTGGAAAAATAAAAACAATCAAACAATAAATCCAGGCCCTTAACTTGAGTCTATCTCTCAAAACTATCACGGCTTCTTTGTTTACTGCTGTATCCTTAATACCTAGAATCGTGCCTGGCACATAGTAGATGCTCAGTAAATATTTGTTGAATAAATGGAAGTGAGTAAATAGATGAATGAATCAAAATTCTAGGCTTTGAGGGTGCCTGGGTGTCTGCCCCTCCCCCAACTTGGGCACACACATGCTCTTGTATGCGCTCTCTCTGTCAAATTAATCTTAAAAAAAAAAAAAAAAAGTCTAGGTTTTCATTTGTTTCTTTTAGGCCTAGTTTCCCCAGCAGAAAAATAATCAAATGAACAACCATATACTGTAGAGATAGAAAAAGAATTACCCTGGATAATGGAAAGAAGATTCACCCATAGAGTGGGTAAAATGAGATTCAGGTAAACATCTTTCAGTTTTGAATCAGAGACAGGCAGACAGAAACTATATTTGGAGGTATAAATTCTAGGGTAAAAAAAGCTTTAACTGCAAGCAAGTTATTTATCTCCTTGAATGAGTATCATTTACCTTTTGTATAAATAAGGATGATCAAAAATAAATGAATGAAATTTAGCTAAATTTATAACATCTTTACTTAGATATAATTTATATACCATAAAATAACTTATTTTAAGTGTACAATTAAAGTTTTTAAAAATAAATTTACCAAGCTGTGCAAATATCAGAATCCAGTTATAGAATATCTTAATCACCCAAATATGATTCCTTATGATCATTTACACTTAACATTTATACTTATATTCCCAAGTCTCATTCCCACTCTATTAAATCTACTTTCCACCTCTCTTGATTTGCCTTTTCTTGAAATTTCTAATAAATGAAATAATAAAATACTTGATCTTTTGGGTCTGGCTTCTTTCACTAAACATGTTTTTGAAGTTCATCCATGGGGTAGCAAGTTCTTTTTTATTGCCAAATATTTCATTTCGTGGATATTACATCGTGTTTATCCATTCATGAGCTGATGGACATTGGGTTGTTACTACTTTGGGGCCATTATAAATAGTGCTGCTATGAACATGTGTGGGCAAGTCTTTAGGTGACATATGTTTTCAATTCTTTTGGTTCAATACTTAGGAATGGAATTACAGGATTTCATGGTAAATTTATGTATAACTTTTTAAGAAACTGTCAAACTATTTTTCCAAAGTGGCTATACATTCTGTATGTCCACTAACACAGTATGTGGGCTCCTGTTTCTCTACATCCTTGCCAACTTCTGTTATTTTCTGCCTTTTTGACAATAGCGAATATAATCTCATGAAAAAGCAATCACCTGTGTTTCTTTATGCCAGCTTTATTGCTAGTGATATAATGACAGCTAAGATATGATTGGGAACATTTAAAAATATTTGGAATGGAAGTCGTAAAACTTGAAAAGAAGCAAAAACTCTGTGCCATCCTTTTAATTTTCTTAAAGCTCTATTTTTTTCTAGTCCCACTTCTATTAGGAACTCTTCATGACCCCTGTTGGTAGTCTGCTGGGGTTGTCTCATACTGGGATTTTTGAGAACGAATTATTAAATTTTCAGGAATTTTGTGGGCCATTTGTTAAACACAACCACCAAAATTAAATATTTAATCTTAAGATTACTAAGTTATTTAAATATAAAGACAAAAATTATTTTTTAATTATTTTGTAGTATTTTACTATTATCTATATTTTGAAATTTCCTATGCCTATTACATTTGCATGGTGGACACACTACATAGTGGTGTGCTACTGAACATCTCTCTCTTCCTAACGCTATTTCCAGTGATCCCACACTGATAGCTTAAAATCATCTATGGTAGGAATATTTACACTACAGAAATTGGCAAATGCTACAAACCATGGCTTTTTTTTTTTCTCCCAGAGAAGTGGTTGTTAAGTATTTACTGGGTCTAAATTTATCTTGTCAGTATTTTTTATTAAGTTTATTAAGGCTCTAGATGGTTTTGGAGAGAATCACATCATTAAAATATTAAGGCAACTACTTGGTTGCTAGTTCTTCTTCTATTCACCTCAGTAAATTTTCTTTCCACTTGTAGCTTGAATCCCCTTCTTAGTAATATTATTACTTGACAATTTGTATTTTGGAGATAGAGGTGGGCAACAACTATGTCTACCATAATTATATATTTTTTCATTATCTTGGTCAGGCACTAATTATAGTATTATCTCAACCTTATGCAATAAACTGGGAATGTCTTTCATATTTTTCTATCCTCTGTAATAATATAAGTTCCTAGAAATTACATATTTCTAAAAGATTTGGTCAGAAATGACTATGACATCTGAGCCTGGCAGCTTTCTTAGAAATACTAGGTAAGTTTTTTTACTCAGTCTTAATTAAATTTTAGTATATGTGCTGCCGAAGCAAGCACATTTAGTCTTAATTAAATTTTAGATTTTTCTTCAATTTTAAAAGTATATCAAAATTATCCTAGAAAATATATACTGTAAACAAATGTTCATGTTTTTTACAAGGATTTGTACATTATAGTCTCTCTCTATCTTTTTAAAGATTTTATTTTTAAGTAATGTCTACACCCAACATGGGGCTCGAACTCACAACTTCAAGAACAAGAGCTGCACGCTCCACTGACTGAGCCAACCAGGCACCTGATGATACTTTCTTATGCTTCTAAAATCTTAACCAAGATGGTGTTTATACCACTTTTCCCATTCTGAAATTATTATCTCTTCTTTTTTCCCATTAGATTTTTGTGAAAGCCAATTAATTGGCCTTTTCGAATAGCTACCATTTCGATTTATGTGCTATTTCATAAATCCTTATTTAAAAATTTTTTATGTTTATTCATTCCTCCTACTCCCCTAAGACTTAGTTTGTTACTCCCTTTCCACTTGCTTAGTATGAAAGCACAGTTTGTACTTCTTTGTTTCTATTATAAAAAGTTATCAAGCTATGCACTTTTTTCTGGGTATAGTTTTGTTGCATCCTTTAAGTTTGGAAATATATTTGAAAAAGACAGTAAGATGAGTTGCAAGTGCTATTGAAAAATCCAAGCAGACCAATTATAAAATCTAATTTTTTGTTAGTAATTTAGAACTTTTATGCATTATAGCCAAATAATTTTTCCTTTTGGGGGCTTGTGAAGTTTCTTTTGAGCCTACTATATATTAATTTTTATAAATGCTCAATAGTTACACTCATTTAAATATATATTTTGGATAAGAGTACAAGGGTTTGCATTTTAAGTACTTTTGATTAATAAACTATTTTATGCCTTTTTTATGCTTATGTATAATTATACTTAGTGGGGGTTTTTTGGGAAGACATTTTTTGAATAAAATATGATAAGTAACTTTAAATACACCGCTATCTTTACTTATTTCCTACCTTGTTTAAATTAGAAGTATGAGAAGAAGGTGATAATAAACAGACAATCAGGAGAAGATGTGAGAGAATAAGAATCACACAAAACAGAAGCTTTAATAACTTTAAAAATGGCACAGACATAGAAGAGACACACTACCTAGGAAGAGTGTTCGCTAATATCTAGATGATTGACGTAAAATTCTTCAGAGCACATTTTACCTTGGAAATGACTGAGATAGAAAAATAAGCAGAGAATTATACTAATTATAAATAAGACTTCAGTCCGAATTTGGTTGGTGCCAGGATTAAAGGGCAAACAACATGTAGCTAAGTTTCTTTTTACTGTCTGTAAGTGCCCAAGGGGCTCACAGCAAGAGAAATAATTGGTCACCTGTCTCATAGCTTAGTCACCTCAGAGAAGCTGGCAAGTAATGCCTGCCACATAGTAAGTGAGTGACACATCAGGCCTCCTTGACTCCAGACCCTGAGTTCTTTCCATTTGCCATAAAGCCTTTCTAGCATATGCTCATGAAGAAAATGGCCGAATTGAATAAGGAATCCTATTGTGAAATATATTTTAACTTGTATAGATGTTCAAAATTATTTGAAATTACCTATTATGAAACCCATAGTTGTGCCTAGAACTATGAAACTAAGGGTAAATAATGTAGACCAAATAATGAAGGGCCTGGGTTAGATGATTCATACAAGATTGTCTAAGTGAAGGACACCTGTGAAACTGTTTACAAAATTTGATTCTGAGTTTCCTGGAAGTAAAGGTGAAAAGGGACTATATGATGAGGTTTAGATCCTCATAATCCAATAAAAAGAAATGCATCCATTTAATATGAAAATCTGAATAGCTCCTGTTTTAATCATAGGAGAATTTATTATGTGGAACTTTAAATAAAAATAATACTAACCAGTATAATGAACATCCTCAATAGCAATTTTTATGAGACAATTATTTTCAAAATTATAATTTATAAACCAATTATATTTTTTACAAATTAATTATCATAAAATAAGGAAAACCATTTTGTTTATAGCATAGCACTTTCCTTTTAAAAAAAGAAAATTCATGCATTAGTAAGGGAATACCAGCAGTAGGCTAACGGAATTCATTTATTTTCCATTGCTTTAGATAAAAAATTACATACATGTTCTGCAATGTTGTACAATTTTTACTGCTTGTTATATTTTACTGAAATTGGATACTGGATTATCTATCTGCTGTTCAGTTGGGTATCAGCTGAATCATCTTCATCTGCAGGAGTGACCTACAAATTATTGCACCTAAATGTTACCCTGTAACATCTAAATGTGATTCTGTAAAAATAAGGTAAAGGAAAAAAGACCTCTGCCATCACTGAGTCTCTTTAAAGCCCTGATTACCCAGGATCGGATTCCCTAGACAGATGATGTGGTTAGCATTTGATCATAATCAAAGGGCCCCAAATACTTAGATACAGTTCATTTTAATCTTAGTTGAAAAGATTGTGGACAGACACTTAGGAGAAAGTGAAATCAGCATAAGATCTCCTCTTCAAGTGCAGTCCAGCTTTCAGAGTAGTAACGTGGATTTCAGCCCTCCTCATAATTGTCCTTGATGAAAACAGAAGGGTTTCACAGCGCAGAAAGCAGTGGTTTATGAGGCTGGGGACAAGACAGACATACAAGAGAACTCTGTTCATCGTCTTCAAAGTGAGGCAGCGATGGTACTGCCGCTGCTGTGGCCACATGTAATATAGCCTGTAGCTCTTTAAAGAGGATTAGCTGTAGCGGCTGGGAGCATTCACTGCTGGGTTTCATGTAGAGTAGAATATGCTAATGAAATGTAAATGTCCAAGGCAAACATTGCATAATATGGAAACCCCTCAAAACTGAGCTTTGTGTCTTGCACAGTGGGAAAACAAACTTTATCATCAGAAGTAGAAAAGGAACGACCTTCCACTTGTCTGCCTTATGTATCTGCTTCTATAAAAAGTGAATTAAAATATATACATCTATTTATATTTAATTTAATTTAATTTAATTTTAATATCAGTGGAAAAACCAAAATTCAGTCATTCAAGAATATCTTGATAGATCTATGCTCAGAGATGGGTGTGAAATAATTCATATTTGTAGAAAGGGACATATACATAATATGGGTTTTTTAAACACTATTTTTTAAATACTACTATAGGTTTACAAAGGGCTTGACAGAGCAGGTTCCCCTCACCCATTTCACCTTAAAATTTTTTTCTGCATGATGTCCTGCTGCTCACTGTTGAAATATACTGTGTCTTTATCATAATTTTCCATCCATTGTTTTTACTGCCTTATAGGAAGCCAGTATGAGGCTTGATCAGTCTCTTAAAGCTGCACACACATTCAATTAATATTAAAATTATTTTCATATATTTAGAATTTCAGAACATATCGGACATTGGGAAGGTGAATTCATGATAAGGTGTGTGATTTGCAATCCATGTATCTGTGTGACACAACTTGGAATCCATACACATGGTTGCCAAAGATTGAAAGGCCACTAAAGAATTTCATTTCAATTGCTGGGAAATAAAGATCCCAGGAAACACATGGAACGGGGTGCCTATGTGCTCTTTCCTTAGTTACGAGCATTTCACTACACTCAGCCAAGTAGCTTAGGTTCTCTTGGTTTTTGTTGGTCAGTGGTGTGTGTGTGTGTGTTTGTGTGTGCACGTGTGCGTGTGTGCGTGTGTTTTATACCTCAGTTTTGAAGGGTATGTCTCTGTAGACACCGAGGAGGAATGGTAATACATATTCATGAAAGAGTGCTCTTTCCAGGCGCTGCTACCACTGACAAAGCCTTAGCTGTTTCACACAGCAAGCTGACTGGGATTGTGTGTGGGGACTGCATGGCCAGATTAGTGCAAACAGCAAGCCCACTCCTCTGCTTGTTAGGCCTTGCCGTCCTGACAATTTCCCCAATTGTCGCTTGTGACAAGGCTGTCATTAGGTGATGGCTTCTTTTGGCCATTTTCAGATAAAGATAATTTCCTTAACTTCCATTTTATTTGACAACAAGCAGTTTGGGAGAGAAAGGAAGTGCTTCAGTAGTTTATGGATTAGGGTTTTGTCACTTCAAAGGCATCTTTGATCTAAAAATATGTGCTGTACCAAATTCATTATGTCTTTCCTTAAAGAGCCTTTAAATTTATTGATCTTCTCCTCAATTATTCTCCTTTTACCTCCAGTCATGATGTGTGAGATGGTAGTGTTGGGAAAAGCCCAAGGAGGAGTGTGGGGAAAATGCAGCCAACTGGTCACTTCTAAGGCCATTACAAGAACGAAACAACAGGTGCTTTTGTTTAGTGTCAATTCTCTTCTGAATCCCTGTGCGGACAAAGGCCCTTCTGCTGTTTCTCGCTCAATGCAAAGATATCAGCACCAACAGATAAGACAAAATTACATTTGGTGTTATAACCTAATGAAGATCAAAACTTCACAGTTTTTATAAAAATTGTGTCTGCAATTGTTTTCCTTCTTACCACTGACTACATGGAGTTTCAAAAGCCCGTGTATGAGTAATAGAGACAGAGCAAGCGACTTCTTTATGGACCAATGCTTTGGCTTCCCCTACAAGCAATCTTACATTGTGCTGAGGCTCAGCTTGCTAAAATTCTTAAAACTGAATCGTTATTCATAGCAGAAAATAAGAGGTTAAGAATCCATATGTGAAAATTTACTTTAAAAACCTAGCGAGAGGAGAATTTACAGCTTCCGTAGTAGCTTGTCTTGTTTAGAAAGTCTTCTTGCCCTTTTTGCCCTCTTTGTGTGGTGGTGATGGTTCTAACAATTGCTGTGTGGAATTATTGTGTTTTAAACAACACCTAGGACAAAGAAGTAAATAGTTTACATCTGAACTATCGTGGTGAACCATTGTCTTCTAACACGTCACATATAATAACTTCAATATAGGACAGAACAAGGTACTCACTTCCATTTCTGCAACTAGGAAAAGAGAGTTAAAACAAACAGCTTAATTTCTTTTTTCTTCTTTTGTCTAAATGTAGTATTTTATTAGCCTTTTGGCAGACTGTTTTCTAATGTAGAGATATCCTGATGCTTTTGATAATCAGAAAGTTCATTTGAGCAAAGCATGATTTTAAAACTTTACACATTAAAAGAAATAGGTAATTTGAAAGCATGACCTTAGGCTCCTAAAAGCAATAAAAGTTGTTTCTTTTGAAATCAGTTTTCTGAATTTCCAAAGACTAGTAGAACATAATGTCTTTAATTTTGAAACTAGTTTAGAGGGTTGGGACTCTACCCTTAGGCCCATAAAACTCCTCTCCATGAACTCAGGATAAAAATAGCCGGCAAAGCAATGTCAGAAGCATTTTCGATGTGTTAGGTTATTTCATCCTTATTAAGAGGTAGATACTATTATTGATTCGATTTTCAGAAAGAAACTGAGGCTCAGAGAGGTTAAGTAACTTGCCCACTGTCTCATATCCAGCAAGTGGTAGAGCCAGTCTAGTGTATTTTGGAAACAAAGCCCCTGTTCTTAACGCTAGGGCCTAGAAGACATAGATCTGGACTATCTGCTGTTCCTGAACAAGTAAATGTTAGTTCTGTTGTCCTTCCCATCCTTCGGCTCCCCAGTCCTGGTCCTCTGCTCCACACAATCCAAGAAAATGGGAAGAGAAAGCAGGAGAGGAGAAGGCGAGGGAGTAGATCCAGGTTTCCTTCTGCCTGCATGTCAAACACAGAGGGGCTGACATGCCAAAATCTGATAAATTCAGACAGTGGGGTTCATGGTTCCTTGTGCTGTCTTTTCAACGAACCCTCCACCCCTTCATTACAGCCCTCTGATGTCATTTCTCTTGACTTCATTGTAACCAGGAAACCTTAGTTTTTGACTTCCTTGTGAAATCGGGGAAGGCCACTTTGGAGGAGGAAAGGGGTACTTCTTGAGCAAGAATGTTTAGGAGAAATATCTCTGTTTTGTCTTAGAGTTCATTGGCTTTGTGACATGTGAATGTACCACATAAACTGGCAGGCAGCAGCACCAACAGCCTGCCTCAAAGGAGACCGGAGTAAATACCCGCTCCAAAGAGATTGTCCTGAAATATGATACCAGCTGCAAGAGAGCCCTCTCCTCTGGTCAAATGAGAAAAATCATATTATCCTCACTGTGGTATACAAATAGCTTGTAAGCCACATTCTCCATTTGAATGATAACAATAAGTGCTAACCTCACTGCTGCAGGCCAGGGCCAGCCTGATCCCATCTCCAAACACAAACACTTCTGCCTTGGTCTTGGCTGGGGGCTGTGCAGCGACCTCCCAACCCCCACCCCTTCTTCCCCCCTGTTAATTGGCTGAGACCACCAGAATTTGGAGGACACAGATGTCACTGATAGTTTTCCTAGGGAGCACATTCATGCCCATCTGTTGCAGCCTAGAAGGCTGTTCATATATCCACAAGGCCTTCATTTAATTCTTGTCAGAAAGTAATGTAAATCCAGTTTACCTCAGAGGTCGCAGCCGAGATTTATGCCAATGAGCCCCCTGCAATTTACACACACTGTAGTTGTATAGCATGAAAAGAAAGCCTTTCATGTTGGTGCATATTAACAAGAAAGCCTGCCTTCGGAGAGGGGCTTTTTGATTGAGGTTTCTCCTGATTTTAATACAGCCGATGCCAGTTGGTACACCCAGCTTTAGAAAAAGAAAAAAAAAAATCTAATCTTTAAACTAAAGTTTCTTCTTTGATAAGATGGAAAAGAGAGAGAAATCCTAGCAAGTGGCACTGCTATGTCTTTAATTATCTGTTATGAGACAAAACTCCCCTCCACTTGCTGAAGATGGAGTGTAACAGGAGAGCGTGTTCTGGCCGGGAGTCTGAGGAGAATTCAGCTGTAAGCAATTGTCTTTCCAACATGAAAATAGTAGGAGTGACCAATTGAATTTGTCCCTGACTTTTCAGTTGTCTCTTTGTAGTCTGTTCAGAGGAAATTTCGGATTTTGATTAACTTTTTTGGACCAGGCTGGGTAGAAGTTGATTCATCAGTACAGTGGAAGAATAAAATGTGATATACACATATATATTTACAGAATTATTTTATTGGGAATCTAAGAGTACTGAAAGGACTTCCATTTATCCTATCTTTCTGAACATTTTGAAATATTCAGGCCTGTGTCAGTAAGCTGGAAGGCAAATGTTTTGTTTGTTTTTTTTAGCAAGTTTTTTTTTTTTTGTTTCGGAAAGATTTTATTTATTTGACAGAGAGAAATCACAAGAGAGGCAGGCAGAGAGAGAGGAAGGGAAGCAGGCTCTCCGCTGAGCAGAGAGCCCGATGCGGAACTCGATCCCAGGACGCTGAGATCATGACCTGAGCCGAAGGCAGCGGCTTAACCCACTGAGCCACCCAGGTGCCCCGGCAAATGGTTTTAAAAACACCCATCCTTGTCAAAATCTTCTGGAAAGTCTAATATGTTTTTATATAGTATGTGACCTTGGGCAAGTTACCTAACCTCCATGACCTCAACTTTCTCAACCCTAAAGTGGGAATAATAAAGCCTACACTATAAAGTTTTGTGTCTGAGGTATCTCCCATAGTACCTAAAGTAAAGAAAGTATTCAACCATTGATAATTTCCCTTTCCATCCTGCCTTTTGGCAGTGTCAGTGACAGCAAACTGTATATTAAAAGTATTAGTTAACTTAGTTTAAAAACTCTAAGCATTCACATCATCAGATTACTTTTTCACATTAAAAAAAAATTGAGACAGAGATGAAGTTGGAGATTTTCTTTCTACAGTTCGGAATTTTTGTTTTGAGGTGTTTAACTTTTTAATTCTGTAGAAAGTAGAATAATAGAAGTGTGTTACATAGTTTTGTTAAAATCAGGCTTGGCTTCTCTACTCATTCAGGAGTAGCCTGTGATTTCCCAAGACGGTGTTAATAGGGGGCGTGCTTCTCTTGTTTTTGTAGACAATGCTCATTTACCCGTGCTCATGGCTTTGAAGTAGTGGGTATGATTATTTTTGCACACATTTAACTTTTTGTTTATATTTTATTTAAGATAATATTAAATTGGGTTGTGATTTCTGAGCACATACTGCTAACTGGAAAGTACAGCAGAGAAGCCTAGATTATATGAGGAAAATGTGGGCGGAACAGACAGATTAAAAATATGTGTTGCTGATAACTCATTAAGCAAACACTTCCAATATACATAGTCATAGTCTGGACTTAATTACAGAATCAGATGAAGCAGTGGCTTCACTTTCCAGAATAGAGCTCACATTAGGGAGACTAAAGCCCAGTTTTGTTGACTCTCTAAACCTGGGAGTAGGCAGATTTAAAATAATTTCAGAACGGTCATTTTCTGTTTCTCAGAAGTTTATCAAGACCATTTCTTTTTGCTTGGAGTCCTTGAAACAGAATCTTAAATTTTTTTACTATTAGAAATTTCAAATGTATTAAAGTAGAGGGGGCAGTATAAGAAATCTGACATATTTTACTCAGCCTCAACATGTAACAATCTGAAGCCAGTCTTGCCTAATTTATACTCTCGCTTCCTCCCCACCTCCATGTCCCAAGTTATTTTGAACCAAATCTCAGACTTCATACAATTTCATCTGTAAATATTTAATATTTAATAATACTAAGATATGATATGAACTCCTTTTCCTTTTTCCCTTTTTTTAAAACAAACTCATTTTTAACATAACCACAGTACCATTATCTCACCTCAAAAATTAACACTAATGCCTTAATATCATTTATTGCAACTTAATGCAATCAGTGAGAAAACGGAAGGCCCTCCTTTTTTTAAGGGAATGGATTATTTGGCTTCAGTGTTACAAAATTGGCTATTTTGCTCCCATGATGTAAGAATTTCATGAGAACTTTTTTGTAGCAACTTTTATTGCTGATTTATGTGGTTGATAGGTTTTGTGGTATATGGTAATACCTTCCTAGAATGAAAATTTGTTGTTTTATTGGAAAATAAAAATTACATCATTATTCTAGTCCTACCCCACCTTCATTGATTCATTTGGATAAGTGTTTTCCAAACTTATTAGCTTCAGATGAAATTATACATGGAAAGCCACTATATATAACGGATGGAAATGAAATTACTCTGGGGCCATGCTGCCAACCGCTCATTTGGCCCATTCTTTCCCCATGTGGTGTCTTTCAGGTTTCGGTAAGTGAAATGTCTTCTTATAAACCTATACCATTTTCCCGTTTTGGTTTTAGGGTAAGACAAATTGCTGTGTGAAGCCGTGTAAAGAATAAGAGAGGGTTGCCTACTTAGTTGAAATTACCAAAAAATGACTATACAGTACTTAATTTTGAAGCTTACTACCACTAAAAAGAATGTTTCACTTAAAGTAATTAAAATGTTTATTGTAATGGGAAAAATCCACTGTGCTCATAAATAACGGCCCCACTTCTTAGTTGACTCTACTGGGGCCTCCTGGGAGGAGATGTATTTGCTCCCTGTCAGGATTAATCTATAAATGCAATCACCACTTAGACCTCATCAGTTCTTTCCTTCCCCTTCATTGGTCCCTCTGGAATTATATTGCAGCTTGAATAAGGTCAAAATTAGGATAGTTTTCCCCAGAAAAAAAACAGCCATTGTTATTTCAGTGCTTTAAAATTTGAGAATCAACCCAAGAGTTGTTTCTTTAAACAGCCTGGAATAGACATTTCTGTCATAGAATCCATATTTTACCAAAGTAATGCATCCTGTTTTTTAGTGTGGTTATTGGTTTCTTCTCCCAGAAAACCCAGGGACACAGAGTGGTCTCACATAAAAGCACAGTGGATTGGATGCTTAAAAGCTTGTGTCTAACACCTGCAGATAATCCCAGTGAGTTGCCATTTGAACTTGGACAAACTATTGAACTTCTGACTGTTTCTTCAAATGGGACCATATTACTAGCTATCTTCCTCCTTATAATCTTACAAAAGTAAGATAATTCTCCTATTTCCTTTCATCAAGATTTGATATGAATGCCTTGGCTTCTGTAATAGTGGAAAGGATAGAATGGATTCTCCAACTTGTCTAAATGTAAGTAAACTCATCCTCATTGGTTAGAATAATGCTTTGGAATATTTTATAAGCTAAATTATATATTTATTTTTCTTCCCCAATAAGGCTGTCTTTGAGGGTTGTCTATTCTGTTTCTGAGCAACCTTCAGAAGTATCAAATGCAAGATATGATGGATATTCAGCATATGCTTAACTACCATTCAGGAGTTTGCAAATGCAGTACATGTTATTTTATAAACCTGTAAGTTAGCTATGAAAACCAAACATTAAGGAAACAGTAGAAAACAGATGGTTAATTTTTCCTGGTAAAAGACTGTGTAAAAATGAATGTGTTTCACTTGCTTACTTTGATTTACTTATTTTTAATTTTTTTCTATTAGTTCTACACTGGTAAATCTTCCTTCATTAGCTAAAAGCAACGAACATAATTAACACTAAGTCTCGGATCTCCACCCTCCTCATTAGAGAAAAGAGAAAATGTGAGCTCTTCTATTGAGGAACTACCAAAGAAAGTGAGTGGAGTAGTCCAAAAACAATGAAGTTATCCCCCACATCAGGTGACTGATGCCGTGAGCACATTTGCTCCGTGACTGAGCAGTATTTTCCCCAGGAACAGAACTCTTCTAGAAAGTGGAGAATCCTGAAATTCTAAAACTGTTTTCATTTTCCAAGTCAGCCTGAAGAAAGGAGGGCCTCAAAGCTGTCTGCAGGTTACAGAGAGCAGAAGTAGGTCTAGTTTTTAAATAGTCTTTCTGGATCCTAAAATGACCCGTGTTAATTAAGGACTTTGTAATTTGTATACAATGTAGGATGCATAGGAGCTGTGAAGAGGTAAGTAAACAAAAAATTAAATGTGCCACCCTTTCTTTATAGACACCTTCCCCCCCCCCCCTTAAGATCACACAGGAGTGGTAAAACCCTGCCGTCAACTGCTACAGAGCCCCTTGCCCCTGGGCTGCATTGGTTATCACTGTGTGGAAGTAGTTCGGGGTGTGGATGTCTGCCTCACTCAATGCGACTTTTGCCTCTGTGCCCTCAAAGCATGTGGATGTCCCAGCGGTCGTCCCTCAGCAGTCTCTTGCCACTCGAGAAAATGTAAGACGCGTTTGTTCCCAGGCCAGTAGGAGGCTCCCTGCCAAGACCCATCGGTGGCTGGTGACATGCACACGCTGTGTGAATCACACAGCCACATGGCGGACTTTGATTATGTCAGGCCCGAAGTGTGGGCTGCCAATCCCCATTCCAGAAGCCCACCCCCACCCCGGCGCCTTTGACATTTTAAGTAAAAAATAAATAAAGGGCTTTGTGTGTATCTCGGAGTGAAGAAGAAGATGTGGGGTTGCGGGTGTTTCTGTCTGATCTGTAATCCGATGGACGCTCTCTCCCTGAGCCACTTCAGGGCTCACTTGCCTGCCGCCTCAGACAGAGGAAAGAAAGGCTGAGTGCTGGAGGCAAACAGCTGATTAAACCGAGTTGGCTGGGTTTTAAGAGGTTTTTTTTTAAGCAAATAAAACTCACATCTTTCTTCCTGAAAATGTCTAACTGGTCATAATATTTCAATTCTCGAACAGATTTTTATTCATTAATTGAGGGTGGATCTGGCGAATTACTTAGGGAAGAATCCCATTATTATAAGACTTAATACTGAGAAAAATATCAAGAATCTGAAAACGTTGCATAGCGAAGCAATTTTCTTTCTCAAGAACATAAATGCTAATTAAGTCAATAAGGAAATCGAATCCAAATAAGATAGAGAAAAATTAGGGGGCCCTTTAAAAAAATGAAATTTTATTTCCTGAAAATGTTATTGATAACAATAACTGATAACTTTGGAGCACTTATTACATGCGAGGTGATTCTTCTTGTGTTTTACATATATGTTACATTTACATGGTTGTATCATACAATGTTACAATATAATTCAATTCAATAAAACTCTGTGAGATTGGTCCTATTATTACCCTGTTTTGCAGATGAGGATGCTGAGACCTGACTTGTGTAAGGCTGCTCAGCTAATAAGCAGCAGAACAGAAATTTAAATCCAAGAACCCTAACCGTGCTTACCGTGGTCTCTACCGATGGCTCAGACCGTGAAAGTACACATCTTCATTTTGCTGTTCCTATAATTTCGCAGCCCCCTCATCCCTTTTGTCTTGAGACAGACTGTTCCTTTGTGGGCTACCTCTAACTCAAAATCTGCGTGGCTGTTTGCCAAATAACTCTCCTGGCTGTGAGAATTATGAATACAGATTTGAAAATATTTTGTTGCCGAAGTAACCTTTGTCCCCACATTTGCTGGCTTTCATCAAGTATGTAATGCTTCATAGTCGTAGCAGTTTTTGTACTTCATGCCATTTCCATATATACACCACACGTCACCTGCACTTTCCTCCTACTTCATCCCTGGAGACACCCAGCAGGTTTGTCCTTCTGACTGTGAAACGGGGCATTCCTGTTGCCTCCTCCACCAAACCACACACTACATTAGCAATCAAGTCTACACCATTTCTTCTTCTTCTTCTTCTACTTTTTTTTTTAAGATTTTTCTTTATTTATTCGACAGATATCACAAGTAGGCAGAGAGGCAGACAGAGAAAGAGGGGGAAGCACGCTCCCCGCTGTGCAGAGAGCCCAATGCGGGGCTCGATCCCAGGACCCTGGGATCATGACCTGAGCCAAAGGCAGAGGCTTAACCCACTGAGCCACCCAGTGCCCCCATTTCTTCTCTTCCAGTGAATTTTTCCTTGCCATGTTTTTCTCTAGAACCCTGGTATCTATTTCATGAGAAGGTAGGTGCGTTTGGAGGACAAGTCAGAAACCCTGAATTCTTACCCTGATCTTTGCTTGGGACTTTGGGCATGTTACTCAACCTCCTCCTGCCTCAGATTCTTCACCTAGAATTTGGGTGGATGATACCTGCCTCTGAGAGTCTACTCGCCAGTTTGAAGATCCTTCCAAGTTTGTAAAATAATTTTTTCCTGCTCCATGATTGCCCCCCAGTGTTATGGCAGCTCTGGATTTGGGGACATACCGAGTCAGTACAGGTGGCAGTTCTTCTCTCATTTGAGGTGCAAAAATATGAAGAAAACTCTTCCTGGAAATCCCATTTGCAAGTGCCGAATCCTTGAATAGGACCAGATGCCAGGTTTGGCTCACCTTGACCTGAGATGTTGCTCTTCCAGCCATGGGGGCCAGGCTCATAATTCGTCAGGTGTCACCATGGTTGATGGAGTGGGTAACTATAGCTGGGGACTATGAGTAACAGGCCCCATGATGATGACCTTTTTTTCCTCTCCTCTTTCTTCCCGAGGCCAGCAGGTAACCCATTGGTGACCCGGAACACACTGACTGCACTTTGCTGTGCAGTCAAGTTTGATAAACACCTTCAGCAGCTGGGAACTGGAGAGGGTGGGGCACAAGGACTAGAGAGACAGAGACAACTTGGAGAGAAGGGACAGCTGAGGCCTCCAGTCTCCCATTCAAACAAGGTGTGGCCCTCAGGCTGGAAGTCTTGATATAAAGAGCCACTGGAAAGAACTTCTCGGGTAGAATTCCCTCCCTCCCCCCACTTTTTTTTTTTTTTTAATCACAACACACACCTTCATTTTCTTTATATGTGAAAAGAAAAGGAGAATCAAATTTCTTAGCCATCTAGTGTTTGTTAAACTAAGGGTTCCAACTGCCTATCTCATCATTATTTCAATAGTCTCTGCTAACTCATGGATCCTTAATAGGAGATGAGGATCTCCTCCTCAAAGTCTCTTGTCGTCTCACTCTCCAACTAGATTTCTTTTCCTTACCTCTCTCTCTAGCTGTTCCAAACCCTACCCCCTTGAGAAGTCCCAGGGCAAGTGCCCCTCCCTGGTAAGAAAGGCTCCTTTGCTGTCTTTCCATGGAATCATTGCTCCAACCCGAGGGCAGAAACTGACATTTATTACCTGTGCAGTACTCCTAAACTTGAGTTTCTGTTTTCCTCTTTTCAATTTTTAAAAAAGATTTTATTTGTTTATTTGAGAAAGAGAGAGAGAGCTTGAAAGAAAGATCACAAACAGAGGGTAGGGGTAGAGGGAGAAGCAGACCTTGTGCTGAGCAGAGAGCCCAATGTGGGACTCCATCCCAGGACCCTGGGATCATGACTTGAGCTGAAGGCAGACGCTTAACTGACTCAGCCGCCCAGGTGCCCTCCTCTTTTTAATTTTTTCATTAAATGTCAAATCAATATCAAAAAATTATAAAATAGGTGTAATATAGCCAGAACGTGATAGATGCTCACAGATTAATCTAAGTCAAAAACATACCACTTTCTTTGAAGTCTCCTGTGTTCATACACTTCCCTCACATCTTTACTCTCTGCTCCATAAACCCACTGTTGTGAATTTTTAGCTTATCATTCCCTTTCTTTTCTTTGTAATTTTACCATATATATTTGTATCCTGTAATATTATATTGTTTAGCTATAAATGTTTCAAATGTTATGCATGTATTCTTCTGTGACTTGCTTTACTATATTTCTAAGTTTCATCTGTATATTACTACATGTAACTATAATTCACTTATTTGCTTATTCTATTCCATGCATAAATACACTTCAGTTTTCTAATCTATTTTCCTGTTGAGAGACATACAGATTGTTTCCTTTTGTTTGTTTACTATTACAAACTGTGTCATTGTGAATGTGCCTATATTTCCTAGACTCTGGTCCAAGATTTTCTCTAAACTAGAGTATATGCCTAAGAGTGAACACTGGGTCATAGTGTACCCACTGTGTGCATTTTTTATTTTACTAATAATGGCAAACTATAGTTTTCAACAGTGGTGAAGGGAAGTAACACTGTTCTTGATGACTGTTACCCAACTTAAATTTTTTCCCAGTCAAGAAGTTGTGAATGTTTATGATTTGAATTTTATTTCCTGATTACTAATGAGGTTGGACAAATTTCACATGTTCATCGGCCATCAGTGCTTTCTCTTGTGTGAAGTGTCTGCTCATTTTTTTTTCTATTGTGTGATTGGTCCTTTTTTACATTGACTTATAGGAATTCTTTATATATTCAGAATAGAAATCCTCTGCCAGTTTAAATACATTACAAAATACTTTCTCCCAGTTTATGACTTATCTTTTCACTTTCTTTATGGTGTCATTTTACTAATTAGAAGTTTATCTCTCTAGGGGCGCCTGGGTGGCTCAGTGGGTTAAAGCCTCTGCCTTCAGCTCAGGACATGATCTCAGGGTCCTGGGATCAAGCCCCACATCGGGCTCTCTGCTCAGCGGGGAGCCTGCTTCCTCCTCTCTCTCTGCCTGCCTCTCTGCCTACTTGTGATCTCTCTCTGTCAAATAAATAAATAATTTAAAAAAAAAAGAAGTTTATCTCTCTAATTAAATATAAGTCTTTTGTAGTTTGCTTTTTTTACAAGTAGTTTGAGAAATTCTTTCCTTACCAAAGGATCAAAAGGATATTCTCCCTTAGATATTCTCCTTTAGGAAATTCAAATCAAAACCACATTGAGATACCACCTTACACCAGGTAGAATGGCCAAAATCAATAGGATAGGAAACAACAAGTGTAGGAGAGGATATGGAGAAAGGGGAACCCTCTTGCACTGTTGGTGGGAATGCAAGTTGGTGCAGCCACTTTGGAAAAGAGTGGAGATTCCTCAAAAAATTAAAAATAGAGCAAACCTATGACCCTGCAATTACACTACTGGGTATTTATCCCAAAGATACAAATGTAGTGAAAAGAAGAGCCATAAATACCCCAATGTTCATAGCAGCAATGGCCACAATTGTCAAGCTATGGAAAGAGCTGCAATGCCCTGCAACAGACGAATGGATAAAGAAGATGTAGTCCGATGAACAGAAATTTCTGCAAAGAAGACATCCAGATGGCCAACAGACACATGAAAAGTGCTCCATATCACTAGGCATCAGGGAAATACAAATCAAAACCACAATGAGATACCACCTCACACCAGTCAGAATGGCTAAAATGAACAAGTCAGGAAATGACAGATGTTGGCGAGGATGCCGAGAAAGGGGAACCCTCCTACACGGTGGGTGGGAATGCAAGCTGGTGGACGACTCTGGAAAACAGCATGGAGGTTCCTCAAAAAGTTGAAAATAGAGCTACCCTACGACCCAGCAATCACACTATTGGGTATTTACCCTAAAGATACAAACATAGTGATCCAAAGGGGCACGTGCACCCAAATGTTTATAGCAGCAATGTCCACAATAGCCAAACTATGGAAAGAACCTAGATGTCCATCAACAGATGAATGAATAAAGAAGATGTTGTGCATATATACAATGGAATACTATGCAAAAGAAATGAAATCTTGCCATTTGCGACAACATGGATGGAACTAGAGGGTATTATGCTTAGCGAAATAAGTCAACCAGAGAAAGACAATTATCATATGATCTCCCTGATATGAGGAAGTTGAGAGGCAACAGGGGGTTTGGGGGGTAGGAAAAGAATAAGTGAAACAAGATGGGATTGGGAGGGAGACAAACCATAAGAGACTCTCAATCTCACAAAACAAACTGAGGGTTGCCGGGGGAGGGGGTTAGGGAGAGGGTGGTTGCATTATGGACATTGGGGAAGATATGTGCTATGGTGAGTGCTGTGAAGTGTGTAAACCTGGTGATTCACAGACATGTACCCCTGGGGCTAATAATACATTATATGTTAATAAAAAAAATTTAAAAAAAAGAAGAAGATGTAGTCCATATATACAATGGAATATTACATAGGCATCAAAAAGGATGAATGCCCAACTTTTGTATCAACATGGATGGGATTGGAGATTATGCTGAGTGAAGTTAGTCAAGCAGAAAAAGTCAATTATCATATGGTTTCACTTAGTTGTGGAGCATAATGAATAACATGGAGGACATTAGGAGGGAAATCGGAGCGGGAGACGAACCATGAGAGACTGTGGACTCTGAGAAACAAACTGAGGGTTTTGCAAAGGAGCAGGGTGGGAGGGATGGGTGAGCCTGGTGGTGGGTATTAAAGAAGGCACGCATTGCATGGACACTGGGTTTGGCGTATAGACAATGAATCTTGGAACACTGAAAAAAATTAAATTAATATGTAAAAATGAATAAATAAAAATTAAAATAAATTTTTTAAAGATATTCTCCTTGTAAGTTGCATACTTAGGGGTGCCTAGGTGGCTAGTGGGTTAAAGCTTCTGCCTTCAGCTCCAGTCATGATCCCAGGGTCCTGGGATCAAGCCCCGCATAAGGCTCTCTGCTCAGCAGGGAGCCTGCTTCCCCCTCTCTCTCTGCCTGCCTCTCTGCCTACTTGTGATCTCTGTCTGTCAAATAAATAAATAAAATCTTTTAAAAAAGTTGCATACTACCCCTGGGGATAAAAATACATTATATGTTGGGGCGCCTGGGTGGCTCAGTGGGTTAAAGCCTCTGCCTTCAGCTCAGGTCATGATCCCAGAGTCCTGGGATCGAGCCCCGCATTGGGCTCTCTGCTTGGCGGGGAGCCTGCTTCCCTTCTCTCTGCCTGCCTCTCTGCCTACTTGTGGTCTCTGTCTGTCAAATAAATAAATAAAACCTTTAAAAAAGAAATACATTATATGTTTATAAAAAAAGTTGCATGCTTTTGTCTTTAACATGTAAGCCTTTAATCTAACTAGTATTGATAAAAAAAAAAAAAACCAATTAGCTCAATGCCACATACTAAGCTAGTATAGTAAACCAAATTTCCCTATATAAACTGGATTCTATTTTTTAGAAGCTCAATTTGCCTGCTCTACTGCCAGTAACATTTAAATCATTTAATATAATATTGTATTAATTATTGGCATTTGTTATGACACTCTGCCTCCTCCCTTGTTATTTTTCATTAGAAGTATTTTGATTATTCTTGAGCATTGTCCTTCCACATGAATTTTAGAATCACTTGGTCAGGTTGACACACAAACATACTTAGAGCTGTAGCAATTTTGATTGGAATTGCATGAAGATATAGATAAATTTGGGGAAAATTTGTATCTAATAATATTGCATTTTCCAGGCCACTACCATAGAATATCTCTTTATGTATTTAGATTTTTATTAACGCCTTTTAATGAAGTAAGTTCTCTAATTTTTCTCTAGAAGTCTTGCATATTTATTATTAGAATTATTAAGTTACTTCATTTATATATACACATGTACACACATATATTATTTTTATTATACCTTACATATTTTATGCCCTGGCAAGTGGTGTATTTTTTAAAAATTTTATTTATTTATACGACAGAGAGACACAGCGAGAGAGGAAACATGAGCATCAGGAGAGGGAGAAGGAGAAGCAGGCTTCCCGCTGAGCAGGGAGACTGATGTGGGGCTTGATCCCAGGACCCTGGGACCATGACCTGAGCCGAAGGCAGATACTTAACCATCTGAGCCACCCAGGTGCCCTAAATGGTGTATTTTTGTTAGATTATGTTTTCTAGCCCCTTGTTGCTGATTTTTTTTTTTTTTTTTTTTTTTTTTAAAGATTCCATTTATTTATTTGAAAGACAGAAATCACAAGTAGGCAGAGAGGCAGGCAGAGAGAGAGAGAGGAGGAAGCAGGCTCCCTGCCGAGCAGAGAGCCCGATGCGGGGCTCGATCCCAGGACCCTGGGATCATGACCTGAGCCGAAGGCAGAGGCTTTAACCCACTGAGCCACCCAGGCGCCCCCCTTGTTGCTGATTTAAAGGATATTTTGCACAAGATTGGGTTTATTGGCTTATTGAATGGTAAAATCTTTCTAAACTGTATGTTCCTGGTGTTTTCCTTGTAAGAAGATTTTTCAACTACTAGTTACAATTCTTTAAGATTTTAGGACCATACAGGTTTTCTGTTTCTCCTTGGTTTCTTTTAAGTAACATACTTTTCTAGGAATTACTCATTTTATTATTTTCAAATTTATCAGTAAAAAAGTTTCAATATTCTATTAACCTCTTCAAAATCTCCATAGCATCTGTCACACCCCCTTCTAAGATTTTTATTCCTACTTCTATTTGTTTGTTCTCCATCTCTTGATCAGTTTTGCCAGCAGTTTATCAATTTCATGGTCCTTTGAAAGAACTTTATTTTGTTGAGCTTCCTATTGAATATGTTTTTTATTCCATTAATCTCTGTTCTTATTTTTATTTCTTCTACTTTTTTCATATATTTTTTTTCTTACTTTTGGTTATTCAAGCTTAACTCTTTAATTTTCCAGCATTCTTTATTTGTAAGTATTTTGGCTATAAATTTTCATCTATGTTCCACTTTGACTGAATTCCACATTTTAACATGTAGTATTTATCACTGCATTGTTATATTCTCTAAATTTCATAATGATTCTTTCTTTGACCTGCAAGTTATTTAGAAGTATATTTCTTTTTTTTTCCTTTTAAGATTTTATTTATTTGATATATAGAGATAGATCACAAGTAGATAGAGAGGCAAGTAGAGAGAGAGGGGGAAGCAGGCTCCCTGCTGAGCAGAGAGCTCGATGTGGGGCTCAATCCCAGGACCCTGAGATCATGACCTGAGCTGAAGGCAGAGGTTTAACCCACTGAGCCACCCAGGCGCCCCTAGAAGTATATTTCTTAATTTCCATCTATACGAACATTTTCTTTTGTTATTGATTAAATTTAATTGCCTTTGGTCATACAGTGTCATATGTATACTGTTAATCTTTCGATATTTGTTGAGATTTGTCTCATGGCACAGTAGGCATTAAATTCTTATAAATGTTCCAGGCATGCCTGAAAACAATGTATATTCTGCAATTGTTTGATATGTTGTTTCATAAATAGCTATTAGATCAAGTTCATTAATTGTGTTAATCAAATCAATGATATCATTACCATTTTTTTTAGTCTGCTTAATTTATTAGTTTCTAAGAGGAGCGTGTTAAATTTTCCCACTATGATTATGTATTTGCATATTTTTCTCCATGGTTCTTTCACTTTTTTGTTTCATACATAGTAAAAGTTATGATTCCAGATGCATACATCGAATTGCTTGCTATACCTTCCTGGTGAACTGAACCATGTATCATTATAAAGTGCCTTTTTTATCTTTATTAGTGCTTTTTTCCTTAAAGTCTATTTTGTCTGATATTAATATAACTATACTTTCTTTTAGTTAGTATTTTCCTAATATATCTTTTTTCTATCTTATTATTTTTAGCCTTTTTTAATTCTTATGTTTAAAGTAAATCCATGAAGCTATTTTTTTAATCAAGTCTATCTTTATGTTTTTACTGTAATATTTAATTCACTTATATTTGTTTGAAATACTAATATATTTTAATTTATTTCTACCATCATATTTTGTATTTTAAATTTATCCTGGGACACCCGGATTGCTCAGTTTGTTAAGCATCTGACTCTTGGTTTCAGCTCAAGTCATGATCTCTCAATTATGGAATGGAGCCCTGCTGCATTGGGTTCTGCGCTCAGCACGGAGTCTGCTTTGAATTCCCTCTCTCTCCCTGCCCTTCTCCCAAATAAATAAATAAATAACATCTTTTTAAAATATTTATTTATTTATTTATTTGAGAGAGATGGAGAGCATGTGGGCAGGGGGAGGAGGAGAGGAAGAGAGATAACAGACTCTGCACTGAGCATGGAGCCCACTGTGGGACCCCATCTCAAGACCCCAAGAATATGACCTATGCTAAAATCAAGAGTCAGACACTCAACCAGGTGAGCCATCCAGGCACCCCTTTTGCCTTCTTTTGAATTGTTTTGTTTCTTTTCATTTTTTTTGCCTTCTACCAACTTGAAAGTTGTATGTTTTATTTCAAATTTTTAAGGATTATCTTAGAAATTTTTAATATAGTCTAAAGTTAATATCTCCCCTCCTCCTACCAGTTCCAAGATCTTAAAACACTTTAACATAAATTACTCTCCTCCTGATATATATGCTCTTTATGTTTGTATGTGTATTTTTCTATTTTTTTCATCTCATTGCTCTTGTTGTAGCTTTATACAATCAGTATTTACATTTAGCCAACAATTCACCATTTTTGTTGCTTATTATTTTTCCTTGAATCTCAGACCTTTCATCTGTGATCCATTTCCTTGTATCTAAAGCATATACTTTAGAGACTTGGTTAGTAAGAATCTGTTGATGTTTATTTTTAAATATTTTTATTTTTCAGGATTTCCCCCCAGCATATTGAAGATATCCTCTCTCTATCTTCTAGTTTCCATTGTTGCTTTTGGGTAGGTAGCTATAAATTCATTGTTGTTTCTTTGAAGGTATTCTGTCTTTTCTCTCTGGCTACTTTAAAGATCCTCTGTATGCCTTTGGTGTTCCCTAGTTTTGCTATAATATTACTACATATAGATTATTATTTATTTATTTAACGTGCCTGAAGATTATGGGTATTTTAATTACTTTCTTTCTCCTGTTCTTGGTCCTTATATCTCCAAACATTTCTTTTGCTTCCCTCTCTTCTTCCCTTCTAGGATTCCAATGAGACATGTTCTAGAGCTTTTCTATCAATCCTTTGTTTCTTTTTTTTTTTAAGATTTTATTTATTTATATGACTGAGAGAGATATAGTGAGAGAGGGAACACAAGCAGGGGAGTGGGAGAGGGAGAAGCAGACTCCCCACTGAATAGGGAGCACAATCCAGGCTCATTTCCAAGACCCCAGGACCATAACCTGTATACTCATATTTTTTGTTATTTTATAGGTGGAAATTCTTTGAAGCTTAGTTTGAAGTCAGATTCCTTTAGAGAAGATTATGTTTCATTCCACCGATTGCCTAAGAAAACCACCAAACTACCAACCTAGGACCTTTTTTTTTTTTTAAATGAAATTCACATGTACAATCACCTTTTATTTGCTGTAGCTATTTTATTTTTTTTTTATTTTTTTTTTAAGATTTTATTTATTTGTCAGAGAGAGAGAGAGTGAGAGCAAGCCCAGGCAGACAGAGTGGCAGGCAGAGACAGAGAGAGAAGCAGGCTCCCCGCTGAGCATGGAGCCCGATGTGGGACTCGATCCCAGAACGCTGGGATCATGACCTGAGCCGAAGGCAGCCGCTTAACCAACTGAGCCACCCAGGCGTCCCTGCTGTAGCTATTTTAAATAGCAAGCATGGTGTTAGAATATTATTTATCTCTGGAGATCTTGAAAAACATCATATAAAAGCTAAAGAATGAATGAAAAACATGACTAGGTATTTGACATGTTTTCAATAAACACAGTTAATTTCAGAATTTGCATGAGCTCTGCATGAGGCCTAGGTATGGATGTCATTATGTGGTAAGTTGGGATTTATAGGGTGTGTCCTCCTGAAGATTTAGGGTTATTTTTAAATAACCTATTTTAAAGTAATTATCAGGTAGAAGTTCTGTGGATCTTGTGGCTTCAAATTCTCACAGGCAAAAAATTTCATTCTCTTCCAGAAAGCAGCAGGTTTGCCACAGGCAGATTTCCTGGGAGGTGGCAGGAGAGGATGGGGATTTATTTTTAGCTTGCCCTACACTGACAATTCAACCTTTTAGGACAGCAGTTTTATGCAAGGGAGGAGTTTCCTCTTATATGTCCCACCTTGGGTGGGTCTTGGGTTTTATTTCCCATCTTCCCACACTCTTAGCAAAAACCAAAGTTTCAGCTTAGAGTGCTTATAATTTCTCTTGAGGCAAAGGCTAGTTTCTGTGTTGGTTAATTTTCTGGGTTCCATCTTTTACTTTGTTTATGTTTCCTGACTAGACCATCCTTTCTCACCGTTTTATTGACACATTTTAGAGGTGTTAAAGTGCTTCTCCAGCATTTTTGCCCGTTTTCAGTGAGAATGTTGGTGAGGGTGTATAGCCTTCTGTACTGCTAGAAATAGAAGTCTACTCTTTCAGGTTTTGATGACTTAGAAGTCGCCTTCTCTTCTCCCTTTTTATTCAGTTTTAAAATGCTAAAAATGGCCATTACCCAGACATATCTATCCAAGTTGCATGGTTGTCTTATACTCCAGTCAAACTTCTCTTTCTCCTTTTATCTCCCCACTTGCACCAGCCAGTACCAGAGGCACTATGGTCAAAGTTGGTGTGTGGGATTGCTCAGGGAAGGGTGAAAGGGTGGAAAAAGCTGGATTGTCATTGCTAGTGATGGACTGGAGAAACACATTCTTGTTCTATGCTGGAGAGCAGAAAACATTTTCTCATAGAAACAATACAATAGATGATTTAGAATATAGATTAAAAAGGTATATTTTGCATAATTATTCGTATGATTATGAATTAAATGAGCTCTGTGGCTTTGTTTATGAACCTAACCAATCATAAATTGAATTCCAACAAAGATATTTTAAACTGAGCTTTTAGACTATAGTCGTGTTTAGTATGCCTTGTGTAGTTCATTTTAAATGTATTTATGTCTTATAATTATAGACTTCTTGGCAATATAGGCCATCTCTTCCACTGCTTTATGCTCCCCCACATATTCTAGTTTAAGGATTATGACTGGGTGGCCAGTGGATTATTACAGAGGTGGCAGCCAGTAGACCATGGAATACATTTGGAATTCTTTTATTTTCCCTGATTTACCCCCATTTCCTTAGTATTAATTGTCTGAGGAAAAAGACTCACAAATGCCAAAAGAAATGGGGCTTTGAATAGTCTGCTCATTTGCTGATTCTTAATGATGGCTGATTTGTCAATTATAACTCAGCCACTCAGTTAAATTCTACATCACCAATAGAAATAAAATACATGTGTATCAAAATCAAACATGGAATGTATGAGCACATGACAATTTGGCCATGTGTGTGCATGTGTGCCTTAGATTCTAACTTTGTTGGGCATCTAGTGTTATTCTAGAGGTATCTGTATGTCCTATTGCTTTTTCTGACCCCTCTCTATATAGTTTTTAAACAAAAATATATAGGGGGGTGTCAAAATAGAAAAAATGATCAATGCATTACAAAAAATAGAGGGAAACTAATATGATTCAATTTAGAAATACGTACAGTTCACAGAATGCCACAGTTCAGGGAGCAAAAATTGATATGTGTTGAAATTGAAAATGATTCTTTTATAAAGGAAGCTGACCAAAATTTCCAGCAGGACTATTGCCTGAAGGAAAATTTCCTAGGCTCCAGCCTCTGTTATGCTTAACAATGAACCATACAAGTCTGGACAGATGGTTGGATTCCAAAGTGTTTCTCATGTTACAGTATTTTCATCCTATTGTCTCTCCTGAATTCTGCAGGGAAAAGAGAAAATGCTATAACTTTCAAAAAGTATAAAGAATATCCTCAGTAGATTTTGCATAGTCACAAGTACTAAACGTTAATTATCTCAAAAAAAAAATCTCCTTTTTTTTTTTTAAGAAATACTTTCTTGGTGGAAATTGAATTACTTATTCTTGACAGTAGGACTTATCTTTCTTACTATCTTTATTGCTAGAAGTACAAAATCTAAGATGTATTTATGTCTTTTCCATTCACCTTTGAACCTTGGTGAAGTAAAAACTTGGAACTCGTTTTTAAGACCATTCGTATACATCCAACAGCAATACTGCATTTACTCTCTAAACGGCCCTCAAATTTATCCAGTTTTCTAAATCCCTATGACTCTGGTCCAAATTGATGATATTTTTTACCTAAATTGTTGGCAATAAATGTCTGACTGATCTACCTGCAGTCACCTTCTCTCTGCCCCCAGTGCACACTACAGCCGAAACAGAATGAACTTTTTCCAGATGCAAATCTGGGGTCATGTTTCTCCTGCTACCAGTAGTTTCCTAGGACTTTTAGGGTAAACACAAAATTCCTTACCTGGTATACAGGGCCTTGAAAAGCCCCTACTTAGTTCTCCAAACTCACCTCATATTAACTTTCTCCTTTAATCCCTGTTTCAACTAATTTAGCCTTCTCTCATGTCCTCTATATTTCTTTCTACTTAGGTCCATTCCTCACCATTTTAACTTCATTAAGCCCTGTTCTTCTTACAGAGTTTAATTCCAACATCACATCCTCAGGGAATCCCCCATTCACCTGCTCTCGTTTCACCCAAATTATTAGGTCAGTTCTGTTGTTTGTCCTCACAGAACCACATAGCTTATCTCTCTTTCACAGCACTCAGACAAAAGGAAGAGATTTATGATCCTGGGCATTAGGCATCAGGGTTTCAAGTGAGGGAACAAAAGCAGAGTTATATTTGTTTAGTAATCAACCTCTAAGATTCGAGCCAACATTTCTAAGCCACAGAGAAAAGTATACATAAAGATATTATACTTAAGCGTTCTCAAAAGAGACAGGAATTATTTAGTAAATAAGTATCAAATATTCTACAGCAACAGACAGGCTGCTAATGTGCAATTGAAGGCTGGAAAGATATTAGCAATTGTTCCCACTTAACCCCCATAAAATACAGTTACGAAAAATGAGTCTCAAAAGTGCGTCTCAGAGGTCTCTCAAATAGTTAATGACAGAGAAAGAAGTTGAATTAGTCACAAATATCCATTGAACACTTTCATGTGTAACAGTTTTCCTATATCCAAGTCTGCCTTTCATTTTTCCGTGCTATTTCTGTTTAAACATTTACAGAAACAGAGAAATTAAAATTTATTTCAATTTGTTAATATAACAAAAGATGATTTTCTACCTTAAGAGGATGATAGGGCACCAATAAGATCTTACTATAAGCCTTTAGACAAAGGGGTGATATGCTATTAAAATTATATTACAGTAGTTTTATTTCTTTGTGCATGAACTCTTCATATTTTTTTCTTGTATCGCTCTTTCTACATGAAGTCTTAAAAATGACCCTAGCAAAGAGAACCCCCTTCTTGTTTTTATTTGAAGAAAAGTGAATGTGTCCTATTCACCCATAGCTAACTGCATTTCTCAGTCTTCATGCTAACCTTCCCTTCTAGCCACATCTCCCTTTTTCAGGAATGCTGGGACTAGAATGCCTTTGCTACATGGCCTCTTGCTCATGCTAGTCCACTAATTAGCTCTCTGACTAGCCTTACTTCTTGATTCCTTTCGTAGAAAGGCAAGCTAATGGCCAGCTCTTACTACACAACATTGACTTAAAAACACTTGAGCTAAAAGGGACACTGAAAACCATTTAGTCCAGCAATCCAAATCATGCAGGAATACTTTCTGAAACATATTAAACAGCAGAGCAAATTAATTTATAGGAATGCTTAAATGCTTCCAGTAACTAATTCCTCACAATATCACTTTTGTGAATACTCTCGAGTAACAAGAATTTTGTATTCAAGTACTCTACTTGTGTTCTTCACCAACAATACATAATTATTTTAATGAAACAAGCCTGTAACATCTGAAAACTTTGCTTTGGCAGTTTGTCTGTGTAAAGAATATGTATGTATTTTAAAATCCAAAGCATATGAACTATACCAGTCCGGTTAGAATGAAAAATGAAAAGTGTAGGTTACACAATTAGCTCATCTTTCATTCTGTATTCCTCTTAAGTCTTAGAATAGGAAAAAAAAATTTTTTCTTGCTATTTAAATTCAAAACTAGCTTCTTACAGTGAGGCCTTTTTAATCCCAAAGCCTACACAATAATTCACTGCTTTAATGTTTTTGATGATTACTTCATTGCATGTATAAGCTAGGAGAAAAAGGAACTGGGGCCATCCATTTATCTGTTGCTTTCTCTCCTTTCAGACTCTCTTGCTTTGGTAATAAAATTCTGTGTGCCCTATAAGAGTGTCTAAACCAGACAGCAGCTCCACTATCTATCCTGGCCAACTCAGAAAGAGTTCCTTTGTTTCATTTGTTCATTGTAAACAAAACAAAAGCTTTGTTTTGTTTCCAATGTATATTCTTCAATAAAGGGAAGACAGACCAAAAGATTTGTTAATCTAGTAACTTTCCAGTTAATTTGTTAATCTAGTTACTAGTTAATCTAGTAACTTTGCCAGGCATTTTTGTACGGTTAGTAATTTATTTTGTTCTTGAAATTACCTTGACTGCCATAGAGCATTATAGTATATTTGAATTTGCATATGAAAACTCTCAACTATACGTATGTTAAATAGCAATATAAGTAGATTCATCCATCCTATGATAAATTCATCCATATGATAGATCTAGGAAATTGGGTTTTCTGAGATATCATTTCTCTATCTTATTTGGCAAGGTGCCTGGCTGCGAAGAGCTTTAAATTTGGCATCTGCCATTGCCTATCTTGGTCCAAATTATGCGATGCTAAGTACCATGAAGAATACTTCACAGGGGAAATCAGTAACGGGTTATGAGAATGGTGAACTTCATATCACCATGTGCTTGTAACTGAATATTAGAACTGTCAGCCAGATGCTTCCTGTAGACTTCCAGAGAGACAGAAAGTGTGGTGCCACTGGGATCCAGAGGCACCGACGTGAAGTATGTGGAAGATACATAAATCATAGGGTATATTCATTTCATTTGGCTTCATAGGATTCCGCTGACATCACTGCGGGTAACCAAGGTCTGTACCAGGAGCCTCTCCCTTCTGCTCTCTGACGCCTTCGAGGTGCTGCCCATCCAGACCAGGCCCTGCAGTAATTTCACACACTCTCCTAATAAAGTCCTCAGGGACTGTCATGTATTTTCATGTGTTTGCCCTATTATCCCTCCCTGCTTGAGCCTTACAGATAATTGATGATGCTCCAGTTAATCATCTTTCTCCCGCTTTTGTTCACCAGGTACCTCCGCCTTGAAGGGGCTCTTTTATTGAGAATCGATGTCTTCTTCTGGGTAATTGATCACCATAGACCCAGGGACACTTGACTCATCGTTGAGGAAGACTAATCGTCATGAATAATCAAAAAGCGGTAGCTACACTACTGCAAGAGTGCAAGCAAGTGCTGGACCAGCTCCTGTTGGAGGCGTCAGATGTGTCGGAGGAGGACAAGAGCGAGGACCAGCAGTGCAGAGGTGAGGTCCTGACGGGAGGCACTGGGGGGAGGGAGAAGCCAGCAGGTCCGCGCTCAACTCCCCTGCCTGAACGACATGTTTTCATCTCTGCCCTATTTTTCTTCTCTTGGCAGATGACCACCGAGAGATGAGTGGATTTCTAGGGCATGAATGGGACATGGGCTGCAGGCGGACGGGCAGGGGAGGAAGCCCACTTTGTTGCAGTGAATTGCTGTCAGTTCTAATTTTAGGCTTCAGTAAACATGAGGCTACAAGAAAACAGAGTAGTTCAAGAAGAACAAAGGGTGCAAGTGGACCGGTGCACGTAAATTTCAATTATTAAAAAATTGAAGCAACTTCTGAATGGTGGCACATACTTTTTTTTCAAATGGGGCTTTTGTGCCTCATCAGTTTCCATAGGCTTCTGTGGTTTCCATAAATATGTCATCTCATTGGTCCAATCTCTTTTTTTTAATTATCATCGATACATTTCTCATGCTGCATTCACATGCTGTTTGTAAAATAAATCCTCTCACGCTGATAAATACTGATTGCATCACTATCAGAATTGAATTGGCCTTTTGCTCATTTCATAGTGTATGCCATTCACAGCTTTAGATAGGTCATTGTTTGGGAAGTTTCGATCACAAAGTCTAGAAAACTCAAGTATTTCTTACTTCTTCCATAGCCAGTTTTGGAGAGAGAAGCTCCTTTCCTTAGATTTCTTTTTAGCATTTGAATAAATGTTTCTTCATTTCTGTAAGTGTGTCCCTTTTGTGTGCTTTTAATATTTTTCTTTGTGTTTTTAGAGACTTGCTATTCCTTGCAGAAATAAATGACCACATATAGTACACACTCCCCACCTCTTTTGTTTTTGATGTTATGTAATGGGAATATGTTCTGGAGAAGACTTTTCCCCCATATTCTTGTATATAGGCACACACATTTTTTACAGAGGCAATTTTAGGGACCTGTAGATGTCTTAAATTTTTGTAATCTGTCATTTGTGCTCCTTAGTTTATGTGACTTCCTTATCTACTAGCCGCATACACGCTGTGTGCTTTTGCTAGTTAAAGGTGCCCATCAGCCCGAGCACACACTGGCAGGTGTTAGCCCCTTGTCAGGGAGCGACGGGTACTCAGCGCCTCCAGAACGTGCTGCAGTTCCCCCCAGGGACAGTGTGTTGTGTTCTGTCTACTGAAGTTTTTCCTCTGATCCTTTCACTACATGGCATCCTTTGTCTACTCAGCCCAAATTCCGTTAAGCTTTGTGTTCTCCCTCGTGAAAACTCAGAGTTCCCAGTTGGGTAGCATTTTCTTCTTTTTCTTCCCAAGTGGCACAGAATAGGAGAAATAATGAGTTTAGTTCCAGATAAGGCAAACAGGGCCACAAAAATCACTCGATTAGCAACGGCCCTTCAGGTAAGCTGCTTGGAGAAGGAAGTGATCAAGAGGCAGGAGAGGGTACTGCATCAGGGGCTGACTGCTGCGCTTGGCTGAATCTGATAAGCCAATGGGGGAGGAAACCTATGCTGAGCCATTGACAATTTCAGCATTAATCGATCCCCATGGAGGCAAGCTGTGGGGTCCACCCCAAGCGCCATCAGTACAACTGAGTGTAGTCTGACACAGAGTCCTTCCCTTAGCAGGTGGTTTCTGAGTAACACTTGTGGGCAGGTTGTGCTGTCCCCAAAGTCATTGCTCGTGTGTACTCCAAGGAAAAGACGTTAGTACAGGGTCACCTATGGCAACAGGACTAGTCAGAGGACTTGAACATGATCACTGTGATTTTATTCTTTCTCTTCCTCCTCTCAATCCTATCCTCTTCCCTCAGAAATTGTTCTTGTCAGGGGCACCTGGGTGGCGAGGTCATTAAGCGTCTGCCTTCAGCTCAAATCATGATCCGAGGGTTCTGGGATCAAGTCCTGCATGGAGCTCCCTGCTCCTCTGGAAGCTTACTTCTCCCTCTCTCACTCTCTCTCTCTCTCTCTCTCTCTCTCTATGTCAAATAAATAAATAAAGTCTTAAAAAAAAAAAGAAAAAGAAAAAGAAAATGTCCTTGTCAGCATGGGAGACTACCCCAGCAACTTCCTCAGAAATAGAGAAGGAACCGAAATCTAAACACAGATATATTTTTAAAATATACTTCAGAGGCATCACTGACTTTGGCGGGCACACTAGACTGTCCATGCTCTGGCATGATCCACAGGGAGAGACTGGTGAGGGAAAGGCAAAAATGAGTTGTGTAGAACAGATTTTCTCTGTCATCATGAAAAAAACCGAAAATATTTAAACTATTCTGTGCCACTGTATGGTAAAACTCTTCAAATCCAGAAATCAGTTCCCTATTGTCATTTAACTAACTCATTTGCCTCCTGAATTTGATACTCATGGACAGAATTTCCAAATAATCCATCAGTCAAATGGGACACTTCAGAGTGAGAAGGAATACTACAAATAAGTACGCTAGGGCCACATAGGACTGTCCTAAGTGAACAGGACTTAGCAGTTACCCTACTCCCAACTCTTTATGAATATCATTTAAGAAACTTTCTTTAGGGGCAGCTGGGTGGCTCAGTCGGTTAAGCGGCCGACTCTTGGTTTCAGTTCAGGTCGCAATCTTGCTACTGTGGGATCAAGGCCTGCGTCGGCCTCTTGCTCAGTGTGGAGTCTGTGTCAGATTTTCTCTCCCTCTCCTTCTGCTCCTTCTCACACTCTCTCTCTCTCTCAAATACAATCTTGAAAGAAGAAAGAAGAAAGGAAGGGAGGAAGGAAGGAAAGAAGGAAGGAATAAATAAATGAATTTTTCTCTACATGTATATTGGAACACTTTTGGCCATCAGAGGGCTGGGCTTTCTAGCAGATTATGACCACGTGAATTCCTAATGCCATGGCTGTGCTTCCTCTGGAGGAGTGCTGCCACACAGCTGGTGCTCAGTAGTTCTGGATTGCTGAATCAGAGAGCACTGATTTCAGTGTGATATTTGTAAATCATTCTCAGTAGTCTGCACGGATTACTCACTGGTGTGGCCCATTTGATATCTCCTCAATGCCAAGCGATGTTTCTGCATCAGCGGTCTTCATTACATTTGTGCAGTTGGTGGCAAGGACACAGAAGGGCATCGTGGCCTAGGGCAGAGTTAGGTTTCCTTCCTCCTCTTCCTTTTGTTGTTTATTCTCTCTGTCATATCTCTTTTGTCCTATGTAGCATGTCTCATGCAGATATAAGACCAATCCTTCTTTTAAACACCATGATGTGATTTGCAATGGTGGTAAGACAGGATGCCTGTCTTCAGGAGCTCACAGCTCTTTAGGGTACGGTGAGAGGGAAGCGTGATGACAGAGCAATGGGATGAACACTGAAAGGCCATGCATTTTGGAGGTCGGGAGCACTCTGGACGGACATTTTAATTCTACAGGGTGGTCACGGCAGGCTGGTGAGAAGTAGTCACGTTTGCTCTGAAGCCAGTCAGCCTGGGCTTGATCAAGAAAGGATCGGGGGAGGGGAAATGCAAATGTGAGGACAAGATATACAAAACCATTAAAGAATTTTATTCAAGGCAATGGCCTGGTCTATTTTGTATTTTAGCAAAATGGGGATCAGCACCATGGAAGTTGGAATGGATGGGCAAGGTAGGGAACAGTAGTTCAGAGAAGAGTTACTGATAATGAAAAGGAAGCATTTAGGATCTACAGAATTTGATAACTGGTTAGGTTGAGAGGGGGGAAAAAAAGCAGAAAGTCTATCCTGATTTCTAGGTTTTATACTTGGGTGACCCAGTGAATGGTGGTAGCAGTCATCAAAATAAAGAATAGAGAAACAGATTTAGAAAAAAGATGGTGAGTTCAGCTTTAGATACTTTTTTTTTTTAAAGATTTTATTTATTCATTATTCATTTGAGAGAGAGAGCACAAGAAGAGGGGAGAGGCAGAGGGAGAGGGAGAAGCAGATACCCCACTGAGCAGGGAGACCAATCCGGGGGCCAATCCCAGGACCTGGATGGAGATCATGACCTGAGCTGAAGACAGATTCTTAACAATCTGAGCCACCCAGGCACCCCCAGCTTTAGACACTTTCGAGTGTGAAATGTCTGGAAGACAAGCACCTAGAGCTTTCTAACTATCAGTCCTGTAATCAGGTCCATAATACTGAATGCTGGGGCTTCACACGTGCTTCAGCATCCAGAATTTTTCCAAATGTTAGGAAGGTAGTATGGTGCAGGGACCATCTGTTACATTCACACTTCAGCAGAAGCAGGGGCAGCATCTAGAGTCAAACATTAAAATTTTTGCAGCAAAACTTTGGCTAATCTCAGTAAATTAGATAAATAAGACCATAAAGAGCTCCCAGTCAGTTCAAGTCTGGTTAGGGTGCCAAACTTACAAAAAAACATTCCAGTTTCCAGAGTTTTGGGTTTTCTAAGTTTGGATAGGAGATCGCAGAGCTCTGTAATGAGGTTTGGTACCCAGGATGATATGGCACATGTCTACTCATGTGAAACAGGGCCATTTCACCATAAATTGGTATTATTTCAAATTTCATTTGGTTTTTTTTTGTACCAATCACCTCTATTCAACTGTAGTCCATAGTGAAAGTATGCAATGAGCTGAGGTCTTAGAGAAGTAAAAAGAGGTTGTACAAATTGACTCTCTGCCTCACCCAGCTGCCACAAGTCCCAGATGTCAGTCCATCTCTGTCCCTTTCTCATTTTACAGGGAAAATAATATTTCCTTCTTTCCTTTCTCTGATTCTTCACGCAGAGATAGTCACTGAAGTGCTTTACTTCCTGCTAAAAACCTTTCTTAATGCCTGACTACCCCAATTTACCTGAAGGGCAAAGTAGACCAGGGCCACCCCTGACAGATAGCTTTGCTCTATTATTCTTTGAGTCAGAACCCCCAGCTTTCCACCAGCCAGCAAGAGGTAGGAAAAATGTTTCTTTGCCACTGAGGTGCTTCATCATAACATTGGTAACTCAACAGCCTTTTCTTTGACTGCAATTTCCTTACCTGAACTCTGACCTTTTCAGCTTCACTCCCCGGCGACTTGAGGACCCTGATCCAGGAGGCAAAGGAAATGAAGTGGCCCTTCGTGCCTGAAAAGTGGCAGTACAAACAAGCCGTGGGCCCAGAGGACAAAACAAACCTGCAGGATGTGATTGGCGCCGGGTTGCAGCAGTTACTGGTAGGGAGAGCCACACCACCTGTTCCTCTGACACCCCCAAGCCAGGCATTTAGCCTCTAAGTGGTCTAATAGATTAAATTTCCTTGAAGCATAAGACAGCCCCTACCCTTATGGTCGGCTCTGCCAGATTGACTAATGTGGGGGAAATAGCTTTTAGAAAGCATCGCCTGCCTATGAGACCTTCCGCTGGAAAGCTGAGTCAAGTAAAAGTGAAGAAGGGTTGTCAGGGGGTCTAGGGAGAAACCTGTCATCCTGAAATGTTTATTATATCCTTGGTAGGCCAGGAGGAGCAGTTCTGGTTCTACCATGTCTCGTGACATTTTTATTTTGAAATGCTCCTTTTTTAAAGTGGAGTAGCTTGAAAAAAAAAATGAGTTCACCACTATTTCATCAATGTGACTTGCCCTCTGCCATGTCCCTCCCTGTCCCCCCAAACCCGGGATCCTCCTCACTTGCTTATCCCCTCATGATGCAGGCTGTTCAGGAGGCATCAAATCAAAGTCCTTGATTTGCTTATTCCTCAACTCACTTATTGGAAATTAGTCAAACTAATATCTCTACCTTGGATAGAAGAGGACCTCATAAATAGTACGTGAACTCAGATTTAAGCTCAGCTTTCAGACTTACGTTCTGGGGATGCTACAGGGAATGTCCTTGTTCTTTTGGGTAGCACTGACAAGGAAGAGAGTCTATTAGCTTGTATATATTTTATTTCTCATATAAAAATATTTATTTGTCTGGAGACCAGGCATTACAAACAATGACAATATCCTAAACTCTTTATTTCAGCAGTTCACATGAGAATGTGTTTTTGGGTTATCCCAAAATAAGTATATAGATACTGTCTTCGCCTGTCAAAACAGAAACCTGGGGAAGAGTCCCTGATCCACATACATATAATGGCATCTTTGGAGGCTTAATAGAATAACAAAACCCCCACTTTTCCCACACCTCTCCTCCCAAAAATAAACAAACAGACTGGGATTAAGTAGACCGAGGACTGCAGGCCAAGAAAAGGGAATACTTGGAAAGAATGCAGGGATGAGCCAGGGATTTTAAATTAGCAGTCTTGGTATAGGTGGAAAAGTGGAATGGAATAATAACTACAATTAGTGTAAAACTGTGGATTTTGCAAACTGTTTGCACATGCACAAACAAATGCATGTGCATTTAATTCTCAGAATGGTCTTCCAGTGATTATTACCATTGTCATCCCCATTTTACAGATGAGGAAATTAAGGGGCAGGGAGATGAATGTGCCCAGGGGAACTGACCAGTGATGGTAGAGCTACTCCTTTCTCCACCTCATGCCAGTTCTCCCTCAGGAAGCCCCAAGCGAAGAACTTGAAAGCACAGATAGAATTCCTGAAACTTGTTAACCATAAGGCGAGATGCAAGCTCGCCCGCAGAGCTTCCTGCAAGGATGGAAATGTTCCATATCTCTGCTGCCCAATACATGAGGCCTTGGCCACCTATGGCTTTCCAGTACTTGAGATGTGGCAAGTATGACTGCAGAACTGAATCATTTTCATATTTTTTAATTTTTTTAAAATCAGTTTCTGTATAAATAGACACATGTGGATAGGGCTACTATTTTATTGAACAGGGCCATTCTTCAGCAGTGATGCTGAAAATGAGACCTCACAGCAGCAGCACTAGATTACCTGGAAATTTGTGGGATATTCAGATTCTTGGGCCCCACCCTAGTCTTACCAAGTCAAGAGCTCTGGGGCTGAGAGTCTAGCAATGAGCATTAGACAAGCCCTCTAGGTGATTCTCATGCATGCTAGAGTGTGAGGACCAGTGTTCTAAAGGAAAGAATAGGATAAAGAGCAAAGGGGAAAGTCAGAGAGCCTGACCAGGGATGTGAAGGGAGAAGCGACATAGTAGGGAGTAAAGGGGACTCCAAAGTGAAGACTGCAGGAAGCCTACGAAAAAAGCAGTCTCCTGGGGCACTTGGGTAGCTCAGTGGGTTAAAGCCTCTGCCTTCAGCTCAGGTCATGATCCCAGGGTCCTGGGTTAAAGCCTCTGCCTTCAGCTCAGGTCATGATCCCAGGGTCCTGGGTTAAAGCCTCTGCCTTCAGCTCAGGTCATGATCCCAGGGTCCTGGGTTAAGGCCTCTGCCTTCGGCTCAGGTCATGATCTCAGGGTCCTGGGATCAAGCCCCGCATCGGGCTCTCTGCTCAGCGGGGAGCCTGCTTCCTCCTCTCTCTCTCTGCCTGCCTCTCTGCCTACTTGTGATCTCTGTCTGTCAAATAAATAAAATCTTTTAAAACTAAATAAATAAATAAAAGCAGTCTCCTTCCCATCAATTCCAGGAACTTGTTTGGACTGGGACCAGTTTCTGAAAAGCCGGTAGTTGTTTACCTGCTTGGAAAGCCTTGTGTGATTGGGCATCCGGTGGTATGGAACTTTGAAGGTTTCCAGGGAAGGTGAGAACAGGATAGCTTCACAGATGGCGGGACCCCTGCTTTGACATGTGGGGCTTAGAAAGTTCCTCTGAATTTCAAACACAGGCTGAGACAGGGAAACACAGCACATCACCATAACCAAAGTTTTATGCCTCTCTGTCAGTCCCACAAATCCAGATCCGCCTTCGCTGCATGCATAGCTGAAGTGACTTTACTGAAAAACTGAAGATGGCCTTTTAAAAACGTGGTCTTGCTGCATTTGAGGATGAATGTGAGTTGGGAGACAAACTGCTCATAGTCGTTAACCTGTTTAAGGGCCCATTTATTATTCCCTCCTCTTTCCCTCTGTATACTGCATGGATGTCATAGTTGGAGGAAACAGAGACATCAGAAATTTAAGATGTTTGTGTCCAGCTCCCAAGATCACGAGGGGCAGCTCCAAGAATCGGTCCATTAGGCTTCTTTAGCCCCTGATGTATTTAACCTGGGAACTTTTTGAACTCTGAGCATCATTTTCTTTAACTTCCCCATCAAACTATAAATTAAGTAACCACACCTCCCCAAGACTCTTAGGATGCTTTCCTATTGTGTCAGACCCCAAGTGCACAATTACTAACCCACTCTGTTTTGTAAATACGGAGAACTATAGCACTCTGTGAACTCGTGCGACTTTTGATATCTTAGCTTGTCAAAAGTATCTCAAGGGAATTCCATGATTTTTTTTTGTTGTCGCATTACCCTTGATTTCAATATTATACTCTACTAAAGCTGGATGGCCATGTTTTAATAATCAATTAATTATGAGCTTCTGTTCTAACATAAAAATTTGTCAAAGGCTACTGACCTTGTCTTTTCAGCCAAGTTAGTTCTTCTTACAGTTTTTTCACATATCCAAACTTGCCATGATTTTCTTTGCCTTGAAATGAACCCTTCCCATAAAAAGTTTCCCCTCCATTTTTAAAATTCGCATTACACTTAGAGTGTAAACCCTGTTAAGTTTAATTTAATTAAACTTAATTCCACAAATAACAGATCAAAGTTAAGCATAGAATTCTGCTGAGTGCCTGGGTTGGTGAAATTAAGGGTCATTTATAATGTTACTCTCTTGGGCTGAACTTAATCAAGAAAAATTATATATGTTTCATGCTTTGCTTTCTGCTCTCCTCAGCCTCCCCCATTTTCTCCCTCCCCGTGCACCCCCCTCCTCCTCCCCCACCCCCAATCTTTTCTCCTTTGGTGTGTGGCCACAGACAGAAATTTATGGCAGAGGCCAACCTCCTTTACACTCCACACAAAGCTCGCTGACTTGAGAGAGTTTGTTCACTCTCTCCTAGGAAAAACACCTGCAGTACTCTCCCCGAGAAACCTGGAGAGATGGGAGATTAATGTGGCTGTAATAGCTGGGCAGTGTTTTTGGTATTATGCCCTCTCCCCAGGTAGATGGGTCTTTTCGGAGATGATACCAATTATTTATTGCTGAAACATCTGTTGATAACTGCAGCTGCCCCATGAAACAAAGCATATCATGGGGTCACAGGCTACAGGGACCTACAATCCTACCTCATGCTAGTTTAAGACTATTCAGCAACACCCCCAAGTCCATGGGTTACCATCATCTTTAATGTCTCATCATGCCCTAGAAAATACTTTGTAAACACTGCACTGCCCTGCCCTACAGGCTTTGAAGTATTATTTCATCTTCATCGGTAATTTATATTCCTGTGCCATTGTGCTGTGGGAAAAAGAGGGGGAACCTTTTTTGTTTTCCATTTAATTGTATATCGCCTGACACTTTGACCCGTATTATTAGTATTAGTCAGAAAAAGGATTTTCTCCCTCTCTTATTTAAAAATAAAATTTCAAGGCAAAGTAAGCGCTCCTTCAGCTCTTTTCACTCAAAACAATGTTTACACTCTAAGACGGAAAGATGAAAAGCACAAGCGATTTTTTTCGAGTGTCGGAGAAGGGCATTTCAGTTTTTGAAAGAGAACAGTAAGGCCCTTATAAATATCATTCAGCAAAACCTTTGATGGATTTTTTTCAAAAAGTATTGAAGGCATTTACCGCTCGCTTCGGCTTAGCTTGCTTTTAGGCAGGCACAGTAGAGTTCTGACTAGTAAATCTACCCTTGCTTCTGAGATGCCAGGGAATGAGGGCACCAGCCTCAGCGGAGATGCCACCTTTTGTCATTTTTCCAGTAACTTTTACTCTCCACAAAAAGGATGATTTCTGCATAATTAAAGAAAATATGAAAATAAGGCTTTTAAAAAGGAGATAAAGGGCGTGTTTGGATTTGCACGTGTGTGACAGTTGAGAGCAGGCTGAGTTGCCAGACTAAGAGAAATTGTTGGCTAGGCCCTGGTTTTGAGCTTTCCCGGCAGCAGATTTGGGGGTCCTGATCTTGGTGAGGAGCTATCCTCTCCCCAGTCTTGTTTCTGTGGAGGGAGGGAACCTAAATTTAGTGTGGTGCCTCTGCAAAGAGATGCGCGGTAATTTTTAGAAGTTGGCTAAAAGTCAAGTCCAAGGAGATAAAACAGTCTCAGAATGAGGATATTTATTCCATTTTCTTCTCAACTGTATAACCATGAAAATGGGTAATCTGATAAGCTTTATTCCACAAGTATTTTTTGAAATATCTGTGCTACCTTGCAGTAATTTGAAGAGACCAATAATAATAATAATAATAATAATAATAGCAATAATAATAAATGATTAGTTGTTTTCTTATGCTATCATGGGTGAAAAACCTTTGTGGTTGAATAAAGTTTGATATATTTAGCTTCCAGAATATTTTTCTAATATGTCTCTTCAGATAATGTTGGTGCCTTTAACTTGTTGATATTTCTATTTTTAAACTACTTAAATACTAATGAACCAAAAATTAAAACATAAGTAAGCACGAATAAATAGAAGAGTTGGTCATTACAATATTGTGGGGAAATGTTTTTAAAATGTCTAGTGTGATCAACCTAGGGGCAGAGAGGGGCAAAAGAGTCTTTAGAAACAGATAAGTATAAATTTATTAGGAAATGAAAAGCCAAGTTGAAGAAAGATACATGGTATGAGGATTAGGTAAAGTGAGATGCTATCCTTAGGAGCAATAAAATTCCCCTCCTTAAAGCAGCTCTGGGGTAAGAGGTTTTTTTGTGTTTTTTTGTTTGTTTTTAAAGATTTTATCTATTTATTTGACAGACAAGTAGGGGGAGTGGGAGAGGGAGAGGGAGAAGCAGGCTTCCTGCTAAGCAGGGAGCCTGATGCAGGGCTGATCCCAGGACCCTGAGATCTTGACCTGAGCTGAAGGCAGACGCTCAACGACTGAGCCACCCAGGCACCCTTAAAAAGGTACTTAAAACTGGGTGCCTGGGTGGCTCAGTTGGTTAAAGGACTGCCTGTGGCTTGAGTCATGATCCCAGGGTCCTGGGATCGAACCCCACATTGGGCTCCCTGCTCAGTGAGGAGCCTGCTTCTCCCTCTCCCTCTGTTGCTCTGCCTGCTTGTGCTCTCTCATGCTCTCTCTGTCAAATAAATGAATAAAATTAAAAAAAAAAAAGGTTCTTAAAACTAATTTAAAACACATTCATTTCGGGGGCCAGTTTTCACATTAAAAACAGAAACTTCAAAAGCAGTAATAGGTGATTTGGAGATTATGAGTCTTTCAGCAAGTGATTTTTTCCAAATGAAATTTTTATCTTTAACTATGTGCTTAGTGGTTTTAATAACTGAGATCTTTTTCATCGAGATGTATAAAGCAAAATGAATGCAAGCTACACATTCATTCATTTATTCAGAAAAACTTTATTGAGTATTAACATGTACCAGACATTTGATATGTATAGAACACAGAGAAATCCAAAAGAAATAAGAGACCTAGTTTTTGTCCTGGAGAAACTACCCGAATGAAAAGACGAGGCAGCCAGCCCTTTGTCGAATGACCCACTTGTTGGAAAGGTTCTTCCCATTTATTGACCACCTAATATGTGGCAGGTGCTCAATATGTATTATTCTAATTCTCTTCTTTATTTTTTAAAAGATATTATTTATTCATTTGAGGAGCAAGCGCAGTGGAGGATGGGGGTGGGAGCAGAGGCAGAGGGAGAAGCAGTCTCCCAGTTGAGCAGGGAGCCTGATGCTGGTCCTGATCCCAAGACCATGGGATCATGATCCTGGGATCATGACCTGAGCCAAAGCCAGGTACTTAACCAACTGAGCCACCCAGGTGCCCTCATATTCTAATTCTTACAGACTTAGCCATATGACCTGTCTTAGCCAATGAAATATGACTAGAAGTGACATATGTCAGTCCCAAGCAGAAACTTTATAAGCCATGGTGTAGTTCAGCCATTGGAAGTTTTCCTTCGCTTCACAAACAAGATAGTGGCTATTCCCTCAGCCTGGATCCTGAAAAGGCAAGATACATAGAGCAGAGTCTCAGAGTTAGAGCCAAACTGCAGCCAATGCCAAATATGAATAACCCCAGTCAAGACCTAGGAATCATCTTTAATTCTGTCTTCCCCTTCAACCCTCACATCTTATTGATTATCAAGCCCCCCATTCCCTCTTAAATAGCTCTCAAATGTGTCTTCCTTTCTCCAACCCTACTGCAATGATAATGGTTCAGACCATAACTTCTCCTTCCTAGATTATAGCCAATCCCTCTTCCTATCTCTAGTCACGTCCTCTGTATAAATAAGGATAGTAAGGTTATGCTGCAGGGAAAAAAGTGCCAAAATCTTAGAGATTTGAAGCAATAAAAGTTTGTTTCTTCGTCTTGCTGTACGTCCATCTGAGGGGAGGGGGTGGAAAAGAGTGCTATCTGCTTCATGTCACTCTCCCTCAGGGACCCAGCTTGATGGAATGTCTACCATTTAGAATATTGCTGGTTGCCATGGCAGGAGGAAGGGGAAATGATGAATTATACAGTGCTTTTAAATACGTGCATGCAGAGGGGCGCCTGGGTGGCTCAGTGGGTTAAAGCCTCTGCCTTCGGCTCGGGTCATGATCCCGGGGTTCTGGGATCGAGCCCCGCGTCGGGCTCTCTGCTCTGTGGACAGCCTGCTTCCTCCCCTCTCTCTCTGCCTGCCTCTCTGCCTACTTGTGATCTCTGTCTGTCAAAAAAAAAAAAAAAAAAAAAAAATCCGTGCATGCAGAAATGACCATATGTCACTTTAATGTGGTTTTGGTGGTGACCATAGGTCAAATTAAGCCATGTAGTCACACTTCACTTCAAGAAGGCAGGGAAGCACAATTCTACCATGTGCTCGGTGGGGGAGACACAGAGATAGATTGGCAGACAGTATCCATAATCCCCATGGCTCACCAGCTGTACTCCATACTGCAACCAAACTGTCTTTCTAAAAGGGCGATCGGACACTTTTTCCTTGCTTAAGTCCCTGGGGGATATCTCAGTTAATTGAAACAAAAGATCTGTAAATGTACCTCTTACAAAAGCACCCACTAGTAATCCTGAACAACAAAATCTAAATAAATCTAAATAAATTTGGATGATCATGCTCATTAAAGGGGTGGGATAACTAGTTACTTTTGTTCTTTATATATATATTTATATATATATATATATATTTTATATATATATGATTCTTCACAATCAACATCTCTTACCATTACAAAAAAGGAAGGGGAGAGAGGGAAGAGTATCCGTTGATCAGTTGCCTTTAAATCTAGATGGGGTCAAATGTTCAAAAAAACCTAAGTAGAGGTAGTAAGGCTACGCAGCACCACCTCCTTCAGAGCAAGTATAAACGCCACTTTGCTTCTATCTTAACAATGAACAAGCTAAAGCCTTATTTAAGTGACTCAGACAAGGCATCTTTCACTGATAAAGTAAGGACTATTCTTATTTCGGAATCTTCTCTGCTCATGTGATGTCCTGCTATTAGCTAAATATCATTCTGCTCCTGCTTTGCTTCTGGAGATTGTTTTAAATGCACACACCTGTGGGCCAACACATATAGAATATGGATGTGTATATATCTATATAATTGGTATTCACAGATACAGGTTATTTCTGTATCAAATGCTAGAACGTCAAAGCTGGAGGGAAATTTACGCATCATCTATTTCAAGCCCATCCTTTGATAGATGGGGGACTGAAACTCACCGAAAGAAGTGGCTCCTCACAGGGCACAGAACCAGTCTGTGGGAGCCATAGGACACGGCACCCAGGCATCCTGGTCCTGAGCCTGATGTGTCCTCCCTGAGTCTGCACAGCTCCATTCTTTACACGGACCTGTTGCAGAATTGAACCAGACTTCCCCTGCTCCTTCCTATCCCTCCTGCTGCCCTATCACCTGCCTTGCATCCCCTCTGTTCACACAATTGGACTTTTGTACCCAGAGCAGAATCAATTAAGACAGAGACTTTATCATTTCCAATTGTCAACACTCAAAACTTTAGTTTCTTCTACAGAACATTTTAGTTCTTCTTTTGAAAACCAGTCAGACACAATGTTCAGATTTATCAAAAATAAATTTCATTTAATGAATGAAAATTAGGCGCCCTTGGAAGATAAATATTAGCGCCAAGGCCTCTGAAGTTTCAGACTTTTAGATAGAGTATGATTAAAATCACCAAGGATTTAAGCCCTGCTCTAAAACTGTGCCAAAAACTGCCCCTTTTAATACGGTACTTTCAAGTTTCAATGGAAGATAAATTAAAACGATGACTTGTTTTTAAAATTCTACCAACGAAACTCTGGTTGCCACAGAATCAGGCATGTGAGTTATCCCTTTGATGAGGGCTAACCCTGTGGCATGAGTTTCATGTCTCCCCATAATGAGACCCAAAGGCTGAGCCAAGACTTGGAGGAGTTGATCTGACTGAGATGAGCAGGCAGGACAGCCCGGTTCAAAACGCAGGAAATGAAGAGGTTGCTGCGCTGGGCAGACAGAAGAAAGCAATGACTTTCAGAAAGGGATAAACCCTCCGGGTGTGTTTATTCAGTCCTGTCAACAAGTAAGAATAACATTACCTAAGTTGTGCATGTGAAATAAATAAGGAGCTTAAACAATAATATTATCTTGGAAAATACATCTTCATATATCTGACACTGTTTATATTCATTTAAAGGCTATGTCTTTTTATGTCAACAAATACCAAATTGTGGCAGTTTCATATGATTCAATATGATACGTTCTTCACAACGTATCATATTTACAGCATACACTCCTGATGAAAACCCTGGAAAGTAAATTGGACTATGCCCATTTTCCAGATGAAGTGATTGGCTCAGGGAGCTCGAAAGCCTCTCCTAGCCCACGCTACAATGTGGCTAGGCTGAGACAGAACCCAGACCTCCCCTTTGTGCCACCTCCCTCTGCCTGCCATCTTCCTGTCATCACGAGCAATCACCTGCTCAGCTTATTAAACCAACTTGCCTCAGTCTCAAGGGCAGACACTACAAAATGTTTAGGCTCGAGAAATTTCACAGGTATTTGCAATTAGCCCCTTCTTTTTTAGGATGTATTTGTACCCCACAAAGGAGGGACTTGCATGATCCCACTGATAAATTTATTCTGAATCAGTTGCCTTTGATTTTTTTTTGCTCATCCCTTCAGTAAAAACTTTTTAGCATTTAATAAGCTATATGCTTATACTATGCTTTACTATGTTATATATATTTTAGAAATTTAAGAAGAACACTAAGATTAAGTGACTAATTTAGAATAATTTTTTAAAATTGCATTATTGGCATGAGAACCTTTTGGTTCATGTTAAAATGATAATCAAGTATGTTTAATTCATTTTTCAAATCTTAGCACTGTGTTGTGAAGATATGGCTAGGACAGGTTTTTTTTTTTTTTTTTAAAGATTTTATTTATTTATTTGACAGACAGAGATCACAAGTAGGCAGAGAGGCAGGCAGAGAGAGAGGCGGAAGCAGGATCCCCGCTGAGCAGAGAGCCCAATGCAGGGCCCGATCCCAGGACCCTGAGATCACGACCCGAGCCGAAGGCAGAGGCCCAACACACTAAGCCACCCAGGCGCCCCTCAACACTTACTTTTAATGGCTGTCATAGTTGAAGAAAATTAGGCTTCCAAGATAGGAAGATCCCAAATAAAAGAGGTCAGCTAATTCATGACACTCATATTTCAATCCATCCACCAAACCTGAAGAATCATTTGTTGAAATTCAGCTATGAATTTCCACCTTCTCTAGTATCAATTATGTCTTTTTGCAAGTTAATCAGAAGATATTCTTCTTTTTAAAAAGGATGTAAAACTCTTCATGTGGAAGATTTTTAAACAGGTTAAAAGTTTCCCATTTGTGTGAGTTATCTTTATGTGATGTTTTATTTTTGGCGTGAAGATCACAGTGATGAAAACATTTCTAGTCCCCAATACCTGAAAAATTTTTTTCAAAATTCTGGTTAGATAGCATACTATTGTCGACCACTCATCACAGGAAAGGCAGGAGATTTTGGAGAACTTGTCTGTTTATAAAAGAAAATGTCTAAACTCTTTAAACATGACAATTCTTCAAAGAACTTTGCCTTGAGATGTCCATAGCCTTTTCCCCTCTCATTACGGATTATTCCAAAGTACCTGTGAGTCGTGACAGTATAGTCTGTCAGTCTACTTAACCGGGTATACATAAACTGCAATACGAGCAACTGAAGACTGAGTTCAGTGTTCTCACTGTTGGCCCCTCCAAGATGAGGTCTTCCTCAAGCACCATCCATGATGAGTGGCCATCTGACATACAGGCAAAGTAAGGAGCTGGTGTCCATCCACTTTTTAAAATGTCAGTAAAGCTTAATTTCTTTCTCACTGATAAATTTCAGTGGAATCTTTTTGAATTTTTCATTCTATTTTGAGATCTGAGAGACTGATTCCATAGATCTACCCCCAATCCACTCTGAAAATAATGAGACATTGTTTCTGAAGCAGCTGCTATTGAGCAGTTTACATATATTTTCTTCAATTTTCTCAGTAATCTATGTAGTATTATTATCCTTATTTACATATAAGAAAGTTGAAATTAAAAAGTTAAATGAATTACCCCTCAGTACACTAAAAGCCCCCCCCTTTGCCCTTTCTTGCAGTATCTCCCTAAAGCAACTGAGGTGACTAGCTCCCTCTTGAGGATAGCCTCAACAAGTTAGCTTCTTTTCTATATGTATGTGTAATCTGTCACATTTTGGAAGTATTACTAACTCATTCTGGAGCTTTTTGTATTTATTCACCATTAAAGACCGGAAGCAAAATCTGTTTCTTTCATCATTATTGAAAACTTATCATACTGGGCATGAATTATTCCCACTGACACTTATATGAAATTGAAATCTCTGGGCTTTCTGGAGTCATTGTCAGGTAGAACCCTAAAATGTCTTGCTTAGAGAGAGTCAATTATCGTGTGGTTTCACTTACTTGTGGAACATAAGGAATAGCATGGAGGACATTAGGAGAAGGAAGGGAAAAATGAAGGGAAGGGAATTGGAGGGGGACACAAACCATGAGAGACTGTGGCTCTGAGAAACAAACTGGAGGTTTTAGAGGGGAGGGGGGCAGGGATGGCTTGGCCCAGTGATGGGTATTAAGGAGGGCATGTATTGCATGGAACACTGGGTGGTATACGCAAACAATGAATCATGGAACACTACATCAAAAACTAATGACGTGGGGTGCCTGGGTGGCTCAGTGGGTTAAAGCCTCTGCCTTCAGCTCAGGTCATGATCCCAGTGTCCTGGGATCGAGCCCCGCATCAGGTTCTCTGCTTGGCAGGGAGCCTGCTTCCTCCTCTCTCTCTCTCTCTGCCTGCCTCTCTCCCTACTTGTGATCTCTATCTGTCAAATAAATAAATAAAAAAACAAAAACAAAAAAAAACTAATGACGTACTGTATGGTGACTAACATAACATTTTTTAAAAATCTTGCTTAGAGGTTAGACTCCTAATCTTCTCTCTCAGTAGCTTTCTCGTTTTATTACTTTGAGCACAAGAATGTGACAGCTTCCCTTCACTCTTTGTGGAAGACTGTATCTTTGCCTGATATGCTTAAAATGTACATTACTGACACCTGTTTATGACTTTAATGGTTTATGACAGAGATTTCAAATGCTGCTTAATGAGGTGACTGAATCAAGATTATCTGGGATGTTTGTGTGTGAGAGTTGGGGGTGGAGGGAAAGGCCGCTTCTTTAAAATATACCCAGAGATTCTGATTTTAGGTCTCTATTGAGACCCAAGAATCTATATTAACAAAACATCACTATTTACTAATGTACCACCTGGTTGAAGTCCTACTATTTTGTTCCCCTTCTTAAGCATCTTATTTGTCATTAATAGCATTATTTGTAATTGAATCATATTTTAAATATATTATAGAAGTTCATTATTTAAGAATATTATAGTGAATCATGAAGACTACTTTGTGACATGAATAACCATTCCTTAAGTTGACATTTCCTAGTACAGTAATCTGAAGTTTTTTTCTTAATGAGGTTTTATTAAAGCAAGGTTAACCCTTGCTGATTGAATATTTATTTCTGCTGCACTTCTGTGAATATAATTCTCTTGGACTATAAGATTCTAAAGTGACGATTCAATCCATTTGTTTCTCTAAGATCGCAACAGGCACAAGTCAACTTTCAGTCCTTTCAGTGATAATTAATACTTTAAGAACCAATAAAAAGCCCTAGGGACAATGAGGTCCAAACAGTTCTCTTTATACTATATATGCCATTACTCTAGTATATGGTTTTGGTAACAACGACAATGACAATCTGGATAAAATTAAGACAGCATAGGTAGGGGCTAAGGAAGCTGAGTTGGTAGCTAGACTGCTTGGTTCGAATCCAAGCCCGTTATTAGTTTGTCATCATGGGCAACCTATGTAAACTGCAGCTATAATGATAATAACAACAGTATCTACTTCATAGATTGGAGGATTAAATAAGTGGATAACATGTAATGCCAAGGTGGTTAGGACGTGGGAGAAGAATGCATCTTCTTCATCAAGTAACCCTTCTTCTAGGGACCCAGTTTTGGACTCGTGATCAGTGTGTTGAGTCAGATTGTAATGCTAAACTTGTGGTCTAAATATTAAATTTTTGTTTTTAACTCTGACATTTATATGCTCTGTATTTTCTAAAAGCTACCCAATCCATTTAGCTGGGAATTTGCATCTTCAGGATGTTTATGGATCAGATAACACCATATCTGTTTTTCTTATTATTCTATATCCAATGCCCATAAGATGCATCTAGGAGATGCTCAATAAATATTCTGTTGGGTGAATTAATGCATTCTCAGTAAATCATATGCCAGGAATCATTTGCTACATTATAAAGCTTCATGTGCAAAGTTTTTCCCTATTAATGGAGTATATTGTAATGATGAGTTCCCCCTCATTTTTGAGATTAAGCTTATGGGCCCCAAATCAGTTTTCTGTCCACAGCCAAGTGTTACATCAAATAATATAGACTTTTGATTTTGCTTTTCATTTTATATTTATTTCCAGTGAAAAGACCTCTAAGAAAATAGTTTTGCTATGGTTTTATAGACATTTTCATAGTCAAAAAAGAAGGAATAAGGATTCCAATTTCTCAGGCTTCACTAACATTTTTTTGTCACCACAAATAACCATGACATTAGCATCAATAATAAATATTGTAGACATTTGTATGTAGTTTAAAGGCACAGCCAACAGGATTTGCTGGCACCTTGCCCTTTGACTTCCCAGACTCCAGAACTGGGAGAAATAAATTTCTGTTGTTTATAACAGAGTTTATGCCACCCAGTTTATGGCATTTTATGTTATGGCAACATCCTGAACAGACAAAGACAAAGCTGTGTGGATAAAGAAAAACTTCTCAAAGATGGAAGATGCTAAGTTTATATACTGATGAAAATGATGCAGTAGAGATGAGGAAATGAATGATGGAGAAAAAGAAAAAGGGTGTTTACAGGCAGTATCCTTATGCAAAGAGGAAGGGATAGAACGGAGTGGGAGGTTGACCTTAAACCTGCCAATGGGAGTATAGGTGGGAACATGGGCTTCACAGCAAGAGGGTTGGCAAATCTGTATAAGACGATGAGGAAGGTTGCTTCTCATTGACTGTTTGCTCAGTGAAATAAGAAGCCAGGTTGTCCATGAGAGTGTGGAAGCTTGAGAAGAGAGCAGAAAGGGGGATGGTGTCCATAGGCATTCAGAATGGTCCAGCATTTGACCTTCTGTCGTAGGCTGTCCTACAATACAGCCTCTAACAAAACTAGACTGCCCTGAACCCATGGCAACAGGATCATTTGCCTTTATACCAAGAAGGTTGGGAAAGCACCAAAATCTGTGTGTGACGTGTGCACAGGCCGACGTCAAGGAATTTGTGCGGTGAGATCGAAAGTGCTTATGAGGTTGTCTAAAACAAAAAAACACGTCAGCAGGGCCTACGGTGGTTCCATGTGTGCTGAGTGTGTTTGTGACAGGATTAAGCATGCTTCCCTATCAAGGAGCAGAAAATCATTGTGAAAGCGTTGAAGGTACAAGCACAGAGTCAGAAAGCTTAAAAAAAAAAAAAGAAGCTTTTTTGAGTAATAAAAAATCAAAAGAAAAAAAGAAGAGAGCAGAAAGTGTGAGCCTACCTGGACTGTTGGACTGTGATGAGGGCCAACTTAAAGTTATGGCCATAAATTTAAAGTGTCGCGGTTGTGTGTTTTTCTCCAGCCACACTCAGTTGCTTGGGCTGAAGCTCGGGTTAGGCAGAGAAGGAGACATAATATGGGTATTGTCAATGACAATAAATAATATTCATCATCACCTTCTGTGTTCAGAACCATCTGAAAGATAGATACAGAAGAGCAACCTTCATTATTCTAAAACGGATAGGAGAATGTAGCCTTAGGTATTCAGACAGTGAGCTGATAAATTCTCTCTCTCTTTCTCATGCGCATGCGCTCTTTCTCAAATCAATAAAATTAAAAAAAAAACACAACAGAAGATGGGAGAGGAAGGTCTGAGGCAGGTACACCCTTTCCATTAAATAGTTCATTCCCTCTTTAGCAGGAAGAGGAAATGAGGGATGGGGAAAGGCTAACAGGATAGCCCCGGGGGGGTTGCAGCTACACCTGCACTTCGGAATCACCTGGGGATATTAAAAGAAATCAATGGCTGGGTACGCTTGCAAAGAGTCCGATTTAACGGGTCTGGGGTGCCATCTGGACATCTGAGCTTTCTGAAGTCCACCTAGGTGATTTTAATGTGAGGCCAACTTTTTCCCTTAACAATAAATATGATTGGAATTTCCAGACAAGATAGAAGCAGAAAGTGACAAAGGAGTCAAGAATGCTTTTTTTAAAGTCCCTATATTTCTGCACCATGGGAATTTAAAGACTCGAGCAAGAACGTGAGGAGATTGGTAGCATAGCAAAAAATAGTAGGGTCAATGGATTACGTGGTTGTCCCTATAAGGTGGCAGAATTGTTGGAGTTGACCTTCTGAGAAAGGCAGCTAGAATACAAGAGAAACTCAGAGAGTCAAGTGGTCAAGTTGAGATTCAGATTGTGTTGCCACCAAAATGGCAAGTTCTAGGGTATTTCTGACCATGGGAGTCATAGGGACTAAGGTTGGGACAAGATCTCTGAGGTACGGAGGCTGTGGCAAGAGAGACTAGGGTCCTGAAGGAGTCATCGATGTAGATGTTGAAATGACCAAGGATGACTGGAGTCATGGTGGCCATAGCAACCTGAAAGAGGCTAAGGCATGCGGGTCCCTGGCTCCCAGGGACCATGAGATTCACAGGATCCTGGAGAGGTGGTTCTCTGTTTTGAAACTGCTTTCTTTTTCTTTTAAAAAGTAGTCAACCCCATCTATGGTAGATCTGAAAGAGAGAGGATGAAAAGCAGGTAGAGATGATTGAAATGTTATCTTTAGGTATATAAAGAAAAAGATACCCAACTATTTTCCAAAAGGGCTTGAATTTGCATGTTCCACTGGTAAAACAAAGGAAGGCTGACGAAATGTTAACCGACCTTCAGCATAAACCTTAGGAAAGTTCAAGTTTTGTTCTCTTCCTCCCTCTCCACATTTCAGTGGGTGGATGTATACAGAGCATGGCATGCTTGGTCTTCCAATGACCTTGAGTAGTCCAGTTCCATGGCTGCTCCTCTTAACTCTGCTTTATTGCTGATGTATAACTATGCAGGCATCACCACTTCTCGTTTGTTTATTCTGCTAATTCCTCACCTCAGGACATCTTCCCCCACTTTCCCCTGCCTTCTTCCAACCTCCCAATTTGCTATGCAACAATAATTTCCCTTTACACTGTTCCTGCCAATTGCAATGCCAGATGGCTTCAGTTCTGAGTCCCCTCACCCAGCCCCCCTAGAGAACAGCTGCCATTGTCATTGCCGAGAACGCATCCGGCTTTGAACCCATAGCTGGGACCCAAACTTGATGCTCGGCATCGGGAGGGGCTAACACTAATGCAAGGAACCATGAAAACGGCACACACTTTTCCTTGCTGCTGTTCAGCGAAAGCCCTTAGCAAAGGCTCTTTAGCATTTTTTCAATCATCTGTGTATTGAAATCTCATTGTGGAGTTTAATTCCTTTACCACCTGACTCAGCTTTCTAGCCATGAAGTTCCCTTTGTGCCATAAACTCAATTAGAACCCTGTATTTCCATTCTGAAACAGATGTGAAAAAACAACTGTGGGGTTGTTGCACGCACACACACACACACACACACACACACACACACACGCAAGCCTGTGTCTAGAAATCCAGACACTCTCTCATCTACACCCATATATTGTATCGCAACACGATCAGTTGACAAGAAAAACACAATCTGGTGGCAATCTGACAGCCTTTACCGTCAGGCTGAGAGAGACAAAGGGATAGAATTCCTGCTCGGGTTTGGTTTGGTTTTGTTTTTTTTCTTGAGTTATCCTATGTTGATTGCAACACTAAAACTCTGTTGCTGCGAGATTGTCTAAAAAGATCATATTTTTGAGTCCTCTGTGATGGCAGGTCAGTCATAGGCCTACAAACCCAAACAAAAGAATCCTGAATCAAATTCCATGTAGACCAATATGCATTTCAAAGGCACTGCCCATGTAGGCCTTGGGTTAGGGTTTTTGTGTTGTTTTCTTTTTCTTTCTTTTTTGGGGAGTGGGGGGAGGGGGAGGGACTCTCTTTCATGTTAATCTAATTGTGCATAACCCAGGCACATTTTACCACATAGGGAAACTCTCTCTTTTAGTGTCCTTCCCTGCCACACACTCTGGCCTCCTTTCATTCCCCTCCTTCTGAAGTCAGAGTGCTCCCCGGGTGTACATTTGGAGGAGATTCCCAGGATGGTGATGTATTCTGCGTTGCTGCGGAGGAATTTACTATCCCCTCACTTGGCAGCAAATGAAAGTGGGTATTAATTTCTCAGAGTGCTGGTAGGAACGCGAGAGAGGGGCCACAGGAATGATACCCACCTCGATCTGTATGTAGAGCACAGCAGGCCTCTGTTTCAAAAGAGGGAGAGAGAAGACAATGACAAGAAAGAAAAGATTCTCCTGAGTTGACTTCTCCACATTTTGCATCGTTAGGTTTTGGAGAGAGATGCGAGAGGTTCGGCACTGAGCGGAGTTAAATTATGCAGCTGTGGGGATGCCAGGTCCTCCAGAATAGGATGCTTCGTTGAGATTTTCCACAATGCTATTGAAGTGCTTATTTTCCTCCTGAAGAGACACAAACAGATGCAAACTTCTGTAAACACTTTAGAAATGAATTCAGTGAGTTTGGCCTCTCAGCAGTGCTCAATAGCTGACAGAAAAATGTCTAATTAGTGCAAGTGGAAATAATAGGGCCACTTGGATTCCTTCCATCCTCCTCCAAGTCTACTTTTCCAAGGAACTCAAAGGGCCTTTGTCTGGCAGGTCACCCTCTCTCAGGCTTTTGTGCTCCAATCTATTAAGAGTAGAAGGGGGAAAAATAGATTAGGCAATGTTCTCTGCTCAAATATATGGCGTGTTCATGCGGGATGTAGAATAGGGTGTTTGCGGCATCAGTTTACAGGTGCTCGGGGAGGGATTCCTCCATTGGCGACAGCCAAAAGCAACTCGCACGTGCTGAGAAGGCCCCCTTTCAGGAACCAGCTTTCCCTCACCAACTGCCATAAAGCCTGCTCATTTTCCTTCTTCTTTCTCAGTTTCTAATAACATCGCTCCTCAGAGTTGGTGGAGAGAAGAAAGAGCGTAAAAGAAATTAGAGGCTGAGCCATTTTCAGAAATAAGCCTTATAGAGGTTGTACACATGATCTATTATTTCCTTTCTATTCTACTGAAGAGTCCACTGACATTTATTTCCAGAGTCTGTCTTTTCTTGTGATTTTGTCATGCAGGAGAGTAGAAATGCATAAACTGACTTCTTTTCCCTATTTTTCCCCCACCATGCTCCCTGTCATTTATTAAGCAACCCACCCTGTGCTGAGCACTCAACTCACATTTCCTCTAACCCAAAACAGCACTGCAAATAGACATTATCCACATTTCACAAATGAAACCATTGAGAGTCGGAGAGTTTAAGTAATGCCATGGCAAACGAATGGTAGCTAGGAAACAAACTCAGATATTTGTGTTTTCATTTCTGACACTATGTATTCTTTAGTCTCTAGACATTGGATTTGGATCATTTTTACATCTCTCTCCCATGTTTTTAATTCCACCTTTTACTCTATCTTCAGGAACTGATGAAATACAGTTATAATAACTCATTTTGAGATCAGTTTCTGTTGATTTCTTTTTCTCTGCAATATGGGCTTCTTTTCATGCCTGGTAATTTTTGACTGGATGCCAGACATTGTGAATTTCACCACATAGGATGGTGGGTACTCTGTGAGCCTATAAATAGCCTTGAGCTTTGTTTTGGGACTCACTCAAGTTAGGAAATCGTTTGATCTTTTTCAAGCTTGCTTCTATCCTTTTAGAGTGGCCCAAGAGCCACCTTACTCTGATTTTGTCTCACCACTGAAGTGATGCTTTTCGGAATACTCTACCCCATGCCATATGAACAACAAGATTTTCCTTTCTGGTTGGTGGAAACAAGTCCTACATGAAGCCTGGGGACTGTTTCCACTAGTCCTTTCAGGTGGTTCTTTCTCCAGCTTTGGGTGGTGTCTTTCCATTCATGAGCTCTGCTGAAAATCTAAGAAACCCTCTTCAGATCTCTGGACTTCTTGCTTTGTGCAGCCCTCTCTGTGAACTCTGGCCCCCTTGGCCTACCCAGACACCTAGAAGCTTAATCATCTCAAATCAGGAAGACCACCTCATAGAAGTTTCCACTGAACTTGCGAAGTGTCTTTGCAGCTCAGTGTGAAGAATGTTTGCTGATATAATTTCCAGGTAATCACCAACTCATCATTTGCTCTCATGGTACCAACTTTTACTAGAGAATTTCAAAACACTGAAATTAAAGGCCATCTCCTATAAAGTTTTCTTTTTGCTCCTTTACTTTTAAATTCATAAGAAGAATGTTCTTTTCAAATTTTTTTTGTCCCTTTTAGAATTTGCTCATCATAATAAAGGATATAGTTTCTTTAGAAACAGCTTGGATTCAGTGAGTGACAAGTTTAGCCCTTGCTCCAAAGACCCAGCTTCCTATGCCCAGATTAGTCACTGAGCAAAATCACCTTGATCAGACCATAGGGAGAAAGTGGAAGAAAACTTGACCCTTAATATACTTGTGTTCCTCAAGTGTTGGCCAAGGATATGGAGAAGTTGGAACTCTGTTCACTGTTGGGATTGTAAAATGGTGCAACCTCTAAGGAAGACAGTCTGGAGCTTCCTCAAAAAAGAAAGAAAGAAAGAAAGAAAGAAAAACTGTGAAACTAGAATTACACTATGATCCATATATTTCACTCCTGGATATATTGCCACAATAATTGGAAGCAGGATCTTGAAGAGATATTGTCATGTGCATGTTCTTAACAGCACTATTCACAATAGCCAACAGTTTAAAGCAACCCAAATATCCATCAACAGATGAATGGATAAACAAAGTTTGGAATATACATACAATGGAATAATTCAGCTTTTAAAAGAAAGGAAATTTTGTCACATGCTACAGCCTGGATGAAACTTGGGGACACTATAATGAAATTATCACAAAAAGACAAATACTATCTGATTCCACTTATTTGAACTACCTATAATAATCAAATTTGTAGAAATAAAAAATAAAATGGTGATTACCAGGGACTGGGTTGTGGTGGGGCAAGGGAGTTGTCTGAAAGGGAAAGGGAAAGACTTCCTTATTTGCAAGATGGAAAAGTTCTGAGATCTATTCCACAACAATACACTAAACACTACTGAACTGTACACTTGAAAATGGTGAAGATGGTAAATTTTATGTTATGCACTGTTTACCACAATAAGAAAATTTACTTTAAAAAGATACAGACTTGGGTTCCTGCCTGACCCTGACCCTTTGGGCTTTGTAAATTTTTTAAAAAATATTTTATTTACTTGACAGACAGAGATCACAAGTAGGCAGAGAGAGAGAGGGGGAAGCAGGCTCCCTGCTGAACAGAGAGCCCAATGTGGGGGCTTGATCCCAGAACCCTGGGATCATGACCTGAGCTAAAGGCACAGGCTTTAACCCACTGAGCCAACCAGGTACCCCTTGGGTTTTGTGAATTTAGCAAGTCACTTACCCTCTCAACTTCAGTCTCCTTACCTTACTTAGATGTTATAGTTACTATAAATTTAAATGTGATAATGTCTGTGAATGTTTTTCATGAACTAGATGGTACCACAATAATGGAAACCATTTTTATCAGAGAGGTAAGGATCGAGAATCACCTCTGGAAAATAGCCTGTCACTAAGCATTGCATCCCAAGTAGGTATATGGTTACCTGGAAACTGAAGTGGGGCACCTGTGAGAAGGGAGAGCAGAACTGACCATCACACATACACCAAAGGGCAACCTCAAAGAGAGGGAACTCACTGTGGTTTGCTGAGAACCCTGCAAGATACACGGTCATGAGCAGGGTGACAGCAGTAACATTGCTCTTTCCAAGCACAAGTTTTAGGAAGCCTAGTAGTGGAAGAGGCTACAAGTTCTGCAGATAACAGCTGACGTTGCAAACGGAAGGACTGTGCCATGCGTATTTATCATAGGAAGGACTCTTTTTTTTTTTTAAAGGTTTTATTTATTTATTAGAGAGAGAGAGAGATCACAAGTAGAGAGGCAGGCAGAGAGAGAGAGGGAAGCAGGCTCCCTGCTGAGTAGAGAACCCAATGTGGGGCTCGATCCCAGGACCCTGAGATCATGACCTGAGCCGAAGGCAACGGCTTAACCCACTGAGCCACCCAGGTGCCCCCATAGGAAGGACTCTTGACCAGAGACCAGCCTCAGTGAACAGAGCGAGACATACATAAAACCGTAAATTTTCCTTTCCATTTGAATTTACAGTTTATGAATGTCAATTGACTGACTAGTTCTTATTTTAAAATTTGACAATTCTCAATAGAAGTTTTGAACACTTCAGTTTTAGGTTTTGTTTTTTTGTTTTATTGGAAGGAACAGAGGTTCACTCAAGCAAATTCCCAAAATAGGGTGTACATTATCATGAAAACATACCGGAACAATCAAGGAGGCCTGGAACTCTAAGAATGGCACTCATGACAGGTGCATTTGGATTCAGAGCCGTCATTCTTCCATCTTCAGTCCGCGGTTGCCCATAAGTGTGACTTAGCTACATTCTATTTTCTGCTTCTTTCTACCCTACCATTCTTTCTATGTTTTTTAGTTCAGATTTTAATGTTCATTTTTTTCAAGCCAGGCCACAGAGTCATGAGACCAGGGATCTGATGAGTACTCTTAGTTTAGCTTTGAGCTGGTGGTGGGGTAGGGAAATGGAGTCAAGGTCAAGTAGCAACATACATATGCCAGTTTCAAAAGCAGTAACTGTGGGCAGCTCAGTTTTCCTTAGAAAGGATTATGGCATATTAGGCCATGATTAACTTTGGGATCTTTGAGAGGATCTAGGATTCTTTCCCTCCTGGATTCTGAGCAAATTGAGAAATATATCAAGAGTTAGAAGACAAGAGGTTAAACATTGCCATTAATTCTGATAAAGGCAAAATTGAAAGATATAGCTTCATTATTAGAGCACAGGAGGTCTGCTAGCTGAATTCCAGAATTATATAGACATCCCCATTCAGTCATAGGGATTACAAGGGCAAGCAGAACCCCACATATAGTGTGGCTTTCTAGATAAGACTTTTGATACACAAAAGCAGAGTATCCTGTTTCCCTTAGACAACCCATCCCCAAGGAAAAAAAGAGAAGAGCTAAGCCAAACACGCCAGTTTCTTCTTCCCAAATTTACCGGTCATATTAGTCATTCCACCTCCCCTGGGGCAGAGTGGGTAAAGGAGTAGAGACCAGGAGTGCTATAGTAAGCCAGCTCCCTTCACACGGAAGGAAACACCAAGAAGAGAGAAGAGCTATCACCACTCTCCCACCCCCCCCACCCCCGCCTTAATAATTGGCATCTCTATCACAATGAGAACAGTGATCAGTTTGAACAAAAGGATAAATACAAATGCAAATGATCACTTTCTAGACTTAATAAACACGGTGATAGCTTAAAGGGCTTAACAAGTTAAGAAAGCATTAGTGTGAAAATAGGTTATTGTGGTGGCTATTGGTAGGCATTACCTGATGGATGAAAACCTATAAATATATGTTATGTTCCACCTACAGTGCTATAGATAGCACACAAGTATACCAAAACTCAAATCCTGTTATCAGCCCCATCAATAGAACTCTGGAATGGGCCAAATATAAAAGTTTAGGCCAGGGGCGCCTGGGTGGCTCAGTGGGTTAAAGCCTCTGCCTTCCGCTCAGGTCATGATCCCAGGGTCCTGGGATGGAGCCCCGCATTGGGCTCTCTGCTCAGCAGGGAGCCTGCTTCCTCTCTCTCCCTGCCTGCCTCTCTGACTAGTTGCAATCTCTATCAAATAAATAAATAAAATCTTAAAAAAAAAAACAAAAAAAAAAGTTTAGGCCAGTTTTACTCAGAGATACTCAAGTATCAAATTAAAACCCAAAAGAACAGTTCCAGGCAGATTTTGAAAAGCAGAGGTTACTCTCTATACCAATTTGAATACATCGTCTTTTAGTTTCAGTTTGTTAAAGTAAATAATGCTCAGACCAGCAACTGTAACAAGACTGATTACGTATTTGGTATTTACTGGCATTACTGCAAGTATCAGATAATTGATATCCAATTCCTGTTTTCCTAAAATAAAGTCGGTACAACATGGGACTTCAACATGTGGGATTTGGACCTGGACTTCCTGTGTTCAAATCTCCCCTCTTAGTCACAGATCATGTGATGGTGGGCATGTTACTTAACCTCTATGAGTCTCAGGTTTCCCATCGGTAAAATGGGGGTATTTTTTTTTTTTGTAAGATTTTATTTATTTATTTGACAGAGAGAGAGATTACAAGTAGGCAGAGAGGCAGACAGAGAGAGAGGAGGAAGCAGGCTCCCTGCAGAGCAGAGAGCCCGATGCAGGGCTCAATCCCAGGACCCTGAGATCATGACCCGAGCCGAAGGCAGCGGCTTAATCCACCGAGCCACCCAGGCGCCCCCTAAAATGGGGGTATTAATAGAATCTGCCTGTTAGGATCATTGTAAAGAGTGAGTGAATTAGTACATGTAATGCACTTAGCACCATGCCCCACATCTAGTTTTACTCAATAATTGTTAATACTTAGGATTAAGTAGTGAAGAAAGCAGTGCTTTGTGTAGTAACATTGTGCTAGGAAAATGAGCAATGCTTTCTTGGGCTTCCCATGTGAACCAGTATCTTCAGAAAGCACTGCTTGATTTACTTTAGCAAATGGAGAAAGTACTACCGAGTGGGAAGCTCATTTGTGCCATTGGCTCCATGACTTTGAACATCTTGAGTATAACACCTTGGAGATCAAAAGATGATGTTTTCCCATTCAAGTCTGCCTTGCTTATCTCTACTTCTCACTCTATGTTACAATTTCATTCCATGTCTGTTTTCTACTTTTTCTTGTTTTATTCATTAACTAAATACAAGATAAATTTAAAGTATTAACTAAAATTCTATATATCTTCTTAAATAACGTACGTGAAGCAGAGTGTTATGGACTGATGCATAACGCTCTTCTAGATGCTAGGATGACTGAAAGAAGCAACCAGCATGACAATAGGTCTAGTGTAATCTCATTTATGAGAGAGAAAAAGAGGGAAAGGGGGAGAGAGCAAGGCAAGACAAGGAACCAATTAATGTCTAAATATACACAAAAGGGTAGAAGTTTCTAGAAGGATCGCCTTGAAACCATGATGAGGAAGAATGAGAATGAGATTGGGGAGGGGGAGGGGGAAACATCAGGTAAAGAGTCAGGAAACTAAGGGGCACTTTTCATTTTTACCTTATGTTGTTTGAATTTTCTAATGACAGGAAATATGCATTTATCACTTGTAGAGTTTTAGAAATGCAGTGGGGAAAACAAAAGAAAGGCTTTATCTCACAATTAACTTGGGTTTTCCTTATTTATTTTTTTTTTCTTTCCGTTCAGCCGCCCAGTAAAGTAGGTTTCTTCCCCTAGTTCTAGGTTTTGTTCTTGTTTTGACTGAAAGAAAGAAAGGAAGAAAGAAAGAGGGAGAGAAAGGAAAGAAAGAAGGAAGGAAAAGTAAAGAATGAAGGAAGGAAGGGGGGAGGAAAGAAAAGGAAGGAAGGAAGCAAGGAAGGAGAAAGGAAAAGGAAAGGAAGGAAAAGAGCAGAAAAACAAAAACCTAGAAGACTAAGCTTGGTCCCAGGGCGGCCTCCGAGCGCTTCATGACGTCCCGGGATGTTCCCGCAGGCGTCCCTGAGAGCCTCCATCCTCGCCCGCGACTGTGCCACCGCCGCTGCCATCGTGTTCTTAAGCGACCGCTTCCTGTACGGGCTCGACGTCTCGGGCGAACTCCTGCAGGTCGCCAAGGGGCTCCACAAGCTGCGGCCCGCAACGCCAATTGCCCCGCAGGTGGTCATTCGCCAGGCCCGACTCTCGGTCAACTCAGGTAGGCTCCCCTCCTGCGGCCCCCCCAGCCCGGCGCCCGGCCCGGCCGGCCAGGGCTCGCCTTCCCTCCGGGGCTCCTTGACGTGGGCGGGAGGCCGGCGGGCACCGGCGGGCGGGCGGCTCTGCAAGCCGCGGGCTCTCCCCGCCCCCGGGCCTCCGAGGTGCCCTTCCACCCGCCTCCTGCCGGCACAAAGGCCCTGGCATAAAGGGTTTCAGAGCCAAAAGCGGTAGAGAAAATTGTGAAAGGGTGTGGAAAATACTAATTGGAGCTTTTGTCTTCTAACAAATCTGTCCTGCTGCTTTCAAACAGGGGTATCTGAATTGCTATACTTCTGACCAAGAGCCTTTAAAAAGCAGATTAAAATTCGACTCTTTTCTCTTAGTTCTCCTGTCTCCAGCCACTTGACTATGCCGACAATAGAGCTGACAAACCCACCGAAGTAATCCGAGGGTTTTTTCCATCACTGGGGACACCGGTACAGTACCTGATTAGGCCCTAAAGTATCTTTTTTTTTCCTTCTGTCACTTTGAATGAAATGAAAAATGAGGCTGACATTCTAACTTAGGAAGTACTGTAGAGGGGGGTTGGAGGGAGAAAAGGCCTGCTATGTCTTACAGTGAAGTTTACTTCTATAGAATTTTTGAATTATTTAAATTACTGATAACCATGAGGTGGAGAAATGTGTAGCCTGCCATCCTCATTTCTAAGAGTGAAAGAATACAGGACAAAAGTAGAAGGCAAATCTGCCCTTCCCAGAAACAGGACTGGCTCATTTTTAAAATTGATTTTATAAGTCTGGTCTTCAAGGGGTTAAAATATCTTTACTCCATTTCCTTTGAAAAGGAACTGTACTGACTATACTAAATGGGACAATTGTTGGATGCAGAGAGGGACAGAGATAAAAGGGCATGAGGGAAATGGGCTTGTGAAGGTTTACTTTTCAAAAGCCCAACTTCATTCACTTTCAAGTTCTGCAGCTGTGCATAAATTGTGCCCGTGTTTATTGCTTTTCTAGAGTAACCGCAGGGACAGAGTTGAACTTGGGAAAACTTTCTTCCTTCCGTTATCCCTGATTTCGGACATTTTACGTGTTCGGAGTTTATACTGTTTGGGGTATGAGGGAAACCTAACAACTCATCTTCTTTTGGATGGCATCAGATGGTCATGATGTGTGTGCAGGGTGCTCTGTAGGGAGAACAGAATGATGGAGGCCAGGCGTGCACAGGCAGAGTTCTAGCATTGGTTCTCTTCAGTTAGAACTTGGAATAGAGCCGATGTGGCCTATTTTATGATATACAGATTTGCCGTAGTGTGACATGGAAATTGAGGTCACGCGTAAGTGGGAGTGTGGATAGCTTTGCTTTGCACAGCCAAACTGATCTTTTCACTTGTTTGTTGTGTTGTTTCTCTCATGCTTGTAACTGTGATAACAAGTAAGCCAGATATCCTCATGAGCCCTATGCTCCTCTGCTACTACATAGCCTATGTAAGATAAAATCCGAAATCTTGGTCCCCAGCAGTTGGGTTGTCTTTTCCTCAAAGATACTACCAAAAGAGCCACAAGGAAACAAACATAGCTTCAGAGTTAAGTGATTTTTGTGAACTTCTCCCCCAAACAACTCTTTTATTTTTCTAATTTACTTTAGAGAGAGAGAGAGTGCAACAGTGGGAGTTAAGGGGAGAGAAAAACTCAAGCAGACTCCACAATGAGCTCAGAGCTTAATGCAGGGCTTAATCTCACAACCCTGAAATCACGACCTGAGCCGAAATCAAATCAGATGCTCAACTGACTGTGCCACTCGCCCACTCCCAAACAACTCTTAGGCCTCCCCATACCGTAAGAGAAAGAAGGGCTTAGAGCAGCGGTGGTGTCCTGGTAAAGAAAGTAACAGGAGAACAGGTCTCCATTCTCAGCATTTGGGACTCCTGGGATAGAGAAATGAGAGGACAATATGATATTATGAGAAATAAGGAAGAGGAATGCCCTTCCTCTTGAGAGGAAGAGACAGCATAGTCGCACTGTTACCCCTTTGACTCAGCCCTTCCTGGTATCCACCCAAAACACACGTCTAAGGTCGGGGCATTCAACATGGATTTCATACACAAGGGAGGACATCCTGGGCCTGCCCAGCAAGGAAAATAATCCTTTTAAGCCGTAATTAGAGATAAAGGTTCAAATTTTTAGTTCTTTCACATGGAGGATTAAGCAAGCATATAATCTCCTATTACACAGATATTGTGAATTTTTTTTTAAGTGCTGGAAACATAGAAAGTGTTCAAAGTTAAAACTGTAGTCTACTGCTCATGACACTATAGGCAGAAGTGTTTACACTAGGATCTGGTCCAAAGGGAAGGGATTGTCATTTTAAACCCCATGTAGGGGCAAGAGACAGGTCCACGGGACTACATGAAGAGTGAAATATTTGCACAAAGCGGGAATTCTTAAAGGTTTGCACAGCTATGAGAGGTGACTGACCAGCTCCACCAGCTCACCCAGAGAAGTGGCAAGGAAGCTTGCTCTCTATCCAAGCTGTGGGGTAGAGGCCAAAAAAAATCTCCCCAAATAAACAAAAAAACCCTAAGACTATGTCAAATGTGTATGAAGAGTCTGAATTTACTCCATCCACAAGGGAAGGAATCTCTCCAAATAATTAACAAAAATACTAGTTCAGCACTGACATTTGGGGGCCCAGCAGAATATCAAGAACGGAACTAGGTTCCAGGGAAACATCCACACTCCAAGGGCATAGGAATCCCAGGAGAATAATCCTTGCTGAAGATGCCCTTGGTTGAACTGTATAAGCAACAAAAGGAAGTGAAACATGCGAGAGAAGAACAGTATGTACAACAAACGGGAAAAATGGCCCTCCAAAGCGAAACACAAAAATAGAACAACCCGAAAGACTCATACAGCTTAATAAACAGTATGTTTAAAGAACGGAATGTAACAGGAAAAGAAAATGAATTCACCCTTTGAAAAAGAACTAAAGAGGCTTTTCAGAAATTTAAACAGGCGACCCAGTCAGTTAAGTGGCTGACTCTTGGTTTCCGCTCAGATCATGATCTTAGGGTCATGAGATTGAATCCCTTGTCAGGCTCCACGCTCAGTGCCGAGATTCTTTCTCTCCCTCTGCCCCTCCCCTCAATCACATGTGCATACTCTCTCTAAAATAAATAAATAAATCTTTAAAAAACAAAAGAAAGTTTAAAAACCAGCAATTGAAATTCAAAAGCAGTGTGGTTCTGGGTGTTGTGCAAAAACAATGAATACTGTTACGCTGAAAAAATAAATAAATTAATAAAAAAAAAGCAGTGTGGTTGTCAGAAAGTTTAGTAATTAATAGGGAATTGCTTAAAAGCAAGCACAGCTTCATTTCCTCTTTTGTACCTGCAGGCCACAAGAATGTAACCACATGAGGAAGGCTAGAGAGAGCCAAACATCCAGCGGCTCTCCTAGTTGGTGGCTAAGCTTCTCGAATTTCAAGTGCCAATACAGGCACCAGCTGCCAAACAAACTCCTTAAGCTGAGGTGAATACAATAAAATAGATCATTAGTAAAATGAAATAAAACAAAAAATACATACAACTGTTAAGTCCAAAGTATTTATTATTAGACTGAAGAGTCATAAAATTACTTTGGCAAAAGATATAAAAATTACTAAATGCTCACTCTCCATTTTTCACTTAATCTCATCTCAGACCAGTGATGAAAAGTCACAAATAGCTGGCTCGGTGAGATGGCTTTTATTTATTTATTTTTTTATTTTTTTATTTTTTTTTTTTACTAGTCAAGTGCAGTAGTGAGAGGGGAGATGGCTTTTAATCTGGGGGGTGTGAGTTCAAGCCCCACATTGGGTATAGAGAGTATTTAAATAAATAAAACTTTAAAAAAAAGTTTCATTATAGCAGCGTTTCCCAAACTTCATCAACCCTTGGAAGATCTTGTTAAAAATGCAGACCCAGTGCACCTGGGCGGCTCAGTAGTTGTACATAGGACCTGAGCCGTCATGAGCTCAGGGTCCCAGGATGGAACCCTACATCGGTCATCACACTCTTCAGGGAGTCTGCTTGAGGATTCTCTCTCTCTCCCTCTGCCCTTCCCCCCCCCCATGCATATGTACACTCTCTCTCTCAGTCTCTCTAAAATAAATAAATGTTTTTTTAAAAAATGTGCAGGTCCTAATTCAGTAGGTATGTGGCAGGGCCTCGGATTCGACATTTCTAACCAGCTCCCAGACAACACTGATGCTGCTGTTTTCCAGACCTTGCTTGACTAGCAAAGGACTCTCCAGGGCGGCTTGGGTGGCTGTGTCAGTTAAGCATCTAACTCTTGATTTCAGCTCAGGTCATGATCTCAGGGGTGCAGAATCGAGCCCCAAGCGGAGCCCCTCCACTCAGTGCAGAGTCTGCTTGTCCTTCTCCCTCTGCCCCTCCTCCTGCTCATGCTCTTTCTCTCTCAAATGAATAAATAAATAAAATCTTGAAAGAAAAAGAGAGAGAGAGAGAGAAAGAAAGAAAGAAAGAAAAAGAAAGGAAAAGAAAAAGAAAAAGAAAAAAAGAGGAGGCATCTGGGTGGCTCAGTTGATTAAATGTCTACTTCAGCTTAGTTCATGATTCTGGGGTCCTGGGATCAAGTCCCATGTAGAGCTCCCTGCTCAGCAGAGAGCCTGCTTCTCCTTCTCCCTCTGCCCCACCCCCACACTTGAGCTCTCTCATGTGTGGGCTCACTCTCTCTCAAGTAAATAAATAAAATCTTTAAAAATAAATAATTTTTTAAAGGGGCTGTTCAAAGATTCTAAATATGTGCCCACCTGTTACAGATGAGTGGTAACAGCCTTCCAATAAAGATAATTCTGGGCCAGTTTCTCAGGTATTCTAACCCCCTAACTGACCATCCTGAAATGCATTCCTGCAGCAGATCTAATAGAGGGAGAGAGATTGACGGCATTGGAAATTATATTTGAGGAAAATACTGAGAATGAAGCATATAGAGATAGGTGGATGAAAATATGAAAGAGGAATCTTAAAACTTGGAGAATAGAATGAAAAAAGCACATAAGTATAATAGGACTTCTGAGAGGACTGACTGAAATTGGAGAAAAACATGTCTTTGCATTGAAGAGGTGGACCCAATCTTGAGCAAACTTTTTTTAAAAAATCACCTAGACATAGTGTGGTGAAACTACAGAAAATCAAACAATGAGAAAATCTTAAAGGAAACAGAGAGAAAAGACTGATTATGTATATGGGAACTATATTTAGATTCACATAAAGCATTTTATCAGGAACAACAGAGTCCAGAAAGCAGTGGAATCTACCAAAAAAAATAATAATAATAATTGAGAGGAAATAGCTTTCAGCCTAGAATTTTATACTCAGCAAAGTCATCATTCAAAAGTAAGGACAAAATAGACATTTTCAGACAAAGACTAAAAATATTTTTTATTCTCAAGACATTTTTCTCCCTGTTTCTCTCTTTCTCTCTCTCTCTCTCTCTCTCTCTCACACACACACACACACACACATTAAAGAATGTATTTTGTTAAAGAAAAAGTTGAATCCATAAGGATGGAAAAGGAGATTCAAAAAGCAATGATAAAGAATTGGTAAATGCAAATGCAAACTAATTAAGAGAAAAATAAAAGGAAATTTTATAGTAGTGTCACTTACATAATTTATCAGATGCAAAAACTCTTATAATATTATCAAATTGACCAACATTGTATTAAGTTAATGATAATACAGTACAGGCAAGGAAGGCTTATTCCAGATATATAAGGAAGCTTAATTATTTAAAAGTTGATTCATTCAAGGGTACTTGGCTAGCTCAGTTGGTAGAGTAATCTAGTGACTCTTGATCTCGCAGTCATGCATTCAAGCCTCTTTGTGGGTAGAGCTTACTAAATAATAATAACAATAACAACAACAATAATAATAATGTAATAACTGATTCATTCAGTTCACCTCTTGGACCGAATAAACAAGAAAACTATGTGTTCACCGAAATTGATGTAAGAAGTGTTTTGCAAAATTTTCATCTTGTTTAGGTTGAAAATATAAACTAGAGTTAGAGATGTTCTTGGTCAGGTTCTACTCAGGAGACAGAAACAACACGGTAATTTGAACAAGGAGAGTTTAATATAAAGAGTAATTAGCAGGGCGCCTGGGTGGCTCAGTGGGTTAAAGCCTCTGCCTTCAGCTCAGGTCATGATCTCGGGGTCCTGGGATCGAGCCCCGCATCGGGCTCTCTGCATGGTGGGGAGCCTGCTTCTCCCTCTCTCTCTGCCTGCCTCTCTGCCTACTTGTGATCCCTCTCTCTCTGTCAAGTAAATAAATAAAATCTTTTTTTAAAAAAAAGAGTAATTAGCTATGTCAGGGGATTAATGAGTGATTACTATTAAGTGGTAAAGCTAACTCTGGAGAATACAGGATAAGCGGTTATAAGGAGCAGCTGCTATCCCTTGTACTGAGATAGAGAATAAGAAAAAGTTCCCAACCCCACAGCCAGGCATACCGGGACTATGATTCAGACCTTGTTGGAGAAGGCACAGCCATGGCTCACAGGACAGCAGAGAAGTCAAGGAGGTTCCCTGCCAGCAGAACTTCCTGAAAATCCACCTTCTTGGGTGCTGGGGGAAGCCACCCACAGAGAGGCACACTGGACCTCACCACACGGCTGCCTTCATGGAATGCCAGGAGGGAACTTTCAGGGAGAGGTCCCTCCCTGGCTGCACTCCATTGTGAAGTCACCTGAGAGGATGCTGCCGGCAGCTGCTGGCCGCTGGGTGCTGTTGACCTCTGCACATGAGGAGCCAAGCACTGGGGAAGCCACCTGTGTTGGAGGACATAGGCACAGGAGAAGCCAGGAACGCAGCGGAGGGCAGGCACTGGAGAAGCGACCTGCACTGCGGGAACCTGGCAAGAACTGCACACTAAATCAGGAAGAGAAGCAGCCTCCCCTTGTGGTGTCTCTCCACACCCTGTAATGAAAAAGCTGACAAAGGAGAACTATTTACAAGGCCCATTCCCATTATTGCAAAGCAGGCAATGAAGGGTGAATTTGGAGCTGAACGGCCATCAGCTGATAGCTGCACAAGAGGAGACTTCTTAACCTAGTCAAAGGAAGCAATCGAAACCTTGGCAAAACTACTGATGAAAAACTAAAAATGTTCCTTTTAAAATCAAGTAAAGAAAAAAATATATCTTGTTATCACTTCTATTTGACACTGACCAAGAAGTCCTTCCGATGCGATGAAAAAAGAAAAAGAAATAAGAGATACAAAGATTAGAAATGAGTAAACACAATTATCAGGATTTTTAGAAAGTACGATTGCCCACATAGAAAACTTCAAGAAATACACAGATTATTAGAATTAAGACATTCAGCAAGTTTGGTGATAATGAGTCGATATATTTTAAAAATACCCACCCTTAGCTATCAGCAAAACCTAATTAGAGGGGCACCTGGGTGACTTAGTTCATTAAGCAACCAAGTCTTGATTTCCGCTCAGGTTGTAATCTCAGGGTCCTGGAATCAAGCCCCATGTGAGGGCTCCCCACTCAGTGGGGAGTTGGCTAAAGATTCTCTCTCTCCTTCTCTGCCTTCCCCTGCTCATGTGCACTCTCTCTCTCAAGCAAATAAATAAATCTTTTTAAAAAAACCTAATTAGAAAATATAACTTTTGGGGCACCTGGGTGGCTCAGTGGGTTAAAGCCTCTGCCTTCGGCTCAGGTCATAATCCCAGCGTCCTGGGATTGAGCCCCGCATCGAGCTCTCTGCTCAGCAGGGAGCCTGCTTCCTCCTCTCTCTGCCTGCCTCTCTGCCTACTTGTTATCTCAGTCTGTCAAATAAATAAATAAAATCTTTAAATATATATATATATATATATATATAACTTTTAAGAAGAAAGATACCTGGATGCCTGGTGGCTCAGTCATTCATTAAGCGTCTGCCTTCGGCTCAGGTCATGATCCCAGGGTCCTGGGATCAAGCCCTGCATCTGGCTCCATGCTCGGTGGGGGGGAATCCTGCTGCTCCCTCTCGCACTCTCCCTGCTTGTGTTCCCTCTCTAGCTATGTCTCTGTCTGCCAAGTAAATTAAAAAGAAGAAGGAGGAGGATGAGAAGAAGAAAAAAAATTTTTTTGGTAAAATTCATTTACACAAGTATTTTATGTTATTGCTCTCTTTCTAAACACATGGGTATGAATAAATTTTAATCGGACAATAAATCATGATTTCAGAATGTGCTTTTTTTCTTTCCTTCTGTTATTTCTTTCTTTCTCCTCTTTCTCTCCTTCGTTCTTTCTTTTCTTTCTTTCCTTTCTTTCGAAGTCATTCACAAAAAGGAGAGATAACATTTTACAAGGGTTTGCCTTTACTTCCCAAACCTTATTCTATATGAATGAGTGTACCTGTGTATGAGTGTGTGTGTAAATCTAATTGCCATTTCAGATACTGTACAACTTCCCACCTTACCAGTTCCTGGAAATCTCATCCTTTCTGTTCACTTTAGTGTATGATGTAGTTATTGATTTTAAATTTTGTTTTTATTTTTAAAAAATATTTATTTATTTATTCTAGAGAGAGAGAGCAGGGGAGGGGCAGAGGAGAGGGAGAATCTACAGCAGATTCCCTGCTGAACAGGGAGACTAACGCTGGGCTCAATCTCACGACCCTGAGATCATGACCTGAGTCGAAATCAAGAGTCCATCACTTAACCAACAGCCACCCTGTCACTCCTGACTTAAAATTTTAAAATAGAATGTTTCCAAGACGGGTTATGTTCCCTGTTACAATGTGTTCATCTTAAAGCATAAACTACTAGTAGTATTGAAAGCATGTGTTCAGAACTAATTGTGTAGCATTTGGTTGCTTCTTTTCAGGGAAACTTCTAAAAGCAGAGTATATCCTGAGCAGTCTAATAAGCAACAACGGAGCGACGGGTAAGATGCTTTCCTATCTTACAATGACTCTCACCTGCAATCCTACCAGAGTTCTAGTTTTAAAGGAACTGAATGACCTAATAGTTACTGTACACTAGACATCTCCAGAACTACCTGGAAGTTGGGTAACAAATCATTTAAACCTTCAGATATCTTGCCTGAATTTCTGGGCATTAAATTCAACAAGTTTCCCAGTAAGTTGAACAAAACTTCCAGTAGACTTTTAATCCCAGGGTGCTTGGATCCAAGGTTCCCAACCTCCTTGAAACTTAGAGACATTTCCAGTGGGGAGGCACTCTGGAATACAGATATTGGCCATACACCCTCATCTGTGGCCCCCATCACTAACCTATGGTATGCATACTTCCCATCTTCCACACCACACACACACACATACCCACCCACACACACTGGGATTAAAAGCTGGGGAGAAAACAGAGAAGGTGATGTGACACAGAACTAAGGGGGGGTGTAATAATGAATTTGACTCTATTTTTGATGTTTGACCACCGACAGTTTTCAGGCCCCAGCCTACCCCCAACCCCATTGTTCCACAACTGGGCAGGCTGGCACGTGGGGGTGTTGTTTTTTGGTTTGTTTTAAACCAACTCATCAGTAAACCAAGCGTAGCTTGTGGGAGATTTTACCCCACGCACCCGAATCACAATAAAAACCAAAGCCACTCACCCCTCTTTCCTCACGTCAAATGGACCAGCTTGGGAGCCTGCCTACTCTCCTCAGAAAGGCTCCTTATATGAATACAAAACCTTTTCATACCTTCTTGGAGTGCATGTGCAGCCATCAGTCTCAACCTCCAAACCAATTTTGGGTGGACTGGAAGGAGGAGCTGGTCTCCCCAGGAATCAGAGGGAAGTAGACCCCAGGCGGAGGTAACAGCAAGAGACAACCCCCATGATACGGCACACAAATGAAGTCAGTGTGGCAGGACATAGTCAGTTGGGAGAGCTGGAGACCAGACAGGTGTTCATCTCTGTGAAGCCTTATAGGTTACAGCCAGGACTTGGGACTTTTCCCTAAATACAGAGAAAAGATCGTCTCTCGAATCTGGATCACATGTGCTCATGACGGCTTCTGTGAAAATACTTTCATTTCACCAGGCTATTTCCTTGATAATTCAAAGCTAAAACTAACTATCTATCTATCATCTATTTATCTATCTTCTATCTATTTATTTAAAATATAAATATATTTGTTTATTTAATACGTTAAATAAATATAATAAATAAATGTTTATTTATTTTTATTTTTTTCCTCTCTTTTGTTGTAGGTACCTGGCTGTACAGAAATGAAAGCGACAAGGTCCTGGTGCAGTCAGTCTGCATACAGATCAGAGGGCAAATTCTGCAAAAGCTAGGTAGGGTCATCAAACATTCGCACCTCTCAGGGCTCATTTACAAAGGTTGGCTGCAAGAGTTTACCGTGGAATTTTCTTCACGTATCTGGTTACCATTGCTAATCCCCACTTTGCTGCGTTTCCTTATTGAGAAGAAAATGACATTTAAGATCCCAGGAGTGTTATGAACATTAATAGAACAAAATATTTTCTGTTGAGTTTTGTTCGAGAAATACGTAGTTGTATAATGTGATGTGAGCCCTAGGGTTCTCCGAGTTATTTCTGGCCCCTGATTTTCAGTTCTACAGGCCTCCATGTGCTAGAGTGACACCTTATTCTACACCACCCTGACAACTTACCATTCATTCCTCAGAAGGCATTCCTGAGCCTTCTATTTATTTACAAATAAAATTTATAGAATGCTAACTGTGCTTTAAAATGCATGGCCGCGCCCCTGCTGTTTAGAGCCCAGCAAGCCTGAGCGCTTGGCCAATAGTCCCGGAGAGGGCTTCTAGCACAGTCCCCACAGACAGAGCAACCTGAACATGGGGGTTTGGGGGTGTGGTCTCAAGGAGGGGTCTGAGGAGGGAGGGGCACAAAGCGGAAGTTCTGCTATATAGGCTGGAGAGAGGAGGGAAGGAGATTTGCTAGGAGGGAGGAAGGAGGTCCTGGGGGCTCTGGGGGCTTCTTAGCCTATCCCAAAGTCCTTTTCTCACCTAAATGAAGAGGACTTTAAAAAAACAACAAAAAGGAAGAATGAGAAGGAGCTGCAGGTGCTCAAATAAATTTGCGAACTAAACTGTTTGAAAAAAATAAATTTTTTAAAGATTTTATTTATTTGACACAGAGAGACACAGCAAGAGAAGCAACACAAGCAGGGGGAGTGGGAGAGGGAGAAGCAGTGCGGGGCTCAATCCAGGACCCTGGGATCATGACCTGAGTTGAAGGCAGACGGTTAATGACTGAGCCACCCAGGCACCCCAAGTGTTTGAAAATTTTTAACACAGAATAGTAATTAGTTCTCTTATAAATAATGGAGTTGATTTTATATATATAAAATCAACAGTAAAAATTATAATATAATTTATATATATATATAAATTTATAATTTTTACTGTTTCTCTGTGAAAGGGAAGAATTATCTGTATTAAACTAACTGGAAATATAGGTTGCTGTTTTTCCAGCAGATTGTTATCTGCTGATTGCTATCGATAGAATTCAATCTCAAGTTTTCCTAACAGCAGCCAATGAGTCTTCTTTCTGTATTAATTTTCAAAGGTATTTTCTTTTTTTATTATTATTAACATATGATGTATTATTTGTTTCAGGGGTACAGGTCTATGATTCATCAGTCTTACAGAATTCACAGCACTCACCATAGCACATACCCTCCCCAATGTCCGTCATCAAAGGTATTTTCTTTCACAACACACAGATACTGGCAGTTTGTCCCGTCTCCCCTCTTTTTCCAGGGATGTGGTATGAAGCAGCAGAGCTAATCTGGACCTCCATCATAGGATATTTGACACTTCCCCAGCCAGATAGAAAGGTGGTGTATCTAGTGCTTATTTTTTTCTTTTCCTACATTTGTCTTTGGGTGACTATGTCCTTATGGCACAATTCAGTGTATCATTTGTCAAGTTTATTGCTTCTGTTTTTGTTGATTCCACAAGGGCATAGGACCAGGGACATTTGGTTACCTTCCTCTTGTGTCTTGCCCTGCCCCCACTCACAGCTAGACTCCTGGCATGTATTTAGTGTTTCTGCATTCATTTCTATCTATCTATCTATCTATCTATCTATCTATGCATTTATTCATTTCTATGACCCCTTCATCTCCTTATTTGAGCATGGACTTAGCCTTCACCTGATTCCACAGCAAAGTTAAGGTGGCCAAGTTGCTTATATGTAAAATCATTTTCCTTGAGTCAGTGGACAGGCTTCCAGTCCATGCTCCATTTTTTTCTGGGGCATCTTTATCCAAGAAATCGAGAGGCAACACTTGCTTTCCTACTTGATGTTTTCCTTCTCTGTGCATCTGTGGGAATGTTTTCCTTGGTAACTGGAGCAGCGGGTCATCTCGCTCCCTGAGCTGGATCAGCAGTGCCACTGCCTACAGTCCGCTTACCACACAGACAGAATGGGACACAGGGACTCTGGCTTGAGCCAAGTCTTTAGGCCTCGCAGTCCGGAGAAGTTAGTGTTGAAAGTCCAGTAAAACTCAGCTAAGAAACAGTTGCTCACCTTAGGTCTGTATCTTCAGGATGTGATGATCTCCTGAGCCCTGTGGCGTCTGTTTAGAAGTATTTCCACTGTCGGAATAAAAATCACAGTAAGAATAAGAAGAGCAGCCACAATATCTCGTGTGGAGGACTGATTGTTGCCTTTAGGCCTTGAGAGGAGAGCAGAGATTGACCACAAATTCCTAATCTGTGTTTTGTTTGTTTGTTTCCTACAGGGTATTTCCACATCACTAGGTATACTGGCAGACATCTTTGTTTCCATGAGCAAAAACGATTATGAAAAGTTTAAAAACAATCCGCAGATTAACTTGGTAATTATCACATGTCACAACCGCGGTGCAGAGTGGCCTCCCCTAACAAAACTGCCAAGATTTTTGGTGCTCGGTGCATCAATCTCGTTCTCTCTCCAGGCATCAGGGAGCACAAGTGACTCCCCACTTCGAGTCACATGAACAATCCTGAGGACAATTTCTATGGTGTCCTATTTGGCTGTATTATCTTAGCATCTAGCACAGTACTAGACATACAAGATTACTAAAAAAAAAAAAAAATGACGAGTGAATGAATGAATATTAAATATCGTTGGGGTGATCAATGCTTCAAATCCCACTGATCTTCCAAATCATCACAGAATTCCACTTCCACACTTGGGCTATCTCAGTGATAAGGTAAAAGGGTAACAGTTTTAAAGATTTTATTTTGTTAAGTAAGCTCTACACCCAACCTGGGGCTCGAAATTACAACCCTGAGATCAAGAGTTGCATGCCCTACTGACCGAGCCAGCCAGGTGCCCCTAAGGGGTAACAATTTTTTTTTTTTTTTTTTTGACAGAGAGAGAGATCACAAGTAGGCAGAGAGAGAGAGAGGAGGAAGCAGGCTCCCTATGGAGCAGAGAGCCCGATGCGGGGCTCGATCCCAGGACCCTGAGATCATGACCTGAGCTAAAGGCAGCAGCTTAATCCACTGAGCCACCCAGGCGCCCCAGGGGTAACAATTTTAAAACTCTCATGAGCCTCTGTTCAAATCAGAGCCTCAGTCACTTGTCAAGGTTCTTATCCTTAATAGCAATGATTACTAATATTTATGTATTCCTTTACAACTCAATATATAGGAGCTACATAAAACTCCATGAGGTGAATAGAGCAAAATGTGTTATTCCCATTTTAGAGGAAAAAAAACTGAGGTCCAGAGAAACTAAACGAGCTCTATAGTCTGCACACCCAGGAAGCAAGAATACTAGGAGAAGAACCAAGGTTTCCAGCCAGTCTAGAACATTAGCATAGACACCGAACTGCTCTCCTGCTCAGCACTAGTATTGAGAGTTTTAATATTACATGAAGATTACTATTTTTATTAAATACTGAAGTGACAATAAATAGTAACTGTATTTAATAGTAATGAGTGTAGCATAAGAACACACGCAGCTTGCTGCTGGCAATCTGAGTCTTAGCAAAATGTTGCTTTTGCTGTCAGACCAACACACGAGAAAAGGGTTAAATCCCTTGTTCAGCTAAGTTATCTTTGATGATTGTTTAAAATTATAAACTACTGGGGTACCTGGCTGAGCATGTGACTCCTGACCTCAGAGTCTGAGTTCAAGGCCCAGAGTGGGTATAGAGCTTATTAAAAAAAAAAAAAAAATTATTAAATTTTTTAAAAATTGAAAATTTCCTCCCCACCCTGAACCTCCTTGAGACCCCTTCCCGCTTTATTTTTCTCTGGAACACTTATCACCATGTGAAACACGACGCATCTTACTCGTTTTGTGTATTGACTGATCCCCTCCCCTCAGTAGGAAGTGAGGTTATTACAGGCTCACTGCCTGCTATCTCCTTCGTGCCTAGAACAGTATTTCTCGGAAGAATGAACGAGTCTTAATTGCTGTGAAATCATACATTAAAAGGTTCTTTGCCAAGAACAGCGCAGAAATCATCAGCTAATCTGACTGCAAGATAGGCAGCTTCTGTGAACAAAGACTTGCATGATCCTCCAGAGAAACTTGTGTCAGTTATTTTGTACAGGCAGGCATTGTGAATTTTGGCACACGTTAGGTCCTCTCTGGGGAGCGAATGGTTTGTGACCGGATTGTGTATGGGTGCTGGGGGAAAGGGCACTCAAGCCCTCTGGTCTTTTGAGCCACTTAACTCTTTCTTGGCACTGTTCTGAAATAGCTGTGGTGAGGGGCAGAGAGTCCCTCAGAATCCTGAAAGAAAAGCAGAGGAATTTCATAGCTTGCGTTTTGCTAGTGGATAAATGATTGTCAATATAACATTTTGTCTCCTATTTTTTCATAGGGTTTGCTGAAGGAGTTTGACCACCATTTGCTCTCGGCTGCAGAAGCCTGCAAACTGGCTACTGCCTTCAGTCCCTACACGCCCCTCTTTGTGCTCTCAGCAGTGGTAAGCAGGGAGCAGCCCCCCGCCCCGAACCTCTGCCCAGTGAGGGAAGTAACCAGCCAGAGGGAAAAGTCTAACCCAAAGTGGGCTTTGTGCACATCATTAGATAACTATGATCAGGCCTTGTGTATGAAAGGGTTTTATCAGTCAGAGTAGTAACATCCTGGTGAAGGCGGAATTAATTCAGCCTGAGGGTATGATGTTGTCTGCCTTAGACCAAGAGTTCCCAAGCACATCAAAATTGCCCAAGGAGGGATGCCTGGGTGGCTCAGTGGGTTAGGCCTCTGCCTTCGGCTCAGGTCATGATCTCAGGGTCCTGGGATCGAGCCCCGCATCGGGCTCTCTGCTTTGGAGAGAAGCTTCTTCTCCTTCTTCTCTCTCTCTCTCTCTGCCTACTTGTGATCTCTGTCTGTCAACTAAATAAATAAAATCCTTTAAAAAAAAAAAAAAAAGAATTGCCCAAGGAGTCTTTTCAAAATGCACATTCCTGATCCACCCTAGATCCACTAAATGCAAATCTCTGGGATCGGTACCCAGAAATCTTTCATTTTGAAATACTGCCCTGGTGCACAGAGGGCTTTGGAAGCTGCTACTCTATGGTTTTGACTACTATTAAATAAATGGTGCTTTTGTATATGGTAGCCTTATTTACACAGAGAAAATTACTATGTTCATGTCCCATGTATAGAATCTCTTTGCTAAAACTAACAACAGAAGTAACAGCAACAACAACTTTATAATCTTTGATCAAAAATATCGGGCCTGAGTCGCCTGGCTGGTTCAGAGGAGCATGCAACTCTTGATCACTGGGTCATGAGTTTGAACTCCACCTTGGGCATAGAGATTACTAAAATAAATAAATAAACTTAAAAAAAAAAAAAAAGAAGTATCAGGCCTACAGCAAGATGATAGCTCAGGCTAATTTCTTACCCCTTCATGCCAACCAATCACATACAATCCAGTCCCTTCTCCCGATTTCACCAAAAATACTTTGGGTTCTTGACTCAAGACTTGATTGTGTATTTTCCTTAGAATATCTGTGGTGTATGTTTATTTTCCTATAACACTTCTAATGACTGTCCTCCAGGAATGATGTTTTTCCTAATTCAATTCCAGTTTCTAATTCAATGTCTGATTTTGTATTTGGTATTTTCCTCAGAACATTCGTGGCACATGCTTATTGTCCTATAGTAGTTCTAATGACTGTCCTCCAGAAATGAAAAATTCATATCTGTATGAAGCCAAAGAGGCCTTCGAAATTGGCCTCCTCACCAAGAGATATGACGAACCAGCCACTGGAAAACAAGAGCTTCATAGTTTTCTCAAAGCTGCTTTCGGTCTGACCACAGTGCACCAAAGACTCTACGGGGAGACCGAGGTGGTCCGTGTAGCCAGTCAGCTCTGTAATGAAGCTATGGGAAAGCTGTACAGTTTCAGTACTTCCTCTGGAAGTCAGGAGAGAGAAGCTCTCTCTCAGCAGATCTTGTCTATTATCACCCAGGTGAAGGATCATTTACAAATTCAAGGCTTCTCAAATTTAGATGACAAGTCTTATGTTCCAGAGAGTTTCAAGAATGGGTTGGATAAACCCATCTTGCATGGGCATGTGGATTTCCAAAAAATCCTTGGAGCCTATTCACAGCACCACACCTCAGTGTGTGAAGTATTTGAAAGCTCTTGTGGAAACAACAAAAATCAACAGAAAGATGCAGTCTGTATCACTACTCTAAAAACGGAGACGAAAAACATAGATACTGTGAGTACTACCGAAGACAAATCACATTTAAAAAAACACATGGTAATATCGTCCTCTCAAATGGCTAAGAATAGTCAGGAGACACTCAGGAGGATAAGAGGGAAACACTGGACCCATTCTGATGCATTTCGAGTCTCCTTGGATCAAGATGTAGAGGCTGAGGTTGAGTCACCAGACCACAGCCACGGTGAAGGAGCTATTTTGGACAAGTCTCTGAGTGACAGCCATTGCTCTAATTGTTGGAGCAAGTTATCAGGGGCTAGCTCTTCTACAAGCTGGGAGGAAGTGAATTATATAGATGATAGGCCAACCAGAAAAGAGCCTTGCAAAGAAGAACATCTTGTGGATACTCAGTGTTCCACGGCCCTGTCTGAAGAGCTAGAGATCAATGAGGAAAGCAGAGCTGTACATCCACTGTCTTCAGAACTTCATGGTCTCTCTCTCCAAGTGTCCAAGGATGACAGTTTAGAGTCTTCTCAAAGTCAGCAACACAAACACGTGCCCTTGACAACCTTCTGTCCTCATAACACAACAGGCATATTCTTGGCCTCTGGGGCAGGGCTGTTAGAAGGAGCTCCAGAAGGTGTGCAGAAAGTCAGAAACATGGGATCCAGAAACTCTTCTGCTCATTGCAGTCCCTCTGTTTGTTCTGCTTCTTTGTCCTCTTCTGATTCTGTTCCACCCAAGAACATCGCCACATACCCTTTGGTCCGAGGAGAAAGCTTTGAACTAACTGAACTTCCAGAAATCAACTGTGATGATGAAGATAGGCATGGGGAAGAAATCAAAAGAGGCAAAGGCCTTGCATTTAAAGATAGCTCCTCCTGGATTGACCCAGAAGGAGAAACAGAGGAAAAAGAAGAGGATACGCCCTTACACTCTCACACAGCCTTGGAGGTGTCTCTGGGCAAAAGTTCGGTGATGGCATGTAGCTCTTCCACTCTTCACTGGCCTGTGCAAAATCCTGACTCAGAAAAGAGCAGCGGCTCAGTCAAAGAGCAGGACATTGACCCTGATGCCTCCACAGTGGATGAGGAGGGCCAGGTGCTGGACAGCACAGACATTCACCCCACCAGTGGGCGTGGTTCTTCTAGCCTATGTGCTCTGAGGCAGCCTCGTGATCAGGGGGCTGAGACCCCCGGTCCAGCTGTGAGCAGTAACATCGCCTTCCCTGATTTTAGCAAGGACTGCACTACCACAGAGGAAGGGAACAAACCAGGAAACACACTAAACTGCAGCCAGAACTCCAGCTCATCCTCGCCATGGTGGTTGAAATCACCTGCATTTTCCAGCGGTTCTTCTGAGAGGGAAACCCCATGGTCCTTTCTGAATTCCAGTGGAAGTTCTTTTGTTTCTTTGCCAGGAATGATAAGGCAAGAGATCCTAGAGGCTCGAACCCTGCACCCTGATGACTTTGAAAAACTCTTGGCAGGGGTGACGCATGAGTGGCTGCTACAGAGACTGGAGAATACAGGAGTTTTTAAGCCCAATCAACTCCACCAAGCTCACAGTGAGTACAACCTTTTTGGTAGGTAGAGCCTCAGGAAGCCTCTGTGTACGGTGGGGGTCCTCTGAAGAGCTTGATGTGTAGATCACTTAAAACTCATGAAAGACACACACCCCTCTTATGCTTTGTGAATATACAGAAAAATATGTACTTTGGGGGTTTCCCTCACTCTTGGTGTGGTGGATGCTAATGGTCGCAAAACTAGAGACTTATTCAGGCCACTTCATATGTTGGGGGCTTGCTGTGAACCCCAGCAGTAAAGGAGACAAGGCAGTAAAGGAGACAAGAATCTTACAGGACCAAGGGACAGTCATCAGTCAGGGTTTAAAAAAGCTCAGTATCTGTCTTTTCCATGGACTCTCATTACCAACCAGCTGATTTCTGGTTTTCCCCATTCAGATTCTAGGGGGTAGAGTTTGACCTAGTTAAACATCACTCTTCTGCAGGGCAGAGATTTTCACACCTGTCTGCAAGGTTTCTTCCAACCAATGGGTTGAGCAAGTGCCCTTTACTATTGCAATCAGCAATTCCTTCTTGCTTATGGAACAGCCCAGTGTCACTTACCATAGCAGGGAGTCTGGGTTGGGGCCATCTGGTAGTCAATGTGTCTATTACAGCTTAGAAGTGGTGGAGAGGTGGGGAAGGAGACAAAAGAAGGTTCCTCTCTTAGCCCCGAAGATCATATCGTAGCACCCTCTAAGATACTGAAGAATTATTTGAATGAGAGAAAAGAGACAAACTCTGTGGATTGCTAAGCACTGGATACTGAAGTAATAGTTCTTGGGGAGCCTGGGTAGTTGGTTAAGTGTCCAACTCTTGATTTCAGCTCAGGTCATGATCTCAGGGTCCTGGGTTCTAGCACCCTGTGGAGCAGAGCGTCAGGCTCCATGCTCAGGGGAAGTCCGCTGGAGGATTCTCTCTCTCCCTCTCCCTCCACCCCTCTCTCCACTCACTCACTCTCTTTATCTCTCTCTCTCACGTAAATCAATCAATCAATCATAAAGTAGTAGTTCTCAATCTTGTCATCATATAAGAATCCCTAGGGGTGGGGGAGCTTTTTAAAATTTCCAGTGCCTTACCCTAGAGTGCCCAATCTAATGAGTCTGGGGTTTGGATCCAGGCATCAGTATTTTTTAAGAGCTCTTTAAGAAAGAAAAAAAAAGATTGTATTTATTTGAGAGAGATAGAGCATGAGAAGAGTGAGGGTCAGAGGGAGAAGCAGACTCCCTGCCAAGCAGAGAGCCTGCTGCGGGACTTAATCCCAGGACTCCAGGATTATGACCGGAGCCAAAGGCAGTCACTTAACCAAATGGGCCACCCAGGCGCCCTTAAGAGCAATTCAGTAAGTTTTTATAAAGATTATGTCAGTCACTTCTGTTCAAAGTATTCAGTGCTCTGGCTGCTGTCTTGAAGTCACACTAAGATACAGATCAGTTTTCACAAAAAGAAGTGAAATGCTACTCTAATAGGGTCTCCCTCTTCACTATTCCCTTTCTGGGGATCCTGTAGGTTCAGAATCACATTTCTTAGAGTTATGCAGCCCTTTATTATTATGTCTATGTGCCAATTTGTGGGTAAAAAGCCACATGTACATGATCTCAGACCCAGCAGGGGAATATTATTATCCCCAGTGTACAGAGAAGAAAAACAGAGGAAGCACAAAACAAGTTATACATTCCTCTGTCTTGCTTCCCTCAGTTCACTGCCTTTCCTATGGATGTGTGCAAGCAGCTCGCCTTCTGTTTCCATCCCTAGCTTCTCTGACTGAGTGACCCAACCCTGGCCACTGTCTTCCCCAGCCTCCAGTCATCTCCTGCCCCAGTCCCAGACCTGTGAGTTTATCTTACTTGAAGTATTTTTCTCTCCTGAGTCAGCTGTACCTTCACCCATTATCACCACCTAGATGCAGGAGGTCCTTATTCACATCATTTTAACTTGAATCCCAAAATGTTGCATTTCTTCTCAGAGTTCATATCTTTTCCCTCAAAGAAATGCTTCCTTACTAGCCCTGTTCTGCCTTTCCTTAAGGTGGAGACGTTTTTGCTTTTCCTTCTTATCTTTTCCTTCTTCAATTGAGTAGAATCGAATTGTACGGTAGCTATATTTTGTCAAGTAATTCCTGGACTTTCCCAGCTTAAACAGAACAAGTAAGAGAAAATTAAGGCGTTGGGGCGCCTGGGTGGCTCAGTTGGTTAAAGCCTCTGCCTTCGGCTCAGGTCATGATCCCAGGGTCCTGGGATAGAGCCCCGAATCGGGCTCTCTGCTCAGCAGGGAGCCTGCTTCTTCCTCTCTCTCTGCCTGCTTCTCTTCCTACTTGTGATCTCTGTCTGTCAAATAAATTAAAAAAATAAAATCTTTAAAAAAAAAGAAAGAAAATTAAGGTGCACTTTAATAGGTAACCATAGTTTCTGGAGTTGCCAGCAGTCTCTGAGGTAAAGTTATTTCGTTTATTTCTATCTATATGGTCTGGTACCAGGTCCCCCAGATAATTAGAAGAAAATGCAAGCATATTTCACTCTTCCAAGATGGTCTCTGGGGCTTTGCTGCTTAAAAAGACTTTCTTTCCCACTATTTTCAGACAAAAACTCTGGCCTTATCTTAATCCCTCACCATCACAAGCAAAAGATTTTGTGAATCTTCGTTACATTTGCAAAGCTTTAGTTTATTGTACTTCACTAACTTTGTAGTAGTAGCATAGAAGAGGCTGAAATTTGAGAAAATGTCTAAAGAAACTGAAGATTTCAGGCAATTTCGATTCAACTTTATTCAAATTGTAACAAATTTTGAAAATAACTTCCATTTTTATCTTCTTTTTCCAGATGCTCTTTTACTAAAATACTCTAAAAAATCAGAACTATGGACAGCCCAAGAAACTGTTGTATATTTGGGGGACTACCTGAATGTGAAGAAGAAGGGCAGACAAAGAAATGCTTTTTGGGTTCATCATCTTCATCAGGAAGAAACTCTGGGGAGGTATTTCTTTAAAACATCTATACTTCTAATGTAAAATGGGCTAATTATGCCTTTCTGTTACTTAATCACTTATGAGATTTTGAAAGAGTCAGAAAAGTTGACCACAATGTATATTTGCAGATCCTTACTTCTCCCTCCTCATTAACTAATAGTAGTTACCACACGCTGAACAACATTATGTCAGCCATTTTACACAGATGTATATGATGTCAAACCTCTCAGGGAGACATTGTTATCCCCACTGTACAGATAAGAGAAATGGAGTTTCTGACCGTATGGCAGGACAGAGAGCCTCAAACACTCCCACTAAAAATGCTGGCAAGAAGTCTAGTTCAACCATAAAAACTACACTTACATGTAAATAAACAGTCTGCAGAAAAGGTAGGAAACTCCTTTGAGGCTAGGGATGAAGCATTTTTGCAGGTATAAGTGCATACTTAACCCTTAAGACACCTCCTATAGATGTTCTGAGTGGGGGTCGGGGAAGCAGGCTCCCTGCTGAGCCTGGTGTGGGGCTTGATCCCAGGACCCTGACTGAGATCATGACCTGAGCCAAAGGCAGAGGCCTAACCCACTGAGCCACCCAGGTGCCCTAAGTGTCCAACTCTTGATTTCGGCTCAGGTCATGATCGATCTCAGGGTCGTGAGATAGAGCCCCATGTCAGTTTTCTTGTTCATCAAGCAGTTTGCTGGAGATTCTCCCTCTCTTTCTGCCCCTCCTCTGGCTCTCTCTCCCTCTCAAATAAATAAATAAATCTTTATTTTTTTAAAAATCCCACTGATGTAAACACCTGGAAAGTTTTTTGTTTGGCCTTAGTTCTGGATGACAACTTCATGCAAAAACTCACCTGAGAAATAGTCACCACAAGTGGTCCCCATTAAGTTTGAGGCCTAATTTTACATCATCTGTGTATTTAAAAAGACCTATAAGCCAAGAATTATAAGGTGGACCCTGTTCTTTATCCAAATCCAAATAATGTAAGAAATAAATAGGAAGAGAAGAAATGAGAGACAGTGAGAAATTGGGTGATTCTTAAACAATGGAAGTATATTTCTTGAAAAGGTTGTTGATGATAATGATAATAATAATAATAATAGGAACATGTAAATCTACTTACCAAGTATATATGTGCCAAGCCTTATTTTAAGTAATTTATGTACTAATTTAATTGATCATCACAAAACACTATGAGACAAATATTATTATCACCATTTTACAGATGAGGGAACTGAGGCATAGAGATGTTAAGAAACTTGCCCCACGTCACACATCCAAACGATGAAGCCGTGTGTTATGGGTTGAATGAGTTTTTTAACAGCTCTGTACCTCCAACCTCAAATTCATATGTTGAAGTCCTAACCCATAGTACTCAGACTGTGATCTTATTGAAAGAGAGTCATTGCGGATATAATTAGTTAAGATGAGGTCATTTTGGAATAGGGTGGGCCACTCATCCACTCTTATAAAAAGGAAATTTGGAGATAGACCTGCACAAGGAGAATGCATGTCAGATTGTAGTTATGTTGCCACAGAGCAGAAACCACCAGAAGTCAGGAGGGAGGACTGGAAAACATCCTTTTCTAGCGGCTTCAGAGGGAACATGGCCCTGCCGACATCTTGTTCTTGGACTTCCAGGCTCCAGAACTGTGAGAGAATCCATTTCTGTTGTTTAAGTCACTCAATTTATGGCTCTTGGTTATAGTAGCCCTAAAAAATTAATACAGCAGGATGTATCATAGAGGATCTGAAATGGGAAATGAAAGAGAGAATAAGAAATGTGAAAGATGAAATAAGAGGATCCAACATATATCTGATCAGAAAAAGATAACAGATCAAATAGAAAAGAATTACTATTTAAATAGATAATACCTGATAATTTCCCAGAATTGCCAAAACACATTAATCTTCGAATACAGGAATCATAGTAAATCCTAGTTAGGATAAAAAAGGAAGGAGGAAACTAGGAAGGAAGGAAGGAAGGCAATCATAAATACACTTCTAGCTACATAGTAGTGAAACTTTAGGACAGCAATGATAAAGAAATAATCTTAAAAGCTGTCAAAGAAAAAAGAGTTTACTGCTAACAAATCCTTACTGAAGAAAAATGATCCCAACAAAATGGCATAAGATGCTAGAAAGTATGGATCTCTGTCCCCAGATTGATGATCCTGTACGTAGGGCTGGAGGTCCTCTGACAGAATGTTTGGGAACGGTTGCAGTACCAGTGTTTGCTCAAAGTTCTGAACGGATTCAAAACGACTGCAAGCCGAGTGGTCTGTCCACAGCAGAAATGCTGGATTACCCCTGTTACGGCAACGGCTCCTCTGCTGGCTGCTTTCTGATGTCTTAGAGGTTCCTCCTCTGCAGCCTCCACTGTCAGATTGTCTTTTTTTTTTTTTTTTAAGATTTTATTTATTTATTTTCTAGAGACTGTATGAGCAGGGGAAGAGGGAGAGAGAAAATCTCAAACTGGGGCGCATGGGTGGCTCAGTGGATTAAGCTGCTGCCTTCAGCTCAGGTCATGATCTCAGGGTCCTGGGATCGAGTCCCGCATCGGGCTCTCTGCTCAGCAGCGAGCCTGCTTCCCTCTCTCTCTCTCTGCCTGCCTGTCTACTTGTGATTTCTCTCTGTCAAATAAATAAATAAATAAAATCTTGAAAAAAAAAGAAAATCTCAAGCTGATTCTGCATTGAGTGCAGAGCCCAACACTGGGCTTGATCTCAGGACCCTGAGATCATGACCTGAGCCAAAACTAAGAGTTGGACACTTAACCAACTGAGCGACCCAGGTGCCCCTCAGATTTCCCTTCTGATTCCCAGGGATCTGAATGGCCAAAACGTCAGCCAACTTGGATTTCATAATCCTAATGGACTCAGTAATTTTTTTTTGTTAACATATAATGTATTATTTGCTTCAGGGATACAGGTCTGTAATTCATCAGTCTTACACAATTCGCAGCACTCACCATAACACATACCCTTCCCAGTGTCCATCACCCAGCCACCCCATCCTTCCCACTCCACTCCCCGCCCAGCAGCCCTCAGTTTGTTCCTGAAATTAAGAGTCTCTAATAGTTTGTCTCCCTCTCTGGTTTCATCTTGTTTCATTTTTCCCTCCCTTCCCCTATGATCCTCTGTCTTGTTTCTCAAATTCCTCATATCAGTGAGATCATATGATAATTGCCTTTCTCTAATTGACTTATTTTGCTTAGCATAATACCCTCTAGTTCCATCCACGTCGTTGCAAATGGTAAGATTTCATTTTTTTTGATGGTGGACTCAGTAATTTCTGGAAAGTGTTTTCTCTAGTTGAGGTCTATAACTCTGACAGTTCTCTTCGATTTTTGGAGGTCACTCTGGACACATGCAAATTCCTCATAAATTCACACTGGCTTATAGCAAATATAAACTCCAGTAAAGTGTGATAGTTACTCTTTTGCTCCTTTCAACACTTAATCAATTACTGCCCTCATATGTTGTCTCCAGCTACGCATAAGGCCTTGAAATATACAAATCCTATGTCACACTTTCTTCAAAACACTCAGGACTAGCACAGGACTACACACATAACAGGTGATGTTGGAAACAAGTATTTGTACAGAGGAAGTAATCACAAAAGAAAGGGATAGAGGAAGACTTCAGATTGATTAACCGACCTGTTTAAGGCCACGGTGCAGGTAGTAAAAGATCTGATTGCAGAGCCCGCACTTTCCAGTGTCCATCCTGGCTCCCTAGACTCGCCAAGGGGGGCTGGCCAACTGCTACAGTAACTGGACGCTTGCTCTATAATCACCATCATCCTGGGGCAGTGTATCAGAAAGTGTTCTTCAGGAAAGCAGAACCAAGAAGATATATACACATATAGACAAAGAGTTATTGTCAGGATTTGGCTTGCATGATGATAGAGGCCAGGAGAGCTAATGGTGTAGTTCCAGGTCAAAGGCCAGCAGGCTCAAGACCAGGAAGAGCTGATGTTTTAGTTCAAGTCCAAAGGCAGGAACAGACCAGTGTCCCAGCTCAAAGGCAGTGTGACGGGCGGAATTCTCTTCACTTGGGAGAAGGTCATTCTTTTCATTCTATTTTTTTGTCCTCCAACTGATTAGATTAGGCCCACCCACATGAGGGAGAGCAATCTGCTTTACTTAGTCTATTGATTTAAGTGTGAAATTCATCCCAAAACAACCTCACCAAAACAGCCAGAATTATGGTTGATCAAATATCAGTGCACCCTATGGCCAAGTCAAGATAGCACATAATATTAGCCATCACCATCAGCCAATGTGAATTACGTTCTCATGTTCAGGAAGCTCTTACAAAATTATTCCAGTCATGAAATAAGAAAGGATAGTTAATATTGACTGTCCAAGGTAGAGAAAGAGTAATGTCTTTCAAACATTTTTGCATCTCTCCTTTGGTATCTGCTCTCTTCCTCTGTGATAAGGTCACTTTTGCATTTCGTTTGTATGGTTTTTCCCTCTGGTCATAGATATGTTGGGAAAGAATACAAGGAGCAGAAGGGGCTGTGGCACCATTTCACTGACGTGGAACGGCAAATGACCGCACAGCACTACGTGACAGAATTTAACAAGAGACTTTACGAACAAAAGATTCCAACACAGATATTCTATATCCCATCAACAATATTACTGGTAAGATTAAAGAGGGCAAGTGTTTCGTTCAACAGGTCTGTGAGTACATTTTTGGTAACGTCCAATAAATTCAGTTACCAGACTCCCTCAACTGCTTCATCTTCTTCAACTACTTAGATGTGTAAGAACTATGACCTTCTAGACCCTGAATACATCATTTGGATCTTCCAAGTCACCCTGTTAAGTCTGATATCTGGTCCCACATGGTCAAGTGAGCATTTTTCGTATCCTTTCTTTGTGTACTGTCTGTACTTTCAAAAAGAGAGAAGAAGGACCCTAAAGATGATATGGAGTACAAATTATCCCCTCAACAACATGATGCATGAATTCACTGTTTTACATCCGTTAGTCCCCACCCCTGGCAGCCAAGGAATTACCAAGTCATAGTTTAAACACCTTTGGTAAGGAAAAATAATTATTCCCTTTTCACTTTCAAACAATTCTACTTGTTAGGAAGTTCTTAGATCTAGCCCAAAGATGTCTTCTTCTGACTTCTACCTATGAATTGCAGCTCCACCTTCTGGGGTCATTGAGCCCAATCTGTTTTCACTAAGCTATCTCTTTAAATATAGAAAGACAGGGTGCCTGGGTGCCTCAGTGGGTTAAAGCTTCTGCTTTCAGCTCAGGTCATGATCCCAGGGTTCTGGGATCCAGCCCCGCAACGGGCTCTCTGCTCAGCAGCGAGCCTGCTTCCTCCTCTCTCTCTGCCTTCCTCTCTACCTCTACCTTTATTTGACCTCTCTGTCAAATAAAGAAATAAAATCTTTAAAAAATAATAATAATAAAATAAATAAATAAATATAGAAAGATAACCATCCATCTCCACTGACTTTTCTCTTGTTTAGGTTAAGAATATCCTACCTTCCCAAATATGTTGGATCCTTAGCTCATTCATACCTAAAGAATTTTTTTTTTTACATTGGCCAAAGACACTTTTTGACCCATATTTTATTACTACCAATTATAGCTATCATCCATTTTTTACTTTCTTTATGTCAAGCACTATGCCAGGCATTTAACACATAAGTCTAACCTTTGAAACAACTTGACAAAAGAGATTATACCCTCAAATATTTGAACTGCTATTCCAGCCCAGCATTTCAGGCCATGATTTATCTCCATGACAAGCTAGCTCTCTACAGTAGGTCAATTCATGGCCTCATTTTTATGTGAGTATTTTAATAGAAGAATAAAAATTATTTTAGGTTCCATTATATGCCACATAAAATGTTAGGCACTTTACATGCATTTTTCTCATTTAAATTTTTTTAACAATGCTCTAAGGTCGTTATTATTACAGTATCTGCTTTACAGATGAGCAGACCAAAACCTCCGGAAGTAACAGAGCTCGTAAGCAGCAAAGCCTAGGTTCAAAGTGAGATCTACCCAAGCCCAAAGCCTGTGGCCGTCCTAGTCATTATGGTCTCTTTCTATTTTTCAGATTTTGGAAGGCAAGACAATAAAGGGATGTATTAGTGTGGAACCTTACATCCTGGGAGAATTTGTGAAGTTATCAAATAACGCAAAAGTGGTTAAAACAGAATACAAAGCCACAGAATATGGATTGGCTTATGGCCATTTTTCCTATGAGTTTTCTAATCATAGAGATGTTGTAGTCGATTTACAAGGTATGTGAAATTGGGATTTTTAAGTTTTTAGTGTTATTCATATGTAAACATGAGGTCTTGTAACCAGCTCTTCCGGTCATTATTTAATAGACTGTTCAGTGCCTAGACTACTATTTATAATTCAATTGATTGATTTTACTGTATGTAGCAAATGAGGTCTGGAAAAAATGTCTAAAGCACCTACAAGGGTCTAAAGTGTCACAAAATCAGTGAGATCTGGCTCACACTCTGCTGGGCTCAATTCTAGAGCAAATCCTTTTTTTTTAAATTTTATTTAAGTATATTTGAATGATGTAGGTTTTTTAATATTGCATGCTTTAATGTGTGGAAAGACTTTCCACTCGTTCTTTTCTTCAGCCCTTTACCTTTATTACAAGTGTGACATTAGGTTTCATAATGGGGTCATTATGAAATAGAAAGTTGTGTGCACTCGAATCTGACTTTTAAAAAAATCTCTGCATTTATATTTTAATTTTATTTCAGTTCATCTAGTATTTTATTTACTGGAATTATTAGCCAATATTCTCCATTTAAATGATAAATGAGGTTTCTTATAACTATTTTTAGACATGATTCTATGACCATTCTCCAAGATTTTCTCTATCCCCCTTCCATAGCATTTATCATCACTCTCTGTCATATTACATATTTTACTTATTTATATTACTTATTAATCTGTCCCACTTCACCAGAATGTTAGCTCAATGAGTGATTTTTTACTTATTGCTTAATCCCCAGTACTCAAAACTGTGTCTTGTGTAGTGTGTATGCTCGATAAATACTTGCTAAATGAACAGATGAATTAATGGGTTAGGCACTAAAGCAACTTACGAATCATGGAATGTTCAATATATTTTTATCTCCGTAATTAAACTAAATGCATTTTTTTGCTCTCTAATTCCTTGAAAGTTGGTGGTCTAGGTATGCCATATTTGACAAATTTAATTATCCAATGTTCAGTTTCCCTTCTTAAACCAGTAATTGGAATACACAATAGCGAATCCCTTAACAGAAACTTATTAAGCATACACTTCAGCATAACCAAGTTTTTAAAGTATCTCTCTAAATAAATACATTTTATTTTTCTGAAATACATTACTGACCTTTATGAAGGATTTAATTCTCAGACATATGTATTTCTCTTTTAGGTTGGGTGACTGGTAATGGAAAAGGGCTCATCTATCTGACAGACCCCCAGATTCACTCTGTTGATCAGAATGATGTCACTACCAATTTTGGAAAGAAAGGAATTTTTTACTTTTTTAATCACCAGCATGTGAAATGTAATGAAATATGCCATCGTCTTTCTCTGACAAGACCTTCATTTGAGAAACCAAATAATTCATAGACCCTCTGGCGTGGTAATGGGACAGGTTTAGTGCTGCTTACCTGTGTGGGGTCCTGCCCTCTTTCCAGGCACACACAGTATGGCACAGCCCAGTCCCCTTGGGCTTAGGCAGGACCATGGGACTAGTTCTAGCCAATGATTTGTGAGACGAATTGTTGAATATCAATTTCGGACCCATATTTAATTGCCAGTGCAAGCGGAGTTACTTTCCTTCTGCCACAATGAGCAGAATATGTCAGGAGATAGCTGCTTATCAGTGTTAAGTCCTGCAGTGAGGGCAACCTGAAAAAGTCCCCCATGGACCCATCATGGACACAAAACAGATGAGAAATAAACTTTTGTGGCTTAAGCCATTGAGATTTTGGAGTTTTCTGGTCAGTATCTATCAACGCTGGTACTATGGGTGTTTTTCCTATCAATTTAGGAGTTTTCCATATGTATTAAAGAGTTCAGGACAGGGTGCCTGGGTGGCTCAGTGGGTTAAGCTTCTGCCTTCAGCTCAGGTCATGATCTCAGGGTCCTGGGATTGAGCCCTACATAGGACTCTCTGCCCAACAGGGAGCCTGCTTCCCCACTTTCTCTGCCTACTTGTGATCTCTCTCTGTCAAATAAATAAATAAAATTTTTTAAAAAGAACTCTTTAAAAAAAAAAAGAGTTCAGGACATTGTGATACGAGTTCCTGTTGTTTTCTGTTTGTCTTCTGACATTTAAATTCGTATGAAACTTTTTTTTTTCCTTGCAGAATTTACTTTATACAGTTGAATTCATTCATCTTTTATTTTATGGCTTCTAGGTTCTAGGTTCTATGTAGATCCTCCTCCCACAGGTTTCTTTATTTTTAGAGTACGTTTCTAGTATGTTTACATTTGCAAAAGGTCTGAGGGAAGAATGGTGCATTGTAAAAGGCAGACAGTCCACTCCTTGCGCCACACAGATCTGCTTCTTCACACGCATGCGGGGAGCAGCTCATCCACCGTCTTGTTAAAAGAAATTTAGAAAAAAGATACTGGTGAGGTATTCCCTTACCGAGGTTAGTCTTTGGGGACGCAGCTGGTTTTCACTCTTTCCCTCCTCCACTATTCAGTCTAACTTTCCCTCATTCTGAGGTATTACTTCAGCAAGTCTTGGTGGCTGATCTGGTATGATTCAGACCTCCGTATGCACGGTTTCTGCATACTTGATAGTTAGAGCTTTCCCAGTTTGGGTTACAGGGCAAGCCCGTCCACAGCTGCAGCTGTGGAAGTGAGAACCGTATAGATCTCCTGCTGTGGGGGTGCGGTTGACTCACACTCCAGCTCTGAGCCCTCCGGATCACAGTGAAGTCACGTACCGCCCCCCACAACCCCCCATGCTCTCAGCCAGTGACTCAGCAAGGCCAGGAAATCCAGGCTCCGAATACTTCAGACAGGTGGCTGGACACATCTTCCCAATGGCCTGAGAAAAACCTTCTTAACACTCTGTTGCCGTTTGACACTCTTCCTTCCCAGTCCTCCTTTGCCCTCACCTTTCATTGGCACTACACCTGCAGACCCCTCTTCCCACCCCCTGGCCTTTAGAGTCATTTCTCCCAACAAATATCTCGTGTGTCTAATCCCTTTCAGGCATCTGCTTCCTGAACAACCCAAACCAACAAAAGTTTCTTAAAGAAATGGAAAAATCTTCATCCTGTTAACAAAGAGGAAAACTTGTATCACTCCCAAAGATGCAAAAAAAAGGCATTTAATAAAATGAAAATCAATTCACGATAGAAAGCTCTCTGCAAACTAAGCGTAAAGGAAAGCTTTCTAAATCTGATAAAGGGATTTTTTTTTAACTTTTTTTTAAAAAAACAACAATATCATGGGGCGCCTGAGTGGCTCAGTGGGTTAAGCTTCTGCCTTTGGTTCAGGTCATGATCTCAGGGTCCTGGGATCGAGTTCCGCATTGGGCTCTCTGCTCGTCAGGGAACCTGCCTCCCTCTCTCTCTCTGCCTGCCTCTCTGTCTAGTTGTGATCTCTCTCTCCTTGTCAAATAAATAAATAAAATCTTTTTTTTAAAGCAATATTATAATTGACAGTGAGGCACTTAACTTTTTCCATTTGAGAAAAGGAGCAAAACAAATTTGCTTACTATCCAAACCCTATGCATCCTTTGTGAAAAAAAATTAAAAATAAATATATTGATGTCTGACTCTTTTCTGGCACAAGGCTAAATCCCTTGAAATCCTGAGTGATAAGAGTATCTTTTGTTTTAATGAGGCAACTCTTGATGAGCTCCTAAATACCTTCTGGATAAGGACTGGTCACCAGCAAGACCACGTCATGATCAGAAGCTTGGAACTTTCAGGGGCACCTGGGTGGCTCAGTGGGTTAAAGCCTCTGCTTTCGGCTCGGGTCATGATCCCAGGGTCCTGGGAAGCCCCGCATCTGGCTCTCTGCTCAGCAGGGAGCCTGCTTCCCTTCCTCTCTCTCTGCCTGCCTCTCTGCCTGTGATCTCTCTCTGTCAAATAAATAAATAAAATCTTTAAAAAAAAAAAAAGGCAGCTTGGAACTTTCAGCCTCACCTCCCATCCTCCTAGAAAGGGAGAAGGCCTAGCAATTGAGTTAATGATTAATCATGTCTACATAATGGAGCCCCTGTAAAAATCCCCTAATTGCCAATTCTGAGAGCTGCCCGGGTGCTGAACGACATGCAGGTCCTGGGAGGGAGGTGCAGCCACAGAGGGCAGTAAGCTCCGTAGGTGTCGCTCCCCCAGACCCTGCCCTTCTCTCCCACCTGAGGTTCTTCTATTTCTTTCATCGTATCCTCTTACAAGAAACCAGTGAATAACTTAGTGTTTCCCTGACCCCTGCGAGTCACTCTAGCATGGTGTCAAACCTGAGGAGGAGGTCATGAGAACCTCAATGAGCAGCCATTCAGTAAGAAGTACAGAGAACACCTGGGACTGCAATTAGTGTCGGGGGTGAGGGATTCTTGTGAGACTGAGCCCTCAGCCTGTGGGATCTGATGCTAATTCGAGGTAGAGTGTCTTAGACATGAACTGAATGATAGGACATCCAGCTGGTGTCAGAGAATTAGTGTGGGGAGAAAACCCACACCACTGGTTTCACAAGTACTGTGAATGTGGTGCTAGTGTATGTGAGTAAAGGAGAAATACAAAGGAGTTTCCCCCTCTAAAACATTATAGAAGAATTCCAGCTAATGAACATAGAAGGAATGATGGAATTAGGAAATCACCAAACATCCCTTATTGAAATAATGGGCCTGGGCGAAAATCATGGATAACTGTGAATACTATTAGGGGAATAGTTGATGAGGAGCTTTATAATGGAAGAATCAGGCTGATGTTACTTATACCTCAACCAATTGTATCGCCAAAAGTGGGACAATAAATCAATGATAAAATAACACCTTGGGCACAATTAGGGATTTTTAGTGTTTACTGAGTGTTAGATAAAATTAGTGAGGTGACATCTTAAAACAACACTAAAGCCAAAAAAAAAAAAAAAAGTGAAGGTGGAAGTAAGAAAAACTTGGTTCTTTCTTGATAATGTTGAAGCAGGCGTAAGGGTACATCGGGCTTCATTATACTAGTCCTTTTCCTTTTGTATATATTTTTAAGTGTCCACAATTTTTTTAAACTAGAAGGTCATGAAAAGAAGAACTACCAAGAATTATCCAAAGAATGGGTGGATAGAGATGATAAAGACTATGATTTGTATCAACTAAGCTAATCAGAGAAGAATATAAGAAGGAGCGGTCAACAATGTAAAGTCCCACAGAAAAATCAAGAAGAAATAGAATATGCCCTGGCTGAGGGCCTGAGGATAATGAGGAGAGATGGCTGATAGCAAACACAAGTAATTGGTTGACAGAGTGGCCTTCTGGATATTGTAGAATAGAGATCAGCAAACTATGGCCCCTGGGTCAAGCCCCGCCACCAGCATTCCAAGTTTTATTGGAACACGGCCACACTCACTCAGTTACATATTATCTGTGGCTGATCTTGTGTTACAGTGGCAAAGATGAGCAGTTGTGTCAGAGTCTGTGTCCTACAAAGTCAAAAGATATGCACTATCTGGGCCTTTATCGGAAAGGTTTGTTAACCCTGGTGGTAGAAGATGAAATCAGAAATAAAGGTCAGGATGTTGACATAACAAAGAAATATGGGTGTCTCTACCAACACACAAAAAAAGGAGGTAACAACAATGGGTGAAGAAATTGGAAATCAGAGGCGATAAAGAAGGAAGTTGATGAAAAGAATAAAACATGAGTTGGAGCTCCCTTTTCTTGGTGATGTCCAAAGTCTAGGCTATCCGTTGATTGAGATGAGGCTAGCAACATCAGGCTATGAGAGGAGGGAAGGTTATGAAACAATGCATATTCTATATCATAAAGAGGAGAAATATTTCAACTGAGGGGAATTCACAGAAAATTACATTTTAAAAATCTCCTTAAATCGTTATTTATTTACACCAACATTAATATACCCAACGTCTGGCTTAAGAAAATAAATGTAATACTAATGTTGAAGACTCCAATGGACCTTTCCCTAATCTTCACCTCCTTTTCTATGCAAGAGGTAATCACTACCCTGAAAGTGTTGGTTATCATTCCCTTTAGTGTGGCTACATATTTACTTTTATTTAATGTTGTTATTCATTTATATTTTGTATAAAAGCAACAATAAATACCCAGTGCTAGAGTGTTTTAAAAAAATATTTTTAAGGTTTGTATAAATACAAAAAAGACCAGAAGCATTTAAAATGAGCCAGATTGACTTTATAGAAAATGAAAAATACAGTCATTGATATTTAACATTTAATAGAAAGGTTAAACAGCAAATTGAGCATCACTCAAGAAAGAATTACTGAAATGCAAGGTAAATGTGAAGAAATCAGCCAAAATGCAGCAGAAAGATAAAGGGATGGAAAATACAGAAGAAAGAATATGAGATTTGGGGGAAAGATGGAGAGGTCTACCATCATGTAGTGGAGGTTCTAGAAGGAGAAAAAGAGAATGAGATAATCCTCTCAGTCAAGTTAAGAAAACAAATCAAGAAGAACATGATCAATTGTGTCAAATACTGCTTATACATAAGAAGAGTACTGTGAATTAAATTATTTACTAGTAACCTCTATGTGAGCTCATATAGTTGAATATTGGGGGTGAAGGCCCAAATGGAAAGACGCAATCGTTTTTTATTGCTGCATAACTAATTACCACAACTTAGCAACTTAAAACAACACACATTTATTATCTCACAGTTTTTGTTGGTCAGAAGTCTGGGCACAGCTTAGTTGGTCCTCTGTTCAGTGTCTCCCAGGGCTGCAATCAAGGGGTTGGCCAGACTATATTCTTATCTGGAGGTTTGGCAGGGTAAGAATGCACTTCCAAGTTTACCAACTTGTTTCAAAACTCATCTCCTTGCACTTGTAGGACTGACATCCCCACTTTTTGGCAAGCTGTTAGCTGGAGACCCTTGTAGCTTCCTGCCATGTGACCCCCCTCTCAGGCCATCTCATCAGCTGAGCTCCTTCAAGACGAGCGGAAGGTCATCTCCCTTCTTCCCAGGAAACAAAGAGTGAATTTTATGCAACATAACTTAATCAAGAGTCTGTCGGATAGAAGCAACTCACAACTTCTACCTACCATCAGGGAGAAGGAACGACAGTGGTATGGTTCATCGGGGGTTACTTTCAGGTGCATCTACACACAGAGAAGAGCTTGAGAAGAGAGGAAAAGAAATGGAGAAAGAGCATGTGGAATACTGTGCGAGGTATGCTTCAGTAGAGAACAAAGAAATGGGGTGGTGGGTAGTGGGGGAAGTGGAATTCAGAGAGATACAGGATATTTTTATATAGATGGGAGAAGTCACAGTGTACCAATGGGAGAGTTACAGAAGAAAATGAGGAAATGTGGCGCCTGGATGGCTCAGTCATTAAGCATCTGTCTTCAGCTCAGGTCGTGATCCCAGGGTCCTGGGATTGAGCCCCGTATTGGGTTCCTTGCTCAGCGGGAAGCCTGCTTCTCCCTCTCGCACTCCCCCTTGCTTGTGTTCCCTCTCTCCTGTGTCTCTCTGTCTCTGTTAAATAAATAAATAAAATCTTTTTTAAAAATGAGGAAATGAGGGGCGCCTGGGTGGCTCAGTGGGTTAAAGCCTCTGCCTTTGGCTCAGGTCATGATCCCAGAGTCCTGGGGTTGAGTCCCACATCAGGCTCTCTGCTTGGCAGGGAGCCCACTTCCTCCTCTCTCTCTCTCTCTGCCTGCCTCTCTGCCTACTTGTGATCTCTATCAAATAAATAAATAAAATCTTTAAAAAGAAAAATGAGGAAATGATGATACAGGGGAAAGAGAATGGAAAATTGTGGGTGCACTGCCCTTGAGGAGGCAAGAGGGCGTAGAATCCAGCACACAAATGGAAGGGATGGTATTAGACCACAGCGTGGATCGTGTATCCACGGTAACAGATGAGAAGACAGACTGCTAGAGTGCGATATTGAGGACATGAACACATATAATAGGTAGTACTGTGTGGGTAGTCTATACTGCATCCTTCGGTCCAGCTCTCTTGAATACGGTTCCTTCTCTGTCGCCATGACCAGAACCTTAATCAAGATCTGTGTGATCTCTGACTTCATTGTTGCCCCACATCCTTCTCGGAGACACTGGTGACCTTTCTTAAATACAAATCTTACCATGTCATTAACTGCCTTTAATTCCTACCATAAAACACATATAAGGGGTAAAAGAATAGAGAAAAGATGTGAACAGAGGAGTCACAAAAAGGAAATACTATTTTCACTCATCAAATTGCGAATATGTTAAGAGTTAACACTCAGCTCTGGAAAGGTTGGAAGAAATTCTATTATCACTGATGATAGGAATGTGCATTACAGTAGTCTTTATGGAAAGGGGTTTAACATCATATGGTGTCCATTCTTGGACCCACTAATTCTGCTATGAATCTCTAATGAGGAAATAATCAGAAATGTGAATAAATACAAGTGTGCCCGTCGTAACTTTTACTCATGATAGTTAAAAAAGAGATAATTTAAAATTTCAAGAGTATATTGAATAGTATTATATAATTCATCCACAAATGTTATTCATCCATTGAAATTTTATGTATTCAAAAATAAGTGCAGGGGCGCCTGGGTGGCTCAGTGGGTTAAAGCCTCTGCCTTCAGCTCAGGTCATGATCTCGGGGTCCTGGAATCGAACCCCGCATCAGTTTCTCTGATCGGCAGGGAGCCTGCTTCCCTTCCTCTCTCTGCCTGCCTCTCTGCCTGCTTGTGATCTCTGTCTGTCAAATAAATAAATAAAATCTTTAAAAATAATAATAATTGCATATAAAATTTTTAAGGATTTTATTTACTTATTTGACACACAAAGAAAGAGCACAAGCAGGGGGAGTGGCATACAGAGGAGAGAAAGAGGCAGGCTTCCCACTGAGCAGGGAGCCCATGCAGGGCTCAATCCCAGGCTTCCGGGATCATGACTCGAGTTAAGGGCAGATGATCAACCTAAGCACCTGCATATAAATTTTAAAGTTAAAAAAAAAGCATTTATAGTATTGATCCCAATATCAGTACATATGTGTATGTAAGTAGAAAAAGTAATACATTTATATAAAGTATATAAAAATACTATTGTATTTTTCCCTAGCTAGTGAATTTATGGTAGTGGACTTTATATAAAGTATATAAAAATACTATTGTATTTTTCCCTAGCTAGTGAATTTATGGTAGTGGACTTTATTTTCTTCTTTGTCATCTATATTTTCCAAGTTTTTAGAATAAGCATGTACCACTTCTATCAAAAGATGTATTTTATGAAATTTAAATGGTTCTCTTTTTTTTAAGGTTTTATTTATTTATTTGGCAGACGGAGATCACAAGTAGGCAGAGATGCAGGCAGAGAGAGAGAGGAGGAAGCAGGCTCCCTGCAAACAGACAGCCCGATGCGAGGCTCGATCCCAGGACCCTGAGACGACGACCTGAGCCGAAGGCAGAGGCTTTAACCCACTGTGCCACCCAGACACCCAAATGGTTCTCTTTTTTAATACAAAGTACACATTATCAGATGAGCATATAGGGCCCATCTTTCTCCTCAGATCATCACGCCTCTTAGTCTTGGAATGTCCGCTCTAGACACACTGAACTGCTAATGGTTTCAGTTTGAGGTCATTCTGCTTCCTGCCATCCCACTACAGGATATTTTGTCCCTTGAGGACTGTTTTCCTGCTTTTCTTATGTCTACAGGACAGTCACCTCCTATGTCCTCTCGTCCTTGAAGACTCATTCAACGAACACTTTCTTAAAAAATCCTTTACTCCCACCCTCTTTTCTCCACAACCTGAAGTATCCCTCTGTTGATGTCCCCTAATAATTGTGCAACTCTCACTGCATGGTTATCATGGAAGCTATTATACACTTATGTCATATTATCTATACTACAGCTGGATTATAATTATCTATGATTTTATTTCTTACTTATTTTTATTTTTATTATTATATAATTTCTCATTGCTGCTTGACAAATTAACCCAAAACTTGGAGGCTGTGAATAATAAAGGATTATTATACACAGAAGATTATAAAAGGCTATTAGCTTGAAGTTTCCACAGATCAGAAACTGGGGAGTGGCTTTGCCGGATAGTGCTGACTCAGAGTCTCCTTAAGTTTCCATCACAATATCAGCTGGGGCTGCAGTCATCTGAAGGCTTGACTGGGACTGGCGCTTCTGCCTCCAAGCTCTCTTCTGTGACTGTTAGCAGGATGTGTCTTCCTTGCTGGCTGCTGGCCAGAGGCCTCGGTTCCTCTCTACGTGGGCCTGTCCGCAGCACAACATGGCAGGTGACTTCAATCAGAGTGAAAAATCCAAGGGAGAGAGAGAGAAAGACAGACAGAAGTCACCATGTCTTTTATAACGTAACCTCAGAAGTGACATACCATCACTTCTACATACTATGGGTTACCCAGATCACTGTCTAACCAGGTGGGAGGAGACCAAAAGTGCATGAATATCAGGGATCACTAGAGGCTGGCCTGGAGTTCATTCTATTTCACCAGCCTAAACGGAGCCCTTTGTACCCCCAGCACTTGCTTCTATTACTGTCTGCTTAACAGTTGGTGCTTAGTTCATTTTTGTTTAAATAATTGAATGAATAAGTAAATGCTAATTCTATGCATTTTAAAGGCTCAGTAACTGCTTATTAGCTAACCATCTCTTGCTACGTAAGGCAAGAGGCTAATAAGGATTATGTCTTAATTACAGAAGAATCTCTGAGCTCTCCAGACTTTAGGAAGCCTTTCTATAACAAGGTAGGATATGGGCGGATAAGTGGGTGGACAGAAGGGTGGAAAGTTGGAGGGAGAGAAAGACAAACAGAATATACTCAGTCCAACTTCTAATTTATAAAGAAAATAATTTTGCTTCCTTATGTTTAAGCTTTTCTCATTTCTTCCCCCACTCCTATTCTTTAATGCTTATTTCTCACAGCAACGTGGCCCCTGGGATATTTTCAAGTAACTTCTAGAAAAACTCCATTATTGTGTTTCTAAACTGAATAAATAATTTTTATTTTAATCTTTCGCGTGTCGTGTCAAATGACAATGTGTAAAAAGCTGAGTTTCAGGCATTGGGTTCAACTTAAAGAGACTTAATTTTTCTCCCTTCAGACATCAGAATTAGCAGGCTTTTGTTGCTATCTTTTGGCACTGCTATTGTTTTGGAGATGATGTTTGTTCTGTGTAGTTTGGTTATACAGACGTCCTCTGCCCGAACCGTTCAGAAGAAACTGGGTGTAAAGTGTAAGAAGTAAGAGTGAGAGAAAAAAAAAATAAATCTCTTTATTATGGTGCATAAACCTTCAGTGTGAGGGGACTTTGCAGCTGCGCAAGGAGAAAAATGCATTCAAAACGATAATGCCAGTGTGAATAATCCTTTCTCGAATGCTGCTTGCAGACCGCTCCAGCTTTGTCAGGTGAACTTGAACCGGGCCATCAGCTTTGCCCCCATTCCCATTGCACACTCTGTCTATCACCCCGGGGCATTCACCATCTTGACTGTTGTTTAAAGAGAACAAGCAATCCATCATTGAACCAGGGAGTCACTTTCTCATAGAAAAGTAAAATCAGCATGTGACACGACTCAGCCCTAGTGTTTTGCAGATTAAAATGATACATGGCGACTCACGTGTTACTAGGAAGATTAAGTCGGTTATCTTGTTCCGCGGCTCAGACAAAAGAATCCCCCTCAAGCAGTAAGTGGGAGCTTTACAGAAGCTGAAAAAGTTGGACCCCACTGTACGTGGTAAAAGAGGATTGAACAAGAAGACAGAAAAAGAATGTTATTTACATCTCCACACCTTCCCCACGGAAGACGGGACAAAGAAGAGTCCATCCCAAAAGGGGGAGCTGTTAAATCTTTGCAGAAGACTTTACAGTTTGAGACGCCAATTTTATGACCAGAGACACACACACAATTTACTGTCTGACTGCCTCCTCAATTGATTTAAATATAGTGAAATAAATGAGCAGCCGCTGGCCTGGGGGCAGTTTGCTTCATAAGAATAAGTTGCAGATCCTGCAGCTACAGTATCAAGTTATTAACACTCTTATTCCATTGTGTGATCTACACAGTAATAAAATTTTAAATGAATCTCTTATAGAAATGAGCTCACAATGGACAGCCTGTAATTTACCAAGCCACGGCAAGTATTTATCATATCTCAGAAAATAGCATCTTTTTCAATAATTGAAACCGTAACTGTTATATTTGTTTTTACAAAGTAATTTTCAAAAGGGGGCAGACAAAAATAAGTATCAAAGTGCTTAATTTTAGATTCAATAAGTGCATTAATGAAAATTAATGTACTAAGAATCCATTTCTTCCTCAGGAAATATTTTTTAAAACTTAAAATAATTTTAAACTTTAATACACGTTTTGCCATTTCGACCTTAACACTGTAAATCACACAGGTTAAAGAGAAAGAATCCTATGTTTTCTTTCAGGTTCTGGTGAATTTGAGGAAATGCTTTCTTAAAATACAGACCATTTTTCTAGTTGAAGGGGGATTCGGAATCAAAGAATGCCCTATTCTGCTACTTCTAACTAAATTTTCAAACATTGCTCATCTATCACCAGCTGGATATGTGTTATATAAGTGTTCTGTAAGAACAAACGAGAGTCCCGGAAATGTGTACGTTTTCTCTGCCAAGGACAGAGACCAGATTTAACCTTCTTTTCCTACACAAATCACCAGAAAGGAGAAGGACTGTTTAAACACTTTTGTTAGACATTTGACATGGTCTTTTCCAAATAACAGAAGGACGCACAGCGACTGGCTTTGAGGGGCCGTATTCCCCATGTGCTTTCAATAGGGAACATTCTCTCTGGGCCGAGCACCTGGATCATGTGCAACGTTCCCTTGGGCGGGACAGCAGTCACGGAGCCACCTGCACTGGAGAGGATGGTGGATGAGGGACAGGAGCCTCTGGCCAGCTGTAGCCTTCCCCAGCCTGCAGGGCATATTGGAGCATGAGCTGAGCCAGGCCAGGCCAGACCCGCACTGGGGCATCCATCTCAGTGGCTGTCCTCTTTGCCCCACCATAGACAACTTAGCAAGAGCCTTCAGTGGGTATAAATAAAGGGTAAGAGCAACGGAGCCCAGGAGCCTTTGAAACATGCCTGTGCAAAGCCTCGGAGGCATCAACTGTTCTGACAAAGCCAGTTTAAAATATCAGAGCCCTAGGACATTCAGACAAGCACCAGACCACCTACTTCAAAATAGACCTAAGCCCATCCCCTCCCCCCATCTCCTCTTGCCCTCCCTCCCAGCAGCACAGCCTCTGTACTCGGCTGAGCTGAGCAAGGACAGACACTCAACAAAGACGCTTCCTAGGTATCTGGAGACAGTGTGGTCTCATAGAAAGGTGAACTAAACCTGACATCTCTAAAACCTTACATTGCCAAGTAGTAGCTTTTTTTTTTTTTTCTTTTAAACACTCAACACTTGGTTCCAGAAAGGAGGAAGATAATGCAATCAAAAAGAAGACTGTTGGGGCACCTGGGTAGCTCAGTCATTAAGCATCTTCCTTCAGCTCAGGTCATGGTATCAGGGATCGAAGCCCGACATGGGGCTCCCTGCTCACCGGGAAGCCTGCTTCTTCCTCTCCCTCTCCCTCTCCCCTGACTTGTGGTTTCTCTCTGTCAAATATATAAATAAAATCTGAAAGAAGAAGAAGAAGAAAAAGACTATTGCTTCAGATTCATCTTATAGAGGCCGATAACAAGTCTGTTGTTGTTGTTCAGTGGCTACATGGCAACTGATGACTCAGAGGTAGACAGCTCCCAGATGTCCTGAATATCAGGAGAATGCCAGACTTTGTCATCGGTGACCTAAAAATTAAGTTTCAATACAGACCAGGATGAATTAAGTGCTTGATCCCTTGGTATATGTCAACTGTTTTACTGCCTTGACTGTTTTTGAAAAGGTGCCCAAAATGCCATGCTCTGAACATTTACCGACAAGAGTGTAACTCAAGTGTTTTTAAAACATGAACTGAAAAAGATACTTGAGGAAAGTTAATATTCTATAAATGTTGAAGTTCAAGTTATGAAGAAAATATCGTTTTCAGGAAGCATTTTATAATTTGGCATAGCTGAGTCGTGCAAATGCTAGAGGAGAGAAGGGGCCTTACTAAGAGGTTTGCATATTTATTATAGTGTTTTCCATTGGAAGGATTAATGATCTATTCCACTCTTGCTGAAAACGTCTTCCCTTCTGCCCCTGCAAAATAGCCCTACAGTGATTTTTCTCTTTCAGACTCTAACAAAATCATGTTTCTTATGAAAAGAGGTAAGCCTCGGAGAGGTACCTAAGTCTAAATTCAAACGTGTGATCTTTAGGGAAATACCCTCACCTTTTTTTTTTTTTTTTTTTAGAAAACTGTTTAAAAATCCAGAGTGTGAATAGCTGCTTCTCAGTTGGAAAGGTCACTCTGAGTGCACTGTCCACAACATTAACTAGAAATGACCCTTGTCATCACTCTCAGCGTGTGGGACAGAAGAAACAAATGAAAAGACACACCCAAAAGATGGTTTCTAGAATAGGCCACTTGGATAATAGATGAGATGTTGTACTCATGGGTCGCATGGGCCTCCTGAGGCATTGTTCCCACTGCGCATTGTAGTGTGCTGGGTGGCTTCGAGATGACAAGGCCACAGGGAACCGCAGAGTCTCAACCAGACCGCCATCACAGAGTGATGGAAACGCTGTCTGTCTACTTTCAAATCTCCCAGCTGAGAACACTCCTTTAGCAACAGGCTTCTAGTTTTGGCTTTGCATTTTCCTGACAATGTGTTCTTCTCTATGCACATTTTTCTGGACAATAAATCAAGAAAAATGTTTTCATCGAATGATGTGCACACAGTTTTCTCCCCCTGCTTGGTAGCCGTTGTCAGGAAAGACTTCACTGAGCAGACTGTGCTTTGTCCTTGCCACGGTAAACAAAGAGTTAAGTTCCAGAGCCAGCTGGTTGCTTGCCAGGGAGGTGAGAGAGGAAAGAGAAGCCTGCCTTCCCTTTTCTTCCCATACCACCAAGTTTCATCTTCTACACTCCCATCCCCCTCTCCTGCCTCCTCCCGCCTGCCCCTTTCTACCTCCCTAAGACCAAAAACATACAAATTAAAAAGCAAGGAGTTGTGACACTGAAGTTATTCCTTTGGCTATACCTACCGTCTGGTCTTTCCTCTTCAGGGCAATACTTAAACATCAACTTGTGGGGTGCCTGGGTGGCTCAGTTGGTTAAGACGCAGGCTGCCTTTGGCTCAGGTGATGATTCCAGGGTCCTGGGATCGAGCCCTGCTTTGGGCTCCCTGCTCGACAGAGAGTCTGCTTCTCTCTCTCCCTCTGCCTGCTGCTTTGCTTAGTTCTCTCTCTATCAAATAAATAAAATCTTTTTTTAAAAAATCAGCTTGTGCTCAGTCCCTTCTGGTTCTACTTGCAGTCACTCTCTTGAGGCCTCCTGGAAGGGCAGGGGGCAGGGAAATCACAGGAACATGCCCTAGCTCTGCTGTGCACCAGAGAGTGGCCTCAGAGTTCCCGTGTGTGAAATAGGTATAAAAAGACACAGCTAGGGACACTGTCCTAAGGACTAGAGACCATGCATGTGAAGGGCTTAGCACCGTGGCCAGCACATTTTGGTGTTCTGTAAAGGATAGAGCTTTAGCATCATTATAGCCACGCCCTTTCCCCAGGGCCGTCTGGCAAAATCCATTTTCCCCTCCGACTCTCACCAACTTTGGCAGCCAAGACCTCTTCCCTGTGTGTAACCTCAGATTCTCCCCGAGACTCAGGACCGATCCTGGTCCTAGGAACAAGTCATTTCTGATCAGGGTGGGGAGTGGAAAATGCAAATAACAGCACAGATGACAATAGAATTAGAGTTCGTGTACTTACTGACGTTCATTCATCATTACCACGTCATCTTGAAATACCATTGAAACCATATTAAGTTGCTATTTTTGAAGTCAAAATCATCTGATATTGGCAAGTTCGTATGATTTCAAATTAAATCATGCCCAAACACGATCCTCTCATTTTCTCTCTCTCCAGCCTCATTCCCAAGTAGTCCTACATCCTCCAGACTCACCTGACTGCGGGTCCCCAGATGGGTCGGGCGCTCCCACACCTGTTTCCCAGGCTCTTTCCTGTGCCTACAGTATCTCCCCCTACCCACCCTCCTTGGAAATTCTTGTCAGTCAAGACCCTGCGCTTGTCATTTCTTCAGGGATCCCTTCTCTGGCCCTTCTCCTCACGCTCTCACATACACACACACACACACACACCGAGAGGCTCCATTATACAATCACACATCTTTGAGGTGGGACCTCTGTTGCACAGGAACTTCTCGTTTATGAGTCTGCCTCCCCTATCAGATTATGAGCAGGTGAAAGCGGAAATGGAGCATTCACTTCATCAGCGCCAAGGCCTAGACCTGCACGTGATTGTTAATCAGGCCTTGCTGAATGAAAGAAATAAACCATTAAAAATCACAAGATTAATGAAGAGTTTAGTTTTATGGGACTCCTGGGTGGCTCAGTTGGTTAAGTCACCATCTTCAGCTTGTGTTGAGATCCCAGAGTCCTGGGATCGAGTCCCATATCCGGCTTCCCCTGCTTTGCCGGGAGCTTGCTTCTGCCTCTCCCGGTGCTTGTTTTCTCTCTCTCTGCCAAATTAATAAATAAAACCTTTTTTAAAAAAATGTAGTTTTATGATTGGACCGTTGGGTCATAACTCGTGGTGAAATACAGTATTTAACATTGCACCATGCACATAGCACGTGTTCCATAAATGTTTGTGAACTGAATGAATGATGGCAGGTGAAAAATCTCTTAATTAGATCCAGAGGGTCCTCTTTATTTGTACAATCCAAATAAGAAAGGCGTTCTCAGACACTGAAAAAGCTCTGCCGACATCTTTGTCTTACAAAAGACTCATCTGAATGATAATAAGCATGGAAAATGGATTAGCTCTTGGGTGGACAGGGGTTTTTTTGTTTGTTTATTTGTTATTTGTTTTGGGTTTTTTTTGTCTGCATGCAAAAGTAAAAATGCTTGAGTGCCCCATCATTTAAGGAGATTAGGTCCCCTCTTATTTTTCACGATTTTGATTTTAGTACTTATTTAATTAAGAAAATTAAACTATCTGTGGGTTGCAAATTAAAATTGGCAAAAATTAATGGTTCCTTGTATTTATTAATGTTGATTTTTACTATTATTTTATGTATCTGCTAATTAGACAACTCTGGAGAATTGATTACCATCTGTTCTTGGACTCTGGTGATAAGGCATAATTATCATTACGCGTACTCTACCACTGTGTGGCCAAAATGTGTTAGTAATCTAATTTTTTAAGATGATTAATTGGGGAACCTGACTGGCTCAGTCAGTAAAGCATGCAACTCTTGATCTCAGGGTCGTGAGCTAAAGCCCCACACTGGGAACAGGAGATTGCTTTAAAAAAAGATGATCAATAAACATTGCTAATTCACATTACATGTATTATATGATAGACTTTAGATAAAGCATGAATTATCTTAGAAATACAGAAGGTCTAATTTATTGGTCCTGGCTCAGAAACCATCTGTTTTTAAGTGCACTAAGAAGGGTATTTTTCAAGGTGCATGAATTAAAGAATTTACCTCCTTCTTTAGACAGAGCAGATAAACATCATTAAGATTAAGGGCACATTATAAAACTGTAACAGACACTTAATCTTGCTGTATCAAAATGCTGCTTCCTGGCTTTTTCCTGATTAACCTCAGGGTCAGTCTTCATCACCCCCATGCAAGGGTTAAAAGAAGACTAATAGCAACAAACTCAAGATCTTAAGATCAGAAAAAGCACATGTGACGTCACCATAGCTGTGTCTGGTGCAGAGTAAATACTCCATCGATGGTTGTTGTTGCTGTTGTTTTATCACCATTATTATCTACCACCATATTTTCATTTTCTAAACCAAAGCGGAGTCACAGTTACACACAAAAGCAAAGTTTTGCTTACTCTTTTTTTTTTTTTTAAAGATTTATTTATTTGACAGAGTAAGCAGAGAGGCAGGCAGAGAGAGAGGAGGAAGCAGGCTCCCCGCTGAGCAGAGAGCCTGATGCGGGGCTCGATCCCAGGACCCTGAGATCATGACCTGAGCTGAAGGCAGAGGCTTAACCCACTGAGCCACCCAGGTGCCCCAAGTTTTGCTTACTCTTTTTTTTTTTTTTAAGATTTTATTTATTTATTTGACAGAGAGAGAGAGATCACAAGTAGGCAGAGAGAGAGGAGGAAACAGGCTCCTTGCCGAGCAGAGAGCCCGATGCGGGGCTCGATCCCAAGACCCTGAGATCATGACCTGAGCCGAAGGCAGTGGCTTAATCCATTGAGCCACCCAGGCGCCCCAGTTTTGCTTACTCTTGAGCAAAAGCTATTCCTACTAGAACGCAGGTTGCTCTAATCCTTGTTTACTGATAGAATCTTTCTGTGTAGTTAACGTCACTAGTCATCCAAGTGGTGTTTCTGTATTTTCCATGCTTCAGTCTCTGCTGTAAGTCCCTTCAACATCATGAATCTTACATCCTGATTAGGAAAACCCGTGTTTCCAAAGGCGTCCTCTTCCAGTAACGTCACAAATAGTTTATGATCAGGGCTGAAGCCCTGCGAAGCTTTGGGGGGGTTCCAATCACCTGAAATCAGCACATATTCATTTTTCTATTGCTATGTAACAAATTACCACAAATGTAGCACCTTAAAACAACACAGCGTGCTATCTCACAGTTCTGTGGGTCAGAAATCCAGACTGGTGTCGCTAGGATCTCTGCTCAGGATCTCACACGGTTAAAGTCAATGTGTCAGCTAGCTATGTTCTCATCTGGAGCTTAAGTCCCTTTTCCATCCTCATTCTTGTTACTGGCAGAATTCTGTTCCTTGCAGCTGGAAGAACTGCGGTCCCCATCTCCTTGATGGCTGCTGGCTAGGGGATGCTCCCAGCTACTTGTGACCAATCTCCAGTCCTTGCACAGAGCCACTCCATCTTCAAAGCCAATAACAGTGCACTGAAATCCTTCTCATGCTTCAAATCTCTCTACTTCTCCTGCTACCAGCTATAGAAAAACTTCCTGCGTAAAATGGAGTCACCTGACTGAGTCAAGCTCACCTTGATAATCTTCAGATCTTAAGATCAACTGCCTGGGGATTTTACATCTACAAAATCTCTTTAGAGCATTACCTAGAAAAGTGTTTTGACTAACCAAGGTGTGAGAATCTTGGGAGGCCATCTCTAAAATCCTGCCTACCACACACACGATGTGCATTGGGTTCTCCTGATTTTGAGATGTGGAGTTTCATGCATGTTTTAAAGTTTTTAATTGCAAGGAACAGACACTCTTTCCATGTGAGATGCATGTGAAAATCCAAGAGCTGGAGCAGGTAGGGGATCCACAGCAGGTGTTAGTAAATTTTTGCCCAGGTGATTTTCCAGTGACATAACCTAGCCACTCCCCTGACTGACTCCCTCTGTCTTTCAAGTTTGTATTTCCAGAGTTTGCTTCTATTTAGGATGTAGAATACCAGAAGAGAGACATGGTGCCTTCCCACCTTAGCAGCCAAAAGAAGCTAGAAAATCTACAAACTGTTCTTGAGCCCATATGAGAGCTGAGGTTACAAGGCAATCAAATAAATTAAATCCCAAATAATTGCAAGCCCCTTCAAGGAGAGATAGGAAACACAAACTCTTTTACCTTTGGCAAAACATAAAAGAAAGAGATGACCACGATATAAGTTAGTAAGGAGAAATTAACTAAAAATTTACTGAAGTCTTAAAGGACAAGTATATCTGTTTGGAAAAGCTGGGAGTCGAAGACACAAGGGGGCATTGCCCTAATTCCCAAGTTCTTTTCCACTGGGGTCTCATGAGAAAAACTAGGGACAGAGTAGACATGGAGGAGGTGATCAGTGTACAGGCATATAGGAAATTTGGGGCTGTCACTGTGGCAAACGTATGACAAACCCACCCAGTCCGCTGGGTCATTCTCTCATAAAAAGCAAAAAAGCCTGAGCCTACTGGAGGAAGGGGCAGACCTAATTTTTTCTAGGGGCTGAATAAAAGCAAAAGCCTTATGCCCATAGGCAAAAAGAGGAAAAGTCTTGGACTCGGTATCCTGCACTGGTATAAGGATAGGTGTACTATTTCTGGGAATGGATAAGAAACTCTTTTCTATCCATGACCTACAAATCAGAATTCAGCAGGCAAATACTGATAAAACCCTGTCCCTGAGAATCAGGCACAGAGAGGCATGTCCATTTTCAGATTTAAATGTTATTCAACTCAGTCTGTATTACTCTTCTACAAATGATGTCAAGACTTCATTGAAATGATATGAAATTTTGAACAGCATAAAAAACCCCACCATTAACAGGTAAAGCAGTCAACAGAAACTAGTCATCAGATATGACCCAGATGTGGAAGTATCAGAGATTTTTAAATCACTACGATTAATATTTAAAAGATTTAATAACAAAGTTGATAGCATGTATGAGGACAGAGAGGGAATCTCAGCAGAGACATAAAAACTATTTTTTTTCAAGCCAATGGAAATTTTACATAAAGAAAAAGAGAAATACATTATCAGGGTTGAAGAATTCCCTAGATGTGCTATCAGCAGATTGAGCGCAACTAAAAAAGAGTCAGTAAATTTGAAGATAGATCAGTATATATTATATAAACTGAAATTAAAAGAGTTAAAAGAGTTAAAAAAAAAATGAGTAAAGCTGGGACGCCTGGGTGGCTCATTGGGTTGAGCCTTCGGCTCAGGTCATGATCTCAGGGTCCTGGGATCGAGCAGGGAGCCTGCTTCCCCCTCTCTCTCTCTCTGCCTGCCTCTCTGCCTACTTGTGATCTCTGTCTGTCAAATAAATAAATAAAATCTTTAAAAAGAAAAATGAGTAAAGCTACCAAGAACTGTGTAACAATATAAAAAAAACCTAACATATATGTAATTGGATTTCCAGAAAAAGAAGTCATTAGAGAATATGGCAGAAGAAATATTGAATTAATTTCTGAGAAACTTCCAAAATAAATAAAACACAAAATTCTATAGGCCAAAAACCCAGAGAATTCCCCCAAAACATAAATACCAAAAGAAGCCACACCTAGATCCTATAGTCAAAGTGCTGAAACCAAAAAATGCAGAGAAAATCTTGAAAGCAGCCTGTAGTCTGAGTTATGAAGGGGGTATAAGGTTATAACGTACAGAAGAACAGAGATAAGAAGTACAGAAGGTTTCTTGTCAGAAACTAGACAGGTCAGAGACAATGGAGAAATATATTTGAAGTACTGATGAAAATCTCTTTTTAAAATGAAGACAAGGGGCGCCTGGGTGGCTCAGTGGGTTAAGCTTCTGCCTTCGGCTTAGGTTATGATCCCAGGGTCCTGGGATTGAGCCCCGCATCCGGCTCTGCTCAGCAGGGAGCCTGCTTCCCCCTCTCTCTCTGCCTGCCTCTCTGCCTACTTGTGATTTCTGTCTGTCAAATAAATCAATAAAACCTTAAAAAAAAAACACAAAACTAAAAATGAAGACAAGAGAAGTCCTTGGGGGGCTCAGTGGGTTAAAGCCTCTGCCTTCGGCTCGGGTCATGATCTCGGGGTCCTGGGATCCAGCCCCATGTCTGGCTCCCTGCTCAACAGGGAGTCTGCTTCTCCCTCTCTCTCTCTCTCTGCTCCTTCTCCCTCTCATTCTCTCTTTCTCTCTCTCAAATAAATAAAATTCTTAAAAAATACTTAAAGGTAAAAATGAAGACAGAGGTTTTCAAATAAACAATAGCTGAAGGATTTTGTCACAAGCAAAACTGTGCTACAAGAAATGTTTGAGGAATTTTCTCATGAATCTATAAAAACTAAAGAAGAGTGGCAGAAATATTTACAATCAATTTATTAAGGAGAAATAAATAAATATAAATGTATATGTAAAGGATGATTTTCTTATTTTCAGTCACTTAAAAAGATAATTGTGTAGAGCAAAAATTATAGCAATGTGTTATGATAACACAAAGGGTAGGTAATAGTAGATATAACAAATATTGTAAGTTTCTTATATTATACATAAAATGAAATGATATTATTTGAAGATAGACTGTGATAAGCTCATGGCAGATATTGTAAGCTCGAGATTAAGCATTATGAAAAAGTCCAAATGAGAATATAGTTACTAATCAATAGCAAAGATAAAAAGGAATCATAAAAATAAATCAAAAACAAGACAGAAAAAGAGGAAAAAGGAGAACAAACAGAAAACAACTAGAAAGATGATAGATTTTAGCCCAACCATATCATTAATGGTGAAAACATGGGGGTTGGGGAATTCACCACCAAACATTAATCAAAAGAAAGTTGTAGTAGCTATATTAATATTAAACAAAGTGGGCTTAAGAAAAAAAGATTATTATTAGAGGTAATGAAGGATTTTGATTGGAATTAGTATTGAGTCTATAGATCAAATTGGGAATCTAAAAAAGTGACTCCATTTTTTAAATTTTTTTAAGATTTATTTATTTATTTTAGAAAGAGAGAGCTGGGGAAGGGGCAGAAGGAGACACAGAGAGAGAGAGAGAATCCCTAGCAGACTCACCACTGAGCATAGAGCCTGACATAAGGGGCTTGATCCCATGACGCTTAGATCATGACCTTAGCCAAAATCAAGTTGCTTAAGTGACTGAAGTCTGATTGTTGGCATCTTGGAAGCCCCACCACTCTTTCTTACCTTTCTGTCCCCCATCTGGTCAAGTGACCAGGAAGCCCAGGTCCTTTCTCCTTTGACACAAGCAGGAAACTAAAAGTATGCAAATTCCAACTTACAGAAAGGGTTCTTAACCAGCCCCGCCTTCTAAACACCATAAAAACCAGGGCACCTGGGTGGCTCAGTGGGTTAAGCCTCTGCCTTCGGCTCAGGTCATGATCTCAGAGTCCTGGGATCGAGCCCTACATCAGGCTCAGCAGGGAGCCTGCTTCCCCAACCCCCACCTCTCTCTGCCTGCCTCTCTGCCTACTTGTGATCTCTCTCTCTCTCTGTCAAATAAATAAATAAAATCTTTATAAAAACCACAAAAACTGAAGCCCATTCATTCAAGCCATTTTAGACATATCTGGAAGCCTGTCTTGTTCTCCCCAGACAGTTTTCTTATGTGAGTAGTACTCTCTTCACACCCTTTTGGTGCATTTGTGGCATCATTTGTCTTGACATCCAAATTTTGCAGCTGCAGGCCGATCACAATAGGGGAAAATTAACTACTGTAACAACATAGAATCTTCTGTTCCATGAATACCATATATTTCTCTATTTATTTAAGTCCTCTTTAATATTCCCATGAATGTTTTCTAGTTTGCATCATGCACGTCTTGTCCATATTTTGCTATATTTATCTTTGAGTAGTTGACATTTTTTATGCTATTGCACAAAGTATTATTTACTTATTTCAAATTCCAAATGTTCTTTAATAGTTCATGGAAGCATAATCGAAGTGCCATCAGCAAGATGGCAGAGCAGATGTTCTCTACCTTCAACCCTTCAACCCTTCTACCTTCAACCACAGTGCTCCGATTTTGACAGTCACCCACAGACAAAAGTCCATTCATGGGAGTTCAGGAGCCCAGGAGAGGAGTTGCACACCATTATAGCAGATGAGTCTGAGAATAGATGCACTGAAGAGGGTAGGAGGAATAGTACCACAGTGCTTCCGTCACTCTTCCCCCAGGCAGGATGGCTCAGTGTCAGGAGACACCTCTGCAGGCATGGTTTCTCCCACAGGGAAAACTGAAAATATGTGACTCAGAGCCTGGCTTTCCTAGCTATGCAGTATGCTACCCAAGACACCCAGATTACTGAGGTGATTTGCAAGCCTATGGGGTTGGAAGAACTTAAGAGTATAGCAGCCAGGACTCTGAACTCATCAAAGAGGTCCTACTAATGGCTTCATGGTTCTTCTGTCTACTAACCTATTCACAAACTCCATTAGGAAACCCACTCACCAAAAACTGTGGATGCCTCAAATATGGGGCCCCCAATTGCCCCCACATCCATTCCTAATGTTCCCCATGCACAACCCTACACTCCTCTCTTCCTAACTCACAAGCATTTCAGAGCACTGCCCCAGGGGAAAACGGGAGAACCTCAGCACCTAGCCTGGTTTTGCAGGATTGAGACAAGGTGTACAATCTTAGTTATTTCCTCCAAGGAAAGCAGAAAGTGTGGAGTGAGTACACCCACAGAGGATGTCTGAAACCACTTCAGAATCCTAGCTGGACCAACATGTGAAGGTATCTCTGTCCAAAAACCTGTCGGTAAAGTCTGAAGAGGTACTGACTCCTTCAAAAGTGAAAACAGCAATGTAAGACTTCAAGGAACCTGAAAAATCAAGGAAATACAACACCACCAAAGGAACACAATAATCTTCTAGCAACAGACCCAAAAGAAATGGAGATCTATGAATTGCCTGACAAAGAATTCAAAATGATTATTTTAGGAAGCTCAATGAATGTAACTCAATGAGTACAGAGATAATGCTGTTAACTCAGTAAAACAATGCATGAATAAAAGGAGAAGCTCAACAGAGATATCAACTATCTAAAAGAAAAAGTAAGAAAGGAATCTCATTTACTATACCATTAAAAAATAAAATACTTAGGAATAAATCTAACTAAGGAGGTAAAAAATTTGTATTTTGAAAGCCATAAGACACTGATGAAGAAATTGAAGGCTCAAATAAATGGGAAGATACCTTATGTTCTTTGGATTGGAAGAATTAGTATTGTTAAAATGTCCATACTATCCAAATTAATCTATAGATTCAATGCAATCTCTATGAAAATCCCAATGCTATTTTCCATAGACATAGAAAAAAAATCCCAATTTTTTTCTGGAACGATAAAAGATGCCAAATACCCAAAGCAATCTTGAAAAGAAGAACACAGTTGGAAGCATCACATTTCCTGATTTCAAACTATATTACATAACCATAGTAATCAAGGGTCTGGTACGATTTTACGATTTTATGTCAGTACCATACAAACAAACACATAGACCATAGAACAGAATAGAGAGTCCAGAAATAAAATACAGTCAACTACTCTTTAACAGAGGTACCAAGCATACATGCTGGAAGAAGGATAGTCTATTCAATAAATGGTTTTGGGAAAACTGGATATCCACATGCAAAAGAATGAAACTGGACCCCTATCTTATTCCACTCCCCAGAATTAAATTGAAATAGATTTTAAAAGCCTTCAGTGTAAGATTTGAAACTATAAAACTCCTAGGAAAAAACTTATGGGAAAAGTTCCTTGAAATTGGTCTTGGCAATGATATTTTTGGATAAGAAACCCAAAGCACAGGCAACAAAAGCAAAAATAAGCAAGTGGGCTACATCAAACTAAAAAGGAAAGGGGGAAAAACCAACAAAACGAAAAGGTAACCTGGGGTGCCTGGGTGGCACAGTCATTAAGCGTCTGCCTTCGGCTCAGATCATGATCCCAGGGTCCTGGGATCGAGCCCCACATTGGGCTCCCTGCTCTGTGGGGAGCCTGCTTCTCCCTCTCCTTCTGCTGCTCTGCCTGCTTGTGCTCTCTTGCTTTCTCTGTCAAATAAATAAATAAAATATTTAAGAAAGAAAAAAGAAAAGGTAACCTAGTGAATGGGAGAAAATATTTGCCAACCATATATCCAATAAAATGTTAATATCCAAAATATATAAGGGACTCATACAACTCAATAAAAAAACAACAAACAAAAAAAGTAAAAAATAAAGAATAATACTATTTTTAAATGAGCAGAAGAACTGACTAGACATTTCTCCAAAGAAGTTATACAAATGGCCAATGGGTATATGAAAAGATGCTCAACATTACTAATCATCAGAGAAATGCAAATCAAACCAATATATCATTTCATGCCACTTAGTATGGCTAGGATCAAAAAGGCAAGAGATACCAAGTGTTGGTGGGGATGTGAAGAAAAGGAAACCCTTGTATGCTGTTGGTAGAATTGTAAATTGGTGCAACCATTACAGAGAAGTATGGAAGCTCCTCAAAAAAATCTAAAATGGAATTGCTATATGATCAAGTAACCCCACGTCCAAAGGAAATGAAACCAGTATCTCGAAAAGATATCTGCACTCCCTTGTCCATGCAGCATTATTCACAATAGTGAAGATATGGCAACAACCTAAATGTCCGTCTACTCGTGAATGGATAAAGAAGATCTGAGACAGAAAATACAATATTATTCAAGGAAATCCTGCCATTTGGGACAACATAAATGAAACTGGAGGACATTACACTAACTAAAATAAATCAGACAAAGACAAATGTTGTACAGTGATCACTTACATGTGGAATCTTAAAAAAAAAAAAAGAAGAAAGGTTAATTTCATAAAAACAGAGTGTAGGGGCGCCTGGGTGGCTCAGTGAGTTAAAGCCTCTGCCTTCGGCTCAGGTCATGATCCCGGGGTCCTGGGATGGAGCCCCACATCTCTGCTCAGCGGAGAGCCTGCTTCCTCCTCTCTCTCTGCCTGCCTGTCTGCCTACTTGTGATCTCTGTCAAATAAATAAATAAAATCTTAAAAAAAAAAAAAAACCAGAGTGTAGAATGGTGGATGCCAGGACCTTAAGGGGTAGGAGAAGTGGGGAAATGTTGACAAAAGGGTACAAGTTATAAGATGAGTAGGTTCCGAGGATCTAATGTACAACATAGTGACTATAGTTAATAGTACAATACGTATATTTAAAATTTACTAAGAGTAATTCTTAAGTGTTCTCATCTCAAAAAGCGAAAAAGAGGGGTGACTGGCTTGCTCAGTCAGTGAACCATGAAACTCTTTATCTGGGGGTGTGAGTTCGAGCCCCACATTGTGTGTAGAGATTACTAAAAGTATATATAATAAAAATAAATTTTAAAAGATATGTAATTGACTTCTGTAGAATGTTCTTATCTCCTCTGGTCATACTCAATGCTCTTGGTTCTAGTAGCTTTTTTGTAAATAGGTAATCTTGTCAACAGTGATTAGTGGTATTTTACTTCTTCCTTTCTAATCTTTATGCCTCGAATTTCTACCTCCAACCATTAGCACTGACTAGGAACTCCAGTGCAATATTGAATAGAAGTGGTGAGAGTAAACATCCCTGCTTTGTTCCCAATCTTAAAAGGAAAACATATAGCCTTTTATCACTAACTATAATCACTGTAGGTTTTTTGTTGAGGTCCTTTATTGGGTTGCCAACATAATGTCTTTCTATTCTTAGTTTTCTGGGAACATTTCTGATGAATTAATGTTGAATTTTGTCAAAAGTTTTTTCTGCAATTATTAGACATATGAATTTCCTTTTTTAGTTTCTTAATATGGTGAATTACATTGGTGAATACTCAAAAGTTGAGCCAACTTTGCACCCTTGGGATAAACCTTACTTGATTCTGATGTATTTTTATATATATATATTGTTAGATTCAATTTACTAAAATTTGAGGCTTTTTTTTTTAAAGATTTTTGTTTACTTACTTGACAGGGAGAGACATAGCGAGAGAGGAAACACAAGTAGGGGGAAGTGGGAGAGGAAGAAGTAGGCTTCCTGCCGAGTAGGGAGCTGGATGCGGGGCTCAATCCTAGGACCCTGGGATCATGACCTAAGCAGCAGGCAGATGCTTAATGACTGAGCCACCAAGGCGCCCTTTTAATTATTTATCTAATAAGCAAAATAAGTTAACACTTAATAAACTAAGCTATAAAAACTAGCTATCTAATAAAATAAATTTCTTTTATTATAATGTCTTTTTTTTTTTTTTAAATCAGGGCAATCCTTGTCTCATAGAATGTGGTGAGAAGTATTCCAATCTCTTTTATTTTCTGGATACAATTGGTGGATTTGGTGTAATTTCTTCCTTAAAGATTTGGAAGAACTCATGAGTAAAAACTAACTGCGTCTGGAATTTTCTTTTGTTTTGTTTTGGTTTTTTGTTTGTTTTTGTGGGTAGTTTGTAAGATGTACATTCAATTTCTTTAACAGGTTAGAGACCTGACACTAATAGGAAAGTCGCCGTGTTCGGGTATGGTTCATCTGGTACAAAGTACCTCCGCCATCAGCCGCTAAGGAAATAGAGATTATGTCTTTCTGGTTTTGTTTTAAAGATTTAAAAGAGTGGGAATCTAACTGTGTTTAATGGGTACTGAATTTCTGTTTGGGATGATGAACAAGTTCTGGAAGTGGATTGTGGGGATGGTTGCACAATATTGTGAGGGTATTTAATGCTGCTGGTTGTACTTGAAAGTGGTTAAAATGGTAGATTTAAGGGCACCTGGGTGGTTCAGTTGGTTAAGCAACTGCCTTTGGCTCAGGTCATGATCCTGGAGTCCCGGGATCGAGTCCCACATTGGGCTCCCAACTCATGTGGAGTCTGCTTCTCCTTCTGACCTTCTCCCCTCTCATGCTCTCTCTCACCATCTCTCTTGCAGTTAAATAAGTAAAATCTTTTTTAAAAATGGTATATTTATGTTATATTTTACCAAAATAAAAAAGTAATAGGTGTTCAATGTTGAAAAATAGAAAATATCAAATAAACAAAAGTTATAAATTTTTAAACATTCATAATCCAAAGGGATTACTATTAATATTTAAAGTTTGAATGTCTTTGTCTATAAAACAAAAATAATAATAGTGCCTACATCAAAGGGTTATTGTGAGGTTTTTACACAATAATCCATGTAAAAAACTTAGGAACAGCCTTCACATGGGTTATGTTCATAATGAAATGCAGCTGTTATTTTACCTATTATGTGATAATTTTACACACATTATTGTAAACTGCTCCTTTAAATCTAATGATATATTGGGAGTATATGTCAACGTGAGTAAAAAGACACGTGATGTCTTACTCCTGTGCACTCTTCCACTTTAAGAAAATTAATGCCCCCACACAGTTTAGTTACAAGGCTCTTATTTACTACAGCAATGTGTAAACTAAAGAAAAACTGGAAATAGTCTAAATATCCTGTGACTGGAAATATAGTTTACAGGTGTGGAACCAAGAGTTCAGAAAAGCTAAAGAACTTACTCAAAATTACACAGAGAGCTCGAACCCAAACCCAACCCTTTCATTACAAATGCTGTGCTTTTTCTTTCAATATACTCCTTTTGATTATCAAACCATTAACCATTAGTATAGTATAGGCAAGAGGGACTTTTGTTAGACCTTGAATATTTTGAGAAATAGAACTTTTTTCAGCTTGTAGGAATTCTCACTCTCCCCTCTACCCGTTGCCCCAGCAAAAGACCGTTGTTAGAACCTTCTTCCAACACATGCTCCTGCTTTATTTTCAAATCATCAACTGATCAGGAACCTTAAGCACACCAGAAGTTTTGAATACGTGGTCACCTTCTCCTGGGAGATCTTTGGTCAAATTACCCTCCATAGGCCTAAAGTCCCCTCAATACTCAAAGTGTATTTAATGACTTTCTCCTTCTTTGCATAAATAAATAAAATAACAGGGGCACCTGGGTGGCTCAGTCTATTAAGCGACTGACACTTGACTTTGGGCTCAGGTCATGATCTCAGCGTTGTGAGATAGAGCTCTGCACGGGGCTCCAAGCTCAGCTCTGCCTTCTTCCCACTCGTGTGCACGTTCTCCCTCTCTCTCAAAAAAATAAATCTTTAAAGATATGAAATAGGGGTGCCTTGGTGGCTTAGTCTAAGGATCTACCTTTGGATCAGGTCCTGATCTTGGAGTCCTGGGATCAAGGCCTGCATCAGGCTTCCTGTTTATCAGAGAGTCTGCTTCTCCCTCTGCCCATCCTGCTGTTTTTGTTTTCTCCCCCCCTCTCACAAATAAATAAATAAAATTTTTTTAAAAATGAAATAACACATTGTAAACTATTTTCTTTTTTTTAAGAATTTATTTATTTATTTGACAGACAGAGATCACAAGTAGGCAGAGAGGCAGGCAGAGAGAGAGGAGGAAGCAGGCTCCCCACTGAGCAGAGAGCCCGATGCTGGACTCAATTCCAGGACCCTGAGATCATGCCCTGAGCCAAAGGCAGAGGCTTTAACGCACTGAGCCACCCAGGTGCCCTGTAAACTATTTTCACTTAAGTCATGCTGTGATCACTGTGCATCTTTCTCAGAAAGAAAAAAAACTTTACAACACAACGACAAATAGAATGGAATGTTTGTCAAGTTCCTTTGGGTAATTTTTCTCCAGAAATTATACCAGTTTACTATTTAATGTTGCTACCGAAAAAGAACCAAGCGTCACCTTGACTCAAACAAGAAAATGAAGTGAGGATTAGATGTTTCCATTGTCAATCTTATTTGCCTGAGCAGAAGCATTCAGATGACTTTAAGGTGACTTTGAAGCAGATGCCATGTTAGGGGCAAACCCAGTTGGAGAGTCTAGACTTGCTTAGATAGATAAGAAAGAAAGAAATCTCCCAAGGAAGGAGCTGAAACTGATTGGATTAATCTACTGAGAGGCAGGAAATAAAAGGACATCAATTTACCCCATGAAGGTCTCCAGATCCCTTGGTGTCCTGAAATTGCTGCCCCTTTGTTTATTGTTAAAGCAAAGTAAAGCCTGTTTTAAAGAAAAGAGTCATACCCCAAACTGGCGAGTGCCAAACATACACCCTGACAGAACTTTAGGAGGCTTGTCTTGATATTTCACGTGTTAATTGGTTATTTTTAATTACCTGGGTGATACAAACTTAGAAAATTTTATACCCTATTGTATATAGTACGAAGGAAAAGGGCCTCCCTTACTCCACCAATCCAATCCCATTCCTCTATGGCTACCGTTATTATATGGCTTCCATGTTTGTAAGAACAAGTGGATAAAGATAAAAACATGTTGATATTTTAATTTAGATTGGATGACTCCATGCCTGCATTGAGCAAGGCATTACAGTCCACAAAGTTAATTCTGCAACCCCTTGAGAAAGAACTCGGCCTTCTGGCCACTTGCTCTGCTGTCCTCAGCACACTGGATAGTTCCAGCACTGCACGTCCCCGCCCCGCCCCGCCCCAACCCATCCCCACCTACCCGCCCTCTCCCGCTCAGCTTCGAAGGAAATGCAAAGAATGTGAGTTCTCATAGTTGCCCCTCAGGCAGAGTTCCTGGAGTTCAGTGCCAAAGTTATGAAGAGGGGACGCTGACTCCACGGACATCCGGGACCTGGAGAAATGGCTGGCTAAAATGGCCTGAGGGGCAGATCCAAAGCACAGGATGTGAATGTGTACCTGTGTGGCCAGCAGTTTTGGAAAGGGATGTGATAGCTTGCAGTTGGTAAAGAAGGGGTACAGAATGTCATTAAAAACATTTTCTTGTTCTGGAAACACATCACTGTTGAAAGCAACTTGGAATTTTTTTTTTTAAGTTTAGTTCTCCCTCATTGCTTTCTAATCACCTACTCAACTTGTATGCCTTCCCTTTGCTATGGTGTATGTGATGTCCTTTTTTGTGTATGCTTGATGTAGGGTCAGGGTGTTTGTGACCACAGTAGGTAGATCCACGTAGAGGGTATATTATCATGAGGGTACGGTTATCATCTGAAAAGGTTCTTCTCCTCTACTTCGGTGCTTTGGTCCCCTTTCCTGAAACAAACCTGTCTGTGTATGGAACCAGTTGATTTCCGCTTCCCCTTGACATTCATGGGCAGTACATCATCTGGTCATTTGTGACTTTTCAGATGTGTGGTTATAGTTCCAAGTAGTCTCCCGACCTGTGGAGACAGGTAGAAGATAGCAAGGCTGTGTTGACAGTGGGTCTGTTCTTCATCAGCTCGGCGACTTGTCCACACTCCAGGCTCATAGCACTTAGGTTTCAAAAACATCTTGAACCCTTGGACTCAGTCCCAGATGATGGAACTGTAAAGGCTAAATCCTCAAATGCCAAGTGCCTGGTGTGTTCTAGTGGTCTCCCTTAACTGGGGAGCATAAAGAGATTTAGAAACTGTTCTGTTTTTCTGGACGGCTGGGGCTCCTGGGCTATATTCTTGTGCCATTTGCCTAGCCCTGATGTACTCTTAGCTGGAAGGCTGTGGAACACATGTGAATAAAAAAAGTTCTCCATTAAAAAAAAGGGGGGGGGCACCTGGGTGGCTCAGTAGGTTAAAGCCTCTGCCTTCGGCTCAGGTCATGATCCCAGGGTCCTGGAATCTAGCCCCGCATCAGGCTCTCTGCTCAGCAGGGAGTCTGCTTCCCCCTCTCTCTGCCTGCCTCTCTGCCTACTTGTGATCTCTGTCCGTCAAATAAATAAATAAAATCTTTAAAAAAAAAAAGATTGGATGATTCCGTACATAATATTCTACAACTTGACATTTTCATCTACTAAACTATTATGGACAATTTACCTCTTCCCAGTTTTGCTTAAGGCAGACTTTCCCGGGAATAATGTACATGGGAAGCATGACCATAGCTAATTCAAGCCTCTTGCCAAAGAACCCTCCCAAATTATATGCACATAGCTTAACCAAGGCCATCTGGAAATAATCCTTCATATTCGTATTTATTGTCTTACTCCTCGGTTCCTGAATGCCCAACCCAGTCTAGTGCCAAACTGGTTACATCAGAGTCAGTTTAGTTTGGGGGGGGACACCTGGGTGGCTCACTGTGTTGGGTGTCTGCCTTCCATTCGGGTCATGATCCCAGGGTCCTGGGACTGAGCTCCACATGGGGTTCCTTGCTCAGCAAGGATGACTGCTTCTCCCTCTCTTTCTGCCCTTGCTCATGCTCTTTCTTTCTCTCAAATAAATAAATCTTTTTTTTTAAAAAAGAATATATTCTGACCCCCTAACCTGCACCACATCCACAATACTTCACAGTATTGTTGCAAGTATGCTTTTCTCACCTCTGGAAGACCCTAGATGCAGCTTGAAAAGATGAACTACTGTATGAGGCAGAAAAATTTTTATTTAGGCAGATCCATTTATGACCACATCTATGACAGAGGTTGGGGGAAAGGTTAACATTTGAGAAAAACTACTTTCTTCTTATCAAAGAAAAAGAAAGAAGGATGTGTCTTCATTGAGTATGCATGTAAATAAGAGATTTAGAACTGACTGTTCTTTGTCTATAAAAAATTACTTCATCAGCATTAGCATGACAAATATTTATTGAGCTCCTACTGTGTGGGAGGCAGTGTTACAGGTAATGGAGATAATACTGAACAAAGCACACACACACACACACACACACACACACACACACACACACACTTGTCCTCCTGGAGCTTGCGTTCTAATGAAGGAAAACAATGTAAGCAAAACACAAAATACATTACTTGTTGATGATAAGTTTAAGAAAAGTCAGGATGGGTAAGTTGGTGCTAGGTGAACGCTAGCTCACAGGAGGGAAGTAAAAATCCCAGCTGCCAGGCTTGAGGCTGGCTCTTCAGGTTACACTACCTCTCCTCTGAGGCCCGCCTTCTCCCCTCTTCAGCAAACCAGACCATCATGTTAATAAGAGTTGATTTGTAAATAGCGTCTCCCTCACCCCATCTCTACCCCCCTTTGGCCAGGCTCCTACTTTTCTGCTCAATGGCACAGATGCGGCTTTGAGCTGACTGGGACCAGGCAGCTATTAGCAGCAAATCCAGTGAGGGAAATTAATGAAGGGGACAACTAATAAAAGACAGCTCAGGACAGCCAGACTAACTTGCTCGGAGCAGTAATTAACTTTTTTTTCTTTTTCTCTCCCCCCACCCTGCTTTTTTTCCCTTAGCTCATGAAGGTAAATATGCCATCAGCCCTGGTCCAACTCTTCTTTATTAAAATGGCGAGAGCAGAGCTATTCATCGGGACCTGAGACTTAATCTGTTTTTGCCCCAAGAAGAACAATTTTAAATTACTTGTGGGATGTGTTTATAGATCCATGATGCCCAAATCAAGAGACGCCTTTAAAGATGAGAAATAAAGAAGGCAGATGAAGGAATATGAGTCTCTGAATAAAAGAAATAGTCATCCTCTGCCTGAAAGCAGCTTAAAAGACAGAAATCTTTTTGAAAGCTTTGCTTTTCTCCGCCACCTAAAATGACTGGCTTCTGTTCAGTGCAAGTGCTGAATGAAACACAAGATCGGATTCAAGGTGCATGGCAAGTCTTATGCATCGATGTTAAATACTAGCCCAGCTAACTAGCCCAGTTACTTCTCAGTTGTCTTCCTCAAGCTTCTAGTTTCCATTTTCAAAGACACATTTATTAAAGGCATCTTAAAATTTGGTTCCCCCATCTACTTTTGGAGATCAATCTGACTCTTTTAAAAGTAAATCTTTCTAAAAACATATCAAGATAAAAACAGTTAGGGTGTGTCCAAAAGTGTTTCTAAAAGCAAATCTATTGTATCTTACATGATCTTTGAAAATCAGAGCAAGACGAGACTTTGGACATACCCCGTCTCTTACCACAGGCAAGTCAGGCTAAGGGACTTACTCATGCTCATGTAGTCCTACTCAGTAATAGAAAAGAACTCTCACCAGGAATTCAGCCTCTTGACTCAGTCCAGAGCTCTGGCTTCTCCAAATGGAAAAGCCTCATCACATATACTCTGAGTTAATAAGTTAATTACAGGACTTCAGTTAAACATGTTTGTTTAACCATGTGTCCCCTTATAGGGTTGGGTACAACAGGATCAAAAGACGTTATCACAGTGAGTTTTATCCATAGTGTTCCAGGAATCACTCTACTCTTCAAAGGAACCTCCAGAACTTATCAAACCACCTCAATCACATTCCAGATAGAATGAGACAAAAACATAATCACCTTCAGGGCTCTCTCAAGAATAGTTGGCTTCATTCAAGAGGGGCATTACCCTGTTAATGGGTACCCTCTTGCAAAATTGCCCTCAATCAGCCAACATTATACAAAGGAGAGTACAGCTCCATATCATTAATTATTTCCCACAACGTAGCAGAAAAGGCAGGTGTGGTAAATGATAGAACTTTATACAACGTTCACTTTTACATCAGCAGTGTAGAGAAATAAAATTGAAGTTTATTAAAATGAGATAGAGAAAAGTGGGGTCAGGGACAACACATGCTTCAAAAATGAAAACAGCTTTTATTGTATAAGGTATGTCGAGTAGTCAAATTCATGGAAAGAGAAAGAATAGTGGTTGTCAGAGTAAGGAAAATGAGAAGTTGTTATTTATTGGCTACAGAGTTTCAGTTTTGCAAAATGAGAAGTTCTGGAGGGTACTTGCTCAACTGTGTGAATATACATGAAACTATTAGACTGTACACTTACAAAATGGTTAAAGTGATTTTAAAATCACTTTTAGGCTGCAGAGTCCAAGGAATGAAAACTTTTTTGCATGACCCAAAATTAAAATTAAAATGGCTTTTATAAGAGAATCTTCAGGGTGCCTGGGTGGCTCAACAGGTTAAGTGTCTGCTTTCAGCTCAAGTCATAATCTCAGGGTCCTGGGCCTGATCAGGTCCTTGCTTGGTGGGGAGTGTGCTTCTCCCTCTCCCTCTGCAGCTCCCCCTGCTTGTGCTCTCTCTCTCTTTCAAATAAATAAATAAAATCTTCAAAATAGGGGCACCTGTGTGACTCTGTCGTTAAGCAGGTGCCGTGGCTCAGGTCATGATCCCAGGGTCCTGGGATCTAGCCCCGCATTGGGCTCCCTGCTCAGCAGGGAGTCTGCTTCTCCCTCTCCCACTTCCCCCCTGCTTGTGTTCCCTCTCTCGCTATCTATCTATTTATTTATTTATTTTTAATGTATATTTATTTGAGAGAGAGAGTAGGTGTGCAGGGGGAGGAAGAAACAGAGGGAGGGAGAGATCCTAAAGCAGGCTCCCTGCCCAGCATGGAGACCACGATGGGACTCCATCAGAGCTCTGAGCTGAAATCAAGAGTCAGATGCCCAACTGAGCCACCCAGAAGCCTCTCCTAGTGGCTTTTAACTCACGAGTTTTCCTCCCTCACTCAGCACCCACTGTGACTTCAGGTGACTCTTAAGGACCACTGTTCTTTATATGGTCACTCAAAAGCCCAACCAGCTTTAATATTTTGTCCTCACCATCTCAAAAGAAGAGGAAGATAGAGATGGGGGGGGGGGGGCAGCCAGCCGTAAAGGGCCTGAGCAGGCCCAGTAGGGCTAGAGCATCAGTTCTCAGTAGGACTTGGACATCAGTTATTGGTGGGGACTAGGCACATCCTCCATGATGTCTGGCAGCAGCGTTTTATCAGATGGAATGAAATGAAATGACAGGCTTTAAATAAGAGTTGCAGAGTAGTGTGAAGACAGTACCACTGAAACTGTGTTCCCTGGAACAGGCAGAAATAGTGGCCAGTGTATGCCAGAGGCACTGTCAGGGCAAAAATAGTTCTCCTCCAACAATGCTAAAATGCTGAAGGGTGCAGCTCGGAATGTTACAGTTTCTGTGAGAAGCAGTGAGTATGTGCTGTGGAATAATCCATAGCTGCCTTGTTTAATGTTGCTTTGAGACTCCTAATCCCTTCAAACATACTACCAAAATTTCTAAAATTAAAAAAAAAAAATTCTAGGATGCTTGGGTGGCTCAGTCAGTTAAGCAGCTGCCTTCGGCTTGGGTCGTGATCCCAGTGACCTGGGATCCTGTCCCTCACTGGGCTCCTTGCTCAGCATGGAGCCTGCTTCTCCCTCTGCCTGTGCCGCTCTCTCTCTCTGACAAGTAAATAAATAAAATCTAAAAAAAAAAAAAAAGAAATTCTAAAATTCAAAACGGTATTGTGAATACCAAAAAGTTGAGAAGCCTAATGTTTATGAACAATTTCCTTCTAGTCCCCTACCAGGGGTCTTATAATATCACTTAGTTTGCAGGGGTAGAAAAAGGGAGCCCTTGAAGAAAATTGAATTCTAGTCTCTTTTAGGTAAAAGATACAGAAGCAGCAATTACCTGGAGGGCTATACCCAGCAGGTACCACCCTAGAGGTTTGCTCCAGCCTGTTTTGTAATGTCTTATCATCATTATCATCTTTCACATGTTATTATGGAAGACATGAGTGTCCAAGAGATTCAGAGCAATGTGAAGGTGTGGAGGATACCACTGGCTGGGGCCTTCATCAGGTCAGTTTCATCTGCTATTGTTCAGAAGACTTTGGCTTTGAAAAAGCTCTAGGAAGTCTAGAAATCTTTCCCCAGTATAGGAGAGCCGAATAGTCTACATTTCTAGAACTGTTTTACTCAAGTAGAACTGAAGCCTTTTTTAAATTATTTGATCACACACACACAAAAAAACAACCCTCATTTTTCACTGAACTCTTTCTGAACTTCCAAGACTAAAGACATTGTCGGATGGACTCTTCAGGTCCCCTGAAAAGGATAGGAACTTCTTTTGCAAATGCCAACAAGAGCTCAGTATATTCTTGCCTGTGCACATACCCACTGCATTGGACATGATGACTCATTTTCTTCCAACTCAAGAGAAACACTAGGTTTGAACTCAGTTTGGAGCTGCTTTACAGCTCCACCAGCAAAATCATGTCTTCCTCCTTGTCTATTTCCAAGTTCCTGCCATGGCAGTTTGAGAGTTAAAGAAAATAAAATTAGTTTGATTTAAAAAAATTTTCTTTGATCGTGTTCTAGGCACTGTGATATGAAAAGAAGTATGAATGCATTAATACCATACTTATCTAAAGTTATGGCTAGACTTTCCTCCACATAGTTTCAAAGGTATGTTCATGGTTTTAACAGCATTTGATTTCTTTTCTGAAATCATCTGAAAAGCAAGTCAAGAAAAAAATTAACCATATCCTCACACTCAGTCAGTTTTCTTGTATTTGTTTGGATGTGGTGTTTCAGTAGATACAAAAAGTTGGAAAACACAAGATCAAATTCAAGTTATACCCAGAATCCCTCATTTTTAATTATTCAGTGCATACCAAGATTTATGTATTACAGAGAGAAAGCAACAGTAAGCCTGTGGGGTTACTCTTTTGTCACACTGGCACTAGTTGGGTTTCTTTCTGCTTTTCTTAGACCAAGGAGGCAATAAACCCCCTTGAGAGTCATAGAGCTGCCTGCAGAGCCCTGACCATGCGGAGAAGCTTTTATGCCAAAATACAATGCACAAAGGGATCATAAACATGTTTGAAAAGGAAGATGACCTCTTTGTCACAAGGAATTAGGCTTTATTGCAAGTTGCTGTCATGGAAACCAGCCTGAGTCCTCTCTGCTTCTGTTGAAGGTTCCAGTTTCCATTTTACACGGACTCCAGCACTTTCATTTCATTGTTTCTAGATCAAATAAAATAGGTGAAAGTTTTGACTCTTTGCTCCAGGGTTGAACATCTCCAGGTATGCCTCCAGGCACCGGAGTGAAGAGAAAGGAGAGAAGGAGATGATGGAATCATCAGAAAGAAAGGAGAGATGAAGAAAGACGCTGGTGATCCCACCTGCTCTGCAATTCAACGTGATCACAGAAGAAATACACTCGTTTCTGAATCTTTGAAACCCGGGTTACAGACCAAACGGCCTCCCTCGGAGATGGGTCCTTGAAATAAATTTAACTTTTTGTATCTTGATTTCCTACATCCCTAGAATTCAATGTACACTATCTACAGAGGCTACCATCGAACGTGAATCTAAAGCACTCTCCCCAAAGTCCAATCAAAATTAAAAGTATGCTTCTTTGGGGAGGAACCTTACTTAGGTCCTAAGTCCTTTTCTTTCTTAAGTAATATGATTTTTGTTTCGTGAGAATCATGACATGAAATCCTAATGCTTACACATTTACAGTCTTGAAAAGTAAAAGGGAAAAATAAGTAAAAAGAGAATTGATAATGAGCTAACCACCAGTGAAGCTCTGCGCCCAAAAGCTCGTAGAACACCTGAAAAATGGCGGGGAGTCAGCTCGGTGAGAGGCGGGGGCTAAGGAGGGAGAGGAAAGCTCTGCGGATCCCACTTTCCCGCCTGCATTCCCCACCCCTCACCCCCCACCCCCCCTGCGAGATTCCAGCGCTCAGATCCCAGGAGGCTGAGCGTCTCTCCCGCAGGTGAGACCTACCCGGGCTGGAGCGCAGAGCTGGCGCCTGTCCGGGTGCTCGGGGAGCCCGGGTCTTTCACCGGGTGTTCCTAGTCAATAATCCAAGTTGACTTTCCCCTCTTTGCGCTTTGAGCGGCTGGAGAAGGCGGGTGCGAGCGAAGGCAGACAGGAGCACTCTCATCGCCTTCCCTCCTCCTCCAACCCTGGCACCAAGGGGCGGGATGGCGGGGTGGGGGGGGGGATTCATTTGTTGTAGCGCACACACCATCAGGACCCTTTCCCACTCCATCCTCCCAACTCACGCCACCTTGCAGGAAAATAATAGCTTCGGCCACACTGGCTTTCCCGTTCTGCTTTCCGGATGACTGAATTTCTTTGCTCCTCTCTCCCATCGGGGACCATCAGAAACTGCCCCCAAGTTGCGTTCCCAGGAGACCCCCTCGGATTCGATTCGGGGACTAAAGAGCAAACTCACTTCAGCGTCCTCCGTAAGAGGTGCTCATTCCAGGCTGGATAAACCAAACTGGAAAAAGAAAACCGTAGAAGTGGGGTTGGGGGGGAGGGGGTGCAAGAGAACCTCTCCTGCAGTCCTCGCTCCTCCCTGCCCGGGCGGACCTTGCCGGTGCCCACTGCGTGCCACGTGGGGCAGCCCTAAGGAAGGCGCATCCCCCCAACACACACCCCCAAAGGCTTTGGGAAAATGCCAAGAACAATGAACCCTAAAAGACAGGGAGAAGTGGGGGGGATGTGAACCCTCGGTTTTCACCCCCCATTTTTGACATTCCTTAGGTTTCATCATTAAAATGGATCCTTTAAAAACGGAGCTTAACGCTGCCGTTCCGACAATTTGCCCCACACACTGTTAGCGAAGTGAAAGATCTGGATCGAGCTTTGTTGCTTCGCTACCAATAGTAGACTTGGGGAGACCAAGCCTCCGAATTCTGGCCACATCAAAGCAGTGATTATGCAAATACCCCCCTTTTTTAAAGAATAAAATGGAAGGGGAATTATTTATCACACAATGAACCCCCTGCCAGGGAGGGAAACAATAGATCAGACCAGATAGCCCTTCTAGCCCCAGGCTGGGGGAGTGGGAAGGGAGGGGTGCCGGAGCCCTCACGTTTTATTGGTCTAACCTAATTTCACTAATTCTCTTTTCACACATTTTCTTTTGCGGATTCGGAGGCCGGGACTTTCACGCTCCCGGGAGCGCCCTGCATCGGTTCGATTCAAGGGCTGCCTGCTTTATTTAATTAATACATTCAAAGCTGGCCTGGGAGCCCTAGTGCCGAGGGGGCGCGAGGGGCGGGGGGAGGCCAAGCACGAGGAGGAGGCGCTTTTAACGGGTTCCAGGTGTCGGTGCCCAGAAGTCACAACCTGCCCAAGGCTGTGCAATGCAGGGGGTGCACCCGGCGAACTGCAAGCGGAGGGCGAGGCGGGTGGGGGACTCACAGCTCCCAGCCTCTCCCGCAGGCCTGGCCCGTCGCAGCCAGGAGCCCCTACCCCCCCGGACTGGCTGGTGCGCGCAGCTACAGCGGGCCTTGGGCCCAGATGTCCTTCATGCGTAATCGGGCTAAACTCAGGGAAGGACCGACTGGACCTTCGCTCTCTGCGGGACAAGGCCGCCCGCTGCCCTCGCCTCAGCCCGGCCTGCAAGGCTCGGCCCGGGAGGGGGCCCACCCGACCACTGCTCAGGTGCGGCCGGACTCCGGGCTCCTCAGCCCTGCTCCCCACTCCCGCCTCCGCTGAGCCTGGGCCCGGGTCCCGCGGTGGGCCCAGCAGTTGGCAACCCGTCACTCTGCTGCTTTTGTTCCTCCTTGTTGGCCCTCAGCTGGATTTATTCAAAATCTGGTGAAGGAAAAATTAGTCCGGTAACAAGGCCTGGGGCAGTTCAGAACAAATAAATCAACCAGTGCGGAACCCTGAAGGCGTCGAAGCGAAGTTTCCAAAGAGGACAGGACCGACCGTCGCACCTCTCAGCCGTTAGGTAAACATGCACAGCGCACTCGCAAGCGCCGGAAAGATCTAGCAGCTCTGGCGGAGTGGGGCTGTCATTGGAAGAACGTTTCCTTGGCCTTGTTTGAGACGTTCGCCACCAGAGAGCTGCCAGAGAGAGAACGGCTGCTCAGCCGCCCACCAGCCCGATGGGTGCAGACCCAGCTCCTCCTGTCGTGGTCACAACGTGGAGAGGAAATGGAAAAAATACAAGAGCGACTCTAATCCCCACTGCAGAAGCAGCAGCCTCAACCCTGTAATTCTCATTCTTACAGAGGAGGGGAAAGGACAGCAGGGCCTCAGCCCACGGGCTGTGGAAGCTGCTGCGCGACATCCAGCGCGAAATGAGGCAGAAAGATCATCCGTAACCGCGGAAAGAGATTGGACGCCATCAAAAACCTTTGCGCCGATTTAGTGTAAAATAAGGTCTGCTCTACAGGAGGAAGGGAGAGCCTGAGTATAGGTTACAAATGGTAGACGGAATTCCCCCCCCCCCCCCCCCCCCCCCCGTATATGACATGCTGCGGATGTGTGGGGACCCACAAGCTCCTGCTAAACGTGTCTCGGGTCCTGTGTACGGGTGGCTGCTCGATTCAGCTAAATAAGGAGCTCAGTTGTTCGCTGTAAAGCTGCGGTTACTGGACTGTCTCACCATCCATGCCTCTCCAACTAAACAATTAGGGTCACCTGTTTACGGGATCACCCCACCAATTGAAGAGGCTTCCCATAGTCTTGGGAGACTAACTGCCCCTGAGGGTTTGTCTCTACGGACCTGTGCCATGACATGTTTCTTTGGCAAATTTCCAAAAGAAGCATCATGTATCGTCATAAGCATCATCACTAGAACAATTATTTGGTACTAAAACTGATGTTTTAAAACTACCCTACAAAAGTTGTCTTACTTCCTGGCTTAGCTTTTTAAATATTAGAAACATAGATGTGAATATTAAAGATATAGCATTGCCTCCTCATATCACATCATCATCATCATCAACAAGATCTTTAAGTTAGAAGAGTTTTCCAACAAGTCTCTTTTATATCCAGCTATGAAATCAAAACAAAGCAAACCCTTCCTTGGTTCTTCCTTTGATTAAAAAAAATGGTTATTAAGATATTAAACACTTAATATTTTGTACTTGGATAAAGAAGGGTAGTTGTTTCAGATAGCTATCTCAAGAGAAATTATCATTGCTTAATGCAGAGGAGTGGAAGATTTAGCCCAAACCAGAAGCAAATATGAAGTTCGGTGGGGGGGGGGGGGGGGAGGCTGCAGGGAGGCATGAGCAACCAACATTTCTTTGCTAAGCTGATTTTTTTTTTTTTAAAAGCTTCTGTCCTCCAGTGGACACCCTTCACCAAGGAAGGGGCTTAACCTTAGGATGTGATCAACCTTCACTTGGTCATCTTTGACCCATGGTGCTATTCATTTCTGCTTTGGAAATTGAAGTACAAGTTGTAGAGCTATGTGTTTGGGAGATTAGGAAACCATTTTTGCTTTCCCTCTGAAGAAGTTTTGACTATGTGATTATTTTAACAAAAATGGAAGGCTTAGCTATTTCCCACAGACACAATTTTATCCCAGCTTACTCTGAATATATTTTCTCCAGGAGTTTGCTTTTAAAACCAACAAGTTCAGCTTCCAATAATGAATTATAAATACATCATAGATGTTAGAGTTGGAAGGGACCTTGGAAATCACTGTCCAGTCCCTACAATTTACAGGTGATAATTGAAACTCAAAGTGTAAGAACACATTTCTACACATTCTAATAAGAAACTTCAGCTCCACTATTTTTTTTTTACATCAAAGTTTCTGAACTTTGGAAGTTATCATGATTTAATTATCTTCTAACTCTATCCCTCTTTTTTACTGATCTTGTTCACTCTGAAATTGACTTCTTAAAAATCAAGTTTTGTTTGTATGCAGTTAACTCTGATGTCAGTATTAGGTCTCAAATATGACTCAGCTTCTTGTGATCTTTTAGATTTTATATGTCATTGAAATTCTACACACAAACACTGATGAAAAATACAACTACTCTATCTCCATCTGCTACAGGGAGAATTTCAGAAAAGCACAACACATTCTTCTAAAAACCACAAAAGCAGGGGAAAGTTAGAATACAGCACACAAAAACTATGAAAATTATATATTTTATTTATAGTTTAATCACAAGAACAATTTTTGTTCAAGGTGTAAATACATACTAGAATAAACTCTGTAAAATATACAAAAAATACATACTTTTCCCATGAAAATTTTCTTTATAATAAATAGAAGGGAACACGTGTGTGGCTGATCCTGATAATGCTCCGTGTCTGCTCAGGTTTTCAGTCTGTTGATTTATTTTTAATCTCTTGAAAGAATGGGGGAGTTCCTTCTCCCCTAAAAGGTCGAGATAAATAATGCATGAAACAATCCTCCCTCCCGATTTTTCCCTTTTCCTCCACATTTTTCCTTTTGATAGAGAGTTCAGCCTAAATTTCCACGCTTGCATTCAATCATTACAAAGCCTACAAATTATACAATGACTTCTAACCTGGCCCTCTAACAAAACAACTTTTTTCCCCTTATAAATCATAAGAGACAGATGGCAAAATGGAGAAGAAAAAGGAAAGAGAAGAACGGGACAATAGGCATTGTGACGAATCTGGGAAACAGAACAAAGTGCACATCAGAGAGGGAAAGTTTGGTTTGACAGGTGAAATTCCCACAGCCCGCAGACAGCAATGGGAATAAAGCAGATGCCAGCCATTGCAAATCTGTGGATAATATTATTACCGGTAAAATCATTCAGATGCTAAGATACATTTGTTTCTACTGGACATTAACATCTCTATGTAGAAGCAAAGGTGAAGAGATCAGAGGAACCAGTTGCATTCCCCCTGGGAGATTCACACGAACTGCACCGAGTCCCTCTGGTGTTACAGAGAGGGGGAGGAGCGTCAGTCCGCTCTGCAAACTCTTTAGACATGCCACCGTCGTCGCTTTCCAGCATCTTTCTAGCCTAGCCGTAGAAACGCCCCCCAAATTCTACCATCCTCTTTGACAATAAGCTCCATCATACCGTCAATAAATTAGAGACCATCTTAAGGAAGGAAACCCTTAGCCAAGGACTGCAGCAAACAACCCAGGATTCAGAATGCCTACATCTGCCCCGTAAAGTGAGATGGTTTCCAGGGCATATAGAAGTGGGGACGGGAGACGGGTGGGAGGAGGGCTTGGTCAGGGACAAGAACGGGAACCTACTAAGGCCTGGCGCGGGTAGCAAGGAGGGCAGTTCTAGATACAGTCCCTGACTATGGGGAGGTGAGGTGCGTAGCGGTGCTTGTCGGGAGGTGGGGGCTGCCAATAGTCCATGTCAGAACCCGCAGGGCTGGCAGGAGATAAAGTGCAGCTATAGGGGGAGGTGGAGTTGGAGGACGCGGAAGAGGACGGCGCTGGGCTGTTGGTGCAGCTCCAGGTGGAGGCAGGCGACGGGCTGTCTCCGCTGCTGCTCAGGGAGGCGCTAGCGCCTCCCGGGCTCAGCAACACAGTCTCGGAAAAGAGCGCCCCCGGCAGGCCTCCGCCGCCACCCCCGCAGTGGTCCGCCAGGCGCAGGGTCTCGGTAAGCGCCCAGATGTAATTGTGGGCGAAGCGCAGGGTCTCGATCTTGGTGAGCTTGGCATCTTCGGGAAACGTGGGGAGGACCTCGCGGAGCGCGTCCAACGCGGCATTGAGGTTGTGCATGCGGTTGCGCTCACGGTTGTTGGCCTTCAGTCTACGGGTCTTCTTGATGCGCTGCACGGTCTCGGCAGTCTTGGCGCCGCGGGAAACGGCTCGCGCCCTAGAGGGGCGCCGCTTGCACTCATGCACCAGACCAAGGAGCCGCGCGGGCCGGCAGCCCTCGGCTCCCGCCTGAGAGCCGCCCAGCCCCCCGGGCCTGGCCTCTGCCCCGCGCTGCGGGCGCGCCCCGCCCGACGCGCCCAGCTCCTCCTCTTCCTCCTCGTCGGCGCTGGACGACAACGGGGTGAGGGCAGCAGAGGCGGGGGAGGCAGAGCCGAGCAGCACCAGCACGTCCTCTTCCTCCTTCAACTCCAAGGTCTCGGATTTGACAAACATCCTACCGAAGAGAGCGGGGAGGGAGAAAGAACCAAACGAGCTGTAAATACAGAGGCCGAGGCACGTTCTCGGTGTCAGTGGGAAGTACTCTCGCGCGCACCCGCATGGACTGGTTCGGACCCGCGCCAAGAAGAACGTAGTTAGGGAGGAAACCCCGCCAGGGCTCTCCGAGCTCCTGAGAGCCCCTCGTTGTGATCCCGCCACGCCAACCGCCCCCCCACCCCCCCCCCCCCCCCCGCGCTCGGCGGGCCGACCTCAGGGATGTGTAGAAGTCCGGGAAGGGACAGCGACTCCCGGGACAAAGATTCTACGCGAGCAAAGGGCATTCGGACGTGGTGGAACCGGGTGCCGGAAACACTCTTGCAAGCTGGAAGCCACAGGGAGGATACTTACGTAGTTCGCTCCCTAAATGAGTCTCAGGGTCGCTAGTACTTTGGCGTGTGCTGAAGCGATTCTCTGCGCCGCCCGGAGCGCAGCGCTGCGTACTCCTCCTCGCTTGAAAACAGCGGCTCCGGTGCGGCTCCGCGGGGGACCGGTCCGAGGGACGAGTTTGCCAAGAGCCCCGGCGGCCGCGGCGATCCTCCTGGGTCTCGTGTGTTGTGGTGGTGGTGCGTGTCTGTCTGTCAGTCAGTCCTCGGCCGTGCGGCTCCTGGCACGCGACTCCCGGGCACTCCAGTTAAAGCGAAGCTGCTTGTGGTTCAGTGGCTGCGTGTCTGGCACACGACTCTCCTTAAAACCCCTTATATACCACCAAGAAAACAATCAGATCTGCCCCCGGGGCCCCCAGCCCCCCCCAACCCCGGGCCGCCGCCGCCTCCTCCCCTTGTGGCGACCCCCCTTCTCCCCCGCTTTTCCCTCCCCCGGCTTATTCTTTTCATTGCATTATCATCATTCATTTCTTTCTCTTTCTTCACCCACTTCCCCCCTCCCCGGCCCGTCCATCCATCCTCCTCCTCCCATCGCCCCCGCCTCTTTCCCCCCTTTATCTAATCAGCATAAAATGGTTCTAAAGCTCCTGTTGGAGCTCGAGGCTGCGGTCGGAGCGGCTGAAGCCGCGGTGGCGGCTTCAGCTCAAGCTGCGGCTGTTGTCGCCGCCGCTGCCCATTGTGATTGGTGGCTCGCGCTCGGCTGGAGCGTGCCGCTAATTTATTAATGAATGGAGGTCGCGAGGCGCAGCTGGCCAATCACTGCGCCCCGGACTCCGGGAGGCCTGCGAGCCACGCGCACCGGAGCCCGCTCCCTTTCAGCTTCTCATTAGGGGCCGGGGCGCCGGGGGCCGTTGGGGAGACCGAGGCTACCGCCTCCGCCCCCGTCCTTGCGACCACACCCCCGTCCCCCACCCCCGCCCCGGCGCGCGCTCTAGCGCAGTACCCGGCGCTGCCCGGCCTTTCAGCTCCCGGACCTCGGGATCCGAGGAATTAGTTAATGGGGGTCAAAATGCCGGGGAAAGCAGCTACCTTCTGGTGCTGCCGGGCGTCTCTTGGCAAAGCCTCTTAGGAGCTGCATCAAATAGGAAATAATTTTTAAAACGCAGTCATTTGGTTAAGGGGGGAATATGTAGTAGGGGTGGCGAGTGGTGGGCACGTGGTGGGCACGTAGGTTCCAGGGAGACTGGAGTGCGAGGGTGAAGGAAGAGGACGGTGGCGGGTTCATCGAGGGCGTCTCGTAGGAGAGCGAGTGTGGGAGCGGTTGAAGGGCTTTAAGAGGACGTGAGAATAAAAGCGCTCACGTGTTAGAGCTGAAAGGACTCTCCTCATTTTACCTGTGACAGACTGGGTCTCCGGGAACTGACACAGGTTTTGTTTTGTTTTGTTTTTCGGGTTAACCCCAGTTTACCGCAGGGCCAGACAACCAGAAGACTCCCCGCGACGGTGGCAGCGAGCGGAGTGGGAGGAGCGGCCGACCTGCCGCTCCCGCTGGCGCCTGGGCTGCGCTGACATTTCCGTGACCTCTGCTCCGCGCTGGGGGGCGTTGTAGGGACAGGGGGCCCGTCCTTCCCATACTCCCGGCTTTTCAACGGGAAAATAGAACTAACGGTGACTGGGCTTGGGAGGAAACTTGTTCTACATTGCTTGTCAGCCTTCCCTCTCTCCTCCTCCCCGCGCTCATGCGCACCCTCCTCTCGACGTGGCTGACTTTTCTTAGAGACAGAAGCAGGGTCCCCGGAAGTGTGTGCTGGGCCGGGCAGTAGACTATGCTTGAGCAGTGGCGATGGATCTGGACTCTGGTCGATGAGCGAGGACTCCCTTAAGATCCCTTTTGCAAATTAAGTTTAAGCAAGGAGGATTTGGAATGTTGGGCGTTGAAAAGTGGCAAGAGAGAAAGATAATTATCTGCGGGTCTCAGTCTGTAGGAATTGGAAACAAGTTTATTTGAGAAAAGGGCATGATGAAAGTGGTTGTCAGTGTTTTGGCATGGTTTTAATTTGTTTGATATTTTCTGCAGGGAGTAAGCAGGATTGGAAAGCACAAAGTAAAGAAGATGAAACTTAGAATCCCACGAAAGAGACTTTTGCCCAGTTCAGCTCTACAAACTCCAGACTTCCTTCTGTCTCAAAACGATTTTAAAACTGCCACGATTTTCACTTTCTTCACTCATATTTGTGTTTTGCCTCTCCTTCCTTTTGAAAAACAAGTTCCCTAAATTTAAAGGCATTATTTCCTCCAGGTTACAGCCTCCATCTTTTCCGAGGAGCTTGATTTCATTTGTGAGAAGTGCAAAAAATTATCAAGAAGGGAGAGACACGTTCAGTCTCCAACATACAGTATTTGCCTCTCTGGCACTTCTTTGGGTCTCTGGTTCTAAATCATGAAACTGCAGGATCAGAATTTCATGAAAGAGTTGGATCAAGCAGAAGATGTGTCCGTAGTAAAAGTTACCAGAAGTGCTTAACATGGTTGCATGTACACCTTAGCATTATTTTCCAGGTGATGCTCACTGATCCCAAACAAACATGTAGATACTCTTCACAGTACCCCTAAAAGAAAGCCTTCAAGACTGCAGTGATGCCAATGTAACAGAAAACAAAGAAAGGTTTATTTTGGTATCGGTAGAAAGGTACCTCCTTAGACAGTTTTAATATTTCAGTTTGGCTAGAAGTGCTGGTTTGATCTGATGAAAAGATATTGGGGGGAAGAACAGAATCAGAAACCAGTTAAGAAGAGGCTTAAAGGAAAGACTGATCAGTCTTGTATAACTGAACAGACACAGAGATCAAGCTGGGTCTAGTGCTTAGTGTGAGTGAAACACAATGGATTTCTTTAGTTGATTGTTAACAGCATTTGGGTGTATGACCCCCCAGTTTTTATGTTCTCCCACGATTTTATGTTTTTATGATGCACCAAAAGGGTACATGCTTTCTATTGTCAAAATCCAAACTTTCTATACTGTCTACGAGAAGTTAATAATGCATATTTAAGTGTGTCCTGTGCAGATATTTAGTAAAAATAAAATATTGTTAGGATAGATTTCACATTTATGATTCCAGAAATTTCCTTCGAAAGGAAAATTGTGCAAAGAAACTTAAGGTTGTACACACGTTCAAACACTGACATCAATCAACCTCTAATCCATGTAAATATAAAGATATCATGGGCATTACAGAATTTTATCTTTGAAATAAGGGCTTCTTCGGGTCTATGCTGTGGTGTATGTTAGATTACTGTGCAAACTACAAGAGTTTCCAAAAAATCACCCGTTAGGTCATCTTGGAATTCTAAGAATTTTGGTTGTATATTTGTATTATAGCTTTTGAGAGAAGCATCACTCAGTAATAGAACACTTCTGGAAATATTTCCCACTATGAAGAATATTATTTTTAAAAAGAAAAGAAACAGCCCCAAGAACAGTCTAACAAAGCTAGTGAGATTCAGAAGCCGACCATTCACACACAGTTGCAGAATTCTATTTGTTCAACATTTTGTTGGGTTTTGCTGAAAGAAATTTCGATTTGCACTCAGATTTGCGAAGACGTTACCAACGCCGAACATCCTTAGCTGGACTCTTCTAGCACTCTTTTGACTTAAATAAATTCAAGAGGCACTTGTGTGGTCTAAAAGATTGTCCAGATGAAACGAGGCTGAAATGTTATGCGAAGGGGGAGGGGAGAGCGTGAATAGCATCAGTGAGGATGGTGACCGAGGGCCGCTCCTGTCCACTGCGTGAACTGTCCTGAAGGGTCAAACTGTTCATCTTCAGCCCTCTTTCAGTGTGCAATCCTACTTTAAGAGAACAAAAGCTCAAAGCAGGCAGTTATCAAGAAATGGGAGCACAATGATTTAAACTCATCCCTAAGCCTTCGAAAGAAAGGGGGTCGAATGCGTGTAACCAGAGAAAAGTGAAGTAAGGGGAGGGGTGAAAGGGTGGAGATCTTTAGAAAGTCTTTGTTGCTTCTAAGAAGCTTGAACTTTAAGGCAACCCAAAAGCCCTAAAGTTTAGGGTAGGTGTTGCTGTGGGGCCATAGGCTACATCCCATCCACACTTCGACCGCACAAGTGGCCAAAGAGGACAATTGGTCTCCTCCCCAAACTCTTGCTGCTGCAGGTGAATGGGGGTGAGGGGAGCGGCGAGGTCGCGGCGGGGGGCGGGGGAGGGGGCTCTGTTCCCAGAGAATGCAAGAGGAAAAGTTTGCCTGCGCTTCGGGCCTGCCCCCAGTTCCCAGTAAATCACCCTGCTTGCAAGGAGAGGGTCAGTCTACTTTCTGCTTAAAGGACAGGATGACATGCCTGCCAAGAGGGCTTTGTACCCTGAGTCCCGATCCTCCGAGTGAGCTCTCAGAAAGGCGGAAAGATGGCGAGTACAAGTCAGCCAATCCTGAACATCCTTAGTTTTTCCCTGGGGGGCTACCAACGCAGTTTCCAGAGCCGGGGGAGCCGGACTGGGAGAGATTAGCTTTCCCCGCCGAGGACTCCTTGCAATGCCAGAGTTCGTTATTTGTGCTGACAAGCGCTGGGAGCTATGGTGGGCTGGAATATTTTGACGGTCCTTTTCCGGGGAGCCAAGGAAGCCCGGAGAAATAGCTATGTAAACTCACGCCCCACCTTCATCCTGGACCCCAGCACGGAATTCTCCGTCTGCCCTGGTTTTTCCCTCGGATGGCGTCGGGGGAGGATTCCGCGCCAACCCAGTCCGGGAGAGCTGCGAGCTTCGCCGCGCCAGTCCTTCCCCCTTCCGTGCGCGCGTACAGCCGAGACATCCACGACACGAGATGCCAGGCGAGGAAGATCGTCCCCCTGCCCCGGAGCCCCGTTGCCGAGATCCTTGCCCCAAGCCCGCACAAATTGCTTTGGTGTCTCAAACCAAATATTCAGGAAACCGATCTTGACGCACGAGGCCGTCTTGGTGGTGGCGAAATCTGCCCAGCAAGTGTTGCCAGGCTCCCTTTCTTCCGCCCCGGCCCTACCCTCTCTCTACCGGCTCTGGAAAGGCAGCGCCCTGCAGGCTTCTCTTCACCCCTGATGCGACCCAAGTGCCCATCTTCTTTCCCAGAAGGAAAGAAATCACTGTTAGAAGATTTTGCCAATCCCCGCCAGTTTTCTGATTGTTTTCCTCAGGTAAGGGGAAAAGAACAGCCGGCGCGTGAATGGGGGCCTTGGGGGCCCACTAGTGAAAGAAGGCTCCCCCACCCTAGCCCTCTGTGCCTGCAAAAAGGGACATTGGCTATCCAGGGGAAAGTGCAAGAAAGAGAGCACTAATCGCTGAACCAGGAGACAAACACGATTACCAGCTCCGAGCCTTGAGTCAGAAAGTCTCATAGACTTTAAGATGTTAATCCCCAGCATAATCCTTCCTTTGGCGTGTAGGAATAGTGCAGCCACAAGAGTTGTTTTGTTATTTATATTGGCGTTTAATAAAACTCAGCCAGTGGTGAATGGGCTGCCCACTCTCCAATGGTAATTAATTCCCTATTTCAGTGACCCAATTGTCCTGGGACAGAGCGTTGGGCCCGTCCCGGTGCCCCGGTCCCCCTTTGTGCGGATACACGGCCCTCGTGCTTCAACAGCTATGGAAACTCATTCTTTTGATGTCATTCAAGGAGTTTTCCTTGGGCATCTTCTAAACTTCAAGGACCCTTTTCTTTCTCCGTTTCATGAAAAGCAGTGCGAGCTTGACCACCTCTGTAGAATTTAATGATTTGGTGAAAGGGCCCTTTGGGGTTTGTATAAGGAGTTAGACTGAGAGAAAGGAAATTTGGCAGCCTGCTCCCCAGCACGGACAGTACCAAACCTGGAAAACACAAAACTTATTCAGAGCAATGGATAAAGATCTGAAAGCTGATTTTTCCCCCTCTCCCTTCCCCGCTAAAGAAAAAACAAAACCCCTCAAACACCGAATTCTCTTCTGGAAAGAAACGTATTCTTTATTGTGGCTGATATAGATTAAAAGGGTGACATTGCGGTAAATAGATTTGCATCTTTAGGAGTTTCTTTAATCGCATCTTTGGGGGATAGGGTATCAGCTTCCCACTTTAAACCGCTCATGCAATCATCCCTCCCTCCTACGTTCAAAATACACTTAACGAGCACCCATTGTGTGCCAAGCACTGTGTCAACCTCTGGGAACAATGCGACGCCCAAGACGCGATTCCTACACCGTAAAGCTTGCATTCAAATTAGCAAGTAAAAAAGAAAAAAAAATACTTAAGTCAGGAGACCTTGTGTTACGTAGACAGTAAGACAGGGTAATAGTGTCAGGAGAGAGCGAGGCTACGTTTTGTCTGTTTTTCAGAGACCCATGGTATATTTTAAGAACCCAGCACATTCGGGGTCGAGCCTTGTAGCTGATGTTATTCATGCTTTCATTGCCCCAAGTAGTTCTCGAGCGCCTACTGTGTGCCAGGCGCCGTGCGAGACGCGGGGTGCGCCCGGCGAGCGAACCAGACAGCTGCGGCCGGCTCGGTGGTTGGTCACGTCAGTGTGATAATGCCACCGCTGACACCGCGCTGCGCAGAGCGGCGACGGCCGGGTCTCCAGGCCGGGAGGGGGCGGCCGCGGCGCGCCGGGGCAGCGCTCCCTGCACAAGTAGCTCTTCTATGTCTTTATACGCACTTCCAAAAAAACTTCGCAAGTCACAGAAACAATACAGAATTCAACTAAGAAAATACAGAGTGAACCATATGGCCTGGGTGGCTCGAGTCGGCTGCATTTTCCTCCAAACAAAGAAGGGATTGAGAGTTGAAGGAAAGGAGAAAAAAACCAACTTTCCGGCTGATGAAGCTGTTGTCTGGAGGCAATGATCCCAAATCTGAAGGCTTTATTCCGGCTCCGACGGAGACGTGATATGTCATATGATTAGCATCTTTCATATTTACAAGAGTGGTATGGGCTGCCAGTCTTGAGAGAAAGGCCAGAGAAAGAAGGGGGCATATGCTGAAATGGATTTTGCATTTGAAAGAGAGAAAGGAGATCGGATAAATACACTTAAACGAGGATTTCGTTTTACTCCTGTTGAGTTCTAATGGATTGTTGATTGAGATTTTAGGGGCCTGGAACCGAGGTGTCAGCAGTAATTTAAAGAAGGCATTCAGTCCCCCAGCGCCTTTTTTCTCCATTTCCCCCCTCCCACCCCTCCCACCGTCTCTCATTTACGCCTCCAAGCAGTACCGGGACGGAGGAGGCTTTTAAAACAAAACACAAAACAAGATCTCACTCGAGGGTGATATCCGAGGGAACCCGGACGCCGATGGGTTTGAGGAAGGCGCCCCCTACCGCCGGCCGCTCCCCCGGGGGTCACGCTCCCTTCCTGTCACACCTAGAGTTTGCAGGTCGTGCAGCTGGTCCCGGAGAGCTGGGTGCGCGACGGGGTCCTGGCGCCCCCTGGCGGGACCACGGGGGACTACGACGGGGCCCCTGGTCCGCCGGCCGCAAACACGACTTTGGGCTGGGCATCACTTCGCAGTTCCTCGCGGTTCACCCTCTAGATTCTTCCATCTGGACTCGTGTTACAAACGCTTGGTATGGCTGCTTCTAACCATCAGACTCAAAAGCGTCAGTGGTGTGGGCCTCGGAGCCAAAATAAACATACAAGACACCACCCCCCGCCCCCCAAGCAGTTGATAACAGCCAAGTTTGAGAAGGGGGCCTAGGCCCCAAGACTTTTGAGGATTTCTCTATTCAACAGCTAGAAGCGATGCCAAGATGCAATAGACTAAGGGAACGGCTTGGGTTCCAGACTGTTAAAAGGACTTCATATGCACTTACCAGGCATATGCTGTGTTTGTATATTATGTAATGTGTGTAGATCAATGTTTCTCCTCACACACACAGAGCCACTTGCCAGATTCCTTCTCAGATTGCTTGCATTCCCCTGGTATGTTTTTCTCTTCCAAATTGATATTCGATACACATTTTACCCAGATATCATGCATGATGGGAGAAGGGGCTATGAGGCCTTAAGCCTCATTCTCTGTATTCAGGTGCCCAAATTCCTATTTCTGCTCCCCATTTTTTTTTCTTTCCCACTATAATTTACTTGCCCTTAACTTTGTCAGGCAAATTGTGCATTCTCAAGTGTCAAAGATAACTTAAGGACTTATACTTTTACACTTCACCTGTGACTCTTACAAGCTTGCCCATATTTACCAATAATAGAGTCTGATTAATAAGTTATATTATTGTCACAATAATGAAATGTCATGCAGAATTTATAATATTTTGGGCAGATATTTAATCTTTAAAATCATGATGTTAATACTTAGTATAAGTCCAATTTGTAGACAATATGTATATCTGGATAATTGCAGGGAAATACAAACACATACATCCTGGAGAGAAAATATTTATAGTGCAGGGGTTTTTTTGGCCATTGGGTAGTGTTTCCCTCTTTGTGTTTTCCAGGTAAAATTGGGAACATTTTTTTTAATTTTATTTATTTATTTGACAGACAGAGATCACAGCAGGCAGAGAGGCAGGCAGAGAGAGAGGAAGGGAAGCAGGCTCCCCTCCGAGCAGAGAGCCCGATGCGGGGCTCGATCCCAGGACCCTGGGATCATGACCTGAGCTGAAGGCAGAGGCTTTAACCCACTGAGCCACCCAGGTGCCCCAATTGGGAACATTTATAATCAGAAATTATTATTTACAAACCACTGGCCTTCTAGAGACCTCTTTTGCCTTTTGTAGCTATACTGAATTTGAGATCAACACTTTCTCAGGAAATGAGTCATTGGAAGGCTTAAGGGAATGTTTCAGGGCTAACTGCATTGGTCATTGGGATAAATTGCTAGCTGCTCCCAAAGAATCACATAGTGTTTGGTTTCTTCTCTGAATGAATATTCCTTTGGCCCCAGGTATCATGAAATAGGCATCAACATGCTTACCTTCCCCCACAGCGATGCTTGGAAACAATTCTTTTGTTCAAAATAAGCTAATGAAGGAGTAATGTCTTATTAAAATAACGGCTTTTTCCTCCCCTCTTATTCCAATAGCTTCTTCTCATAAAATAAAATGAAATCAAATAAGATATACGGACTTTTGGGGTACAGGGGTGGCTCATCAGTTAAGACTCCGATTCTTGATTTCAGCTCAGGTCATGATCCAGGGTGTGGGATTAAGTCCCATGTTGGACTCCATGCTGGGTGTAGGCATGCTTGAGATTCTCTCCCTCTCCTTCTGCCCTTCACTCCCCCTCTAAAAAAATAAAAATAAAATAATACATAAAACATATTAAATAAAATGCATACAGTCTAATAAGTCAGTAATATATTTCTTGGTTCTAAGCATTTGGCCAAGAAAGAATACCTAGTGATTTCAATCACAATTTGGTAATTGGAAATTTATGGAGAAAGAAATCTAACTAGAGAACACAGAGTAAATTTAATCATTTTAGGGAACCAAGTCAAAATTTAAGTTAACATAGCATTCACAGAGATGAGGGCCATTAGTCACTTTTCCTCCTCTTTCATCAGTCAGTATTGATTACATAGTACGTAGTTTGTAGCTGTGCCAAGGCTGTGTCAGATCAATATCAGTGATCTTAACAAAATTATCTTCTAATGGAATTATTTCTTTTGCAGTTTTTTTCTCCATTTTATCTTACCCTATATTTTCACGTTGCAGTGAACAGCCAAAAAAAGAGACAGTGTTTTCTGGCTGATACTTGATGGAAACTGAGAAATTAGAAAATACTTCTTGTAGAGGGGTGACAGACTTACAATGATCCAGGCATTGTACCAGGTACAATAGGTAGCAACTTGAAATCTATTATTTCATGTAGTGCTCACACAAATCCCAAGGAGGACATTACTGTTGTGACCATTTTCACAAACAAAGAAACTATTTCCCAAAGGCACATATTAATTAAAAGTCAGGATCCCAGGCACAGAGTAGATCTGTCACACTGTGTATTCATACTTGAGGACTCCAAACCTACACCCTTTCCTTGAGAAATGAACAAAAGAACTATTTGAAACAATAATGACTGAAATTTCCCCCCTAATTGATATCAGACACCAGCCACAGATCCAGAAACCTCAGAGAATACCAAGCAGGATAAATACTCCACCCTTCCCCCCCCAAAAAAAACCACATAGGCCTATCATTTTCAAATTACAGAAAATTAAAGATTTTTTAAAATCCTAAAAGGACGTGGGGTGGGGCACACCTTACCAGTAGAGGAACAAAGACAAGAATTACAGCTGACTTGTCAGAAACCATGTAAGCAAGAAGAGGGTGAAGTGAAAATTTAAACTGTTGAGATAATTGGGGCATCTGAGTAGCTCAGTCAGTTGAGCTCCCAACTCCTGATTTCGGCTCAGGTTGTGATCTCAGGGTTGTGAGACTGAGCCCAGCATCGAGCTCCATGCTGGGTGTGAAGCAGGCTTAAGATTCTCTTTCTCTCTGCCCCATCCTTCCCCTGCTCACTCTCTCTCTCTCTCAAAAGGGAAAAAAAAAAGTGGACACACAAAAAAGCCCCACCCGCCTAAAATTCTGTTCCCTGAGAAGTTACCCTTTAAAAGTGAAGGCAAAAAAAGGACTTTCTCAGAAAAACAAAAATTGGAGGATTTTTTGCCAGTAGGCCTGCCTGATCAGAAATGTTAAAAGAAATTCTTTAGAGAGAAGGAAAATAATACAGTTTAGAAACTCAGATCTACATAAAGTAGATAAGCATCAACTAAGGAATAAATGAGGGTAAAATGAAACCCTTTATTGTTCTTATGTTTAATTGAGCTAATAGATAACAATTTGTCCAAATAATAACAACAATGTATTCAGTTATGTATACTTATGTGTATATATATGTTTATGTCTGCTTATATATAAGTGAAATGAATAAAAGCAAAGATATAAGGCAGGGAGAAAGGAATTAGGATTGTTTTATTATTATAAGGTACTTGTACTACCTGAGAGGTGGTATAGTGTTATTTGAAATGGATTTGGATTGGCTGTAAATATATATTGCAAACTCTAGGGCAATTACTAGAACAAGTAAAACAAAACCAAAAAATAACGACAAAAAGAATAGCTGATATAATAAGGAGGAGAAAATGGAGTCATATAAAATGTTCAACTAAAACCAAAAAAAGGTAGAAAAAGACAAGAAGACAAAAATAGGAATAAAGATAAAGGGCAACAACAATAATAAATATGTTAGATATTAATCCAACTGTATCAACAATCACATTTTGAATGTCAGTGGTCTAACTAAATGCACTAATTCAAAAACAGGGTTTGTAAGAGTGGATCTAAAAACACAACACAACTGTATGTTGTTTACTGGAAAACCACTTTGAATATAGATAAATATAGATTAAAAGTAAGTGGAAGGAGAAAAATGTACCTTACTAATACTAATCAAAAGAAAGTGGGAGCAGTTATATTAAGTTCAGACAAAACAGACTTCAAAGTAATGAAGGTTATCAGGGATAAAGGAGAGCATTATACAATGACCAAGGGGTCAGTTCTCCAAAAGACATAACAATCCTTAATGTGTATGCACTAACAACAGAGCATCAACTTAAGGGAGGTAAAAACTGATAGAACTCTAAGGAGAAATAGATGAATCTACTATTAAAATTAGAGACTTTAATACCCTCCTCCCTCAGGGATAGATCCAGCAGGCAGAAAATCAGTAAGGACATAGTTGAATTCAACAACACCATCAATAAATTGGATATAATCAACATCTCTGGATTACTTTATTCAGCAATAGAATACACATTTGTCTCACATGAAAAGTTCATCAAGCTAGAGCAGATTCTGGACCATAAAACACCATAGCATAACACATTTAGAAGTACAAAATCATACAATGTTTGTTCTTAGACCAAAATGGCATTAAACCAGAAACAGAAAGATAAGTGAAGAATCCCAAAATATATGGAGAATAAACAACACCTTTTTTTCCCTAGATTTTATTTATTTTAGAGAAAGAGAGAGAGCATGTGCATGTGTATACATGAGGGACACAGAGAGAGGGAGAGTGGGAATCTCAGGCAGACTCTGGCTGAGCGTGAAGCCTGACTTGGGACTCGATCTCATGACCCCATCATGACCCCAGCCACAATCCAAAGTTGGATGCTCAACCAAATAAGCCACCCAGGTACCCCTAAACAACACACTTCTATATAACATATGCGTCAGAGAAGAAATCTCAAAAGAAATATTTTGAACTAAATGAAAATGAAAATATAACTTATTAAAATTCGTGGGACACAGCAAAAACAGTGCTTTAAGGAAATTTATAGCACTGAATGCACATATTAGACAAGAAAGAGCTAAAATCAATAACTTAAGTTTCCAACCTAGGAAACTAGAAAAAGAATTAAATCCAAAGCAAGCAGAAAAAATATAAGAAGAATTAGAACAGAAATCAACAAAATTCAAAAGAGAAAGTCAGTAGAGTAAATAAATTAAACCAAAAGATGACTCTTTGAAAAGATCAATAAAATGGATAAGCTTCTATGCAGACTAAGAAAAAAAGGGGGGGGGGGCACAAACTACTAATATCAGAAATGAAAGAGAAAACATCACAGATCTCTTATAAATGGGACAATTCCTTGAAAGATACAATCTGCCAGAACTCATAGAAGATGCTCCACACCATATGTCACCAGTGAAATGTGAATTAAAACAACAATGAGATACCACTACACATCTACAAAATGGCCCAAATCCAGAATACCGCCACCAAATGCTGGTGAGAATACGGAGCAACAGGAACTCTCATTCATTGATGATGGGAATGCAAACTAGTATAGCTACTTTGGAAGACACTTTGGTAGTTTCTTACAAAACTAAATATAGGGGAGCCTGGGTGGCTCAGTCGGCTAAGTGTCTGCCTTCTGCTCAGGTCATGATCTCAGAGTCCTGGGATTGAGCCCCACCTTAGGCTTCCTGCTCAGTGGGGAACCTGTGTCTGCCTCTCCCTTTGCCCCTCCCCCTCCCCCTGCTTGTGCTTTCTCATGTTCTTGCTCTCAAATAAAATCTTAAAAACAACAACAACTAAATATGCTCTTACTATATGATCCAGCAATCACACTGCTGAGTATTCATCCAAAGGAGTTGAAAACATGTCCAAACAAAAAATTGAACACAATGTTTATAGCAGCTTTATTCATAATTGCCAAAATTTGAAAGTAACCAAGATGTCCTTCAGTAGGTAAATAGATAAATGACTTGTGGTGTATCCAAGCAATGGAATATTATTCAGTGCTAAAAAGAAATGAACTATCAAGCCATGAAAAGACATGGAGGAATTTCAAATGCATATTACTAAGAGAAAGAAGCCAAAATGAAGAGTACATAATTATATAGCTCTAACCATACACATTTTGGAAAAGGCAAAACTATAAAAAAGATCAAAGATCAGTGGTTGCTAGGGTTGGGGAAGTGAATAGGCAGAGCACAGAGGATTTTTAGGGCAGTGAAAATATTCTGTATGATAATGAATATATGTCATTATATTATTTGTCCAAACCCATAGAATTAGAAGTACAATACCAAGAATAAACCCTATTGTAAACTATAAATATGGGTGATTATGACATGTCCATGTAGGTGCATCCTTGGTTAAAAAAAAAAAAAAAGGTACCATTCTGGCAAGTGACGTTGACAATGCGAGGAAGGTATCTGGGAAATATCTACACCTCCTTTTCAATTTTGTTGTAAGCCTAACTGCTCTAAAAAAGTCATTTAAAACAACAAAAGAGGGGCACTTGACTGGCTCCATCAGAAAAGCATGTGGTTCTTGATCTTGAGGTCATGGGTTTCAGCCTCAACTTGGGGATAGAGATAAATAAATACATTTTTAAAAATTAAAAAAATAAATAAAACAACAAAAGATAAATTCTAAGACATCTCCTTGAGTGTTGGGCAGGGGGCAAAGTCAAAGATATAGACAACATTAAGGATAAAATACTTAGAGGATCAGTCCAAGAGTCCGTCATCTAACCAGCAAGTTTCAGAAAAAAACAGAGAAAATACAGAAGATGAAATTATCTCAGATGTGAAGGACGGTGAACAGATTTAAAACAACAAATACTGTATGTTCACAAAATATTACTCAGAATTAAAAGGGATGAAATGCTGATATACATAATAACATGTATATACCTCAAAAACATGTTGAGTAAAAAGAGTTGAAAGAGTAGATTCTGTATGAGTCATTTTCTATGAAGTTTTAAGGCAGGCAAAACTAATCTATAGAGACAGAGTAGATCAGTGGTAACATGGGCAGGGAGGGATTGACTTCATGGGATTGTTCTATGTTAGAGAAATCATTCTGGTGGAAGAATGACTGGAGACAATGAGTTGAAGAGCTGATTAGGGACATGAACTTCTGGGCACATGGGATCTGTGAGATCAGTTATCATAAATGTGTTCTGGCACCCAGCTGCACATTAGTATAATTTTCTCTAGAGCACCCAGCAGCCCAAGTGTGAGATATGGAAAAGGATATTTGGAGTAATCAATCCATGGTTAGAGTTTTATCAGGTAGAAAAAAAACTGCAGCAAAGAGTCAATGCACCAAGGCAGCTGAACGTAATTAAACATGATGTTGTCTGGGCAGACAGGAAAAGATCAAAGGAGACCAATAGATTGGCAGACCAGTAAGGAATCAGGAGGTGAGAGATCATGATGAAGCCAGGAAGTACATGCTGGGGAAATGAAGGAGAGGCTGTGGCCAGTGGGAGATTGGAGTCATTTAGGGTGATGATAAATCCCGGGCAATTTTTAAAAGTATAGATAATATGGAATGAACTCTAAGGTAATATCGTTCAGTGAAAAAGGCAAGGTTCAAGAAAGTGTGTATAGTAGACTACCGTGTAAAAGGGTAACACCATTGGTATTTATTTACTTGTACGTTAATAAAATATTTCTAGAAAGAAATATAAGAACCTTATAATACTGGATGACTCTGGAAGAAAAGTGGGTAGCTGGGGGATACAAGAAGGAGGCAGAATTCTCACTCTACTCCCTTTTGTTCCTCTTGAATATTGAATCATGTGTATGTCATTACCTATTCAAAAATACATTTTAAAAGTAACAAAAGGAAGAAGGAAAAGGAAAACATAATGAATAAAAACAATACAAAGTGAGGTATGTATGCTTCAAGTATATAAATTAGGCATATATATATACAAACAAATATTAGATGGTAAGATAAATAAGCTCAGTTTGATTTGTTTAAAAACATAGAAGAAAATGTTTAAAAAGAAGAAAGGAAAATACATTGCCTGGACATTCCAGATTTTTTATTATTCAATGGTTAAACACTGAGCACCTATTGTTCTGGTGCCGGTCCCTAATTAGAAACGCAAACTATGGTTCTGAAGAGCCACTGACACTACAGTTATGAATGTAGTTCCTTTGCAATACGTCCTTTATTCTGTCCTTACTCCCTTACATTCAGTCAGCTTGCTTAGGCAGTATGCTTGGCACATGAAAGCAAGTCTTTTACAATAATGTCTAGATTCAGCAGTTACCCTCAAATGCTGTTCATTACACTTTGCCTGATGCTCTGATTTTTTTTTAATTTTTTTAAAAGATTTTATTTACTTATTTGACAGAGAGAGATCACAAGTAGGCAGAGAGGCAGGCAGAGAGAGAGAGAGAAGGAAGCAGGCTCCCTGCTGAGCAGAGAGCCCGATGCGGGACTCGATCCCAGGACCCTGAGATCATGACCTGAGCCGAAGGCAGTGGCTTAACCCACTGAGCCACCCAGGTGCCCCTGATGCTCTGATTTTATACTTATGTGATATTTCCATGTGGGTCTGGAAGGACATCGCTATCCATTCAAAACACTGGTAGGGCCTGTGATACCTAAAAAGAGTCACAGACACTTGGAGATATCTTCTGGTATACACATGTGTGCACACAAAGACACCCATACCTCATCTATGCTGAAAGACCTGGTATCTTTTCATGCTTCAGAATTTGTCAACCATGTGTCTTCCCTACTAGTTAACTCTCTCCATGCACTACCAGCCCTCTTCTATTTCTCAGTGCCTTACCTGGTCTTCAAAGATCTGGCCTCTACCTCACACCCCAAAGCCTGATACTAACTCCAGGGATAAGGAACCTGAAAATGTAAGAAATCATGTATCTGAGCTTCCAACATCATTATGGCCATGATAGTTCTTGGTTTATTTAGAAGCATACCCTCCAAAAGAAGGGCCAAAGGCGGCTGATTTTCTTACCTCCAGAATTCTGTCAAATTTCTCTATCAGGGAGAATTTTAGCTTGTCCCACGTAGGAGCAGAGTGGTGTGTGTAACAACTTCATCTCTACTCCATGCTTGGGCTGTCAAATGAAACAAGCTGCACACATGCGTTCCAGAATATTGAACCAGACTGCTCTCCATTGAATATAAGACCAGCCACAGAGTAGATGCTCAATGAGTACACTGACTTCGACTGGACCGAAGAATTCTTTCTATTCCCCAAAGCCACAAATCCATAATTCAGCCAATAAAATAAATGTACTCAAAATTTTTGTTTCAAAAGAGGTGCCCTAAGACTCTCACTTAGGAAGTCTTCTCTTTACTGGCTCTTCAACCTGAAAGCTGACCACTTCTTGATTTTTCACACACACACACACACACACACACACACACACACACACACACCCCTTCATTTACTCTAGTATCAGGACCAGATTTGCCTGATTAGAAAGAATAGGAAGAAAAGTCAATAATTAAGAGACCAACAGAAGAGTTAAAAGATATCAACCTAAATATTATTTCAGGATGAAAAGAACTCAAGAGGCTTGCAGAGATATTTGGGTTGTATGTTTCCTTTACTTTATAATCAACTCATGCTAATATAAACCAAAGACACAACTTGAGCTAAACACACATTTCACTCATGACTAATTACAAAGCAGGCATTTCAAATCAACATTGAGCTAATGTTTTTAGAATAATTATTTAGTTTTCAAGGTCCAATATCTGTCGAGCAAATCAGCAATTTCCATTTCATTCTTATTTAATATAAAAAAATCAAATTAGTATAAAGCTATTTCACAGCTGCCTTTAAATTAAACCATAGTCAAGAGCATGCAGCATTTGGGGTTTGCATTGGCATTGCAAAACGAAACATTCATTTTGTTCAAATATTAAAGAAACTTACTAAAAGTTACATTTTACTGTGAAGTTTTAAGCTGGACTTCATAATCTCGGATTTTAACTTGTACTTTTTCACAAGTGACTCAAATACTAAAATGCATATTTCTAAGGACAAGTTCCAACAGCAGAGCAGAATATGAAATATTCTTTCTAAATCAACTTTTGAAAATAAGAATTTTTAGAATCACTAGCTCAGCTATTAAATTTTTTTGTTGATAATCACTTTCTTGCATTAAGTAGCAAACTGGATCCTCTAGTAGCAATGTAGACCTCAAAGACCTTCAAAGAGAAATCAACAATCTCATTTCTTCATAGTTTGGAGGAGTGCTTAAAAGTGCAATTGCTGTCACAATCAATAACACATTTGGGACAAGATTGGGAGAGTTATGAAACATTTTATTTGTTCACTGGCTCTTTTTCCTCCCAAACATAAAAGAATAGTTCATAGAAGTGGGTTGGTCATTTTTTATTGTAAAATAATTCAAGTAAGCAATTTTCTTCATCTTTAAAATGAGTATTTTAGTGACTTGGGTCACTGACATTTTTTGAGTTGGCAAAAACAAACACTTCATTGCTGTTAATTATAATCAAGCCCTTGCCATTTTTCATATAGAATAAATAAATGGTCCTTTGTTAATGTCAAAAATCATACAACAAATGGGTTAACATCCTAACATATATGGGTAACATCCTAACATTATATACATGTTAGCAAACATTATCTCTGGGTAGTGGATCCCTAGGTGCTTTTAGTTTTCTATTGTATACTCTTTGTATTTTCCAAACTTTCTACAAAGAGAATATATTCTTTTCATAATAAAAAAATTCTTAGGGGTGGGCGCCTCGGTGGCTCAGTGGGTTAAAGCCTCTGCCTTCGGCTCAGGTCATGATCCCAGGGTCCTGGGATCGAGCCCCACATTGGGCTCTCTGCTCCGCAGGGAGCCTGCTTCCTCCTCTCTTTCTGCCTGCCTCTCTGCCTAGTTGTGATTTCTCTCTGTCAAATTAATAAAATATTTAAAGAAAAAATTCTTAGGGGTGACATCAACAAGGTGATATAGGTTGTTCCTGACTTTGCCCCCCCCCCCCCCCCACAAAAAGAACAACTGTTCAAGAATAAGACACCACTGAGAGTCCTAGAAAGGACTAGGAGAAAGGTAAGGCTGAAAGCATGCCTTGCACCGCATGAAGAGGTCTTCCCTGAGCCTCTGGAGCTTCCAGGGAGGAAAAGAGACCCGAGGGACAATTCATCATCCCCAGTATTGTGGGTCACTTTAAGGGAGTCTCCGCTGTGATCTCACATCAGGGGAATTTGCAGGGCCTAGCCACTGGGAATCTGACAAAGGGGAGAGGGGCTTACAACAACCAGCACAGGCAAACTGAGTCCATACCTACAGTGCCCAAGTCGTCATCCCAACCAGGGGTTTTGTTCATCTGTAGAACCAAGACCAGACCACACTCTGACCAGGGAACTCTGCAGTTTACAGATTGCCTGATTTGGTTCCTCACACGAGTTCTTCTTGTTCTTGTTCTTCTTGTTCTTCTTCTTTCTTCAAGATTTTATTTATTTGACAGAGAGAGACACAGCAAGAGAGGGAACACAAGCAGGGGGAAGGAGTAGGAGAGGGAGAAGCAGGCTTCCCAATGAGCAGAGAGCCCAACGCAGGGCTCCATCCCAGGACCCTGGGATCAAGACCTGAGCTGAAGGCAGTTGCTTAACCAACTGAGCCACCCAGATGCCCCTTCACATGAGTTCTGCCAGCCCTAAAGCTGGGCTTCCCCCAAGCCCTGGCCAAGGAGCTGAATCACAGCCCACCTGTGGTGGAATGTCTTCTGGCCCCATCTTACCAGAAGCAGTGGCAACAACTCCTAGAATCTATATGGTCCAACAGCCATAGAGCAGAGAAGTGGGCGGGCAGAGCTGACTGCTCCCAGAACAAAGCCAGTACTGGGAGTGGAGGGTCCTCACACTACACATAAAGAGAGGGATTAATTCATAGCCAATATTGAGGGTAACTCCTGGCACCTCTCAAAGAGAGAACCTGCTCAGGAAATTCAGAGTGACCTGAAGTAGCCCCTCCCCCTCCTACCTAGACAAAGGAGCTTCAACAAAGCCTCATCCCTGTGAACTGTGTGTTTCGACCCCATCTCACTAGCAGGGTTGGTGACAACTCCTGAAAACTCCTGGTAACTGTGTGGCCCAGCAACACACAAACCAAGAGGTATGTAGCAGAGCCAACAATTTGACAAGCAAAGCCAGTGGCCCTGTTCAGTCAGGGAACTTGGGATGTAGGTTGGCTTAAGACAACAAACAAACAGGTTTAAAGCTGCTTCTTCCACTGCATCTGGGCATCTAATTCATAGCCCCACCCATTGCTAAGTACAGCCTTCAGCCCATCTGACCAAAGAACCTAACATATAGGAAACTACATAGTCCATTTAACAGTACTACTTACTCTGGCACTGGAACAGAAAGCACAGCCCAGGCTTCCCCCCATCTGCAGAGAAAAACCAGTGGCCTCACCTGACCAGGGAATCCAGTGTACAGACTGGCCTGATTTGGGTCCCTAAACAATGAGCAGTAGAGCGCCTGGATCCTGTCCTGTTGCCCTGCTAGAGCAAGGAAGCTAACTCACAGCGCTGTAACACTGAGTCTCAACCATGTAGTAAGCCTAACCTGAAAATCCAGGCAACTGCAGAGACCATCCTGCAGTCTCACTTAGGTAGGGAGCCAAGTCAGCCCTTCTATTCAATTGCTCTCAGCCAGTGGCACAATCCCCACCAAATCCTCAGTGCTCAAACACTTACCTCACCCAGAAATAGACAAGAGTATGCCCCACTTCCTCAAGGACAATATTAAGAAATCTAAACAGAGCTGACTGGTGACGAATTATTTCTGCCAAAGCAAATCTGTAAAGATTAGAAGAGGAGCCTGATTACTCAAATGTACAGGTGCCAACATAAGGAATCAAGGATCATGAAGAAAAAAATCTTGAAAAATCAGGTAAATATGACACCACTAAAGAAAACCAATAAAGTTCCAATAATTAACCCTAAAGAAATGGAAGTGTATAAATTGTCAAAGAATTCAAATAATCTTCTTAAGAAAGTTCAGTGAACTATAAGAAAACATAGACAACTAAACAGAATTAGGAAAACAATGCATTAAAAAAACCAAGAAGTTTGACAAGGAAATAGCAATAACCATCCAATAAATAAAGACTACCTCCAATTTTTTAAACTTTTAAATGAGGATTGTTAAGTAAATTATGCACCACTATTACTATATTGCAGAATCTAACTATAACTATATATTCACCATTATTGGTGAAATTTACATTACCTGTTTTTATGGTGTTAATTAGCATTCTTTTATTTTTTCTCAAAGAACTCCCTTTAGGATTGCTTGTAACACAGGTCTGGTGCTAATAAAGCCTCTGAGCTTTTGTTTGTTCAGGAAACTATTCCTTCATTTCCTTTTTTTTTTTTTTTTTTTTTTTTAGATTTATTTATCTATTTGAGAGAGTGAGCAGAGGAGCAGAAGGGGTAGAGAAAGAGGGAGAGAGAGAATCCAAAGCAGACTCCATGATGAGCATGGAACCCAATATGGGCCTCGATCCCATGACCTGAGATCACGACATGAACCAAGATCAAGAGTTGGATGCTTAATTGATTGAGCCTCCTAGGCATCCCTTTATCCTTTTGTTTCTGAAAGACTTTTCTTAGGTAAAAAATTCTTGATTGCCAGGTCTTTTCTTTACATATTTTGAACATGTCATCTCATTTTCTCATGGCCTGTAAAGTTCCTGTTCAGAAATTTGTCAACAGTCTTATACCAGAAGTTCCCTGGTATGTAACTTCTCTCTTTTCTCTTGCTGCACTTAAAATTGTCTTTGACTTTTGACAACTTAATTACAATGTGTCTCAGTGTAGCTCATTTGGGTTCAACCTACTTGCGATTCTTTGTGTCTCATGGATCTGAATGTCCATTTCTCTCCTCAGGGTCTCTGATTGCTTTAAATGTAGTTTCTGTCCTTTTCTCTTTCTCTTCTCCTTCTGGAATTCCATAATGCGAATATTGTTTCTTTTCTTGGTGTCTCATAATTGCCATAGGCTTTCTTCACTTTTTTTCATTCTTTTTAGTTTTTGCTCCTCTGACTGGATAATTTTCAATATGCCTTTCAATGTCCTCTATGTCACAAATTCTTTCTTCGGCTTGGCTAAGTCTACTTTTGAAACTCTCTACTAAATTCTTCAGTTCTATTTTTTAACTCTAGACTTCTGCTTTGTTTTTGTTTTAGAGGGTGCCTACTTATTTGCTGAACTTCTTGTTTTATTCATGCATTGTTTTCCTAATTTAAATGCACACTAAATGAATCATTCACCACGATCAAGTGGGATTTATTCTTATAATGCAAAGAGGATTCAACATATACAAACCAATGTGATACACTACAATAACAGAATGAAAGAAAAGAATCATATGATAATCTCAATAGATGCAGAAAAGCATATGGCAAAATTCAATATCCATTCACAATAAACTCTTAACAAATTAGGCATAGAGGAACATATTTCAACATAATAAAGGCTATATATGACAAGCCCACAGTTAATGTCATACTCTATGATGAAAGGTGGAAAGCTTTTCCTCTAAGATCAGGAAAAAGACAAGGGTGTCTCCTATTATCACTCCTATTCAACATGGTACTGAAGTCCAGCTAGCACACTCAGGCAAGAAAAGATATTGGAGCAGGAAAGAAAGAAGCAAAATTGTCTGTGTTGCATGTAACAACCTGATATACATGAGATTGTATATTAATCATGTATATCATGAAATATACATGATATACAGAAATTCTAAAGACTCAAAAAAAAATACCCTTCAATCTAATCAATAAATTCAGTAAAGCTGCAGAATACAAAATTTACATACAAAAATCAGTAGTGTTTCTATACACTAATACTAAATTTTCAGAAAAAGAAACAAAGAAATTTATTTCACTTATTATAGCATCAAAGACAATGAAAAACTTAGGAACAAATTTAACTAAGGAGGTAAAAGATCTCTACTCTGAAAAGTACAAGACACTGATGAAAGAAATCAAAGAACAAATAAATGGAAAGGCATTCATAGGTTGGAAAAATTAATATTGTCAAAATGTCAAAACTTACTTAAAGTCATCCATAGATCCAATGCAATCCCTATCAAGATTCCAGTGGTATCTTTTTTAATCAAAGTAGAAAAAACATTCCTACAACTTATATGGAACCACAAAAGACCCCAAATAGCCAAAGAATTCCTGAGAAAGAACCAAGCAAGAGGCATCACACTTCCTAATTTCAAGCTATACTATAAAGTTGTCATCAAAACAGTATGGTACTGGCATAAAAAGACAATTAGACCAATGGAACAGAATCAAGAGCCCAGAAATAAACCCTAGCATATACAGAAAATAACTGACAAGGGAGCAAAGAATACCGATAAGGGAGAGACGATCTCTTCAATAAATAGTGCTGGAATAACTGGATGTTCACATATAAAAGAAGAAAACTGGAAACATATCTTACAACATTCACAAAAATTAATTCAGAATGGATTAAAGACTTAAACATAAGATCTGAAATCATAAAATTCTAGAAGAAAACATAGGAATAAAGTTCCTTGACATGGACTTTGGTAATGATATTTTGGCTATGACATCTAAAACACAGCAACAAAACAAAAAACGAGTGGGTCTACACCAAACTAAAAAGCTTCTGCATAGCAAAAGGAACCAACAGCTAAGTGAAAAGAATACTTACAGAATGGGAAAAAATATTTGCAAGTCATACATCTGATAAAGAGGTAACATCCAAAATGTATAAGGAACTAATACAACTCCGCAGTCACCAAACAACCCAGTTTTAAAAAATGGGCGGAAGACCCGAACAGACATTCAAAGAAGGCATATGAAAGGCCAAGAGGTACATGAAAAGATGTTCAACATCACTAGTCATTAGGGAAATATAAATTAAAACCACAATGAGATGTCACCTTATACCTCTTAAAATGGCCATCATTAAAAAGACAACAAATGCCAGGGCAAATGTGGAGAAAAGACAACCCTTGAGCATTATTGTTGGTAGGATTGTAAATTGGTACAGCCATTATGGAAAACAGTATGGAGTTCCCTCAAAAACTGAAAAAAATAGAACTCCATATGATACAGCAATTATACTTCTGGAAATATATCCAAAGGAAATGAAAATTCGAAGTCAAAAATGTATCTGTACCCCCATGTTTAGCAGTGTTATTTACAATAGCTTAGACATGGAAACAACCTAAGCATCCATTGATAGACGAATGGATAAGGGAATTATGATATAGGGGCACCTAGCTGGCTCAGTTGGTGGAGCATGCAACTCTTGAGCTTGGGGTCAGAAGTTCAAGCCCCAATGGATGTGGAGTTTATTTTAAAAAACAGAAGTTGTGATCTATCTATTGATCAATCGATTGATCAATCTATATTATTGACCCATAAAAAATGAGAAACTCTATCATTCATGACAACATGAATGGACCTTGAAGGCATAATGCTAAGTAAATTAGGTCAGAGAAAGACAAATACTTTATAAGCTCACTTAAATGTTGCATATTTTTTAAAAGTTTTTTTTTTAGTTTATCTGAGAGACAGAGAGTGAGGACTTGAGCAGGGGGAGGGCTAGAGGGAGAGGGAGAGGGAGAAGCAGACTCCCTACTGAGCAGGGAGCCCATCATAGGGCTTGATTCCAGGACCCTGGGATCATGACCTGAGCTGAAGGCAGATACTTAACCGGCTGAGCCACCCAGGCACCCCTATTCATGGCATATTAATATAAAAAAAACCACTCTCCTAGAAAAAGAGATTGGACTTGTGATTACTAGAAGTGGAGGGTAGAGGGAGGAGGAAGTGGAGGAAGGTGATTAAAAGGTACAGAGTTCCAGTGATATCATAAGTAAGTAAAATGTACAACACGATGACTTTAGCTAACACTGCTATAAGATATACAGAAAAGTTGCTAAGATGAATAAATCTTAACAGTTCTCATCACAAGGAAAATGTTTTTCTTTTTTTCCTTTCTTTGTTATTGTATCTATGTGAGAAGATGAACATTAACTGAACCTGTGGTAATTCATTTCACAATATATGTAAATCAAAGCAACAAGCTATGTCTCAAACTTATGCAGCGATGTATGTCAATTATTTCTCAATAAAACTGGGGGGAGGGGGGAGAGTAGTACAGATAAGTGACCTGTAGGGCACCTGTGTGGCTCAGGCAGTTAAGTATCTGCCTTCAGCTCAGGTCATGATCCTGGGGTCCTGGAATCAAGTCCTGCATCTGGCTCCCTGCTCAGTGGGGAATCTGCTATTCCCTCGGCCACTTCCTTCCCTGGCTGGTGAGCTCTCTCCCCCTTTCCTCTCTCTCTTTCTCTCATAAAAATAAATAAAATCTTAAAAAAAAATAAGTGAACTGTGGAACTGTAATTATTTTTAAAATAAATCAAAAGGAATAAGAACATTAAAAACTATCAATATTCAAATGTGGGAAGGCATCTCATGAGAATATTTAATGAATCAGCTATAAAAGCATAATGTGATTCCATTTATATGAAGTTGAGAAGTCTGCACATGATAACACGCATTACAATTTTCTATGTTTTCAGAAGTTCGGATATCCTGAGGATGACAGTGTAGTAGCAGTAAGGGGACACAAAGGGCTTCCTTGATGTTGATTATGTTCTATGACCCGAGTGCTGGTTAAAAGATGTATTCACTTTGTGAAACTTCACTTAACTCTATACTTGTAATTTATGCACTTTCCTATACATGTGTATTAAAAAATACTTCAAAATTAAAAATTAAAATCCATTATATAATCTCTCCATTATAGTCTATATGCCAATAGCTACCATGTAAATAAATGCACAGGAAGGAGACTAGAAGGGCATGAGCCAAAAGTATTCTCTCACTCTTTCATTTGTTCACTCATCCAACAGATACTTACTGAGCACCTGCTATATCAGGTACGGAGCTGGGTATTGGCCATGGCCTGGTACTAGGCACTGCTAACTCCAGGAGTGAATTTCCAGTGTTTGTCTTCTTCTTTTTGTACTTCTAAAAAGTTTTACTGTGATTTACGTATAAAATAACAGGGTATCATATATATTTATTTTTAAAAGATTCTCATAGAAGGAAAAGAACCACATGTTCCTCTCAATAGATACAGAAAAAGCATTTGACAAAGTACAGCAGTCTTTCTTGATTAAAACTTTTCACAGTGTAGGGATAGAGAGTACATACCTCAGTATCAAAAACCATCTATGAAAAACCCACAGCAAATATCATTCTCTATGGGAAAAACTGAGAGATTTTCCCCTGAGGTCAGAAACACGACAGGGATGTCACCACTGCTATTCAACATAGTACTAGAAGTCCTAGCCTCAGCAATCAGACAACAAAAAGAAATAAAAGGCATCCAAATTAGCAAAGAAGTCAAACTCTCACTCTTTGCAGATGATATGATACTCTATGTGGAAAACTCAAAAGACCGTACCCCAAAACTGCTAGAACTCATACAGGAATTCAGTAAGTGGCAGGATATAAAATCAATGCACAGAAATCGTTGCATTTCTATAGACCAATAAGATAGAAGAAGGAGAAATTAAGGAGTCAATCCCATTTACAATTGCACCAAAAATAATAAAATACCTAAAAATAAATCTAACCAAAGAGGTAAAGAATCTATACTCAGAAAACTATAGAGTACTCATGAAAGAAACTGAGGTACACACAAAGAAATGGAAAAACATTGAATGCTCATGGATTGGAAGAACAAATAATGTGAAAATGTCTATGCAACCTAGAGCAATCTACACATCCAATGCAATCCCTATCAAAATATCATCAGCTTTTTTCCCAGAACAAATAATCCTAAAATTTGTATGGAACCAGAAAAAACCCTGAATAGCCAAAAGAATGTTCAAAAAGAAAACCAAAACTTGTGTCATCACAATTCTAGACTTCAAGCTCCATTACAAAGCTTTAATCATCAAGACAGTATGGTATGGCACAAAACAGACACATAGATCAAAGGAACAGAATAGACAGCCCAGAAATAGACCCTCACTCTATGGTTAATTAATCTTCAACAAAGCAGGAAAGAATATTCCATGGAAAATAGACAGTCTCTTCAACAAACAGTATTAGGAAAATTGGACAGCCATATGCAGAAGAATGAAACTGGATCATTTTCTTATACTAATCACAAAAAATCGACTCAAAATGGATGAAAGATCTCAATGTGAGACAGGAATCCCTCAAAATCCTAGAGGAGAACACAGGCAGCAGCTTTTGCACAGCAAAGGAATGAGTCAACAAAACCAAAAGACAACTGACAGAATAAGAGAAGATATTCACAAATAACATATCAGGTAAAGGGCTAGTATCCAAAATCTATAAAGAACTTATCAAACTCAACACCCAAAGAACAAATAACCCAGTCAAGAAATGGGCAGAAAACATGAACAGACATTTCTCCAAAGAAGACATCCAAATGGCTAACAGACACATGAAAAAGTGCTCAACATCACTAAGCATCAGAGAAATACAAACCAAACCACAAAGAGATACCACCTTATACCAGTCCAGAATGGCTAAAATTAACAAGTCAGGAAACAACAGATGTTGGCGAGGATGTGATGAAAGAGGAACCCTCCTACACTGTTGGTGGGAATGCAAGCTGGTGCAGCCTCTCTGGAAAACAGTACAGAGGTTCCTCAAAAAGTTGAAAATATGACCCAACAATTGTACCACTGGGTATTTATCCCAAAGATACAAATGTAGTGACCAAAGGGCACCTGTCCCCCAAGGTTTATAGCAGGATTGTCTACAATAGCCAAACTATGGAAAGAGCCCACATGTCCATCAACAGATGAATGAATAAAGAAGATGTGGTATATATACACAATGGAATATTATGTAGCCATCAAAAAATAAAAATAAAATCTTGGGATGCCTGGGTGCCTCAGATGGTTAGGCATCTGCCTTGGGCTCAGGGTATAATCCCAGGGTCCAGAGATCGAGTTCCTCATTGGGCTCTGAGCAGGGAGTCTGCTTCTCCCTCTCCCTCTGCCTCTTACCCTGCTGTGCTCTCTCTCTCTCTCTCAAATGAATAAATAAAATCTTTAAAATAAAATAAAATCTTGCCATTTGCAATGATGTGGATGGAACTAGAGGGTATTATACTAAGCAAAATAAGTCAATCAGAGAAAGACAATTATCATATGATCTCACTGATATGTAGAATGTAAGAAACAAGGCAGAGGATCATAGGGGAAGAGAGAAAAAAATGAAACGAGATGAAAACAGACAAGGAGATAAAACATAAGAGACTCTTAATTATAGGAAACAAACAGGGTTGCTGGAGGGGAATGGGTATAAGAATGATGAACCACAGACCTGTACACCTGAAAAAAGTAATACATTGTATATTTTAAAAAATAGTAAAAAATTTAAGAAAAATAAATTTTAAAAAATATTCTGGGGTTGCCTAGATGGCTCAGTGGGTTAAGCCTCTGCCTTCGGCCCAGGTCATGATCTCAGGGTCCTAGAATTGAGCCCCACGTCACGCTCTCTGCTCAGCGGGGAGCCTGCTTCCCCCTTTCTGCCTGCTGCTCTGCCTACTTGTGATCTCTCTTCCTCTGTCAAATAAATAAATAAAATCTTTTAAAAAAAAATTCTGATAGAGCTATGGTTCAGAAAGGAGTGTTTTGATATAAGTGTATAGCATGTTCTAACAGATGCGTTTTTGAGATATTCATTTTTTTAATTGCTTCTCAGCCTTTTGGCTAAGATCAAGTGTTGAGAAATTACTTATTTTTGAAGTAATACTGGTATTCCCCAGGAAGCCTTTTCCATGTCCTCTATAAAATTTATTCCTTTAGCAGACAGAAGCCATAATTTTAGAAAGAAATGTCTTTTTATTAATAAGATTTTATATTACCTTCAACATCTGCCTATCTAAATATATGTATATTTTTTTGAAGAGCAAATTTTTTACATGTGGTTATTTAATGTTATTTAAATACTTTAAAGGTTTTTTGATAACAAGGTTTTAGGATAATTAAAAAATATAAAAACTACATAGTGTAAAATGAATTTGGAATTCATATAAATACAAATTATCTATACCATGTCTTTTTTTGAATGAGATTTATCTTTAGATTTATCTTTTTCATTCTTTTTCTTCTGTTTTTCTTCTGCTTGTTTTTCAAAATAATCTTTTAGAAGATGGTTCAGCTGTGATTCATACTGGCTTGCATGTTGTAGTCCATCTTCCCTTCCTTAAAAAGATACAAAACATGAGACAACAGTATTTCATAGTGGTCCCCTATTCTTTTAGTTATCTCCCACAGTGGCAAATCCAGAGCTTTCCTATCTGAACCACTCTAAGCGCTAACTCAAAAGTCAGTTTCAATTCAAAATGCTTGAATTAAACATATTTTTATTTTACCTTCACAGTGTTGGATCACACGTCCCCAGAGTCGATTTTTCCGTAAACAGGCTAAATTTCCCACGATCAATAAATGTCTCTTTCCTCTGGTCAATGCAACATTCATTCTTTTTTCTGAATCAATAAATCCTACTTGTCTTGTCCTTACACAGGACAGAATAATGATCTCCTTTTCAGCTCCCTGAAAAGCATCTACTGTGGATACCTGCACAGCTTTAATATCAGGATGGTCAAAGTCCATAGCACTGAGTAAATGACAAAGCTATGGAGGAAAGAAGAAAGAGATCATTCAGGGCAGGGACTATGAAGAACTTAAGACCTGAACCTATTGACAGCAGTCATTTTAATTTAACTGGTAGTGGATAATTTTCATTTTCTTTTTTACGACTCACAAAGATTTAGTAGTTTCTAAAATGATACATAAATAACGAGAGGACAATATAAATTAGGAAACAAAATCAAAAGTGTTGATTTATCTATTGCTGGGGAATTCATCTGGATATGCTAATTCAGAGTTGATAAATAATGAAACAGATGAAAAATATTTTTTTAAAAAAGCAAAAACTAGTTAGAAGTAATTGGCTTATGCGTACATTAATATCTGGTATCTATCTTTGATTAATAAATGAAATGATAACGAAAGAACATTTTGGAAAACAAAGATTGAATCCCATCTGTCCCAAAACACAAAGCATACACTGTATTTTCTTCCCTCTAATTTGTTTATTTGCATTTTTGCCCCAACAGCTGTAAAGTGAATTTAATTAAGCCTTGTTAGGTTTACATTTAATTATACAGAAAAAAAGCCAGACCAGATAAAAATCAGAATTTTTTTAATATGTTAACTACAGTCCCAAAATTTTTTAAAGCACCAAAACAAACTACTACAAATGTAATATCAAATATTATAACATAAAATTATAATATTTAAGTATCATAATATGTAATACAAACCTTGTACATCTGGGATTTGTATAATGTTATCACCCCAATCATAGAGCCCGCTATTCCACTTGCAATCAGTGATTGAATCAGTTTGAGTGTAAAAGCAGCTTCTGCCACATTATGAAAGCTGTTATCTCTTTCAATCTGGAATAAGAAACAGATCCTAAATTATATTTACCAGAAATCCTATGGAAAGTCCAAGAAAACCATATAAACAACAACAATAAAATTAAACCAGGAAACTAAACCATGTTGACTCTCATTAACATTAATGTCATTTACCTGTTCCAGTCCTTTAACATTATAGAAACACAGGGTTGGGAGCCATTCCAATAAAGGGCTCCTCTCTGTTTCTGAAATGCCATTCATGAGGTTTCCTTCATAAAACAGATCATTAGAGATAGCACTGATCACAGGGTGACAACGGTATTGGGTTCTCAACAGAACTGGCTTATGCCCCTAAGAAATTTAAATGCAGAAAAATAGAAAACTGAAGCATTTTTATTCCTTAAGGAAAAAAATAATATTTTAAAATTTAAAAGTATCACCATATTGTGCTCTTAGCAAGTGAATTACAACCATGATGAAACAGACTATAAATACAATTTTCTTAATTACTAAACGTATTTTCACAGTAAACTATTATTATACCACAAAATTATAAAATATAAAACATGTCAAATCTTCAAATTATTACCTAATAAGTTTGGCACCTAACATTATGTTTTTATAATCTATGCAGAGTAGGGCGGACACTAAATTAAAAGAGAATCTTCAAAAAAATTAGAAAGTGTTGTTGATAACTCATTTATGAATTTTCCTCCTTGGGTACAAGCCATCTTTCATTTTGAATCTTCAAATAAGTTTTCAATTTTGTTACTGTATCATAAAATACACATTCCATATACTTTAGAGGTCTCTGGAGCATATTCTTTCTTTGCAAAATGTTCTGTAGCACTGTTTGAACATTTTTAAATAATACAAGGTACTCTAGTAATAAAAATACATAGTAAAAGGCAGGATTAATGGTCACATAGACAAGGTTTTTTTTTTTTAAGATTTTATTTATTTATTCATGAGATACAGATAGAGAGTGAGAAAGAGAGAGGGAGGCAGAGGCAGAGGGAGAAGAGGACTTGGGAACCTGGTGTGGGGCTTGATCTTAGGACCCTGGGATCATGACCTGAGTGGAAGGCAAATTCTTAACTGACTGAGCCATGCAGGCACCCAACAAGTATGTTTTATGGGAGAAAAATAGTAAGTAAAAATCCAATCCTCAGTACTATTTAGGGCCTAAATTTGTGGATGAGTCTGAATCAGTGGGCAGGTGGGTACATGTTACTCTTAATCTCGGGGTTCTGATTTCAAGCCTGAGGATGGTCATGAAGCTCAAAGGACCATGCTTTAGAACTAGAAACAATGTTAGAGAAATTACTAAATTATGGCATATCCACATTACCTATTTGGTGATTAAACATATTTATGACAACAGTGATGATTACAAAGCTAGTTAGTAACACAGGGAATGATTTATTATAATGCAAAGTTTAAAAAAGTTAGGATAGAAACTATATAGTATGGTCTCAACTATGTAAGAAAATATTTTTTTCCAGCTTTATTGTGATATAAGTGACATACAACATTGTGTAAGTTGAAGGTGTACCAGGAGTTGACTTGATACACATATATTACAAACTGATTACCATCACAGTGTTAGCTAACAGCTCCATCACAGCACATAGATACCATTTCTTTTTTTATGGTGAGAATATTTAACATATATGCTCTTGGCAATTTTCAAGTATGTAAGATAGTGTTATTAACTATAATCAACATGCTGTTAATTAGATCCCTAGAACTTATTCATACCCTGTAACTAGAAATTTGTACCCTTTGACCAACATGACCCTTTTTCTATCTCTCTACCTTCCAGTTCTGGTAACCATCATTCTACTCTGTTTGTACAAGGTCAGCTTTTTTAGATTCTACATACAAATGATATATACTACTGGTCTCTCTCAGATTTATTTCACTTAGTCTAATGTTCTCAAGGTACATCCATGTTGTTACAAATGGCAGGATTCCCTTTTTTAATGGCTGCATGATATTCCAATGTGTGTTTGCACATATCAAATATATGTATTTTTATAGTTTATATATATACATTTATCTGATATAAGCATATACCCTGAAGATAAAGGCTGGAAGGAACACTACTAAAATATTATAAAGGATTTTCTCTTGGGGGCAGTGAGGTTATTATAGTTTGTTTGGTTTTTTTTACCTTTTAGTTTTCTGTAGTTTCTACACTTTCTATCATGATTAGTAGATATTATTTTTATTTCTTTTAATTAATTCTGAAGTAGTTCCAATACACAGAAAAGCAAAGAAATATAATACTCATGTATGTACTACACAGATGTGACATTAGTATTTAGTCCTTGTTGCTTCAGATCTCTCTTTTGTTAAGACATAAAATGTGACATATATAGCTAAAGCTCCAATCTCATTTCCTCTACCACCTTCTCCAGAAATAGCTTCAAACTAACATTATGCATACATTAATATCTGGTATATTTTTTCTGAATCAATATCTTATGGCATTCCCATGGAAGTTCTATATGTTTACTACATAGGCATATACCTATGATTAATACATATTATTTGTTATGCTTTTGAAATTCACATAAATTATGTTTTACACTATGTAACACTTTGCACCTTGCTTCTCTCAGTATCCACTATGTTTATGAGCACTATCTATATGGATCAAGTTAATTCACCTTAACTTTCATATATTCCATTGTGTAAATTCTATTCCATTTTATTCTGTAAATAAATCACATTTAAGTCCTTTATTTACCCTTTTAAAATCCCCTCTAAAAATCTACTTCATATTTTAAAAGTCACTGACAACAAATAAGTGAAAGAGCAAAGAGCACAACAGCATGCATACTATGCTAGCATTTGTTAAAAGAGAGGGAAAATACTTTATGTATTTGCTTACACTGACATAAATTATCACTAGAAGGGTACAAGCAAAGGTGACAGTTGCTTTGGGGGAGAGAAACTGAGTGGCTGGGGGACAGGAGTAGAAGTCCTCACTGTACTTTCTGGTTCCTCTTAAATTCAAATCCCAAATCATGTGACTATGTTACCTATTCAAAAATGTTTTAAGATTCCAAATAATTTTTTTTTAAAGATTTTATTTATTTATTTGACAGACAGAGATCACAAGTAGGCAAAGAGGCAGGCAGAGAGAGAGGAGGAAGCAGGCTCCCCGCTGAGCAGAGAGCCTGATGTGGGGCTCGATCCCAGGACCCTGGGATCATGACCTGAGGCGAAGGCAGAGGCTTTAACCCACTGAGCCACCCAGGCGCCCCAAGATTCCAAATAGTTTTTTAATTAAGATTATTAAGAAGCCACTGGAAAGGTGTGATTCAAAAGAATCTGGACACTGACATTATGGAAGCAGTAGAAAGTTATGCAATTCAATTCAGTTACAATTAAAAGCTCGACCATTGAAAGCTTGAGTCTTCACAAATTAAGTACAACTCAATTCAAAACTTAAATCAACTTGAAACTCAGTGTATGGGGAAACTTCTGAAGAAAGAATAAAACTGCCTTGCAGAATCCATTCTCTAATATCTAAAGGGACAACAAAACACTAAAATAACAAAATGCTAAAAACAACAGCAAAGAAAAAATACAGTAGCCAGTCAACAAACGTTTATAGCCAACCCAATGTCATAAACTTTAAAAGGTACCTGTCACCAAGAAAGAAACAAACTTTAAGTGGAAGGGAGAAATGCAATACAGATCTTCCTTGACTTATGATGGGGTAACAGCCTGATAAACCCATCATAAGTTGAAAATATCATAAGTCAAAATGCATTTAATATATCTATCCTGTGGAACATCATAGGTTAGCCTAGCCTACCTTAAACATGCTCAGAATACTTACATTAGCATACATTGGCTAAATCATCTATCACAAAGCCTGATTTAAAATGAAGTATCGAATATTTCTTGTAATTTAATACTGTACTGAATGTGAAAAACAGAATGGTTGTATGGGTGCTGAATGGTTGTTATATGTATCAGTTGTTTATTTTCATGATCATGATTGGGAGCTGCGGCCCAGCATCATGAGAAAGGATCTTAACACATATTGTTAGCCTCGGAAAAGATCAAAATTCAAGATTCAAAGTATAGTTTCTACTAAATTTATCACTTTCACACCCTCATAACGTTGAAATTGTTAGGTCAAAACATTGTAAGTCAGGAACCATCTGTGTAGTGAGATTCCTAACTCCTCTAGAATTCATAAAATAGAAGTGGCTACTAAGAATAATAATGAAACAGAGCAAGTGAAATGGGCAGTTTTTAGTGGAAGTGAAGGCTCTGAGGACTAAACATCAAACTAAGAGGACACGTGAAATCCAAGAATAGTCCTCATCTGGGAAAGGGACAATACCCCCAACCATGTGGAGTGAAACAGGGACAGGATATTTAACAAAACCTTAGAATTGAGAGAGCGCATGTAAGCTAAAAAAGACATTACACATTCTTATTTAGTTCTATTCCAGTCCCACTCCTACCCCACTTCCCTACCATCATATTTTCAGGATACTACAAAAAACAGAGAATACAGGGGCGCCTGGGTGGCTCAGTGGATTAAAGCCTCTGCCTTCGGTTCAGGTCATGATCCCAGGGTGCTAGAATCTAGCCCCGCATCGGAGCCTGCTTCCTCCTCTCTCTCTGCCAGCTTCTCTGCCTACTTGTGATCTCTGTCAAATAAATAAATAAAATTAAATTAAAAAAAATAGAGAATACAAATCTGAGAGAGCTACTCAAAGATGAACATCAAGAAATCAAATAGGAATGGCAACTATGCAAACATATGAGAGCTTCTCCCCCAAAAGTAACTAAATAAAGGAAGACAATGCAAACAATATGTATAGAACCCAGCTTAGACAAAATACAACCAAGAAACAGAAGAAAATTTTCCTCAAGTATAAAAGTTTTAGAATATAATCAGAATATAACTGAGTGAAACAAAATCTCAAAGGTGAGATGATGAAAAGATAATAAGATTAAAAGGGAAATTTCAATCCTAAAGAAACAAACTAATTTTCTAAATGGTAACATTAAAGAACGGGTTTCCTCTCTCACTGGGTCTCTCTCTGTCAAATAAATAAATAAAATCTGAAAAAAAAAAAAAAAAAAAAAAAAAAAAAGAAATTAAGACAGATAAAGACACCCAATATCAGAATAACTGGGGAACCTCTCTGTTTTAGACTGAATGTGTTCCCCACCCCAATTCCTACGTTGCAGTCCTGAACCCCAAAGTGATGGTATTTGGAGGTGGGGCCTTTGGAAGGTAATTAGGTTTAGATGAGGCATGAGGATGAGGTCCTCATGATAAGATTAGTCTCCTTATAAGAGGAAGAGGCCAGAGTTTTCCTTCTTTCCATCATGTGAGGATACAGCCAAGAACAGAGTTCTTATCAGGAACCAAATCTGAAGGTACCTTGAACTTGGCCTTCCCAAACTCCAGAATTGTGAGAAATAAATCTGTTGGTTAAGCCACCCAGTATATGGTATTTTGTTATAGCAGGCTGGACAGACAAGCTACTAATGGAGAATTCAACATGTGGAACAAAAACCTTTCCTGAAACAAAGAATGAAAAGAATTTCCACTTTGAGATAACTTATATTACAGAATGATTAGTTACAGAAAGCTCCACACTGAGATATACTGTAGTAAGTTTATCAGCTTTAAGGTTATAAAAATAGTTCTTGCATCCAGGTAGAAAATATAAATCATTACAAGGGGAATATAATCAGGCTGGCCCTAAAATTCACAGTAATAGCAACAATTCAATAAGCCAAGGTGCCATTTACGTTTAAAGGAAATAGACATTTGAAACAAAAAGAACTCAGGAAAGTAGGCATCTATGAGCCATTCTGGAAAAAAAAAAATGATGATGAAGTCCAAGGCACCCAGATGAATGAAAAAGTACTGAATTTTTTAAATATAGAACTGATTCTAAATAACTGTACAAATTATGATTGTAAAACAAAAAGAATAATGATGTAATAACTAACAAAGATAGGAACATGGGAAGGGATAAGAAAAGGGGAGTAAAGCATGAGAGCACTAGTATCTCTACCGTTTAAAGCAAAGAAAGCAATCCATCTGTCTAAAATCTGTTAGAGGATCTTTTAGAAAAACTATCTCTTATGGATAAAGAAATATTTAATTGAGATTTAATTATTTCTAGTTTCATTTCAGTTTTTCTCCTCTGCTAAGAAAGTACAGATTATTGGACGTTCACATAGCAGAATAACTCCCTAAATGCAATTTAAACTAGCAAGAATAGGGGTGCCTGGGAGGCTCAGTTTTTTAAGTGTCTGCCTCCAGCTCAGGTCATGATCCTGGGGTTCTGGGATAGTGTCCCACATCAGGCTCCCTGCTCAGCAGGGGTCTACTTCTCCCTCTTCCCCTGACCCTCCCCCAGCTTGTGCACGCTCTCTCTCTCGCTCTCTCTCAAATAAATATATATTTTATTTTTTATATTTTTATTTATTTATTTGAAAGAGAGAAAGAGAGAGAGAGAATAAGAGGGGAGAAGGTCAAAGGGAGAAGACTCCCCGTGGAGCTGGGAGCCTGATGTGGGACTCGATCCTGGAACTCCAGGATCATGACCTGGGCCGAAGGCAGTCGCTTAACCAACTGAGCCATCCAGGTGCCCTCTCTCAAATAAATAAATAAAATCTTTGAAAAAGAATAAATTAGCAACAATGAAAAATTAATTAATTAATAATAAACTAGCCACAAGGATAACATTTTTCTTTTGACAACAGACTTTCTATAACTCTTTTGGGTAATATTTTAATCTTCTGCTTTTAAAATAGCTTGATTTAGATTATCGCATCAGAACAATAGTAATAATAAATAGGTACGCAAATTACGGTATATACATACAACGAAATATTATTCAGCCGTAAAAAATTAAATCATATGCATCAATCAAATAGAATGGAAGATTCAGAAATAAACCCACACAAAGTCAACTGATTTTTAACAAGGGTGCCAAAACCATTCAATGGGGAAAGGACAGTTTTTTCAACAAATGGTGCTGGGAAAACGGGATATCTGCAAGGAAAAGAAAAAAGTTGATCTGTACCTTATATACCATATACAAAAATTAACTCAAAGTGGATCAAAGAATTACATGTAAGAGCCAAAACTATAACATTCTTAGAAGAAAACATTGGGGGAAGTCAGTATGACACTGGGCTGGGCAATAATTTCATGGCTATGACACCAAAAGCATAAGTGACATAAGGAAAAAATAGATAAATTGGACTTCATCAAAATTACGAACTTTTGGGCATCTAAGGGTACTGTCAAGGGGCACTTGGATGGCTCAGGTGGTTAAGCATCTACCTCTTGATTTTGGGTCAGGTTATGATCTCAAGGTCATGAGATTGCACCCCATGTCAAACTCCACACTGGCCTGGAGCCTACTTGGGATTTTCTGTCCCTCTGCCTACCCCTGACTTGACTTGCTCATGTAAGTTCTCTCTCAAAAAAAAAAAAAAAAAAAATGTCAAGGAAACAAAGACTACCTAAGAATGGAAGAAAGTATTTGCAAATAAGGGTTTAATATCCAGAAAATATAAAGAATATATACAACTCAACATCAAAAAACCAAACATCCCAATTTAAAATTGGGCAAAGTATTTCAATAAACATTTTTCCAAAGATAAGCACATGCAAAAATGCTTAGTGTGCTTATTCATTAGGGAAACCATAATGAGAGACCTTCTTCACACCTATTAGGAGAGCTAGTATTTAAAAAGCCCCAAAAATATAAAACAAAAAAACAAACATTGGTGATGATGTGGAGAAACTGGAGCATTTTGTTGAGAAATTCCTGTTGGGAATGTAAATGGTGTAGCTGATATGGAAAACAGTTTGGCAGTTCCTCAAAAAGTTAAATACAAAATTATCGAGGATGTGGAGAATGGAGAACCTTCTTACACTGGGAAGACAAACCGATGCAGCCACCCTGAAAAACTATATGGATATTCCTCAAAAAGTTAAAAATAGAACTACTATGTAATCCAGGGTA